>NC_089822.1:227662344-230162344 GCF_035046505.1 Tiliqua scincoides | reverse complement strand
TGGACTATTGGATAATTATGCACATTTAAATGTTAAACAGTGATGTTTATGCTATAATAGGTGATGCTGTTCATCCATTGTTTTCGAAGAGGACCTTGACATCTTGGATGTCAAGACTTGCACGTGAATTGGATTAAAGTGAGGGACAGGTGCATGTAGTCAGACTCACTCTCTCTTCCCAGTTTCCATCTTGCTCCAATGCCAGGACAAAAGTCAAGATGGTTGGAGATGGGCTGGGTGCAGTGGTTGACCAGGGAGTCTTTCGTATCTTGCCATGCTCTTAGCATATCACATCGCTTGCAGAAACCGCCTTCATGACCGTTGGTCCTATTCTAGTATGTCTCATCCACTCAATCCACCAGAGTCTGTCTTCACATGCTCGGGATAGACAAGTCCCAATTTCACCGAAGGTCGATGACCCGATGGCTACCCTCACCTGGTTTGGTCAGCCTGTCGAAGCTGTTGCCCGCTACAGCTACATGCTACAGCTACTGGGAGCCACAGGTGAGAGCTGAGTGACAGGTGGGGACCAAAGGTGGACAAGCTGCCCTGAAAGGACATGACATGCCCCTACACCAGAGGTACTACCCCTCCCTGAACACCCCATACACCCCGCTATAATAGGTACAGCATTGGAATAAACGTGCTTGCATAAACTATCACAAAATTTCACCTGCAGATGTTAGTGTCAGATATCTGTTGAATACACAATATCCTGTATGCAAAATGAGTTTTTGACATATGAACATTAGTTGATATTTACTGACAAAAATTTGATATTGGATCATTTTTGTTATTTGACAGTGAGTGGTATTAAACATTTGATTGTCAGGTACTGACTGTCAGTATTTTATTATTGGTTATATTTATATTGCATCAGAGAAATTCATTCCCCATGAACACTCAGTTTACTCCTAAATTTTCTGCTGGTTGATACTTTAGTTCAGCCCTGTTTGGGAGCACTTCATAGGAAGGTATGCTCCTTGTCCCAGTAGCCTCTGGCTTTCACCAATTACTTTAACCTAGGCTTGCAGTTCCAATATAAGCAACAATAATCAGGAGCCCTTTTCATAATCATGATTTGAAAACCAGAGTTGAAGTTGGTCTTCAAACACTGGTTAAAGTAAACTGTATGGGCTGGTTTGGACAATGCAGTCAGTTCTCGTTAGCCACTAGGGTTAGGTTCCTGGAAAACCTAGTGGATGCCAAGTTAGCGGATACTGAATCATTGATCCTATGCAAAAAATGGGGTTAGGTTCCAGGGGACCCTCTTCACTATACAATCTGTGAACTTTATGAACCTGAATCTTAATGAAGTCTATGGAGTTGGGCGACAGTGAGAGCTCATCAACATCTGCAGCATCTGATGCTTCCTCTCTGTGTTGGATATTCCTCGATTGTTTTGGCGATTGTGATTTCTCCATACTGGCTAATCCCTCAACACATTGAAGGTTGCTGGTCCAACAATGAGGCCTCAGAGTTCAGCAGTGGGGAGGAGATTGCTTCACCCATCCTCCTCCTCCACCTGTCCTTCCTCGGTTTGTTCCAGTTCCAGAGCAGCCCTCAGGTAGCCTTCCAGAGACCTCTCATCATCTGCCTCTCATCATCACTGGAGGTGTGAAGGTTTGGTGGAGCTCCAAGATGGTACCCAGGATGGAAGTGGACACAAATGTTTTCGGTGATTATCCATGGGCCAACACCAATGCCCAATTGATGTGGAAAATTGACCCAATCCAGACAACGTTCAGCTTGCAGTGGCACAGTATTCACAGATAACGAGAACAGAATCTCAGATATCGAGAAATAGGTGGCAATTCTGCCATTCATAGATAGCAAATTTACATAGAGAATGGATTATATGTCCAGCCAGCCCTGCAAAAACACAATGCATTATATGCATGATAATGCCCCCCTCTGTGTGGACGTATAAAATTATGCATGGGATGGGTTGTGTGGATAGGGAGAAGTTCTTGTTGTCTTTAGTGCTCCCAGAGGCATCTGGTAGGCCACTGTGAGATACAGGAAGCTGAAGTAGATGGACCTGTAATGGAAGTGCGCATGATCTCTTGAGGAGATAGGGTGTGGTGTCAACAATGGCCCCTTGCTGTGGCAGGCAAGCATGGGTGTGCTGCACAGCTGCAGCCACTAGAGGCAGTCAGGTCATTACAGGGATAAAAGTAGCACCTGGAGCAGTGAGAGTGTAGGTGTAGAAGGAAGGAGCTTGGAGAGACTGAGAGAGCAAGAGATAGGAGCTTGGAGGAAAGAGGATGGAAAGGCTGGCTGCTGGAGTCTAGTGTGTGGTTTCCATACCCAAGAGTTGCTGAGGACCAAGGTGTTGCTGTGCTGGCCAGAGAAGCTGCTGGTGGAAGAGGGAAGGAAGGAGGACCTCTGCAAGTTGCAGGTGAGCCACTGTGGTGGTGGGGCAGTGCTTTTTGCAGAATTAGGGCTATTTTGAGTGAAGAGGGGAACCAATTAGTTTAAAGTGGGCATAAGTTCTCTAGGCCAAGTTCAGAAAGGAAATTTGGCAAAACAGGGCCCTTGGCCTGATCTAGGAAGGCTCTTCTTAAGTTCTTATGTGGCTCATTCAAATCACAAACACAATTTAAATCACTTTAAGGGTGCAATCCTGAGGCACCCATGGGCCAGTACAAGTCCCTTGTACTGACCTAGGAGGCTCAGATATGTGCCATGTGGCACATTTATGCCTCCTCAGGAGGAAGCTGGGCTGGCGCTCAGAGGTGCGCTGGCCTGCAAAGGCTGACACAAGCCTCTGCGCTGGCTTCCGTGGCAAAGCTTGCATTCGCCCAGCTTCTGGGGTGGGCAGAGAGGAGGCATTCCTGGGTGGGGGAGGGTGGGCTGTCCTGGGGCAGGTAGGGGGAGTGGGAGGGATCCAGAACTTATGCTGGATCTCAACCCTCATTCTGGGGAAGTTTGGAGCAGTGTGAAGCCACTCTACTCTCCTCAGACTTGTGCCACCTCAGGAGGTGACGCAAGTTCGAGGAGACCCAGTGGGGCAAAGGCGCCTTACCTGGAGGTAAGGGGAAAGTTTCCCCTTGCCTCTGACTGAGCCACCTTGGGCCCCTATCCTGCGTTGGCTACAGCGCAAACCTCCTGGCTTACCTGTTCCAGTGCAGGGTAGGATTGCACCCTAAAGTTCTTGTTAAAAAAAAACCAAACCCATGTCACTTCCCTGCATATTTAAGAGGCGGGAAATGGAGCATAGGAAGTTAGATGTGTTCACTTGTGTCCCTAATTGTATGGGAGGGCAGCCTTGTATTGCCTGAATTGGACCCACGTGTTCTCTGAAGTGGTGCTTACTTTGGTCTGCTCTGAATCTACTACCAATCAACTTTATTGGATGATCCTGAGTTCTAATATTTTGAAAAAGGGACAACAAAATTCTATCCCCTTTCACCAAACAACTGCATAATTTTCTCCTTAGCCTGAGAGTAAAAAGCCCCAAATGCTTATTTGTCTTTTCCTTGTTGGCCAGTTACTTCAACTCTTTGACTGTTTTGGTCACTCTTTTCTGGACCTTTTCCTGCATTGTAAGTCCTTTTTTGAAGTGGGGGCTACTGAAACTGTACACAGTAGTCATAAGAACTTAAGAAGTGCCCCCCTGAATCAGGCCTAATAATAATAATAATAATAATAATAATAATAATAGGTATTTATATACCGCCTTTCTTGCTCTTTATTCAAGACTTTATTCAAGGCGGTTTACATAGGCAGGCTTTATTAAATCCCTTATTAAATAGGTAGGGATTTTTACAATTTGAAAGAAGGTTCTTTCTTTCAAGAACCACTACATTCAGGTGTTTCATTCCGATCTGGCTTCACATTCTGGCCTCCATCCTCCCACGCTCAGAGCAGATGGAAGAGCTCGGCTTCAGCTTGTCAGCTGCTTCAAGGTCGCACGGTGCCGGTGGCCTCGAACTGGCGACCTTGTGAATGTTATCTTCAGGCAGATGGAGGCTCTACCCTCTAGACCAGACCTTCTGCCTACTAGACCAGACCAGACCTACTAAATTCCATCTAGTCCAGGGGTGCTCACACTTTTTTGGCTCAAGAGCTACTTTGAAACCCAGCAAGGCCCAGAGATCTACCAGAGTTTTTTTACAATGTTCAAGCCATCATAACATATAACATTTATGTGTACAATGTATGTTGGTGTACCTTGCATAACCACATGAGCCAATATTGCACAACACAACATAATTAACTATAAACATATTTTGTAATTACTTGAGTTTACTTTGATGACTTGCACTGAAGTGAATCAGCCAAGGATGCATAGTCCGGACAGTAGCTGCTGACAGCCAGCCTCAAGCAAACTTCCAAATGTTCATTAGTCATGGTGGAATGGTACGTGGACTTAATGATCTTCATGTAGGAAAAGGCTGACTCACATAAATAAGTGGAGCCCTTTCTGCCTCAGATGCTCTTATATCCCTGAGGGCCCTATTGCCTTCAAGTGGCTGCAGCTGTGCAGCACACTCTGCTGGATGCCCAGGCCTTACCCTTAAAGGGGCCACTGCTGACACCACATCTACCTCCTCACCAGATCTTCCTTGATTCCAATACAAGTGGGGGGGGAAGCAGATCTCTATACAGACCAGTGCAAAAACGGGAAAGCTGTGGGGGAGGGAAGATCTCTATATAGACATCACAGCAAGACCAGTGCAAAACCCCTTGCACAGAGAACCAACAGATGGAAGTTGGGGAGGGGCGAAGATCTCCATACATACCAGTGCAAAAGCAGGGGAAAGGTGTGGGGGAGGGAAGATCTCTGTATAGACATCACAGCAAGACCAGTGCAAAACCCCTTGCACACAGAACCAACAGATGGAAGTTGGGGGGTGGGGCAGATCTCCATACATACCAGTGCAAAAACAGGGGAAAGGTGTGGGGGAGGAAAGATCTCTGTATAGACATCACAGCAAGACCAGTGCAAAACCCCTTGCACACAGAACCAACAGATGGAAGTTGGGGGGGGGCAGATCTCCATACATACCAGTGCAAAAGCAGGGGAAAGGTAAGTCAGCCCCAGTAGAGTCAATGGGGCTCACTCCCAGGGATGCGTGGATGGGAGAGAAGCCTGCCAGCGGCTCCTCTTCAGGTCTACTCATGAGTCAGCCCCAGTAGAGTCAACAGGGCTCACTCCCAGGGATGTGTGGACAGGAGAGAAGCCTGCCAGTGGCTCCTCTCCCAGGGAGGAACCTGCCAGGGGCTCCCTCCCTGGGCTCCCTCCCTGGGCTCCCTCCCTGGGCTCACAAGCCTGCCAGGGGCTCACTCCCAGGGATGCATGGACAGGAGAGAAGCCTGCGATCGACTCATTTTGCCTCGTGATCGACTGGTAGATCGCGATCAACGTATTGAGCACCCCTGATCTAGTCCAACTTCCTGTGTCTCATAGTGGCCCACCAGATGCCTCAGGGAACACATAAGAAAACAAGATACCTGCATTCTGGTACCATGCCATTGCACCTGGCCTTCTGTGGTAGCCTACTTCTAAAACCAGGAGGTTTCAAATACACATCACAGCTTGTAAACTGTGATGGAATTTTCTTCTAGAAATCTGTTCCATCTGCCTTTAAAAGCATCTAGGCCAGATGCCATCACCACATCCTGTGGCAAGGAGTTCTACAGATGGAGTTCCAAATATAACCACATCAAGTATTTAAATACAGGGGGCTTGGATCCAAATAGCAACTTAGGCATACTCAAGCAACATAGCATGCCCAGTGGGTCTTGAAATTCCTTTTGAGAGTCAACTTCTCAAAGAAGAAAACAAAATGAAACTGCTTTTCAAAATTCCTTGGCTTCAAAAGAGGTCTGTCATAGAGCACAGAGATAACAGCTGTTCAAGGAACACAAATCCAAATCCCTTGGATGCATGGAACGAGTCATGTAGTTCTTTGGATGAAACCTATATTTTTATACTAGCCATTTCTTTTTTGCATTCCCTTTTCTAAAAATTTATTTTATGGAATTTACCTTTTCCACCACTGCTACACTCTGAGGGTCAAATCCTATCCAACTTTCCAGCACTATTGCAGCCCCAAGGTAACTGAACAAATGTTCCCATACCTTGAGGATGTGTCTTGTGACTGCCTTTATGCAACAGGATGCAGCACACACCCCATTGCCATGGCTGCACCAGCCCTGGAAAATTGGATAGGATTGGGCCCTAAGTTGACAGTGGTGCTTGACTGGATTGACCTAGTTTTAATCACATGTTTCCTACACTGACTTCAGTAGATGTTTTATATTCCATTTCATGAATGTTTTTCATAAGATTATATGAAATAAACATACAGTGTAAAATGCTATATAGACCATTACTTTTTTGATTGTAATTATATGGAAGAATTTTCATTGGGTCTGTAGGCAGAGGCTGCGGTTGTGACCCAAATTTGAATTCCCCAAATGTTTTCTGCTTGCTGAATCTATTGGCTGGGAGGCCGTAAACTTTCTTGGGTTTGCTCTAGTTTCCAGTGAGCTATAGCTAGCAGACCAAACCTTTATTCATTCAGGTCATTGAAAGTCTTCTCTAAGCCTTTAATTCTTTATTATTCCATTTCCTGCTACAGAACAGTAACACTCAATATCAATCTCTACTACAGTTGACCCTGACCATGGAATGTGTCTCATCCCTGAACAGGCAAAATATTAAATGGACTCCGTCAGCCCAAACTATTACTCCCTGAACAGCAGTGACAGGGTTCCTGATTTTGGGTCTGGTTTGCAGTCATGTGAACGCAATCCACTGAAATGTCTACAGAAGACCCACAAAATGAATGGGAACTGCAGAATTGTATATCTGTGATTTCATGCAAGCAGATTATGCAATACGCCACTGTAGCAGGAATAATTTCTTAAAAGAAAAAAGAATAAAGTCAAAAAGCAAAGTACAAAACAAAGCAACCAAATTGCTCAATTTTTCCCCTTGCCATCTGTCAATGTAGTGGCACTAAACAGTTGACATAAGTCTTCATTGCTCTGGGCCGCTGGATTGAACCTGGAAAGGGGGTTAGCACATGGGCAGTGCCATTGCCACCAATCCCACCACCCTCCTGGGATCCAATCCACCCATCCCACTCGCCTTCCCTCTACCCGTTTTGCCCCTTGCCCACCCCCATTCCGCCCTCCCACTAACCCCTCCCATTTCTTCCATCAGCTTACCTGCTCTGGTGATCAGGACAATGGCCACTGACGTGGGCAAGAAGTTCCTAGATCAGGGGTGCTCAATATGTCGATCGCGATGCAAAATGAGTCGATTGCAGGCTTCTCTCCTGTCCACGCATTCCTGGGAGTGAGCCCCTTTGACTCTACTGGGGCTGACTTACCTTTCCCCTGTTTTTGCACTGGTATGTATGGAGATCTGCCCCCCCCCCCAACTTCCATCTGTTGGTTCTGTGTGCAAGGGGTTTTGCACTGGTCTTGCTGTGATGTCTATACAGAGATCTTCCCTCCCCCACACCTTTCCCCTGTTTTTGCACTGGTCTGTATTGAGATCTGCTCCCCCCCCCCCCACTTGTATTGGAATCAAGGAAGATCTGGTGAGGAGGTAGATGTGGTGTCAGCAGTGGCCCCTTTAAGGGTAAGGCCTGGGCATCCAGCAGAGTGTGCTGCACAGCTGCAGCCACTTGAAGGCAATAGGGCCCTCAGGGATATAAGAGCACCTGAGGCAGAAAGGGCTCCACTTATTTATGTGAGTCAGCCTTTTCCTACATGAAGATCATTAAGTTCCACCATGACTGATGAATGTTTGGAAGTGTGCTTGAGGCTGGCTGTCAGCAGCTACTGTCCGGACTATGCATCCTTGGCTGATTCACGTCAGTGCGAGTCATCAAAGTAAACTCAAGTAATTACAAAAATGTTTATAGTTAATTATGTTGTGTTGTGCAATATTGGCTCATGTGGTTATGCAAGGTACACCAACATACATTGTACACATAAATGTTATATGTTATGATGGCTTGAACATCGTAAAAAAAACTCTGGTAGATCTCCGGGCCTTGCTGGGTTTCAAAGTAGCTCTCGAGCCAAAAATGTGTGAGTACCCCTGTCCTAGATCCTCCCACCAGCATTCTCAGCAGCATGCCAGGGGGCACGCTGTCAGAGCACCTCACGCTTTTTGTGAGGGCGCTGCTTTACAGCAGTCAGCAAGATGCACACTCCCATGGGACAGTGAGGGATTGATTAGGCCCTAAGTCTGTGAAAGTGTGTGTAAAAATGATAATGATTTATCATAATTGTAACAGATTTAAAGTGGTTAACAAGGATATATAAAATGGTTATATGCTGGAACAGTGCATCTTAACAGTTGCTCTATTTCATACACATTATTGAGTGATGATGAGAGGAAGGGGGGGGGACACTTGACCAGTCCTGCTTTGTTCCTGTCTCTGCTTTGTGGACAGAGTTAATATTGGTGTAATGTGGTTTGAGGGATAAAATGCAATTAATGAACAAACTATGGTATAGATAGTGCTTTAAGCTCCTTCATGGAGTAGAAATTTTGATATTTCTGGTTTTTAATCTAGATTAATATTTCTGGTTTTAGATCTAATTTATCATTTTCTTTTATTTTATGTTCTGTAGTTATTAAGGATAATTTTAGACTTGGTTTAATCTTATAACCTGACATAGCTGTATGAAATTGTAAGAAATCATTACCCTACCAGCAATACTTCTTTCTGGGTTGCTGTTACTGGGGTTGATGCCAATAAAGATTATTCTGATTCTGCAATTAATGAGTTTGTCCTGAATTTGAACTCTTGCCACGTTATCCATTTATGAAAAGAATGATTTGGGCTAAAATCAGTGTGTATCTGTCACAATCAGGGATGTATGCACGTGACTGAGATATTACGCTATGCTTTAGGGCAGTGGTTTCCAAACTTTTTTGACTGGTGGCTCCCTTGAGCTGCTGTGCCACTGGCTGCGGCTTCCCATTAGGGCTACAATCCTATACATTGTATAGGACAGCTGGTTTTTCACAAAGATTCTGCAGCTCCCCTGGCTGGTTTCTGTGGCTCCCCAGGGAGCCATGCCTCACAGTTTGGGAACCATTGCTTAGGGTAAAGCAAACTTCATTGCCTCACCAGGCAATTAGAGATGGAGTTGTTATCCCTTGGGGCTGCTAGTACTTAACACATGTATTTTTATGCACCTGAGTACTTTCAATTCATGAGCATAAAGTTACCCGTGCACATAGTTGTTTGCAGTAATGGGGCTGTAATTTGCAGCAAATTAATTCTTTGATGATTGTGGCAATTAACCTCTTTTACAGTCCGCCTGATGCTTGCCATGTTTTAGAAGTTCTTTGCTATTCAGAGGCGGTGTCCTTGTAATTGCTGGATTGAGTGTGCAAAGAGAACAGCAGCAGCTTGTCATGATGATGTAGAACTGAAATGGTGTTTGCTGCTTTTGTGATGTCTTAAAAATAACTAAATAAATTTACTTGCTCATACAGGATTTTATCCTGAATGAATGTGTCTTGGAGCAGATGTCACTAGTAGGAATGGGAGTTGATCTTGGTATAGTATTACAGTTCTTTTGCACTGAGATGTTTGTTTTAGCAGGGGTGGCCCAGAGAAGTGCCTTTCTATGTGTAACGAAAAAGTTCTTAATTCTTAATTCTTAATCTAGCTCAACACAGAACACCTTCCCTGGAATAACTGTGATTTACAATTCAACCCTACATATGCAAATGAAATCAGAGTTAGCAAAAACATAATTACAGATCCACTTGGGAGGATTAATAGCTCCCGCCTGCCCTGTTTATGTTGAGGTTTCGTTTAATTCTATTGCATGAATTAAAAGGGGAAATTAATTCAGAGTTCAGTATTGTGCTGAACCATTAATGTGCACTGGTATTTAGCTCAAAGGCTGCATAGATCATATGAGTAAATTATTTTGAAAATGGGCCATATTTTAGAATACACAATTGTGTGATGACACTAACTCTATTCCATCACAGGGCAAACCAAATCACACATGGAATGCAATGTAGGAATGCACAGGCTAAAGGTGTCACGAACGCGCTTTATAGCACATTCGCAGCGAGCAGAGAGTAAGCTGTGCCAGCGGGGAGGCCTGCATTGCCCTACTGATGCTGCATTCAAAGCTCTCTGCTGCAAGTGCAGAGAGGTAAGCCACCCAACGGTGCAGGAGTGTGGAGAGGTGGTAGCAGGGCCTCTGAGAGGAATTTTATCAAGCGGTACAAAGTTTCTTTTGAACCCCTTTGCAAAGGGGAAGGAATGAAACGGAGCAGGGGAGGGTGGTGATGGGTGAACAGAATATGGACAGGGAGCGGTGAAACAAGGTGGGAGGAAGGTAGAGGCAGCTGGAAAAGTCTTTGGAGCCCAGCTCTACCAACCCATGTGGCATCGGTAGTGTCCCCAGCATCCCGTGCAGGCAACAAGTCTAAGTAGAAAGGAAAACATAAGAGCTCAGGAAATTTCTTGGCCCCCTCCTTTGGCTCCTGGGCCCCCCTTTTGGCACTAGGCCCAAGTACAAATTACCCCCTTTACCTCCCTCTCCTAGGACCTAGGTGTCAGGGAGGGAGCATTTCTGGGCAGGATGAGGGGGCAGATCAGGCCCAGGAGTGGGTGGGATTGATGGAGGTCTCCTTCATCGTATCTTAATCCCCCTGTCAGGCCACCCAGCATTTCATCAGGCTTCATGGATCTGCACCAGCTATATAGAAGTCCCAAAGGGCAGACTGGGGCATTATTTGGGGAAAAGGAAAAAAAATCCCCTTACCCTGAGGAGACCTCCAGCCTCCTCCTAACCTTCGTTGGCTATAGCATGACCCATGCAGCCTGGCTGCGCCAGTGTAGGTTAGGATTGGGCTGCCTGGGCCCACTGCGATCCAGTTTTCCAGCACTGTGCTGACTCCAGCACAGGGCACATGCTGCCTCCTGAGATAGAGTAGCAGTCTTGGAGACTTTCTCAAGGGAAGGGAATGTTTGTTCTTTTAACTCAGAGCTGCTTTGTGGCTTCATCAGTACTTGAAAGTTGAATAGGATTGGAACCTCAGTGCGGAAAAATAAACCTCTAGAATTATTTTCTTCTTGCATTTGAAGATCTGTTTGCTGACCACTGAAGCGTAGTAATTTTGTGGATTAATGAAAGTTTGCAAGGCATATTTTAACTTAGCATGTCTTCAGTTTGCATGACCTCTTTCTTGCTACCTCTCTCCAACCCAGGAGGATGCTTTTAACTAGAAAGCACTGGCACATTTTCTCTTTCATGCAGAGAATAAGGAGAACCAAAATCCCAAGCTGCTGATATCACACTTGTACTTTGAGTAATTCATTGGTTGCCTGATTGACCAGAGGCTAGAATGGGAAATGCTGAGCAATTATTAACAATGAAGGCCCCAAAGTGAACTTTCAGAATAGAATCAGAGAAATGCAAAGAAGCAAAGACAACCGATTCAGGCAGGGAACAAGATATTTCAGACCTGCTCAGTGTGAACATCAAATAAAATTTAACCAAAGGATTGTTTTTAAAAGACTGGAGAGAAATATCTGTATTATACATGTTCCTATACGGGTGGGCACTTTTCCAGTAGCCTAAATCAAGTGTCTAGATCAGCGTTTTCAATAGCTGTGCTGTGAATGGTCCACAGGTGTGCTGAAGGTGTGACACAGGAGGATCATTTATTACTAGGGCCATTGGGGGAGGGAAGAACCTGTGTCATTCTCCAGTCAGCAGTTGTTTGGATTGAGTGTGTTATTTTGTGTAGGCTTGTGCTAATGCATTCCCTTCTATATCTTATATCTGTTGTAGCCCCTTGATAAGATTGGGCCATTTGTTGCAGAAGCAAGTGGTGGGCCTGGGGGGGCAGGGTCACAAATGCCCCTAGTGGCAGCATTGTGGATCATGTGAAAAGCCTTCTGAAGCTTCCAACATGGTCTTAAACAGTACTTCTGGTTTCCCAGAAGGCTTTCCAAGGGAAACCTCAGAAGGCTTTCTGAGTTGTGTCTAAGGCTGCGTGAGGCTTTGTTGCGCTGGGTAAGTATGGGGGAACGGCATGGTGCATGGGGGCATCGTGGACCTTTGCCCTGGAGCGCATCGAAGGGCAGGTCTGTTACTGGCAGAAGCTAAGACTCAGGTTCATTTTTTCTTCATAGACATGCAAATTCTTTATCACTTGGTCACTTTGGGCGAACATTTAAGACTAAGTCAGCATATATTTCTTCTGTATGTGTCTTAACTAACTCTTAAATTTTGCTCAATATCAGTTCTGAAATGTCATTACAAGGGATTAAGTTAGGCTTCCAACTGTTAGAAGATGCACTGATTTCTAAAGCAAAATAATCCGCCTACAGGATTTCATTTTATCTTCTTGTGGAGGCCTGAAAGAAAGATCAACTTGGTGCTCAGGGGCGAAAAGATTACCTGAGGCTTCAACTAGTATCCCGCTATGTGTCTGAAGGAAAATCCTCTGGAAACAGGCTTACGTGGTAATCAAACACGAGATTTTAACAACTGCTGTTCAGGGTGATGTCTCACCTTAAAAATTGCAATCACAAATGATGCCTAGAGATTAAACTTCTAGAATCATACACTCAAAGAGCAATAAGTGGCAGTATGGAACACTTAGCCCAGTTCCATTCAGTGACTCTGTCAGATGCTTGTCCAATCATTTGTCCAGCAAAAAATATTATGCCTTGTATTTTTTTTGTTGAAAAACAGTATATAGATACTGATGATGGTATTGTGCATCCATACCTCATTGGCCTGTATTTTTCTTCACCTTGCAAAGTCACCCCATTTTTTTCTGCAGCTCAAGTATATTTACTCAGTTATCCTAATCTTCATAGTACAGGTGGAGCCTATTTATCCACATTAGTTCCGTTCCATGACTCGGCGCGATTTACAAAAAACGTGTTGTGGTAAATTCCATGGAGTTACGCAAATACACTGCGGCCTGACACTTCCGGATGGAAGGAAACTAAGGCAGCTGTTATCAATCCCCTCCACTCTGTACTCAGCCCTCCCCATTGCCAGCTGCCTAGCTTCTTTCACATGGGATGCTGATCTTTTAAGAGTCCAGCCATATGCGTTTCTGCTCAGAAGTAAACCCCATTCCAGTCAATGGGGCTTACTCCCAGGTAAGTGTGGAGAGGATTGTAGGCTATATCTCATGCTTTGTTTGGTAGGAAGGCTTGTTTGAGTTGGTGATTGCCTGCACCATGGGGGGGTTGCTTGTGTCAGTGATTGCCTGCACCATCTCAATGGGGGGGGGTGGAATTTGGCAAACACTCCCTGAATTTTTTAAAGCAATCCCCTCTGTTGCTACCAAACCTGCCCCAGTGTGAGTGAAAAAGAGCTCCACCTTGCTGCACGTGTTCTGGCTACAGAGATTTTCAGCCCTCCCTTCCCCTCTTCAGCCTCTTTGCTGGCTCAGGGGCTCCAGGAGTGTTACTGTTCCTTTGCAAGGGGAACCTCTTCCAGGGCTATTTCCCTGCCTGGGAGAGGCAGAGCCTTTTTGCAGTGTTTTGGGCTGCCTGGAAATGGAGCGAGATGCCAGCGCAGGGCAAAGGAGGCAAAGGTGTGTGTGACTTTCGGTTCCCCCACTTCAATCTCATTGAGACAGATCTGCAGATAAAAAATAAGTGGATAAATAGGCTGCACCTGTAACTTCCCCATATAAAGTCAGTACAGCTTTAATTACACTTGAATATTTGACTGAACATTTTACTGATGTTTTACATATGTCCCAATCCTATCCAAATTTCCAGTGCTGATGCAGTTGTGCCAATGGGGCCTGTGCCACATCCTGGGTGCGGGGAAGTCACAGAGGCTTCCCCAAGGCAAGGGAATATTTGTTCTCTTACTTCAGGGCTGCATTGCAGCTGCATCAATGCTGGAAAGTTGGATAGATTGGGTCCTATAAATTTAACTTTATCTCAAAAAAGACCATCTCCATCACCATCACCATCTCAAAAAAGACATAGTGGAAATGGAAAAGGTGCAAAAGAGAGCGATTAAGTTGATTACGGGGCTGGGGCACCTTCCTTATGAGGAAAGGCTACGGCGTTTGGGCCTCTTCAGCCTAGAAAAGAGACGCCTGAGGTGGGGGGACATGATTGAGACATACAAAATTATGCAGGGGATGGACAGAGTGGATAGGGAGATGCTCTTTACACTCTCACATAATACCAGAACCAGGGGACATCCACTAAAATTGAGTGTTGGGCGGGTTAGGACAGACAAAAGAAAATATTTCTTTACTCAGCGTGTGGTCGGTCTGTGGAACTCCTTGCCACAGGATGTGGTGATGGCGTCTAGCCTAGATGCCTTTAAAAGGGGATTGGACAAGTTTCTGGAGGAAAAATCCATTATGGGGTACAAGCCATGATGTGTATGCGCAACCTCCTGATTTTAGAAATGGGTTATGTCAGAATGCCAGATGCAAGGGAGGGCACCAGGATGAGGTCTCTTGTTATCTGGTGTGCTCCCTGGGGCATTTGGTGGGCCGCTGTGAGATACAGGAAGCTGGACTAGATGGGCCTATGGCCTGACCCAGTGGGGCTGTTCTTATGTTCTTATGTTCTTAATTTTTTTTCCTTTTGAATCTCTCAACCACACTACTGAGGGGAATAACTTCTTGAGACTATTACTCTAGCTCTGAAAGAAGGTATAAAAACTCAGGCTGAAACACAGCTAAGGTCAACATTTATTGACTGTAGTGTGATCTGAAATGTATTTATTCTCTTGTTCCTGCCTGCCTCCATCAGTGCAGTATGTTATTGAGGTAGGAGAGACAGCTGCCCCTTCATTCTTTTTTATATGAATGACTTCACAATGGTTCTAATTTTGACTAGCACTGCCCATCACTCCTCAATGTCCAGAAATCCTAAAGACTTGCTTTGGCCAGACAGACTTGCTAGAGTCTGCAGTGGGTGAACTCTGGTGTTGGATCTTGATGATTTCTGTTGGCTTGTTGCCTTAGACTGATGAGCCTTGAAGGAATGGCTTAGGGATGTTCCTTCACCATGTGCATCATGTTGTGTCTTCCTCAAGGTGCTCACTGTAAGCTTTCCAAAATCCTCACCAGAACCCTGGTTATTCATTACTTGCACATTTTTGGAAAAACAAAATGGGAAATGCAATAGCACTAGAAGCTTTAGACAACCCAATTCTGGAGACTGCTCCTTCAGGAGAAAGGAGTTGTTTTCTGAGCTGTTTTCCACCAGATTCACTTTCTGTTTGTTAGTAGTTTTACAGCCCAATCCTAAATAATGTTTACAACAGTGGGTCAGAGGTTCCACAGTTGCAAGTGGTTATATGGCATCTTGCTGCTGCAGCTGACTACCCACAGGAGTGAAGATAAGCCAGCATGCAGTGTGGGCAGTGGGAGGAACGAGGTGGGATAGTGAAGGAAGGGAGAGTGTCTGGGCAGGGAGGGGGATAGTAGGAGGTGGCATGGGGAGCGAGGGACTGGATCCTAGCAGCAATTTGCCCCAGGATCCTATCCCTGTGCCTCTCCTTTAAGCTCCTCAGATATAAACCAGCAAAATAACTGGTGTTAGAGCTGACAGGAATCCCTCAGGGGACTGTAATGGAAGATCAGAAGATCATCAGGTGGATGATGTGGTGTTGACACGTGGTGTCTCCAAAATGATTGCAGAGCCCCAAACCCCTCCAAGTTCATCCCATGCCGTATAGGTCACTGAATACAGAAGGGGGGCTTTCAGCTCTTTTATTCAGCTTTTGTCACTGTTCTCTGGGAAAAGACCTCTGGCCATTTTCTGCTAGGCTAATTATGCTCTCACTGGCAGCCTGAAAGTGCACTGCAGGCCACCATTTTGGAATCACTAGCATAAATAATGGATTGCTGTGAGTTTTAGACCTTCTTATGTATCTCCTGTTTAAACACAAATCACTGAACACCAGACTATTCAGGTCTACATAACTATTGGGAAACCATCCAGCGAGATTTGCTTTATTGTATTTGGAATGGAAAATGTGTACATAAAACTGTGTACATTTTAGAGAGGTGGGGAAAAAACCAACAAAGCTATAATCATAATGTGATTTTCAAAGCATAACTACTTATAGTCCATGATTGACAACACGTAACAATGTTCTAGACAGCTCTAGCTTTTATTGCGGCAATAAATGGTTGTATTTTATTTTTATGTGCATTATAAAACAATATATTTTCCATAAGAACCTGGCATTAATAGATTATTTAGCGCAAGCCTGGAGTGAATAAGACCTTACCTGCTTTTCTTTCTTGGTTTCTGGAGACTGGTTTCATTATAGCACACCTCATTTGTCCTGAACCAAAGGAGAATATGTGGCAGGAGACAAGGGTGATAAAGCTCTGTTAAGAAGGAATGAAATATATTGTTGAATCAGAATAAGCCAGAAAATATACAGTGTGGCTCTGATTAAGTACTGTCAATGTTGATACACATTTTACCATGTACTTGATTATATCTAAGAGCAGAGGAAAACAGTAGGCTGTTTCAGGAAGGGCTGTGAAGAGGACTTCTATGTATCAGGGATGTGCAGTGTGGGGGTGGTAGGTGAGGCAGAACTGCCCTGTTGTAGTCCATGGAAAAGCACTGCAGCCTAAGAACATAAGAACAGCCCCACTGGATCAGGCCATAGGCCCATCTAGTCCAGCTTCCTGTATCTCACAGCGGCCCACCAAATGCCCCAGGGAGCACACCAGATAACAAGAGACCTCATCCTGGTGCCCTCCCATGCACCTTAGGTATTGGCAACCTTCAGTCTCGAAAGACTAGGGTATCGCGCTCTGAAAGGTGGTTCTGGCACAGCGTCTAGTGTGGCTGAAAAGGCCAATCCGGGAGTGACAATCCCTTCCACAATTCTGATATAACCCATTTCTAAAATGCCCTCCCTGCTTGCTTACACCTGAGGAGGCTCTCCTTACTCCCAAGGAGGTTTCCCTTACACCTGCTTTCTTGGGTGTAAGGAGAGCCTCCTTGGGTGTAAGTGGGTGGGGACACTGCAGTGCTTTTCCATTCACTACATGGGGAGGTTCTGCCTTGCCTGGCACCTGCACATCCCTACTGTGTATGTGTTCTTGTGAGCTAGGATGCAGAGACATGAGGAAAGCTTAATTTAGAGTAAAACCAATTTAAAATTGGCATTTCTGTCTCTTTGTTGTTAGGTTTCCATTTGTATATTCACCAGTTTTTTACCATATAATTCTGAAAGATAAAACTTTCACCACCATGGTTTGTCTACAACTTGTGTATCAAAGTATGGAAAGGGAACGTCCCATTTTGAGACTTTCCTCCCCATGGGTCAAATGTCTTTGATATTCATTTTCTAAAGCAAACATAGGAAATTGCTTTCTTGAAAGTGGGATGTGAAGTCTTAATTAGCTCAGCTATTTATTTTCGCAATGGATTTTTATAAGTTTAAGTAATAACTTACTACCAAATTGTTTGAAAGGTGTTTCTGCGTTTGTGCAAATGATTCCTGCCTATAGGTTGTCAAAGACAAATTATGTCATAAGGATGCAGAGTTTTCACATGCAGGCAAGCAGAATCATGGGCATGCATAATTAAGGAATCTCCATTAGCATGTATTCTGAGTACTAGCAGCAGTACTCCAGTGTGAGTGACTTCAATCTTGCAGCCTAATTCTACTATTGCTGTTCACAGCCACACTATGGAGGTGTGTGCTGCTTCCTACTGTGGGGTGACAATTAGGAGGCCTCCTTTGGGTAAGGGATCTTTTGTATCCTTATACATAGTAAGCCTCCCATCACTCTACTGGTCTGCTTGGACCTGCACCAGATCTTTTGCTAGAGCAGCTCCAAGCAGACCCAAAGGACTGTTGCAAGCCTGGGTGGGGCTATAGTATATTGGTGGAGCTGTTGCTACTGATAACTGCCCCACACACCCCTGATACTCCTCCTGGTGGCCCTAACCCCCTCTGTGTTCTTCCTACTGCCCACCCCCTCTGCTAGAGCAAGTCACTGGCAGCAGGAGTAGGCCAGCAATGCTGCCACTGCCTTGTGACTGAGGCTGAAGAATGACCACCAGTGGTGCACTCCATACATGGTTGACAGCAAACTTATGATAGTGGGAGAGTATCCTATTGTCATAAAGTAGGGAATAGGACTTCAGGTGAATCTTCTTCTCATGTTGTGGTCACCTAGCCAATCAAATTTGCTGCTTGAATAGGTGGGGCCGTCACTCCAAATAAGCATCAGTTGCCTTCAGCAAGCCAATCTGATCACATAGGTCAAATCCGATTGGCTTTAAATTGCCGTTATTAGAAAAAAGAAGGCTAATTTGAAAATGTAAAAGGGCACTGAAGCTGCAAACTCTCAGGGTGGTAAACATTAGCTAACAGCCCTTTTAAAGTATAGGTGCATTCTGGAAAATTTTGATGCCTTCTGACAGCTCCTCTTTTCCTACCAAATATTTTTTATTAGTGAAAATTGGCTCAGTCCCAATATAGGCAGTGGAACATCCCCCAAGGTCTATGTACACTTCGCCATAACAAGAAAAGGCATTTTTTTGCATTAATCCTAGCACCTTTCCAAGTGTGAATGGCAAGATGTTGCAATTTGGTGTCCAAATTGCATTCCATTGTTTTAAATAGGTTTTAAATGTACACTGGCCCGCCCTGCCTTTCGGAGGGTGTCCCTTTAATTACATTTTGCTCTTCTTTTCCTGCACCCTGCATTCTGCTTTCTCCCTTTCTCATTAAAATGTCAAGGTCAGTTTGAAAATGATTAGGAAGGAATGCGACAGGTCTGACTGCATTATGTCATGTTGCATTTGTCTTATTGTCAAATGTTCTGGAGCTTGAGAAGAGAACTGAAGGGTTAGAAGCTTCAGTTTTGATATGCATTTGAAACTGCACAACAAATGGCCACGTCATTAAACAATCAAGGCTATTCTAATTGCTATTTTGTCTTCCCATTATGTACTATGTTTGAAAACATAAGCATGTTTAGGTTTTATTAACATAATTACAAAAGCCTTCTTGCCATCTCATATATGTGTGATAAAATTTGTTCTAAGTATTTGCTTTTATTCCAAAACCAATTAAAGCTATTGGCTGAAAATTAGTAGTCAACATGAGATACCCCTCGTTATGCTAAATCACTAAAAGCTCGGAATACATCTCACTATTCAAAACATTCACTTTGAAATATGCACCATCAATTTCACTGGAACCTCCTTTTCAATATCTGGTTTTGTCTCTTTTCATAAGAACTGCCTCATCTGATGAGTGGAGAGGGTAATAGATGTCCCTGGGAAATGCTGCTAATCTCATTGTTATTCTTTTGGCTTTGTTTGGATTCCAAGGGAATTGCGTTTCAACCTGAGGTGGGAATACCACTAGTAGTACTTTACATTGTAGGGCTGTTACAGTATGTGCCCCATACAGTAAGGCAATTTGGTGGCTGGATAAGGCAGGCCTACCAGACTACTGCTGTGTGTAACCAAATGTAAGTATACCTGTCAGACAATGGGGCAAGGACCAATCAGGGCAAAGTGCTGAGTCATTGCACAGAACAAGGAGGGATGGGAAAAGCTAATGCAATCCCCACCCAGGATGATGCAATGACATTCCTCAGTGATAAGGTCATGGCCTTTCCCATTGGCTGACAGGAGTATAAAAGTCCAACAAGCACACTCCACTGTGTGAGTTGTAGGAGTGAGTTGCTGCATGAATCTCTGCTGGATGGATACCTGATTTACTGAGTATTTGGACTGTTTGCCGGACTGCCTCTGCTTGCCGATTTCTGGAACTACCTTCTACATGTAAATACTGCCTGTAAATAGACTCTGGTGCTGGTACTTCCCTGGGTCTTGCCTCCTTTTTTTTGGCATTCTTCCCTGTGCTCTGAGCACCACACACTGCAACTGCTGGTTTTGCTTCTGCTATCTCTGTGTTTTGCCCAACTATCTCTAACAAGGGCAAATGACACTTGATCAGTGGCATCAACTAAGGTGATGCAGGGGGTAGCAACTGCACAGGGCTACAGCTGCTGGGGGGCAACATCAGGGGATGGGGGCAACATCATGGACAACTACGACCACACGCAACTTACATTGGGCTGCAGCAGCCCAAAGTAATTGGCACAAGGGCGTAGTTGCCC
The DNA here is from genome assembly GCF_035046505.1 of Tiliqua scincoides. Classification (NCBI taxonomy): domain Eukaryota; kingdom Metazoa; phylum Chordata; class Lepidosauria; order Squamata; family Scincidae; genus Tiliqua; species Tiliqua scincoides. The sequence goes on along the minus strand of NC_089822.1, from coordinate 230,142,216 downwards.
TTCCCCCCCCCCAGTAGGTAGCAAACAAGTTGTCTGGTTGGAGGAACCAGGAAGGTGACAGGAGAAGGAGTCCACTTCAGAGGGAACAGAAGTGAGAAGCAACCTCTTCCTTGGAGAAGCAGGCTTGGGGGTGAGTAGGAGGGAGCTGGTATGGTGGAGAGGCAGTGAGCAGCTTGGGAGATGTGGCAGATTTTATTTTTCACTTTCTAAAAAGTGTGGGTAACCTGGAAGTGACATCACTTTCTGGGCATCATTTTGAGCTCCTCACCGGCCAACAGGATTGTTAGCTATACCACTACACTTGATGCCATTGCCATGGTGATCACATGATGCTCCTCTTCCTGGACCAACTCTGCCAGATGTAAGGTCAACAAGATGTAGCTGTGGAGCAGCTCAGCCTATCCAAGCAGGCACAGGCCAGCTAAGGGAAGGTGGAAAGTATGAAATGAAGGAGAGATTAGGAGACAGCAGCAACTGGAGAAGACACTCACTGCTCCCACACAGGGAGGAACAGGAGGGCAAAATTTGGAGACAACTCATTATGCAAGCCACAAAGAAGCAGCCAGGATATGGTGCAATAATTGTTACACCAATGAAAGATATCACAAGTTTAGATAGCAATAGGGTTGATAAAGGACACTGCAAATGCTGCAGTTTTTTTTTGTCAAATTAGATTGTCTGGTAACCGCCTTGTTTGCAAAATGCACCATGTGCTGGTGCTCCAAATCACTGCCATTGACAGAATAGGGAGGATCTGGTGTGGGTAGCATAGTAATAGGACTAGAGATGACACCTTCCCACATGGTTGTTATGTTATGAGAAACAGCATCTTGTGCACGGCATAGAACATTGTATCATGATCACTTAAAATTTCTGCAAAGCTGTCATGGAGCAGAGCCAACGAATAGACACACACACAATATTACCTCAGAGGACAGTATAAGAGCTGGCCATAAACACCAGGGGGAGCTAAATCAAAAGGGAAAAGAAAATGCCACAAGTCCCTTTGGCACTGCAAGTCCAGCAGTGGTTAACATTACCCCCCCCCCCAAAAAAAACAAAAAACAAAAAACAGGCTACCCTGGGAATCTCACTGCCATATATGCTCACTGGCAACAGTAAACTGGGATGACAAGACACATCAGCAAAACCCCACCCCCCCCCAAAGGTATGTAGGAAACAAGTCAACATCCTGACTAAATCCTGATATGATGGTGCAGCAGTGCTGGCACGGCTACCACTGTATCCCCTGGAGTTTTTTTTGGCTGCTAGAGCTCTCCTCAGGGTAAGGAAACTTTTGTCCCCTTGCCCTTAGATAAGCCCCAACAGCCAGTATGGGCCTATTTGAACCTGCAGCAGCTCAATCGCTGGCATAAGTCTGCATTGACTCAGGAAAGTGGATCAGGCCAGGGATTCCGTGTGCACTGCTGCCATCAATCTCACACACCTCCCATGCCTGCTCCACCCTCTTCCCCACCTGTGCTGCCCATCTTCTGCCGCATTCAACCCCTGCCCCATCTTCCTCTAAACTCCTGCGTGGACTTACCTGCTCTGGTGAGTGTTTGTGGGTTCACTGGTGTATGAGAGGCTGCTTCAGAGGGCCTGTAGCACATGCCGGCAGAAGCTATTTTGCAACTCCCATAAAGCAGTTCTTTATGCTATTTTCCCCACAGGGGAGGGGGATAGGATTGGGCCGTTAGTTTCAGATAGAAGAGGAAGGAGTTCTTCATTTACAATGTTTCCTGGAGAACTGGGTTAGTGAATGCAGGAAGCCTAGAGAGCCTGCAAGGCATGATGGAGGCTCCTGACTGATGGGGCAGCACTCATTCCTAAGGGTTCCCAAGGCCAGCCCTGCCTAAGTATTTTTACTGTGACAGCAGCCTATGCAAAGCAAGTGGAATCACAAATATAAATCAGATCTGTATGATTGCCATAACTGTTCATCCTTGCTTTCAATGGTCTGGTGGGCTATCAAGGGAACAGGAAAGCATTTTCATTTCGCCCCACCTTACACAGTAAATCCATCAACATAATTGCTAGTTCTGTAGCATTCTACCATAGTGCTGTGTGTGCTTCAGAGAAAACTACACCAGAGGGACTATTTTTCTCCATCTATTTCTCCCCCAGCCCCAGTGTCACAAAGGGCTAGACTGCATCAAAGCCCCAGTGCTTTCTCTCTACTGACATCAGTAGATTGTGTACTTAAAAGTACACATCTAAAATTGGAAAAGGGTGGTTAACGGCATGTTCTGGCTGCAAGACGCCTTGGGGTGAAATAAACTATCCACAGATATTAAGAATTAGTCAAGACTGGAATTTATATCCACCACTACATGTTTTCCAAAGAGAGATCAGCAATGCTTAATGTGCAGAATGAGTTCTGAACCATCCATTCTGTTTGGGCTAGCTTTCATTCAAGGACAAGTCCTGCTTGGAGATTTGTTAAGAGTGTTTTGAAAAACAGGAGGGCCAAAGTGTTCCACCGAAACCTGATCAACTTAGCCTCTGCTTCCTAGGGAAAACAGATTACAGTGTTTTATTTTGTCTTGGTCAGCAGAAATCTGCAGGCATGCACAAACACCCTGCCCCATTATGACAATTTAATATCCTGAGGAATGTAAGGTTTGAAGAGGAACACCGTGAACCAGTTAAGGAGATGCTTGTGCATAAGTATACATGTGCACGTATATGACCTGGGAATGGTAGGCATAAATGGGAAGTGCATGCTTTCAGGTATACACAGCTATGTGCATTTAATTATTTAAGAAATTTATATCCTGCCTTTCCCAAGCAGAAGTAAATGCCCAAGGCAGCTTACAAAGTGTTATAAACAAATACGAATTATCACAACAGGTAAAAACATCAAACAAGGCATTAAAACATTAATTTTAACATTACATTGTGATACGTAAACCAAAACACAGCAAAATCTAATAAAAATCATTGGGCCAATGGGAAACAAATAAGTTCAGGGAGTCAAGTCACAGCAGTATTTCAGAGGCACAGAGTGCAAATATCCACTCAGCAACCAATTGCCACACAAAACAGGCATGTTTTGAGCCCTCTCCAAAAAGCCATGAGGGAGGCAGTAGTTCTCAGTTCCCAGGGAGGAAATTCCATAGTTGTGGCACCGCTACAGAGAAGGTTTGAACCAGAGCTGGACCCCAAGCTGCCACCCCTCTCACTTGGGACAAAGGCTTATAGAAGAGCCCCCTCAGATGACCTAAGAGGGCTGGCTGGAATGTATGGAAAGAGGTGGTCTTTCAGATAGCCTGGACCCAGATCTTGTTGTTGTTGGCAACCTTCAGTCTCGAGAGACTATGGTATCGCGCTCTGAAAGGTGGTTTTGGAACATCGTCTAGTGTGGCTGAAAAGGCCAATTCGGGAGTGACAATCCCTTCCACAACGGGAGCAAGTGCAGTCTGTCCCTGGTCTGTCTCCCTGGCTATGGGCCTTCCTTCTTTGCCTCTTGGCCTCAGACTGTTGGCCAAGTGTCTCTTCAAACTGGGAAAGGCCATGCTGCACAGCCTGCCTCCAAGCAGGCCGCTCAGAGGCCAGGGTTTCCCACTTGTTGAGGTCTACTCCTAAGGCCTTCAGATTCCTCTTGCAGATGTCCTTGACTGGACTGGCAAGGGGGGGCAACTTCCACCCACCCGTTCATTACTTCACCTTCTCCACCTGCTTCTTGGGTTTGGAAATAAAGAGAGGAACAACACAAAAGAAGAAACATGGAGGAGGAAAGAGTGGCGGATTCCTCTACATTTCCTCTTCCTTTTTGAATCCAGGCAGGAAGAAAAGAAGTCATGAAGGCAATGGCTGATGCACTGCTGAATGAGTGCGTAGCATTTGGCTTGCTGCCCCAGGCACTGGGAGGACTTCTGCATCCCAATGTGTATTTGAATATTCATCTTTATTCACTTCCTTACTCAAATAATTGGATATTACAAACAATTGGTATTGGATCAGGGTCAGAATTTCCAAAGTAAAAACAGAATTCCAGAAAGCATTTTAATATATTTGAAGCCTTGGTTTAAAAAATGAAATAAAATAAAGGCAGGGATAAGGCAAAGAGACAAGAATACACTAAGAATTATTTGATTGTCATTCAATTGTCCTTTAATTTTTTTTTTTGTGCTGAGAAAGAATGGCAACCTTACACAATCAGTTTGTTACAGATGCACAAGCCTTTCCCAACACTTGTATAATGCGATTTTTATACTTAATTACCAACTTTGATTAGATGTGACTTGCGTTTCTGCAAACAATGTTCAAAGGCTGCTCATCAGCCTTCCCCTTCCCATAATTTGTTTTACTAAAGCTGAGTCGTGTGCTGTGTGCCAAATTCATAATTTCTTGGGAGCTATTATTGACTTGATTAGCTAATTACAATGGTACCCAGAGTGATTCACTTGGTGATTCAGAAACACCATGTGCTCATATAAAGGTCCAGCTGAAGATTACAGTGCAAAGACTGTCATTTGAATGTTTAAGGTCTTCCCCAGCTACAGATTTCAGGAATTACATGAATTTCTACCCAGTGCCACATGATCATGATGGTCCCTTGCAACTATATAGTTAATTAATCCATCAGGCTCAAGGCCAAACTTTAACTGATGCACAGTCAAGTGTAGCTTGCAGCTCACGTCAGCATGTGTTTGAATTTTACAAAATGAAGCAGGAGAAACTACAGACTGAACTGGAACATCTGTATGATGGCAAAGGAGTTCTTAATCTCTTCACCATCATGCAATTTTTCTTCTAAAATCAACCAGTCTGCTTTTTCTCCAGAAAAGAATTCATGTCTTTTCCCTTGCTGGGGGGACGAATGGAGGGACAGGACCAGACCGGGAGAATTTCTAGTGGAAAAAATGGCATTGGGGAAAGGGTTACATGTCCCTTTCCCTGACCACTAGTTTTCTGCATTAGTTTGTAGCCTTCATGGCTGCTTTTGTAAAACAATGCAGGGAATAAACTACATGTGACTGAGCATCATGCTGCACTAGTGTGGGGGGACACAGGTAGGTTTGGGCTGTTACACATTTTGGACAAAATGAAATGTTCAGTCTCTTGTTCTATGATAAAGCAGCATTACTGTGAATAACTAAGGAGAAATATTACAAATTTCATGTTAAAATCATCATCCTGTAAATTCTATATACTTATCTTCTTATCATGCGTAGTCTCCTTTCTAAAATGCACACACACACTCCGTTACTGACTGCACAGCACTATACAGGAACTTTGCTGCATTTGAGATTACTTCAAGAAATAAGGAACTGATTCAGATGTGATGAAAATCAATGGGGGGGTCGAACAGTTTACCCAAGAGGGGCAGGCTGGAGGTTTCTGGGCCTTCAGCATTTAACCTCATGCTTCAATACCCTGCCATATAACTGAACATTCCAACTACAAGCATCACGGCAAATCAATAGAACTTAATTAACATTATAGGTCAATTATTGAGCAAACCAAGTTGAATAAATTACTGCAGGTGCTGGTGACAGAAAACCTTGAACAGCTTTTATTACAGCAAGGAAGCCAAACTCCCACTTCAAAGCATCTGCAAACGTACAACAGAGTCCATGGGAGCAGCCACAATTCAACTGCAGAGTAATTGCTTTGCAGTTTGCATGCATAAAGTCCCTGATTCAATCCTTGCACCTCCTATTCAAGAAGCTAAGCTACAGCAGGGCAGGAAGTGCCTGAGGCTCTGGAGATCCACTGTCAGTCAAAGTATACTGCACTGTTTTATTGATCTGAGTTTCGGCATAATCCTAACCCTCGGTTGTGTCAGTGGATCTTGTACTATGCTACTGTACAGCTATTTATGATGGCGTGAAAGTTCTGCCACCAGCCATGAGTGGCTGGAGGCTCTCCTCCTTGTTGGCAACCTTCAGTCTCAAGAGACTATGGTATCACGCTCTGGATGGTGGTTCTGGCACAGCGTCTAGTGTGGCTGAAAAGGCCGATTCGGGAGTGACAATCCCTTCCACACTGGGAGCAAGTGCAGTCTGTCCCTGGTCTGTCTCCCTGGCTATGGGCCTTCCTTCTTTGCCTCTTTGCCTCAGACTGTTGGCAAAGTGTCTCTTCAAACTGGGAAAGGCCATGCTGCACAGCCTGCCTCCAAGCGGGCCGCTCAGAGGCCAGGGTTTCCCACCTGTTGAGATCCATTCCTAAGGCCTTCAGAACCCTCTTGCAGATGTCCTTGTATCGCAGCTGTGGTCTACCTGTAGGGCGCTTTCCTTGCACGAGTTCTCCATAGAGGAGATCCTTTGGGATCCGGCCATCATCCATTCTCACAACATGACCAAGCCAACGCAGGCGTCTCTGTTTCAGCAGTGCATACATGCTAGGGATTCTAGCACATTCCAGGACTGTGTTGTTTGGAACTTTGTCCTGCCAGGTGATGCTGAGGATGCGTCGGAGGCAGTGCATGTGGAATGCGTTCAGTTTCCTCTCCTGTTGTGAGCGAAGAGTCCATGACTCGCTGGAGGCTCTATGCTTCCACTAATGGCCCACCCAGGCTGTACCACAGGAGAGAAGGTGATGGAGGGGGTGGATTGTGGGTGGGGAGGGGAAGGTTTGAGGAGGGCAGGGAGCAGGCTGGAGGGAGTGGATCTCAGCAGCAAAAGTGCACACTATCCCTCCTGATTTTAGAACTCACTGCAACCCTTTCCTCTCGTCAAACTTACACCAGCAAAATAACTGGTGTGGGTCCGAGGAGGCCCACTGGCAGAGGGCAGTCATCCAGGAAATAAGTTTTAAAAAAATTTCTACTTATCTCTCACTGGCTGTCCCCCCTCCATCACTGCATGCAGAGAGTGATGGAAACAGCTGTACTGCTACTGCCAGTGGTACTGCAAATCACATTGAGGAACCATTTCCATGTTCAGCAGTGCCCTCTGCCAACAAGCACTGAATGTACAGACACCAGTGAGCATGGCTACCAGGTGTGGAGGCACAGCTAGCTGGCCAGTCCTGTTATCCTTTCGTCTAGTGAAAGTGGGAGGGTCATTCCTGCATAGGATAAGAGTGATCATCACATGTATTTGACGAGGACTGCAAAGGCTTGTGTTCAAATCCCTGTTAAACTGATTGGGTGACCTTTGACCAGTCATTATCTCTTATTCTAACCTGCTTCTTAATCTACCTACCATATTATGAAGATAACAATGTGTACTGCCTTGAGCTTCTTGGAGAACAAATGGCATCAAAATGTCATATATAAATGCAACAAGCAAAATGTATCATTTGGCCATCAAAGACATAGCAGCATAAATTGAACCTTCACATCACCTCACATAATTCAAACACAATGCTTTTCAGTGCAGTCTGTTTGCACATTCATTGTGTGGCCCTATGTATTACGTACATATTATGTACATAATATGATTAAGTATTGATCAAGAAAATGATATACATGCATTTGCAAACTGAACCTTGGGCTTGTATTTCTTCACAATGGGTTAACAGTCTGTAAATCTGCAATCCTATACACACCTAACCTGAGATAATAAAGTAGGAAAAACACAGCTGAAAAAGGTGGGCAAGGAAAGTAGCTCCCCAGAAGGTGAAGGTGATACGCTATAATCAGTGTACAGAAGATGGGATTTTGGCAGGTATAGCTTTTTAAATCCTTCCATGTTGAGCTGCACCTGCCAAAATGCCCTCTTCTGAACAGTGGTTAAAGGTATAGCCACTCTGTCCTCCATTGTATCTGGTCATCCTGATGAAGGAAACAAACTACCAAGGCAAGAGGCTCTCCAAGTAGGACAACCCTCACCATAAAGAGACAGAGACTATCAAAAGAGTCAGGATGGACAACTTCAGTGGGAAGAAAACATGAACATTCCATTCCCAGAATAAGGGTTGTTATAGCCATGGGCAAAGAAAACAAAAGCATTTTTGGGATGTATCTGGAACAGACCCTGGGTGGGTGTGTAGGCAGGAGTTTCCTGGGTTTGTTTGAGTTAAGGTGCACATTTCTAGGTGGGTACAAAGGCTTAGTTCCAATCTGCATTGGAGATGTTCCAGAAGGACCAAAAAGGTATGGCAGAGTATGGCTGCACCCATGCTTAGGTTGTTGGTGGGAGAGACATCCTGGAGATGGAGTCTGAATAAACTGAATAAACATGGGACTGTTCTGGTGTCTGGGATAGTGACGTCACAATGTCACATGATGTTGTGATGTCACTTCTAGGTTTTCCTCAGAGGATGAAGCGCTCACTACTGTGACCTTGTGCACCCCATTCCTTTCCCTTTGGAGGCTCCCAGTCTCAGCTGCTCAAGGCAGTCACTTTTGGATTATCCCTGAGGGCAAGTCACTGCTGCAGCTTCAAGTGCACCCCGTCCCCCTTCCCTTTTGAGGATGGGAGCCACCAAAGTGAAAGGGACAGGGTCCATGAAGCCAGCAGTACCCTGCTCTCTGGGTTGAACCTGGCCAGAGGTGATAGGGCAGAGCTTGGTGGCAGTCATTCACCCCCGGCATAGTACCCTGGGCATCTGCCCTCAGGCTCTGCCCCTGCCCTGGCCTAACTAGGATTCTTTATTCTTTATCCTAACTTTATTCTTTAGGAAGAATTGTGCTTGCAAGCAAGGTTATGCTAATGTGGAAAGCCCAAATTTGCAAGCCCTAGAGCAGTGGTTCTCAAACTTTGAGGGAGTTTTACTCCCTCAATAAGTTCTTGAGGGGAGGGGCTAGGGCAGCGACATGATCCCCAGGATCACGTTGCTAAGGGGGGGGGCGAGGGAGGTGCTTTGCACTTACTTTCAGAAGGTAGGGCTGCAGCAGGCTACAGGAGGTGCGGAGAGCCCTGCGCAGCCCTGCACAGCGCTCCCCACGGTTTGGAACATTTGCTGAAAGTAGGCACAAAGCACCTCCTGTGAAACAGAAGTGCTTTGCGCCCAGGATTGTGTTGCTGCCTCCCTCCCCTTCACCCACCCCTTAAAGGGATGAGGGAAGCGTTACACAAACTGGTGGGTTGTGACCCACCAGTTTGAGAACCACTGCTCTAGAGGAAGGTGACACACAGAGGCTCTGCAGCACCAGTCTTCTGTTTCAGTCAATGGTCCTTATTTAGCATGATCTTGACTAGAGGGATCCATACCTCACCCCTTCCAGGGTGCCCTTCTGTTTGACTCTCGGGAATGTCAGCTAAGGAACCCGGATGGAGTTTGGAGAGATGGTGCATATTTGGGAAGGAAGGTCAGTGGCAATAGAGATTGCAGGAATGACTTAGAATAGACTTGAGTGGGCATAGTGGCAATTTGATTGATTTCCCAGTTAACTCCTTTTCAGTAGAACAGAAGAAAAGGTCAGATCGCTTCAAGCAAACGTGACCTCACCATTTAGAAAGACCTGCAGTATTTTATTTCTGAAATACAGTTCTGCCATTTCAAAACAATGGTATCATGGAAAGAACTCTATGAGGCCTTTTTATCTGTTTCCTTGAGAATTCGTGCTTTTGCCTTGCAGGATATTTTTTCTAATCTTTTGTCAACTCTAATTTGAAATTCCTCAAATGATGGGGATTCCATGGTTTCCCTTAGGTAAGATGCTATATAATTGAATTATTGGGGGGAAAAAACTACGACCTGGCTGCAAAGCTACCCTGAGGGTTCTTTTCAAGCAGTTCTCTCTTCCTTGTTCCATCCTCTACAGCAGCGTTTCTCAAACTTTTAGCACCTGGATCCACTTGGCAGAATGTCAACCTGTCCAGGACCCACCAGAAGTGATGTCATGGCCAGGACTGGCATCATCAAGCAAATTAAAATAAATAATTATAAATAAAATTATAATTAAATTATTTAAATAAAATAAAATAATGATTAAATTAAATTATAAATTAAAATAAATAATTATAAACAATTAAATTAAAGTAAAACAGATAATTAAATAAGGGGAAGCCAGCCCTATTCCACTATGTGAATTTTCTATGTAGCTTGCCTGCAGTAACACACCCCACACAAAAAAATCAGTAAGATTTTCAACCCTACCCAGGGTCCCGTTCAATTTAATTTCTTACTAACCATATTACTATCAGGACCCACCTAACTTCTCACGCTTTTAGCACCAGGACCCACTTTTCAGAATGAGAATCTGTCAGGACCCACTGGAGGTGATGTCATAGCTGGAAGTGACATCATCAAGCAGGAAAATTTTTAACAATCCTAGGCTGCAATCCTACCCACACTTATCCAGGAGTAAGTCCCATTGATTATCATTGTTAAAAGCATATCCAGAGTAGAATGTTCAATGCACAAGTCTGTAACAGTTCCCCAAATGCAGTCGCATACCATAGTAGCACCAAGTCTAATATAGTAAAAATAAAATATTGAAATGCATGGGGACCCACATGAAATTGGCTTGCAACCCAATTTTGAGGCCTTCTTTACTGCCGCCGCACATTGGGTTGACAATTTCATTGACCTGTTCACCACCACCCCAAGATCTCTCTCCTGATCTGTCTCAGACAGCTCAGAACCCATTAGCCTATATGTAAAGTTTTGATTCTTTGCCCCAATGTGCATGTCTTTACACTTTACACTTACTTACATTGAAATGCATCTGCCATTTTGCTGCCCAGTCTCCCAGTGTGGACAGATCATTCTGGAGCTCTTTACAATCTCTTCTGGTCTTCACCACTCGGAAAAGTTTGGTGTAATCTGCAAACTTAGCCACCTCACTGCTCAACCCTGTCTCCAGGTCATTTATGAAGAGGTTGAAAAGCACCGTTCCCAGGACAGATCCTTGGGGCACCCCACTTTCCACCTCTCTCCATTGTGAAAATTGCCCATTGACACCCACTCTCTGCTTCCTGAACCTCAACCAGTTCCTAAACCAGGAGAGGACCTGCCCTCTAATTCCCTGACTGTGAAGTTTTCTCAGCAGCCTTTGGTGAGGGACCATATCAAACGCCTTCTGAAAATACAGATATATAATGTCCACGGGTTCTCCCGCACCCACATGCCTGTTGACCTTTTCAAAGAATTCTAAAATGTTCGTGAGGCAAGACTTACCCTTACAGAAGCCATGCTGACATACACTGATGCATATGCAGAGACTTGGGGAGCTCAAGAGCATTGGCGCATGCACAGAATGGTACAGTGTTGAGCCCAAAGTCAAATACTGGTAAAAAGCCAGATTAGGAGGGGAATGAAGGAGAACCTCAAACGGGGGAGATAAGAGGTACAGACAAGCAAGCAGGCAGGAGGCAGATCACTTATAATGTATTTGTGGAGCTCCAGAAGGGGAGAGCCCCAGGTCTCCTAGGAGCACACTTTGAGAAATACTCCTCTACAGGATACGAAGGAAAGGGCAGAGGGCAGGATGTCATGTGCACAGGCCCAATACAAGCCCAAGTGCCAGCAGCTTCTACCTGGCAGAAGCTCTTAGGTTTTCAGACAAAAAATCTTCTCCAGTCCTACACGGAGATGGTCAGGACTGAACCTGTGACCTCTTTCAAGAAAAGCATCTGCTTGCCCGCTGAGCTACAGCCACTCCCTAAATAGATGGCATGTTGTGGTCTAAAATATCTTTGTCCCTTCTGCCTAAGATGGAGTTAACTCATGACAGTCTACTGAAAGTAAAGAAGCCTGAAAGGAAAACTGAGGTTGCAGCCACCAGGATAAATTACAAATGAATGAACTGAATGAAAAGAGTCCAAGAGACATGGAAATGGGATCCCATAATTTCTTTTTCTTTGGGTTATCCTTCCCTCAGTTCAGAGGTTTGTTTCAAGGCAACAGCCCTTGCAGGGTTGAAGGATTGCATGGGTGTCCCTGCTCCTCCACTATTAGAGGTTTCGGGAGGATTGCAAAACGGTGCTTCATTGTCAAACTTCCCGCAATCACCAGGGTCAGCCTTAGGAGCTGCGGGACCCAACTGGAAACATTTTTTTGCAGGTTCCCAGGTTCACAGCCAAGGTCTGTAGAATCTTAGAGATATAAATAAAATTTATGATAGACTTTAGAAAACAATCAAAATACGCACTTAAAAATGCATGGGAGTTAATGGACCAAATGGATCTAAGCCCATTTAATATAAAATTGCACACAAGATTAGGTTACCCTAGCACTGGGCCCCCTTAGGCACAGGGCCCATATCTGAATAATTGGTCCAATTGGCTTACAGCCACTCCTGCCAATCACATATGTGTTTTTTTAATGTGATCAGAACAAGATTGCCCCTCTTGGGGCTCAATCTAAACCCTTTATGTCAGTGCTTTCCAGCACTGACATAAGGGCAATGCAGCTCTGAGGTAAAGGAACAAACATGCCCTTACTTTGAGGAGGCCTCCGTGAGTGACACGCAACTGCGGGATGCAGCACACATCCCATTGGCACTGCTATGCCAGTTCTGGAAAGCACTGACATAAGGGGTTAGGGTTGCGCCCTTGTACTCACAAGTATTGTACAAATCTATGTGAGAATTTTGAGTTTTGTCTGCCAGCTGCTGCTTTTGCACATGGTTGGTAGTTAGTGGAAAGGAAGCTGGTTGACTTGTTGTTGTTCTGCACATGCTCAGGTCCCACGGTTTTCTCAGGATCAACAACAGCTGCCAATTTTTTGCAAGCTTCTGCCCTGCATGTGGTTCATGGCCTACTGTCCCTATCAGTTCCCTCCTCATAATGCATGCACACACACACACACACACACACACACACACACACACACACACACAGATCACAGTGGCCGAGAGGTGCATCTTTGGTTCACTCACAAATCACAAAACCCTGACTGGAACTAACCATGCAATTTGCAAGCAAGGAATTGAGAACCCCTAGTTCTGAACACTGCAGCTCCCTCCTCCCAAAGGAAAAAGGAGAAAGAAGTCAGCTTATTCCAAATCCAAATTGTTCCAATCAACCCCACAAAGTCCCCTTGGCTTCTCACATTTTGCCTTCCTCTCTGCCCCCTCTTCCTTTTCCAATCTAGGAGGGAGAAGGAGGACCAGTGGAGGCAAATAGGCAGACAGAGATGGGCACCCTCCTCCAAGCTGCTGCCTGAGGCGACCATTTCAGTTGTCTCATGGATGGGCCGGCCCTGATCGTACTTGCTTTACGAAACATAGATTTGAACTGTTTAGACTAGTTATATGCATACATTTGAGTCAGGCAGAGAAAATGGCTACAACTTTGGAAACATAGCAATCAATTCATCATTTATTTCGATTACTCCTTTTAAATAGGCATTTAACCATTATTAATTCCTTCATTATTTACTCTGCTAGTATTAATCAAGATACAGTCTCAGAGCCATAATGAAGATGTAATACATAATTTTGAAGGAATGTAATTCTTCCTCTGAAAATTAGCTGACTTTTTAATTGCAGAGATATCTACATTTGCACATTTTTATTCAGTCTTTCACCATGACTTTGATCTTATTTTAGGGGGGAGAGGACTCTGGATAAATTAAATACGGTCCATTTAAGAACATGTGTTGGCATTTGCAGTTACTAGAACAAGAATGAGCAAGTGGAACAATACTTTCTGGAAGACTAATTAGTCTTTGCTGTGCTGAAGTTGAACATTAGGCCTGCATACTTCCCATACGATTAGGTGTAAGGATCAAAAATGAATCAATAAGACTCAGACAGAGTCTATAGCTCTTTGAAAGAAAGGAGAAATCAGATCTGAAATAGAAATTGCTATTTTGAGTACAAATCATTTTGCTTTGAGATTTCAGGTTACACAGAGCACAGAGGACAATAAATTCGAAAATGGTAGAAGAGAAGAATCAGCCTAAGGCCCCAATTCTAACAGGCCATAGCACCGTTGCTGAGCTCTAGTGCCTGTGCTGGTAGTCATAAACATGCTGTAAAGCACCGTCCGAGTAGCAAACACTGGTCAGCAGTAGGCCCAGCACCAGACAGATGCTGCCCAGAGCAAGGTAAGAGCTCCTGGTGGCAGTAAGGGGAGGGAGTGGGTGGGGGAAACAGGCCTGGGAAGGGTGGAGACAGCGGCAGGTTCTGCTGCCATATCCTATCCTCCCCCTTGGCCTGGGCAGCCTGACATGGGACATCTTGCTCAAATACAGACACAGAGCTGAAAAGACCCATTGCCACCAGCTGCTATCTACTCAGGATAAGGTACCAAACGCTCCCCTCCCCTGAGGAGACTTATGGGCTGCACTGGTGCTGGAAAATTGGATAGGACTGGGCCCTTAATTAGATTAGCTGGTCCTTGGTGCAAAAAGAACAGCTGCTAACTTATTGTCTGGTTGAATATCACTGTTAAAGGTATAGGAGACCTGTGGCTTTCCACATTCAATTTCCAAAGCAGGTGTTCCACATTAAGCATGGTATAGGCTTGTTGAAGAAGCAGAAATCTGGCTAAATGATCCTGTTTGGAAATGTTTGTAACTGATTAGCCACATCTTTGTTTTGAGTCTGATTTGAATACGATATGAGGGCAGGATCATTTTCTGGGCATGCTCACATAGGGGAGATCTGAGTTGATGTCAAATGCAAAACTAGAAATATAGGAAGCTGAACTCCAAAAAAAAAAAAAAAAAAAAAGTGGTGTTTTTTGACTGGCTTGCAGGATTGGATGCACTGATTATAGTCATAAAAACATAAGAACAGCCCCACTGGATCAGGTCATAGGCCCATCTAGTCCAGCTTCCTGTATCTCACAGCGGCCCACCAAATGCCCCAGGGAGCACACCAGATAACAAGACACCTCATTCTGGTGCTCTCCCTTGCACCTGGCATTCTGACATAGTCCATTTCTAAAATCAGGAGGTTGCACATGCACATCATGGCTTGTAACACGTAATGGATTTTTCCTCCAGAAACTTGTCCAATCCCCTTTTAAAGGCATCCAGGCCAGATGCCATCAACACATCCTGTGGCAAGGAGTTCCACAGACCAACTACACACTGAATAAAGAAATATTTTCTTTTGTCTGTTTTAACTCTCCCAACACTCAATTTTAGTGGAGTTCCACAGACCAATTACACACTGAATAAAGAAATATTTTCTTTTGTCTGTTTTAACTCAACACTCTCACAAAACACCTGGTTCTGGTGTTTTGTGAGAGTGTAAAGAGTATCTCTATATCCACTCTGTCCATCCCCTGCATAATTTTGTACATCTAAATCATGTCCCCCCTCAGGCGCCTCTTTTCTAGGCTGAAGAGGTCCAAACATTATAGCCTTTCCTCATAAGGAAGGTGCCCCAGCCCAGTAATCATCTTAGTTGCTCTCTTTTGCACCTTTTCCATTTCCACTATGTCTTTTTTGAGATGCGGTGGCCAGAACTGGACACAATACTCCAGGTGTGGCCTCACCATCGATTTGTACAACGGCATTATAATATTAGCCATTTTGTTCTCAATACCTTTTGTAATGATCCCAAGCATAGAATTGGCCTTCTTTACTGCCGCTGCACATTGAGTCGACACTTTCATCGACCTGTCCACCACCACCCCAAGATCTCTCTCCTGATCTGTCACAGACAGCTCAGAACCCATCAGCCTATATCTAAAGTTTTGATTTTTTGCCCCAGTGTGTGTGACCTTACACTTACTGACATTGAAGCACATCTGCCATTTTGCTGCCCATTCTGCCAGTCTGGAGAGATCCTTCTGGAGCTCCTCACAATCACTTCTGGTCTTCACCACTCGGAAAAGTTTGGTGTCATCTGCAAACTTTGCCACCTCACTGCTCAACCCTGTCTCTAGGTCATTTATGAAGCAGTTGAAAAGCACCGTTCCCAGGACAGATCCTTGGGGCACACTGCTTTTCACTTCTCTCCGTTGTGAAAATTGCCCATTGACACCCAGTCTCTGTTTCCTGCTCTTCAACCAGTTCTCAATCCATGAGAGGACCTGTCCTCTAATTCCCTGACTGTGGAGGTTTTCAGTAGCCTTTGGTAAGGGACCGTGTCGAACGCCTTCTGAAAGTCCAGATATATAATGTCCACGGGTTCTCCCGCATCCACATGCCTGTTGACCTTTTCAAAGAATTCTATAAGGTTCATGAGGCAAGACTTACCCTTACGGAAGCCATGCTGATTCTCCCTCAGCAAGGCCTGTTCGTCTATGTGTTTTGAGATCCTATCTTTGATGAGGCATTCCACCATCTTACCTGGTATAGATGTTAGGCTGACTGGCCTATAGTTTCACGGGTCCCCTCTCTTTCCCTTTTTAAAGATAGGCGTGACATTTGCTATCCTCCAATCTTCTGGAACCGTGACCGTTTTGAGGGACAAGTTGCATATCTTAGTCAAGAGATCTGCAACTTCAGTCTTCAATTCCTTAATAACTCTTGGGTGGATGCCATCAGGGCCCGGTGACTTATTGATCTTTAATTTATCAATGAGGTCTGAAACATCTTCTCTTTCAACCTCTGTCTGACTTAATTCCTCGGTTAGGAGGGGCCATTCGGGCAGCGGTATCTGCCCGTGGACTTCTGCTGGGAAGACAGATGCAAAGAACTCATTTAATTTCTCTGCCATCTCTAAGTCTCCTTTTATCTCCCCTTTCCCTCCCTCACCATCCAGAGGGCCAACCGCTTCTCTGGCGGGTTTCCTGCTTCTAACATATTTGAAGAAGCTTTTATTATTCCCCTTAATGTTGCTGGCCATGCGTTCCTCATAGTCTCGCTTGGCCTCCAGTATCACCTTCTTACATTTCTTTTGCCACAGTTTATGTTCCTTTTTATTCTCCTCATTAGGGCGACTTCCATTTACGGAAGGAAGCTTCCTTGCCCTTCACAGCCTCTCTAACTTGGCTGGTTAGCCATGCGGGCACCCTCCTGGATTTAGTGGAACCCTTCTTTCTTTGTGGTATACACCTCTGCTGGGCCTCTATTACTGTTGTTTTAAGCAGCCTCCATGCACTCTGGAGAGACTGGACTCTTTTAACCTGCCTCCTCATTTGAGGGAAGTCCGCCCGTCAGAAGTCAAGGGTTTTTGTGAGAGATTTGCCCAGTATTCTTCCCCCGACGTGCATGTCGAAACGGATCACAGCATGATCACTGTTCCCCAATGGCTCCGTAACATTGAGATTACATTAGAGATAACCAGGTTCTGTGTACCACACAATGTTAAATCCAGAGTCACCTGTCCTCTGGTGGGCTCCATGGCTAGCTGCTCTAAGGCACAGTCATTTAGCATGTCAAGGAATACGGTCTCCTTTTCGTGATCAAAACACAAATGGACCCAGTCTATATGAGGATAATTGAACATATCATAAGATATGTTCTTATGAATCCTGCAATCCCCATAGCCTTGCCACCAGAACCCATTACACCCTTGCCTTTTTCGTCCCTTCCTACGTGGCTAAGAGATCAGAGTGGATTCATTCACGCTTGTGCTTCTGGAAATATTTGAGCAATCTCCAATCCTGGGATGTGCACAAGAAACTTGATAGAACAGGTGAGCAGAAGGGCAGTTGTGCCTGGAGGTTTCTCTCAAGTAACCTTAGCAAACATAAAAGTGAAAGTTCTCTTTCTCCTGCGAGCCATTCACCTAGTCCAGTGGTTTTCAATCTTTTTCATCTCATGGCACACCAACAAGGTGCTAAAACTGTCAAGGCACACTATCATTTTGTAGACAAGGCACACCATGCTGTGGGTGGGAGGCTCACATCCCTAATAAATTATGCTCCCCCAAACTCCCACTGCACACCAATGTGCCACTGTATACTGATTGAAAACCACTGACCTAGCCTTTTCTGTAGCTGCTGCATGGGATACAGTCTATCTTCCATATCTACTTTACTCAGGGTTCGCGCACTGGAGAGGACACTCTGTTCCAGAACCACCATTCAGTGTGCGATACCATAGTCTTCTGAGACTGAAGGATGCCAAGAAGAATCTGATGTTCTCCATCAGCTCCACACACACCTTGCTCAAAATAGCTTTTCTCCACTCCACTCCATAGTACCTCTATTAAATCATGAACACATGCACATTTTTGCTGATGCACCTAATGACCTGTGAAGCATGTTAGTAATGCATTAGGATAAATGAGTGCTAAAAAGCAACACACCACTTCCCTTGTGAATCCAAACAAAGAGAAAGCTACTATTTATTTTCCATTAAGCCTGATGTGTTTGCTTATTGCTCATATTAAATCTTAGCTGCATTATGGAGGTATAATGGGTTATCTTTTTGACAAATGGGTTATTTCTTTAATAATTAAAGTGCAATAACGAGGGACACTAGGCACTATCCCCTACAAATTAATACTTGCAAGCGACCATAATGATGATGAAGAGTGCTGGACCGTTATTGGTTTCTGCTTCTTATCAAAGACATTTTTCCCTCCTAGGGAATGCTGCTTGCTCCTAAATCCAGGAGAGCTTGGATTAGCCAATTTCACATAATCTCTAGTGCTAACAGATTGATCTCCAGCATACTCTATGGAGAAAGACAGAGCAAGAAAAGGAAACTACAAGTGCAAACAGGGCACTTAGGGGCAATCCAGAATTGATCGTCTACTTTAGGTCTATTTTAACTTAAAAATAACAGCTGTGCAGGGGACCAATATGGATCTGAACCATAGTATGGAGGTAGGTTACATCTGCATCATTTTCCTGATGAGAATCCCACCATCTCGAGCAGCTATTTAATCTCAAAAGTTATTCTAATGTGAAAATAAGCCACTGTCAAAACAATGAGACATTTGATGTCACATCTCATTTGGCCTTCACATAGTTCCAGGCAGGACCATCTTGTCCATGAGCCTGGGGCAAGGGCTGGCTTTAGGAGTTATGGGCCTGAAATTGGAAACTTTTTTTTTGTGGGTCTCCAGGTTCACAGCCAAGGCATGTTGAATTTTAGAGATGTAAAAACAATTTATTATATAGACTTCATATCTGTATGGAAAGCAATCAAAATGTGTGCTTAAAAAGTGCATGTTATGAACCAAATGGATCTAAGCACATTTTAATATGAAATTTCATACAATGCTAGAGTAGATTATCCCAGTGCAGAGTCCCCTTAGATGTGGGGGCCCAATTGGGAGCAATTTGTTCAAATGGCTTAAAGCCAACTGTGCTGAGGGCCCAATTCTATCCAATTTTCCAGCTCCGATGCAGCCTCTATGCAGCCCCAATTGGAGCTTTCTTGCATCTTCTTTGTCTTTCCCCAGTCTTTCTCATGGCCACTCACTTCCTGCCTCAGCACAACCCCCGGTTCTTCAACCTCTGTTCCCCATGGAAGCAGTGAGGAAGCAGTCTGGAAGCAGTGAGGATCTGGATGGGGGCTAACAAGCTGAAATTAAATCCGGATAAGACAGAGGCTTTCCTGGTTTGGAAATCCTCGATGCAGGTGCTGGACTATCGGCTTGCTCTGAATGGGGTTGCACTCCCTCTGAAGGAGCAGGTCCGCAGCTTGGGGCAACACCTGGACTCGCAGCTGCTCCTGGATTCCCAGGTGGCGGCTGTGGCTAGGGGGGCCTTTGCTCAGCTTCGGCTGGTGCGCCAGCTGCGGCTGTACTTGGATCGTGCAGACCTGGCCGCGGTGATCCATGCCTCTGTGACATCGAGGTTAGATTATTGTAATGCGCTTTATGTGGGGCTGCCCCTGAAGACGGTTCGGAAACTGCAATTAGTGCAGAATGAGGCGGCCCATGTGGTCACTGGAGCTAGGCGGTTTGACTCTGTCAGCCCGCTTCTCTGGGGGCTACATTGGCTGCCCATTTGTTTCCAGGCCCAATTCAAGGTGCTGGTTTTGACCTTTAAAGCCCTATACTGCTCTGGGCCAGGGTATCTTAGAGACCGCCTACTTCCGCACAATCCGGCTCGTCCTCTTAGGTTATCAGAGAAGGCCTTTTTACAAGTACCGCCGCCTAGGGAGGTACGTGGGGTGGCGGCAAGAAATAGGGCCTTCTCAGTAGTGGCACCAACGTTATGGAACTCCCTTCCCCTTGACTTGAGAATGGCTCCCTCTCTTGAGACTTTCCGGCGAGGCCTGAAGACCCTTCTGTTTAAACAAGCCTTCTGAGTTCATGGCCTTTTTAACATCTTTTAGTATTTTTTACAGGCCTGATTCCTCTATGATCTGCTGCTTTATGCTCTTTTTATCTGACTACTGTTTTTATGGTATCTGTTAATGTGTTTTTAATGTGTTTTTTATCTGTTGGTTAAATTATGTTTTTAATCTGTTTTTAACATGTTGTAAGCCGCCCTGGGTCCCTTTTAGGGAGAAGGACGGGATATAAATAAAGTTTATTATTATTATTATTATTATTATTATTATTATTATTATTATTATTATTATTATTATTATTATTATGGGTAGTCTTCCTGATTAACTTTCATTTTTTATTGTATTTCTGTTCTCACAATAAAAGCTTCCTATTGTTGCATCTTCAGCCTTTCCTTCCTTTCCCCATTTCATGCCATTCCACTGAGTTGTGTAACTTTTTCAGAATTTTGTCAGCAAAACAAGCCTAGATAGGATATGTTGCTAGAGAAAGCCAGAGATAGCTTTCTTAATTGCTGTCTGGCTTACTCTCTAGCAATGTGTCCTATCTAGGCTTGTTTCCCTGACAAAATTCTGAAAAACGTTCAGAATTCAGAACAAAATTCAGAACAAAATGTTGGACTTTTTTAACAAAATGGATTTTAATTCTTGGACACAATCATGGTCTTTTCACTCGGAAATGTTAAATTGTTGGACTACGTTATATATTTTATTACATACATTGATACATTGATGGTCCATCCTCATTGGCAGTCTTTCCAATGTGGCCCGCACTTGCTCCATGTTTTTTTGTCTAGTGCAACTGTTGTCCAGTGCGGCAGTCCCTGTTGTTTAAATGACCTGGAAAAGTTATCTGACCAATGAGTAGCCAGTTGGCCAGCGGCTCTTTTGACGTGATAACAGGATCCAGTGCGTGATTCTGGTGCTCCATCGGTCGTCTGTTCGGCAGACAACATGTCCTGCCCATCTGTGCTTTGCAGAAGCCATGTACCTGAGCGGGTTGCAGATCTTGGATTCTTGCCTGAGGTCTTGACTTCTGAAGCCATACTGCCATTGCTTTCGGCGGTTTGTCCTGAGGAGGCATCTTTCAAGTGCCTGGTGGGTGGTTCGCATATTTTATTACCTGTATAATATAACATAGTGGCTGCCGTTGGAATAAACACTTACAAATTGGTTAGCATCAAAGTATATAGGTAAAAATATACAGGTGATCATATGGGTAATAAAAACTGTACCTTGAAATCTGGGTGGATAATAGCCAAGAACAAATAAAATATATTTCAGTATATAAACCTTGTTGATGCATCAATTTATCTGCAGTGTATTCTCCCTGTTCACAAGTGTACCTTTTCAGGTGCATACTGATATTGATTTCAATGAAACTTTCTTAGGAAAGAATGGTCTGTTTAATCTCAAATATTAGAACAAGCTATTTTTTTCTCACCTGGTAATTCTGACACCTAATTGTAGGAAAGAAATGGCAATTTATGGTTCCAGTAAAACATGAAAGTTTTCAGTGACGCAGAATTCACTTTTCTTTTGGATTGGTTTTCAAATGTCAAAGCTGTTTGGAATCTCCCCCACTCTGAGAAGTGCTACCGATCTTGTTGAACTCCTTTCATTTCCTCTGACATTTTTCAGGTCTAAGAAGCAGAAGTTTCCACATTTAGTTGCAATTTTGCATTTGGTTGAGCACTGTAGCATATTATGGATCATTATCATGCTAAGATAATCATTTCTATTTCTATAGTTCCAAACTCCACACTGATAGGAATGTAGAGAAAAGTGGACTACCCAAAAAGAATATGGAGGTTTCTGGGTATGCACTGAATGCTCAAGATTTGCAGAAGTGTGAAACGTTTTTTAAGAAGAGAACCAAAGGGGCAGAAGAAGCTTTGAAATGGTTTGCATCCAGGGTAGCTAAAGATGAGAGAGAGAGAGAGAGAGCGTGCTTGTGAATTCCTAAAAAGTCATTGCTAGGACTTGAATTTTCCTGCCTGGTGGAATGAACAGAACTTTCAGTTTAACATTATTACAACAAGAACTGGAGCTGCACTTCATGGCTGACTTGTGAAGGTGGGGGGGGGGGGAGAGAGGAGACAGCAAGATGAAAATAAAATAAAAATGGGAAGATTTGAAGTAGAGATCAAACAAGGGGGAAGTAGCTTATTTAGCCCTGGGCATTGCAACCCAGCCCCTGCAACCTCACACTAATCCAGGGCATGCTTACTCTCAAGTAGCACGTTTGAGTCCAGTGAAACTTATTGACAGAAAAATGTGCCTACTACAACATTTCGTTGTGGAACCCATCTTGTTTCAGTTTGTTATTATGAATTGAGGGGGTTGGATAGGGAACTTTGTGACATTGTCCCTTCCGCCCCGCCCCCATGCTTGAATTGCAAGAGAATAGACATGAGGACGCTTAAGCTAACCCACAGGCACCACCCAGATTTTTCCAATTTAGCTACACAATGCCCACCACAGCATTTTAAAAAAAGTAGCTAAGAGGACTGAAAAAAGTAAAGGGGCTCCCTCTCTGTGATTCAAAAACTTATTGGGCCTGTACAATTTTTGACCCACCAAACTAAAAGCAGCCTGCAAGCCATAAAATATGGCCTGATGCTCGACAGCCAACCTGCTTAGTATAAATTGGTCAATGTATTTGTTCTGCTTCCAAGCTATGATTTTGTTTATTCCATTGTTACCCCCAAGCCTCTGACACTTTGATCAGGCTCATAGCTCTCTCATAGCACCAGCCTGGATGGGTCTATGCAGAAGCAAGTCTGATTGTATCCAATGAGACTTCCTCCCAGGAAAGTGTGTATAGCATTACAGCATCAGAAACATCCTATTCCCCCAATCCTATTCCCCTCCCTACTACCAGAACTAGTGTTCCAGTGAATAGTTGCGGAGGGTTAGGAATGGGGGCAGGGAGGTGGCAGTAGGTGTGAATCCGGTGGCAAAAGTGCATGCCAGATCCCATTCCCATCTTTTTGAGGCTTCCCGCTCCTTTCTTCTCCTCAGACATGTGCCAGTTAATGAGCTGGCACAGGTCCGAGGTGACCCATTGGCAATCAAGGGGCTTATGGAGGGGTAAGGGGAAATAATTCCCTTTTCCCCACCCCGAGCCTCCTGATCCATGCCCCCTCCTGCTGGATACAGCGCATGCCTTTTTGTTATGGCTGCATCAATGGAGGGGGGAGGGGAGGATAGGATTGGACTTATACAGAAGGTTTATTCCCTCCAATGTATGAAAATAAGAGATGTTTAACCCAGCCCTCAGGTTGGTCTAAAAAACATTACTCATGCTGTCTCGGAACCCAAATAGCTGTAAAAGTTCCAAGTAAAAAGCCAACTCGGATTCAATATGGTGCTGTTCATGTTTAGATGGGTCATTTCATTTCCTACACAGGAGCAATAGCTCTTCTTTACAGTGACACCAATGGAAGCCATTAAGAGTGTACCAATGCTGTCAGTGTTTCAGAGGGATTTGTGGTGCTTGAGAAAGAGAAAAATGAGAAGGCAGTAGATCTAATTTACTGCCTTCATTGGCTTTTGCCTTCTTCAGAGTAAAGGTACTCAGAAGGCTTGTTGTGGTTAAGAAAGAGGGGAGGAGGTTTAACATTCATGTGGCCATATCAAAGCAGCATCATTGGTACTAAAGTGCAACAACTCCTTTGGGGATTTGGGGGCAGGAGAGAAGGACTAAGACATTTCACATTCACATTTGAAATCCTTTTTCTGAAAGTGAAAAATGTCCTCAAAATTAGAGACAGGGCTCTAACCTTCTTAGCATCTCTTAGGGCCCGATCCAATGGCTATTGCAAATGTGTTATAAGGCATGTCACAGCAGCTGGGAAAGGAATGGCATTGGCAGTTGGCACTGGGCCTCTGCACTGGTGGGATGACCGCTGGGATCTGCCAGCAGCAAGTATTCTGCCAAGTGGTGGGGAGGTGTTCTGGAGTGGGGGGATAGTGGGGAAGTGAGGGAGAAGGCAAAACTGGGTGTGGGGGCAGCTTGGGGGTGGTTCAGGTTCCAGAGGGGAGCGGGATTGGCAGCAGACTCTGCCACTGCATCCTACCCCCCTCCCGGGACTCGTTGCCTTACACAGGTCACCTCGGTTCTGCACCAGTTGAATAGCTGGCACAGATCTGAGTAGGTTTACCAGGGCCTGACACAGGAAAGGGAACTGATTTTCCCTTTCCCCGAGGAGATCTCCCTCTTTGGCCTGGCAGGATACAGCAGTGGCCATGTTTGTGCAGTTGTACCGCAGGGCAATGGCCACCATAGATTTGGACTGCCCAATATGAAATCCCAAAAGCTGTCTCCTATGACAGACTGCCTTATGTTTCACAATATAGCATTGCAAACATCAGATATTGTGAAATATGTTGTATCAGTGTTTTTCAGATTGTCTTGCACAAAACTCTGGGTTCAGGAATCTTATCAAGCACTTTTCAATAAGAACCATAAATAGCAGATGAGCTTCCCAAGTGGTTTGTGTACCGCTATCAGTCTTCCTCCACAATGTGCAGTTTCAGGACCTGCTGTTGGGTTACAGGGCTCCCAATTCACAATAGTGACACTCACTGTGTCCCATGTGGTCATGCTAAAGCATTTCCCAGAATCCTTTGAAACACACAGTGAAAGCAAGCTGGTTGATAGTGAAAGTGTTAGATGGAAGATGGTGTTAGAGATTTTGAAGAACTTTGTGAAATATATATATATGATCTGCATTGCATCTTTAGGCAGAAGTGACAGTTTTAGAGAATTCTGGCATCATATTCTTGAGCGGAGGTGAAATGTTGTTACGTTTGTAATTTGAATCAAAATATGGCGTTCCAGAAAGACCTTTCATTTCAGCGAGGTGAAGACATTATCATCAGAATGCTTATCATTTTTCACACAAGCAGCTAGCTGTAAGCTACAATTCCCATCATGCTCTTTCCTTCCCTTTCTCACAAGATATGACTGCAAGATCTTGGGACTATATTTGCTGTGCTCCAGTGCTCACAATGAAAAACACAATTCCTGTATCCTTTCTCATGAGAGCAGACTGAGAAATCTCAGAACGACCAAGTTCAAAATGGGCGGAGGGAGGAAGTATGACCCAGCAATAAAATAAAATGCCAATCATTTGGGGAAATGCAGTAAAGAAGTTTCAATAAACCAAAGAAAATGTGTGCTATTTTCCAAAATGTGTTTTCGGTGCCTCCTCAAATCAATGGACGGAACTTTGAAAACTGATTCATATGCCACCATATGACAAAAATCCAGGTAACAAAATAGTTCAGGTGCCAAGTGTTATGCATTGCCTTGCTGTTTTGTTGCATTGCATGAGTCAAAGTGATACTTTACTCATTCCTATACAGGCAGCACAATGAGAAAATGCCATGAAAGGTTGTCATTGTCAAGGTAAATGACGCATGGCACATGAGTCTCCCACAAATGCCCCCCACTTGCTACAGTTACAGAAAGCATTTGCTCATTGAGTCACATGCAATATTTTGCTTGCTCAGAGGAATTGCTGCATTGATTCATCCATTTGTCTTTGCTGTACTCTTTGTGACCTATGCAATTTGCTTTTGCTTGAAGAAAGACTCCTCCTGTAGAAATATTTGGCACCATTAGTTTATGTTAATATACTGGGAAACTGTTTTGTTATGTGGCCTCACTTAGCATTGTTTTCCTTCCACATCCATCAGTGTTTAAGCTAATGGCACAAATCAATGGCACAATTAAAACATCAGTTTGCTGGTGATCTGTGAAGACAGCCAAGTGACAAATCTTTTTTTAAAAAACAAAACAAAAACTCTCTTCTTCTGGGGAGATGACAGCAGTCAACAGCTCTTTTCTATGCCTCACCATTTTACATTTAAAGCAGAGGAATGATTGGTCTGACTTTGGGGCTGTTATGAAGGATGTGAATTTCAGGCATCCTGGATGAATCTTAGCATGAATCAGGAGGCCACCTACCTCCTGACAAATTTGCACACACCTTACTAAAAACTCTACTACATTTCAAAGCACAGAAAACGAATGTAGAATCTTTTCATTTCCTAACCTGCAAGCAAATATCCTTCTGTGCTGTAGAGACATGTTTCAGAAAGTTAAATCTGATTAGACAGGGAAAAGCCTTGTTGAGCAATACAGTGGACAACTGAATGAGAAGTCTCCTGGCAGTCACTGTGGTATATGCCCTTGCTCTCCCTCTTGTCCCGTAGGAGCAGCTCTGCATCCTGGGATTGTGGGATGGACATTCAGACACAATTATAGGCACTAAGGGTGTTGCAAGGTAATCCCAAATGTTGCAGGGTAATCCCAGATGTTGCAAGATAGTCCAAGGTTCAAAAGCAAACTCAGTAGGCAGTAGTGATCAAATCCAGGCCTTTATTGTAAATCCAAACATCTCAAGGGATTATTTCCAAGCATTGAGAATGAATGTGGAAGTCAGAATTCAGCAAAAGGTTGCATTCCAAAACACAGTGTCTCAAGGGAACATTTCCAAGCATTGAGAGAGTGTCAGAGTCAGAAGTGGGAAGCAGAGAAGCTTGTGTGTGAGAAGTGAGAGTGAGTGAAGCAGAGAAGCCTGTGTGTGAGAGGTGAGAATGAATGAAGCTCAGAGCGCCTTCTCCAGCTTACTTTTATTACAATGTGGGTTCCCTCCTTGAAACACATACATTTCTCATTGGAGACATTTCATTGGTGGGTTACAAATCACCAGTTGTTCAGATTAGGTGATCCCATACATACATCATATACAATTCACAGATTTTGAGCAGTTGGTAGGTGGTACTGCACTTTCAATTTTGCTCAGAATGACCTCATCTCATCATGACTTTCTTTTGGCCTTCGAAATGCAACTTACATGCAGCTGAGAAAAGAGTTTTGTGGGCTCAGCTAAAAAAATTGTAGCCTTATGGGTTTTCTCTGGGAACCTGACCTTTGATGTTATCCCGGAAATGCCTTTGATGTGAGCCGGAAATGGCTTTGATATGTTGTCTTAAACCCTTTAATGAAGTTAGACCACTAAAACGTACTTAAAATAGTGTTAGTTACATTTGTTTATGCACCAAACTGGTTTTAAAATGAAGAATAAGAAAAATAAGGAAAAACTAAGCTGACTAGTGTTCTTCTATATGAGATCTGGAGTAAATATTTGCCCATAATACTGTTTCCAGCATTTGTGTGCAGCCTGTTGCTCTTAAAAAGCCTTTAAACCGAAAATTCAAAACTGCAAACGTTCTGGGTTTTCTTTTCTCTTCTCCGGAAAACAAAGACCTATTGATTCAGATGCATTCTTATCTACTGTGCCGAGAACATCTGCGGCACGTGGCCAAGTCCAGCCAAACGCTTGACTTTTAAGCCGAAACTGTTTTTTTTTTTCCTTTACTCTAACTTGCTTGGACATTTCTTCTTAACTCTAACTTACCCATACAGACCGAACAGAAACATACGTTTCAGGTAAGCATTCCTGCTAAACTTCTACTGATAACATAAATGACAATCCTTTTACCTTGTATCAAGGGCACAATCCTAACCAGGTCTACTCAGAAGTAAGTTCTAGTTTGTTCAATGGGGCTCACTCTCAGAAAAGTGCGGTTAGGATTGCAGCCTAAGTCTACCATTGCATTACTCTTCCTTTTCATTGAGAGAAAATATGCAAGCTGTCACCTGAGCTTGAATGCCCAAGTGCTACAAGGCTCAGGGTCACAAGTTCTTTTAGGCAGAGGATCAGCATCTTCCCATACCCCTCAAGCTCCAGTTGGCCAAGACAAGAGGATAGCAATTCCTTATGGATTTTCCAACTCCACCAGTGGTCACTGTAAGGGTCAGACTCTCATGAAGGGTAGAAATCTAGTCCTGGGTTGTGTTTCTGGATGATGCCCTTGTTTGGGAGGCCTGCAGCTTTTACCCCACTGGGAAGAAACTGCTCTCTCTCTCTCTACTTTCTGTCTTCTCCCTGGGGCTTAGCCTCCTGGTCCCCCTCCTCTGTTTCTTACCTTTGGTCTTTCCTGCCTGTACTCTTCCTGGCTCCTCAGTTCCCTTCTCAGTCTGCTCTCCTTTCTTTCCTCACTGCTTGTTTGTTCTCTCTGGTCACCCCTTTCCTCCCATGTATTACCTAGTCCTCATTGAAGGTTTCCTACTCCTAGCAGTTCTCTCCGTCACCCCATCTCCCTCACTTAGCCTCCTCTTCTCTTGCTGTTAGCATCACATTGATTGCAGCCCTCCAACCCTCTTCTTGGTAGCATTTGCCTTGCAGGATGCCAACAGAAAGTGGGTTGAAGGAATTCAACCAATGCAACACTAACAGGAAGCGGACAGCACAGGAGACAGAGACGCAGAAGACAGCGACATGAGGGCTGCAGAGACCGATAAGTCATTTGCATGATGGGGGAATTTGTGTTGCTTCTTCTTAGCACCCCAGAATGCCTTGTGGTGCCATGGTAAGTATAGGGTTTGCTGCTATCCTTAGTTTCGACTATCAGCAGTGGCAGTGGTAACGTGGCTACTGTATAGTAAATCAGGGATAGTCTTAGGGGAATTTGAACAATTTGGCAAAATTGGGCCCTGCCTCTGGCGAGGCCCCACACTAGAGCTGCAAGCAGAGCACCCATACAGAACCTTGTTCTGTAGCCGATGTAATGGCATGGAATCTTTCATGCCAAAACTTTGTGAGGAGAGTGCAGTGAGTGGAGCATTGCCACTAGACGGCCCATCATCCTGCCCACCTCTGGGTCCATTTGGCTCGAAATTCCTCCCCCTGAAGCAGTTGGTGGTAACGCTGCTGCTGGGTGTCTTGCTGTTGCCACTCATCCTTTTGGGGGGGGGGGGCAAAAATGTTTTGTGTTGGGGCCTGCAGCTCCTAAGGCCAACCCTATAGTCAAGTATGAGTTTATGTTGAGAGATATGGGGCGATAGAAAGAGAGGCAACCTTCAAGTTGTTTCTTGGAAATATAGCAATGTGTTATTGTTTGAAGATTTCCAGACATGTTTAGAAAAGTATGTTCTTTAAAACGAATGTTTGAGTGAATTGTTTTTAACTGATATACCAAAGTAAGATACAGAAAGCCCCTTGTCTCCTGTCAATCATTTAAAAAAGCACCAACCAATGTTTAAAGAATAGCACATTGTGATTTCAAGCAACAGTCTTTGCCTTTTTCCTTGTTTTTAATTGACATTTGAGTGCTACCCTTTCTTTTCTCCTTCCTATTACTTAAAGGACCATCAAGCTAACCTTTGATCTTGAAAGGTATTTTGAGAAACCTTAGCACAATGTTTCTGCCTAGCTCTTTAAATTCACTTCAGTCTTTTTGACAGACAACTTTATCAAAATACCTGGAGAATTGGGTAGTTGGGTTGATTAAATGTCAGCTGGTCACATCCCTTCATCTTTGTTTTTCTAATGCATGACAGTTAGCTTGTAGTTAATTGAAACACTTAAAGTGCTGCTGCTGACTGCAGTGAATGTGGCTTTGCATTAGGTAAAACAACTTTTCTTGCAGTGCAGTACTGTTAATGTTTACTGTGAAGTGAATCACACTGAGTTCAGTGACATCTTGGAACTAGCCCACAGTGATTGGGTATATCCAGTTCATATGTTTGCTAAATCACTGTTTCCATAGTCACAAACTGGGTGCAATTATCCCTTACTGAACCTGGGTACCAAATGTTTGTTCCTGGGTACATATTTCCATGCAAATAGCTGTAGCTAGGTTCATTTTTACCATTCAATCCTCTGTACACATGCTGCATGTGCTTAAGGAGCACATGACTAACAGTAACCAGATACAGATTAACAAAATTTGGACCCAAGTACAATTTAGCATGGGAACAGACTTCTGAAACATGTTATTGCTAGTCTGGAATAGAAATTTGACATGTTTGTCATGCATGACTGTCGTCTGAATTAGACACCGTTCCCCTGATAGTTTTCTCTGGTTCAGAGAAATGCATTTCCCTCCCACTTTGTCCCATTCACCAAAATATGGAACAGATTGCGGGCTGAGCCAGGAATGCTCCTGGCTCAGCCCACAGCTAAAAATTGTAGCAAATGAACCTGTTTCATGTAGCTCTCTTGGCATACTCTACTGGCACCCCGTCTGGTTGCCACCATTTATTGAATTTTCTAGGTTGCCCTAAGTTCTCCCTTTGCATGGCAGCCAGCTACCTTCAGGGTGGAAAAAACAGCCCTCTCACTGATTTCAAATGATATGAAACCTGTCCATCCCCTTATGCAGGCTGTTATCCAGTGGGACAGACAAGCCACCAGCAAATCAGTTTAGTACAAGTTTAGAACAGCTTGTGATAGAGCAAACAATTCTCATGCAGAAGGTGCCTAATCAGCCTCTCTGGGGAAGACCTCTGTCTGAGACTCTAGAGAGTGTTGCTAAATCCTAAATCTTGCCTGCTAATTGGGCAAGAGGCACGTTTTTGACGTGGTATTATATTTAGTAGGGGGAGAATAACTGTCCATATTCACTCCAGTAGAATATCTTTTCCAGTGGTCTATAATTGATATCTTTTTTTGAATGTGAGCTCTTTGGGGACAGGGGACCATTTGTTCATTTATTTTGCTATGTCAACCACTTTGTGATTGTTTAATTTTTATTTTTTTTTATTTTTGTTGAAAGGTAGCATATAAATATTCTTACTGAGCTAGATGGAACAAGGTTCTGACTCAGTACAATATGTTCAAACTCAGAATTCCAACTTGAGGCAGTGAATCAAGGCAGTGCAAGTGCCATCTGTTACTGATTAAATTAAATTCAAGCCAGAATCATCCCTGTGTGCAGGTGCCAGTTTCTTCCAGAGGAGAACACACCCTCTTTCTGGTGCTACTCAGTCTACTGTTCCTGTCCATGAGCAGTTCTTCAACGGGCAGAACATACTTCAGCACTCCTGGTCATGATAGGAGGCAATGCCAGGCCAAAGGGAGTCTATGGGCCATTTGATTAGAAATAGGGAGAACAGATTTCACTTGCCTAACAATTCCATTCTCTACTGGTGTTCGGGGGGGGGGGGCTGCTAAGTTTTGTCAAGTGCAGAGATGCTTGTGTAAGACTTTCCCCTTGCCTTCAGAGCCAGGGGAGGGGGCACTTTAAACAGGTGTCTCTGATCCTAGTAAAGCTTACTTTCCCCCCCAAAAAAGTCAGTGCCATTCTCAGTTGTACAAAAAAGCACCTTTAAAATTCAGAGCTAAAACCAGTTTTACATGCACACGTGCGTGCGTGCGCGCGCGCACATACACACACACACACACACACACACACACACACACACAGAGGCTTTATAAAAGCAATCTAAGTAAACCACTACATATTTCACAGCAAAGACCATTTTATTTGTCTTGTGGAGTGTGGCACTCTCTATCCACACAGCGAAACTGCTGTCAAGAACAGTTGCATAGAGGGACTCCATTCTGAAATTGCATAAATATTTAAGAGGCAAATTTCCAAGCAAGCAGTTTAATTCTGACCATTGGAAATTCCAAGTGCAGCAGGATGCAGAGATTTCTAAAGCACATTCACCAATTCCCCATTTGGTGGCAGCCTTTTGAAAGAGATTACAGAAAGCCTTCCCTTCAGGCTTGAGTGAGGCGTATTTAAAGTAGAGGCACGCTATGATTTTAGTGGAGAGAAAGCTCAGCGGCAGCAATTTTTGCCATTGATCATGAACGTACAGCTTTCGCGTCCATTGAGTGGATTTCATTTCACAAATTGCTGCTTCTTTTGTGTCGGGGTGTGACATTTATGCCTTGAGAATGGATGTGATTGTGAGCAACACAATACGGAATAAGAGTTTGTTGTGTGATCTAGTGCAAATGATGCACTGCGTGTGGAAGGTTGTTTCCACTGGTGAACTACAACTGAATGAATAAACCTCAATGTCCTATGCATTCCTTGAACTTTGAAATGGAAATAGCAATCTAGTGGATATGGAACAATATGGAACATGAAGCATGAAGTGCTTGAAATGTAGGGTACAAGAGCCTATGAAGGCGTTTTGAATCTTCTGCCTACAATTCCTCCGATGCCTATTTGGTCTATAAAGCTATGGAGAGAACTCACTGAAGATGAAGCCATTTTTTGTAACATGAATGTGAATGGGCTTTCTAGTCTATAGCATATTAAAAAAAAAAATTAAAACTGGGGAATATTTTAAAAAAATCATTGAATTTTTCTTTAAAACACTTTGAAAATAGAAATTGATTCCTTGTTCGTAGAAACAGAGACCCTTGCTTCCCATGCTCTGGTTCTGATGCATTTTCACTAAATACATGAATGAATGAATAAGTAAAGAAATAAATAGTGTACTTGCAAGAAGTAGAACTGTGTCAAATATTTACCTGTTTCTATTTTGAAGTAGAAGATAGAATATTTAAGGGATAAATATTTTCCCTCAAACCCATTAATACTTCTGTTGAATATATTGACAGCTATTGTTGTGGATGTCTTGATGCCACTTTTTCTGCTTAGGGATATTTTTTTTCTTCATGCTAGAAATCCCAACCAATCAGGGATCATCCAGCAAATGTGGTGATTTCATGGTTCCATATAGCCAATCAGATTTGTCTACATAGGACAGGTAAGAATCTATATTTTTGTGGTTCCTGGACAAGCAATTTGTGGTAGGTCTTCCCCAGACTAACAGCCCAATCCTGAGCTGCCCGGGGTGTGCAACTGCGTCAATGCCGAAAATGGCTGCTGCAGCATCCTGTGCACTTCGGACAGCCAGCAGCAGCTCCTCAGGAGAAGGGGACTTTCATCCCCTTCCCCCAGGTAAAGAGAGTAGCCCTGCAATAGGGTTACTCGATTCACTGCCAACCAAAAGGTCAGCTGTGAATCAAGAGCCTCTGTGTAAGGCAGCGAGCCAGATCAGATGGAATCTGGGAAGAGAGAATGAGGCTGACTATGTGCACCTTTCCCTCACTTTAATCCAATTCACGCACAAGTCTCTTCCCTGGGGGCTGGGGGATAAGAATAGGCCCTCAGTTTGGCTGTACTTGTCGTAAGAGGCGACTAAACAGCCACCGGGTAGATGGGACTCGTCAGCCTGGGAAGGCAGCTCATTTGAGAGAAGGAAAACTCTGATCCCAAACCTCCACTGCCTTGTGGCTGCATCCAGTTATGGAAAAGGCTTCAGGAGTCAACCTCGAGGCAAAATCCGGAGCCGGAATCCCTGAGGCAGTTCATAGCTGAACACAGTCACGTTCTGGCAACTGCTGCGATGCCGCTGGAACCAACCGTATTGGCCTCTGCCTTTCCATTGCACCATTTCAGCGATGTGGAGAGGGGGGATTTGCTGCATGGGTAACAGCCTATCCTCCATATCTACAATACACAGGCTTCGCGCACTGGAGAGGACACTGTTCCAGAACCACCATTCAGAGCGCAATACCATAGTCGTCCGAGACTGAAGGATGCCAACATTGATTACAAATAATACCTTCTCTTGGCTAAGCACATACCGGGTCTTGACAACGCCATAGCTGATGCCCTATCTCGTTTTCAGGTGGAGTGTTTTGTCAGCTGCCGCCATGGGCACAGCAGGACCCTAACCAATGCCATTTTGGCTTTGGACCCTTGGCTTTGCAGAGCGCAACATGTAATTTGGTCTGCGCTCATGCCTACAACCCGGCAGCGCTAACATAGTAAGGCAAGGGAATTGGAGGCCTTCAGGCAGCCCTGGCCTTTCCCCAGGTCTGGCCTATTTCACCAGAATACCTTATGCAGTTTCTCTTATACTTGCATGGGATCAATTTATTTTGTAGGTCTTTATCAGTGTACTTGGTGGCATTGGCAATTTGGTGCCAAGGCTTCAGGTTTTGCTGATGCTATTACGGAGTTTATGGTACGCAAGATGATTGAGGGTCTGGAAAGTGCATGCCCCCCCCCCCAAGCCTGACCGGCATAAGCCCATTATCCCCAGGATTTTGGTTGGGTTGTTAATCGTTTGAGGTGCTGTGTTCGACTCTTTATGAGTCCTTGATGTTCAGAACCAGCAGCATTATTATGTTTTGGTGCCTTCCGCCCGAGTGAGGTTTTATGTGCCTCAGTGGGTGATGAATCTGGGAGGGCCTTATAATGGCACGATGTACTTATCATGGCTGGAACGGTCATTATCACCTTCTACTGTTCGAAACTGATCTGCGGGGGGTGGAGTTTCAAGGTGTGGTTGGCCAGACTGAGACCCTGGCTTCGTGCCCTGTTAGGACTCTTCAGTCCTGTTTGGCTGTACGTCCTGAAGTTCACGGTGCGTTATTCTGCCATGCTGATGCCTCACCTGTTACATTCTTCCAGTTTAGGGTTCTTTTCCTTAGGGAAGTGGCAGACCTTGAGTTCCGGGTGGATGACTACAGCCTGCATTCATTCATGATTGGGGCTGCATCGGCAGCTGCTGATATCGGCCTGCCGGCCCGTGACATTCAGAAGATTGGCCAGTCACACTCTTGCTCATTTAAATACTATGTCAGGGAGCCTGACTAGCAGTGAAGGATTTGGCTTTGGCCATTTTCCCCCTCCCCTGGTGGTAGGGGCGAGGGGTGTAACGGATACCACAAAAATTTCTGGGCTTGGCCTGTGAGTGCGGTTGGGCGCTCCTTTGCACTGGCGTTGCCAGGTGCTTTACTGATGGCACTTGCCATACAGTTTAAGTAATTGCAGGTTGAATAGTGATTCCTTGTTCTCTTCGTCCACAGGTTCCTGGGCAGGGACAGTTCGGGTTCTTATCTCTGTGGACACTCCATTATTTATGGGCACGGAAGAGGGCTACCTTCAGTTTTGGCACGCAGCTGCAACTTGGTGCAACTTGGACTAGTGTGTGTGGGGTTGCCAGGAGGGGCAGGCTATGGGATCAGCTTCTCCCCACCTTTTATGAATTCGTGTTTGCACATGCCCCGCCTCATGTCCTCGTTATACATTTGGGGGAGAATGACCTGGGCTAGAGGACGACTTTGTCTTTGAGGCTCCAGGCCTGCAGTGATATTCTCCACATTACTCAAAATTTAGTGGGATGGTTGTCTTACAATCTGACCTCCTGCCTTGTAGGGTCTGGCGTTAGTGCCATTGATGTTAATAAGATTGAACTGGCTAGGAAGATAGTAAATTCTTATCTGAGGTGGTTTGTTTTTCAATTGGGCAGTAATGTTTTCCCTCGTAGGGGCATCACTTTTGATGCACCACAGTTGTTCAGAAGCGATGGAGTACACCTTTTAGTGTTGGGTAATGATTTTTTTCTTACTGATTTGCAACAGGGCCTGTGGAAATTGTTTTCCGTGTGAAGCAGAGGGGCCGAGCGTTAGGCTGACCCCCTGTGTGGCAGGTATCATGCGGGTTTTGGGTAGGTAAGGATCATCTCGGTGTACACCACAGGGTGGCAAGGGCCGGGTGGACTCCACACTTGGTCATGCTGGCATTCCCGGCTAGGTGAGGCAGGCTGGATGAACCTCGGCTTGGTGGCAAAGGTGCATCACAGGTTTGCTCAGGTGGCCTGAGCTAGCCTGCCACCCTGACCCTTCAGGGTGACAATGAAGGGGGCGGCAGGCTGCCCATAGTCGGGTGTGATTGCCCAAATTACTATAGGGGGACGTAGATGGGCAGCTGCATTTCCCCCATGTAGAACCTGCACGACCTAGTTGTTAGGCCCTGTTGCAATTTATGGTGTAATTAAATAGTTAATAAAGTGGCCCTTTGTACCATATGCCCATGCCTGTGTCTTTATTGGGGGGTGCTGGGTAACGCCTCCTCCCCGCCTCCCCCCATGCCCCTGCTTAACACTCCGCTGCTCAGCGGTCTGTTCTGAAGGCCTTTCCCCTTAGAAGATGGTGGAAAATGCTGACCATTGGTACCAGCCCTGGGTAAGATCTTTAAGGTACTGCATCACATTAACCCATTTGCATCAGATGCCAATATATCTTAAAGAGATCTTAAGCATGGGATTGTAGATGACTAGTGACTCAGTCACATGACAGTTCCAAGAGGACATAAACTTGAGAATATCCTGCTGGATCAGGCCAAGGGCTAGTCTTGTCCAGACTAACTATGTCTCACAGTGGCCCAACTGATACATCTGGGAGCACACAAGGCATCCAAATATCTGTATCCTGTTGCCTCTCTCTCTCGCATCTGGTATTCAGAGATCTATATTGGCAACCTTCAGTCTCGAAAGACCATGGTATCGCGCTCTGAAAGGTGGCTACCTATAAAACCTGGAGGCTGTATATAGTTATCATGGCTTGTAACCTGTGATGAACCTGTCCCCATAAATCTGTCCAATTCCCATTTAAAAAGTATCTATAATAAATGGAACAATATCCTCTTACAGTACTGGAAAATGGTTATGGATGTCATACTCACAGTCATAGCAATTTGGGTTGCTACCTGCTTTCTGGTAAGAATTCCTTTGTTGTTAAGAGCTGCACAAATTGGCACACATTCAAGGAGGGACAGTTTTTTTCTGGAAGGAAAAAGGTACCTTCACTTCCACGCCTGAAAAAGCTGCACCAGTTGAATTTCTTCTGTGGTGCAAAGATCAAAGGCACAGGAGCTCCAGGGAAAGGGAAGGTAGCACCCCTAATAGAAATCATTCCTTCTACTTCTCTTTATTCTATTATTGCTCTTTTAAAAGGATTCCCTGCCAGTGGCAAATGAACTGATGTACTAAAACGTGTAGCAAGCAGCTTTTTGCCAGAGATTTAAATGCTCGAAATCAAGACCATGTTCTGGAAGGCACACACGGGAAATGGCATCTAACTCTTTTATCAGCCCATTAGGCTCACTTTGTTCATTTTCAGCAAGTGTGTCTGATTGCTTCAGCTGAGTTCTTTGCCAGGCCAGCTCTGCCATCGCGGAACATTTCAGCTGGCTTCTCTTGGCTCTTTAAATGGTCAGCTGATAAACAGCACTGCCACGCTGGCGGAAAGGGGTTTTAGCAGTTCTTTGGAATGAGGAAATGGAAAAGGAAGATCAATGTTAATTCTATAAGTGGCGACAACAGCTGGTCGAGGAAGAAGAAAATAGTTTCGGGCAAGACAGGGAACACAAAAGAAAAAGTACTGCAACCGTAAAAGCATTTTTCCCCCCTTTACAATAGACTGCTCAGTCAGGAACAGGCAGTTTTCAAATTACACTCTCCAGGTATATCTTTCTTCCCAACTGCTGCAAAGTGGTGCCTGGATTTATTCCAGTGCAGGGATTCATTTTGGTAATGGGTGAGAGTAAAGGCTGGATTGCACATTGCTTTAAGGCAGTGGTTCCCAAACTGGTGAGTTGCAACCCACCAGCCTGGGAAGCACTGGCCTATGCCCTTTTCAGGGCATGTTGAAATGGTTTCCAATGACTATTTTTAGTGAATCTGAGGTTTGGGGAGTCCTGTGGAAAGCTGTGCAGGGTTCCCTGCACCCCCTGAAGGCCAGAGCAACCTGCTGGTAAGTGAACCCCCCCTTTCTGTCCCAGCAGTGGCACAATTCTGGGGATCATGTCACTGCTGCAGAGCTGCCCCAGCAAAGACTCATGGTTTCCTCCTCCCACAGAGGACTTTGGGAACCACTGTTTTAAGGCATTTTCAGTTAGTGTGCTTGGGATAGTCTCACTGTCTTCCTAAAGAAACTGCAGCAGGAATGGACCCCCAATCTAGCTTGGGACCATTGGGTGTGGGGAAAGAAGGGTTTTCATTTCCTCCTTGTGCTGACACCCCCTGAAGCTGGTATCGCTCAATGCAGGGTTTGCCATACATCCCTTCATCCCTTTTTTCCCCAAGCAAAACGGACACTAATTAAATTGTTCCATAAAATATAGTGCGTACCCCTTCCTGACAGTTTTTATTGTGTGCAAAGAGAGTGGATGCCTGGCACTTTACTCCAAGGAATAAGGCTCTGACCTTGATTAGTGGTGGAACTGCCTGGCACTTGTCTAGCTAAAAGGGAAATGAGAAGCAAGATTGTAAAAGAGCTGGTTTATTGCTCTGCTTTCTTGATGATGCATTCTCTTGAGAGCTGCCATTAGCCATTTAGGGTTGCGGCAAAGGCAGAGTAGTAGGGCACCTGCTTTGCATGTAGAAGGTCCTGAGGTCAAATTCTGGCATCTCCAGGAAGGCCTGGTAAAGACCTCCTTCTGAAACCCTGGAGAGCCACTACCTGTCAATGTAAACCATACTGAACTGGATGGACCAGTGTTCTGACTTGGTATAAGGCAGCTCCCTATGTTATTTCTTTTAAGAAGACAAAATATAGGATATACAAGCATTTAAAATAAATAAGGGTACAGTCCTAACTTGTGCTGGAGCTGGTGGGCCTGCACTGCAACCAGTGCAAGTTTGGGGTCATAATTTGCAACCTGCAGCAAAGGGAAAAGTTATCATGCTGCACTGGCCCCAATGGGTCTACTCGTATCTGAGCCACCTCAGGAGGTGACACAAATTCAAGTAGAATGGAGCAGCCAGAAGCTGTTTTGTGCTGCCCAGGAACCATCGGATTCTGGCCTCACCTTCTGCTCCCTGCCAGGAACACCCACTGCCCGCCCTGCCCCCAAATGCCATCTCCCTGCTTTCCCCACACCTCCAAACCCCTGCATCAGCCAAGTTTGGCTGACACAAACTTACCCTGCCGGACCTGGATCTGGCGCAG
The DNA here is from genome assembly GCF_035046505.1 of Tiliqua scincoides. NCBI lineage: Eukaryota > Metazoa > Chordata > Lepidosauria > Squamata > Scincidae > Tiliqua > Tiliqua scincoides. The sequence goes on along the minus strand of NC_089822.1, from coordinate 230,103,652 downwards.
TGAGGCCAGCACAACTCATTGTGCTGGCCTCCCAGACTCTAAAATCGGCGCAAACATACCTTACAGCACATTTGTGACACCCCCGGGTTGGCACAAGTGACTTTTGCTGGCCTAACCTGGGGGTTAGGATTATGCTGCACATGAAATAACTAGTACCCAAACTCGTATCATACTCTAGGGCAGCAGTTCCCTAAGTTTACCTTACCACAACCCACCTCATCTTGATGCTCCTGGTGGTGCCAGGAAAGGCCCTGGAGACCTGTTCTGGGTTGCCTCAGTCTGGTGACCCACTCTATTGGACTCTGTGGGCCTCAGAATAAGAACATAAGAACCTAAGAACAGCCCCACTGGATCAGGCCATAGGCCCATCTAGTCCAGCTTCCTGTATCTCACAGCGGCCCATCAAATGCCCCAGGGAGCACACCAGATAACAAGAAACCACATCCTGGTGCCCTCCCTTGCATCTGGCATACTGACATAACCCATTTCTAAAATCAGGAGGTTGCTCATGCACATCATGGCTTGTACCCCGTAATGGATTTTTCCTCCAGAAACTTGTCCAATCCCCCTTTAAAGGCGTCTAGGCTGGACGCCAGCACCACTGCAAGAATGGCTTGCAGGTGCATTTAGAAGCTATTTTCGGTGTTTGGAGGCAAACCGGAAGTGACCTCTGAAAACTGGAAGTCACTTCTGAACACTTCTGTGGGATATTCTGAGGCCTGCCAAGGCCAAAAGAGTGGGTTACCAGTGTGGCGGGACCCAGAAGAGGCCACCAAGACCTCCTAGTAAGGCTTTGCAGCAGGCAGCATTTCTGCACCAGCACCCCCTTCCAGAATGGCCCCAGTTTGGACCCAAACAGTCCCAGGGCAGGCAGGAGGGCCCGGCTCACAACCCACTGCACATGGGCTCATGGCTTGGTGAGTCATGGTGTGTCGTGACCCACACTTTGGGAAACCCTGCTCTAGGGAATACACTGATCTGTGTGTTGGAAAGCACATCAACAGTTTAGACAGTCAAGACCAATGCAGACATACTTAAGAGTACATCATCCTACATATTCAGTGACTTTTAGTCCTTAGTATGCATTGTGCTACAGCCATAAATTGGGCTTATAGTCAATCTCTACATCCTGCCCTTCTCAAGACTGGTAATGGCCAGACTCAATTTTTACAGGGCAGTGATTATCAGAGACCTAGCAACCATTTTTAACTGGGTCTTCTTCTTTACAACTCAGCTGGTGCTTGGGGAGCAGGTTGACCTCTCAATTGATATGATGCTGTAGGTGCTTCTGGGATCTGTCATTCATGACATGCTTCCAATCTTGGCAATTTTTGGCAATATTTCTAGCCTCCTCAATGGTCAATCAGTGGTTCCTTTGATTTCCCTCAGTGTGTTTGAGCCACGTTTTCTTTGGTGCTGGCCAAATCATTGTTGACTGCATTTTTTCGGCTAAGGTTGAAGACCAAGAGAAACAAGGCTGTTAGCCTAGATGCTCAGGAATCCAATGATAGAATCAGCAGGTACATGGTGATGGCAGGAGATCCAACTAACTTATGAGAATCAGGAGGATCATATTTTCAAAGCTACTGAGCTGGCCATCCCGAAAATGACAATCACAGCTGGACTGCTCCCCTTATGTCATTCCACTACCACTCCATGGGTTTGTTCTGCCCTGTGTTCACCTTTCCATTCCTCCTGAAGTGGCACACCACAGTCATCAAATCCCATCTACCTACCTATTTATTGAAGAGATATATGTGTGTTTGTGCAAATTAGGATTCCTACATTATACTGCAGCAATCCTGTACTCCACAGGTACATATTGTATTTGTAGGATGCAAAACGGTTGGGGTTTTTAACTTGAGTGATAAACAATATTATCATGTAAATGTCTCTGGGAGATGTTCATCCTCATTAGAATAGGGACAGGGGCTATTGTTTGAAAGAAAGAGGCAACCAGCCTTGTCTCCAAAAAAGCCGGGCAATTTGTCTTGTCTCCCCGGCACCTTAAGACCAATCGAAAAATGCAGAAAGCAAGCAGAGGAGACAAATGGGAAATGACACTGATGTTACCTTTACTATGTAAGGTGGGTGTGAAATGTTTTATGGGGAGACAAAAAAAGATGATGGGCAATTAACTATAAACTCATGCAGCAGGTTTATCATATCCCTGGCTCATCCATCTGTGTCTCAGTCTCAAGTGGACTCGTGAAGAAAAGAAATCAAGAAAACCATTTTCAAAGCAGCAGACCAAAACAGATCATTTTCAGCTCCATATTTGCTGAAGGTTTTGCTCTACTTTTGCCTGTTAAAGATTTACAGCAGACACAGCAGTTGCATTAGAAGCAACTTTCAGACCTATTTTTGTGGGTGTATATATTGTTGTAGAGATCATTAAAAGCTCCACTTCTTTTGCAATCTCTACTCACAACACCATCCCAAATGCAGAGATTTCATGTATAGAGGGCAAATCTAAACAGAGTGGTGTGATTTACTTTACAGTAGTTTACTTTGCCTTCTCAGTTGTCTGATTGCTGCAGTGGACATGCAAACAAGGTCCAACAGCCTAAGAGAGAGAGAGAGAGAGAGAGAGAGAGAGAGAGAGAGAGAGAGACAGACAGACAGACAGACAGACAGACAGACAGATAGAAAAGGAAAATCTGTTCAATATTTCAGAGTATGGAACAGGAAAGGAAAGTTCAAGCTCAGAAATATGAAAATTAATCCAATCTTGTATAGTTTCAGAGAACTCACTTAAAATGTGACTCTTTGTTTCCAGTAAGCACATATTTTTTTTCTGAGAAGGGCTCCACACCTTTAAGTGCTGTGTGTCAAGCAGAAATTTGCTGGGTGAAACTTTTCCTATGATGTAGTATGTTTGGGGGTATGTGTGTGAATGCCAACCGATGTGGGGAAGGGACCACATTATCACATGTATTTTGCTTTTAATCTGATTCTATCTTGTCTCAAAGGTTTGTTAATGATTTTCACATAATAGGAATTGAAGATCATGGAAGTTGTACACAGGGCTTCTAAGAGGAATTTTATCGGGGGTATAAATTTCTTTAGGGCCCCTTCCCAAAGGAAGAGATGCAATGGGGTGGGGGACGGCAGCGATGGGTGGACAGAATGAGCTGGGGAGGGTGGCAATGGGAGTGGAGTCAAATCAGTAGCCTTTGGCACTCTGGCCTCTTCTTGAATCTGGACCCAATGTACCCCCTGCACTCCCCTCTCATGGTCCCTGCACTGATATGATCATTTTTCTGGATCAAGTCCTTTCTAATAATGGGTGGTTCACACATTGGTCAGCTTCATTGGTCAGCTGCAAAGGGCCTATAGCTGGTCCTTAAGGCCAACTATTTGTTGACAGCCTTCATGACGTGGTGGAGCCAGTATCTTGAGTTCCACCCAAGAAGGAAGAACCCATGGAGGGGAAATTGTCCCATAGCCCCTGAAACCTGGAGCCAAGAGCCCTGGCGCTCTTGGAACATTAAACATGAATCAATGACTGAATTTAGGAACCTGCGGTTTCCTTGCACAGAGTTCCAGCTTTTGGTTTGAATGTGCTCTCTTTTAGCTTTTCCTCTGCCCTTTGAGCTGCTTTCGAGTGATATGTCAGGAACTCTGCATCACCAAACAGAGTTAAAGAATCCAGGTCAATAAACTAGTCCCAGCAGTGTTGCCATGCGCTTGCAGAGCGCATACAAATTTGTCAAGTTCATTACCTCCTCAACTCACAAATAATCAATCAGTCAACGTTTCAGGAACTTCAGCTGCAGTTAATCTTTTAAAATAATTACCCTAGGACAAGAGACTGTTTGTGAAGTTTTACAGTGTAACCAGTGGACTGTTTCTTATTAGCATGTATTGAAAATACTAATTTCAGGTCACGCAATTGGAAAGCGTCTGAAAACTCAGAATGTCATTTATTTTTTTATGATTACCCAGAACTCAGCATTACATCAGCAAGACTGGAGTCTATCAGATTCTGGATATTCTAGGCTTCATTAAAGTATTTAATAAGCATATGGGCTGTGATCCAAAGCCTCCTGGAATTTGGATATGAACCGTAAGTTCATATCCAGAGATATGAAACCAGAGATTGCACTTTCCTTTTGGTGTTTGGCAACACTCTATTTGTGGGGCAGGGATAGGGGTGCATTTGGGAGGCATGGAAGAGCCTAGAAAGCGCAGAGGTGTTGGATGGGGCTGCCCAAATTTTGATCAGTTCAGAAATAAACTGAGCTATTTCCCGTTTGAGAATTCAGAATGCATCTGGTGGGGCTTAAGGCAGCCCAGTCCTGAAGCTGGTGGCTCCACCGGGTACAGCGGCACCAAAATGACTACCGCTTTATCCAGTGGCACCACCAAGGCAGCTGGAAGTTTCCTTGGGGAAGGGACTTTCATCCCCTTCCCCCAGGGAAAACCCCAGGCCCCACAGTGGGGCTTCTCAAGTCTGTACTGGCTATTTTGCTGACACAGTTTTCAGGGGTTTTCAACCCTGACACAGAGAATAGGCTATGGTGGAGCATAGCTCTGTCAATCCCAACCCCCTCCAGTCTCAATTTCTCCTCACCTCCCCCCACCCTGAAACTACTTACTGCTGGCCAGTACTGCTGGAGTGCCATACAGCCCTCCATGTCACACTGAGGGTCAGCGCAAGAGGTCCCTCCTCTCCAGGTGCCATGGATGTGTCTTACAGCATGTTTCTGACATCAAGCACTGGTCCTGGAGCTCCACACTGGAGCTGAGGATATTTAGAATTGGGTTCCAATTTCTCTTTTAACATATGCTTGTTTCCTTGATTCTGTTTTGATGACCAATAGACAAAGGAGTAAAAGTTACAAGTTTGAAATTATTATTATTGTATTTTCAAAATATGAAAGCATTAGAGGCAAATGCCTTTAGCTCACATGGCTGATAAAATGCAATATATGTGTGTTGAATTATTAATTGTGTATTTAATAGTATGGCACACAGTTATACTATACCATATATTTCTCAACTTTTAATTACCCAATAGTCTAATACCATGGTAAGTGATGGTACGTATTTTAAAATACACTTTTTGATCTAATAAGCCTGTAGATTTTCTGCATCTCAGACCTACTGTTCAACTCTGTTAGTGACTGGGGTGTGTGTGTGTGTGTGTGTGTGTGTGTGTGTTTTAATCATATTAAATATTTTAAGGGGAGACATCTGCTTTACTAAGTGTAAACTACGTTCATGAATCTTGGCAACTTTTAATTAAAGTGTGGTTATGACAAATGCTTAAATTGAAGAGCAAAGGTTGTTACACTCCCTGAAACATATGGCACATGGATATTTATTTTGTCCTCTCTCTTAGGCTGCACAAGATTCACAGAAACCAGGGGAAACATTATCTAGTACTTCCATATTTATCTCATTCATGCCATACCCTTGGAGGCGCAGAATGGCTTACATGCAGTTCAAAGCTAGTCTAATTCCCATCCCTGACATGTTGGGGAGTGGGGGGGAGGGGAAAGGGTGATTTGAGGGTGGGAAGGCAAGGATCTTGAAGGAAGCTTTGCAGACTGGGATCCTATCATCCCTGTTCCTGGCCTGAGACCCCATGAGGCTCCTTGTATTAAATGGCTGATCATGGTCAAAATGGCTGATCAAAAAAGACCCATTGGAGGCCAGGCAGTTCACAGGGAGGTAAGTAAAAATGGTTTTTACTTACATCTCCCAGGCTGTCCTGTCACCCTCCTTCCGTAGCATGCAGCACATGCTCTGTTAGTGGTGCTGTGTGCAGTGGGCTGTCAGGGGATAGGATTGGGCTATACACAAAATGAAAAGTATAAGTAAAGAATCATAGAGCCCAGTGCCAATCAGGCATGTGCTGTATCCTGAAGTGGGAGGGGGGGGCAGTCATGGAGACCTCCTCAAGGTAAGGGAATGTTTTTTCTCTTACCTAAGGACTGGAAAGTTGGGTAGGATTGGGGCACCTGTAACAAACAGATTTTCTACCAAAGATTTCATTTGACTTCACAATTTCTAGACCTGGTTCCTGTTGCCAACATTGGTTCCCCCCTCCTCTTCAAATTTGTTGTCATTATCCCAGCTGGCATCCTGGAGACCACAGACCTCACTGGTTGGAAATGAATTTCACAGAAATAAATGTAGTTTTAAAAATGAGGAAGAAAATCATTTGAAGATTGAATTCATGCTCAGAAGCATTATGAATCTTGTTGAAAGTGCTGCCTTCAATCCATCCTGCTGGGTCACCCTGATTTTGTATGGCATCCTGAACTACTCTTGCCAAACAATTCCCCTGCTACTGCTTAGAAAGAAAAGCTTCTGGTGTTGCTAGGCAGTGGACTCTCTCAACTCATGGCAACCTCAGATTTATCTCTTATGTGAATTCTGAATATGTTATCCTAGTAGAATTCATTTAACCAGGACTTCTTTCTTTCCCTGTGCTCTCCAAACACAATAGGACAAGCCTTCCAACCAGTTTTTGGAGAGCCAAGGTTACTGTCTGTAAAATTCTGTTAACCTCTTGTCAATATTGCCCAGTCTGTAAAAACTGACAATTTGTGTGACTGTTGGTATCTCTGCTGTCTACGGACTTGAGGACAAATTACCACGCAATGTCACTCATGCCTATGTGCTTCCATGCAGTTGACCATAATGTTTTGCCATATTGTTCAGCCCAGTCTTATGGAAAATCTCTCTATTGGTACAACCTTCTACCAGGAGTGTGTAGTGTCAAGCTTCACCTACCAATGGAATGCTGCCACATGGCAGCATTTCTGCCAAGCAGGCTTTAAAATCTGTGGTCATTGTGTCTCTCCAACCACTGCTCTCTGTTCTAACCAATCTGTAACGGGGGAACAGTTTACTAAAACACTCCCTGAAGCTGGAGGCAGGGAGTCATTGGATCTCTATTATTTGCTTCAGTGATTCCTGGAACAAAGCTCCTGTACACCGTTCAGAACTCCATGCATGATTACGCTGGGAAGTGCAAGTACCAGTGCTAGCCTGGGTAAATATGTTACTGCTAAATTAATGGCACCACTGAACATATGGTGGCATCTAAGCCCAGCACAAAGAAATGGGAGGGTAGAAAAAGCTGATCAGAGCAGAGGGAATTTGTATGCCATTCCCGATGTACAGTTTACCGTTAGTCCTGTTTGCATAAAAACCTTGGAAGAATTGGAGTTAAAATGTTTCAAGGCACCCAAATTGTGCTATCATTACACCTTACAGATATATACCCAGTCACACATCAAAATCACCTGGTGGTTGTATTTCCAAACTCAAGTATTTTTTCCTGTCCCCACATACTAAACATAAGTGGAATGCTTTAGATTGCATAATGATAGCTGCAATTGGTGGGGGATGGGAAGGAGTAGCACATGAGTGCAGCTTCAGAAGACAGCTAAAGTATGTTTGACTACTGAATAACATTCTGGGTAAATAAATAGGTCTGCACTATGGTTTTGCATCAAGTTCCTATTACTGCTATTTAGTGGTGCAGTGGTAAATTTTAAAGTGCAGAAACTTGTCGTGCACTCCCCCCAAAACTGGCATTCCTAGAAGGGTGGCAGTGGCATTCCCAGAGGGGGGCACAGTGCTAAGTTTTACAGGTTGCCTCAACACGCTTGTAAGCAGCCCCTCACCTTCGGAGCCATTCCAGGTGGCAAGAGCAACATGGGGGTGCCTCCTCAGCTTTACTCTCATTGCTCAAAATGTCTCTGACAACAAGGAAGAAGGGGCAACGGGGGGCATGTGGAGGTGCCCTGCAAAACTTAGTGTTGTGCTCCCCTCTCTGGGAATGCCACTGCCCCCATAGCGAAACCCCATTAAGACTCTAACAAAAGAAAAAAATTAACTCTACATTTCTTCAATAGAATGGGCATACACATACAGTGGGACTTCGGTATCCAATGGGTTCTGTTCCAGTGTATACCAAAATCAGTGGATACTGGAGTTCACCTTTAAATGCCTTGTAACAAGGTATAGACATACCATGTTCAGCCACTAGATGGGATGAATTCCATGAGATTCCATTATGCACCCCATGTAGTGGCTGAGTTTTCTTTGTCCTAGCCATTTTCCCGTGTCAGTGTGGGGTCCGCTGATCTAGTGGTTGAATACAGTATAGTGTCTATACAATCTATACCAGGGGTGTCAAACATAAGGCCCAGAAGCTTTTTATCCAGCCCTCAGGCTTTCAGCTGTTGAGCAGTGCTGAGGTGTTACTGCTAAAAGGGCAGCCCCCATGAAGATTGGGCTCTCCCATATCTTGAAATATGATCAAGATTTGCATATTTTCTCTTCTGTCATTTGCAGTTATTTTTTGGTTCTTTTTGGTTAAGACCTGTTTAATGACATCACTTCCTGCCTAATGACATCACTTCTGGCCCTTAGCAGGCATCATGAATGCTGTTTGGCCCTCTGCATGAAACGAGTTTGTCACCCCTGATCTATACAATGGAGGCTCAAGAAACCCGGAAGTGGTCTTTCTGCCTTTAACCCTGAGAAGCATGCAACCAGTGTGGTTTAACAGGTTGAAGGTAGGAAATGGGATTTTGGTTCTCACCCCCCCCCCCTTGTTACAAGGCATTTAAAGGTGGACCCCGGTGAGTCAAATAAGTAGATCAAACCAGTGGTGAGTCAAATGAGTGGATGCCAGATCAGTGGATATTAAGGTCCCACCTGTATATGCATGGCTCTCCTAACTCTGGTGTGGATCTTGATTCCTGATCATACATACTGGTTTTGCATGTGTGCAATTGTATTTGCACGGGGCCCATTTTTGCATTCTGCCCAAAACCTGGAATGTAGGGGGGAAGGTTTGAAAAATCCTACCCTCCTGCAGATAGTGATTGAAGGCATGAAGGAAAAGTATGAGAAGAACAGTTTGTGACATCACCTTGATTTAAAAAAATCAGTGGGGGAAGCTGCTGACTTTCATGAAGGTTTTACTGATGATGTCAGAATAAACCCTAAGGTATACTTAAAGGTGTGACACTTAAGGCAAAAGTGTCTGTCAACAACACTTAAGGCAAAAGTGTCTGTCAACCAATTTTCCTATCTTTATAGGTTATGTATTTCTTTCCTAGTCAACCTACACCAAGTTGCCTTTTATAAATGAAGTCCAGTTTCTACTGCAAAAAGCTGTTATTTCTTCATCTTAATTAAAGTGGAAGTCTTCCCTGGGAATTCTTTCAATTAAAATGTTGAGCAACAAATGTCCAACATTACAATGAAGAGGACTTGTGCCATTAGAAACTGCCTATAACTTGACCATCAGAGTCAAGCTCAGTTGTATCAGTTCTCAAATGCTTAATAAATAGGAAATTACTTAACTGAATTTTCATTCATAAAGACTGTTAGCACACACACACACACATATATGTAGCAAATGCTCCTTTTGTAATTAAGACAAAGGTCTCAAGACAATGCATAGCAAAGTTTGCTCTTTTGCTCATCATCACCTTTTGTCCTCTGGACAATGCAGATTTGTTCATATGTGAATTGAAAGAGCACACTACTTATTTCACTGTTTATTTCACTACTTGTTTCTGTGTTATTCCAGCTATAACACAGTGGAGAAAATTAGGGTCAACAAGACCATCATTCAACCACATGCAAAAGGTGATATTCAATGCTTAACTTGTATTGATTCTCCTATAGTGGGCGGTTGTTCCTTCAGTGGGGCCGAAGAGAAGGCTTCTATGGCTGATTTATTTTGAGCTGGTATTTACTCACTGTACTTGTGCTACAGACACTGTGTCTAGACTTTTTATAATGTTTTTCTTTAAACCATGGAATAGTTATTGCGGCTTTATTCGTAGCAATTGGTTACAGTTATGGCCAGGCAGTTATTCCCAGTAAATTATCTGGCGATTGCTTCCACAACTTACACACCTTAGATCTAAACTACAGTTTGGATTTGTTGGGCTGACATCAAAGTGACTCAGACTATGAATGGGCAAAAATGTTGATGTTCTTAGGTTGAAATATAATACATGCTTTCCTGTAAGGAAGCACCACTGAACACAACGGAGGTTATTTCTGAGTAGACCTGCATAGGATTGCACAGTTACAACTTTATCATGCAACTTTTTGTTTTCATAGACTCTAGTGGATCAGTGGTGTTCCCAAAAGGGTGCAGCACTAAGTTTTGCAGGGCACTTCACTGCACCATGGAAGCTGTCCCTCCTCCTTGCTGTCAGAGGAATTCCCGGTGATGAGAGCAAATCAGATGCCTCCACTTGCTCTCTTTGCCTAGAATGGCTCTAACAGCAAGGGGGAGTTTACATGGCATGGTGAGGCACCCTGCAAAATTTAGCACTGTGTCCCTCCCTCTGGGAACACCACTGCAATTGTCTCCTCAGACTGATAATGCCAGCTGTTTAGCTATGTAAGTCTGAGGAGACTTGGGGGCAGTTTGGATGGGAAAAAGGGGATAGGACCTCAACATCTGCTGCTGCCAACAAGCTCCTCCACCCCCAGCCTACCTCAGCTGGCTCCTTACCTGCTCTAGTGGACGATCTGCAGCTCACTGCTGGTTGTATGAGGCTTCCCAGCTGTGCTTTTGTTAGCAGGTCATGGAATGGCAGTGAGAGCAGCACAATGATGTAGCTTGTCCATAGGCTTGGTCTACAAACCTGCTGACCAAGCAAGTTGAGGTCAAAAATAAAGGGTTCTCCTAAGCCAGACAACTAGAGTGGACTGGTGTGGGTAGTTGCTCTGAAAAACCAATGCTTGGCTGTCTTGCCCACATTCTCCCTATCCTGCCAACTATGCCAATTTGTCCCATCCAAATATTCCAACTCCCTTCTAATGCCCACTTTTTGGCTAATTAACACCCTCCTTTTCCAAGAACAACAGCTGTGGTGTGCAAAGAAATCAACAGAACTCCTTATCAGTTGAGCAATTAACAAGAATTTATTGCTACAAACACAGACACTCCTGCAAGTCCTCTTGTCCAGAGGCTTTCCCTCCCCAAGACTCCACAACTCAGTGGTTAAATGTCCAAAGCCTCCAGTCCAATCCAGTCTCCAAAGCACAGTCCAGTCTTCCCAGTTCAGTCTTCTGCAGCAGAGTTCCTCCCCTCCAGCAGTGTCCTCTCTTCTGTGTCCTCCAGCAGAGTCCTGGCAGTCCCCTTCTCCCATAGGTCTGGGTCAGGTAGCATCTCCCTCGGGGTCAGGCTCCCTCTGGGTCAGGGTAGCTCTTTGCTCCTTCTGAAGCTGCCTTTTATCCTGCAGCCCCTTGTTAAGTCCAAATGCAGCTCAGCTGTGAGCTACCTCCAAAGTCCCATCAAGGTCAAATGAAGCTCAGGTGTCCAACAGAGTCTCCGTTGGCCTTGATTGATTACAGCTGTGGAGCCAGCCCTGCCCTTCCCAGAGCTGTCAAACCATGGAATCGCTGTCAACACCACATCATCCACCTGATGATCTTCCATTACATTGGCTAAGGCCTGTGGGTCGGGATGCATCTTTGCCCTCAGCCCAAGCACCCTGAAACACCCAATTTTTCTTTAATACAGGAGTTTGTGTGGGGTATCAACCTGGGGACAATGGCACGAGTGAATGGTAGTTTTAACCCTTTGCCACTGCCTTGGTCCCTATCTGGAATGGAGTCTCCTGCATTCAAATACAGTGGGTATATTTGGACCTTAGGTAGCCCTTCCCCACCCCAAAGTCTGACCAGTTTTCCTTTAGGCTTAAGGAGATACATGTTCCTTATTTCGGCTGAAATGGCAGTTGGAGATGGAAGTTGTTCAAAAGACATCACATGTAGGCAGGCCAGGAACTGCTGAGGGTGGATTCCGAGAACTTCAGAGTGCTGACAGAATACAACACATGGAGCCAACATGCACAGACTGTGTGTGGGGTGTTACAATTCACACGTATGTGAGAGTTGCTGCAAACGCTTTCTATTTAAAAACATTTCACCTGAAGTGACACTTGGGGTTCTGCTAGTTTGTAGGGTTGGGGTGGGGTATGTCTCCGGGATCTCTTTTATTTTTTTGTCCTGCTTTTTGTTCCAGTAAAAACAGAGTTCTATTTAAACACAAATTCTCTGCATTAAAAAAAAAAGTGAATTATTGGCACCATTTAATGTTGGTTTGATGTTGGTGGGTGAATCTCTCTCTCTCTCTCTCTCTCTCATTTTGTATCACAAAGTTCAGTTGGCATATGGCTTCTTCTAAAATACAATATTACCATGTTCATCCTAGAATTATTTCTGAGGCTCATTCATGTAGGGAGAAGGGTACTTGTGATAAGAACATAGGAATATATGGGCCCGACTGGGATCAGACTGGGATCAGTCGAAGGGCCCATCTAGTCTAGCTTTTTGTTTCCCAGAGTGGCCTACCAGCTGCCTCTGGAAATCCCACAAACAGGAGAAAAAGGCACATTTCTCGCCAACTGTTGCTCACAGGATCGTTGTGAAGACGGAAGGAGGGTAGCAACTACATACCCTACCCTGAGCTCCCTGGGTAGTATAAATGTCTGTTCCTCCAGCACCCCGATCCACTCCACATTTTTCCACTTTTCCCAGGATCTTTTAGAGTGTTCCACTGTACTGTTTATGCTTGTCTTGAAATATATTTGAAAAGCATCACGTCCTCATAAATTCTTCCCCTTGCTGGGATTCCAATATGTAATTTGTTTCTGATATATTCGGAGGAGGTTGGGGTGCCCCTCTTCCACACCTGCAGATTTTTTAAAAAGTTGATTGCAATGATTATTCTCCAACTTTTTAATATGGCTTAAAAACATTGTAAACCACCTTGTGGGAAGAAAGGTAATACAGAAGTTTTGAAAAATAAAATAAAATTCTACATAACTAAAACAATCCATTACTAAATATGTACATCTACTAAAATAAAGCCTTTACTTTGTATTGTAGAACTTGTGTGTCTGCTAATTTTATCGTTCTCTAAAATGGGTCTTCTTGGGACAATCCATCTGAAATCTGGCAGATTCAATCCCTCAGAGGGAAGCCTGCAAATTTTATGCAAATGGGATGGAAAAATGGCAAACCTATATGTAGGAGAAACAAAGGAGAGTGCTCTGAAACCAATGTAAGTATAAATGGAGACATCAGCCAATGAAATTGGGCAACTTATGTAATGATGCTTGTCATACAAATGGAGACAAGATCCTGACACAAACATGAATGGAAGCAGGAAGGAAAAGGACAGCAACCACTGTGGGTGCTTCCAACATTTAATGTAGAATCATAGAGTTGAAAGGGACTCACAAGGTCATCTAATCCAACCACCTGCTTATAGCACAAAATCCTCCTGGTGCTTGCTGAGCCTCTGCTTGAAGATCTCCAGTGAAGGAGAACCCACCACCCCTCTTGGCACTGTGTTCCATTGCTGCGTTGGAATCACAGAAGATTCTCAAGAAGTTAGTGTGATACAAGCAGTGACTCCTTGCCAGGAAACCGAGGGTTAACCCCAGGGTTCTAACTAGCACTGCATAGCTGCAGCCACTAGAAACAGCCAGGTCATTAGAGGATATAAGCAGCTCCTGGGAAGGGAGAGTTTGTGTAGCTGGAGAGAGATGGGGGGGGGGAAGAGGAGACTTTCTAGCTTATTGGACTGACTTTCTGGCTAACTGACTTACTGACTAATGGACTGACTCACAAACTGGCTAATGAATTAATGAAGTGGTACACTGACTGATGGATGGTGGAGAGCTGAGGTAGTGCTGCTGGAAGAACTGCTGCTTGGAGAAGTGGGAGGAGGGACCCTGCAGCCCTACAGGCAAGCCACCTACTAGTCACCTTCCCTTTGTGCTGGGGTTTGGCAGTAGGTTTATATGCTGCTTGGCTTGGGAGGCTAATTAGCTTGAAGCGGGCATAAGTTCTCTAGGCCACGTTTAGAACAGGAATTTGGCAAAACAACTTTCAAACTGCTGTTATCATCAATAATTTTACACTGACAGTCAGTTCTCTTTATATGCAAATTTGCTATTTGTGAATTTGCTTATCTGCAAGGGACAAAATTGCTACTTTTTCTTGTTATCGGTGCCTTATTATCCACTATGCAGAGACCTTCCAGAGGCTGTAGGGACCTTCAGAATGGCGCCTGTGACCAGCACAGACCCCTTTAAAATGGCTGGCAGAAGTTTCCACTGGTCATTTTAAAGGGAACTGTACTGGTTGCAGGTGCCATACGGAAGTCTCTGGCAAGTCACAGCAGCATTCAGAGATATTTTGGCAGTTCCTGCTATGCTCTGCTGGTTTCCTGAGGGTCTCTGCTGGATTCATATGACGGTACTCCTTGCACCTAACCCCATAGGATCATTTGTTCGTTTTCTGCAATGTCCACTAGGGTTTTCAGGTACCTAACCCTAGTGGATAATGAGAACTGAGTGTATGTGTTTAGTTATATGTTATATGGTAAGTGCTACCATGGACTACCAAGGGGGAAAATTAGCTGAGATCTCCCCCAGCTATGAAACCAAATGGGTAACCTTCAGGTATTCACTTTATTTCTAATTGATTTTGCTGAGGTGTTGTGAGGATTGGGAAGGGAAGAAGATGAATTCTATGCTGGCATGATGTCTTTCTCGAAAGGAAGGATGTAATAGAAATGTAACTTTTAAACAATGATTGTGTTTCTGCAGAAAGTCGTAGGGGAAAATGAACACTGCCGAAAGACTCTATTGGCATTTTAAGATGAGGAATAGAAAGTCTGGCCAAACTTGTTGTGAAAATAATCTTTCTTTCAAGTTTGGCTGTGGAATGAAGGCCATTTCTAGGAGGATAAACATGAAGATTTCTCAAATTTCATTCAATGATCTTCCAATGACCTTATGCAAGTTGAATGAAGTACAGCAAAACGAAGATGCTAATGAATTATGAAAGGTCAGCAATAATGCAATAAATTATGTATTTGCAGCTAGTCTGTAGCATTTATTCAGAAGTGTTTTAAAGATTAATTTCTTCACAGTCTTTTTCTTTCTGTCTTTTTCTTTCTGTCTTTCTTTGGAATCGTATGTCATTAGTTTTTTTAATTGACTGCTATTACAGTGCTGGTATCAAGACTGTGATTTGGCTTTGGAAGAATGCATGACTGATAAAACAGATCTGCAAAATATTAACCCAAAACATTTTTGCACTGAAGTCATCCGTTTTTTATGCCACCCCTGATTCACAAGTGAATCAAGATCTCGTTGATTCACCCTTCTGTCAAAAGGGACAGGATAATGTGAAGCAGGAGAACATATAAGCCACAGGAACACCAGCAACCTTATTAAGTCTCAAAAAGATGGCAGTTGCCTTCAAAAATTTAACCTGTGATCCCTGTTTGATGGCCCAATCCAGGGATTGGCAAACTTTCAACTTTAGGGATCCTGAACCTTTAAAAATTGTGTAGGAGAGGGAATTTCAGCAGGTGCAGCTTGTCATCTCACAGATGACAAGCTGCACCTTCTGAAATTCTTTCCTACACAATTGTTAAAGATCCAGGATCCCTAATGTTGAAAGTTTGCCCACCCCTGTCCTGTCCAATGGTGGCCTGACAATGACAGATCTCACGATCCTTTCACACAAGACCTCAGCAGCAGCTACATGAGTTGCTACAAAGGTGGGAGGCTTGCAGATAATGGCCCAGGAGTAGGGAAGCCATGTGCCGGCAGCAGCAGGCCAACAAACACATAGTGGAACAGGCAGGTCAGCAACAGGGTTGCTTTGGAGGAGGATTGTGGGTATTTGAGGGTGGGGACTAGGTTGAGACGGAGCAGTTTGGGGGTGAGAGTGGAAGGATCATGTTGGCAGCGGCACATGTTGAGATCCAACCCCTCTTTTCCCAGCCTGGCATACGCCCCAACTCTGCGCAGACTTATAGCTGGTGTGGGTCCTAGAATAACCCATTGGAGGTGAGGCAGCCTACAGGCAGTTAAGTAAAACAAGTAAATAGCGCACAACTAAAAGAAAAATTGAAAAGATCTCCCACTCCTTGGTTTGAAATTTTCAAAGCCATTCATTTTTCTTCTGATAGGCAGTCCAATCCTATGCTTGCTCCTGCTGGCAGGACAATCATTCACATGGTTGCAAACATGCCCCAAAGAACATTGTGGCAGTGCAGAGTCCAGTGCCATTGGCAGAGAGGCCTCCGTCGGTGGCCCACCAACTGGGATAAGTACACTGCCGGGCAGTGGCAAGGCAAGGGGAGGGCGAAACAAGAGGGGAGAGTGGGTGTTTTGGGGTGGGGGACAGCAGGGAAGAGGGCAGTTCAGGCTCAGGATAGGGAAGGGATAGTAGTAGAGGCTGCCACTGCATTATATTCCCCCTCTTGTGCTTGACCACCCTACACATGGTTACTTGATGTGACAGTGATTGAGCTGATGCAGATCCAAGTAGACCAATATGGGCTGCTAGGGCCCAACAATACATAAAGGAACTAATGTTTGGTTACCCTGAGGAGACCTCCGGCTGCCTCCCTGACCCTGCGGGATGCAGCAGGGGCCGTTTCAGCCCTGCAGGACTGGCAGTCTCAGCAGGATTGGACTGTCACTTATTCAATTATGCACCTTTATGTTAAAGGACTGTCTGGGAACTATTTTGGTGTCTGCCTGGCAAGGGAAAAGGATTTATAAACATCAATCCCACCAGAAATGTGGCCAGACCTATGGACTAAGAAACCTTGTAAATTAATCTGAGCAAGTATTAAAGAATCAGCTTTGAAGAGAAGCCGCAGTTCAGCAAAATTTCTTCATATTCAAATAACTCTAAGACCAGGGCAATGGATGTTGCCCGCTAAAGCTTTTTATCTAGCCCTCAGGCTCTCGGCTTCTGAGCAGTGCTAAGGTGCTAAGGACTGCTGAAAGGGCAGCCCACATGAAAATTGGGCTGTCCTTTATCTTAAAATATGATCAAGATTTGCATGATTTCTCTTCTGTCATTTGCAGCTAAGTGAGAAAAAGTGTTTATTTTTGGTTATGACCTGTTTAATGACATCACTTCCGGCCCTCAGCAGACAAGATGAATGCTATTTGGCTCTCTGTATGAAATGTGTTTGACACCTCTGGTCTAGGTGGTGGATTTGGAAACTGTGGTTTTAACTAACCGCAGGTTCTGTACCCACAGTGGAAGCCGAACCTGTGCTCCTGGATGCCACCGGAGATGCACATTGATTATGTGCTCATCAGTAATGCTCATTGGAGGTGGCATCTCCAGTGGTGAAAACCAGAGATACCCTTAAAGTGCTCCACTTGGCATCCTGACGCCTGTAAACTGCAGGGAGGAGGAAGGTTTTGAAGCTTGTAGATACTCATGTGCAGCCTCTGTGGGCCTCAAAGGCTCAGATCATGACTGGAACAAAGTTCCAGCTGTGTTTGGAGTCCCTGTGGGTCGGAACACATGGGTTTCATTATTCACAGGTTTCAGTATCCATGGCAGGGGGATACGTGGCAAGTCCAAAAACGGATCCCCCATAGATACTGAAACTCCCCCTGCATTAAAAAAAAAATGATTTGGAGAAGTCTGGAAAACATGGTTCCTATGCCTACAATTGCATCTACTTAATTTTTCCCAGTATTTGAGAAGCAGTGTTGGAAGCCAAGTAAACTGGAAAAGACTGTGTACCGCTTATGCAACGCTCACATACTTCTTTCTAGCTTTTGTCAAATAGCTTTTGCATTTATTATGCATCTACTTTATGCCTCAACAGTTTCCATCCAAGTGGGGAACTGCACATTTGTTTCTTGCTTCCTTTCTCTTCCCCTCCCGCCCTCTACCTTCCACCTTTGAGTGCTGAATCTGAGTTAGTGAAGCATATTTGATAATGGATTTCAGCACCACAGGGCTGCAAATCTCAGCCATCATTCAGAATTCAGGGCAAGGGTAGCGGGGGGGGGGTGAGTTGGGATGAGCCGAGGCAGGGAAGCCAATAGCTAAAAATATAAATAGCCTAAGAAAATGCCAATCAACAAAACTTTGGACTATCCTGAGTAAACAAAACACATAAGAGTCCTCTAGATATGAATGGGAAAAGATGTCTCCCAAAAATCTGAGGGCAACACTTCAACAAACTCTTAAAAAAAAAAAATCTTAGAGCTTTTCAAAATTTACCCTATTGACCCTCCATCAGTAAATTTAAGAAAACAAGTAGTATTGTATTA
This sequence comes from Tiliqua scincoides, assembly GCF_035046505.1. Classification (NCBI taxonomy): domain Eukaryota; kingdom Metazoa; phylum Chordata; class Lepidosauria; order Squamata; family Scincidae; genus Tiliqua; species Tiliqua scincoides. The sequence goes on along the minus strand of NC_089822.1, from coordinate 230,085,530 downwards.
GTAGCAATATTGAGCTCTAGACCTTTTGCCTGGGGAGAGGCTGTATAGAAATCTTCTAAATAAAAACTTTCCCATTCAGTTTATCCACCTGCTTAGCATTGGCTACTTCCATGCTGGTGTCACTGGCAAATAAGGAGAAGAGCTGCACTGAAACAGGTGGCTCTCATGCCCCTTATTAGAAGTTGTACTGAACCTGTTTTAGAGTAGCTTCAGTAGGGCTGACATGGGAATCTCAGGCACCAGCTAGGCTGAAGCCCATGTAGCTTTAACAATGTAGCATCATGTGACCTGACATCATTCAGTATGCTCCATTATGGTCTTAAATAATCCAAGATCATAGGAAGGAAACTGCTATACTGAGTCATCACATAGGCCGATTTAGCTGAGCGTTGTTGACACTGACTAGCAACGAACTCCACTTTGCCTGCTTTGACTCAGAAGTCTGACACAGCCAGCAGACTGTCAGCCCAATCCTAACTCATTCTGGGATGGGAAGGCAGGCCAGCCTAACCTGTATCCAGAGCACAGTTGGGGCTGAAGGAGAGAGCACAACCCAGAGACAAACCTGGGCCACACTAGATGTATGCCTCATAGGCCCAATGGCTTCTGCAGCAGAACAAAGTATTGCAATTCCTGACCCATCTGTTATGCTTACAGAGCAGCAGGAGTTTATCTGGACTCTCAGCCTTGGAATTTTGAACTGAGGAAGTAGAGGGAAAAACATCTTCCCATGTCACACCTCCAGTTAATTTGAACAGGAAGCTATTCCTTTCTGGAATCCAATGCAAAGTCAAATATTACAGTCGTCCCCCCACTGTCCTAATCTAGATTGCATGTCTCTGTGTGTGCTGTTTACGAAAGAGAAAAGACATGCAGGATGAAACCATGCATTAAAAAAGTGTGATTTGACCTTGAAAAAGTGACATTTTAGGCATCTAGCGTGTGTGTGTGTGTGTGTGAGAGAGAGAGAGAGAGAGAGAGAGAGACATTTCTGTTTGCTCAAAATAGATTGTTGTGTGCTTTCATTATTTTTCCTGTCTTTGTTTTAAAATTGTGTTTTTTCTCTTTCTACGTAGTTTCAGATCAATGAGTGGAGGTAGGGTTTTTATTTGCTTAAAATACACATGTGTTTTGTCTTTTTTCCTGGCTGCATTGACTGTTTTTTTTTCTTTCTTTTTTAAAATGTTATTTCTGGCTGTCTGAGAACAAATTGGTACGCTTTTGCTGCGTGTGTGTGGGGGGGGGAGCGGCAGCACACCAAAATCAGAATTTCACTTGCCTCCCAAGCAGAAGAGGCAACCTAATTTCCTACCTTTCAGCTCTTGCTGTTGTTCGGAAGTCTATTTTAAACGGTATACAGGAACAATCCTGGTGTCACACAACATTCCAAACACCCTTAGCTATACTGGTGCAATCTTATATGCCTCAAATATAGCAGCCAAATTGTAGCAAAATTTTAGATAGCAAGCAAATAATAGATTATCTTAGTTGACCTGTCTGCTTTGTCTGCACTGAAACAAATCAATATCTATTAATTACTTGTAAAACACTGACTTCAAATCTTATAGAAAATGAGAGGACAGGTTCTTATCCTCAGGAACCTGCAATCAAGGTAGGCACTAGGAAAAGAGCAGAGGAAGAAGAAGGAAAAGGAGGCAGAGGAAGGCAGGGAAGAATATGTAATTATTTCTGTTCCTTGTGCCTGAAAGCTTTGTTGCAGAAGATAATAGTAGATGGAGTGAACTAAGGCCTCACACCAAAGGCTTCTCAGAAAAGCAAGATTCTAAGAAGGGATTTCAAAGAAGTGAGAGAGGGGTGTCTTGCAGAAGTTCCAGAAAGTGGTTCCAGGAATAAAGGTTGACAAAGGTGAAACAGCAGAAAGTGAGCTGTGGGAGCAGGAAACTTTCAAACCATAGAAGATTATGGAGGAGTGATGGTGAGGAGCAGGAATGTAGCAGGATGAAAGCTCGGAGGATTAGGGAGGGGCAAGGCCTTGGAAGTCTTTGAAGGTAAGGACAGGGAGTTTGTGTTGGATATGGAGTAACATGGTTGGCCCAAGATCTCCTGTTGCCTAAGGCAGCATGCCAAATACTGTACCCCTTACCTGACAATCAAGGCCTGCCAAGATTTTGGACTGACAATCAGCCTGAAGAAAACACAGGTCATGGTTCAGGATGTGGACTCACCTCCCTGCATTACAATCTCTGAGCATGAACTGGAGGTTGTCCATGACTTTGTGTACCTTGGCTCAACGATCTCCGACACTCATTCTCTCGATACCAAGCTAAACAAGCGCATCGGTAAAGCAGCTACCACGTTTTCCAGACTCAAAAAGAGAGTCTGGTCCAACAAGAAGCTGACGGAACATACCAAGATCCAGGTCTACAGAGCTTGCGTCCTGAGTACACTTCTGTACTGCAGCGAGTCATGGACTCTTCGCTCACAACAGGAGAGGAAACTGAGCGCTTTCCACATGCGCTGCCTCCGACGCATCCTCGGCATCACCTGGCAGGACAAAGTTCCAAACAACACAGTCCTGGAACGTGCTGGAATCCCTAGCATGTATGCACTGCTGAAACAGAGACGCCTGCGTTGGCTTGGTCATGTCGTGAGAATGGATGATGGCCGGATCCCAAAGGATCTCCTCTATGGAGAACTTGTGCAAGGAAAGCGCCCTACAGGTAGACCACAGCTGCGATACAAGGACATCTGCAAGAGGGATCTGAAGGCCTTAGGGATGGACCTCAACAAGTGGGAAACCCTGGCCTCTGAGCGGCCCGCTTGGAGGCAGGCTGTGCAGTATGGCCTTTCCCAGTTTGAAGAGACACTTTGCCAACAGTCTGAGGCTAAGAGGCAAAGAAGGAAGGCCCATAGCCAGGGAGACAGACCAGGGACAGACTGCACTTGCTCCCGGTGTGGAAGGGATTGTCACTCCCGGATTGGCCTTTTCAGCCACACTAGACGCTGTGCCAGAACCACCTTTCAGAGCGCGATACCATAGTCTTTCGAGACTGAAGGTTGCCAATACAATACCTGACAATGTACCAGCCTCTGCTCCTTTCCCTCGCCAATCTAGCAAGCACAACTCAGCACTCAGCTCCCTTCCACATGTCCTCCTTTCCTCTGTTCCTCTTCCTTTTCCAGTTCAGGGAATGGGAGCAGTGGAGGCAACTAAGCAGACCGAGTTGGGCTCCCCTACCAATCTGCTGCCTGAGGCAACTGCTTCAGTTGTCCTCATGGATGGGCCAGCCCTGGGAAGTGACATGGTTGGAGCAATGAGAGAAAAGTTACTAATCCACCAAGTGCCATATGAAGCTGTAGGATTGGAATGTTTGTCTCTCTCACTCTAATTAAAAATAAACCTTTCTATGCACATAACGAATAGAGGATGTGGGCACTGCACCCACCAGCTCTGCCATCCATGTGCCTCCTGATTCCATGCTCTGACCCCCACATACTCAGCAGAGTGGCAGAAAGGTGGGGTTACATATATGCATACAGCTATTTGCACAACACCACATATACACACCACACATATATGCACACAACCACATAAGCTATATTTTTATTATTTATATCCTGCCTTTCCCATGCCAAAGCAAATGCCCAAGGCGGCTTACAAATGCACATAAGTGTTCCATGCTATTTGGAATCTTGATCATACAGGGTTCCAGAGAGCAATGAGAGCCTTCAATTGTGCACACAGGAGTCCCCAATCTGAGATGTGACTGGGAAGCGTGCACATTCTGGGCACTGCCATATTCCCTTCCTTGCACTGAGCATATATGTGGAGGACTGTTTGAACAGCACTTCTGACTAGAAGATGACAAATATCACCTAGATTGGAGATCTGCCAATTTTTCTCTTTACACCCCCTGCTGTGACTTGCGTGATGTCAAGACTGCGACACAATCCCTTGAACCAGCCTTCAGCAGGAATTGGGTTTGCAGTTGCAGTTGCTACAGTAACTACAAGCCATCCACAGTTCCTTCTTTTTTATTACGATGTTACTGTGCTTCAATCCAAAATGTGGCTCAGACATCATAAAATTGCCCATATCCCCAGCGTAACCTTCAAAATGAGCTCTCAAAATGAGAACTTGAAATGGGAGTTTTAAAAAGAGATAATTTTAGAGCTCTTTTTAAGATGTCCTAAGCAGTTGGGCTGCACACTAACTCCTGGAGTTCTGGGCACAACTTGCATCGTGATCCACATTTTGTAGTGCTGGGAGCCTTTTCCCCATCCAGGTGATGGAGGAAAAGGCAGAGGACTTTTCAGAGATAGAAACAAACTAAAACTCTCCACCATTTCTCTCAAGTATAGTTCACACAAGTCTGACTGAAGATGCATCCTTCCTCCTCCTTATCCTGCCTTCCAGTGCTGCTTGTGAATGGACTGATGTTCTTCCACCACTAGCCTCTTGGGAAATCTGAGCATCTTCCTCCCAGAAGGATGGGAGAGTCATATGCTGTGCAGGGTACTGACTGATAGTCCAGGGGTCAAATTCTGTTTCAAGAAGGTAGGTCCTGAATTGGCTTACCAGATTGTCTACTATGTTTTATGCTCCTATTCTTTTTTGAAAAGAGGTATCAGTAGATTCTCCTGTCTTGGTGCTAGCTCCCTTTCCCCGTTTTTGGGAAATAATTCCCACCACTGCAAATTCACTTCCTGCCACTGCAGGGATTATTTCCAAAAGACTGGCAAGGAGTCTAGAATCCTGGTTACCCCTAACCTGGCAAACTTAATCCTGCAAAAAATTAATAAGTTTTGCTGCAGGTGTAATTTGTGCATAAGTGGTGCAAGATGAATGTACAAGAAATCTAATGCAAAATTGCTTGCCACTAATAGTTTATATTCAATTAAACATTGCTCAAGGGTCAGCATTCAGGATTAAGTATTAAGCAGTGAACCAAACAAACATATGACCAAGAATCTGGAGTGTTCTGTTAACCTGTGATGAAAAACAAATTAGCCCAGTTCATGGCTCTGTGAGTGTGAATAAGAGATAATTTGGAGCTGTTTTCACAGTAGCATCTGAAGGCAAAGAAGAGATCATGAAAGGAGTGCATTTAAAAGTCTGAATCAATGAATACCCACAAACCAATATAAGTCACAAGGAAGAGTTTTCCATGAAAGACCAGACCAGTTGGCCTTTCAAAGTGCAGTTGAAATATGTATGTGTACATTCAAAATTATTCTGTATGTTGGAGGAAAAGGAATACTAACACGGAGATTTAATCAATTGGCTTGTACAGCTGTGAAGCTGAGTGGATGCTTAACATTTATGGTTCTTCATCACTGCTTGTTAATAGGTACAATTTTTAAGGCGACCACAGAACAGACATGACTCCAGCTGAACCCACACACTTGTCAATTTTAGAAGCACCATGGAGTGACTTTCTAGCACTCATTAGCAGGGCGGTAGTTGAGAAGGAGTGGGGGCAGAGCAAGATTTCTCTTGCAGCAGGAGTAGTGACATCATCAACTGAAGAGCTCAGGTGCTGTCTTTGAATTTTTTTTTTTTTTTTAAAGATGTTAGGCAAGAAAAAGTACCAGGCTTAGCAGGAGACAAACTTGCTAAGAAATTGGCTTAGGTGTACATGTTAATGTCTAAGAGCCCAATCCTGAGCTCCGTGCCGCGGCACCATACTGTGGCGGACTGTCGCAAACAGTGTCGTAAGGCACATTTGCTAGCCTCACCAGCAGGCTCTCGCCCGTGCTAGCTCAGAGCCGGCCGGTGCTGGGCTAGTGTGGGGTGGTCACCCAGCTTCTGTGGCTCAGCGGTCTTCTGGACCACTGAGCTGCGGTATGGTAAGCAGAGGTGGGGACAGGGGCGGGGAGGAGGCGTTCCAGGGAGGGGGGAAGCCCGTGGGGATGGAGAGAGGGTGGGGGAGGCATAACATGGAGGCGTGACGCATGGAGGGGTGGGCAGGAGGTGTACTGGGGGGAGGAAGGGAGGTGGGTCTGTGGAGCTCTGCTCCACAGGATCCAAGGCACCTGTGGAGGGCTCAGCGCCCTACATGAGCGCCTTTACTTTACTGCCAACCTTTTGGTCGGCGGTAAAGTGAGTAGCCCCATCGCGGGGCTGCTTACCTTACCCAGGGGCGCCTTCCTGAGGCGCCTTCCATGGTAGCCTGCGGCATGCAGGATCTAGCGCTCAGGATTGGGCTGCCAATCTAATCCATTGCTTTTCCCAAGGGCTGCCTGAGAGACAGAGTGTAACTCATATTACACCTAGGTCACAGTTTTGTGCAAGTTTATATAGCAGCGATTCCTATTAAACACAGAGTTAAACGTGGTCCTAGTGTGTGTTTGCGCTGAAAAACTGTTTCCAAATTGGTAATGTGCATTATCTTTGTACAAATACTGCAGCAAAATCTGAGCAGCAAAATACAAATTTCAGCAAGCAAAATGTTTTAACCTTGGGAAGAAAAACCTTCTAGGTAATTCAAATAACTTTCTTTAATCAGAACACCAAATTATGCCAGAATGCATGCATGAAATGACCATCTACATAGCACAACCTAAATTGCCATACTAATTTGTCTTTTTTGGAATGAATCAATTGGATATATGTCCTGATAGACAAAAATGCTGATCCCTTTTAAGTAGGCTCGGCACATGCTAATAGAATATTACTACACTTTATTTTTAATATGAAGCCAAAGTTATATGATATTCAAGGACATAGGAAGTGAGTGTGGGAAATCAAAGAGCTAACCATTTTGTTACATCTTTGCTTCAAGTGTTTAATTAATTAAAAAGAGAAGCTGTTAAAAAAAAAAAGATCACGGTGATAACATATGCTCTGTGATCCCTCCCTAACAAGGTTTGGTGCCTTTCTTGCATGTTTTCCTGTGTGTCATTCCCATGTCATTTAACTGTTAACATTACTGTCAGCTGTGCTTTTTATTGGAATTTTCACAATAAATTGTAGATGGAGTTAGGAGAGACTAACCTTATAGGGCAGTGGTGGCTAACCTATGGCACATGTGCCAGAGAGGGCACACAGAACCCTCTCTGTGGGCACGTGCGCTGTCGCCCCAGCTACCAGGTGCGAGCCTCTAGGCTCGCCGCCCCTGGGAGGCGCCAGCAGCTGCGGCCCGTCTACCTGAGGAGCCCACGCAGCCACAAAGCCAGACTCCTGCTGCTAGGCAGCAGCTGGGGTAAAGGAGACAGGGGCGAGGCCAAAGGGGGGAAAGGAACGGACAGCAGGGGGAAGAGGGAGATGGGGGGGCTGACGCCAAAGACCCAGGAGTGCTCCCAAGGCGCCACATCTAGCCAGGCCACCTGGAGAGGAAGAAGGCTGAGAGGCCCTGTGAAGGGACATTTCTCACATCACCAGCCCCTCTGTCCAGCAGTCCAATGGGAGTGCTTCCTCCCTCCCCTGTCTAGTTCTTTACCCCACATGCAGTGTGTGGGCGGGCACAGCAAAGCTGCTGCTGTGGGCTTTGGGGTGCCAGTCCTGCATGTGGTGCTTGTCCTTACTTACTAAGAAGTAAGTCTCATTGAAGTCATTGGGGCTTGCTCCCAGGACAGCGTGGCTAGCACGGCAGCCTGAGAGCCCAATCCTATGCGTGTCTACTCAGGAGTCAGTCCCATTATAGTCAATGGGGCTTGCTCCCAGGAAAGCATGGCTAGGATGACAGCCTTGGAACCTGCTCCTGTCCATGTCTACTCAGAAGTAAGCACCATTACAGTGGATGAGGCTTACTCCCAAGAAAGGGTGGCTGGCCTTTGCAGCCTTGGAGCCTGCTCCTGTGCACGTCTACTCAGAAGTACCATATTTTTCGCTCCATAAGATGCACCTGACCACAAGACAGGTTTTTAGAGGAGGAAAACTTACTTTTAAAGTAAGCCTGCCCTCCCCCTGTGGTGCCTGCGCAAATGAGGACCTTGCCCCCGGTGCGGACCTTGCCCCCAGTATTCGCTCCATAAGATGCACACACTTTACCCCCCACTTTTTGGGGGGGAAAAAGTGCGTCTTATGGAGCGAAAAATACGGTAAGCCCCATTAGAGTCGATGAGGCTTACTCCCAGGAAAGGATGGCTGGCATTGCAGCCTTGGAGCCTGCTCCTGTGCATGTCTACCCAGAAGGAAGCCCCATTACAGTGGATGAGGCTTACTCCCAGGAAAGGGTGGCTGGCATTGCAGCCTTGGAGCCCACTCCTGTGCATGTCTACTCAGAAGTAAGCCCCATTAGAGTCGATGAGTCTTACTCCTAGGAAAGCGTGGCTGGAATTGCAGCCTTAGAGCCCTCTTCTGTGGGTGGGGCTTTTTCCCCCCAAAAATTTTCGTGTTTGAGAAAATGAGCAGTGGCAAGGTCTTGCAGCCACCCCTTCCCTGACAATAGTTCTTTACCCAGCATGAAATTAGTCTGTGGAACTCTTTGTCACAGGAAGCAATGATGACAACTTGCCTAGATGCCTTTAAGAAGGGATTGGACAAAGTTCTAGAGGAAAAGTTCATTACCGGTTACAAGTAATAGTAGATAAAAGATGTTAATGTATGAGTTTTTCTAAACTAAAACCTCAGTATTCAGCTAAAATTGCCATATTGGCACTTTGCAATAAGTGGGTTTTGGGGTGCAGTTTGGGCACTTGGTCTCTAAAAGGTTCGCCATCACTGTTATAGGGTGTCAAGGAATACTCTTGGTTGAAAACTCTTTGTTAAAGTTTGAACCTATGACATGGCTTGCATGTTTGGGATATTGGATATAATCCCTTAAACCAGCGGTTTTCAAACTCTCGGGGAGAGTTTGAGCCGCTCTAAATTCTTGTGGTGGCAGGGGGAAGGCAGCTCAGGGGACTGCAGGGGCTTGGCTGCACATACCTGAGCTTCCTGCAGCCTCCTGGGGGGTGCGGGGAGCCCTGCACGACCTTCTGCAGGGCTCCCTGCAGCTTCAGAAGTGACAGTGGAGCTTTAGCGGAGGTGGGGCACAATCGCTCCGCTTTCGGTTTCAAAAGCCTTCCTGCCACCCTTTGGGAGAACTCACCAGCTGGTGCTTCTCATTGGTGTCCTTCCAGAGTAGAGACTCAGCACCTACTGGTGTGGGCCTCTCTGTCGATGCTGGGTGTCTCCCGCTGGTGACAAAGTGCTTCACAGCACTTTTACAGCACTTTTACAGCACTTTTACAGCACTTTTGGCACTTGGCACCTCTCTCTCTCTCTCTCTCTCTCTCTCTCTCTCTCTCTCTCTCTCTCTCTCTCTCTCTTCAGTAGCATCCCCAGCATCTCAAAGCAGACAACCAACTTAGAATCCAATCTTATGGGCTCTGAGTGCTGGCGCTGAGCTCCAGCACTGGTCCTGGATGTCTTAAACATGCTGTAAGTCATGACCATGACACCCGAAGTGTAAGGAGTGCTGGTGCTGGGCCAGTGTGCAGTAGCTCCTGAGCCCAGCACTGGCCGGATGTCGCCTGGAGCACTGATGGAGCTCCGGGTAGCAGTGAGGGCTTTGGGGGTGGGGGAAGGCATTATGGGGTGGGGGGAGAGTGGCCTTTCCCCTTGGGGTCCTAATATGGAGCACAGCAGGCCACACTTGATGGATTCTTGTGTTATCTTGTTCTTAATGCTGTGAGCACCAAGAAGGGGGCAGGGCAGTGTTGTGATTAGTGAGGCTACCAAACTGCTGCTCTCTTGCCCCTCTTCACTAGAGAAGCTCCCTGTAGGCTTGTTTTGTGTCTCTACCCCAGAACTCATCAGGACATCATAGGAAAAGCTTCAGCTGTCTCTGGCAAGGCAATCCCATTGTTGTTGTTGGCAACCTTCAGTCTTGAAGGCACAGCCTTGGTTCTGGAACAGCGTCTAGTGTGGCTGAAGAAGCCAATTCGGGAGTGACAATCCCTTCCACACTGGGAGCGACTATAGTGTGTCCCTGGTCTGTCTCCCTGGCTATGGGCCTTTCTTCTTTGCCTCTTTGCCTCAGACTGTTGGCCAAGTGTCTCTTCAAACTGGGAAAGGCCATGCTGCACAGCCTGCCTCCAAGCGGGCCGCTCAGAGGCCAGGGTTTCCTACCTGTTGAGGTCCACTCCTAAGGCCTTCAGATCCCTCTTGCAGATGTCCTTGTATCGCAGCTGTGGTCTCCCTGTAGGGCACTTTCCTTGCATGAGTTCTCCTTAGAGGAGATCCTTTGGGATCCAGCCATCATCCATTCTCATGACATGACCAAACCAATGCAGGCGTCTCTGTTTCAGCAGTGCATACATGCTAGGGATTCCAGCACGTTCCAGGACTGTGTTGTTTGGAACTTTGTCCTGCCAGGTGATGCTGAGGATGCGTCAGAGGCAGTGCATGTGGAAAGCGTTCAGCTTCTTCTCCTGTTGTGAGTGAAGAGTCCATGTCTCGCTACAGTACAGCAGTGTACTCAAGACACAAGCTCTGTAGACCTGGATCTTGGTATGTTCCGTCAGCTTCTTGTTGGACCAGACTCTCTTTGTGAGTCTGGAAAACGTGGTAGCTGTTTTACCAATGCGTTTGTTTAGCTTGGTATCCAGAGAAAGAGAGAAAGAAAGGCAATCCCATGACAATGCAGAAAACCAAACAATGTCACATAGGAGGATTTTTTTCTTAATCAACAACAGAACAAATCTTTGCTTTGTTGGTAAGATTTAAATGGCTTTTTTTTTTTTTTTACTGGACTTACAACCCAATCCTATCTGCTACACACTGAAGAAATTCATACTCTGCTGCACTGTGATGGCATGCGGGCCGGGACGGCCAACACAAATGACTGGCAGCCCTACACATAGCACCAATGGAGTCCAGTGCCCCACCAGAGCAGGTAGGTCAGCGGAGGGGGCATTCAAGAGTGTTCCAGTGGCGGTGCTGAGAGCCTTGGGAGGGAGCTAAATCCCCAAGACAGACAACAACAATAGCCACTCATGCTAACACAATAGTAACAAGATATCCTCCAAAGGCAAAAAAAGAGGGGGGCACTCAGAACTTACAGTAAACAAGCAATACCCTTGAAGTTGAAATAGTATTTTCAAAAGTGGCGTCTTGCTTGCCTCAGACTCCTCCATCATCTGCATCAAGTAAAATAAAGAGTGCTTGAAAACACAGATGCACACAATCAAGGAACATGGAAAGGAGCTGGGAAACTTCCTTCACATCATGGAAACTTTTCACTTTCTGCAGCATGTGAGGTGCAAGCTGGAAAATTCAGAATTAAAAGTGGTGGATCTTTCAGACACTGGTTCTAATTATAGAAAACATCTTGAGCTGTGCAGACTTTGCAAAGATGTATTATTTACTGAAATGAAGCAGGTTAAAAAAGAAATGCAAATATGTGGGTTCTGGAGTGCAAATTAAAAAGACTGTAGGGAAAATTGTTCAGAACTCACATTTGTGCATTCTGTTTATAGCTGAAACTAAAAAATTGATCCAAAGCATTATTTTTAAGAGAAGTCTCCCCAAATCCATCATCAAATGACTGAACATACTTGTGTCCACAAGCTGCAGCATTAAAAAAAAAAATCCCACAGGTTGCAATCCCATACACATTTTCTTGGGAGTCATCATGTTGGCATCCTTCAGTCTCGGAAGACAATGGTATCATGCTCTGAATGGTGGTTCTGGAACAGAGTGTCCTCTCCCGTGCGCAAAGCCTGGGTAAAGTAGATATGAAGGATAGACTGTTTCCCATGCAGCAAATCCCCCCTCTCCACGTCACTGAAATGGTGCAATGGAAAGGCAGAAGCCAATATGGTTGGCTCCAGCAGCGTCGCAGGAGTTGCCAGAACATGACTGTGATCAGCCATGAACTGCCTTAGGGACTCCGGCTCTGGATTTAGCCTCGAGGTTGACTCCTGAAGCCTTTTCCATCACTGGATGTAGCCACAAAGCAGTGGAGGTTTGGGATCAGAGTTTTCCTTCTCTCAGATGAGCTGCCTTCCCAGGCTGACGAGTCCCATCTACCCGGTGGCTGTTTAGTCACCTCTTATGACAAGTACAGACAAACTGAGTGCCTATTCTTATTCCCATCCTTATCCTTATCATCCTGGGAGTAATTCCCATAAAATGTAATGGGGTCTCTGAGTAGACATGCATAAGACTGAACTGAAATTCAATTATTTGGATACCACCAGACACAAAAATTGGATCCAAAACATGGATATTCATGGATCCTATGTAATTAAAGATTTCTCCCAAATCCTCCATGTCATCAACTTGGGATAGCCTAGTTTCTTAGTCACAGTTTCATATGGAACCATCTTGTATGCTTCCTACAACATACTGGGTACTCCCCTGCAACTGTGGTGACAGACAATCTTGTTGAACAAGTTGACAGAGTGATTCGCGAGCTCCACTCATTCGCGATTTCTGAATTTTCCATCATCCATGAAATTTGATGGAAAGTTCAGAAATAGTGTAGGGAGCATACACAATGGTTCTGTATGACACTGTGGCTAAGAAACCAAGCTATCACAAGGTTTGTGCAAGGTGCATTCCCCAAAACCCCATGGACATCCACAAAAAGTAGTGAAGGGGATCCACGTTGATGTTCTTTGATGAGGGCATACAAAAGCTTGTGCCACTCTGACATGTGCCTCAGTTCAGGTGGTAATTACATCAAGAAGAAGTGTTGTATAGCAAGTAACTTCTGTGCATGATATAATTGTTTTTCTTCATTTTTTTAACAGCCTACCTGAGCTTACTTTCTGAATAGCCCTTGTATAAACTATTATTGATGTTTCCTGGGAACACCCACAAACTATTCTTGCCATAGGTTTACAAAAGCTTGAGACAGTCCTGCCTGTGGTACTTGTTGCAGGGCTACCGACTGTACCTTGACAACCAGGTAGGGTTCAAGCCAATTCAACAACCAGGTCGGGTTCAACCAATCCAATCACATTCAAAGATTATGTTCTTGACTTTGCAAACAACCTGTAGATTAGAAATCCTCAGCTAATATTGGTTCCTTGTAATTACCTCCATAATTCGTCAAAGTGTGCACATCAACACTGGTATGTGTTGCAGCGCACATCACTGCTATCACAAATCATGATGAACCCGAGCTATCAGGATGGCAATAATTGAAGTAGGAAATATTGCAACCTTGGAGAGCATCCTTTTAAGCCTACGTGAAAAGGAAGGGAGCTGAAGCAACCAATGGGAACCTTTTCTGAGGCAAACTGCTGACAGAAAAGAGATATTTGTGACCCTAAATATCTTGTTGCAGGCCAGTGGGAAGTAAGAGAGGGGTTAGTAAGTTTTGTAAGTGTGACTGTTGTATCATCACTTTATTGTTGATGTTGTTGTTCAGTATTTATATACTGCTTTTCAACAAAAAAAAGTTCACAAAGCAGTTTACAGACGTAGGGCGCAATCCAGACTTGTAAAGCACTTTTGAGCCACTTGAAAGGGACATACTCCGTACTTCCTGCACCTCCGTGGGCCCAGGAGGACGGGTGAGTTGCATTAATGCAGGAGTCTGGGAGGGGTGTGGGGAGGGCAGGGAGGAGGTGGGAGTTAGACGTTTTGGGGCAGGGGAGGGTGGGCGGCAGGTGTTCCTGAGGGCGGGCAGGCACGAAGCAGGAGGCGAGGCCAGGATCTGGCAGTTATGCCGAATCCTAACCCCATTTCTGGGTGGTCTGGGGCAGAGCCAGGCTGCTTGGATTTGCACTACCTCATGAGGTGGTGGAGATCTGAGTAATCCCATTGGGGGTGCTCTGGCTTTACCCAGGGTAGCGATTTTCCCTTGCCTGGGCTGAGTCACTTTCAGCCCCAATCTTGCCTTGGATGCAGCGCAGGCCCTGCAGCCTGCCTGCTACGGGGAGGTTAGGATTGGATTGAAAATCAACTAATTAAATAATTATTTTTCTTATTTTACTATTTAATTTTACTGTTATATTTTACTTATAAAATAAGTAATTATTTTACTTATTTACTAATTACTTATTTTAATATTACTTATATTACCCCTTCATGTGTCACCTCAACGTGGTGCAGGGGAGGCAACATGGACAGGGACTCATCCCTTGAAGCGGCTAACGACACAAATGACCACGAAGTTCAGTATCACACTAGCTTGCTAGTGTGTGAACGGGCGGCTTCTGGATAGCCCCAGCAAGGCACTCCAGGAGTAAATGGGCCACCCCAATCTGCTCAAACACTCACGTGTAAGAAGATAATGCAGCTGACCCCTACCCGACAGGCCACTCCCACGGTGCCCAGAGCCGCTCTAACTGAGGAGGAAAAAAAGGATCCACGGGCACCATTGGACCCCCCACACAACTGACCACTGGATCCCATATCACATCAAGAGAACCTGTGGTCAACCGGCTACTCGCTGGTCAGATAACTTTTCCAGGTCATTTAAACAACAGGGACTGCTGCACTGGACAACAGTCGCACTAGACCAAAAAACATGAAGTGAGCGTGGGCCACATTGGAAAGATTGCCAATGAGGATGGACCATCAATATCAATTTTACTATTTTGTTGCAGGACTTCACTTTTTGACATTAACCCTCCTCCCCCTGGTGTCTCCTGTTTGGACTTCTTACCTGTTTGCTTGGACTTCTTACCACTATTAAAAAGGATTGCAAATCCTAAACTGAGATCTGTACGGGCTACAGACTATAAAAGAAGAAGATGACTGCTAATATAATATATACACTTTCATATTTACCTGCACTTACTTTATACCTATAATATTATACTTCTCAAAAAGCCATTTTTAGTTGCTGGGGATTTTGTGTCAATAATAGCCACTAACATTTCTTTGATGTCAGTCCCTGAGCTTACCCTGAGAGAAATTCATTCTGAGAGATTACAATGCCTTCAAAGCAATGACAATAGTTCAAAATTTGAACTCTTAAATCTTTTCAGATTCCTTGGTATCTCTACGCTTAACCTTTATATAAAGTAGTAGTCATATCACCTTCTCATGTATCAATTCATATGCTTCATTAATTGTGGTGCAGTCTCTCTACCAACCTTTGCAATACAGGCAGCATCCACACAATATTTTGCTTGGTACCGATAGAGCTGAATGAAGGCAGCAAATGGATTTTGCTGTTGAAAATGATGGTTTTAGCTCCTCTAAAGACACACGTCTTTGCCCTGCGTGGTGCTTGGCAGCTCACAAAAAGCCTTCTGAGGCTACTTGCATGATCTTAAGCAATACTTCCAGTTTTGTCAGGAAACTGGAAGTACTGTTTAAAACCTCACAGGAAGCCTCAGAAGGGTTTTTGAATTGTGCTGAGCATCGATGAATAGCCTGGGGGATGGTGTCATGGGAGTGGCATGTCTCAGACCTGCGCCCCAGGGTTAAGTGGGGTCAGGTCCATTACTGCACACTCTATTGTCACATCTCTAATAAAAATCGGCTACAAACAGTTAAGTTTGAGGTACACACAGACCTTAAGTAGAGATTTGGGACCCACTTTGAACATCCAGTTGAAATCCCTGGATCCTTGAATTAGAGGTGAAACTGACCCATGACTAGGCCTGAAGGACATTCCACTGACAGAAGGAGGAAGATGCCAGCAGAACATCACTTACCTCCAAGCACAATGGGGCCACCAGTGCTATCACTGGCAGCCAGGTGTACTGAATGGCAGAGAAGATTTCACCCACCAGCATGAGGTGAGTGACAGTGGGAGTGGTGGAAGGAAGAGGAGTGTTTCTGGCTAGGGAGGGAGTGGCAAGGAAGGTGAAACAGAGGAGGAAGGGGGCAGGATCGGCAGCACTCACATGTAGCCAAATCCTCTCCCTTTTCATCATTACTACTCTCCTTTGTTCTGTGCCAACTGGTGCAGGATTAAAAAGCCTCTTGGAGAAAGTGGAACAAACACTCCTTCATCCTGAGGAGACCTCTGCAACTGCTTCCCCACTCATGGATGCAGTGTGCAATGCATAGACAGTCCTGCAGAGGTGTAACACACTGCCCTGGTACATGGGGGCAGTGACTTCACAATGTTATGTCATAAGATGTCACATGATGTCATGTCCAGGTTCCTCCCAGAGGAGGGGCACTCACAACAGCTTCACACCCCCTGTTTCTTCTCCAATAGAGGCTCCACTTAAAGGCAGGACTTTCCAGACTGGGATGTCGCAACACCCTGGCCTGTGGGCCCTGGCCTCTGCCCCCTTAAGGGGTGGGGGCAGCCAGGAGGCAGGGAGGAGGGCTGCAGGGGCTTGGTTGCATGTACCTGAGCCTCCTGCAGCCTCCAGGGGGTGCAGGGAGCCCTGCATGACCTTCTGCAGGGCTCCCTGCAGCTTCAGAAGGGAAAGTGGAGCAATTGCGCCTCTGCACTCCTGCATTGGTGAGGGGGAGGAGGTAGGATTGGGCTGCCTGGTGATTATAGTTTGCTCTAATGGTGCAGACATCATCTCAGTTTTGGAGGATGTTAATGAAAGGTAATGGCAATAAGCTTGATATACCAAAGACATGAAAAGGAGTCCCAAGTTTCTACAAGCTCTGAGAACTTCTGATATGGAAAAAACCACAAAAGAAGAAGTGATTGTTCCTCAGATTCACACATAGACACAAAAACAGAAGGTGTTTACTCTGTTTTTATTCCTAACATCTTCTCTGTCTTAAATATCTCCTCTGCTTTGTATTCCAGCATCTCAAAGATGTAGCCTGATTTAATGGAGTACAAGAAAAGCTTTCAACAGCACTTTTTGATTCCTGCTGGTGATTAAGTTGTACCTCCTCCACTGCACATCCTAGGGGGAGAAAAAGCCTTAATACAGTATGTACCGCATAAGCAAGGAAGCTAGTTTTAGAAGGCATTTGCTTTCTTTCTTTTTATTACTTTTGTCTTATTAAGTACCATGATTTTGCTTAAAGGGAGAAGTGGCGGATGAATAATTTATCCACGTAACAGCCAGCTGTAGTATCCTTACTCTTCATCACCTAAAAGCATTCACCTTCCAGTCGCAATTTCCATAAGCAAATACAGCATCATTCTTGTATATTTATTCTAATATTGGTTCTACAGTGCAAAGTTACAGGCATTCCTATTCGGACCTGAAAATTATGTTCCATTCCAAGTGTTTAGTGTCAGTATTTAGTATTTCAGGAGTGCAGTCTCTGCAGAGTGCACTTTAATGAAAATATGCCAGAAGCATAGGGAATGCATTTACCTTTCCTCCCCTCTGGCCTAATGAGCATCTTGGGTTCTCTTCTTCTTTCATTTTGGGTCTGCTCTGCTTTCTTTGTCCTTTCTTCTGACCAGTGACCTTCAATTCCATCCAATTACGAGTGCTGTTCTGCTACAGAGGTGATTATTTTAGACAAACTCTGAACTTTGTCTAAACGTCTCTGACTTAGGGAGTGCAGGACTGGCTGGTGCACATGTTAACTGTTGTTTTCAGTCATTGATGCAGCCTGCTCATAGAAGCAATGCAGTATGCCTGCCAGGATCAAATGCCAGTGGCAACCACTTTTGTCCTCTCCGAAGCATGGAACTGGCCACTCTGATTCCTGAAAATCATGGCTGTATGATTCCCTTCTTTCCACATTTCAGTATTTGTGCCAATAGTGAGTGAATGTGGGCTCTTTATGGTAAGCTATGATGAAAGAAATGGAAAGAAAATAAAGACCATAGTATAAGAGTAGCCAGATGGAGGGAAGCCTTGAAGAAAGCTAATGGCTAAGTACATATGTTGAATTACCATCTCTCAGTTGGTCCCCGGTACCATCATTTTTAAACCTTAAAAGCCTGGAGATAGACTAGCCAAATATTCTGGAAGGCTGCAGTGGCCAGGTGTATGCCTGCCTTTGACCCTCTTATGGTTCAGTCCTATCCACACATTACATGACAATCGACTAGTCCAGTGGTATTCATACTGGGGCATGAAGATGCCCCAGCCTGAGGGCCGGGCCTCTGCCCCCTTAAGGGGCAGGGGGGAAGGAGTGACGTGATCCCCAGGATCACATTGCTAACAGGGCTGCAGGGACTGGGATGTACTCACCAGTCCCTACAGCAGCCTTCCCAGGGTGCGGGGAGCCCTGGGTGAGCGTCTGCAGGGCTCCTCAGCTGGTTCAAAGTGAAAGTAGAGTTATCGCTCTTCACTTCCAGTATTGCGGAAGTGGAGCGCGATCAGTCTACTTTCACTTCAAACCAGCTGGGGAGCCCTACAGTTGTTCATACAGGGCCCCCCCTACCCCCAGGACAATGCTGCAGGGACTGGTGAGTACATCCCGGTCCCTGCAGCCCCCCTGAGCAGTGTGATCCTGGGGATCACTTTGCTGCCTTCCCCCTGCCCCCGCTGCCTCCCTCCCCTCCCTTGCAAGAACTTACTGCACTTTTCAAACTCCCAGAGAGTTTGAAAATTGCAGGTCTAGCCCTATACATGCATGATGAGGCACACTCTGCCACTTTGCAGCCTCTCCACTGGAGAGCTGCAGCTGGTGCAAGGTGCAGAAGGCCATGCGTCACTGCCAGCACCCTGCAGATCAGCTGCTGATGAAGTTTTGCTGGCATTGGGGGTAGATCACAAGTGGATCAGCGTGGGGGTCAGGCTTGGATGGGGGCAGATCAGGAGCAGGACAGGTTCTTTTCAGTTCTGGTTTACAAGTGCAGAATGAAGTGATGAGTAGAATTTCTGAAGTAGCAGAATGGATAGCACCACTTCAAACTGTAGGTGGGGCTCATATTTGTTAAATTTTCATTGCATGGAATCTCCCTGCAAGTAGAAAACCAGTTGCATGGAAGCAATGGTAGGCAAGAAGTCTGCCCTTTTCTCCTGCTTGAGTGTATTGCAGAGGCTGCTGGTGGGCTACAGGATAATTAACAAGGGGCACAATCCTAACCCCTTATGTCAGTGCTTTCCAACACTAACATAAGGGCAATGCAGCTCTGAGGTAAGGGAACAAGCATTCCCTTACTTTGAGGAGGCCTCCATGAGTGACACCCAACTGCAGGATGCAGCACATGTCCCATTGGCACCGCTATCCCAGTGCTGAAAAGTACTGACATAAGGGGTTAGGATTGCGCCCTAGGTTATCTAGGCCTTTGACTGATCCAGTAGGATTTGTCTGATGTTAAGCTGAAATACCTTTAGGTTCCCAAGTGTTTGTATATCGGAAAAGTCATTCAACAGAAACACAACTGTGGTTCTATAATTATCCTGTGCCATAGGATCAGCAACATGGTAGAATGAAATTTAAATGAAACAGTTCTGGCATGGAACTAAAGTGATGGGAGAAGTTTTACCCATGTAAATAGCAAATGAACACCAATTCCACTATTGTTAAGGCAAAGGGTCACATACAGAAGTTGTCAAAGCTAGAGTCAAAGGACCCCGTCTTTTTAGCAGGCTTTTTGGTGCACCCCAGGTAGTTCACAAGGAAGGCAAATGTCTTGCTGAAGTGAAAATTTCCCCGGAGTCTGCAGTTTTTATAATGCCTTTCAACTTTGGTTGTATTTATATGATCAAAGAGTAAGTTCACCTTTGGTTTGGTTCTTTATACAGTACTGTGTAGTAGTTTGTATTGGATCCTGTTCTCGCTGGCCTATCAGGTGCCTTGGTTTGGAAGAAATGCAAGCAACATATTTTTAAATAATACAGCAACATAAAAATGTGCGCATAGCGGCTGAACTTGCAGTAGGCGTCCTCTTATTTTCTTTGAAAAATACTGAAATGAGTAATCTGCTTTAAAAAAATGGTATTCTGCATGGGAGAGGAAGATAGGCAGCATTTTGAAGGGACATTATCTTGAAGATTCAGTCTTCCATTTTTTAATTAAGGCTGAAAATATTTCTTTAAGGTCAGAGCTGTTTAATCTTTATTGGTTTTTAATGGATGTTGATGTTATTGTTAGCTGTTGATGATTCTGTATATCACACTCAATAGCAGCATCTGGTTTGATATGTGTTTTTCTTCTAAGGAGGATTTTTAATCTTTGCAAATTATCACTATTAGTATCTATAGCTTTGTGGCACAGGAGTCTTGCCTCCTACATCTTGGTGCCTTCCCAGTAGATGGGGTCTCTGTTAACCAAAGGGCCTGAAACTAAAATGTGAAACTGACTGCACCTGCTGGTCTCAGTCCCTGGAGGGAGAGGTTATGCTCTCTCACTCTCTCTCTCTTCTCTGGGAATGATCATTTTCAATAAGAAAATAGTATGAACAATTGCTGTCCTGTGGCCATGATCTAAACATGTCTGAGCAGCTGCTATACAAGAAATAAACTGCAACTTGTAGCTTCATGCTGACATATTTTGAATCTGAAGAAGTTTGGCCCTTAGAAGTTGGTACATGCATTTAATGACACACATGGTTTGGCTGGAAGATGTGGCACTGAAAAGATCAACCTATAACTTTATATATAATTTCAGATAGTCTCTGGAAGAGAGGGCCAGTTATTTTAGTGGGCCATGAATACAGTCCTGGGCACAGACTGGAGGGGAGAACTCATTCAAATCCCCTCTGAGCTATGAAACATACTGGGCTGCCTTGAACAAGTCCCTATCTTCTAGTCCAGTGTTTCTCAAACTATGGGTCAGGACCCACCAGGTGGGTCGTGAGCCAATTTCAGGTGGGTCCCCAATCATTTCAATATTTTATTTTTAATATATTAAAACTTGATGTTACCATGGTATGTGACTGCATTTGGGGAAATGTTACAGACCTGTACTTTTAACAAGCTACTATGTATAATCTTTTAGCAATGATAGTAAATGGGACTTACTCTTGGGTAAGTGTGGGTAGGATTGCAGCCTAGGTTTGTTCAAAATTTTCCTGCTTGACGATGTCACTTCCAGTCATGACATCACGTCCAGTGGGTCCTGACAGATTCTCATTCTAAAAAGTGGGTCCCAGTGTAAATGTGTGAGAACCACTGTTCTAGTCTAACCAACCTAAGGAGCTTATTGCAGGAATAAAATGGGAAGCTCCCCTCCCCCTCAATGCTAAGCTGACCTCCGTAGAGAAAGGCCAGTGGAGAAATGTGCTCAATAAATCATGGGACGCCTCATATTAGGAAATTGTAGCAAGCAGAACAAGAAGAGCAACATAATTCCCACACTTTAGTGTGTGTTCCATGTAGGAGCTTACACAGTTATTGGGCATTTAATTTGAGGCTGCCTGTATCCAGTTCTCCCACAGGTCCTTCACTGAAGGTAGAAGTCTCTAGGATTTGTATTTCTTGACTAAAACGATATTGGTTGCTATTTGCTGGAGCAGAATGAACAATGGATTCCACTTGCCTCTTTTCCCATGCACAAGGCGCTTCTAAACTATGAGCATTTCTCAAACACTGTATTAGTGAGTTTTCTTCGGTCAAGAAAAGAGCGGTTCAGGTCCTCTCCTGGTACTGTTGCACTCATCTGATAGGTCATGTGATTGTGTGAATCAGCAGTGATGGGTTGTTTCTGGAATCAACATCATTAGTTCACAGGTAGCCCAATTCTGACTAAATTCCTGCATGGCAATGACAGCTGTCCATGACAGCTGTCCATTATGACTTGTGGGCAACTCAAGTCAAGGGAGGCAGTACTCGACTTGAGTCTTGGTGCTGTGGCTTTGGTATATCCCTGGTGATGACATCATCACGTCATTGCGAACTTCTGGAATGGAGAGCTTAATGAGGCAAGCTCCCCGCTGGCAAAACACTGCTGCAAACAAAACATAAAGGTAGCTGTCTCGCTCCTCTCATTTCCACCAGCATCTGATAATCAGAAGACTACACGAGATGATGGTGATGAGGCACTACAACTAACAGGTGTATAGGACACTTGCAAGTACTTCCATTTCAATATAATGGTGAATCACATGATGGATAGCAATAGATGTTTGAACTGATGACTCTGCCTGCAGTGGAAGCTTAATATCCTAACAACAATAATGCTGCTTTATGCTTCATCATGTTATGCTGGATCAGCAGTGACTGTCATTTTGTCTCAGGTTTTTGGGTTGTTAATCCACTGTGTTCCTTAGGCAGGAATGATTATTAGCCATTTCCCTGTGCACTATGGAATATGCCACATATTGTACTAATATCAGTAATCCCAGAAACCTCAATAAGATTTATGCATCCTCACATCTATTTGCTGTTTTTTTAAGTGAACCTTAACAAAAAAAAGTCAATCCAAAATAGAAATTTTTTTTCATATTTTTAATTAATGCTGGTTTGTTCTCTACATGACCTAAATTAATATGATAGAAGGGGGAAAATTAAAAAAAAAAAAGTTAAATCACTTCTTTGCAGAAATTGCAGGCAGTGGACATTTCTCTATGAATATTTCATTAAAAAGTTATAAATAATTCTGTTGGAATTTGACGATCAGAGAGCAACTACTTGGATGATGTAGGGCATTTATGTAAGACTGTTTTTGTGGTGCATGTGATAAGAAACACTGTCATTCATGAAATGCAAGTCATGTGTGAGCAGAATTGACACCTTAACATTCTTTCAGGCTGCTCTTATGTGCTTTATTTTGAATTGAGATATGCACTAGCACAGCACATGACTCCCCTACCCACCGTGGCAGATATCTTAGAAATGTTTTTTAAACCATCCCAAAATGTGCAGATCATATTTTATGGGTAATAGAGTGTCTTATTTATTAATATGAAAGTGTGTTATGTATGGAGAACAGATGTACCCCACCTTCCCTGAGAAATTTTAGTGGAGTCATTGAAGGCCCAATGCTAACCAGACCAGGTGCCACTGGTGTAACATATGTTGTGCTCATGGTGACTGCTTTACAGCAGTCTCAAAGTAGCCTCCGCTGGTGCCCTGGTGGATGACCAAAGACATGCCAAAGCAGGTAAGGCTGTGCGGGGGGGGGGGGATTGGGCAAAATGAGGCAGTGACAGGGCAGGGAGGAGGGCAGATCAGGCCTGGGATGGATAGGTTCAGTGGTGGCGGTGTACACTGAATCCTTACCCCTTTCCTGAGTCTGATCTGCCATCATGAATCAACTCAGATTCGTGCCACCTATTCAGCTGGCACCTGTCTGAGTTGATCCATTGGCCCACAGGGGCTTACCCTGTGACAAGGGAACAAATGTTCCCTTTCTCTGAGGAGGCCCCTGGAGGCCACAACTTCCATGCAGGATGCAGTGGACAAAGTGATGGCAGCCTTGCATCACTGTGCAGGGAGTTACAGTCAATTGGGTTGTGAGTGTTTTGCTTCTCTTAAACTTTCTTTTGGCTGTTTTGACTGAACAGGAACATCCCTCAGATTTTCACTTTGTGTAAACTTTGGTGGCAATGCTAGAATCTGGCAAGATGGTTGGTACTGGTTACAGGCAGATGACATCCAAAGCACAGCTTGTCTATCATTGTAGAATCTGCCAGACATTTGTGCAGAATATCAGCACCATGCGTACTTTAGATATTCTAAACCTTGTCTTACAGAAAGTGCCCAGTGCCCTATTATGGTTCTAATGAGCTCACATTTTGTACACAATACTACTGTTAAATGAAACATGATCCCCCCCCCCCCCCCGTAAAATTATATCTCCCTTTTTTTCTTCCAAAGAGCTGAGAGTTTCATCCTCTCCCTCTGAAGGGGCTAGCTGAGAAAGAATGACTACCGGCCCAAAGTCACACAGTTATCAGCATGTTTAAGCTGGAATTCAAACTGAGCTCTCCCTAGACCTCCCAATACTCTAGCCATTACACCATACTGGCTTTCAACCATCAGTGACATTTTAAAATACCGTACTTCCCCAAAAATAAGACCTACCCTGAAAATAAGACCTAGTGTGTTTTTTGAGAATTGCTGAAATATAAGACCTACCCAGAAAATAAGACCTAGTTGTGATCAGGGCCAGGATGGGGGGGGGGGGCGGAAGGGGTCCTTGGGCAGGGGTGGTGGTGGAAAATGTGACTGGGAATGTTGCACTCCGTGCGCACCACCTAGAAAGCGCCTGCTGTGCTGCCTTGGGCAGAGGACGCTGAGGAGGAGCTGAGGTGGGAAGCAGCAAGCAAGGCAAACCTGCCTACTGGGCTCTGAGGCTCTCCACATTTTCCAGGGAGTAAGTTCCATTAACTATAAAGGGACTGACTTCTGAGTAGACAGGCAGGCAGGCATCCTCCTGGGTGCTGAGGGGATATTTTTGTATGGTATATTTTTGTATATGAATGACTGGATTGTTGTACATTAAAAAAAAAAAAGACCTACCCCCAAAATAAGACCTAGTGTGTTTTTTTGAGTAAAAAAAAATATGACAGTGTCTTATTTTTGGGGAAACACGGTAGTATCATTTAAGTGGTACTTGATTTCATTTGTTTAACTTATAGGATTCTATTTTTTAATATGAAGTCAGTGAAGCCTTTTCTCTGATACCCCTGAAATGTACTTTACATAAGAACATAAGAACAGCCCCACTGGATCAGGCCATAGGCCCATCTAGTCCAGCTTCCTGTATCTCACAGCGGCCCACCAAATGCCCCAGGGAGCACACCAGATAACAAGAGACCTCATCCTGGTGCTCTCCCCTACATCTGGCATTCTGACTTAACCCATTCCTAAAATCAGGAGGTTGCGCATACACATCATGGCTTGTACCCCATAATGGATTTTTCCTCCAGAAACTCGTCCAATCCCCTTTTAAAGGCGTCTAGGCTAGACGCCAGCACCACATCCTGTGGCAAGGAGTTCCACAGACCGACCACGCGCTGAGTAAAGAAATATTTTCTTTTGTCTGTCCTAACCCGCCCAACACTCAATTTTAGTGGATGTCCCCTGGTTCTGGTATTATGTGAGAGTGTAAAGAGCATCTCCCTATCCACTCTGTCCATCCCCTGCATAATTTTGTATGTCTCAATCATGTCCCCCCTCAAGCGTCTCTTTTCTAGGCTGAAGAGGCCCAAACGCCGTAGCCTTTCCTCATAAGGAAGGTGCCCCAGCCCCGTAATCATCTTAGTCGCTCTCCTTTGCACCTTTTCCATTTCCACTATGTCTTTTTTGAGATGCGGCAACCAGAACTGGACACAATACTCCAGGTGTGGCCTTACCATAGATTTGTACAACGACATTATAATATTAGCCGTTTTGTTCTCAATACCCTTCCTAATGATCCCAAGCATAGAATTGGCCTTCTTCACTGCTGTCGCACATTGGGTCGACACTTTCATCGACCTGTCCACCACCACCCCAAGATCTCTCTCCTGATCTGTCACAGACAGCTCAGAACCCATCAGCCTATATCTAAAGTTTTGATTTTTTGCCCCAATGTGCATGACTTTACACTTACTGACATTGAAGCGCATCTGCCATTTTGCTGCCCATTCTGCCAGTCTGGAGAGATCCTTCTGGAGCTCCTCACAATCACTTCTGGTCTTTACCACTCGGAAAAGTTTGGTGTCATCTGCAAACTTAGCCACTTCACTGCTCAACCCTGTCTCCAGGTCATTTATGAAGAGGTTGAAAAGCACCGGTCCCAGGACAGATCCTTGGGGCACACCGCTTTTCACCTCTCTCCATTGTGAAAATTGCCCATTGACACCCACTCTCTGCTTCCTGGCCTCCAACCAGTTCTCAATCCACGAGAGGACCTGTCCTCTAATTCCCTGACTGTGGAGTTTTTTCAGTAGCCTTTGGTGAGGGACCGTGTCAAACGCCTTCTGAAAGTCCAGATATATAATGTCCACGGGTTCTCCCGAATCCACATGCCTGTTGACCTTTTCAAAGAATTTTATAAGGTTTGTGAGGCAAGACTTACCCTTACAGAAGCCATGCTGACTCTCCCTCACCTCACTTTGTTCACCTCCATATTTTCTCTGTACATCAGTGCTGTTTCCCACTACAATTCTATATATATTTTTTTAGAAATTTAAGAGCTTTTTTGTTGTTGTTTTCTCCTGCCCAAACAGTGCCTTTGGACCCAATCCTTCTCTCTCCCACCCACCTCAATGCAGTGCTGCCAAAATGGTGACCGCTCCATCCTATGGTCACCTCTAGGTAAGGGAACAAGAAAAGCATGGTGGGAACTACTTGGGCCTATAAAAGCTAAATAGCTGTCACAAGTTCACGTCAACCTGAGCAGCAGGATCAGGTCCAGGAAGGGAGGTAGGATATCGATGGCACTAGTGCCTCCAATCCTGCCTCCTCCCAAGCCTAAATGACCACTCCCACCCCCTTTTACTCCTCCCTGCTCCTGTTTCACCCTCCTGCAACCCCTCCTGCCTCTCCCGCTGACTTACTTCATGAGCGATCAGTGGAGGATCCTCCGGCAGTCACAGGAAGGTGCAGTCTTTCCCACTGATGCTACAAGCAGTGTGCTGTGTATCATACTGTCAGAGTGCCTTTTGCAACAGGTGCTGACTGCTTTTTTCAGTAGTCAGTGCCATTGCAGGGAAGGAGCTGATGACAAGTGGGGAGTTCAAGATTGGGCTGTTCCACTCTTTAAGAAAAGATCACCAAGTTATCAAAAATGAAATCATATAAATCAAGATGCAGGAAAAATTTGAATCCCAAGACAATCAAGTAATCTGGTAGGGCTAAGAGTCACTGAGAGAGCAGCAGAAGGTTAAATATGATTTCAGGAGGAATACTTGAGTTTTCTACTCTATCGCCTTCATTTTACAGAATATAGAGGAAATCATGGCTATTATGCAGATTTAGTGGAGATGCACATAATTAGTGAATGCTATACTGCATATCATATTAGTGCCTTGTGACTATTTTGGGAGTAGGAACTGATGTGCCTGGTGGTTCAGCATCTGTCAGTTTCACTCCCAACATTATTGACAGAAAAACAAACATGCTTTTGAAGAGTTCTGCATGTGCAAAGGAAAGCAAAACAGGCACAACAGAAAGACACCTCTTTGGTCTCAGTGCAATCACTGGGACATAAGCACACAGTTAAGGGCTTGATTTCAAAGTTGAGTTTTGGATGTCTCCCACAGCTCTGCGTCACTCCAATGCACATGCGGAATTGATGTGTAAGTGACCTTCCTCATTTCTTTCAGTGGAGATGGAAAATGTGCTCATGCAAAGCTCTCCTGTCACTGAGCTGAATGGAGAATTTCTTGTAGTGGGGCAGAGGGAGGCCGCTCTGCACTTACTGAAGCATCCATGTCACTGAGGAACTGTTTTATGATGAAAATCTTGTCCGTCTCTTTTTTTCATTGGGCCAGATAATCTACTGACAACAATGAAAAGATAAGGCTCTCGATGGGAATAATTTGCCGTTTTTAAGATAAAGCTCAGACCATTTATTCCCAGCACTCATGATAGTTGTTCTCAGAAAAGTGTGCACTCTTTTTAATGACTCTCCCAAATCAAGACAAATATAGCCTGGCAGTGTCAGAATGTTCTTCAGTTATGAGTCTAAAGGAGAATGGTGTGGCAAGGTCTTAAATGCTTCAACCCATTCATGGGTACGACAGTCAGTTAATATGATTCACTGTTCTGTAGGGAATAGTGTGCTTTCTATGTTCGACAGCAGTAATAAGTGATTCTCAACTAGCCGTGTAGTGCAGGTATGGGCTGATGATCCTGAATGAATGTAAAGTCCATCATA
Organism: Tiliqua scincoides; assembly: GCF_035046505.1. Lineage (NCBI taxonomy): Eukaryota > Metazoa > Chordata > Lepidosauria > Squamata > Scincidae > Tiliqua > Tiliqua scincoides. The sequence continues at coordinate 230,058,091 of NC_089822.1, read as the reverse complement.
ACTGGATTGTCTGATTTCCCCATAAGCCTAAGACAAGCCATGCTAATTTAAATGAATTAATTTGAGAGCTAAATGCTGCAGGAAGGTAGTCTCTCTCTCTCTCTCTCTCTCTCTCTCTCTCTCTCTCTCTCTCTCTCTCTCTCTCTCTCTCTCACACACACACACACACACACACACACACACACAAAATGAGGCTACACAGACATGGCATACACTGGTGCAATCTGAAGGTTACTTTTTTTACCTATGTCACTGTGGTGAAAGGGAACAGCCCCCGCTGGTGCAGCTGCACCAAAATAGCTCACACTGTATCCAGAATGAGGGATGAATTGGAGGCTTCAGAGGAGAAAGGGGATTTAAATTCTCTGCCATCCCCCCCAGGCCTGATCCATCTTCCTCCCTGCCCTCCCCTGCCCCCTTATACTCTCTCCCCACACTGTTGCACCCTCCCACCACCCTCCCATCATCCTGCAGACAGCCTACCTGTTAGCAGTTAACCCCTGCTAACTGGGTAAGAGGCGCTTTTTCAAGCCCTCTTTTATTTAGCAGGGGGAGAGTAACTGGCCCACCTCCCCCCAGCAGTGTCTTTTCCAGTGGCTGTCTGCTGGTGTTGCATCTTTTTAGATTGTGAGCCCTTTGGGACAGGGAGCCATTAGATATTTGATTTTCTCTGTAAACCGCTTTGTGAACTTTTTGTTGAAAAGCGGTATATAAATATGTTGTTGTTGGTGGTGGTGGTGGGTGCTGGCCTCTGAATGGTGGTGGGAGGTTGGTGCAGGCCTTTCTGCCACAGGATGGGCCTTCAGGCTGGAGCAACATACCTCATGGCATGTTTGCAGCTCTGTATATGCTCATTCCACCAGCTGCGGCTGGTATAGGATTGGGCTGTGAGTGACCAGCCTGGATGGGCACAGCCTATTTGTTATTTGGGATTCTTTTAGTGGCCAAGGAGATGTTCCACACTGTGATGCGCACCATGGGGAGTTGGGTGTTGGGACTTCCTGGTTTGGGATCAGGTGATGCCAACAACAACCAGCAAAGAAGCCTTTTGCACTCAAGTAAACCAGGACAGACTCTGTGATAAGATGTGTTCACCTGAAAAACTTCCACATTGGTTCTGCTGGCTGAAATGAACAACATGGCTGAAAAGAACAACATGCTGTTCTTTGTCCTTGCCAAAGCTCTGCTTTGCTCTTATTCTCTGTATTCAGCATTCAGCTGGCAGTTTAAGGTCATGGGATTGGGCTGTAAGGCTGCAATCCAATGTACACTTACTTGAGGGTAAGTCCCATTACCATCTATGTACACTGCCATCCATTGCTTTTATGAGAAGTGAGATTACTTCTGAATAACCAGCATAGGATTGCATTTTTATTCTCATTTTTCCTATCTATTCAATGTCTTGAAAGAAGTTAAGATCATCCACTCCTAGCAATCAGTTATGCCTATAGATTTGAAACAATGTGATTTTTTTCCAAGTAATTGGTCCAATAAAACAGCATTTAGCGTATTTGATGTTTTTGCAGCTTACACCCCCCAGCTGCAGCTTTGAATCTGAGCTCCTGCTTTATTAGTTGAACAGCAAATACTGTAAAAAGAAGGAAAAAAATGTTTCAGAATGAATTCATGGCTGAGTTGTGTCAGCATTCTCTAACTTAAACACATCCGGAGATCTTTCGTTGGCAATAAGTCATGAATTGGTCATGGTTCTACAGCTTTCTGAATGGCTTGGTCACCCAGTGCTTCTATGAGCAGAACAGTCCTTATCCCAGTTTCTTAAATCACGTTGTTCCCAGCTATATATTTCACAGCAATATGAACAGCAGCTACACAACCCAAGTGAAGGAAAATGATTTCTTATTCTTGCCTTATTAGTTAGACTCCATACTGGGTTAGTTGAAAGATTAAATGTGTAATGCAAGACCTATTTTCAAATGGGTTCAGATACTTATAACCATCCATGCTAAATCACTTTTGACAGTTTTCCAGTTGCCTCCATTAATGAGCACCATGCCGAACGGAGTTTCATAGTCTTCCGGCAAAGGAGAGCTATCACCTAGCATACTAATATATGCCCTACAGGACTGGCGAGTCATCTGGTTCCAACATGCTATAAAGTTGCCAATGCCCAGAGTGGCTGTGATCATGCGTTCATTGTTGCAGAATAAAGAAAATGAAAAAAACTAGGTTCTTCATGAGCAATTTGGCATCTTGATGGCTAATAGAAATAAAAAAGGGAATGGAAGAAACAGTGGAACATCGCCAAAGGAACACTGATATTTACAATCAGATAGGGGGAGGAGAGCTAGGAAATCATATGAGGGGTAAACTGGTGGAAAGCATAATTAAAGGTAAAGCTATTTCCCATATAAAAGAACGAGCCTTGCCAAATGGGAATTGTGGCACGATTTTAAGCAGCGTGTGTGCCGGCACAGCATGCACTGCCCCGCAAAAGTGCTATAAAGCACTTTGCAACATCATAGGAATATGATGCCGACCCTGGTGCAGAGGTCCATGCTGATCTATGAGTGTGGGCAGAAGACCCAGCACATGCCAGACATGGTAAGTTTCATACCTAGAGGTGTAGGGGGCAGAATGGGGTGAGGAGAGGAAGGGAAGTGGGTGTAATGGGGCAAGGGAATGGTGACAATGGGGGTAGTGATGGGAAAATTGGGTCCAAGAAGGGGTAGTGGCACATGCCAATCTTACCCCCATTCCCAGGCCTGAAATTCCAACATGGATCCACTCTGACTTGTGCCAGTGATTTCAGTGGATCTGAATAGGCCCATTTTATAGGTTGGGGCTTACTCTGAGGCAAGTGGACGAATATCTCCTTACTTCAAGGAGACCTCCAGCCTGCAACGTCTGTGCCAGTGCCACTACATTAATGTGTAGGAACTTACACTAGTTTGGGCTGTCAGCCTGATTTCTGCAAACACAAGTCCTGCCTCACTAACTTTTTCTGAGTTCTTTGAACATCAACAAACAATGTGGATAGAGGCAATTCAGCAGATATTTTATACTGGGCATTCAAAAAGCTTTTGACAAAATCTCTCAACAAATGCTCTTGAGCAGGGGTCTCCATATATTTTGGCTCCAGAGCCACATCATATATCTAAACATGGTTTCGTTCTTGAGTACACTTAGCCTTATGGAACAAGAGGATAGGTCCTCTTATGGATAGCTCTTGTGGATTTCTAATTGGTTAAAGAACAGGGAGAAGAGAGTATGAATCCATCAGCAATTTTCACAACAGAGGGAAGGAATGAGGTCCCTCAAAGAACTGTTGCTTTTCAACTAGTTTATAAATGTTGTGGAGTTAGGGATAAACAATGAGGTGGCCAAGTTTGCAGATGACACCAAAACTATTCAGGGTGGTAAAAGTCAAATCAGTCAATGAAGGACCTCTCCAGAGTGAAGGGGCAGCTGGATGGTAAACACAGCACACTGTCATTAAGTGTTACATTATGCACAGTGGAGCAAAATATCCCAAAATTACCTACGCAGCAATGAGAAATAGAGAAATAAGAGTCATTCCGCATGATGTCATATCTATCTTTCAGAAATAATACACCCACCCATATACATTTCAACAGAAATGCAGACCCCTTGGGACTCATTTCAACAGAAGGGTGGAGTACAATTGCATTGTATTATTATATAGTAATTATATATTGTGTTATATAAAATTATTATTATATTAATAATACATGTACGGATCTGCCAATGACAGAGCAGAACTGTAGCCCATCACAACATCAACTTTATTAAATGCCCATGAAAAAACAGGGTTTTGCTGCAAAGACAGACTGTAGTTCAGTTGGTAGAACACATACTTGACATGCAAAGGATCCCATGTGCAACCCCAGGCGTCTCCAGGTAGGCCTGGGAAGGACTCCTGCGTGAAGGCTGGAGAGCCACATACCAGCCAATGCAGGGAATACCAGCCTAGATGCTCCAATAGTCTGACTCAGGATAAGGTAGCTTCACATGTTCCTTTTGGAAAGTGCTTTTCAGGTCCCAGTTTGCTGCAGAATAGAGTGGCCCAAAGAAGACAGAAGTTGGGCATTCCTGCTGTCAGGTATCAGCAATCAGAACTTGTCAGAATGTTCTCAGCACTGAGTCATCCTAGTAACCCTTCACCTTGAAATGTCTTTGCTGCTGATGGAATGCCAGTTATAAATAATAAAAAGGGACGAAACAGATTGAAGTCTGGTGAGGAGGGGAAAAATGCAATTATATGGACAGGTCTGCTTGACAAATAAAACATTAGGGTAGCAGAAGTTCTGCTCCTCATTAATATGAATCCAAATATCATCTGTTAACTTATAAACTAATTACTGAGGGTTCTCCCCACCCCCCAATGTAAGGCATCTATTTTCACATTACTTACTACATCTACATCTGTTTGCTACAATATATCTAACTAGATTTTCTGATTTCCACTGCTGGTGATGTTCTTTTTTTCCCCTTCAAAACCAAATACAGTAAAATATCGGGCAGGTTATAAACCCAGAGCAGTGTACCTTTTATATAAGACAAACTGGCAAGCGATATTACTTCCAAAAAGTCCACCAGTAGATTAGTATTGATTTAATCAGAGTGACCTTCTTTTGATAATACAGCTCCAAAGATCTTAAATCCATAGTAGGTGTAGTAAATGGGATTAATAGAAGCTATTTGTTATTCTGAGATAGAACCATAGCACTGGTGCAAGTTCTGAATCTATATGATAAAATAAACTAATGATGTTGCTTTGAAACACAGTTTTGCCAAACTTGCAGCCCAATTGTAACATGCCCCGGAGCAGGCAGGCCAACTGACCTGCGCTGCGTTCAGAGCAGAGCTGGGCTGGGTTGCAGCGCAAGTCGGAGTAAGGGAATGCATTCCCCTTACCCTGTGTCATGCAGCAGCTGCCCCTATGGGGCTACTTGGATCTGTACCACCTAACGAGGTGGTGCAGATCCAAGCAGCCTGGTGTAAGTCCAGGTCACCCGGGAGGGCGGTTAGGATCTGGCATAAGTGCTGGATCCTGGATCGATCCCCCTCCTGGGTTCAGTCCTCCCACCGGCCCATTCGCTTAATCACATGGTAGCAGTTCATCTGAAGCACTCCTCTCATGCACTGATAAGACTTCTTTAAATGTAGTATTAGCAGCTCATGTAAAGAGATGGTTTAGACACCCCCTACACACACACACACACACACACACACACACAAAATGAAGCACAATTACTAGTGTGCTGGTAAATGAGTGGAGCTTGTGTGCTCTTGGCATGCATTCCCCAGAAGCGTGTAAGAGGCCATTGGACAAAATATCAACCAGCCACTTGTTTCAAATGAATCCTAGGCTTTTCATTTATCAAAGATAAGACATGTAGCAGAGAAGAGATTTCTGCAACATTAGGTATTTTGTATGTAGTATTTTGATTAACGATGCATCAGTTGTCCATGATGCATTTTTTCAGATGTGGATAAGTATCCTGAATATAGAAACAGGTTTGCAAAAGTGATTAAGATTGTGCAGAAAGAAAGGGGGGGGGGAGAAAGAACCCTGTGCTTTTTAGTAACAGATGTTTCAGTAAGGCAAGTTCATAGACTATGGAAAAAGTATACAATAGCTAGCTTCTCACCCATTTTGAATAATGATTTTAAGAATGCCTTTGTGGGTCATCTCAAGTTTTGATAACTGCATACAGACCAAGTCTTTTATTGTTGCTCCAACACGGCTACCAAAAGATTCCACAAGGATTTGCGTGGCTTTTTTTTATAGCTTCTTGCTAAAGTCCAGGAAGGCAGGAGCATCTTATAGCAACAATCGTTGCATCCCAGACTAACTTGGAAGAAAAAGAAACTAGCTATGAAGCCAATTTGCTAACATGAGTACCTTGAAACAACTGACCTGAATGTTGACCTTGTGTTATTCCAGTCCTGTGAATACACAAAGTAGGACTGCATGTATCACGGAAAAACAAAGATTGTCTGTTTAGTTGTCAAGGGGATGCTAACTTTGTAAGTCAGTTTTTCTGGTGCAGCAGCCAAAGTCTTGTACATTTCAAGGTGGTATCTGACATTTAGATGAAACGTTGGAGGAGAAAAGGATATGAAGAAATTTTTATGTAAATGCAGGTTATCTGAAAGATTATATTGTATTATCTTCGGTGCTTTCTTCAGGGATGTCAGGAGAGATGCTTCAAAGCATAAGGAGCAAAAAAATGAGCTTGACAACCTGAAATATTGGGGAGAATTGCTAATCAGGTGGCTGTATTTAATTGACTCTGAAATGAGCAATGCAGGTGAGAGGGTTTCACACAGTCAACTGCACCTTAAAATCTTGAAGGCTGGAGAAAATAATGGTGTTACTCAGTCTTCACTAACTCTTGAATGGCACTTGCTCCTCTGGGAATAACAAGTTTTTATTGAACATCACCCTAGCTGATATGCCATGGAGAACAAAGGTGGGTCTGAATCAGAAAGCATGGGAAAATTTACCCATTTTTCTCCAGCACTACAGCGAGGAATGAAGCTGCAGCCAGCTTGGTGAGAGTCGGGTTGCGACGAGGCAACTAAATAAAGTCTGAGATGAAGAATGACGCGAATCAATTTGTGTGCCGAGTACATATGAGGTTCAAAGTGCTTTGGGCACCATAATTATCTCCTTTGTCTTTCATATGCCAAAATGGTAAGAGAGAAATTTATATTGCTTCAGTTAATAAATCATTCACCTAGAGCGCAGGGCGACCGACTTTGCACAACATCATTAACAAGCAGAGCCGTGTAGACGGCACATCCAGGTGTGGAGATGAGGTTTAATTAAAACTGGGACTGCTTCCAATCATGTGTCTGTGTTTCCAGTTGCAATTTCAAGCTTTTGTACACCAGAACACTAGGCAATGTTTTAATAATGAAAAACCCTTTGGAGGTATAAATTCCAGTGCCCCTGAAAGTAACAATGAGCTTCTTGCTAACGTTATTATTTTTAAGGCTGCACTTATTAGTCACTGCTCTTATTAGTCACAATGCACTATAAACTGTGCATTATTATTTTTCTGAGAGCCCATAAGGAGGAGGGGGACAAGCAAGACCAATACTGTTCATTATTTACTGAAATTTGAAAGCTGTTTTGGTGACAGAATTGTTTGAGCTTTTAAAAAATGTAGTATCTTAATGCACCTACATATTCATTAAAACATACCCAAGACAGGAAAGAGTGCATATTCAGGTGAATACCAGAATACCACATAAGGGTTTAGTTGGAATACACAGTAATGAAGTTTGGGAATTACCTGCCCCTTAATAGGCTGGCTGATCAGTTAATGCATGTCTCAAGGGTTTCTGGATACTATTTGGTGGTCATGGTGCTGAATAATACAAGCTCTCCAGGAACATGAAATCAGTTATGCTGGATCTGAAGAAAAGTCCATGTAATGTAGCCTTTGGTTACCAGTTTATACTTCTGAAAAAGTGCTACAATTTCACAAAGGCCCACTGTTTGTCCTGTGAGTCTGGTATCCAGAAAACCTCTGAATATGCAAATCCCATTTAGCGAATCATAGCTAAGATGCATTGAGAGGCATGTTGTCTTGTCACTTGGCTATTGATGTTGTAAATAATCTTTGCAAAGGTAGCTAAGCTAATGGCTGCTCAACTCGTAGTATTGATGCCCACCGCAGGGCTTTCAAAAAGTGAGACTGATGACTCTCTCATGAGATTTTGGGTAATGAACTTGGGCATCTTGTGTGGCTCCATTTTAGAGTTCCCAGGACACGGCTAAAAGTATTTTGAGGATTGCAAAGCTGGCACTTAGTTGTTGAATCTAACACAGAACGTGATACACTGAAATAAAAACCCTCCATATACATTTCCCGCACTTGTACATTTAATGAGCTGAAAAGCTGTCATGTCTCCCATGCATGTACAGTGTGCATGTGTAAAGGACCCTATAAGTTCCCACACACAATTAGGAATCTCGATCACCCAGAGTTCCCAATTGGAACGAGACGTCCCTACAATGGTAAGCGCAATAGATCCCTTGCATACACATGCCATTCAGATGTGGGTGACACAGTCAATGGGGCAATGCAATTCTTTCTTTATGTGTTCAGAGTATGCCTGGGACGATGGGCATAAGTTTATGGGGCAGGAGATCTGGTCTAGAGGGTAGAGCTTCCGTCTGCCTGAAGATAACATCCACAAGGTCGCCAGTTCGAGGCCACCGGCACCGTGTGACCTTGAAGCAGCTGACAAGCTGAAGCCAAGCTATTCCATCTGCTCTGAGTGTGGGAGGATGGAGGCCAGAATGTGAAGCCAGATTGGAATGAAACACCTGAATGTAGTGGTTCTTGAAAGAAAGAACCTTCTTTCAAATTGTAAAAATCCCTATTTAATAAGGGATTTAAATAAAGCCTGCCTATGTAAACCGCCTTGAATAAAGACTTGAATAAAGACCAAGAAAGGCGGTACATGAATACCTGTTATTATTATTATTTTATTTTTATATGGCTACAAGATGCCCAAATCTGAGTTGGCTTCTGGTCATCAAATGCAATAGCAGAACTCATGACTGAGGTTATATTGCATATGCCAGGGATTCCCAAAGTGTGTGTCGCAATGCCTTAGGACACCATGGCACACTCACGGGGGTGCTGTGGGAAGTCCCTGGTGGCCCCTTTCTACCTGTTCCCCTGAGCACCACCATCTTGGATCTCAGAAAATTTCACAAGTTTTGAGTGCCACCATCAGGGATCTTGTGCAATTTTGTGAGCTCTAAGATGATGGCATCCAGCTGGTCCAGGAGGAAGAGGCTGCAGGGGCTCTTTGACCCCAATAAGTTTGGGAACCACTAGCATATGCTATCATCTCTTATTCATGAGCCTCAAAAGAGTTATATTTTCCTTTACTCAACATGAAGGCACACTTGTTAACCCTTGTCATAGACTAAATAGATTAAAAGAGGCAGATAAGCAAAAGATTTAAAGATTCTGTATAAGAGTATCACTTAGACTCAAATGAGTATTCCCTTATTGGCAGGAGAATCCTTTAATTGGTAGCCTCTTTTTGCAGCCTATGATCTGTTGTGCCTCATATCACCAGTGTTAACTGTAATGACAAATTATTCAACAGTAACAGGAATTTGAAACAAACAACCCTCTAGCAGTAATTTGACAAAAGATGACTCATGTGACATCTGAAAGCAACAGCTTACTGTAACTCAAAAGGAAAATTTCCAAAATTTTCACCTAGGTCAAATTTTCAAAGGTCAAAATGCAATAAATATTTGCTGTGTGTGTGTGTGTGTGTGTGTGTGTGTGTGTGTGTGTGTGTGTGTGTAAAAGTATATGTGAATAGTGGGTAGGTTTGGAACATGTAAATCAATCAATGATTTATCTAATCTGTTAGTGAGGCTCTCTCTCTCTCTCTCTCTCTCTCTCTCTCTCTCTCTCTCTGTGTGTGTGTGTGTGTGTGTGTGTGTGTGTGTGTGTGTCTGTCTGTCTTTGCAAGGAAGACTCATGTTGAGTCTCTCAACATTAATTAATAATTGGATCACACTCTGCATATGCTGTCAGTTTGATTTTATGTGAAATCCAGACAGAAATGTCTTGATTTATTTTGCCTTGAGAATAAAGAATATAACAACTAATGTTAACAGATGTAAGTTATATACTAGTTTTTGTGCTCTTAACAGTTTGATCTGTGTAGGAATACACCCGACTACGGGCTACTATGAGAACTTTAGTTACCATATTAGAAGTGCATTTTCCATTAAGTCACATGTAGCTGTTTTGAAAAAGGTAGTGTGGGTTAAACATACGGCCCATTCCTATCTGGAACTTCCACTAACAGAATTCATGTTTCATTGATGCCTGGGCTACTGGCATGGCAACTGTTATATAGTGGGTCCATGTGAATAAAGGAAGGCATAGAGATAACAGCTCAATACATTTATTCCATCTTCAGAAAAGAACCTGGCAATGAAACACAAGGCAAACACCCCTGGCTTTTATACCCTCTAGCTCTGCCCAGACTCCCCATGATTGGTGCAGTTGAAACCTTAACTAGAGGGCCAATCGGATGGTAGGATTTCGATCCATCACTCAATTGGCCAGCCATAAGCCTGGGCCAATCAGTTATGCAGGATATCGATCCTGTATAACTTACACACATAACAGTAACCACAGAATGGTGTGTGGCATGGGGCCGCCAAGGCAAATGGCTGGCGAACACACTTGTGTGCCACCAGAGCACCCCATCACTGCTAGTGCTGCACGTTTATGACAAGGGTGGACAGTGGGCAGGAAGAGAGAAGAATGGGACATTTTTGGGGAGGAATCAGAGAGTGTGTTGAAGGAGGGAAGGGGTGAATTCAGCAGCAGTGAATTCATGCACACTAGGTCTTATCTCCGTAACCTCATCCCAGAAAGCCTCCTGGCTCTCCTCAGACTTATAGGTCAAAATAGGCAGTGTAGGACTGCTACAAAAAGAAAAAAAAATGAATCAAAGCTCAGAGGCTCTCCTTGATTCAACTGTCTATGTTTTTATGGTCCACCTTATACTGTAACTACTAATCATCACTGAATCAACCATCTAGTTTTTCAACACCTTTAAGCACAGTGGCCTTATAAAAACAAAGTAATTGGCCAATTTTTTTTCTTTAGTAGCAATAAAGCAAATCTTCAAAAACCAATGAGGATGAATTTACAAATGGGAGCTTTCTCCTCCGGCATATTTCATTGTTCTCAAGTAAATTCCTTTCCTTGCACTTAGCATTGCAAAGTGAAACATATTCTTCCGAAAGATGAGCCTTGTATTGATTATCCAGCCAAATAAAATTATTACTGGCAGGGAGCAAATAATGACTTGGAGATAATAGTGGCTGTGAGTCAGATGAGTTATGCAAATTTCTTATCACCAGTAACAATCTGATTTTGTTCAGATTCTTTTTAGGACTTGGCAGTGGGTGACAACAAAAGACATTCATTTGTCAAAGACAAAGGGGAAAGAAATGGTTATTTTTTCTGAAAGCTCATCTTTGAACTTTCGTCCTTATAAACACTGAGGAAAAAACATTCCACCTATGAGACCATGTCAGAAAAAAAATCTGCAGCTTCATAATTAACAGCCCAATCCCGAGTTCCCTTGTGCCCACTGGAGCGCCGATGCCAAAGTGACTACTGCTGTACCCAGTGGACACCAGTCTCTTCGGAGGAAGCCCCAAGCCCCACAATGGCTATTCTGCCAATGCAGACAAGAGACTCTATGTCAGGTCTTCCGCCTAGCTCCACTGATCCCACCCCCTTCCTGCCCCAGTTCCTCGCCCTGCACTCCCTCTCCCTTCCGCCCAGAGGCCGAACTGCTGCCCAGTGGTTGCATTCAGCCCTGGTGGCAGCACATCCTTTTCCTGCCAGTACTGGGCCTGTGCATGAAAGCACTAGTGCTCCCTGCTCACCAGGTGCTGTAAACATGCTTTACGGCATGTTTCTGGCACCCAGTGCCAGCACTAGGGCTCAGTGCTGGTGCTGGGCCAGTTTAGGATTGAGCCCTAAATCCCTCATTTGAGCTTTAATTATTTTTCCTTTCCAACTCAGTGTGCTCTTAAAAAGACCAAATTTACTTTCTAGGATGGGAAACCTTTTCAAGACATCAGACATAATTGAGCTCTACACCCCACCATCAGGCCCCTTCCCTGATGATGTTTTAGTGCCTAATAATCAGTCACCTGATGCAGGTGACTTGTGACAAATGCTATCTTCTTCTGAGCCGGCTGACATGCCCCCTTTATCCTTTTGGTCTTGTTCAGACCAAGAGTAAAGAGCTGGTTCAGGTCTGAAGACACCCATTGGCAGTCAAGGGGTTTACAAAGGGGTAAAGAAAAGTATCTTCCATTTCTCCTCCCAAAACTCCTGATTGCCTGCCCCCACCATAGCATGCAGTGCAACGCGTTTTGGTGTAGCTGCATGCCATGAGGGGTGGGGAGACTTTGAACTGGGCCCTCAAGTTCATTTTTCACATTTTAGCAATGTCAGGTACAAGTATCCTTGGTGTTTCCTAAAACAAAGTTTATCTGCATCTTTTCTTGGGTCACAAGGTATGGGGAGATGTGATTGGTTCTGATGCCCTTTAATTTGGAACACATCTTTTAAGGAAGTCCACTATACCAGTCTTAAAGTCTTCCTATTTTGCAGGGCTATGGGGTTAGAAAGACTAAACAGTGTATATATATATATATATATATATATATATATATATATATATATGTTTTATTTGTGTGTGTTTTTATGTTTCATAAATAAAACAATAGCTGGCAAACTTGTCACAGAGTTCAGAGTAACAATTCTGAAATCAATTTTCAGCATTCAGAAGAATCACTTGGTCTACAAAGCAATACGTCTATTAAGACAGGAAAAAAAAACCCAAACAATTCAGTCAATCCATTGTATCTCATTGACATTTAGCAGAATAAAGGTAGGATTAAATCTCAGTGGCCCCTCTGAATCAACATAGTCGAGACATGGGAACTACTTCTCCAGAAATGAGTCTGCAAAAGCTGGATTTATTTCTGCCTTAATTTGGACTGAATATTTGTTCGTGACCCAAAGGTCCTATGTTGTTTCAAACCACTCTTTAATCGATGGTAAATGGGAGCTCTTCCATCTTGAAGCCAGCTGCAATTTGGCAGCTGTCAGAAGGAGTGCTATTAATTCTCACCTTATTTTTGGAATGCTCTTCATATCAAAATTGCCTAACAACATTGCTAATGGAATCAATAGCATGTTATGCAGTGACAATTTATTTTTCTTCTTCTCCTATATAACAAACCAGCTGCTTCAAAGCCCCCTCCCCTCCATTTTCACAACCCCTTTCTCATGTGGTGAAAATAGGAGGGCATGTTGGTGATCTTCAAGAGCACATGAAATGGTGAAGAGCAGGGGAAAGAGCTTGGTTTATCCGCAAAGCATCAATCTGTTTCCAACACCTCTCCTCCAAGCATACACTCTTCAGACTGCCTCCCAAACACCTCCCCACACATACCACCACACACACTTTCCAAACACACACACACACACACACACACACACACACACACACAGAGAGAGAGAGAGAGAGAGAGAGAGACCAAACTGTCTCCAAAACACAAACCCAGCACACAACCCAGGGCCCAGAAATGTGATTCATAATTTATTCCAATGGGAATATGCTAATATGTATATGAAGTGGGCCATTCCCTTTCCACTGGACAAGTTTAGCCTATCCCTCCCAATCCACAGTTAAGGAGAAAAGCTTATGGAACAGATGGCCCTGCTTCCCTGGGTCCCTGCAAAATAAAATCTAGTTGTGATTTTCCCTACTCTCACCTACCAAACCTTCACAAGTCAAATGCTGCTTTTTCTCTCCCCTTATTCGCCAGCCCTCTTGACATAGGCGAGTTCCTTATTTTTTTGCACCCACCATGAAACAAGGCTACATTTTACACTCACCCAGACATAGGGCTCCACAGGGCACTCATTAGCAGGGCTTTTTAAAATTAAAACAACAACAAAAAAACAGCACAATCTTTCCTTCCCCAAAAGAAGTCCACTCCAGGTTTTTACACCAGTCCACCCTTTAACTTTTGGAAGACAAAAGGAGGGAACTGGTGCAAAGTCTTGAAGTGGAAAGCTGCTAGGAAAAGTCCAGGTCTGAAAATCTTGCTGTGTTGTTAAGTTTGACTTTTCTAGATAGAAGGCATTTTGCCCACATGCCTTGCTTTTCTGTGTTTCTCTGATGTGTGCAATTGGAATGGAAGTTGGGAGTGGGGTGAGATTAGGACTGCCTCCTAACATCAGGGTGACAGGAGAAGAGGAACCCTAAGCATTCCACCTTCTCACTTGTCCTTCCAGTACATGTGGGGAGGGGGCAGGGTAAAGGCAGTGCTATGAGCATGACACTGAAATTAGGTTGCTTTGCTGATATGCTCAGAGGTGCACCTGCTTCAATACCCCAACCAAGCCCATTTGGATGTTTGCAACAACTGTAAGTCAGGAAATTTATGTATATAAATGTTCTTACTAACAAAAATATGTTCTGAGTCAATTTGGGGTTGGTTGACACTGTATTGTATGTGCATGGTGGAGAGAGGGTCATCCAAACTATCCCAACACTGGATCCTAATATTATTAGTGGGTGGGAGGGATTTGGATGTTCCTCCCATAATGAGGAGAAAGGGAGCAGGAAGGAACAAGAAGACCATGATCCTGTTCCCTAACCCTGAGTGGGAGACATTCAGATATAGTATCTGACTAGACTCATTCTGTTCTGACACTCGCTACATAAAAGCTGTTGTCCCTGCTTTTGCTCTTTCTGTGATTCTCCTTTTGATTTATCTCTCAGATACAAAACCTTTATGATTCTGAGCATCTGGATGAGCAGAAATGCTCCATTAATTAAGTCTGGCATTTTGTTGTACTCCATATGCCAGTCTACTAGATATCATATGGGTCATCTAAAAGTATCATCTTGTCCTTTCAAGAGGTATCAAAAAAATCTTAATTTGGAATGTTTTGATGATGCATTTTTTTCCCCTGAAGTCACAAGAAGATCACTGTGAAAAGTTTGCAAAATTCTTTCCTGTAAAAAAAAAAAAAAAAGTCCAGGCATTCTACTTTCAGAAGTCTTATTCGAAATTTTCTGTGATTGTAACTGACAAATGAAACCTAGGTGAACTGATGACATGCAGAGTTGGATCCAGAGAAATGCAGTACCAGAAAGGGGGGGAGGGCAGATCAGTGGCATAGAATTCAAAGGCCTTTCCTGACCTGATCTGCCTGCACAGATCAACACGGACCTGCACCAGTGATATTGCTGGTGCAGGTCTGAGTTGATCCATTGTGGCTGCTGGCTGGCTTATGTCTCCTTACCCTGAGGAGGCTGCCAGCAGCCAAAATTCCCCCACAGGAGACAGTGTAGCCTGCACCAGTGCAGCTGCATTGCTGCACAGAGATTTACATTGGGAAGCCAAGGGAACAAGTTAGTTATGACTAACTTAAAACTTTTTTGCTTTTTTGCAATACACCCCAAAGCATGTTAGCTCAGGCAGATTTGCTTCCTAGTTAAAATGTTTAAGATTACTAGCTAGAGCTGGACTGAAACCATACAATCCAAGGACATTTCTTCTTTTTACTATCTTTTTCTATATTTATCCTGCCTTTCTTGAAATGCAGTCCAAGGCAGCTACCATAAAAAATCATGCAGTAAGAAATTACAATGTAAAACCAATAAAAAGTTAAAAGACAAACCATCCACCTGATTAATAAAACAATTAAATTAATTTAACAATTAAAACAATTAATTAAAACAACTAAAAGCCTTTACCTTTGTTGACAGTGGCATTGCTAGGGAGGTGTGGGTTATGTGCACAGGGAGGGGGGTGACATCACTGCTGACCAAATTTTTTAAAACGTTTAAAATTTAATATTACCATTATGTTATATATAAATCAATGCATAATTTCATGCAGAATGCAATGAAACAAACTGCATTCAAATATCTCTATTCTAGCAAAAGTTATAGCCAAAAAGCCACCAGGGGTGGGGCAATGGTACATCACCATGCCCACGACTGGGGCATTGCCCCACCCACTGCATGGGAAGAGGTCCATCATAGGGGTAACACACTGGCCTCCCACACTGGGTGACACAAACCCTGGTGATGCCCCTGTCTGTGGAAGAGCATTCAAACTTCTCTGCTGTTTCTTGATTCTCAGGTCTAACTCCAGTGCGATGAAGCAGTAGGAACTAAAGGCAACCATGAAGAAGGAACCCCACTTACTTACTGGCAGGCATGGATGGCTTGGCATAGTGCAAGGTGCATGAATACAGCCTAAGCAGCTGCTGGGAACCACTGGCTTAAGTATACATAAAGCGGCATTCTGAGGAGTCAGACTATTGGACCATCCAACTCACTATTATCCAGTGGTGGTTCTCCAGTGTCTTAGGCAGAGGATAGTCTTTCCCAGCCCTGCCTGGAGATATCTAGGACTGAACCTGGGACATTCTGCATGCTATGTGCGCTCTACTCCAGAACAATGGTTTCAGATTTCAGTGGCTGCTGGCCTGTCAGTAACTGTGTATCTACATGGTGCCAACTCAGCCACACCTGCCTTCAGGGCCACATGACACACTGTGGTTAGGGTAAAAGCTTTCCTGTTCTTGCCGCTGCTCAGGGATGGCAGCCATTTCCTGCCTTTCAGTGCAGTTCACAAGCTACAACTATTTCACGTGAGTTAAACCTTTGAAAGGAAAGATTTGTCCCAAGTACATTAATTTTGAATTTGATAATGATGCGTGATCTTCCATCATTTTGATAGGTAGGAGAAAGATCTTGCAATCAATATTTCATTCATTTCATTCCTGAAATCCTCAGATGCTGAATGCAGGCATGCATGAGTGTGTACGATACCAAGTGTGGAAGTTGTCTCCCACACTGTCAGATAAATAGGGTGCACACACGAGGTGAAACTTCATCACAGTAGGAAAAGAACTGGATAAATTTTCCACAACCATCCATCAAAGCAGGATGTTCGAGTGCAACCTCTACATTTTAATAGCCTTCGCTTGATTTCTGCTTTCTGCATGAAGTAATGGTGATGTGTCCCCTGCAGCGAATAAATTTTTAAAAATACAGACATATTTGGATTTGGATCAATTTTTAGTTTGATCTGAAGCCCACTGTTGTCAGCAGAACTGTTTCTCTTCCTTACACCAAGGGGGTTGGATCAGGCAACTGAGTCTGTTCACAGAGGCTGCAACATTCTTTCCTTGAGAAATTAATGGCTGTTTTGAAGACCTGCTTTATTAGATTTTAAAATGTATGCATCATGATGCTCAAGAGTGACGTTAATAGGAAATGAAAATAGTTTGGGCAACTAACGGCCAGTGATGTGGAGAAGCCAGTGATGTACTTAATATCTTTATATAGCTCTTTTCAAAGCCATAGCTTTGAAAAACTATTAAGACACTCGCTAGAATCATAGAGAGACAAGTGAGGTATCGGATTAAAAAACAGAACATACAGATTTACAGCAAAAACATACTTTTGCCAATGCACCCAAATTAAAATTAAATTGACAAAGAAGCTCAATCCTATCCCTTCCCCCACCCACTGATGTAGCCATGCCACCGGAGTGCACGCTGCATCCCGGAAGAGGGGGTAGCAGTCCCTGAGGTCTGGCTCCAGTCCGCAAGTCTGCATGGACTGGTGTCAGGGAATTGGGTCTGGGATTCAGCAGTTGGCATTGCTGTTGAACCCACCCTCTTCCTGGACCCTATGCTCCCTTCTTCTGGCCCCAATTGCCACCATTCTCACCCCTGTTCCACCCTCTCCCTGTCCCATTCTGTCTCCCCCACTGACTTAACTGGATCATTGAGTTTTCAGCTATCCATCGCACACTTGCCCCACATCTCCTACAACACAGTACACCCCATTCAACAGTAATCTTGGTCTTTTGTACAGCTTCATCACTGACCCACAAACTCTATCTTTCCTTGTTGCAATCAAACTGATGGCAAGCTTAGTGCTTCTATTGTTTCCTTCCTTTGCATTCGTTATGCTGTGTGTGTGTGTGTGTGTGTGTGTGTGTGTGTGTGTGTGTGAGAGAGAGAGAGAGAGAGAGAGAGAGAGAGATTTTTGGGTCTATTTTTCCTCAGTTTTAGGGGAAACCTGAGGTCAGCCCGAGGCCTCCATTGGACATTTCCTTGACAGACACCACAGTTCCTTGATATTAGGCTGCTCAGTTAGTGGTTTGAGCCCTGTGAGTCACACAGCTGTGCTGACTGTTAGGAGTGTTTATCTGGTGGAAGATACCCCTTCATGGCAAGAAGGTGCACATTTTCCCTTAGCCATTGGTTCCAGCTTCAGAGAACCATTACCCAGTCATGACCTTTTGCCACAGTTTGAACCACAGGAGTCCTTCCCCTTTCCTCTCCCTCCCTCAAGTTATCCTCTTTCCTTCCTTCTTCCCAATACACTAAAACCCCTAGCTCTTCAACTCCAAGTCTCCCTGTGTAACCTACTGTACATCATTTTCCAACATGTTTTCTCCCCCTTCTCATCCTCTCATGCTTGCACCATTGGGGTCTCTTTCCCTTTTAAGGACTTCATCTTCCCTCTTTCTCTGCTTTCTCTGTAGCAACTGCTTACGTGTACAACCTAGCTGTGTGAATGGCTAAGATTGCTTAAATTTTGACTCTCCTTGCCTATCATTAACTTATCCCTACAGTTAGGGTCAGCCTTAGGGCAACTGGACCAATTTGGCCAAATTGGGCCCCATGCCTGGAGATGGCAAGCAGAGCACTCGTACGCACTGCAGGCACCTTGCTCTGTAGCTTCCATGCTGAGGTGTCAGAAGGACAGTGCAGCGAGCAGAGCATTGCTTCTGGATGGTCATCCCTCTTGCCTGCTCCAGGTTCTGATTGGCTTCAAAATAAGCCCCTGCAGAAGCAGTTGGTGGTGACGCCACTGCCGGGTGCCTCATTACTTCCGCTCAGTCTGGTGAGTAGGGGGTCCCTGCAAAAGTGTTTTGCATTGGGCCCCTCAGCTCCTAAGGCCAGCCAACATTTGTTGTTTGGACCTTACAGCCCTTTCTCCTTCCTCATTCCCTGCTGAGTCATTGAGTGGTGCTATTGGCCACTGCACAGAAACCCAGCACACCAGATAGTTTCCCCCGTGTGCATGTTACATGTGTTTAAAATAACACGTGACACCTGCTTCAATGCATGAATGGGTTATTTTCTGTCCAGCTTCTTCTGCATATTGTATTTATCATTTTGTTTACTTCTTGCACTTCTATCATGTCATTCTCTGCAGGATCTTAGTACAGGGCAAATGAGGTTCCCAACTATCTCCTGCCCAGACTCTGTCTGAACATAGACCACATAATTTCAGTGAAGCTACTGTGTTGTTGTTTTTTAGCCATCCTCCAGGCCTGATGACTAGTAACATGGTGTGCTTCAATGTTGCCAAGGCACAGATATCCATCCATCCATCCATCCATCCATCCATCCATCACAGGGAGCCAAGATTAAGTTGTTAATCCCAATCTCTCTGGTAAGAAAACAAAAAATTACCTGATTTGGAGAAGTGTTGCTTTTGTGCCGTAACAAAAAACTGGGGAAAAGATTTCCAGCTGCCTTCCAGAAAAGACAAAAAAAAAAAAAAAAAAAATAGAGAGCACTTTTTCCACAGCCAGCTTGGTTAACAATGGAAAGCAAAATCCAAATGTATTCGTGCTTAAGTGTGTCCCATTGTCTTTGAAGAAAGATCTTATTTTTTAAGTTATGCTTGCTTCCAGTTTGCTGATTTTCTGTGCAAATAGGTAGAATATGTTGGTAAGAGCTTTATCCATCAGATCTGTAATGAATCCTGGGATGCTAAATAGTCACTAAGGAAACCAGGACTAGAAATGTTCAGTTACACAGCCCTGTAGAGAATTATAATGTTAAAGCTTTTTTTCTTTTTCTTTTTCTTGTGCTTGAAGCCTGGAGTGACTGACATTATTTTTTTATTGCTACTGTACTATTACTTTGCATGCCTTTATTATAAAGGAAGAAAATACTTTAAAGGAAAAAAGCACACTTCTTTGTATGCTGAAAATTACTGTTTAATGTGTAATACTATAGAAAGAAAAGAAAGGTAGCAAGCTGAATCCTGTAGGGGCGGCTGGTGAGGTTTGGAGTTGGTGAGGCCAGTGCCTTTCAGTCATGCAGAACGTATATCGTAACAGTTGTAGTGGTTCATGAGTAAAATACACATACAGAGTTTTCTTATGTATATGTACACTTTTGGATAACCATTGTATGTGAAACAAAGCAAAAGCCCTTCACTGACACTTCCCCGTAATGTATTTTTCAAAAGCATTAATCTGCCATTTTAGCAAATGTCAACTGACAGTCACATTATCTCACTAGATCTGATACTTATCCCATGTGCATTTACGTTATAAATTGATAGCCCAGTCTCATCCCCCACTATTGTATGTGATGCAGCTGTACTGATACAGCACACACTGCATCCAATGGTGGGGTGACAAGAAGGCCAGAGGTGAGTAAAAAATATACCTCTGGGTAGGTCTTCTGGCCTTCTCTTCAGACCCATGCCAGCTACATAGCTGATTTAAGCCTAAGGAAAGAATGTGGGATGGGGCAGGCTGGAAAATGAGGAATAGGATGTGCTGGCTAGTGTTTATATTGCCAGTTCCATCTCCTCCAGCCCACTCCTTACCCCTGCCCTTCCATCCCCTCACCTCCTGCCATCCCCATCTCTCCTCAAATCTCCCCCAAACCTAACCCTCCCCACCCATGAACTACCCCTCCACCAAATTACCTGGGGTGGCCAGACTCCTTGGTGTTGGATTCATGGAGCCACTGACCAGTTCCCTTGGCAGCTCCAAATTGCCTGGCAATGTTGAACATATTGCTGAGTCAATGGCAGCAGAACATGACTTCCGCTGTCATAACCAATCCATAAGACTGGGCCCAGGCAGCTTGATCCTAACAGTGTGATCCTAACAGCTATTATTAAGGGAACAATGCTCCCATTCCCCAAGGAGGGCTCTGGAGGCCAAAACTCCCCTGCAGGATACCATACATGCCACAAAATAAATATAGGAACATGCAGATACATATCTATTGCAAAGCAATAGATATGATCTTGCCTTTTTGCAAACATTCCTTGAAGATGTAAATATGCAGCCTCCGATTCCCCTCACAGCTGCCCCTAAACCTCACAGAGACATCAGCAGGTCAGTCTTTATTTATAAAGAAATCTTGTCCGCCATTCTTTCTGATGGGCAAATTTATCTATAGCTTTTAAATTAAAATCTTCCATGCAATGTGTCATTTCTTTGTCCACTGACAAAATTGCCCAGGCACTGCTTCTGTCCTGGGTCATTGTACTTCTTAGGACCCAATCCTATCCAACTGTCCAGCAGTGATGCAACCATTCCAATATGCCAGTGGTTCTCACATATTTAGCACTGGGACCCACTTTTTAGAGTGAGAATCTGTCATGGCTCACCGGAAGTGGTGTCATAACCAGAAGTGGCATCATCAAGCAGGAAAATTTTTAACAATCCTAGGCTGCAATCCTACCCACACTTATCCAGGAGTAAGTCCAATTTACTGTCATTGTTAAAAGAATACACATAGTAGCTTGTTAAAAGTACAGGTCTGCAACATTTCCCCAAATACAGTCATATACTGTCGTAGCATCAAGCCTAATATATTAAAAATAAAATATTGACATGAATGGGGACCCATCTGAAATTAGCTTGTGACCCACCTAGTGGGTCCTGACCCACAGTTTGAGAAATACTGCAATATGCTGCATCCTACAGTGGAGGAGGGCAGTCACAGATGCCTCCTCAAGGTAAGGGAACATTTGTTCTCTTACCTTGGGTCTGGGTTGTGGCTGTATCTGTGCTGGAAAGTTGGATAGGATTGGGCCCTGATTAGAACTTCTTTTATCTTGGGGGGCGGAGCTAACTTTCAGCGAAGTTGCAGTGAACTTTGGGGGTTCCCGAAGAGACTGCAAAATAGATATGTTTTCATGTGCCTAAACAACTAAGGCACGCTTCGGTGCCAGGAAGACGGTACGAAGAGCTGAGAGCTTGAGGGTCCTTAGAAACAGGCAATTTCAAGGATTTCTCTCTGTTTTGCTCTGTGCTGAAGCATATCTATCCCGGGCGCCATCTTTGAAAGCTCGGAAAGCTGAAAATCCGTCCTCCCACGGCCTAGATACAACAACATCGCAGCAAAAAAAGCTATTAAGAGTGAGTGAACTTGGCTCGTTAAAATGTTTTACTGAGAACTGTAAGTAAGAAGTCTGGAGGAGGAGGAGATCATTCAAGATTATTCACGCTGGCCGTTAGCCATCCAGGGGGGGAATAGGTGAATTGGTATTTCCCCTGCTGGAGTAAGTACAAGATTATATATATATATTTTAATGGTATGTACCGAAGAGAAATAAATAAGTAATCTTCAATGAAGGAAATAAAATCTACCTTCATTTTCCCAGCAAAAAGCCTTTATTTAAGCCTGGACACTGGAAAAATATGGAATGTTAAAGTATTAACCAGTTGGGTTAATGAATATGATAATTTTTGTATTGATTATTAATTTTGTTTGGATTAATGTTTGTTGTAATCGATGGCCACCACCCTCGTGTGTAACCTATGTAGTCCTAGCCCTAAGTCTATCCAATTTTCCTTACCTGTATCTGTAATAAATAAATAAAGCATTATATTAAAAAAGAAGAACTTCTTTTATCTTCTTTCAAGTAAAGAAGCACTTTTCTTATTCTGCTGTTATAATTGGAGTAGTTATAAGCATGTTTGAAACTGTGGTTTTGCAACTTTTTTTTTATACAGTGGTGTCAGTTCAGAGTGGAGTCTTTCCTTGGCTGGCATAGGGTAAGATTGTATTAATGACACTAAATGCCTGTATTGGGCCTTTTCGGTGGTGGCACCTGCACTATGGAATTTCCTCCCCTTTGAACTGAGAGCAGCTTCCTCATTATTAACGTTCCGGCAGGGCCTGAAGACTTTTTTAATTCAGGAGAGCCTTTGAGGCACTATAAGGGCTGTTTTTATAAATTTATAAATTATGTCTTTTACTGCGTGCTTTTAATCTGCTGCTATGTATTTTATCTTGTTTTAATTGTTTTTAAGTGTTTTGTATTTTTAATGTTTATCTGTTTCCTTGTTTTCTTGTATTTTAACTTGATCGTTAGCCGCCTTGGGTGCCCTTTGGGGAGAAAGGCGGAATACAAATCTAATAAATAAATAAATAAATAAATAAATAAATAAATAAATAAATAAATTGGAAATATTTGCTATACTTTGCAGAGCTATCACTTTGCATGAGTTTTGCTCTTGTAAGCGCTTGGTAAATGCAAAGCTTTCCCTAGGGTGTATAATAACAACATTCTCATATTTCATATGCCACTCACTTTAGCATCTCGGTATTAACATTTTCTTGGCAAGATGGCACCACTGGCACTTTGGTGTGCAGTCCCTTGATAGCAGCCCATATTTCATTTAGACAGTCTGTGAATTGAGAAATAATCTTTTTTTGTGTGTGCAGAATCCCAATCTCGCTTTTGTAGCTAATGTCAACATGGGGCATTAGTTTGTGGGGGGGGGGGGGGGAAGAAAAAAATTCCTTATTAAGTTCCAGCCATCTTTTTAAGCCTCTAGTGTCATGGACAGTATTGTTTTCAAAGCCACCTGAATTTCCAATGTAATGAAAAGATTTAATGAGATTCTCTCTGTGTTCACAGACCACATTCACTGGGTAAATATGAAAATTGCAGCATGACCTGGGTCCTGCTACTTGTTGATCCTTCTGTGTAAAAGCAGACCTTATCATGATAGGCAGCTAGCGTGCCCGTATGGGCACGCTAGCGCTGATTGCCAGGCTAAACCCCCTATCAGCCGGCAGCAGGGCTTTGCTGCCAGCTGATTGGCTGGCTGGCCTTGGGGGGCGGGACAACTGAGCCTGATCTAGCACGCAGGCGCTAGACCCGGCTCAGTTCCGTTCCTGGAAGCGACCCCCTCCCACCCGCCCTGTAGCTAGTCTGGGATTAGCTGGTCGTTCTACGGAGGACCGGGTAGGAATTTTTGAGCATTATCTGATTGGCAATATGATGGTGCTTTGTTTTCGCCTACCTCAGACTGGCTATGGAGCGTGTTTGGGTCTGCATAATACCTCTTACTGTCCTGGTCACTGGCAGTAGAAGTGCGGGGTGGGTAGACAGAAGACCTTCTCCGGTGTCCAATCTAAGCCAGCAAGGGCAGGGGTGAGCCAGAACCGCTCTTTGGATGCTTGTCCGGCTCGAGGAGGCAGGCTGGCTAGCCCCTGGTCTGAACTTTGGGGCCTTGCAGGGGTGACCTGAAGGCAGAGTAGTTTGGCTGGCTTACCCTCTTTGGGCGACAGTGAAAGGCGGGCTTAATAACAATTGAGCTACGCCTGGAGTTGGGTGGACGCCCCATGAGACTGGGGGACGTAGACAGCTAGGCCGTTTCCCCCATTTAGAACCCCGCACTTAGTTTGGGTATTGTTTCCTATTTTGCCTTGTTGCGCTTGTTGTAAGTTAATAAAGTGGCCCATTTAATCCCATACCTGTTGTCGGCTGTATTTATTGGGGAATGCATGGTAAGTCCCACATTGCATCATCAAATTGTAATGACATTGGCCAAAGATGCCGGGGAACAACTAAAGACTGTTCCAACCACTCTCAAGTTTGTGAACCCAATTCAATGTGGTGGTATGGTTACAGCAGTGGTTTTCAACCTTTTTCTTCTCTGGGCGGACTGACAAGGTGCTAAAATCTTAAAGGCACACCATTGGTTTTTGGACAATTGACAAGTCATATCACACTGCCGGCGGGGGGGGGGGGCTCACAACTCCCAATGGCCCTACTAATAAATGCCCCTCGCCTAAGCTCCTATGGCACACTTGCAGACCATTTGCGGCACACCAGTGTGCCGATGCACAGTGGTTGAAGATTGCTGGGTTAGAATATTGGATTTGGATTGTGGTGATTGATTTTAAAATGCCCTGCTCACCTGTGAAGACTTCTGGGTGACTTTGGGCCAGTCTCTATAGTGCTGGGATACAGATATTGGGGGGGGGGGGAATCTACCAAAATCTGTAACCATCTATTTACAGGTTGAGTCTCATTATACGCAAGGGTTCCATTCCAAGAACTCATATGGATGGCAAAAAACTCACTATGGCAAATCAATTTAAAAAACGTTTCTTTGCTCTGGTGATTTAAAAACAGACTTGATGAACTTTGTAATGCAAACAGAGTCAATCAGTCTCTCTCCAGGAGCTTCGGCTTCACTAGGAGGCAGCAATCCCTCCCTTCATCAGGAGCCCCAGCAAGGGGGAAAGAATGGAGAAGGTGATAATCGCTGCCATTTAGCCTTCTTTCACGTGCCGGGGGCGGGGGTGGAGGAGTGAAGCCTGCAGAGAGAATGATTGATGGACTGCCAGCCAGCTGCCCTCTCTGACATTATTAAATGATTGTCTTCCTTCAATTTAAAGGGTCCTTCTCATCAGCTTTGAGACAGAAAAATCTGTGGATACTAAGGTTATACCTGTAATCATTTGTATGACTGTCTCTCTGCAACAGTAAAAACCAATTTTTTTAAACTGTGATTTTAAAGGGGTGCATTTTTCGCTTTCTCCAGGGATCAGTACATTCCTTCTCATTTGCAGGGGCCATTCGTGCTGAGTCAAATCTGTGTATAAAAAATCTGTGTATAACAAGCTGGACCGTATTTCAAGTGACTGTGACAAAGGACACTGAAGCTGTACAGAAATTGCTCTCATGCAAACAATGTGAGTGCCTCATTTCAAAGAAGCATGGTTTTGTAAGCCTTAGCTATGATCCCCCTACCAATTCAGTCCATGGACAAAGTCAGAGGAACATATCCTTGAAGAGCACAGATAACCCAATATGTGCAATGAATGAGATAGGAGCAGTGTGAAATTGCTATTCTTATCTCTCTGATATGGTGCCTATTGCAGATTGATCCATGAAGCGGCTGATTTGCCGCTATGTATGGCTCAGAGCCATGGGTCTTCTCATCTCAATGCAGGATCAACAAGCATCTTCCAGAAGGTTCTGAAGCAGCACCTTCAACCTTGCTCATTCTGCAGAGTTCTTCAGAGCTGCTTCCAGCCTCTTGACACTGTTCAGGAGTGCTGCCCTCCTACAATGCAGATTCAAATAACAAATGGCACACTGTCAGGCCGTTTTTCTTACCACAATGGTAGGGTTGCTTTTGTGGCCTTTTGAAGCAGCATGGAATTTATTATAATTAAAGTATCTTAATAGCAGCAATTTATTAGTGAGTGTAATGGAAGTGTGTTTGGCTGTACATGAAAACAGCATGCTGAGGAGGGAAAGAAAAGACTTGTATAATTGAAAAATAATGTGAAAGAAATCAAAATGTGTTTCCACAAAGTCAGTGGCAGGCAGTGCAGTTTTAATTGCATGTTTAAAGGAAGGGAGCAAAGCAGAATACTTCCAATTAAAACGATTAGAACTCGGGAAGGCTGGATGAATTTCACCTCAAAGCCATTCGCATTTGGAAACCCACCTCCACAAAGCGACATTATTGTGAGGCTTTTGGGGGGTGATGTTTTAAGCTTTTCAGCCTGCATTGGTTTTGTATTCATAGCTAAGAACTTTCTTTTTTAAAAAGAACATGTTTTAAAAATGCTTTATGTATTACTCTTTCGGTAGAAGCTGGGGGAAGTTCTAAGAACTGCAGGAATGAAAACCAAAGGAAATAGGGCTTACGGGGAGGAGCACTAACAGAATACAAGCTGTGGTGTAATAACTCTTGATTCATTGTTATACTGCATGTCTTTCTACAGAGAGAACCTGAGTTGTAATACATTGGTATTCCAATAGGTGGTATTACTTGCTCAAGGAGCAAAAGGTGAACCAGGTTAATGTCATCCCTGGTCCTCACTCAGTTAGAATGGCAATTTTTGATATAATTTAATCCTAAAACTTAAATAAGGTTCTATTTTTTTTTTCTGGTTTGCACAGGTGGCAGTCTCCATTTTGGCTGCGAAAGCAAGAAAATGCGCAGAAAATATTTGTTTGTTTCCAGGTGTTTTGTTTTACCCTGCTGTGTCAAAGACAGTCAGAGGGATTTGCAGAATGTAGAAGATATTGTTTAAACTTAGCACAGGATGGATATGTATGCTGCCTTGGTTGTATCCAAAAGAACAACTGAAATTAAGTTAGTACCATTCATTCAATGAGAATTATAGCCCAGCAGTATGCTTGCCTACTCAGAAGTACATTCTGTTGAGTTCAATGTGGCTTACTCCCAGGAAAGTCTGCATAGGACTGCAGCCTTAGTCTAATAATTAGACTCTAATCCATTGGTTCTCAAACTGGTGGGTTATAACCCACCAGGGAACAGGAAGAAGGCCTTAAGGGGACTGGCCAAGTAATTGACCACAACGTAATAAGCACAATCGAGCTGCTGCCGGATGGGAAAGAGTTTTTTAAAAATCTTACCTGGGGGTTGATATTACTCTCCAGAGGGTCTGGGAAGACTGCTTCCCCCTCTGCAACCTTCCCTGTGCCTCCAAAGTACTGTTTAAAAAGGGGAGGAATCCATTTCCGGTTTTGCAACAAAAACTCTCTCTCTTTCTGTGTGTGTGTGTGTGTGTGTGTGTGTGTGTGTGTGTGTTTTGCTTTTTAGTACTTTGGAAGTGTGAGAAGGGCTGCAGAGGATGTCATGCAGAAGGGAGTCACAGAACCCCACAGAACTCACAGAGCCATAGCCACCCACAGGTAAGTTTAAAAAAACCCATTCTCTTCCCGGCAGCAAGTGCAACTGTGGTGATTGCGTTGCTGCCTCTCCCCTCCCCCACAAACACCAGTTCTCAAACTCTCCCTGAACTACTGATCTAATCTAATCCATTCATGGAGTAATGGCAGCAGATCCCACAATACGCTGCCATAAATTCTGGTGCAGCATTGCAAAAGATGTGCCACTGTTGTGCGCTGCAGGACCTTCAACCCAAATGGCTGGAGGCAGAAAGGTGGCAGTGGGACCAGTTTGTGGGAGGTACAGGGGATGATCAGTGTAGGAATTGGGGTGGAGTGGGGCAGTTTGAGGGTGGGAGTATCTTAGTGGCAGTTATATAAACTGGAATCCTATTCCCCTTTTCCCAGCCCAACATGGTCCCTCAGGCTTCTCGGATTTATGCCAGCTAAATAGATAGCGTAGGTCCAATGAAATACTTTGGCAGCCAGATGGCTTACATGAAGGTAAGTAAAAATATTTTAACTGTCAGGTCCACCACCATCACCCTGTCACCACCATAGGCTGCACCAAACACTCGGTTTTTGCCACTGCATCGTGTAGGCTGGGGCATTAGCTGGGATTGTGACATTAGTCAGGATTTGCTTTCTGTAGATATAACCAACTATGAACTAAAAAAACTGAACAAGCACATTTATGCATCTCTGACTGTTGATGTTCTGCTAAGTTTCTTCCTCCTCTCCACCCCATGCTCAGACATGCTAAACAAGCAGTAATTGGTTAAAAGGTTCTGGCACGTTGACACAATGTGAATAACCCCTTTACCACTTCTGTTAAAATTATTTAGACTGACACTGATGACATAGGCAATTATTTTGTTTAGTCTGAAGCTAAGTGGAACAGATAGCTGGACCCCAAGCGAAGCGGGATAGAACAGATTGTCATGTATCACAGAAATTAACTGAAAGGTGTCGGTTTGGGAAACAGGCCAACAGTAAATTAATTAGTGGGACAAGTTTTTTCAAAAGAAAAAAAGTTGAAATATCTCTAAGTGGGACAGGAATTCTAAAGAGTTTGGCTCCCTTCTGGGTAGCTAATTAAAGTCCTGGCTGGCAATTCTCTTATACTTCCTAGTCCATGAGCCGTTTGCATGCTTCTGTGGAACCTTAGTGGCCTTTGGCCTACCTGAAAGTCCTGAAAGCTCACCAGTTTGAAAAACCAGGCCACAACTCATTTACCATATTACTGCAAAGTCTAAAAATGGAAGTCCGTTCATAGAATAAGGGGCAAAGTTGCTTGTTAGGGATAAGAGGAGAACAATGATTAAATAATGGGTTGTTTACACAGTTTCACACTCTTTTCCAAGATGCTGCAAGTTCAGGGCAAAAATTACTTGGGAAAAGAGAGCCCTGCAGATGGATATAATAATCTGTGTATTTCAACATGCTGCTTGATCAGCTGCTATTTGGCACAGAAAGAAGCACACAAGCAAGCAGTGGTATTTCTTGAATAGCAATATCAGTCGATGGGTGTTCAGAATGTTCCCTGAAAAATTCACTTTTTAAAAAACTGAAACTCATGTTTCATTAAGCTTTGGAAGTGCTCAGATAGGTTGCCTTGGAAGAACCCTGTATCACACTTGGAATTCCAGGCTGTGTGACATTTAGGTGCTAACTCAGCATCAGTCCAACATGCAAGAATGTCAAACAAGCTCCTCAAATACATATTAAAAGGATTGTATTCTGCTTCTAGATTTGGTTCTGCATAAATTCTAGATGGCTGACAGGCTAGTAGATTATCTGTTGAGCAGATTGGTCATTAATTAGTGACCATTTATGTCAATGGTCAGGCTGTGGCAGTAGTATGGCTAGTGGGGTACAAAATTGTAAGTGCAGGCTCCTGTTCGCGAGTCTAAGCAGCCCCTCACACTGACCCATTCCAGCCTCCACCTGAGAACCACCCTGGGTATCTAGGTGTATAGCGCAGCCTTGCCAAAGATCCACCTACTCCCCACTATTTTTCTTGTCTCATGTGAAGTCATACTGACTGCACACTTAGTGTTTGCTACCTGTCTTCTTTGTCAGTTAATGTTATGCATGCATGTGTGTGAATGAATGAAATCTTTTTTCTGATTTTTGTACCTTTTGCTGGAAGCCCAAAATCAACCTCAGTCCTCCTTCCCCCAAAACTCCCTTGATCAATCCAGTAAGTCCTCTAACTAGCAGAAAGAATACTTCTTTCCAGTGGTGGTCTCCTTTGGAAGCTTTGAGCTCTAAAAAGCTCTTGCCTCTTGCTATGAATCCTGCAAAGATATGTTACTGGTCTGGCACTTTGTTCTTGAGGAAGACACCTGGAACCAAGTACATGTGTTTAGTGGTGTGTCTCCTGCATGTCTTGAATCAAACAGATATAAACAGAAATAAAATATTGACCATGCAACAATTGAGGCTGCATAAAAACCAACACCAGGAAATTTTAAGTCAAATAAACCTTTGCCTTGCAATATATTTTAACGCCACTAGATGTCCTCAGCGTATCGTCCTCCTTACTTCACTTGTCAAGTCCTGTTCTTATCCTTGCAATGTCTTTTTAACTCCACTAGATGTCCCCGATGTTCTGTTCTTCTTATTCTGTTGTTTTGATTCTATTGCTTACATTTGTTGCCATATCAACCACATTCCTTTCCAAGAGATAGTAGGAGGAATTCAAAACAATAAACCACATTTGCAAACCAAAGAAATGCAGATCTCCAGCCCTCTCCACAGGCACTCCAAGATCTCCACAGGAAAATGAAACTGAGCATTCCAAAGCAGAGTTTATATTCCAAAATGATTAATTTGTAATCCAATGAGTTTTAAATTTGTAAAGTTAGAGTTATACTCATATTTCCATAACAAGCTTGGCAGGTCTCCTCCAAAGCTTCTTCTCACACAAGCAAACAAGTGAACAGAGAAAGCTTCCCCCCTCTTTCCTCTTCCCAGAGGGGGAAAATCTGCCCCTCCTTCTTCTTCCCTCAGGCAAAAGCTTAATCAGGCAGTGTCTTACAACTGTGTGCTGTAAGGCACACACAGCAGAATAACACTCACTTAGTTCTTCCACACTAAGGCCTGGGGCCTTCAGCTTAATTTCAAGATGAATCCTCACCGACACCGACATTGATGCCTGGGTTCCCTTGGAGAAAAACAGCCCCTGGTTGGACCCTTCTTCTCTGAAACTGTACACCATATGTAGGATCAAATCTCTCCTGATCACAGATCCTTGGATCTCCTCAGACCCACGGTTTTTTTGGGAGGAAATAGCATGCTTTCCCAAAAGCTTTCAAGAGCTCAGAAAAACACAGCCATTCAGTTGCCTCTGGCCCTGACCCTTGTTGGTTTTTATGGGTGAACAGTTGATTTCTTGATGATGTGATGTGATATAAGGGTAACTGATAGTGATATATGTGATAACAGATATTTGAGTTTTACAGGAAAGAAGACATAAGAAGGAAGAAAAAGGATGACAGGAAAAGGAGTGAAAGTTAGGGGCTCTCCCGCCCTGGAGTCAAGCTTGGGAAAACTAACACAAGAGGAACTGAAAGGGAAAGATTGGAAGCAGACAATAAAGACAATATAGAAAAATTAGTGGCGATGGGACAGCAGCACACAAATCAATTTCTGCAGGTTCAAGCTAGTCTGGATGTTTTAACTACACAACTAAATGATCTCAGTGTGCAACTGAAAGCTGTTAAAGGCCAAGCAGATGAGAATACACAAAAGATTAGAAGAAGAAAAGACAACAAAAGATCAATGTAGAATACTGGAGATAGAACAGAACCAGTATGATTCTGTTCAGTATGAGAGGCAACTCTAACGGAAATTCAGATGGAGAGTGCAACTCGAGTGGTGAGAATACAAAATGTACCAGAACAGAAAGGGGAAGTTACACGCTGTCTGATTGGTGATTTAATATCAGAGTGGATCGACACGCTAACAGAGGAGATACTCATGGATCTGGATTCAGCAAGAAGAGTGAGCACTTTTTATCTAAATAAACATGAACTACCAAGAGAAATCCATGTCAAATTCATCAGAACTTTTTACTGAGATAAAATATTGAAGATCTTACAGGAAAAGGAATGGATGTTGGAGGGCAGCAAAGTCAAAATTCTGAGACATGTCCCATGGAGCATGAGAAAGAAGAGAAAAGAATATGAAGAGCTAGCAAAATTGTTAAGAGGAAAGCACATACCATATAGATGGCTTCTCCTGGAATTCAATTTTTCAATTCTAGTCACAAAGATATAATATAAATTCAATAATGAAAGCTGAAATTTTTTTGACTGCAGTGATGAAAGATGAGATGAGAAATGAAGAAACTGAGGAAGAGGAACTGAGAAGAAAAGAACTAGAAATTGTAGAAATGGAACTGGAAGAAATGAAATCAGATGAAATCAGAAATGAAATCAGAAATGAAATCAGTTATTCAGAGATAACTGAGGAATCAGAAAATGAAGAAACTAGAGGGTCAAGGAGGCATTCACCAATAGCAACAAGAAGAAGACAAAAAGAGAAGGTGAATAGTAAAAAGAAACATGATGGTTAAGGGAGGATGGAGTATTTACTCTGTCAACATAAATGGCTTAAATTCACCTCAAAAATGAAAGTCTTCCTTCAATTGTAAAAGTTAAATATGGATAGGTCATAATATTACATTAGAACAATGGGAATAGATTTGGAAATATAATATAAAATTTATTAGAAAAACAAATTTTAAAGAAAATGTATATAAAATGTTTTATAGATGGTACATGACACCAGTAAAACTGGTAAAAATGAATCAGAACATATCAAAAAATTGTTGGAAGTGTAAATGTGTAGAAGAGAAGTTTTATCATATGCAATGGACATGTTAAAAAAATGCAGGTATATTGGAAAATGGTAAGGAATCCAATACAAGAGATCGTTGGATTTACAATATCACTGAAACCAGAGTTAATTTTGCTTAATATTACCTTAGATATTATAGATAAAGAAAATGATGTGCATTTCGTTACTATGATATTAACTGCTGCAAGGATTTTATATGTTAGATGCTGGAAAGATATTAAAATTTCAAGGAAAGATGAATTAATAGAGAAAATAATGAATGTGGTGGAAATGGATAGGCGATTTTGGATCAACAGCGCAAACCGACACAGATAGAGCAATGGAGACCATTTTATGCTTGGTTGAAAATGAAGTTGTAGATGTATAAGACAGGGCATTGAGATGAATATATTGTATACATGATATATTATACAGGATATGATATGATAGATAAATGATATTAAGAGGCTAAACTAGAAGAGGAACAAGATTAGAAGATATGTATTGATTGATTAGATATATTGATATATGATTGCTTGCACTCTCCAACGGTGTGTTTCTGTATTTGTTTGTTTTTTTTTGTGTTGTGTATTGAGTTTGTGTTTGTTTATATTTGTTGTTTGTTTTTATTTTGGAAAATAATAAAAAATTTTAAAAAAATTGAGGCTGCAGAGGGGGCTAAGAGTTAAAACTTCCTCCTCCCACACCATGGTTCTGGTCCAGATTGGGTCCCTATGGCTGCTATTTTAGGGGGGGAAAAGATGGCCCAATGATGTGCTTGACATAACATGTAGTTTGGCAGTACATTGTTCACACAGAGAGCTATTTTTGCACCATTTAACACCACAGCATGCTTCACATAGCAACATTGTTATGTTAGGGTTTTTATTTTGAGCCAACAATGAGCTTCTGTCTGAGTCAGCTATATACTTTTGTCTAATATATTCAGAATTCACTGTAATTTTCTATGGATCTGTGACCTCTATCCATCAGAACTTATATGCCTGGTATTATTTACTGAGAACTAATCTGTACACCACATTTACCACAGGGATCTCTGACTATGGGTACCACTTAGTCATATATTTTAGAAGGATGCACTATATAAATCCTACCTACCACTGAGTGTGTTTCCACACCTATTTCAATAAACACCACCATAGATTGCTGGCATCCTTCAGTCTCAGAAGACTATGGTGTCACGCTCTGAATGGTGGTTCTGGAACAGAGTGTCCTCTCCAGTGCGCGAAGCCTGGGTAAAGTAGGTATGGAGAATAGGCTGTTACCCATGCAGCAAATCCCCCCTCTCCACGTCGCTGAAATGGTCCAATGGAAAGGCAGAGGCCAATACGGTTGGTTCCAGCGGCGTCGCAGGAGTTGCCAGAACGTGACTGTGTTCAGCCATGAACTGCCTCAGGGACTCCGGCTCCTGATTTTGCCTCGAGGTTGACTCCTGAAGCCTTTTCCATAACTGGATGTAGCCACAAGGCAGTGGAGGTTTGGGATCAGAGTTTTCCTTCTCTCAGATGAGCTGCCTTCCCAGGCTGACGAGTCCCATCTACCCGGTGGCTGTTTAGTCGCCTCTTACGACAAGTACAGCCAAACTGAGGGCCTATTCTTAACCCCCAGGGGAACACCATAGATTATGGATGAGCAAATTCACTATATAAGTATGGATATATCAGATATAGGGTGCAATCCTAACCCCTTGTCGGTGCTTTCCAGTACCGACATAAGGGCAATGCGGCTCTGAGGTAAGGGAACAAACATTCCCTTACTTTGAGGTGGCCGCTATGAGTGATACCCAACTGCAGGATGCAGTACGTGTCCCACTGGCACCACTTTGCTAGTAGTGCTGGAAAGCACTGACATAAGGGGTTAGGATTGCGCCCATAGAAAGATAGGAAGAGGTGGCACCCAGCATGGGTGACTTGCACTAGACACTATCCCCTAATCCCCTTTTCTCTCCTTGGACTTGTGCCAGCTAAAGATCTGGTGCAGGTCCTAGGAGACCCTCTGCAGAATGGGAGGCTTACAGGGATGTAAAGGAAAATACTTTCCCTTACTGCTCCCAAGTCCTTATCTGTCCCACCCCCATTATAGCATACAGCACATCCTGTTTTGACGTGGGCCTTGTGGGTCGCTGTGAGATATAGAAAGCTAGACTAGATGGGGCCTAGTCCTGATCCAGCAGGGCTTGTCTTATGTTCTTATGACATGGCGGCATGCTATGACTGGGAAAAGGATAGGGCCGGGCTGTTGTCATATGCAACCATGGGCTGTGTGTCAGTCCAGAAACAAAACCGATGATAGGTACTGATTGTGCATAGAAGAGGATAGCAGAGACTAGATCTAGCTGCTCTGTCCCTTCAAACTGCTGCCTCTGTCAAAGCTAACAATACCAATTTTCTATTATGGGAAATATAGATATGCTCTGTATCTAGTGAGATCATTATTCACTATTCACAATGGGTGCTATTTGCAGATTCTGATGTGATACACTTTTTCCAGACAAATCTGGAAATCTAGTCCAGATTTCACTGGACCAGTCTGGATTTGTCTGGAATTTATTTCTCTTGCAGTTGAAATAGATTTCTTATTAATAACATAGAGGCGTACATTGATTGTTCTATTATGGCTGCTTATGCTACCCCCAGGTTTTCAAAAATAAAGAGTGATATACATTTAAAAACAGGCTACCAAAAGAAACTAGAGTAGCACTTTAAAGTCTGTAAAGAAAAAAAAATTACAACAGACTCAAACTTTGGCATCAAACTTTAGGAGGGCAATAAGCTGAGCTTGACAGTAGTGACCAAAATTGTGAAAATCTTGGTATGTATGAATAATACCATCATGTCATATATCATTGGAAAGGTAATTTAATGCAGAGTGCAATGAAACAAACTGCACTGGAATATCTGTATTGTATCAAAAGTTATGACCAATTAACCAGAAAATGAAAACAGAACTGTCTTGTGGAACAAAAAGTGGATTTGCTTAACTCCAAACTGACCTATAAGACTGATTGTTCTGAGTGCCAGTGAGATGTTCTTATGATAGATGCGTTAGCTATGCCACTGATTGGGGGGAGGCAGTAGAGCAAGTGGGTGGTGAGCTGCTGGGGGGAGGAGGTGGGTTCCTCCCAATTTTCACTTTTTAAAAAGCCTGGGTGTGATGTCACTTCCGGTGGTGACATCACTTCTGGGGCAACATTTTGAGCTTGACACCAGGCTACACAATCATTAGCTATGCCACTGGCTCTGAGTACTGTGCTAGCAGCAGATCAAAGTGTGGCAAGCTCGCATCCTGGCAGTCGAGAATTGGCAATTGCTCTCAGCTGCTGTGGTCACCCGAATGATGGTTGGCAGCATCTTGGCCCAGTACAGGCTTCTGGGTAGTTGGGCATATCCAATAATCTGGCACTGCCTAGGTCCCAAAAGTGCCAGATTATTAGAAGTCTACTGTACTCCTATTCCCAATTTATATCAAATGAAGTACATACTATAGCATCCTATAGCGAACCAAATTATCACCAACTTTTAGTGATCTGAAATCCTTGATTCTGCTGGATATAAAACAATTTTCTTGTTGATACAGGTTTCTGCTTATATAAATGTTCATAGTTCGTGCTCCACGCAAATGAAATAGAAGTTGCGGGTAATTTTCCACTTCTAAGTATTATGCAAAAAAAACAAAACCCCACTTATTCAAGATTTCTATTTATGCAACTTAAGGAGTTTGTGGGTCCTGCC
This sequence comes from Tiliqua scincoides, assembly GCF_035046505.1. NCBI lineage: Eukaryota > Metazoa > Chordata > Lepidosauria > Squamata > Scincidae > Tiliqua > Tiliqua scincoides. Next base: position 230,022,158 of record NC_089822.1, on the reverse strand, counting down.
CTGCAGCACTTCCTTTGAGTAATTCCAACTGTGATCTCATTAAAAGTTTGTGATTTAATTTCTGAGAGTGTGGGCACATTAGCATTATTTTGTTTTGATATTAACATTACAATATATTCGCTAGTGATTATTTCTCTAATTATCTCATTACAGTGCAGGGCCAATGCATGAGTTACCCTAAAATGGAAGCCACATTGAATGCAAGAACCTCAGTTGTGGTGGTGATGATGTGGAATTTAAATATGTCAGCCTATGCTGTATGATACATTCCAAATATTCTTGCTCTGTTCTGGATACCTGGTTCATTTTTCTTATCTGGAGCATGCAGATTTAATGTATAAGTTGCCGAGGAATAATGATAAGAATACCTTGAAGATGAAATCAAAAACAGGATTTCCGCTTACAGTGTTAGAGATATGTTCCCTGAAAGTCAAGCAGTGCACGAAGTAGTGCTGTAGAAGGCATCACTGATAATGAAGCAGGAAAATGGTACTGTTTAAGCCACAGTATCTGTGTCCAGCATTGCCACCAGCACCTCCTCCTGAGGTCCTGAGCACCTCCTCCTGAGGACTGGCCCACTATGAGGTCAAACCAAGTGGTCACTTCAGACATCAGACTGGTAGGGTTGCCCATCTCTGAATGCTTACTTGTCTCCATTGCTCTTTCCACTCCCTGGATTGGAAGAGGGGGACAGATAGGAGTTTTGGGGACAGGGACTAGGCTCGACAAGGAGCAGTTTAGGGGCAGGAGTGGAAGGATCACAGCGGCAATGGCACATGCAAGTTCCTATCTCCTGACACCTCCTTGACCCTTCTTGGATTTATGCCAGCTAAATTACTGGCATGAGTCCAAAGAGATCAATTGAAGGTCGGACAACCTATGGGGACAGCCTCTGGATAGCCACAATGCTTCAGTGAAGAGGAACAGTTGCTCTCACCTGCTAAATATAAGAAGACACCACTTTAAAAGGTGTCTCTTTGCCTAGTTAGCAGGAGTAAATTTATACTATACTCTTAAACAATCCCTGGAATTTTTGTTAACTGCTTTGTGAACTTTATTTTGTTGACAAGTGGTATATACATAATAAACTAATAATACAGACAGTGGCCATAATGCAGGAAACATGCTAAGCACAGTTCAGATGCATGAACAGCCAACCTTGCTCAACCCAACCAAGTTCCTTTCATCTGCCTCTAATAAGTATATAGTATTCAACACTGAACGTTCTACGCATATCAAATAAGATGTCGTTTCAGATATAAGCATTGCAAGCTACAAATGCAAAGCCAGATGAACTGCTCACCACACACTAGCCATAAATTAACATCGCCTACTTCACACCTTGTCATATCTTATTCCACCCAACCATATACTTAAATGGTAGCTACAGCTAATAGCTAGGTAGCTGGGACATACTTGACAGATTCCTCAATCTGATCTCACCCCATTATGCTCCTCTCTGTGTTGCCATCTTTTTGGCCTATAAATAGTAACTACCTTTAAGCCTGCTTCCATCCTTTTTACATTTTTTTGTGGTCCTCTTTGATACTCATTAAACAGCTGCGATGTTTTGAAAGCAAGAAAATGATCGCTGAAAAGGTGCGTGCAAGCCTCTTCATCTGGCTTGTCAGATCGTATAGAAAGGTTTAATGATGAATGTGTTCATAAGCATCTACATCTTCATTTGCATAAGTAATCTCATTGATTTGTTACTTACTGCCACCATCACACTGGCAGGCTGGCATCCTTGTCAGATAATTGTAGATATATTTAATTTATTGAAAGAAGGCTGGAGATGTATCTATTTGTTATGATTGCGCCCACCTCTCCTTCAAGAAGCACAGAAATCTGTGTTTTAACTTTGTCAAAACTCCATTCCATGCATTAGGCTGACATATAATACCTGGCTCTAGGCCATCCAGTGAGTTCATAGGTGATTTGGGGGTTGATCTTTCCTCAATCTGATTTCACAGCTTTGTGGTTCTCTGCATGTTCTCATCTTTTTGGCCTATAAAAACAATGGGTAGAACAATGAGATTTCTCCCATTGAGACCCAACATTCTAGCTTCTTTCCCATACTCCCATATATATTTATATATTTATAGCCCACCTTTCTTCACAAAAGGCACCCAAAGCGGTATATAAAAACATTAAAATACATACCATATATCGACATCCCTTGCATCCACAGGTTCCATATCCACGGTTTCACTTATCCACAGTTCCAAAATTCCCCCCATCACACCCATGAGTCACCTCTCTTCATTTGCAAATGCTTTGCAGAAGGGAGATTTTCCTTCCTTTTCTTTTGAACACTTTGGAAAAGGAAGCAAACAGTGAGAAGCTAGACTTATAGCTGGGAGACTTGGAACTCTGTGGGAGGGAACAGTGAGAAAGCTAACACAGTGGTTCTCAAGCGTTTTAGCACCTGGACCCGCTTTTTAGAATTACAATCTCTTAGGACCCACGGGAAGTGAAGTAATTGACCTGAAAGTGCTGTCATGGCTGGAAGTGACATTATCAAGGAGGGGAGTTTTTAACATCTCCCCATACGAAGAAATCAAATCAATTAAGTAAATTAAACATTTACAATAAGTTCAAAAAATTATTTAAAATAAAGAAGAATCCTACTAACCTTCCCAAGCAGTTGCTGACCTGTTCAAACAAACAAACAAAAACCAAACAAACTTCCCAAATATCCCAAAGGCTTCCATCCTAGCCACATTTACCCAGGAGTACACCCCACTGACTACCTGGGAGTAAGCCCCATTGTATAGTAAAAGTGTATAGGAAGCAGTCTGTAAAGAGTACAGATCTGTAACATTTCCCCAATAGCTGTCACATACCACGGTAGCATCAAGTCTAATATATTAAAAATAAAATACACATTAAAATGAATAGGGACCCACCTGAATTGGCTCATGACCCATCTAGTGCATCCTGACCCAGTTTGAGAACACTAACAGGCAGCAGGAAGACTCCTTGCCGCCAAGCACTTCGAGCCACCGAGCGTGCCAGCCTCACCGCTGCGCCCCCTACATGAGCGCCTTTACCTTACAGTAAAGTGAGTAGCCCCATTGTGGGGCTGCTTACCTTACTCAGGGCAAGGGGATAAAAGTCCCCTTCTCCCGAGGCGCCTACCATGGTAGCTCGGGAGGTGCAGGATCCGGCGGCAGCCCTTCTCGGTGCCGCCAAGCCTGGATGCCCTGGGCAGCTCAGGATTGGACTGCCCTGCTTCCTGTTAGTGTTCTGGCTGCCACTCTCTCCCAGCATTCTGGCTGACTGCTTCTCATGTTCCTCTTCCAGCATTCTAGGCTGCAAAGGAAGCGACAGGTACGCTGGGTGCCAAAGTAAAAGAAAATATATAAATAATGGTCACACACAGGGAGGGAGGAGAACAGTGGATAAGTGAATTCATCGATATGTGATACACAGGTACAGGGGGATGCCTGAACTCTATAACCCATTTTATATGGTCAGCAAGATACACTCTCAAACCTCTGCACATTGTCTAGACTCTCTAGACAAGTGATTTTCAACCTTTATCATCTCATGGGATACTGAGAAGACACTAAAATGGTCAAGGCACACCATCAGTTTTTTGACCATTACAAGGCACACCATGCTGTTGGTAGAAGGCTCTCACACACACACCCCATTGCCCTACTAATAAATGATCCTATGGCACACCTACAGACCATCCACAGCACACCAATATGCCACGGCACAGTAGTTAAAAATCACTATTCTAGACAAATGAGTGACCACTCCAAGAACACAGAAATTGGCCATTCCTGCATGTGCTGCATACCTTCCATCTATGGCATGGTAGGTGGTTACCTGTTTGTTGGGCTTGTTTATGTTGGGACCCCCTCCATGAAAATTCCTCCCTAGGGGAGCTCAGCTAGTCAGCTCCTTCTTAGGTAGATAAGAACATAAGAACAGCCCTGCTGGTTCAGGTCAAAGGTCCATCTAGTCCAGTTTCCTATATCTCACAATGGCCCACTGTAATGGAAGATCAGAAGATCATCAGGTGGATGATGTGGTGTTGACAGTGATTCCATGTTTTGTCAGCTGTTTGACAGCTCTGGGAAGGGCAGGGCTGGCTCCACAGCTGTAATCAATCAAGGCCAATGGAGACTCTGATGGACACCTGAGCTTCATTTGACCTTGATGGGACATTGAATGGACATGGACTGAAGAGATGGCTCAACTGAGCCTAATTTGGACTTAATGGGACATACAAGGATAAAAGGCAGCTTCAGAAGGAACAAAGCTACCTGAACCAGAGGGAACCTGACCTGACAGAGCTACCTGATCTAGACCTATGGGAGAAGGGGACTGCCAGGACTCTGCTGGAGGACATAGAAGACAGGACTGCCAGGACCCTACTGAAGGAGACACTCTGCTGGAAAGGACACAGAGGAGGGACTCTGCTGCAGAAGACTGAACTGGGAAGACTGTACTGTACTTTGGAGACTGGATTGGACTTGGACTGGAGGCTTCAGACCTTTACCCACTGAGTTAAGTGGAGTTTTGGGGAGGGAAAGCCTCTGGACAAGAGGACTTGCAGGCATGTCTGTCCTAGCAATAAATTCTTGTTAATTGCTCAACTGATAAGGAGTTCTGTTCATTTCTTTGCACACCACAGCTGTTGTTCTTGGAAAAGGAGGGAGTTAATTAGCCAAAAAGTGGGCATTAGAAGGGAACTGGAATATTTGGATGGGACACCCACCAAATGCTTCAATGAGCACACAAGATACAACCTGTGTCCTGGTGTGTATGTCTCAATCAAGTCCTCCCCAGGTGCCTCTCTTCTAGATTGAAGAGCCCCCAACACTGTAGACATTCCTTGTAAGGGAGGTGCCCCAGCCCAGTAATCATTCTGGTTCTTTTCTGCACCTTTTCCATTTCCACTATATCCATTTCCACTACAGGTGGAGCCTATTTAGTTCTGTTCCATGACTCATTGTGATTAACAAAAAAATGTGTTGTGCTAAATTCCATAAAGTAAATATGCTGTAGCCTGACACTTGGGGCTGGAAGGAAACTAAGGCAGCTGTTATCAATCTTCTCCCCTCCTTTGCCTTCCCCTCCTCCCCCTTTCACAGGTGGAATGCTGAGCCTGTCCTATGTGTTTCAACACAGAACTAAGTCCCATTGTAGTCAATGGGGCTTACTCACAGGAAAGTGTGGATCAGATTATAGCGTAAATCTCCTGCTTTGGCTTGCTGGGAAGACTTGCTTGCTGGGCAGTTTTGTTTGTGTCAGCTGAAGCAGGAGAGCCTGCACCATCTCTGTGGAGGGGGAATTGGGCAAACACTCCCTAGGTTTTTTAAAGTAAACCCCTCTGTTGCTACTGCACCTGTCCCTGTGTGTGAGTGAGTGAGACAGAGAGCTCTATCTTGCTGCATGTGCTCTGGTTACAGAGGTGTTCCACCCCCTTCCCCTCTTCAGCCTCTTTGCTGGCTCAGGGGCTCCAGGAGTGTTACTGTTACTTTGAAAGGGGAATCTCTTCCATGGCTCCAGGGCTATTTCCCTGCCTGGGTGAGGCGGAGCCTTTTTGCAGTGTTTTGGGCTGCCTTGCCAAAGGCAAGGGAGGGCAAAGGAGGCAAAGGTGTGTGTGACTTTCAGTTCCCCCCACCTCATTTGCCTTGAGACAAATCTGCAGATAAAAAAATCCGTGGATAAATAGGTTGCACCTGTATATCCCTTTTGAGTTGTGGTGGAGAACATAGATGGTTTAGATCTTTCTTTTTCACAATGCCATTTTCCCCCCTAGTTGTACATTGGTCTTTGTTTCTTCTAAATGGTTGTTTAAATTTAAAACTTAAAAAAAAAGACACTTTAGATTTATGCTGTTGCCTTTATTGTTTGGCTTGCATTGACTTTCTAATACTTGAATTCATTTGTGTGTGTCTGCTTTTTAATGATCATAATGAGCAGTTTGGGGCTGGGGAACAGCATAGACATGCAAATGATAAATAAATAAATAGCACAGCTTATGAAAAAGACTGATCTAAATCATAGTAGTGAGTTGGGTTTTCTTCTTATAATTCTATATTTGAGCAATAGCCAGAGATTAGGGAAATAAAATTATTCTGCAACATTAAAGCGTTCCCCTCTGGACCTGAATTTATTTGACTTATAGAGGTTTTCTGTATGATTATAGGAACTAGTTTTTTTAAAAAATCAATATATCTGTATTCCCTCCAAGATTTATAATGTTTTAGGGATATTTTAGCATTTACTGCCAACATAGATACAGACAAGGATATGAAAACAGATCCCTATCTGAGAGATGGATTTGATTTATCCTGTCCAGGAAAGCAAATAAAGATTGACAGGACAACTGACTTTTGGGGTTAATTTACCATCAGGAGCTTTAGTGATCCTTTGATCAACTTCAACTAAGCATGACCACACTGATTCATGAGCCACTGGAATAGAAGTATAGGCAGTGGAAGATTAGTTTTGTTTCTTCAGTTCAACATTTGAAAACTGACTACGGACAAAGGAAGTTATTAGGACACAAGCGTCAAGATTATCAGATTATCAATGTGCTCCCCCCTGGCAAAATAACTTGGTTGGTTGGTATATAATAAATTAATCCCAGTAGATTCTAAAAGAAAAAGTGTTTCATTACATTGTTTGTTAAAGGGTTGATTTGTTTTACTGCTGCAGATTTGTAAACCGATGCAGATTTGTAAACCGATGCAGATTTGTTTTATGTAAAATATTTACATAAATATTTTAATTAATATGCATTAATTTCAGTACATGTTGTTAAAGGGCTTTCTTGTTTTGTTCGTTTTCATGGACTTCTTCATCCTTAGATTTAGGTGTGGGCATCAGAGACCTTCTACCAAACCACCCACTGGAGATTGCAATTGATTTCCCCATAGAGACTTGGATTTAGTGTTGATTCAGGGCAATACAGCAGAAAAATGGCAGCTGCTAATCTGGTACCATGTTCTTTGTACAGACCTACATAACAGAGATAACTTGCTAATGCAGCGAAACCTTGGCAGTCTCGAGAATTTTGTTGAGCATTCTGCCCCTGTGCTTCAGGGAGGAAGCCTCATGCATGGTTGTGTTTCTCAAGCATGGAAAGCAACACAATCCCAGCTCCTCAGTTCCTTGGTCCCAAAATGTCATCAGTGGGTCTCAGTCTGACCTGGACAGACTCTGGTCTCTGACACCTGCACTGGAAGTATACAGAATTGAAACAATATTTGTTTCCTCATTTCCTCCTGCTTTCCCTTGCACTGTTGACACTTGTGCCTGTTCCTAGATTGTAAGACCCCTTGTGCAGGAATTTGTCTTTTTACACTGTGTAAACTGCCATATAGATGGATGGTGCCATATACGTTACTGTTGTTTTGCAGGAGATGAATATGGTTCCCCTTTTGGAATGTGTTTCTGCATTGTACAAGACTCATTCTTACAAAGCTATTAACATTAAAATAATTTCTTGTCAAGTTGATCTTCTCAAGGCCAGCTTGTTAGATCATTTCACAGCAGGTTGCATCAGCCATGGTGTGTAATAATGTCTGACCTTTAAAATTCATCTTGGAGTTGCTAGCTTTAATGTTGCCAGAAAGCCTTAAGACAATATATGCTTTATTATTATTATTAAAAGTCAAGTTTAGGAGGCATTCTTTGCTCATAATATTTTAATTACAGAATTGAAAAACTGTAAAAATACTCGTTTCACAATGAAGACTCTGGGTCACGAACCGATGCAGACAAGCCAATGCACAGATGCAACACACTGATAGGTCAATCCAAACTAACCCTCACAACAGTGGAACAAAGAGCTTACACTGTCATCAATGGCTATATGACAGCATGTGTAACTTGTCACTGGCAGCCATTTTAAAACTACTGCTGCAAACAGCAGTGACCTGCTGCTACCACCAGGAGCCACATGTAAGCCAGCATGGCGGGTGGCGGGTGGTGGGAGGAATGGAGTAGGAAGGGGAAAGAACAGGGACGTGTCTGGGTGGGGAAAGGGGCAGGCAGGAGACAGAATTGGGAGAGGGAGTAAGTGGATCTTGGTGGCATCACTATGCGCCAGGATCCTATCTCCATTTCCTCTCCTCTTCCCTCCCCCATACTCTTACTGGTTGTGTGCCACAAAGATGGTTGCTGCAGATCCAAGAAGACCCATTTAGGCAGCAAAGACTTGCATTTGGCTAAGGGAATGGAAGTTCCCTTACCATGAGGAGAGACTTGTAACGGCCCTGCCCACCATAGGATACAGAGCACATTCCACTGGCATTGCTGCATCTGTGGGTAGTGGGTGGGTAGGATTGAGCCATGAATCTCCTTGGTTTCTATAAGTGTTCATGCATTTAACTCTGGGTTAGATCGTAACCTCTGGGGAAAAAAATGCAGTAGGATAAATGAACTGCAAAGTCTGCCATTTTTATTCTATTTTCTAAGCTCCCAAGCAGCGGATTTCCTGAACAAGCGAATCTGACAACTTGAATTTCAGCTGGTTCCACCTGCACAGCTTGTATTTCAGTATTGTCAATTACTCACTTCAGTGAATAAACCCAGATGTTTTTGTTCATGTATTTCCACTTGCAGACATGTGTTACAGAGCTTGTAGACTTAAAGTCTTGCATATTTGTGCTTCAAATAGTGTCACATGGCACTGCTTTTTTGCATTATCACTTATTTCTTGTTGGACATCGTGCAAAAATTGCCCTGCCTACAGGCTTGCCAGGATGTATGTAAATAGCCACGCAGGCATACATTAGGCCGAAAAGGGGGCTCCCACACAACATTGACTGGAAGCCGCAGTTCTGGTGGTGAAAATGGAAAGCCAGATAGCACTTCCTTACTGGTGCTTCTGTGTATCACAGGGAGGATGGACCTGTACTTGAACTGGGCTAAAAACAATTCCTTTGGCACTGCTATCAATGTGTATCTGACAGTTCTTCTGGGAACAGGTGACATTTTTGGCTGCATAAATATCAATCTCACAGCCCAGTCCTAAGTTGCACTGGTGTAGCCAGGCTGCATGGCTTGTGCTGGATCATCTGCAGTTTAGGAGGTGGCTGGAAGTCTCCTCGGGGTAAGGGGATATTTTTCCACTTACTCTAGGTGAAGTCCCATCCATCATTGTGGGGCTTCTTCGATCTATGCCTGCGACATAGATAAATTTGGGAAGCCCATGTAGTGCTGCCCAGCCCAGGAACAGGGATTAGGAAGCATTGTGCGCTGCCACTGAGCCCACCCCCTCCTGGGCCCAATCCTCCCCATTGTACACTCCCCACCCAGAAATTCCATCTCCTTCCTGCAAAACTCTCTCCTGCCACCCTCTCTCATCTTCCGTGCTGCCTAGTGCCATCATCGCCCACCTCCTATGCCGCCCTGCTGGCCAGCGCAGGTTTGGGATCTGACACTGCCAAGCTGGTGTGGGCCTCAGTGGCTCTCGAGTAGGTGCACATGTACCTTATTGTATGTTTGCGACACTCTCTGTTGGTGCAGGGACAGTCATGCCATCTCAAGTCAAGGTTTGGATTGCACCGTCGGTTTCCCAGAATTCAAAAACTGAGCAGAAATTGTAGAAGTCCTTCTCAAATGTGCAATGGGTGTCTTTCAACTCAACGTTCAAATATAATTCTTTGGGGGGGGGGACCAATAACAGCTTTGCCATTTGACTATGAAAATGATTGCCAGAGTAATCATAACATGCCTGTTGGACTCATACCTGCTATTGTTTAAAATTCTCATTAGCGAGATATGTGCTAATCAGCCCCCCAGAACAAAATGTGGAATAAATTTGAATGAACCAATGTACATGTTAGGAGAGAGAAGATAATCTCTCTTTTGTTTCAATCTGTCATGATGAGAAAGGAAAGATAGTGCCTATTAGTCATTCTGCATGCCTCTTCTACCTTTTGATTTCTTTGTCCTTACAACTCAATGATGAGATATCCCTTTTTCTATTCCCCTGAGGAATTTATCATATCTGACAAGATATATGTGAGGGTTTAGGATTGTATGAACAAACCTTGATTATTATATGTCAGTGTTGTTAATGGCAGACAGACACATGTACATATATGGTGAAGGCTGAATGCTAAGGCAGCATGTGACCCAAACCATCTTGAGATGGGGATGGGTCATCAAGGCACAAAAGGAAGGTCCTCCTCGCCATAGCCCCTATGTTGTCCTATGAGAATTTTGATTATAACAGGCCGGGACACAGAACCCTCTCCTCTTTATCTTTCCTTCTACCTAGAAATTGCTGATGTTTAGGATTTAGGCATGTGAGAGATTGTTCTGTATATTGCATTGTTTTTTCTTTTCGATTACCCTCCCCACAGCCCCATCCTGTGCAGGATTGGAGCATTTTGTGACAGAGGAAGATGGAGTGAGCAAAATGCTACTGTTGGAGTGAGCAGTGCTCCATCAGAGGATATTTGGGGAGTGGTGCTGCAAGAGGCAGCAGTGTTCCCTGGACATCACCAGACCTTGTAGTGCCTGCCAGAGTTGGTGGCGAGGGCAGTGGGGGCGAAACTGGGATTGGGAAGGCTGTAGGAGGGGGTGGATCCAGTGTTGATGGCATGTGCCAGATCCTATACCCTCCGTCAGCAGCCTCCCTGCCCAATTTGTCTTCTTAGACTTGGGCCAGCTACCGATCTGAGGAGACACAGACCTGTAGCTGGTGCAGGTCTGAGGAGACACATTGTAGAGCGGGAGGCTTACGGGGGGCGGGGTTTCAGAGGCTTTAAATCTCCTTTCCCCTTTGGAGCTTCCTGATCTCCTTCCTCCACTGGATACAGCATGCTCCTTTTCGGTGTGGCTGCACCAGCGGGGGGGGGGGGGAGGGGGTAGGAAGGATAAGATTGGGCTTCCAGTTATGATATGCTTATCCCTACAACCAAAGCTATCTATTATTACATGTTTAAGCTTGGTTCCCCTCTCATTTCATGCCATTCTGTAGCAGTGTTTGTCAACCAGTGGTATGGGTACCACCAGTGGTACTTGCAGTGGTGTCTGGTGGTACTTGTGGGACCCCCGCTTCCTGGCAGTGAAACCAAGAACATGGCACAACAAATAGTGATAGAAGGCTCGGCTTGGCCTGCAGAGCTCCAAAGCATGCTTTTCAATTTTCAAAAAAAAACACACCTCTAGTCCATCCTGACGCTCTTACTGGTGTTTGTTGTGTTGCATCTGGTCTCCCAACCCAGAGGTAACTGGCAATGACATCATCACCAGTTACTTCTGGTGAAACTTTAAATAGGTGAACTTGTAAAGAGGTACGGTGGAGGATAAACATTGAGAAACACTCTTCTATAGAGTTGTGCCATGAACCCTGCCATTGGTGCCTGCACAACCAATGGAATTCCCCTGTGTGTGCATGATGCTTTATTTGTTGACTCACTACAAGCTTCTTCTTCTTCTTCTTCAATCTCCCAACAGCTATGTCCCTTGATATGAAGAGAACAACAAGATAAAGGTTAGAGAACAACAAAGGTTCTCAAAGGTTCTAACAAAGGTTAGAGAACAACAAGACAAAGGCAGGGTAGGAGAAGAAATTGGGAAAGGTAGGGTGATGGGATGTGATAGGCGGTTTGGCACAATGACAGGATGCGGGGACAAAGGAGCGAATAAGCAGCCCATCCTGGGGCATTCCGTGTATAAATGCTTTTATGCGAATGCCCGAAGTCTACGAGCAAAGGTGGGAGAACTGGAATGTCTGGTGACAAGGGAAAATATTGACATAGTGGGCATAACTGAAACCTGGTGGAATGCGGAGAATCAGTGGGATACCGCAATCCCGGGCTATAAACTCTACAGGAGGGACAGGCAGGGGCGTGTTGGAGGTGGGGTGGCCCTTTATGTTAAGGAAGTGATAGAATCCAGCAAAGTAGAGATTGAAGGTGGGTCCGACTCCACCGTAGAATCTCTGTGGGTTAAATTACCAGACTTGTGCAGCAATGTAATACTGGGGGCGTGCTATCGTCCTCCAGACCAGAAATCTGATGGGGACCTTGAAATGAGGAAACAGATCAGGGAGGTGACAAGGAGGGACAGCGTTGTAATCATGGGGGACTTCAATTATCCTCATATTGACTGGGTCAATTTGTGTTCTGGTCACGATAAGGAAACCGGATTTCTTGACGTGCTAAATGACTGTGGCTTAGATCAGCTAGTCACGGAGCCCACCAGAGGACAGGTGACTCTGGATTTAATATTGTGTGGTACGCAGGACCTGGTTAGAGATGTAAACGTTACTGAGCCATTGGGGAACAGTGATCATACTGCGATCCGTTTTGACGTGCACGTTGGGGGAAGAATACCAGGCAAATCTCTAACAAAAACCCTTGACTTCCGACGGGCAGACTTCCCTCAAATGAGGAGGCTGGTTAGAAGGAGGTTGAAAGGGAGGGTAAAAAGAGTCCAATCTCTCCAGAGTGCATGGAGGCTGCTTAAAACAACAGTAATAGAGGCCCAGCAGAGGTGTATACCGCAAAGAAAGAAGGGTTCCACTAAATCCAGGAGGGTGCCCGCATGGCTAACCAGCCAAGTTAGAGAGGCTGTGAAGGGCAAGGAAGCTTCCTTCCGTAAATGGAAGTCTTGCCCTAATGAGGAGAATAAAAAGGAACATAAACTGTGGCAAAAGAAATGTAAGAAGTTGATATGGGAGGCCAAGCGAGACTATGAGGAACGCATGGCCAGCAACATTAAGGGGAATAATAAAAGCTTCTTCAAATATGTTAGAAGCAGGAAACCCACCAGAGAAGCGGTTGGCCCTCTGGATGGTGAGGGAGGGAAAGGGGAGATAAAAGGAGACTTAGAGATGGCAGAGAAATTAAATGAGTTCTTTGCATCTGTCTTCACGGCAGAAGACCTCGGGCAGATACCGCTGCCCGAACGGCCCCTCCTAACCGAGGAGTTAAGTCAGATAGAGGTTAAAAGAGAAGATGTTTCAGACCTCATTGATAAATTAAAGATCAATAAGTCACCGGGCCCTGATGGCATCCACCCAAGGGTTATTAAGGAATCGAAGAATGAAGTTGCAGATCTCTTGACTAAGGTATGCAACTTGTCCCTCAAAACAGCCACGGTGCCAGAAGATTGGAGGATAGCAAATGTCACGCCTATTTTTAAAAAGGGAAAGAGGGGGGACCCGGGAAACTACAGGCCGGTCAGCCTAACATCCATACCGGGTAAGATGGTGGAATGCCTCATCAAAGATAGGATCTCAAAACACATAGACGAACAGGCCTTGCTGAGGGAGAGTCAGCATGGCTTCTGTAAGGGTAAGTCTTGCCTCACGAACCTTATAGAATTCTTTGAAAAGGTCAACAGGCATGTGGATGCGGGAGAACCCGTGGACATTATATATCTGGACTTTCAGAAGGCGTTTGACACGGTCCCTCACCAAAGGCTACTGAAAAAACTCCACAATCAGGGAATTAGAGGACAGGTCCTCTCGTGGATTGAGAACTGGTTGGAGGCCAGGAAGCAGAGAGTGGGTGTCAATGGGCAATTTTCACAATGGAGAGAGGTGAAAAGCGGTGTGCCCCAAGGATCTGTCCTGGGACCGGTGCTTTTCAACCTCTTCATAAATGACCTGGAGACAGGGTTGAGCAGTGAAGTGGCTAAGTTTGCAGACGACACCAAACTTTTCCGAGTGGTGAAGACCAGAAGTGATTGTGAGGAGCTCCAGAAGGATCTCTCCAGACTGGCAGAATGGGCAACAAAATGGCAGATGCGCTTCAATGTCAGTAAGTGTAAAGTCATGCACATTGGGGCAAAAAATCAAAACTTTAGATATAGGCTGATGGGTTCTGAGCTGTCTGTGACAGATCAGGAGAGAGATCTTGGGGTGGTGGTGAACAGGTCGATGAAAGTGTCGACCCAATGTGCGGTGGCAGTGAAGAAGGCCAATTCTATGCTTGGGATCATTAGGAAGGGTATTGAGAACAAAACGGCTAGTATTATAATGCCGTTGTACAAATCGATGGTAAGGCCACACCTGGAGTATTGTGTCCAGTTCTGGTCACTGCATCTCAAAAAAGACATAGTGGAAATGGAAAAGGTGCAAAAGAGAGCGACTAAGATGATTACGGGGCTGGGGCACCTTCCTTATGAGGAAAGGCTACGGCGTTTGGGCCTCTTCAGCCTAGAAAAGAGACGCTTGAGGGGGGACATGATTGAGACATACAAAATTATGCAGGGAATGGACAGAGTGGATAGGGAGATGCTCTTTACACTCTCACATAATACCAGAACCAGGGGACATCCACTAAAATTGAGTGTTGGGCGGGTTAGGACAGACAGAAGAAAATATTTCTTTACTCAGCGTGTGATCGGTCTGTGGAACTGCTTGCCACAGGATGTGGTGCTGGCGTCTAGCCTAGACGCCTTTAAAAAGGGATTGGACAAGTTTCTGGAGGAAAAATCCATTATGGGGTACAAGCCATGATGTGTATGCGCAACCTCCTGATTTTAGAAATGGGTTATGTCAGAATGCCAGATGCAGGGGAGGGCACCAGGATGAGGTCTCTTGTTATCTGGTGTGCTCCCTGGGGCATTTGGTGGGCCGCTGTGAGATACAGGAAGCTGGACTAGATGGGCCTGTGGCCTGATCCAGTGGGGCTGTTCTTATGTTCTTATGAAGGAAGTTCTCACTTAAGAAGCATCTGAAAGAGCAGATAATCTGAATTCAATCAAGGTGTGTATGGAAAGTTATTCCCAAATATTGATGACATGAAAATATTACCTTCCTAGCCTGTACCTGTTGTGTGCTACAGGTTCAACAAAAGGGGCAAATACTGTTGACCTATATCTCTGAGTCTCTTGCAGCTAGTAACATGTACTAAGCGTTCACATTTTTTTGCCAGGGAGGTGATTTGAAGGAACACTTCTGGCTCATAGGAACATAATGTGAGAGGTGGTTCTCACTTAAGAGGCACTTATGAAGTCAATATTTATTTAGTAATAATATGGGCCGCTATGGAATGATTTTCAAATGCAGATTTATTTCAACAGCACCCCAGGGAAGATATGAGTTACAATGTCACTCAGTGACTTGTAAAATTAACATAATGTAGCAATTATGCTCTTATGCTCTCCCATTTGCCTCAAGACTTTTTGTAGCTGAAGACAATGCTGTGTAGATGCATCTATACTGAAACGCTTTCATTCTTTATTCAGGTTGGGTTCTTAAATGCCAGTGATTTAGAATGGCAAAGAAATGCATCTGCGCAGAATGGAAGAGTCACCCACATGTTAATTATGCCAGTCCAGAAACAAGTGAACAATCCAACTTCAGAAGGCAAAATCAAGGCTGGTTGAAATCAGTATTCATATTTGATTCATAGAGGTGTTCTTAAACATTTTTATTTTTTCACAGATTTTGTTTTTTCCCCAAAAAGGAAACATGCAGAAAGCAGTATTATGCTTCTTTATTACAAGGGTGCATTTTTATAAATTATATCTAGTACACTTTTAAAGCAAATTATAATTATGAATTATTATAATTGCTTTAAAAGCGTACTAAGTGGGTGATATTGTAGTCATAATGTCAGCAGATGCAGCCGCAGTCGTTACCCATGCACCCATCTAGACCAGTCCTTTATTTACTTAGCAAATTATCCATGTTTTTCCAGATTTCAGAGTTTTCTTTTTCATTTTCTTTGTTTCACAAAACATTTTCTGCAATAGTGCAGAAAGAGATTATGTATTGCAATTTAGTTATCACAAAAAAAAAAAAAAATCACACCTGTAGTGAATCAGCTTTCAGCCCAACTTTTTTCTTACACACATCAGTGGTCTCTGTGCCAGTCTCTTCATCCTGGCTGACCCTTTTCCAAGCAGCTCAATTTAGACTTAGGTTTAATTTAGGCAAGAAAACACTGGATTTGGCGGCCAGATTTGACACCATCAGATGGCCAGTTTGAAACTTCATTTCTGCAAGGTCGTGTTTTTGACTCAGTTTGCCACCAAAGTCTTTTCAAATGTTTTCATTTTTCCAGTGGATACTTTTAGGTCTCTGTTTACTGGGCTGAGGCTTTTTCAGCTTTGCTGCTGGGAACTTAACAGGAGCTGACAATAGCCTAGTTTTTTCCCTCTGCCAACCATTTTCCAACACATAACACAAGTACAAATTGGAATCTGTGACATTTCTATCCAAAATGTGCATATTTAGCCATGGAACAATGACAAAATGTGGGAGTGCGTCCCCAGTCCCGAAAGTGTGGTCCTCTTCAGAAAGCAAAAAGCAGAAAACACTTATTTCAGCCCTGAATGTGAACATGTTATTGCTATATAGCAGCAGGGGCTATGCCCCTTTCCCTTACTCTTATCCAGTGACATCCCTGTGTACCAGTGACTGGAAGACAGTTTTAAAATCTCAGGGCCACTTACTAAATATTGCAAGTGGCTTGAGCCAACAAATTCCCTCCCAATCTTTCTTTCTTTCCTCCTTATTGTTTTTGTTTCTTTTACTGGATTCCCTCAAATTTACCTATCTTAACTGTTCTCAAATTTCCCCATCCTAACGGCTCTTAAAGTCCAGATTTAACTGACACACACTTATTGCTAAACTTCAGTTTATAAACAAATATTCCCTTAAATTGAGAGAATTTAAATTCCAATGGCATCTTCAAGGTGCAAAACACATATCTTTTATTCAATTAATCTTCATAACAGCCTTGTGAAATAGATGAGTTAGATGAAATAACATTAACTGCCTGACAACATTCACTTAGCTTGATATCTGCGCAGCAGTACACGTGTCTGAACACAGTTCTCTCTCTCATCAGACTTAGCCGGAAGGGAGGCTCAGTCAGGAGCAGGAGATAGTCAAAGTCTACTAGAAATCCTTTCACCCCAATTTCAGGGGGCATGCCTCTTTGTCTCTGACTTTACTCTTCCAGAAAATAAAGTTGCTGTTGTGGAGCTGATCTCAGTGTATGTGGGGAAACGCATCTTGTGCTGAATCTGGACAAAGGTTTTATCCTGCAATGAAGAGGTACAGATTTCCTCAAGAACACCATAAGGAGACACAGGGTTCAATTCTAGCCAACCTTCTAGCACCGATGCAGCTGCAATGCAGCCCCAAGGTAAAGGAACAAACATTCCTTTAACTTGAGAAGGCTTCCGTGACTACCTCCCCACTGCAGGATGCAGCACATGCCCCATTGGCTCAGCTGCATCAGTGCTGGAAAATTAGATAGGATCGGGCCCTTTATTTCCTTCTTAAATTGCTGGGAATAGAGGGGCAGCCCAATCCTGAGCTGCCCAGGGCACAGGGCAGCAGCGGCGCTGAAAATGGCTGCCGCCACATCCAGTACACTCCAGGCAGCTGCTGGTGGCTCTTCAGGAGAAGGGGACTTTCGTCTCCTTCCCCCAGGTAAAGTGAGTAGCCCCACAATGGGGTTACTTGATTCTCCGCTGACCTAAGGTCAGCGGAGAATCAAGAGCTTCCATGTTGGGCAGTGAGCTCGACATAGAGACTCTGGATCCGGTGGAGTGAAGCTCCACCCGTCCCGCCTCCCTCCTGCCCCGCTCCCTCCCCCCTGGAATGCCTCTCCCACTCTCTTCTTGCCCTCCATCCACTCCCCCCACCCCAGAATGCTTCCTCCCTGCCTCCCATCATGTCTCCATCTACCTCACTGCTGCTCAGCAGAGCTATGGTGCTCGCCCAGTGGTAGCCCAGCATTGATTGGTGCTAGGGTTTGCAAATGTGCCTTACGGCATGTTTGTGACAATGTGTGCCGGCAGTGAGCCAGTGGGCCGAGCCCAGGATTGAACTTTGAGACATTGCCGTTTTAAAACCTTGACTCGAAAACCATTTAGCATCCATTTAGCTTAGTGGATGAACATGGAGCAAAAACACAAAGCAAGGAGGGAAGATGCTGTAGAACAGACATTGGCAATAAAAAGTTCGACAAACTGCAGCATGCAGAGAAAGAAAAAGAAACCAACAGGAGCAGAAAATTATCATCAGGTAAGAAATGATCACATGGGGAGAGGGGTCAATATAAGACATGGGACTCCCAGGAAGAGGAAACACAGTTCCTTTGCATTGGGTTCCCTGCTTAATTAGCAGAGGCACCTGTGGGAAAGATGTGCCTTCACAACAGGAGCTGTGAACTGTTCAATTTCTGCTATTATAAGAAAACAGAAGGCTGGGCAAGAGGGGAACAAACTAATAAAGAGCCCAACATCTCATAAATGCTGTCTGGGGGCAGGGGAGAGGGTGCTTTTGGAGACAGGAGCATAAAAGTGAGCATGAAGCCGAAGAATAGATGTGTTTAATATTGAGTTCATTGGTGAAAAGCATTCACTGTCTCCTACGCACATTTGGAAGATAATGAGCCCTTTCCATTGCTTCTTTGTTCTTCTCAAAAGCAACTTTTCACCACACTGCTTTATGGACAAGGCCTGGATCAAGCAAGGTGCAATGCCACATTCTTTGTAGGTAGAGGTACATTTTGTTCTTCCATTGCGTGAGGGCTTTGATTCTGTTACAATTACTTTGGGTTGCCTGCACAGTGGAATTCACTTATGTGTCCCATCCTGACCATCCCCTTTTGTTAAGTCTAAAATGTGGTTCACGGAGGTGAGATGTAAGTGGTGTCATAAAGCTGGATCACCTTACAAACTTTAATTCAGAAAAATGCAATGGTACACCTGAAAGTTCAAGCCCAAAGGAATGATCAGCCACCACATCAGCTGATCAGCCCCACATCAGCCACCATAGATCTGCCACATATGGCAGATTTCATTTTTTTAAATTAAATATTTTATTTATTTATTACAGATACAGGTAAGGAAAACGGATTATACTTGGGGCTGGTACTACACAGGTTACACATGAGGGTATTGGCCCTAGATTACAACATGCATTATTCAAAAACAAAAATGCAATCAAACGACTGAAAAAACACACAATAATCATCACTACAAAAGCTATCATATTTATCAGTATAAAATTTAGATTTATCTAAACACTCAATATTGTTTAACTAAAATTATCTATCCAGTCATAAGAAGGCTTCCAATATTTTCTTACTCTACCTAAATCTCTCATTCTTTCTGTTAAAACTTCCATTTCTGCTATTTCATAAATTTTTTGTATTAAATTTTCTCTAGTTGGCACGTCTGTAGATTTCCATTTTTGTGCAAACAATATTCTTGCTGCTGTAGCAATATGTACAACAGGGTATTTCTTACATTGGTCTTTAATTTCTGATGTCACATTTAGGAGGAATATTTCTGGTTTGAATGGTAATACACAATTCAGTATCTCTTGCGACAATTTATGTATCATTTTCCAGTATTTCTTTGCTTTTTCACATGTCCACCACATATGATAAAAGGTTCCTTCAACCTCTTTACATTTCCAACACTTATTTGATGACTCAGAATACATTTTTACTAATTTCTCTGGAGTTAAATACCATCTATAAAACATTTTATATAAATTCTCTTTAAAAGACACTGCTTTAGTTATCTTAATATGTATATTCCGAATTTGTTTCCAGTCATCCATTGATATATTGTATCCAAAAATTTTTGCCCAGCGCACCAGTGCATCTTTAACTGTCTCATCCTCCATTTTTAGACCTGCCACTTCCCCATATTGTAAAATGGAGAAAATTGTACATTTTTTTATATACTTCCCCTCATCAATCAAAAATATTTTATCGAAACTTATATCTTCTTCATAAAAACCTATTTTTTTGTCTTCTTGTAATCTTGTTCTTATTTGCATTTCATTTCACCAGTCCAATTTTATTCCTTTCTCTTCTAACTCAGGTTTACTTAGGATCTCTCCTTTAATATTCAGCAGATTGCTGTATGATTTATTTTGGTCTTTTTTAATCCAGTTCGGATTAGTTGCTATTTCAAGTGGTTTTATCCATCTGGGTAATTTAGAGTATATCTTGTATTTTATCTGTTTCCATATCCAAATTAAAGATCTTTTAAAATGTGTTGTCTAAAATATCCATGCTGTTTGACTTTATCATAAAACAGGAATGCGTGCCAGCCTATTTGTAGATCATGTGTTTCTAATATTAAAATTTTGGAATTTAGTATGAGTCCCCAATCTTTTATGCAGTTTAAGGCTGCTGCTTGATAATATAATTCCCAGTCTGGTAACCCGAATCCTGCTCTTTTTTTATCCTCTTGAAGTAATTTCAGTCTTATTCTCAGTTTTTTACCTTGCCAGATGAATTTTGTAGTAATTTTATTCATTTCTTCAAAAAAAGTTCTCTTCAAAATAATCGGAATAGTCTGGAATAAAAACATTCATTTTGGTAATATTTTTCAATAGAGCTATTCTTCCCATTAGGGATAGTTGCAATTTATTATATTTCTCCAAATCTTTTTTTATTTCTTTCATTAATTTAAAACGGTTGTCTTCCATTAATGTACTTGTTTTTTTGGTAATTATAATTCCTAGATATTTTACTTTGTTTGTTGTAGTCCAAATTCTTTTAATTGTTCTATATCATTGTCTTTTATATTTTTAAGTATCATTTTGGTCTTCTGGTAATTTATTTTTAGACCTGCCACTTCCCCATATTCTTTTAAGTCTTCTATCAAAAATTCTATGGAATTGAGTGGATCTTTCAAGATAAATACCAAATCATCTGCAAATGCTTGTAATTTGTATTCTTCACTTTTAATTTTGAGTGGTTTCATCCTGTCATCTTCTCTTATTACATTATTCAATATTATTAATGTCAAAATAAACAACAATGGTGAATGTGGACAACCTTGTCTTACTCCTTGTAATCTCTCTTGTCAATTCTCCATTTACTCTTATCTTGCTTTTTGATCCAAATATATTCCTTGTATCATCTTAGTAAATTTTGGACCAAAACCAAAACGTAATTCTTGAAGTTAATCATAAAAGTCCCAATGTAAATTGTCAAAGGCTTTCTGGATGTCTAAAAACACTAGGGCTAATTTCTTATCTGGATGCGCTTCAAAAAAAATTCCAATATATTTATTATAGTTCTCACATTGTTTTTCAATTGTCTTTTTGGTAAAAAACCAGTTTGATCTTCTTTAATTATTTGATTTAATATTTTTTAATCTTGTAGCTAAAATTGAAGCAAAAATTTTATAGTCTGTATTTAAAAGTGAAATGGGTCTATAGTTTTTCTTTTTCATCCGTGTCTGATTTATGTATCAAAGTAATTGTTCCTTCCTTCCATGAGATTGGTATTTCTCCAGTCTCCCATATATCATCAATCACTTTTTTGAATGGCAACAACAATATTTCTTCAAATTTCTTATAATATTCAGCTGGTAATCTGTCAGGGCCTGGCATTTTTTGGCCTTTTGATCACTTCTGTTATTTCATTTATAGTAATTGTATTTTCCAATAGATTCTTTTGATCAGCTAAAATTTTAATTTTAATTTTTCTTCAGATATTCTATTTGTTTCTGGTGTTCTATATTTTTTTCTCCCATATAATAGCTGATAAAATTGTTCAATTATTTTTTTCTTTACTTCTAATTCTGTTTTCTCTTTTCCAGTCAAATCTTTCAATGTCTTAATATAGTTTTTTTGTCTTTCTTTTTTCAGCTTATAAGCTAACCATCTTCCTGGTTTGTTTGCATTTTCAAAGAAATTTTGTTTTGCCATTTTCATTTTCTTCTCCATCTCCTGCATTTGCATTATTATAATTTCATGTTGTATCTTCTTAATCTTTTGTTGAATTCTTTGATTTGTAGGTTCTTTCTGTAATTCCATTTCACCTTTCTCTAATCTTTGTATGAGATCTTTAGTTTTCTTCTCTTTTCCAATCCTTTGTTTTGCTGCATTTCTTATTGCTAGTCCTCTGAAAAATGCTTTACCCGTATTCCATACAATTTGTGTTTTAATTTCTGGATGAAAATTGGTCTTAAAAAAAATCCCATTTCTGTTTTTGCTTGATTCAAAAATTTCTGATCATTCAAATGAGTTGTATTTAACTTCCAACTATTTCTCCTTAATTTTTTATTTATTAATAAAATTGGATTATGATCTGTAAACGTATTGGGTAAGATTTCAGTCTGAAAAGTTCCGTCTAAACCAGATATTGGTTTAGATATTGGCTTCTTTAAATCCGAGTTCGCTGTTTTCCCCTCTGGGTGGCTGCAAGCCAATGTAAATAATCTTAAAGTTATCTTTCCCTCCTTCCAACCTCTTGATTGCAATTCTTTTATAGCCTTTTAATGAACTGATTACTCACGGTTTAAAACCTTTGTTCGCTCTCATGTTGTATCTAGTGGGCCATGGGGGGGAGTCACCAGCTATCTGAATCTCTCCAACATGGCAACCGGGATGCGATGTGATCCAGCATAGAGCAAAATCGGGATATCTCTGAAACTGCCGTTCTAGAGATAGTCCCAGTTCACGCTCTCAGCCTTTGTTCCTTCTTCTTGGCAATGAAGAGTTCCTCATTACTGAAGCCCTCTGGAAAACACATCTATTTAGCAGTTCCCCCCCCCCCAGAGTCCTCCTAGGTTCCCTGCTACTGCACTGAGTGTTAACTCCACCTCCCCCACATATGGCAGATTTCAGCATACCAAAAGCAGAAAACAGAACAAACTATACCATGCCACACACCCACAAAGCAAATAGATCCTGCTAAGGCTATAAACTTATAAACAGGTTCCTGGGGTACATCCTATTTAATACAATAGTACACACTTCAAAGAAGATGGGATAGGATAGTTCCCTAAACCAGAGCCTCAATATTTGTGTTTGTGCCTCAATATTTCCAAGCACATTTTAAGGTAGGGGGAGCATTGTGCAAGTATCTGATCAGCTCTCCTTAAGTCTCACTAGGCACAGCTGTCATTGTGTATTAATTAAAATATGACTAATTCATTCTAGGGCTTTTGAGGTGGTTTAAGGTATTTTGAAACAACTCACTTCTTTTTGTCTGAGAAATGTACAACAAATAAAACAATAAATCACTAAAGCAGGCTCAGTCAGCAACCGGCAGTAAAACAATAAAATCAGATACCATTAAAAGCTAGACAGAATAAAAGTGTCTCTGCCTGTCACTGAAGTGCAATGGAGTTGGGTGCCTGATTAATTGCCAAGAGTAGGGAATTTGAACATCAATTCCTTGTTGGCGCACTGCTGCTTAAGCAAGCCTAGTGAGGCTTGCTGCAGCAACATCACGGCGACAGTGGAAATGGAGTGCTAGACCTTGCTAAACCCAGGTCTGGGAATGTACTGCCTAAGTTGATCAAGCGGAGAGACTGTCCTACAGGTCTGGAATTCCCCAGTTAGAATCTTACCTGCACCTTAATTTCACAACATGGCAAGCCATTCCTTCTCAACTTCAGCTGCAAAATGAAGCAAGATTTCATTTACGGTGTTGTAAAGATCGCAACAGTCTTAAACAGCCGCTTTGAATGCCCTTCCGGGAGATAAAGTGGGGTAGAAATTTAGTAAATAAACAAACAAATGTGAAGTGCTTTGCACAAGTGGCATCACTAGTGAGTGCAGACTACACTGGTGACAGCTTCAGGGAGGATGACACTGAAAGCTCCAGAGCCCAGGTCTACCAGAACCCAGGCAGACCTGGCCTCTGCCTTTTTGTAGTCTGTTGAGCCCCACTCCCCTGAAAAGGACCAGGATTGAGCCTGCAAAGGCAGTGGCCACGTGAAAGCCAAAGTTTCTGCAGAACCAGCCACAGCTAGAGCTCAGATCTACCAGGGTTCCTGAGGCAGAGCCCAAGTCTACCTAGCTGGTAGACCTGGCCTTCTGAACAGCCCTGCCTCCATCTTTTGCTCTCCATGAGACCAGGTCAACATGACAGGAGGGAGACAGATGGCTGAACAGGCAAATTGAGCATACCCAGAGCTCTGGAGCAGACATGGTCCATCAGGGTGACACCAAGCCTAGTGATGCCACTGCTTTGAACACTTGCAAGAACTATACAAATTCTAGAGATGATCAACCTTCCCATAGACAGCTTTCTTTCTGGTTTAGAAACAGAAGATATTTTCCCATCTCTACCTAGAACACTAACCTGGGTTTCAAAACAAACCAGGGAGTGAAGCTGCATACGATAGAACACTATTCCTGACAACACTGGAGTAACAAACCAATACAATGAAGAAAGGGAAGTTTCCTTCCTGACCCCAAATATCAGACAGTGGAAGCCAATTCATACATATGCATTAATCTTTGGATACATCAAGGGGCAAGTTGGTTGTGTGAATGAACTTACCTAGTAGTCTGAACTACATACTCATATATCAAAGGAACTCAAAGTGTTTTCAATGGAGTAATCCAATGCATGCATTTGGCTTCAAGTCATCAATGGCCCAGGACTTAAGTGCCATTGGGCATTCCAAGCAATGACCATGCATGTGTGAACCAGCCTTGAGAGTCAGCCAAATGCAAGCAAACCTTTCCACACCAAGTGTAAAGGGACACACAGCCTAATCCTCAGCTGCCCATTGTGCCAGGACTGCTGTAGCGCCAAAACATCCTACACACAACAGGGCAGCTGCCAGCGGTTCCTATGGGGAAGGGGGCTTTTGTCCCCTTCCCCCAGGTAAGACAAGCAGCTCTGCAATGAAACTATTTGATTCTGCGGCAGCCCTTGAGTGCTAAGAGTTCAGGACTGGGCTCACATTCAATTCTAGTCTTCTTTGTTGGTACTAAACTGACACAACAGAGTATGTAGTTGAACTGTTAACTGAGATTTTCAAAGGCATGGTCCAAAAAGCCACTGTGGGCAGATTTAGGGGGTCATGTATGTCAAACATGCGCACAGCATCAAACACATTATCACCAGGTTGTATCCAAAGTCAGTCAGGAGTCAGGCACACTGAAATCAATGTTCCTTACATTAGTAACAACTAATTCATCTCATTGATTTCAGTGGGGCTCAGTCATGATTAACTTTCATGGATACAACTGAGGCATGAAAAGTACCAAACAGAACCAAAAAAATGCAAAGAAATGCCTCTCATTAAAAATATTAATCAAGGAAATGGTTTCTTTTTCCCTGCTACACTACCCTCTGATTCAAGAATAGTTTGCTAATAAACTCATGAATACATTATGAACATTTAATTGCATACTTTAAAGCTTTTACGGGGCTCTTGTTATAAAATTCAGCCTGTTGGCAGTGTGTTAAGAAAATATCAAATTCAAAAAAGCAATTTCCAAAATGAAATAAAATGTTGGGAGTGTACCACAGAGATGCTATCCTGACATAATGTCTTTGGGAAGCTTGCATATGTACAAAATTTTAAAAAATACACTGTTGTCATAAAATCACTATATTTCATGTATGTTGTATTGGTTCTTCTGTGGGGTTCTGTCTGCTTTCTCTCTGTGTCATAATGGTGGCATATTGTCCTGTGTCCCCCCCCCCCCCATCTTACTAGCAAATTTCAGAGTTTTTTTTGACTACTGAAGCTTCATTCACATGGTGTTTCCTGCGTAAAATGCAGAGGAAAGGTAGAGATCAAGTTTCCAGGAGATTGGGCTAAGTGACCAGGCTGCACTCCCCCATTCAGAGAGCTGGATGATGTCAATCCATCAGAATGATAAACTCCCAAGCGTATGGAAGTTCCCTGTTTCTCTTCTTCTCCTCCATCCATCATGGGCTCCAGCAGGGAACTCTGAATAAGGAGTGTCACAATTATCACCCTTGGGGTCAGGGAGAGATTAGGGGGAATTCACAAACCCTGGTAGGATGCAACCCGCATCACCAGCCTAATCCACCTAACCCCTGAAGCATAATGTGGTCTGCTTATAATACCATAAGCACCCAGGTTCTTTTGAAGTACATTCCCTTGGTAATTAAAATGTGTTGCACTTAATCTTCAAAATAGAAGGATTTTATTATCAAAAAGTTAGTCTTTAAGGGAGCTCTAGTTGCTCCATAAACATTAGTATGTGTATTTACAGTAACAGTCCAAAATAAGAAAGGTTAGCTAACCTAGCAGGAGAATAAGGACCCAATCCTATCCAATTTTCCAGCACCGGTGCAGCAGCAATGCAACCACAAGCTCAGGGAACAAATGTTCCCATATCTTGAGGAGGTCTCTGTGACTGCCTCTCCCACCACAGGATGCAGTGCATGCCCCATTGGCATGGCTGCACCAGCACTGGAAAATTGGATAGGATTGGGCCCTAAGAGTTGCCAATTAGCCACATAATACCCCTTCCAGCAAAAGGAGTGCTAACCCCAGCTTCCTTTCTCCTGCTGTTCTCCTGTCCTCCTCTTTGTAAACCCACAGCTAGGTTTTATACTCTAAATTACCAATAAACTACTTCTGGACAATCTCAGGTCTTCTGCCTAGCAACCAGCTTAAAATCTCTCGAAGGAAAAGGCAACTTGCCCAACCTCATGACAGAGAGAGGAACCAGTACCCTTGGGAAAGGTAAGAGGAGAGTGGTGCGTCTGGCATCCAGGTACAAAGATAGGAATCATATTAGCCAGAAATTGTAATTATGTTGATTTGAGTCTGTCTTCTCTGTGCCATATAAGCTCATTCAAAACTCCCTGGAAGCTAGCTCTGAGTTGCAACACGTGTGAGATTCTGCTGTACCTCAGCACTATCTGCTGGTCAATTATATTATTGCATCCCTCAATCATGATTACAGATTAAATTTAACTCCCCCCCCCCTTTTTGCCAAGGTTAAATCTTCTCACTTTTCCCCTTGTGCATTTGATTTTTATTTCCTATTTCTTTTATTAAAATTTCAATAACATCTTTTTCCATTTTTACTCAATCTATCTAGGGCATGGGAAAAGAAATGGATTGTCACCTGGCTCTGCAGGTACTGCTATGAGAGTGATTTTAATATAGACGCTTGAGGTTCAGTATTCTTCTAAGAGGGGGGTTCTGCCCAGGGAGCACCTCTGGCTAGCCTGGCCATCTGGGCTGGTGGCAGCAGATTCAAACTACCAAGGCTTTCCCCTGGTAAGCTACATGTCCAAACAGGGAAGAGAGGGGAAGGGGATGAGCACTAAACCCTAGATGCTATTGCCTGAATCAGCTTGTAGTTGCTGGGTGTCCCTCTCTGAACCCTGACAACTGTATTTTTTTTCCTTTTTGAACCCACTGGAAACACTGGAACGTGGAAACAGAAATGCAAGTCATTTGCTGTATGATCTTCTTAATATAGACATAAGAACAACAAAATGAAAAGGAAGTTCAATTTTTTTTAAGGAGTCTTAGGGCTCAGTCCTATGCAACTTTCCAGCACTGATGCAGCTGTGCCAGCAGGATGTGTGCTGCATCCTGCAGTGGAGGTGGGGCAGTCATAGAGACCTCCTCAAGGCAAGTGTTTGTTTGTTCCCTGACCTCAGAGTTGCATTGCAGCTGCATTGGTACTGGAAATTTGGATATAAGCAGGCCCTTTGTCCCATCAACCCCAGGTTCAAAAGGTTGATTTTTATAGATGTGTATTACTGATGTATAGGAGACAACTTTTAATCTGTGTTGCTTCAGTGAATTAAAGGAAGTCTGACTTTTGGCATTCATTCATTCAGTACCTTTCATTATAAGAAGACATATTCTTTCACCCAAATGTATTAAAAAGCAATTATCAACAAGTTGCTGATGACTGTAGCCAATTTTAAATATCCCCAAATGCTTCCTATGAGCTTCTTTGTGTTTTGGCAAGTAAGATCCTGATAACAGCAAGTCCTGTACAGTAAATGAAATCAGTCAATGCTAAAATTATTGTTCATTCACATCCCTTGTGCTTTAACTTCCATCCAATCAAGTCTTGTCTAGAGTGCTGGCTTCCAAACATTCAATTAAAAAAAAATTGATCCTCAATAGAAAGGCTGGGACCCTCCCTGCATTTTTAAATGCTAATCACAACACTGACCACATTGGAATCTGACCACTGAGTCTTCAGTGGTGGCCCTTGCCTCTGTGCCCCTGAATCCCTCCATAAAATGCCACCCCTGTGTATGTTCCCCCATAGATGGGAGGGAGGCAGATGAGCAAACAGGTGGGGGGGGGGAGAAGGTGAAAGGTGAGCGGGCCTGGGGTGACCAAGTGGGCAGGCAGAAGGATGAGTAAGCAGGCAGAGATGGGAAACAAGAGGTTATTTGGATCCTATTTGCCCCCTTTCCTTTTCTTCCCAAGAAAAGTCTCCTTGCAGTCTCCTTCCTCCACTGGGAAACCCAGCACGTAAGCATGCATGCTTCTGTTCATTGGAAATAGAAGTGGCACAGGGTAGGAAGGCTTCATATAGTGCTACTGATAATTATAGGATAAGGAAGGTGGCTCCAAATGGCCTCTTACCTGCCCACTGCCCTCTTTCTTGCCTATTCATAAACAACGAATGAGTGAAGAGATGCTATTTGGAGCTGTGGTGGCTCTTTGCGTCTTCCCACCTGGAAGACCCGGCTTGCTCAGTCATGGGGGGGGGGGGTTCAGCATGAACATGCTTCAGTTCAAGTGAGAGATGAAAACAACCTCATTTCAGTTGACTTTCTGTTGAGGATGCTGTGATTTTGATTGTTCCCTGGCTCTTGTCTCATTTGATTATCTCCTATTTTTATGGTTTTTCGTATGGCATTGTGGTATTTTTAAGCTGCTGTTAGCCACTCCATCGGTCCATTCAGGGATGGAATGGTGAGGAGCAAATAGTTTAATGCATAAAATTAATAATTTGATTCACTACTAGAACAACAATTCTGTAGCCCCTTCTTTCTAATCAGAGCACATAAAATACATACTTGAGATTTCAGTTAGAGAAATTTCCCTACGCTCAGGTCTGCCAATTGTCTTTTCCGTCACCGGACTATGCTCATCAAATCTTACCCCCCCTTTTTTGCCCAGGTAACCCTCTTGTTTTCATTTGCTCCCCTCTCCACATTAAGTTTTATTTCTTCAGTATCCTTAATCTCTTCTTGTATATTCATCCAAATGCCACTGAAGCATCTCTGCTTGGATGACACATCCACATTTCTCTCTCTAAGCAGCTGGGGAATAAGCAAAGTTGAAAAGCATCCTCTGTGCATGACTACAATTATTTTCAGTGCAGATCTGGCTGCACATCACCAACAAAGTGGTACTAATGAAATCAACTGCCCAGTTCTATCTCCTGTGGCCACCAGTGTAACTACCATTGCACCTGCAGATGGGGCTT
This sequence comes from Tiliqua scincoides, assembly GCF_035046505.1. Classification (NCBI taxonomy): domain Eukaryota; kingdom Metazoa; phylum Chordata; class Lepidosauria; order Squamata; family Scincidae; genus Tiliqua; species Tiliqua scincoides. The sequence goes on along the minus strand of NC_089822.1, from coordinate 229,993,027 downwards.
TATGGCAGTCACAAAGCAATCTCCTTTGGCACGCACTGTAGGTGCACTGGCTAGGTATCTGGAGTGGCCTCCTGTATACCAGAGGAAGCTGAAAATGGCGTCCTAGATGGGGATATCTGCAGCATCCAGATATCTCCTGCAGGGAGATCTAGGTAGGCTTGGGCTGCAAGCATTGGCAGGTTCTGTCTTCCGCAGATTCTGTCTTGGAATAGATGCCAATACTATGACACTGAAGCTGAAGAGGAATGTATGTGAACTCATTGCTCGTTCCTCCTTAATACACTCAGGGGAAGAACCTGAAAAGAGTAAACCAAAATATGACATTCATGTGAATTACACAGAATTACAGAAAATAATAGAAATTCAAAACATTGCAGCCCAGATATTTCATCAAGCTTTTAACTAAGGGTGCATCTTCACAGCAGTTCTCTTGCTCCTACTTCAGTGCTACAGTAGAAAACAAGTTCAGAAAGAGGCATTCCCCAAAGACCGCATGATATAGTACGGGGTGAGAATCTCATGTCAGTATAATAGAAGCCTCCTCTGGGAGTGGAAAGAACATTCAGTTCACACAAGGGGTTCATTCCAGAGGATCTCCCAATGGCAAAGTGCTATTTTTCAGGACAAAACTGTATGTTATACCTTTACCATGCCTTATATTCCCCCCCCCCCCCCAGAAAGCAAATGTCACCTAAAGGAAAGGTATTGATTGGGAAGACAGAGAAGGAGATGAAAGGATTTAACACCCCCACCTCCTGCTAGTTCTCTGATCAAATTCACAAACAGGTGGTTGTATCATCCAGTAATTAAACAGTGACTATGACTCAACAGGCTAAATTGGTTAACTCTAACCTCTAATTTCTAGGACTGCTGGTATTCTCTTGTTCATTCTGCACTTTGAATTACTTGCTAATCTAACTTTTAAAATATGCACTAACTGTCAAATCCTAGCTTTTCCCCCACTATAGCACACAGCTTGGCCAAAACAGGTTGCACTGCATGCTATGGTGTGGTGGGCATAGGGAGGAGGGGAAAGGGAAAATATTTTCTCTTACCCCTTGGTAAGCCTCTCAACTGCCAATAGGTTTCCTTGCACTTGCACCAACTCTGGAACAGCATCCAGCGCAAGCTATTCATGCCTGGTGCTACCACCCCACCTTTGAAACGCCCCTAGCCCTCCCTCCCGATCCTCTATGATCCTCCCACCCTCCATCCCATTCTGCCTGCTCTGTTGGCTTAGCAGCACTGGTGAGGCTGCTGCCACCACGTGCAGGGTCCTCTTCGCTGTCTGCAGCAGTGGCCCAGAAGCACATAAGAACAGCCCCACTGGATCAGGCCATAGGCCCATCTAGTCCAGCTTCCTGTATCTCACAGCGGCCCACCAAATGCCCCAGGGAACGCACCTGATAACAAGAGACCGGCATCCTGGTGCCCTCCCTTGCACTGGCACTCGGACATAGCCCATTTTTAAAATCAGGAGGTTGCACATACACATCATGGCTTGTAACCCATAATGGATTTTTCCTCCAGAAACTTGTTCAATCCCCTTTTAAAGGCATCCAGGCCAGATGCCATCACCACATCCTGCGGCAAGGAGTTCTACAGACCGACCACACGCTGAGTAAAGAAATATTTTCTTTTGTCTGTCCTAACCTTCCCAACTCTCAATTTTAGTGGACATGGTTCCTGTGTTATAAAATGTGTATTTCCATTGGAATGCTCGTTCTAGTGGCAATAGTGCCCAATAGGGTTGAGGCATCATCATCATCAACAGTATTTATATACTGCTTTTCAACAAAAAAAAGTTTGTAAAGTGGTTTACAGAAGAAATCAAATAACTAAATGGTTCTATTAGTTTTCTCTCTTAGGTCTTAATAACATGGGAAATAGGGCTACTGATGACTATTAGCCATTGCAGTTACATGAAGCCTTCATTTGTCAGAAGAATATTCCTCTATTAGATGTTAGTGTCAAAGAACAACAGATGGTCATACCTTCTTGCCCTGCTTATAAGCTTCCAGAAGCATCTGGTTGGCCAGTGACAAGTGGCCAGTGTTGGAAACAGAGTAGTGGATTAAATGGATTGATCAAAGAAGGCTATGTTTAAGTTCTGAGAAGTTGCAGGATGTATGACTCTCTGGACTTATTACTCAGACTGATAACTCTATTGAACTCAATAAATGAGTTTTGGGCACCAGGATATGCAGTTATAATTCATACCTATGGAATATCTGCATGAATGTTATGAAACCTGTACCCATTTCATCAATGGTATCTTACATGCACTTTCTGTTTTATGTTTAATGCTGCACACCTGGCTGACCTAAATTATTCAGCATGGCATAATTATGCTGCAACCTTGGCACTGCTTAGCGGTAATGATGCCATGCTAGGAAGACCCTGTTGCCACCAAAAAGAACTTATTCGTCTCTTTAATGTGGTACCTACAATACATGTTAACAGTGGGGTAAGGAGAGATCTCAACATGCCAACGAGATCTCTACTTTCCTAATGACAAGTGGTTTGGGGAATTTTTTTTTTTTTCAAAATAAGAAAATTGTAAATAATTCATGGGAAATTCTATGCAGATTTCCAGTTTAAGCAGATTTCCAGTTCAAGCTAATTAGAGTCACTCAATAGTATGTGGTGTATTCTCCGCAGCTCCTGTTTTTTTCCTTAAGCCCCTGAGCATTTTAAAAAGTATAGTTGTGACCTGTGATTAATGCCAAGTTTAAAAATACTTACTGTGAAATCTATGTGGGTGTGCGGGGAACAGAGTGAGAAGGAGGTTAAATAGAAAAGAGCAGGGAAGCAAGTGATTCATTGCCATGCTGATGAGTGTTGTATATCAGAAAATGAAAGTGTCATTGACAGTTCCTTTGGAGAGCCTCCGAATCGCCCCCAAAACATTTTGTATTCACAGCAAACTCCATTTCATATTTGCCTCTTGCGGCGTCTTTCGCTTTAAACTGGGTTGCACTAATAGCCTCCCCAAAGCCAACTAACTTGCGGAGCAATTGCGCTTGACACATATTTATTAGCAAAGGAGGAGGAGGAGGGAGTTGGGCTTCAGTGTATCAAAGGCAACTCTGTATGTTTACTCGTCACTTCAGCAGTTTTGGTGTCAACTGAATCGATCTGAATATATAATTTCAGCTCTGAGGTTTGGCATGGAGCTTGTCAACATGTACAGAAAAAGAACACTGTCAGCTGCTAGGGACAGGAGTGTGTGACAAATGAGGGATAATGCTGAGTTCTCTTTTATTCTATCTCACCTCAGTCCTCATCCAGAAACAGTGTAGTTTGTGTCCATAGGAAGTCACAGGCAAGCCCGTTTAAACACAGAATTGGGCTTTGTCTCTTGGATGTTTAAAGCCCAACTCACTACAACCTTCACCGAAGATCTTGATTCTTATACAGAGTGATGCTGTTGTTGTGGTGACCCTCTGACTATCTGACAGGAAGAGGTGCCAGTGCAAATGATATAGCCTGAAATCTCAACTGGTCGCCTTCACTCAGAAGTCAGTTAAAATCAGAGGAACTCTGAAAGGCAGGACCAGAGTGCCAGATGGTCAAGTTGTTTACAAAGCACATGTGCAGAAAGCTACACTGAACAGGTCTGAACAAACAACAGTGTCTTGTCCAGAGTCATGACCTAGATGGCTCTCCAATGTTCTGACTCTTGTGTTTCTAATAACAACAGTGGATGCATTTGAACACTTTTACCAAATTTTAAATAAATTAGTAGCTGCCAGTTCTCCTATAGTACAGTGATGGTCTCCACCAACACCAGGCACAGAACCAGACATTTTAATTGACCTTCACCAGCCAGCTGGAACAAGGGTCAAGGGTGCAGGTGGTCACATACAGACTCACACTCATACACAGGCCAGCATCCTGTTGTGACTGGAAATAGAAACAGTTTGAAATTGTTGTACACAACGGCAGCAAGAGACTGCCAATGCCACTTCTGGTCTAGATGCTCGTCAATATGGACGTGAGTGCATTTTGTATGTGAAGTATCTGCAAAGCTGGCAGATAGTAACTGACAGATGAAGATCAAGTTGGGCTTCAACCAAATTTAGCAGCCTGCTCACTAACCTGATCAACTTCTATGGATGATTCTTTGCAGACACAATTGGGGTGGGAAAGAATAATCAGCCATCATTGATACAGCATATTCATGTTCAGCCAAAATAATAAGTTTCAGTGTATGTGGTCTAGCCATCTCCTTTCTTCTTTCAAAACTCCGAACTCCCTAGTACTCTGGGGGCACAGAGACGTTGCTTCATTGTTTGGGACTATGAGGTTCATGGGCCCAGAGGTCTTCCTATGCTAGACTAAAAGTTTCCTATTGATGCCATTCATTTGGATGATCAGTAGTAATTATTTGACTATGACCAAGGTGTTATAACATCTATAGAAAACCAGGATGGTGTAGTGAATTGGAAGTTGGGCATAGACCGAGAAGATTCAGGTTCAAATCCCTGCTCATCCATGAAGCTTCCTGGGTGACCTTGGGCCAGTCACTATCTCTCAGCCTCACCAATCTGACAGGGTTATTGTGAGGACAAACAGAGGGGAGGAACTATGTATACCATCCTGAGCTCCTTGGAGGAAGGGTGGTTTTAAAATGTGGAAAATAAATAAAATAACATTCTTCACTACTTGGCAGCTTATTTCAAGGCAGTGCAAAACAGATGTCCCAGTATGCAACACAACAGACTAAAGAGCAGCAAATAATTGAAGGAAATAAGCATTGAGTTTTGGCGGGTGAACCATGGTGAGGAACAGCAGGTTATGTGCCTCCATAACCAACCAAGGCAGAAATGGGCATCAGTTCCCAGCATGTAGATCAGCCAACTTGATAGAGAAATCAGATAAATGAGAAAACAGCAGTGGCAAGTCTTCTGTTAGTCACTGCACTACAGCCAACCAAATTGGTCAAAGACGCATTAGGTTCTCCACTAACTCTGTGGGATTAACACCCATTGTGAAAATTAATGTAGCAGCAACTACAGTACAATACACATGCATAGGAGTATTTATTAATACTGTAAACTGTGTGAATATCCAATGGTAGCAAATGAGGCAGGCTTGAAAGACCTTTATACAGACACCACTCATTTCTGTACGCATGCCAATATGTCGCCGCTTGAATTATGTTCCTAGACTTCTCCTTTCTGTTCCTAGACCTTTCCTTCTCCTAACTGTATTTCAAAGAATCCTGAATATAGTGAACAAACCAAATAATATAGTAGTGCCTGGGAATCCAGCTGAGCTCCAGCCACATCTGAAGGGTGCAGGTTGGTCCAATCCCATGGATTTGGAACCCGCACACAGTCAAATCCATTAATACTTAATATGCTAAGAGAACCGACCCAGTGGGCCCTCATTAACCATGGGGGTTCTGATCCTGGAATCCCTATGGATACAGAAATCTATGGATGATCAAATCCGCAGATTAGGGCACCAAAAACCCTCTGAACACAACCAGAGCTGTGCCCGGGTTGTGTCTGGAGGGTGTTCTGAGGGCTGACAGGCCATGGGCAGCTTCCCCAATGCCCAGAATGACTGTTTCAGGCAAACAATGCAACTTCTGGTTTCTCGGGGAAACCATAAGTGACATGTTTCTAAACCATAAGGCATTTTGAGGCCCCGGGAAGCTGCACAGAACTTCCCTAGGCCTCAGAATGTCTTATAAGGGCATAAAAATGACACTTCTAGTTTCTCCTAATAAACCAGAAGTTGCGTGTTTTTTGGCCCAAAACAGGCATTCTGAGGGTTGAGGAAGCTGCATGCGGCCTCCCTGCCCTCAGAACACCCTCTGGATGCAACCAGGGCACAGCTCCAGTTACGTTCAGAGGGTTCAGGTCAGGCCATCCTGCGCGTTCAGAACCCATGGATGGTAAAATCCATGGGTATCGAACTCATGAATAGAAAGGGATGACCTGTATATTTGCATTACACTTTCCTTTTTTCTTCTTTTGCACATTAAAGGAGCAAAATATTACATGGAAAGTGTCAACTGTAAATTAAAGACTTTCAGGTCACCTTGTCTTTTAAGAAATACAAGTCTCGGCATGTTTTGTTGGTTGCTTGTTTGTTTAATTGCCCAAAGTAAAGTTTACTCTCATTGTGAAGGGAGGAGAGAAACCTAAAATAGAGTCAGTGGAACCCATTATATTAATTTAGTCCAAGGTTCTGCAACTTAATGGATATAATGGTCACATCTTTGTGGTATGACTATTTTATCTGTGTTTGGGTTTGTGTTGCAGTAAATCTTCCTGAAGAATATAGATTTTACAATTTAACCAAATTATCTCTTACCACAGAACATTTAACAGCTATGAGTAGGTCAGATAAAATGGTACACTCAGTACTTACGCGCACAATTACCTGGTGCCATCATTAGTCATGAAAAGCCCTGCCCTTAAAAAGCAACAGTTTGCATAATGTATATTCGTTGTGGCATTGCATAGTATGTCATACATTATGTACACAGAGCTTATCTACACAGCACTATACTTGCAGTACATATTTGTTTGGAGTTGCTCCCCAAGGCTTGCATTGCCCCCTCTTTCCTAATGTGCAATGCACTTACATATTAATAGCTTAAGGGATCTAAATGGACCTATTTATTTATTTAGATTTCTTTCAATTTTTACACTGCTCTTCCTTCAAATTTATGAAAGCTTTACAAGCACACGAAAATCTCCATCATAAATACATAAAATTCAGAATCAAAACATTCCTGCCAATGCCTTTTTTTTTTTTCCACCTTCTGGATCAGAAGGCATCTAGTATTTGCTAAATAGTTGCAGGTTCATCATCATTCATCAGACATTCTTCTTTCTTAAGGGATGTCAAAAAATGGAAGAGGAAGTTGACACCAAGAAGGCCAATGAAGCTACCGTACTTGATCTAATACAACAATGGCACAAAACATTAGACAGCCCAACAAATCACATAGGAAGAAGGCTTCCTAAGGCATGTCAGAACAAAACCACTTAGGGTTTCATATGTTGTCAGGAGAGATGATGAGAGTGCACATAGTACAAAATGCCCCAGTTTACTGCCTGCCCCAACCCACTGTCAGGTGAAGGTTTCAGCTGGCCTCATGGCTAGGCCAGCTCTGGGCCAGCAACAAATTATCCAAAGTAATAAACTGTAACAGAAGCTGATCTTATATATTCAGAAATGGATCATAATAATTAGTTCATCTTAGTGCAGACATGTTCTTCTGCACAAACAAATCTCTTTGGCTCCTAGAGTCTGCAGATTATCTGGAAGTGTAACGTATCTGGAAGTGTAAAAGCATAAGAGCTTCCCTGGCTTCTGGTTCAAATCCTAGAGAGACTGAGGGTGCAATCCTAACCAACTTTCCAGCACCCAGATAAGGGCAATGCAACTTTGAGGTAAGGGAACAAACACTGCCTTACCTTGAGGAGGCCCCTGAGGCCTCTCTCTGAGGCCCCCAACTGCAGGATGCAGCACATGACCCATTGGCACAGCTATGCCAGTGCCGGAATGTTGGTTAGGATTGCACCCCGAGTCTACCTACCAACAATATCTTCATCTTGCTGGGAGGTTCAAGAGATTTGACTTCAACTAGCTAGGCTCTTAAGCCTGTCTCAAATAATATTCCAAGGGCTCTTACATTTCATACTTCGCTGTTAATTAAGTTCCTAACAACTACAGTAAAATAAAAGAAAAATATCACAAACATTCCAAGTGGCTTCATTATAATGTGACATTCTGAGCTGCCCTGAACTCTTGTTCTTTATGCTGTCAGCCTTGATGACCATTTCAAACATTAAAATAATGGACATTTTAAAGGTTTTAGAAAGAAAGCAACCAATGAAGTACCACTAAATGAAGGTTGGCAGGCCAATCCCGAGCTGCCTGCCATGGCGCCAAAATGGCTTCTGCAGCATCCGAAGCACGCCGGGCAGCCGGCAGTGGCTCCTTGGGAGAAGGGGACATTCAGATAAGGGAAATGGCCCCACAATGGGGCATCTCAACTCCGCATCGGCTATTTAGTTGGTGCAGAGTAAAGAAGCCTCATGTCAGGCTGCAAGACCCGGCACAGGGCTCTGGATCCAGTGGAGCTGAGCTCCGCAAGTCCTGCCCCCTCCCACCCTTCTCCCTCCCCCATTACGCCTTCTCCCAACCCTCCCCCCATTCTGAAACATCTCCCCAATGCCCCCACTCACCTCTCCTCCACCTGACACTCTGAGTGAGCACCAAGGGGCAGGCCACCAGCCTCGAACCAGTGCTGGCCCAACATGGGCTTGTGCTAGGCCAGCTACAGTGCCAGGCTGGTGGTAACTCCTGGAAACGTGTTTTACGGCAGGTTTGTGACAGTGCGTGCTCACAGTTGTGAGCTGACATGCACTGTTCAGGATTAGGCCCTTAATTAGACTTTGCATCATATGCCCATTGATTCTAAGCAGTGTAAACACTTTTTAAAAGATCCGTCATACAGTATGAGAACCTGTTCCAGTGATCCTCTAAGCACAAAGTGGAATGCATGAAATGCAAGCAGACACACCTGGCCTCTATGGCACCTCTGTGAGCATTTGAAAAAAGGCACCCCTTCCTCCTGACATTCTGCCAGCATCCTCCTCCTTTCTTCATTCAGATGTCTGGATAGCAGATATAGGGTCCTCCTGCAGTGCACAAAACCATATGGGCAGTCTCAAAGGCAAGATATGAAATGCATCTTTATAAGGTAAGGGCTGTTTTGTTGCTTCCCTCCTCCTCTTTTTGGGCAGAGTGCTAAATCTGTCAGTACTCAGCAGCAGAGTGGACCTAGCACTTTGCGAATGGGGTAAATGCCCCAGGTGCTGAGTCCGTGCGCCTCTAGGACCTGCAGGAAGCCTCACTGAGACTCTCAAAGTGGTTGGAAACTGTACTTCCGGTTTTCCACAGGGAAGCCTCAGAACACTTCCCTGGTCAGAGCTGGAGTCGCATGAGGTTCCATTTCACTGTGGTGAGCGGGGCGGTTGCATCTCACAGGGGGACAGCATTACAGACCTTTGCCCCAGGCAAGGGGCTGGGTAAGTCTGCCAACACTCAGCAGAAGAGTTCCCTACTGTCAAAAGAAGGCCCTAGAGCCCAACCACCATGTGGAATAATGATGTAACCAGATCAACTGGAAATGATTTGCCTTCTTTCCAAATGCCAGCCCCTCTCTGTGTGAGTTGCTAGGCATGTCAGAATTTTGAAGTCTTACCCATTCCCAGTTATAGGCTTTGTCCACTTACAGCACAATCCTATGCACGTCTAAGCAGAAGTAAGTCTCATTTTGTTCAGTGGGGCCTACTTCCAGGAAAGCGTGTATAGGGTTGCAGCCCTAGTGTCAGTTGGCATGAAGGCCACATAACCCATGAACCCACTATGTGGGGGCAAGAGGTGTCCTGGGTTCTGGTCACTCATCTTGGTGGCTAAGGAAGGAAATTTTGTTATTCCTCACTGACCGTTGGACTGACATGTTTTTCATCTTCTTTGCGCTGTTCTTCCTATTTAATGTGGGCTTTTGGGGATCAGGTTCTTATCATCCAGTTATCCTACTGAATGTCACACCACATCTAAAAATCAAAGCAGATAGATTAAGGACATTATCATCTATGTTTATTAAGAACAGATAGGCGGAAAACCCATTTGAATGGATTATTTTTCCACCAACCTTTCAGTGCAGAGTGTCACAATACACTCAGTAGACTTATGTCCATCTGTTGGTTCACTGATGTGTCCAAGTACCTCCTGGTGCAACTTAGCATGTGGACCAATATAACATATGGTGACAGTAGATGGCAGTGATATCACATGACAGTAGAGGGTTTTTTTCTGTTTACACAAGCCATTTGGGAAGATTGGCCTGAGCTTTGGTGACTGTTCCATCTTAATTTGCCTAAATAAATGACTTGTTCTTTTGGCAACCTGGTGATCAGAACCTGAACATATCTTGCAATCTTACAACTTGGCTCAAAGCTTAAATTAAACTGTACATCTGCGGTTGTCCAAAACAAAACAAAACAAACAAACCCAAACAGAACTACGGCAAAGCTTAACTGCAAAGGTGCAAAACAAAAAACCTACCTTAAGGCAAAGCACTGTCATTGCACTGACGGAGATTTATTAAAATGGAAATGTGCAAATTCTGAACATACCCTGTGGTTGCAAAGCTGAGAGTTCCAAATAGGAGTTAGGCTAAAATCGGAGACTGGAAAGCAAAAGCACCCTTCCAATTTTACACTGAAGCAAAACATGAATGTCCTGATACATCAAGCCTGGACTTTTCAATGAGCTTAAAATGACCTTTCCCCCCTCCCTACTTCCCACTTGCCTAAAATTGACTGTAGCTTTGAGTAACCTAAAAACAATGGCAGGTACATTGTGACATGCATGATCCCTTTTGCATTGCTAAGTCATATCAAGTTCTAAGTCCTTACTGGAGATGCTTAGCTTCCTCTCTTAGTTCTCTCCTTTTGATCCAATGATGTTCCTGTGAGGAATGCTCTGCTTTCTCCTCCTATTTTTTTTCAGCCAATAAGATACGCATAAAGATATTTTGCCTGTTCAGCTCCAGAAGAAAATCATCCACCAAGGCTGCCAGAACCTTTACTGAGGAAGAAAAGCTGTGAGCAGCAGCAACAGCGAATGCCAGGTGGCTGGGACTGAAATCTGAAAAGGAATGAATGTTCCAAGCTAGAGTGCCTTACAAAGCAGTCAGCATATCCTTCCAGTCTGATTTCTGATACCAACCATCCCTTGCATCACCAGTGATCCAAATGGCCTTGGACAGTCCAGGAACAACAAAAACAAGGTTGTTCAGGAAATATTTAAATTCCATCTGGAATCCTCCAATTTTAGGATTATTTGGAACAGGAACATTTGCCTTTGTTCAAGTGTGTGTACAACAGGAAGAACTAAAGCAAATATTTGTAATTATATCACATTTGGCCAGTTCTCTGAATTTGGCATTCAGAACTTTGGAAAGATTGTGGCTACCAGCATTGCCAGCTTGCAACCTAGAGATTTCCTTCTGAACTTCTAAATTCACCTTTGAATCAGAAGAGACAGCCTGTGTCTTGTCCCAGTCCTTTCATGTGCCCCCCCCCCCACTGTCCCAATCCCTGACTCCATACATCAGGCAAAGGAGGCATGAAATGCATGGAGCAGAAGAACAACTGGCAAGAGATATCAACAGCTGCCCTGTCTCCAGCAACAGATTTACAGGTACAAGGAGAATTTCCAGGTTGTGACCTGGTAACTTTGTAGCTGCCCAGAGAGTTTCCAGGCCAGGCAGGGATCTGAACCAAAGTCTTCCACGTCCAAACCCTCTGTCCTCTCCTGTTCCCTCTGGCACAGAACTACAGACAGGCATGGAATAGAGTCAGCTTAGCACAATCTGTTGCTATTGTTTCAGCTGAAATGAAAAACATAACTGACAAAGAGTCAAGTTCTATTTCGATTGTGCTATGTAGCGGTGGAAAGGGTATGGTATTGTTGAGCCCTGTGAGAAAAATACATTTGTCTTACACCAGTCTTACTCAAACTTTTCCGGCCAGTGGCTCCCTTGACCCCCGTGGCTGTTGGCCTTGACTCCCCATCATGTTCCTGAGGGCTGGAAGTGACATCATTAAACAGGAAGTGGCCAGAAATATTAACTATATTAAATATATTAAATATAATATAATATTATATTTATTATAATATAATATAATATTAAATATTAAATATATATAAACTATATTAATACTAATTTTATAATTAGCAACCTTCAGTCTTGAAAGACTATGGTAGTGCCTTCTGAATGGTGGTTCTGGCACAGCATCTAGTGTGGCTGAAAAGGCCAATTCGGGAGTGACAAACCCTTCCACACTGGGAGCAAGTGCAGTCTGTCCCTGGTCTGTCTCCCTGGCTATGGGCCTTCCTTCTTTGCCTCAGTCTGTTGGCCAAATGTCTCTTCAAACTGGAAGAGGCTGTGCTGCACAGCCTGCCTCCAAGCGGGCCGCTCAGAGGCCAGGGTTTCCCACCTGTTGAGGTCCACTCCTAAGGCCTTCAGATCCCTCTTGCAGATGTCCTTTTATCGCAGCTGTGGTCTACCTGTAGGGCGCTTTCCCTGCACGAGTTCTTCATAGAGGAGATCCTTTGTGATCCGGCCATCATATCATTAATTAAATGCAGATCTTAAAAATATATTATTAATACACAGCAATATGCATGCTTTATAAATGAGCAGCTGCTGATCACTGTTGGAGACAGGATGCTGGAGTAGGTAGATTTTGTCTGGTCCAGGAGGACTCATTTTTTAAAACTTTGTAAGCATACCAATAGAATTGTTTTATCAAATGAACTTTGTGAACAAATAGTCTGACCAACATTACACACACACACCCCTGTGGACCCCAATCCAACTAGACATTTCTCTCTATGTCTAGAATGGGGACTCACCTGAAATTGGTTCGCGACCCACCATATCAAAAATGGATGTCAGGGAAAAGAGTTTGATATTAGCTCTCTCTCTCTGAAATGATGTTCATTTCTGACATGCAAAGATTATTTTTCCCTAAGGAAATACTCAGCTATGCAAATCCCTATCTGCAGTGTAAAGTGGTACAGTCTGGCAATGTATATCACAGTGTTTTCTGATGATAAGTGAACTGGACCATCTTTTCTTGTACACAAATTTGGAGCAACAGGGGATGGTTTGTCCATTTCTTTATCTGTTGGTTACAATAGTGATTTTTTAAAGATAGATTTTTCATGTTTCATCTTCCTGATTTTCTTCAGTACGTCACTGTACTGGGAGATGGGAGCAAATCTTAGCAAGCAGACATTGCTTCTAAACAGGCCTTCCAACCTGACCTCTCATGGACCTGGTTCTCAGCATGCTCAGCGAAAGAAGCATACGTTAATGCTGGCCTGAGGCTGACAGCTATCATCCTGCATCCATCTGCTGAGCATGACAGAAGAGCCACATTTTTTTAAACCTTCTAGCTGCCTTCTCAGCCCAGGTTTGATCTGTGGCTGCTCACAGGATCTTAGTAAGCTTTCCAGTATTGTGAAATAAATAGAAATATTTGGTGACATTTTTACAGCTAACAAAATTGAATGGAAATTCAAAATTGCCTACTTTTGTAATTTTGCTGGTATTGTTACTGTTGAAGGTAATGAAAAATATTTGAAAGGGTTTACATGACTTCTGGAATGAAAGTCTCAGATTACACAATGGAACCTTGACAACGGAATACAGATGTTGTGGGCACAATAAACAATAGCCAATTTGGCCATACATTATGATGAGACTTGGGTGATTCACTGATTATAACATCAATGCTGGAGCAATACAAAGCTATGCGCACTCTTCATAAGGAACCACTGGTCAGACTTGTTGCATTGTTGCAGCTTGTAGCTATTGATTTCAATGAGAGTTACAGACAGGGACGCCTGCTTAGGAGTGCAGCCTTAATAGGAAATTGCATTATCAATACATCCTGTTGAGACAGCTCTTAAAGGGTGACTCTCCTATATTTACAAGGGGAGACCAACTGCTCCTATTCATTCCAGCAGAGCAGCTTTTCCACTGGCTGTTTATGGGTATCGCTTTTGCATCTCTGTAAAGAATGTGAGCCCCTTTTCACAGGGAACCATTTTTTAAAATTTCTTATTTTTAAAACAAGCGCTTATACATTTTAATGATTATCAATGTTACTAACGCAATGCACAGTGCTTTCACTGGTGTACAAAAACCTCAAGCCTGCATCTTAAGAATATGTGAAACCCTCATGATAAATGTTTCTAGTCTTTGGTTTCCAAACTTATCTAGTCTTTGGTTTCTTCAGATAGTTGGCCAGAGGAGGATCTCTAACAACATGAGCCTATGCATATCCACTTACAGAAGTAAGTCCTGCTGTATTTTGTGTAGCTAATTCCCAGTAAAGTGTGGATAGGATTGCAGACCAATCCTTAAGGTGCCTAGTACTGCGAGAATGAACGTTTCATCAGCGTTAGGTGCTTTCTGGCTGTTGCAAAACGGCGATGTGCTGGTGCATGTGGCCTGACCACTGCCACAAGCAAAGAGTGGCCAGATCCACACATCTGTAGCCACTGGAAACTCACTGGTCAGTTAAGTGTGTCCAGGGGGCAGGAGGAAGGCAGGGGGTGGGCGGAACAGAGCAGGATCCCTGGCATTCCTTGCCTTGATCCCCTGACCCAAATCTGCATGGACCTGCTCCAGAGATATTGCTGGCACAGGTCTGAGTAGGGCTTAACCTGGAGCAAATGTTCCCTTACTGGGAGGAGGCCTCCATATACTGAAACCCATCTGTGGTATAAGCGGGCACCACACTGGTGCCATTTCTTCTTCATCAGGGAAATTAGGATTGGGCTGTAAGATGCAATCCTATTCACATGAATAGGTATTAGCTTGGAAAGCTAAGAAAAAATATATATGAATTAAGAAAATGAAAAACACTTTTTTAGAATATTAAGTCCTGGTCAAGAATGAATCAATTGAGATCAATTGAGTTAGAGTTTGTTAAAAAAAAAAAAAAAAAAAAAGCTTAGCAAAGACATTAACAAACTGCATCCACTGCTGTATTAAGATGAAAGTGTCCTGGCAGTTTCCCTCATTAATAAAGGCAATTTCATGGTGCATATTGTGATGTGCCTTACACATAAAAATGAGTTCTTTTTACCAGTAGGAGTTCTTTGGTTTTAGAGAAAAAAATGTCAAAAGTGAATGGCACTGGAATGAAGAAATTTAGTGGGGACATTTAATTAGTGTAAAGGGATTTTTTTCCTGATTCAAGATAAATCCAAATAGCAGAAAATGGCCAACTCTCATCAGAATGAGGTGTATTCACAGATTTAAAGAGCTTTGCATCTATTATTGCAGGCTTATCCTGAATTTAGTTGATCGTGCAAAGGCCATTCACAAACTCCATTTGAATGTCCCATCATTTGTTTGGAGAGTGTAATACAGCCTCTGTAAGAGAGTTGCAAAATCCCACCTGACTGAGGCTTTCAATCATTTTTATGTTTATTTTTTAAACCATAGATTCAGATCTGGGTAATGCAAGAGACATGATGCAGAGTGCCTCTTTCCTACTCAATGAGATGTGTGAACTTAGATATGAGAATTACTAACAGCACCATTTACACTGTTTCAACTAAGCCTGTAATGAAATCCCGGCAGACCCCTGTATTCATGGATGCCATATCTGCTGACTCACAGCTCACTCCTAAACTGCTCAGGGCCCAAGGCTGCAGGTGCCCCAAAATGGCTGACATTTGTCCCCTTCCCTCAAGTAAAGGAAGCAGCCCTGCAATGAGGCTGCATCGGCTATTTAGCCAACGCAGTGTAAAGCAGCCCCATGCTGGGCCAGGAGGCCTAATGCAGGGCTTTGGATCCAGTGGATCTCCACCAGTCCCATTCTCCTCCCACCCTACTCCCTCCCCCGCCATGCCTTCTCCCTGCCCTCCACCACCCAAAAATGCCCCCACTCACCTCTCCACCACCCAGCACTTGCCTGTAGCTCCATGTGATGGTTGCCCGTCCTCTGTCCGGCGCTGGCTCAGCATGGACTTGCACTGCCTTACAGCACATTTGCAACACTGCATGCCGGTGCTAAGCCAGTGCAAATGGGTCTGGATCGGGCCCAGTTGTCTGTGGATTGGGGCTCCCATGCACCCCCCCCCCGTGCACCCATTTACTGGGATGATGTTTTCTTGCTTAAATGGATTGCTATAAGCATTTAAGCTTATAGCACCACAGAGCAGGCTGTCAATAGCCTGAATGCTGGATGAAACCAGCACTAACACAGAACAGGAAGCAAAAGTTAACCTACTTAAGCAAGCAAGTTTTGCCCTGGTAAGCTTCTTAATGATGATAATGGGTGCAGGGGGAACTTCTATTTTTATAGTGCCCCCCATATCCACAATTTCTGTGTCCATGGGGGGGGGAGGTCCGTGGGGGTCCTGGAATGGCACACCAGTTTATTCATGGCTCCATTTTCCTTTCCTTTCTCTGGTTATTTCCCTTGTGTTGATTTTAGATGGTAGGTAGGTAGCTATTTATTGTTACAGTCAAAGACCAGCGAAAACAAACACACAATACTGCCCTACAACAGGCGGAATTTAAGATTTCAACATTAAAATACATTCAACATTAAAATGCAACATTAAAACCCCATAAAATAGCCATCATAGTATTACGAACAAATAAGAGGGAGTAGCAATTAAAATTTCCTTTCATTATTAATAATACCCTCCTGGGTTTTGTAAGCAGCAGCCAAGAAACTTGCAGTTGGTCTTAAAAGCTGAGAACTAGCCCCTGAAAGAAGTTTCTTGGCCATTTCTGTTTGTGACGAGCCCAAGAATTTTCTGCTCAGGGGAATAATAAACTTATCTCAGATCCCCTGATAAAATGGGCAACAGAACACGACATGTTCAAGTGTCTCAACCTCCCCTGAACCACAGGGACACAGTCTTTCAGAATGGGGATCTTTCTGAAACAGCCCTCGACAAATGCTGAAGGAAGAGCCCTCCACCTAGCTAGGAAGAAAGCTCTCCTCTGCCCAGGAAGCTCTAACAGTGAAAGATAAGTGGCCAGGGTAGCTATATACCTTGTGTCGTCAGAGGCAAGAAAATCTGGAGATCTGCTGACATCTTCTTGTCGTTCGATGTCCCTCAGTCTCTGTTTTATAGTCACTCTTGCCTGAATCAAATTCATTGCCAGAACAATCTCTGGTGAAGACCCCAAGTGTCTCAGCTTCATGTATACCGCCTTGAGCCAGGTAGACTGAAAATTATCAATTAAAACCAAAGATGTTAGGCCTTGGGTGTTAAAATTTAGATTGGGTCACAAATAAATGGATGCTAAGGCAATCCTGGCCTCGACCTTTAACAGGTCGGAATCAAGACGTAAGCTTGCATTCGAAGGTAGGCGGTTTGACTCTGTCAGTCCGCTTCTCCAGCGGCTGCATTGGCTGCCCATTCGTTTCTGGGCCCAATTCAAGTTGCTGGTTTTGACCTTTAAAGCCCTATTCTGCTCTGGGCCAGGGTATCTTAGAGATCGCCTACTCCCGTACAATCCGGCTCATCCTCTTAGGTCATCAGAGAAGGCCTTTTTGTAAGTGCCGCCGCCTAGGGAGGTACATGGGGCGGCAGCAAGAAATAGGGCCTTCTCAGTAGTGGCACCAATGCTATGGAACTCCCTTTCCCTTGGCTTAAGAATGGCTCCCTCTCTTGAGACTTTTCGGCGAGGCCTGAAGACCCTTCTGTTTAAACAAGCCTTCTGAGTTCTCAGCCTTTTTAACATCTTTTCAACATCTTTTAATATTTTTTACGGGCCTGATTCTTTTATGATTTGCTGCTCTATGCTCTTTTTACCTGACTATTTTTTTATCTGACTGCTATTTTTATGATATGTGTTAAAATGGTTTTATTTATTTATTAAATTATGTTTTTAATCTGTTTTAACCTGTTGTAAGCCACCCTGAGTCCCTTCCGGGAGAAAGGCGGGGTAAAAATAAAGTTATTATTATTTATTAGACACATAGCTGGACACTTGAAATATAGATCTTAAAATTTGGATTGGACACGTTCAAGTGAGACAAAGGACAAAGAGGAGGGACCAAGAATTGTTCCATACAAAAGCTGGGGCAAGACCTTTGCAAGATATAATCTAATTGCTGCCAGAATATAATGGCCACCTTTAACACAAAAGAACTTCGTGTTAGAAGAAGAAGACTTGCAGACTTGCATACTTCTGGCCAGCTGCAGCCACAGATTTGTGATGAGCGGTTCTAGTTCCAGTGGAGTGCAGCAGTACACACAGATATTTATAGGAACTCACCTACTCTATCTTAACAGGAGAGGAAACAGAACACTTTCCACATGCGCTGCCTCCGACGCATTCTCGGCATCACCTGGCAGGACAAAGTTCCAAACAACACAGTCCTGGAACGTGTTGGAATCTCTAGCATGTATGCACTGCTGAAACAGAGATGCCTGCATTGGCTCGGTCATGTCGTGAGAATGGATGATGGCCGGATCCCAAAGGATCTCCTCTATGGAGAACTTGTGCAAGGAAAGCGCCCTACAGGTAGACCACAGCTGCGATACAAGGACATCTGCAAGAGGAATCTGAAGGCCTTAGGAGTGGACCTCAACAGGTGGGAAACCCTGGCCTCTGAGCGGCCCGCTCGGAGGCAGGCTGTGCAGCATGGCCTTTCCCAGTTTGAAGAGACACTTGGCCAACAGTCTGAGGCAAAGAAGCAAAGAAGGAAGGCCCATAGCCAGGGAGACAGACCAGGGACAGACTGCACTTGCTCCCAGTATGGAAGGGATTGTCACTCCTGAATCAGCCTTTTCAGCCACACTAGACGCTGTTCCAGAACCACCATTCAGAGCGTGATACTATAGTCTTTCAAGACTGAAGGCTGCCAACAGACTGACTCCAGGGCCTGCACTTAGGTCTCTTGCCAAAGGATATAATCTTGGTTTTCTGGTAATTAATGACCAGCTGGTTTTCTTCACAGAAAAGACTAAAACTATTAAGGGCCCAGTAGGACAGATATCTTACAGTTAGCTAAAGCTGGAGGATGGGAGAGCTCAGGTGATCCACCAAGCCATTTATATAGATGTTAAATAAAAGGGGGGCAAGAACACAACCCTGCTTTACACCCTTGTAAGTTGGAACAGCATTTGAGAGATGTCCATACCTGGAACATCTTACCTTAAGTGATGCGTTGGAATATAAAGCACGAATTAGAAATAATAATCTGCGATCAATGGACAAACCCTCCAGCTTCTCCCACAGTTTGACTCTAGAAATAGAGTCAAAAGCAAATTTTAAATCAATAAATGCTGCGTAGAGGGAACCAGAGTATTTTTCCATCAGATGCTGCATGATTATAGTATGTCCATTTGTGGCCCTGCCCTCCCTGAAACCAGCCTGTTCCTCTGCAATTAGGTTTTCTTGATCAGCCCAACATTTAAGCTTCTCTAGAAGATGGCCAGCATAAAGCTTGCTGATAATACTCAGCAAGCTTATCGGGCGGTAGCTGGCAGGGTCCTCCCTCTTACCCTTCTTGAAAATCGGGACTATGACAGCCTGCCCCCAGCCATCAGGAATGCATCCTGTGGAATCAATTATGGTAAATGAAAAGGCTAAAAATGGAGCCCACCAATCCACATAGTTTTCAATCAATTCAGGATGGATGTTATCAGTGCCAGGGGCTTTGCCTCTTTTGAGTTGATTGATTAATGAAATAACTTCATCTATGGGAACTGGAGGCCATTGGGGCATGTCATTAAACTCATACAAAGTTTTAATCTTTTGTAAAGCACTGTTCAGGCCAGTAGTGCTATACAAATAAGGCTGCAATCCTAACCACAGTTTCCTGAGAGTAAGACCCATTGAACAAAATAGGACTTACTTCTGAGTAGACCTGGCTAGGATTGTGCCCTAAATAACTGGGCAACAGGCACTTTTTCAAGTAGTGCTCCTCTTATGTTTAGCAGGGGAAGAGTAATTGTCCCTTTTTACTCCAGCACAGTGTCTTTTCTAGCAGCCGTGAGCTGGTGTTCTTCTGCAGCTTTTTAGATTGTGAGCCCTTTGGGGACAGGGAGCCATTTGGTTATTTGATTTTTGTCTGTAAACCACTTTGGGAACTTTTGTTTTGATGGGTGGGTGGGTGGGGGACTGGTCATCTTTTGCATTCCAAGCAGCCATGCTGTTCTGGGGTCAGTAGTTGAGTCTAGAAAAATCAACCTTTTTATGGATGCTCAGGCTCCACATTAATGCTGATATAAGCAAAAGTCATGGGTACAGACCACTTTTGCTTTAATGATAAACCCTTTGGAAGGCTGAGAATGAATCGTACTTTCCAAAAAGTTCCTTTCACAAGAATACAGGCAGATGTTCCTTGTCTTTCCACAGTGCAAAAGGAGACTCATGGCTCCCCCCTCCCCTTAAAAGTAAAGCAGTGATTTATTACTCCTTGATTAAAATTTGCTCGGGCTGTTGGAACCAGATGATGTTGCTTGGAGGGTCAATCCGGTCTGCCAACTCCAAATTGCTCATCCCTATTTTATAAAGGATATGATAGTCAAATAGTTTTCAACTGGTTTGTCATTTTTATCATATGCCATAGGAACAAATATAAGAACAAAACAAGACCAAAAAAATCATATTTCCTGTGTTCTCAGGGTTCCATTATGACATGAGAAAAACTGGAGGAGCCCATTGTGCAAAAGTTGTGTGTTTAAGATCAAACACTATTTCAGCTGGTAAGAAACACTGTATTGGAGTTAGCCATCCCCTTGAAGTATGAACAAAATAATTCACCCCACCTTGTGCTGAGCTTTCAGAATCACATCTTCATTCCATCTGTGTGATGTGGGGAGGGGGGTGCAGAAGGAAAGAGGCAGTTCACTGCAGTCCTGTCTCAGTCAGTGCATGTTCAGAATGATGCTTTGTGTCATGAATAAGAACATGCACTGAGCTGAACTGTGCACTTGAAAGAGGCTTCATGCTCAGGCTCAAGGTTCCAACTGATTCATTATATATACGTGATCTTGACATAATCTCGAGGACCATTTTTTAGAATGTTATGTTTAGATGCTGTTCCTTGAATGCACTGTGTCCCTTGCCTCATTTATAATCGTTTACAGTGCTGAGAATGAGGGATTTTTTTGCATACTCCCTGGGGAGACTACACAGACAGTTGGCTAGTTACAATTGCCTTAGTGGTGGAGAGGGTAAGTCAGAGTTTAAAGAGCCCAATCCTAGGCATGCCTACTCAGAAGTAAGCTCCATGGGGCTCCAAGCTCCAAGTCAGTGGGCTTACTCACATATAAGGGTAGATAAGATTGCAGCCTAAGGGCCTAACCCTGTGGTTGTCTTGTGCTGCCATAGTCTGGTCAACTAACCTTTGTGGGTGATGTCTCAATGCATGTGTTCCCTCCAGGAAAACAGCATGGCTTCCTTGGCCTGCTTCCCTCACTGAATTATGCTACTGGCTGATTACATGCTAGGATTACTTGCTTTATAGCCCTCTTTCTGTCTTGTGAGACCCCATTTATTTAGGAAGTTCCCCCGGTCTTGGCTTTTTGCCCAGTAGCCACTGCAAGGCAATACATTCAAACCGCACAGTAATGAATCCGTAACCTTAGTCTTCAGCAGTCTTGCCAAAGACCCCCAACTTCCCTCTGTCTCTCTTTGCTTTGGGTTTAATCACATTGATAAGCCACACTTAGTGTTTGTGGCTTTATTTCTCTATTCCTATGAGTGCTGTGTGGTATGAGTGACTTTACCACATTTTTGAGGAGGCCCCAAGCCTCCAGTGAGTAAATTTCCTAGATCCATCAAGGCCTCTGAGAACAAGGAGAATCCTCCATGCCAGTTACCTACTTTCAGAGGCTTGGGACATTGGTTAAGAATGCTTGTTTGATGGGAGAGACTAGCTCCCCCATCACAAGTGGGTGAAGTGATTTTATGGCCTGCTTATGGCCATTTTATGGCCCTTCCCTGTAGCCCAGTGGTTCCCAAACTTTTTAGAGGCCCTAGAAGAGGCTGCTGCCTGATTTATAAATGCCAAGGAGTGTTGCTATGATGGTGACTGGGCAGCAGTACCCGCCCCCCAAGTGGCCGCTTGGCACACATAACCTAATTTGCCCTATCAGTTTTGTGACCCAACAAAAATTTGGTCATCATGACCCACTGGTGGGTCCCGGGCCCACAGTTTGTGAACCAACCACTGTTGTAGCCTTTGGTTCAGGCAACAGAGAGCTGCTTTCCAGTCATAGCCTTTTGCCCTGGTCCAGATTGCAGTCACCTTTCTCTCTTTTCTCAGAATCTCTCTGATTTTCCTCTCTCTCTTCTTTCCCTACACCCCAAAACCTTTACTTCTTTCACGGTGGGATACTCTGGGAAGCCCGTTTTGATCTCCCTAAGTTCCTTCTGTTCCCCTTTTCCCCCCTCTCCTAAAGACTCTTTAGGAGTCTTTCTCTTTCTCTCCTAAAGACTTCCTTCTCCTATCTCCTGTTCTCTCCCGGACAACAATTTATACCTAGAGCTCTGCTGTAACTGATCAGATATGCTTCCATATAAGATCCTACTTAAACTGTAATATCAAATTTGCTTGTTACTGCAATAGATTATTTTTTTTAAACCCTCTTTGGATCAGGCTGCCCAAGTTGTACCATGGTCAGTGTGACTCCTTTACTATTCATCTGTTGTTCCACTCACTTTCTGAGGCTTGAAAGCCAAACATCTAAACAAAGCTGATATCACCAATGGGATGCATGATTAGCTTTTAAATTGCTCTTGTTCTCTGTTGTTGCAAATACAGTAAAGCAAGATCTCAAATATGCCAGTGTTTATAATAACCTTGATGCTTGTGATAACACAAAGGTACAAAATAGCCTTGTCATCTGTCTGACGGAGAGAGCAAGAAGAATTTAGTGTGAAATGGCAGTAGGACAAAAGGACATCCACATACAAAGTTTAAATAAATTTATACTTGATACCATGAATTGTGAATTAGCCATTAACAACAATTTGTATTCAGCACATGAGCTTAAGTGAGGGGGAAAGGTTCTTTGGAAACCATTGGATATTATTTAATGTCGCAACAATTCAGATCCATGAAAACCTTGCTAATGAGATATTAAAAATGAAGCAGACCATGGAACTAGAAGAATTTTGATTTATGACTCAGACGTAACAGCTCAGAAACTATAGTTCTGAGTGTAGGTGGAAACAAGCGGGTCTAATGTTACCACCATAGATTCTGGAAGAGGGAGGGTTGTCCCAAAAGTCCTATTTCTTTTCTTACAGGAAACCAATAATAATTATGAATAAGAGGAAGAAAAACAGCTAGACAAATACGGGGGGGGGGAGAAGATGAGATGCCATGGAGTGAGAATACCACCCCTCTGTTGCCATTTTGAAGGTCTGGCAGTGATAGAGCAGGGGCAGCTGATATAGTGTTGCTGCAATTGGAGGAGCGCCCTAATCAGGCATCCTGTCTCATCCCCTTTGGGCTCAGTTTGTTCCAGCTTTGCAACAAGCCCACCTACCCACCCACTTAGATAATCTGTGGCTAGCTGGTTGCTGTGGAAGCTGGAAATGATTTTTTTTTTTTGCCTCTCACCTGATTGATGATTGGTGAGGCATTTCTTCACCTATGCTAGAATCCTCTAAGGGTGTGGTGCAATTCAGCCAGGTTGGTTACAACTGGCAGATATAGTGCAGGGCAGGAAGTAGGAATAGAGATTTGGTGTGCACTTTGAGATAAGCCAGATGGGGAACCAGAATATCTGACTTATAGCCCAATCCTAACATGCCCTGGAGCAGGCAGGTTGACTGGCCTGCGCTGCATCCAGAGCAGGGCTGGACCGGGTTGCAGTGCAACTCAGAGTAAAGGAAATGCATTTGCCTTAACCTGTGTTGCACGGCAACTGCCCCTATGGGGCTACTTGGATCTGTACCACCTAAAGAGGTGGTGCAGATCTGAGCAGCCCAGTGTAAGGTCAGGCTGCCCAGGGGAGGGGGTTAAGATCTGGCATTAAGTGCTGGATTCTAGCTCCACCCCCCTCCTGGGCCCAGTCCTCCCATCAGCCCTTTCCATGATCTATGTTCATTAGTGCAGTGGTCTTCAACACTTTTCATGCCACAACAACAATAAATAAAGTAGGAGACTGAGGACCCACTATTGGTTCCCCCCCTCCTGGGACTCTCTCTGTCCACTCCCTGCCCCTATTATTCCCTCCCAGCACTGTACACTGTAACCAAATCTTCTTCTTAGAGAGAAAGTTACCACAAAGCCTGGCACTAGTGAAAGCTATTTCAGCACAATTGTTAAGAAGCTGAGTAGGACTGAGACACAATCTCCTGGTACCTGAAGGGGTACACCAGATGCCTCCCCCTTGACCAGGTGGTGCTCTAGTCCAGTGGTTTTCAGCCTTGTTCATTCCTGCAAGATGCTGCAACCTCACAACTGAGGCTTTGTAACCCCATTGGGGTCCCGACCCCAAGGTGGAAGAATACTGTATTAGTGCACCTTGACTTAGTGCATGCAGTGACATTCCTAGAGGAAATATGTTAAACCGGCTTTGTGTCATTAGCTGCTTTTCATGCTTTGCATGATGGTAGTGGTGGCAGTGCCAATGATGGAAGATAGTGGCGGAAGTGATGAGGACATTATTATCACAACTGTAGTCATTTAGTAAATTGCGACCTTTGTTGTTTGCCATGATGAGTTTCCAAGCCCAGGCCACTTCCTGTTCATTGAAACGTGCAGGCAAGCATATCAGAGGCAGAGGGAGGCATTCCTAGCTCTGATTAGCTCAGAGCATCGCAGCCTGGATGAAATTGAGTGAAATTGAATGCCTTGTCAAATGTAGCTCAGCTGCAGGTATGGCTGTGGGCTCACAATTTTTCACGGTCACAGGCAAGTCGCCTAAACATTGCATGTTGCTTTCTTTTTCTGCAGACAGAACTACACAGCATTAGTTTTGACAAAAATATGAGACTGCAGTTTGGAAGGAACACTGGTGGGGAGAGGGGCTTATTAACCCTTTCCCCTTTGGGAATTTTCCTACTGAAAACTGCACCTTGGTTGCTTTTCACAAGAAACAAGCATTCAGGTATCCACAGGGTGACCAGACATCCTCTTTTTCCAGGACAGGCTGATATCCTGGCAAAGAACTTAAATGTCCTCCATTTCCCTGTGAGCAGGCTCCTGCAGGCAGCGCATAGCCTTCTTGTAATTGATAAAGTCCATGTAGTACATTATGTGTAATATATTTAATAAGTAATACAGAATTTAAATTAACCACATGAAATCAATATATGAATGTTTTTAGCTTTCATTTTGTCATGTCCTGCATCTGTCTTGGATGTCTTACATTTTGGGGTCCCTTGTCCTCTTTTGTGGTTATGACATCTGGTCACCCTGGGTATCCATATCTATCTGTTTTGTAATACATGTGACTGCCTCAGCGAATAGTTCTATTCTCACCGTGGTGAATCATCACTTGCTGCATGTGTTCTTGGTTCAAGAAATACACTGGTTTCATCGAGGACCAACATATATGCGTCTTCCTCCAACACAGTACAAGATCTCAATGTTTATAATGTCAAAATACAGTCGTTTGCCATCTATCTTGTACATAAAATAGTTATTTATATAATTATCCTATTACTGAAGGGGATAAAAGTATCACAGATGAAAGATGGCACTGCAGCGTTAATTGGAATCTCCAGGAGCGTTATGGGACCTTAATGACTCATTAAAATGCAAATAAATAAATAGAAAATTATATATAAGCTTATGAGAAATAATGAGAATTTGCTTGTTTACAGGTAACTAATTTAGTATGGAAATAAAGGCGCTATACATCATATTTCTCTTCCACTTTTTATACAGGTGAATCCCCAAACTCTCATTTAAAGTCTTTGGTTTTTCATATTTAGCGGAGAAACTATTCATGCGCTGATTCCATCACGACAGATAACCATCTGTTTGTGCATCCAGTTTGCCATGACTTCAGTCCCTCTGCACAGCAAAAGGACTTTGTACTCAAAAGAGAAAATGAAACCAGGGCTCCAGTGTGAAGAATTGGTGGAACACAGACAATTCCTACTATGTGCGCCCATCATAATTCACAATGTTCTTCATAGGCACAATCAAGAGAACCACAAAGCCCAAGTTTTACTGACTGAGCTCTATCAAGGAGGCGTTTTGTACATTTCTGGAAAAAGAGCTTTAACACTGCACAGTTGCTTGCTTTTGACACTGCAATTGTACATGTAGAGCAGTGGTCTCCAAACCTTCTAGCACCAGGACCCACTTTTTAAAATGACATTCCATCAGGATCCACCTAGCTTTACGAGCCAAAAAAAAAAAGGGTTTCACTTTACCAGCTACTCAAGCCTTTCACTATGGAGGGGAACTGCATTCTGGGGAGATGGTTGAGCTCCACGTTCATCAGATAAGGATCGTTCTGCTATAGCCATAAAGGCTGCTATGGCTTGATTTATAAATGCTTAGGGGTTTGGCTATAATGGTGATTAGGCAGCAGTGCTCCCCCCCCCGCCCCAAGTAGCAGCCCGTTTAACCCTTAATGCGCATAGCCTTTATGGACATAGCCTGACTACCTTGTCAGTTTTGTGACCCAGCATAAACTGGGTCATGACCCGGTAGTGAATCCTGATGCACAGTTTGGGAACTGCTAATGTAGAGTATTCTGTTTTCCAAATGACCCTTCAAAAGAAATTTTTGTTCTTTTATTAATTACATCATTATCCTTCCCTTTCTTCTCAACATGCAAGGGGAGCATACATAGTCATTACACGTTGGGTAAGGTTGAAAGATAGTAACTGGCCCAATGTCACTCAGGGAGCTTTGTGGCCGAGTGAGAATTTGAACTTGGTCTCTGACAGCCTAATCCTATTTGAGCCAGACTGAGCATAATGCCCTTGTACAGCTGTCACAAAATGTGACACATCATTCTGTGTAGCTTGCCCACTGCCACAAGCAGCAAGAAGCAGGTCTCCCACAAATAGATTAAAGAAGCCTACTGGTGCTGGTAAGTCAGCATGGAGGGAGGTGGGTAGGGGGAAGAACAAGGTGGAGAGGGGAGGCAATGGTGTAGGGATCAAAGCAGATCACGGATGAGAAGGGGCAATAGCCACCACAGTGGCAAATGCCGATATCCCATCCCCTTTCCAGCCTTGATCTCCCAGGCCAGGTCCATGCAGACTTGTGCCAGCAATATAGCTGGAGCAGACCCAGGCACAGTCTTTCCCTGGTGCTGGGGAACAAATGGACCTAGAGGCACAAGGGAACAAATGTACTTCTCAAGGAGGCTTCCAGTGGCTGAAAATCCCCTGTGGCATACAGCATGCACCATGTTGGTGCAGCTGCATCACCACACAGGGAGTTAAGTTGGATTGGGTTGTACATCCAACACTCTAACTACCATCCCACTAACTCCTTATCTCCTAACACCTAAGACTGTAATAGTATGAATATGTGCATGGAACTATGTCCTATTGAATGCAGTGATACATATGTCTAAGTAAAATATGTAGGATTGGCTGTAAGTATATATAAGCTGGGGGGAGGGCTGCACATTTGTCAATGAAATTTCCCTGCCACAAGTATCTTTCACAGAACTGCAAGCATCAGTTTTTCCTGATACCTGCATGTCCTTTCCACTGTAGGATGTAAGGAAGGTGATATCACATTGTGCCAAAAGTCCTCAAGTATCGATTCTCATATGTTCTGGATATTGACAGGTTTTTAGTGGGAAGTCAGTTGGTGCAGGAATTTCAGATAAGGTTGGACAGCACATGAAAAACAATCAACTGGTAAGAATGCTTGATTGTGCTAAAAGGACCAATACAGTTTTTCTATCTCCTAATTTTACCATGAATTTACCAGCGTATACTGGTAAATGCAGTGTTTGAAAAGCGGCCTCCTCATAAACGTCTTGCAGAAACATATGCTAGTCAATCACTTCAGGTAAAATGTGAATGAACCTTTCCACTTGTTTGCAATGAGAAGTTTTAAATCTTGACTTGAATTGTGCGCTTGCTTATTATATGTTGAGTTCATCGTATACTAATGAGCTCACAAAAGCACTTTTCTGCAGCATTTCCACAATGCTGCCATTTCCTTATGTCAGGCTCCAGCAAAGAACATTTGAAAAATGTTCTTCAAAATATACATTTTCCAAACGTTATTGAAGCTGCTCATAGTTTCATGCCATCAACTTGTGGAGTGCATCAATATTTTACTCCCGAGTTCAATACATCTTTGTTAACAAAACTGTGAAATCCAGCACATAAGTAAGGCTTACAACCTGGGCGCACCCACTGTGGAGTAAGCCCCATTGCACTCAGCCTTGCTTGCCACTGACACACGCATCGGATTATGCTAGCTAAAATGTATAGCTGTTAGTAAGCTCCAGTATTAGTTCAGTTCCAGTATCCAGTTTGACACACTCCAAATAACCTATCTACTTCTTATATTTGTACAGTTATATTTGCACAAAAAAACTAAAAGTCAGTGTCATACTGGATTTTTGATAGGGCAACTATACAATCTCAGGGTTTCAGATGAAGAAGTCAGAGATCAGCTCCTGAATGTAACATTTCCATTCTCATGAGAGGTAAGATGGGTTTTGCTCTTGGTTCCAGCTCCATCTGCCATCTCCAGCTGTGAGCTGTGGCTGTTAGAGACTCTGCAACATGCTGTGTTGAGAAGAGGCTTCTGGGTACCTCACTCAGCCTTGCAAGACATCACGGTCTTGGGAGAGCTTGCCAGCAACATGGCTGGTTATGATGAGAAGGGAGGAGACGGGGAGGGGAGGGAGAGAGAGAGAGGCAGAAGATTTAAAGAAAGGAAGCAGCAGGGCAGAGGAAGGAGAGTGCTGGGAGAGCAAGGTGGGAGGTACAAGATGAGGCAAACACACAGAAGTTGGAAGGAGCTTGGTAAGCAAAACCAAAGGAGGAAGAAGGCGTCGCAGAGACACACGGCAAGAAGGAGACTGAGAGAGAGGAGAGTGTGGAAAAGGTGGAGGCCTGGGCAAGGAGAGAAGGATGAGGTCAGTGGCGTACCTCAGCCATCTGTCACCCGAGACAAACTAAAATTTTGACGCCCCCCCCCCATTTAATTAATTTAATTAATTAATTTTATTATTTGCAAAACTGTGTGATTTTTAAAAAGCTGCCTAACACACAGCTGCCTAAGATAGACAGCACCACATTGGACAAGCAGCACAGCAGCATAGTAATGTTGCACAAAAGACTTGATTTACAGCCCTGGACTGCTTGAGATCATAGGGAAGAACCCTGCTGAACACACTGAGAGCAACATAGATATTTATGGCATAAAACCACAAGACCAGATTTGCAGTGTTAGTGAGACACTGACAGCAAAACAGACATGTGCATGTGAGTTCACTGAAAGCAAAAGAGATTTGTGTGAATGGTTCACAAGACAGCATGGAAACAGGCCAGGGCAAGGCCAATCTAGCATCTCTATTTCCCACAGAAAGCAGCGTAAGGTAGACACCACTACTGGAGAAGCAGCACAACACAGCAGCATTAGCCATCTCACATCTGACACATGATTTCAAGGCTACACCACTGTAGCAAGAATACTTCTGGGCATGGTGAAAACCACAAGGCCAGCAGAAGAGACTTGTATGAGTGGTTCACAAGAGAGCATAGAAACAAGCCATACTAGAAACAGGCCAGGGCAAGGCCAATCTAGCATCTCTGTTTCCCACACAACGCAGCGTAGGGTAGACACCGCTACATTGGAGAAGCAGCACAACACAGCAGCGTTAGCCATCTCACATCTGATCAATGATTTCAAGGCTACACCACTGTAGCAAGCAAACCCAGACTTCTGGGCATGGTGAAAACCACAAGGCCAGCAAAAGAGACATGTGTGAATCAACCTAAGGCAAGGCCAATTTAGCCCTGCTTTCTTTATCTCTGTTTCCCACAAATAGCTGCCCAAGTGGTAGACTAAATAACAGTGAAGGCCAGGACAGCACGAGAGCATATTACTGAACACAGCACTGTAGCAAGCAAATGCATGATTTGTTTATGTGAAACAACAGTAAGGAGCATTGGAGTTAGAGCATTAGAATAAAGCAGCAGCAGCAGGGCCTCTGAAAAGAATTTTATCAGGTGGTACAAAGTTTCTTTGGGCCCCTTTCCAAAGGAGGAGGGGGCGGTGGAGGCAGGCAGAACAGGGGGCCAAATAAGCTGGGGGAGGGTGCTGATAAAGCCAAAACAGTCTTTGGAGCCCAGGTCTGCCAGGCTTCTTGATGCAGAGCCCAGGTCTACCCGACCATGCGGTATTGGCAGCTAGATATAGTAATATGAAAAAACAGACACACTTCTAAGTCTCTCTAAAATCTCTGAAATATAGAAAATCCATTGCAGAAAATTAGCATCATCAGGCTTACAATAGAATGGACAATGTGCTGTGTGCACCAAAATGAACTTCTGCAGCAGCTCTAGCCCCTGAACCCCTATACCAGCTATTGTCAATCACTGTGCCATGGCACATTGGTGTGCCGTGAGTGGTTCACAGGTGTGCCACAGGAATTTGGGGGAAAGTCATTTATTAGTAGGGCCAATGGGGATGTGAGCCCCCCATTGGCAGCATAGTGTGCCTTGGCAATTATCAAAAACCTGATGGTGTGCCTTGACAATTTTAGTGCCTTAACAGCGTGCCATGAGATGGAAAAAGTTGAAAATCGCTGCCCTATACACTCCTTCATGGTTATGGAATCCACAAGCCAAAAAGCTACTATAGCAGGCCAGTTTCCTCCCAGGTTTGATTCTGTTAGGGAGGGTCATGGATGCCTTCCTGGGTCTGGTGTGCATAGTGTGTAGCAGCAGTTGCCACTTCATGCCTGTGGTTGTGCCCCCAGTATCATGTGCAGGCAGTGAGTTTGGGTGAGATTGGAAAACATAATATCCCAAGAACTATCTGGACCCCCTCCTTTGGTTCCTGGACCCCCTTTCTGACCCTGGGCCCGGGTACAAATTACCCCCTTTATCTTCCTCTCCTAGGCCCTGATCAGCAGCAATACTCATTAAGTTCAGGTCTTCATTTTTTACTCCATATATGATTTTTAACAGCAGCCCAGAATAACAGTGTAATAAGAGACACCCAATTCCCTGCCTCTCAGCAGATTATGAAAGTTTAGTGGCTTCTCTTATTAAGAACATAAGAAGAGCCCCAAGATTTGAGCCCAAAGGCCCATCTAATCCAGCTTCCTCTATCTCACAATGGCCCACCAAATGCTTCAGGGAACACACAAGACAACAGCACAACCTGTGTCCTGGTGCCCTGCACCTGGCAATCAGAGGCAGCCTGCCTCTAAAACCAAGAGCTTGCACATACCTACTATGACTTGTAAGCTGTAATAAACTTTTCCTTCAGGCAAGATGCCATCACCACTTCCTGTGGCAAGGAGTTCCACAGACTAATTACATGCTGGGTAGAGAAATATTGGCAGGGAGGTGTGGCTGCAAGACCCCACTGCTCATTTTCTCAAACTAGAAAATATATATATATATTTTTAAGTTAAATAATCCAGTTCTGCCTGCCTCCTCCCCAAGTTATAAAGGCTGAGTGGTGTATATTAATGGCCAGCAGTACTACTCACTTCACAAACAAGAAAATTAATATATATAAACAAGTTTGTTTTTTTTAAGAAAGCTAAATAATTCAATTCTCTTGCCCACCCTTGCAATTGAGCAAAGCAGTACTTGCATCAGGAGGGTTTTCTTTTAAACTACCCTCCAGTTTGTGCCAACAAAGGCTGCAATCCTGCCCACACTTTCCTGAGAGTAAGTCCCATTGAACAAAATAGGACTTACTTCTGAGTAGACCCAGCTCTCTGCTGACCCGGGAAGTCAGGAGCAGCCAGCAGCAGCATGTGGAATGAGAATGAATGGCAGGGGGGCGGGACTGCAGAAGGAGGGCAGCTCCTGACTGGCTGGGGATCAGCCAGTGAAGTGGTTTGTACTGTTCCAAGAGCAAAAAGCTGGGTGATGTTTGGTTTGGGCAGGCTGGAGACTTGGGGAAGGGAGAAAAAGGACCTTAGCAGAGCACAGACAGCGCCGGGTTTTTTTAAAAGTGAAACACGTGTGGGAGGGGGACGCAGCTTTAGCGCCCCTCCGCGGGTTGCCTGGCCTCAGCGCCTGGGACTTTTGCCCCCTTGGCCCCATAGCCAGGCCCGCCAGTGGATGAGGTGGGAATGTGGAGACCAGAGACAATAGAAGAAATGGGGTGAGGAGAAGGGGAATGGCATCACCACCAACTGCTTCTAAGAGGCCGAGTTTCTGAGCCAATCTGACCCAGAGGATGGCAGGAGGGTCCACGTACAGATGGTCTGTTGGCTGCATTGGCTGTGGAGTGAGGTGCTGGCTGCAGGAGTGGGTGCTCCACTCTCTGCTGCGGGGCCCAGTCACCCGTGGGGCCCAGGGAAGCAAAATCAGCTGCACTGCCTTAAGATCAAGCCTGGGGAAAGCAGAATGAAAGGGGAATCCAGAAGAGAGGGGAGATGGAAGAGCAGAAAGAGAGGAAGGGAGAAAAGAGGAGATGATAAACCTGAGACTGACAGGGGTGAGAGAGTTTGGAACCACAAAGAAGGAGGTAGAGGTGGTCTGAAGGGGAAGACAGAAGTATTCCTGAGGGTGGCCAGCCACGGTGGCCCCAAAGAAAACTCATAAGAACATAAGAACAGCCCCACTGGATCAGGCCATAGGCCCATCTAGTCCAGCTTCCTGTATCTCACAGCAGCCCACCAAATGCCCCAGGGAGCACAACAAGAGACCTGCATCCTGGTGCCCTCCCTTGCAACTCCCAGCCACCTGCGCATCCAGAGGGGCAAAAAAGGGAGTCTGGGTGGTACCCATGAGCCATCCCAGTGGCTAAAAACAGCTGAGTCAGGATCTTGGGCTGGACAAGCCCGTAACTGGCAGAGATCTATACGATTTAGGGCACAATCCTAACCAAATTTCTAGTACTGGCATAGCTGTGATAATGGGGCATGTACTGAATCCTGCAGTTAGGTGGCAGTCACGGAGGTGTCCACAAGGTAAGAGAATGTTTGTTCCCTTACCTCTGAGTTGCATTGCTTTTACCTCGGTGCTGGAAAGTTGGTTAGAATTGTGTCCTTATATATATATCTATTTGTCCTGAAATACAGGCACCACTGTTTATTTGTATGTCACTATTTTCTCAGCAGAAGATAAAAAGATATAAGGTACTGTAACTTGCTCCGTGACTTCAGGAAGCAGCAGGAAAGAGATGAAAAATACATAATATTTTTGCATCACCATCCAAAACCTCCACAGGTGTAATTCTATAGCCATCAAAGATGCTGTGCCATTTCAAGCCACTCAAGGATTTAGTTTCAGGCAAAGTTTCATTTATTTGGGGGGCACAAACTGTGAAGTACCTGAAAATCAGGAAGACCCTGATGGTTTAATTGCTGCTCCAGCAGCAGCGGTTTAGCTTTCACTTAGCAATTTTTGTGGCTTAACATAACATTCCATTTTTTCCCCAGCGAAATGCTGCAGAATAAGGATGGGGTGGGGGGGGAAGGAGAGGATAAAATAATATGTATGATGCGCATCAATCAGCTTTCAACAGTGTTATTATCATCTGATGGTTTTGTATGTCAGTAGGTGTCAGCATTCAGTTACCATGTAATTGAACAATGTGATTGAATACTGGTGGCAACACGCCTGTGGAATTAATGCCAAACTCGATATACTCTGTGGTTTAGAATAGGATTTGGCAGCCGGGTGCATACTAATCTGTAGGGTTTTCTTGAAAAGAAAAACCCAGCTTTCGGTTTGTGTGCAAAACTCAAATTCGGCAACTTAAAACTAAGCAGTTTTAGCAACCCTAAATTCTTATCCATGCAATATATCTACCCAGTATTCATTTTCACATTCACTTAAATATAGGTGTCAGTAGTCTTGGTCTGAACCAAGGTCTTTGTTCCTTTCAGTGGCATCCAAAGAAGATGTTTTGCAAGTGCATGTTGTTCCATTAGAGTGCTACAATGATAGATGAAGGTGGAATGAACTTTCTCTTCTGTGTAGCTGTCAAAGGAACAAAAGCCCTGTCCCATATTTCTGTGAAGATGCCAAATGCTGCCTCCACTTACTTGTTGATGCACCAGTCTCTGCTCCGACTGCTTCTTGAATTGGAAAAAGGACAAGATGTGTGGTGCAGGGCAAGACATGTGGTGCAGGGGTGGCTGCTAAGGAGAACTGCCCCATCAGAATCCTATGAAATCAGTGCAGCCTAAATCCTGTGACTGCACACACATGTTCTGCCCACTTGCAGAAGCAGGTAGAATGCTTGTGCCATCACCGACTTGGGCTGCAGTGGGGCGGTTCTGCCACCCCCACAACTCACATCCCTGAAAAAGGGGATTGAATGGAAGTGTAGAGGAGAGTGGTGGGCTAGAGCGTCCACCTACACTTCATCTTTGAATCTGTCTCCATCTTTGACCGAGGAGCAGTGTATTTTCTTGACTTTTCTCATGGGAGGGTGTTAGTACACCGTGACTGGAAGTTATCGTGTGGGACAGGGAGAAGGCCTGTAAAGAAGGCCAATTCTATCCTTGGGATCATTAGAAAAGGTATTGAGAACAAAATGGCTAATATTATAATGCCCTAGCATGTATGCACTGCTGAAACAGAGACACCTGCGTTGGCTCGGTCATGTCGTGAGAATGGATGATGGCCTGATCCCAAAGGATCTCCTCTATGGAGAACTCGTGCAAGGAAAGCGCCCTACAGGTAGACCACAGCTGCGATACAAGGACATCTGCAAGAGGGATCTGAAGGCCTTAGGAGTGGACCTCAACAAGTGGGAAACCCTGGCCTCTGAGCGGCCCGCTTGGAGGCAGGCTGTGTAGCATGGCCTTTCCCAGTTTGAAGAGACACTTGGCCAACAGTCTGAGGCTAAGAGGCAAAGAAGGAAGGCCCATAGCCAGGGAGACAGACCAGGGACAGACTGCACTTGCTCCCGTTGTGGAAGGGATTGTCACTCCCGAATTGGCCTTTTCAGCCACACTAGACGATGTTCCTGAACCACCTTTCAGAGCGCGATACCATAGTCTCTCGAGACTGAAGGTTGCCAACAACAATAATGCTGTTGTACAAATCGATGGTAAGGCCACACCTGGAGTATTGTGTCCAGTTCTGGTCGCCACATCTCAAAAAGGACATAGTGGAAATGGAAAAGTTGCAAAAGAGAGCGACTAAGATGATTACTGCACTGGGGCACCTTCCTTATGAGGAAAGGCTACGGCATTTGGGCCTCTTCAGCCTAGACGCCTGAGGGGGGACATGATTGAGACATACAAAATTATGCAGGGGATGGACAGAGTGGATAGGGAGATGCTCTTTACACTCTCACATAACACCAGAACCAGGGAACATCCACTAAAATTGAGTGTTGGGAGAATTAGGGCAGACAAAAGAAAATATTTCTTAACTCAGTGTGTGGTCAGTCTGTGGAACTCCTTGTCGCATGATGTGGTGACGGCATCTGGCCTGGATGCCTTTAAAAGGGGATTGGACAAGTTTCTGGAGGAAAAATCCATTACCGGTTATAAGCCATGATGTGTTGGTGCAACCTCCTGATTTTAGGAATGGGTTATGTCAAATGCAAGGGAGGGCACCAGGATGCAGGTCTCTTGTTATCTGGTGTGCTCCCTGGGGCATTTGGTGGGCCGCTGTGAGATACAGGAAGCTGGACTAGATGGGCCTATGGCCTGATCCAGTGGGGTTGTTCTTATGTTTTATGTTCTCTGGATTGGGACCATAGTGATTTCTGCAGTTGAGACTGGTGTGCAAATCATAAAATTTGTCACTTAACTTGGGAAAACCCATAGATCCCCCCGATCATTATTCTTATGCCCTTTATTCAGTTGCAATTGGGGTGGTGCAACCCAGACTGCTGCCAGATGCCATCTCTGGTCTGCCCCCCCCCCCACCAATGAACAAAACAAATTAACCCTTTTTCATGCCCCTTGCATGATGATGTGAAATCCAGAAAACTGGAACTCCTGGTTTAATTTACAGATACAACATCAACTCTTGCACTGTTGCTGCAAATGAAACAGGAAGTCCCGCACTTCTGGGATTCACTGTGATGCGCAAGGAGCATGGTAAGGAGAAGAATGATTTGCTTTGCTTTTGTGAATGCAAAGTAGATTGGTGCAGCTTGGATCAATGGCAGGTTGGAAGGATGCAGTGGTGGCAGACTTGGGGGAAAGGCACCCCAAATTTGCCATCCATTAGTCCCCTTGCAATCTGCCGCAGATGCAACCCACTTTAGGTGACTGCAGGGAAGAGCCAGCACTTCTTGCAGTGCTCATAATATGCACACTGCATGACTACCCTCTGAAGTGACTGTAGCTATTTTCAAAGGAATGACAGTGTCAGACTGACCCATGTTAGAGTGCTGTATGTGAAGGCACCCTGTTAGCGAGAGAAATCTGATTTAGTTATAATTAAAAGCAAAACAGAAACTCTGCTTTCTTTTGCTCTGACTTGTGCTTTTATGTTGTTACTGATTTATTTAAAAAAATCCAATCACCAGGCAGCTGCTCCAATTTCATTGGCCTGTCTGTGGCAGTGACTGCAGCAGCTTCTGGAAGAGGCAGGCCCATGGAAGATCCCTTGTTCATAGCTCACTTGTTCAGATGTGTCAGAGGTTTACTAATTTCAGTGGTTAGAAAAACCCTGTGTGTGGGGGGGGAGGGATACCGAGCTAGTTCCAGTGTAGTTGGGACCCTGATGGCCACAGAATGCCTAGACTGCAACAGAATTTTTGCCAAGACTCAGCCACTGGAATTTGTTTTTTGGTGCCAGTCCTCAACACTCGGTCCTGTAAAGCAACCATAAAGAAAAACCTTTGCCGCACAAAAGGAAGAAATAGAGTGCTGGGCCAGAATTTGTCTTCCGAAACTGAATGTATTATTAATCAGCATTGCAGTAAGCCTGCAAGTATACAGCTAATGCTGGCTTCTGGTGTGCTCTCATGAAAAATGCAGTTTATCTCCCTCATTTCACCCTATCAGCTTTTCTCCTAGCTCACTTTACACAGTTATTAGTCCACAGAGCCTTTCTTCTCCTCCAAGACTCCATCTCGGCCTGAGTGCCATCCTTCTCTTGCCTCTGGAGGCTTTTGCATTCCCCTGGACTCCACAAAGTGGCTCATTTTGCGCATAGAAACCTCTAAATAATGACTTCATTTGGAAAATGAAAGCTTTTTGTTTTCACACTGTCCAATGAACACTCGAGACAACAGGTATGGGAGAAAGGGCCACTTTATTTAGCAGTTACAACAGAGGAGGAGGTTGAGACCTGCAGCATCCGAGGCAGCGAAGCCCCCTGTAGTGCAGAGGCAGGACCTCTGGGCAGTACCAGAACACCTCTGCCCCCAGGCAGGCATGCACCCGACTCCCAGTAGTGCCCTGTTGTTGGGCGGCGCAGCTCATCCATGTCTGTCCCTTAAGGGGAAGGCAGCCAGACCATGGGCTGTGCCACCTTGAGCCACTGAGCCTCTGAGGTGTGCCCTGCGGTCCCGGCCAGGGCCCCATCTAAGTCCTCGTGCCACCGAGCCCCTGAGGACTGAAATTGGGTTCCGCCCTACCTATGCCGCCTGAAGGTGCATGCCCAAAGTCCCCTTCATGTCTCCTAACCCGCACCACCTGCCTTCTTAAAGTGACCAATGGCAGCTTGAAGGGGGGGCAACCCCCAGCCCATGACAGTCTGGGGTAGGTGAAAAAACTGCCTGCCCATTGGCCAGTCTTGGCAGGCAGCAAAACATTCCTACCCAGCCCCAAATGGCGACCAGTAAAACTCAGACTGCCTTTAGGGCGGACGGGTGGGTATTCCACGGTGCCCACGTGCAAAGGAGGAAGAGGGCTGGGTATTGTACCTTTTGAAAGGCCCACCATAGCTGCCAGTCCCAGCCCCCTTCCACTCCCTCATTGGGAGGAGACTCTTGTGTCCGAGGCCAGGCTAAACAAACTCCGATCACCCTTCAATTGGGCGATCGGGATTCTTACTGAAAGTTTAAAATATCCTTCCTTATCATTAACGGACAACTTTGAGATTCTGTACAATGAGAATCCATTGCAGCCCTCTTATTTTGAATTGAGAGGCTTCTATAAAATCAGGGCTGGCCCATTCATGAGGCTAACTGAAGCAGTCACATCAGCCAGAAGGAGTATCCTGTGTCTCTGTCTAACTGACTTGTAGGGTTGTCATAATTCTGGTCTCCACAGAGCCACATAAACAAACCATCCACCTTTACAGTGGGCACCATTTGTATGGATGGAATATAACAGGGATCTATGGGACAATAGAGATACTGGACACCTTTCATGAGATTCCTATTGGTGGAGACTGGGATACACAATGTTGGGACTCAGGAATTGGCTTAAGTATTTGATTTTAACTCCTTATAATGTGCAAAACAGCCCTTTCTTCACAAACTGTGGCCAGCACATTCATTTCTCCATAGGACATCATCTTTTGAACCGAAGAGACAAAAGCAACTTCAGACTCCAGTTCTTTGGAATTCTGTTTCCTAACTGGTTCATTTCAGTTAGGCTTCCAATCACTTCATAAGAACTATTTTCTAATTAGAGGGCATTTGTAGGAAATGTGTAGAATTTTATATATGGGTATATATAAAATATACTATACATATTACTACTACTACTACTACTACTACTACTACTAGAGCTGGAGCTAGTAGTAGTTGGCTACAGCTACTACTACTGGCCCCAGCTCTGATCCCAGATACAGATAGCAGCTGACATGGGCAACATCAAGGGGATGTATGATGGTATCAAGCAGGCCCTAGGTCCAACACAGAAGAAAATTGCCCCTCTGAAGTCTGCCGCAGGCGAGGTCATCCAGGATCGGGCGCAGCAGTTGGAATGCTGGGTGCAGCACTACTCTGAGCTATATTCCAGAGAAAATGTAGTCACCAAAGAAGCACTGAACAACATTGAGTGCCTGCCTGTGCTGGAGGAGCTTGACAGTGAACCAACCCTAGAAGAACTTCACGTGGCCCTGGACTCCCTTGCCTTTGGCAAGGCACCTGGAAAAGACAGCATCCCTGCTGAAGTCCTAAAGTGCTGCAAAGAGATCATCGTCACTGAGCTGCATGAAATCCTCAGTCTCTGCTGGAGAGAAGGTGGAGTACCTCAAGACATGAGGGATGCAAACATCATCACGCTGTACAAGAACAAAGACGATGGGTCGACTGCAACAACTACCACAGCATCTCTCTCCTTAGCATTGTAGGAAAGCTGTTTGCCCTTAACTAAAGAGGCTCCAGGTACTTGCAGAGAGCGTCTATCCAGAATCGCAGTGTGGATTCCGAGCCAACAGGTCCACCACTGATATGGTATTCTCCCTTAGACAGCTGCAGGAGAAATTCAGGGAACGACAGCCACTCTTTATAGCCTTCATAGATCTCACGAAGGCTTTCGACCTGGTCAGCAGGGACGGCTTCTTCAAGATTCTCCCCAAGATCGGATCTCCACCCAGGCTCCTCAGCATCATCAGGTCTTTCCATGAGGACATGAAGGGCACTGTAGTCTTTGATGGCTCCACATCAGACCCCTTTGACATCCGAAGCGGAGTGAAGCAGGGCTGTGTTCTTGCGCCAACCTTGTTTGGGATTTGCTTCGCTGTCCTGCTGAAGCATGCCTTTGGAACTGCAACAGAAGACATCTATTCCCGAACCTGACCAGACAGAAAGCTCTTCAACCTCTCCAGACTGAGAGCAAAGTTCAAAGTCCAGGTGAAATATCTGCGTGACTTCCTCTTTGCCGACGATACAGCTGTCACTACCCACTCTGCCAAAGATCTCCAGGAGCTCATGGATCGTTTTAGCAAGGCCTGCCAAGATTTTGGACTGATGATCAGCCTTAAGAAAACACAGGTCATGGTTCAGGATGTGAACTCACCTCCCTGCATTACAATCTCTGCGCATGAACTGGAAGTTGTCCATGACTTTGTGTACCTTGGCTCAACGATCTCCGACACTCTTTCTCTCGATACCAAGGTAAACAAACGCATCGGTAAAGCAGCTACCATATTTTCCAGACTCACAAAGAGAGTCTGGTCCAACAAGAAGCTGATGGAACATACCAAGATTCAGGTCTACAGAGCTTTCATCCTGAGTACACTTCTGTACTGCAGTGAGTCATGGACTCTCCGCTCACAACAGGAGAGGAAACTGAATGCTTTCCACACGTGCTGCCTCCAACGCATCATTAGCATCACCTGGCAGGACAAAGTTCCAAACAACACAGTCCTGGAATGAGCTGGAATCCCTAGCATGTATGCACTGCTGGAACAGAGACACCTGCATTGACTCGGTCATGTCGTGGGAATAGATGATGGCCGGATCCCAAAGGATCTCCTCTATGGAAAACTCGTGCAAGGAAAGCGCCCTACAGGTAGACCACAGCTGCGATACAAGGACATCTGCAAGAGGGATCTGAAGGCCTTAGGAGTGGACCTCAACAAGTGGGAAACCCTGACCTCTGAGCGGCCTGCTTGGAGGCAGGCTGTGCAGCATGGCCTGTCCCAGTTTGAAGAGACACTTGGCCAACAGTCTGAGGCTAAGAGGCAAAGAAGGAAGGCCCATAGCCAGGAAGACAGACCAGGGACAGACTGCACTTGCTCCCAGTGTGGAAGGGATTGTCACTCCCAAATCGGCCTTTTCAGCCACACTAGCTACTGTTCCCGAACCACCATTCAGAGCGCGATACCATAGTCTTTCGAGACTGAAGGTTGCCTACTACTACTACTACTACTACTACTACTACTACTACTACTACTACTACTACAGTATTTATATACCGCTTTTCAACAAAAAGTTCACAAAGTGGTTTACAGAAAAAAATCAAATATCTAATGGCTCCCTGTCCCAAAAGGGCTCACAATCTAAAAAGATGCAACGCCAGCAGACAGCTACTAGAAAAGACACTGCTGGAGTAATTCCTTCTCTCCAAAATTCCCATGATTGGGAAGAATTCATAGAGTCCTAATTGTAAAATTTACAATGGTTAGTGATTAACATAATGTAGCAGATAACATAACATAGCATGTTTTTTTTTTTCTTTATTAAAACTGCACTGCACCTCCTTGGAGAAGGTTGCTGCAAAATTAAATAAATCAGACCAATCAATCACCAGTCAGTTAAGTAGCATGTTATGTGAGTCTTTCCCCCACTGTGGCAGTGATTTCTTCTAAATTTAGCCCAGCTTTCTAAACACTCACTCAGACTCTCATTCTCACATGAGAATGTAGCCAAGTCAAAAAGAAAAATAAACCTCGAGTGTACCCTGGATGCAGAACTGACATTAATTCTTTTGTAGCATAATATCCTGGCAGCAGCACTAATCAAAATGTGCTTTGCTGTTTTGCTCACCTTGCCAGTTTCCTTGTGATGATTATTGGCATTATCATTTACTTGTCTCTAGGTGCTTGTCTTCATAAATTCTGATGGTCACTAAGATAGGGCAGCCTTTCCCAATGGTTACTTAATCCCATTTTTCTGCTCTGCATGAGCAGTTTATAAACACGTGATCGTTTGACTTCCTTCAAACCCCACTTATATTTCACTTTCATTGCCTGATTTACTCCTTCCAGACAGAAGATGAATAGTTGGCTCAGTGTATTTTAAAATCAAAACAGAATGGAAAAGGCTGGATTAATCATATTTTATTCCAAGCCCACTTATCTTCATCACCTATTGCTTAGCCCTGTCAGGAGTGATATGTCTGCAATATCCTATCGGCTGGTATTTGCTCACCCTGGCATCATGGGGGTTTTGCTTATTCATGAACCCTGCTTGGCTTTATAACAAAGCTATACAGAGACCTTGTGAAAAGTTCCTTATGTATCACAAGGTTTTTTTATTATGAGTAAAAGAGAATTCCAAAAAAAATAGACATCCAGGCACAGAGCTTTCCATTCAAATCTAAAGAGATCTTAATATAATTAACATTTGTTCCATATGACTGGCCACATGTGGGGTTGCCATAAACCCTAAGTCTCATGTGATCAGCATCACATATATTCTTTAGTAGCCTGCATATCAATTTCCAAGCATTATGAGAACTAGACCAAAGCATGGAATGGTGCTGCAAAAATATATACAGTACTTCATATCTCTGTTACTGGTCCAGCTCCTACAGGAAGGATCCTACTTAGCCCATTCTCTACCAGGGTTGTGTTACCACACCATTGCCAAAGGTGGGTTTACAGTACAGTCTCAGTGGACCTCCAAAATGTGGGAAGTGCCTTCAGAAAAAAATTAAAAATGTCCATATTCCTGAAACACAATTGGTCAAAATGTGTGCAGGTAGAAAATAAGATACAGTTTGTTTTTCAGTGCCAATTTTTAGTCCTGTTCCTGAATTAGGTGCATTTGTGTGCCAGTTTGTTCCACAGCTGATTATAGATATTTACCTGTTACTGAAGGACTTCTATCAAAATGGATTACAAAGTCTAGTCCCTTAAAAAAAAAAAAGTAAAGTCCCAAAAAATATGACACAATTTCATTATTATATAAAGTGGGGGAATCAGCCAGCCAGCCAGCCATTGGCAACCTTCAGTCTCGAAAGACTATGGTATCGCGCTCTGAAAGGTGGTTCTGGAACAGCATCTAGTGTGGCTGAAAAGGCCAATTCGGGAGTGACAATCCCTTCCACACCGGGAGCAAGTG
Organism: Tiliqua scincoides; assembly: GCF_035046505.1. Classification (NCBI taxonomy): domain Eukaryota; kingdom Metazoa; phylum Chordata; class Lepidosauria; order Squamata; family Scincidae; genus Tiliqua; species Tiliqua scincoides. The sequence continues at coordinate 229,950,674 of NC_089822.1, read as the reverse complement.
CAGTCTGTTCCTGGTCTGTCTCCCTGGCTATGGGCCTTCCTTCTTTGCCTCTTAGCCTCAGACTGTTGGCCAAGTGTCTCTTCAAAACTGGGACAGGCCATGCTGCACAGCCTGCCTCCAAGCAGGCCGCTCAGAGGCCAGGGTTTCCCACTTGTTGAGGTCCATTCCTAAGGCCTTCAGATCCCTCTTGCAGATGTCCTTGTATCGCAGCTGTGGTCTACCTGTAGGGCGCTTTCCTTGCACGAGTTCTCCATAGAACCTTTGGGATCCGGCCATCATCCATTCTCACAACATGACCGAGCCAACGCAGGGATTCCAGCACGTTCCAGGACTGTGTTGTTTGGAACTTTGTCCTGCTAGATGATGCCGAGAATGCGCCGGAGGCAGCGCATGTGGAAAGCGTTCAGTTTCCTCTCCTGTTGTGAGCGGAGAGTCCATGACTCGCTGCAGTACAGAAGTGTACTCAGGACGCAAGCTCTGTAGACCTGGATCTTGGTATGTTCTGTCAGCTTCTTGTTGGACCAGACTCTCTTTGTGAGTCTGGAAAACGTGGTAGCTGCTTTACCGATGCGTTTGTTTAGCTCAGTATCGAGAGAAAGAGTGTCGGAAAGTGGGGGAATACCCTACAAACAACTACAAGGCCTTAGTTTCCCTAGAAAGAGTAATCTTTGCCTCCCAGTACATAATGGGGGGGATCATAATATGGGGCACAGGACATGGGGTGACCCCAACACTCAGAAGAGGGTGCAGGAGAAGAAGTTTCTTCGCTCTACTTACCACAGAAAATAATTCAGAAAAAATGCAGAAAAAAAATTGTTTTACCCCACTACTTACAATTGGTGTGTTAATGTGCCACTAGTACTTATAGGGAAGGTTATGAGTCTTTCAGGCTACATGGGAATAATCTTGAGGGTACCAAATATCTGCCACCAGCTCAGTAAGTATAATGTTGGCAACCTTCAGTCTCGAAAGACTATGGTATCGCGCTCTGAATGGTGGTTCTGGAACAGCGTCTAGTGTGGCTGAAAAGGCCAATTCGGGAGTGACAATCCCTACCATACTGGGAGCAAGTGCAGTCTGTCCCTGGTCTGTCTCCCTGGCTGTGGGCCTTCCTTCTTTGCCTCTTTGCCTCAGACTGTTGGCCAAGTATCTCTTAAAATGGGAAAGGCCATGCTGCACAGCCTGCCTCCAAGCGTAAGTATAGCTGCTGCTATTACCTGTTATATATTTCGTGTGCACATCAGTGGCAGGCTGTGGCACAAGAAAAATATGCCATAGAACAATCATCTTAACAACAATCTTAACAACAATCAAATACAACTACATTTTTTTTAACATTCACTCTGGGGCCTTTTTGTACAAAATATTAAGGTTATTATTATTATTTTTTAATATAAATTAGAAGCAGCAACACACCGCCCAATTCTATTGAAATTTCCCAGTGCCGATGCAGTGGGGCTAACGTGGCTTGCACTGTATCTCATGGAAGAATTTTGCAGTCTGGAGCTCTTCCTGTGATAAGAGGACATTTGGCTCCTTGCCCCAGGGAAAGCCCCAGTTGCTGCAAAGAGTCTACTTGGGCCTGTGCCTGATAAATCACTGGTAGAGGACTGAGTAGACCTACATCAGTGGATCTGGCTGAGGAAGTGGGATGGGATATAGTATTCATCAGCACTGCAGATCCTGCTCTCCTCTCAGTGGGGGACTTTCCACTCATTTGATGGGGCAAATGCCCTGGGCATGGAGCCTCACACACCTTTAAGACCCTGCAGAAGCCTCTCTGAGGCTCCCGATGGGGTCAGAAACGTGCTTCCAGTTTGCTGAAAGCACAGTTTAAAGCATTGGGGAAACTTCAGGAGGCTTCCCCGATGCGTCCTGGAGTTGCATGAGACATTGTGCGCTCCAGGTAAGTAGGGGGAGTGGATTTGCATGCGGGGGGGGGGCAGCATCCCATGGGGATGCTATCAAGGACCTTTACCCCAGGGTGTGTGGCTGGGGAGGTCCACCACTGTCTCCTCCTAGGATCCAATCACCCATTTCCACCCCTCCCTGCCCCGTTACATCTCCTTCCTGCCCTCCCTCGCCCTTTCCCTACCCTGCTCAGCACAGCGCTTACCTGCTCTTGTACACCCTGGGCCCTGCACTGGTGTTTGTGGGACAGTGAGGTCTCCCTGCTAGTGCTGCTAACTTGTGCACTCCTGATTCCTACACTTTACAGCACTTTTGCAACAGTCTGCGCTGGCAGAGCACTCGCTCTACCAGCGCAGAGGCACAATTGGATTGTGCCAACCGTGATGAACTACAGCAAACTTCAAGGGTCATATCAGGTTTGATGACAGAGAGGTGTATTCACGAACTGTCTAAAACTAAAATGGAACTTGGTCTGATGAATCACCCTTGGGAGGAAATTCCACAATATCTGATTCACTGCCAAAAAATACATTATTCTTAGACAAGCAGAACCTTACTACCAACACAGAGCCACATGCTGGAGTTATGAGATAGGAAACAATAGACAACCACGGCAAATCCTCTCAAAATACACTACCTGTCTGCAAAGTAACATCGAATATGTTCTTTCATAAACAGTTCTTCCAAACTTGCTGCAAACCTTCTATATTTTTTATTTGGAAACTCACAATGGTTTATGCAGGGTCATAACCAGCCTTCCTTACTAGATGGAGCTTCCACATTTCTAAGAGCTCAGTCCTATTTTTCTCACCTGCCGTGCAACCATGCCGAAAAGGTATTCATTGGAGGGGCTGATAGTCTGGCTTGGGAGAGGCAAGGAGAAATATTTCCCCTTAACTCTGGGTAAGCTTATTGGTTGCCAATGGGTCTCCTTGGACCTGTGCCAGCTCTTTAATGGGTGCAAGTCTGAAGGATGAAAGGGGTTTCACAGACTGTACTGCCTCTGTTTGAACCGATTACTGTGAGGGCCTTTTACAAATTAGGGAATAAATTTGGGAATTAAGCAATATGACCATGAAACAGGTGAGGTGAGTTCAAGGAGCATTTTGCCCCTCCCTCCCCCAGTCTGAACAAATATTCACTTGCATCTTAGCCTTATTTTATTTTGTTTAGTTGCTAACCTTTGGAGGAAGGACTCCAAAGGATTATCAGGAAATAAAGCAGAGCTCAACAATTTCATTTGCAGTGGAAAAGAAAAGGAAGTTTTGCTTATGGACTATGAATGAAAATTTGAAATTCAATTTAATGGGACACAAGTCCAACAGTGAAGTGGTGAAGAGCACAATTTTCCTTGCGTAATAGGTGAAAAATGGGTATGTTTTCTGGATGTAGTTGGTTTATGCTATGTATCTTAGAAACATCTAAGGAAGTTCAGCATTGACAGCACCTTCAAACATCATTTAATATGAATAAGAAGTTATTCCCAGTAGTTATTGTTCACATTCCGAGGAGTTGTCAGCTGTGAGAGAATGACAGGTAAAAATACCCAGGTGGTTACAATTTCCTGTCAAAAAAGTAAGGCAGAAATGTACTCTTAAGCTGCATTACACAGACACATTGACCACCTACAGAAAGTAGGACTTTCAAAGACCCCTCAGTGTGGGCTTTTCCATCATCGACTCTTCTTCACAATCCCAGACATTTGCTGGAAGCTGATAAGTTTTCTTTGCTTCATGAAGAGCATCATTTCGATGCCTTTTGTATCATACATTTTTTTAAAAAAGAGAAAAAAGCTGCTCATTTTATTTTGACCACTTCTGCCTTTATTATGTGTGGCTCTTTTTCAAGAGTCAAAGGAAATAATTGTAGCTCCAAGTACTGTATTATTAAGATAAAATATAGCTCTGGATTCAGCCCGCCTAATTGAATTATGGGCCACCGTCAAGTGTTAGCTATTGTGCTATCACTAATCAGCATGGAAGTGATTCATACTGAACAACCTGCAGCTCACTGGAGAGAGGCTGAAGGAATGGAGCAGGCTGGGAGCAGCTCCAGTTGCTTTCAACTATATATGTGTAAAAATGGATTTGGCTTCCAAGATCTCACTCTTTGTCCAATCGATAGAAATCTCATTTTTACTCCCAAGGTTTATTCAATTAGAAATGGTTTTTAATGCCTCAGAAACCAAAGATGCCCTAACTAGCCCAATATTAAAGCCTCCAATAGCAGCAGCTCTGAAGTTATGGTTCACTTCCTATGGATCCAATTTGTTTTCCCCTCTGCAATATGTGGTACATTACAGTGACATGTATCAAAAGTCTTGATGGATGCAAACCAGAATAGAGGAATTCTTCCAGTCTGAAAAAACCAGAGGCAAGTTCTTATCAACTCATTTCGGTTCAGCGCCATTTTTTTTTAAATGATGTTCTGAAATGAAAGAATACTCTTACCAGTAGCCTAATATCAATTCTGTCCCTTGTAATTAATATCCATTCAGAATCCAAAATTTTAACATGGTTCCTCCTTGACATCTTCAATACAAGAGATTTATGGTAGAGGTTTAAAATATTATTTTAAAAATCAGCAGTCCAGGTCTATTTAAAGAACAGATGTTGCTTGACATCATTTTTATATACACATGAACATGGTGCTGGGAACAAACCAGGAAAGTATGACCCAGGCCAGTCTCATAGTATGTTGCGTGGGCTGGTGGCATGGAAGCATCAGGTTCCAAAGGCCTTTAGAGGGGAAGACCAAACTTTGGTTCTGCAGGGAAGATAACACTCTTCCCTGCACACACAGCTCATTTAGGAGATGCCTTGCTTTCTTTGGGAAAATTAAATAACTGGCTAAACCTTCCTTATTCAATAGATTTATAGCCCAGCCCTATTGGAAGCTAAGCAGGGTCAGGCCTGGTTAGTACTTGAATGGGAGACTGCCTGGGAATACTGGGTGCTGTAGGCTTATACCATAGTCTTTCGAGACTGAAGGTTGCCAACCAACCATTCCAGGCCTACAGCAGCAGATCTTGTGATCCTCTGCCTTCTGGCCAGATGCTCCAAGTGCCTGCCACACTGAGTGCATCACACTGAAGCAGGTAAGGTGATGGCAGGGGGTGAGTTGTGAGCAATTCAGGGGAGGATCAGGACAGTTCAGGGACAGGAGAGGAATTGATTTTGGCAGCAGTGGCACACAGCAGATCCGAATCCTTCTTTCCCATCCTAGACCTGCCCCCTGATTTTCCTTGGACTTATGCCAGCAGAAGAGCTTGTATGGTTCTAAGGAGTCATCCATTGATGACCAGGTGACATATGGAGAGGTACGTATAAAATATATTCACTTACCTCTCCAAGTCTGTCTGGTCACACACACACCCCACCATAGCATGCACACTCCATTGATGGCACTGCATGCTGAGAACTGATGGGGGATAAGTCACATTCTGTGAGATTCCTACTTCAAAGTAGTTGAGCGCTACACAAACCACCACTCACTCACCATTCCTCATCCACCTGGCACCTTGGCTGGCTGATCCCAGGCTGTCACGGTGCATGAGGATGCTGCGGTCCCTGCCCCAGTGCACTGGCAGCATGTGACCTAATGCGCTGTTGGAGACCCTTGTGCGAATACCGTAAAGCAGTCTCTGCTGGTAGAATGCTAGTTCTGCCAGCAGACTGGCCCCTTAAGACTGGGCTGTGAGTCTTTGAGTTCCTCTGAAAGAGAAACAGGTGAGGCTGTTCAAGGGAAGCCAGAGAAGCTTCTATAAGACCAGTGACATACCTCAGAAGTTACTGTGTATTCATAGCAAAATGTGTAAATCTATCTGAGAAAATAGTTATAATTTAGCCACAAGTGGATGCTTCCCAGCTTCTGCTGCTCTAGGAGAAAATGGAAGTTCTCCATAACAGGGCTTAAAGGATCTAAATCATAACAGACTTTTGGCATGGCTTGCATAGAGCCTTCTCGGTTTTGCCACTTATATCCAGACAAAAGAACTCAAATTTTCCAAGCTATAGTCTTATCACAGTCACCCAGAAAGCGGAAATGTTTCTTTTATGTTTTATCCTCCCCAGAAAGTAACTTCCATATCATTGAACATGGTATCTTTAAGTATCAGGCACACAGAACCATCAGAGAACGTTCACTGTGCCTGTGATCACACACCATGATTTGACATCCTATCGCACATTCTCTGCCATGTTCATTGAAGATTTAATATCTGACACATCTACCTGTTCCGCCTTTGATAGAAGCAAGGGGATAAACCAGACGAGAAATGCTATAACCATTACAAATGCCCAGAATAAAACTTGTTTGTTTTCTCTACACACTGTCCATGGTTTGAACATTCATACATTCGCTTAGTGGGTGTAATGTGCTTTCACATGGGGCACGGGCAATTGGAGAACTGTCATGATGACCAATCATATGTGCTAATATGTGCTAATTCAGGTGGTTGAACTCCAATCATTTGGGAAAGGAAGGGAAATGAGGCCACCTAAAAATAAAGCAGAGGTTTCTATATACTTGGGGAACCCCCTAGATATGCTGTAGCTTGTCTGATGCTCTGGAGAATGGGGGCTTCTGTCTTTGCTGTGCCTTTTGTAGGGAGAGAGAGAGAGATGCTGCCAAACACAGCTATGCTAAAATCACAGGTCACACTTCCAGCACAGGGAAGGGAAGAGAAAATGTGCCTAAAGGAACCTATAACTAAAGGAAGCCCTTATGAGTCTGTCACAAAGTGTACGCTTGAGAGCAGGTGAGATGCAGGGTATTAAAAGTGTCAGCTGAAATTTAAAAATGAAAGCAGAGACACTGGGAAAGAGGCAATTGGCCTGCTCAAGCCCATAACAGCTTATGATAAGTGTAATCTGTTTCCTTTGTCAACTGTTTCCTTTTTTCAGAGGAGCAATAGTGTGTTACAGTAGTGTGTTATACATTTTGCCTCCTTGGACTTGTGCCAGCTAAAGAGACCCATTGCGGAACCAGAGAGTTATGGAGGGGTAAGGGGATTCATGCTCCATCACAATATTTGCAAGGGCTGAGGTGGTCCAATTTTTATCCTTCCAATTAATACAGTTTAATATTGTGAGGTCACTATGAATATAGGATCAATCAGAACAGAAACCATGTTCACGTTCTTTTGTCTTCATTATGGCAATATGGCTCATCTTCTGAAACGGCCATGGTGCCAGAGGATTGGAGGATAGTAAATGTCACACCGATCTTTAAAAAGGGAAGGGAAGGGGACCTGGGAAACTATAGGCTGGTGAGCCTAACATCTATTCCGGGTAAGATGGTGGAATGCCTCATTAGAATCTCAAAACACATAGATGAACAAGCCTTGCTGAGGGAGAATCAGCATGGCTTCTGTAAGGGTACAACTTGTCTCACAAACATTTTAGAATTCTTTGAAAAGGTCAACAGGCATGTGGATGCAGGAGAACCCGCTCGTATATCTGGACTTTCAGATGGCGTTCAACATGGTCCCTCACCAAAGGCTACTGAGAAAACTCCACAGTCAGGGAATTAGAGGACAGGTCCTCTCATGGATTGAGAACTGGTTGAAGGCCAGGAAACAGAGAGTGGGTGTCAATGGACAATTTTCACAATGGAGAGAGGTGAAAAGCGATGTGCCCCAAAGATCTGTCCTGGGACTGGTGCTTTTCAACCTGTTCATAAATGACCTGGAGATAGGGTTGAGCAGCGAGATGGCTAAGTTTGCAGACGACACCAATATTTTCTGAGTGGTGAAGACCAGAAACGATTGTGAGGAGTTCAAGAAGGATCTCTGCAAACTGGCAGAATGGGCAGCAAAATGGCAGACACGTTTCAATGTAAGTAAGTGTAAAGTCATGCACATTGGGGCAAAAAATCAAAACATATATAAGCTAATGGGCTGTCTGTGACAGATCAGGAGAGGGATCTTGGGGTGATGGTGAACAGCTCGATGAAAGTGTGAACCCAATGTGCAACCATAGTAAAGAAGGCCAATTCTATGCTTGGGATCATTAGAAAAGGTACTGAGAATAAAACAGTTAATATTATAATGCCATTGTACAAATCGATAGTAAGGCCACACCTGGAGTATTGTGTCCAGTTCTGGTCACCACATCTCAAAAAGGACATAGTGGAAATGGAAAAGGTTCAAAAGAGAGCAACTAAAATAATTACTGGACTGGGGCACCTTCCTTATGTGGAAAGGCTATGGAGTTTGGACCTCTTCAGCCTAGAAAAGAGGCGCTTGAGGGGGGACATGATTGAGACATACAGAATGATGCATGGGATAGACAGAGTGGATAGAGAGATGCTCTTTACACTCTCACACAACACCAGAACCAGGGGACATTTACTAAAATTGAGTGTTGGGAGAGTTAGGACAGACAAAAGAAAATATTTCTTTACTCAGCGTATGGTTGGTCTGTGGAACTCCTTGCCACAGGATGTGGTGATGGCATCTGGCCTGGACGCCTTTAAAAGGGGATTGGACAAGTTTCTGGAGGAAAAATCCATTATGGGTTACAAGCCATAATGGGTATGCGCAACCTCCTGATTTTAGAAATGGGCTACGTCAGAATGCCAGATGCAAGGGAGAGCACCAGGATGCAGGTATCTTGTGTCTTGCGTGCTCCCTGGGGCATTTGGTGGGCCACTGTGAGATATAGGAAGCTGAACTAGATAGGCCTATGGCCTGATCCAGCAGGGCTGTTCTTATGTTCTTATGAAAATATGAGGAGGCAAAGAGTTTTGCATCGCAGAGAAGTCAGCAACATTAACACAAATGCTCCATGTGTTTCATCTGACAACTTATTTTCAGTGCCTGCATGTTATTTGGAGAGATTGTTGCCTGGAAGACCAGTATGATTGTAGAAATTTATTTTTGAGACATAAGCCATTTTAAGGAGGTAGAGTCTCAGTGAAAAGATTATTTTTTTTTTGCAATCTATCTTGTGTAAGATAAGATGAGCTTTTTTCTATGATGAAACCCATTCATTGCGATACTAAAATGTGCTCTTAAAGAATTTTAGAGCTATCCACAAAGATAAACTACTGCAGAATGGATACACACAACATTATTTTTAAACCATACCGTGCTATTAGAGAGACTCCATTCCAGAAAACAACAACAAGAAAAACAAAAACAGTTCACACATTATGAGTGCCTTACAGTTGGCAATGAAAAAAAAAATGCATTTGTGTGGCTGGGCTTCATGCTGTAGCTTTAAGCTCTGTAAATTGTTCCCCACATGCAACAGCTGATTATTTGGATTGGATCTTAAGAAGTGCACACAGAAGGCAGTACATACAAGAAGTTCCCTAACCCATCATTCCTGCAGTGGGTGCCCTGCAGCAGGTGACCTGTGAAGGATCAAGGGACCTTATAAGAGTATGAGACAGACCATAGATGGTTGTTCCCTCTGTAGTTGTCACAGTTTTCAGAAGGTCCCTTGATATACAGGTTATTGGGGTCTTTGGTGAGTGGAAAATTGGCCAAAACCAACCAAAGGTATCTTGTAAGTTAACTTTCAATTAATTTTTGTATTTAAATCTTAAAATCAGCAAAACCAAAAACGAAGGGGAAAGATCTCCTAATTTATTTTCAACTAAAGGCATTTTCACCATTCCTCATTAGCTATATCATAACTAATTATTAACATACTGAGTTGCTCATGGATTTTGCAATATGAAATTTTCTCAAATGAAATATTCTGTGTCCTTTGCTAAAGACCTCAAGCGGACTATGAATCAGATGCATTACGAGATCTACATCATTGCTCTAACAAGAAACAATCAAGGACCAGTGAGGATTAACCGACAAATCTTCTGTAACTAAAACTGGACAAAATGGCAACCAAAGTTTCAGTCCTGTGACAAATTTCTTCCTACCCTGCTATGAAATATTTTTCTATAGGATTTTCTTTTTCTTCTTTTTTTTTGGGGGGGGGTGGTTCTCAAGACATATGAAGGGAGACTGAAGTAGGGAGAGAAGGTAAAAAGTACATCAATCATTATCTTTGAAATCAGTCTCTTTGGTCAAAAGGGAATTGAATCATGTAACTGGAAGAAAAATTGACATTATGTTCCATTGTTTAGTAGATTTTGCAGAATTATACCGTACCTTTTAAAATTAAACTTTGCAGTATATGTCTGGGTATGCACACTCATACTCAGAGAGTTTCAATTATGAATTTGGAGATAAGGATGTTGCCAGGAGTTAAACACCCTGAAAAACTCCTTAGCTCATCTTTTTTCCCATGTGAACAAACTGCTTATATGTTCATTATATCCGCTGTGCTGCTGCTGCAGTGTCATGATTTGGGCTTATTTGTCCTTACTTGATTTATTCTCATAGCCAGTCAAGAATCAAATAGTGAGTGCAATGATGTTGTAACAGTATGTAACCAATCATTGTCACCTATGTAATGACATCACCACAGGCAACACACATAGCCCAATTCAATCTGCTGGCTTCCATCAGCGGAATGCATTTTACACCAGCAGAAGTGCAGGCTCCTGGCACATCACTTGACATTGTCATGCTTGCCAACGCTGCCAGCAAGTGCAACAAGGCTGCCAACACAGTCACTGGTGGCCACATATCCTGGTCGGTGGTGAGGCCACTGTACGCTAGGGCAAGTGGGTTGGTGCTGGGGGCAGCCAGTGCGAAAGATGTGGGAGCAACAGGGGTATTTAATGTTCCAGGCAAGAAGTGATTTTTACTTTTATCTACATCTAAATACCATTTTACAGAAGCACTTTATTTCTGGGACAACAGATAGAGATCTCTGCACAACTGCAGTATTTGCTCAGTCTCGAATGACTATGGTGTGATTCTATGTATATCTAACAGCACAGTCCTAAGCAATCTGCTCAGAAATAAATCCAGTTTTGACAGTTCTAGGAAGGGAAGAATCAGATGACTGTTGATTTCTGCAGGCCAAAAAAGGGGGCCTGGCTTTCTGTCCACTCCACTTGCTGCAAATGGGCTGAACTGTCTAAGAAAAGAACCTGTTCTTAGCCGGCCAATATAGAGGGGGTATGAGGGAGTATGAGGGGGTGGTATCCTGAACCGTACTACTTCAGACTACGGATGTGGGAGTCCTATTTTTGAATGATAGATGAATGTTATTATATGAAAAATAATAACATTCCTCATTTGTAATAAGTAACATGCTAGAGAGAAAAGGAATAACACATCTTCTCCTGGAAATTCTAATTTATTACATGAAGGATGTTTTTATGTGGGGAGCCCTCTCCAATTGATCTGAAGTGGTCTGATCCAGTTCGCCATCCAGTCTTGCCTATTAAATATGTAAAAGAGAATGTTCAGGGTCACCCTGGGAGGGCTGGTGGTTTTTTTTGTCCCTCTGTTAATATTCATTCTTAGAATGTGCACAGGGTGCAAACTTATTTTTTATGATTAAAAATTTTATGAAGTTCCTCCTAATTGGCAAAACATCTGCTTTCCCTGAAATTAATCCAACTCCTTTTGCCTATACAATGAAGATAAAATTCTGCATCCAGGCTGGGTGCCAGAAAGGCACTACGCTTAAGTAATAAGCGCAATTATCTTGATAATAAACACCAAGTAGGAATTAAACCCATGTTGGCAGATATATAGGACACTTAAATGCTAAGTGGGATTAATTAAAATCTAAAAGAGGTTCTGTCGCAGACAGATATAACAATAAATCAGCATGCATGCATTCAATATCACAATTATCTCTCTGTCGTATCAAGAACCTGCATTTAAACTCACCCACAATCTGGTGCTTAAGGAAGGCTCAGCAAATCTGTCACTGTTTGACACACAAATATATGTCTTAGAATTTAAATTGCTTCAGCAATTTAATTTAAACACAGAAACAGCAGAAAAAGAAAAATCACGTGTGTTACGTTTCTTCATATTCAAGTTCTCATTCTAAGAAAAGGAAAGCTGTACTTTTCCCAACATGACTAGGAGCTAAAGTGGGAAACCTCAAGAGTTGTGATAGGTCAGATCCAAAGGCTATTAGGCCAGCATTCTGTTTCCACCAAGCAGATCAGGAAGCCACCAGGAAGGTCAAAAACAGGATATAAAGGAAACTGCCATTCCCTGCTACTATATGCTCCATATTATGACATTCAGAAATATGTTTCTTCTGATATTGAACGTTCCATTTCTCCATCAGCACAATAGGCATTGAAGGAGCTTTTCTCCATGATAATGTCTAATCCCCTAAAAAGCATCTAAACTAGTAGTACTAGGTATATCTCCCATTTCTACAGACTTCTAGTTCCACCTTTTCCAAATATTCTGTTTGTGTACATTGTAAATTTCTATAATGAATAAGATCCAATGACCTTTAATCGTAATATGGAAGGGAGAATTTTTGCAGATGTAGCATCTACTAATAGAAGCTGCACTTGTCAATTGTTTTTTTTTTTCCCCCTCCGTACATTGTAACGATTAAATATGATACAGATTGTTGAACAGAGACTACCAGATTTATGGCCTTGTTTAAAAAAACTGGTTGAGAAGACAAGTCTTAGAGAACATATAATAATTTATGGATTGTGGCTTTCAATGCATGTGAAATCAGCTTTCTAACTAAAATCTAAGGAAATTGTGTTACCGCTTTTCATTGGATCAGAACTGCTTCTGGAACACCTATTTTATTGTTCGGCATATTTCAAGTCAAAACATCATTTCTCTATGCCTGTGGCTTAGTTCTTACAGATTTAGTAGTGAGCCTGTTTCTGTACAGAATAGCAAAGGCATTAATGTACTGCTTCGGTGCCTGGGACAGTGATGTCGCTACATCATGTGACATTGTGATGTCACTTTCAGATTCTCCCTGGAGGAGGAAGTGCTCACTGTGGCAGCTTCGCACCCCCATTTCTTCTCCTGTGGGGGCTTCTCTTTGAAGGAGAAGGAACAGGGACACAAAGCTGCCCGTGCCTTCTCCATAACTAGAGTAGAGACTGACGGGCAGTCATGTGCCCCCCACTAGCATAGTGCCCGAGGCAGATGTCCCTCAGACTCCACCCTAGTTATGCCTCTGCATAATAGTTCAGGTTGCGGGGTAAGGGAAATAGGAAAAGATGGCATAATTGATAACACAGTCCTATGCATGTCTTCTCAGAAGTAGGTCCCCTTGTGTTCAATAGTGCTTACTCTTAGGAAATGTGTATAGCAGTGGTTCTCAAACTCTCTGGGAGAGTTTGAGAGCCACTAAGTTCTTGCGTGGGCAGGAGGCGGGAGGCAGCAGGGGTGGGGAAAGGCAGGGGGAAGGCACCCCCTGCAGCCACCCGGGGGTGCGGGGACCCCGGCGCCACCTGCATTAGGGCTCCCCACAGCAGTGAAAGTGGATGCAGAGGGATCGCACCCCACCTCCGAAGTGGAGCACGATCACTCCGCATCCACTTTCACTGCTGCGGGGAGCCCTGCTCCAGGTCGTGCCGGGCTCCCCACACCCCCGGAAGGCTGCAGGGGCTTGGGTATGTGTACCCAAGCCCCTGAAGCCCCACTGAGGGGCACGATCCTGGGGATCACGCCGCTGCCTCCTCTCTGCCTCCAGGCTGCCTCTGCCCCTTATGGGGGCAGGGGCCAGGGCCTGCAGGCTGGGGTGTCATGATGCCCCAGTTTGAAAAGCCCTGGTGTATAGGATGGTAGCCAAGATGTCCTTCCATACAATAGTCCCCAGTATATCGAAAACTAAAGAGAATGTGAGTTTAAGAGGAAAATTCAATACTGTGAAGTTTCACTTGCTGGTACAACACAAAATCAGTATTATTGCCCATCTGCTATTTATGTAAAGTGGGCTTGTGACTCCTTCTCTCTGTGTCTTTTAAAAACAGGTACCTATCACTATGGGAACTCAGTTGTCTTTTGTAATCCCAGGCAATGTAACATACTGTAATCACTTGCAAACAGACCTTCTTTAAAGAGATTTATTCCCTAACCAAAATTATGCAGGTAGGTATTGTTATCTCAAGAAAAGTGAGATTAAGTGAATTTTCCTTCCCTCCCCCCCCCCACCTCTGGCTTGTCAAGTATTTTTTGTTCCATTTCTGTCAAGCCTTGAGGTAGATGTTCTTCATGCAAACATGTCTTATCTTTCATAAATAGACCCAGGTATTTATGCTGTTGGTGACCTACACAAGACGTTAACTTTACATAGCTGTGTTTATTTCCTGCTGTTAAATTCAATAACAAAAATCACACATTCCTTCTGCTCACAAAAAAGGGAACAGAACATGGGGAAAAGGCTTTGCAATGATCTTTACATTTCCGTTTCTCTTCTCCTTTTGGGTATGTGTGCTGCAAGTGTAGAAAAAGGGATTTTTCATCCATGTGGAGAAGACTCCCTCCATTGCTGTGAGATCTGCAGAGTAATCCAACCATCCTCCTTCCATAATTTTGGGGCAGATTTATAAAAGCCTAGGCAATTCGTGACACTGATCTAATTTACAAAAGATCTTTGGCATGTCTGAGCACCCTGAAAAACACTTGGAAGCACTTGCCTATACAAACAAGAGTTGTATGTATCTGTTCATGACTGGGCTATTCCAAACTGTTGCTGGGCTTTTGATTGGCCGGCTGCCTGGGGGGGGGGGGCAGAGCTCTGCTCTGCTTTCCCCACCCAGCCTCGTGAAGCCAGGCTCCGCCTTAGCTGTCAATTGGCCGGGAAGCCCTGGGGAGGCGGAACCTGAGCACCAGTCAGGTGTGTATGCTCCCAGCTGGGTTCAGTTCGCTCTAACCGGCAACCCCTCCCGCCCACCCTTCAGCCAGTCTGAGATTAGCTGGCTGCTCATTGAGGACTGGGTAGAAATTTTTTGCGATCAACCAGACTGGCGGAGGTTGACAGTTTTTTTGCCTACCCCAGACTGGCGAGGGTGTGGCGGCAGTTAGGGAACAATTGGATCAATTTAGTATATGACAAAGTTCCTTTGGTCGCTTGCCAGGTTATGTGCAGGGCCTGGTAGTCAGGAGTAAAATCTCAGTATCCAACTAAGGTAGTGGGGCACCCCTGCCTGGTCTTGTGATGCCTGGCTGGCTGCAAGGTGGGCAGCTTAACCCCATTACTGGACTCTTAGGCAGTGTGGGATCCTCCCCCACAAGCATGCTTATCTGACTGGCTTGCTCCCACAGGGGTATCAATGATAGAATAGCTCTGTCAAGGACAGAGCGCTGCCTTGAGTCTGTTGGTATGCTCTATGAGAACCAAGGGGAGGTAGACAGCTAGGTCCATTTCCCCAGCTTAGTGCCCTGCACATTAGTTTAGTAGTTGGTTGGCGGCTTGCCCTACTGCAGATTAAATTGTTAAGTTAAGAAAGTGGCCCATTTAAATCCAAACTGAAGTCTGGTGTCTTTATTTAAGGTGGTGCAGGGGTAATAGGACTGTGCCACTAATCAGGCAATTCAGTGCTGATGGAAGGCAAAGCAGTAAAATAAGTTTTTTAAAAGGTTCTTTTTACCCTTAAAAAGACAACCTGGAATATAAGTACAAGAATAAACTAACTACTGAAAGGACTAATCTGCCTTGCAGTGCAATCCTGTTCTTTGCCAGTGCTGGTGCTAGCCATAGTAAAAGTGCAGCAAAGCACTTTTCGATCACACTTGTGTAAGCTGTGCCAGTGGAAAAGTTTGTGCTATCCCGCCAGTTCTGTACCCCATACTGCAGCTGCCAGCAGAGGTAAGTGCTATACCAAGCAGCACAAGGGCTTGGAAAGGATGAAATGAAGGCAGGGAGGGGTGTTTCTGGGCAGGAAAGGAGGTGGTTCAGGCTTGGAGGGAGGATGGATGGGCATCGGAGGCCTCCAACATATCTTAACGCCTTCCCTGGCCCTGAATGCCAGGCACTTGGATTTGTGCTAGTGATTTACCTGGCGCAGATCCAAGTAGATCCATTGGGCAAGGTGGAGTGTTACACGGGGTAAGAGAACAAATGTTTCCTTACCCTGAGGAGACCTCAGTTTGCTCTGAACTTGCCCTGGATACAGTGTAGGCCACTCAACCCAACTCAACACTCCGTTGGCACAGCGGCATTCAGTATAGTGGTGAGGGATAGGATTGCACTGTTAATGTTTACTTAAAGACCTTTTTTTGCTAATAGATTATTACCACCCCACCCCAAGAAATAAATGCTTGAAAACTTGCAGTTTATCCCCTGTACTTTTCCTGTGAGGCTAAGGGTTTTTGACACGCTCATTTTGTATGTTGGCATCCTTCAGTCTCGGACGACTATGGTATCACGCTCTGAATGGTGGTTCTGGAACAGAGTGTCCTCTCCAGTGCGCGAAGCCTGGGTAAAGTAGATATGGAGGATAGACTGTTACCCATGCAGAAAATCCTCCCTCTCCACGTTGCTGAAACGGTCCAATGGAAAGGCAGAAGCCAGTACGGTTGGTTCCAGCGGCGTCGTAGGAGTTGCCAGAACTTGACTGTGTTCAGCCGCGAACTGCCTCAGGGACTCCGGCTCCGGATTTTGCCTTGAGGTTGACTCCTGAAGCCTCTTCCATAACTGGTTGTAGCCACAAGGCAGTGGAGGTTTGGGATCAGAGTTTTCCTTCTCTCAGATGAGCTGCCTTCCCAGGCTGACGAGGCCCATCTACCCGGTGGCTGTTTAGTCGCCTCTTACGACAAGTACAGCCAAACTGAGGGCCTATTCTTGTCGGCAGCCCAATCCTAACTCGCACTGGAACACACAGGCCAGCTTGGGGTTGAGGTTGGCTGTGGCTCAGCCTGGGGCAAGGAGAACCCTGGGTAACGTGGCAGCAGCCCAATGGGGCTGCTCAGACCTAAAGAGGTGGCACAGATCCGAGCAGCCTGGCACTGTGCTGGGTTGCCTGGAAGTGGGCTTAGGACCCAGCCTAAGTGCCAGATTCTGGTTCCACCATGCCTTCAGCACTGGGCCATCCATGGGCCCACCCACTGCCTGCCCTCCCCAGACCCCAGCTCCAGCCTGATACGGCTGGTGTGAAGTCACCCTTCCTCTGGCACAATGGTGCCAGTGTCAGCCTCTGGAGGCCGATGCAGAGATGTGTACCGACCTCCCAACTCTTGAGGTAGCATGAAAATGGCTTATGACATTTTTGCGACACCTCCGGGCCAGCGGGAGGAACTTGCATCAGCCCAAGGGCAAGTGAAGATTGCACCCTAATTTTGTTATTAAGGTAAAACGAATTGGGCATTTTTTTTTTCACAGCAATGTAGCACTTGTCGCAAAACTCATACATTAATATGATAGCCATTTAAAAAAAAAAATCACTGCTTTTCAATCCCCCTAGTTAAAAGCTTATGAGTAAAGTAGGTGTCATAACAGCCACAAATAACATAGCATTTCATTTACTGCAAAGTACACATCCCATCCTGCTGCTACACATTCTTTATCAGGCAAAGTAGTTACCACTGACTGTACCAAAAAGTCTTGGAAACAGCTTATTTTATGTATTCAAATTATCTATGAAGGAACTCAGTAATCATTAGAGACAGCATGTATGTGCAACAGTGGTTAGATAATATAGTGTAATTATGGGGATTATTTTACCCCTGGGACAAAGAGTGGCAACCCAGTGTTCTTTGATCTCACTGGAGCATGATGAACTTTGGGATAATAACTATATTTTGTTCAATAGAATTATTTGCTCCAATTAAACATCGAAGGTAGCTAGCAGGGCAAAATCCATTTCTGGCTACTATTTCTGATATACTTCCTGGTTTACGAGTGTCAATCTCTGCCACTATGAGCATCATAATGAAAATCTCTCCTTTGAGTTCACAGGAGGCAATTTCTTCCAACTCTCTTTGAGCAGCTAATTACCAGTTTTTCTTTATGTTTTTTGGACAAGAAGAATCTTGGGTAAGCAGCTACTTACTGTCTGCCCATGCACTCCCCAAAAACCATGTGAGACAATTATATGGGTGAAAAGGGGCCACTTTATTGATAGCTAAATACAGAGGGAAGCTTAAGATATGCAGAAGGCAAAGAGAGGACAGATTGTAGTGAACAGCAAATACTACAGTGCAAATGTTGCAAATGCTGGAGAGTATCAGACAATAGCCTGACCTTGAGATGGGTGTTTCCACCCTGACTCAAAACCCAGTACCTCCCTAAGGGACACGTGAGCTTATCCTTGATGAGATGGCTACAGGTGGCTCCTAAGAAACAATGCACAAATTCATTTAGAACATAAAAACATAAGAACAGCCCCACTGGATCAGGCCATATGCCCATCTAGTCCAGCTTCCTGTCCACCAAATGCCCACCAAATGCCCCAAGGAGCACACTAGATAACAAGAGACCTGCATCCTGGTGCCCTCCCTTGCATCTGGCATTCTGACATAACCCATATCTTTGAACAGATCTTTGAAATGTTATTAGCCATGACAGGTGACTAGGACTTTCATGTTCAGAACTCATGTATCACCGAATACCCAATACTGGAGAAAGGCACAATGGGGTGGCCATTATGATCATGCCCTTGTAAACCTTTTAGAGTTGCACGACCAGCAACAATCTGGATAGATATCATTCAGAGCCACAAAGATAATGCATAATATTCGGGCAGTGCAATCCTAACATGCGATGGAACAGGGAGGCCGGCAGGTCTGCCCCATATCCAGCATGAATTTGGGGATGAAAGCGACTTAGCCTGAGGCAAGGGGAATCAATTCCCCTTACCCTAAGGAGAGCTGCTGCAGCTCCAATGAATCTACTCAGGTCTATGCTACCTCAAGAGGTGGTGTAGATCCAAGCAGTCCAGCGTAGCCCCAGGCTGTCTAGGAATGGGGTCAGGATCTGCCACAAGTGCTGGGTCATGGCCTCACCCCACACTCAACCGCCATCCTGTTCATGAGGCAGGGTAAAGGGGTCACTTCATGTGGTGAGTGGTGTCTTTTTAAAAAAAAAATAATTAATTTTTAAAATAAATAAATTAATTAATTTATATCCCACCTTTCTCTCCAAAGGTATCCAAGGCGACTTTCAACAATAACCTAAAAGAATACAAAAAAACAATGTAAAAACACATTCCCAACATGTTTTGTGCACCCTACAGCTGTCTGCTGACTCCACTGGTCATCATCTGGGCTGCTGACCCCCCAAGTCAGGCCAAACACTGGACTGGGCAAGACACTGATCATGCAGCACCCCTTTACATAGAATCTGATAACTGAATCTGATTACATAAACTAGGGAGTCAGTTTTCTTTCTTCCCTTCATACGTAACTGAAACACACAGAGATGGAAAAGTTTCTTTCTCTGTATGTTAATGTTGCAGAAGTGAAACTTCTAGGCCACACTTCATTTGAGAAGAAGCAGAATGTTCCCATTATCAGCAGACGTTTCAAAGGCAGAAATGGAAATTGCCGTAGCTACTTGCCTATAAGTCGATCCCACAGATAAGTTGAGGGCAGGTTTTGAACCAACAATCATGGAATTTTCTATAACCCTCGGATAAGTTGGGAGTTAAACTTAGGGGGGTGCCTGACTATAGTTTTGTCTGATTTTACTCGAGGCCAGATCCTGAAAAATAACCCACCACTAATTGTTACCTAAGAACTGTAGTCTCTAATTTATTAAAAAATATAGTAAAAGATCATAAGATACATTTTTATTCTTTTTAAATTCTGGTCTTCATCACCTTTTTGTAAGCACTATCAGAGTAAATGCACTGTAAACAACACACCAGTAAAACAGTGGTTCCCAAACCACTCATGTACTCCCAGGGACACTCAACAGGACCTTTAGGGGTACTTGAAAAAGAATGGAATAATGGTAGAAAAAGGCAGGTCATGCTCCAGAATGCCTTGCAAGGACCAGCAAGGCAGGAACGGAGGTAGCTAGTTGGCTGTGAAAGCCCCATCAATAGCTAGTTTTTGATCATCAGTTCATGTATGAACCAGTGATTGAAAACCAGCACAGGAAAAAAGCTGAAACATAATATGGAAAGTGATCAGTCACCCAGAATTTCTCAGCACACTTCTGGTGCAAAACAATGCAAAGGCAGATGCTTCTGTTCTTCAAACAGATAAAAAGAGAAAACACTGTGATAAATACATGAAGTCTGGGCTTTCATAGAGAGGAGATGAGGGCTTGTATTATTAATTACAAACATTTTGCTAATATGAAGGGTACAATTTATGGAAATGGGCTGCCAAGGGATATGCAAGTGAAAAAGGTTGGGAACCACTGCAGGAGAACCAGGAATCAAATCCACCTTTAAGGTGTCTGGTGTGTTAAGCCAGAAGCTCCACGTACAACATACAACCCAGAACACATAACTGGGAGTGTGCAATTCAATTCACAGCAGAGAGATTCAGCTGCATATATTTGCAGCTTTTTTTACTGAGAAGTAGACCCACTGCTTTCCATGGGTGTTATTCTGAAGTAAGGGTGCATTGAATTGTAACCTGCTTCAGATGGAAAGGAGGATTCCCATGCTGGTGTTTCAAGAAACAGACCTGCTTTGCAAGCATTTGCCAAGCAGAACCAGAACCAGGCTACAGCAGAAGGAAGGAGATTAAAAGGTTAACTTTGGCTGGAATTTCCCAGTTGCTGTAGAAACGGTATCTGCCCTGCCTGCCTACCTGCCTGGTGCCTGCCTGCTGCTTGAGAAACTTGGCGCCTGCCTGCCTGCCCCTTGAGAAAGGAAACTGTTCAGAATTGAAAGGCTCTGCTCTCTGATTGACCCAGAGATCAGGCAAAGTGAGAATTGGAGCTTGATTACTTGGCAAAAATTTCACGTACTATAGGTGAGTATCTATGGTAGGTGTTCCATTGTCTTTGACCTTTCGTGGGGGTCAAGCACCTAGCCACACCTGGGGCCATCGGAAAGCTTCCTTTAAAAGGTTATGCCATATCGAATGCACTGTTGGTTCATTTCACTCAAAAAAAGGGATTAACATCTTGAACTCTGAAATAGAAGAGTAATACATGAAGAGTTTGGTACAATTAACTCTGACTTAAAACACTTTATTTTATTAGGCAGAGCCTCTCTTTTTTTTCCCCAGAACTAGTGAATAAGCAGACCATACATTGTGTGTGCTTTGGACTGAATGTGCTAGAAAAATTAATCAACAGGGCATATGAAATTTTAGCATATTATTATAATTCCAATTTAAGTGTTTGTCAAATAAACACTCAAATATGACCTCAGTAAAAAGATTCATTTTTAAATCATTTTACTTTTTTGTAAAGTAAGATTCATTTTACTTTTAAGTAAAAAGTAATCATTTCAACTTGACTAAAGTCTTCCTTTGCAAATTCCCTGAGTATCCCTTTCACAATAAAAATATGTGATTTTTGAGCATTGGGATGGCAAAGTGTAAACAAAGCCTTCATATTCAGATCAGCTTTCATTATGTTACATGGATAGTTGCCAATTTTCCTACTAGAAACTGCTTTATAGTACTTTTCTAATTTTTTTTTTTTTTTGGGGGGGGGGGGGGGGGTTGATGCATCTCTTTTTACCCAGGGATGGTGCCAGGAAAGAATGGAGCGTTGGCAAGATCCCTTATTCCCCCTCATTTCTATTTCTTCCTGTCTTTCTTTTCTGCCTCAGTCTCTCTTTATAGAAGACACCAGTCAATTTCAGTACACAAAGTTCTCACTGCCTTCTTCAACTCCCCCTTGCATGACCAAAGCACACTTGCATACTCTTTCTCCATGCTGAATAGCAACTCTCAGCATTTCTTTCTCCTCTGTACATTCTTCCCACAGTAGTACTGACAAGAGGGAAATATCCGTAACCATTGCACAGTTAGTTTCAAATGCATTTTTCGATTGCTCTGTTTTGTTCTGTTTTTTACTTATTTGCTAGTACCCCACCTTTAATATTCAAGGAAGATGTCCTTGAAGGTAAGGGCAGTTCAGCAGTGGAACAGATTGCTGAGCGAGGTGGTGGATTCTTTCTCACTGGAGATCTTCAAGTAGAGGCTTGACAGGCACACCCTGGAGATACTGTAGGGTGATTTCCTGCTAGAGGCAGGGGATTGAACTAAATGGATTCCTTCCAACTCTATGACTCTATAATTCTATTAATTAATCTCCCCACCCCCACCCCCCAAAAAACTTGTGTAATGGACTTGTGACTCAGGTCTCTCATTCCAACCTAAGTGCCAAAACACAGTATGTGTGCACCATGAGCCCATGGTCAAGATCTCTCATACACATCATTAGAAGCCTGTGCATCATGGTCCCCATACCTTAATGCATGGGTGGCAAAAACTACATATGCTTGCAGAAGGCAGGGTTTGGGCAATGGCAGTTTCTTTCATGTGGTATGAAAAAAACAGAACCCACTGAAAATCTTCCTTTTTAACAATATAAAAGGATACAGGAGAGTATTTTACCATTGTGGGCATAATGGAAGTCATATGAACTCATCTTTTACTGAGCTAATTCGGAGGTTCATCAAATCCAGCCCTGTCTACTTTGACAGACAGCACTCCCCTGGGTCTCAAGAAAAGGGCTTCCTAAGTTTTGCTACATGAGATTCTTTTAACTGGAAATACTTGGGATGTTCTCCATGCAAAATACATACTATGAACTAATACTATGAACTGGGGAGGGGGCTCATCAGTTTCTTTGTAAAGATACATCCTTCTGCCTTCCTCCTACAACAGTAGTAAGAGAACCAGTGAATGATTGTGCCAGCAATCAAGTAGCCAAGCAGTGAATCAGCCAGCTGTCAATCAGAAATTGAAGTATTTTGCTTGGGAATTGAACACTCTGCCCTCTTCATGATTGCCAGGTTCACGCTTAGGCAGTGGTGTGAGTAAATGCATGCAAAATGCCGCAATTATGGCAAGGGCCCACCAATCTGCACCAAGTGACCTGGAAGCATTCATCCCCAAAGGGAACACTTTCATCAAATAACAAGATTAGCAATTCAGCTTCACTCCCGTCATATATGCTGGCTTTTAAAGGATCATGCAGTCTGGTCTTATGCATCAGAAGCAAGTCTCACTGACTTCAATGTGAACTACTCCCAGTACTGCATTAATGGTATGATTATCTCCTTTTTGTAGCCTGGCTTCAGTGCATTTCTTTGAAGCCTTTCCTCTGATTTCATGTTGAGCAATGCAGAACCTGTAGAATTTCTACCTGTCATGCCTCTGTTAAAAGCACAGGACCTCTGCCAGTAAAAAAGGTGGCAATTCTGTTTGGTGTGGAAATAGCTTCAGAAATCTTGAAAATGAAGTCAGTTTTAGGACAACCAAATGGCACTTTAAATGACCTGTTCTTCAACACATAACATTCTTCGGCCTTAATGCACTAAGTGGCTTTTTTTTTTTTTTTTTTTAAAGTAATTGGACCAAAAAAGAAATATAGTTTCATCACTTCCACATAATTCCATTAATAGGTTGTCAGGACATAGTTGTGTTTCTGGCAGCATCAATTCAATTCTATTTTCACCTCCACATGGATCAGCAACGACCCTGACATCTTTGGTCCAATGTGCATGTAGAAATTGCTAGGCAGACATGGGTGCCAAGCTGTGGAATATAATTTTCTGACAATGTATGGTATCTGAGTGTGTAATTGGCTTCCAACCTCCAGTGCTCCCACTACAGGGCCTATTCTCAACTCCCTAGGCTAGTGGTTTTAATGACTGTGAAACCACCCACTACTTGTTTTCTGATTGCCCCTGTCCCTGGAGCACTGAGTTCTAGCTGACATTTGTAGCATTATATCTAAAAGGGCTGTGCATAGAACTTTGCCAAAAATACACTGAATGTGAGATTGGAATGAATGAGTTTATTCCCACGGCCTACTCACTGGCACTGTTTTCAGGAGAGATACTGCGATATGTGAAACAGTTCGGAAAATCCAAAGGCCATGCTGCCTGTGCACAGTGTTAAAGCACAATCCAGCCAAAATTATGAATGTGGAAAGCCCATGGAGATCAATGGAAGAGATGAAGCGTGGGCTTAATTCTCTTATTCAATGCAGTGGGACTGTACTGGCAAGCTGATCATATGATGTGCTCAATAATTACTACTAAGATACTAAACAATGAAAGTGTGTGTACGTGTGAGTATTATTAGGTGTGCATGTGTATGTACTAAGGGGAGGGACAGTAGCTCTGTGGTAGCAAAACTGCAAGTGCAATCCAGAGCGTTCTTTGGGCAGCACAAGACCAGAACTGGGCATTTCAGGGTGGGGGAGGGTCAACGGCAGACTGGGCCTGGGAGATGGAGTGGGAGTGGCCTCCAGCACTAAGGGGTCTCCTCCCAAGCAACCTAGCATTACATCAAGCTGCTTGGATCTGTGCCAGCAATTTAGCTGGCGCAGATCCAAGTAGCTTCGTTGTGGTGTCTAGGGCATTATTTAGGGTAAGGAGACATAAGCCCCCTTACTCTGAATTGTGCTCCAACCTGCCTTGATACAGCACAGGCCAGTCTGCCTACTTTTTCCAGCACAGGTTAGGATTGGGCTGCCCTTTGCATGCAGAATGTCCTACCTATCTTTAGGTTAGGCTGGAAAAGTACCCTGCCCAAGACTCTTTGCCCAGCCAGCACCCACAGTCCTGGTTAGATGGACCACTGGTCTGACTCAATATCAGTGCCATGCATATTTATGATGCATATGAGTGATTTTTGATGGCAAAAACATTCATATGGAAGTCACCTGAGTATTCTGGAACAATTGCAAACATTTATGCATGAAACAGTCTATACCAATTATCAGCAGTTAGTTTGACCAGAACCTTGGAAAAATGTGTTGAAGGCCAGGTCTTGAACAAAGCAAATAACGGACTTAGAAGTGCCTTTCAGCCCAATCCACTGCAACCCACCCACACAGCAAGATAGCGTTGTCAGTGCAGTATCCACTGAAATCTCTGTGGGAGCTTTGACCTCAAGAGACTTCCTAGGGAGAAGGGAAATTTTTTCCTTTGCCCCTGTGTAAGCCTCTAAGACAGCAATATTGCGGGCGCAAGTCTGCATTGACCCTGAATGTGGATCAGGTCTGTGAAGGAGGTCAGGATTCGGTGGGGCCACTGCTCCCAAACCTGCCACATTCCTGGGCCCAATCCATCCTCCTCTCTGCTTCCATCCTCACCTTGTTCCGTCCACCCAACCCTTTTCCACCCCCTCACTGCATCCCTCCCAGGCCCTGTGCAGCCTTACCTGACATGATGAGTGCCCAGCCTCCATTGCTGCATGGACCCAGCCATTTGCCACTTCTGCAGCAGCCAGGCCACATTCTCAAGTGGAGTCACATTTGCAACAGCTGAAAAGCACGCTATGCTGGTGGAACATGCATTCCACCAGCATAGTGTGTGCTTAGCATTGGGTCCTTAGAGCCCAATCCTAGGATTGCACTAGGCCTGCACAAGATACTTGTGCTGGCCCAGTAGGGTTACAAAAGTGCCATAAGGCACATTTGCGGCAACCTGTGAATTGGCTAGACCTGTGCACATCCATGCACTGGCCCACGGAGGCCAAATCCAGCCTCCATGCTGACATGGAGACATGAGTTTGAATGCCTGGCAGGGCTGCAGCGGTCCGATTGACTGCACCCCCAGCCACATTGTTGCCCTCCCAGCCACATTTGCTACCCCCTGTACTCCCTTAGCTACGCCACTGGGTTAGGATTGGGCTGCCCGTCAGTAAAGGTATCATTCATAGAGTATTGTTGCTGCTGTTTTAAGAAATGACCCAGTGGCTAAAGGTCTTATAAACTTTCATAGTGTTTTCATTTTACCTAGAGCTTCATTTTAGGCAATTAGGATACATAACGTCTGTCAAGAGACAAAGCTCCCACTAATGGACCTAATGGAAGTATTAATGGGATGCAGGGGATACTCTTGTTTTAATGATAGAAAGGCTGGCCATTCTGAAATGTCTAGCAGCATACTTTTGGCCCATGTTAAAAAACAAAATGCAGCATCATGTTGCAAAATGCCATCAAAGAAAATGTGGCAGAGAAAATGTGAACACACACCGACATTGAACAATATTGTAGCGTTGCTTGTGGGCGCACACACATGTTTAATAAAGCACTGAGAGCATTGTACCAGAAGCATTTCATTTAAATGTCGCTTCTGCATAAAGAACAATACAAGGAAAGAAAAGTGAGTCAGATTCTTTCTTTTGTCTTTTTCTGCTAGGTGTTCTTTACTTTATTCTGTGCCAAACATGCCAGAACTGACAAATTATCCAATAACATGCAAACCAAAGGCAATCCCCTCTATTGCATATACTAAGAAGTGACATTAGCTTATGAAGTATCCAAGGGCTTCATGCACAGAAGAGCTAATAAGCAGCCACAGTGTTGTGGATCCTGCTCCCCTTTCCCCATGTGGTATCACCCCAGTTCCTGCAATGAAAGTAGCAAGATGTTTGAACATCAGGTGCAACAAACTTGGAGACCTATTATTATTATTAACAGTATTTATATACCGCTTTTCAACTAAAAGTTCACAAAGCGGTTTACAGAGAAAAATCAAATAACTAAATGGCTCCCTGTCCCAAAAGGGCTCACAATCTAAAAAGATGCAAAAGAACACCAGCAGACAGCCACCAGAACAGATACTGCTGGGGTGAGGAGGGCCAGTTACTCACCCCCTGCTAAAAAAGGAGCACCCACTTGAAAAAGTGCCTCTTACCCAATTAGCAGGGGTTCCAATTAGCAGACCTATCCAAGGTTCTCAGCTAGCTCCTCAGCTACATGATTTCTTCCAGCCATGGCTTATCCAGTGGTTCATTTGTAACCTGCCATCTTCTGTTTACAAGTGCCACTGAATTCAGGAGAAGGCTGCAACACAGTTACTGGACAGCTTGCAGAAATCATTGTTTATATTAGGGATGCTTGAACGTGATAGGCCAATATTGTTCCTTTGACTGCAGAGTCACAAGGCTCACTACAAGGGGGATCTGTGCATGAACTTGGAGGCTTCTAATCCCCTTCCCACAAAAGAGAATAGGATACAGAATTTGGGGCTGCCACCAATCCCACCCCCTCCAGGGCCCAATCCACCCACCCCCATGGAGTTTATAAACCCACACGGGGCATGACTGGAACAACTAGGTCAGCCACCTCATCAAGCAGCAGCTGGGCCCACACTAGTCATTTCAGACAGGCTGTAAGATTCCCTTGGGGTCTGCTGTGTCTTTGCCTGTGGGAATCAAGGTGAAAGGGAGGATGAACTCAACAACAACATGTCAGACCTGTTCTCTGGCTTGAAATGGATACTCATGTTTGTGAGAAGAATGGTGCCATAGAGTGTACATGCAGTGATGCACTTTGGAGGGTGAGAGCATAGTGGCTTGGAAAGAGCAGTGGCCCTTTGCTCTGATGAATCTGGGAGACATGGGGTCAAAGCCTGGGCTTTCAGCAGGGAGTGTGCTGCACAGCTGCAGCCACTAGAGGCCACAAGGTTTTAAGGGATATAAGCAGCACCTGAAGCAGGGAGAGTTGGTGGGTTATAGTTGGAGAGATGGCAATGGCTTGCTGGCTAAATGGACGGAGTTTTTAGCTAACTGGCCTGTTAACTCATGGACTGACTCACAGCTTTGTTAATGGACTGGCTTATAACTTACTGGACTTTTGGACTGATTAACTGGCAACTTGCCCAGCAGACTGGTGGATGCATGGCGAACTGGTGGACTGACTTGTGGATTAACTGACTACCCAACTGATTAATGAACTGATTGCCTGGACTGAGATTGCTAGGTGGTGGAGAGCTGAGTGGGTGCTACTGCACCTAGAAGGACTGTTGCCTCAGCAACTGGGGGAGGGGCCCTGCAGACCCACAGACCACCTTTTTAACTGATGCTGGGTTACAGTGGTAGTGTTTGCTAGAGCTGGCTGTGGTTAAGCTGGGAGAATTAATTGGCTTAAAGTGGGCACAGGTTCTCTAGGCGAAGCTTGGAATGGGGATTTGGCAAAACAGGAGGGCTGCAGTGGAACTCTGCAGAGGACAGCGTTCAGCCGCCTGTGGCAATGGCGCAGGCCTGAAAAACAAAAGAATTCTGAGGAGTGTTGGGGGCCAGCAAGAGCAATGGTTTGATAACGTCAGCTGCTATGTAAGCCTTAATAAAAAGCAGGCAATAGAAACAGCTGTTTTCAAATGACTATGGTAGTGCTCATCATCTCAGAATCAACTTAAGTGGGGAAGAGTGACAGAGTTGAAATTGTGTTCCTTGAGCAGTTGGACTTGCTAGCATTATTTTTGTCCTGGTTGCCATGGACTGTCCATGTACAGTCCATCTTACGTAGTTGACCTGTCATGAACGTCCAATTAGGGGTGCTTGATCGAGCAAATACTTTGGTCCACAATGTCTGTGCACAGAACAAACACAAGCCTGCTCTCTGGAGTTTTTGTGGGCAATCAGATTGACCACTCAAAAAGTTCAAATGTAAATTGTTCACTACTGCTTCTACTCCATTCTTCCCCTTGCCCCCTCACAAGCAAATGGATAACTTTTGTGAATGGCAAAGGTAGAGGCTGCCACTTCCAATGCAGCCATTCCTGGTGGGGTTTGGCACTACCTATCTCAGAGTTTCCAGTGGAAAACAGATGTGTACATGACAGGGCTTTCCCCTTGGCAGTGATGAGAATAGCATCTGTTTTCCATTGGGCATTCTTGAGTTGGGATTATCAGTCCCAGTCTCCAGTGGGAAATATACTTTTGGGGTCTTGTAATCACCCATATCTACCTCAAAGGGGAGTACTTTGTTTGGAGGGAAGCAAAATCAGGAGATGGCTCTCCCCACAGCAGCTGATGTGCTGCATTTGGGCCATTTTGACTGTTACAATGGGGTCAAGCTTTTGTGAACACTCCCAGACCTTTTGCACATTCAAATCAGCAAAGTTTGGAGCTGTTGCGAGAGTTTGCCTGGAGTGTACATGACCTCCCAACCCCCGTTCGACCCACACGTGGAAGTACTTGCGCATCCCTGTCTCATACCTATGGTTCCCAGAAGATCTCCACCACAATGAAGAACATATGTTCTCAGCTATCCAGCTTCAGCATATGAGTGTGTAGTTCTTTGTTTACCAATAATATAGTTACTTGTATAATATGTAAGTTCTTCAGCTACACAAATCAACTGTAGTGTTATTTCCCATAGTTCTCATAAAGAAAACTATTACATATAAAAGGGGGTGGTGGTTCTACTCCATTCTTATAATATGGTATTTAAAGGGGAGGTCAATGACAAAATGTTTTCTAGTTATACAGGAGCACTGGAGACATACAGTGTCTATAAAATACATTAATTTACAAATATACCAGCAGAATACATTGGACACAAACTCAAGCACTAAATACGATTTGTGCACTTGGCAAACATACTTCCTAGTTGTTTTTTTTGGTGAAACATCAAGCTCTTTGACACTCCAACTGTTCAGATGGAGTGTCTGACACTGGACACTCTCTGTTCAGATCGAGGTCTAAAAGCCTTACTGCCCAATCCACTGTTAACTCCCTGCATGGCAATGCAGTAGTGTCAACATGGTGTCTGCCACATGCCAAGGGGGAGTTATGGCACATTTGTTCCCTTGCTCCAGGAAAAGATCCATGCTGGCCTGATAGGTCTACTCGGATCTGTGCCAGCAATATACATGAGGCCTCATGATACATGAGGGTGGTTCAAGTGCATGAAGGGGGGTCAAAATTTGGCAGATGCCATTGCCACCAATCTTGCCCCCTTCCTGGGCCTGGTCCACCCTCCTCTCCAGTTCCGTCACCATCCCATTCCACCCACCCCCTGCCCATTCACCCTGCTCCTGTCTCCCTTCTGGCTCCTGCACAGCTTTACTTGAGGTGGTAGGTGTCTTTGGTCTTTCCCCATGTGACAGCCACAATGCATGCTCTGCTGGCAGAATGTGCATTCTGCCACCCTAGTGTGCAGATAGGACTGGGCCCTAACTGGAGCCAGAGCTCATTTGACAAGATTTGGGGGGGGGACGACATAGAAGATTGCAAGACTGGTACACATAGAAGTTTGGTAAACATTCTTGGATGCATTCACCCCCAGCAATGTGATTAAGAGCGCAATTCAAAGGTGCAGTTGGAGTGCCTCTGGCTGCCTGAAACTTGCGCTGGATACTGAACAAGCCCGCTGGCCTGCCTGCTCCAGTGCAAGTCAGGATTGTGTTGCAAATCTCCACTCTAAAGAATTTCCACTGGATAGGAAATTTCAGTGCTCCTCAAAGTTTTGTAAGTCATAACCTAAGTTTGGAAGCTCTCCCAGAATCTTAAGCAATCCCCAGTTCTCCAAGCCGTACAAATAAGCATAACAGTGACACTTGAGTTGACATGCTGGAGTCCGGAGTTTGACAAATAGTGAATCTTCACATAGCTTTGCTTCCATGAATAATTTCCTGGGCAAATGCCTTTTCCATGGAGTATGACACTGCTGAATTCCTCACCAGAATGCAATGCTATCCTCACCGTCCTATCACCTCAGATTGCTTCTTTGTTTGTGAATCTCCTCTTCTTTGTTCTACTCTTCTTTGGATTCTAAATATCTCCTTTTTATTGCTCTTCCTTTTTATTAATATTTTAAAAGGACGATAAAAAATCTAAGCTTATTGGAGCTTTAGTTGTTATTCACACATCTGATATAGACCTCATGTGGTGAGAAACAGATGCTTGTAATTATTAAGACAGTTTAATCTTTCTACGTTATAAGGCAACTGGCAACCTTGTGGAAATTATCTTTTCTGACACACAGTGAGAATCACTTTCAATCACCAGATATGTTTTCTTTTCCTTTTGTTGGATACCAAAGAGTTAAACCACGTTTGCGCCAAATTGTGTGCTCTGTTCTTGTAAGAGATGTTAATGTTTAATTTATTTTGTTAATTAGCATCAAGTTACCGAAATATTTGTACCCACCTGAGTTCAAGGTGGCTTCCAAGAATTTTTTAAAAATATGCATATAAATATTTAACAGTCATGAGTATGACATTAAACATACATTGCAAACAATACAAAACAGAAATAAATTAACACATCATATTAAAACACACTAAAACAGCATCAATTAATACAGTTAATAATCTTAAAATATATGACCGTTATAAAAGCAAATGCTAGTTTTTTAATTAGCAATATTTTTTTTCTAACAATTAACATGGATAAAAACACTGCTATACCTCATGCAGCAGCTTGTGCAACAGCCAGGGGCCACAGCAGAGAAAGTCCTGATGCCTTTCACCAGGAGGCCTCTAAGCAGGGTTTTGTCTATGCCTGGCCTTAAGGCAGGGGCAAGATTCAATACGCTTTGAGACCTGAAGGTTCCAGGCCACATGAAGGTGGTGTTCTTATGTTCATAAGCTAGCTGTAATTGCTGTACCAGCAGTACAGTCACAAAAGCATGTGCCAGTGCCAGTGCTCATGCAACTTCATAAAACATGATGCTATGCTGGCGTTTCAGTAACACTACAGAGGCAATGCAGGAATTGCTACTAGAAACATTTAGTGTATTTGATGAATTATATGCTAGGAAAGTAGCTTTGTTCATGCACAGCTGTAAACCATGATTTATTGAGTCTTGAAAGCACACACAACTGCCTCAACTAAGGAGTAAGGCGGGTGCAGCAAACCCATCCCCATTCATCCTTCTGAGTTCCACCAGGCTCCACACCACCAGAGCCCATTCAAATGGTCCCTGACCATGACGCTGTAGCTGGGAAGGACCGGGGACCTGCCTCTCCAAGTAGGAGATCAAGGCACACCCTGGCTGATCCCCCTCCTGCTGAGCTAGCCCATGGGCTAGGTGCTCCTACAAGATCCAAATGTTCAGACTGGCCCTTCATCCTTTTCTCTACTCCAGTGGTTCTCACACATTTAGCATGGGACACACTTTTTGGAATGAGAATTTGTCAGGACACACTGGAAGTGATGTCATGACTGGAAGTGACATCATCAAGCAGGAAAAATTTTAACCATCCTAGTCTGTAATCCTACCCACACTTACCCAGGAGTAAGTCCCGTTTACTATCATTGTTAAAAGAATATACAGAGAGGTTGTTAAAAGTACAGGTCTGTAATATTTCCCCAAATGCAGTCACATACAATGGTAGCATCATGTCTAATATATGTCTAATATATTAAGAATAAAATATTGAAATGAATGGGGACCCACCTAGTGGGTTCCACAGTTTGAGAAACACTGCTCTACTCCTTTCCTCATGGTAAAGGAAACTTGCGTCTTCGACATGTTATGAATTCAGTTTGTTCCATGACAGAGCCTGAGGAAAAAAGAGATTAAGTATTCCATCTTCAGCACCCTGATCTGGGAGTCGGCCCCATTGGCATGACTGTGACATGACTTGCACGTAAATATGCACAGGTTTGAAATTCAAGCATTTGATGGGGGGTGGGGAGACAGAAATAGAGATCCTACAATGAAACTGAAACACATAGCCAGAGAGCAGTTATAAGGAGCAGGACACACTGAAGGACATATGTTGTCCCTAGTTGCCATATTTGTTGTTGTTTTCAAACATTCTGCTAGCAAGAAGTACCTTGAGCCATGAGCACAACGGTGCCTTTCCTAGGGGAAGCAGCTTTTAACACAGCTATCAGTGCAAGGGACGTGAATGCCTTCAGCTATGTATAGAGTGCTCAGGTGTGAGCTCCAAAGGCTCTTATTTATTATCACATTTCTGCCCAACTTTCTCCTTGCAACAGTAAACCTCAGTCTTTTAAGCTACTGCAGGTCTCTTCTTGCCTGATCCTGTGCAAGTTGACTCAGAAGGAAACCTCATTTTTTTTTTAATGGCGTTTACTCTCAAGTAAATTGTGATTAGGGCTGCAGCATTTTTTTTAAAACAGTTTACCATTGCTGCTCATCTAGAAAGCAAGTTCAACTGAAGTAATTCCTTGCTGATTTCAGGGTGTTACAGACATGACCTTAAAAAACCAACCAAACAAGATGTGCTGTTTTCACAAGCTCACCAATTTGTTAAGGCTGCCCCCCAAAAGGACAGATTTTTTAGAGAAAACCAAGTCATATACCTGGCCAAAATGAAAATCTCCACATCAATACATTGTGAACAAACAAAAGTGCTACCGGGTTGTTATATGGTCAGTATTTTATCTCTGTTTCCTTTTAATTTAAGGCAGGCGCCTGCACATGGGTCATTGGTGCTAGGTGCAAGAGCCCAAAAACCATTAAGGCTGCAATTCAATTCACTCTTACCTGGGAGTAAGCCCCATTGACTATAATGGAACTTACTTCTGAGTAGGTATGCATAGGATTGGGCTCTAACATGGTTATTTTCAGGAACGATGGCAAGAGGTCACAGATCCACAGGTCAGGAAGGACCAAGATTACCTATCCTTATTCTGTGAGTCTCGAGAATACCACATTGTATTTCCCCCCCTTCTCCAAGCACTACTGAACCTTCTCAATTTGATTGGCTCCTGGCATGGCGACATTAATAAGCATCACTTTTTACTTCTCAACTGCAGTTACACCTGGTGTGTTGTGTTTCAATTTTTTATCAGTCTGAATTTTGAAGTCTCACAAGATTTTGAACTATTCAAGCATTTTTTTGTAATCACTCTGCAATTTTGTTGCACCCATTTACAATGTGAATTATTATTGTGATTACTGTGATTAATTTGTATTGTGCAGATAATTTACACTTGTTGCAATCTTTTCCATTTTTCAGTGCTTTGTTATCCTGTATTTGTGTATACCCCCTACCTTCAAGAAGTCAACAAAGTGAGCTATGGGGGGGGGGCAGTTCATTAGTTGAGCACACACTTTGGATACAGAAGGCATGCAGATGAAGAATCTCTACGTAAGTTGGGAAAGACTCCTGTCTGGCCTACTGGAGACTCCTGGAGAACAGTCAGTGTAGACAATAAGCCAATTAGATGAACAAATGGTCAGACAGCAGAAGGCAGCTTCATGTGGCTATATGGATTAAGGGATTTTGATCTTGTCTTTCCCAAGACACCATATAATCAGAATAAAAATACATCAAAAAATAAAATCAGTTGGCTTCAAGAGTGTGAACACAAGCTATTCTCATACAACTTCTGTGTGGGTG
This sequence comes from Tiliqua scincoides, assembly GCF_035046505.1. NCBI lineage: Eukaryota > Metazoa > Chordata > Lepidosauria > Squamata > Scincidae > Tiliqua > Tiliqua scincoides. The sequence continues at coordinate 229,916,753 of NC_089822.1, read as the reverse complement.
TGAGAGAGAGAGGGAGAGGGAGAGCATATGTAATCCGAACCACATATTCTCACTTGAGGGAATTTTCAAAGAGACAAAGACGGAACCAGGTTGGGGATCTTACTACTCAATACAGCCAGGCCATCTAGCCTTGCAGCATCTTTTGTGTCACAGGCAACTTGCCACTAATCTCTTTCTGTATACGTAATATGTAATACGTAATGGAAAGCTCTTCAACCTCTCCAGACTGAGAGCATAGTCCAAAGTCCAGCTGAAATGTCTGCGTGACTTCCTCTTTGCCGACGATGCACTATCACTACCCACTCTGCCAAAGATCTCCAGCAGCTCATGGATCGTTTTAGCAAGGCCTGCCAAGATTTTGGACTGACAATCAGCCTGAAGAAAACACAGGTCATGGTTCAGGATGTGGACTCACCTCCCTGCATTACAATCTCTGCACATGAACTGGAGGTTGTCCATGACTTTGTGTACCTTGGCTCAACGATCTCCGACACTCTTTCTCTCGATACCAAGCTAAACAAACGCATCGGTAAAGCAGCTACCACGTTTTCCAGACTCACAAAGAGAGTCTGGTCCAACAAGAAGCTGACGGAACATACCAAGATCCAGGTCTACAGAGCTTGCGTCCTGAGTACACTTCTGTACTGCAGCGAGTCATGGACTCTCCGCTCACAACAGGAGAGGAAACTGAACGCTTTCCACATGCGCTGCCTCCAGCGCATTCTCGGCATCACCTGGCAGGACAAAGTTCCAAACAACACAATCCTGGAACGTGCTGGAATCCCTAGCATGTATGCACTGCTGAAACAGAGACGCCTGCGTTGGCTCAGTCATGTTGTGAGAATGGATGATGGCCGGATCCCAAAGGATCTCCTCTATGGAGAACTCGTGCAAGGAAAGCGCCCTACAGGTAGACCACAGCTGCAATACAAGGACATCTGCAAGAGGGATCTGAAGGCCTTAGGAGTGGACCTCAACAAGTGGGAAACCCTGGCCTCTGAGCGGCCCGCTTGGAGGCAGGCTGTGCAGCATGGCCTTTCCCAGTTTGAAGAGACACTTGGCCAACAGTCTGAGGCTAAGAGGCAAAGAAGGAAGGCCCATAGCCAGGGAGACAGAACAGGGACAGACTGTACTTGCTCCCAGTGTGGAAGGGATTGTCACTCCCGAATCGGCCTTTTCAGCCACACTAGATGCTGTGCCAGAACCACCTTTCAGAGCGCGATACCATAGTCTTTCGAGACTGAAGGTTGCCAACTATACGTAATAGCCATCTACTCTCCCCCCCCCATTTCTGGTGCAAGGATATGAGAGTTGAGTCCTTGGGCTATTTGAGCTGCTTCTCAGAATTTGAGATAGCACGAAATGTTCTTTGTATCACACACAATAATGACTAACACCAACATCTTTCAACAGTGAAATATTGCACCCAATATCTTGCCAATCGAAATAGCTATGAAACTGTTTCCGAGTGTGACAAGTGAGAAGACAATTATGTGTCGTTTCATACCAGTGCCATGGCAGGATAAGTGATGTTGTTTGTCTATTGTAGTCTTCATGTACCACATTCCATGTGGAATTTAGTAGCTTTCATCAATGAAGCATGCACCAGGGAATATCAGCTCGCTTTTCTTCTTTATCATGGACTTGCACTTCAAAATATGCTGGCAAGGGCTGTAGACTGCCATGTGGTTGCTCTGGTGCATTGACCTTTAGTTACGCTGGAAGATGAATGAGTTGAAGAATGCAATCAAAGTCTCGAGTGTTTGGTTATCAACTTCCTTAGTTATGTCTGACTGTGCAGCCCCTCAAGTGTGTCCCTTCCCATACTTGACAGTCGTCTGGCCTAACTGGACCTACTTAGTTTTTTGTGAGCATTTATTATGAACAAAGTAAAAAAAAAACTCTGTAGCTTCTAGGTGATGCTTGTACTCCTTGTAAAAATGCAGTAGAACCTCTTTAAGTTGACCACCCAAGGGACTGGAGGAATTAGTCAACATAGGGAGGTGGTCAACATACGGAAAAAAGGTATTTAAATATTATCACGTTTAGCTCCCAGGACAACGAATGCAAGGCCAAGTTACTATTTAGATTGGATTTTTAAAAAGTTTTATTGCAAATATCAATGAGAATTGATCCTCTTGCAATGCTTATATTTATATCATTTATATCTATATCAAGAGACAGAGAATAAACAGCCCACAATCAGTGTTTTAAAAAAAACCCTGAAAATTCATAAGCTTAAAAAAAATGTAAGTTAAAAAAAAACTTGGTTTCATAGCAGACAGGCAGACCAATGCTATCCCTTGCCAGCCCATAGCATGTAGCATGTTATATAGCCCCAACAGCTAAAAAACAAAAACACTTTTTTACTTAGGCTGCCTGGCCTCCACTGGGTCTCCTCGGATTCACTAAATGCAAGAAGGTGTTTGGTATGGTCCCTCACTAAAAGCTGTTGAGAAAACTCCACAGTCAGGGAATAAGAGGACAGGTCCTCTCATGGATTGGGGACTGGTTGAAGACCAGGAAACAGAGAGTGGTTGTCAATGGGCAATTGACAAAAAAAGTGGAGAGAGGTGGAAAGTGAAGTGCCTCAAGGATCTGTCCTCGGACTGGTGCTTTTCAACATCTTCATAAATGACCTGGAAACAGGGATAAGTAGGGAGGTGGACAAGTTTGTGGATGACACTAAACTTTTCTGAGTTGAGAAGACCAGAAGGAATTGTGAAGTGCTCCAGAAGGATCTCTTCAAACTGGGAGAATAGTTGTGTTTCAATATAAGTGTAAAGTAATGCACTGGTGATGGGAACTAAAGTGAAAGGACAGTGGCTTCACTATGTACAAGTAACCTCATGTCCCTCACAACTTGGTACATGTCCAGGTACAATCAGCAGCTGGCGCATATCTGTTGGCTATGTGCAATGTGCCCACCTATAAAAACCCTTTCGCACACACACTAACAGGCGTAGGGGAGGGATTGTCAGATGGCTTCTTGCTTTTACAATATGGGACAAACCAGACAAAACACAGGCTCACAGTATCACGTTCAGTGGGCAACTTACGGAGGGTAAATTAATACTCTGTGCAATGGTCGAAGTGGTCAAGATACAACTTACGGAGGTGGTCAATATAGAGAGCTTGGTCTCCCATAGTGTATATGCAGTGTCTGTCCATACTGTGAAAATTAGGTCAACTTAAGGAGGCAGTGTAATGGAAGATCAGAAGATCATCAGGTGGATGATGTGGTGTTGACAGTGATTCCATGTTTTGACAGCTGGTTGACAGCTCTGGGAAGGGCAGGGATGGCTCCACAGCTGTAAACAATCAAGACCAATAGAGACTCTGATGGACACCTGAGCTTGATTTGACCTTGATGGGACTTTGAAGTGACATGGACTGAAGAGATGGCTCACCTGAGTCTAATTTGGACTTAACAAGGGGCTAACAAGGTAGCTCACAGGTGAGCTGCATTTTGGATTATAAGACATCCAAGGATAAAAGGCAGCTTCAGAAGGAGACAGAGCTACCCTGACCCAGAAGGAGACGCTACCTGACTAAGAGCTACCTGACCCATACCTACGGGAGAAGGGGACTGCCAGGACTCTGCTGGAGGACACAGAAGAGGACTGCCAGGACCCTGCTGGAGGAGACACTCTGCTGGGGAGGACACTAAGTACATAAGTACATAAGAACAGCCCCACTGGATCAGGCCATAGGCCCATCTAGTCCAGCTTCCTGTATCTCACAGCGGCCCACCAAATGCCCCAGGGAGCACACCAGATAACAAGAGACCTCATCCTGGTGCCCTCCCTTGCATCTGGCATTCCGACATAACCCATTTCTAAAATCAGGAGGTTGCGCATACACATCATGGCTTGTACCTCGTAATGGATTTTTCCTCCAGAAACTTGTCCAATCCCCTTTTAAAGGCGTCCAGGCTAGACGCCATCACCACATCCTGTGGCAAGGAGTTCCACAGACCAACCACATGCTGAGTAAAGAAATATTTTCTTTTGTCTGTTCTAACTCTCCCAACACTCCATTTTAGTGGCTGTCCCCTGGTTCTGGTGCTATGTGAGCGAGTAAAGAGCATCTCCCTATCCACTCTGTCCATCCCCTGCATAATTTTGTATGTCTCAATCACGTCCCCCCTCAGGCGCCTCTTTTCTAGGCTGAAGAGGCCCAAACACCTTAGCCTTTCCTTATAAGGAAGGTGCCCCAGCCCCGTAATCATCTTAGTCGCTCTCTTTTGCACCTTTTCCATTTCCACTATGTCTTTTTTGAGATGTGGCGGCCAGAACTGGACGCAATACTCCAGGTGTGGCCTTACCATCGATTTGTGCAATAGCATTATAGTATTAGCCATTTTGTTCTCAATACCTTTTCTAATGATCCAAGCATAGAATTGGCTTTCTTCACTGCCGCTGCACATTGGGTCGATACTTTCATCAACCTGTCCACCACCACCCCAAGATCTCTCTCCTGATCTGTCACAGACAGATCAAAACCCATCAGCGTATATGTGAAGTTTTGATTTTTTTGCCCCAATGTGCATGACTTTACACTTACTTACATTGAAACACATCTGCCATTTTGCTGTCCATTCTGTCAGTCTGGAGAGATCCATCTGGAGCTACTCACAATCACTTCTGGTCTTCACCACTCGGAAAAGTTTGGTGTCGTCTGCAAACTTAGCCACCTCACTGCTCACCCCTGTCTCCAGGTCATTTATGAAGAGGTTGACAAGCACCGGTCCCAGGACAGATCCTTGGGGCACACCGCTTTTCACCTCTCTCCATTGTGAAAATTGCCCATTGACACCCACTCTCTGTTTCCTGGTCTTCAACCAGTTCTCAATTCATGAGAGGACCTGCCCTCTAATTCCCTGACTGTGGAGTTTTTTCGGCAGCCTTTGGTGAGGGACCGTGTCAAACACCTTCTGAAAGTCCAGATATATAATGTCCACTGGTTCTCCCGCATCCACATGCCTGTTGATCTTTTCAAAGAATTCTAAAAGGTTTGTGAGGCAAGACTTACCCTTACAGAAGCCATGCTGATTCTCCCTCAGCAAGGCTTGTTCGTCTATGTGGTTTGAGATTCTATCTTTGATGAGGCATTCCACCATCTTACCCGGTATAGATGTTAGGCTGACCAGCCTATAGTTTCCTGGGTCCCCCTTCCTTCCCTTTTTAAAGATTGGTATGACATTTGCTATCCTCCAATCCTCTGGCACCGTGGCCATTTTGAGGGACAAGTTGCATATTTTAGTCAAGAGCTCAGCAACTTCATTCTTCAATTCCTTAATAACTCTTGGGTGAATGCCATCAGGGCCCAGTAACTTATTGATCTTTAACTTATCAATTAGGTCTGAAACATCTTCTCTTTTGACTTAAATCCTTGGTCCGGAGGGGCCGTTCAGGCAGCGGTATCTGCCCGAGGTCTTCTGCCGTGAAGTCAGATGCAAAGAACTCATTTAATTTCTCTGCCATCTCTAAGTCTCCTTTTATCTCCCCTTTCCCTCCCTCACCATCCAGAGGGCCAACCACTTCTCTGGCAGGTTTCCTGCTTCTAACATATTTGAAGAAGCTTTTATTATTCCCCTTAATGTTGCTGGCCATGTGTTCCTCATAGTCTCTCTTGGCCTCCCATATCACCGTTTTACATTTCTTTTGCCACAGTTTATGTTCCTTTTTATTCTCCTCATTAGGGCAAGACTTCCATTTACGGAAGGAAGCTTCCTTGCCCTTTATGGCCTCTCTAACTTGGCTGGTTAGCCATGCGGGCACCCTCCTGGATTTAGTCGAGCCCCTTCCTTTGCGGTATACACTTCCACTGGGCCTCTGTTACTGTTGTTTTAAGCAGCCTCCATGCACTCTGGAGAGATTGGACTCTTTACCTTCCCTTTCAGCCTCCTTCTAACCAGCCTCCTCATTTGAGGGAAATCTGCCTGTCGGAAGTCAAGGGTTTTTGTGAGAGATTTGCCTGGTGCTCTCCCCCCGACATGCATGTCAAAATGGATTGCAGCATGATCACTGTTCCCCAACGGCTCAGTAACATTGACATCTCTAACCAGGTCCTGTGTACCACACAATATTAAATCCAGAGTCACCTGTCCTCTGGTGGGCTCCATGACTAGCTGCTCTACGGTGCAGTCATTTAGCATGTTCAGGAATCCGCTCCCCTTTTCATGACCACAATACAAATTGACCCAGTCAATATGAGGATAATTGAAGTCCCCCATGATTACAACCCTGTCCCTCCTAATCACCTCCCTGATCTGTTTCCTCATTTCAAGGTCCACTTCTGGTTACTGGTCTGGAGGATGATAGTCCGCCCCCAGTATTACATCGCTCCTCAGGCCTGATAATTTAACCCATAGAGATTCTATGGTGGAGTCGAACCCACCTTCAATCTCTACTTTTCTGGATTCTATCCCCTCCTTAACGGCTACCCCACCTCCAACATGCCCCTCCCTGTCTCTCCTGTAGAGTTTATAGCCCAGGATTGCGGTATCCCACTGGTTCTCTGCATTCCACCAGGTTTCCATTATGTTCACTATGACAATGTTTTCACTAGTCACTAGACATTCCAGTTCTCCCATCTTTGCTCAGAGCCTTCAGGCAATTGCATAAAAGTATTTGTACATGGAATGCCCCAGGATATGCTGCTTATCCCTCATTCTGCCAAACTGTCTATCGCATCCCATCATGCTACCATTCCCAATTTCTTCTCCTACTCTGCCTTTGCCTTGTTGTCCAAAGTACTCTTTAAATTGATATTGTTGCTAGTGCACCAATTACTATCGGCAGCACTTTTACATGCTTCATCCAGATACGTGTCAATTCTATGCACAGGTTGCGGTATTTGGATACTTTCTCCTGTTCTTTCTCCAAAATTCACGAGTCAGGTAATAATATTAATAATATTGAGATTTTCACACAGTCAGGTAGATGTTATTGACTGGTTTGTATTATCCAGACCTCGAGTCCTTCCTAAGGACCTGAGATGCCTGGTTTTTATCCTATTTTGCTGTTATAAATATTGTCACAAGATGTAAGCTGTTCCCAGTAAAGCTGCTTTTTGTAGTTGATGGATGGCAATTTCTGTGGTCCCTATGCTGTTCTGGTGCTCTTCAAGGTGTTTTGGAATAGCATTGAGTGCGCCAATCACCACTGGAATCACTTTGGTCTTCTTCTGCCACATCATTTCAATTTCTACTTGTAAATCTTTGTATTTTGTTGTTTTTTTCCAGTTCTTTTTCTTCTGCTCTGCTATCACCTGGTATTGCTCTATCCATGATTTTGACTTGGTTTTTCTTTCTTCTTGAGTACAGATATGTCTGGTGTATTGTGCAATAGATGTTTGTCAGTGTAGCTGGAAATCCCATAACATTTTGGCATCTTATTTAAAAGGACTTTTTCAATTATGTGGTCCCACCTGTTTTTTGGCTGCAAGTAGCTTGTATTTTGTACAGATGTTCCAGTGTATCATTGTTGCTACCTTGTCATGCCTTTGTTTGTAGTCCATTTGTGTGATCTTTTTACTGCATCTAATTAGGCGGTCCACAGTTTCATCTGTTTCTTTACAGATACAACACTTGCTCTTTGTTGTTATTTTTTCTACTTTTGCTTTTATTGCATTTGTTCTTAAAGCCTGTTTTTGGGCAGCCTTTGTTTTTTTCTTCAAGTTGACTTTTTGAGCCACTGCCAGGTCTTGGTGAGGTTTGTTTTTCCAGTAATGTCTCACAAATATTGTCCATGTAGTGACTTTTCTTCTTGGGTCTTTATTTGTTCTTTCTTATAAGCCTGCTTTGTTTTGTTGGTATTTAATAATTTCTCACTGTTAACCATTTTAAGTTAGGATAACCATTTAAGTAAGAATAACCTCTGGGCTATCCTTTATATATACTTCAAGGTCTCCTTTTTCTTTCTCGACTGTATGATGGACTTGCAGCATTCCTCTTCCACCTGCCTTATCATCATCTTTAACAACAACAACAATTAATAATAAATAAATAATAATAATACAGGTATTTATATACCGCCTTTCTTGGTCTTTATTCAAGACTTTATTCAAGGTGGTTTACATAGGCAGGCAATTTAAATCCCTGTAGGGATTTTTACAATTGAAAGAAGGTTCTATCTTTCAAGAACCACAACATTCAGATGTTTCTTTCTGATCTGGCTTCACATTCTGGCCTCCATCCTCCCACGCTCAGAGCAGATGGAATAGCTCAGCTCAGCTTGTCAGCTGATTCAAGGTCGCACGGTGCTGGTGGCCTCGAACTGGCGACCTTGTGGATGTTATCTTCAGGCAAATGGAGGCTCTACCCTCTAGACCAGACCTCCTGATCCTAACAATTCAGGATCAGGTTGCACTGCAGAAGTGTTTGTCACAGTGGTACAGGGTTATGCTGTCATAAAATGGCTGCCAGCAGCAAACAGACATTTTGGGAGCACTGCCACAAGAGGCAGCAGTTCTCCTTGAATGTCACCAGACCCTACAGTGGCTGCTGGAGCAGGTAGCAAAGTGATGGGTGCAGGGAGAAGGCAAAACTGGTTGAGGAAGGAATGGGGAGTGAGGAGGCTGTGGAAGGTGGTGGATCCTGTGGCGATGGTGTGTTCTGGAGCCTATCTCCTCTGACAGCATTCTCCCTGTCCCCTTTCTCTCTTCCGGCTTGTACTTGCTAAATAGCTGGCACAGGTTCAAGGAAATTCTTGAGTAGAGGAAGGCTTATGGAGGGGTAAGGGGATTTAGATCTTCTTTCCCCCTTGAAGCTGAACTGTCCCCCTCACTGGATACAGCAGCTCCTTTGTGGCGCAGCTGCGCCAGCAGGGGGTGAATGGGAAGGATAGAATCAAGCTCTATATGTAAATTATTGCACATGCTACAATTTTGTTAGTGTCTTCACTTCCCCTAGTCACTATTTCATGTTGGCAGGTCTCAGAGTTCTGGGGGGAACAATATCACTACTGAAAGCATCAAGTCTGCCCATCCTGAAGCTACAGTAAATTACACAATTTCCTGTATTGCTGTATTTGCACATTTGAATGGAATGAAATGATGATCCTGGAATATTTAAGTGTTATTCTTTCTTCTTAGAGCAGAGCAGCAGAGTACAGTTGCTACCACCATGACAAGCAAATTTGATTTCCTGTCAGAGAAATGACACTTACTGTTTGTATGTTTTGTTCCTTCCCCATCCATGGAGTGCACAGTGGAAACAAATCTATTTACCTGATGCCTGACTAGCATCCAGCTTTTGCCAGGAATGCCTCAACAATGACCAGCACCCAAGTCAAGGTGATTCATTGGATCAATAATTCTTGAGACTGCACCTAAGAGGCTGAAAAATGTGATGGGACTTGGCAGAAGAATAATGATGGTAATGTTCAGCAAAATTGTTATTGATGTTTGGAGAAGGAAAACATTTTGAGGAGTGGGGAGAGCATGAAGTATATGGACCAATTTCCCCCAGATTGCTTATGGCTACTACACATTGGGTCTGTTGCTGTAATACAACAATTAACGCCAGTTAACGCGACTGCCAAGTCATCTTTGTCTCAATTTATTTGTTTGCTCCAGCTCCAATTTGCCTTCAAAGTTCTCATTACCTTGAATTGTTGTATTGATGAAGGAAGAAAAGCAAAGCATTGGTAAGTTGGGGAGAAAGCTATAACTGAGCTTCCCTAAATGCTTAATTGATCTTAACAGTATTTAATTATTCGAGCACAGAGGCTTGCCTTTTCTTCTTTGTTAAGTAGAATTAGACTTTTTGTGATGTGCTATATTCATTTCTTCTCTGCTAAAGAGACATTTCTCTTCCATCTGTACCCCTAAAACAATGGTTCCCAAACTTTTTAGAGGCCCTGGAGGCTTCTATCTGATCTATAAAGGCCAAGGGATGTGGCTATAATGGTGATGGGCAGGACTGCTCCCCTTTTCTAAGTGGCAGCTTGTTTAACTGTTGAGGCACATATCCTAATCTGCCTTGTCAGTTTTGTGAACCACAAAAAATTAGATCATGACCCACTGGGTCATTTGAGAACTGCTGCCCTAAGACACTGATGTGGCAGCCCCTCCAAATCCAGGCAGACATCAGACCTTCATCCTGCTTGGGACAATCATAGTGGAGCTAATTCATTTTTATCCTCTATCTTTAAACCAGCCATACACAACTGTGTGCTTGTGCTCATGCATCCTCGCTCCTGATCTCAGTTCCTGGATTCCTCCTGTAATCATATGGGAGAGCTGTTCATCTGCCAGCACAATCCAAACCTCACATTAAGCTGGCGCAGCAGCCCTGCACAGGCTGAGGATGTTGCAAACATGCTGTAAAGCACATTTGCAGAACCTGGAGAGTAAGAAGTGCTAGTGGTGAAACCTTCACAGCCGCACTGATGCAGCATCCAGATGTATGGCCAATGGCGAAGATTGGGCTGGGAGACGGGGTAATTGGAGAGTGGAACAAAGGCAGAAAGGGTGTTTCTGGGTGAAGGAAGGGTGGAACAAAAGCATATCAGGTTCTGGAAGGGGGCAGGATCAATGGAGCAGGCCTTCGCTGAAACCTCTCTCCCTCCCAGGCCCTGAACACTACACAGGACTGCTCGGATTTGTGCCAGCTAAATAGTTGGTGCAAATCCAAGAAGCCCCATTGGGGAGGCTGTGGCATTACTTGGGGTAAGGGGAAAAATATCCCTTACCCCAAGTAGACCTCCGGTTTGCTCCTAAGCTCTTCTGGAAACAGAGGAGGCCCTGTGGCAATGCTTCACCAGTACAGTTTAGAATTGGGCAGCCCGTCGCCCCTCTGTACATGTTGCTAAACCTTTAAGGTAAGCCTAGCAGTATTGTCAAGGGGCAGTTCAAATTGGAAGGGTTCAGGAGTGAAAAGTATCATCTGAGCCATCCCAGAGTCATGCTTCTGTCCTGCAAATACACTGCGAATTACAGTAGAACCTCCAAAGTTGACCACCTCTCTATAATGACCGCTGTCTTGCAATCCTGCCAAGTACACCAGTTTGTCCCATCCAAATATTCTAACTCCCTTCTAATGCCCACTTTTTGGCTAATTAACACCCTTCTTTTCCAAAAAGAACAGCTGTGGTGTGCAAAGAACTGCAGAACTCCTTATCAGTTGAGCAATTAACAAAATTTATTGCTATGTACAAACACAGACACTCCCTGCAAGTCCTCTTGTCCAGAAGCTTTCTCTCCCCAAAACTCCACTTAACTCAGTGGGTAAAGGTCTGAAGCCTCCAGTCCAAGTCCAATCCAGTCTCCAAAGCACAGTCCAGTCTTCCCAGTCCAGTCTTCTGCAGCAGAGTCCCTCCTCTCCAGCTGGCAGATGCGCTTCATTGTCAGTAAGTGTAAAGACATGCACATTGGGGCAAAAAATCAAAACTTTAGATATAGGCTGATGGGTTCTGAGCTGTCTGTGACAGATCAGGAGAGAGATCTTGGGGTGGTGGTGGACAGGTCGATGGAAGTGTCGATCCAATGTGCGGCGGCAGTGAAGAAGGCCAATTCTATGCTTGGGATCATTAGGAAGGGTATTGAGAACAAAACGGCTAATATTATAATGCCGTTGTACAAATCTATGGTAAGGCCACACCTGGAGTATTGTGTCCAGTTGTAGTCGCCGCATCTCAAAAAAGACATAGTGGAAATGGAAAAGGTGCAAAAGAGAGCGACTAAGATGATTAAGGGGCTGGGGCACCTTCCTTATGAGGAAAGGCTACGGTGTTTGGGCCTCTTCAGTCTAGAAAAGAGATGCCTGAGGGGGGACATGATTGAGACATACAAAATTATGCAAGGGATGGACAGAGTGGATAGGAAGATGCTCTTTACTCTCACATAACACCAGAACCAGGGGACATCCACTAAAATGGAGTGTTGGGAGAGTTAGAACAGACAAAAGAAAATATTTCTTTACACAGCGTGTGGTTGGTCTGTGGAACTCCTTGCCACAGGATGTGGTGATGGCATCTAGCCTGGACGTCTTTAAAAGGGGATTGGACAAGTTTCTGGAGGAAAAATCCATTACGAGGTACAAGCCATGATGTGTATGCGCAACCTCCTGATTTTAGAAATGGGTTATGTCGGAATGCCAGATGCAAGGGAGGGCACCAGGATGAGGTCTCTTGTTATCTGGTGTGCTCCCTGGGGCATTTGGTGGGCCGCTGTGAGATACAGGAAGCTGGACTAGATGGGCCTATGGCCTGATCCAGTGGGGCTGTTCTTATGTACTTATGTACTTAGTGTCCTCCCCAGCAGAGTGTCTCCTCCAGCAGGGTCCTGGCAGTCCTCTTCTGTGTCCTCCAGCAGAGTCCTGGCAGTCCCCTTCTCCCGTAGGTATGGGTCAGGTAGCTCTTAGTCAGGTAGCGTCTCCTTCTGGGTCAGGGTGCCAGATGCAAGGGAGGACACCAGGATGCAGGTTTCTTATCTGGTGTGCTCCCTGGGGCATTTGGTGGGCCGCTGGACTAGATGGGCCTATGGCCTGATCCACTGGGCTTGCTCTTATGTTCTTATGTGAACTGGATGCCCTGGCAATAACACCAGTTGAATTACAGAAAACCGCCATAATTGGCACATTGTCCGTCCTTCATCTACACCTAGATGTCAGGCAGATGTCCATGTGGATGAGGATTTACCAGCTGATAAATGTGTATCATTTTGTGTGTATATGATCATTATCAGCTGTGTTGTCATTGTGATGTGAATAAAAGAAGTATTTATCTACCACTTTTCAACAAAAAAGTTTACAAAGCAGTTTATAGACAGTTTATAGACAAAATCAAATCAAGTGGCTTCCTGTCCCAAAAGGGCTCATAATCTAAAAGTCGTAGAAGGAACACCAGCAAACTGCCACTAGAAAAGACAGTGCTGGAGTGAAAAGGGACAGTTACTCTACCCCTGCTAAGTATAAGAGGAACACCACTTGAAGTACTCACTCACTCACCTGCACACACATAGAGAAAGCCCAATCCTACCTAACTCCCTGCATTGCAATCCAGCAGTGCCAACTGTATCTCGTGGGGGAATTTTTGCGTGTTTGTTCCCTTCCCCTGGGGTATGCCCCTGCTGCCACCATGGATCAACTCAGACCTGAGCCAGTGCTATTGCTGGTGCGAATCAGTTGGGTAGATGGGACCCAGGAAGGGGGTTAGAATTTGGTGGGTGCTGCTGCTGCGCCAAACTGGGCCTGATCCACCGTCCTCTGCCCTCTGCTAAAGTACAATATATCCATTTTTAAAATAAATACAGACAAATACATAAAGATAACTTTTGGGCTCTCCCATCATTAGGTAACATGCTGCAGAAAAACAGCAGCAAATTCATTTTGGTTTCATTTGGATTTAGAAGTTTGCTGTACTTCTGCTAAGCATTCATGCTGATAAGCATACCTAATCTCTTTTAGAAAAAGATGGTAGTGAAAAGTAAGAAAGATGAACTCACCCATTAATAATATATGCTCACTGTCTAGCAAAGTGTGTGTGTGTCCAGCAAATAGCAAATTCCTCTAAGGATTCTGATTTCTCATATCCTTGACTCTCAGAGAGAGCAAAATCCCAGGTTGCACAGTTTATCCAGTGTAATCTTTATTATCACATTCTCTGAAATCAATTTCCATTCCAAAGTGGTGTATTATCTCCCATTGTGTTATTAAATAGTTTTTTTATAGGGGGAAATAAAGGATTGAGATAACATCTTTCACAGAAGGAATAGAAAAGTTAATGGACCAATCTAATGGTGGCAGGAACAGAAGCAAGTACACTGAATTTTTTATGGCTATATCCAATTACACGGAGATGTCAATGATCATCAATGAACTCCTATGAAAAAAGTATGATCATCTCTTAACCTACAAAGTTATCCATGAATGGTGCAAACAAAGAAATGAAATCTCTACTTTGAATAGCTATGGCTCAGGTATCTATCAGAAAAAAATGCAGCCTTTGCTGAAGTACCCACCAGAGAGACATGGGACAAGATGGCTTTGGAATAAAATTGTGTCAAATGTATTGATTAACATGAAATAAAAAATGACTGCCAAAGGTCCTGTCTAGGATACTCCACTCCTCCAATTACAGACACCTACTCTGGAGGAGACAGCTAATTTGCCTGGATGCCCTTGGGCAAAACTATCCAGGTTGCAACTATCCTTTCAGCAACCACAGCCAATCATTGGAAAAGGGTCAAAGCAGCTGGACTGTTCCTCCTACCCAGAGGCATAGCTAGTGATCTTTTTGCCCAGTACAGAGCTCAAGATGACACCCTGGAAGTAATGTCACTTCCGGGTTTGGATTTCACAGCTACTGTTTTTTAAAACTGAAAATTAAAAAATCTGCCACATCGGCCAAGCTACTTGCGACCTCCCCCAGCACCAGCTCCCTCCTACTCACCCCCAAGCTGCTGCCACTTCTCCAAAGAAAAAGGTCGCTCCCCACCTCTGTTCCCTCTGAGGTCTTACACTGGGCTGCTGCAGCCCCACCAGACACATTGGACTGGGAGGGGGAGAGCAGGGGAAGGAGAACTCAGGGCAGTCAGGTGGGAGGAAGCCCCGCCTGACTGACTGAGGCTCCAGTCATATCTGCACTTACCTGGGAATAAACCCCATTGACTATAATGGGACTTACTTCTGAGTAGACGTGCCTAGGATTGGCTCTGTGTGAGCGAGTGAAAGGAAGGCTTGCTTGCTTGCAGTGGCTGGGGGCAGGAGGACTTGGGGCGGGCAAGCAGGAGGAGGTTGTGCCTGCCTGCCTTCCTGCCTGCCTGACTGAGGCTGCAGTCCTCTCCACACTTTCCTGGGAGTGAGCCCCATTGAACACAATGAACACAAGTAGACATGCATAGGATTGTGCTCTGAGGCTGAACAGGAGGAGGAGGTGGCAGCGACGCCGTCCAGCTGCTGCCACTGATGGGAAAACAATAGTTTTCAATAGCAGAGGTGATTGGCAGCCCCACTGGGGAAGCTCCCTTGCCTCAGCGCCTGCAGGCAGCCATTGGTTCTCAGTGGGGGGCTGCGGCGTCCCCCCTGCACTGAGGCGCCCCATGAAGACCTCCCACAGCCCCGCCGAGGTCTCAGATGCAGCAGAGCAGAGCTACAAACTTTCTCTGCTCAGTGTCTGCTGTCGCTGCCTCGACCCCCTTCCAGGCTCCGCCAAGTACAGATAGGCAGCGCGTTCCCTCACCTCTCCTTTTTGCCCAAACATGGAGCAAGGGCTGCCCAAGGGCAACCTAGGGACCTCCCCACTCCCTCCCAGCTGCTGAAGGCCGCTGGGGGGGGGCAACAGTATAGCCTGTTGCCTCATGAGCATGCGACTTATACTTGGCTGCTGGGCAATGTGCCTGGCAGGGCCGCAGCAGCCCAAGGTAACTCACGCATGGGTGTAATTGCCCTGATATTGCCCTCTAGCCAATGATGTTGCCCTTCCAGTAGCTCTAGCCCGGTGCATTTGCTACACCCTGCACCTCCTTAGCTACACCACTGCTACTACCCTTATCTAGACAGCCTTTAAGGAAGATATCACAATTCAAGCTTGAACGATCACTAGTCTACCAGATAGCCTCTTGAGACTGGATCTCATTTTCCGTCTGATTCTTGCTTGCCTATGGGTAAGTATGGTTGTGCTGGGCCACAGCAGGCAGCTGCTCCAGGGCTGCTGTAGAGGCTAGCATGGCCAGCTGGGCTACCCAAGGAATTGTGAGAGTTCAAGGCAGCCCAGGGCAGGCCTGAACCTCCCCTCGAGGTGCCCTGAGGCCAAGCTCCATGAAGTCGCCCCTCCTGTGTGAAGCCCCCCCCCCCACTCACCTGGACTGACATGGAACACCACATGACTCCAGGACCAATGGGAGAAGCTGTCTGAGGCTTCCCCGTGGTCTTAAACTGTGCTTCCGGAAAACCAGAAACATAGTTTCCACCTATGTTGGAAGCCTCATTAAGGCTTCCTGCATGGTCCTGGGGTCACACGAGTTCCATACCCAGGGCATTTACCCAATTCATCTAAAGGGAGGTCTGCAGCTGGCCTGTGTGATGACCCAGAACAGGCAGGGCTTAGTGTCATGGCTACCAGTTTCAAATGCCGGTGGTGACAGGAGGGAGTCGGAAGGAGTGGGTGACTACCTCAGGGAGCCTCTCCTTGCTCCGACCTTCTGCTAGTCATCTGCATTGGACCCTGACAACTTATGGAGAGAGAAGAGCTGACTGGAGATGACCAAACCCCTCCCCCACCCTGTTGAGGACACTACTCTGCAACAAGCCCCCAGCCTTTCAGAATCATGGAAGTGGGGCCAAGCCAAGTGACTCCACCTCTGGGGGTAAGCAAACACCCTCAACCCCTCATGGGGAAACAGGCACACTCAGTCTTTCCCTCACTAACCTGCCAGAACCCAGTTACTTGCTGAGACCCACCTTAACCACAAGCGTTCCAGCTCTCCAGGTCAGCTAGTTCAGCAGATTTCTTTCCACACTGTTGCAAATGTTTGAAAATCTGTTTGCATACAAATAAAAACGACCACATTGTGTATATTGCAAAATAGCTGCCATCACATAGAAATCACTCAAAAATTTCTCTTCACTTGCAATTCTCCTCTAGGCCCTTCCTTCCTCTTGGCTTTCCAGTTACATGCAATGGCTTCTCCTGGTTTCCTGGAACTGGAAGATCATCCTCGACCATTTCTGCCTAACCCATCTGTAGGACTCCATAGCCAACGTCAGTAAATAATATTATGCCTGAGTATTTTTCCAAGACACTCTGAGACATAAAAATTCTTGTAAGCATGCAAATTGTCTTTTTGTTTTGCATTTACAGAGCATATGCATAATTCACAAGTTTCAGAGCTTTGCATCTCCCAACATGAAACTGGGACTAATCGGACTACAGAAAGAGCAGATGGTTATCCAGTTTACAAAGCACAACACTTTGGTGAGGAACTTAAGAAAGACAACATACTGTGACACAGAATGCTACTATCTGAATCTGAAAAGAATGTGTTGCCTGAGCTACTGGGGGGGGGGGGGGAGGAGGAAGCATTGGAAGAATACTTAGCAATATTTTCATTAGACTTTTTAAAATTCCGTTTTCAACCATAGAACAATGGAATAAAATTATTCTTGCCTTTGGGTAATGTAAGAAGAATAAAAACAGTTATTTAAGAAACCAAAAGAAGGACCTAGTAAATGGTCTAGGAAGACGTGAGCTGCATAACTGTGGACCCGTAAAAAAAAATTTTTTATGACAGTATTGGGGTGGAAGAATGGCTTCTTTCCCATGTTTGCCCTTCTCATCAGTGAAACAAAAGCCTTCTGTTTGGACCTTTCCCAATTGCTGCTCAGGATAGATGTGTGGAATCCTTCCCGTCTCAGTTGTTTGGCTTGGAAATGTGCAATATCACATGTTTGAGACACTGATGAGCAAAGGAAGATATGTGGTTTTTGGTGGTTGTTTTTTTCAAGAGCAGAATTTCTCAAATGGCTGGAGACCAAAAAGCTCTCCACTGTGCTGTTGCACATACTGCACAAGTGGTTTTATCCACAGAGTTCCACATTCAAAAAGCTGGATTCTTGCTAATGTGCAAATGCCTGGCTATGTCTCTTCCATTTGATGTCACTGGCCTGGCGGTGAAATGCCTGGGGCAAAACTGCTGTTGTTGTTTTTTCCGCAGCAGCTATTTGGAATCTTGTTGCAGAACTTGGACCAATTTCTCCACAACTATGCATGTGCAATGTTCTTATCCAGAATTCGAAGTGAAGTGGCATAAGGAAGGCACCTTTCCTCCTTATAGGTGTGTATTATCTTTCATAATTCCTGTGATGTGCATTTCCACTTCACTACAAAACATACTATAAAAAGTAGCCTTCACTAGATGGGGAGACTTTGGAATTATAAACAATCCCAAGCAGAGAAGTACAGTCTCTGTGAAAAAAAAATCTATTTTCAACAAATTACTCTGCAGTTAGGCATCTATTTCCTAATTTGTTTGTTCAATGATTTATAACTCTACACTTCCCACACTCAGAGTGGCTAATAACAATAATATAGCCATAAAACTCTGAAAATAATAAAAGGTAAAACTTGACAAAATACAATGCTAACCCAATAAAATTCAGCAATAATATAACATCAGCAGCAAGGGTAAAGCTTTAGCTTTCCAAAGCTTGCTTAGTGCAAATCATTGTGTTGCACTCATTTTTGAAAGTCAACAGGAAGGCACTTGACTCTGCAACCTGCTAGACTCTAGGACCTAGAGCAGGGGTCTCCAAACTTTGTGACCAGAGGGCCGCATCAAATACCTGGCATGGTGTGGAGGGCCGGAAAAAAAATTTAAATATAAAATTTAAATAAATAAATTAGAGATGGAACTTAGACGAGTGAATAAATGAATGAATGGGCTCATTCATTCAAACTCTCTGGCCCTCAGAACACCCTCCAGACACAATCAGAGCACAGTTCTGGTCATGTTCAGTTGAGTGGGCTGAGGCTTTCAGGGGACAAGAGGTTGGCCCGGGCCAGAAAGAGGCTTGCTGCGGGCCGCATCTGCCGGGGTTTGGAGACCCCTGACCTAGAGCATTCTCATCCTTTAGTGTGGTCCTGTAGAAGAGTGCCAGATATTCTGTTTATGTAGCACTGTTAATTTTGTATAATGCCTGTGTTGGTTCATACCCTAATAAGGTAGTTCATGCAATCTTTTTGAGCCAAACTAAATCTAACTGTTGCCTTGAACATTAGCATTGCTAGGTTGGATGTATCCAAACCAGGGTTGACAACTTCAAATCAGGGACTCAGGCTCAAGTCGCAAAAATGTATGATTTTGAGTGACTTGGTGACTCATGAGTCACACACGTGGAAGACTCTGAAAAAGACTCAAGTCAGTGCCCCCCTGATTCGGCACTTGTCTCCACGCATGCTGACTCGAGTCTGCCTGTGTCTGGGGGTGCTTGCTTACTGTTTGCTGTGTGAAAAACCTCATGGAGCCAGCATTATGATGGGCGAGCAGCAGGGAAACTGCAGCCAGGAGGCAGGAAATCGTTAATGTGAGCGGGAGGGCAGAGGCAGGACTGGGCTCTCTTTTCCCGTTTCTGATAGGAAGGAAGGAATGGATGATCGTAGGACAAAGGATGGGCATTCTGATATTTTCATTGACTGAGGGAGGGCAGCAGGAGGAGCCCAAGGAGGTTCTTGCTTTACAATTCGCTGGGAAGGGAAAGAAAGCAGGAAAGACAGTTCATAGTGATCATGCTTTCCACCACAACTGGTGGGGAGCAGAAACCCTCATTGAATGACTGGTTAAATTGGACTACTTCTTAGTAGGGCTGCAAAGAATCGGGTCGTTCTGGTCAGCCTCCCAGCTGCTGTGTGTGACCCTCCTCCCTCTTGCCGCTTCTGTCCCGGCTTTCTCGAACTCCCTGCTATCCCTCCTGGCATTAGGAGAGTGTTCAAAGAAAACTCTGACACACACACACACACACTTCTTGGCAGCAGCCCCGTTTTTGCCACAGTGGGCTTTTTAAAGGGGAGGGGAAACTTGACTCTTTTAGAGTCACTAAAGGGTGACTTGGAGACTTGGAAAGTGCCCCTGTTAGGACTCTTTTTCAAGTCAAGTCACAGAGGGCAGTGACTCCACATCTTGACTTGAGTCAAGCTGCACTGGTTTTCCCATCCTTGATCCAAACACCTGAGATTTTAGAGGTGGGACCTGATGATGTCGCAAAACTGCCAACTCTTGAAAAATTTGGGAAAATTCAGAGCCCAATCCTGAGCTCTGCACTCTGGCTTATCGCCAGCATGCACTGTCACAAACGTGCTGCAAGCTGCATTTGTGGGACTTTGTGGTAGCCCAGCACTGGAGCTAGCCTAGCACAAGCTCGTACTGGGCTAGCACAGGTGGAAAGCTAGTGCTTTGCGCTTGGCAGTTGCCCAAACTACCAGGCGTTGGAGAGGTAGGTGGGAGCATGGGGGGAGGTGGGGAAGAGACATTCTGGGGTGGGAGGAGGTGGGGAAAGGGTGAGAAGAGGGCAGGGAGGAAGCGTGCTGGGGGGAGGGAGTGGGGTGGCAGGAGGACAGGACCAGTGGAGCTCACATCCACTGGATCCTGAGCTTCATGTCAGGCTATGCATTCTGCCACGGAACTCTCTGATTCTGCGGCAGCTCCAGAACTGCTGTATTGAATAGCTCCATCTCGGGGCTACTTCCCTTACTCAGGGGAAAGGGACAAATGTCCCCTTCCCCCAAGGAGCCAGTGGCAACTGCCCAGTTGTTTTCAGGATGCTGTGGCAACCATTTTCAGCACCACAACAGCCCCACGCACCAGGCAGATCAGGATTGGGTTGTTAGTCAAGGGGTGAGGCCATGTAATAAATGAGTGGGACACGGCAGAAGTCTGAAATTAACCTTAACCACTCTTCTGAGAAAATCTGGAGGAAAGGGATCTTTCTGGCTAAACCAGAAGTCCTACTAAGCTTTCATTACTGGCACTTCTCAGGTTCACCTCAAGCTGAATCATATTTAAAGCAAGCATGTTTTCACTGGAAAGATGTGGTGACTTTACTTAGCATCCAAAGAAATGCATGGAAGAAATAATAAATGTCCAAATGGAAGAGTTTTGAAGAGACTTGCAGAGAACCTGACTAAGGCCAATAAGATGGTTGCCCCTGTAATGGCCAAAGGATTCCTTCTAGGATGATGGTTATTTAATTTCATTCAGTTTTAGCAGTTACCTAGTTTTTGGAATGTAGGAGACCGTATGTGCAATTCTCAGTCATGTGTTGTTTCTGTTCTGCGTGTTCTTCCTCTTACTAGCTGATCTTGCAATCTGGAGTAGACTGGGGCATGCTGAAAGCAGATACGTAACCCTCTTGTCTTTCAGGTTCTTTTTCTTCCACAGGGGAAACATGGACCCTCTTTGGATGCTATCAAGTCCATGAAGCACATTAAATGCATGCACACCCTCTACACCTGGGGTGTCAAACTCATTTCATACAGCTGGCGAAACAGCATTTATGGTGTCTGTTCAGGTCCCAAAGTGAAGTTATTAAATAAGAACTGAGGTCATTAAGCAGGCGATGAGCAGAAATGAGCACTTTTTCATTTAGGAACTCATTTAGCTGCAAATGACAGAAAAGAAACTATGCAGGTCTTGATCATATTTTCAAGATATAGAGGAGCCCAATTATGTGGCTCACCCTTTCAGCAGGGCCACTTCTGCCAAGGCATCACTTTGGAGTTCAGAAGCTGAAAGCAGCTGACGGTGGTGCTCAGTGGCGTCACTAGGATTTGCATCACCCGGTATGGGAGGACTGCGCGTCACCCCATGCAGTGGGCAGGGCAACACCCGAGGTGGTGGGCATGGTGATGTATCATTACCTTGCCCCACTGGTTTTTTGGCTGTACCTTTTGATAGAACACAGATCTTTCAATGTGGTTTGTTTCATTGCATTCTGCATGAATTTATGCATTGATTGATGTATAACATGATGGTATTATTCCTCCAAACTCTGATTTTAGTGATTTTGAAAACTTGTAGAGTCACACATACACCCGTGTCAACTTACTAACACCTTAGTGCAGCAGTTCTCATACTTTTAGCACCTGGACCCACTTTTTAGAATGACAGTCTGTCCAGCACCCACTGGAAGTGATGTCATGGCCAGAAGTGACATCATCAAGCAAATTAAAATAAATAATTATAGTTAAATTAAAATGAAAGAAATAATTAAATAAGGAGCCAGCCCTGTTCCACCAAGTGCGTTTTCTCTGTAGTCTGCCTGCAATAACCCCCCCCCCCAAAGAATCAGTGAGATCTTCAGCCCTCCCCAGTGCCCAGTTTAAAGTCCTTCTATTTCAGGCACATCAATAGAAAGACCTACCTGGCTTTACAAGTCTGAGAGCCCAATCCTATGCCTGTCTACTCAGAAGTAAGTTCCATTAGCGTCAATGGGGCTTACTCCCAGGAAAGTGTGGGTAGATTGGGCTGTGAGGGAAACATTGCAAGTGCAAAATAGAAAACTTTCCCCTTACCAGTTCAAGCCTCTTTGCTGGTCCTTTCTAGTGGGGGGGAGGCTGCCTTCTGGGGCTTTTGTTGTGCTCCAGTTCCATTGGATCGGGACCACTCTGGTGTCCTCACATTCCCCTTTGCCTGGCCTGACTACCAGCCAAAGCATGTCTGCCTACTTGTGAGTAAACACGACCGTGAGGCTGCTTTGCTTCCCATAGGGCTCCATACAGTCACAGCTGGGGGGGAGGGACCTCCTCCTCGGGTGTTTTTGGGGCTGCATTTATTGGATCAGGACCATTCTGAGTTGGAGTCCTCTCAGCCTGCCCTTTTCAATGGAGCAAGGCAAGGTCGCCTACTCAAGAGTAAACGCGGCCACGTGGCTTCCTTTCCCTTCCCATAGAGTTGAACACACTCGCAGCTGGTAGGGGGAACCTCCTTCTCGGGTGTTTTTGGGGGGCTGCACTCATTGGATCAGGACCATTCTGACATCTTTGGAGTCCTCTCAGCCTGCCCTTTCCGAGGGACTAAGGCAAGTGTGCCTACTCACAAGTAAACACGGCCACATGGTTTCGCTTGCTTTCCACAGGGTTGAATAGGGACCTCCTTCTCCGGTGTTTCTTGGGGGCTGCATTTACTGGATCGGGACCATTGTGATGTCGTTGAATTCCTCTTAGCCTGCCCTTTCTGATGGACTATTGCAAGTATGCCTACTCGTGAGTAAACGCGCGATACGGCTCTTTTTCACTTTCCATAGGGCTCCATGCATTTTTTCCTTCCAGTTTTTTGGCCATAACTTTTGAAAGAGCTATCTCAATGGGGTTTTTTGCATTGTGTTCCGCTGGCCATTCCGTATTCAACAGTGTATGGCATGATGCGGTAGCCCCTAACGGCATGATTTTAGCGCATCACCCCCGCAGGGCATGTCACCCGGTGCGGCCCGCATTCCCCGCACCCCCCTAGCGGTGCCACTGGTGGTGCTGGGAGAGCAAAATTATCACAGGGGCTGGATAAAGAGTTCCGCAGGCCTTATATTTATCACCCCTGCTCTATACCTTCATAGTCTCTGGTCATATTGCCTCTACTTTCAGTGCTTGTCTGCAGAGGGCAGTGTTGAATGTGGAAAGAGATCCCCATAAACTGTTCAAATCACCTGTAGGATGTGTGCTTCCATTCTGTTTAGATCATGGGTAGTTCTTCCCCTGCTTTTATGCAGATGGAGTTAACCATACCATCCATTTACCTCTGTCAATACCCTGCAGGTACACATTATGATAGATTATCCTCAAACTCCGTACCTATATGAACACAGCTTCATGCCTATATGCTTTTGCAGAAGATAGATACCAATAAATCCATGAACAGCAATTAAAATGTGTAAATTCAATTAGGAATTAAAATTCTAGTTTGGTCTCAGGGAAGGGGATCTTTTTTTCTAAGCCACAAGAATTCTCTCCTTTGGAATTTCCATAATCTTTGCATTGTCCCACAAAGCTAAAAATGGTACTGTAGGTAGGAGTAAAGTCACAGGTTCTCAAACTAACTTCCCACAGGGTTGCTGTGTGGAAAAAATGAGATCAAAGTGGGTGGAAGGACACCCTTCCGAGCCTCTGGATTAAGGCAGGACAAAAATATTAGTATGTCAATAAATACAGAAATGAGACTGATTCAGATCATTCCCCATTGCTGTATTGGAGGATGTTCTCCGTTACCATTACTACTGATTGCTCTGAATATTTATCCAGACAAAGTACTTTCCAGGGGGTAAGTGCTGCAGGTTGCAAACCCTCCCCAATAAAGCATCGGCCTTCCTGATTTAAAACGAATCTGTGATGTTGCTTTTTGTGCTATGGGGAGGCAGGGCACTGATGCCGCTAGCAAGCTGAAGGTTTCTGACATTTAAACTTACCTTCAAGTAAATTGCTCACTGTCTGTCGTTTGCAATTAAAGCAACAGACAATTCTCCTACATGCATCCCAGAATGATACTACAAAGAAGAACTTCCACTTTCATCTTTGTAAAAGAAAACACGACAGGACCTCACAGTGAGTTCTCCTAATGTACACTGAAGGAGGAGAATCTCCATGAACTGCTTGCATATGTGTTGTTTTTAATTCTGGTTCATTAAACTTTGCTTCCCACTCACTGTGGATATGTTGTTCTCTTTATCATCATTTCAAGTTTGGCTTGTAGAATGTGCACAATGTTGATTGCCGCTACCCATGAAGCACATGGATACAGGCATGCAAAGTCTCTGGTTGTGGCAGCAGAATCCAAGGACTAGTGGTGAGCTCTATGTGTAATTATATTATCATTATAAAAATAATTATAGTAAGGTAATCTTGCATTCTTCACAAGCTCTGAATATAGAATCACAGGCTCCAAATGAATTATAAGCTCATAAAATTCTACCCAATCCCCAGGGCTGGTCCTAGGCTTCAGGGAGTGCCCAGCACTCTCTCCTCTATGGGCCCCCAGCAGTTTGCGTCACCTGGTGCAGGAGGCTAGTGCATCACCCCCATGATGGACTTCCTCCGATGCAGTGGACGGGGCAACACGCGCTCTGCCCCACTGGTTATTTGGCCACAACTTTTGATACAGGTATTTCAACACAGCTTGTTTCATTGCATTCTGCATGAAATTACACGTTGAATGATAAATAGCATGATAATATTATTAGAAAATACCAAGGTTTTAAAAATTTTGTCACCCCCATGCAAGTCACCTGGTGTGGCCTCCACCCCTCACACCCCCTAGTGATGCAGCTGCTTCTACATGAGTGGTACCTGAGAAATTTGCTCTGCTGTCACCACACCAAGTCTATAGGCATGAAAGTGGTCTCAGGGATCAGAGGTGGGCCCTTTAGAGGGTGCCTGATATTGCTGGTCTCAGATGATGGTCCAGCTACCATGTAAAATTAAGTCACAATAATGGCCCTCTCTACCCATTGTCAGAGGGCTTAAGTGCAAATGACAGTGTGCTGCAAACAGAGAACATTGTAGAATATCACATGTGAAGGAAACAGCTGCAGGTGACTCATATAAAATGAATCCACCTTACCTTAGGCCATGTTGTCTGGGAAAGGCAAACATATCCCAGACAACATGGGATTTCTGCCCAAATCCCCCATAAGGCTGCCAGTCTCGTGCAACCATGTTGTCTCTTTACATAAAACTGGAAGTCCTGCACTTTCTGGCTTGCAAAAGTTGCTCAATGAAATGCCATAAGAGGCTTTTGTAGTGTGCTGTAGTAGACGTGTGATGGAAGAAGGTGGCAGCAGACTCAGGGTGAAGGGCACCTTGAATCTGTTACCACCTCGCCCCCGCCATCCACCTCTGACACAAGTCACATCAGGTGTGCCTGCATATCCTGGTGGGCCCTTTTTATCCACAAGTTCTGAATCCATGGACTTGATTCACCGTGGGTTCCAAACCCACAGTGGAGAGCCCCATCTGACCTCCCAAATGTGACTGGAAGCACCATCCAGTCACATCTGGTAGGCTTTCTGAGGCCCAGAAAGGAGTGCGCGGTCTCTCAGAACACCCCCTGGAGGTGTCAGAAAGCCACTTCCTGCAATATAAGAGAGAGAACACATGAGCTCTTTCCAAATGCTTACTGAGAAAACTCATAAATGCCACGCTGGTTCTGCACTGAGCCAAGGAACATTCAAGCATTTCTAAACTACACATGTAAACCATTCTTATTCAGAAGGCAACAAGATGAATCTTTTTCAAATGTGATTATTTGAAGCTATATTTTAGTCAAGATTTTTTTTCATTAATTTCCATTTATGGCTCACTCACCTATCCAACCAGGGTGAGTGTTAATAAAGGACATTCCCTAGAAGATATAAACAATGACGAACTCCAGTTTATTAAACTTTTCTTATCTTCATGTGCAAACAACTTTTCAAATTTATGTTAATGAATGTACACGCTGCAAAAGCCAATGTGAATTATTGATACAAGTCAGAATGAAAACCGGTACAGGAAATATGGAGAAAGAGAGCATGATATTATTTGCCTGCTCAAGAATGCGCAATGCTCTTTTCAATCTTCCTGTCACATTGTCTTTATCTTTACACCTTCTGGGAGATAATAGCAAGAGCAAATAAAAATAAATGAAACTTTAATTGAAGTATTTATTTTCATCTCTCAAACAGCTTTGGGTAATGGATGGATGAAGGAGTGGCAACTGGATATTTGCAATGGACACAGCTGGGTATCTTTAGACCCTGGGTAATATTAATGGAAACAGTCATCAGACTTGTAACAATGTTTATGCAGCAAAGTTTTGGAAAAAGAGTCATGTTCCATTTAATATTTAAGCTTTATTTCAAGACAGGCCTGCACAACTTGTGATCTCCCGAGCCAAATGCAGGCTTGTTTCTGACACACACACACACACACACACACACACACACACACACACACACACACACACACACACACACCCCTTTTTCTTTTCCAATCCCAGGCAGGCAGCAAAACCAAGAGGTTTATCAAGACAGTGGTGGTCTGCCCAAAAATACTGGTGGTCTGCATTAAGTTTGGAAGGACACAGATTGTGCAATTTCAACTTGCTTTAAGCTGTATAGTAGGTCTAATCAATTTTCTTTGTCAGTTGTATGATAGATGCATGGCAATAGTTTTCAAGCATAAGTGCCCTTCTTCAGTTTTTCATTCATTTTGTAGTCAATAAAGACTATGCCATTAATCTCCCAATGACAGATGAGAATCATGTATGCCTCAGCATGTCCCCCAGGCATTAATTTTTCTTGCTAAGATATAGAAACCTCCTGATATTTCAGGAGTTATATATGTTCAAATCCCTCCTGGGAACAAGAAACTGTTCCTTTACCTCCCACCAGGGCACTAGTAGAGCTCTTCCTTCGACCGCATGTGAACATGGAAAAGCAGTGTATGCATGGTTCATGAAATTGCAGGTATTGTTTATAAGATGTACCAGCACCATCCTATTACTGACATGCCAGGAAGAAAACTATCCCAAAGAGAGCACTCCGCCATCCACCACAGGGCTGGCCCAACCATGAGGCCAACTGAGGCAATCATTTCAGGCAGCTGATTGGGGAAAGGTAGGGGTGGTCAAGAAGGTAAGATTCTTGTGCTACATCTGGGAATAAACAAGTAAACAGTAAAGCTATATAGAACCAAGATGGAGTTAGGTGAGACTGTGCATGTTTTGGAAAGTGAAGTCATTGGCACTAGTTTGGAGTTGGACATTTTGAGCTTGAGTGATGACAACTGATATGTATTTATGTCATGTCCTATTTTGTCAAACACTTTGACAATGGAAATCAAAGGTGCTGTATTGATCTAGATTTCAACAGCTGTGTATCAGGATTCTATAGAGGCAGCATGACCCTTATGACTGGGTAAAAGAGTGCCTTTTAAGTGGTGGAGGCCTGTGCATGTCGACTCAGAAGTCAGTTTCATTGTGGTCATTGGAACATACTGCTAGGAAAGTGTTTACAGGATTGCACCCAATTCACCGCAGCATAGTGGCAATTTAGTAGTGTGTGTTTAGATTGTGAGCCCTTTTGGAACAGGCTCTCCTCGTTTAATTTATGTTACTGTGTAGGTAACTGTGAGAGCTTGCTTTGTTGAAAAGCAATATATAAACATTCAGTAGTAATAATTGTAATATGAAGTATTGAGCACAAATAAAACACAACATTCAAATAATACTGTATCAGCTAAGCAATAGATTGCAATTTTTCCCTCAGAAAATTCCGGCAGGATTTATTTATTTTAATGCATCTTTTCTGTCAAAGTTGCAGGGGGAAAACCAGAACATTCACAGCGTCACTAGAGGCCATTTTCGAGGCCTCCACTGTGATAATTTAGTGGAGGGTTTCGCAGCCAAGCTTGTTGCAGCCAAACCTCCATAATGGCTGCATCAAATAATTAAAGTTTGATTTCAGTAGAAACATGTCACATGCTTGCTGTCGCAGGAACGAGCTTTGGTTTTGTCTGCTGGACACATACCTCAGAAGAGAGCAGGAAATATGATGGATCGTACTGTCTGGACTATGATGCCAATGAAGCAATCAGATGGGAAATACCCAGTTATGCTCCATCTTGCTTGACTTATGAATATAAAATGAATCTTTTTGCATTCTGCATGTGTCCTCATCAGAAAACAAACCATTCCACCATCACTGTGGTCAAGAAAATTTGTTGCTATTATTATTATTATTATTATTATTATTATTATTATTATTATTATTATTATTATTACTGATTTTGCACAGACAGGTGTTATCAACTGGTTTGTTTTATTCAGACATCAAGTTCTTCCCAAAGAACTGGGACGCCTGACTTTTATCATATTTTGATGTCATAAATACTGTTGCAAAATGTAAGCTGTTCCCAGTAAAAATGGGTTTTTTTAGTTGGTGGATGGCAATTTCTGTGGCCCCCTATGCTGTTCAGGTGCTCTTCAAGGTGTTTTGGAATTGCACAGAGAGCACCAATCACCACTGGGATTACTCTGGTCTGCTTCTGTATTTTGCTGCATCAGTTATTTTGATTTGTTTTTCTTTCTTCTCAACAACTGTTATGTCTCGTTTATTGCGTGATCTGTCTATTGTTATTGTTGTTATATCCAAATTACATGAATCACAGTTGTAAACTGGTGTTTGAGCAATTGATACAAGTCTCAGCCTGAGACCTAAGTATCAACTAGGTATCCGCGCAATATTATTGTTGCTGCTGCTCCTCTTGAAAGCAAGCATTCATATTTACCCTCTTTGATCTCCACAAGAACCATATAAGGTAGAGTAGGATGAGCAACTAGGATAAGAGTTACCCACTGTGCCTCATGGCTTTATGGACATGGTCTTACTGAAACACTACAGCACAAAAGTGTTTTTAATTTAGAGGGGAAAAGTCTCTGGCATTAGCCCTTCTGAGGTGCATCCAGGGGGAGAGGGCATAGCCCTGCTGATTAGCTGGGCAGTGGTTCAAGCAGCCCACCAATTACCAAGTCAGCAGAGCAACAGCAAGGGGCATCATCTGCCTCCCACTCCCTGGTGCCTGACAAATGACTAGAAAAGCAGCAGCTGACTGCTGGAGGACATGGCTGGACCAGGCCCACACCCCAGGGGTAAGGTGGGGTGGAGAGAAAGGAGAGGGCAGATGGAGCCAAAGAGGAGAAAAAGCTAGAGAGATGGAAAATAAAGGAGAAGACAGATAGGAAGAACTTAGTTTTCTCAAATGCACACCACAACACATTGCAACAGATACCTAGCACCACAGTACTGGTTTTATAGAGAACTGCATTGATTTTAATTTGTTCCCGACAATGCTGTTCACTTATATTTTGCATTTTTTTCTAAACAAAACAAATAAAATTAATATTTTTACTAAATCATTTCACAGTCACTAAAATGGTTTTGTAACTATTTGCTTTTCAAAGGTAATCTACACATTTTGTTTGTTTACTTGTAGGCTTAGATGCATGCCATTTGACGTTAAAATGTGCTTATATCCATTTGGCCCATTAACTCACATGCACTTTTTAAGCACACATTTTGTTTGTTTTCTATTCTACCATAGTGATATGAAGTCTATAATAAATAGACTTTATTTATTGAAACTTTATATCTCAAAGATTCTGCAGACCTTGGCTCTGAACCTGGGGCCCCATAAAAAAATACAATTTGCAATTGGGCCTAACAGCGCCTAAGACCAACCTGGCTTCCCCCCCCCCCCCACTCCTCCTCAACTACACACCTGGTTCTCAATTATGCATAGAATTGTAGGGTCTGTTCTTACAGTCTATCAAATGTAGACTGGAAACAGGGTCTTTATACACACAGTAAAACTAGATTTGCTGCACGAAAAGTGCTGCTTCATTTTGCTATGACGCTCATTCAGTTCTTCCATCCCTAGCTCTTGTAATGAACGTGATAAAAGCCCTTGCCATTTTCACAGCAGCAGACATTTGATTCTAATGTATATTTGGCAGGCTCAGAACAAATAAGTTGGCTGAAAGTGATTTTCAGCTGTGTGCAGAGAACAAGATGATACAAAATCAGCATCCTGCACTACCACTCCAGAAAATATTCAACAGAGCTAATGAAGGGTAATCTGAAATGTTTTACCAGCCTTGTCAAGGGAACAGGGCTGAAAAAAAAATGTGTGATTTTAAAAGTGCCGCTCCTCCCCCTCCCCACAGAAACAGGAATGTGGGTTTCACCTGAAAGGTTTCAGGCTCCCCAAATAAATACTCTTATGTCATACATCTCATCTTTCTGATGGTTCTCCTGCTGCCCTCATCAGTAAAGTGGTTCAGTAGGAGAAAGATGACAGAGGACCATATTCCAATTCATTTCCAAGTCTGCACTTACATTCTGATGATGCTTCTCGGAGTACCACAAATGTGTTTAATGCAGCAAAGCTGGAATGAAACCAATTACAAAGGATTTCATAAGTGCAAATCATGTGGTCTTCTTGAAAGCAATAACTGAAAATCTACACATAACTCTGACCTCATCTCACTTCTGCACTTTCAACTATTGTGACTACTTAGACACCTGCACAAATTTACAGTACTGCAGAAAGGTTTGAGGGAAGGGAAGGAAGGAATGAAACACCTATGCAAGGTTATTGTTTAGGAGGCAGCATGGCAAGATTATCTGCCTCACACCCTTTGATCAACCAATTGACCTAATCAGTGGTTCCCAAACTTATTTGGGTCACAACGCCTCCTAGCCTCTTCTTTCCAGCTCAGCAAAGTGCCACCATATTGGATCATACATGAGATTTGGATTCAGCCATCTTGAATCTTACGAGATTTCATGAGATCCAAGATGGTGGCACCCATCAGCCTTCCAGGGGCTTCTCCAGGCCTTAGAAGGTCTTAAAAGGCAAAAAATGTCACTTCCAGTTTCCCTTGGGAAAGTGGAAGTGGCATTTTTTCACCTCCCTGGGCAATTCTGAAGCCCAAAGAGGCAGCAGGTGGATGTGCACTGCCTTTGCAGGCTTCCAAAAGCCCGCCAGAGGGGACCAGAGCACAACCCTAGTCCTCTTCAGAGGGCTCAGGTGGAGCCAAGTCTGACTCAGTGTGGGTCCAGGGTCACACTGAGCCAGATCTGCAGATGTATAATCTGCAGATAAACAGGCTCCACCTGTACTTATTTGCACAGCACACAATTAGTCTATGGAACGTGCTACCACATGATTATAGCCACTAGCTTAGATGGCATTAAAGGTGATTAGGCAAAGTCATGATGGCCAAGTCTATTAACAGCTACTGATCATGATAGCTTTATATTATCTCCAAGTTCCAAGACAGTTTGACTCTCAGTTGGTGGGAAGCAGCAACAGAAGAGGTGTGCTTCCATGCCCTGTTCATGGTTTCCGAAAATCTAACTGGAAAAGTCATACACTGGATGATGCATTATGACTCTCCTTGACAATACTTTTCAGGTGGAGAGACACTTCTAGGCACTTCCTATTGTAAAAAATAAAAAGTTTGCAGAGCTAGAGAGTTTATTTTCTTTTTTCTGTATTTCTTCCTTTTCTTCTTCCTTCAAGTCCTATCTTAAATTTTCACATCCTGTGGGCTGACAAGGGACGTGGAGCAATTATGATGGTGAGGGCATAGATACAGTGTGCTAGAATCCATGGTACTCTGGCATAGTTAGTTAGAGGCTGCTCTTGGCACTCACAGTGCTACTTTATGTAGCCAACCACCTCTGCATTGTTTTCTGATCAGCATTTCAAAGCCCTTTGTGAAAAGGAACCAAATGATGGCAGAAACAAGAATAAATCCCAGGCTGCTTCACTCAGCATAATTTTTGAATCGAAAAATAAATGAGTCATTTTTTCTGACTGTGTTGGTTGTTAGTTTAGCATGCAATCCTTAATGTACACATGGAGACATTGTTGGACAGGGCACAAAGGCGCTCAAATTTACTCCCAAGCTTCATTACACACCCTGTGGAGTTGTCTTTAATGTTTATCAGAAGAAAGTTTAATGCTTAATGATAACATATCTGAAGTGACAAGGACACAGCTTTTCTACCACCAGCCTCCCACCATCATGTTAATGTGCCTAGAAGGCTCCATTAAGCACAACTTTGGTGAATCTGATTCTGTCAGGCCCTAGTGTATACGTAGGTCTCAAAATTCCTAATGATATCAATTCATAACCCAAAATATACTGAGGCTGCAGTGCTATCCACACTTACCTGGGAGTAAGACCAACTGCCTATAATGGAACTTACTTCTGAGTAGACATGCATAGGCTTGTGCTGTAAGAACCTAAATGATGATAGAGTTAACAATATGATACCAATGATTAAGATTATAACAATGTATGCAACAGAATATGCTCCTTGAAATCAACATACTAGGGGATATTTTGTCTTATTGGAATAATGAAAAATAATGTCCATATTCATGAAGAATTAGTTGAAGAATGAGTGGGCATTCAGGATCAACTCACAAATTCATGCACATTGCTTTTCATTTGATTATCACTTGTTTATTTGCAACTTATTAACTGAAAGCTAAAAGTACTAACTGCATTCACTGAGAAAGATTATGTTTGGAGCAAATGGAATCTTCATATTCGCTTCATATAATCTGCCATCTTGCATATTAACCCTAAGGCTAGGAATGCAATAATGCTCTCCCCCCCCCCCCATTCTAAGGTAATTCTTCAGATATCACAGCTAAGAACACATATCAGGGGTGTTAGAACATAAGGCCCGGGGGTAGGATTGTGGCTTGCGGAAGCTCTTTATTTGGCCCTTGACCTCTCCCAGAACCACCATCAGCTGCTGAGCTTTGCTGAACTTTCACTGTTGAAAGAGCAGCAGGCATGATAATTGGGCTCTCCCTTATCTTGAAAACATGATCAAGATTTGCATATTTTCTTTTCTGACATTTGCAACCAAGGAGTTCAAATGAGAAAAAAGTACTTATTTCTGGTCATGACCTGTATAATGACATCATTTCCTGATAATGACATCACTTTTGATCCTCAGCAGGAATAATGAGTTTCATATTCAGTCTGCTGTATGAAACCAGTTGGACACCCCTGACGTATACGGAACCTTCCCATCATCCTGATTGGCTAGAATGTCTAACTCGTCCTCTGCTGCAGGCATTGGATCACCACCTCGGAAATGTATGACCTAGGCTTATGACCTTTTGACCTCAGGAGCAAACCTCTGCAGAGCTTTATTCAAAAATATTGCTATCAGCTATCATCCAGTTTATGCTGAATGGTTCTCAGGGCCAAATGTCAGCCTCATTGTCTTTTTTTTTTTTTTTTTTAACTGGAAAAGAAGCTTCAGCAGATGCCAACTGGAATCAGAGCAGTGGGGAAGAGGGACATTCACAGTACTCAGATGTAAGTCTTGTTGAGTTCAATGGGATTTACTCTCAAGTAAGCATGCATAAGCATGCAGCCTTTGCCTTTTCTCCATTCACCATTGCTCCACTTTGTCCCTCCCCCCCACCCCATGCTTTGCTTTTTATCTCATGGGATGCAAAACATGCTCATGTTGTTGAGGCGACAAAATCCATACACCCCTCCCTGTTGACCTCATGAACACATCATAAAAGAACACCTTCTTGTGTCAATCGATCACAACCATGACATCGGCTTTACCATGCAACACACACTTTCTGTTAAGAGAATCACCCTATTGGCAAATGTTAAGCTCTCCTGCCTAGTTGAAGAGTAGAGGCATATACGAGAACTCCCTCTGTCTTGGAAGCACTCCAAAAATGAGAAAGAGATCGTATTAATAAAAGATAATACAGGGACAATTAAATGGAAAACTTACTGTTCCCACCTAAACGATGCATGCACTGCAGCCTAATGGGATTTCAGCTCACAGCACCTTTTCACACAGATAAATTGTTTCTGTTGTAAAGACACAGACAGTCAATTCTTCCTGAATTCCTTAGGGTATAAATTTGTGCAAACTGTCAAAATATATTGTCTTTCTCAAGTTTCCTGCCAGCATGCATTGTGGGGCACACTTGATAGCCATCTGCTTTTAGTATGCAGTTAAGTCTCTCTGCCTCACTCTGGGAACTCTGGGATGTGCATAGCAATCCAACTTGAGTACAAAACACATTTTGCATGGTAGAACAAATAAAACAAAAGATGATGGGATCTTATAATGGAAAAGAAAATGTCTCTGAAAGGCTAATCTGTCTTGAACGTGAAGTTCAATATGAAGTTAAAAAGAAATACTATTTTAATTTTTGTTTTCTTAAAGAGCAATCCAATCATGTCTACTCAAAAGTAAATTCCATTGTATTCAGTGAGGCTTACTCCCAGGATTGTAGCCTTGGAGCTATATTCCTGAGCACAAGTCCTTTGAATTCAGTAAAGGCCCAATTCTTTGTTATATCATTTATACACACTAGCACTCAGTCCTAGATCATTCATTCATTCATTCATATTTTTATGAGGTTTATAATTTGTGAACAATACTATCTCATCTGGTGAGGGAGATGGGGCTGAATTAGATCAGGGGAGCATTGCTTCCATTCTCCTTGTGCTATTTTCTTGATTAAATCTTGTCCTGAAGCTTAGGAGAAACACCACACAGGGAAATATATAGGCAATGCACAGAACCTAAAACACCCCTCTCACCTCCATGTCTTTTCTGAATTACTTCCCCTCCTTGAAATTCAATCATGAATCTCACCATAACCCTTTTCAGCTGTTATCAAATTTTCAAAATTTTCTCCATGGTTGCAGGTCTAACATGAGTGTGTTGGCAAGGCTCACTCTATCCCCTGCCATCAACCTACTCTGTAATCCTGCCTTCCGTTCTTCCGAGGTGCTGTCCCAGAGCTGAGTCATCCGCAGATTGTTAAATTTCTTCTCTGGGGGGAAAAAAGTCCATGACTGTTGCCTGCTCCACCACCTTTCATTATGCCTCACCATTGGACCCGGAAGCCCCAACTGGCTTACCAGGAGGCAGTGAGGAACAGCAACATGAGTGGACCATCCTGCTCTTCTCCTGGCACTGTTTCATAAATCCCAGATGTCCCACCCCACTGCATGGTGGTCCTGGAAGGATCAGGGGGGCAAAAGCACTGGGGCGCTATGCCTGTCGGGCCTGTGGGGGCAGCAATGCTGTGCCACCGCTGCACCAATTATGCCACCGCTGCTGCCTCCACCTGCCCTCTGGGGCCCTTCCAAGAGCTGGGGAGGCCCTCCAAAAGCCTTCTGCTAACCCTCCAAAAGCCTTCTGCTAACCCTCCAAAAGCCTTCTGGAGCCTCTGGGGGGCTGTTAAACAATACTTCCAGTTTTCATCAGAAAACCAGAAGTAGTGTTTAACAGACCTCCAGAGCCCCAGAAGGCTTTTGGAGGGTTAACAGATATGATATGAAGCTCCGTAGCAAAGGTAAGTCTCCTCTCAGGGTGTGGCATTTTGCAGTCCTGTGCCCTTCTCACATCAATTGTAACATAGTATTGAAAAACAAATCAATAGACACCAGGGGATCTCAACTAATTGCATTTCCCAGGGGTGTATTGACAGGGGCCAAGTCCACAATTGCCCCACTGACAAAGCATCAGGAGCCACAGCATCTGGGAATGGTAAAATGGCACTGACAGAAGAAGGAGAAGAGGCTGGTAATACAGCAGTTGGCCATCATTGCCCAGATGGGTGAGAGTCCTTCTCTGTCACTGCTGTAGCTCTGTTTGTTGGCAAACATCTGTGGCCTGGTTCCCAGGCACCACATATTTCCAAAACCTGATGATGTATAAATGCAGCTTATTTCTTTGCCTAACCTACTTTGCATATGATAAAACTAGACAGTTTTATTTTATGTTTATCAGAAAACTTAAGCTCCCCATAAATACACAAGATGACTGGTTCTCAAGCACATGTAGAGTGCAGTATCTCAATTTCTGAACATCCACAGCCAGCCTGCCCCTCCAATTTCGGATTAGTAGAAAGATCTTCCAGGCCAAGTGATGTGACATTCCTAAGTCTAATGCTGAGCCTAATGGTATCTAAAGATTGCTTTTGCATACATTTTGGGACATGGTAGTGGTTGAAAAGCATAGCCCTTTTGCTGTTGCCTGTTGCAGCAACAGCGGCAGCAATGGTTCTGGTACTCCTTCTGGAGGCTGCCAGTTGGTGGCCACCATCTTTGTTTCCTGGAAGTCACCCTCAGAACAACACTGTCTTCCGAGGGGGCTTCCGGGAAATAAAATGGCAATTCCCAAATGGTGGCTGCTGAATGGAGGAGCTGCCCCTCACAATGCCAAAATGTGTCCCCAATTTTGCCAGCTATGAATATGGGTGGCCAAATGGGGGGAATTTTGCTCAGGTCTGAGGTTTCCTCTTAGAAACCAAGGTCTAAGATTCAGAGTACTAATTCAGAATTCAGAGTACTAATGTTGCCGAAACTCAAAATGATCTTGTTCAGAATTTGAACTCACCTACCTTATAGTGCAAAGAGATGCGTAGTGAATCAAGCAATATTTTTCTCAAATGCTGTTCTACAGCCCTGAGTGTAACACTCGTGCCCGGAGAAGGCTCTTTAACTTGCATCCGTCGCGAATCTTCTGCACCAGTACTGTTTCAGAGGAGAGGGATGTCAGCTGGGAATGAGCAGAGGAGGAAAGTGTTCCACTGCCCTTTCAAGAGTTCCACTCCAACAGGCAGAAAATGGCAAAATGGAACCTGCAGGAGACCCTAATGAAGGGTCTCTCACATCAATTGTAGCATAGCATTGAAAAACAAATAAATAGACACCAGGGAATCTCAACCAATTGCATTTCCCAGGGGTGTATTGACAGGAATATCCTTCAGTTGTTGCCAGAAAGACAAGCTGGGCATGCAGGGAACTATATATGAGATAAAGCACATAGTAACTCAGCTTTCAGCTCCAGGGAGTGCGAGTACTTAGCTGA
Organism: Tiliqua scincoides; assembly: GCF_035046505.1. Lineage (NCBI taxonomy): Eukaryota > Metazoa > Chordata > Lepidosauria > Squamata > Scincidae > Tiliqua > Tiliqua scincoides. Next base: position 229,879,837 of record NC_089822.1, on the reverse strand, counting down.
TATCAGAGCATCGACACCTCCACAATCACTTTGGCAATGATGCATGGGGAGACTGGTCTGGGTGGATTATGTGGCATGTGCATCTCTTTGTCATAATATGGTTGGTATTTTTTAGGGAATTAGGTAAAGATGCCCAGCTGTTTCTCTGGGATCCCTTGATCCAGGCTTCCACTGCATTTTGTTCCTTGGCACCGAATACAGTTGCATGTGTATATTGTTTGTCACAACAGCTTGCGCAAATGTTTTGAAACGATGACAGAGGAAATTACTTTTCTTTGCCTGCATTAGCAAGTAGGTGTTATCTGTTTTAATTGTAGGGACTGAACTGTAATTACAGCTGATAACATATGGTTAAAAGGCTGAATGAAAAAAAGAAACAGAGATGGTCTCATTTGAAATAAAAATTTGCAATGCTGAATAAATGCGCAGTACACCACCCATTCCCTGAGCAAATCATGGCAGGGAGAGAGTCTTTGTCCCATCCCCGTGAGTGAGGTAAGGTGGGAGAATGGATAGTGTTGATTGGAGAGAGTGCTGGTGGGGCGGTGCGTGGGCAGCCAGTGGTTAGAGCTGCTCTTCCCGTTTCATGCCTCATTCTGTCACTGGGAACAGAGAGTTGAGGACATTTGACATATGCACTGAGAGCAAGAGAGGAGGAGAATGTTTGTGGCCTAGCCATCTTCCCAGGCCAGTGGGGCATTGGTGATGCTGACTGCAGTGGCAGAAAGACAGGTGGGCTGAAGAGGAACGGATACAGTGACACAACAGGAGGCAACTGGTTCCTCCCCTATTAATGGCTGCAGTGAGGTGTGCAGGGTGAATTTGGGGATTGATCTGGTCTTGAAGATTTGGGACTCAGATGGAATCAGTGCAGAGAATTAGCTGATGAGTGGCCTCAGCTGGGCTATGAATTTAGATAGATAGATAGATAGATAGATAGATAGATAGATAGATAGATAGATAGATAGATAGATAGATAGATAATATAACAATAATATTTTTTAATTAACCAAGCAAGTGCAAATTCAAATTGACCCATAGCAGCTGTTGGGGCTTGCCCTGGGGCAAGGGGACATACTTCCCCTTACTGAGGAGACCTCTAGCAGCCAACACTCTCTTCTGCAAGGGTGCCCAAACCCCGGCCCAGGGGCCACTTGCGGCCCTCAGGGGCTCCCAATCAGGCCCGCAGGGAGCCCCTAGTCTCCAATGAGCCTCTGGCCCTCCAGAGACTTGCTGGAGCCCATGCTGGCCCAACGCAACTGCTTTTAGCATGAGGACGACTGTTCACCTTTCACCTGAGCTGGGGGATGAGGGCTCCCTCTGCTACTTGCTGTTTCACATTTGTGATGCAGCAGTGGCTGCAAAGGAAAGGCTGGCCTTGTTTTGTGAAAAGCCTTTTATAGCCACCTTGAGTCCCTTCGGGGAGAAAGGCGGGGTAAAAATAAAGTATAATAATAATAATAGGCCTTGAGCTACAATGCTGGGTGCAGCACTACTCTGAGCTATATTCCAGAGAAAATGTAGTCACCGAAGAAGCGCTGAACAACATTGAGTGCCTGCCTTTGCTGGAGGAGCTTGACAGTGAAATAACCCTAGAAGAACTTCACGTGGCCCTGGACTCCCTTGCCTTTGGCAAGGCACCTGGAAAAGACAGCATCCCTGCTGAAGTCCTAAAGTGCTGCAAAGAGATCATCGTCACTGAGCTGCATGAAATCCTCGGTCTCTGCTGGAGAGAAGGTGGAGTACCTCAAGACATGAGGGATGCAAACATCATCACGCTGTACAAGAACAAAGGTGACAGTGGTGACTGCAACAACTACCATGGCATCTCTCTCCTTAGCGTTGTAGGAAAGTTGTTTGCCCGAGTTGCACTAAAGAGGCTCCAGGTACTTGCAGAGAGCATTTATCCAGAATCACAGTGCGGATTCCGAGCCAGCAGGGCCACCACTGATATGGTATTCTCCCTTAGACAACTGCAGGAGAAATGCAAAGAACAACGACAGCCACTCTTTATAGCCTTCATAGATCTCACGAAGGCTTTCAACCTGGTCAGCAGGGATGGCATCTTCAAGATTCTCCCCAAGATCGGATGTCCACCCAGGCTCCTCAGCATCATCAGATCCTTCCACAAGGACATGAAGGGCACTGATGGCTCCACATCAGACCCCTTTGACATCCGAAGCGGCGTGAAGCAGGGCTGTGTTCTTGCACCAACCTTGTTTGGGATTTTCTTCGCTGTCCTGCTGAAGCAGGCCTTTGGAACTGCAACAGAAGGCATCTATCTCCGGACCAGATCAGATGGAAAGCTCTTCAACCTCTCCAGACTGAGAGCAAAATCCAAAGTCCAGCTGAAATGTCTGCGTGACTTCCTCTTTGCCGACGATGCAGCTGTCACTACCCACTCTGCCAGAGATCTCCAGCAGCTCATGGATCGTTTTAGCAAGGCCTGCCAAGATTTTGGACTGACAATCAGCCTAAAGAAAACACAGGTCATGGTTCAGGATGTGGACTCACCTCCCTGCATTACAATCTCTGCGCATGAACTGGAGGTTGTCCATGACTTTGTGTACCTTGGCTCAACGATCTCCGACACTCTTTCTCTCGATACAGAGCTAAACAAACGCATCGGTAAAGCAGCTACCACGTTTTCCAGACTCACAAAGAGAGTCTGGTCCAACAAGAAGCTGACAGAACATACCAAGATCCAGGTCTACAGAGCTTGCGTCCTGAGTACACTTCTGTACTGCAGCGAGCCATGGACTCTCCGCTCACAACAGGAGAGGAAACTGAACACTTTCCACATGGGCTGCCTACGGCGCATTCTCGGCATCATCTGGCAGGACAAAGTTCCTAACAACACAGTCCTGGAACGTGCTGGAATCCCTAGCATGTATGCACTGCTGAAACAGAGACGCCTGCATTGGCTCGGTCATGTTGTGAGAATGGATAATGGCCGGATCCCAAAGGATCTCCTCTATGGAGAACTCGTGCAAGGAAAGCGCCCTACAGGTAGACCACAGCTGCGATACAAGGACATCTGCAAGAGGGATCTGAAGGCCTTAGGGATGGACCTCAACAAGTGGGAAACCCTGGCCTCTGAGCGGTCCGCTTGGAGGCAGGCTGTACAGCATGGCCTTTCCCAGTTTGAAGAGACACTTTGCCAGCAGTCTGAGGCAAAGAGGCAGAGAAGGAAGGCCCATAGCCAGGGAGACAGACCAGGGACAGACTGCACTTGTTCCCGGTGTGGAAGGGATTGTCACTCCCAGATTGGCCTTTTCAGCCACACTAGACGCTGTGCCAGAACCACCTTTCAGAGCTCGATACCATAGTCTTTCGAGACTGAAGGTTGCCAATACTATACTGCAAGACTTTCATTCATTCATATAAGTTCCATCTCTAATAAATCCATTTATGTAAACTTAGTCAAATTTTAAATGTAGATTAATTCTTTTTTCCCAGTCCCCGACAGTGTCAGAGAGATGATGTGGCCCACCTGCCAAAATGTTTGGACACCCATGCTCTTGTGGGATACAGCAGAGGCTGCGCCACCACTGCTGCATTGCCACACATAGGTAGGAGTGAGTCGTTAAATTCACAGTATTTAAATATATTCAAGTCCATAGCGTTTTCTATGAAGTTTTCTGTTATCTAGGGTTTTCTATGAAGGGTTTTTTGGAAGTTAGTGGTAGACAGGGAGGCCTAGCGTGTTGTGGTCCATGGGGTCACAAAGAGTTGGACACAACGACGGGACAACAACATTTAGGACGCAATCCAAACCCCTTATGTCAGTGCTTTCCAGCACTGGCATAGCTGTGCCAATAGGACGTGTGCTGCACCCTGCAGTTGGGTGTCACTCACAGAGGCCACCTCAAAGTAAAGGAATGCTTGTTCCCTTACCTAGGAGCTGCATTGCCCTTATGACAGTGCTGGAATAAGGGATTAGGACTGCACCCTTAAACTTATAAATACTGTATATATAAACATTTGCACTATTGCACCATTTTTTCCACTGCAACTGTGAATTTAGCCAATAGCTGGAGTGCCTGAACAGAACTATGTCCAGGTACAATGCTTCCTTTAGCCCAGCCATTTTCAACCACTGTGCCGTGGCACACTAGTGTGCCGCAAATGGTCCCCTGGTGAGCCATGGGAGTTTGGTGGAGGGTCATTTATTAATAGAACTATTGGGGATATGACCCCCCCCCCCACCAACAGCAAGGTGTGCCTTGTCAGTTGTCCAAAAACTGATGGTGTGCCTTGACAATTTTAGTACCTTGTTAGTGTGCCATGAGATGAAAAAGGTTGAAAATCACTGCTTTGGACAGATGAAAATATGATAAAAATATAGGTTACTTTCACAGTGATCCAGGGCACAATTCATTCAATTCTGCCGTTGGAACCAGACCATCTAACTACCATGTTGCAGTGACTTGAAGCATTTAAGGAACTCCATCATAGATTGCAACCTTTGAGGAGTAAGTATTTCACGGAACAATAAAATCAGCAGGGTGACAAACAAATTGGTGTTTTTTAAGCTACACTCAAAAGCATGCAGCCCAATTGCCGCAGACGTTCTGCTGCTTGTAATTACTGGTGAACTCTTCAGCCACATAACCTCTTTCTGCTTCCACACAGAAAGGTTAATTGCTATGGTTCTGTTTCTCTTTGTAATTAAACAGAGGACAACTTATAATGTATTTCATGGTAATTATTTGAGTTAGCTAGCCTGAAGAAAATGAAAGTAATGAAAAAATTATGCATTTATGGGGAAAGTAGCATACACTAAAAATCACTGTTTACGTATACAAAAACACCAGTGGCATACAATATTGTGCTGCTGATTTTAGTCCCACCCCTACACCAGGTGCAGTTGGAGGGCTGCTCCCAGCCAATTGGCTGAGGAGGAGCCAGGCCACAAGGCAACGCCGAGTCAGCCTGCTCAGTTGGACTTCAACAGTGATTCCCCACCCAACAACCCTTCAGCAGGTAGCTGGCTAGGAGCAGCCCTCCAACTGCACCTGGTGACGTGGGCTGGCTAACCCTCTGGCTGGGTATGCAAAGGCACACATAGTACTTGTCCCATGGGGCTAGTGTTACCTAGCTTCCCCAACCCCTTGAGGGGTTGACAGTGAGAGGTACGACAGACCTGTCACAGCCTGGAATCAGGTGTATCCCTACATGGGAGGTAAGAACATAACAGCCCTGCTGGATCAGGCCATCTAGTCCAGCTTCTTGTATCTTACAGCAGCCCACCAAATGCCCCAGGGAGCACACCAGATAACAAGAGACCTGCATCCTGGTGCCCTCCCTTGCATCTGGCATTCTGATATAGCCCATTTCTAGAATCAGGAGGTTGCGCATACACGGTAGACGGGTAGCTCCATCTCCCCTGATTAGAAGCCGCACAATTTGGGAGGAGTTAAGAACTCTGCTGAAGTTTGTTTGTTAATAAAGTTAATAAAGTGGCCCATTCTACCAACAGAACTCTGTGTACATGCTTAGGTTTTCATGACCAGCAATAATCCAATAATTTATCATATCTGGGTAAGAAGATCATGATTGTATCAAAGGATTAAAATTCATGCTGTTAAAAATCCAATGTTTTGTTCTGGGATTTTTCCAGAACTTTGTCAGGAAAACAAGCCTTGAGAGGACATGAGACTTGAGAGAACTCAGGGCACAAGCCTAACCAGGTCTACTCAGAAGTAAGGCCTATTTTGTTCAATGGGGCTTACTCTCAGGAAAGTGTGGTTAGGAATACAGCTTCAGTGTCTTTAATGGGGGGCATGGGAGTGAAACATTTTTATTCCTAGAGAATGGTTGAGTTCAAAGTTGCTTGAATTTTCAGATGACTAAGGAACAAATAACACATTACCACAGACCCATTTGTTTGGCCCAAGTTTTTCTCTTTTGTCTTAAATATTAAAGGGTCTGTGCACATACATGCACACTAAAAATGGAGAAAAACTGCTGCAGGGAATGGGGAAAGTGTCCTTTCTAATTAAATTACTGCATAAGGGGGCCTAATTGGGATCAGAACCACACTGGTGTTGAAGCTCCTCCATAATCCAGCTGCTTTTGTCCCAGTTTGGAACATCATTTTGTTCCTTGGTCTTCTATGGATTCTCCCATAGGAAGCATGAAGGGGAGCCCAAAATTCTCTGAGTTTTGGATATATGAGAAGATAAGACAAACTTGGTTGGACCAGGCCAAAGTTCCATCTAACCAAGCATTCTGTTTCCCACAGGGGTAGCAATTGCACGGGGCATCAAGCTTTAGGGGAGCAACAAGCTGAGCTTGACACTAGTGATCAAAATTGTGAAAATTTTGGTTTGTAAGACTATTACAATCATGTTATATATCTTTGGAAAGGTAATTTAATGCAGAGTGCAATAAAACCAACTGCACTGGAATATCTGTATTCTTTCAAAAGTTATGGCCAATTAATGAAAACACAACTGTCTTGTGTAACAAAAAGTGGATTTGCTTAACTTGGGCAGGAGGTCTGGTCTAGAGGGTAGAGCCTCCATTTGCCTGAAGATAACATCCACAAGGTCGCCAGTTCGAGGCCACCGGCACCATGCGACCTTGAAGCAGCTGACAAGCTGAAGCCGAGTTATTCCATCTGCTCTGAGCGTGGGAGGATGGAGGCCAGGATGCAGGCCAGATCAGAATGAAACATCTGAATTGTTGTGGCTCTTGAAAGATAGAGCCTTCTTTCAATTGTAAAAATCCCTACAGGGATTTAAATTAGCCTGCCTATGTAAACCGTCTTGAATAAAGTCTTGAATAAAGACCAAGAAAGGCGGTATATAAATACCTGTATTATTATTTTTATTATTAACTCCAAAGTGACCTATGAGACTGATTGTTCTGAGTGCCAATGAGATGTTATTATGATACAGCATGGAACAAATACCTTTTTACTTACGTACTTAATTAAATTTTATTTTATCATGCAGGGGGAGGCTACAAAATGTTCTTTGACCTGGGTAGCAGACAGATGCCTTAGCTATGCCACTGACTTAGCTATGCCACTGAGGGGAAGCAGCAGAGCAAGTGGGTGGTGAGCTGCTGGGGGCTGAAGGTGGGTTCCTCCCAGTTTTCACTTTTTAAGAAGCCTGGGTGTGATGTCACTTCCAGTTGTGACATCACCTCCGCACAACATTTTGAGCTTGGCACAGGACTACACGATCATTAGCTATGCCACTGAGCCTGACTGTTGCTATGGAAGCCCATAAGCAGAAGATGAATGCACGTTCCTCTCCCGTTATTGCTTTCCTACAAGGGTATTGACAGGCACACTGCCACTGAACCCAGAGCCATCATAACTAGTAGTCAGTGACAGAGTTGTCCTCCGTGATTTGAACAAATCCTTTTAAAAGCCGTCTGAGCCATCCCTGGCCACCACCACATCTTGTGCAAGTCAATTCTGTAAATTATGCATTGTGTGATGTCCTTCCGTTTAAATCTCCTGCCAAACAATTTGATGACTTCTGATTCTATTGTTCTGATAAAAGGAGAAGAGTTTTACCCATGTCAAAAGTCAGTTTGGATTTTTGATTTCGAATAATTACTAGATGGATATGTTTGAGTGCATGTGTGTGCATGAACCAGATAATATGATCGAGGAAGGCTAAGAAATTCTGACATGTTTGGAATTGATTTGGGGATTTCCATTTTCAAAGGTATGAGGAATGCACATTGACCTTTTGGAGAGACTTTCATTCTGTGTGTAGAGGTTCAGTGTTGGGAAACTGTAATCTCAAGGTGTCAGTGATCTTTCACAGGTTTCTTGTTACCAGCCCAACTGAAGAGATGATCCATGCACAGTTGAGAATCCACAACAACCTTTTTTTTTGTATATACATTTTATTGAAATTTTCACAATACATTATATCTATAGTAGATCCAAAACATCAAGTTTCAATTCACTCCTTACATTTCTACATATTTTTCTTTACTTCAATATAAATTTCATTTCCACTCCCCCCTCCCTCCCCACCCCAGACTTCCCACAACATTTTAACCATTTATCATTTTATTTTTTTACCAAGATAAACTTTTGTTCATTGTATAGTTCTTATTAACATTCTAATAACATTAATGAACCCTTGACCTTCCAATTTTTCTCCAAGTAGGCTTCAAATTTATACCATTCCAAATGAAATTTCTCTAGCATTTCATCATTTAAACTTCTCGTAATTTTATCCATTTCCATCATATATATCATCTTTTGTAGCCATTCGTCTATATCAGGCACTTTTTCTTGCTTCCAATACTTCGCATATATCATCCTTGCTGCTGTCACCATATACCATAATAAAGTTCTATCATTGACTGCTATTACCTCTAAATTTAAACCTAGCAAGAACAATTCCGGACTCTTATAAATTGTGTATCTTAATACCTTCGTGATCTCTATAAATATCTCTGACCAGAAATGCTTTGCTTTTTTACAAGTCCACCACATATGGTAGAAAGACCCCTCATACTCACATTTCCAACATTTGTTAGATAACTTATTATTCATATTTGCTAGTTTTTTTGGAGTTAAATACCACCTGTACATCATCTTATAGCAATTTTCATTTATATTATTGCATATCGAGATCTTTAATGATTTCTTCCAGAGATGCTCCCAAGATGTCATCATTATTTCTTTATTTACATTCACTGACCACTTCACCATTTGTACTTTTACAAGTTCATCTGCAGTGTACCATTCATTTATCAGTCTGTAGATCTTTGAAATTTGCTTTTTCTTTTCTCCCAGCAGTATCTCTTCTAGTTCAGAATTTTTTCCCCTAAAACCAACAGTTCTCTTATCTGCATCAAATAGGTCTTTAATCTGTCTGTACCCAAACCAGTCATACCTAAAAGTTAAATCGTCCTTTTTCTTTAATTCCACCTTCCCTCCCTCCATGTCCAAAATATCTTTGTACTGTAACCAATCTTCTCCTTGAGAGGTTGATGTCGGTTTTATAACTTCTGCTGGAACAATCCATAGCGGCTTTTTTTCTCCCAGGCATTTTTTATATTTTTCCCAGACCATGTAAATACTCCTTCTTATGAAATGATGCATGAAGTGTCCATCCATTTGTTTTTTCCCATACATCAAATATGCATGCCACCCAAAAATCTTGTCATGACCTTCTAAAGAAGAAAGTTTTCTGTTTTTTAGATTTAACCATTCACTAAGCCATTACAAACAAACTGCTTCATAATACAACCTAAAATTTGGCAGTTGAAATCCTCCTCGTTCTTTAGCATCACACAACACCTTCATCTTAATTCTCGGTTTTTTTCCTGCCCACACACAATTCCAAAGCTTCCTCTGCCAATGCTCAAACATTTTGAAGTCTCTAATTATCGGTATTGTTTGTAAAAAGAACAGGATTCTTGGTAGCACGTTCATCTTAATCACAGAGATTCTACCTAGTAATGATAAATTCAACTTATTCCATCTTAACATATCCTTGTCGATTTGTTTCCACAGTTTTTCATAATTATTTTTATACAAATCTATATTCTTCATTGTTAACTCCACCCCTAAATATTTCGTTCTTTGCACTACTTCACATTCGATCAGGTTTTCTATATCTTTTTGTTTATCTTTACTGACATTTTTACATAGAATCTTGGACTTTGATTTATTTACATAAAAGCCTGCTAAATCTCCAAATTCCTTTATTTTTACTAACAGATTTGACAGTGATTTCATTGGGTTCTCTATTATAAACAACACATCATCTGCAAAGGCTCTATATTTATATGAAAAACCTCTACATTTCAAACCTGAGATTTCAGAGTCCTCTTTGACCTGTAAAAATAAAATTTCTAACACCATTATAAAAAGCAATGGAGACAGAGGGCACCCTTGTCTTGTACCTTTTTCAACCTTAAATTTTTCTGTGTTATCAGAGTTTATAGTCAACGAGGCTCTCTGGTCACTATATATTGCCTTAATTGCCTTTGCAAAGTTCTCGCCCAAACCCATCTTGTCAATTAATTCCAACAGGAAGTCCCAATTCAGATTGTCAAATGCTTTTTCAGCATCAACAAAAAAAAAGGCAACTTCTTTCTCTGGGTGCTTGTCATAAAATTCTACAGCCTCTATCACCATTCGCAAATTATCTTTTATTTGCCTATTTGGCAAAAAACCTGCTTGTTCTTCCGATATCAGCTCACTTAACGTTTCCTTCAACCTTTCCGCCATTATCTTTGCAAAAAGCTTATAATCATTGTTTAAAAGTGAGATAGGTCTATAGTTCTTGACATTTGTTAAGTCTTGTGCCTCTTTTGGTATCAAAGAAATATTTGCTTCTCTCCATGTGTCTGGAATAAATCCCTTTTTTAAAATCTCGTTCAGGAGACTCTCTAACATGACCACCAGGTCTAATTTTAAAGCTTTATAGAATTTTGTCGTTAGGCCATCTGGGCCGGGAGCTTTTCCCAGCTTGGTATCTTGTATGGCTTTCAATATCTCCATTTGTGTAATCTTATCGTTTAATCTGTCTTTAATTTCTTCCTTTATCTTTGGCACATCTAGCTTTGACAAATATGTCTCAATTGCCACCTTGTCTATTTTTTGCTTTCCATATAATCTGGCATAATATTTATAAAACTATCTTTTTATTCCATGATGATCCACTATATCTTTACCATCTTGACAGATCTTTGTAACAATTTTTTTCTCTTTTCTTTTCTTCAATTGCCATGCCAAAAAATTCCCTGGTTTATTTCCTCCTTCAAAAGATTTTTGTTGGAGTCTTTTCAAATTCCATTCCATTTCTTTTAATGCTAATGCATTTAGTTGTTCTTATAGAATCTTTATTTCTCTTAATATAGACTTTTTCCCTGGCCTGCTCTTTAAATCATTTTCTTTTTGCTTAATTTTCTCCTGAATGTCTTTATACTTAAATTCTTTTTCTTTTTCCCCCCAACTATTTAAACTTATTAAGTTTCCTCTTATCACAGCCTTATATGCATCCCAAACCTTCCTAATTTCTACATCATTGTCTATATTAGCTTGAATGAAGTGTTTGGTCTCAGTCTGTAAATATTCAACATTTTTCTGCTTTGTTAATAAGTCTTCGTTAATTCTCCATATCTTCTTTCTAGCCTTTGTTGCTGCCTTCCATATCATTGGATTATGATCAGAATTCTGCTTAGGCAGTATATCTACACTCTTAGTTATTAAGGTTAACTCTTTAGACATCCAGATCACATCTATTCTCGAAAAAGATTCATGCCTTGCCGAATAAAATGTATAATCTCGCACTCCTTGATTTAATTTCCTCCATATGTCTTCCAAGTTTTCTTGCTCTATCAATTCAAAAAAAGATACTGGTAGTTTGCCTTCCTTTCGTTTACTTTTAGTCTTCCTGTCTAATTCAAAATCCACAACTCCATTTAAATCTCCCATCAATATTGTTTGTTCATAATAGATCTGACCCAGATCCAATTTTAACGCTCCAAAAAAGCCATCCTTAGCTCCATTTGGTGCATATTCTCCAACTAATAATGTCTTTTTGTAGTTCAACATAACTTCTATTGCCAAATATCTTCCTTCTACATCATTAAAAATTAATTTTGGTTCTAGCTCTTTCTTTAAATACATCAAAATTCCTCTTTTTTTTTTATTTGTTGCTGAGATGAATTCTTCCCACAAATTCTTATTTTTCAAAAGTTTATAATCCTTTTTACAAATATGTATTTCTTGCAAGTAAATAATATTTTGTATCCAATGAAAAATTAATTTTCGTCGCTGTGGTGAATTTAGTCCATTCACATTCCAAGAAATTAGTTTGTATTCCATCGTTGATATAAAATTAAACTTTATTTCTTTTTTAGTCCAAATCTTCTTTATTATTCACCAAAAAATCTTCCATCTCCCTAACTGTTTTAATTGTAATCCGTGCACCCTTCAAATAAAAACTTAATCCTTGTGGAATTTCCCATCTATATCTTACGCCTTTACCTCTCAACTTGTCTGTCAATTTTCTGTATTTTTTCCTATCTTGCACCACTTTCCTTGGTAGTTCTTTCATGATCCCAATTTCTACCCCTTTTACCTTCAAAGGGTCCCTATAGTGCTTTCTCAATATTTCTTCTTTAGTTCTCTTTGTTATTAATTGCACTATTATATCCCTAGGCAGGTTCTTTTGGCGGGCATACTGGGAATTTATTCGGTACACCATGTCACATTGATATTCCATTTCCTCAGGTTGTAAATCTATAAATTCTGCCAAGATTCTAATCACTTCTTTTCTATCTTCTTTTGTATCTTCCATTAAATTCTCTGGCATACCTCTCAGCCTTAGATGGGTCTCCATAGCATAACATTCCAATTTCAGCATATAATCTTCAAATCTCTTAGTATCTCTTAGTCACTCTGTCAATCTTTCCCTCTACTTCTTGTGTTTTCTTTTCCATATCTTGTACTTTTTGATTTACTGTCTTCAACTCAACTTTAACTTGTATCACTTCATTTTTGAGGTCTCCTATCAATCCTTTCATTCCGTCCATCATTTTCTCCAGATTTTCTGTTATTTTGGTACACATTTCTTTCATAGAGTCATTAAGTTTCTTCTCTAAACTTTCCATTGCCATTTGCAGATCTTTATCTCCCTTTTTTGCCATTTTCGAGCCGCTCCAGGTAAGTGCTCTTTGTCTCTCTCTAAAGTCATACGACATGTAGCAAGCGTTTCCCTATCAAAACTCAGTATTTCCCACTTTCTATAATGCTGTATAGTCAACTTAATATTGACATTAAGTTTTCCCTTAGTCAAAATGGCGGACGCGACGTCTTTGTAGTACTCTTCACAAAATGTCCACTTCTTCACTTCCTGTCTTCTCTTGACCTCTTTCAAAATGTCCACTCAAATATTTCCTCCCAATCTTCTGACCCTCTTAAAATGGCTGCTCCTCCACTTCCTGTTGCTATATGACCTTCTCTCAATGGCGAAATCTCACTTCCAGGCTACAATCTCACGATATTTTCATTCCTTACTGACCAATCAGCTTGATGTCTTTTCTTCGTTCCTCCTCCTCCTCAGATCTCGCATTTGTCGTCTCCTTCCCAAAGCCTCCTTATCACCATTAAATCTCCGGTTCAAACGCTGTTTCTTTTTTGCCAATTTTTTTTCACATATAAATCAAGAGGCTGAGTCAGCGAGGATCTTAAGCCAAATTTCTTGACCCAGGTAACTCCTGCTGCGATTTTAGCGAAGCCTTCACTGGGGGGGAGTTCAAAGCAGATAGAGAAACCCCTATTCAGAGCTCCTCTATCGCCAAACGCACACCCCCCTCGGGTCTCAGGTGTCCCCAGCCCTTCCCCTACCTGGGGGAGGACGTCGGTGGGCTTTTAAATGCCCTCCAACCAAAGAAAGCAGAAGTTCCCGTTAGCCCCGTTCTCACCAGGGCCTGTTCAGAGCTCCGTGACTCAACCGGAAGTCGAGAATCCACAACAACCTGATGGGATACTTTTAGTAAGATTTCTTGCAAATTCATGACCTGTATATGGAACCATTCTAATCTAACACACTAACATTTTTATTTACTTTTATTTACATCCTATATTTCAAGAAATATATTATTTTTTTTCCTGACACACATTTTAATCTGGCTCTCCTTGGCAACCCTTTGAATCTGAGTGACACATAGTCTGGCTTGACCAGCTCCTGATATAAATGCAGATTGTTGAAATTTTATATGCCAATAAAGGTATTATTGTATTGTATTGTATATTAATGCAGCATGAGCATCAATTGTAGCATAACACTGCGGTCTCAAGACAAACCAGAGACAAGAGAGGATAACGCAATAAGTGATTACCACTCAAGTTGGAGGAGCATTGAACTATCTAAGAAAGGAGGAAGAGATAAAATTGGATTTGCAGATTGATAACCTCCAAGGAGAGGAGAGAGTGATGCAAGGAGAAAGAAAACAAGGGTCAGCGAAAAGAGTGAAAAGGGAACTGAAAAGAGCAGTTTATTGGAGATGACTGGGCAAGAGAATAAGGCAACAGGCACATGCCTTGCCTGAAAGACTGTGTGACATCAGGACTGGCCATTCTGGGTGTATGTTTGTGTAAGTAAGATTGGATAGGGACAGCCCAATCCTAACTAAATTCTCCCCCACCAAAGCAGCCACGCGATGGAGCATGTGTGCATCCTGCAGGTGAGAAGTCTCATAGGATTCCTCAAAGTAAGTGAACAATTTTACCTTACCCTGGGGAAAGCCTCTGCTACTCCAATGGGTTTCCTCAGATCTGCCCCAGCTATTTTGCTGGAGCAGAACCTAGGAGAGGAAGGAAGAGGAAACTGGGGAAAAGGGATAGGATTCTGGCATACGCTGGTGCAACCAGGATCCACCCCTCCCTTCAACCTTCTTCCCAACTCCTACCTGCCCAGAAACTCCCCCATTCCTCCTCCTCCCCACCCCATTCCCCCCACTGTCAACTTACTGGTGCTGGTCATGGTTATTTCCTCCATTGGCTCATTGGCACTGCTGCCAGCCATGTGTGCTGGTGGCCTAATCACCCTTGCCATCGCAGAGCACTCCTGCAGGCAGAACATGCATTTTGCCAGCAGATTTGTCATTTTTTTAAAGAAAAAAACAAAACAAAAACATAACACAACACAATAAACAAACACTAAACATACACATACTTTGGGGGTTAAATAAGGGGGAGCCAGCCCTGTTCCACCAAGTGCGTTTTCTCTGTAGTCTGCCTGCAATAACCCCCCCCCCCAAGAATCAGTGAGATCTTCAGCCCTCCCCAGTGCCCAGTTTAAAGTCTTTCTATTTCAAGCACATCAATAGAAAGACCTACCTGGTTTACAAGTCTGAGAGCCCAATCCTATGCCTGTCTACTCAGAAGTAAGTTCCATTAGAGTCAATGGGACTTACTCCCAGGAAAGCGTGGGTAGGATTGGACTGTGAGGGAAACATTGCAAGTGCAAAATAGAAAACTTTCCCCTTACCAGTTCAAGCCTCTTTGTTGGTCCTTTCTAGTGGGGGGGAAGGCTGCCTTCTGGGGCTTTTGTTGTGCTCCAGTCCCATCGGATTGGGACCATTCTGGTGTCCTCACATTCCCCTTTGCCTGGCCTGAGCACCAGCCAAGGCACATCTGCCTACTCGTGAGTAAACGCGACCGTGAGGCTGCTTCGCTTCCCATAGGGCTCCATACACTCGCAGCTGGGAGCGAGGGACCTCCTCCTCGCGTGTTTATGGGGGCTGCATTCATTGGATCAGGACCATTCTGAGTTGGAGTCCTCTCAGCCTGCCCTTTTCAACAGAGCAAGGCAAGGTCGCCTACTCGCGAGTAAATGTGGCCACTTGGCTTCCTTTCCCTTCCCATAGAGCCAGTGGCATCGCTAGGGAGATGCAGGGGGTGCAGGCCGCACCAGGTGACACACGGGTGTGTGTGTGATACGCCTTGGGGGTGATGCGCTAAAATCGCACCATTAGGGGCTACTGAGTCATGCCATACACCGATGGATGCAGAATGGCCAGTGGAACACAATGCAAAAAACCCCGTTGAGATAGCTCATTTCCTTCAAAGGTTATGGCCAAAAAACAGGAAGGAAAAAATGCACGGAGCCCTATGGAAAGTGAAAGGGAGCTGTATCGTGCGTTTACTCGCGAGTAGCTGAAATGGCTTAGTGCATCGGAAAGGGCAGGCTGAGTGGAATCCAACGACACCTGAATGGTCCCGATTCAGTAAATGCAACCCCCAGAAAAAACCAGAGAAGGAGGTCCCTATTCAGCCCTATGGAAAGCAAGCAAAACTACATGGCCGCGTTTACTCGTGAGTAGGCACACTTTCCTTAGTCCGTCGGAAAGGGCAGGCTGAGAGGACTCCAGGGACATCAGAATGATCCTGATCCAATGAGTGCAGCCTCCAAAAAACACCCGAGAAGGAGGTTCCCCCTCCAAGCTGCGAGTGTATTCAGCTCCACATCTGATAGTTAGACACATACTCCAATGCTCCTGGCATCAGTGATGTGCAGTCAGGGTAGGCAAGGAAGACAGAGTCTTACCTAACCCAGCAAGAAAAATAAAGGACCCTAACAAGTTGAAAGAACATACCTTTTCCCTTTCTGAAGTTGCCACACACACACGCACACACACACACGCACAGAAGGAATAAGGAAAGCTGCCAATCATACTATTTGCTATGGTGGCTTGCAAGGACAAAACAGGTAGAAACATCTATGCACTTAAACACCGGACAAGAGGGACATCAGGAAGAACTGTTTCCATTTGCCCAGAAATAAAAATGACAACACTTGTGTCATCCATCTCTGGCAGGGGTGTCCAAAATGTTTTGACAGGAGGGCCACATCATCTCTGTGACAATGTGTCGGTGGCCAGAAAAAAAAAATTAATTTACATTTAAAATTTGAATCAATTTACATAAATTTTAATATATTAGAGATGGACCTTATATGGATGAATGAAGGTCTCATGATAGCTCAAGGCCTGTAAAAGGCCTTGTGCAAAGCAAGGCTGGCCTTTTCTTTGCTGCCACTCCTGCTTCACAGACATAAAACAGCAAGCAAAGGAGGGAGCCCTCAGCTCACAGCTCACATGAGAGGCCAAGCAGTTGGCCCTCGTGCTGAGTGCAGTTGCATCGGACTAGTGCAGGCTCCATCAAGTCTCCGGAGGGCCAGAGGTTCATTGGAGACTGGGGGCTCCCTGAGGGCCAGATTGGGGGTCCCTGAGGGCCGCAAATGGCCCCCGGGCCAGGGTTTGGGCACCCCTGGTCTATGGGGAGCCATTAGGAAGACTCCAGCAGGTTAAGCTATGTTCATAGCTAGCTTCATGGGGGGGGGGGAGAAGCAGAGCGGCTGGCTAGCCAATCAAAGCCAGAAATTTGCATCATTAAACTCTGGGGAGGCAGCAGGAAGAGTTGCTTCTCTTCTGCGAAAAAAATATGAAGAAAAGCTGGGAGCCTCTGCAATGGACCAGCTCTTTGTCTAAAAGCAACAGAAGCAGCCATTTTTTAGTTGCTTTAGGAGCCCTGTGCTCTCTCCAGCTCTGGGTGGGGGAAAAAGAGGAGAGTTTTGTTTTTAAATTTATTGGGGGAGGGGGAGAGTGTGCGCAGAGACTGAGCTTTATTTTTTTATTTCCGGGGGGGGGGGACAAGAGACAGTGTATTTAAGTGGGGAGCTTAAGTGGGGAGAGTGTGTGTGTGTGTTGCCTTCCCTGTCCTGGAGCTCACTGCATGTCCCTGCCTGGCATCTTGCATGCTTGACTGTTGGAAATTGGCAAGTGTCGATTCAGCATTGCTTTTAGCAGGGAAAGACAAGCTAACATAAAGCGAGATTCTATCACAGTACAGTCAACTTAAGTGAAAAATATGTTATTGTTGGTCAGATTCTAGTCCACCTGAAAGAAAAAGTTACAGTAGCAGCTAAAGGAAAACTCTTCCTTGAAAAGCTTGTCAAGTTTCAGGTGCCCCTCTGGGATTTTTCACTAAGGGTTCTCACCCCCCTTTTGGAAGCCGAATGCCGAATATTTAATAATTGACAGGCCCAACAAGTGCATTTTGGATTGAAAAAGTCACAAAGTCTGATGTTCTTTATTAACAACAGTTAATTAAACTGTACCACTGTGCAATCTCAGCAGAAGGGGTGGGCAGAGGAGGATCAGCCAGCACATGAAAGCCACCAGCAATAATGAACACACAAGTCTTGCTTTAAAAAATCAAAATTCTCCTCTTGTGACTAGATCAGAGCACTTGCTTCTTTCCAGCACAATATATTGCGCATGCAAGTCTCTGCTGACTGCATCGCAAACAAATTCCAAACAACATTCACCCTTTGAAATTAGAGCTGGCTCAAGATCTCGGAGTCAAACTTTCAATCTAGTTTTTCTTTTCCCTCAATTCCCAACATGCTGCAGTGAAAAACACCTTCACATGAAAAGGGAAGTTACAAATCTGCAGCTCCGTTCGGAGATGGAAACTGTAGTTGCCTAATTGGGCTTTTAAAATGCATTCATTAAAAAAGTACCTGGATCTCCAAGATAGGTGAGTATGTAAGAAGAGCCCTGCTGAATCAGACCAGAGGTCCATCTAGTCTAGCATCCTCCTTCTCACAGTGCTCTCCCAGATGCCTCTGAGAAGCCATGATAAGGTAAGAGTGCTCTCCTGCTGTTGTTGCCTAGCAACTGGTACTCAGAGTCATATTGCTTCTGAACATTGCATTGCAGAAGGTTCTTCAGCTTTCTGAATTTGTCGTGGGTTCCAGATTCTGGAGTTCGCTCTTCAGCCTAGTGCTCAGATTAGGGGAGAGGAGAAGGTAACGTGGTTGTTCATAAAACCCACAACCTTATCCACCCACCCACCCTCACCATTCCAACCAATTTTAGCTAAATCATGGTCTCCATGTAGCTTTCAGAACGCAGTAGCTAAGGGAGCTATCACAAAAGGTCGAGTCTGTCATTTCAGCACCACTTCAATTTTTGGTTTTAATGCTGTCTTACTGGCAGTGCCTAATGGCACCCAACTAAATTATTGTTCCCCCTTGACTCTTACATCCAAGTATTCTTTTCATCATGAAATTTTCCTCCATGTTCACAAGACCTTGCCTTTCTATAACAAATTCCCCTCCCCCCCAGATTTTAGTGAAGGTTATCACAGCAGAGTTTTTTGCAGTGCTCTGCCGGTGCATGCTGTCACAAAAGTGCTGTAGAGCAATTTGTGACAGTGTGCCTTCTAGTAACACAGTAAGAAGGCTAGAGCCTTTCTGTTGGTGCCTGCATACAAAAGGATGCCTGCCAAAGCATTAAAAAAATCAAACAATCAAGTGATTATCTTCTCTGCTTTTCAAAAAAGTTTCAAACTGCATATGTCATTAGTTCAGTGGTTCCCAACCAGAGGAGTCATGATCCACCAGATACCACATTTCAAAAATCCTCTCCCCTTAAGGGGGGTGGTGACCAGCCGAGACCCATAGGCGACAGTGCATATCACTTCCAGTTTCTTCCCACTGCTGCCAACTACAGGGTGGTAAGAAAGGGGTTTCTATGGTGCTTCTTACTGCTCTGTAGTTGGTGGCAGCAGTGGCAGGGTGAACCCAGAAGTGATGGGTGGCATTACCTATGGGTCCTCTGAAGGTTCTTAAAACTGTCTTAAAGGGACAAGAGTTTGGGAATCACTGAGCTAGCATATGACTCAGATGTTAACATTTTAATTCTGGCATTCCTATCCAATTTTCAATTATTTTGTACTTTTATTTTTTATGTTAGATTGTAAGACTACTTAGGAATGGCCTGTCTTCTTTATACTGTGAGGACTTTTTACATTCAGCAATTTTATTATTACTATTACTACTACCACTACAACATCACAGCCTGTGCTGAGCTGGTTATCGTCTGTGATTTGGGATCTAGCCAAGATCCTGAGAATCACAGAGATACATTTGTAGAATTCTGGCTGTTCCATGCAACATTAATAATTATTAATGCAAGTAATATTATTATTACTGAAACAGCTTGTGAGGTTTATCATTTTAAAACATGTCTGTAATCCAACACAGAGGTAGGCATTAATAATAATAATAATAATAATAATAATAATAATAATAATAATAATAATAATAATAAAACTTTATTTTTATCCTGCCCTTCTCCCAAAAAGGGACCCAGGGCGGCTAACAACATATAAAACAAATTAAAACATAATTTCACAGATAAAAACATATTAAAAAACACATTAGCAGAACCCATAAAAACAGTAGTCAGAAGAGTCACAATAAAAGAGCATAAAACAGCAGTTCTTAGAGGAATCGGGCCTGTAAAAAAGCAACTAAAAGATATATAAAAGATGTTAAAAAGGCCATAACATCAGAAGGCTTGGTTAAACAACAAGGTCTTCAGGCCTCGCCGAAAGGACTCAAGAGAGGGAGCCATTCTCAAGTCAAGGGGAAGGGAGTTCCACAACATTGGTGCCACTACTGAGAAGGCCCTATTTCTTGCCACCGCCCCACGTACCTCCTTAGGCGGCGGCACTTGTAAAAAGGCCTTCTCTGATGACCTGAGAGGACGAGCCGGAGTGTACGGGAGTAGGCGATCTCTAAGATAACCTGGCCCAGAGCAGTATAGGGCTTTAAAGGTCAAAACCAGCACCTTGAATTGGGCCCGGAAACGAATGGGCAGCCAATGTAGCCCCCGGAGAAGCAGGCTGACAGAGTCAAACCGCCTAGCTCCAGTGACCACACGGGCCGCCGCATTCTGCACTAATTGCAGTTTCCGAACCGTCTTCAGGGGCAGCCCCACATAAAGCGCATTACAATAATCTAACCTCGATGTCACCGTAGCATGGATCACCGTGGCCAGGTCTGCACGATCCAAGTACGGTGGATTGTACAGTATAATTCACCAAGTATAATTCACCGGCATTAAATCAATGGACTTAGAATTGTGGTCTTTAGTTTTGTTCTGAATATATCTGCTGAAGTCCTATAATATACCTGTAAGAACTGAGAGGGGGGAAAACTGTTAAATCAAGTATACTCTAAGTTGGTACATGAATCTTCTGAGGTAATAAACTTTCGTGCTCTGAAAAAAATTGTATGTCACCTAATATGGTCCATTGTGTTGAGGATCCTATTTCTTACTGCAGTACCTGAGCTGACCAAATCAATTTTATAAGCTACTATCTTTTTCCTTCTTTTACCACAAAATATAACTCATACCTATTCCATTGCCAAGGGCTAATGTTTTTGAATAGTATTTGAAAGAAAAACATATACAACACAGCACATCTCTAGAGCAGAGAGGAAGCATAAGTTATATATATGAGAGGATGAAAGCGATTTACAGTCTCCCATTCCATTTCCTTTGCTTTCTTTAAAATGTCTTCATTCAAAACTCACTGGGTTTTCACCAGTATGATTTAAATACCCCATTTCGCTAAGCATTTTTAACCAATCTTCAATAAATTCTTTCAAAATGAAATAGAATTGTATGAACAATTCTATCTTGGTATTAACATTACACACGCATTGCCTCTAGAGCATTGACTGAATGTGAAAGAGGTGAATGGAACCCTGCCCATTGGCTCCATCCTGATATCCTGTTAGCCAAAATAGCTCGCATTCATGCATTTGGCCCTGAGTCCTCACTAACCTGGAAGAGCTTTAAGTGCACAGGTCTCTTTCAAATTAAAGGTGAATGTCCGGACAAGTTACACTTTGACTCTTGGCTCAGAAGTGGCTTCTGGGGAAGATTCCTTAAGTTCTCTCCCCTAATATTTTAAGTGATTACAGGCACAATCCAGTTAGGCCAGTGCAAGTCCCTTGCACAGGCCCAGGGGTGTCACGATAGTGCCGTAAAGCACTTTCATGCCACTCTGGAGGCAGTTAGGCCAGTGCAAGAGACTTGCACCGGCCTTATTGCACTGTTGTGGGCCCCGGGAAGGTGAGTTTGCGTCAGCCAAGCTTGGCCAACGCAGGGGTCTGGGGAGGGTGGGGAGGAGGTGGGAGGGAGGTGTTTCAAGGTAGGCAGTGGGCATGCTGGATCCTAACCCAATTCCTGGGGTAGCCTGGACCAGCCCCAAGCTGCTCAGATTTGTGCCATCGATTTGGGTGGCACAGATTCAAGTAGCCCCATTGGAGCTGCAGTGACTCTCCCTGCCATAAGGGGAAGTGTTTTCTCTTGCCCCGGGCTGAGACACTAAGCACCCAAACCTTGTGCTGGATACAGTACAGGCCCGCTGGCCTGCCTGTTCCAGTGCAAGTTAGGATTGCGCTGCACCAGCCACAAGTTCCTTTCTTGATCTTTGTGTCTTCTTCCTCTTGAACACTGCCTCACAAATCCTAGCAACAACTACAACCTACCTCTCTCATCACAGTCTGCACAAAATTAGCTGTAGGGATACCCATCCCTCCCTCCTCCCCTTAGCCGATTGCTTTCTGCAGACTGTGATGAAAAGTCCTGATCAGCATGCTTTTTTGTGCCAATCAGAACTTCTCACGGTCTGCACAAAAGAAATGGCTGCATTGGCAGGGGCTTTGTCCACCTCACCCTTCCTCCTGCAGGAGGAGGAGGAAGGGGGCTCCTCCTCAGCTGATTGCCTTCCACAGACTGTGAGGTCCCAATTGTCGCAAAGAAGGGTTCTTTGCACCGCCATTGGTTGAATGCTGGTGTGTCACTCAAAGCGTTATGTCATGTCACCTTTGAAACACATGTCATGGGTTCATCCCCATCACTGATCTAGATAGTCCTAGCATACTCAAGTCTCCACAGTTTGTCGTTACTGAGTAACTGGTGTACATTACTGTAGTCATCTGTGACAGACAAAACTCTGTCTTCTCTCTCCCTTAGCATAACCTGTCAGTCATAAGACCCATACAATGTGTCCATTTCCCACCAATTCTGCCAGCTTGGTTTTAATCTTTAACCTGACATTCTGTTTACAAACTTACCTTTGAATCCTGTTTCTTCAAAATGATTAAAAATACATATCCCTCTCTTTAACAAGCAAAAGTTCTCACAGCAAAATGAAAGTGAATGAAAACATGGTTCCCTATACCAAAAGGGCTCACAAACATAAAAGAAACAAAACTGCAGACGAGATACCAGAAAAGAGGCACTGGAAAGGACACTGGGTTGAATAGGAATGCTGGGGTGAATAGAAATGATGTTCGCTGATAAAGGGTCTCCTACATGCCCTCACATCCACTCGGAGCCATTGCACACTGCTCTGAGCAGCTATCCACTTCTTTCACTTTTATTTTCAAAGCGAAAAAGTAGGCAAGCACTCATAGTGGTGCACAACTGGAAGTACAGGTGGAACCTCAGTATCCACTGATTTGATTCACCACTGATTCCAGGGTCCACCTTTAAATATCTTGTAACAAGAAGAAAAAAGCACCAAAATCTCATTTTCTACCTTCCCACTGTTAAACTGCACCCGTTGCAAGCTTCTTGGGTTTAAAGATAGCTTTAAAGATCCACTTCTGGGTTTTTTGCTCCTCCGTTGTTACCCCAGAATGTATTATATAAACACTATTCCTCATTCATCCCCTAGATGGGTTGAATTATGGAATCTAATTGAATAATTTCATTAGATTCCATTATTCACCCCATTTAGTGGCTGAATGCAGTATTGCGTCTATAATAATAATTGCGTCTATAATAATAATAATAATAATAATAATAATAATAATAATAATAATAATAATAATAATAAATACAGGTATTTATATACTGCCTTTCTTGGTCATCAGATTTCTCCTCAGACTTTAATTCAAGGCGGTTTACATAGGCAGGCTGTTTAAATCCCCGTAGGGATTTTTACAATTAAAGAAAGGTTCTATCTTTCAAGAACCACACAACAGTTCAGATGGAACTTTTGTGGTCTGTTATCACTTTCTGGCCTCCTCCCACACAGGCTGACAAGCAGCTCCTTCCAAAGAGCAGGTGGAATAACTTGGCTCAGCTTGTCAGCTGCTTCAAGGTCTCACCATTCATAGTGCCGGTGGCCTCAAACTGGCGACCTTCGGATGTTATCTTCAGGCAAATGGAGGCTCAACCCTCTAGACCAGACCTCCTGCCCAATACCTTGTTACAAAGTATTTAAAGGTAGACCCTAGTATCCACTGATTTTGGTATCCACTGCAGTTTCCGGAACGGGACGCACTGTAATTGCAGTGACATCATCACATCACATAAAAACAGCCAGGCGTAAAAATAGCCAGGTATGCCAGTGAGGATATGCAGAGGAAGAGGATACTGTCCCTCTCCCAAGATTGGATCAGTGTCCCCAACAGTGGCACAAAGGCCAAAGTTGGGATTCAGAGGAGCAGACATCAATGTCCCTGGTAAAAGGAGCTACACTGTTGTTATCACAGCTGAGGAACAAGTGCATCAGTTGTGCATGGTAAGAGTCCATGGTGGAAATGCAGGGAAGAGATTGCACTCAACTGCTACTTCTTCTCCTTAGGACTAGAGCAAATAAAGAAAGTGCAGCAGCCAGCACTGGAAACAGGCAATCAGCTGTGTCTATAGACAATGCTGTGTCTATCAGAGCTGAAGAATATTTCATCACAGCCTTTTCTACTTTTCCGCAAAAATGTCTTGGAAGGCTTTGCTGGGAGCCAGACTATTCTATAATACCATTTCTCAGTTCTCCTTATTCCTTTCTGCATAAATTTGACCCCTTACCTGCTATGAAACAGCAGGTACAAAATACCACTGAGCTAGAGGTCTGTCTGTCTGAAACCTTTATTGGCATATCAACACAACACAATTAAGACATATTTTACAATTGTCGCAACAACTTGCATACCGACCCAACAACTTAAAAACAAGATACCAGAATTATTTAAATTCTGACAACGTTATTTTAAGAATCTCAGATAAATAACCAGCAACAGCTGTGGTTAAAGAGTCACAAACATCACTCATGAACCTAGAGAGGGTAATATCAGAAGGGGTTAGGTCAGGAGAAATCCAAGAATTTAAATAATGATTACGAATGTCAAGATGAACTGGACAAAAAAAGAGTATATGAAACAAAAAATCAGGTGACTCATGACAAAAGAGACAGAGCCTTTTCTCCTGTGGAATGTTAAAAAAACGGCCAGAATGAACTGCCGAGGGGAAGATGTTAAAACGAGCTAACATAAAGGCTCGCCTATGTAATGGATTGATTAATGTATAAAAATAATTTGATACATGATTAAAGGATGGGGCCAAGCCAAAAGAAAGAGGGGAACAAATAGGGTTAACTGAGCTAGAGGTCTGAAGCCAAGATTAGGACTGACAGATGCTTATGTATGCATAAACACCTATTCCCCCCTCCCAATGAATAAGCAGACCATATGAAACTGTCTTCAACTGACTCAGACAATTGGTCTATTTGTCTCAATGGCTACACTGACTGGCTGTGTCTTTAGAAGGTTTCAAACAAAGTAATTCCCTACCCTGGAAATACCAAGGATTGAATTCAGGGCCCATCAAATGCACATAGTATGTGCTCTACCACTAAGCAATGGATCCATGGGCCATGTCCTCTTCTAGTGCTTTTTTAGTCACGCGAACATAGCTAAGGGGGGGCCTGGGGGTACAGGGACCCAAATTCCAGACCTCTGGGCTATGTGCAGGGTGCCAGTTCTCCAGTGGGAAGCCAAGCCCTTCATAACACTCCAGAGGCAGCACTCCTCCCTGGACATCAGATCACCTTCCAGATAAGACCAGAAGACTCTAGCACCTTGGGGAGGGAGGTGTTAAAAATTTGTGTCAGGCCTCATGTTGGGCCCTGTAAACAACAAGTGTGCCCCTGTTTTATCATATGTGGTGGATTTGTACCAAAGTGAAAAAATATTGGACTTTGATGATGGTTGGCAACCTTCAGTCTCAAAAGTCTATGGTATAAGCCTACAGCACCTGATATTCCCAGGCGGTCTCCCATCCAAGTACTAACCAGGCCTAACCCTGCTTAGCTTACGAGATCAGACGAGATCGGGCATGTGCAGGGTAACAGTTGCTGATATTGGACTTTGATATACCAGCAAATGCAACTGATACTTAAGGTAAATTTGCAAATGAAATCAGAAGCTTCTTTGTTGGGAATACTCGATTGGATTCAGAAAGATTTCGAAACTATATTTCTATATATGATAATGGCAGAAAGAATATTGTATGCTAAGTATTAAAAGGTTCCAGAGATACCTTCAGTTGAAGAATGGTGAGTAAAGATACTGGATTTTGCTGAAATGGACAAACTTATGATTTTTCTTTAAGAGAAGTCAGTAAAGACTTATATCAGCAATTGGAAACCATTCATGAACTTCCTGCACATGAGGGGAAAAATGGGTCTAATGAATTATGGATTTGATGAGTAGATAATTGATATATAGATATACTTTTTCTGTAGATAAAATGTATTTTAGACATAACCAATAGACTGTTTAAGATATGATACGTAATATGTTATTTGATTTTGTAGAAGACCAAAGAAATGTCGATTCAGAACTCCACACTTGCCACACAACTTTCAATATTTGTTTTTATTTTTATTTCTATTTCTAACTTTCTGAGTTTGTACTTGTTAATTTCTGGTGTTTTAAAATAAAATTATAGTTAAAAAAAATTGTGTGCCCCTGGATGCCAGATGCATTAGTCACACCACTGTTCCGTCACTTTTTGTCTCCTGCATAATACAAACCCTAGCCCCTTCCATCTCCCCTGTGTCACCCCAAAATCCTAATTCTAGCTCCATTCTTCCTGCTCACGTTCTGTTAGCCTGTATGTCTGTGTCTCTGCTCATTGCACCTGATCTCTCTCTCTCTCTCTCTCTCTCTCACACTCACACACACATTCCTGCCCTCCCCCAGCCTGAACACACATGATGTTAAAGTTTGACAGTCACAAGTGCAATACAATATATTTCTGAAAATTGGGAGGAAATATGTACATTCAGAATAAAATCAAACCCAGATAATATCAAAAAAACCACTTTAACAGTGCAATCCTAGGCATGTCTAGTAAGACATGTCCCAGTGCATTAAGTGGGCTTACTCTCAAGTAAACATGTACAGGATTACAGACTAAGGGTCCAATCCTATCCAATTTTCCATTGCTGGTGCAGTTGTGCCAGTGGGGTGTGCGCTGCATCCTGGGGTAGATGGGCAGTAACTGGGACCTTCTTAAAGTATGGGAACATGTGTTCCCTTACCATGGAGCTACATTATGGCTATACCAGAGCTGGAAAGTTGGATAGGATTGGGCCCTAAATGTAGCTCAATGCATTGCAAAAATACAAAAACTGGAGCTTGTAATACTGTCAAGGTTTTCTGCATTTTCTTGTTCTAGATTGTTTGAAGAGGGAGAAGTTGGCCAACAGAAATAACATGTGGCATTGTCACGTCCTACTGAAATGCTGTTAGGTAGCTTTGAGCACAGTGTATACAAAGATAAAAATACTCAGGAAAAGTGTAATTCAGGAAATCCAAGTTGAGTGGATGATCTCCATCTAAAAACCCTGGCAACAGGTAATACTGGATATTTTTTGCTCTCATTTAGTACACAATATGTATATGTGCTTGTCCAACACATAGTAGTAGGGACCACAACTATTCATGTTGACTTATGACAATACATGCTGCCAGTGCTTTTTTTGTAAAAAAAAAAAAAAATAGGTGCAGGAACTCACAACTTTTTATTTATTTATTTTTAAACCATTTTTTATACATGCGCGCACGCGCGCGCACACACACACACACACACACACACACACACACATCCGGTGTGAGCTCCCTGATAGCAAAAGCACTCCTGCCACAGCTGGAGTGAAACACCCCTTTTTTTTTAGGTGAGGAGGAGCTCCATTGGGCTATAGGAAACTCTCTCCATTGGGCTATAGGAAAGCATATACAGTAGTTAAAGTGTTCAGAACAAATATATAAGGTCTTGAGCCCAGCTGGTGGCCATCAGTGCCTCAAGTGTTAGTTCCAAACACTTTGAGCCTAAGAGCTCTGGTGGCTCAGTGGTTAAACTGTAGGTCTGTGGAGCCAGAGGCTAGGGGTTCAAATCCCACTGAGGAATAATTTTTTTTTTTTTAGGTGGGAAGGTGCTCCATGGCTGCAAAATATAAAGGTTGGTTGCTAGTTGCCAAAAGGGGGGCCAGTTGAGGCTGCAAAACTCCTCAAAGTTCAGTCCCAGGCAGGCTCTTTTTTGAACTTTTTTTTTTTTAAGTCCCAGGTAGGACTTAACCCACAGCCTCCAGCAGGGGGCTCACTCCAGGAGCTTAACTGTGGGTTAAGTCCTAACTGGAACTTAAAAAAAAAAAAAAAAAAAAAAGGTCAAAAACCTACAGTTTAACCACTGAGCCACCAGAGCTCTTAGGCTCAAAGTGTTTGGAACTAATACTTGAGGCACTGATAGCCACCAGCTGGGCTGAAGACCTTATATATTAGTTCTGAACACTTTGACAATAGGCTTTCCTATAGCCCAATGGAGAGAGTGCTGGGCTGTGGAGCACAAGGTTGGAGGTTCAAATCCCTCCCTAGCCAGCAGTGCAGAGCGGGGTGGTGCAGGCAGGGGATAAAAGGTGGGGGCAGAGAGGAGGGGAAAAAAAGGTGCCGGAACGCCGTTCTGGTGCGTTCCATTAAAAAAAAGCCCTGCATGCTGCTATTTAGGCTGTCTTTAGTATGTCAGAGCCAGACATGGCAGTAATCATGTTATCTGGCGCTGTATTTTATTACAGTGTAAAGAAGAGGTGCAGGACACAAACTCCCAATCTAGAACAGGACCATAGCATTAGGAAACTTTGTTCCTAGTATGGTCCCAATCCAAATTGGGCCTTCTGCACCAGGCATTTACATAAACAACAACACAGAGACCCAAATGACATTATTAGCATCATGTCTTCTTGGCCCAATTACAGCCCAATCCTGAGCTGCTCGGCACGCAGGGCTGATGTAGTATAAAAAATGGCTGCCACAGTATCCTGTGCACACTGGGCAGCCACCAGTGGCTCCTTGGGAGAAGGGGACATTCGTCCGCTCCCCCCAAGTAAGGGAAGTAGACCTGCAATGGAGCTACTCGACTCTGCAGTGGCTCTTTAGCCAGCATAGAATCAAGAAGCCATGTGCTGGACCGCATGGCCCAATACAGGGCTCTGGATCTGCTGGAGCTGAGTTCCACTGGTACCCCCCCGCCCCACTCCCCCCACTGTGCCTTCCCCCCACTTCAATAAACGCTTCCTCCCTGCCTCCCCCCATGCCCCAACTTACCTCTCTGCCATCATGCACTTTGCACAGAGTGCCTGGTAGTGGATCGCCAGCTTCCAACTGGCGCTGTCCCAGCACAGGCTTGCACTGGGGTAGCTCCAATGCTTGGCTGGCGGTAATGCCTGCAAATGTGCTTTACGGCACATTTGGACAGTGCATGGTCTGGATCGGGCCCTTAGTCACATTTCAACTGATACGGTTTGCCTACAAAAATTCAGTAAACGCTTTGGTTTTTCCTTCATGACTCCCTTCTAGCTAGTGATGAAACAATCCTCTCCCCCCCCCCTTCTTTGCAAGAAAACATTTTGACAGGAAGTGGGTTCAGGGAAAACAGGAGAGAGGATGGTCTTGACAAGCAATGAATAAAATAATGAGAACAAAGAGCGGTTTTATGAAAATCAAGGACATATGATGAAAATGGAGTTGAATAATAAGTGAGGAATGAGTGAGAACACATTAAGCCATAAAAGAACCTGTAAAGGCAGATTTACATTGTTTATAATTTGACCTGTCTCTATAAATAGCCTCATTGAGAAAAAAAAAAATGTCATGATCTCCCTTCCTGAGCAGTAGTAAGTTATTTAATGCAGCTCTTCTTAAATACATTTCCTTCAAGCAAAGGGAGAAGCACTGGAAATGTCTTCATAATTGAGATGCCATGCAGACCCACAGCATCGTGCTGGGGCTAGAAATGCCCAGAAGCAGCAATCATTCTCCCCAAGTTGCTTGACAGTGACATCATCATTGAATGCCAGGGGAGATAGGAAGAGAGAAGGTACACCAGTTGGCCTTCATATCAGGAAGGATGGTTCTTAGAAGGACTGGGAGATTTAGGGCCCAATCCTATCCAACTTTCTTGCATGGATGCAACTACACTGCAGCCCTGAGCGAAGGCAAAAAGCATTTCTTTTCCTTGAGGAGGCCTCCGTGACTGCCACCCCCCCCCCACCACCACCACCACAGGATGCAGCACACACTCTGCTGGCATGGCTGCAAAGTTGAGTACACTTGGATAGTGAGTATGAACTTCACTGACAAATGGTGCATTCTCCCAATTTTGTCAGATTGCCCCTCCCCTGGAAGCCCTTTGCACTGCACATTACCTTTTTCCTGAGGACTCCCAATACTCAGGAACAGGGTTTGGGACGTGATTCACTTCGTAGGGAGAAAACATCTCTTTCTATGAGCTTTCTTTCACTTGCACTGCTTCGGATTCAACTCCCACACCTGTTACTTCAGAATTCTGAGGCAAAATTATTTCAAGCCTCTCCCCAAGCAGGTGTCTATGACAGAACATGCTCTCCAGCTGTCTGGAACAAAGGCTTTATTGCTGTACCCAGTCACCCATTAGCATCCAGCCAGATGCATCCAGCATCCATCAACAGCCAGGTCATGCCAAAGCCTACAAGAAAGCCAATCGCTTTATTTACCTAACAGACAGAATGGAACATTGCTGTTTGGTGTAAAATGACATCCCAGTCTAGGGCAACACACAGGAGGATGGATTTTGGTTTGGGCCTCTAACATTTGCTGCCAAGGCACTGTTAGCCATCTTCCTCCAGCTTCTGGTTGAGAACTAGCTTGGACACTAGCTTCTGGCCCCCAACCAGACTTTATTCATCTCAGCACCGCACTCTTCTTCAGATAACTGGCCACACTGTGCAATGTGCAGCCATAACAGTGAAAGGGGATCTCATCCAATATTGCCACATAGGCCATTTGAGGAGAACTGGGTTAAAGTTGCAAGAAAAGAAAATAGAGAACT
Source organism: Tiliqua scincoides (assembly GCF_035046505.1). Taxonomy (NCBI): domain Eukaryota; kingdom Metazoa; phylum Chordata; class Lepidosauria; order Squamata; family Scincidae; genus Tiliqua; species Tiliqua scincoides. The sequence goes on along the minus strand of NC_089822.1, from coordinate 229,849,318 downwards.
GAGGTGTATAAAAGGGTTCTTGAAAGGAAAATAGGAACTTCATGATGATACTGTTTGAGCAAATATGTAGTATGGTGGAAAAAAAATATATTCCTTGATGTTACTCAGGCAGTGCAGTTATATTTTTTAATGGAATTCTGTAGACATATCATTTCAAAAAAGCTGTATGCATCAAGACATTCTGTCCAGAGTGCTTAGCATTGCCATGTACTGTTCATTCTGCATTTTTGAATTGTGGCAGATAGGTTTTATAGATGTAAACACCAAGATGGCATAGTAGTTTAGGAGTTTGACCTGGAAGATCAAGGTTTAAATTCCCACTCAGCCATGAAGCTTCCTAGGTGACCTTGGGACCATCACACTCTCTCTCAGCCTCACCTACCTCACAGTGTTGCTGTGAGGTCAGGAGCGGGGGGAAAACCATGTGCACCACCCTGAGCTCCTTGGAGGGAGGAGATATATGAAAAATAAATAATGCAATAGATCATTGTTAACCAATTGCAGATGCTTATGACTAATGTTTCGGAAGGGTTCAGATCAGTACTCTTGTTACATTTTATTGAATATATGTGAACAGGAGCACTCACTAGGCTCCTTTTAAGAACTCAAACCAAGACAGAAACACTGGCACTGGAGAAATAACAACCACAACTCTTAAAAACAAAGTCCAACAAGTGTAAGTCTCTGGTTATTGGTCTATCTGAGGGCCCAATCTATCCAATTTTCCAGTGCCGGTGCAGCCATGCCAATGGGGCATGCACTGCATCCTATGGTGGAAGCAGTCATGGATGCCCCCTCAAGATTACCCTGGGGCTGCATTGTGTTTGCACCAATGCTATAAAATTGGATAGGATTGGGCCCTGTTCAGACATTTGAGGAGATAATGCAGGCTAGCACGGATTACTGTAGTGAAATGGTTTTCTTCAGTTCTGCTCTCTCTCTCTCTCGCTCATGTAACTAGTCTCAACTCAAGGCTTTCTGAACCTGCCTTTTCCATTAGTACACAATACATTTCAATTTGCTTTGTCTACATGCTGTCCCAGTACTAAGCCTTGTGTAGTCCTTGTACATAACAGCTTCCAGATTCAAGACCATTTTGTCTTTTTGTAGGCAGGTTCCCAGGTTTCGTTGATCTCTGGTGGAATGAAAAAAGAGTGTGGCATCATTTCTGATGTTTCTGGGACATTATTAGCTGCTCAGTCATAGCAAGATGGCTTTATCCTGAAATACATTAATTTTAGTTATACTAGTATAAAAGGAAGCTTGCTACTTTGGCTGCAAATTGTAGCGACAGCAGCATAATTTGCTTAAACACACCTCTTTGCCATAGTATGTATCAAAAAAAAAAAAAAAGACTTTCTTGTGTTTTAAGCAAATAATACACCTCTTACTGCTATGGGAACAGGAGTGGGGACAGATGCTCTTTTACAACGCAAGTCAGAAAAGATTTTATCTGACAAAATTGGGGGGGAGGCACTGTAGTGAAAAAATGCACCAGCAATTATAGTACAGGAACAGCATCACTGGAAAACTGTGAAAAAAAATCATTTCTGTCTTGCCTTTCTGGGAGTTTAAATGAGGCCAGTGGCATAGTAATAATATTTACCACCTCAGTTTCTTTGGAAACGTTCATCTTCTCAGCCTCAGTGTGCTGGATGTGTTACTTTCCCCTGAGAAGCAGAAAAACAGAAACAGAAGCCTAAGATTCCCTAGGGAATCAGAAGCAGCAGAGAGAACGAGGTGCAATTTTTCCTTCTAGTCTCAATGCCTCATTGGAGAGTTGTAATGGGGAAAAATTAATCTAATCCACCCTTGCAAAAAGGCATGACCCACTTGCCCCTCACCCACATCCAAACTCTGTTGCATCACAAAGAGCCAGTGCTCACACCGCAAGTAGGTTTTTGAACATATGAAGTTTCTCCTTTGCTACGTGTACAGAGCCAGATTCTAGCCCTTTATTGTCCACTATGATGATTGGCATTTCTGGAGGGTCTCAGGCAGAGGCCATTAAAAAAAGAATTTATGCTTATACTGAAGGGGGGCTAACAAAGATACTACAAAAATACACAATTTCTACAGTGCAATGTTTCATAATGGAATGCCACATTCTCATTGGGATGGGCACTAAGGTACGGAAAGTAGCTCTCTAAATACTGTCTCGTGCTTTCCTGCTATGGTATTTCACTGGCTAGATACCACATTCCTTCCTTCCCCCTTCCGAAAATAAATACCAAACTTCATCCATGGTCATTCATTCAGCCCCCTCAATATATGCCACCAGTCAACTTCTCTCTCCCTCTCTCCTATCCAGCACAGGAGTGGCAGCTCCAAACAGCTACCACCAGATCCTGTGCTGGATTTGAGCAGGCTGGTGGCAGTGGCATTGCTAGGGGGTGCGGGCCGCACCAGGTGACGTGCACGGGGGGGTGACGTGCACTGGGGGGTGCCGTGCTAAAATTGTGGTGTTTAGGAGTAACCCCATCATATTATATACCATTGGGTGCAGAATTTTGAGCAAAATGCAATGCAAAAAACCAGAGTGAAATATCTCCTTTCTATCAAAAGTTATGGCCAACAAATCGGAGAACAAAAAATGCATGAATCCCTATGGAAAGTGAAAGTGAGCCATATTGCACCTTTACTCACGAATAGGCAAAAATGCCTTAGTCTGTCAGAAAGGGCAGGCTGAGAGGAATCCAATGAAACCAGATTGGTCCTGATCCAATGAAGGCAGCTCCCAAAAACACCTGAGAAGGAAGTCCCTCCCTCCAAGCAGACGAATGTATTGAACCCTATGGAAAGCGAAACTAAGCCTCACAGTGGAGTTTACTCGCGAGTAACCAAACATGCCCTGGCTGGTGTGGAAGAGTGCAAGGCTACCAGAATGGTCCTGATCCTATGCACCTGCAGCTAAACAAGTGCTCCAGAAGGTAGCCCCCCCCACACTAAAAAGGATCAAAACAGAGGTTTCAGCTGATAAGGTGAACTTTTTTTAGACTTGCAAGGCCAGTTGGATCCTGACAGTGATCAGGTTTAAACAGAAATTCTTAAACTGAACTGGGCACTGGGTAGGGCTGAAAACCTTACTGATTTTGGAGGGCGCTGTTATTGCAGGCAGGCTACAGAGGAAATTCACTTGGTAGACCAGGGCTGGACCAGCATTTTAATTTGCCTGAAGATGTCACTTCCACCATGACATCACTTCTGGTGAGTCTTGGACAGATTATCATTCTAAAAAGTGGGTCCCAGTGCTAAAAGTTTGAGAACTGCTGCAATAAGGTGTTAGTCAGTTGATATCCTGGGGGGGGGGGGGTGACACCACTAGTGATCAAAATCACTAAAATCACAGTTTGGAGGGATAATACCAGCATGTTATATATCAATGCATAATTTCATGCAGAATGTGTTCTATCTTTGTTCTATCAAATGGTACAGCCAAAAAACCAGTGGGGGCAGAGTGATGGTACATCACCATGCCCGCCACCACCACCATCACCACCAGGGCAGTATTGCCCTACCCACTGCATGGGGGGGGTGACGCACTGGCATCCCACACCTGGTGACATGAACCCTAGTGACGCCACTGGCTGGAGGTTTCCTCAGGGAAAAGGGAAATTTGTCTCCTTACCCCAAGTAAAGCCCCAGCCTGCTCAATGGGGCTTATCAAGTCTCTGCTATCTATTTCACTGGCAAAGACTCAAGCAGCCCAACATGGAAAACATAATTCAGTGGCAGAGGCCTCCACCAGTCGCACCCCATTTCCAGGCCTGTCCTCTTCACACAGAAACACCCTTGCCCTCCCACCACCCTTCCCACACCCCCTGTGCTGCTCGGTTCTTACCTGAACTCCAAAGGCAGCTGGGGTCCCCACTGCAATGTTGATGGGGTGACAGAGGCCTCCCACCTGACATTGGGGCTATAGTGCCAGCGCTGAGGCCCATGTGGATCGGGCTGCCCGTGTGTTCTGAGTTTATAAATACAAACCTTGTCTTCTGTACAAACCAGTATTCGTATTTATTTAATAATTGTACTGCTTTCATTTCTGATGTTGTGCACAGAGGAACTGCAATGGATGATAGTTAATGCTCTCTATTAAACATTCTGTTTTGTTGTTTTCAGGAACCATCAGATTTTGTTGGGACTGTATAAACTTATAAATCATGCTATATTTAAAATAAAAGAAAATAGAGAATTATGTATTAAAGGCTTGGACTGCAAAACTATACACACACTTACCTGAGAGTCAGTCCAATTGAATACAGTGGGACTTACTTCCAAATGAACCTAGTATGCAGGATTACGCTGTTGTTTTCTAAAGTGCCAGCAACAGATCTCCTGTCTCCCATTTCAAGGTGGACCTCTGAAATGATTCAGAGCTCCTGGATCCAACTCAAAAATACATGAGAGTTTCTGAACTGGGAGTATTCATATGCTGAGTTTCCTCAAAACTCATTCTCAATGGAGAATTCATCCCATCACTACTTGTATACTACAGCTTGGTTCATCTTATCTAATGTTTCCTGATTTGATTTCAGTGTGATAGCAACTTCTTTCTCCTTATGGCACATGTATTGACTCTGCCCCCCAATAGATTGGGCTGTACCTCATCCTAGAACGTCCCTACTTTCATTTCCAAAATGTTGGGAGTGTATGCGTACCTAGTTGGTGAACTGCATTTGGCTCAGTGAGTAACAAATTGCGCAAGCCTAGAACAGGAGGAATAAACAGAAAGACTACTCCACTGGATCCTCCTCCTCCTCCTCCAAGAGAAAAGAGGATTCTGGTTCTGATTGGTCTGTAGTTACTTCGCTTATCAGCATGACTGTGTAGAGGTTCAGGTCGAAAGCCTTCATGAGATCTGTGAAGGCTATAAAGAGTGGCTGTCGTTGTTCCCTGCATTTTTCCTGCAGTTGTCTAAGGGAGAATACCATATGAGTGGTGGACCTGTTGGCTCAGAATCCACACTGTGATTCTGGATAAATGCTCTCTGCAAGTACCTGGAGCCTGTTTAGTGCAACTCGGGCAAACAACTTTCCTACAACACTAAGGAGAGAGATGCCACGGTAGTTGTTGCAGTCACCCGTCGTCTTTGTTCTTGTAGGAAACTGAACGCTTTCCACATGCACTGCCTCCAACGCATCCTCGGCATCACCTGGCAGGACAAAGTTCCAAACAACACAGTCCTGGAACGTGCTGGAATCCCTACCATGTATGCACTGCTGAAACAGAGATGCCTGCGTTGGCTCGGTCATGTCATGAGAATGGATGATGGCCGGATCCCAAAGGATCTCCTCTATGGAGAACTTATGCAAGGAAAGCGCCCTACAGGTAGACCACAGCTGCGATATAAGGACATCTGCAAGAGGGATTTGAAGGCCTTGGGAGTGAACCTCAACAGGTTGGAAACCCTGGCCTCTGAGCAGCCCGCTTGGAGGCAGGCTGTGCAGCATGGCCTTTCCCAGTTTGAAGAGACACTTGGCCAACAGTCTGAGGCAAAGAGGCAAAGAAGGAAGGCCCATAGCCAGGGAGACAGACCAAGGACAGACTGCACTTGCTCCCAGTGTGGAAGGGATTGTCACTCCCGAATTGGCCTTTTCAGCCACACTAGATGCTGTTCCAGAACCACCATTCAGAGCACGATACCATAGTCTTTCGAGACTGAAGGTTGCCAACACAGTGTGTAGAGGTTTATTTGAGAAGAACTCAATTTACAAGCAGGCAGCCTTCATTTTACACATGGACAGCACTATAAAATCTTCAGGTTCTTTTAAGAACCACTGAATTTCTTTAGAAATTGAAAAGAGGCTGGGTACTGCCATGCACCGGTAACTTCGCATTGCTTCCAGAAAGCCCTTACCCTGTTCCAAGTTCATGATCTTCTCCTATTGAGTCAAGCAGCTGCCTTCCCTAAAGATAATACCTGGGTAGGTATGAATGAACAATGCTCAATGATAGATGAGGAAGGGGAGAGGGAGGGAGATGGTCATGTTCATAGTTGAAAGCAAGAAATTAGTAAGGAGAACTAATGGTGAATCAACAAGATTTCATGCTTCTCTTTATACCTTACAGACAATTGATAATTCTCAGTTTTAAAAAAAAAACCTCAGGTGCTCAATGCCTTTTTTCCCCTTCTAATTTTCCAAGAATCTGCACTGCTCCACATTGCGAATGTGAAAAATACGCTACTGAATGACTTCTACTAGTAATCCCTTTGTAGAGTCTCTGTGAAGAGTTCCCTGAGAGAATTTGCTGTCAGCACGTTTCAGAATTCATCAATGTTGCATGAATATTTCTATGTTCTGGCAGTTTAGAAAGGAGGTCTTTTTAGCATCTGCTTCCCAGCATGGAGCACGGTGCTTATGAATTCGGAATATTCTTGAATATGACACTAAGCAGAATTCACCAAAAACCTTGATTATAATTATTGACAATTCTGAGTTAATTTGCTATGATGGGCAGAGGGAGCATATCTGAAAAAAGAGGGGATTAAATATTTTAGCTCTAGAACATCTCCATTTCATTCTGGGCTGTTTCACATTTGAGGCTTTCTCATTAAATATGATTGCTCCAAAGAGACAGCAATTTAAGGATGGGGGAGCGCGAAGATTGTTTAAGCAAGGACTTTTCATGTCTTTTCTCCCAAAAACTATTATTTGAACATAATGTGTAAATACAGTGTGTACACAACTTGTATATCTCACAACAACTTTTTGATGTAGATGAGGCTGAGAGATGGTGACTAACCTAGTGTCACCCAGGAAGCTTCATGTCTGAATGGGGATTTGAACCTGGATTTTCATCATTGACATCAAGGGCCAAGGCAAGCCATTCTGAGAACAAGGCTCTCTTCTGCTGCTTCCTTGTCTCTGTTAATAAGTCATGCTTAAGGTTACAGCCTTCTAGTAAATTGGACCCATAACGCATACAGAATTAGAATTAGAGATGGCCACAGAAGTGTTTTGTGCTCTCATGGACACTGAGCTACTGCAGCACACAGGTCTAATTTCTTTTCCTTCTCCTCTTGAACTACTGAAAAAGGATGACTCAATGGGAAAAAATTGGGGGGAATCTGGCATCAGTGGCAGACCTCCAGTACACCTGTTGGGGCAAATGCCCTGGGCACGGAGCTTCACACACCTTTAGGACCCCAGGGAAGCCTCTCTGAGGCACCCAATGGGATTAGAAGCACAGTTTAAAGCATCAGGGAACCATGATGGCAAACCAGAAGCATGGCAAACCAGAAGCACAGTTTAAAGCATCAGGGAACCTTCAGGAGGCTTCCCCAATAAGTCCTGGAGTTGGGTGAGGCACCGTGCACAAGGTAAGTGTAATGGATTTGCGCACTGGAGGGCAACGGCAACCTGCAGGGGGTGCCCTGGGGCATGGGCATGGGGAAGTCCATTACTGTCTGGCATCATCAGTGGTATGTCTTCTTTGCAGTGCTGGCTCTCCAGTTCCGTCTTTTGTGGCTATGACTATACGAGATATTTTAAGGCATTTTTAAAAAATCCCTATGGATGCTACAGCAATATGCCAGCTTTGATTCAGATGCAGATGTTGTTCTTCTCATGGAACATGCCACTATCCTAAAAATGTAGTGTAATAAAAGACAAAGCTGTGAATCAAGACTTCCCAGCTTTGAAACTTGCTTTTGCCATGGACTTACTAAGTGATCTGGGGCAAACCTCTCTCAGTTCCAATTGCACTATGGGATAATTAAAACCTACATTGCAGGGTTGTTGTAAGGACAACAATGTAATGCATGCAAAGTGATTTGCATAGTCAGAAAGCTGTGAGAGAAATGTCATGTTTTATTAAAATTCCAAGCAATCTATTCTCTATTAGAAAAAATGGCAGATGGATTCCCAAGTTCCTGTACAAGATAGGTGATGCCTCTGACCCCCAGGCAGTGTGAGATTCATTCCCGGTGTGCCAGTATCCAAACAAACACTCAGAAGGAAGGTGTGGCAGAGAACAGCTCTTTATTGCTGGTACCAAAGCAAGTCAAAAGGAGGAGATTCCTCAGATCATGTGCAGAGTGTAAACTGGATGCAGCCAGCTTTTATACATAATTTAGCCTATAGGCATGGCTAGCAAAGCAAAGATGACAAGGCTCCAGCAACATTCCCACTGGCCTACCCCTCCACCCTTTGTCAGTGAGCTGGACTGTACTGAAGAGATAAAGGAAACAGCAGGCACTTTGACGCAGGTCACCCTTGCTCTGAGGTATTTTTGTGCAGACTAGCTCCTGAGGCCCCGTTATCTCTAGGACAAAGACACTGGGTGAGAGGTAGCTTGCAGCTTCTAGCCGACAACATCTTTAAGACCAAATGCAGAGACAGTGAGCTGATGTTAGGATGGTGTTACTTTGGCTAAGAAAAACCCTTAGTACAGGCATCATAGGCAAAGATGTCAAAAAACATAGTTTGACCAGGCTGGCCAAAGACCAGAAGGTAGGAGGGGTTACTTTACTTTGGCTAAAACCTGTTAGTTTGCATTTCTAAAGCAGCAGTACTAACTTTGGTGATATAGCTGCGTGCTTGCCCTTCTCATTGACCATCCTTTCCAACAGCTCAGCCCATCCAACAGTCCTATTGACCTCACCAGATTTTCTTTTTTGCGAGTACTGCACAAATTAATCTTGCTTATGCTTTGGAGAGATTTTATTTATTAATTGCAATTTATATGTTCTAAATGTACAGCAAGGAATCCACAGTAGTTAGCAATAACTGACTTTCGAGGATATCTCATTTACTCACTTTCCAGTACAGCACTGTAGCTTTACTATGATGGCAATTAAAATGTCAGCAAATATCTGACCATATATTATCCTTCTCATCAGATAACCAGGAAGAACACAGGCTGAATATTCATACAAAGCCAATGTTTTCCTCGAGTTTATCGATCTGCATTGCTAATGAAGTGGGAATAGAGCTGAATGAATAATTTGCCACGAATAATTTACTTGATGAATTTTCCCTATTTTCCCTGTTCACTAATTATCCACTAGTAGATATGAGTCTTGAATATTCTAGTGAATCCCCCAAATGTTTCCCAAATAACAGTGTAAAAAAAGAAAAGAAAAAGAGATACCTTTCTAGTATTTGCTACTGTTGTCGGTTTTTTCTGAAAACCATACAGCAGTCATGGATCCTGGAAACTGTGTCCCTGGTAGAACTATGTGCTAAACCATTTAGCTTCTTTTCTGCACTGTCTTTTCCCCCCAAAAAATAATCCCCCTACCAAATTTAAACACTTGACATATATTTCCATACCCATTTCAGTCTGATTCTTTTTCTTCCTAAACTTGTAAACACCTTTGGTAGAATATATTTTATGAACACAAAAGACCCCATGCTTCCAGCAAGATGATCACAACCTGGACCAATCCAACAAGTCAAGTACAGTAAAGGATAACATACCTGCCCTGGGAGAATAACTTAAGGATACTACTACTCCTCATTTTATGAGTCATTCTTGATTCTTGTTATTTTTGAATATATGAACATATGTTGAACATATGAAGCTGATATATTTGGAGTCAGTCCATTGTTCCATCTGCATCAATAGCACCACACTGACTGGCAGTTTCTCTCAAGGGTTTTTCAGAAAGAGTCTTTCTCAGCAATACCAGAATATGCCAGAGATTGAGCCTGGAACCTTCTATAGGCATAGTATGTGTCACTGAACCCCAACCCCTCCCCTGAAAGCATTTTTAACCCATTTTTGCCCAGCCCACAGTTGTACACCTTTGGTCCCTGTTGTGTATATGCAACATCGAGCAGAAATGGCTTAAGGTAGAATTCAACTTGACAGCAGTTTCAGGGAACTTTGATAAGAGTATTGGTCCTGGTCAAGGGATCTTTAAATCTAAGATCCTTTGGACCCTATGGATCTTTGAACCCTTTTCCAAAGCTGTTTTCCAGAACTAAATCAGATTTGGTCTAGGCCCACACAGAAAATCTTGTAGTCCTTGAATGGAGGACAGGATTAAATGGAAAAATTCCAAGACAGAGTTGAAGTGAGTGTGGTCATTGATCAGAGAATAGATATAGACTTTGCCACTCTTTTGCAGATTATATCGGCGCACGCCTTAAAGATGGCACTATGTTTGGCACTGCAACCATTTAGAACCCTCACTTGCCACTGTATTAGCTTATATCTTGCCGCATTCAACCTAGAGCTTCATAAGTTAGTATGGTTCAACTCAAGATTCCTCTTGTTCCTCCTCCTCGTGAAAACTGCACTCAGTTCTTTAGGTGGATATGCATGGATTTTTGGGCTCATGGGTGTAACTGCAGTCTTTCAGATATTATTAAGGGAGGAAAGCAAAATCTTGACACAATCCCAAAAGGAAAAAAAATGTTTGTGTTGAAGCCCTTCATGTTGCAATGGTAAGGAATAAATGTGGGAGGAAAAATTGAACCAGAATTCTAGTCTGGAGTTTCCAAAATCAGGAAACCTACTTCCTATGTGTGCTTCTTTTACCTTTTTTAAGAACACAGGAAGAGCCCTTCTGGATCAGGCCAAAAGGCCCATCTAGTCCAGCTTCCTGTATCCCACCAGTGGCCCACCAGATGCCTCAGGGAGCACACAAGAGACCACCCACTCCCTTGCAACTGGCGTTCTGAGGTAGCCTACTTCCAACACTCACAGGTTGCACATACACATTGTGTAACCCATGATGGAGCTTTCCTCCAGAACTCTGTCCAATCCTCTCTTAAAAGGCATCTAGGCTAGGTGCCATCATCACATCTTGCGGTAAGGAGTTCCACAGACTAATTACATACTGGATAAAGGAATGTTTCTTTTGCCTGTCTGAACTCTCCCAACATTCATGTGAGGCTCTTGGAACAGGGCTTCTGCTCAGCCTGGCTAGCCCTTGAAGGGAGCTGCAAGGCTCTTAGGGCAGGGCCTCTGCTCAGCCTGACTGGGCCTTTAAGGGAGCCCTGGGAAGGCCCTGGCTAAGGGAAAGGGGTTTACTATACCCAGGCCCCCTGGCTGAGCCGTTTCTGCCTGGGTTCTGGGCAGGGGCTGTTGGCTGCACAGCCACCCATGTCCCAGCTTCTGGCTAGCCCCAGCACTACTGGCCTCTCACCTTTTGTAAGGCCAGCTACCCTCCCCACAGCCCCTCCCCTTCCCCTCAGGGGAGGCATAAAGGGCGGTTCCCTGGGAGCTACCCTTTCCTGGGCTTAAAGGCCTCCCTTCTTCCCCTGTGTTGCCATCAGCTCACCCTTCCCTGCTGGCTTCTCCCACCTCCTGTTGCCTGGCCCTGGAGCCTTCTCTTAAGGTAAGGTAGGAGCCCGGGTGTAGGGGGGGACCCCAACAATTCAATTTTAGTGGATATCCCCTGGTTCTGTGTTGTGTGAGAGGGGAAAAACATCCCTCTATCCATTCTCTGTATAATTTTCTATGACTCAGTCATGCCCCCTCAGCATCTTTTTTCCTAGACTGAAGAGCCCCAAACCCTGTAGTCTTTCCTCATGAGGGAGGTGCTCCAGCCCAGAAATCATTTGGTCAAATCAGTGTACCCGGAAGTTAGGGGATAGGGGCAAGTGGGATGCTGAAAGTGTTCCTGTATCCCCAGGTGTGTAGAAGAAGCTTATTATGGAGGGCTTAGAAAAAGAAAACAGCTACCTATTGCAGTTCTGTCTACTACACAACAATCAAAGGAATATTACTTGTTGCTCCCACATGCTGATAGAATTATTTTGTTTGTGAAAATCACAATCTGGAATGGTAAGCAGTAATTAGATCCTAACAGACATTTGGTCACAAATGATATTCTGGGATGAGAATCTGAGTTCAACTGGAATGAAGGTAAATTGTGACTTGTCACTGCACTCGGGGAAGGAGCTTAGGGTTGCAATCCTCTGCACACTTACCTGGGAGAGCACCACTGAATGCAATGGGATTTAGTTCTGAGTAGACATGCATAGGCTTGCACTGTAAGCTGTACACTATTTTCAATACAGGTGGTGCTTTGCTGATACCAAGAATCATGGATAATCAAATCTGCAATGTTCCACCCCTTTCTTCCTCCAATGGAGACCAGAGCTGTGCTCTGATCCCCTCTGGAGGGCTTTCTGAAGGTGACAGAGGCAGCACGCATCAGCCCACTGCCTCTGGGGGCCTCAGAATGTCCTGGAGAGGCAAAAAAAAAAAACACCACTTCTGGTTTCCCAAGGGAAACTGGAAGTGACATTTTCACCATATAAGGCATTCCGAGACCGACGACTTCCCTGGGCTCAGAATGCTTAATATAGGGAAAAAATCACTTATGGTTTCCAGAGCACCACAGCATGTGGTTTCCCTCAGGAAACCAGAAGTGGCTTTTTTGCCTCTCTGGGACATTCTGAAGCCCACAGAGGCAGCAGGTGGACCCACGCTGCCTCTGTGGCCTTCAGAAAGCTCTCCAGAGGGGATCTGAGTACAGCTCCAGTCCCCATTGGAGGGCTCAGGTGGAGCCTAGTCTGGCTCAATACAGGTCTAGGGGACTCACATTGAGTAGATCCATAGATGAAAAATCTGTAGATAAACAGGCTCCAGGCTACATAATACTGTATCCAGGATTGTTTCCCTTCAGATGCTTTGTACATACTAAACAGCCCCCAATATCCTCAGTTCTACTCTAGTCATGCAAAATAAGAAACATAAAAACAATTCTCTGTGAATAAGTTTTGGGGTGGGGAAGATGGTGCTCATGTGACAGTTCTACAACTGACCTGCATAAGAATAGGGTCTTTGTCTGATATCCCAATCTTATCCTTTTCTGTGTCACAGCATGCAGCCCTGCCAAAACACCCTGTACTGCATGCCCTGGTGGGGGAGGCTGTCCCATTAAAACCTTTCTCTAGACCTTATGTCAACTTCAAACTAATTCTTCCCCCCAAAATAGACTTAGTTCTGCAGAAAACACCACTGGACCCCACCACCAGGGTAGCTTGCCTGTTCAAACTGCATAGGTCCTCCCTGCTCCGTTCAGCAACTTCTCAAGCCACAGCAGCAACATCTTAGCTCTCAGAAGCTCCTGGCAAAACAAACACATCCCAGTCAGACCTTTCTGCTTCCACACCCTCTGGTAGTGATTCCTTCACCTTTAATATATGGAGAACTCGTGCAAGGAAAGCGCCCTACAGGTAGACCACAGCTGCGATACAAGGACATCTGCAAGAGGGATCTGAAGGCCTTAGGGATGGACCTCAACAGGCGGGAAACCCTGGCCTCTGAGCGGCCCGCTTGGAGGCAGGCTGTGCAGCATGGCCTTTCCCAGTTTGAAGAGACACTTTGCCAACAGTCTGAGGCTAAGAGGCAAAGAAGGAAGGCCCATAGCCAGGGAGACAGACCAGGGACAGACTGCACTTGCTCCCGGTGTGGAAGGGATTGTCACTCCCGGATTGGCCTTTTCAGCCACACTAGACGCTGTGCCAGAACCACCTTTCAGAGCGCGATACCATAGTCTTTCGAGGTTGAAGGTTGCCAATACTATTCTCAAGGTCCTCATTATCCCTACTAGGTTGCAGCTGTGGGCCACACCCATTACAAGCCAAAGTTTTACCCCTACTGTCAACACAAAGGGCCACTGCTAACATCATATCTTATCTCCTCAAGGGAAATCTTCCACATTTCCACTACAGAGGGGAAAAGGAAAGCAATTTCTTCAGGGTTCTCTGTGGCATTTGCAGTGGCAATCTGGCAGCATGCTTCAGCATCTCTTAGAATTGGGCCATGAGTTACAGACTTGCGGTGACATCACTAGGGGGTGCGAACTGCACTGGGTGATGTGCACGGGGTAGGGGGGGTTGACACCACAAGTGGCCAAAATAGCTAAAAATGATTTTTAGGAATAATAGCATCATTTTATATACCATTCAATGCATAATTTACAGCAAAATGCAATGAAAAAAACCATGTTTAAATATCTGTGTTCGATCAAAAAGTATAGCCAAAAAAACAGCAGAGGTGGAGCGATGGTACACCACCATGTCCACCACCCACGGTGTTGCCCATCCTGCTGCATGGGAGGAGGTCCATCATGGGGGTGACATGCTGGCCTCCTGCAGCGGGTGATGCATACCCTAGTGATGCCACTGCAGACTTGTCAAAGAGTTACTACTCAAGCAACTACTTTTGCACAGTGTTTTATCAACGCAGTGTGCATCAGTAATGCAAAGGTGGAGATCTGCAAATGAATTAAACAAATGGCAAGTGTCACCGACTGTGCAGTATTCCATTCCAGAAACAATGTTAACAATTATCCAAGTTACACTGAAATTCAGGGGAGTCCTGATTCCTTCTCTAGACAGATTCCAGCTGGAGCAGAATTTGGAATCATCGCAAGTCAACATGTTTCATTGTGAAGGACTCTCTGTAAGGCCATAGAAACTGTTCAAACGATATTTTTGGCGCACCTGAATTTGCTGTGGACTTTTCCAAGGTCTTCGCTAACAAACAGCATTGTTTGGTTCTGAGTCATGAACTCTTTGATTGAATGGAAAAGCCTTATGTATCTCAGCAGTGTCATAGCTGGCCATGTGTAGGATTTAAAAATATTGTAGTCCTTTCTGCCATAACATTATGAATAGCTCTAGTCCTCTTCCTTCTAACCGCAAACAGTCAAAACAATAAATGGAGGCTGGGAAACATTGCCAAAAAAAATCTGCCTACGTGGGGGGGGGGTTGTTAAATGTAATGCTTTTTCATGCAATATCATATTGCTAACATCTTGCTTCGATTAACATTATACAGTCTATAATCTTAGTGCTTCTCTTACTTGGGGGAAGGGGACGAATGTCCCCTTCTCCTGAGGATCCTCCCACGGTAGCGCGGAAGGCGCAGGATCCAGTGGTAGCCCTCTGTGGAGCCGCCGGGTCCGAGAGCTTCGGGCAGCACAGGATTGGCCTGTAAGAAGGGACACATCTGGAGAAGTGGAAGGTTCTATGAGGCTTTCTATGAGAATTCTATGAGACTTTGAAAAAAAAGGGTTTGTGGTCAGCCTGCCTATGTAATCTGCCTTGAGTCTATGAGAAAGGCTGTATATAAATACTGTAATAAAATAAAGAAACATGGGTCCATTTGGGGAGAAGGGCGGGATAGAAATAAAGTTTTATTATTATTATTATTATTATTATTATTATTATTATTATTAAAGAAAGAAGGGCGCAATCCTAACCCCCGGGTTAGGCCAGCACAAGTCACTTGCGCTGACCTGGAGGTGTTGCAAACATGCCATAAGGCATAACATGTCGCAAGGAATTGTGCTGGCCTCCCCTACCAGATCCCTGCCCAGCACAGTAAGATTGCATCAGCCAAGCTCAGTCGACGTAGGGGTCTGGAGGAGCATGGGGAGGGTGGAGCGGAGACAAGAGGAAGGTGTTCTGGGGTGGGGGAGGGCAGGTGGCAGGTGTTCCCGGGGAGGGCAGGCAGGGAGCCGGAGGCAGGGCCAGGACATGGCAGTTGTGCCAGATCCTAGCCCCATTTCCTGGGAAGCGTGAAGCAGCTCCAGGCCACTCTCCTCTGCTCGAATCTGCACCACCTCCTGAGGTGGCTCAGATCCAAGTAGACCCATTGGGACCGCTGAGGAAAAATCTAGCCTGAAATCTGTGGTCGCTTTTGCAGGCATGCAAAAGGGATGAACATGCATGTGTGAACTGTGTCTTAGAGTGTAGTTATGTATATAAAGTGCCACTCTATCAAAATGCACATTTCAGTTCACTCTTAGAGTCTCAGCCTTCATAATGGTTACATAACAACACAGTTGCAGACATGGGCAGCCTTTATTATTCAGGCCATGATACAATATTGGAATGAACTTGTGTTTTCAAGTTAATTCCTTGCATGACTCTTCATTATTCTGATTGTTCAGCGCATGGTTGTTTTATTCGTCCTTCACATTTCATTTTTAGTCGCTCTTTTATTATTTAAGTGTTGCCATTTGGAGCCCCAAGACAGGAGTGCCTTTGCTCACTTCTCTTTTTCTTTATTTTAGTTTTTATAACCTCGGAGGCCTTTGACTCTGTTGTGTAGTTAAAGGAAGCAATAAAGATGCCTCAAGCTTTTTCCGTCATTAAAACTGAGCCAGGGAATTGTATACTCTTAACATTTCTTAAAAAAATCTAAAGTTCACATTTGCATAACATTACATTGCTGTTTATCTATTTAACAAACAAAATTAAGTTGCATAATTATTATAGCAGAAGCTGTAGAAAGCATGTTAATCATGAAGGGTTGCAATTATTTGGATTTTACAGGATTCCTGAGAGTGTGCCATTAAGGTTTTTAAAAAGACATTTTTGGTTTCCTTTTCTCCTGAATTTCTTGCCATTCTGTTTCATCTAATATTTTGCTTCTCTTCATGCTAGGAGACAGGAAACCTCAATGAATGTATGGTTGCTGTCAGAGAACCATAAAAAGAACACTGCTTGAATTTTCACACAACTGACATATTTCCAAGTCTCCATTTGTTTAGCAGAATTTCTAGCCTATTAATAGTGCTAACACTCTGCTTACCTCCCGTCACTATAAGGTAGCCCGACTAAAAATGTCTGTCATCAAATGAAATTAATTGGCAGAAAATTCACAAAGATGAAATATGGCACTAACAGATAGAGGACTTTTTAAAACAGATTATACTGTGACAATTTATAATTAAACATTCCTTTATATGGCTTGCAAGATATGGCCCAATCCTATTGACCTTCTATTAAATCAAAGTTGGGAATGGGGGCATGTCAGGGGTGAGGAAGGGGAAGTTTGGGGGAGCTGCAAGGTAAAGAGGGGCAGAGCAAGGGGAAGGGAGAGGGTGGATCCCAGAGTGAGAAACTTGCATAAAAGGCCTTGTGATGGCCTGAACATCATACCACTGCTGAGTCATTCAGAGCTGCCAGTGCAAAGCATAGACAGCTCCATGTATCCACTGACATGGAGTCCAGGCTGCCTAACCCCAGTAAATCAGGGGTGAGAGCAGGTTGTAGGTGAGGAAGGAAGGTTCAGAGGGTCAGGGAGGGAGGAGGGTAGGGGAAACAAAGGGGTGGATTCCGGTACTATCTTTCCAAGGATATTGGGTGACCATTGTTGGAGATGGAGTGTTGTAAGTGACAGAATTTTGCCGTTACTCAGGAAGATCATCCCTATGTTCAAAAATGGTGGTTGTGAATCATTTTTCTCACTTTTCTCTTTATCACACAGAAGCTCATAAAACATTTATTGCTGTGCAGATAAAGGATTTATGTTTTATTTTTTGTGTCTTTGGGGGGGGGCGTAGAGCTGCTTTGTAAGAACAAAGTTTTCATGATTCTTTATCTTTCCTTTTATCTTAGAGCAGTTCACATGTTCATGTTTTCTAACGTTGGGGGTCATTTCTGCAATCCATGGTGTTTTTGCAATACAACATCACATTTTTATAAACTTAGGCCCAATTCCTAACCAACTTTTCCACACTGACACAGCTGTGCCAATGGGGCATGTGCTGCATCTTGCAGTTGGGTGGCAGTCACAGAGGCCTCCTCAAGGTAAGGGAATATTTGTTCCCTTACCTCAGAGCTGCATTGCCCTTACTACACTGCTGGAAAGTTGGTTAAGATTGTGCCCTTAGTGCTGTAGACTGATCATTTGAAGACTGTTTAGTAGTTCTTTTACAGCCCTATCATGGAGGGGAAGAGTCCCACAGTCATAAATGGCTTTGCAGCACTGCATGCAGTGCCCCGCCAGCAGGGCGTTCCAAGCTGCCACCCCAAAGTGGCTACGACCATCAGACTGAACCAGCGTTGGTATGTTGGTGCAGGGGGCATATTGTCGAGGGGGAGGACAAGGACAGGAAGAGTCACTGGTCAGATCAGGGGGAAGGGAAGAAAGCAGGGACAGGGACATAGGATTGGCACTTGAGCCATCTTTACACATTCAGTCTCTCCTCCTTGCAGTGAATGAACATGGACAGGGTTCTGCCCTCCACATGTCCCTTGGCACATCTGCAACATGCCTATGTGCCTAAGTGCTTGCAAGCACTTGAGATGCTTGCATGCACATAGGCACATTGCAGGATGCCAACATGCGTACAAACATATGTGCTGCAACATGGCAATGTTCATTCAAGTATTATGCACACAAGCAACCAAGATATCTGACTGTTAAGGAGGTGTGGAAGTGCATAGGCACATTTTAAATGAGTAATGAGAGAAGCAGGGAGACTTGAACCTGCCATTCCTCATCCTTTTTACATTCAGCTCTCCCCCTCTAAACACCTGAAAAAGGATCTTACCTGCCCATCTCTTCTATCCACTGTGGGGAATGATTAGAATATGGCAACAACATGCAGGAAAGAAGGAAGAGCAGGAAGATGGTTCGGGCAGCAAAGAGGGCACTGTTATTACTATACACTTCCTCACTGTTTGAAACCTCAGAACTCTGCAGATTTTCTAAAAGGAGAGGGGTTTGTTGTTAAAGGGGCAGCAGGTTCACAGCAGTGGGCTTTGTT
This sequence comes from Tiliqua scincoides, assembly GCF_035046505.1. Classification (NCBI taxonomy): domain Eukaryota; kingdom Metazoa; phylum Chordata; class Lepidosauria; order Squamata; family Scincidae; genus Tiliqua; species Tiliqua scincoides. The sequence goes on along the minus strand of NC_089822.1, from coordinate 229,830,846 downwards.
CTCCACAAAATCATTGCAGCGACTTCAGTGCGCTTCTGCAGTTATGTCCACATACCTGAATGTTCATAGGTTCCCTTATGCACAAATTTATACCCCCTTCTTTTTCCATGTTCTGGGACAGTGTTCACAGGACCCTATGTAGGGGCTGGCATCAGGGGTTGGCTTTGTTGCCAGCTGCAGAGGGCCCCTGGCCTTCTTTGAGATCACCTCTGTGCCCACAATATTCGTGTGATGGCGAGGTGATTGTCTTGGGGCCCATCATGGTAGGAGAGAGCCCCTGGAGAAGAGTTTGCCGAGACGCCCTAACAATCAAGCCAACCTTGGACCTATGTGTACTCATATAGGCTGTGGTACATACACTGTGATGAACGTGTGGAGGGCAAGTCTTGCCATTGTGATCCCACTTCCCCCCCCCTCAATGTCAATGTCAATGCAACACCTACATTGAAAACATCTGTAAAACATTTTTTTGCAACCTTAAATAAATCCAGCAGTTATAATCTACCTAGTAGTTACATTACACAAATAGATACATTATGCAACATTTGGAAGAGTGGGTGCAGTTCTTTAGCAGCTAGAGGAATTCAGTAGCTCAAAACATTGGTTGTAAAGCACGTTTCTTGTCGTGCCTGTTGTTTCCTAGCCTTCAGGGCTGAAAACCAAGTGAGAGCTCAGATGGCTGAGCATTTAATTTCTACTTTAAACAGACCTAGAATAATTTTCCCTCTATGCATTCTGATGTGCATTAAAACAGTGGGGAAGTTTTTAACTCCACCTCATCAAGTAACATTAATGTGTTATACCATGTTTCTGTTAAAACACTCACACACACATGTGCGCACACCAAACAATCTGTGCATTATATGCACTCTACAAAATATTGTAGAGGACAGAACCATTTTCTGGAATGCAGAAAATGGGATGTAACCAGTCATCAGATGACTCAGTATTACTGTTTTGCTGATGACATCACTTTTAGTGTCCATTCATCACACTGGAATCCAATGGTCATCTTTCAACTCAAGTTAGCTCCCTGAAGTCTATAATCTGTACAAGTCCAATTGAGGGCACAAAGATGGTGGAATGGGAAGAATAGGAATGGGAAGAGCAACAAGAATGGCCCAAGGCAGGCGAGTCATAGATCATATTGCCAATTCCATCATTTTTTGTGTGTTTTACTAGTTTCTTGCTTCACCTCCAAGAAGATCAGGGTATACCTGGAGCAATTTGATTTTATGTCCCCACAAGACAATCTGTGTTAAGACCACAAAATGTTTGGAGATGGCTTCATACAGTTATTGTGAAGTCTTACTGCAATGTATGTTTCAATTAGTTCTGTATGCAAATCTCTGCCTACTAACTGTATTATAAAATATTTCTATGCATCAGAAAATTGTCCCAGCCATGGGATCTCTAAGGGCCCAATCCTATGGGCTTTACCACCAATGGTACACACTTACTGCCAGCTCTGGATGGTGCAAATGTGCTATAAAGCACATTTATGGTATTCGGGGAGTAAGGAGTACCACCACTGGGCCTCAGTGCCAGGAAGATGTCACTGAGGAGCAACCAGCAGTGAGTATCACTGCTGCCCAGTGGCAAGGAATTTTGGGGTGGGGGGAGGGCAGCCTCTGCCACTGTATCCTGTGCTCCCTCCCAACCCAGAAAGCATGACATGGGCTTGCTTGACTCTGTGCCTGCTCAACAGCAGGCACAGCTCCAAGGAGATCCATTGGGGCTGCAACTGCATTACTCAGTGCAAGGGAACATTTGTTCTCTTACCCCAGGGAGGCTCTGGCGTCTGCCTCCATGCTCATAGGATGCAGTGGCAGCCATTTCGGTGCTGCTGCTCCTCTGGGGCAGCATAGGATTGGGCTGCCCATCACTTAAATCATTTGGAAAACCACGTACTCCTCTTTGACAAACACACACCGTTAGTGACCCTGGTAAGTGTTATTGAACAAACATGTCTTGCTTTTTCTAGTTGAATTGCCCACAGGTTTGTGCGAGTCAACCTGTATCACCCATTTTAATAAAAATGCTTTTGTGAATTTCTTGTGGAGGTTTGGGTTTGATGTGCAGATGGTTTTCAAATATAGGAAAGCACCTATTGATATTGGGATTGATTAAATAGTTATGCTATATTTTCCTCAAAAGGTGTAATACAAGCAGGACTGGAATTCTTGTAAACGTGTCCCTTCATATTTAAGATTTTCCATGACCCTCAATATTTGCCACCTTAATATTTGCCACAGTTATTCAATAAATAACTATGAATAAACCTGGTTTTAGCAAAATATCAATATCGATGACTCATTCCACCAGTACGTTTGAATATGTCCTCAAATGAACATAAGAACATAAGAACATAAGAACAGCCCCACTGGATCAGGCCATAGGCCCATCTAGTCCAGCTTCCTGTATCTCACAGCGGCCCACCAAATGCCCCAGGGAGCACACCAGATAACAAGAGACCTCATCCTGGTGCTCTCCCTATGCATCATGTGCAATAAGGAATGCACATGTGCAATAAGGAAAGCACAGAGCTGCTCTTCCCTTGTGCAAATGTTTAGAATCTTTCCATTCCAAGGACTTGGTGTTCCACTTTTGAGGGAGTAGCTGAAACCTCCTACTGTTCCCTGATTATGATATGGCAGGCTAGTCTTGTTGCTTTGGAACAGGGAGAAAAATACACCAGCACAGATATCAGGGGGGAAAAAATCACAATAGAAAAAGAACACAGATGTCTGTGTATAAATAATGTAAATTCAACTTCAGAGCTGAAGAATGGAAAGCTGAAAAGCATCTATGTCAGGACAGTTTTTTAATTTAAAATTTTTCTTTAAAAAGTTGTCTTATTGTTGATTAAAAGGGCAGCAACCTTAACAAGACATGGGAATGCCAGCTGACCAGCTAGACCTCTCTGTGGTAGCTTTTCTGTTGCATATTTGCAGCTAGATGCACTTTCTCCCAATGCAACAGTTTGATGTCCATAGCCCTGCTAGAGAATTTGGCCCTCCAGGGTCTTTGTTGGCTGAAAACCTCTTAAAAAATGGCAGCAATGGCAGCAACCAAAGAATGGAATTGTCCCTATTTTTGTGATCTGCTGATACATCTCCAAATGAATTGCTAGATCAGCATATCTTCCTGCATACAACTGTGCTTGGTCCACTGTCAGTGCAACCCTCACTTGCACTAAAATGGGGAGGCCAGCAGGCCTGCCACATATCCAGTGTAAGTCTGGGACTAAAGGTGGCTAAGCCCAGGACAAGGGGAATTGTTTCCCTTTACCCTGGAGAGAGCCACTGCAGCCCCAATGACTCTACTCAGATCTGCACCACCTAAAGAGGTGGCACAGATCCAAGCAGCTTGGAGCTGCTCCGAACTGGCCGGGAATGAGGTTAGGATCCAGCATAAATGCCGGATCCTGGCCCTGTCCTCCACTCTCCCACAGCTTGCCCACAGGACTGCCACCCCCTGCTCTCATTGCGCTGACCCACCTGACTCTGCCAGAGGTGCACTCCCAGGCCAGTGCAAGGCCAGTATCTCTGTTCTATCAAAAGTTATAGTCAACCTGAAAATAAAAGCACAACTGCATTATGTAACAACAATTGGATTTTCTTAAATCAAAACTGACCAATGAGACTGTTTTAAGAGTCAGTTAGGTGTTATTATGATACAGCAGGGAACCAATAGCGTGTTACTATGAGGTGGGGAAGTCTGGGGGGATGTGGCAGAGCAAGTGGGTGGCAAGCTGCTGGGGGAGGAGGCAGATTTTCCCCCATTTTCACTTTTTTAAAACCTTGGGCATGATGTCACTTCCAGGGCATCATTTTGAGCTCGGCACATGGCTACACAATCATTAGTTATGCCACTGGGTACAGGAGGTTGCCCTTGGATAGAAACAAACAGGTTTCAAGTCTCCTTTGCTTCATAGAACGGTCTTCGTAGCTCTTTGGATCTCGGCTGATCCAACTGGTTGAAGTTATACTCTTGTGAGGCAGCATATTTCTCTATTCTCCTTATTTGTTTCCTTCTATTTGTTTTGCCACTCTCAATGTGGACTTAACTCAATGTTTGGTTAAGGTGTTTGTGAACGGAAATTATTTCTCTCCTCCCCAAACATTTGTACTTGCATTTAATTTCCCTGATATTTTAAAATCGTCTTAAGTGTTTGTTGTCATAATGCCTTCCACTAGCTTATCATAAAGAGAAGACAAAGGTGTTACAATTAACATTTAGATGAAGCTTCGATTGATTGTACCACCATGGAGTAGTTCAGCAATCAAGCAGTGGGATTAAAGAGGTGGAAACCTAATTCTTGAAAGGCATTTTGCGTTTGTGTCTGTGACTGCAGCCAAAACCTATGGCTGTCTACGGAAGGAGCAGGAGACTCTCGATACAATCAGAATGAGTATAATCTCATAAATGCACCACTGTGCTAATCCTGTTCAAATGGGATGCTATGAAGGATCCTGGTGAAGGTCAAGATCTGAAAGTATAGCTCTGAAATAAAAATGTGGCTCTACCTCAGTGTGCAAAGCAGGCATTCTACCTCGAGGGCTGTTCTCTGGCAGTGGCAAAGACACAAGCCCCTGCACCACATGCTAATCACGGTGAGTCGGAGATGAGTAGGTAGACACCATGCAACAGCATGCTGCATCTGATATATAATCTCCTGCAAGCTTGGCACCATAGTATTTTGCTGACATTTTAAAATGGCTAATGGTGTGTGGAAGCTGAGGCTGCCCTCATCATTTTGCTTTGGTTCTTGGCCTCCGCCAATTCTCATTGAATGTATTCTCATCTCAATGTCTTGCTAGTAATCTCACTGAATAGGATTAAACAAATGAGTACATTTCTGGTCAGATTTGGAACTTTCTGTTTCCTGCCACTCATAGGTTTTGGTTTCAGCCATACACACCAATGGTTCCTTTAGGAGAGTAGGTGTTAACCTCAAATTCGGACCCCAAAGTGCTTTTATGGATGATCCTATGCATGTTTACTCAGGGACGTGCAGTGCAGGTGTGGCAGGAGAGGTAGAACCATAGTCCATGATAAAGCACAACAGCTGCTCTGCCTGCTTACACCTGAGGAGGCTCTCCTCACACCACCTTTCTCAGGTGTAAGAAGAGCCTCCTCAGGTGTAAGCAGGCAGGGCAGCTGCGGTGCTTTATCATGTACTACGATGGGGTGGTTCTGCCTCACCTGTCACACCCACACCACATGTCCCTATGTTTACTTGGAAGTAAATCTCATTGATTTCAGCAACAGCACTTGGCTCAACTGCCCCCACCAGCTCCTCCATCTGCCCTTACTTGGCTCCTTCTTTCCTGTGGACTCTTGAGTCAAAGCAGGAAATGTGAAGCATACTGGAGCCACCCCCAGAGCACTCTACATTTCCTCCTTTCTCTAAGGAGTCCATGTGGGGAAAAGAAAGATATTTTTCCTTCCAACTCTGGGCTGGTTTAAAGCACCAGGAAGATGAAGCAACCAGATTGCTATGCTCCACAGATGGCTTCTGCATGGGCTCTTTACACAAAGCAGGCAAGGCAGTGTGTGCTAGGAGAGTGCCCTACATTTCCTGCTTTGATTAAAAAGTCATGCAAGGGAAGGGGCTGGTAAGGAGGCTGTCTCCATCTGTGTTGCTGAGGTCTGAAACCTTAGAAATCCCTCAGGTCTTGTGCACCGGAGAAAAGTTACAGGCACTGTACCTGATGTAGCCTGTTGGTGTTTAATTCTGATGTGCTCCATGTATCTAAGTGGCAGGTGATGCTAAGTGCAAACCCTGCGCACCTGAGTTTGGGCGTGGCCTTATGTATAAAGTAGGCCTGCAAACAAACACTCCCGGGGCGTAGGGATTGAGGAGCCAGACGTGTGTTGCTGGCTGTTTGACCAGCGTTGCTGTAAATATACCTTGGTGGTGGAACCCAGCCTTCTGTTTGGAGTGGTTATTTGCAACTATCGTGCCTCCTGTGGGACAGCCTTGAACACTGGCTTCATGTTTTTGCTGCGCAGCCATTTATATTGCTCTACTGGAAACTCCTACACTCCACAACAGTGTCCATGAAGTGGGGGGAGGTGGCAGGTATCTGTTCCCTTCTCCTTCACTCAGGTCCAAATCCACCTGCTCAAAGCAAATGGGCTCATTCACATCATGAAGCAGCCACTCCGTCCCCGTGTAGTCTGCAGACCATTGCCATATAGATCCTCATTCTCTTAGGACTTAAGATTTCCAGACTGGGAAACCCTCATGGGAGAGGGTATCAGCAACAATGTTGTCCTTTCCAGCAATGTGGCAAATCCTGTAGTCATAGTCTTGGACAGCGAGACTACATTTGGCAAGTATATGGTTGGTGTCCTTAGTGGTCTGGACCACTGGAGTGGGGCATGGTCAGCGCGAAGCGTGAACCTCTGCCCCCAAAGTAAGTTTTTCCATGGCATACATAACAGTAAATCATTCCTTCTCTGAGATGCAGCAGTTGGACTTCCTCTCCGTCAGCTTCTTGCTGAAGTAGATAACAGGGTGCAGCTCCTTGTAAGCCCCCTTGTAATATTTCCAGAACTAATTTCCAACTACTACTTACCTTGGAGTAAGACCCACTGAACTCAGTGACTACAGAGACTTGGTGACTACTCAGTAACTCACTAACCTCTCTTTCTTAATCTGAACTTGATAGGAACCCTTAGTGTATACCAAGTTTGGAGTTCTGACAAAGTGCACATTTTTTTGGTCACACCACATTTGTCAACACAGTAGTTTGTGATGGTCATAGACCTACTAGAAATTATGGCTTTCCAGGCCTTATACTGACTGGAAAACTCTTAACAAATGTTTACAGCAGAAGCAGCAGCAACCCAAAAAGGAAGTTGCCCAGATAAGTTTCTTAAGTTCTGAAATATTTTCTTACCAGCTACTTGGTTGACACACCTTTGTGGGTGTTTTTATTTATTTTTTAAATGAGATGTTGACATGGTTCATGTCCTGCCACTGACAAAATGTGTGGAAAATGCAAGCCCACATTTGTCCCATTGTTTTAATTTTTGAAAACTTCATACCTCTCACACTTGGCTGCCTGAACATGTGTCACCTAAGTCTCAAGGGGGTTGCAGGCCATGAAGTGACTGAAAAGAAGTTGTCTTGCAAAACAGAGGGAGGGTGAAAACCAGTAGTGTGAATCCACATGTAGACTCCTGCCCAGAAGCTCATGAAATATCGGCCCTGATCTATAAATACATCTGGCAATACCTTCTGTATAACACAACCCTTTCCAAACCGACTGCCAGTAGAAAATGCCTTCAAAAGTATTATTCTCAGCTATGCTTCATTGGAATCAGTGGCAGAGCAGTAAAAGGTCATCACACACATTTTCATAACAGTGATCCAGGGCTGACTGGGATATGATAATATGCAGAAGACTTTCTTCCTTTTGTGCTTCCAAAGATGAATTGTGGGTTTATTTTTGGCACTGCGCTGTGATAACAGAGGCGGTGCAATTATTATGCTCTCAGCCAGAGCTTTTTAGAAGTGAAATGTTTCTGTTCTTTCCTGTGTGATTGTAGCGCTGGCAGGGATGTTTGTCTAAGTAAGATACAGTTGTTTACACTGATCAGGTGGTTGCTCTTGGACAGATCGCTGTGTAGGCACAATGGAATAGTTTTGCGGGAGGAGTGCACAATCTAAGGGGGCAGGAGAAGCTGAAATGCCTCACTCGACCTATGCTCACCTCCATGTTGAGCAGGTCTGTGGTGATCTTTCTGCATGCGGTTATTAAATCAGATATTGTGACAGGCTCCCCACTCTCTGAATGGTGAGACGTTCCAGGGCAGCACAGTACAATAAAGCAAATATTACAGAGACACAAGCTCTCCTCCAAAGGCAATCAAACTGAGATTGCCTTTGGAGGAGAAAATGCATCCTCCTAATATTTGCTTTATTTACAAATACACGAGTGGAACATAAGGGGAGGCACAGAGCAAATATCCTTATGAGGCAGCAGCAGCATTAGCCACATCATATTCTCAGAGAGGGTCGCAGCACCTACCAGATCCTCCAGGCTTCAGTTAGTTCAACATTCTCACACTCCCTGCATCTTTTTTGTTCCAAACTACAACTTGTCACCTCTCTCTCTCTCTCTCTCTCTCTGCATAAATTGGCCCATCCATCTTCAATTCATCTGGGTGGGTGGATCGGGTTCCAGGAGGGGGTGGGATCAGCAACACTGGTGCAGGCCATATCCTAACCCCTTTCTGGGCCTGATCCATCAACATGGATCCACTTGGACTTGTGCCAGCGATTTAGCAGGTGCAGGTCTGAGTAGATATCTGCTGCAATACACAAAAGCTTCATTTTCCAAAGTTCCTTCAGGGAAGCTGTGATGACGAGTTTTGTTCTTTTAATGAAATCCTGAAATCCATTTCCAGGTACTCAACATATGGTCATCCTTTTACACTGATGCATTATGTGCCTTTTATTTAAAGCACATGTAATTACTTTTACCAGAGTACTAAAGACTGGATATAGCTTGAATAAGAAAACTGGAATGTGGATTTTGGAGATCTCGTTTGCAGTACAGATTCACCTGCTTATGCAAAAGAAACAGTACAAAATATTATCTGATCCTCTTCCATCTAAAAATGTAGAACAGGTGTGGAGATGAAAGGAAGATGAAATACCCATCCCTCATTAAAATATACCCATGTTCTGGCATAGGATTTTGTCCAAGCATGACATAAAACCTTACAACAAGAGGCAGAAACAGTAAATAACGAATGCACGCTTGCTGTCATCTTAAGACGTCTGCACATCCATCCAAGAAAAGGAATGCATAGCAGATGTGTCATTTATCTGTTTCTTCAGAAGGGGGCATCGTTGTGCTGCTTTAAGCCGATCCATTCAGACCTGCTGACATCACAGTGGTTTTAGCAGATACTAATCAATGAATGAACAGATCCTACTATGCAGGATTTGCATGTCCCAGACACAAGAGGCATGTCTTCTTAATCACATGCGCACCATCATTTCAGAAACAGAGGCCGAATAAATAATGCAGATTTGTGTCAATGTGCGCTGAAATGCTTCTAGTCAAAAAGGCATTGTCTGTGGAGCTCTGTATTAGGGGATTTTAGGGGAACGGTGTACACAGATGGATATGTTACTGTTAGCTTCAGAGAAGAATGCAAGGGAATATTTTTAGAAACACTGTAGCTGCCCAGCATTTCAAGATATCCAGTGCAAGAGTTGTATTACTCCAGTGTTGCCATGCAGCCACCCTCCCTAGCCTCAGACAAATGACAATCTTCTGCTATTAGCTGGAGAACCTCTGCTCTCGTTTATACTTCAGCACATAAACTACTGTAGGGGGCTCCCTGAATGCTATCATCTTCTAAAGGAACCAGGAGGACCTGCTTTCCCTAGGTGTCTGCCATTCCATCTGAGGCTGGTAGAAAGACTACAGATGACTTTCGGAGTTCTTGGCATCTTCTAGGCAGTCAGGAAATCTTGGAAGAGCCTGCCAGAGTCCACCTAGGTCTGATGAAGAACAACACTGGTAACTTCTATCAGGGTGGCCCATCCATGAGACAGACTGAAATGGCTTCTTCAGTGGCAGGCTGGGGAAGGTGGCAAACGGGTGGAGATTGTCCTGCGCCCTGGAGCCAGCCCTAGCACCATCTGAGAGTTCAAGGAGACACTGAACCCAAAGATCTCCCAAGACCAGTAAGGTCCACCAGGAGGGCCATTATTTGGGATACTAGTGGCTTGGATGATTTTGTCACACACTTGAGCTCCAGACCCTCTAAAATCTTCCTCAAGACTGCAGGATCAAATCAAAGCAGTGACCCAGACCAGGAGGCACAGTGCCCTCCTGTCCATTGGACACAAGCATTGTGTCTCTGTGGTTTACTCACAAAGAAAAGACTCAGCCAGCATTTGCCCTGGATCAAGCATACAGTGCTGCTGTGTAAAAGGTTAATTTGGATTCAGCTGTGGCTGATACAACACTTTACTGGAATCAGCTCCTACCGTAGTATCAGGTAACTCATTCCAGAACCACCATTTGGAGCGCGATACCATAGTCTTTCGAGACTGAAGGTTGCCAACAGGTGTACCTCCTGTAGCACTCAAAACAATTGATCCTGAGCCATCCACTGGTGACGAGAGACATCTTCTAGTTCAGTGTTTCTCAAAGTGTGGGTCAGGACCCACTAGGTGGGTCATGAGCCCATTTCAGGTGGGTCCCCATTCATTTCAATATTTTATTTTTATTTATTAGACTTGATGTTACCATGGCATGTGACAGCATTTGGGGAAATGTTACAGACTTGTACTTTTTATTTCAAAAAGCTTTTAACTGTTGACAGGCTGGCTGGCTGGCTGTCTTTCTCCTTTTATATTAGAATCCACGGGGTTTGTTTTAGATGTTTAATTATTTGAAAATTGTTTTAATTATTGTTTTTAATTGTTAATTTTTTATTTTTAATTGTTGTAGGCTGCCTTGTGTGCCCATGGGGCAAAAAGGCGGGATATAAATCAATAAATAATAATAATAATAAATACTTTGAACAGGCTACTATGAATATGCTTTTAACAATGATAATCAATGGAACTTACTCCTGGATAAGTGTGGGTAGGATTGCAGCCTAGGATTGTTAAAAATTTTCCTGCTTGATGATGTCACTTCCGGTCATGACATCACTTCCGGTGGGTCCTGACAGATTCTCATTCTAAAAAGTGGGTCCTGGTACTAAATGTGTGAGAAATACTGTTCTAGCTTGTTTCTAATAGTCTATCCTCACCACTTCTGTCATAGATTCATGCCACCTCATGACCTCACAAGTTGGATTTGTGGGATTTCAAGTAGCCACATTTGGTCCTGGGACCTTGAATTCCTGTCCCTCAAAGTACATTCTGCCAACAATTCCATGTTGAGAACCTCTGCTTTAATTTACCCACCTATTATTCTTATCAGGGCATGTGTAATTGTCCTACTCAGTATAATTATGTGTATGTGCATATTGTATTGTATCGGCAACCTTCAGTCTTGAAAGACTATGGTATCGCGCTCTGAAAGGTGGTTCTGGCACAGCGTCTAGTGTGGCTGAAAAGGCCAATCCGGGAGTGACAATCCCTTCCACACCGGGAGCAAGTGCAGTCTGTCCCTGGTCTGTTTCCCTGGCTATGGGCCTTCCTTCTTTGCCTCTTAGCCTCAGACTGTTGGCAAAGTGTCTCTTCAAACTGGGAAAGGCCATGCTGCACAGCCTGCCTCCAAGCGGGCCGCTCAGAGGCCAGGGTTTCCCACTTGTTGAGGTCCATCCCTAAGGCCTTCAGATCCCTCTTGCAGATGTCCTTGTATACAACTATTAATGTTCCAGAGGCCATTTTTAAAAATATGTATGCACTTTATTCTAGCAATTAGGATGGGGTAGTGGATTATTGACGCTTTCATTTATGGTTTTTTTCCAAACTCTTTTTGATCATGTTTATATACCCAAATCAGACTCCTCTGCTAGCAAGCCTGAGATGTGATATTCAGGTAAATATTCCTCCTGCCTCGACTTTCATCAAAGGAAAGACAGCTGGGCTGAAAGCTTAACAACCTATTGCTGTCTTGCCTCGAAAGCAGTAGCAGACATTAAAACCAATTTCTTTACTGAAGGCATGCAAAGCATTACGATATTTTGTATGAAGCTGTCATTGCTGTATATTTGATTTTTTTTTTTTACTACAAACATTCTAAAGCTGCTACATGCATCAAAAAAGGATGACATGAGCTGATGCATGCTTTGTGGAAATGAGACATCTGAAACCAGTGAGTTTTATTTGACAAAAATGCTGCCTGCACATAGGGGCTAGTATTATCAGGCTTAATGGTCCATTATCACATATCTCGCAGTTGCCCGGTACAACAAATGGCGTGTTTTATAAAGGTAGGCAAGCTAGGGTTACATCAGATCATATTTGGGGCCTCACAAATGTGTTTCTCTTGAATAAATAGGATTATGAAAAAGAATGTGTTCAACAGCCCAATTCATCATAATTCCATATGCAGTGATGCAGTGGCACCAATGTGGTGTCCACTGTATCATGCAGGGGAGTTTTTGCCTGTTGAGGACTTCTCAAGGAAGGGAACATTTTTTCTCCTCACCTGGCTAAGCCCCCACTGCTGCTATGGGCCAACTCAGATCTGTACCAGCAATATCGCTGGCACTAGTCCATGCTGATTGGTGAAGGTGTATCAGGCCCAGAAAGGGACATAGTATTTGGCAGGTATGCCACCACCAAACCTGTCCCCTTGCCAGGCCCAATCCATCCTCCTCCCTGCCTCCATCACTTCCACATTCCACCCACCACCCACCTTGTTCCACCCACTCCTCCTTCCAGACGCTGCACAGTCTTGCCAGCAATGCCAGTCACCTGGTGTCCATCATTCTGAGTAGACATGCATCGGATTGGGCTATAAGATTGGGCTGCACCGCCAAGCTGTTCATTGCTCTAAAAAAGAGCAAGTATTTTATTTTCACTGCTGTTTAACTATTGCTCCTACTCAGCTCATACAGTGGGCAGGACAACCCTGCATGAAGGACGTCCAGGCACTGTTGAGGAAAGAATTTTGAACAGGTACAACCTGTTGTGTTCCTGCATGACAAGCTAAATCATAATGACTTCTCTCTTGTGTTGAATGCTTAAGGCACAGGAGTTCCATCTTCCTTTACATCTTGTCTCCCTAATGAGCACAGAGACATGCCTGCCCTATGGTTTAATGGGGCCATTTCACCAAGCCTGCCCAGACATTTCTTTCAGATCCTGTAGAAAAGAACACAATTTGGTCACCTAGCAACTGCAGGATACTTCCTCCAAGCTTCTCTACACTAAACTACAGTCATTTTTCATTGTCTGGTAAAAACCGTTTGTTCCAGCAAGTGTTTTGTTCATTTTCACCCCCCACTTGTATTTATGTGTTTCTCTGTTTCCCTTCTTTTAAGCAAATTCCCTGCAATTTAGTCAAATTTAGCTTGGTTATCATTTGGTTTGAGTCTGTTTTATATGTATTTTTAAATTATTGTATTTTAATATATTTCTTTTTTAAAATGTTGTAAGCTGGTCATATATAACATGCCAGGGCAAGCACTTGAAGTTCTCCCTTCGACATGATTGAGCAACCCTAAACTGCCTAAACTGGCAATTGTCTAAACCAGGGGTGCCCAAACCCCGGCCCTAGGACCACTTGCAGCCCTCAAGGCCTCTCAATGCAGCCCTCAGGGAGCCCCCTGTCTCCAATGAGCCTCTGGCCCTCCGGAGATTTGTTGGAGCCCACACTGGCCCGATGCAACTGGTCTTAGCGTGAGGTCAACCTCTTGCATGAGCTGTGGGATGAGGGCTTCCTCCACTGCTTACTGTTTTACATCTGTGATGCAGTAGCAGCAGCAAAGGAAAGGCCAGCCTTGCTTTGTGCAAGGCCTTTTATAGGCCTTGAACTATTTCAAGACCTTCATTCATTCATATAAGTTCATCTTTAATGTATTCATTTATGTAAACTTATGTAAATTTATTCAAATTTTAAATGTAAATTCTTTTTTTCCCCCGGCCCCTGATACAGTGTCTGAGGGATGATGTGGCCCTCCTGCCAAAAACTTTGGACACCACTGGTCTAAACTAGCCTGTTTCGGATTACCTTAGTTTCCAAACCTGCAAGGACTTTCCTAACTCTATTTTGGTTCTCAGCAGACATTCCAGAAAGTCAGCCAGGATTTTGTCCTAAAGGGCATGAGGCATGGCTCCCTCAAGTCAAGATCATGCTCAATAAGGAGCATTGATCAGAACAGAAGGAAGTAATATCACCCTCCTTTTAGGGTCTTGCAGACTCAAGCTACTACCTTGGCATAATCTCATTTGCAAGAACAAGTCTTCCTGAACAAAAAAATTAGCATAACTGCCCAGTCCATCTGGACAGTCTTTCCAAGCTCCTTTGGAAAGTCTCTTCCATCAGTGACCTAAGCATGTGATCTGCTCACACTTTCCAGGCCTTTTGTTCCTTCAGGAACTTCTCCAATTGGGGTGCAATTAGCCTTTGTGCCCTCCTGGAAGGACATACCTTAATTCAGCCAAACTCAGGAAAGCAAGGCTGCACACCCAGGATACATTTCAGCCACCATTATTCAGCCAAGAATATCTTTGCACTCTTTGCTCAGACTCCTATAACCACCTCTGCCCTGGAAGCAGCATTCTGGCATTTTCTTCCACATTGAAGGCATCCACACTTTCCTTTTTGAGAGGCTTTACCTATTCAGAAAGCCTCCCGTAACTGCAGTTGCCCTCTTCTCTAGTGGAGCAACCTTCCTTACCACTGAACAGTCACTGAGCCCATTTGTGGCTCCACTCTGGGGGCGGGCGAGTGGGGAGCAGAGGTGGGGTGGGATCCAGCGCTTATGCTGAACCCTGTTCCTGGGGAGTTTGGTGCGGCTTCAAGCCACTCCGTTCTCCTCAGACTTATGCCACCTCAGGAGGTGGTGAAAGTCCATGGAGAGTCATAGGGGCAAAGGCGCCTTACCTGCAGGTAAGGGGAAAAGTTTCCCCTTGCCTCTGTCTAAGCCGCTTTGGGCCCCTATCCTGCACTGGGTACAGCACAAACGTCTTGGCTTGCCTGTTCCAGCGCAGGATAGGATTGCTCCCTAAGTTGATGTTTAATTACCTCAAGTGAATAAATGAGTAATATAGATGTTTTATTCGGAACACAGTTGAAAACACTTATAAGGAAGAAGAATTGTGATGGCAAATAAAGTATTGTTGTGCTATATAGATTACTATAGCAGGAAAATTATGGATAATGTTAACACAACCAAATTTATAAGGCTGATTTTACCCTGTGGTCATTTTTACCCAGATTAACATTAATAATGTTTGTCTTGCCAGTGCAACACTTGCATATTACTGTATTTGCAGACTGACTCTCTTAAGGCGTACAACAAGTACTTTATGCTATATGAACTCTCTTTTCCTTCTGTTAAATGAATTATGTATATACTCAAAAGTAATTAGCAGAGAGGTGGTTGTTCAGTGAATTTTAAGCTAATTAAACTGACCTAATTCCTGTCAAAAAAAAAAAAAAAGGATAAAAAACTATAGTCCCTAGGCAACTCTTTCAGGTTAGAAAACTGGGCACAGTATAGTTTTTGATGCTCAAAATGATACCAGCTTTGAGAATGTTCTGCAGTGTGAATGACATTGATGTGATGCCAAACTCCAGTTGTCTTCAAGAAGATCCACATTTGATGACCACATTGCTGTATTCCAGTCCTAGTCCTGTGTTCCAGTTGCTTTCAAAGTTCCTGGAATTCCTAAAATTCTCCTAATTGAGGTTCTTTGTGATCTCAGTGTGCACCCTAAACCACCCGGCTATGCCCAGAATATTCTGCAGTATGCAAGGGATTGTAGTAAGGATTATTCATACAGTCCCTTCCCAACTACAGTTAATGCATGCAAGGCATATTGGGACAGCAACTGTTGGCCTAGTTCACCCCTGTCATGTTTGCAAGCTGCACCCCAATGTTGGCACATTTGATGTAATGTCTGAAAGGAGACATCCATGCACTGGCCTATCTCCCCTGTGAGTGGCACAAAAGTGCTTTACAGCACTTTGGCGACACTCCCGGACCGGTGCAATAGACTCGCGTTGGCCCAAGTATCTCTCAGGATTGTGCTCTTATTTAATTAAATTTGATTTTGTTGTGAAGGAGGCCTACAAAATCTTCTTTGACCCCCAGTAGCAGATGCCTTAGCTACCCCACTGGCTGGGGGGAAGGTGGAAGAGCAAGTAGGTTGTGAGCTGCTAGGAGAAGGAGGCGAATTTTTCCCCATTGTCACTTTTAAAAAGCCCGGGCATGATGTCACTTCCAGAGCATCATTTTGAACTTAGCACTGGGCTACACAATCATTAGCTATGCCACTGGACTGTGGCTTTGTTGATGTTCCTGGACCTCTGTGCTGTTTATAATAAGATGGAACATAGTATCTTTCATGATCAGCTGCACAGGCTGGAAGTAGATGGAACTGTTAGAAATATTTCACTTTGGCTGCTAACCTGACTCTTCAGGAGTTTTGGTCATATGGCATCTCTTCTTTGTTTGCAACCTATGAGTCCACCTTTTTTATTTTTTCTCTCCAATGTTAGTTTCTAGGCAACCAGTACCAGGATTCTAGTCCTGAAATAATAATTTAATGTAAGGTAGTCCAACAACCTTCAGAATGCTTGTTACTTTTTCCAGTAAAAAAAACAACTTTTTAATCTCTGTTGGCTTCCAGTCCAGTGAATTGATTTTTTTTCTTCAGGATTTCAAATTGCAGTGCTTGTACCTGGTTTTCTTTTGTAGCTCCTTTCTTGTACAATCATCTTTATTTGTTATTTGTTGAAAGGAGGAGTAGAACTTGGTCTGTCTACCAAGTCTGGCTTGGTAGAACAACATTTGTCAAATGGAGACACTGTTTTTTACAAGTTAATATTGGTAATCTTCAGAATAGTACCCCTGGAGATATTGGCATGCTTGTGTAGTTCTGCCATTGTGCTCCAGCACAGCTCCAGCCCCATCCACACTTACCTGGGAGTAAGCCCCATTGACTATAGGTGAACTTTTTTCTGAGTAGACATGCATAGGATTGGGCTCCTAATCTGGAGACTGACAGCCCAACCCAAACTAACATGTACAACAGCAGACCAGAGGTTCTGCTAACATAAATGGCCATAATGTTTCAAAATGGCTGATGGCCATTTTGGAACTGCTGCTGGAAATGGCGGTAATGTTGGTGGCCTGCCATCTACTACCAGTTACCCATAGGAACACACATAACCTGGTGCAGGGGTGGGCAATGGAAGGAATGGGGCAGGAAGAGAGAGGAATGGGAAAGTGTCTGGACGGAAAGAGGGAACACAGGAGACAGAATGGAGAGGGGGTGGATCCTGGCAGCACCAGCGTACAGTGAGATCCTATCCCCTTTCCCTCTCCTCTTCCCTCTCCCTTACTGCCCTTGGTTCTGTACCAGCAACATGGCTGTCGCAGATCAGAGGAGACCCATTCAGGCAGCAGAGGAAACAGAGGGAACAAAAGTTCCATTACCATGAAAAGAACTTTGTGACTGCCCCCCACCATAGGGTGCAGCATGTGTTACATTGGTGCAGCTGAATGGGGGGGGGTGGTTGTTAGGACTGGGCTCTTTGTCTTGAGGAGCTTTCTATCCCTCAACCTAACCTACCTCTTTGACAATCAGGTAGGATAACTGCATGTGATGTATGGCTTTTTCAGCTCCTTGCAAGGAAGATGGTATACAAATGAGATAGGCAGTGACAGGAGAGAAAAAAAACAACTATGAATTTGGAAGCGATCAATTAGAATTTCTTTGCCACCTTTAATAAATTAGAAAGTGAATGTAGCACAAAAACATTATATGCAACATACTTTTTTTGCAAATAGCAAGTAAAATTTATTACCCGTGCACCCCGCAATAAGTATGTAAGACAAAGGCTTGGGTAAAGTGGGCCACTTTATTGAACTGAACAATAGCAGGGAAAATCTGACTTCAGACTCAAGTATGCGGGGAATCTAAGGCCAGGGAAACTGTGCTAACTATCTACCTCCCCCAGGTAAACAAATAGGCATAACATCTGACTCAAGGCTACACTCAGTTGGAGACCAGGGGAGTGTATCAGGGTCAAACCCAAAGTGTTGAGACAGCTAGACAGCATAGACACCCAGGGCCTCTGAGATGAATTTTATTGGGGGTACAGAGTTTCTTTTGAGCCCCTTCCCAAAGAGGGAGGGGTGAAACAGAGTGAAGGGGTGGCAATGGGGGCAAAACAGGCAGGGGCAAAGTGGCAACAGCTGGAATACTCTTTGGATTAAAGGTCTACCAGTCTTCCCAATGCAGAGCTCAGGTCTGCCTGCCTGGCATTGGCAGCTAGATACAGTAATATGGAAAACCCAAGTCTCTCTCAAATATTTCAGATATAAAAAATCATTGCAGGAGATTACTATCATTGTATTTAGGCCATCACTAGAATGGAAAGTGTCCTTGTACATTAAAACTGACTTCTGCAGTAGCTACAGTCCTGCAGCTGTGTTGCTGAGCTCCTATACACTCCTTCATGATTAGCAAATCCACAAACCAAATAGCTACTGCAGCAGGTCGGTTTCCTCCCGGATGTGACATTGTTAAGGAATGTATGCAATCCTGGGCCTGGTGTGTATGGTTTGTGACAGTAGTCGCCGCCATGTGCCCATGGTATTGCCTCCAGCATCCCGTGTGGGCAGTAAGATGGGAGAAAGTAAGATCCCAGAAAATTTCTGGGCCCCCTCCTTTGGCTCCTAGGCCCCCTTCCTGACCTTGGGCCCGGGTACAAATTATCCCCTTTACTCCCCTCTCCTAGGCCCTCAAGTTGGCAACCTTCAGTCTCAAAAGACTATGGTATCGCGCTCTGAAAGGTGGTTCTCGAACAGTGTCTAATGTGGCTGAAAAGGCCGATTCGGGAGTGACAATCCCTTCCACACCGGGAGCAGGTGCAGTCTGTCCCTGGTCTGTCTCCCTGGCTATGGGCCTTCCTTCTTTGCCTCTTTGTCTCAGACTGTTGGCCAAGTGTCTCTTCAAACTGGGAAAGGCCATGCTGCCTTGACCTTGATTACTTCAGAATGGACACTGAAGAAACTGGAGTCCTGCCTACCTGACCCCGTGCAACAGCTGCCCAAAGTTGTATGTAATGCAAGAAAGGAAAAACCACTAACTGTGATTCACACTGTTCAACACCAGTCTGGAGTAGGCAAAAAAGCTGTCAGGCTAACAACCTGACTGACAGCAAAAAATTCCTACCTGGAAAGATATGCATAATATTGTAACTTAGGTTATTCTAGCAGTTCTCAGTAAATATCGTACTGCTGAGTTCTTAATATATTTTAAATCATATTTTTCAGTTGTCCTGTAAAATTAGTAAAAGACCTATAGCCCAATCCTAACCTGCACTGGAATAGGCAGGCCAGCAGGCCCATGCTGTATCAAACTCAGGGTAGGAGGTAGCTGCCGTGCAATTCCAAGCAAGGGAATTATTTTCTCCTCACCCTGTGTCATGCAGTAGCCACCCCATTGGGGTTTCTCGGATCTATGCCAGTGAAATCGCTGCACAAATCCAAGCAGCCGGTGGGAGGGGGGTTAGGATCTGGCCTAAGTGCTGGAGACTGGTCTCATCCCCCTCCTGGGCCCAGTCCGCCCACTGACCTGCTGGCCACCCTCCCTCCCCCTGCCCTCATCCCATCCTCCACAACCCCCACACTGGCCTCCCCAGGCTGACACAAACTTATCCTTGCCTGGCAGAATCTTGTGGGGGGGGGGGCACAGCGCACATCCTTGTGTCGGCCTCCCTGACTCCTGAGGTGGCATGAACACAGCACTGGGAAGTCAGCACAAGTCCTTTGAGCTGGCCTAAGTGCCAGCTAGGATTGCATTCCTAGAGGCACAAAATAACCAATTAATTGCACTTAACACAGATACCCGGACTCTTTTAATCTTAATAGAAGATTACCATTCATGAACATCAAAGCAAGCACTTGCACAATTCCAGCTGTAGTTATGCAATCACATTTATTCTTCTTTTTTCTGGGAGACCACCACTTTGGATTTTCACTCTGAAAGTGAGGAAAGCAAAACTAGGTTTCATTAGCACTCTCCATCAGTAACTCCCAAACAACAACTTGTGTGTGTTAGTCAGGCAATACATTTCACAATCATTACTGTTGCAGCATTTCAGTGACTAACGGCTTGTCTGTGACAAATGGAACTCATGCATATACCTTGGAAGTCCTGGGTTGAGCACTGAATACAAAAGCGTGAACCATAGGGGAACGTGTGACCAGTTGACAGCATTCAAGATGCACACATTACTGTGAACCAGGTAATAACACCCTGATATCAGAAGCTGCATTATACTGAACCTGACCATTGGCACTAGCAGTGCTTTTCCAAGGTTTCAGGCTGGAAATAGATTTCCTTCCCCTCCATCCCGCTCTATTGGGAGATGCCAGAGACTGAAATTGAGCCTTTCTGCATGCAAAGCACAGTACCACTGCACGACAGCCTCTCCCCTCTAAGGGCCCAACCCTATCCAAATTTCCAGTACTGGTGTAGTTGCAATGGAGCCCTGAAGTAAGGGAACAAACGTTCTACCTTGAGGCGACCACTGTGATTGCCCCTCCACTACAGGATGCAGCTCACGCCCCATCGGCACGGCTGCATCGGCATTGGAAAATTGGATAGGATTGAGCCCTTAGTAGCATACCTTGGGGATAGGACTGGTCCATCCATGAAGGAGATGATGCAATGCAAGTCAAGCGGTGGAGGAGCAGTAGACTCAGCGTAACTTCTATCACCCCAGATCTGCCATCATCTCTCTCTAGCCCACCATGGACAGAACCTCATTGATCTGCTTCTCTGCCTCAAATCTGCCACTTCTCCACCGCACCATTTCTTCCCTTTAAATAATATAGGGGGATCTATAGTTTTGGAAAAGAATTGTGCAAGGAGGGAGAGAGGTGTGGAGGTAAGGGTCTTCTTAGTTTATTATGGAGGGGATTGTATGTGCACATGTGACATAACAGAGGCGGGTCATAATGGCATCAGGAGGATATTGAGAATGAAAAATTCCCATATATATTTGTAATGACAAATCCATAAACAGACAGGAATCTGGTGTTCTGCTTGAACTAGATACAATATCAAATAAATATTGCACACTGCAGTGCTGTATTGAATTGTAAAAAATAAAATAAAATTGTACAATATAAAATAAATATTGCATTCTGAAATTGTTTTTCATTAATGATCCTCTTCAGAGTAAAACAGTTGTGTCAGAAGCACTGAACCTATGGCATCACATGCCTCAATTATCTGCACAGTTGGCTAGATCTATCTGTTCCATGGTGTTTGGCTTTTATTGAAACTCCCCTATTCTTCTTGCTGTTGCATTGCCATTTTTTTTTTATTTTTTTGCATAAGTAGGAAAACACAGAAAAAGGGGATGGAGAGATTTCCCACTGTAGTTTTAAGATGCTTTTTTGAGTTGAGAATTAAAATATGGTGACATTTACAAATAAGGACTTATTGCTATAAAAGTAGAAATATCCATCCATGGGAAGCTGCCTTATGGCTGAGTCAGACCCTTCATCCATCTAGCTCGATATTTTCTCCTCTGGCACCAGTTTTCCAGGCTTTCAAACAAGGGTCTTTCCCAATCTTCTTTGGAGATGCCAAGGAACTTTCTCCACGCAAAGCACATGCTTTTCCCCCCAAGCTACCGGCCTCCCCCATGTTCTGCTCTGCTGCACAGTTATCTCATCTCCTTTCTACAGTGTCTGAAGATGGACAGAGACCCTAACGTCTTTGCTGAGCCATATTGAAATGATACACCAGGAAAAAGATGCCACAATCAACAGACCATTAGTCTCAGCAGCAACATTGGGACTTGATAGTACACTCGTAATTATTACAACTTATCATAAAGAACTTCAGGCCTGCACTGTCTCTGAACAAGTGTTATGTTAACATAAGAACATAAGAGAAACCCGCTGGATTATCTAGGCCAGTGTTTCTCAATGTTTGCCTTTCACCATATGACTTTACATGGTCCACCTTTTCAAAGTACCACCCAGCAGCAGACCTTGTGTCGGCAACCTTCAGTCTCGAAAGACTACAGTACCGCACTCTGAAAAGTGGTTCTGGCACAGCGTCTAGTGTGGCTGAAAAGGCCAATCCGGGAGTGACAATCCCTTCCACACCGGGAGCAAGTGCAGTCTGTCCCTGGTCTGCCTCCCTGGCTATGGGCCTTCCTTCTTTGCCTCAGTCTGTTGGCCAAGTGTCTCTTCAAACTGGGAAAGGCCATGCTGCACAGCCTGCCTCCAAGTGGGCCGCTCAGAGGCCAGGGTTTCCCACCTGTTGAGGTCCACTCCTAAGGCCTTCAGATCCCTCTTGCAGATGTCCTTGTATCGCAGCTGTGGTCTACCTGTAGGGCGCTTTCCTTGCACGAGTTCTCCATAGAGGAGATTCTTTGGGATCTGGCCATCATCCATTCTCATGACATGACCAAGCCAACGCAGGCATCTATGTTTCAGCAGTGTATACACGCTGGGGATTCCAGCTCATTCCAGGACTGTGTTGTTTGGAACTTTGTCCTGTCAGGTGATACTGAGGATACGTCGGAGGCAGCGCGTGTGGAAAGTGTTCAGCTTCTTTTCCTGTTGTGAGTGAAGAGTCCATGACTCGCTGCAGTACAGAAGTGTACTCAGGACGCAAGCTCTGTAGACCTGGAACTTGGTATGTTCCATCAGCTTCTTGTTGGACCAGACTCTCTTTGCGAGTCTGGAAAACATGATAGCTGCTTTGCCGATGCGTCTGTTTAGCTCGGTATTGAGAGAAAGAGTGTCGGAGATCGTTGAGCCAAGGTACACAAAGTCATGGACAACCTCCAGTTCATGCACAGAGATTATAATGCAGGGAGGTGAGTCCACACCCTGAACCATGACCTGTGTTTTCTTCAGGCTGATCGTCAGTCCAAAGTCTTGGCAGGCCTTGCTAAAACAGTTCATGAGCTGCTGGGGATCTTTGGCAGAGTGGGCAGTGACAGCTGCATCGTCAGCAAAGAGGAAGTCACACAGACATTTCAGCTGGACTTTGGATTTTGCTCTCAGTCTGGAGAGATTGAAGAGCTTTCTGTCTGATCTGGTCCGGAGATAGATGCCTTCTGTTGCAGTTCCAAAGGCATGCTTCAGCAGGACAGTGAAGAAAATCCCAAACAAGGTTGGCAGAAGAACACAGCCCTGCTTCACTCCGCTTTGGATGTCAAAGGGGTCTGATGTTGAGCCGTCAAAGACTACAGTGCCCTTCATGTCCTCATGGAAGGACTTGATGATGCTGAGGAGCCTGGGTGGACATCCGATCTTGGGGAGAATCTTGAAGAGGCCGTCCCTACTGACCAGGTCGAAAACCTTATCTATGAAGGCTATAAAGAGTGGCTGTCGTTGTACTTTGCATTTCTCCTGCAGCTGTCTAAGGGAAAATACCATATCGGTGGTGGACCTGCTGGCTCGGAATCTGCACTGCGATTCTGGATAGACGCTCTCTGCAGGTGCCTGGAGACTCTTCAGTGCAACTCGGGCAAACAGCTTTCCTACAATGCTAAGGAGAGAGATGCCGCGGTAGTTATTGCAGTCACCCCTGACGCCTTTGTTCTTGTACAGCGTGACGATGTTTACATCACTTTGTGAATGGGGCAAATTCCCTGGGCACTGAGTCCATAGGCCTTTAGGACCGTGTGGGAAGCTTCATGGAGACTCCTGACCAGTCGGAAACTGTGCTCCCAGTTTGCCTTAGGGGAACTCTTAGGAGAGCTTCTCTGGTTGATCTTGGAGCCACATGAGGCTCCGTTTTGCTCCAGGTGAGTGGGGGGACAGCTTCACATGGGGGGTTGCTTTGTGGACCTTTGCCCTGGGCATGGGGCTGGGTGGGTTCGCTACTGGTACCACCAGAAGTAACTGGCAATGACATCATTACCAATTACTTCTTGGTTGGGAGGCCAGATGCAATGCAACAAAAACCAGTTAAGAGGCTCAGGATGAACAGGAGGGCTTTCTCAAGAGTGGAAAAGCATGCTCTGGAACCTCCTACCACTGTTTGTTGCACTCCTGGTCTCGCTGCTGGGCAACAGGTGTCCAGGGCTCCTGTGAGTATCACCAGACACCACCTCAAGTACCACTAGTGGTACCCGTACCACTGGTTGAGAAACACTAATCTAGGCCGATCTACGCCAACATTCTGTTTCCCCCAGTGACCTACCATAGCGCCAAATTCACAAGCAGGAGAGAATGCATCCCACCTTGGCTTTCTTGCAACTGGTATTGCTGCTGGATGTATTGCTGCTGGTGACATATAGCCATAATGACTTGTAGACATTGACAGACTTGGCCTCCATGAATTTATCTAATCCTCGTTTAAAGTCATCCCAGCTAGTGGCCATTACCATACCTGCAGCAATGAATTCCACAAACTAATAATGTGGTAGTGAAGAAGTTTCTCCTAATCTCCATCCTAAATCTCTAATCAATCAGTTTCATTGGATGTCTCCTAGTTCTCAGATGTGAGAGACAAAGAAAAACTTATCTCTATTCAGTCTCTCTGTACCATGTATCATCTGGCCCAGTAGGGCAGTTGAATCAGTGGTGCTGGTACATGTTTTATCGTATTCCCCCTTCCAAGGCTGATCCGCCAACACGGACTTGTGCCAGTGATAGAGTTGGCACAGATCCAGCATGATCCATTGTGGCTGCTGGGGCTTACCCCAGGGCAAGGTGACAAATGTTCCCTTGCCTAGTGGAAACCTCCAGAACCAAAATTCCCCTGCAGGATGCAGTAGAGCCCACACCCATGCTGCTGCATAGGTGCAGGTGACTTCAGTTAGGATCGGGCTCCCCATGCTATGATCTTAACATGAACTATGTGTGGGTAATTAAAGTCACCCACTCACCCATTAATATAACACCTTCCCCTTCAGCTGCTTCCCTGAAGTCACAATCGTCCTCATCATTTTGGTCAGGGAGGTGATAGCATGTCCCCAGCAGTGCATTATTATTTTGAGAGCCTTGTATTTCCAGCCACACCAATTCTGAAGAGAAGTTTGTTAGCCCTGGGTTTTCTAGTTTGTTGGATTCTATACTCACATTGACATAAAGAGCTATGCCACCCCCAGTTAGTCAACATCTCCTCAGGCTACAGCTGAAGATCAATCACCTCACCTGCCAATGTGGTTGACTCACAGACAGAAAGAACTGCCCTTTCAAAAGACTGTGGCATGCCCCTGGTTCTCCGTGCTTGCATTCTTTAACATGAGAAATGAGGAGTCCTTGCTTCTGCATGCAGAAGAAAAGAAATGGAATTTCTTTGAAGAAGTTGATATTGTCAGACAGAATGAGCCCTCTTAAGATTCTCAGTAAATGACATAAAGGGAAGGAGAAGAGCAAGGCAGGCTAAATATATATATATATATATATATATATATATATATATATATATATATATATATATATATATATATATATATATGTTTTATATATATTTCATATATAGTTAGAATAATAGAAAGAATGTGCCAAGGGCTTACATGGAAATATCAAGACCTTCACACGTTTGTGCCAAAGCCACATGAAGCTTAACAGCCTGATTAATGACAGTCTATAGAGAAAGTTCTGAGTTGCAACTGACCCCCAAGGTTACAGACTATGGCAAAAGGAGAGATGTGGTGTGCTCATTAGCAATAAGAAGTGAACAGCAAAACTAAGGGCCAGCATGAAAGAGCCTCAAAAAGCAGCAGTTCAGCAGCATCTCCCTGCCTTTATGTTGAGAAAAATGTGATACTGCAACACTGATAATGCCAAGGCAGTCAAGTGGCATAGACAGATAAGTGACCAGACCACTGTGTCCTGGACAACTGCATCCCAGTCAAATGCATCCTGGAATTGAACATCTGCATCCGTTCTTTTTGTGTCCCAGACATTTGAGTCCCAATTTATAGTTGTATCAGATGTACTGTTTTGTTTTTAAAATGCAAAAGTATTATTATCATTATTATTAGCAGTATTTATATACCGCTTTTCAACTAAAAGTTCACAAAGCAGTTTACAGAGAAAAATCAAATAACTATTGGCTCCCTGTCCCAAAAGGGCTCACAATCTAAAAAGATGCAAAAGAACACCAGCAGACAGCCACTAGAAAAGACACTGCTGGGGTCAGGTGGGCCAGTTACTCTCCCCCTGTTAAAAAGAGGAGCACCCACTTGAAAAAGTGCCTCTTACCCAGTTAGCAGGGGTTAGGAGGATTAAGGCTAGGGATAAGATGCTTAGGATATATAGTATGGGGTTTGTTGCCCAATTATAGTTTGTTTTTTGCCATGTTATTGTGGGATACAAATGACTGGGACACAGGGAAAAGAAAAAAAAAATAACAGCCATGAATGTCCAGGATTCAGGGACCAGGACAGATTTGACGAGGACACAAACACTAGACGGACGGACGGACGGATGGACGATCACTGATGACATGCTATTTTCAGTTCAACAAACTGAATCAAGATGAAGCAGTTCTCGATAGGGTAGATAACAGTGAGTCTGCACATTCTTTATTTACCCTTGCGCTCCCGAAAAGAAGATGAGAGGCAGAAGCTTTGGATTTAAACTTGGGCCACTTTATTAAGGGAAAATACAAAACTGCAGCAGGGCCCAATTCTACACCTGGTCATGCGTGTTGTAAATTGGGGGAAACGGTCCTGGCTGTCTGCCTCCCCCTGGCTAACAGGGGGTGTGCTATCTGACTCAAAGCTTAGGCCCAGCCATGGGCCAGATCTGCTTATCTTGGCTGACCCCCAAGATAGGGATCAAGGCAGTCGACTAGCGCCAAACAGCTGCTGGGTAAATCCCACAGCCTTCTTTGCCTGGGCAAAGAATGGGCTTGCTGGCTTGCCTCTCCTAGCCAGGCAAGCAACATGTGAGCGGAACCTTTACCTTACTGCCTCAGGATGGACAGCAAAGATCTGAAAACGGCCTAAACCCACATGGCACTTGCCTAAAGCAACCAATCTTAACTCCCAACCCTAACTTTAACCCTGCTTGTTGACACAAATCTGGGATAGGTGAAAAAACTGCCAACCTGATGCCAATTTTGGCTGGCAGCAAAAGATTCCTACCTGGTTCCCCGAAGAGCAACCAGCTGGTCTTGAATTTAATGCCACACAGGAGGGCAGGTCGAAGATCCTAAGTATGACAGAGGGGTCGAAGATCCGAAATGCAACAGAGGGTAAGTAATGGTCCCCTCAGTCATCTCCCCCCAGAAGGCCCTCAGTCAATTGGCTGCCTTAGTTTTCCTGCCTCTGCCCTGCACATGAACAGGGAGTCAGGTCAATAAGGCCGTGGCATGTTAAGCGTGTTAAGCACGCCACAGTTTTTATGTAGAGAAATGCACTGTGGAATCAAAATGATGATGCTTTATTTGGTAAAGATGAAAAGAGGATCCTTTTTATGCATATAATTAATGGGTCCTGGTTCTAACATCCAGGGTTTGATTTGTGCCATTCTTCCCGCTTAGTGCTGTTGTCCTCTGGTGAGACTATATGCTTTTAAAACACTGACCTGTTATATTTAATTTTGCAGAACACCACATAAACTGATGACACTACATAAATTATAAAGAGTTCTGTGCTTCTGGAAGACTTCACACTGAAAGCAGTTGATAATTAATGTCTTGCTTTAGGCCAGCAAGGTTGTGGCTGTTCTCCCCATAATCAGCCTATCAAGATGCATTAACTCTAGCAGAAGTTTGCAATATTGGAAAGTGGAAAAACCGAAAGGTAATATGCGCCAAAGTCACAGCTGTGTGCAAAAACGCATAATTGTATTGACTGTGTTAAAAGCACAGGTTTGATATCATTACAAGATGCTAGACTCAAGCCGGAAAGCTTGAGGTTTGGGAAATGAATGTCAAACTTATTCATATCTTTAACCTCAGAGAGTTTTTGCTGAGCTCCAACTAGATATTGTTTGTCCCTCCTCTATTTTCTTGCTAAGGCAGGTCCAAGATCTCCAGGCACCTGAAGTGGCATGGCAAATGCTGCCCCACCCTCACTTGGTGATGCAACAGCCTCTCACATCCACTGCTACTCCTACCCTCCCCCACTTCCTGGATTAAAAAAAGAAAACGATGAAGTGTAAAAGGAAGTGTGAAGGAGAGGAGAGTGGTAGGCTAGCGTATTAGAGACTCCTTTCCTAACACTTCTTTCACTCCATCCTCCTCTGAAGTTTTCTGAGGCTCATTCATACAGCAGGCTTTCATATCATCACAATATTAAGATATGTATTCTCTCTCTCTCTCTCTCTCTCTCTCTCACACACACACACACACACACAAAGTGCCACTGGAGCAAACAAGACTTTCACATCCCACAAAAGAAGCTGCAGTTCAAATCCAAGGTCAGATGAAACCATGATCCATTATTAGACTTTCAGATAAAAATAATTGCACCTTTGAGCTGTGTTTTCATTTTTTGAATTTTATAGATCAGTGCTATCAAAGCATAGGAAGAAGGTGCCTGACTAAGGGAAATAAAAATTAATAATATCTTTTAATAAAAAATGTTTTCTACTAAAATGAATTACAAGATCCACTTGCCCAAATCTCATTGATGTATAAAATGTACAATGTACCCAAGTCCAAAAGCTGTATTTCCTGAGACTGACAATACGAAATGAACTGGGGGACGAAGACGACCCTCCCTCCTTTTTAACCCTCCCTCCTTTTTAAGGAGGGAGAGTGACTCTGCACAGCTTTTTTGCCTTTCTGCAAAATGATTTTCCAAACCTTCAGGCCTGTGAATCACCAAATTGGGAAAGAAAGAAAAAATGTTGGCCAAATGTTACATATGATCATGGTCTGTATTTCTATATTAAACTTTTTCATCACTTTCACATGCCATTCAGCTGATTTATTTTTGTAATTAAGTGAATTGTTATTTACCAGCAGATATAAGGCTGGGATAACAGACATCCTAACTGCAACATAACTCAAAGGACATGAATTATTACTGAGGTCTGATGAATGGAATAGTTATTTCTTTTGCTACAGTTTAAGGAATGCCACTGTGTATAGTGGGGTGGGGTGCGGGAGAGAATGTTCTAGTCATACTTGGCAAAGGTAAATTGTGGCTGGCTAGTTTGAGACTGAATGCACTAAGTGTCCAGAGCAGAAATATGCAATGGTCACTCTAGAATCTTCATTTAACCCATTTCTGCCCAGCCCACAGGTGTACACTTTTGACCCCTGTTGCATACATGCAACACTGAGCAGAAATTGCTTAAACTGTGAACACTTGAGTGAACAAAGTCTGTAGCAGAAGATGAAAGTGGATCCCAATCAACCTCATATTTTGTGGCTGTAATTTTGGGCCATTAGAAGTATATAGCCTTACTTTTGTCAGCACAGCATGTCTGTTTGATTCCTGGCTTTCTCTAATCATTGTTACAGATCAGGGGTTTTTTTTTGGGGGGGAGGGAACTATTCTCATCACTCATGGAGTTCGCAGGATCCAATTCAAAACCCTGCTTAATTAGATTCAGATCTAACAAACAACTATGAAATGAGTTGATTATTTCTCGACTGGAATTTGAAGACACACTGTCCATCTCCAAGTAAGGGCTTTGCAATTGTAACCTTGCTTTACGTTGACAACCTACAGCCCAATACTAACCAGGCTGCCCAGGTGACAATAGTGGTGCCAAAATGGCTGCTGCTATATCCTACAGGGGCAGAAAGGCAGCAGAAGATCTCTTGAAGGTAAGGGTACATTTGTTCCCTTACCCCATGTCAAGCTCCAGCAGTCTTTATGGGCCTATTTGGAGCTGTACCAGCTCAGTTGCTGGCTGTAGCACTGTGCAGGGCTTTCAGGCCTGAGATGGCAGTTACGATACGGCGGTGGCCACCCCCTCCTGGGCCTGCACTCTCCCCTTGCACTACCTATCCCATTCTACCTCCCCCCCCCATCTTCTTGCTGCTCAGTGTTGAGCACTGCTCCAGTACCTGCAGTGGAGGCCTGCCAGCACAGGCCAGTAGTGGCTGTGACTTTCACACAGTCGCAATTTGCTTTACATCATGTTTCTGACAGCACGTGTGCCCGTCCTGCTGTTAGGAGACAGCTTAGGATTGGGCTGCCCGCCAAATTTCCCAGCATTAGATTATCTAAACATGTATATGCCAGCAAGGAGCTACTCAGTACCACTCAGTGGCATCACTAGTGTTTGCATCACCCAGTCACCCCCATTACGGACCTCCTCCCAAGCAGTGGGTAGAGCGACATCCTGAGTGATCGATATGGTGAAGTGCCATTGCTCTGGCTTTTTGGCTATAATTTTTGATAGAACGGAAGTATTTTAATGCAGCTTGTTTCATTGCATTCTGCATGAAATTATACATTGAATGATATATAATATGATGGTATTATTCAAAAGTACCAAGTTTTAAAAAATTTTGGCCAGTCACTCTGCCCCCCCCCCGTGCAACATCACCCAGTGTGGCCTGCACACCCCTAGTGACACCACTTGCACTACCACAACGTATACACAAGATATTGCTGTCTACTGAAAGAAAAAAAATGACCACATCAAATATCAGTTCTACAGTCATCAAAGTTACAAAATATTTGAACTAGTAAGCTAAGGATCTGTCTTTGTATTGGCAGCCTTCAGTCTCGAAAGACTATGGTATCGCGCTCTGAAAGGTAGTTCTGGCACAGCGTCTAGTGTGGCTGAAAAGGCCAATCCGGGAGTGACAATCCCTTCCACACCGGGAGCAAGTGCAGTCTGTCCCTGGTCTGTCTCCCTGGCTATGGGCCTTCCTTCTTTGCCTCTTAGCCTCAGACTGTTGGCAAAGTGTCTCTTCAAACTGGGAAAGGCCATGCTGCACAGCCTGCCTCCAAGCGGGCCGCTCAGAGGCCAGGGTTTCCCACTTGTTGAGGTCCATCCCTAAGGCCTTCAGATCCCTCTTGCAGATGTCCTTGTATCGCAGCTGTGGTCTACCTGTAGGGCGCTTTCCTTGCACGAGTTCTCCATAGAGGAGATCCTTTGGGATCCGGCCATCATCCATTCTCACGACATGACCAAGCCAACGCAGGCGTCTCTGTTTCAGCAGTGAATACATGCTAGGGATTCCAGCTCGTTCCAGGACTGTGTTGTTTGGAACTTTGTCCTGCCAGGTGATGCCGAGGATGCGTCGGAGGCAGCGCATGTGGAAAGCGCTCAATTTCCTCTCCTGTTGTGAGCGAAGAGTCCATGACTCGCTGCAGTACAGAAGTGTACTCAGGACGCAAGCTCTGTAGACCTGGATCTTGGTATGTTCCGTCAGCTTCTTGTTGGACCAGACTCTCTTTGTGAGTCTGGAAAGCGTGGTAGCTGCTTTACCGATGCGCTTGTTTAGCTCGGTATCGAGAGAATGAGTGTCGGAGATCGTTGAGCCAAGGTACACAAAGTCATGGACAACCTCCAGTTCATGCTCAGAGATTGTAATGCAGGGAGGTGAGTCCACATCCTGAACCATGACCTGTGTTTTCTTCAGGCTGATTGTCAGTCCAAAATCTTGGCAGGCCTTGCTAAAACGATCCATGAGCTGCTGGAGATCTTTGGCAGAGTGGGTAGTGACAGCTGCATCGTCGGCAAAGAGGAAGTCACGCAGACATTTCAGCTGGACTTTGGATTTTGCTCTCAGTCTGGAGAGGTTGAAGAGCTTTCCGTCTGATCTGGTCCGGAGATAGATGCCTTCTGTTGCAGTTCCAAAGGCCTGCTTCAGCAGGACAGCGAAGAAAATCCCAAACAAGGTTGGTGCAAGAACACAGCCCTGCTTCACTCCGCTTCGGATGTCAAAAGGGTCTGATGTGGAGCCATCAAAGACAACAGTGCCCTTCATGTCCTTGTGGAAGGATCTGATGATGCTGAGGAGCCTGGGTGGACATCCAGTCTTGGGGAGAATCTTGAAGAGGCCGTCTCTGCTGACCAGGTCGAAAGCCTTTGTGAGATCTATGAAGGCTATAAAGAGTGGCTGTCGTTGTTCCCTGCATTTCTCCTGCAGTTGTCTAAGGGAGAATACCATATCAGTGGTGGACCTGTTGGCTCGGAATCCACACTGCGATTCTGGATAGACGCTCTCTGCAAGTACCTGGAGCCTCTTTAGTACAACTCGGGCAAACAGCTTTCCTACAACGCTAAGGAGAGAGATGCTGCGGTAGTTGTTGCAGTCACCCCTGTCACCTTTGTTCTTGTACAGCGTGATGATGTTTGCATCCCTCATGTCTTGAGGTACTCCACCTTCTCTCCAGCAGAGACAGAGGATTTCATGCAGCTCAGTGACGATGATCTCTTTGCAGCATTTTAGGACTTCAGCAGGGATGCTGTCTTTTCCAGGTGCCTTGCCAAAGGCAAGGGAGTCCAGGGCCACGTGAAGTTCTTCTAGGGTTGGTTCACTGTCAAGCTCTTCCAGCACAGGCAGGCACTCAATGTTGTTCAGTGCTTCTTCGGTGACTACATTTTCTCTGGAATATAGCTCAGAGTAGTGCTGCACCCAGCGTTCCATCTGCTGCGCCCGATCCTGGATGACCTCGCCTGTGGCAGACTTCAGAGGGGCAATTTTCTTCTGTGTTGGACCTAGGGCCTGCTTGATACCATCATACATCCCCTTGATGTTGCCCGTGTCAGCTGCTATCTGTATCTCGGAACAGAGCTGGAGCCAGTAGTCATTAGCACATCTCCTGGCAGTCTGTTGGACTTTGCTGCGAGCAGTTCGGAGGACCTGCAGGTTGTGCTCACTGGGACAGGCCTTGTATGCTGCTTGAGCTCTCCTCTTTTCCTCAATGACTGGTGTCAACTCCTCAGAGTGGGCTTCAAACCAGTCTGCCGCCTTGTTGGTCTTCTTGCCGAATATGGACAAGGCGGTTTTGTAAACGGTATTCTTGAAATGTTCCCATCTGTTGGATGCGTTTGCGTCGGCCGGGCCTGGAAGAGATTCCTCAAGCGCTTGTGCAAATTCCTCCACTTTTCTCTGATCCCGGGTCTTGCTGGTATCAATGCGAGGTCTTCCTTCCTTTTTCGTGTGATACAGTCGCTTTGTTTGCAGTTTCACTCTGCTGCATACCAGGGAGTGGTCAGTGTCGCAGGCAGCACCATGATAACTGCGTGTGATCTTGATGCTGGGAAGGCTGGAGCGTCTGGTGAGGATCAGGTCGAGCTGGTGCCAGTGCTTTGATCTTGGATGTCTCCAAGAGACTCTATGTTGGGGCTTTGTGTTGAAGAACGTGTTGCTGACACAGAGACCGTGATGACAGCAAAACTCTAGCAGGCGTTGGCCATTTTCGTTCATCCTCCCAGTGCCAAACTGACCTAAGCAAGTGGGCCATGAACTGTTATCAGCACCAACTCTAGCATTGAAATCGCCGAGGATGAACAATGGCTCTTTTACAGGGATTTTCTTGACAGTGGTGGCCAGGTCATCATAGAATTTGTCTTTGGCTTCTGCTGGAGACGACAGAGTCGGTGCATAAGCACTGATGAGAGTGATAGGTCCTGCTGATGACTGGAGCTGCAGGGACAAAATTCTTTCACTTCCCACAGTAGGTGGGATGATGGATTTCAGCAGGGTATTTCTGACCGCAAAGCCAACGCCATGTTCCCTGGTTTCGTTTGGTGGTTTTCCCTGCCAGAAAAATGAGAAATTTCTCTCCTTGACAGATCCGGAATCTGGCAGCCTAGTCTCTTGAAGGGCGACGATGTCCATCTGCAGTCTGCTCAGCTCCATGTCGATGACAGCTGTTTTGCGTGCGTCGTCTATTTCTTGCAGGTCATCAGAGAAGCCAGGTGTCATTGTCCTAACGTTCCAGGTGCCCAGCTTTAGGGCAGTAGTTTTCTGTTTTCTGTTGCATGGTGCAGAGTTGTCGATCCGCTTGTCGGTTTTCACCCTAAACCCCACGCACCCCATGAGGTTAACGGACCGTGGCGAGGCAACACCTTACTGGCTGGGGACTGCCCAGCTTAAGGCGGGCGGTAGCTGCCCAATGAGATGCAATGATCTCTCCCACCGTCGGAAGCAGCCCCTGGCGTCATGCTCTACGCCAATCGAGCAAAGACTTATAACCGGTAAACTGCTGCTTCCCGTGTTGTGCCGACGCCGTATGGCGAAGTTGGAGTGTCCTCTCCAGTGCGCGAAGCCTGGGTAAAGAAGGTATGGAGGATAGGCTGTTACCCATGCAGCAAATCCCCCCTCTCCACGTCGCTGGAATGGTCCAATGGAAAGGCAGAAGCCAATACGGTTGGTTCCAGCGGCGTCGCAGGAGTTGCCAGAACGTGACTGTGTTCAGCCATGAACTGCCTAAGGGACTCCGGCTCCTGATTTTGCCTCGAGGTTGACTCCTGAAGCCTTTTCCAGAACTGGATGTAGCCACAAGGCAGTGGAGGTTTGAGGTCAGAGTTTCCTTCTCTTAGATGAGCTGCCTTCCTAGGCTGACGAGTCCCATCTACCCGGTACTACTCTTAAAGATCTGTCTTTAAGAGTCACTAAAGTCTGTCTGTAGTGCTGAGTAAAACATTTCTTACATTCAATTTAAATCTTCCATATGCACTTGGCTGAGAATTGGTTAGTCGGAATGTGTAGCCTATATCCTGGATAGCCTCATTATAATGCAGATCGAAAATAAGTGCCTGTGTCCTAGAGAGGCGGAGGCCTTTGTTTGTTTGTTTCATTATTTGTTTTCCCTTGAGCAGGGTACAGAAAATATGGATAGCTTTCAGAATATTACTCACATCAAATCATGCAGGTTTGGTAATTACAATTCAATCTTGTTAACTGCAAATTTACTACTGCAGCCTCTGGATACAGCAGTGCAAATGCTTGTAAAATGTACAAATTGGCATGTATAAATTGTCACATATAATGCCTCCTGCAGGCAACATCTGTTTCTGCAGCACTGGTTTTCCACATACCTAAAAGGTCAAGGTTCATTGCTTCAGGGACATCTGGGAGCAATGAGAGAGGGGAGTAAATATTTTAGTTTAAAGGGACAGCTTGGCAGGGTGGCAGTCTGTCAGCTCATGCTGACACCTTTGTAATTATTCAATACAAATTATTCACATCGTGTTGACACAGAAATATCATATCGCCTTTAAGTGAGATGCCTGCATTAAGAGGCAGCCAACTGCATTAGTACTCCAGTTTAGAGCGTTATGCATGGTGCCTGTTTGCTCACCATATTCCCTACATCGCAATCCTGGCTTGCCCTTGAGCCAACACAAATCCCTTGCACCAGCTCAGGAAGGCTACAAACACGACATAAGGCACATCTGCAACAATGTGGGAGGAGGCTGAACCAGCGCACAGACGTGCAGTGGCTCAGCAAGGCTGGATCCAGGCCCTGCGCCACCTGGATTCAGTAAGGCTGTGCTGGCCAAGGGTGAGTGGGGGTTTGTAGAGGATGGAGAAAGGTGTAACAGGGGTTTCAGGTGGGGGGAGGGCAGGAGGAGGGCAGGATAGCACAGGGAGGGAGGTGGTACAGGACTCCAGCACATAGGCCAGATCCAGCCTCCATCCCTGACCGGGTCAGCCCAATCCAGGCAGATTTGTGTCAGCAATTGCACGGACACAAATCCAAATAGCTCCATAGTGCCTGGCTGTGGTGTGACATAGGGTAAGGGAAGTTAATTCCCCTTACTCCAACTTGTGCTGTATATGAGGCAGGCCAGCTGGCCTGCCTGTTCCAGTGCGGGTTAAGTTTGGGCTGTTATTAAATCAACTTAAGAGGTCTCAAGTGGAAGAGGGCAAAAAGAGTGGAGTGATTCATGAGAGTTGTGGGGACTTGAGCAGGCTTCAGGAAAAGAAGGGGAGAGAGGAGGCTTTGAAGGAAGACCACCAATCCAAACTCAGTAACAGCAAGTCTAAGAATAAGACAAAAGGAAGAAACATCTCATTCCAATCTAGGATTAATGTAACTCCAACAATCATGGTTTCTCCCAAAGATTCTTGTTAGTCATATTTCCATGAGGTGCAAAAGATAGCTATAATAATTTCAGAATTCCTGAGTTCAGGAGAAGAAATTGGTCAATTCAGCATAGTTTGACCTCAGAGAAAGCACAAAAAGGGAAGGGAAGGCTAGGTTCAGGAGCAAGAAAAGTATTTGTTTTTGGTTATAACATGTTGTATCATTGAACACGTATGGAGGATACTTAGCAAACAGGCTCATTTTATCACATGGGCACTGTGCATGCATCTTGAGCATGCAAACTCTTCTTGAAACGCTGGGAATCTTCACCTTACTGCATGTTGGGGACAATTTATCTGAACTGTCCCTCTACAGATGCTGCTAATATAACAATAAATGAAAATAAGTGGCAACAGGAAATTAAGCTGAAAAACTGTCGGGAAGTAATTTCAAGGAGCCCCTTTGAACATGTGCTTGGAGTGCAGAGCCAGCACATCCATGTGACCAACTCAGGTGGTGAGCTCAGATTAGTCCTCCACACCTTGCAAACAGTCTCTTTACTTGTCTGCTTCCCTCATCTATATCTGCCCTTGGATGTTTGCATATCCCTAGTCAAAATCCAACAGCTCCAAATCTCATCAAAGAAGAATGTGTCCCAAAGCAGGATTTATGACTGTACTTCTAAATTGCACATACATTCACCCTATTTACAAAATCTCCCTATATATTTATTCTGTATGGAAATAACGTAGCTCTACCTTCATCTGTATGTTCTAGGCATTTCTTATGTTCTTTTGATAAATGAAATGATGTCATAATAAAACAATAAAATTCAGTGTAAAATTGGTGCTTTTCCCTTAGGTGAAATGAGGGAGATTTCACAAAGCCAAAGCCTTTTGGTAAGGCTAGTGAAACATTTTGAAGTATATGCATGTGACTCTGTGTATTTGTCACAGAATTTCTCTTAAGACAAAATTAAACGCAAATGTCAAAATTACATAAGAACAGCCCCACTGGGTCAGGCCATAGGCCCATCTAGTCCAGCTTCCTGTATCTCACAGCGGCCCACCAAATGTCCCAGAGAGCACACCAGATAACAAGAGACCTCATCCTGGTGCCCTCCCTTGCATCTGGCATTCTGACATAGCCCATTTCTAAAATCAGGTTGCACATACACATCATGGCTTGTAACCCATAATGGATTTTTCCTCCAGAAACTTGTCCAATTCCCTTTTAAAGGCATCCAGGCCAGATACCGTCACCACATCCTGTCCTTGCTGTTCTCTAACCTGCCTGTCCTCGTCCCATAGGGATGAGGAGTTCCAAACTGGATGCTCCTCGGCTCCTGTCAGCCTTCCCCCAGGGATCAGTTTAAAAGCTGCTCTGCCACCTTTTTAATGTTATGCGCCAGCAGTCTGGTTCTATTCTGGTTCAAGTGAAGCCCGTCCCTCTTGTACAGGCCCCGCTTGTCCCAAAACGTTCCCCAGTGCCTGAATCTAAACCCCTCCTTCCTACACCCCAGTCTCATCCACACATTGAGACCCCTGATCTCCGTCTGGCCCTGCGCATGGAACAGGTAGCGCTTCAGAGAACACTACCCTTGAGGTCCTGGCTTTCAGCTCCCTACCTAATGGCCTAAATTTGGGCTCCAGGACCTCCTGGCTACACTTGCCCACGTCGTTGGTGCTGACATGCACCACAACTGCTACCTCCTCCCCAGCACTATCTACCAGCCTGTCTAGATGAGAAGTGATGCTGCAACCTTTGCACCAGGCAGGTAAGTCGCCATGCGGTCCTCACATCCATCGCAAACCCCCCTCTCTATGTTTCTAATAATCGAATCCCCCACTACAAGAAGCCCCAGACCCTCCTCCTGCCGAGGAGTATCCTGAGTGCATTTGGATAAGGGCCCATCCCCTGGAGAAGGGGTCCCCCCTAGGGGATTATTTCCCTCCTCTCCAGGATGACGTCCTCCAGCCCCGAGACTTCCCACCCAGGCAGCTGAGCAGCTGCACGCCTGAGGTTGGGACGAAGCCTGATCGTCCCCGGAAGTCTCCCCACGGTCCTTCTCTGCCTGCCTCTGCTTTTCCAGGTCAGCCACCAAGGCTTCAAGGGAGCGGACGTGTCCCCTGAGTCCCTGGAGCGCCTTGCACCAAGGACACACCCATGACATGCCCCAAAGGCATATAGTCATACATGTGGCACTCGATGCAAAACACTGGAGAGTCCCCACCTGCTGCTGGCTGTGTGACTGCATAGTTTTTGTTTGTTTATTTGTTTGTTTGGGGGTACTTAAAAACCCTTCACTGGTTTGCTGCCTTCTTCTCAAGGGAAGAGAACGGCAGTGTCTGGGGCCCAGGCTTCCGTGCCCTGCTGCTGAACTCGCACCAAGGCTAAACTCGCGATGCCTTACCTGGCACTTTGTTCCCAAGGCACTGGGTTTCCCAGAGGCCACGCGTGCTTCTGCAGAGAGGCTCATGCGGTGGCAGGCACTAGCTTTATACCCCCTAGCTGGCTCCTCCTCCCTCCCTCCTTGTTAATTGCAGGGGGGGGGGCTGGTCTTCCCAGGTAAGATTACAAAAGATCAGGAAGACAAAAAACTGCTGATGAGCCTAATCTACTCTGCAGGCTCCTGAATGGGGTGCTTGGATTTGCCTAATGGGGCTCTTATCACCTCCTAAAGGACAATGACTATGCTAAATTGCTAAATTTATGACTATGCTAAGCTAAATTGCCCTGGCTGGGTGGGAACTGGCCCTTCCTAGGTTCTTACCCTCCTAATTCAGTTCTCTTAGGCTGGACTGTTTTTTAACCTCAAGCTGCTTTTTATTTGAGTTTAAACTGCACTGGTTTAAGAGTTTTTTGGGCTTGGCAGAACTTACACACTAAACATTTAAATCCTGTTGTGCCCTGTTTATAAAACAGACACCAAGTGTACTTTCTCCCCCTATTACCCTCTTCTTTGTTTAGTTTGGGCTCTAGCTTCCTATCTAAATTAAACCTCCTGCTTTTATTAAGTGTGGACCTTTATTTATCTATTTATTTATTGCTCTCAACTTGATCCTGTGTCCCAATTTACTGAACCTTTAGATTATTTTCTAACTTGGATTAAGTTTAACTTGGGTTAAGTATAGGGTTAATTTAAACAAAGTAGAAAAACTTGCTTTCTACTTTATCCTCCTAAGTTTCTGCCTCTCATTCCTGCCTCTCACAAATGTCGACAGTAATCTGTGGGTCGGGACCCACTAGATCTGTCACAAGCCAATTTCAGGTTGGTTATGTAGCACCTAGTGCAGCCACCACTGAAAATACATGAAGATGGGATGCTGGAAAGCAGAACAGCTATGTGGTTATTTTTCTTCTATCAAGGCTGCAAATAGACTTTTTTCTTATTCACTTTGCTGTTGGAAAATGGCTGAGAAATAACCAAACTTATAGCTGCATTCTCAAGAAAGCAGCAGGCTCTGGTGTCACAATGACAACACTTCCTGCTTGATGATGCAATTTCCAGTCATGATCTCACTACCAGGTTAATGACATCACTTATGGTGGGTTCCAGACAGATTGTCATTCTAAAAAGTGTGTCCCAGTGCTTAAAAATTTGAGAACCACTAGGCGAAGGAATTTCTAGTGCAGGAAAAATAGTTTTCTGTGAGGAAGGTGTTTGCAAATCCCTTAGAAAAATCATAGCTTAATTTTCATGGTAGTTGAACCCCCTGAGAAACTGGTCTTTACTTGTGTGCCAGAACCTTAGTAGATACATACTGAAATTAGACCAGCCTTTTGGGTTTATCATTTTATATCTCCATCTCGTAAAAATGGTTCTATTGCGTTATCACATATTGAAGGCCTAAGGGAACAGCAGATCCCCAATGTTGTAAACTGGAGGTAATTTCTGTATCTGTAACTCATGTAGAAAGTAATATAACCCCAATTAAAGCTTTAGGGGGCTTTTAAAAATATATATTTGTTTCTTCTCATAAACTTTGAGCAGTATTGCATCCTTTAGGATAACTACCGCAAATGCTGCAAAGATCATATTTTCATTAAAAATAAACACCGCAAAATAACCAAACCAGTCTCAGTTAGCATTAAGGAGTAGTGAAATTTATAGGTACAGTAAAAGCATTAAGTATACATAATATCCTGAGGAACAGATTCAGCCCGTTAGCAATTACGCTGCTTTACCCAATGGCGCAAATTTTAATTGTTCCCATTTGCTGAGATCTAATTGTACTTTATGCATTAGTGGGTCTAAATTTAATTTAACGTAGTCTATTTTCAAAAGATAGGTGGGTATACAAGTACACCATGTCTATTTACTGTATGTTAATGTGAAACACTCAGCAAAACTCACAGGCATCTGTCTTTCACTGGCACTTATATGGCATCTGTTACATTCATTATTCAAACCCTGCACAAAATTTTATTTTATTTTTTCCTTTACAGTGCTCCTTTACAGAGGATGTGTGTGTGGCTCTGGCACAAAGAAACCAACTTGACAAAGGTGACTGAGGAGACCATCTCAGGCTTCTGTTGTGTGGAAAAAAACTTTTCAGGGAATGGCAAGACTCAAGAACTGCTCTTGGATATGTTCAAGATTAAATTGCAAATAGGCAACACTGTTACCAGGCCTTCTTTTAATATACACATGGGGGAGGGGGGGGAGAAACTATTATGTAAACAGGGCCTGAATGCAGTTGCCAATGGTATAACTCAGAGGAATGGCATATGAGAAAGAGAAGAGACAAGGTAAAGATACAGGAACATAATAAGAGCCTTGCTGGATCAGACCAAAGGCCCATCTAGTCCAGCTTCCTGTATCTCAATGTGGCCCAACAGATGCCTCAGGTTCTCACAAAACAACAATAAGAACATAACAACATAAGAAGAGCCCCACTGGATCAGGCCAAGGCCCATCTAGTCCAGCTTCCTGTATCGCACAGTGGCCCACCAAATGCTTCAGGTAGCACACAAGACAGCAAGACACAACCTGTGTCTTGGTGTCCTCCCCTGCATTTGGCATTCTAAGGTAGCCTATTTGTAAAATCGGGAGCTTGCACATACCTATCATGACTTGTAACCCATAATGGACTTTTCATCCAGAAATTTATCCAATCCCCTCTTAAAGGCATCTAGGCAAGATGCCATCACCACTTGCGGTGGCAAGGAATTCCACAGACCAACCACACGCTGAGTAAAGAAATATTTTCTTTTGTCTGTCCTAATTCTCTCAACATTCAATTTTAGTGGATGTCCCCTGCTTCTGGTGTTATCTGAGTGGGAAAAGAGCGTCTCTCTATCAACTCTTTCCATCCCCTGCATAATTTTGTATGTCCCAATCGTCTCCCTGCTCAGGTGACTCTTTTCTAGACTGAAGAGCCCCAAATACTGCAGCCTTTCCTCAAAAGGGAGGTGGCCCAGCCCAGTAATCATTTTGATTGCTCTCTTCTGTGCTTTTTCCATTTTTGAGATGTGGCGACCAGAACTGGACATAATACTCCAGGTGCGGCCTTACCATCTATTTGTACAAAGGCATTATATTAGCTGTCTTGTTCTCAATACCTTTTTTAATGATCAAACAAGATACCTGTATTTTGTTGCCACCAGGAGGTTGCATGGCTTGTAACCTGTGATGGACTTTTTCTTGGGCAATCTGCTCAATCCTCTTTTAAAGGAAAACATCTAGGCTAGGTGTCATCACCACATCCTGTGGCAAGGAGTTCCATAAGATTACTTATTTTTGCAGGGTAAAAACACATTTTCTGCAATAAAGCAACAATAAATAATGTTTATCATGTGGCTAATAATATAATAATGGGGAAGGGGGATAAAAAAATTGAATGCAATACAGATGTGCTGCTGGATCCCTTGAACCAAACTTAAGCTTCTTTCACTTTGTCATGGGAAGCCTGGTCTGTGTTAGCAGGAAAGCCTAACCCTCCCTGTTCTTCAAAATGAATTTGTGCGTCCTTGAGAAAAGAGGGCCCTATCCTCTCTGGTAACTGACACTCACATGGCCCTTGGAAACTGTATGTCCTTCTGCCAAAAGTAGCACCAGATGCTGATTACAGTGTTTTACCTCAAAGCTGAGCAACTGGATTGATAGTTACCTGAGGTCAGAGTGAGCTCATAAACCAATGCTCTAAAAGAGTCACCACATCTACTCATGTATCAGTCAAAAATTTTATTCCTGAAAGTTTGGGTCGACTTAAACACGAGGCAATAAAGTGACAGGAGCAGAAGCTTCTGGGAACCTTAGCAGCTGGCTGGAGAAGAGGGGGGTGGGATTGGGCTGAGAAGCAGGACACAGGGTGTGGAGAAAGAGGAGAAACTTTACTGGTAATTATGGTACAGTATTCAGATACAGACCTTTTAGCTTCTTCTCCAAACAGGAAGAGAAGTGAAGGTGCTTATGGGAATTGTAGTCTGTATGAGGGCTGCTGCTATGGAAGTGCAGCACTGTACTCCCCACAAAGCTTACAACTCCCATAAGCACCAGCAACTCCCTTCCAGTTTGGAGAAGAGGGAAAAATGTATTCTATCTTTTTGTTGATATCTCAGAACATTCATGGCAAGTGATTTGCAAAGAATTTCACACCCCCTTAAGTTTAGGGGTCTGGTTTTTAAAACACTAGGATGCAATCCTCATTTCCATCTGAAACAGAGTCCAAGACTATAATTCAGTGCACCATTACTTAAGAATAACACCCATGGGAAGCAATGGGTTTACTTCTGAGTAAAGAAGGCTGCAACTACGTGCAGCTGCACTGCTCACAGCCATTTCTTGTTGCTTGTCTCTCTGCTGTGAATTGAATTGCACACTCCCAGTTATGTGTTATAAGTTGTATGTTATATGTAGAGCCTCTGGCTTAACACACCAGGAAG
This sequence comes from Tiliqua scincoides, assembly GCF_035046505.1. Lineage (NCBI taxonomy): Eukaryota > Metazoa > Chordata > Lepidosauria > Squamata > Scincidae > Tiliqua > Tiliqua scincoides. The sequence continues at coordinate 229,788,385 of NC_089822.1, read as the reverse complement.
GATTTGATTAATGGTGCTACTGGTATATTGTTGACAGGCACTTACTCTGACGGTGTTTACAAAAAGGTTGTGAAGACCAAAATTTAAAAAGTTCATGAATAAAATGTTTTACTATATTTTTTAATGAATTAGAGACTGTACAGTTCTTAGGTAACAATTACTGCTAGGTTATTCTTCAGGATCTGACCTCAGGCAAAATCAGACAAAACCATAGTCAGACACTCCCCTAAGTTTAGCCCCCAACTTATCTGTGGGTCATAGAAAATGCCATGATCTTTTGTTCAAAACCTGCCCTCGACTTACCTGTGAGACCGACTTATAGGATTATAGGTGAACATAATTGGGGTTCCTCTTTCAGTTAAGTGGCAGTCCCCTTCCTCAAGCATGGTTTATGGTATATTTTGATGCCCCCTTGGATTAGAGACTGGGGTAGGTAAAAAAAAGAGCTGTTATCTTTGTGAACATGTAATTGTCTATTAGGTAATTAGGTCTATTGAGCACTTGATGCTCCCCCTTTCCCAACAGTGAGAGAGTTTGAGAGAGAATGAGTAGGGAATGTAGAGCCCAATCCTAAACAGTGCATGCCGGCTCACCGCTGGCGCTCACCATCACAAACATTCCATAAAGCACACTTGCGAGCCCTTAGCATTGACCCAGCACTGGAGCTAGCCCAGCACCAGCTAGTGCTGATGGAAAGTCGGTGCTCCACCACTCAGCAGTCATCAGAACCACCAGAGAGGTAGGTGGGCGGCAAACAAGTAGGTGGGGGTGTGGGGGAGGCAGGGAGGAGGTATTCTGGGACAGGGGAGGTGGGGGAGGGCAGGGAGGAGGCTGCCGGGGAGGGTGCAGTGAGGGAGGAGGGCGGGACTGGTGGAACTCAACTCCACTGGATCTTGGGCTCTGTGTTGGGAGAAGCTGCCATGGGCTACCGCAGAATTAAGTAGCTCCATTGCAGGGGTACTTTCCTTACCTGGGGGAAGGGGATGAACATTCCCTTCTCCCAAGGAGCCGGCAGTGGCTGCCTGGTGCACTTAGGATACTGCAGCAGCCATTTTTGGTGCTGCAGCAGCCCCATATGCCAGGCACTTTAGGATTGAGCTGCCCAGAGGCGTGTGTGTGCATGTGTGTGTGTGACTTCCAACAACTTCTCTAATCCATATTTATTTCATCTCTGGCTTCAAGAATAAGAAACATCCTCCTTGTGTTAATTGCTTTGTTTGCCAAGAATCTCTTATTTAATCTGGGAGATGTTTCAACAGTATACTTAATAACCATTTTTGTTTAATCTGTAGTTGTATGCTGGTTCTTTTACTATTTGATATAATTGCATTTAGTCAATATAGCAGTTTTTCACAGTACATTTCTTGTTTGTAACTGGGTAAACTCTGAGTCACTTCCTATTCCTAGTCACTCCTTGTACTTTTATGGCTACAGTCTGTGGACACATCATGACCATAAGCTACAAGATTCTTAGACACGCATGTTTGACGACACATGTAAATATGTGATTCATGTTGTCTCCAGAGCATATGTGATAACATTACCTACAGACCAACATCTGACCCCATAGGCCTCAAGGGCACAGTATCTTTTATTTCCACACTACACCATTTCCTGTTCCTGACTCAAGAGTTCAAGCTCTGATTATAAGAATTCTATTTTTTATTTTAGTTTTTTTAAGCAGAAGGAAATAAAATCCTGTATATTTTGTAGGCATTTATTTTTTTCCAGTGCATTTTATTTCTAACCATAACTAGCACTTTTACTCATGATCAAAGGGATTTTGTTTAGTAGATAAGACTAAAATATGTTGCATTAAGACTACAGCGTTTCAAAATGTAGTAACTGTTGGTAATTTTCTCTGTTTCAAAAGAACTACCTTTACTATTGTATTACAATGAAGAATGAAGTCCATTTCCAAAATATAAACTCACCCCAAAAGTATTTATTTACTTTTCTTTATGACGAATTAGTCACGGACATATTCAAAGCTTAAGTTATTTTAAATGTCTTCTTTTAATTCCCACTTGGAACAACAGACACAAAATCTATAGATCAAAGGACATTAGAGTTTATTTATTCTATATCTGGATTCATAAAGTAAGTGTTTCTATGGTAGTTTAAAATTTTCATTTCCAAGACATAAATTACAGTAATGAAGGAAAGACGAGAATAGCTATCATAGCAGTTTGTACATTTTATGGCATTCAAAGTTGTTGCCTAATAAATTTGGATACTCAGCACAGAAGCTAGAATTTTACACAGACTCAGAGCCCAATCCTGGATTTGGTGCCATGGTTTTGTGCCGCTGCACACTGTTGCAAATGTGCCGTAAGGCTTCACGTGCACTGTTGCAAACGTGCAACAAACGTGTTGCAAACGTGCTAGCCCAGCGCCGGCCAGTACTGAGCTAGCGCTGAGCTAGTGTGGGGTGGGCGCCCAGCCTCCGCGGCTCGGTGGTCTCACGGACCGCTGAGCTGTGGCACGGTAAGCGGGGACGGGGAGGGGTGGCAGGAAGGAGGCGGGAGGCCAGCAGGGGGCGGAGAGAAGGCGGGTGAGGCTTGATGGGGAGGCGGGGGTGGGGAGGGGGCTGGCAGGAGGCATGCTATGGGGAGGGAGGGAGGGAGGTGGGTCCATGGAGCTCCGCTTCACTGGATCCAAGGCATTCGTGCAGGGCTTGATGCCCTACACAAATGCCTTTTCTTTACCACCGATCTTTTGGTTGGCAGTAAAGTGAGTAGCCCCATTGCGGGGCTGCTTCCCTTACCCAGGAGAAGGGGATGAAAGTTCTGAGGTGCCGCCCACGGTAGTCCAGGACATACAGGATCCAGTGGCAGCTGTTCTCAGTCCTGCCAAGGCTGGGTGCCCCCGGCAGCTCAGGATTGGGCTGCCCAACATTATGTGGTTACACTAACTGGTCATTCAAACATTTCTTGATTTACGGACCATTAAATTCATAATATTGATATAATAGTGAAGTTAACTTACCAGTCACTATGGCTCAATTTGCTTAACTCTTGGCCAGCAAATGTCATTTTCTTTCTAGAGTGACATTTTTGTCAACCAAGATTCTGATAAATATCCCATGGCAGAGCAGACATCAAAATAGTCAGTCATAAGTGCAAATGATGGCTGCTTAGCCATCAAACTGAAACAGGGATTACACACAAGAGAAAACTACTATTGATGTGGTCACCCCCCCAAAAAAAAATCCTATAAAGTAAACATTCAAACATCTAATTCAATTTACAGGATCAACTCACATACACAATACTGGTGACAGGAGCCAGTCAGTGGTACACTGGCGCCTAGGACCATCAGTAGGGCCGTCAACCTTTTGGCATTGACCTGGAGTATCAGAGAAATTAGTATCAAAATCCAATTGACTGTTGAGATATTAACAAGATTTCCAGAAATTTCAAGCATTGCCTCATGTTGGGCCTTGTTCCATAAAACAGGGAAGGCAGGGATGAGAGGTGGTCAGTGTGAAGCAGGGAGCTGTGAGGTGAACAGCTCCTGCTCCTAAGCCAGGTTTGGCAGCTCTGCTAGGGAGGAGGACAAGGGTGTTGGAACCCCCTCCCCCTCAAGCCAATCTGGGGCATCCCTGGGGCTAGAACAAGCCTGCCCCAAGCCCTCCAGGGGTGGAACCCTACAGTCACCAAGAACTGCTCAATGCCACTACCACTACTGCCACTGCCAAGGAAGGATTCCGACACACTTTTGTGTGAGACCTTACCTTAATAGTAGCAGTAGCCTGGAGCATTCTTGAGCAGAATCCCATCACTGCATCCAGTGATACCATGGCTGGGGCTTTGCATTATAGGTAAATAAGGGTGCAGTCCTATCCAAATTTCTAGCACTGGCATAGCTGTTCCAGTGGGGCATGTGCTGCATCCTGCAGCTGGGGAGCAGTCATGGAGGCCTTAAGGTAAGGGAATGTTTGTTCCCTTACCTCAGAGTTGCATTGCCCGTACCTCGGTGCTGGAAAATTGGTTAGGATTGCATCCTGAATATAGTAGCTGCCAGCTCAGCTGCTCAATCTGCTATATCACTGACTAACCACTTGCCTGAGAGCAGTGTTGGGGAGTGCTAGACTTGAGTCACAAAAATGTGTGATGTTTGCTGACTTGGCAACTTGTGATTCGCAGGTATGGAAGACTCTGATACATACTTGAGTCATGGCCCCCCTGACTCGGTACTCATCCCCATGCATGCTCACTCAAATTTGCCTGTGTCTAGGGGTGCCTGCATACTGTTTTTGCCACATGGAAAACCTCGTGGGGCAAGCATTCTGACGAGCAACAGGGAGTTCCAGCCAGGAGGCAGGAAAGGGATAATGCGATCAGGAGGTGGAACTGGGCTCTCTTCTCTCATCTCTGATAGGAAGGAAGGAATAGCTAATCACTGGACTAAGGACAGGCATTCTCATTTCCATTGGTTGAGGGAGTGCAGGAGGAGGAGTAACCCTCTTTGACTGAATGGCTAAAGTGGGAATACTTGTGAGTAGGGCTGCCAAGGATCAAGTCATCCTGGTAAACCTCCCAGCTGCTGCTTATGACCCTCCTCCCTCTCGCCACTTCTGTTCCAGCTTTCTCACCGTCCTTCCCACCCCTCCTGCCCTCTTTACAGATGGGCGGGGACAGTAGTGGAGTGTTAAAAGAGAGCTCTGACACACACACTCCCTGGCAGTAGCTCCATTTTTCCCACTTTTGAAAGGGGGGCTTTTTAAAGGGGGGAGTGACTCGACTCAAGTCCATTAGAGTCACTAAAGGGTGACTCAGAGACTCAGAAAGCGCCCGTTATGACTCTTTTTCATGTTGAGTAGTGGGGGCGGTGACTCGGCAACTCGACTTGACTCAAGCCACGATGGGTTTTCCCAATTCTGCCTGAGAGTCTGTATGGATCTGGCACTGCATGGACACCATTTGAAAAAGCCCTTTTTCTCACGATGAACATTAACTCTAAGATTGTAGATTACGCGTTCAGTTTAGGAAGACATGAACACAGGAAAACATTCATAGTCTGATAAACATTAAAGCTGATGTGGGTCTAACACACAAATTCCCCAGTTGAGTTAGGGTGCAATTCCTGCCCTTCCAAACAGCAAAGACGTGGTGCAATTCCAGTGGCAGGGTAAGGAATTGCTAGTATTTTTGCTTCCACTGCAGTTGTGATCCCAGTTGCAGGTCACTGCCACATTATTTTTAGGTTAAGAAAAAAAATCAATTGGTTTTTAATTGAAGAGTTTTTTAAACCTAAAAATAACAGATGGTAGGGGGTACAGTTGGAATCAAAAGCTTGACAACACAAAGTATTAACACTCCCTTTACCCCCCCTCACAGTTTTGTCATATTTTACAGTGCCCCCCTTGCAGTATAGAAAGAAAACTAATTGCCTTATCTGGTGACACTGTGCAACTAGACATATGTCTAGTTTGGTTTGATGCGTAGATTTAACTTTCCATGACTGCCTTGTTATAACCATAAATCTGTTGTAGTTTTATCACAATCCCAACCAACTTTCCAGCGCTGGCATAGCTATGCCAGTGGGGCATGTGCTGCATTCTGCAGTTGGGGGGCAGTTATGGAGGCCTCCTCAAGGTATGGCTATGTTTGTTCCTTTATCTCGAAGTTGCATTGCCCTTATGTCAGTGTGGGAAAATTGGTTAGGATTGGCTCTTTGTTGTTCTTTATAATTTATGGGTGTGATTTTTTGAGGGGGGACTGTATTGAACTTTGTGGGAAAGTAGTATACCAGTGTTATAACAAACAAATGAATATAAATATATATTTGTAAAATATCTGTAAAATATCTAGGTGGAAAATTGTCTTGTGCAGGTGGCCTGCAGTCAGTTTAATCCCCACATTGTGGCAGATTGAATCTTAAAAGCAGAGGTGATCTTGCTTGGCTATATTAAATATTCAGTGAGTTAGTGCAATTATCAGTTAATAGAGACCATGTTGATAACGTCAATGATTCTGGCCCCTACTAAATGTTAATCTGATAAGGCTCTGCCCATTAGAATGATTCAATAAACTGTGGCATGCAGCCAAATTAGTAAAATGGATAAATTATTCACAGACCAAACAGAATCTGTTTTTCTTTTCTTAAATGATAATTTTGATCCAGTGTAAGAGCTTTTTTGTGTGTGTGAGACAGTCAGATGTTCCATCATAGTTTAAGTAATACTGAAGTAATTCTACGGCTGTAATTTACAGGTAGCAAGTTACAGGTAATCCCTGATTTATGGATGTTCAACATAGAAACAACCCAACAAGGACAGATTCATCAGGCTTCAAACATGGACAGCACTTTCATGCAGGTGCAGTTCAGCCAGTCTTGCGCTTTTCCAAAGGCAAGATAGCACTGTTTTAACTTATGTCAGTGCTGACTTCCAGACAAATGTCCAAAATAGAACCAGAATGAGTCAAGAGCTACCTGTATTTTGAATGGCCTGTTATATTAGGTTCATAAAACCTGTATAGTCTTTAATGTGATGCACATGTATCCTATGCTTTTGTCTTCACTTGTAACAGGTGCAGAACTTGTAAATGAAAGGCGGAGAAGTAGAAAGAAGCATGCCTGCAGCTACCGTTAGAAGTTCTACTCTTCTTCAGTTTAAAAGTTTGGCTGGTTGGAGTATGTTCAGGAATCTTCCTGTAGCACCAGAAAGAAAAGAGCTTTTTTGCAGTTTATAAACCAGTTAATAGGCTGCAATCATATGCACACTTAACTGGGAGTAAGCCCCCAAGCTAATGGAACTTACCATAGATACTAACTTATAAGATGAGAAATATCTACCAATAAATCAAGAGTAAATTGACACCTCAGCTGCAGGTCGGTCAGGGCTGTTCATGGCAGCCTAGAGGAGCTTTATTAGTGCCTGCAGAGAGTCTGTGAAGTCTGTCTCTGAGGAACATTTGAATGATTGCAGAGCTTACAAATAGGCAGCTTTGGTTACATGCGCCAGAGCTTCATTGTAGAGTTTTCTGAACAGGTTTCTTCAAATCCAGGAATGCCTCTTAAAATGACAGTGAAAAGTTTAAAAAATTGTCTGGCAGCAATTGAAGCAGGGTGTGGTGCTGAGGTAAGCTGTTTATGTTGCTTTATATTGGTGCTATATTTGTTTTGGATGGTTTTTAAAACTACAGATGCTTTTCTACAGTTTCACACCTGGATTTTTTTTTCTTAGCAATTCAGTGCAATGTTCAATCTGTTGCTTTGGTGGCACACAGTACTACATAAGCACCTTGTTAATGTCTTCAAAAATAGTGTTGTAGCTCAGATTCTTTCCCCCTTGCAATCAGGCTGCAGGGCAAGGTCCTCACAAGCACCTTTCCCTAAGTTTTAGCCCTGACTTATCCAAGGGTCGTAACATTCCATGATTTTGGCTGAAAACCTGCCCTCGCCTTATCTGTGAGATTGCCTTCTAGGCAAGTGTCTACGGTACTTCTGAGTGCACGTGCATAGGACTGTGCAGGACCTCAGCCTTCTAGGACTAGAATTCTGCCTCCTTCAGAGTACATTTGGAACATTCATTGATTCACAGAAACTGTGAACCTCATTCTGATCACCAGTCATGATTGCTCATTCTGTGTTTATATTGTTTTGGTATGTATTCATCAACATTTGAGGTCTTTATTGTAAATTGAAAATGAGGATAGAACAGTTGCTTAGCTGATGGAGGGGGTCACAGGACCCCAGAAGGCACTCTTCCATGGGTAACAATCCTGTCGCTTTGGTCCTGCTCCCCCCCCCCACTCACAGTTGAGCTGCAGTTGTCTGGAACAAAACCAGATACTTCTGAAGAAACAGCCAGCTTAGCTCCAAGCAATTGACTGCACTGAGAAAGGCTTCAGGGGCAGGTAGGAGAACCTGCTTGCCTCCACAGCTTTTTTCGGCAGTCGGAATGAAGCCCTGGAGAAAGTGCACTGGTCAGCTACATGGCTGGGATAGAATGTCAGTTTAACCAAATATCAGTTTAAGCACCAGTTGTTTTTAGCTATACATAAGTAACTTCTGCTACATTTAAACACAAGAAGGCATGAAACAGTTATTTTGATTACTGGAACTGCAAGCTTTGTTGACCTTAGATTTTTTTGCGGGTATCTCCAGAGTGCATTTCCCCAAGCTTCTGCTATGTATCTCTAAACCTGAAATCTGAGAGATATTTCATAGAAAGGCAGAATTTTTTTCTTGGGCTTGAAAATTCTCTCTGTATTCTGAAAACTGGCCATGCAAATGTTGGGACTAAAGGGATCAGGAGCACAGAATGGCTTCCAATCACTACAATAATCTCTCTGTGAAAGTGCCCCAAATACGATGGCTTATTTTTAATCCTTCCGCTTTTTGAATGGTAATAGCCAGTGCAAATTGCCTTAATTTAATCTTAATTTGATTAGAGCCTTAATGGCAAGATGTAGAATTCTCTCTCTCTCATGGACAACCACAACAGGATTTAAAATCCCTATCTAGCTTCTGGAAAGCTGAAATCTGGAAAAGAGCCAGGCTTATTAGTGAGCCACTGATGTTATTGATAGGTATAGTCCAATGCTTTGGAAAGAAGTGTTCACGTCACTAATAATTACGATCACACTTGGTGCTAATTGCATGCATTGGTTGGAGTTGAGGGACAGCCAGGACTCAGTGGGTGGATGAAATTGTAAGTCTAGCACCTATGTGAATGGGTTGTAAGGACACAGTTATTTGAGACTTTACTTGTGCAGTAGGGGGCAAAGAGCTGAAATCTCTGTCATGCCTGTGAAAAAGTGGACTCTGCTTTTTTAATATAAATCAACAACACCAATAAAAAGGAGAACCTATACACTGTACACACAAAAAAGGAGAAAAGGGTGATCCCTCTGATATGTGCAGAACTTGGGCTCAGTTGACTGCTGTAAATTGACCTGAGGGGATCGTAGCCTGTGCCTTTCATGAGCCAATAGACAGTCAGTCTGAGTTTGTCTGAGGAGGACCAAATGGAAAACTGCTGCAGAGAGAAGGCTGCAGTACCAGTAGAGGAAAGGTAGAGGCTGCTGTGTGCAGAAGAACTGAGGCCTATAAAAGGGGCTGCACAAGCAAATAGCTGGAGGACCACCAGGGAAGCTCTGCAGAGAAGGAGCTGGAAGAGCAAGCTGGAGAGACCACCAGGAATAGAGCTGCAGAGAGGAGCTGAACCCTGAGCACTGCAGGAGAGCTGAGAGAGCTGCTGTAAGGAGTTCTGGGAGAGAGTGCCCCTTGCCGGAGCTGAGAACCAGAGGGTACTTCCATCAAGCCTCCAGCCCTTGGCCTGCCTCAAGTCCTGCTGCCTCATGCCTGCCTAGTGCCTACCTGCCTGCCTCAGGTCCTCTCAATTGGGGGAATTTGAAACAAAGTCATTTTTATTTGGTTCAGGTTCTATTCCTCCTAATAAAAGCCCTAAACTTACTTTGGTGTCAGTGGTCTCTTTCAATCCTGCATAACACCTGTGTAATGCCATATTAAAGCCTCTCCCTTCTTTGGAGTGCCTTTCATTATTCTCCACCATTGCTGTGAAGCTGTCAAAGGACAGTAGAGGTTCTACAGGTGAAATTAACTTCTTATCTTAAACTGCTGTGCAAACTTGTAGACCCATTTCCTTGAATTAACAGAAGAAAGTAGTCCACAAATCCAGTGCAGCAGCACACATCAAACTCCATTAAAACCCAAACAGAAATGCCTTATTTTCAACTGTTTCTAAAAACCATCAGCATGATAGGTAGGCAAAGGGCAGGTATTCCAGGGATGGGGACACCATCACTGAAAAGGCCCCGTCTCTTTTACCTGTCACTTCAGAAAGTGAGCAAGGCCTCAGAAGAAGCTCAGTAATCAGGAACCCTGGTCCCACGTCATTTATAGGGCTTTAAAGGTCAGAACTATCACTTTAAACTGTACCAGAAACAAACGAAACCAGTGCAATTCTTTAAACTATTTCTGCCCAGCATTGCATATGCGCAAAAGGGATCAAATGTGTACATCTGTGGGCTGGGCAGAAATGGGTTAAGAACAGGCAAGATGTGTTCCTAATAATACCACTTAGCAGCTAAACATTGACTGTAACCTCCGAAAAGTCTTAAAAACTTTTGATGGGAAAGACCTCTGATGGGTCCTGGCAGTGCTAGATTCAGGCATAAGCTAAACAAGTTCCAACTTAGCACCTCAGAATTTGCAGGGGCCTGAAAAAATATTCAGAATTTTATTTATAAATGTAGACCTTTTTAATGGTTTGTGCAGCAAATTTTGGTGTAATTCTTTAACAAAGGGTCTCTAATTTTTTAACAAGGGACCTTCAAGCTTTTTATAGCATAGGGCCTCACCAAGTCTAAATCCAGCACTGGGTCCAGGTTAAACTTAAGAAGATATTTGCTGTCTAATTTTGAAGACATACACAGGCTCACAATGTTACTGTGAGTACACCTATGCAGGGGTGGCCCTCCCATTAAGTGAGGTAATGCAGGTTGCACCAGTGGCAAGGGGCAGGGGGTTCAGGGTACCCTTTACCTCAGATCTGCCACTGACATGGCTTCCAACCAGCCTGCCACAGATGTAACCCTCACTAATCCACTTTCCACCTACTAAAAGCAAACTGAAAGTGGGATCACTCACCGCCTTACATTTTTCCTGGCATGATTTCTTCAAAAACTGGAAATGCAGGTCTTTGGGTTTGATTTATAGCAGGGCAGTCCAACCCTAGCATAACCCCTGACTGTGCAGACCTGGAAGTGATTGGCAGTGACATGATGACATCACCACCAATTACTTCTGCATTGTGAGCCGCTGAAGTCATTCAGCAGGCTCAATCAAAGGAGGTGGCAGTAGGTGCAGTGAGGCTTATTGATCTCCCTGCCATGCCATTCCAGCTTCTCCTTCTCCAAAGGAGAAGCTGGAACGGTACAGCAGGGAGACCAAATATCCACTAAAGAGGGAGAAGACAGTGGAGGGGGGGGGCTGCAGCAGGGCTTTGAGGCCACCAAAAAGGACCTAGAAGGCTACATGCCACTTGATTTATAGGATCTGTGCAAAGAAAATAGCTCATATTCTGGCAGCACAAAGCCCCTTATAATGGTATGAAAGCCAGGCTACTGTCACACACTTCTGGGCCACTGCCACAAATGACAAGAGGTATGGTGCTGTTAAGTTGATGGCAGATGCCTTTTGTCAGCAGAGAGGGGGAGGGCAGGAAGAGTTTCAGACCAGGAATGGAAGAGGGCAGGGGCGATGGAAGGACTTTGTTGGGAAGGGATGGAATAATCCTTGATGGAGGAAGTTTTGAAAAGCACAAACTTTCAGGGATAGATACTGCAATATTTTGTGCTTGAGTAGGCCTAGTACACCTACTTTAAAAATATTTTGAATAATGGTAACAACCCCTGGACCTAAGGAATGAAATGTGTTGCACATCTGAAAAGGAGACCATCTGCATTTCATTTCAGAATAAATCACCTGTTTGGACTCATGCTCTAAGGCATGATAGGGTTTCGAAAAGGTATTACCTGTCCAAACACATTAAATCAGCTGTTCCTGCTGTTCTTGATGGGAAAAGCATTGATGAATCTTTTGTTCAGCTGTAGAATTAGCTTAGAGGTGATTTTTCTCTTCAAGTTTCTCTTCAGACCACTTCTGCTTGAATAACCTATAAAGATACCTTTTTCCCTCCCACTTAGAATTTCTTAATGTAGAGATATTGCCCTTTTGCTTGAAGTGATTGAAAATAATTTCTGATCTATTTCATTCTCCTAATTAGATTAATGAAGTATTCTAAGCAAAGCGGGGAAAATTATAAGGGCAAATCATAGGTTCTTTTGAAAAGTTTTTTTTTTTTTTTTACTCCTTACCAAAGAGAAAATAGATCTCAAGTGCAGGCAACCTGAATGTGAAGGGTTTCTAAAGAAATTACAAGGTTATCACTTGCAATGCCGAATCGTTAATATCTGAGGGTCCACTAAGTGTTTAGCCTGCAATGCACTTTTATTTTGAAAGGTACTTTCAAATACTATGACAAAGAGTTGAACATTAAAAGGAAAAATGAGGCATCCGAAGGTTTTGCTCTGCAATTGACTCACTAAATGTTACCAAAATCCCAATCATCTCGAAGGGAGCGGAAATTATAGGCAAAAAGGACACCCACTTAAGTCAGTTGGTAGCCTTCTCGCACTGACAGTTGAAAGGAAGTTAAAGAGGGATATTTGGAGGTTGATAGGAAGTAGAAGGATACTTAGTACGTTATCTTGATTATATAGTTTTCAGCAAACAGGAGCCCTTTTTCAGACCTTTAACATTCATAAGCAATCAATGCATGGAATACCCTCATTCCCCTGCCTAGAGCCATAACTAGGGCGGAGACTGAGGGGCATTTGCCCCAGGCGCTAAGCCAAGGAAGGCACATGATTGCCCTCCAGGCTCCATCTTAGTTGCAGAGGAGGAGCTGGCAGCTTCATAGACTGTGGAGATTCCCCTTCAAGTGAGCGCCCTCCTCCAGAAAGAACCTGAAAGTTCTTTCACTGCGTTGCAAGCAGTGTTTGTAAGTGGTGCAAAACAGTAACTTCCAAGTTCTCCCCAGAAGAGAAGAAGAGGGGCATGGAGAAGAGGGGCATGAAGCCACCACAGTGAGCATCCTCTCCTCTGGGGAGAATCTGGAAGTAACATCATGATGCCACTACTCCAGGCAGTCACTGCAGCGTTTTGTGTCTCTGCCCCTGCTTCCATCCTCCATATAATAACTGTGCTCTCCTCTTACCTACAAATTAGGGCAAGATTTCACCCACTGCATTGCTGATAGTGGTTTTGTGCTAGCAGGAAGGGAGTCTCCCTCTCAGGTTGGGGAGCGTAGTCTGAGCTGCCCCTTTCTGGCTTCCTAATTCACAGTACTTGCTCTTTGAAATCATTTCAGAAGTGAAGATACTGAGCCTGGGGAGGACTCCTTCAGTTGCCCTGCCTTGAGAAATGGGGTCACCACTGGTAGGCCAGGGTTCCTGATCTGATTAGTAGAGATATGCTTTCCTTGGAATTTTTAAATTGGATATGAAACAAAGCAGCTTGCTCAGCTCATCCCTGTAGGAAAAGACAGTGACCCAGGAGCTGAACAGGGGGAAAGGTTTGCACAGAATGCTTTGTGTGTTTTTAATAAAGCGAATCTCCAGTGGAATTGAGAACAGGGTTCATGGGTTGCACTGTGTTAGCCGAGGTTGAGTCCTCACTGCCTTAGGCAGCTGATAAACACTTGGTCTAGCTACAGACCTTCTATTGCCATTGCGAGTAAGCCAGAAACCAAAGAGAGATGTTTGTAGGCTTATGAGAGGTAGTGAAATCTTTACCACCCCATCAATCCAGAGTTTCCGCAGCATTGCAGCCACATTAGTGGTGCCATACTCTCTCTAAGGCTTGGATTAGAGAAGCATCGCTTATTTCTTTTACAGCCCCTTTAATTCTTTGCTAGACCAGCTTTTGTAAGGAATTGCTAAGCTCCTAACTGGTGCATCCTTCTGCCATCCCATCAATTTGCCCCATTCATTCCGTTTAGATGTCACTTGGTAGGTGTAGAAATAGAGCTGGAAGGAACCTTCAAGGCTTTCTAATCCAGTCCCCTGCTAGAAGAGTCTCCAGTAACACACAGTACAATCCTGTGCATGAAAAGTAAGACCTCTTACAGTCAGTAGAATGTAAGATCCAATCCTCTCAAAGTTTTCAGTGCCCATGCAGCCATGCTAAAAAGGTGTGTGCTGCATCGTGTGCAGGCAGGCAGTCACAGAGGCCTCTTCATGGAAAAGGAACATTTGTTGCTTTACTTTGAAACTGCATCGCAGCTGCATTGCCACTGGAAAGTTGGATAGGATTAGGCCCTAAGCCTAGGAAACTGTGTATAGGACTGTATCCTTGGCCTGATAAGATCACCCTCTTGTTTGTCTTTTTTTGTTTGTTTGTTTTTTGTTCTCAGAGACGCAGTTCACGATGAAATGTGAAGATGGTTCTGTATCCAATCTGCGTATCTCCCTGACATGTGAGATCATGCAAACACCTTCCATCTTGATGTTCAACTACTAGTTGAAAACCCTTTTCGGGCGGGCATGTTTTGGAATCTGCTGCAGTTTTGTTTTTAGTATTTTTAATATCATATTTTACATTATTTTATTGTTGCCTTGGGCATTTTTTAATTTTAATTTTTTTTAAAAGGCAGGATATCTAAAATACATAAATGATCAGGATTGCTTTTATCTAAAGTTATTGTTAACCGAATTGAGAGCCATGTAATGAAGATAGAAGCTGAGGGATATACTTTTTTGAAATATAACATATAAATGATTTTCACTGACATTTCAGCAATGTTATGTGTACTGACACTTGAGGTCTTTAAGAAGACCCTTGAAAGTTTTTGTACTGCTAGGTGAGTGGTCTAGAACTGTGTGACATATCTCTGTAGCAAATTTAGACATGGATCGTAAACAGAGAGAGCAACTTGCAATAGCTGAACTTCTGTGATGTTATAGAACCCATTGTTCATAAAAAGCTCCAACTACTAAAGGGAGAGTTACGTCGGGGTATCAAAGTGCCTCTATCTTTAACCACTGTATAGAAGAGGGAATTTGGGCAGGTACAGCTTTTTAAACCCTTCCATGCTGAGCTGCGCCTACCAAAATTCCCACTTCTATACAATGGTTAATGGTATAGACTTTCTGTCCCCATTTGTATTTGGTAACCCAGGAGTTACCAGCAAATAGAATACTGCCATCAATACAATTTTTTTGGAAGTTGTGAAAGTTTTGAATTGAATATTTCACTGAGGGCCCAATTCTATCTAATTTTCCAGAGCCAATGCACCCATGCCAGTGGGGTGTACAGTGTAGCCTGCAGTGGGGGGCAGCATAGAGTCTCCTCATGGTGAGAGAACATTTGTTCCCTTACCTCGAGGCTGCATTGTGGCTGCATGAGTGCTGAAAATTTGGCTAGGATTGGATCCTCAGACAGGAAAAGGAAAATCTGTGTTGCTGTTGACAGAGGCAGGTGCAGAAGTACTAGGGATGCTGAGAACTGAGGTGTTGAGACAAAAGATGGCCAGAGGGATACAAAAGCTTAGACAAATGAGTCACATGCAAGAAACCTGAAGGGAAAGGGTGGCATGGGAAAAGAATTGAGAGGCAGAAGCAAAACTCTAGTGTTTATTACAGTATTATCATTACCAAGACCCCAATACTATGCATGTCTACTCAGAAGTAAGTCCCATAATAGTTAATGGGTCTTACTCCCAGCTTAATGTGAGTAGGATTGCAGCCTCAGACTCACAATGCCATCCTATGCATGTCTACTCAGAAATTGTGTTCCAAAATGGGGCACGCCTCTGTTGTGGTTCCTGTAAGTTAAGTTAAATTTCACTGTAACAGTAACTGAGTTTCTGTCCTGGGTCTCCCTCCCTGTAGCAGTGGTACACTGTAGCCGTGACCTGTCAATCACTGTGACAGTTGAGGGGAGCCCTTGAGAGAGGGCAGTTGCTGAATAGCAGTTGAGGAGAGTCATTAAGAGAGAACAGTTGAGGAGAGAGTGTGGAGAGAGCACAGTTGAGGGGAGCAGTTGAGGAGAGCCATTAAGAGAGAACAGTTGAGGAAAGGGCAGTTAAGAAAGGACAGTTGAGGAGAGAGTGTGGAGAGAGCACAGCTGAGGGGAACAGTTGAGAAGGCAGATAAGAGAACGGTTGAGGAGAGCTGATAAGGAGAAGGATTCATTACCTCAGGAAGGGAAAGTGGAAGATTTAGGGAAGGCAGTTAGAGCATTGGAACTGGCTAGTCTGTTTAAGCCATTTCTGCCCAAAGTTGCATATATGCAACAGGTACTAAATGTGGGCTGGGCAGAAATTGATTAATTTGCTTGTAAAATAAATTGTATTCGTACCAATTCAACATATCCAAGTAGGAAGAGTCTGGTTGTGTTAAAAGATTAAAATCCATGCGGTTAAAAAAGTCCAATGTTTTGTTCTGTATTTTTTTCAGAAATTCATCAGGGAAACAATCCTATATAGGACATGTGTATAGTGTTATGCAGGGATCAGGAGAAAGACCACTGACACCAATTCAGGCTAAAAACTCTTTATTCAGAGGAATGGAACCTGAACCGAGTCATAAAGAGCCTTGTTTAAGTCACCCTTGTTAAATCACCCAATTGTTTAAGTTAATTAAGGGCACAATCCTAAACCCTTATGTCAGTGCTTTCCAGCACTGGCATAGTGGTATCAATGGGACATGTGCTGCATCCTGCGGTTGGGTGTCACTCTTGGAAGCCTCCTCAAAGTAAGGGAAAGTTTGTTCCCTTACCTCAGAGCTGCATTGCCCTTATGTCAGTGCTGGGAAGCACTGACATAAGGGGTTAGGATTGCACCCTAAGTCACCCAAATTGAGGCAGGAACTGAGGCAGGCAGGCAGGCTCAAGGCAGCAGGACTTGAGGCAAGCTGGGCAAAGGCTGGGTGGTTTTTCCCTTCTCTGGTTCTCAGAGGCTCTCCCAGGGGCTCCTTCTAGCAGTTCTCCCTCAGAGCTCAGGTTTCAGCTCCTCCCTGTAGCTTGGTCTCTCCCAGCTTGCTCTTCGAAGCTTCTCTTCCCTGGCGGTCTCTCTCTCTCTCTCTCTGTAGAGCTCACTTTCCAAAGCTCCTCACAGCAGCTCTCTCCTGGTGGTCTCTGTGCTGGTGCAGCCCCTTTTATAGTCCCAGTGGCTCTGCACACAACTCTAATTTGCAGGTAGGCCTCTAGCTTTCCTCCAATGGTACTTTTCCTCCAATGGTACTGCAGCCTTTTTTGCACACGGCACTCAAGTTCTTTGCACTCGGCAATAAAATCTCCTGCTTCAGCTCCTCCCAACTCTTAAGAGCTTGTTACAAGGTTATACATAGTTCACTTTACTCAGCAGCAGTGAGCCTATTGGCTCAGACAAAACTTTGTAACTATTGGCTCAGACAAACTCAGACAAACTGTCTATTGGCTCATGCAAAGCACAGGCTACGATCCCACCAGGCCAAGTTACAGCAGTCAACTGACTGAGCCCTGCTCAACTGAGTTCTGCACATATCAATAGGATTGTGTGTAGGACACGATCCAGAATCATTTCTCTGATGAATTTCTGAAAAAGTTACAGAACAACATATTGGAATTTTTTAACTGCATGGATTTTAATCTTTTAACACAACCATGGTCTTCCCACCCAGATATGTTGAATTGTTGGATTGTTGCTGGCCATGGTCTCTGGTGCCTGTCCATTCCCCTTGTCCAGGCCCTACATTACAACTACAAGAAAGTACGGACAGGACTGCAGCCCAAGAAAGGTCAGAAAACAAAAAGTTACATCCCTCTTCAACATTTAAATAGCAATTTTGTTCATTGAATGTTCATGATCTATCAGGGTTTGCCTCTCTGTCTGAGGAAGCTTAAGCTCCAAAGCAACGCTTTTTATGAAAGCAAGTGTAAATATTTTCTGGAGGAGAGTTGATTAATAATTCATCAATGTGCACTGAAGACATTAAGAACCTATCGGGTGTTTTAAACTGTAGGGCAAAACTGCATTGTTAGAAGAACAGGGAGGGGTTTTTTTTGCAATTAGCATCTTCAGAACTCTGTGTTTCTGGCAAGTAGGAAAAGTACATCAGTTCCATATCTTTAGCTGATGGAGTTATTTTTCCCACTGCAACAAAAGGAATTCATACTTGCATAAGAAAGCAGTAAGATGATTTCATTCTTTATTTGCTGAGTCCAAAGGTAATCCTTGGAGAAGAGGGGGTCGGGAATTCAGAAATGGTCACATAAGCCTCATGTCACAAACCACCATGCATTCAAACACTTTGCCTAATAATGGTAAATTTCACATGGGTTGATAGTTGATAAAATCAGGTAGATCATGTGATTATCCCCCCCCCCCTAAAGATCACTGAGACTATACTTTCTAGCAAGAAAGTATTTACTACCATCTTCACCACTAGATAAGTCAGCACCAATTAGACTACAGCTTCAACCCAAAATACACAGGCTTGGGAGTAAATTCCATTGAAGTCAATGAAGCTTACTTCTGAGTAGACATTATTAACTTTGTACTGTAGGTTCAGAGCTAGTGCTAGTTTGACCTCTCCAAGAATCTTGGTCATATCTTCCAACTGTACATATGAAATTGACAAGAATGAACAGGATCACAGGCTTCCCTTATTAATCTCACAGCACTGATCACCTACCAAGGCAATCAAGGGTATATATAAGAAAACCAAATGCAAAGGCTGGCAACCCTTTTCTACCTTTAGCAGCTCAGAAGAATGGGGTATTTTGGTGTTGTTTGTCACCTTACCATGCTGCAACTGTTAAAATTCTCTCTTTTGCACAGCAAGAATAGAAATGCAAGAACTTGGGTTTCCTGGTGATCTCCAATGGGTATTGGCTTAGCATTTGTTAAAGTAATTCAGGTCCCAATCCAGAGCTCTGCTGGCTGGCTTTCCGCCAGCACGCACTGTCGCAAACTTTCTGTAAGGCACATCTGCGACCATTACTGCAGGCCCAGTGCCATAGCTAGCCCAGCGTGAGCTGGGGAGGCATTCTGGGGCAGGGGGAGGGTCGGCAGAGGACAGGGAGGAGGCATGGTGGAGGAGAGAACAGGGCAGGAGAAGAGCGGGACCAGCAGAGCTGATCTCCACTGGATCCTGAGCTCTATGTCAGGCTTCACTGTAGAATCGAGTAGCCCCATTGTGGGGCTACTTCCCTTATGTGGGGAAGGGGATGAAAATCTTCTTCCCCTGAGGAGCCACTGGAGGCTGTCTCATGTGTGTTGGATACCATGGCATCCATTTTTGGCGCCATGGCAGCTCCCCACACCAGGCAGCTCAGGATTGGGCTGCCAGGCTCATAAGTGCAACTGTTAGAAAAATGGGCTCACTTCCAATAATTTTTCCATGTCTATTAAACTACATGCTCATATTAGGAGATCCAAGAAAACCAAATATTTGATATTTGGAATTTGACCATAAACTTGGAAAATGCATGCAGTCTATGGAAGAAATTTTCTTTTAGATAAGAGTTTGTATATATGCTTTTCTCCTGGCATGAACTTCATTTCAGGCTTAGAACCCCTTGAAAATAATAGTTTACAAATGAGGCCTTTCAGACCTTTAATTATAAAGGCTCACTCATCCCTGATGTAATCTCTGCACAATTATATACATCCATTATAAAAATAATTAATTTCCATTGAGACAATTGGAAATCTATCTCACAGATTTTAATGAAGTGACTGTTATTTTTTTTTTCTCCTTGTCCTCTAGACATTAATGGAATGGCTAATTCCTTCCACTTTTGTATGGACAGAAGAAAAGGCTGAGAGAGAGAGAGAGATCAATTTGTTGTTACTGAAGACAGAAGATACACCAAGAGGTTATTTTTACAGGTGATTGATAGGTAAGTTTAGGTTACCCCAGTGGTACTCAAACTTTTCCAGCCAGTGGCTCCCTTGACCCCTGTGGCTGTTGGCCATGACTCCCCATCATGTTCCTGCGGGCTGGAAGTGACATCATTAAACAGAAAGTGGCCAGAAATATTAACTATATTAAATATAATATTATAATATATTTATTATAATATAATATTAAATATAGCTGTTGGCATCCTTTAGTCTCGGAAGACTATGGTATCGCGCTCTGAATGGTGGCTCTGGAACAGTGTCCTCTCCAGTACGCGAAGCCTGGGAAAAGTAGGTATGGAGGATAGGCTGTTACCCATGCAGCAAATCCCCCCTCTCCACGTCACTGAAATGGTCCAATGGAAAGGCAAAAGCCAATACGGTTGGTTCCAGCGGCGTCGCAGGAGTTGCCAGAACGTGACTGTGTTCAGCCATGAACTGCCTCAGGGACTCCAGCTCCTGATTTTGCCTCGAGGTTGACTCCTGAAGCCTTTTCCTTAACTGGATGTAGCCACAAGGCAGTGGAGGTTTGGGATCAGAGTTTTCCTTCTCCCAGATGAGCTGCCTTCCCAGGCTGACGAGCCCCATCTACCCGGTGGCTGTTTAGTCGCCTCTTACGACAAGTACAGCCAAACTGAGGGCCTAGTCTTATCCCCAGCCCCCAGGGGATATATTAAATATATAGTTAATATATATATATAATATATAATATAATATATATATAATATATAATATATAATAATATTATATATATTAATATAATAATATATATAATATATAATATAATATATTAATATATAGTTAATATATAATATATATATATAATATATAATATATATATATATAATATAGTTAATATATATTAACTATATTAATATTAATTATATTAATCATATCATTAATTAAATGCAGATCTTAAAAATGTATTATTAATACACAGCAATATACATGCTTTATAAAATGACCAGCTGCTGATCACTGTTGGAGACAGGATGCTGGAGTAGGTAGATTTTGTCTGGTCCAGGAGGACTCATTTTTTTAAACTTTGTAAGCATACCAATAGAATTGTTTTATCAAATGAACTTTGTGAACAACCAGTCTGACCAACATTACACACACACACCCCTGTGGATCCCAATCCAAGTAGTCATTTCTCCCATTCTCCTTGGATAGGATTGAACCCTTTATTAATTTAATGAAATTAAATTTTTCCAGCAGCTGGTGGGGAAAACAAAAATAGACCATGAAAATATATCAGAGCTGATAAGGGTTTAGTTAGGAAACTGATTTGTCTCCTATACTACGAGATGTACAGCTCAAGCCTATGCATGTCTACTCAAAAGTAAATCCCATTAGAGTCAATAGGGCTTACTCCCAGGAAAGTGTGGATAGGATTGGGCTGGCAGTCACTTCATCAATGGCTGATAAGTATTCCCTTCAAATAGCAAGGCTCATCACTTTAAAAATACAGCCTTTCCTCTTCAGTCAAACAATAAGATTAATAAATCACTTTAAAAACGGTAGCCTTTTTCTGCTCCTGGCCAAGTAAACTGTGTGCTTGTCTTTCCCCTCCCCCCTTTGCCAACTGCATGGAAGCAACTTTAAGAGTCCTGATGACTGGTAAAATAGGAAGCGTTTTATTTGAGGAGGGGGGGAAGCGGGAAGGTTTGGAGATCGAAAGGGGTAAGAGGGAGTGGGTTGAAAAGAGAGATTTCCCTTTGATGAGAAGCAATCCCAGGCTGGGAACTAGGAACCAACCAGACAAGGATCAGCGAGGGTTAAGGACTGCAAGCCGAGCATGCTCGGAAGAGAGCGGGGCGGCAGCAGCCACTCTCGCAGCTGAGTAACTCCCATTTCTTCTGCTTTAAAAAAAAGTGCAGATGGGCTCGTATTCTGCCTAGGGGTGTGACTGTATCACTGGGAGAGGACATCCCGTGCCTCCCCTTTCAGTTCCTGGTGTTGCCCTAAAGAGTTGCGCCTCACAGTTTGAATAACACTGGGTTACCCCTTTGTTGGTTTGCCTTCAACCAAATGACCTCCTTTTCCAGCCTTTGATGTGTGATGAAGTGGGCTGCTACCTACCTATCAACTCTCACTTTTCTAAAAGACTTTTCTGCAGCACAGGAAATGCTGTGATTGGTGGGGAGGGGACATCCAGTTCTGCAAGCCATGAGAGGCCACACAGGCTGCCACCTTTCAGGAGAAGTCATAAAAAGCCTTGCCTCAGCCTGCCAAAAGAGAGGGAGGGAGCAAAAAGGGGAGTCGTGAGATCTGCCCTGATAGTTCATGGTCTACCCATGCCCTCACACTGCCTTTCCACCGTCCAGTTTCCCAAGACCAATTCTCTCTCACTTGCACGCACGCACGCATGCACGCACAGAGAGAGAGCGAGAGAGAGAGAGAGAGAGACTCCTAGCACATACACTCCCCCCACACATATATCTTGGTACGCTGACAGTACAGAGGGACTCATTATATGATCATATGCAAGCCACTTCCTTGTCAACATTTTGATATACTGTATGCATTTTTAATACATTCACTTCCAGATGGGTAGCAGTGTTAGACTGTTGCAGCAAAAGAACCAAACCAAAACAAAACAAAACAAATCTGGCAGCAATTTAAATACTAATCAAATTATTTTCACGTATGCTTTGGTGAACCATAGTCCACTCCATCAGATGCATGAATATGATACATAGATTTGAGGAAGTGGATTGTAGATCATGTTGAAATTAATTACTCCATTTGGTGCTACAAGATTCTTCTTTGTTATATTTAATATATTGATATGTTATTTCTAAAGCTGAGCTGAACTGCCCCTCTTGAACTTTTGAAGGTCAAAAGGTAAATACCTCCACCCCCTCCTCTAGGATTTTATCTTCTTTAGTCTGTGATCCTGTTCAACCAGGAATCATATTGTGAAGATGACATTGTGTTGCACAAGCAATCAGATTGGCTCAGCAACCAGGTGGGTCTCCCAGTGGCCCTATAATGCATTGCCTATCCTCAGAATGCAGCATCAAAAGAATGGAAGCATTAGCCACCTTGGCACAATGGAGTTGTACACCTTCTCTTACTGTGCGATACCAAAATGGAAACTGTGCAAGCATGACATGGGAAGAGAAGATATCCCTTCTCTTTGTCTTTCAATGCTGCAGCAGCTTCATTTTCCACACTTTAATGAGTGGTAGACAGGGAGCATCACCACATCACCTAGGCAACACAGAAATGCACTTTTTCATACCTGACACAAGGCCTCCTGGTACATGAAGCAGCACGACAGGCAGTATGCCAGCAGCTACCTCTCCTACTCCCAGGATTCAAAAAGGAAGAGGGGAGTAGAGTGGAAGAAAAAGTGTGGAGTGGAAGAAAAAGGGCGAGAGCAGGAGTGTCAAACTTGTTTCATTCAACAGGCTGAATAGCATTCATGACATCTGCTGAGGGCTGATAGTCATATCATTAATAATCCAATTTTCTGCCCAGCTCACAGGTGTACACATTTGATCCCTGTTGCGTATATGCAACATTGGGCAGAATTGACTTAAGCAGGTAATGATGACTAGAAAAAACTCTTTGTTTCCACCTAGGAACTCAGCTGCAAATGACAGAAGATAAAATATGCAAATCTTGATCATATTTCAAGGTATAGAAAAGTGCAATTATGTGGACTGCCATTTCAGCAGCACTGCTTAGTTTAGAATACTTACAGACCCAAAATATTTTTGGATGTGGCTCCAGCCAAAGTCATCTTAAGCCAAGCCAATGTTAAGAAAATGCCCCAGCTCCTCTTCAGCACAATTGCCCTTGAAGGGGGGGCAACACTTCTTGACAGACCACATAATGGTAATACAGGTTCCCATATCCATAGTTTCAGGTATCCATGGATCTGGTCTGCAGCCCACCCCTGCACGCCTCCTCTGGAAGTGATGGAAGCTGGGCTCTTCTCACCTCCAGAAGATCTCTTGAGGTCCACAGAGGCCACACATGACCACCCACAGCCACTGCTAACCCCCATCCCCTTGCCACTGCCCAACATATATTGTGGCAACAGAGAACAGGGGGCCCATGATCACTGAGGTTCATTCTCCCCTACTTATGAGTAAATATACATGTGCTGTTCAATTTTGGTTTCCATAGGACTTGATACAATTTCCTTATCAGCTATCAGTTTGTCAGTTTCACAATCCACCAATAATTTGGTCATGACCCACGGGTAGTTCATGACCAACTGTTTGAGAACAACTGTTCGAGTGAATTGTCTGACTCATTTTGACACTCTGCTCTAATTGGCTTTCCACATTAAAAAAAAAGGAATAAACACATAAATCAGGACCCATCAGGGTAATTTTCAAGCAATTCTAAAAGATGTTTCAGAAAACACTTACAATAGTGTACTCTCATTGAAACTGCTGCAGTTCAAGTGGTTTACTCAATCATTCTCTTGGGTTCAGAAGTGATTTTTGAACATTTAATCCAAAGATAAAACATGACCATTTAATGTTAACCTTAGGACCTGTCAATGGCTCATGTTTCTAGAACGCTTATCAGACAAGTGCAATTTCTACATACAAATTTGTTTGACTTTTTTTTCCGCCCTTGAGGATCTGTTTTAAACTAGTGACTAACAACATTCATATCAAATGTTTCTAGGAAATGATGCTTCATAATAAAGATTTATGTGTCTCATTCACTGCAGGGACCACAGGGAAATGCTGTGTTTCAGTTTGCTGTTAATTTTTGTTTTCCCTTTCACAATGTATATTGTAACTGGAGAGCTTCAGATTGTTTGAGCATCCTTTCAGTATGTTTTGTTTGAAAAAGGGAACATTTAGCATGGGTAATAATGATATTGAAGCATGACTTGTGTTACCAGTCAGATAAAAACTTTGAGCTGCACTTCTTCACACAGTAAGGCTGCTGAAATCCTATTGAAGGCCAATGGATTCAGCAACCACTTTGCAGCGTAGCAGCCCATGTCTTTTAGGGCTTGCAGATGAAGAAAATGGGCTTTCATTGAAGTGACACCAGAAATTTGGCTATTCCTTTCTGCATGTTGTGTGACAATAGTAATTTCCCTTTAAAAAGCCCTTTGTGTACAGTGATATGAGTTCATCTTAAAGCTCAGATCCCAGATTTGACAAAAAATAAAGTAAAATAAAATAAAAAACCCCTTCCTTCTTGGTTAAAGTATTGTCTTTAAAATGGGTATTGTTAGCAGATTAATTTTTTATACAGTGACCTTTTAGAATATTTAAAATAGAGAAAGCCATCAGAGTTTGGAGGAAGTGATATCCCATTCTCTCCAGCCAGGATGAAAGGGCTAATGCATTAGTTCCCAAACTATAGGATAGTAGCCCTAATGGGGAGTTGCAGCCAGTGGCCCAGTAGGTCAAAGGAGCTACCAGTTGAAAATGTTTGGGAACCACTGGACTAATGTGAAGAGAGAGAAACTCTCTCTCTCTCTCTCTCTCTCTCTCTCTCTCTCTCTCTCAGCATGTCATCCAGGTCTTTTAGAAGGTTTTGGATTAGCTTTGGTGCCTTATGTGAGGTTAGTGGGTACAGTGTATGTGAATCTAAACGAGCCCAAAGATTCAGAGTGTACAAACAGGAACTTCACTTTCCCATAATATATAGGAGAACACAATGAGGTTGAATATTATTGGATTTAGAATATAATTCACAAAATCCAATAACTAGAGTATTGCCCAGTGCAGCCTAATTAGATATCATAATTTAATTGGTTTATATCCAATTCTTCTGCTTTAAACAAACTGTGGATGGGAATGGTAGGCTGAAGAAAAGAACAGAAAGCAGAACATGGTTTCACTTGTTCAATATAAATACCCCATATTCAGCTTCATTCAGTACAGTGCCAATGAAACATTCTAGGTAAAAAAGAAAAAAAAAACTTGTCCTCCTTGGATGGTGATGTGTTTGATTATTTGGTTCAAGCACTTGTCTAATGTATCTGCCGATTTGAAATATCTGAGCTCTCAAAGGAACCATTTTAAAGTTTCTCTTGCTCCTGCATAATTGATTGATATCTTCCTTTTAAAGGCCTGGACAGCTTTCAAAGTGATGGGACATGTATTGATGTGACTTTGAGAGGGACATGAATTGCGAGTGTGCAAGGGAAGGTTGAAAAACTTCTTACAAGATGAATACTGAGGGACCTAATCGTGTCATCTGTGCAGATAATCCATTAAAAAAAGTGGCATTATTCAAACTGGGTTATAGCAAGAATGGTTTTAGAAGTAAGAATTGACTTTGAAATGCCTACAGATCCTCTGACAAATTTCATACCTTAGCAGGATGGCTTCATTTCTTCCCATCAGCATTGCCTTTATTAGATGAGGACCATAATGATCATTGATTGCAAACCCAGTGGAGTACACTTGGAGGTGTCTTGTGTCATATAAAGATGTCACAGAGGTCTCTCAGCCAGGAAGCCTGGGTAGAAATTGTCATGGGGAAAAAAATTCTTTTACAAAGAACCACACTGAACTTGAAGATTTTCAGTGATAGGAGGAAAAATTAAATCAATGAAGGGAAAACAAAACAAAACCCCTGATTTGCTACCAAAAGAGGGAGCGAGTAAATTATAAATTCACTTCTTTAGACTCTTGAGTGAGGAAAGACAATTGTGTATCTTGCATAATTCCTGTGTAATAATGCAGTTGGAAAGGGAGAAGAAAGATATGGCAGTTATAAGAACATAAGAACAAAAGATCTTCATCTAGTCCAGTATATCTCACAGTGGCCCACCAGATGCCTCAGGAACAGTCAGAGAATATGATATCTTGATGCCACTCCCTTGCATCTGGCATTCAGGAACAGGCTAGCGCTGAAATCCAGATGGTCTGGAGCTGCTGGAAGCGGCGCCTCAGACAGGTGGGCTTCCAGCAACCCCAGACTGCTCCAAAGTAGACCTCCGCACTGCTCTCAAGCAGTGCGGAAGGCTCCTCTGGAACCTAGGAAGCAGCACGCATCTCCTCCGAAATTGGAGGAGGTGCACACCGCTTCCGCTTTGCCTCTGAGGGACGCCCTCAGAGGCGGAGCAGGGGCGCCCAGGAACACTCCTGGGAGGCAGCAAGAAGTTGCCTCTCAGGCAGTGCGTCGGTGCCGACTGGGCCGCCCCCACCCCTCCTCCTTTATAGGAGGAGAGGAGATGGGCACCCTAGAGCATCAGTGACTCTCTAGGGCACCTGTCTCCTATCCTTCTATAAAGGAGGAGGGGAGGGGGTGGCTCAGTCAGTGCCGAGGCACTGTCGGAGAGGCAGCAAGCTGCCTCTCTGCAGCGCTCTTGGGTGCCCTCCTGGGGGGGAGGCTCGGGGCAGCACCCCTGGAGGATCGGCGCTCAGGGCATTTGCCCCTTTTGCCCCCCTCTAGGTGCACCAGTGATAGTACTGACCTTTGAGGATCACAGTTTTATACAGATTAGTTTTTTAACCCATATAAAATATGAAACTGACAATTTATGTTTAAAAAAATTAAGATTACCATAACAGTACTGTGGAATATAATTAATTATATATAATTAAAATTAATTACTAATTATTATTTAATAATTAATTAATATAAAAGTCTTATGAAAAATTTCTATACTTTTTTTTAATTGTCTAAGGTGCAAAACAGCCTGGTACCTATGCGTACCTCTCTGCAATGTCCCTTGCTACCTGGTTATGTATCAGTCAAATGTAGAGATGCCACTGAGCTTGGTTCAGAATATGAACCTCTGCTAATGCTCACCTCACATATCATCCCTGAAGTTCTTGTATAGATTTTAATCCATGCCAGAAAATACTCCTTGCTCCTACTCACCCACTGCTTGCCTTTGACCTCCCTCTCACCAATCCCCTTCCCTTGCTGCTGCTGTGGCTCTAGCACAGCTATTTTCAACCATTGTGCTGCAGCAAATAGTGTGCTGTTGTGCTGCAGGAGTTTGGGGGAAGGTCATGTATCAGTAGGGCCATTGGAGGATATGAACCCTTGACTGGTTGTGCAGTGTGCCTTGTCAGTTGTCAAAAAACCAATGATATGCCTTTACAATTTCAGTGCCTTCTCAGTGTGCCATAAAATAATGAATCACTGCTCTAGAAGCAAGAAGGAGGAAGAGATGGAACTGTTAGTTTTTCTCTGCCCTCTTGCTGCCAGGGTAAGAGGAGAAAGATATATTTCTCTCCCTTCTGTACTCCTGCAGCTAAATCCACAAAATCATCTGCCTTAAGGAAGGTGTTGTTGACCCTCCCCTCTTCTCTCCCATGCTCAAAAGTTCCAAATAGTGCCATAAAGTTCCTATGAAATATACTTTGCTGTTGGGAAAGTGCCACCATACTTTGTTTCAGGTTCTACTACTTTTTCCTCCTCAAACTTCATGGCCTGCTGGACAGTCAAAGACAAGTTTTCTGCATCCTCAAGGAATTCCCCAAGTATGCAGAAAAAATATGGTTTTGTTTCAAAAAGAGAGACAAAAACCCTCAAAGGTGGTGCATGAGCAACAAGTGTCCCATTGGGATAGAATGCAAAAAAAAAAAAAGCAGTTGAAATCCTGGACAGTGAGGAAGTGGGGAGAGAGAGGTGCAGTTGGCAAGGGAGAGAGTTGGTTGCCATGGGAAGTGATGGTCTGAAAACTGCAGCTGGTCTGAACTGTAAGAGACTTTGAACCAATCTACACATGTTGCACAGTGAAGTGGTAAGCTGAGGTGGTAGAATTATAGACTGCTCCATTTCAGACCATGAGGAGAGGAGTCATATTTTTGAATTCTGTGCAAACATGTAGTAAACCAGCAAATCAGGGGGAGCTCTATTCTATACCTTTCCCCCAGTGTGCTCTTTTACTGTATGAAGTGAAGGGGTGTTCTTGAATGGGAAAAATTCTAAAACATTACTCCCCACCTGCAGTTGGAGGTAGAACAGCCTAGAATTCTGACATCTCAGTGCATTACTGTGGAGTGTGTGGATTGGGTTTTTGTCAAAGAGAAAGAAAGGTTACTGAGACGGAGTTGGAACATAAAGCCCCATATTCATAACTACACATTATGTCCATAGAGACATCTATAAAAGATATGAACAGGGAAAAGAAATTTACTCAGAAATAACTAAGCTATTGTCCAACTTTGAAAAATAGCTTTCTTATTGAATTGAGTCCAGGTGGGTTTGCCTGTCACTAATGATAAGGAAAAAAGTCTTCAAGTTCATTACAAGTAAAGAAAAATTGGCATTAATGGTACTCCAAAGTAGGTTACATAAAGCTGGGGGGAGGAAAAAAACATTAAATGGGTGGGAATAAAAGGAACATTTCAAAAACTGATGTTTAAAAGTAAAAAAAAAAACTTTTACATGTGATACATATGAAAAGCAGATAATAATACAGAAACGTGCAATAGACTGAAGGTAATGGTAGCTGCAATCCTAGACACACTTTCCTAGGAGTACATCCAACTGAACACTATGGAACTTACTTCTGAGTAGACACGCATAGGCTTCTGGTGTGAAGGCATTCTGGTTGCTTCCATTCAGAAAACACAAGTAAAAAAAGGCAGGAAAACACCAATAGCAAAGACAGAGAGAGGATACCCAGGGTGTGTACATACACATCCAGTAAGGAGCAGAGTAGGACAGGATTAGCACTGGAGAAGAAAACAGATTGATTACAGAAAAGTCAATAACCAAGAAAATAAAAGTTGACTAGATTCAAGTGCATCAAGCAGAGGTAAGGAAGACAAATGTGAAAAGCAGCTGTGTTGCAGTGTTTATTAAGAGCATTGCTGGAGCAAACAACCTGCCTCTATATGTTGCTGTTGTTTGATGTTTTATAAAAAGTAACAATCAAAAAACAAAACTGCCAGCAGTGTGATGTGCTTTGTTCATTGTCAAAAAACTGATGGTGTGCCTTGTCAAGTTTATTGCCTTGTCACAGTGCCATGAGATGGAAAGATTGAAAATTGCTAGTCTGGATAACCAAGAGAGTAGGGGCACAATCCTAACCAACTTTCCAGTACTGAGGTAAGGGCAGTGTAACTCCGACGTAAGGGAACAAACATTACCTAACATAAGAACATAAGAACAGCCCCACTGAATCAGGCCATAGGCCCATCTAGTCCAGCTTCCTGTATCTCACAGCGGCCCACCAAATGCCCCAGGGAGCACACCAGATAACAAGAGACCTCATCCTGGTGCCCTCCCTTGCATCTGGCATTCTGACATAACCCATTTCTAAAATCAGGAGGTTGCGCATACACATCATGGCTTGTACCCCATAATGGATTTTTCCTCCAGAAACTTGTCCAATCCCCTTTTAAAGGCGTCTAGGCTAGACGCCAGCACCACATCCTGTGGCAAGGAGTTCCACAGACCGACCACACGCTGAGTAAAGAAATATTTTCTTTTGTCTGTCCTAACCCGCCCAACACTCAATTTGAGTGGATGTCCCCTGGTTCTGGTATTATGTGAGAGTGTAAAGAGCATCTCCCTATCCACTCTGTCCATCCCCTGCATAATTTTGTATGTCTCAATCATGTCCCCCCTCAGGCATCTCTTTTCTAGGCTGAAGAGGCCCAAACACCGCAGCCTTTCCTCATAAGGAAGGTACCCCAGCCCCGTAATCATCTTAGTCGCTCTCTTTTGCACCTTTTCCATTTCCACTATGTCTTTTTTGAGATGCGGCGACCAGAACTGGACACAATACTCCAGGTGTGGCCTTACCATAGATTTGTACAACGGCATTATAATACTAGCCATTTTGTTCTCAATACCCTTCCTAATGATCCCAAGCATAGAATTGGCCTTCTTCACTGCCGCCGCACATTGGGTCGACACTTTCATCGACCTGTCCAACACCACCCCAAGATCTCTCTCCTGATCTGTCACAGACAGCTCAGAACCCATCAACCTATATCTAAAGTTTTGATTTTTTGCCCCAATGTGCATGACTTTACACTTACTGGCATTGAAGCGCATCTGCCATTTTGCTGCCCATTCTGCCAGTCTGGAGAGATCGTTCTGGAGCTCCTCACAATCACTTCTGGTCTTCACCACTCGGAAAAGTTTGGTGTTGTCTGCAAACTTAGCCACTTCACTGCTCAACCCTGTCTCCAGGTCATTTATGAAGAGGTTGAAAAGCACCGGTCCCAGGACAGATCCTTGGGGCACACCGCTTTTCACCTCTCTCCATTGTGAAAATTGCCCATTGACACCCACTCTCTGCTTCCTGGCCTCCAACCAGTTCTCAATCCACGAGAGGACCTGTCCTCTAATTCCCTGACTGTGGAGTTTTTTCAGTAGCCTTTGGTGAGGGACCGTGTCAAACGCCTTCTGAAACTCCAGATATATGATGTCCACGGGTTCTCCCGCATCCACATGCCTGTTGACCTTTTCAAATAATTCTATAAGGTTCGTGAGGCAAGACTTACCCTTACAGAAGCCATGCTGACTCTCCCTCAGCAAAGCCTGTTTGTCTATGTGTTTTGAGATCCTATCTTTGATGAGGCATTCCACCATCTTACCTGGTATGGATGTTAGGCTGACCGGCCTATAGTTTCCCGGGTCCCCCCTCTTTCCCTTTTTAAAAATAGGCGTGACATTTGCTATCCTCCAATCTTCTGGCACCATGGCCGTTTTGAGGGACAAGTTGCATACCTTAGTCAAGAGATCTGCAACTTCATTCTTCAATTCCTTAATAACTCTTGGGTGGATGCCATCAGGGCTCGGTGACTTATTGATCTTTAATTTATCAATGAAGTCTGAAACATCTTCTCTTTTAACCTCTATCTGACTTAACTCCTCGGTCAGGAGTGGCCGTTCGGGCAGCGGTATCTGCCCAAGGTCTTCTGCCGTGAAGACAGATGCAAAGAACTCATTTAATTTCTCTGCCATCTCTAAGTCTCCTTTTATCTCCCCTTTCCCTCCCTCACCATCCAGAGGACGAACCGCTTCTCTGGCGGGTTTCCTGCTTCTAACATATTTGAAGAAGCTTTTATTATTCCCCTTAATGTTGCTGGCCATGCATTCCTCATAGTCTCGCTTGGCCTCCAGTATCACCTTCTTACATTTCTTTTGCCACAGTTTATGTTCCTTTTTATTCTCCTCATTAGGGCAAGACTTCCATTTATGGAAGGAAGCTTCCTTGCCCTTCACAGCTTCTCTAACTTGGCTGGTTAGCCATGCGGGCACCCTCCTGGATTTAGTGGAACCCTTCTTTCTTTGCGATATACACCTTTGCTGGGCCTCTATTACTGTTGTTTTAAGCAGTCTCCATGCATTCTGGAGAGACTGGACTCTTTTTACCCTCCCTTTCAACCTCCTTCTAACCAGCCTCCTCATTTGAGGGAAGTCCGCCCGTCGGAAGTCAAGGGTTTTTGTTAGAGATTTGCCTGGTATTCTTCCCCCAACGTGCACGTCAAAACGGATCGCAGCATGATCACTGTTCCCCAATGGCTCAGTAACATTGACATCTCTAACCAGGTCCTGCGTACCGCACAATATTAAATCCAGAGTCACCTGTCCTCTGGTGTGCTCTGTGACTAGCTGCTCTAACCCACAGTCATTTAGCACGTCAAGAAATCCGGTTTCCTTATCGTGACCAGAACACAAATTGACCCAGTCAATATGAGGATAATTGAAGTCCCCCATGATTACAACCCTGTCCCTCCTTGTCACCTCCCTGATCTGTTTCCTCATTTCAAGGTCCCCATCAGATTTCTGGTCTGGAGGACGATAGCATGCCCCCAGTATTACATCGCTGCACAAGCCTGGTAATTTAACCCACAGAGATTCTACGGTGGAGTCGGACCCACCTTCAATCTCTACTTTGCTGGATTCTATCCCTTCCTTAACATAAACGGCCAACCCACCTCCAACACGCCCCTGCCTGTCCCTCCTGTAGAGTTTATAGCCCGGGATTGCGGTATCCCACTGATTCTCCGCATTCCACCAGGTTTCCGTTATGCCCACTATGTCAATGTTTTCCCTTGTCACCAGACATTCCAGTTCTCCCACCTTTGCTCATAGACTTTGGGCATTCGCATAAAAGCATTTGTACACGGAATGCCCCAGGTTGTGCTGCTTATTCGCTCCTTTGTCCCCGCATCCTCTCATTGTGCCAAACCGTCTATCACATCCCATCACACTACCTTTCCCAATTTCTTCTCCTACTCTGCCTTTGTCTTGTTGTTCTCTAACCTCCCCATCCTCATCCCATAGGGATGAGGAGTCCCGAACCGGATGCCCCTCGGCTCCTGTCGGCCTGCCCCCAGGGATCAGTTTAAAAGCTGCTCTGCCACCTTTTTAATGTTATGAGCCAGCAGTCTGGTTCCATTCTGGTTCAAGTGGAGCCCGTCCCTCTTGTACAGGCCCCGCTTGTCCCAAAAAGTTCCCCAGTGCCTAACGAATCTAAACCCCTCCTCCCTACGCCACTGTCTCATCAACGCATTGAGACCCCTGATCTCCGCCTGCCTAGCTGGCCCTGCGCGTGGAACAGGTAGCACTTCAGAGAACGCTACCTTTGAGGTCCTGGCTTTCAGCTTCCTGCCTAAAAGCCTAAATTTGGCCTCCAGGACCTCCCAGCTACACTTGCCCACGGAGTTGGTGCCGACATGCACCACAGCCGCTACCTCTCCCCCAGCACTGTCTACTAGCCTGTCTAGACAAGAAGTGATGTCCGCAACCTTCGCACCAGGCAGGCAAGTCACCATGCGGTCCTCACATCCGTCGCAACCCCCTCTCTCTATGTTTCTAATAATCGAATCCCCCACTACCTTACCTTGAGGGGGCCTCCATGATTGCACCCCCCCCCCAAAGGCAGGAAGCAGCACATACCCCACTGGCACAGCTATGCCAGTGCTGGAAAGTTGATTAGGATTGCACCCTAGGATACCCAAGTGTTGAAAAATTGTGTATCAGATATTGTGTAGATATCGAAAGTGTTGTGTAACAGCAGTAGCTATACAGTTCCTGCAGATTTTAAGCTGGCCTTCAGTACCTGACAGCAATTGAGTATTTGCATCATGTAGTTATATTAAATCCAAGCCACCAACAAGAGGTTTGGCTAATCATTGCTCCTCAGAGATGATTTGCTATGTTTTCTGACTCCAGGAGCTATATATTTGCTCTCCTTTTAGAAAGAGAGCCTGTAAAACCTTATGGTGTAAGAATCACAGCCTTTTTTTCCTGGCGTCAGATAACAAAAATTCATTCTTTACTCAGTGCCAGATAAGCAGGAGCCCTGGCTCAAGACCTACCATTGACTTCATCCAACAAATTAATTACTTGTACCTCATCCATTAGTGTAGAATAAAAGATGACCTTAAACTGTGCCATGCATTTTTAATTGTGCCCAGCCCAAATCATCAAGATTCTGACATTTCAGTGCTGTACACATTGCTTTTACTCAGCAGTAACTTCACATCCTGTCACAGAAAAGGCAAAAATTGGGAAACAGCAGCATAAAGGCCTCTGCCTGGAGCCATGTTAACCAGATGCAGCTGAGAAAGTTGCTCATTAGAGCATTCCAGAGAAGCTAACTTCTTGAAGAGATGTGGGAATGGCCAGTCCTCTCTTTAAGAGATAGCAGTTCCCAGAGTGGCTGCTTGGCGAGGATACCTTGATTATGAATCTGTTCCAGCTGCAGGTTTCAGGTTGGGAGGGGGGTGACACACCATTAGCAAGTGGCTTGATTGCACATCCACCCCTAGAAAGTTCAGCTGGTTCCTATTTCTAATTGGCTGTTGAGCTCAAGTCTGCTTTCAGAATCACCTGCTGGAAGATCCTTTGTCTTAGTTCTGTGTCACTACTACTTTCTATAGTGATAGTAGATCAGCCTCTTTATCCTACTGCAGGGCTTTTCAAACTGGGGTGTTGTGACACCCCAGCCTGAAGGCCCAGCGCTCTTTCCCCTTAAGGGGTGGGGGCAGGGAGGAGGCAGTGTTGCGATCCCAGAATCGCATCACTAAGGGAGCTGCAGGGACTGGCATTTACTTACCAGTCCCTGCAGCAGCCTCCCGGGGATGCAGGGAGCCCTGTGCGACCCTCGTCAGGGCTCCCCAGCCTTCAAAAAGTGAAAGTGAAGCGATCGCACTCCACTTCCGGTTTTGTGGAGACGGGGCGCGATTGCTCAGTTTTCACTTTCTAAGGCTCTGGGAGCCCTTATGGAGGATTGCACAGCGCTCCCCACACCCCCAGGAGGCTGCTGCAAGAACTGGTAAGTTCATACCAGTCCATGCAGCCCCCTTAGTGATGCAATCTTGGGGATCTTGTTGCTGCCTTCCCCTGCCCCCACCACCTTCCCTGCTTCCATGCAGGCATTTACTGCGGTTCTCAAACTCCCTGAGAGTTTGAGAATCACAGTCTTACAGGATGCAGCTTCCAGTTGAACATTGATCCAGCTGAACATTGATCTCCCATTTCTATATTCATTCATTCATTCATTCAACCTTTATTAGCATTTATAAATTCAGTGCCAAACCTACTAGACCTAGCATTCAGGTTCATCACATTTTGAAATAATCTTCTGGTTTTAAAAATATTTAAACTGCTGCTAAACTTCAGCTTTCATCTTTAGGCCACTATCCCTTGGTTCAGTTCCCTAAGAATACAGTCGGAATGAACCTATTCTCTACTATTGTACACTTCCACTCATGGTGGAACTTTTCTTTCTATAGATGTTGGTGGAGGCTGGCTAGACATGTAGTACCCTTGGTAAGTGTGGAATTTATGCTTCATAAGAGATTTGTTTTTCAAGGTGTGAGCTGGGCAATTGACTTTTTTATGATGGGAGTGAAGACCTCTGCCAAGCCCTTTCCTTTGTTTCTTTGGTTTCCAGTTGGCTTCCCACTATAATTTCCCCACCCCCAAAAGTTTCCATACATGCTCACCTTCTCTCTATCCAGCAGATATTATCAATGGCTTCAGGTGTTTTCTATTGTAATTTTTCTAAATTTCTCTAGTCAGGTAAGAGAATGTCTTACTTTTTAAACATGACATGTCTGTAATCATGCAAAAGGAACAGACAAGTACAAAACCAATGTAACAATTTCCTTGGCAAATCAGCTAATGGTTATGCAACAGAGCACTTTGCAAGGTGAAAGTTGTTCACCCCCTTTTTTAAAAGTAAAAAATACAAGTACTTGACAGTATTGAAATGCCTGGACGTTTCTTCTAACCCTTCTTGAACTCGGAATCTTTGCAAATAAACCTTTGACTCAACATTAACACAGCAGAAAACAGCAGTTGTTCCCAAGAGAACCTGACAGATTGCCTTTCATACCTTAGCAATGTCCAATTGGCATTCTCAGGAGTTCCTGACAGATGTATTTTCATGCCAAGCTAATAATTTCCTGCTATTGTCTCATGACAGAATATCCTAAAGTTGGAGCAGAAGCTGTGATTTGCAAATTGTGAGACATTTAAAAGGCAAGCGTTTGCCCACCATCTAATTTACATAAAAACTTCCAGCATTTTTCTTGTTGCTGTTACTGTTTCCTGATACCCACAAACCCTCTCTTGACCAGGAAATTGAAGAGGGAGCAGTGGTGAGACAAACGGGTAGATGAGCCTCGTCAGCCTGGAAAGGCAGCTCATCTAAGAGAAGGAAAACTCTGATCCCAAACCTCCACTGCCTTGTGGCTACATCCAGTTGTGGAAAAGGCTTCAGGAGTCAACCTCGAGGCAAAATCAGGAGCCGGAGTCCCTGAGGCAGTTCGTGGCTGTACACAGTCACGCTCTGGCAACTCCTGCGACACCGCTGGAACCAACCGTATTGGGCTCTGCCTTTCCATTGGACCATTCCAGCGACGTGGAGGGGGGGATTTGCTGCATGGGTAACAGCCTATCCTCCATACCTTCTTTACCCAGGCTTCGCGCACTGGAGAGGACACTCCAACTTCACCATACAGCGTCGGCACAACACGGGAAGCAGCAGTTACCGGTTATAAGTCTTCACTCGACTGGTGTAGAGCGTTACGCCAGGGGCTGCTTCCAACGGTGGGAGAGATCATTGCATCTCATTGGGCAACTACCGCCCACCTTAAGCTGGGCAGTCCCCAGCCAGTAAGTTGTTGCCTCGCCACGGTCCATTAACCTCACAGGGTGCGTGGGGTTTAGGGTGAAAACCGACAAGCGGATCGACAACTCTGCACCATGCAATAGAAAACAGAAAACTCCTGCCCTAAAGTTGGACACCTGGAACGTAAGGACAATGACACCTGGCTTCTCTGATGACCTGCAAGAAATAGACAACGCATGCAAAACAGCTGTCATCGACATGGAGCTGAGCAGACTGCAGATGGACATTGTCGCCCTTCAAGAGACGAGGCTGCCAGATTCCGGATCTGTCAAGGAGAGAAATTTCTCATTTTTCTGGCAGGGAAAACCACCAAACGAAACCAGGGAACATGGTGTTGGCTTTGCGGTCAGAAATACCCTGCTGAAATCCATCATCCCACCTACTGTGGGAAGTGAAAGAATTTTGTCCCTGCAGCTCCAGTCATCAGCAGGACCTGTCACTCTCATCAGTGCTTATGCACCGACTCTGTCGTCTCCAGCAGAAGCCAAAGACAAATTCTATGATGACTTGGCCACCGCTATCAAGAAGATCCCCGTAAAAGAGCCATTGTTCATCCTCGGCGATTTCAGTGCTAGAGTTGGTGCTGATAACAGTTCGTGGCCCACTTGCTTAGGTCAGTTCGGCACTGGGAAGATGAACGAAAATGGCCAACGCCTGCTAGAGTTTTGTTGTCATCACGGTCTCTGTGTCAGCAACACGTTCTTCAACACAAAGCCCCAACATAGAGTCTCTTGGATACACCCAAGATCAAAGCACTGGCACCAGCTCGACCTGATTCTCACCAGACGCTCCAGACTTCCCAGCATGAAGATCACACGCAGTTATCAGGGTGCTGCCTGTGACACCGACCACTCCCTGGTGTGCAACAGAGTGAAACTGCAAACAAAGTGACTGTACCACACGAGAAAGGAAGGAAGACCTCGCATTGATACCAGCAAGACCCGGGATCAGAGAAAAGTGGAGGAATTTGCACAAGCACTTGAGGAATCTCTTCCAGGCCTGGCCGACACAAATGCATCCAACAGATGGGAACATTTCAAGAATGCCATTTACAACACTGCCTTGTCCATATTCAGCAAGAAGACCAACAAGGCGGCAGACTGGTTTGAAGCCCACTCTGAGGAGTTGACACCAGTCATTGAGAAAAAGAGGAGAGCTCAAGCAGCATACAAGGACTGTCCCAGTGAGCGCAACCTGCAGGTCCTCCGAGCTGCTTGCAGCAAAGTCCAGCAGATTGCCAGGAGATGTGCTAACGACTACTGGCTCCAGCTCTGCTCCCAGATACAGATAGCAGCTGACACGGGCAACATCAAGGGGATGTATGACGGTATCAAGCAGGCCCTAGGTCCAACGCAGAAGAAAATTGCCCCTCTGAAGTCTGCCACAGGCGAGGTTATCCAGGATCAGATGCAGCAGATGGAACGCTGGGTGCAGCACTACTCTGAGCTATATTCCAGAGAAAATGTAGTCACTGAAGAAGCATTGAACAACATTGAGTGCCTGCCTGTGCTGGAGGAGCTTGACAGTGAACCAACCCTAGAAGAACTTCACGTGGCCCTGGACTCCCTTGCCTTTGGCAAGGCACCTGGAAAAGTCAGCATCCCTGCTGAAGTCCTAAAGTGCTGCAAAGAGATCATCGTCACTGAGCTGCATGAAATCCTCTGTCTCTGCTGGAGAGAAGGTGGAGTACCTCAAGACATGAGGGATGCAAACATCATCACGCTGTACAAGAACAAAGGCGACAGGGGTGACTGCAACAACTACCGTGGCATCTCTCTCCTTAGCGTTGTAGGAAAGTTGTTTGCCCGAGTTGCACTAAAGAGGCTCCAGGTACTTGCAGAGAGTGTTTATCCAGAATCGCAGTGCGGATTCCGAGCCAACAGGTCCACCACTGATATGGTATTCTCCCTTAGACAACTGCAGGAGAAATGCAGGGAACGACAGCCACTCTTTATAGCCTTCATAGATCTCACGAAGGCCTTCGACCTGGTCAGCAGGGATGGCCTCTTCAAGATTCTCCCCAAGATTGGATGTTCACCCAGGCTCCTCAGCATCATCAGATCCTTCCACAAGGACATGAAGGGCACTGTTGTCTTTGATGGCTCGATACCTTTCTCTCTTTCTCTCGATATCGACACTCTTTCTCTCGATACCGCGCTAAACAAACGCATCGGTAAAGCAGCTACCACGTTTTCCAGACTCACAAAGAGAGTCTGGTTCAACAAGAAGCTGATGGAACATACCAAGATCCAGGTCTACAGAGCTTGCGTCCTGAGTACACTTCTGTACTGCAGCGAGTCATGGACTCTTCATTCACAACAGGAGAGGAAACTGAACGCTTTCCACATGTGCTGCCTCACCTGGCAGGACAAAGTTCCAAACAACACAGTCCTGGAATGTGCTGGAATCCCTAGCATGTATGCACTGCTGAAACAGAGACGCCTGCGTTGGCTCGGTCATGTCGTGAGAATGGATGATGGCCGGATCCCAAAGGATCTCATCTATGGAGAACTCGTGCAAGGAAAGCGCTCTACAGATAGACCACAGCTGCGATACAAGGTCATCTGCAAGAGGGATCTGAAGGCCTTAGGAGTGGACCTCAACAGGCGGGAAACCCTGGCCTCTGAGCGGCCCGCTTGGAGGCAGGCTGTGCAGCATGGCCTTTCCCAGCTTGAAGAGACACTTTGCCAACAGTCTGAGGCAAAGAGGCAAAGAAGGAAGGCCCATAGCCAGGGAGACAGACCAGGGACAGACTGCACTTGTTCCCGGTGTGGAAGGGATTGTCACTCCCGGATTGGCCTTTTCAGCCACACTAGACGCTGTGCCAGAACCACCTTGCAGAGCGCGATACCGTAGTCTTTCGAGACTGAAGGTTGCCAAAAACATGTTACTGTTTACTGCACTTTTTAATTACTTATTTGTAGAGGTACTTGTTTCCCGTGAGTAAGATATGATTACAGCTGAGCAACCCAATTCCTATCCTCCCCACTCTACCGAAAGCAGTGGCACTAAAATGGCTAATGCTATATCCAGCAGAGCCAGGAAGGTTGCCTGAGATCTCCTCAGGGGGAAGGGGACTTTCTTCTCCTTCCCCCAAGCAAGGCCCTAGGCCCCAAAATGAGGTTACTCAAGTCTGTGCCAGCTATCCCCAGTTGGAGGATTCCCCCCCTCCATTTTTAATGAACCTTTTGTCATTTACTTGGATGTGATCAGCTGTTAAGCAAATTAAGCAAAAACAGAACAGAGAGACGAATATCCAGTAAAAACAGCGAGGGGAAAGGGAAAGTACATTTTGTCTTAAAGTTTTATTGAGTAATAACTTTCTTTAACTTTTATTGAGTAATTTGTGTTAAATTTAGGTCCAGTATTGATCTAGGCTGATCTTGCACAATCTTTAATATTTTGCTCTTGCTCATTAGTGAGACATCTGAGCCTGCATTTCATCCACCAGCTTTTTGAAGTTGGGTGAATATTGCGTGAGGGCCAGTCTCAGGGAATCCTGGAGATGTTCATCTGTCATGTTGGAATGTTGTGTACTCTTTGTCATTTTCAGATGGGAAAATGCAGATTCACACAAATAAGTTGAATTGAAACAGGAGTGTACAGTTTCACTGCATCTTCTCAAGTTGGGAAATTTGTCTCTAGGCACTAGCTTCCAAAACGATCCTTGCTCAGCACGGGTCTTGAGAAAAATGTCATTTTTAAGGGTTAATATTTCGTTTTCAAGAGATGGCTTGTTCAATGAGTAATTTTTACTGATAGCAGCTGCAGTTTCTTTAATGTCCACATCTACTTTGAATGGGTATGACAAGTACTCCACAACTGTTCCAATTTTTTGGAAGTCACAGAATCTATTTTCGAATTCCTGGAGACCAGAACAGATTTCTGTCACATACTTCTCGTTCCGAAAAACAAAATTTGGATATTGTCCCAGATGGTCCTTTTAGGAAAATGATCAAAAGTGTTTGCAAGGTCAGTCATCATTAGCTCAAATTTGCTGTTGTAGGATGAAACTGTACTCATCATCTCGCCAATGCATTTGTTTTTACCTTGTAGTTCAAGGTTCATATCACTTAATTCGCCTGTAAAGTCAGTGAGAAATGCCAGATCACATAACCACTCCTCATCTTCCATCTCTGCTTGGTCATCTCCCCTCTCCTTCAAAAAATTTATTATTTCATTCAGCAAATCACGAAATCTTTGCAGAAATTTGTGCCTACTTAGCCACCTTACATCTGTGTGCAAAATGATTTCCACTGCGCCTTCATCAAGAGTAAGATTGAAAAGCCATCTTTGAAGTGATCTTCCACAAACTGAATTTACAATTTTGAAAGTGATGTCCATGACAGTCTTTGTATTGAGTCTCTTGCTTGCCAAAACTTGCTGGTGAATGATGCAGTGGTAAGAAAAGAAATCTAGGAAGTCATCATGCTGTCTACAGAAGGCTATGAAACCGTTAGCCTCACCTGTCATTGCTCTTGCTCCATCAGTAGTGCTGGAAACAAGTCTATGCAATGGAAGATTACACTTTGTCACAAGAGAATGGAAAGAACTGAATATTTCCTGACCAGTAATACTCCCTTTTAAAGAAATCATTCCAAGTAGTTCTTTAACACTGAAGTCTTCAAAAACCATCAGGATAAAGACTAGTAACTGGGCTATGTCTCTTATGTCTGTAGATTCATCCAGTTGGAGTGAGAAAGCAACACAATTTGAAACAGCCTCCAACAATTGTTCAGTTGTGTCTCCACACATCTTTTCTGTTCGCCACACGATGATGTTTCTTGACAATTGTACATCTTGAATAGCAGCTATGATCTCTTTCTTATTTTTAAATCCTTCAAAAAGATTGTCAGCTGCTTCAAGAAAACAATCTTTTACAAATTCCCCTTCAGTGAAAGGTTTGCATTTTTTGCGATCAGGTTGCTGACCTTGAAGGATGCTATGGTTGCATTGACCGAATGTGACCATGGCTTCGTCATCAACTGTTGCTGAGTAGCCAATTTCGATTTAAGTTCTTTGAGCTTCAGTTTACGAATTTCACTTTTGGGTGGAAAATCAGCGTCAAACATTGCTATGCAGAGCCTTATAATGACGTTCCCAATTACCCTTTTTGGGCAAGGATACTGGGGCATTACAAGTTAGACAACAACACTTTCACCATGATGAAGAAGTAGTCCATTTCCCATTCATCATGAAAGTGGTAGGTTTTGCTCTTCTTTGGAACACTCATCATCGTTATACTGGGGTGACTGGATGTAAGAAGGCCAAATCTGCTATGTTAGTATAAACACTGGCTGAATCTGGTCCAAAACTGTCACTGTCCCAAAGTATTAAAGATCAACAGGAACTGAAGACCTCTGGATGATGTGCAATACAAGGACTGGAGATGCCAAAACCACACATGCAGTTCTAAAAGTAAAAATAAGAATTCATCATACTGGCACCAATAATCAAATACCACCAAACAATCATAAAAAAAACTCAAACATCTGTCCAGCAAACCAGATAAAATCAAATACCGCCAAACAAGTTCAAATACCACCACACACGATTTAACAAATTCTACACACGGTATAGAATTAACGCAAAGCCTAGGCAAAATAAAACTGCAGAGGCAAGCAAAAGTCACAGTGGTTTGAACCAATTTGAAGGCAAGGCATAGGCAAGTTAGAACAAAATTGGAAAAGCCGGCCAAAATCACCAAATTCTTGACACTTTGTTGTTGTCTGCCCGAAAACGTTTAATGAAAGCGAACTATAAAGCGACCAACGGCCAGCACATGACACAACTAATACAGTAAGTGTATTCAGTTAAAGCCCGAGTGAATGGATATTACCCGGTATATAACACACTTCTAAGGGGTGTTGGGGCGGGGGCAGGAATGGGTGATTCTGAGAGGCAGGAAACCAGGTATGACGCCTGGCCTGTGGCATCTCGTCACGGGGCATGGGCAGCAGCCCCCTGGGGTACCCACAAACTATTGGCATGAAAACAAGCGCCTCCAATACACTCGCAGGCAAGATTCCCACTGGCAGGGAAAAAAGACAGGCAAAGGA
Organism: Tiliqua scincoides; assembly: GCF_035046505.1. Classification (NCBI taxonomy): domain Eukaryota; kingdom Metazoa; phylum Chordata; class Lepidosauria; order Squamata; family Scincidae; genus Tiliqua; species Tiliqua scincoides. The sequence goes on along the minus strand of NC_089822.1, from coordinate 229,745,841 downwards.
TCAGCAGCGGCGGCAAGCCCGCGGCAGACGGCAAGCCCTCGGCAGACGACCTGCCAGCACGAGCTCTCTCCTAGCGATGGGGCGAGCTGCTAGAGAGATGGAACCAAGTGGGGCTGGTGATCTACCTCTGACCCCTCTGCGATCTACAGGTAAATCGCAATCTACCTGTTGGACATGCCTGGTATATATATAGATGCCATCTGTGACACTGAAGAACACATTTACTGCTTATATAATGCAGAAGTTAAGACAAATACCTTTACCATCTTATAAAAATGGCCATGGTTGTGAATGCGTGAGTGAATTTATAAGCACTTAGCTCCTCTCTTAAACTAAAGGGTTTGATCTTAGAATATTAAAACGTGTGCACCCTAACAGAACTGAAAATGATAATATATTATTCTCTGGAATATTCTGGAATATTTTTTGCCCTCACTCACATTTTCTGGTTTTTTCTCCCTTGAAAAGTCAGCAGTGTGTCAAAAATGTGTCACTGCTGTCATTATGCACTGATAGTATCAAACTGTACCACTATAATCAGTGCGTTTTTGTAAAAAAAGAAAAGGTGCAGGAACTAACAACTTGTTAATCTTTTATTTATTTAATTTATTTTTAAACAATTTTTTATTGGAGAAATAGGTAATAAGATACAACTAGACAACAAGTGATTAACACGTACAGAGAGGATAACAAAAAGGCATTCAACACTATTGAATACATATATATTAAAAATAAAATATTGAAATGAATGGGGACCTACCTGAAATTGGCTCATGACCCACCTAGTGGGTCCTGACCCTTTGTTAGCAACCTTCAGTCTCGAAAGACTATGGTATCGCGCTCTGAATGGTGGTTCTGGCACAGCGTCTAGTGGGTCCCGACCCACAGTTTGAGAAACACTGTTCTAATGTAAAATGCACTAAAATACACTGTGCCTACAGTTATCAAGTTAACCACTCTTTGCCAATGGCAAAAAATAGTTCAGGACAATCTTTAATCTATATCAAAGACTTGCAAAACTGAGGGTCAGAAAAACATTTTATCAAAATTTATGGTGGTTTTTTTATGCATTTGGGTTGCTGATTCCAAAAACAGCCAAAGCATAGGCTTCCTCATGAGGAAGCTCCTTGAACCATTCACTAACGAGACTATGCCATATTTCCAAAACTAGAAATGATAGGGGAAAACTGATGCCATTTTTGGAATCAACACCCCAGTGGTGTCACTAGGATTTGCATCACCCGGTGCGGGAGGCCTGTGCATCACCCCATGCAATGGGCGGGGCAACACCCCAGGTGGTGGGCGTGGTGAAGTACCATCGCCCTGCCCCCACTGATTTATTGGCTGTACCTTTTGTTAGAACACAGATATTTCAATGTGGTTTGTTTCATTGCATTCTGCATGAAATTACACATAGATTGATATAAACCATGATAGTATTGTTCCTCCAAATTCTGATTTTAGTGATTTTGAAAACTTGTAGAGTCTCACACACCCCTGTGTCAACTTACTAATAACTTATGGCAGCAGTTCTCAAACTTTTAGCACCATGTTTTGCCAGATTCCAAGGCCAAGCTCTGCCTGTAGAATTATGCCCACTTTAAGCAAATTAGCTCCCCTTCTTTCCCCCAACAAATGACCCTGGTTCTGCCCTGCAGTCCTGCTGGACCCCACCTCCAGGGTAGCTCTCCTGTTCAACCTGCAGAGGTCCTCCTGCCAGCAGCCTCCCACCACTACAGCAGACCCTTGGTCCTCAGCAGGTCTTAGGCACAGCAGCCACACACCAAACTCCAGTGTCTCCAGCAGTCTGTTCCAGCAGTCTCCAAAGTCCATTCACCAATCAGTCCATTAGCCATCAATTCCTTAGTCCATTAATCCCGTCTCCCCTGCCTCAAGCTTTCCTCCTTCTGCTGCCCACAAACCCTTCCTGCCTCAGGTCCTCCTTATATCCCTGAGGGCCCTATTGCCTTCAAGTGGCTGCAGCTGTGCAGCACACTCTCTGGAAGCCCAGGCCTTACCTTAAAGGGGCCACTGCTGACACCACAGCCTACCTCCTTTCCTGATCTACCAAGATTCCAATACACACTGGGACCCACTTTTTAGAATGACAATCTGTCCAGGACTCACTGGAAGTGATGTCATGGCCAGAAGTGACATCCTCAAACAAAAACTAAAATAAATAATTATAAATAATTAAATTAAAAGAAAGAATTAAATAAGGGGGAGCCAGTCCTGTTCCACCAAGTGAATCTACTCTAAGTCCTACTGTGGTCAATGGGGCTTACTCTCAGGAAAGTGTGGGTAGGATTGTAGCCTGTGAGCCCAATCCTATGCATGTCTACTCTGAAGTAAGTCCCATAGTGATCAATGGAGCTTACTCTGTAGCCTGCCTGCAATAACCCCCCCCCCCCAAAAAAAAAGAATCAGTGAGATTTCCAATCCTCCCCTGTGCCCAGTTTAAAGTTCTTCTATTTCAGGCAGATCAAGATAAAGACCTTCCTGGCTTTGTAAGTGCAAAATAGAAAACTTTCCCCTCGCCACCTGGAGCCTCTTTTTTTGTCCTTTTTAGTGGGGGGGGGGGGGAGGAGGCTGCCTTCTGGAGTATCTTCAGCTCCATGGGATCCGGAGCATTCTGGTGTCCTCACATTCTCCTTTGCCTGGCCTGACCAACAGCCAAGGCACGTCTACCTACTCACTAGTAAACGCGACGTGAGGCTGCTTGCTTTCCATATGGCTCAATAGACTGCAGCTGGGAGGAAGGCAGGGACCTCCTTCTCCCTTTTGTGTTTTTGGGGGCTGCATTCATTGGATCAGGACCATTCTGACGTCCTTGGAGTCCTCTCAGCTGCCCTTTCCGATGGACTACTAGCGAGTAAACGCGGCCACGTGGCTTCCTTTCTGGCTCAGGCTCACAGCTGGGAGGGATGGGACCTTCTCCGGTGTTTTTGGGAGGCTGCATTCATTGGATTGGGGCCATTCTGGTGTCGTTGGATTCCTCTCGGCCTCCTTTCTGATGGACTATGGCAAGTACACCTACTCACGAGTAAACGTGCGCTACAGCTCACTTTCACTTTCCATAGGGCTCTATTCATTTTTTCCTGCAGGGGATTGCATAAAAAAAGGTGCATTCTATTACAAAAAAAGCCCTGACTGTAATAGATTACAATGTCACATTGCATGGTCTGATTAATATGACCAGTTGACACTAACCACCTCACAATGTTTATAGATACAGGAGCCAGATTTTGGTTAGCTGTGAAAGCAAAGGGGCCAGCAATGAAAGAGAGAAAAGGAAGTGAGTGACAGACCAAAAGTTATGACCTTTTTCAGAACTTTCCCAATTCAAGTTTCTCCTCTGCTTCAAACCCAGTAGCGGCCCAATCCTATGGAAGGCTACTGCTGACAGAATGTGTGTTCCACCTGCGCAGGGTGCCATAAAGCAGCCAGTAGGAATTCCAGAGCCTTCCAGTGGATGCTGGGAGGCCCTCCAAAGCAGGTAAGCCTGGCACAGGGGGTGGAAGAACATGGGAGAGGGTTGAGTGGGGTGGAAAATGGAGAGGGAGGCAGAATGGGAAGCATTTGGGGCAGGAAATGGGTGGATTGGGCCCAGGAGAGGGTAGATTAGGGGATGGCATTTATTTATGTGACTTTGTTTGTAAACAGCTTTGTGAAATTTTGGTGAAAAGTTGTATATAAATACTGATGATAAAATGATGGTTGGATGGATCTGTGCTCAGGGAAGACTTGCAATGCTTCTAGGACTGATGTCATAAGTGCCAGTGACCAAAGCACAACATAAGCTGTGGCTTCCCTAGGGTGTTTTTTTTTTAAGGAGGACATACTTACCACCAACAGTAAGCCAGTAAACTGTCCTCATTCTGAACCTTTTAAAGAATTTCAAAGGCCCCTCACAAAAATGCCAAAGAGGCTCCCTCCCCAACCTGTTGCCACCTGCAAATTGGGCTATGAAACTGGTTGAGGCTGTTGGTATCAGCCCTAGCTGCTGCAGACCTGCAGCTACTCTGAAATATAGCTAGGTTAAAGGCATGGGAATACTCATCTCACCGCATGGCTGAAGGCTGCAGTTGATTCACTTTCCACTGTCAAATGCCACTGGGAAATTCTCTTCCTCTTGACATGAATGGGCACATTCAAGAGCATGACCATCTGCAACTTCCTTTCATTTAAATGGGGCTGGCAAAAGAAAACTTCTCAGTTGGTCACAGCATAAAGTGGGGAACCAACTCTTTCTGCTTTCTGTGAAAAGGTTTGACAAGAAGGCATGGAAAGACAACAGTCAACATGAACAAATTAACTGTATTTGTGTGCACGTGTGTATGATAATAAGCAGTGAGGAAGACTCACATTCATTTGAGCAACAGCTGAATGGGTTGTAATCACGTGGATGAGAGGAATAGTAAATGAGATTCAGAAGTTTGAGTTTGACTGTAATAGGTCAAGATGCAGATATGTTTCAGCCTCAGTGGGTCTCAGGTGGGCAGCAGTCAGTTGAACAGTTAAGAAATTGTCAGTGACATTTCTGGTCACGTCCCTTCTCCATTTCCACCAGACCTGAACAGCTCTGTTTATGCCACTATCCCAGCCCTCTACTTAACTTGACACCTTGTCCCAATTGTGTCAAAACAATGATGAGCAATGCTAAAAGTATATACAAACAGAAAGGGAAGGGGTCAGGGAAGCAGAGCCAAAACTGTGGGCACCTTATTGCTTGTTTGCAAACCTGAAAAATCATGAAGATGAAAAAAGAAGGAAAGAAAATTTTTGTGTGTGTCCAGAGGTGTTAGAAACTTGTGTGTGTTAACAAAGACTGAAGACATAAAAATAAATTGAGGTCTGGGTATCACTTTTTTCAATGTCTCTCCCTTACCCTGCTACTCTCAGGGTCCAATCCTATCCAACTTTCCAGCACCAATGCAGCTGCAATGAAGCTCTGCGATAAGGGAAGAAACTTTGAGGAGACCACCATGTCTGCACCCCCATGCAGGATGCAGCACACACTCCTTTGGCACAGCTGCATCAGCACTGGAAATTTGGATAGGACTGGACCCTCAGTTTTTTTCTATTTCTCACTCAAACACAGACATTCCACATGCTATCTACATGTCAGCTCTCTATAGTGGTGTTGTTGGTTTGCCCAGCCAATAATTAAAACCGAACTGGGGGAATGGGAGAGGCCAGACCACAGTGAATGGCTATTTTGGAGCTGTTGATTGGATAGCCAACTTCAAAGTGACTCTAACTAGGTTAACAGTAACTATGAGAGAGTACTTTTCTACAAGAATATTTATTATTTATTTATTTATAGAATTTATATCCTGCCTTTCTATCCCAGTAAAGGGCACTCAAGGCAGCTTACAAAAGAAATAATATAAAAACATAAAATGTATAAATATGTACAAAAATAAAACATTTAAAAAACAATAGAACACAATAAAACTTGGAACCCAAATTTAAAATAAAAATTTTAAAAAAATCCACTCACTCTATTAATGGTGGCTGCACTTCCACCCCCCAACTCACTTGAGATGTCAAACACATTACCCTTCAGCAGGGTTAACCCATAAACCACACAACCTCGACCACACACTCCACTTGGCATTCAGTTACTCTCACTTCACTATTATTACTACATACAATACCCCCTCTCACTGAACTCTTTTGCCCCCTGTCCCCTTCTCATGGAGCCAGAGGTCCCCACCTTCTCCTCTGTCTTCCTCTTACAGAGTTGGAGGTTTCCACCTTCTCCTCTGTCCCTCTCTCACCAAGACAGAGGACACCAGCTGCTCAGCAACAAAAGCCATAACATACAGCTGTCTGATCCACTGTCTTGATCCATGGGCAAAGAGCCCTTTGGCTTGCGCCAGAGGTTGATGTACCTGAAGACATGGGGAAGAGAAAAGGCAGTTGAAGTCCAGCAGCCGGCCCCACAGGTGTTGTGGAACACCTGTCCTTGTCCTTGTCCTTCTGAAGCCTTCTCTTCCAGCTGTTCCACTGCGTGGAGGCTGTTCCCTCTCCACTAATTCCTCCCTCCACTGCCCAGGCTGATGTACCTGAAGACATGGGGAGGAGGAGGAGAAAAGGTAGTTGGAGTCCAGCAGCCGGCCCTACAGGTTGGATATCAGTTGCATAAGCATTAATAGTTGTGAATGAAGGATAATTGAGAACGGTTCTGTTTGAACAGGCATGGGTTAAATGAAGGGGGGGAGAGAGTGTGTGTGTCAAGCTGGACTGAATTTTCTCCATCAAGATGACTCAACAGGTGGGAAGCAGAAGATTAGCAGGGAGTTTAAAACAGGTACTTAAGAAGGACAAGATGAGTTGATAGAGGTGGAGTGGGAAGAATATATATTATTTAGCCTTAGTCTGCTAGCTAGACTGGGGTACTACATCCTTCTATGAAGCTAGTCCAGGTTGCAAGGCTTTGGATTTCAGGAAAAAAAATGTAGCCAGAATGGTGCCCCTGGGTTGACTAGCTGGAATGTCAGCCAAGGAACCAAGAAGGAAGTCAGGAGAATCTGTGCACATTTGGAAAGGGAGGTCATTGGGAGCAGAGGAGTCTGACAGTGCCAGGTTGCTGGGGCCTATTGAGCAACACCCTGCATTGTGGCTTCCCAGTGACATTGCTAGGTCATTTGACACCTGGGGCCCCTAAATTTTTGTCACCCCATATGACATAATTAATTTTTCAAGTGATATCATGGATGGAAGTGACATCATTAAGCAGATTAAAATAAATACTTACAAGTAATTAAGTTAAAGGAAAACAAATAACTAAGGGGAAGCCAGTCCTGATCCACCAAGTGAATTTTCTCTGTAGCCTGCCTGCAATAACACCTCCACACACAAAAAATCAGTGAGATTTTCAGCCCCACCCAGTGCCCAGTTCAATTTAAGTTCTTATATTTCAAGCATATCAATATAAGGACCCACCTGGCTTTACAAGCCTAAAAGAGAAAACATTCACCTTACACTCTCAAGCCTCTGTCTTATTCTTTTTATGGAAGGGCTGCTCTCTGGAGTATTTGTTGTGCTCCATCAGATTGGGACATTCTGGTGGCCTCACACTCCCTTTTGCCTGACCTGACCATGAGCCAAGGCACAGTTGCTTATTTGTGAGTAAACCAGTGGTTCTCACACATTTAACACCGGGACCCACTTTTTAGAGTGAGAATCTGTCAGGACCCATCCAAAGTGATGTCATGACTGGAAATGACATCATCCAGCAGGAAAATTTTTAACTATCCTAGGCTGCAATCCTACCCACATTTATTCAGGAGTAAGTCCTATTCACTATCATTATTAAACAAATATACATAGTAGCTTGTTAAAAGTATAGGTCTGTAAAATTTCCCCAAATGCAGTCACATACTGTCGTGCCCTGCCCAAAAGGGCAGCACCAGTTGGTAGACAGGGATGGGTCTGTCCAGTGCCACTGAGACCAAATAAGCAAGACACTGAAAGGTGGAAGATTATGAAGGCTGTTTATTGTTTCAGCAAGGCATGTCTCTGGGAGACTCAGCTCAAATCCAGAAGGCATGCTTCAGAGGCGTGGGATACTTTTATACATTTCAGTCCTTTGTCCTAAAATCTAGACTTCCCATTGGCTGAAATTTCACATCATAGATGGGGCAAACTCCCAATAGGCTATAGATAACATTAGAGACACCTGATAGGTGTGTTTCAGGTTACAGGTTTCCATAAAAGGTACTCAGTGCCTGTTCATATTCCCATCATGCAATCCAATTAAAATTAATTTGACAGGTCTTCTTACTAACATCATTAAAAGAGATGATACAATGTGTTTTGCCTGGTACCTTTTATCTTATCAGCATACTTTTCTCTTGTGTTAATGTAAACATTGAACACCTGTGGGGCCTCTCTTGCAGGTGTCTTGTGGTTAGCTAGCTAGACGCTTTGTTAGTTTGCCAAGAAACATTGCCAACTGATAGGACTACCTTGACATTTTAGCAGAGCAGTTAATTTAGCAGAGCAGTTAATTTTTAAGCTTTCCCCTAAGGTCATGCTTTCCCTGTCTTCTTCTTTCTTTCTCTTCCCCCCCCCCTTCTCTGTTACACTGTTTTGATGGTTGCTACCGGTTTGGCTATCAATACAACAGTAGCATCAAGTCTAATATATTAAAAATAAAGTACTGAAATGAATGGGAACCCACCTGAAATTGGCTCGCAACCTACCTAGTGGGTCCTGACCCACAGTTTGAGAAACACTGGAATAAAGGCTTTTGCTTTCCATAGGGCTTAATACATTCATCAGCTTGGAGGAAGGGACTGCCTTCTCAGGTGTTTTTGGGGGCTGCGTTAATTGGATCAGGACCATTCTGGTGTTGTTGGATTCCTCTCAGCCTGCCCTTTCCAATGAACTAAGGCAGGTTTGCCTACTCATGAGTAAACACACAATATGGCTCTTTCCATAGGGCCCCATACATTTTTTGTTTTCTGGTTTTTCAGCCATAACTTTTGTTAGAAAGGAGATATTTCACTCCTGTTTTTTCCATTGCATTCTGCTGTAAATTCCACATCCAATGGTATATGACATGATGGTATTATTCCTAACCACCACAACGTTAGTGATTTTTGTAACTTGTGGTGTCACCCCCCCCAAGTCTAGTATCTAGGGTGGACACCCCCACCACTCACTAGCTACACTATTGTGGCTTCCACAGTGCCTCTGCCCACCTGATGGTGTGCTAGACACTGCCACTATTACTGAGGTTACCTTTGACTCTATATCCGATGTTTCCTCCCGAGTCGCTGATCTGGCTGTGCATCCTGACTGGAACGATGCAAGCATGTACTAGTGATTTATGCAGACACACAACTGACAGCCTCCATGAGCAGGTAGTTCTTCTGTGCCTCTCCAATAGATGTGATTGGATCATTCAATCAATTCCATTGCAACGGCACAACAGAATTACTCAATGAAGGCTACTGGAAGGGGGCTAGTGCAGTGTAATGAGTCAGGCAGAATTGCACCCTGCAGCCTCTTCAGTGGATATTTGGGAAGCACAAAAACTTTTCACTGTTTTCTGTATTTCTTTTCTGCAGTACATTTTTGCAGTTCTCTCATGACACACTAATGTGCCCTGGCACACTGTTTGGAAATTGTTTTACAATTACAGTTGTAAAATTACCAATATTATTGTATAGAATAACTCACAGGAAAGAAGGGACTATCATTGTAAGAAAAACAAAAAATGTGCAGGGACCATCCTTGGAATCCAGGAGCAATAAAGGGAATGTTCAGTTATTTAAAAACTGCAACTGTGCTGGCTAAGATGTTGTTCAGCACAGAAGTAGGTATAAAAAATGAAAGAATAGGAGAGTGAAAATGAAAAGTGATTACAGATGTAATATTTACGATAAGTCATTGTGGTTGTTTGCTGACAATGTAGTCCTAGCCTCCTGCATGCAAATTGCATGACAAACCTACATTTTTACCCAGTTGACTAGGATCTTGTACCGTCTTCCATACATTAAATGTACTGCCTATCTTTTTAAACTCTCCTCCCCCTCCCGTGTGTGTATACATTTTTATGTTCACATACCTAACTTCATTGCAGCATAATCTTGATGATGTCATGGGTGCTAGCCAATCAGCACTACATACAATCAATTTTCTGCTGACCTATAGAAAATTATTTTTCAGAACCTGGCCCCAGGGGGGAAAAAAGATTTCACTATACAGTACTGAATATAATAAAACTACTTATATGCCTGCCCCTACAAACTCTGTATCTGTCTTCACCATTGGTCACCATCTGAGTCATGACACAACATTTCCATGCTGGACCAGTTCTGATGATACTTACTGATCTGACTGGTCCCACACAATAAAGGGCATTTATCTCAAGATTGGCACATGTCCTGGTTCCTTCCCATGTCCAGGGGAATTTGGGCATTTTTGTGGGAGTGGCTATTTGAACAGTTGTGGGAGTGGCTATTTGAACAGTTTGAGACACTGTTTAAACTTGCTTTTAAAATAGGGAGGGGCCAGGATGTGCTCTGTGAGTGTGCCTGTCTTTTATCATGGGGCCCGTCAGATGCATAATTATCATTTGAACGAGTTTGTTATCTACAAGTCTGAAATGTTGTTCATGTATAGCCAAAGGCACTGATTTCTAAAGAAGTCTGGAAACTGAACAGTAGCATTTCCCTCCCCAAACAGAAAATGTGCCATGTGCCCCATAATGGCAAAGGTACTTTGACATTAGCTTGAAAGCTGAAAAGTAGTATGTATATATTTGTCAGGATTCTAGTACTTAAAAGAAGCAAACCTAATTGGGGCAGAAGGCTGAGCTGAGGGGAGTCCTGCCCCACTTTATGCACCTTAATTGATGGAGAGAATTTCAAGTAGTAGCAAGGATTGTGCATCTGTCCTTGCCTACTGGAAAGCTGAGCCCAACACACACATTTTAGTTTAGTTTTGCTTTCCTTACCATTGGAAAATGCCTCTGTTCCCTGCAGACTTTCAAGTACATTGAAATGTTGTCAGTTTTTTATCCAAGTCCTGAGCACTGGACAGACAGGTGCTAAAGCCCCCAAAGGCTGATTCTTATTTAAAGCTAAACTTTAGCTCAGGCAATCAGACAAGCACAGGTATTTTACAATTCCCTCTCCTTGAGCTGTGCCATGTGAACTAACCAAGAGACTGCACAGTTCCCCAGGGTCCTAAAAATCAGCCACTGTAGGCTTCTGTGCAGCTTTTTGTAGCTACAGTTACTGTCCAAGACTAGGCTGAGAAGCTGAGAAACATTTCTGTCTTCCTGACATTTGCTTAGCCTTCTGACAACATGTTCTTCATTATAGACATTCAAATTTTGACATGAAAATGGGAACTAATGACTATTCTAGTGCAATGCAGAATATACATTTACACACACACACACACATACACACACACATACACACACACACACACACACACAAACTCAAAAGGACTGCACAATAAGTTCCAGTGGCTTTGGGCTTAAAAATTTTTTTATATTAGCTGCTGTTCAAAGAATTAAACCAAAACCTCATTAGGCATACCCAAAGACTTAAGTAAACATGCCTAATGTGATAGTAGCGCAGTTTGAATTAGGATAGTTTGTGGCTGGGATGAAAGCCCTGGCTTTTTCTTATACTTTTTTGCCTACTTTTCTGTAGTTTTGTATTCTTTCAACTCACTAGGAGTTCCTGTTCAGGGTCAGCAGCCACTGAGTTGCAGAGGAATCCTGCTGTGGCATCCTTGTTCTTTGTTTGGAAATGCCATTATTCCACAGCCAAGCACTGAATATGGATTCGTGGTTCACCATCCTGCCTGGAGCAGCTATTCTGCTTAGCAGCAATAGTTGCCTTGCCCATTGGGTAGCAAACCTATCTATTTAGGTTTAAGGGATGGGATGGAGTTGTTACCAAAAAGGCTGTTTTGTTTAGGGGAATTAGTATATTAACCTTTTGGAAACTTTTGGGACCATAGGCTGGATAACAAGACAGCGTAAAGCAAAGAGATCCCTTGCCTAGCTTAATGAGGAGACTGGGAGAAAGGTAACTTTCAATCAAAGGATTATATTTTTATTGCAAAAACACACAAAGGTAAACATAATACACATGGAGAATTGATAAGTATAGATTTCTAGTACTTGTGTATAGTGTACCTAGCTAGTGGTGGCTGCATGTGCTGTGTATTTGGGTGCATCCGAAAAGGAATCAGAAACGGATAGGGTGTAGGGAAGTATTTTATGGGTTCCTTAATCTGCTAAACCCAGTTGCTGACTAAAGATGGGGGAGAAGGGAGGAATAGATAGGGAAGAAGGGAGGGAGTTTAGACGCAAGATATATTTACTTGTCCGGGGAGGGGGCAGTTGGGGGAAGAGTCCCGTGTAGGACCACTCCCGCAGGAGGGCAGTCAGAAAGAGAGCGACATGTGCTCTCAGCTTACTCTTAAGGGGTTGTGTCTGACCTAGAATGACCCGGATGTGTCGTAGTGCTGGTCTAGATGCGCATGCTCAGTACACGTGGAGTATGTAAAGAAAAGGTGAAAAGGTCCAGAAATCAGCTATCAGCAAAGCCTGACTCTGGGGGAGGGGGAGTAGCTTACTTCCTATTGCTACTGGATTTTGGAGTCTGGAGGTGGCTTAATGGCTGTGATTTAGTTAACAATAGGTGATAGACTTTGCTGCCAAAGTCCTCCTCCTTTAAGGTGTTTGCATATTCAGTGATTGACTTAAACAATAAAGACATTTCCAGTGTCTCTAGAGAAAATGAGTTTTCCCAGACTGACAAACAACATGAGAAATGAGTGAGCTTATGATTTGACTCCTTTTGTGGCCTGAAAGAGAAGTTTTAAGCCTGCATTTTAGTCCAAAATACATAACTAGATATAAAAACACAACTTGGAAGGGAAAAGGGGATTTTCACATAACAGAGTAACCCAGGTGGATTCCACTCCTCCAGTCAGGTCACTTGATGATATCAAACAGTTATATAAGCGCCAGCCCACAAGGAGTCTTTGCTGTTCTCTAGCTATTGCCCAAGTGACCCATTAATTGGGAATTCAGAGAAGAGTGCCCACTAACTCATCCACAAGTGCAAGAGTCAGGCTTTCTTGAGCAATGTAAGTAGCTTAATCTAAGAACATTGAAGGTAACTTGTGTTTAGGAATTACTGTATATTACTAGTTGCTAACTGACTGCAGTCAGCATGCAAACTTCCCTGGTTTAACCCATTTCTGTACAACATTGCATATATGCAACAGGGACCAAATGTGTACACCTGTGGGCTGGGCAAAAATGGATCGACACAGCAACATATTGGGGAAAGGGAAGGGGTCTATGGGCTGAGAGCTTTGAGTAGAATCCCATCTTTACCTGCTGGGTGTTACTGGTTACATACTGCATCTATTTGTGGAAAACGTTTTTGTGGCACTTTCCAGCCAAGCTCAGGCATTTCCTATCAGCTGGCTTGTCCTTTTTATTTATTTGTTTGTTTGTTTGTTTGTTAATACACACAGACATACGAACATATAACATACATTTAGGAGTGCTAAATGACATATACCATTACTAATTAATCATACTATATCTCCTAATCTACTTACTCATCTATTTCTACCTCTTATTGATTTATTCATTTATTTATATAATATACAATAAATTTTCCCTAATGTCCTATACTATATTTTCTAAAAATTCACTTTCTAACAAGCATCAACTAACTTCAATTGCTCATTAATATTAAAACAAAATAATCTAATTACCAAAATTATCACCTCAGCTATTTCAACTCCAATCTAATTCTCCAATCTAATTACACATTTTTTCTTTGACATAATAACCACATATAAAACGATTCTTCCACACATTTACATTTCCAGCTATATTATTTTTTAATACATTCTAATTCATATTTATCAATTTCATACGTTTTTTTTCTTCAAATAAATTTGGGCCATTGTTATTAGCTGAATAAATCCTCCAATTTTCTTTAACCCTCAGATTACCCTCAGGGTTCTTTTTCTTTCTTTCCATTTTTTCTCCTGTAATATCTTTAATAATTTATCTCTATAACAGAATCTGATAGATCCACACTTACTTATATAGGGTGTGTTCATTCTTCCAGTTAACTGGGATATATTTTCTCCTTCTTGTTCCAACAAATTTTGTGATTTGTGCACTCCTGTTACTCTGTCCATCATATCTTTCTTGATCTCCATCAGCTCCTCTTCTTCGTCCTGTTGATCATCCTGTTGATTTTCCTCCTTGTCCGCTTTTTCACTCCCTTGTTTATCTTCTGCTTATTTCTTCACAATTGTTCCTTACACACATCTATCTGTTGGGAAAGAGTCTCCAGACTGGCTTGAATCTGCAAGGACCAACTCAGTTGTTGTCGCTCCATAACAAGCAATTTCTCTGTATTAATCAACATTTTCTGTATCCACATTTCTGGGACAGAATCCATTTTGCAATTTCTCTCTAGTCCACTAGATGTCCACAATGTATTATTCTCCTTACTTCCACCATGTCATTACTACTCTGCCATCCGCATTCCTTACATACCTCTTGCAGATAACAGTTCAATGCGGTTAACGGAGAGAAAAACAAAATGAAAGAAAACAGTCTCACTTCTGTGGTGCAGAGAAAACAAAGCTCTTTCAAATCTAATGAGAATTATATTTATATCCAATTATGTCCAAGAATAATTCTGGATTTTAGTCCACACCAAGTTATAGTTGTAATTATAATCCACCATCAATTTATTCCACGACAGAGAAAAAGAGCACTTTCAACCTCCTTAAAAAGTCTCTCATCAACGCCTCCAGTATATCCAGGGCTTTTAGCCAAATCAATCAATCAAAGCCAGGGACAATATTAACACTTAATTATCTTAAATTTCCAACTTAAACTTTACACTTCACACTTTTTTTTTCTCCATATGGCATCTCAGCATGGAGCCAGCAGCTTGATTGCAGATCACTGCACCTCCCCCAATACTGTCACAAACGGTTGGATTTCTCTGAGAAGAAAGCCCCCCCCCACCCGTCGGGCTTTCAGTTTCCCAGATACCTGCATCAATGAAGATCTTGTCTCTCCTAACAAAGATCTTCAGGTCCTCTTCACACCTGCAGTATTTGGGGAAAAACAAACTGTCTCCCAGGAGCCCCTGGAGACATGTCTGTTCATCCACTGTTGGCTCCTCCTCCTCCAGCTTGTACTTTTTCTACCCACCTTTATTTCCCCCATATTGTTTAACTCCCTTTGCCTTATTTAATACACCAGCTACACTTTGACTCTTTGTCTGCTAGTCCATTCATTGATAATTCAATGGATAATTATCCATTGAATTGTCACATATCTTCAACCTGCAGGCAATACTGTAGATTTTTAATAAGAACATCTGGTGGTTCCATGCTCTCCTGGGTGTTTTTTCCTTCAGAAGGCCCCACTCTATCTGATCTCGGCAGCCTATGGTAGCAATGGATGCAAACTTCTGCCAGGACTGTACTCCTTTTCCCGACAACAGCATTAACTCCAACAGCCACCTTGGGTGCCCATTGGGTGACAGAAAGGTGGGGTAAAACTTATATAATAATATAGATAAGCTTCATGATAATGAAAACCAGATCCTAGTAATTGGAGCCTAGGTTTGGTTTGCTTCCGATTGGAGTTCATGTCATCACTAACAGCCAGACCTAACTCCTTTTCTCACTGTCCATCCTTTCCTCCAAATCTGAATAGTGGGTGGGGTGACAACAGCCAGATCTCTCTCTCTCCCCCCCCCTTCCATCTCATCCTCTATTTATCAATTGATGTGTCTTTAACTCTGCAGCAGCCCTAGCATAAGAAGCCCTAGGAAATGGTGCCTAGATCTAGCTCCTATAGAGGATAAGTCTATCAACAGTTATTATCCATCGCAGTTACTATCAACAGTTATTATCCATCGCATTGTACTCTATTGTCACTGAAAGGCTGTCTCAGAATATCAAATGCTTCCACCACATACAGTGGTGCCAGAGAAAACCCTATATCCACTATTATTATTGGAGACTGGTCTGATTTAGCTAGGATCTTCCTATGTTTTCACATTCTAAGTTAATGCTGACACACAATACAACTACATTCAAATTTATATCTGATATATCTTGTATATCTAAAGCCACATCTCTTGACAAAGTTTATAGTGCACCAAAGGTTATGATCTTAAGCAGGAGTGCCCAAACCCTGGCTCAGGGGCCACTTGTGGCCCTCGGGGACTCCCAATCCAGTCCGCAGGGAGCCCCCAGTTTCCTATGAGACTCTGGCCCTCTGGAGATTTGCTGGAGCCCATGCCGGCCCAATGCAACTGCTCTCAGTGTGATGGCAACTTGACCTCTCACATGAGCTGTGAGATGAGGGCTCCCACCGCTGCTTGCTGTTTCACGTCTGTGATGCAGCGACTGCAGTGAAGGAAAGGCCAGCCTTGCTTTGTGCAAAGCCTTTTATAGACCTTGAGCTATTGCAAGGCCTTCATTCATTCATATAAGTTCCATCTCTAACATATTTATGTAAATTTATATAAATTAATTCAAATTTTAAATGTAAATTAATTTTTTTTCCTGGCCAGTGTTTTCTCTACAATGTCAGAGAGATGATGTGGCCCTCCTACCAAAAAGTTGGGACACTCTGACCTAAAGCATCAAGCATTTTTATTAGAGTGACCTGGTGTCCATTTTTTGTCTCCAAAAGAATTAGATTGCTTGAGCAAATTTGGACACAAGTTTCCCACTAAATATGTGTTTCAGATTAATGGCTGATGTGCTTAAAACCCTTTGGGTACTTTGAAAAACTCAATCAAGAGTTAATCAGCTAGAACCACTTATAATTTGATCAGCTGCATCTGCTAACCTACTTCTGCTGTGAAATCTTAATGTTATGGGATGAAATTTGGCTGAATCTAGAAAGATCAATATGCCTGATCTGAAATGCTCTGTCTTTTCTACAGCCCAGTGCACTAAATACAGCAAATCCAACACACCTCTTTGTCTTCTACCACATCAGAACTAAAACATGGGGATTCACGCTGGGAAACTAATTGTGGAGAATCCTGTCAGTTCTCCAAAATTATTTATTTTTTCATGTGCCCTGGTGGCCTCCAATTTAGTAATAAAGAAACATTTTGTCATTTTCAATATAGAAATTTATGTCCAAATATTCACTGCATTTGACATGGCCCAGGTGTCAGAGATGTAATTTGTGTTGCTGTGAAACTTGGGTTAATTGGAACACAGATTGTTCTTGTCAGAGATATGGAATGTTTTCCCCTGCTAATTCATTCACAGGGAGAACATATGTAGTTTCTGACAGATCAGAATTATCCTCTCCAGGGAAGTGAACTGTCTGCATTTTGCCTGTAGAAATGCACAACAAATTTTGCTCAACTTATCAAAAGTGTTTTGGCTGCTCTCAAAGCATTTCTTCTGAGGGGATGCCTCCACATTTGCTTCAGTGTTTGATTTGAGTGAAATCTAGAACAGAAACTTTGCTAGTCTTGTTATGCTTGGGTCTTGTCTCAACATTCCTTAGCTGTTTCATCTGAAAGTGAAGCTCCACAGTTGCTTAGAATGTTGTAGGTAAAATGATGGTGTCAACTCTACCTGCAGTGCATGACACAGATTTGTGTAATTTGTATACATCTGTATCCTTTTCATATGAGCCTGGGCCTCTGATGTCAATCTGAAAGCTACCAAAGAATGGGAGCAGCCATTCTTGCTTGCTTTTGCAGAAAGCTTGCTTTTGTGGTTCAATACTGTCCATCTCCCTCCCTCCCCACATTGATGCAGCAGCAGAAAAATGGCAACCGCTGCATCCTATGGGGGGAGGGAACAGTTGTGGATCTCCCCTCTGGGTAAGGAAACTATACCCGGGGGTAAGCCTCCACAGTGTGGTGGTGGTCTATGTAGACCTGTGCTAGATAAATAGCTGGCACAGGTCCACATGAACCCACACAATGGGATCAGGTCCAGGAAGGGGGACAGAGTATCTGTGGCACTGGCACCACCAATCCCACCCCCCTCCTGGGCCTGATCTTCCCATCCCCGTCCCACTGCTACCCTCCCACCACCCCATTTCACCCCCATTCTACCCTCCCCCACCCATCCTGCCTCTCCTGCCGACTTCCCTGCTATAGCAAGCAGCAGGAGAAGTGCTGAAGCAGGCAAGAAGGTGCAGGCCTTCTCACAGGCGCTGCCAGCAGCAGGCCAAGTGGTGGACTTTTTGGAGTGCCTTTTACAACTGGTGCTGACTGCTTTAGGGCAGTCAGTACAAGCACAGGACACGCACTGCCACTGGGCAGTGCGCATAAGATTGGAGCCTCTTTACATGTGATCAGAACTAGCCCCCAAGTTCTGTTACTGTGCTGTTTCAACATCATAAGATTAATCCATTTACTACCTGGGCAGTAAGTGTACCAAAAAGGTCTCTGTTAATTTGTGAAAATAACTATTGAAGGGTGCAATCCAGGAATGGGCCAGCGCAATTCCCTTTTGCTGGCCCAGAGGCTGCAATCCTATATACACTTATGTGGGAGTAAGCTCCACTGACTATAATGGAACTTACTTCTGAGTACACATGCATAGGATTGGACTCCTAATCACTAAGAAAAGGACAATATAGTATTAAATCACATGTTCATTTTTTTAAAAACTAGACAGTGAGGCAGTGTCATGCCCAGAGGGGTGCATGGGGGACGCCCCAGGCACTGTGCTTGGACTGCAATCCCCTCTCCCCCCCCCCCATGCACCGAGACCCACACTGAGAGTGGTTGCAGGGGCACAGCCACTGTCAGCTCAATTCCATGCCACTATGAAGGCTACCCGCCTCCCCTCCCCTTTCTTTTAAGGAGGGGAGGGGTGCCCCTCTGATCAGCAGGGAACCATGCTGAAGTGGCTGTGCTTCTGTGCTTCAGCCTGATTCCCAGTTGCATCTGAGGCTGCTCTACTCTCCTCCCCTTTAAAAAAAAGGAAGGAGAGGAGGGCAGCCCTCAGATGTGGCGGAAAGTGGCTTGTGCCTCCTCTGATTTCGGAGGAGATGTGCACTGCTTCTCTGGCTGCAACGGAGCCTTTTGTGCCACTTCTAAGTGGCACAAAAGGCTCCATCAGAGTGCTTTGGGGCCAGTGGAAGTGGTGTCCAGGAGGTGAGTGCATCCTCTCTCCTGGGAGCTCTTCCAGTGACCCCAAAACACTCTCATGGAGCCTTTCATGCTGCTTAGAAATGACACAAAAGGCTCTATCATAGCCTGAGCTGCCTCCTTTCTTTCCCTTTTTTTTCAAAGGGAATGGAGGAGGCAGCCACAGGGAAGTAATTGCGCTGACAATGATGTCACCGCAATTACTTCTGAGCTAGGGTGGAGGGGACAGCAAAGGCTGAGGTAGCCCTGGCTGGGGAAAAGCCCAGGACTGCCTCTGCAGGGAGGGCTACTTCCTCCTGGCCACTTTACCTGGCTTTTCCACTTTGCTTCTTCATATAGAGTATATGGAATTAGAGGTTTATCCTATGCTGTCAGATGAGAGAAGATGGGTTTCGAAGGAATGGCCTGCTGATAACTGACCATTGGCTTCAATTCGTTTACACAACACAGTACTTGTAGAGAATTTCCCAACAATAAATTTCACATGGAAACTCCAAAAAAGCTTTTTAAGGTGCCAGTTCAAATTCTACAATCTTAACACTCATTTTTGATGATGTTTTATTTCAGCATGTGAACATTTGATGTGAATGGTGTGTTGGGCATCCAGAGAAGTCAATGCTCTAGCAACAGGTATGATGGCTATGTAAAATGACTGGCTGTCCCTCTCCTGTTTCCCCACAGGAGAACTGGGTCTTCACCTAGCCACTGCAGGAGGTACATACATAGCTAGTCCACACATACATGTATTCTCTATTCCTTCATTTTGCTGCATCAGTGATTTTCAACCAGTGTGCTGCAGCACACTGGTGTGCTGCAAATGGTCTACAGACGTGCCACAGGAAGTTGGGGGAAGATCATTTACTAGTAGGGCCATTTGGAGATGTGAGCCTGCCCCCCAGCAGCACTATGGTGTGCCTTGTCAATTGTCAAAAAATGGATGACGACAAACACACTGCCTTGACAAACACACAGCCTCAGTCTTGGGGGTAGAATACAGCCATCTCGGCCAGTAGCCGAGACCATGACCATGATTGGTGTCCTTCATGAATTTGTTTAATCCCCTTTAAAGTCTCCTAGTGACCATAACAACATCTTCTGGCAGTGAGTTCCTATGATTCCAGGTGACAGGGTTCTGTTCGATCTGTCACACATGCAAGTCAAGCATCCTGCAGTCCTAAGCATGCTTACCTAAAAGGAAGCCCCACAGTGATTTGGAGGTGGGGCTGTAGGTTTTGTTCTGATGAAGCAGAAGACATGCTGGATTTGCCTGCAGAAGGCCCTTCCATACCTTCTGTATGGAAGGTAAACATCTCCATGCAGGGCTTGGAAAGGCTCCTGCCACAACCCTAGGGAGCAGATGAAAAACATATGAGCTAGATGGACCAACACATGAATTACTGACACATTAGCAGCACCATTCAATCTATTTATGTACCAGCATGTGGGAACCAGCCCACAGCTCAAGCTGTTACAGAAGGGGATGTTTTCCTGCGAAGTCTCCTGATCCTTTCATCTGCATCCCACAAGGTAGCTGTTTCTTCATATTATTGTCAAGCAATGGACACAGTGAATGAACCTGTTCAGATGAACTTGTTTTCTGTTAGTTTTAATCTATGAGTTCAGAACCTGTTGATATACTGGATGCTTACTTTGTATTTCTGGATTTGTTATTAATACTGTATGTTATGTACTCTTCTCTTCATGGAGTAATAGGAAACTAGTAATAGTACCATAGGGGTCAGTACCCTTTGAATAAGAGAGCATTGGGGACTAAGGGCCCAAACCTACCCAACTTTTCAGTGCTGCAATGAAACCCTGCAGTAAGGGAACAACTCCTTCGGTGACTGTCCCACCACCATAGAGTGCAGTGCATGCCACACTGGCACAGCTACATCAGTGCTGGAAAATTGGATAGGGTTGGGCCCTATGCATGTCTACTCAGAAATAAGTCACACTGGAATCAATGCGGCTTACTCCTAGTTAAGTGTGGATAGGACTGCAGGTTGAGGCTGCAATCCTATCCACACTTAACTGGGAATAAGCCCCATTGACTAAAATGAGACTTACTTTTGAGTAGTCATGCAGAGGCTTGGGCTGTTACCGTCTTTGGTTTGCTTATAACAGCACAAGCAGCACATGTTGGAAACCAGCCGACTCCTCATAGTAGGCAGCCATTCTACAAGCCCTGTAGCAGATGCCCAAAGCTCCTTCTCCAACGTAGGAGAAGGTCTTCTCCCAGGTTCCCCTCTCAAACGGAAAGGCAGAGTGACTCCAGAACAGTTTCACTGCCACTTAATCCAAGCTAGATGGGAGTGACACTTTTCCAAATTCTGCTGAGCAGGTCATTCTCAAACCTGGAGAGAATCCCAGGAAGCCACCTGCAGTCTTTAGCTCCCATTGAGAAACATCAGCCAATCATAAGAACATAAGAACATAAGAACAGCCCCACTGGATCAGGCCATAGGCCCATCTAGTCCAGCTTCCTGTATCTCACAGCGGCCCACCAAATGCCCCAGGGAGCACACCAGATAACAAGAGACCTCATCCTGGTGCTCTCCCCTACATCTGGCATTCTGACTTAACCCATTCCTAAAATCAGGAGGTTGCGCATACACATCATGGCTTGTACCCCATAATGGATTTTTCCTCCAGAAACTCATCCAATCCCCTTTTAAAGGCGTCTAGGCTAGACGCCAGCACCACATCCTGTGGCAAGGAGTTCCACAGACCGACCACGCGCTGAGTAAAGAAATATTTTCTTTTGTCTGTCCTAACCCGCCCAACACTCAATTTTAGTGGATGTCCCCTGGTTCTGGTATTATGTGAGAGTGTAAAGAGCATCTCCCTATCCACTCTGTCCATCCCCTGCATAATTTTGTATGTCTCAATCATGTCCCCCCTCAAGCGTCTCTTTTCTAGGCTGAAGAGGCCCAAACGCCGTAGCCTTTCCTCATAAGGAAGGTGCCCCAGCCCCGTAATCATCTTAGTCGCTCTCTTTTGCACCTTTTCCATTTCCACTATGTCTTTTTTGAGATGCGGCGACCAGAGCTGGACACAATACTCCAGGTGTGGCCTTACCATAGATTTGTACAACGGCATTATAATACTAACCGTTTTGTTCTCAATACCCTTCCTAATGATCCCAAGCATAGAATTGGCCTTCTTCACTGCCGCCGCACATTGGGTCGACACTTTCATCGACCTGTCCACCACCACCCCAAGATCTCTCTCCTGATCTGTCACAGACAGCTCAGAACCCATCAGCCTATATCTAAAGTTTTGATTTTTTGCCCCAATGTGCATGACTTTACACTTACTGACATTGAAGCGCATCTGCCATTTTGCTGCCCATTCTGCCAGTCTGGAGAGATCCTTCTGGAGCTCCTCACAAGCACTTCTGGTCTTTACCACTCGGAAAAGTTTGGTGTCATCTGCAAACTTAGCCACTTCACTGCTCAATCCTGTCTCCAGGTCATTTATGAAGAGGTTGAAAAGCACCGGTCCCAGGACAGATCCTTGGGGCACACCGCTTTTCACCTCTCTCCATTGTGAAAATTGCCCATTGACACCCACTCTCTGCTTCCTGGCCTCCAACCAGTTCTCAATCCAGGAGAGGACCTGTCCTCTAATTCCCTGACTGTGGAGTTTTTTCAGTAGCCTTTGGTGAGGGACCGTGTCAAACGCCTTCTGAAAGTCCAGATATATAATGTCCACGGGTTCTCCCGCATCCACATGCCTGTTGACCTTTTCAAAGAATTCTATAAGGTTTGTGAGGCAAGACTTACCCTTACAGAAGCCATGCTGACTCTCCCTCAGCAAGGCCTGTCCGTCTATGTGTTTTGAGATCCTATCTTTGATGAGGCATTCCACCATCTTACCCGGTATGGATGTTAGGCTGACCGGCCTATAGTTTCCCGGGTCCCCCCTCTTTCCCTTTTTAAAAATAGGCGTGACATTTGCTATCCTCCAATCTTCTGGCACCATGGCCGTTTTGAGGGACAAGTTGCATACCTTAGTCAAGAGATCTGCAACTTCATTCTTCAATTCCTTAATAACCCTTGGGTGTATGCCATCAGGGCCCGGTGACTTATTGATCTTTAATTTATCAATGAGGTCTAAAACATCTTCTCTTTTAACCTCTATCTGACTTAACTCCTCGGTTAGGAGGGGCCGTTCGGGCAGCGGTATCTGCCCGAGGTCTTCTGCCGTGAAGACAGATGCAAAGAACTCATTTAATTTCTCTGCCATCTCTAAGTCTCCTTTTATCTCCCCTTTCCCTCCCTCACCATCCAGAGGGCCAACCGCTTCTCTGGCGGGTTTCCTGCTTCTAACATATTTGAAGAAGCTTTTATTATTCCCCTTAATGTTGCTGGCCATGCGTTCCTCATAGTCTCGCTTGGCCTCCCCTATCACCTTCTTACATTTCTTTTGCCACAGTTTATGTTCCTTTTTATTCTCTTCATTAGGGCAAGACTTCCATTTACGGAAGGAAGCTTCCTTGCCCTTCACAGCCTCTCTAACTTGGCTGGTTAGCCATGCGGGCACCCTCCTGGATTTAGTGGAACCCTTCTTTCTTTGCGGTATACACCTCTGCTGGGCCTCTATTACTGTTGTTTTAAGCAGCCTCCATGCACTCTGGAGAGACTGGACTCTTTTTACCCTCCCTTTCAACCTCCTTCTAACCAGCCTCCTCATTTGAGGGAAGTCCGCCCGTCGGAAGTCAAGGGTTTTTGTTAGAGATTTGCCTGGTATTCTTCCCCCAACGTGCACGTCAAAACGGATCGCAGCATGATCACTGTTCCCCAATGGCTCAGTAACGTTTACATCTCTAACCAGGTCCTGCGTACCGCACAAAATTAAATCCAATCGTCCGAACATAGGATGGTATTCCGGCGCCGCTAACAAGATCTCTGCTGCCCTTTCTAGAAGCACAATGCATTTCATGGAGCCACTTCAAGAGAGTCACTCTGCAGAAGGAACAGGTGACGGGATCGGGGTAGACACGGAAAGCGGTTTGAGCTCAAAAGTCGCGCGCCGGGCCTAGGGGGAATCCCTGTTATTCCTGGTAACAGGTGGAGGATGGACCGGCTTTCCTGGGAGAAGCCGCGGAGAGGCAGGTGGCGGGCGGGGATCGCGCCCGAAGAGAGACGCTGCTTCCAGCCCGCCGGGCTCCTCCGCTCGCCTCGCCTGGCCGCCGCCCGGCTGCGTAATGACGCGCGGGGAGAGGAGAGCCGAGCCGCGGCGAGGCGAGCGGAGGAGGTGGGCAGAGCGCGCGCAGGAGGCGGAGAGGCGCCGACCGAGCCCTTAAAGCGGCCGCCCAGCCTCCCTCGCCCAGTGCCGAGCGCCGGAGGAGCGCAGCGCGGCGGGCAGGCAGGCAGGCTCTCGTGGGTCGGCGGCGGCGCAGCGGGTGCCCGAGGAGCCGGCCGGCCGGACCTGCCTCCCGCCCCCGCTCGGGGAATCCTCCCGCTCTCTCCTGCTCCTCCTCGTGCTCCCGCCGGCGAGAATGCTGCCGGGGCCGGGGCGCGGGTGGTGGCGGCGGCGGCCGCTGCCGCTGCTGAAGTTGCCCTGGTGCCTGCTGGAGTTCCTGCTGTCGGCGCTGGCGCAGGGCCAGGAGATGTACGCGCCGCACTCCATCCGCCTGGAGGGCGACCTCACCCTGGGCGGCCTCTTCCCCGTGCACGCCAAGGGCCCCGGCGCCGGCGAGCCCTGCGGGGACATCAAGAAGGAGAACGGCATCCACCGCCTGGAGGCCATGCTCTACGCCCTGGACCAGATCAACAGCGACCCCGAGCTCCTGCCCAACGTCACGCTGGGCGCCCGCATCCTGGACACCTGCTCGCGGGACACCTACGCGCTGGAGCAGTCGCTCACCTTCGTGCAGGCGCTCATCCAGAAGGACACCTCCGACGTGCGCTGCACCAACGGCGAGCCGCCCGTCTTCGTCAAGCCCGAGAAGGTGGTGGGGGTCATCGGCGCCTCGGGCAGCTCCGTCTCCATCATGGTCGCCAACATCCTCCGCCTCTTCCAGGTAGGGCCCCGGCAGCAGGTGGTTGGCAGCCGGGCCAGGCGCCCGGGAGAGGCGCTTCGGAGCGCTGGAGAGCGCGGAGTTGCATAAGAGCCCCCGTGTCCCGCCCCTGCTCCGGGGTCCCCCACTTGCTGCAGAGCTGCCCTCCTGCCCAGCTCCGCTACGCCGGGAGGAGCGTTCCGGCTTTCTGGGCGCTGCTCTCGGTGCCTGGAGAGCGCCTGGACTGACGATCCCGTTCGTGTGAAGGGGGGCACGAGCGGGATTGAAGTGGGGGGTTTGCCTCGCGGCGAAATGCTGCGGGGCGAGAGGCGGGCGGGCGGGCGGGGGGTCTGCGGGAGGACTGTGTACTAGTTGCTTCGGGTTGGCGTGGGAGCCCCGCGGGCAGGGAGTCGCCTCCGCCCTCCGCAGATCACTTGCAAGACGCGTGTGCGTGTGAAAGTGCGGCGCTTAACCCGGGTCGGCTTGTGCGTGCTGGAGAAACTTTCCGGAGAGTACCATCCATTCACCCGCAGCTTGCCTGTTCCCTTTATTTCCCTTCTGGTCTCCGTGTTTTCTCTCCCGTTCGTGGAAAGGGCTGTGTTGAAAGGGAGGAGGAGGAGAGACGTCCTGCCAGGGATTCTGGTGTAGCTGCTGGGCCGGCAGTGCTTGCCCCCTTCTTTTTCTCCATCCGGACGGGTAGCGTGGAAAGCGGATGCGGAGGAGTTGTGAGACGGTAACGGAGTGCCGGAGCGCTTGGTCAGTTTCTCCAGCCTTGAGCCTTGTCCACTTCGGAGGCTTGTCCACTTGTGCAGTCCAGTCCAGTGTCAGTGCAGGAAGGGTGTGTGTGTGTGTGTGTGAATGTGCTGCTTTATTTCGCTACTGTGTTAACCTTTCCATACCTCCTCCCTGGGCTCAGCTTCTCCCCCTCCCCCAATCGGCTTTCCCTCCGGGTGCTGCTGAACCAGGCAGACTAGCGAGCTGCGCTACCGCTTCCCTCCCACCGTCCCCGGGGTGCGAAAACGCGGGGAAAGTGCTCTCCATTCCGGCGCCATCCGCGCAGGAGAGAGGCACGGGCCGGGGTTCAGGAAAGGCCTGGAAGGGGGAGGCTCTCCGCACCAGAGCAGCGCTTTGAGCGGGGGAAGACGTCTTGATTTCCAGCCTTGAACTTGGAGGGGGCCCCAAAGCGGACAGGAGGGCAGCACTGCTGAGAAAGGCTCCAGGGGGGTTTCTCCCCCCCCCCTTGTTTCCAAAGTCTGATCTTGTCTCCAAAGTCTCTGCTGGGCCCCGCCAGCCCCTCCGGAGAAGCCCGGTCGTGTCGAGGCTCGTCTGCGAACGGCATCCGCTCCGAATCCGAGGAGGGTGGGGGAGGCGAGAGCGAGCGAAGGAGGAGGAGAGCGCAGGGTCGCTGCCCAGAGCGGGGCTGGCTGGCTGGGGCGAGGCGCGGAGGCGCAGCCACTTGTAGGTCCTGCGCCGTCGAGTTGGGGGCCGCCCATCGGGCTCCCGAGGCGCTGCCCGTCCTGGATCCCCCGTCCTGCTTCTGGCGCCAGGCCGCCGGTCTCTGCAGGGCTTGAATCCAAGAAGCATCGCCTTGCGAGGGCTGAAGGGGAGAGAAGAAGGGGGATCGAGGTGCCTGCTGGTCACGCGTGGCGAGGGTGAAGCAGGTGGACCGGTCCCTGGGACCCCGTCCTTCCTTGCTTGCTGCAAGGCAGGAAAGCAGGCACCTGCGGGCTCAACCGGCCTCCTGGTTTCTGCAGGCATCTCCCTCCTTCCCCACCCCACCCTGCCTCTCATTCTCTTTCAATGTGGTGCTTCCAGCTCCAGAGTGTGAGATGCCTCCGGAGGCGCCCAGCACTGCTCACCAACCATCGCAGATGGAGCGAGGGAGTGAGAAAACCAGCAGCAGCCACAGCAGCTCCCTCGCTAGCGGGGGGGGGGGGGCAGATTTATTTACAGTAATTCCTTGACAACCCTTAATGGAGAGCAGTAAGATGCCATCCCTGGGCATCTGGACTCCTTTGCTGAACTGCATTTCTAGCCAGATGTTTTCCCTGCCACTTTGACTGTATCCACTATCCTGAAAGTTTGAAAAGGCACTGCTTCTATTCTCCCCATCAAGGTGGATTTATTTCAGCCCCCCCTCCCCTTCTTTCTGGCAACAATGGCTCTGTCACTCATTCCACAATCCATACACCTGCAATCTTTGTAACTGGGCCTTAGCATCTACTGGTCAATGTTAAGAGAGCTGTGGCTTCTCTGAGACATCTAGCTGGGACTTTCTCTCTGATTGATGGGGACTGTTTGCCTGTAACTTTTGCTCTCTCTCACTGGAAAGACAGCTTGTTCATATCCCTACAGCACAGAGGATCATAGCACACCCCAGCAGGGACAATGGTCATCCTATTAGATTTATAGTTTGAGTGGAATAGTAGTCTCAAGGGCCAATCCTGTCCAATTTTCCATTGTCAGTGCAGTTGCACCAATGGGGTGTGCACTGCATCCTGTGGTGGAGGGGCAGTCACTAGGGCCTTCTCAAGGTATAGGAACATGTGTACCCTTACCACAGGGCTGCACTGTGGCTACATCGGAGCTGGAAAGTTGGATAGGATTGGGTCCTCAGAATGGCAGAGAAGCTGACTCCTTTCTCTCCTGTGTGATCTGTTAAGTACATATGATATGTCATGGGTGAGGATGAGGAAGAACTCAGTTTATGTCAGTGGCCTTGCTGGGGGGTGCAGGCCGCACCAGGCAACACACACAGGGGGGTGGTGTGCACTAGTGACCAAAATCACTAAAATTGTGGTTTGTAGGAATAATATGTTTCTATCAAAAATTATGACCAAAAAAACAGAAAATAAAAATGCAACTGTTTTGTGTAACAAAAAAGTACATTTTCTTAATTCAGAATGGACCAATGAGACTGATTGTTCACAGAACCAATGAGATATTATTATGATACAGCATGGAACCAATAAGGTGTTAGTAAAGTGACATCTGGTGCAGGTGACACCATTAGTGACCAAAACAGCTAAAACTATGATTTGTAGGAATAATGCTACCACGTTATATACCATTCAATGCATAATTTATAGCAGAATGTGATGAAAAAATTGTGTTGAAATATCTGTGTTCTATCAAAAAGTATAGCCAAAAAACCAGTGGGGCGGGACAATGGTATATCCCCAAGCCCACCAGCCGGCTCATTGCGGTACCCACTGCATGGGAGGAGATCCATCATGGGGTGACATGCTGGCCTCCAGCATCAAGTGATGCAAACGCTAGTGGTTTGCCCACTAGGTTTAAGTTCCTAGTTCCAAACCCACTGGTTTATGTTCCTAATTCAGAGTTTCAAGGGTGATGGTGACATGAGATTTATTTTGGTTCATGGCAAGGGGGCTAGGGCGAAAGTGAGGAAGACCTAGTTAAGCAGTGTTTGCTTTTCCACAAGTTCAAAATCGTCATCATCATCATCTTCTTCTTCTTCATCAAGCTACCACAACCTACTTTTCCTGAGGAATCTCAGGGCCCAATCCTATCCAATTTTCCAGCACCAGTGCAGCTGCAATGCAGCCCCAAGGTAAGGGAATAAATGTTCCCATACCTTAAGGAGGCCTCTGTGACTGTCGCCCCACCACAGGATGCAGTGCATGCCCCATTGGCACAGCTGCACCAGCACTGGAAAATCACATAGGATTGGGCCCTCATCCTCCAGTTTTCTGCTTCATCCATGTCATCATGACATAATAACTGCTATGTCTCCAGCATTGTGGATCTTACATAATATGATGGTATGAAAGCAGAGATAATAAATCTGCTGATTTGAATGCAGGTTCTTAAGGCAATAAGTTGACACATACATGGTGGCTATGGGCCTAGTACTAATTTATGATGAATCTCACATCATAAGCCTGTTATCTCATTGCCAAAAATCCAGAAGCTGCTTCCAGTGTGCATTGCTTGCATTTGAGTTGTACTGTGTGAACTTTCCTTACAGCTCACATGCTGATTTTGAGCCATGCTCCCCAGTCCTCCCTGTCTGACAGCTTTTAAAGAGATAGCAAGTGAAGCAAAAGAAGCAAATCTCGGACTACAACACTGGATGAGGTGATAGAGTGGGAGTAGATAGGGGAGTGGTGAAGCTATCAACTTGAATAAGTTCCATCTCAACTAATTGCTCCATCTCAACCCCAAGCTCTGCCCACTACTTGCAATGTGGGAAAAATATACTGAATATACTGATTTTAGAAATGGGCTCCTGATTTTAGAAATGGGCTATGTCAGATGCAAGGGAGGGCACCAGGATGCAGGTCTCTTGTTATCTGGTGTGCTCCCTGGGGCATTTGGTGGGCTGCTGTGAGATACAGGAAGCTGGACTAGATGGGCCTATGGCCTGATCCACTGGGGCTGTTCTTATGTTCTTATGAATTATCTTACAGGTCTTCCAAATTACTGATAAATTGTTGCTGCTGTTTTGCTTGTTCTTGCCGTAACTGAGAGTGATTCATAAGTGGCTCTTCTCAAGAATTGCTCTTTGCAATAGGCATGAATAGGCTGTTCATCAACATTAAGCAGATTACTTCCTCCCACCCACCCCACTCTGTTCCCCTCTTTCTTCAGGTCACTGCAAGTTAAATCCCACTCATCAATGTTTACACTTTCCAAAGACTTATTTAGGAGAGAAAAGAAATATTATTATGATTATGATTAAGAAATCTAATCATGATTAGATTATGATCAATGTGCCAAGGACACTGGTACTGGCAAGAGGAATCCTATATCATACTTCAATATCTTTAGGAACAAATGCTGAAGGATTAATCAGTATTTGAGAAACAAAGTTTATTTCATAACATTGCAATCTTCTCATGCACTTGTGGTGAATATCCTTTATTTGCCCCCATTCTTTGCCTACTTCTTCACCTGTTTTGAACCTTCCTGGAGGCCCTTGTATGGACTTCAGAATCCTGAAGAGGTTCCTGAGTCAGCTCAAGGCAGCAGCTATTACTGCTCCATTGTTGTTGCCTTCCATCTTCTCCAGCTGATCAGAAATTGGACATTTATCCAACTTGTTCAGCCATGATCTCTACCTGACTCTGCAAATATCAAGAGTTCAGCTGACGCTTTTCCTAGTACGCAACCCAACAGGTTAAATCTGATTGTTTGCTTGTAGGTTATAGAAGGCAGGGTCTTGCAATCCACTGTTCTCATTTGCTCTGGGCCAACATCAAGAGCATCTGAGGCATCTGGCCAAGTGTGGGTGCAGGCCCAAGATCCTGGATTAGCTGGGAGTCTAATGACATTAACACCATGGCGCTTACTCTGAGTAATCACACATGATTACACAGTTTCAGCCCAATGCTATTATCAGGCTGCGCAGCTAGAATTCTTATTCCAGCAGCACAGCCTGACTTGCACCATCACAAAATGAGTTAGGACAGACAAAATAAAATATTTCTTTACTCAGTGTGTGGTTGGTCTGTGGAACTCCTTGCCGCAGGATGTGGTGACGGCATCTGGCCTGGGCGCCTTTAAAAGGGTATTGGACAAGTTTCTGGAGGAAAAATCCATTATGGGTTACAAGCCATGATGCGTATGTGCAACCTCCTGATTTTAGAAATGGGTTATGTCAGAATGCCAGATGCAAGGGAGGGCACCAGGATGAGATCTCTTGTTATCAGGTGTGCTCCCTGGGGCCTTTGGTGGGCCGCTGTGAGATACAGGAAGCTGGACTAGATGGCCCTATGGCCTGATCCAGTGGGGCTATTCTTATGTTCTTATGCTACCGGGCCACTGCTGAAAACGGCAAGCGCCCTCCCAGATCCCAGTAAATCATTGGCGGAAGTGGATCATGGGTGGGGAGGGGGAGGAATGGGGCATGGGGGGAAAGGAACCCTGGGACAGAGAGGGGAAGGGATGGGTGGATCCAGTGGAGGTCATGCATGCTGGATCTTATCCCCACAAACCTTTCTGCCCCTTTTCTCTCCTTGGATATATGCCATCAAAATGGGTGGTGTATATAAGGATTGCCATAGGCAGCCTAAGGATTTATATGGAGGTAAGTACTATTGTTTTTTACTAACCTTCCATTTGCCTGTCAGGTCACCCACACCACCACCACCATAGCATGCAGTACCATGACAAAGAGGAGGACAGAACTGAGCTGTCAGTATTTTCATTTTGCCTTTTGACTTCTGTGCCAACCTTTGACCCAAGCCCCCTTCCACCTTGTTGCCTTTGCAATTGCTTCATTTTTGCATGAGCCTGGTTCTCTTCTTTTTGTTCTCTTTCTATCATTTAGTGTCATTTTAAAACTGTTTATTAAACTCCTTTAATTCAGAGCACATTTGCAACCCAGTCCTAACAAACTTTCCAGCATCTATGCAGCCATGTCAATGGGGCATGCACTGCATCTTGTGGTGGTATTGGGCAGTTATGGATGCCTCCTCAAGGTAAGGAAATGGTGTTTCCTTTCCAGGGTTCCATCAGCCCTGCAAAGTTGGTTAGGAGTGGGCTGTTAAGAGTCTTGATTTTCTCTAGGACACTAAAGCGGGATCTAGGAGTGAATCTCACTCCAAGACTCCTCAAGAGCTGAAAGGATGTGAGGGAATTCACTCACCACTACCAGTGGTTTAGAAATGAAATGGAAAAGAAACCAAGTGTGACCTGAAATGTGCCAAGGAGTGTCACCCACACTGAGGATACAGAAAATAAATGGGAAATACCTTCTCAGATACTTCCTGCTTCCCTCAACTCCAAGGATTGCATGGAGATGGTAAAGATTCAGTTCTAAACCAACAACCCTATATATTTGAATGCCGTAAAATGTGTTAATTATATTCATATGTGTGCAGAAATACAAACAGTCTGCCTTCTGGGATAGGGGGCAAGTTCTTCTCTCCCAAAGTGTACTTTGAGATTGCAGCCCATTTACTTTGCTCCAGGACTTTTTGAGAATCCACATTGGTCTTATTCCATCCTAGTAGTTCCATCCGAGTTCCCAATTTTGGTCACACTGGAGTGTGACAGAGATATGACCTAGAATTGGTTTCTACAGGTATAACCTAATTATCCACATATTTTTTTACCTGCCGTTTTATCTCAATGGGATGAGAAGGGCACTTTAAGTTAAAGGAAAAAATTTAATGTGAAATAGGGCAGCCGTCAATCCATCAATCATTCTCTCTCCAAGCAGTTAGAACAGCTTCACTCCCAGGCAAGTAACCCCTTCTTTCCCCCTGAGCATGTGAAAAAAGATAATCACTTTGCTTTGATGAAGGAAGGGATCCCTGGCTCAGAGTGAAGCCTTTCTTAAGCGCCTAAAGAGAGACTGATTGATGGATTGTCTGCCTAATGCCTCTGTCTTACATCACAAAGGCTGTTTTTAAATCGCCCAGCAAAGGGACATTGTTTTTAAAATGGATTTGCTTTTATGCAATTTTTGTCATCCACATGAGTTCTGGGAATGGAACCCTTGCAAATAATGAGACTCAACCTGTATGTACATAATTTTGAGTATGTAAAGGAATGGTGTGCCTCTGGAAATTGAATGAGGCCTGTTTGGCCTCATCAGTATAATTTACACACCATTCTTAGGTTATCTCTGTAGTGTTTCTCTCTATGCAAGTGTGTAGGCCCCATTCCTGCCTCATTCTTACAGCCGTCTTCTGCAATACATGATCTTACTCAGCTAATTCTTTTTGTATCATTAATATAGTGTTTCTTAATGTGTATGCATGAAAGAGTTGGAGAGTCGGGAGAGATGGTCATCAAGATGAGCAACACATACAAAGGAAAATCATATAAAATTATTTGTGTCTTGAAATTAGGAATGTACCCTTTTGAATGACTGTGTTGAACTGCACTAAGTCTCAGACATGCTATCACGGGGGTGGGGGGGGCGAGATTCAAAAAGTACACTTTTGCCAGCAGTTGGGATTGTTCTTTCCGACAAAGACATTAGTGGTGGCAGTATGAGCTCTGACCTCACGTTGCCACTGTGTGGTTTGGGATGAATGGGAAAATGGGAAAAATTGGGCCCATTTTGTTTAGTTCAGTATTCATCTCAAACTGAGCACAATAGGCACAAGTGAGTCCTAGTGAGCAGCAATCCATTTATCAATTTAGGCCTCCTCTGTGCCTTTTGGCTTCAGCTTCTGGAGCCAGCGTGGCAGCTAGAAAGCTGGCAAGAGAGAAGAAGGTAACAGCCAACATAGCAAAATCTCCAGTCTTGAACTCAGTTGTCATGTCCAGGAATCTGATAGAGCTTCTTGGAGAAGTCTCTAATTGCAAAGTTACAAGGGGAGGGATGTGCAGAACTATAACTCACACTGTCAGCACATACTGTAGTGTCTTCATTCAGCCATTGCTTGCTATGTCTCAGCAGGAAAGCAGGAGACGGGCTTCTCCCAAATCAGAAAGAACTCAGATAATTTACATTTTATCGTAGTCTGATTTTATCCCTTCTTCTTTATACCCTCATATACTCTGAGCGTATTAGATTGCTTTTTGTCAGGTTGCGGGAGTTTAGGGGGGCTTGCCTTGCTTTTGCTGAAGCTGCTCATTCAAAATCCTTTTCAGTAGTGATCCCCTACCATACCACCATCAATTTGAGACTTTCTTTCCCAGAATGGGGGGGATGGACGGATGGACATATATTTTTAGAACTGCTTGTTTTGGGTTAATCTAGAGCAGTTCATTTGGAATCTGCTGTCTAACTGAACCCCCACACTCTCCAGATTATTCCTTCTCTCTGAGCATACAGGGGAAATGTTCTGGAGGGGACTTGCTTTGATATCTGGCATTGCTCATCCCTTGATGCCCAAGTTGGCACACTCCTCATTTCCAGCTACATCTAGCCAATAAAGCCTTTCCTGCCCTCCTGGTATTACTCTATCTGGTTCTGTCTGTGTGGGTTGGCACATTCACTCCTTTTTTGATCTCTAAAGTTCTACATATGTTGACCAGAGTGCTGCAGCTGGGTAGGCCTGAGAACCTTCAACTTTGGTCGTTGTGCCTTGGCAGGCATGAGGAAAGGATTCATTTTTGCGTTTGAAAGATACTAATTTTTCTGACAATCGTGTTACAGCGAAATCCTATCTTCCACTGGAACAGTCAAACCAGGAGGCCTGCACTGTATCCAGCGCAAGATGGGGGCCCTAAGTGGCTCAGCCAGAGGTAAGGGTGAACTGTAGCCCTTACACCCAGGTAAGCCACCACAGCCTCAATGGGTCTCCTCAGACATGTGCCACCTCAGGAGGTGACATGTCCAAGGAGAGCAGAGTGGCTTGCAGCTGCTTTGCGCTGCTTGGGAATGGGGGCTAGGATCCGGCTGGATCAAGGGACTTGCACCGGCCCAAGGGTGCGTTAGGATCGTGCCCTTATTTATGTTGGGATGGCACAGGGCTAGGAATATCAACCTGCACATGCCACAGCCTGTATTTTCATTTTTGGAAAATCACAATCTGTTTTGCTTGAATCCTTCAATCCATCCAATGAAATGCACTGTACTACAGTTGTAGTACACTGTACTATGCACATCTACTCAGAAGTCTCATTGAGTTTAATAGAACTCCCTCTCAGATTAGTATTCATAGGATTTCAGCCTTATACTATCCGCTGCTCTGATTCCTGTTTATAGCAACATGCCAAACAGTCTTGTTTACATTACATTGCTGTTTGTTCCCTTACCTCCAGGCTGCATTGAGGTTGCACCTGCACCGCTATTGAAAAGTTGGATAGGATTGGGTCCTTAGTCATGAAGGCATGAGAGGACCTTTTGCCATGATGCAGCAGGAATTCAAGTCAGTTACCCAGTCAAAAGTTTGATCAGTGGTGAACATCTGGAGAAATGAACTGGAAGTGACAGGCAGGAGACAGAACAGTGCCTGACAACACAAAGCATAGGAAATTCCCAGTCAGTGGAATCAGTCACATGATATCAGGAGGCAGGTGTAATGGAAATGCGCAAGATCTCTCAAGGAGACAGGGT
The DNA here is from genome assembly GCF_035046505.1 of Tiliqua scincoides. Taxonomy (NCBI): domain Eukaryota; kingdom Metazoa; phylum Chordata; class Lepidosauria; order Squamata; family Scincidae; genus Tiliqua; species Tiliqua scincoides. Next base: position 229,711,172 of record NC_089822.1, on the reverse strand, counting down.
GCGGTGTCAACAGTGGCCCCTTGCTCTGGCAGGCAAGCACAGGGTTAATCCCAGGGCTCTAACTAGCAGTGGGTATGCTGCACAGCTGCAGCCACTAGAGGCAGCCAGGTTATTAAGGAATAAAAGCAGCACCTGAGGAAGGGAGAGTTTGGTGGGTAGGAGTGAGTGAGTGAGTCAGTCCATCCATCGTCCACTGGAGGAAACTCACTTATCAAGTGTTGCCTCTGGGAATCTTACCCAAGACAAAGCCAGAGACCTACTATTTTGCCAAATTCCTGGTCCAAGCTTCACTTGGAGAACTTGTGCCCTCTTTAAGCTAATTAGCTCCTCTTCATTTCCCAACAATGGCCTCAGTTCTGCACTGCAGCACCCCACCACCAGGGTAGCTCACACCTGTTCAACCTGCTAAGGTCCTCCTTCCTCCCCTCTCCTGCCAGCAGCTTCTCCAGCAACACCCTGGTCCTCAGCAGGTCTAGTAGTTCATCAGCCATTACTTCCTCAGTCCATTAATCCGTTAGTTATAGTTCTTTCTTTCTTTCTTTCTTTCTTTCTTTCTTTCTTTCTTTCTTTCTTTCTTTCTTTCTTTCTTAACATCAAGTGCTTTTCTCCTACAATAGCACTATGATATAAACACTGGTGCCTGCTGCCATTTTTCCCTTCTTTCTTCTACCTAGTTCAGTGTTCCTCACACATTTAGCACCAGGACCCACTTTTTAGAATGAGAATCTGTCAGAACCCCCAGAAGTGATGTCATGACTGGAAGTGACACCATCAAGCAGGAACATTTTTAACTATCCTAGGATGCAATCCTACTCACACTTATCCAGGAGGAAGTTCCATTGACTATCATTGTTGAAAGAATACACATAGTAGCTTGTTAAAAGTACAGGTCTGTAACAGTTCCCCAAAAGCAGTCACACACCATGGTAGCATCAAGACAGATGTATTAAAAATAACATAATAAAAATAACATAATGAATGGGAACCCACCTGAAATTGGCTCGTGACCTACAGTTTGAGAAACACTGATCTAGTTATTAAGGCCGCTGAAGCCCCATTTTTTTCTGGTCACCCTACCTAACATAAGACATCAAAAATGATGGGATCTTTTTCTTCTATTCCAGTAGAAGCCAGAAGTCATAGCTCTTACCTTTTTTGTTTAATCTACTTTCCTTCTCAGTCACCATCAGATTAATTTGGGTAGAGAAGAGAGGAGTTCTCTGTGATTCATCAGGCTCTGGGATCAGTACTTTGATCTAAGCCTGCTGCCTGCCCTGAGGAGTTATTTTATAGTTCTCTCACTGACATCATAGAATAAAATAATACTGTATGAACAAAGGTACATGTGCCCTCCACTGTGTTTTCTGCTACAGCTAATGGTCTGCATGGTACCTCCCTTTTCTGTACCATCAATGGACAGAAAAGGTTTATTAGCCTTGAGCACATTCTTTTTGCTCACCAAGGTAATATTACAGTAGCATCATTTTCTATGGCGTTTGATGCACACATTAGATGATATCCTTGTAATGCATGTTCAATTAATTCAAAGTAACTGCAACTATGACTTCCACGTTTGGGTCTGTTTCACATGTGCTGCCAGCTCTGAGCTTTATCAGTTTCATGTAATCAAACATCTGTTAAGCTCAGCTCCCCAGATAGGGTTGGATCAACAGCATTAAGAGGTCAAAAATCTGCATCTTGACTATATACTCCCAACGATTCAGGATGGAGAACAGCTTCTTTAAAATTGGAACAAATGTGACTGACAATGTTATTTGTTAACTTTCAGTTGTGATGATAATCTTGCACACATTCAAGATTAACAATTCCCCAAGAGCATTGCCAGGTCTGTTCTGCGCCCTGCATGGGAGTACAAACCGGGTTCTTCCCTTTTCACAGACCCTTGGAATCAATTTGCCACTCTGAAACATGCTCTGAAAAGGACGTCAATAAATGAAGCCTTATAGTATTATTTCCAAACTCCCATATATTTGCTAGGTTTCTCCACCTCCTACATTCTCTAATTAGGCCCTTCCTTTTGTGCCTCTCCTCTTCTAGCACGTTACCTCTCTATTGGGAGAGACTGCAAAAACGGCCACCCTATTCCTAGGCAACTCTGCAGTACTTTCAGACATCACAGAAGCAGCCTGTCTGTTGCCTTCCAGCTAAGCTCCGAGTGTCTCTGGCCCGACAGTGTGATGTCTCTGAATGCACCTGCTTTGTGATCAGCACAGACCGCTGCTCCCTTTGCCCTGCGATTTCGGTCCACTTTCTTTCCTTTTCTTCTTCGAGCAAATGCCATGAAGACATCAGAAAAATCCAGCTAGAGCAACTCTGTTTTTAGCCAGGGGATAGAAAACATGGCCTGACTCTGCAGTGTAGGGGAAGAGGCCTTGGGCTTTGGTCTGGCTGAGCAGCGACATGTTTTAAAACATCGCATCCATTCCAGAGATGGCAGCGGGAGTGTAGGTGCTGCACGATCAACATTCGAATTGTCATCTCACGGATCCATGCTTTTGTCATGTGCTATTTTTGAACGCACCAGCCCGAGCTGTATGGCAGAGTTTGTTCAACTGCAGTGTCATTATCTCGCTCCACATGCCTGTAGTCGTCTTTCAAAGCACTGTGCTCTGAGAGTAAGAAAGAGAGGAAAGGTGGCTTTGCAGCCTTATTTGGCTAGGAGAGAGATATTCCAATTGACAGTATTATCAGCTGTAATGGGCTTGGGTAGACCTGCTTTCCCCCTTGCTCTTTCTGCCTTTCTCTTGGATGTGCAGGGAAGGGAGTTTAATTTGTACTACACTCCAGAACAGCAAGAGCGAAGGAGTGCACAGATGGCAAGTCAACATTTGTTGACACTGGCTTGAGCTGACCTATTTTATTTTTTGTGTTTTTTTAAAACTCCTCTGCAGTTCAGCACAGTGACTCTTGCATCAGGTTTGTCATATGCAGGTTCAGGGGGGTTGTGTTTGTAATCCATGCTGCAGCTGATCTTTTACAAATATTGTAGGCATTGGATGTGTAATTTTAGTAATGGGGAAGGGCAGAGACTGGTGCAGAGAAGGACTAACAGAACCTCCAGTCCACCATCTCCAAGGTCTCTGAGGATGGACTTTCTTCCGACATTTAGGGCGCAATCCAGCCCTTGACTTGGGCCAGTGCAAGTCCCTCGCCATAAGGCACGTTTGCGCCTGCTCAGGAGGAAGCCGGGCCAGCGCTCAGAGAAGCAGCAGTCTGCAGAGGCCTCTGCAAGACTCCACACTGGCTTCCTCTACACGGGTTGTGTCAGCCCGACTGGGCCGATGCAAGGAGCAAAGGTAGGCAGGGGGAGGCAGGGAGGAGGCAGGAGGGAGGCATTCCTGGGTGGGGGTTAAGCGAGCAGTGGGTGGCCCTGAGGGCAGGTGGGTGGGGAGCAGGAGGCGAGGTTGGGATCCAGCAGTTATGCCAGATCCCAACCCTTGTTCCTGGGGAGAATGGAGCGGCTTCAAGCCATTCCACTCTCCTTGGACTTGTGCCACTTCAAGAGGTGGCGCAATTCTGAAGAGACCCATGGGGCCAGCGGCCCTTACCTGGAGGTAAGGGGAAATGTTTCCCCTTGCCTTATGGCCCCTGTCCTGCACTGGATACAGCACAAGCCTCTTGGCTTGCCTGTTCCAGTGCAGGACAGGATTGCGTCATGAGTAGTGTTTGGGATGAGTCCATCTCTTGATTCCAGCCAGGACATCAGGAGACCTTGATATCGGGGTATGCCAACCTGGGCCCTCTGCTAGCCTGAGATGAAGAACCACAGACAACACTGACTGTGTTTATGTATGAGACCAGAGGCAATATAACTGTACATTCCTGTTTGCCTTTGAATGTTTTCAACTCTGTCTACTGCTGAGTAGGATCTTAGAGCCCTTGGAGACAGCCCAATGAAGGGACAATGACGATGATGATAGTTTTTCACAAAGAAGTTCACAAAGCACTTTAGGTAGCAAATATACATGAAAAGACAGTCACAAAAGAGATGCCCACAGTCAGTCACTGCAGAAGACCATTCCCCCTTTGCACTAACTCTCCCTCAATTGACACAAGTTATCATTTGGTTCCCTTTGTTATGTTTGTTCCTTTATCCCGTATCAAGCCCCAGCAGTCTCTATAGATCTTCTTAGAGCCATGCCAGGTCAGTCAGTAGCATATAACCGAGAAGCCCCATGAGGCACTTTCAGGCCCAAGAGAGGAGTTAGGATGCTGCAGAGGCCTATTCCACCATCCCCCCCTTTCCTGGGCTTGAACCACCCACCTGCCCATCCTCCGGGACCCCAAAACAATTCCTCCTGACCCCTGTTCTTCCCTCTCCCCACCTTCCCACATTGGACTTACCCCATTTGGCGGGCACTGCTCTCTGCCGGCAGCACTGGCCTCCATTTCCTCGCAACATGCTTTACAGCATGTTTCAGCCATGTGTGTGTCTGTCCCATTGGCAGGAGCTGGCATAGGATTGAGCTGTAAGTTTCTTAAGGAAAGCATCATCCTCTCCTTGGTCTGATGGTCTCATTTCTTTTTCCTTAAACCTTGATCACAATGTTGTTGTTGTTTTCTTTTCCCTCTAACTTTTACTCAGATGCTCTCCACAGGGCCACCCTGTCCATTCTGTTGGATTTCTGAGCAGAAGGCCACTAACAGCCCAATCAACCACAACTCCTCATGTAGCAATGCAGTGGCACCAATGTGGCACCTGCTATATCCTGGGGGGGGGGGGGAGGGAGTTTTGGTTTCAGAATGTCTCCTCAGGTTTAGGGAACATTTGTTCCCTTGCCCCAGGATAAGCCCATTCTGGGCCACTGGATCTACTCAAACCTGCACCTGTGATATCACAGGGGGTCGGGGATCAAGGCCAGGAAGGAGGTTAGGTTCGGGCACGCACTGCTGCTGCTAAAACCTCCCCTTCCTAGTCCTGCCTTCCCCCCTTCCTCATCACTGTCCCATTCCAACCACCCTGCCTGTCCAATCCCCTCTCTGTCCATTCCACCCATTCACTGCCTCCCTCCCACCCTTGCACCAACTTACAAGTGCTGGCAGACATCCATTGTTCAGACAGAGCCGGCCTCTCACCGCATGTGGGAGCAGCAAGGCCACATGCTCCAGTGGGTCACCTTTTGCAACGAACAGGAAGCACCTTCTACTGCCAGAACACTCATTACAGTGGCATTGGGTGCCAAAAGGATCCAGCCCACACAATGCTAACCTCCTGCCCTTCTATCACATCTCTTCTTTTTGAACAAGTGATATCCTTCCCTTCCTACCTTCCTACCATGAGATTCATCCCGCCACAGTTCAGTTTTACTAATTGAGTCAAACAGACTAGAACTTCACATACTAGAAGTTCAAGCTTGTTCTGCTTATTTCCTACAGTTGTACATAAGCCTTGCAAATTATCCCAAGTAAACCAGCTTTTGAGTCCCACCTGGGTCCCAAGAGCTTTCACCTTCCTACCGAAAGACTCACAGTCAGAAATGACCTGCTCATAACTGCAGCCATGTAATTTGTTCCCTCATGAATAAGGCAGAAAGGATAATGATCTGTGGGCTTGACCTACTTTGGCAGTCTTTCTGTCACATCGTGAATCTGGAAGACCACGCATCTTGTGGGCAAGTATTAAATTGGCACACAGCAGCTTCCACAGCTCTTGGCAGGGAAACCAAGCACCACCTTTGTTCTCCTCTGTCTCTTGTAGGATTGAGTCTTCCCTGCAGGCTGGTTCAATCAGCTGACGGTGTGACCCATCACGATCTTCAGAAGCTCTGGTCACTAAAAGATGCTGGAAGCAGCTGTGTAGGTTCAGGGTTTCATGTATCTTCTGATTTTCCTGCTCTTGACCTTCACCCATGTAGATTCCTCTCCCACACAGATCTCCTCTTCCTTGGGGGCTTGTTAGCAGTACACGGCATTTCCCAAGACACCTTGGCCCTCTGGAGCTGGAAGGCACCATGCTAAAGAAGCAACCAAAGGCTACTTGGGGGGGTGGTGGACAGGTCGATGAAAGTGTCGACCCAGTGTGCAGCGGCAGTGAAGAAGGCCAATTCTATGCTTGGGATCATTAGAAAAGGTATAGAGAACAAAACGGCTAATATTATAATGCCGTTGTACAAATCGATGGTAAGGCCACACCTGGTGTATTGTGTCCAGTTCTGGTCACCGCATCTCAAAAAGGACATAGTGGAAATGGAGAAAGTGCAAAAGAGAGCGACTAAGATGATTACGGGGCTGGGGCACCTTCCTTATGAGGAAAGGCTACGGCGTTTGGGCTTCTTCAGCCTAGAAAAGAGACGCCTGACAGGGGACATGATTGAGACATACAAAATTATGCAGGGAATGGACAGAGTGGATAGGGAGATGCTCTTTACACTCTCACATAACACCAGAACCAGGGGACATCCAATAAAATTGAGTGTTGGGAGAGTTAGAACAGACAAAAAAAAAATATTTCTGCACATTGGGGCAAAAAATCAAAACTTTAGATATAGGCTGATGGGTTCTGAGCTGTCTGAGCTGTCTGTGACAGATCAGGAGAGAGATCTTGGGGTGGTGGTGGACAGGTCAACGAAAGTTGGCCAGAGTGCTGCAGCTAGGCAGCCCATCTCTAAAATCAGGAGGTTGCACATACATGTCATGGCTTATAACCCGTGATGGATTTTTCCTCCAGAAACTTGTCCAATCCCCTTTTAAAGGCGTCCAGGCCAGATGCCATCACCACATCCTGTGGCAAGGAGTTCCACATGAGGGGGGGCGTGAAGCCCAATCCCCTTCTCCAGCTCTTCCTATCTCATATCTCCTGTCTTCAGCAAAGCCTGCTGGGGGATAAGCAGATGACCAACCACACGCTGAGTAAAGAAATGATGAGCTGCTCCTTTCCAGATGCCTGTGCCTGCTGATCTTAACAATGACAGTAAAAATAGATGGAAGCATGGCCCTGGGCATGTGCAGAGTGCTTTTACCTCATGACACAGGTAACCACACACACCTATTAGGGAATGAAAAAACTCCACAATCAGGGAATTATGGGTTGAGATCTCATGACTTCTCCAGCGCCAGGGATCTCTCCAGACAGACTTGCCTGTTGCTTCTTTTGGAAGAGATGGGCTATGTCGGAATGCCAGATGCAAGGGAGGGCACCAGGATGAGGTCTCTTGTTGTCTGGTGTGCTCCCTGGGGCATTTGGTGGGCCGCTATGAGATGCAGGAGGCTGGACTAGATGGGCCTATGGCCTGATCCAGTGGGGCTGTTCTTATGTTCTTAATGAATGTCTAGGTTAGATGTGACTTGCAAGTAGGTGGAGCTCTGGCATCTGTCATTTTTGTAATTAACACACTGTTTACTTGCAGTGTCTCAAATACCTCTGCCCTGAACCAGTGCAGCTGGTCAACACCCCTGCATGCACACACGTGCACAGCTGAAACTGTCCCTGTTGCATGCGTGCAAGTACACACACACACACACACACACACACACACACACACACACACACAGAGGCTGCTTACATCTGTACTCTGTGCAGTCTCATTAGCATTGTATCATCCATGCCAATACTTGGCTTCTTTAGAATCTAGAAATGGAGACATTGCTAGCAAAATATGTGATCCAGCTGCAAGGGAAGCATGTTGCATTTTATAAACTGAAGAAGGTATAGTTGGATGAGCTGCTATCATACAGTACTGTGTTCATCCATATCTGTGCCATCCTTCCTTTCTTCCACCCCGCGAACTGCAAACCTCAGATACAGCTGAGAAGGAATTCAGAATGACACATTTCCCGTTCTACATTAGTATTATTCCTCTAACTGCTTAGAGGCCTTTCATCAACCCACCACATCATAGGAAAGATAATATTTATTGATGCCATTAATGAGGCTGTGGTTTTACATCTGCAAAGTGCAAAACATTCTTTAGTCAACTGGTGCTTGAGTGAACATTCCGTATTTGTTTTCAGGAATTAGTCAGCATTTGTTACCTTAGCTTGGCACAGGCTTCTGGCACATAACATCTAATTCAGAGCGCAATCCTATTTCATGCCTCCACCGGCGCAGTTGTCCCTATGCTGGCCAGAGGTGTCACAAATGTGCTGTAAAGCACATTTGCAACACTGCATGGGTAAGCAGCACCAGTGGGGAGGCCTGTGCCACCCCTCACAGAGCTGCTGGCTGAAGTGATTTAGGGCTGAGTGGTGCAGGGGTTGGGAGAGAGTGGCAGGAGGTTGTTTCAGAGGTGGGAAGGGGTGTTTCTAGGTGGCAGGAGGGATGAGGCCTAGGAGGGGGTGGGATTGGCAATGGCCTCCTTTGCCATATCCTAACCGCCCTCCTAGACCTCCAGGTGTCACACTGGGCTGCTTGGACTTTCACCAGTTATATAGCTGGTGGAGAGATTCAAGACACCCCATAGCGCAGGCTGGGCATTGCTTGGGGTAGAGGCAAAAATAGCCTGGGAGAACTTCCAGTTGCCTCCTTACCTGCACTGGATACAGCACAGGTCATACAGCCTGGCTGTGCCAGTCCAGGTGAGAATTGGGCTGCCCAATGAATACATTCAGGGTGCAGCCTTATTCATTCTCATGTATCTTCACCTAGGAGTATGCAGCCATGAACACAGTAGGAATTTGGGAGTCAGTTCAGGTGGGGAGTAAACATTGCACTGTGCTGCAAGGTTGCAGCCCTTTCCAGACTGACCTAGGAAGAGGCCCCCTGGAAATAGTGGGATTTAGTCTTGAGTCAGCATGAAATGGAACTGAGACCCCCCCCTCTCTCTGTCCAGGCCCCTCTCTCCAAAGCTGACAAAAGCCTAAATCTGTGCCTGGGGAGCATCCGTAGGATGGGGCCCAACTGGCATGAGAAAGGATTGGGAAATGAAAAGGTGGCAGCCAGGTCCTCTCTGGGGCAGAGCCGCCCCCTGCCTGAGAGATGCTGTGCCGTGTTTTGAACTCAGCAGTCACTCGCCAGGCTCTAGCCAGACTTCTTAGGAGGGAGCAGAGATTGGCCAGGGTCTCCGCCCGGGTGGGGGGGCTTACCACTGTGACAGCAACATTCACGTCTGGGAAGAGAAATCTATGGAATGGGCAGCAGCTGGGACTGGACGCTGCCAAGGCGGGAAAGGTGAGGTCCGGTGCCCCAGAGGTCTGGTCTCCGTCCAAAGACAGCGAAGCGCTTTGAGACCCACTCGGGCGCCGGGCTCTCCCAGCGCAGCCCGGGGATCCCCGAGCAGAGGGGAACAGGTGGGGGACGGACCGGCTTTCCTGGGAGAAGCCGCGGAGAGGCAGGCGGCGGGCGGGGATCGCGCCCGAAAAGAGACGCTGCCCGCCCGAGGCTCGCTGGTGCCGGTGCGGGCGAGGCTGCGCCGTTTCCTCGCCTCGCCCGGCCGCCGCCCGGCTGCGTAATGACGCGCGGGGAGAGGAGAGCCGAGCCGCGGCGAGGCGAGCGGAGGAGGTGGGCAGAGCGCGCGCGGGAGGCGGAGAGGCGCCGACCGAGCCCTTAAAGCGGCCGCCCAGCCTCCCTCGCCCAGTGCCGAGCGCCGGAGGAGCGCAGCGCGGCCGGCAGGCAGGCAGGCAGGCAGGCAGGCAGGCTCTCGTGGGTCGGCGGCGGCGCAGCGGGTGCCCGAGGAGCCGGCCGGCCGGCCGGACCTGCCTCCCGCCCCCGCTCGGGGAATCCTCCCGCTCTCTCCTGCTCCTCCTCGTGCTCCCGCCGGCGAGGATGCTGCCGGGGCCGGGGCGCGGGTGGTGGCGGCGGCGGCCGCTGCCGCTGCTGAAGTTGCCCTGGTGCCTGCTGGAGTTCCTGCTGTCGGCGCTGGCGCAGGGCCAGGAGATGTACGCGCCGCACTCCATCCGCCTGGAGGGCGACCTCACCCTGGGCGGCCTCTTCCCCGTGCACGCCAAGGGCCCCGGCGCCGGCGAGCCCTGCGGGGACATCAAGAAGGAGAACGGCATCCACCGCCTGGAGGCCATGCTCTACGCCCTGGACCAGATCAACAGCGACCCCGAGCTCCTGCCCAACGTCACGCTGGGCGCCCGCATCCTGGACACCTGCTCGCGGGACACCTACGCGCTGGAGCAGTCGCTCACCTTCGTGCAGGCGCTCATCCAGAAGGACACCTCCGACGTGCGCTGCACCAACGGCGAGCCGCCCGTCTTCGTCAAGCCCGAGAAGGTGGTGGGGGTCATCGGCGCCTCGGGCAGCTCCGTCTCCATCATGGTCGCCAACATCCTCCGCCTCTTCCAGGTAGGGCCCCGGCAGCAGGTGGTTGGCAGCCGGGCCAGGCGCCCGGGAGAGGCGCTTCGGAGCGCTGGAGAGCGCGGAGTTGCATAAGAGCCCCCGTGTCCCGCCCCTGCTCCGGGGTCCCCCACTTGCAGCAGAGCTGCCCTCCTGCCCAGCTCCGCTTCGCCGGGAGGAGCGTTCCGGCTTTCTGGGCGCTGCTCTCGGTGCCTGGAGAGCGCCTGGACTGACGATCCCGTTCGTGTGAAGGGGGGCACGAGCGGGATTGAAGTGGGGGGTTTGCCTCGCGGCGAAATGCTGCGGGGCGAGAGGCGGGCGGGCGGGCGGGGGGTCTGCGGGAGGACTGTGTACTAGTTGCTTCGGGTTGGCGTGGGAGCCCCGCGGGCAGGGAGTCGCCTCCGCCCTCCGCAGATCACTTGCAAGACGCGTGTGCGTGTGAAAGTGCGGCGCTTAACCCGGGTCGGCTCGCGCGTGCTGGAGAAACTTTCGGTGCCGGACTCTGCCTGCTCCCACGGAAATTCCGACTCACCGAGTGTGTGTGGTCAGAAAGCAAGTCCCAGCGGGTGACCTGCCCCTGGAAATGCATCCCTCGCCCCAGAGACCCCGGCTCGGCTCCGCTCCGGGTCAGTTTCTCCAGCCTGGAGCCTTGCCCATTTCAGGGGGAGCATCAAGGCGGGCGCAGAGCGAGGCTTTGCATGTTCCGACGAGTGGCCTGACGGAGGGAGCGGGACTCCGGGGCTGGAGGGAGCTCTGGGGCGCTCGCGTGTGCGTGTGCTGTCGGTGCGCTGTTCCGTGGCGCTGGACGCGGTCTTTCTGCTCGCCCCGTCCCCAAACCGCCTTTCCCTTTGGGTGCCTTGGAACCAGGCAGGCGGACTTCCGAGTCCTGCTCCCGGCGCGGGCCTTCCTGGGTCTGTGTCAGCAGCTGGGATGCGGCGTCGCAAGCTCCAGGGTCTGGGCTGAAGCTCCCGCCGCCCCCTTTCGCAGGCACTCACCATCCCCCGGCCGTGGCGCCGTCCGCGCAGGAGAGGCACGAGCCGGGGTTCGGGAAAGGCTCTCCCCACCGGAGCAGCGCTTCGAGGGGGGCAGGCGTCCTGATTTCCCAGGGGGCCCCGAAGCGGACTGAGGGGCAGCTCCCCCCGCCCCCGACTGGCTTCCCAGCTCTGGGATCTGCACCAAGCGGCCAGGTCTCTGCCGGGGCTCCGCCAGCCCCCGGAGAAGCCCGGTCGTGCCGAACCCGAGAAGGGTGGATGGAAGAGGCAGGGCCGGGGCGAGAGAACCGGTGGGGAACGGGGAAGAGGGCCGAGCGCAGGGCGGCTGCGCAGCCACTTGTAGCTCTTGCGCCGGCGAGCTCTCCCCAGTCCTCCTCCTCCGGCGCCAGGCCCCCGCCACAGCCCCTGCAGGGCTCGGATCCCAGCAGCCCCGCTCTGCGCTGGATGCTCCCCCCGCCTTCGGGCGGGGATGTCGGGGACACTTGTCTGAATGCTGGGCAGAGAAAGCCGCCCTTTTCTTCTTGGTGGTGGCCCGGCCTTTGCAGAGGGCTTGCTGACTTCTCCAGCGCCAGGGATCTCTCCAGACAGACTTGCCTGTTGCTTCTTTCGCGTGCTGCCTTCCAGCTCCAGAGGGCCAGGTGTCTTGGGAAACGACCGCCGTGCACTGCGAACCAATGGGCAGGGATGGAATGTCCTTTCCTTGTGGAGGTGGGGCTTGCTTAGCTCCCTTCCTTCCCTAGAGGATATGGATTGTTTTATTTTACTTTTTTGCAGCATTATCCACCCCTTTTAATATGTGAACAAGGAGATCCTCCCAGAGTGGGCTGTTGGAAAGGGGCTCAACAATGGAGAAGCTCATATCGCCAGAGCTGGATCTGCCATGCATGTAGATTGCAAGCAGCCAGGCAGATGCCTCTGCGTCCTTTTAGTGGAAGGGAGACCCTCCTAAATAGAAAAGGGTTCATAGCTGCTTCCCTCTGCAGCCAGATTACTTTGCTGAACTGCAGTCCTAGGAGGAATTTTACAGAATGCTTTGACACATCTAATGCTGGAGCTTTGTCAATCCATTGCTTCTATTCAAGCCCCATCCCAGACAGGGAGAATTAATGGCCATCTTCTCCTTCCTGGCATCAGTGGCTTTGTTTCTCGGTGCCAAAACCACAGGCCACTCTCTGGGCATTACCATCACCTTGCCAACATTAAAAAGAGCCATCACATTACTGACACCTTTAGTGATGGCTTCCTCTCTGTGTTCCTCTCATGTTCAGTCCAGGGAGGAAGAAGCAGAGTTTGCAAACTTAAGGCAGCCTGAAATAACCTCTCTTACAGCCCAATCTTATTTAGATGTTGCACTGACATTGCACTGGTGCCAAGGTAACAGCCATTCTATCCTAAGCTTGTCCTGGCAATGCCTCACCAATGCTGCACCAACACTGGCCCAACAAGGGCAAATGCCAAGCCTGTCCCGACAAAGCAAGTCTTCATGGAAACAGCAACACAACCTGTTATCCATAGAGCGGCATCCTGACACCAGCACATACATTGCCCTGAAGTCATCTGTGTGACATCCATGTGTCATTGGTTTGAAGTCCACGGAGCCAATCGCTGCATCCAATCAATCCAGCACTGGCAGCCAGAAAAGTATAGCCAGGGTGAGCTGAGCAGGGTATGGGGCTGTTGCAGGGCCATTGAGAGGCAGGTGCTGGGCATGGGGAATACCGTTTCCCTGCCAGCCACTAGGTTTGAATTACATAGCCACAGGCACAGGGCGATGCCCCAAGGACACTACACACAACACGACACAAGGATACCACAGCACCCCTTCTGCCCCACAAGAGTCCCAGTGGCATCAGCAGTAAAGGGGCAAACATAAAAAAATTCCCAGGGACCCCTGCACCCAGGGTTCAAGTCCTCTCATCCTGCCCGTATAACACATTCATTCAAGGAATACCCTCATTCAACCCTCAACTCAAGAGAGGTTCAAGTCCTCTCATCATGCCCGTATAACACATTCATTCAAGGAATACCTTTTGAGCAGAGCAGTGTACAGGTAGAAAGATGGCTCACGGAGAGGCACTGGAACAAGTCTCAATGGGAGGCTCAACAGCACAGGCAAAATATGTGCTGGTGGTTCGCAGCACAAAGGCACATGCTGGGAGAAAGGTCGGCCATGGGATTCACCCCTCCCAGCTAGATGCTCACCTTTTGCATGACTGGCCAGAAACACTCATGTCAGGGAAGAAAGAAGAGAGGGAAGTGGGTCTGGAACCCACATTGGTCACTCCACAGACCTGCTCACTAATCACCCAACCACAGAAGGACATAGGCAAAGAGCACCCCATTTGGCATTTAATACCTTGCATCACCACAAACAGGCCCAGCTGAGGCCCAACAGGTTGTAGCACATGAACCTGTCAGAGGGAGCACAGCACAGGGCAATCACTTGGCTGGAATGTGACAGGGGGTGCACCTACTTCAGTGGCTTGCTCAGTTAGCCACACCCCCTCACACCCTATTCTCTTTGATGCATTGTCAGTATGCTGTCAGTATGCTTCCCCCTGTCCTCTTGCCACTGCCTACAATCTACCATGGCAGCAGAGAACAGGGGCTCATTCCTCCCCCTGGAAGCCCAAAGTGTGCGGATGCTGCGGACCCTGAGAACAGAGTGATCTCTGTTCCTGCAAAGTCCCACCCTGCTTGGTTGAGAAGAAAGGATTCTTGTATTAACAAAGAGACAACAAGGGAAATCCAACCAAAGGTTTTATTCAATTGTATCGGTGACAGAGCAGCACCTGAAGGAGAAACAAACAGGTGGGGTTGCCAACCATCTCCTCCTAGTAGGGCTATTGTGCCATTGCAAATTACCCAACAGTCAGCTGAGTAACAGGTACCAGTGAGGCCTGGCTGCATCAGTAGATTCACTGTCTGCCATGTAGTTTGTAAGCCTGTGGAGGCACGAGTAGGTCAGCACCCTCACTGAGCAGCAGCTGGGCTCACACCAGTCACTTCAGGCAGGCTGCAGGTTTTCCTTGGGATCTGCACAGTGTCTTTGTGGGGATCAAGGGGGAACAGAGAGAGGGGGAACTTGACAACATCGTCTCAACTGTTCTCTGACTTAAAAAACGGATGGTGTTTGTGATGGAGAGTGGTGCCACCAGAGTGTACATGCAGTGGTGCCCTGTAGGGGGCATGGACAGAGTGGCTTGGAACAGAACCTTTCTTTCTCCTTGGAGGCTGGGGTGGGGTTTAGTGGAACTCTGCAGAGGACAGTGTTCAGCTCCATGTGGAAATGGCACCAGCCTGAAAAACAAGGATAATTTGCGCTAGCGTCTATGGTGCATCTGTTGGCAGGGGGGCTCCTACATTAGCGGGGCTGTCATTGCACTAGCGTATGTGGAGATACAGTGTCATATCTTGAGGATAATATTGGGCCTTGTAGAGCCAGTTGGTGCCTGTCATTTCCCCCCCCTCTTTTTCTCTAAATGGAAAGTCAGCTTCTGGGTACATACCACAAAGCTCAAGCCCCAACAAAAGATGGTCCTTCAAGGGCTCAGATGTCAACTTGCCCCTCCTCTGCATGGAGTTGTTATGGTATAAATGAGATCTAATTGTCTGGAACTGTGCATGTGTTCCTGCTCAAAGTGCCTTTCTTCCCTAAATGGTATGGCGATGGAGGGCATGGCCTCTAGGAGTGCGAGAGCTCCTCCCTGACTTCACGTCATGTTGAGAGGCATCATTTTAAAAAGATGAGAGAGCCCAAGTTAAGCAGCATTTGCTTCCGGCTTTTCCATAAAGAAAACATAACAAAATCAGGTGACCACAGCCTACTGAGGCATCTCATTCCACATGTAGTCATGAAATAATACCTATTATGTCTCCAGCATTGTGGATCTTACATAACAAAGTGGCACAAAGGCAGATATAACAAGTTTCTTCATTTTGAAGCAGATTCTTAGGGTAATAAGTAGACACATACAAGCGGAACCCAGGGCCTGTTTTTGAATCCCATGTGCCTATCAAGTCTAGAAGCCCCTGTCAATTTTTTTTCTTTACTTACTATGGATATTTCAGATAAACCGTGTATCACTAGCTTTTGAGTTTTATGTCCTTTTACTATACAATTCATATCTCTTGTCATTCCCACTCTCCACCCCATTTTTTTTTTTATTGACAAGAGATTGACAAGGCCAGAGACGATATCGAGCACCACTCTCAAAGTATGGGCATTTGGCAGTGAATGAGGGACAGGTAGATGGAATGGGAGGGTAGAAAGAAAAGCTGTAGGTGTATAAATGGAAGTTGCAGTGCAGTACACTTAAGCTGGGAAAAAGCTCCAGTAAACACAGTGGAAACTAACTTTGGAGGAACTGTGTGAGCTGTGCTGCAACTTTAGAGACTTGTGCTGAAAGGTCCCTAATGTTGTTTTTGGTGTATGTAAAGAGCACCACATTGGATTTATTGATTGGTAGGAGGCAGGCAGACAGCATATCTTTACACATCACATAATTCACCTATGGGACTCACTCCTGCAAGATGTGGGAATGGCCACTAGCTTCAATGGGAAGGAGGCAAGTTCACAGAGGGGAAGTTGATCAATAACAATTAGTCATGATGGTTATATACCATCTAAGAGTTCAGAGGCAGTATGGCACAGAATATCAGTCTTAGGGCAGTGTTTCCAAACTTTTTCAACTGGCAGCTCCCATGATCTACTGGGCCATTGACCAAGGCTCCCCATTACAGCTACAATCCTCTGTATTGTATAGGGTGGCAGGTTTTTAGTGAGAATTCCACAGCTCCCCTGTCTTGTTTCCGCTCACAGTCTGGGAACCATTCATCTTAGGGGAACAAGAGAAGTAGAGAGATATGGCTTCATCTCATATAAAGTGAATATGTTAAGTAGATTGTGTATTTTTTTTTTTAAAAAAAAAATCTTATTTCTACTTTCATTCAATAAAGTATCTAACAAATAAAAAGAAGTATGCAGGAACACAACCAACCTGCTTCCCTGCTTCACAGTTGCTGGTAACAGTGGAGACACATTAGCATACTCTGGGTAAATGAGTAATGGAATCATTATCTTAAAAAAGCCAGCATTGTTTACTACAGATGCATTTTGGATAGAGGAAAAGTTCAGTCTCCCCTTATAAGCATGTCCCATTGAGTCCCATTGGGATTGAGTCCCATTTACTTTGGTCCAGGAACCACTGAGGACTGGATGCAATAAGACAAAGGCTAAGAGTCATTTTATGGATAGTTAGTGAGTGTGACCTAAAGTTCACCTTCCAGCTACCATTTGGGCTGACTCATACACATGCATATTTATGATTAGATGATTGCAACCTAAAGTTGTGAGTTGCCTGTGTAAATGGACCATCTTGGTAAAACTTTCATATGAATACTTCTCAGTAAAGTTAATCACACATTCTGCTGTGAGTCATTGAATGCTGAACTACTGAGCTCCTATGCAGGAACTAGAGATCTTCAAGACTATGGAGACTAGTTGACAGTATGGTTTCCACCAATGTTGGACTCTTTCAATGTAGTTGACTCTTTCAAGAGGCTACTAGCTAGGAAAAGGGGAGGCAGGTTCCCCACTGTGACATGAAGCTTTTCAAACTGCTGACTAGTGGCTCATCTGGTTGTCTGTCTAGTCAGAGTTGCTGTGTCTGCTGCTGTAAAAACCTTCACAGTTTGTATGTTTCTGCCTTTTCTCCTTTGTGGTCTTTCTTTGTGATCTAGTAGTTACTTTCCACTTTTGCAGGCAACTCAGGGAATTCCAAGGCTTGGGAATATTACTTTTCCTTTCTAGCCTACATGTCTTCCCCCTCTCTCCCTTGGATAAATTAGGAATCCACTGATGGCATTGGTATAAGCAGAAGAATACAAAGTTGTCAACAATGAAAGCATGTCCTCTGGAAAGAAAATGAAAGATATTAATTTTCCTGAAAGCAGTATTGATTATATTTGGGGTGGGTGATAAGATAAGCTTGTACATGCCACATTTTGTGTTTTCATTTTTGCAAAATTAGTATCTGTTTTGCTTGGAGCCATTGATCCATGTCACCAAATGCATTGTATCGTAATATCAGATTTTATTATTTCTATTTATAACAATATGCAAATTAATCACAATGCATGGCAACAGAGAAGTGCCCTGGGGATAAGAATTTTCTCATAATATTGGAGAGATACAAAGCACGTAATTAAAACCATTTGGAAAGCATTCTGTTCAATAGAGAGAGACCAGTGAAGGTGCAGAAGGCATCCTAAGGCATTGTGTGATTGAAAGCAAGCAGGCTTTGTAGGTGCAGTTATGTAGCAATGAAAGTATGAGGGGGCCACATTGTCCCTTAGGAAGCAGACTACTGCACTGAGGAATGATGCAGCAACTTAAATTAGGCAGCCTTTCTGCCAGTGCCTGGCTCTGATGAAGGAATGAACTGAAAGCGACAGGCAGGAGATAAACTGCCCACACTAAGAATAAGAAACTTCCAACATCCAACATAACTGACTTGATATCAATTGGTAGGTTCCTGGACTTGCCTTGTTAAAGGATTCATTTGCAAGGATGAAATTGTCAGCCTTCAGTGTGCTACATTAGAAGCCAAAGATTCCCAGATATGTACCCCTTGGCTTCAATACTTTCAGAAGTACTGGGGAGCCCCCGCTTCTCACTTGGAATGGGAGAGATCAGCAAAGGGAGTAATAGATCTCATGTGACTTGCAGGTGTCAAGTACCCTAGATCAGTGAACCTAATGCCTTGAGAAATCTGTCAGAAATCAGTCTTTGAATTGCAAACATTTCTAAATTATAAATTGCTTTTGTTCCTGAGATTCAACTGCAGATGTGTCTGAGACAAATGTTCTTGGTAGGACTGACTGGATACAGATCACAAACAAAACCGCCATCGTGGAAGAAATCAGATGGTGTGTTAAATATTTACTGTTACAGTGCAGGATATAGTGCTGCTACCAAATTTTGGCTGAAATAGAATTTAGCTGTACTTAGGGCCCAATCCTAACCTCCCCAGTGCCGGTGCTGTACTCGGCACTGGGGTTAAGGTATAAGGCACTTTGCCACCTGCGGGAGACATCCAATGCCGGCGGAAAGCCTGCGCCTGTAAGTGCTGGGCCTCTGTGCTGGATGGACAGCTGGCGGCACCACAAAGCCGTAAGAGTCCCTGCCAGGCAGCGGGGAAACCTCTCTGGGCAGGGGGAGTGAGAGGAGGGGCAAAACTGGGCACAGGGAGGGGGAGCTGGAGGGCAGATCAGGCTGGGAGGGGGGCAGGGACAGTGACAGAAGTTGCATCCAAATCCTGTCCCCCCTCCTGAGCTGCAGAGCTTGACACAGGTCTCCTCAGTTCAGTGACAGTTCAGAAGATCCAGTAGACCCATCAGGACCAGTGGAGTTCTACACAAGGTAAGGGAACCAATTTTCCCTTAACCGAAAGAGTCTTCAGCAGCTACCTGCAGGATACAGCAGTGGCCATTTTGGTGCCTCTGAACAGCGCAGCGCAAAGGCAGCCTAGGACTGGGATGCCAAAGTTATATTAGGGTAGGTTTGTCCTAGAGTGTAAGAACACTGACTGCATTGTGTAAAGAGCACTAGATTTCCTGCTTCTGTCACATAATTATTCTTTGTCTCATGCTCTCCTCCTTCTTCCCTCCACTTTAGTTTCATCAGTGCATCATCCTTTGATCATCTCTGCTTTAAAAAACAACAACAGCAGGTAGAGGAAGGAATCTTTGAGTTCTCGTTTCTGCCCCTGAGGATTCCTGCATCACATCTAACAATATGATTGCATTAGTGTGCAATATGTTTTGCAAGGGATATTCAGTGGTTTTGGGGGAAGAGATAGGACATCGGTCTTGTTATCACAGACTCCAGTAATTCACTATAACAGAAGTTAGCACACAACTGGCATCCATCTATGTGTATGTATAGCCAGGTTTCAGTCATGTGACCTGGACTCTACATCCAGGACCACCAGAGCCCTTTAGATATCAGTTGCATCATTAATGCATAGTGGTGCCTAGAAATTTCTGAGAAGGCCAGGACTTGTATGTAGGATGATCAGCACTTAAAACCAGAGACTCAGGTGGGACCTAGAAATGAAATGCATGAATAGAGCACACTGACTTTTAACTAGCCTGGAGGCAAAGCTCAGCTTGTTTGGCAATTCAGTGCTGTGCACTATTGTGCATTTTCCTAAGGTGTGCAGATCCTAAAAATGGCTGAGGGGAATAACCATGCCAGCCTTTGCTATCTGGTGATCAGCCCAAGAGTCAGAAAAAATACCATTTTTTCCCTGGTTAGCTGGCAACTGCACCTGTGTGATGATGAATGAATGAAATCCACTTTGTTGCACTCACAGAGATGTTGCCTGTGCGTGTGATGGAAAGAGGGTCAGTGAGGGGCTAGCCCTTGAATTTGCGTATGGGTGTGGAGGTCTTTAAACTTGCTTTGTTATTGGGTACTACATTTCCCATGAAACCACACATCCCAAGATGCAGCACACAGGTGCATAGGCATTCAGGCTCACCCTAGATAAATGTATCCTTACATAATTAAACATTTCTATATCGCTTCTCTGTGTAAAAAATGCTCTGCAGTTCTTATCACACTGATCCTTCCCCCATCCCTGTGAGTTGCATTAGGCTATACGAGATAGTGACTTAGTCATTCCACCCAGAGAGCTTTCTGTCTGAACAGAGACCTTCTATCAGTGTTTCCCACATTCCAGTTTAAAATCCTTGTCAACAGCTCAGCTAAGTTTGTCTCTTGAGCTTTGAGTCGTCTTGTGCTGTGTCATTCCGAGGTCATTCTGAGGCCAATATTTGCATCTTATATTAAGACATGAATTATAGACGGCAAGTATACTTGGAAATTTTCTGTCTGAAATACTATTAGAGGAGGAACAATATGTTCTAGTTCAGCAGTTTTCAGCCTTTTTCATCTCATGGTACACTGACAAGGCACTAAAATTGCAAAGGCACACCATCAGGTTTTTGACAATTGACAAGGCATGCCATGCTCCACATCCCCTATTGGCCCTACTAATAAATGAACTTGTTGCAAATTCCTGTGGCACACCTGTGGACCAATCACAGCTCACCAGTGTGCCATAGCATAGTGGTTGACTATGGCTGCTGTAGTCTGTAGTGTTTGAAAATGCCATTCAGAAGGCCACTAAGGACAATGAGTTGTCATTTCTTTGCCCAGCCCCTTGGTCTTAAGACCATCTAGCGCAGGGGAGTCAAACTCATTTCATACAGTGGACCAAATGGCATTTGTGGCACCTTCTGAGGGCCGGAAGTGACATCATGAAGAAGGAAGTGATGTCATTAAGAAGATTATGCCCAGTAACAAGCAATTTGTTCTCAAGTAGGAACTCTGGCTGCAAATGACAGAAAATATGCAAATCTCAATCATATTTTCAAGATATGGGAGAGCCTATATGGGCCAGATAAACTGCTTCAGAGGGCCATATCCAGTCCACAGGACTTATGTTTGACACTCCTGCTCGAGAGCAGATAGTACTCAGTTCCTTCCATTGTGGGCAAATTTTCCAAATGCTGGATAATGTTTCCTTGTTTCACAGTCACCACTGGAAGGGGTCCAGGAAGAACTGCTTCATATGGAGGAGAAATTGGCACAGTGACTCATACTAGAGAAGACTCTTATTGTGAATCCATACCTTTTCAAATGCATTTGACAAAAAATAAAATCTGCTATGTTTTGGTTCTTAGCGTCATGGTTTGTGGGATATGGTCTAGTTCTATCCAATTTTCCAGCACTGATGCAGCCATGCATACACTGGATCCTGTGATTGGGGGGAGGGGAGTCACTGAGGCCTCTTCAAGTTAAGGGAACACCATTTGTTTTCTTACCTCAGGGCTGCACTGCGGCTGCATCAGTACTGGAAAGCTGGATAGGATTGTGCCCTAAGGCTGAGTTGGAAATGGAAGACATTCAGCTTGAATTATGGGAGAGTTGGGACAAAATCCTTCTCATCATTCTTTGTTGTTGTTGTTGTGGTACTTCTTTGGCCAGTGTCATGTCCATAGCGGACCACTATGTGTTGGGCTTGGGAGGAGGAGTTACTGCCAGGGAGAATTGGGGGTGCCTGGACTTACCTCATTCCAGAAGAAGTCACAGAAGCTTAGGAAGTGGTCTGCATCAATGGTGTATTCTTGTTAGGCTCTTTACATCTGGCCTCTGTTACATCACAGGAGCCAGTGCAATGTCCATTCACCAAGATCCACACCTGTTCCACCTCACAGATGCTGGGATTTGCTGTCTTTCAGGTCCTGCTGGCAGTGGGGTTGTCTGCAGGGACCCCACTAGGAGTATTCTGGGAGAAGCTCCTGGTCGGTGCTGAAGCGAGGTAGTGCTGAGAGCGATTGCTTGGTGGCTGGCTGGAGAGCAGCTGTCACTCTGGGTGCTTCTCAAGGGCTAGCTCTCAGTCCTCTCAAGTCCAGGGACTGAGGAGCCTCCAGCGGCTGGGGGGAAGCGGCCCTTATGCCCTGTCTGGGGCGGGTTGTCCCTGATGAGTAGGACCATTCTCCCCAGGGGTTCTGAGAGCCTCTTCCAGGCCAGGGACAGGCCTTTCCCCACCACCAGGAAGGAACAACCTCTCCGTATGGCTGCTGGACTCCCTATGAGCCTGGTCAGCCACACCCCTTCCAGCCATGTGACCGGCCTGGGTCCTACTCCCAGGGAGACCTTCTGCCTGGGGGCCGGATCTGGGCAATATGCTCCCCTACTCCCAAGTAGACCCCTGCTCCCAAGTAGACCCACGTCACTAGGGCCTGGCCTGAGTGACAGCCCGTTTCACAGCAGCAGAGCTCCTCTAAGTAGTTGCCTTTTTATTTTCCGGTGATCCCCTGGAGATTATACTAGGCCATCTGAGATAAAGATGTTTCAGTTCCATCCCTGAAAATTGCTGAAATTCCCCCCATTTTGCAGCCTGCAAATGTGATGGTGAAACTGAGGGGAGGCGTTTTGGGCCAGTTCTAACTGACTGGCTCAAATTTGGAAAGGAGGCAAAGTTCATCTTCCCCAATAGGGGGAAATGTTGGGGTTGGTTCAACAAACAGGAGATTTGGGGTGCCTTACTGGGGTGGCAGTGCAGGCAACAAGCATTTAGCTTCTTTTCTCCTTTTCCACCCTCCGATAAAGAAGTGGCAAAAGTGTGGCAGGCTTCCCTCAGAATTTCCCAGGAATACCACATCATTACATTGGTTTCAGCCCTTCCCTCCTCACTGGTGCAGCTGTGCTGAAAAGGCATGTGCTGTATACAGCGGGGGGGGGGGCAGAGTCGGAGGCTTTGGAAGGGAAAGATTCCCCTCTGTAAGCCTCCCACTCCACAATGGTTCTCCTCAGACCTTCACCAAATTACTGGTGTAAGTCCGAGGAAAGAAAGGGACAGGAAGGCTGCTAGCAGAGGGGATTGGATCAGGTGTGCATCATCACTGTTGGATTCACCTCCTCCCGCAGCCTCCCTGCCTCCCATGTCCCTTCCCAGTCCCTTTCATGTGGGCTGCCCTTTCAGCAGTAACACCTCAGCACTACTCAGCGCCTGAGGGCCAGATAAAAGGCTTCCGCGGGCTGCATCCGGCCCCTGGGCCTTATGTTTGACACCCCTGTTCTCGTCTTTCCTGACCAGATTGCTCTTGCTCCTTTAACCTTTTTTGCAGCTCCTTTCTGTAGCCAGATAACTCATGCAGCATTGTGGCCTGATTTGAATCTTGCCTCTGCCTTGAACTCTGGAGGTAGCTTTGAGCAAGTGACTCAGCCTCAACTGCCCAGCTGCAAACATGGGGATCTTGATGCTTACTTACCTTATTATAACGACTGCATAAAAACAATACACGACACACACTCGCAAAGAGCTACAGACAGTGGCGTTGCAAGGGGGTAGCAGGGGGTTCAGGGCACACCGGATTACATGCACGGGGGGGGTGACACCACTACTGGCCAAAATTTTTAAAATCTTGGTAATCTTGAATAATACCATCATATTTTATATTATGTGATGCGTAATTTCATGTGGAATGCAATGAAACAAACCGCGTTGAAATAGCTCTATTCTATCAAACCAAATATCCAAATATATATACAGCCAAATATCCCATGGGGGTGGGGTGATGGTGCGCTACCATGCCCACTGCCTGGGGCATTGCCACGCTAACTGCATAGGAGCAGGTTCATCATGGGATTGATACACTGGCCTCCCATACCAGGTGATGCAAACCCTAGTGATGCCACTGGCTATAGAAAGCATCCCAGTCCCTCAATATTGAACTGCAGGTGACCCAGAATCAGACCCATTCAATTTAGGGATGGACAGCACAGCTACTACCTTAGTCAAACTTCTAAGCAGTTAGATTTCAGTAATTTCATCCAGTCAGCAGGGAAGCAAGAGAGCCCTGATATCCTTTCATCTGCCGCCTGAAGTTGGCGGACCTATCTGTGCACAACATTTACACTGGCTGCAGCATATGTGCCATGCAGTGAATTATGCAAGGAAGAATGAAAGACCTGGCATTTTTACACTGCTGTTGTTTCTGGCTTTTCCCTTCAAAGCATGCATAGATTTTCCAGGAAGTTCAATGAAGCAACTAAAGTCTGCAGCAGTAATTCAGCCAAAAATCTTTTTTTTTTAAGACTGTGAAAAGTGTTTTGATATCATTAGCATCCATTTCCCTGCAGTGTGAAGAGGCGTGCTTGGGGAGCCTGAATTATTTGTCAGGACTAAAATTTGGTCTGCATACAGTCATAGCTGTTTTTAATTCCCATTTCAAGACTTTGCAATAGAACAAAATCTTCTGCTTTACCCTTTCTCTACATCTAGATCTAATTTCTGCATTACATTTCCTCTCTTTTATTTCCTATGTATATAATTGCTAAGCAGAATGGGAAAAAGACTGAGGAGGACACAAGTCTGCAGGGCAGATGTTAAGGTTCTATGATATGCCACTTGTAAGAAAAGAAAGTAATCTTCTGAGATAGCACAGTGGGATTACAACCCTGCCGTGAGGGAGGAGGGAGAGTTTCAGTGTCTTTAACCACTGCATGATTGCAGGAAAATTCAACGCATTCCCATCACTGAGCCTCTATCATGGGAAAAATCTCTAACAAAAACCCTTGACTTCCGACGGGCGGACTTCCCTCAAATGAGGAGGCTGGTTAGAAGGAGGTTGAAAGGGAGGGTAAAAAGAGTCCAATCTCTCCAGGGTGCATGGAGGCTGCTTAAAACAACAGTAATAGAGGCCCAGCAGAGGTGTATACCGCAAAGATAGAAGGGTTCCACTAAATCCAGGAGGGTGCCCGCATGGCTAACCAGCCAAGTTAGAGAGGCTGTGAAGGGCAAGGAAGCTTCCTTCCGTAAATGGAAGTCTTGCCCTAATGAGGAGATTAAAAAGGAACATAAACTGTGGCAAAAGAAATGTAAGAAGGTGATATGGGAGGCCAAGAGAGACTATGAGGAACGCATGACCAGCAACATTAAGGGGAATAATAAAAGCTTCTTCAAATATGTTAGAAGCAGGAAACCCGCCAGAGAAGCGGTTGGCCCTCTGGATGGTGAGGGAGGGAAAGGGGAGATAAAAGGAGACTTAGAGATGGCAGAGAAATTAAATGAGTTCTTTGCATCTGTCTTCACGGCAGAAGACCTCGGGCAAATACCGCTGCCCGAACGGCCCCTCCTAACCGAGGAGTTAAGTCAGATAGAGGTTAAAAGAGAAGATGTTTCAGACCTCATTGATAAATTAAAGATCAATAAGTCACCGGGCCCTGATGGCATCCACCCAAGGGTTATTAAGGAATTGAAGAATGAAGTTGCAGATCTCTTGACTAAGGTATGCAACTTGTCCCTCAAAACGGCCACGGTGCCAGAAGATTGGAGGATAGCAAATGTCACGCCTATTTTTAAAAAGGGAAAGAGGGGGGACCCGGGAAACTATAGGCCGGTCAGCCTAACATCCATACCGGGTAAGATGGTGGAATGCCTCATCAAGGATAGGATCTCAAAACACGTAGACGAACAGGCCTTGCTGAGGGAGAGTCAGCATGGCTTCTGTAAGGGTAAGTCTTGCCTCACGAACCTTATAGAATTCTTTGAAAAGGTCAACAGGCATGTGGATGCGGGAGAACCCGTGGACATTATATATCTGGACTTTCAGAAGGCATTTGACACGGTGCCTCACCAAAGACTACTGAAAAAACTCCACAGTCAGGGAATTAGAGGACAGGTCCTCTCGTGGATTGAGAACTGGTTGGAGGCCAGGAAGCAGAGAGTGGGTGTCAATGGGCAATTTTCACAATGGAGAGAGGTGAAAAGTGGTGTGCCCCAAGGATCTGTCCTGGGACCGGTGCTTGTCAACCTCTTCATAAATGACCTGGAGACAGGGTTGAGCAGTGAGGTGGCTAAGTTTGCAGACGACACCAAACTTTTCCGAGTGTTAAAGACCAGAAGTGATTGTGAGGAGCTCCAGAAGGATCTCTCCAGACTGGCAGAATGGGCAGCAAAATGGCAGATGCGCTTCAATGTCAGTAAGTGTAAAGTCATGCACATTGGGGCAAAAAATCAAAACTTTAGATATAGGTTGATGGGTTCTGAGCTGTCTGTGACAGATCAGGAGAGAGATCTTGGGGTGGTGGTGGACAGGTCGTGAAAGTGTCGACCCAATGTGCGGCGGCAGTGAAGAAGGCCAATTCTATGCTTGGGATCATTAGGAAGGGTATTGAGAACAAAACAGTTAGTATTATAATGCCGTTGTACAAATCTATGGTAAGGCCACACCTGGAGTATTGTGTCGCCCCATCTCAAAAAAGACATAGTGGAAATGGAAAAGGTGCAAAAGAGAGCGACTAAGATGATTACGGGGCTGGGGCACCTTCCTTATGAGGAAAGGCTACGGCGTTTGGGCCTCTTCAGCCTAGAAAAGAGACGCTTGAGGGGGGACATGATTGAGACATACAAAATTATGCAGGGAATGGACAGAGTGGATAGGGAGATGCTCTTGACACTCTCACATAATACCAGAACCAGGGGACATCCACTAAAATTGAGTGTTGGCGGGTTAGGACAGACAAAAGAAAATATTTCTTTACTCAGCATGTGGTCGGTCTGTGGAACTCCTTGCCACAGGATGTGGTGCTGGCGTCTAGCCTAGACGCCTTTAAAAGGGGATTGGACAAGTTTCTGGAGGAAAAATCCATTATGGGGTACAAGTCATGATGTGTATGCGCAACCTCCTGATTTTAGGAATGGGTTAATTCAGAATGCCAGATGTAGGGGAGGGCACCAGGATGAGGTCTCTTGTTATCTGGCATGCTCCCTGGGGCATTTGGTGGGCCGCTGTGAGATACAGGAAGCTGGACTAGATGGGCCTATGGCCTGATCCAGTGGGGCTGTTCTTATGTTCTTATGTTAAAAGCTCTAGCTTCAGTTTCACCCTGCATTGTAACGGATAAACATGAAGAAACTGTGCCAGACCTATAGTGACAAGATCACAGCTCAACTTCATAACAAGAGAGGAAAGAGTCACCAGTGTCTGAAAACCCATCTTCTTCCTTGAAGAGGAAAATTATCTTCTATTCAAGAATATACAAAATACAATATATCTGCCAGAACAGATGATAACCAGCATGTACTAGCACAGATACTAACCATGATGACAACCTCCAGTGCAAAGATTTTACACAAGCTTACTTGAGAAGCTCATCTAGACCTATTCTTGTAGTGGGAAATTGTAGGGTTTTTTTTGGGGGGGGGGGGGGTTGAACAGGGTCACTTTCACTGGAACTAAAGTGTTTAGGGTCTTATTGATCTTAGGTGGTCATTCTGCTTGATTCCTTCTGTCTATATATACAGCAATGCTAAGGCTTCTACATCCAGTCAAGTTTAGGTGGATAATATTTGTAGCAGAGACAAGAATCAAATTTCTACTCATGGCCTATATCTACCAGGCTTTTTGTTCATGACACATTCAAGCACAAAGCATACAGGAGCTGCACATCAAGTGTGAACTGTACTAGCATGTACACTCATCACTTGTTTTAAAAACTCATATATGTAGCATTGTGTTTTGTACTAGGCTGGTCACACTCAAAGACAAAAAGTCTTGTAGGAACCAGTCCTAAGTTCTGAATGAACTGAAATATCTTGAGCTGTTATTGGTCATAAACTTTAAAATGGTGACAATAATGACTTCCTTGATTGCATCATTGCAATTCAAAACACTTTCTAATAAGATATAGATTAGAGCATTTTGCACATTAAGAGTGCTATAAATTTAATTAAAGCTTCAAGGAACATAAGCTAAGCAAAATCGTATGCCTTATGAGTATGCTTTTTGTTTCACTGGTGCTTTAATGGTAGTGTAGGGGTTTAAAAAATGTGCCACTTTGCATGTGGTTCTCTCAGAGTCATGGAAAGTGCCTTTCAGGTAGGTTGTGGGTTGGGCAGCATTACTGTTTTATGTTGTGATTTTTAAAAATTGCCTTTTTATTGCATGCCTTTGTTTCCTTATTGCTCAGAGATGGGTACTTAACGTGGGGTGACTTGATTCAAGTCACACTAAGTGGCTCTTTCTTGATGACTCAAGTCGAGTTTTGGCCATCACTGACTCTGACATGACTCAGGATCCATGACTTGAAGAATGACTATGGACTCCTATTGATGGGGCCCAATCTTATCCAATTTCCAAGTACTGGTGCTGCTGTGCAAATGGGATATGCACTGTTTCCTGTGTTGGGGAGGCAGTCACAGAGGCCTCCTCAGGGTATGGGAACATTTGATCTCTTACCTCAGGGCTTTGCAGTTGCACTGGTGCTGGAAAGTTGGATAGGATTGGGCCCCAAACTCCCTGTATTTTTACAGAGAGAGAGAGAGAGAGAGAGAGAGAGAGTGTTCTTGCTTACTCTTTTTTTCTTTGCCGCTTCTATGTTGTACCGAAATTTTTTTGAGTGATCTGGAAGCCGACACTCAGAAGGACAGCAGCCACAGACATGGTGGGAGGGTAGGTTGGTATGGAGGCAGGGGCTGGGGGCAGTTGAGAGGAGGAGGAAGGCTTAACTTGTGACTCTAAAGACTTAAAATGTTCTTGTGTCGCAATGGGTGTGTGCTATGACTCTCGAGCTCAGTCACCAGGTTGGTGACTTGCAACTCGACTCGTGATTTGAGCTCACTGACTTGAGCACATCTCTGCCATTGCTTTGTTTTAATTATGCATTTCTATCAGTTGTAAGCTGCCCTACTATAGGCAGACCATAACTGCTTTGAATAAATAAAAAGAGTATGGTCCAGACTGGCTCTTAATCTCAAGGGATGAGATTAGGTGTGCATAACCTGAAACATTCAATATTCTCTGTGTGAAGCACATGGGCCTCACAACTTCAATGCATAATCTTACATCTGGCAGGATACAATTTATGGTATCAGCTTGCTAATTAGAGCAAAATGAATTGAATGATGTTGATGAACAGCAAGGTAAAATTCATTTCCACTTTGTTCTATCACCTTTTTCCTCCAGCCTAAGTTCGCATTTAAATTGCCACTTGTAATACCCAGTGCATAAGATTAATAAGTCATTTTTTTCTTAATTGATCAAGATATCCAGAAACATTTTGCAATGAAGTGATTTGAGGCTGCTATGATGGGAACCAAAGAGTCTTTGAATTTGGTTAAAAACAACTGCCTTCCTCATTGCCACCTACCAACGCCCTTGACGTTAGAATCTTGTGTTCTGCTCATGTAAACTCATATTCAGTTCTCTGAATGTTCCAACACAGATTTGAATAACGTTGGCTGATGTGTTTGCCTCTTGAAGGAGCATCATATCAAAAGAAGGCTCCAGGTGGTGGCCTGTCCTCAAAGCAGTGACAAAAAGCTTTTCTTGAGGCCCCTCTTTTAACTATCCCTTTGGAAACAATTGCCCCAACATATTACACATGGGTAGAATAATACTTCAATGCATTTTTGTATGAGCAAGGAAGTCCCTTTAAGTTCTTCCTCTTGTTTTTTTTTTTTTTTAAAGGCCAGGCACCTCAATGCCGTGAGGATGACTGAGCAAAGGCATTCGCCTGTAGGAAAGCACAGAAGAGAAAAAGACTGGAAGGGCATCTTGAATCATAGCTTCCTGTAGTTGCCTGGGGTCCAATAATTATAGCCAGAAGTGATTCTAGCTTTTTTTCATGAGATACTTCATTAAGAGGCAAAAATATGAACCAAGATGTTAGTAGTGAAGGGTCAGTAGAATAATATTGTGAGTCTGTCCTGGTATAATATACTTGCACAGTTTATCTCTTATGCTGGGGGGGGGGGCAGGATTGTCCAAATACCCCAATGCCATCACCAATACACCAACTAGAAGACCATACAGCTTGCATTTCCTGGCTCAATATATACACAAGCTGATTAACGATGGAATCAAAGAGAAGTTACTATCCAACCTAGAAGCTGCTAGTGCCACATGACAGATATGTGCAAGCTATAGCTCTAGTTCAGTGGGTTGAGCAATGCAAAGTGGTACACTTGGTAGGTAGGATCTGTAGGTCATGTTCCCAGAAATGTGATCTGTGTATAGATGTATAACTTTCCTATTACCAGTTTTGGAAAAGGAAAGAGCACTGTATTTTCATAGATATTTTTTCTTGTAGTCACAAATGGGAGCCCATGTATGGGGATCAATCCAAGGCATGGACATTCATGGTCCATAGAATTCTCATATGTAGCTAAGGCAAAGGGAGCTGTACCCATATTGTCTCACCCATTAATCTAAAGTTAATGGCCTTCTTGTCTTTTTATTGCATCTGTAATTCCTCCATTACAGAAAGTTTGATCCTGTAGCAATCAAGCAATTTCATTTTCTTAAAACTATAAACCAAAGATTGATCCTGAGATGAACCAGTGCTACATTGGCGAGGGTTCAGTTTTCATCATGAAAATTGCTTTTTCAGGGCTGCAGTAGATCACTCCTTTTTAAAGCGGCAACTACCATTGAAACAGCACCATGGACAGCTTCTGTCCAACTTGCCTCCTTCCCTCTTGACAAATTACTCGCCAAGGGGAAGGAAGTGGATCTCTTTGCTACTGACTTTTTGTTTGTTGCAACTGCAGTTGTCACCTCAAAGAAAATGAATCAACTGCACAATATGCATCCCTAACCCTTTTGGTGAAAACCACTTGCCAAGAAAAGGGGAGGGATCACCCTGCCTATTTCCTCCTTTAAAGTGAAAGTTGGTACTTTTCCAAGGAGGTTTTGTGCCCAGCCTGATAGATCACCAGAACAAGGGATTCTCTTTATGGGAGGCCAAAAGGTGTCCCCAAACAGGGAACCCTTTTTAAACTCAGTGTTAAGAAGTATTCTTCAACTCAAGTCCTCAGAGCTCTTGTATAAATTAGCTGAGACATGCTGCATTTAGAAACTCTTCACCTTAATATGTGACAAAGCATAGCACTATTTTTAAACCTAAAATCTCTGACAGATACTGAAAAAGAAACTCTTGAGCAGTTTGCTTAAAGGCAAATCTATTTTTCCCCCATAGCTGAGATGCTCAAACATCTCATTTCAGCATGTATGATATGCCTTTTCAAAGTTTTTCCACTGGTCTCCACTACAAGGCCTTTGTCTGCTGTTATCTACAAGCACATGCAGGTAATAATGCCATGCCATGGAAAGATCCCACTTCTGATTTCTGAAGGTTAAGTAGAGGCAGTTGAGCAAGCCAAACCATTTTTGCTTGTCAGTTGGCAACTCTAAACCACTGTTCAAAAAGAGCAAGTCAGATGGTATCTGTTTTAAGGGAAACATTGACATTGTACAATGCTCTGGCTAGGAACTGTCTTTTGTCACTTGTTTGAAGGGAACTGTCTATCAAGCCTTCCATACAGAGTACATGTTCTAGCAACTAGAACATGTTGCTAGTTCTGTTTCCTTATAGCAATGACTGTATATAAATGTTGACATCCCCCTCAGGTTAGGCAAATAGTGGAGCTAAACCAATGTAGCTCCAATGTATACTTGTCACCCAACTTGCCTATGGTGAATTGCTATGCCCATGCATAGCTGATTCAAAGGCTTGGGGATCTTCACCTTTCCTCTGTTCCATACAGACACTAGAACAAGAAAGCAGAAATTGCCCAGAGCATTAAGGCAGGAGCATTATTTGCCCCACTCTATCCCTGAATGCGGAAAGCTGGGAATACTCAACAGTCTATTGGTTGCCTATGGGGGTGGGACTTAGCCAGCCATTGCTGCTAGAAGATTGTCCCTAGCATTCTGCATCTAGGAGACTGCTCAACCCCATTCCACTCACCCATTAGAATAGTCTGGGACTAGTTGACTGCCTTTTGGGGTTTTGAAAAAAACTTTTTATCTGCTTTGCCATTGGCAGGAAGTTTTTATTTGCCTACCCCAAACAGTTCTTAAGGTGTGGTGATTTAATCAGAGTAGCCACAGTCTGTAGGTGTAGTGAGGGACAGGGAATAGGGCTTTTTGGTGTGCACCCTGAGGTGAGCAAGAGTCTTGGAGAAACTAGAAGGTTATTAGAACTTGAGAGGCTGTCTGATTTGACAATGCAGGCTGGTGACTCCTCACACTTTACCCATCTCAAAGGCTGTTTGGCTTGGGATAGGTGGTAGATTTCATCCCCTTTCTAGCAGTTGAAACTGAAGAGCTGGGATCCTTGGAAAGCAACCTCGGGTTGGAGTACAGGTGTTGATAGTCAAGGGAGATGCAAGGTTGTTGCCTGCACTAAAGGGTGGAATAGTTGCAGAGATAAAATCCTCTGTAGGGTGATATATAGAATTAAATAATGTTAAATTAATAAATTTGGCCCAATATTACTCCAAATGATCTTGTCTCACATCATTTGTGGGGTATGGTTGGCCAAGCTTGCAGCAGGCAGCCAACTACTGCAGAAATCTGTTCCCATATGGTGCACACTTCTAGGAATGTGGCTGATCAATCAATTTTCCAAGATGAGCACATTGACTGGGAATAAGAATAGGCCCTCAGTTTGGCTGTACTTGTCATAAGAGGCGACTGAACAGCCACCGGGTAGATGGGACTCATTAGCCTGGGAAGGTAGCTCATCTGAGAGAAGGAAAACTCTGATCCCAAACCTCCACTGCCTTGTGGCTACAGCCAGTTATGGTAAAGGCTTCAGGAGTCAACCTCGAGGCAAAATCCGGAGCCGGAGTCCCTGAGGCAGTTCATGGCTGAACACAGTCACGTTCTGGCAACTCCTGCAACGCCGCTGGAACCAACCGTATTGGCCTCTGCCTTTCCATTGGACCATTTCAGCGACGTGGAGAGAGGGGATTTGCTGCATGGGTAACAGCCTATCCTCCATACCTACTTTACCCAGGCTTCGTGCACTGGAGAGGACACTCTGTTCCAGAACACTATTCAGAGTGCGATACCATAGTCTTCCGAGACTGAAGGATGCCAACAATTATTATTATTATTATTATTATTATTATTATTATTATTATTATTATTATTATTATTATTATTATTATTAAACTACAGGAGAAAAATTCACAGCAAGTCCTGATTTGTCTGCACTTCAGTTGGAACTATAGCAAATTAGCTCAAGCCTTTTACACCTGCCCAAAGCTTGCCTTCAAAGTCACTGAATTTATAGTAGTAGCGGTGATCATGCTTATCACTGTACCATGAACTGTTTAACATCCAAGTTCCTGCAGATCAAATGGCTCTTAAAGGCACAGGTAAAGGGTCTGCTTCCAAGCAGCAATAGGCATCTATGAGTCCTAATGCCAATCTTGCTCAAATGACACTTGTGATTGAATAAAATAATGTAGAACATATATATTTTCTTTTTTCACTAACTTGCCTAAACACTGAGGCTCCTATGCAAGTAAGATGACAGCTGTTGCTGTTTTTGAAGAGCAAGGGTGTCCAAAGTTTTTGGCGGGAGGGCCACATAGTCTCTCTGACACTGTGTTGGGGGCTGGAGGAAAAAAAGAATTAATTTACATTTAAAATTTGAATAAATTTACATAAGTTTACATAAATGAATATATTAAAGATGAACTTATACGAATGAATGGTTTTGCAATAGCTCAAGGCCTCGCACAAAGCAAGGCTGGCCTCTCCTTTGCTGCCGCTACTGCATCACAGATGTGAAACAAGAAGCAATGGAGGGAGCCCTCATCCCACAGCTCACATGAAAGGTCAAAAGTCGCTCTCATGCTGAGAGCAGTTGCGTCGGGGCAGTGTGGGCTCCAACAAATCTTCGGCCAGAAGCTCATTGGAGACTGGGTGCTCCCTGAGGGCTACTGAGGCATTGAGAGGCCTTGAGGGCCGCAAGTGGCCCCAGGGTCAGGGTTTGCTTGAAGGATTGCTTCAAACCTTTTAAAGCAGCAGAAAACCAGAGCAAGAGCTTTTCCTGATGTGGCAATAGAAACCTGGGAAATAGTAGGGTTTTTTTCCCCCCACCCTTCTATCTACTTGCTGGCAAAAACTGTACTGATGGAGTGTCTGTCTGTCATGCACCTGTTAAAGACACAGTTCTCTGAAAAGATAACACATATCTGGAAAAGTTGTGCACAGCTTTGCAATGAAGGTCACAGACGAGTGCTCTGCAACTGAGAGGTAGCCAGAGGTGCCACTTGTTATGAATGTTACCAAAATTTGTTCCAGCTCCCTCCACTAACTGCATGAATTTTGAGATTAAAGTCAATGACATCTTTAGGATTAAATGCAGGGCTGGTTCACTTTTAGCCCCTTTTGGCCTGTGAAGACAGTATTTGGGTTTGCCACTTTTGTAGCCTTATTTAGCTCCAGGTACTGCTAGACTCAGTGGCATCACTAGGGGGGTGCGGGGGCTGCAGGCCCCACCAGGTGACGCGCACGGGGGGGTGACGCACACTGGGGGTGACACGCTAAAATCGTGGTGGTTAGGAGTAATACCATCGTGTTATGTTCCATTGGATGCGGAATTCCGAGCGAAATGCAATGCAAAAAAACCCGGGCGAAATATCTCTTTTCTATTAAAAGTTATGGCCAAAAAACTGGAGAACAAAAAATGCTTGGATCCCTATGAAAAGTGAAAGTGAGCTGTATCACGCGTTTACTCATGAGTAGGCGAACTTGCCTTAGTCCTTCAGAAAGGGCAGGCTGAGAGGAATCCAATGACACCAGAATGGTCCTGATTCAATGAATGTAGCCCCAAAAAAACACCCGAGAAGGAGACACCTCCCTCCAAGCAGACGAATGTATTGAGCCCTATGGAAAGCGAAACTAAACCTCACGGTTGCGGTTACTCGTGAGTAAGCAAGTGTGCCTTGGCTGGTATGGAAGATCAGGTGACAGTGTGCAAGGCTACCAGAATGGTCATGATCCTTTGCACCTGGAGCTCAACAAGTGCTCCAGAAGGTAGCCCCCCACACACACTAAAAAGGATCAAAACAGAGGCTTCAGTTGATAAAGTGAACCTTTTTGAGACTTGCAATGCCAGCTGGATCCTGACAGTGATCTGGTTTAAACAGAAGTTCTTAAATTGAACTGGGCACTGGGTAGGGCAGAAATCCTAACTGGTTTTGGAGGGGGGGGTATTGGAGGCAGGCCACAGAGGAAATTCACTTGGTGGAACAGGGCTGGCTTCTGCTTATTTAATTATTTGTTTTACTTTAATTATTTATACTGATTTATTTTAATTTGCCTGATGATGTCACTTCCACCATGACATCACTTCTGGTGGGTCTTGGACAGACTGTCATTCTAAAAAGTGGGCCCCACTGCTAAATGTTTGAGAATTGCTGCAATAAGGTGTTAATAAGTTGACACCCTTGGGAGGGGTGACACCACTAGTGACCAAAATCACTAAAATTGTAATTTGGAAGAATAATACTAGCATGTTATATATCAGTCGATGTGTAATTTCATGCAGAATGTCTTTGTTCTATCAAATGGTACAGCCAAAAAACCAGTGGGGGCGGAGTGATGGTACATCACCATGCCTACCAGCTGGAGTGTTGCCCTGCCCACTGCATGGGGGGGGGGGTGACCCGCTGGTATCCTGTGCCGGGTGATGCAAACCCTAGTGACACCACTGGCTACACTCAAAGTGGTAGACAGAACATCAGACCTCCCTGATAAGACCTACAAGCCTGGGAACTTGAAGAGTAATAGCTGTTTTGGAGAGCTGGCATTGCATCATGAATCAAATTTAAATTCTTATGTTTTCCTAGAACAAAGCCTTGTGGATTGCAGAAAAGAATGGGGTATTTTGTTACTTTTGTAGATAACAATGAGGCAGTGTAGAAGTTACAATTAGGGGAAAGAATGTTTTTCACCATATCACTAGTGGGTGCCCTAAGTTTAAAGTGTGTTGTACTGACATGGCTTATTTCATTGAGAAGCATCTGCTTTCATAAATCAAGTATGATTACTTACTTCACAAATTGAATGGCAGCAACAGAAGTTGTTTGTATAGCTCTCCTTGTTGTATGTGTCATAAATTGAGTTTATTCCTGGAGAAAACCTGGCATGCTGCATCCTGAAAATTGAGTACAAATGGCAGGTGGTTTGGTGCTTTCTTCTCAATCTTTTTTCCTATACATTCTTCAGTTGTTGTATACATATCCAGTACTTGGCAGAGGTGAACCCTTGAGAGGGATTCATATATATATGAATGATCTGCAGCTGCAGTGATCTGCAGCTGAATAACAGCCCAGTCTTATCTTCGATGCCCCCACTGGGTGCAGCAGCGCCAAAATGGCTACCACTGCATCCAGTAGCACAACTGGGGCTGCCAGAAGTCTCATCAGGGGAAGAGATTTTTGTCCCATTCCCCTGGGGAAAGCCCCAGGCCCATCAATGGGGCTTCTCAAGTCTGTGAGACTTTTACCAGCACAGTCTTGAGAGCCTCCATCTTGGACTTTTCAGCCCGACATGGAGGATAGGATTCAGTGCAGCAGGGCTAAGCTGGTTCTATCCCAGTTTACTGTGCTCTGGGCAGTGTCCATCTGGTGCTGGGCCAGTGCTGACGCTCTCTCCTCTCTGGGTGTCATGGATGTACCTTACATTTGCGATACTCAGCACCTGCGTTGGAACTCAGTGCTGGTGCTGGCCCACCATAGGATTGGTCCCTAACTGAACTTCCTCCACTGAACAGTACTATGTTTCGGGTACTTCTTCCTGAATCAGAGAGGGTATATAGAGCCAGCATGGTGTAGAGGTTAGAGGACCAGAGTTCAGTCTGAGAAGAATGGAGTTCACGTTTCCACATAGCCATGAACCTTATTGAGAGATGACTGACTCATAGGCAATGGTTAAAGGTGGAGGCACTCTGTCTTCCATTGTATCTGGTCACCCTGTGTAGGGTTGATGTGTGAATGAAATGGGGGGAGAACCTAGTACAGTATACCATTTGAAATTCCTTGGAGAAAAGTGGGATAGAAATTCAATCAAAAATAACACAGAAAGGGCAGAGGGGTTTGTCTGTATAAATACACATGTCTTTTCTTTTAATTGATGTGAGCAAATTTGCAAGACAATTTTTGTTGGAGAAGCCGGATAAAAATATAGTAATATATCAACGTGACAGCTCTGTCTGTGATGTTTGATCTCTCACCTCTGATTCAGTGAGACACATTGCTTGAGCTTGATGACAACCACCGAACTGTAGGAGTTGTCAGGCTGGTTCACATGGTCCCTGATATAGTCATACTGTGTATGGCTGGGTATACATGAAGAAATGGAGAAAACTTCAGCTATTGATTTTTTGCATGTTGGGGCCCCTCAGTGGCCACTTAATACAAATCTTTCCCTAAAAGCATCACCATCATGAACAAAGTAATTGTTACCGTTACTGTTTACTCGACAATAAGAACCATTGATCTTTACAATAAGTTTTCTGTCTTGCATATGGCATAAATAAATGTGCATGATTTGGCAGATCTGCAGCGATTCCCCTTCTAATGACACCTGCCCTTTTATCAGTGTTTAGCTATGTGACTCTACTAAATGATGATATAAAGTCGTTCATGGGCGCGTGATCTGTGTGCATCTAATGAGGAATGTGTCTCTTTCCCTTGTTTGATTCAACAAGCTGCATTGGCAGATGGCAGAGAAGGTAGTTACTGGTGTCATTCACCCGTCTACACCACAGGACTTGAATGGAATGACAACAGGCTGCAGTTGACCTATCTGTCTTGGAATAAGCTGACAAATGAACCCAGCAGCCCGTCGCACCTCTCGTTCTCCCTCTTTTCCCCAAATTTGCCAATTTCTATTGACATTTGTAATTGTTCTAGTGAATCACTCTGCATGTACTCAGCCCTTTCTCCTGCATTAATTCTCTGAATCCATCAAGGCTGCACATCTTGCAGTTTTCCAAATATATTCCACTTTCAATGGGCATATTGCAGGCACTGTCTCAAAGTCTTGAAGCGTATCACAGACATCTGGCTCCAGTTGGGCATTTTATTAAAAGTACCAGAGGGGACTGCTATTCTTAAATGCTAATGCAAAATCCAGAAACATCAGTTGCAGTGTACAAAGCTCTTTTTGAGGTTGGGAGCAAGTGTGGAAGAACTGCACTCGGTTGCTGCTTTCAGAGGTGCACGTTTGTCGCTTCCTCCCTGGACTGCCTACTTAGGCACAAGCAGAGAATGAAGGAATGAGATTCTTTGATTTAATCTGTACACTAGTATTTTAGCACTGTATTTCTGAGTAATTTGCCTGAGATGCCCTCTGTAGTTCTATAAGAGGCTGCAACAACTGGCAAGCCTTGGGTTGCATGTGTTCCCTAAAGGATACAAACTGTCTCTTCCAGGTGCTGAGCAGGACTCTGTACCGAAGGTGTGGCTTCTTCCAGAGCTCTACAGTCTTCAAAGAAGATATGCTGAGAGCACATTGAATGGATGCAATAAGGATCCATCTATCACTTGATGGTTATGTTTTATCAGTGGGCTTCAGCTGCGGTAGTCTCAGGGCCAGAACTTAAGAGAGCCACTTCACTTTTATGAATAGCACAGATGCAAGAACTATCTTGCTCTTATCTGAACCACTTGGGATATGCCTTAGTCTGTCTTGTTTAAAATAGCTTTTTTTATGAACAGAATCCTATGCATCCATCCAGGCATTAAATAGCCCAGTCCTATTCTGGACTTGGCTGTCACGTGGAGGGGTTTATGACAGTGGAACTGAGTTACTTTGTTATAAAATGGCTATTGATGGAGCACACAGCGTTCCTTCTGCGGCCATTTTGGGAATGCTGCCACAAGAGGTGGCAGTGCTTTCTGTCTGTCGCTGGACATGGCTCAACCCACCAGAGTAGGTAAGGCAGTGATGGGTGCATGGAGGGGGGCAAAATGGGACTGAGGGAGGGGAAACAGGGGAGAGGCTAGGGGAAGAGTTGATCCAGCAAAGAGGGCACACAACAAATCCCTTTTCACAGCCTCCCTGCCCACTTGTCCCTTCAGACTTGCACCAGAGAAAGAGCTGGCACAAGTCCAACAAGACCCATTGCAGAATGAGAAGATGATGGAAGGGTAAGGGGATTTAAATCTCTTTTCCCCTCTGAAGCCTCTCGATCCACTCCCACCTCCACTGGATACAGTATGTGGCTTTTCAGTGCAGCTGCACCAGCGTGGGGGGGGGGAAGGGAGGACAGGATTGGGTTCAAAGGAAGGTTGGTGATCTCCTGTAATTTGGAAAGGTGTAAATTTCTGGCTTGCAAGTGTTA
Source organism: Tiliqua scincoides (assembly GCF_035046505.1). Taxonomy (NCBI): domain Eukaryota; kingdom Metazoa; phylum Chordata; class Lepidosauria; order Squamata; family Scincidae; genus Tiliqua; species Tiliqua scincoides. The sequence continues at coordinate 229,672,213 of NC_089822.1, read as the reverse complement.
TCAGGCATGTGTCCCATAAGGAACCTGACTTATCTGTGGACAGGATACCAATGATTAGAAGAAGAAAAAAATCTGCAATATATAAGATTATAGGACTATTTTGGAAAGCCTAGAAGTGCTGTAAAGCAGTGGCGTCACTAGGATTTGAGTCACCCGGTGTGGGAGGCCTGCGCGTCACCCCATGTAGTGGGCGGGGCAGCGCCCCAGGTGGTGGGCATGATGATGTACCATGATGGGTACGTGCAACCTCCCGGTTTTAGAAGTAGTCTACCTTAGAAGGCCAGGTGCAAGGGAGTGGCAACAGGATGCAGGTATCTTGTCTTGTGTGCCTTAGGCTGCAATCCTAACCACACTTTCCTGAGAGTAAGCCCCACTGAACAAAATAGGACTTACTTCTGCGTAGACCTGGTTAGGATTGTGTCCTAAAGCAGTCACCTCAGGCAGCAGATCAGGGGAACCCATCTGGGTCCATGTGCTTGCCTCCACTTCTCCTCTTTGTCTTTCCACTCCCTGGATTGGAAAAGGGAGGGAGTGCTGAGCTAGGACACTGGAGAACGGAAGGAGCAGAGGCTGGCACATCATTAGGTAAGGGGGGCAGCATTTGCAATGCCACCTTGGGCACTGGGAGGCCTTGGGCCAGCTCTGCTGTTGTACACACAGATGGCATTGTATACACAAGCCACAAGGCAATGCATAAACGCCTATAATTTCTAGGGTTAATCACAATTGCCAGTTAATTTTGCAAGCTGAGTATTCTGATACCAACTGCACAGGATAGCATTCTTGAAATTTTCCCCAGTGATGTCAAGGAGCTCGAGTTGTTGGATATGTGCAGCAAAGCTCCCAGAACAGATTCTAGTCACTTTAGCAGCAGAGCTAATATTTCAAGCTTCTCAAGGTTATTTATTCAATAAAAGGGCCCTTCATCTCCATAACTAATAAACTGTCCCCAACCACCCTGCCACTGTATTGCACAGCATTTTCCATTTAGTGGGAATTGGCTAAAAATAAAACCGCTGAAAGGTACAATTGAACATTCATGTTGCCAACCTTCAGTCTCGAAAGACTATGGTATCGCGCTCTGAATGGTGGTTCTGGAACAGCGTCTAGTGTGGCTGAAAAGGCCGATTCGGGAGTGACAATCCCTTCCACACTGGGAGCAAGTGCAGTCTGTCCCTGGTCTGTCTCCCTGGCTATGGGCCTTCCTTCTTTGCCTCTTAGCCTCAGACTGTTGGCCAAGTGTCTCTTCAAACTGGGAAAGGCCATGTTGCACAGCCTGCCTCCAAGCGGGCCGCTCAGAGGCCAGGGTTTCCCACTAGTTGAGGTCCACTCCTAAGGCCTTCAGATCCCTCTTGCAGATGTCCTTGTATCGCAGCTGTGGTCTACCTGTAGGGCGCTTTCCTTGCACGAGTTCTCCATAGAGGAGATCCTTTGGGATCCGGCCATCATCCATTCTCACAACATGACCGAGCCAACGCAGGCGTATCTGTTTCAGCAGTGCATACATGCTAGGGATTCCAGCACGTTCCAGGACTGTGTTGTTAGGAACTTTGTCCTGCCAGGTGATGCCGAGAATGCGTCGGAGACAGCGCATGTGGAAAGCGTTCAGTTTCCTCACACACACACAAACCCCCATGCCAACTTACTAACACCTTATTGCAGCAGTTCTCAAACTTTTAGCACTGGGACCCACTTTTTAGAATGACAATCTGTCCAGGACCCATTGGAAGTGATGTCATGGCCAGAAGTGACATCATCAAGCAAATTAAAATAAATAATTATAAATAATTAAATTAAAATAAAATAAATAATTAAATAAGGGGGAGCCAGTCCTGTTCCCCCAAGTGAATTTACTCTGAAGTAAGTCCTATTGTGGTCGATGGGGCTTACTTTCAGGAAAGTGTGGGTAGAATTGCAGCCTGTGAGCCCAATCCTATGCATGTCTACTCAGAAGTAAGTCCCATCGTGGTCAATGGAGCTTACTCTGTAGTCTGCCTGCAATAACACCCCACCCCCCCAAAAAAAGAATCAGTGAGATTTCCAACCCTCCCCAGTGCCCAGCTTAAAGTTCTACTGTTTCAGGCATATCCAGATAAAGACCCTCCTGGCTTCGCAAGTGCAAAATAGAAAACATGCCCCTTACCAGTCCAAGCCATTTTTTTGTCCTTTTTAGTGGGGGGGGGGGGGGAGGCTGCCTCTGGACATTTGCTGCACTCCATTTCCATTGGATCGGGACTATTCTGGTGTCCTCACATTCCCCTTTGCCTGGCCTGACCACCAGCCAAGGCACGTCTGCCTACTCGCGAGTAAACACGACATGAGGCTGCTTCACTTTCCAAAGGGCTTCATAGACTTGCAGCTGGGAGGGGGGACCTCCTTCTCCGTGTTTTTGCGGGCTGTATTCATTGGATCAGGACTATTCCGACCTCTTTATAGTCCTCTCAGCCTGCCTCTCAGCCTGCCTTGACTAAGGCAAGTCCACATACTTGCGAGTAAACACGACCACGTGACTTCGTTTCGGGCTCAGACTCGCAGCTGGGAGGGGTGTTTTTGGGGGGCTGCTTTCATTGGATTGGGACCATTGTGGTGTCGTTGTATTCCTCTCAGCCTGCCCTTTCCGAAGGACTATGGTAAGTACGCCTACTCACAAGTAAACGCGTGATACGGCTCACTTTTACTTTCCATAGGGCTCCATGCATTTTTTCCTTCCAGTTTTTTGGCCATAACTTTTGAAGCAAAGGGGCTATTTCAGTTCTGTTTTTTGCATTGCACTCCACTGGCCATTCCACATCCAACGGTGTATGGCATGATGGGGTAGCTCCTAACATTGCGGTTAGCGCATCCTCCCCCAGAGCACGTCACCTCCCCAGCGCGTCACCCGGTGTGGCCCGCACCGCCGTAGCGTTACCAGTGTTGTAAAGCAAGGTGGGGTAGGTGGTGCCTTCAGATTTATCTCTCACTAAGAGATGAGACATGAAGGAAAGAGAAAAGAAAGCCAGACTAAAATGTGTGTGATATGTGAGTGTGTCTATGTTTCTAGTCCCTTACAGTTGACAAAATACTTCATGTTTGAGATCATGAACGCATGAAGGATCTCTACTGTAATCTCCATCTGAATACAGAGGGGGAATGGTGTAACATGTCCAAAGCCTTGGTGTGGAATGGTTAATGACTTTTCTTAATACATACTTATTATGAAAATAAAACAATCTCTAAAATATTATAATAATGATAATTCTTAGTGGTAAAATATAGAACCTTTAAAATTCATTCTAATTTGTGGACCCAGTTGTGATTGTTTAATCAAAGTGTAAGAATTAGTTATGACCAGAATCTGATAAGTTCATCCAATACACAAGATATTGACACTATACATAAACTTTTACATACAGTATTCAGCCAAAATAGAGAGGTAAGTTGCTTTAAAGATGGACAAAAAAACCAAGAATCCTATAAAGGTGCAAGATTTAAATTGTCTAAAGATTGAACCAAGATTTTATAAATCCAGTCAAGATATGAGATTTATATTACCTAAAGATAAAAACAAAGTCTTACACATGCAATCAGGGAGACAAGAATTAAGTCTAATCTCACTTTTTCAGCAGAGATGGGAAAAGGATAAAAAGATAAATTATCATTATTTTATATAAGCTTATATATGTGACATGCATTAATACTCATATCATTTTTGTCTCAATATCTCATGAAAAGAAACAATTTTTCAAAGAATTATCTTCTGTCCTTCATATTATATGCTGCCTGTTTAGCCATATCATAGTACGTATATTGTCTGAGAGCCCAATCCTATCCAACTTTCCAGCTCAGTACAGCTGCAGTGCAGCCCCAAGGCAAGGGGACAAACATTCCCTTACCTTGTGGAGGCCTCCATAACTATCCTCCTACCACAGGATGCAGCGCACCCCCCACTGGCATGGCTATACCAGTGCTAAAAAGTTGTATAAGATTTGGCCTTCATTCTTCTACATTCTTCTTCTTCTACTGTTGGTACAGAATTCAGTCTCCAGTGTTTTGCATAAAACATCTTTGCTGACGCTAATGTAGTTGCTGCCACTAATACAATATGTTATCGTAAATATTGAAACCAGTTCGGTTATGCCATAGGTTAAAATGATTTTTTAAAAATATGTGGATTATATACCACATTTCTTTAATATCACCCTTGGCACAGTTCAATTAAAAAAACATTCTGGATCCAATATGACACTATATGATGTGATACTATATCTTGATATGATACAATATGATACTGAAATCTTTTTTAATTCTCTATCCATTACTGTTGTGCCAGTGGGCAGCCCAATCCTGAGCTGCCTGGGGCGCCCAGCCTTGGCGGCACAGAGAATGGCTGTGGCCGGATCTTGCATGCCCCGGGCTACCGCAGAAGGCGCCTCCGGAGAAGGGGACTTTTCCCCCCTTCTCCCGGGTAAGGTAAGCAGCCCCGCAATGGGGCTACTCACTTTACTGCTGACCAAAAGGTTGTGTAGAGCGCTGAGCCATCCACGAACGCCTTGGATCCTGTGGAGTAGAGCTCCACGGACCCATCTCCCTCCCTCCCCCGAGCATGCCTCCCGCCTGCCCCCCTCCCTGCATCACGCCTCCGCGTCATGCCTCCCCCGCCCTCTCTCTGCCCCCCACCGGCCTCCCCTCTCCTTGGAACACCTCCTCCCCACCCTCGTCCCCGCCCCTGCTTACCATGCCACGGCTCAGTGGTCCGTGAAACCACTGAGCCGCGAAGACTGGGCAACCGCCCCGCACTAGCCCAGCACCAGCCAGCGCTGGGCTAGCACAAGCAGGAGCCCGGTGATGAGGCTCACAAACGTGCCTTATGGCACATTTACAACAGTCTCCAGTGGCACGGAGCCGCAGCACAGAGCCCAGGATTGGGCTCTTAGATGATATTTACATATGATGAAATATCCCCATTACTATTCCACTTTTCAAGCATATTGGGCTGTAAGCCTTTCTTTTTAAAGTATTTTTAGCAGAGTCACGCATCATCTAATTGCTATCTTGATACAGTTTTTTTTAGTAGGGGATGAGGCATGCCAGGGGAGGGAGAAGGGCGGGACGAGCAGAGCTGAGGTCTGCCACATTCAGAGCCTCTGTGTCGGTCCGCAGGCTTGACATGGAGGCTCTCAATTCTACGGCAGCCCACGGGTTGCCGCCGAATCGAGTAGCCCCATTGTGTGGCTACTGGCCTTACCTGGGGGAAGGGGACAAAAGTCCCCTTCTCCCAAGGTACTGCCAGTGCTGCCCAGTTAGCACACAGGATGCTGAGGAAGCTATTTTTGGTGCAGCATACGATTGGTCTGTGTGTCTCTTGAGTAAAAATCTTCTGGCCTTAAAGTAATTAGGTACTTATTGTAAATACTGAAACCACCTCAGTTATGCCATAGGTTAAAATGCATTCTTTGATATGTGAATTATATGCCACAATCCTTCAATTGCTCAAATCCTCCTAACTGTCCAGAGGGGCTAAAATCCACATCAAACATTACAGGGACCTCATGGTGCACATGCTGGAGTCAACCATTTGTTGTACTTAGCCCATATCCCTGATGGATTATGAGTTACTGTACCTGAATGATTCCCATACTTGGTCCGAACCTGCTAATTACTCCATAACAGAGCTAGTAAAATGATGGGGTTATCACTTGGCCAGTTCTAATGGTATTTTCATCTGGGTCTGAAATTCAAGCTCAATAAATAGCTAGCATAAGAATAGTCCAGTCCCCCAATCTAATGGTCTCTTTCCCCTCCTGCATTACTAGCTCATTACTTCTCTGCAGCTTAATTCCATTTTTAATCTGAAATCAGCTTCTGTTTTCTTAAGATTTTTTATCTTTTACTTTTATGGGTAACCATTGAGACAGAAAATTAAACTGTAGTAGTATTGTCACTTTTATTGCTGTTCTTCTCAAGAATGATCTATCTAGACATATTAATGTGTTCAGTTGGGGTAATGTTTTCCTTGTCAGAATTCCATAATTATTTTCAGATAACTGATTTTTGTTCAAATATAGCGCTAAATACATTTTCAGCCCAGTCCTCACCAACTTTCCAGCACCGATGCATTTGTACCAACAGGGCAGAGGCTGCATTCTGTCAGGATGGGCAGTTACTTTCCATCACCAATGCAACTGCAATGCAGTCCTGAGGTAGGGGAAGAAACATTTCCTTACCTCAAGGAGGCCTCCATGACTTCCCCCCTACCACCGAATACAACATGCACCCCGTAGGCATGGCTGCATTGGCACTGGAAAGTTGGATAGGGTTGGGTCCTGAGAGACAGTGACTAGCTCAGATACCCTGTGGGCTTTGTGGCTGAGGATTAAAATCCAGTGTTACAATACTGTGCACACTTATATGGGAGTAAGTCCTATTGAAGTCAATGTGACTTACTTCTGAGTAGATATGCATAGAATTGGGCTGCAGGACTCCTAACACTGATTCCCATTGACTGGAGAATAGCAGCACCAAAATGGTGACTACTGTATCCTGCAGACATGGGGAAGCCACAAGAGATCTTCTCAGGGAAAGGGGACTTTCATCCCCTTTCCCCGAGGAAAGCCCCAGGCCTTGCAATGGGGCTTCTCAAGTCTACTCCAGCTATTTTGCCAGTGCAGACTTGAGAACAGCTGTGTTGGGCTTTGGAACCTGACATGTAGGATAGGATCTGGCAGAGGAGGCCTCTGCTGGTCACACACCCCTCCCAGCTGGTTCCTCCCTCTGCCCCACCCACCCTGGAACACCTCTCCCCGCCCCATAAGGACCCACTACCATCTGGTGGTCCCACTTACCCCCGGACGACTGCACAATGTCCTTCTCCCGGTGCTGGGCCCAGTGCTGACTGGTGCTGGCCCAGCCCCGGTGCTCCTGATCCTGAGGGTACTGTAAGTCACTGGAAGTCAGTGCCGGTGTTACAGCTTGTTAGGATTAGGCTCTTAGTCCTATATAACACACTCACCACTAAACCACACTGGGTTAATTCTTGTTACATGGAAGTACTGATGGTACTGCTGGTCTGAACAACTTTCCTGCACATATTGTGCCATTGCAACTATCTGTGCTTCTATGCTATGAATATATCTATGCTTATTTTCTTTGAATACTGGAATTTGTTGATCATTGGTTTGGTTTTATAGTATGGAGAACCTTTCAATGAAATTGTGAGCTGCAAAGCAAATGGCAGGAGAGAATTTTAAAATAACATGTTTTAAATACTGACCTCCTTCGTAAGCTTTGATAGATGCTCGCAAGGAGGATGCATTAAAATATTTCTAATTTCCTGACATTAAAATAGGAAGGGCTTTTCTCAATGCACATCCACTCAAACAGCCATCATCAAATGTCCTAGTTTAACAAAGGTCCCTTGACTCTATGCATGCCAATTAACCTGACTATTGAATTTATAAATCAGTGCTAATATATGTCCTACCAAAGTCAGGGACTTTGGGCTGTGTATCCACTGATGTCTTACAATTCATTAGAGGGGGTATAAATGCTTGAATGAGCTTGGTCTAAAGGTGCACAAACACATTCAAATGAATTTCAAATTAGGACTTTGAAAAAGGATTAAGTGGGGAAAAAGTACCCCAATGAGCACTTCAGGCCAACATTAAATTCTGTCCGCGTACAAAATATAAAAGGCTAAATAAATATTAATATATCTACTTTCCAGTTGATTATATTTTATTTCTAATCTTCATGCTCTCTGAATATGTGGAGTGGGTGTGAATGGAATGGAAAAGGTTCCAATTTTGTCTTGACATTGAAAGAAAGAGAGACTGCAATCCAGAGCATGCTTATTTGGGGATTGTTTCCACTTGAAGGAAATATGTAGTGCTGAATGTGAGCTGAATGTGAGCTAGTGTGCAGGACTGAATTTGAAAGAAATTTCAGAGCCAGCCCGTCTTCAGTGCTAAGACCAGGGTTTCTAAGAACATGTGGAATGCTTTCACTTCTGAGTATTTACAGCCAAGCTCCTATACATCTGAGATTATGGGACATGACCTCTAAGTTGACTTCTGTGTGTGTATTGTGTGAACAACATTCAAGTTAAATCAGGCTAAGCCTTGAGTGCACTAGGATTAGTTTGTCTAAGGATTCCTTTTTGTTCACGGTTTGGCTTCTGATTCACAGTCTTGGTATTTATTTGCTACATTTGTAAGCCATCCTTCTGCCAGTGCACCAGTTTGATAAAATGGCATGCAGTGAGTTTTGCCAGCTATGGCAAAGATCTGAGTAGTGCACTGAGCATGCTGGGGCTCTATTATTTTCACTGATTTATAGGTTTACTCAACCTGTTTTGCCAAAGTCAATGCTTCTTACTTTTGTTCTTCATTTGATTTTATTATCCCGTTTCTTTATTAGACTTTGAATAAACCTTTTACAAGCACTGAGTTGCCTCTTTGGGAAAATCCATTGGATTTTCACATCTCTTCACGTGCTATTGTGAGAATGAGGGCTATGAGGTTCAATATTCTTTAGGGGTGGTAGTGATTCTGTCTATGGAGCCCCTCTGGCTATCCTTATCTCCTGGGCCAGTGGTAGCAGATTCAAACTACTAAGGCTTTTTTTTTTTTTAACCTGGTAAGCTGCGTGTCCAAACAAGGGGAAGGGGAATGGAAAGGAGCATGCTACACTAGGCACTACTGCCGTAAATCCGCATGCAGTTGTTAGTGGCCCTTCTCTGGACCCTGACACATAATATAAAAAGGACAATGGAGAAGAGGAGAGGAAGTTGTCTAAAGTGCTATGAGCACTGCATGAGAGTTCAAATGAAGGCAGAGCTGAATAGCAGTTGGTCCAGCCAGGGTGATGGAGAAAACTTCAGATGCAAGTGATTTATAGTGTAACTTCACGTGTTTGGGGTTGTCTTCCTTGAATTCCTGTCATTTTGTACTGAAAATGATTCAAGGTCTAATGTGACGAGTATTTAGCCATCTAATCAGTTTTTACTGGCAATAATTTTTTGGCCAGGATCCAAAGAAATGTGCACCTCATTTCACATGCCTATAAAATCTTTGAATTTTGCTTGGGGGGGACTAAAAACATGCTTCAGGCCTCATGGTTAAACACTGAAACCAAGAGAAGCAGTTTGTATGACATTGTATAGGGGGTCTACTGGTCAAAGGAGGAGAAATGTCAAGTCTCATGAATTTTCAGAAGTTGCTCTTTGGATCCTGGCTATTCAAAAAATTTAGAAAAACAAAGCAGGTAGACAGGCACAAGAAATGGGGAGCGACTGGCAGGAAAGGGGTATACATATATATAGGCTTAGAAAAGAATAGTTCAAAAGAACAGAGGCTGCAGGTATAAGTGGTGGATACACAGATGGAGAATGGCAAAGATTAGTGGAAAATAAATGAAACCTCAGCTGATGGAACATGCATTAGTTATCAGGTGATCGATAATGCATTTGGACACATGATAATTGCTATTGCTACAAAGGGAAGATGAATATTTACAATGGTGATACTGAATGTCTTTTGTCCTTAAAAAAAATCAGAAGAAAATCTTTTTCTTGTAGAATCCTTTCTTAAATCTCCTTGAAAAGAGAGGATGGAAGTTTCCCAGAGACAATTCTTTTTGATGAAAGCATTTCACCTGCTTACAAATGATGCTGCTTTGGGGAGATGAATAAGAACCTGATACAAGTTGAGCTGATTAGAAGCTATTGGCACTTGCCAGAAAATCCTCTATTGCTATAAAGCATGAGAGAGCCATTGTGGTGCCATCTAGCCTGTTAAGAATTTAAGGACCTTTATATATTGCACAACCTTCCAAAATAACTAGAAAACAAAGGTTCAGATTCATACAACATGGCTTGTACCTTGCTTTCAACTGTTGTGTAGCATCATTGTATTATTTATTTAAAGGATCTTTATACCACTTTTCTAAAAACCCAAAGCAGGTTTGTATGCTACTGGAATGTTTTGTATAGGCAGGCTGAAGTTCACACATGAAAGCACTCAGATTTCCTAGCTGCAAAAAGAAGCTCACCCCTGGTACATTGGCAGTGCAGAGGTGAGGCACTGAGGCATGTTTCCATGGCTGCTGTACTTTGATACAACAGTCACAGTTTTTATAATGCCCAAATTAATTGACACCCAAATGTATACATGCCAGGGCTGGCCCAAGACCCTCTGGTGCCTGAGGTGGTGTGCCAAATGTTGCCCCCCCCTTACACCTGGTGATCTGCCACCTTCCACTCCTCCTAGCAGTCTAGGCCAGCCATTCTCAACCTTTTCCTGGGTCCCCTTAGGAGCTCTTCTTCGGTTACAGGGCTCCCCTGTCAGACAAGGATGCAACATAAACAAACATAAAATCATTTATTGTTTTCAGTCTCCCCCCCCCCCTTTCAAATATGCCTGGGCACTCTGAGAGCCTTCAGAATATAAGAAGAGTCCTGCTGGATCAGGCCAAAGCCCCATCTAGTCCAGCTTCCTGTATCTCATAGCGGCCCACCAGATGCCTCAGACTTCCATTGCCTCCCATTCCCTCAGCCCTCGTGGCTCTCATTGAGATCGGCTGTTCTAGGCCATCGCTGTCCTTCCCTCCATACTTCCATTTTGAGCTTCTCTTCTTTTTCTTTTCCAGGGAGCAGGGGCAGAAGGATCAGTGGGGTGAGGAGGGAGATAGAAGTAGGTGCCTTAATTTTGGCCTTGTTGATAGGTCAGTCCTGATGCATGCAGGTAATGTATGAATACCACTGGAGTGTGGTTGAGATCCTTTATGCATCAGGAAAAAGATAGGCATGTTCCTGACTCAAGGAGCTAACAATATAAGTTCTGACAGTGGGGGAAATCACCATGAGAGGGAAAGGGATAGAGATGTGGTTCATGGTATAAACCTTTCTCAGAATTCATTCAAATGTGAAAAGTGGTGGTGATTTTTTTTTTTTCAGTTATTACAGAGACATCTTCATTAGAATCAGATGAATTTCAATAAACAGCGGGCTAAAAGCAGGCCTCTACAAGCACTGTGCCTTTTTGCAGAGGGATCTCCACAGAGCATAACAGAGCCTGATCTCTAGCCCTTGGTCTGTACACCAGGTTATAACTGAGCCTATGCATGGCTCCTGTAGCTCTTTCTCCTATGTTCCATAAAAGGGCAGCCAGAAGAGGGAATATGGGAGATACTCACAGACTTTGCCGTTCCCCAGACACCTAATGCAGCATCCTTATCTTCTCTCTCCATGAGTTAAACACAGTTGAGGATGCAACTGTGCGGTGCAGTAATCCCTTGTCAAGCAGGTACTGTGTCCACAAGGGATAGAATCAAATCACTCATCAAATCTCAGCAAGAAACAAAGGCCTGAGCTGGGTTCAGTGTACTTGTGTGCTTTGCACATGTGCAGTTTTGTCAAGTCTTCATGTCTTGTCTGCCACAAACTTGTGTTATGCATAAATTATAATTGTGTCAATTGGAACTGCTTTAACGACACTCTTCATTTTGTAATGACTGTTCTTTGAGGAGGTTGGAGGAAAGTGTGTATGATTTAAATATTCCAATTGAGCGATTAAGAAAATGTGCAATGTTTGATTAGCTCAAGTGCCATGAGGACAATGGTCCATAAACAAGATTAAGTGGCTTTAGCCCACCATCAATCAAGATGATGCATTGCATTTACTTCTCCAGCAAGGCCACTGAAATCAGCGTTCTATCAAATCATGTATTTCTAGCTCATCCACTGAAAAAAGCCTCTCTTGCTCAAGATGACATTTCATCATAATGCCTCTGAGCTTTGCAAATGAGGCAATAATTCAAAAACTTGGACTTACTGAGTAAAATAAAAATGAATTGGTCCTGATTTGTAATAAATATCCCACATATTCAGCAAGCAAGGATAAGTAGCTCTGATTTGAGGGCTTTAAGATATATGCAGTTGAGTGGCTAGTCTGCTCTTGGCTCAAGAAGACAGAAGGATTTCTGCACTCATCAAGATGGCATGCAGCAGAGTAATGGCATGGTATTCCTGTTAATATCAAGTATGAATGGAAAGGTCTATTGATGTTGGCAGGGAGAGGCTACACTGTCTTGAATAGCTGTCAAAACAAGGTTTAATGGGACACCAAAATCATTTCCAGCACTTGTTCTCCTTTTCCACTTGTGGTGCAAACCCACAAGGCTAGCAGAAAAGTAGAAGAAACAAAGTCAATGTAACCCAGGCAATTTAAATTTGGCAAAGTAACACTTGTTATAATTTAGTGAGAGACGCACTGGTAAGTAGAGGCAGGTTGGTGCATTTGTAGAGGATAAGGCAATATTTTGGTATCAGTTCAACGCGGAAGGGAACCTATTAGGTCAGGGGTATGGTCTATAGAAAATGCTGTGGGGGGGCAGTTAGGAGGCAGCAATTATGCCATCAAAGGTTGAAATCATGCCTCAGTCATAACAAACTCACCAATCATAGACATGAGTTCAATTGGGAAATGTGTGTTAGGGCGCAGTCCTAACCCCTTATGTCAGTACTTTCCAGCACTGGCATAGTGGTGCCAATGGGACGTGTGCTGCATCCTGCAGCTGGATGTCACTCACGGAGGCCTCCTCAAGGTAAGGGAATATTTGTTCCCTTACATCAGAGCTGCATTGCCCTTATGTCAGTGGCAGAAAGCACTGACATAAGGGGTTAGGATTGCGCCCTTAATCTCAGAAGCTTTCTCACTTAAATAAATGGGAGTTGGAGGCTTTTTTAAAATCCTGAAGTCTTAATAAAGGATACATTTCAGTTCTGGTGCTTTACTGCACAATCCTAGGCATGTCTACTGAGAAGTAAATCCCACTGATAGCAACGTGACTTACTTTCAAGAAAGTGTGTATAGAACTGCAGCCTTATGTGGGTTCTATGTTACACCCAACATGAAAAGAACAGGGAACATGGCTATGGAGTCCGTTTGGGTGGGGCTGGGGCAGCCGCAGTTCCCCTCTAGTGAGGTACAGCATGCCCAGTTTTAGAATGCCTGTGTAGCCTTATTATGTGACTCACTGCTATTTTAATCCACTAAATGGAAATAGCCTGGCACCTTTCCTTGACTTTTGTTTAGAACCAGGTCTAACACTTGGGCATTCAGGATGGAGTCATAACTTTGTGTCCCTGGTGTCTATGCCATGCACCGCAGGGGGTAATGACATTGATGGAATTAGAGCAGCTATTTTGGATGAATTCTTTTATTTGGGCCCAATCCTATCCAACTTTCAAGCACTGATGCAACCATGCCAGTGGGGCATGCAATGCATCTTGCATCGGGGGCAGGAGGGCAGTCACGGCAGCCTCTTCAAGTTAAGGAGAGAACAAATATTCCCTTACCTTGGGGCTGTATTGCAGTTGCATCCGCATTGGAAAGTTGGGCAGACAAGACATGAAGACTTGAAAGCTATCCAACTTTCCAGCACCGGTGCAACCTCAAAGCAGCCCCAAGGTAAGGGAACATACCTTGAGGAGGCCTCTGTGACTGCCTCGTCTCCACAGGGTGCAGTGCACGCCCAGCTGCACCGGCAGTGGAAAATTGGATAGGATTGGGTCCTTAGTCCCCATAATATATGCATACGGATGTAGTTATCCTGTCAATCACAGCAGATGGGCTTCCTCACCAAATAGTCTGAGAGTTGCAGCTGCAGCTTTATCCTGGTTTTATGGGGATGGTAAACCTGACTCCCTGAAGGCCAGCAGCTGTGGCAAATGTACAATTCAATGGGAATCTATTATTATACTGAGGCCTAAGTCCACTGCAGCACCGATTAACGTCAGATGGAGGGGATTTGTGTACCTGAGGAATCCCCTTGATAGAGAGACATTATTTTTTTCAGCGCAGCCAGTCTTCTTGAAAGTGTACCAATCCAGGCAGATTTGCATATATCAAAAGACATGCATGAAAGCTTGGCCTGTGTCTTCTTCTGTACATGCTGTACAATACAAAGGAATCGAGCTCAGTGAAAACTGAACATTTTGTTCCTCCGTTTAATCTGCTAGTAGTAAAAAAAAAGAAAAAAAGAAAACAATCCTGCACAAATAGTTTAGCCTAGGTTCTCAGTGGATTCCAGCCCATGTGACAAGCATGCTGCAAGGACTGTTGCCACTGGAAGTGCAATTGTACACCTACCCATAAGGACTGGACCTCACAAATGTAGAAGGCTTAGTTAAGAGGGTATTTGGTAAAAGGGTAACAATTATCAATGTACTTCCCAAAACCAGTTTCCTTTTTATTCATTATAAAACATATAGGAATTTTCCTCTTTAACTTACTGAATTGTTCAGTGCTCAGCACAGTATTATGGCTTTATTCAGTTTCATTTATATCAATGATGTATTGAATTAGTGGTGTTCCCAGAGAGGGTGGGCAAAACAGAAAGTTTTGCAGGCGCCTCAGCGGCCCCTTCCCCTTGTTTCCGAAGCCATTCCAAGAGGTGAAGGCAATGCAGAAGTGACACCTCTGCATTGCTCTCACCACGCAGAATGGCTTTGGAGGCAAGGGGGAAGGGCTACTTATAAGGCACATTGAGGTGTCTGCAAAACTTACCATTTCCCCCACCCAGGGAATGCCACCACTGTGATTTTCCAGTTTTCAGCTTGAAAACTGCCATTTTGGGGTAGAGTGGTGTTTCCTGTCAAACACACAAGTACTAAAAAGAAAAATTTGCTTTTCATACCAAACAATGTATAGCACAATCGCCACCACATCTTTTTTTTCCAAGACCACAGCAATTTGCTATGTGGATCATCTCCTTTAATGACACATATGACACTTTGAAAGAAGTGAACAATTAAGGGTGCAATCCTAACCAACTTTCCAGCACTGAGGTAAGGAAAATGCAGCTCTGAGGTAAGGGATCAAATATCACCTTACCTTGAGGAAGCCTCCAGGACTACCCCCCAACTGCAGGATGCAGCACATGCTCTGCTGGCACAGCTATGCCAGCGCTGGAAAGTTGGTTAGGATTGCGCCCTAAGTCCTTTTTTGTGTATACTCTGAAAGATCACCAGAACCAAGGACCCCTTTCCATAAAAGATGAAAAGGGGGCTCTCCTTCTTGTCAGTATTGCTTTTTCTGATCAATTTTTTTAGCATGGTACAGCTACTGCATTTTGAAACAAGCCACTGCAATTTTACTTCTTTTCCCTTATTCAGCGCTGACCTTCCATTTAAAAACTGAAGCTCTCGTTTAGCTTGTATGTAGTGCAGATGTTGCAGGCTTAAGTCTTGTGTATAGCCTGGAAGTGACCTGTGGAAAGTTCATATCTTTTGCTTCTGTGCTCCTTATATTTATTTACTATATGTACACCTCACTGGTTATATGATTGCTATTCCTGCTTTTTTACAATGGTATCTGGAAATCTGTGCCTATAATTCTGTTACATATCCTGCTAGCATATCCTTGATCAAAAGAACATTAGAAGAGCCCTGCTGGATCAGGCCAAAAGCCCATCTAGTCCAGCTTCCTATATCTCACAGTGGCTCACCAGAAGCCTCAGGGTGCACACAAGACAAGATACCTGCATCCTGTTGCCACTCTCTTGCACTTGGCCTTCTGAGGTAGACTACTTCTAAAACTAGGAGGTTGCACATCCGCATCATGGCTTGTAACCTGTGCAGTGGCATCGCTAGGGGGGTGCGGGCCGCACCGGGTGATGTGCCGGGGGGTGACGTGCCCTGGGTGGGTGACACGCTGAAATCGCAGCATTAGGAGCTACTCTGTCTTGCCATACACCACTGGATGCAGAATGTCCAGAGGAGTGCAATGCAATGCAAAGAAAACAAAAGTGAAATAGCCCCTTTCCTTCAAAAGTTATGGCCAAAAAACCGGAAAGAAAAAATGCATGGATTCCTATGGAAAGTGAAAGTGAGCTGTATTGCGCGTTTACTCATGAGTAGGCATACTTGCCATAGTCCATCAGAAAGGGCAGGTTGAGAGGAATCCAGTGACACCTGAATGGTCCCGATCCAATGAATGTAGCCCCCCAAAAAACACCCAAGAAGGAGGTTCCCCCTCCCAGCTGCAGTCTATTGAGCCCGAAACGAACCCACGTGGCCGTGTTTACTCGCAAGTAGGTGAACTTGCCTTAGTCCGTTGGAAAGGTCAGGCAGAGAGGATTTCAGCAACGTCAGAATGGTCCTGATCATTCAGAATGATCAGAATGCAGCCCCCAAAAGCACCTGAGGAGGTCCCTCCTTCCCAGCTGCGAGTCTGTTGATCCCTATGGAAAGCAAAGCAGCCTCACGGTTGCGTTTACTCACGAGTAGGCAGGCGTGCCTTGCCTGGTGGTCAGGCCAAGCAAAGAGGAAAGTGAGGACACCAGAGAGGTCCCGATCCGATGGAGCTGGAGTGCAACGAATGCTCCAGAAGGCATCCTCTCCCCCCCCCCCCGCCCACTAAAAAGGACAAAAAAGAGGCTTGAACTGGTAAGGGGAAAGTTTTCTATTTTGCACTTGCAAAGCCAGGAGGGTCTTTGTCAACTGTAAGGGATTAGAAACATACACACTCTCACAAAGGGACAAAAGTTCCCTTCTCCCCAGGTGCCATTGGCACTGCCTGGTTAGCGCTTAGGATCCTACAGCAGCCATTTTTGGCGCTGCGGCAGCCCCATACTCCGAGCAGGATTGGGCTGTTACACAGATAAGATATTTTTTCATTTTTAGATAATCAGTGACGTCCTCTTAAATGAACATGACTGAATACAGGCCTTCTTTAGAAAGATAGCCCTTAATTATCAGAAAGACTTTCAAGGTGAGTTATACTGGTAGAAAATATTTTATAGTACAGAGCATATTTTTACATTCTCTCTGTGTCTGAAACTTTGTGTTGTAACTTCAGTAGAGTTTATGCATGCACAGGCAGGGGTGCTAACATGCATTATGATGAAATGCTGATTTCTTCATATCAGAGAAGAGAGAGAATCAAATTCTATTAGGTGAATTGCAGCTGGGTATCAATACTAGCCTTGGAAGAATGTTGATCATTGGAGACTTAAGAACATGCATGTTTTTTCTGTGGGCAACTCATGTTTGCCATGTGTTCTGGCAGTACAGCTCAATGATAAGATTGGGTCGTAAGATAATGAGGGGGCTGGAGACCATGTCCTGTGAAGGTAGGCTGAAGGCGTTGGGCATGTCTAGATTGGAGAAGAGATGGTTAAGAGGGGATATGATAAAATTGTCTATGAATATTTGGGGGTCTGTCTTGTGGAAGATGAGCTGATTTGTTTTTGATTGTTACAGAGGGTAGGACCAGAATAAATGGGTTTAAATTACAGTAAGGGAGATTTTGATTAAATGTTAGGAAGAACTTCCAGATAGCATGAAGCATTCTGCAGGTGACATAGACTGCCTTGGAAAATGGTAGACTTACCATTGTTGAGAGTCTTTAAGAGGCTGGGTAGCCATATATTGGGGATATTGCAGTTATGGTCAGCAGGGCCTGCCTTAGATCTGTGGGGCCATGCAAAACATGTTTGCACCTCCCACCCTATGCCCCCCCCGCTCTCCAGGATTAGCTATGGCAGCAAGGTACCTGGCAGTGGCATCACCACCAAGCCAGTTGGACCCAGGGATAGGCAGGAGGGAGGACCATCCAGGAGTAATGTTCTGCTAACCACACTCTTGTGACACCTTGGCATAGAAGATTCCATGCCAGAGCATCAACTACAGAGTGAGGTGCCAGCTGCAGGTGCTCCGCTTGCCTCTCCAGTGCGTGGCCCAATTTGGTCAAATTGCCCTAAAGTCAGCCTTGGTGATCAGCCTGCATTGGCAGAGAGTTGGACCTATTGATCTTGAATGTTGCTTCCAACTCTGATTATTATGATTCTGTGATTCTTTGAATGTTGGCTGAGCTATCAGTCCTCCTGTACTTCAAGCAGGCTTGCCTCTTTGTTCATTAAAAAAAAAAATAAAGCCTCATGAGTATTCATATTTACTCTGTTACCTTATTTCTTTAAAAGGCCATTTGTGTGTGTACGTGCAAAATCAACAGGATCGAGAGGAAGTTTCTTGATGACATTTTGGGCATTAGCCAATTGGCACTGCGTAGAGCTAATTTCTGTTACCTTCCCACCCTTACAGAGTTTGACCCTGTATAGAAATAAGCACATTCAAATTGAATGCCATGAAGACACTTCCACAATATGATGATTTCTTTTGGCAGTACAATCAAATTGGGACTATGCTGTGCTGCCCTTCCAGTGCCTCTCTGCTCAACCTGTAATGAATGAATATTATTGCCTTGCACATTTTAAAGCATGACTTGGTTTGTGCATTTCTCATGTTTTAATTCCCAGACAGCTTTCTCTGATACCCCTGCCTTGCGCTTTTGTGCATGAAGCACATAGAGCTGGCTGTATTCTCTGAACAGCTCACTTGCATCTCATTGTCATGTTCGATTGCATACTGCTTAAGATGGTATTTATACTTGCAGTTGCACATTACAGTGGAATGCTGGTAATTAAGGAAAGAGCTCATTACGTTGCAGATCAATCTGTATCTCAAAAGATGAAGCAGTCTGTTCTGCTATGCTCATAAGATCACCTAATGATTCTTTCAGCACTCTCTACATGGCTTTTGAAGCCTCCTTGCAATTTCCACAGAATGTTGTCAACTGATTTTGCAGGCATCTTTACTGTAGATAGCCACTTTGAAATGAGAACTGTTTGGGGTGAAAGGTTCAGAAAGATTCCAAGACACTGGAATATATCTCAAAACCATTTCTTGGTTCTCCCCTAAATCTGCCTGTCTGGGTAGGTCACTATTCCAGTGGCAGGACCTTTTTTCATTCTGAATTGGTTACTTTTCATTTAGACTGCCTTCTATTCTCAGCCACCCAGATCGTAACATATGGTTCAATTTGTTTTTTTTCACTAGTCCACATGGAATTTGATGTTAGACTACTTCAGGCATATTATTTCTTACTGGGAACTTTTTTCCTTAGTAATTCAAGCCCAAATACTTTTTAACACAAAGGAACACAGCAAGGGTAATTGGGGGAGGGGGGTTTGCAGGATCTGGCCCAAATTCAGTATAGCACCTGAAGTTGTACCCAAGCTTCCTGCCTCACCCCTGCTTAGTCATGTGTGTCAGGAGATGTCTGCCAAGCTCCCGTGGTTATAACCATTCCTGGTGCCTGCCATTACTTAAGAACAGGTTGGGCTAGACTAGAGAATGCTGGAAGTGAAAGCTGATGCCCTGTTCTGCTCCCAGAATTCTCTCAACCAACCAGTTTAGAAGAAGCATGTGGTCAATGAAGGAGGCAGCAGTAATGGGGCAGTAGGTAGGCGGTGACCCTGTTCCAGTACAGTGATTGGAGCAGGACTGCAGTGGCCCAATGTGACCTCCTTCAGCTTCACTAATGTGTGTGATGGTTTGCTTGGAGCAGCAGTGCAAGCAGAAGATATGGGTTGCGCCATCTTATTTCTCTGGACCTTCTTTCAGGACACTGAGGAGAGAATCTAAGTGGCAGCAGGGTGAAGTAGGAGCCATCAAAGCATGGGTTCTCTGGCAGTTGCCCTCATTTTGCCCTACTCTAGGGATCTCTAGACATAGTGAGTTTTTAAAAAAAATAAAATAAAATAAACATAGACCAAGAATTTATCTTCAGAAATACCTGGATCATAATAATATGATCCATTCTTTACTCAGCGTGTGGTCGGTCTGTGGTCGGTCTGTGGAACTCCTTGCCACAGGATGTGGTGCTGGCATCTAGCCTAGACGCCTTTAAAAGGGGATTGGACAAGTTTCTGGAGGAAAAATCCATTATGGGGTACAAGCCATGATGTGTATGCGCAACCTCCTGATTTTAGAAATGGGTTATGTCAGAATGCCAGATGCAAGGGAGGGCACCAAGATGAGGTCTTTTGTTATCTGGTGTGCTCCCTGGGGCATTTGGTGGGCCGCTGTGAGAGATCCAAGCACCGGTCCCAGGACAGATCCTTGGGGCACACCGCTTTTCACCTCTCTCCATTGTGAAAATTGCCCATTGACACCCACTCTCTGCTTCCTGGCCTCCAACCAGTTCTCAATCCACGAGAGGACCTGTCCTCTAATTCCCTGACTGTGGAGTTTTTTCAGTAGCCTTTGGTGAGGGACCGTGTCAAACGCCTTCTGAAAGTCCAGATATATAATGTCCACGGGTTCTCCCGCATCCACATGCCTGTTGACCTTTTCAAAGAATTCTATAAGGTTTGTGAGGCAAGACTTACCCTTACAGAAGCCATGCTGACTCTCCCTCAGCAAGGCCTGTTCGTCTATGTGTTTTGAGATCCTATCTTTGATGAGGCATTCCACCATCTTACCCGGTATGGATGTTAGGCTGACCGGCCTATAGTTTCCCGGGTCCCCCCTCTTTCCCTTTTTAAAAATAGGGAAAGGAAGGTGGAACTAGCAGGAAAGGAAAGTGGTGGGCTCTACAGACTCCTAATCCACCACATTTCTCTCCTACTCACTTTCCTGTTCCACCCTGTTTCCATCTTCAGATCCACAGAGTGGGAGGAGGAGGAGTGAAGGGGATAGCTGGGAAAGAAGGTTTTGTGCAATGCTATACACATCAGGAGCACATAGACAGTATTGGCAGAGATGGCCCATGTTGCATGGGGGGGCAGTCTGTAACAAGAGTACAGAAGTAGAAGCTTTATCTCAGCCAGGAATTGTACAACTCACCTTCTACTTTCTTGAGCAGTGCCAAGAGCTCTGGGATTGTACCGATCCCTGGAGGTTTAAAATCTGTTTGAGGCTTTTGTACAATTCTGTCTAAGCTGTGATTACTGTCCAGGATGTGAATAAAAAACAGCAGCAGACATGCAGTTTTCAATGTTTGTCCAGCTTGCTAAGCCATTCAGTGAAAAGGTTCTTACCTGTAGAACATGCATACTTCAATACCAAATTGAGGACCACAAATTTGGCTCCAATTTAGTGAGCACTAATGTTTAAAAAGCACTGCACACACAATGTTAACATCATGCAATCTATTACTCTGGATGATTTAATGTTAAAGACGTTCATATCAATTTAGTTGCCAGGTATACTCAAGAGTAGAATCCCAAATCTGTACTCATTTTGCTCTCTTTTTTATTCTTTAATATGAATATATTTTAGATGGCCTTAAGTGTTTTAAAATTCTGACTTCTCTCTCCATTTAGTGTTATAACTAATCTTTGTATTAGTCAGTATGAGAAATGGCCAAATAATGGCCCATGGTCCTTTCTGGCTCCTGAAACCATTTTTCCTCCCTCTAGAGACGAACAAACCAATATAGAAGAAAGATTTCACTGTAATAATATTGACATAATATCAATAGTCTTCATACTTCTCCTCTACTAAATCTCTTTCCGCATTTGCACTTTTACTGATTTCTGTACATTTCAAAGGATTCTGGTGCAAGTTCCAGGCCGCTATCTGTTCATGCAAGAATTGAGCCATTCATTGGGACCTGTACATATTGACACTAAAACTAAATGCATTCAAGAACCCTTTCTTCCAGTGGCTTCACACTGCAGAGGAAGATTGGAAGTGGAGGGCAAACGGAGTCTCAGGGAAGCTTGTCTGCCATTTCTGGCCCTTCCCATTGAGGCGCTCTTAGATAAACGTCTGTGGAACCTGGATTTCTCTGGAACAGCTTCTGAAAACCTAAGTGGTGTGTGTGTGTCTTTCTTTTTAAGATTATAATGTTATACTTGAAACATCTGAAGTAAGCTAGGTGGTTTATAACTGGAGAGAGGACCTGGGCCTCCTTTCAGGGAACTGGTGGTACCCAGATTGAACCAGTGGTGATAATACAGAAAGCCAGTCCTTCTCTACCAGCATGGAGGAAGGGTGTTGGTTTCATTTCTCCTGAACTGCATGGGAGAACATGCAGAAAAACTGCACCCCTTTCACAGTTAGGTAGCAGCCTGCCAGTATGCTGGGTGGGAAGGGAGAAAGATGTGTGCCCTTATGTTTCCCACAATCCAGGATGAAAAGTAGTTGGTTGGAGTATCATCCTAGCTGGTGTACTGTTATGTTTTCAGCACCTGGTGAATGCTTCCTTTATTCTCCCAGGCGTTTAAATGTTGACTTGTCTGCTACTTTTTAAATATTCTATCATGTTGTGTTTTTTTATGGCAATTTTGTGTATTTTTTTCTTTTGTAATCTCCCTGAAAGCACAGTGAAGGCTAGTATTCAAAAGTACACTAAATAAATACAACATCGTATACATTTATAGAAGAAGCGGTTGTGTCTCAGGATCTGCAGGGTTCTGTTCCCAGCAGAACCCCTGCAATTGCCAAAAATTGTGTTAAATGAAATCAATACAAGAAAATAAAGTCTCTTTTCTCAGCAGTTTAAAAATAGCCTCGCTTACCATTGTAATGTGGGAGAGTGGAAGCAGGCAGGTAATCAATCAATCAATCAATCAATCAATCAATCAATCAATCAATCAATCAATCAATCAATCAACAGCTTAATTTCAGTTCACTTCCGTCCCCCAGAAGCACACAAAAGAATGCAAAGCGGAGGTGATAATCACTTCCGCTTTGCATTTTTTTGTGCATGCTCCAGGAGGAAGGGCGGGGTCGCTTGCCTTGGAGTGAACTGAAACTAAGCTGTTCTAAGCCCCAGGAGAGTTTGATTGATTGCCTGCCTGCCTGCCTGCCTGCCTGCCTTCTGCTGCTCTCCTGCATTACAATGGTAAGTGAGGCTGAGTAAAGGGAAATTTATCCTTTAATTTAAAGGGCCCTTCTCATTGCATTGAGATAAAACCAGGGTGCCAAATCTGTGGATAATTAGGTTATACCTGTATGGAAATAATGAAAATTTTTATGTTCCAAAACCTGCTGGTCAGAAACAATTTCTGAAAATGTACATTTTTTATCCCTGTTCTATCCAATACAGTACTTGCAATTAAAAACCTTCTTACCTTCCCTTGTAGCTTGCTATCTGAACCATGTTCAGGTTTGTATCTCTTGTGGTAGGCCTTACTTTGCTTGTTTGTGTCTATGTCATGGTTTGGATGCTGTAGATTGATACCCATGTGACCAAATTATCCTGTCTCTTTTCAGAAGGTCATTCTATGACTGTTCATTTCATCTGTCTGATTCTATAAAATTCAAACTCCGATTCAATGGCTTTTAAATGTAAAAATAAAGTGGGGGGGGGCGTTTGGGTAATTGTCCAAATTGTACATTATTCTCCTTTCTTGCTCAGAAAAAATGTATAGTTGAAAAGGGAGAAATATGATCAGAAAGTTAGAATCACAATACTATTTGTATTGCGGAAGGTTGCCAGACAGTCAAATGAGCAACACAAAGCTGGTTATAATTTTTTTAAAAATCTATTCTCAGGGATGTTTTCAATTCTGTTTATCCTCCAAGAATGCCAATTTAAAACACACACACACACACACACACACACACACACACACACCTGTAGTAATACTGTATATAACTTTGACCTTCTTTGCTGCACTTATCGCCAAAAGACCACCTTTGTTTGAATGCAAAAATATTGCTAAAACCCTCCCAAGCTGGTCTAAGTGAAATTCTTGGCTGTAACACAATCTCTGAAGGTGCTGCCAGCCATCGGGCATTTACTGTCAATGTAAGAAATCAGCTGAATTTCCCTGGGGAAATATGGAACAGCTTAATTGGCAGTAGGCACCAGATTTTCCCAGAGGAGGAGAAATATAAATAGAGAGGGAAATGCACAAAATAAAAGCAGGGGGTGGGTGGGTAGAAAAAGCAGGACAAACCTAAAACACTTGCATGTTTGAGCACAGGTTCTTATTCTGCATCAGGAAATATTAACAACAGGTTTTAAGGTGCAGGGAAGATTTGGCCCATTCCAAAGAAAGCTAGTAATATTTAACTATCACTTAAATTGAATGGTACTGAAGCCATGGCTGGGGATCAAACAAAATATTGCACTAAATATATACTACTGCCCAGTGAGTTTTTACATTCTTTTATAAATACCATATGGGGGAGGGATGAAAGGTGGCCGTGCTGGAACGGGGAGGAGGCTTTAGTAGTTGTAGTTCGCATCCAAATTGTGCCCCATGCCCTGCACACTGTTGGGGGGTGGACGACGACTTCTTTTGTCTTTCAGTTGAAGGTGTGCTTACCAGTAAAGATAGCACACTGATGTGTGTGTACATGCACTAGCACGTGAACACACACAGAATGGGAACAAGGTGAGAGGAAAGTACTAAAGTATCTCTGCCCACCCCACCTCCATCATATTCTTGCCATATTTTGTGACATGTACACCATGTGCACAAATGATTATAAAAAAAGCAAAGCAAAACCACAGGGCCTCTAGCAAGCCTAGGGCCAAACTACACATGGTAACTACTCCAATCACTGAAATGGGCCTGAAGCATGAATAACTTTATTGATTTTGTCAATAAACTGATTGACAGTTACAATCAATAAACTGATTTTGTAACTTTCATAAATTGGGCTGTCAGGTGAATTCTAAGCAAACCTCACCTTTTGCTCTACTAGTAAAATCCTTGGGAAATTATGAATTATTCTAGTAGTCTGAGATCTCAATAATTCAGTGTCAAGGGCCATCAAGTCCATTTAGGCCCAATAATATAGGGTCCTAGCACCGGCACTGAGCTCCAGCGCTGTTGCCGGGTGTTGTAAATGTGCCGTCAAGCATGTTTATGGCACCCTCTGAGTAGGGAGCACTGGTGCCAGGCTAGCGCCAGATGGACACCACCCAGAGCAAGGTAAGAGTTCCAGGTGGCAGTGCAGGCTTTCGGAGTGGGACAAGGTGTTCCTGGACAGGGAGAGGAACTGGCCTGGGAGGGGGGTGAGAATTTGCATGTCAGGCTGCAAAGCTTGACACAGGGCTTCTTAAGTCTGCACCGGCAAAATAGCCAGTGCAGACATGAGAAGCCCCATTGAGGGGCATGGGGCTTTCCTCAGGAAGGAGACAAAAGTCATCTTCCCCCAAGGAGATCTCCAGCAGCTTCCCAGCACCCACGGGATACAGTGGCTGCCATTTTGGTGCCACAGTTCCTTCATGTGCTGGGAAGCTTAGGATTGGGCTACCCATTGCATTTGGTCAGTTCTGAAGGCGTTGTATATTGTTGGGTGATCTAGTCTTATGAGACAGCAAGACTACTGGCTTCTAGTTGCCTTCTTGTGATGAAAGGTTTTCCTGCCTTGAGGTGTTTTGTTGTAAATGGTGTAAGACATTTTTTTTTTTGGGGGGGGGGGGGAGGAATTATGTCCACTCTGACTATCATAGTTTTGCAGAACTGAAAGGGACATGGTAGGTCCTTTTAAACCAGCCAGGAATCTGCCCCAAAGCAGGTCACAATAAAACAAACTTGAGAGATGCTGCTTGAAGATTTCCAGAGATTCCATAACCAATGTTAGCCAGCTATTTCTGCTGCTGAGCTAATATTAGTGTACTATTGATTTAACATAATATAGCTTCTGGTAATTTAACTGATATGCTTCTCTGATATTTTAGTGCAGTGGTATTCAAACTGGGGCTTCGCAGCGCCCCAGCCTGTGGGTCCTGGCCTCTGCCCCCTTAAGGGGCAGGGGCAGCCAGGAGGAAGGAGACTTGGGTGCACTTGCCCAAGCCTCCTGCAGCCTCCTGGGGGTGCAGGGAGCCCTGCGCAACCTTCAGCAGGGCTCCCCAGGTCAGGAAAAGGGAAAGCGAAGTGATCGCGCACCGCTCCGCAAAACCGGAAGCGGGGCATGATCGCTCCGCTTTCCCTTCTGACAGGGCTGCAGGGACTGGGGTGCACCCTCTAGTCCCTGCAGCAGCCGTCCCTGTGTGCGGGGAGCCCTGCGCGAGTGCCTGCAGGGTGCCCCAGGTCAAGGAAAGGGAGAGTGGGGCGATCTCTAGCTGCGGAGAGCTAGAGAGCTGAGGTGTGCTGCTATACCTGGAAGGACTGCTGCCTTAGGAAGTGGGTCCCTGCAGTTTAAACAGGCAAGCTACCCTGGTAGTGGAGTCTAGCAGTGCTGCTGTAGAGAACTGGGGCCATTGTTGGGGAACGAAAGGGGAGCTAATTAGCATAAAGTGGAGTGGACATAATTCACTAGGTAGTGTTTAACCTTGGAATCTGGCAGAACACTCACCTGAGGAACCATCAACATCTGCCCAGTGTGCTCAGGATTCAGCAGTTGCCATTTTGGCACCACTGCCCCTCTGGGTGCTGGGCAGCTCAGGATTGGGCTGTGAGTTGAAAGCTTAAACACAGAGGTTCTGCTTTTTTCTATTACAGCAGGTACAGTTGTAGGTCCATCAAAACCTATTGCTGAATGTGGCAGGGACCAGCCAGTAAATACCACACAAAAACTGTCAAAATGTCCATTAGTGGTTCTCCTTGTAATCTTGTAAGTGATTTCTCCTATCATAGGATCTCAAGAGGCAGAACACAAGAAAACTAATGGGGATGAGTCATGGAGGTGCAACATTTGTTCTAACAGCCTTGTCAAAAAGCTTGTTGTTGGATGTTATAAGCTCGCTGTTGGTACAAGGCTTTCCTTCATTGCACTGAAGTTATGAATAGCAAGCCTTAACCAAAGAGCTTCTCTTTTATGTAGTACTGGATTAAAATTAATGTCATTGGAAGACACAGCACTTTGCATGTAGCAAAAAGCATATGGTGTTTAGCCTTGAGAGATAGAAATAAAAGATCTGTGAAGGTAAAATTAGGTCATCGTATGAAGAACTTTCTAGAATATAAAGCTAAAACCAAGAGACTATTGGTGCAAGATCCTAAAATGCATATAAGGTTGTTGTGTTTCTTTTTTCCTTTCAGCCATGAAGAACTTTAGACAACAAAAACAAATGCAGTCTTTATGCCTGTGCTGATTCTCGAAATAGAAGCTGATTAATGAACATCTTTTTCCCCCCTGAATGTTGTGCACAACAGACATCCATATTGATGATAAAGAGTTGCACATTTATTTGCTTAGTAGAACTATAAGTAGTGTTCAGCTCATGTGTCACTGCCTGAAACCTACAAGGCCAGGAACTTCTCGAGGAAATATATCCAACATATAGAACAGATTGATTATCCATCTACTTGTGTAATTCTTGGGGATAGATTTTCAAACCTTGTAATAAATATCATTGATTTTTAGCATAAGTTTCATTTTACATTGCACAGATGTAGAGTTTTGTTCTGAAGTTTTGATGATTAAAAAAATGGGGAGGTTTACATTGTTTATGAATTTTGGAATTCAGCAATCATTTTCAAGTAAAAGAAAAGTGACAGTGTTTGTTGACAGCAAGATGATTGAAACTGTGGTCTTTCTAGAGACCTGTAGCATGAAAGGATCCTTGGCAGTTTGTGTGAGCGATGGAGGCCGGGCGCCCGCCTGGTGCTAATGCAGCGCCAGCCAGTGCTGGGCTAGCGTGGGCTTTTGCCCAGTGTTGGAGCTCACAAACGTGCCTTATGACACGTTTGCGACAGTGCGCACCATCGAGCTCAGGACTGGGCTCTAAGGGCCCAGTTCTTTCCAACTTTCCAGCACTGGTACAACCGCGATTGGAGCCCCATGTCAGGTTTTTGGCATTCCGGGCTTGAGATTGTTGATAGCCAGGATGTGGTAGGAGGTCCTGATATCTGGGCCTGGTGTGAAGCAATCAGCAAGGCAGCACTGCTGATGCAATCAGCTGCACCTGTTGCAGGTGGGAGTCGCATGACTCTGGGAAGATGTGTGCAGAGTCACATAGGCTATGGTGGAGTGGTGCAGT
Source organism: Tiliqua scincoides (assembly GCF_035046505.1). Taxonomy (NCBI): domain Eukaryota; kingdom Metazoa; phylum Chordata; class Lepidosauria; order Squamata; family Scincidae; genus Tiliqua; species Tiliqua scincoides. The sequence continues at coordinate 229,644,503 of NC_089822.1, read as the reverse complement.
GCACCACTGGACAGCCAATCAGAGTGGGTCACAAGACTGTCTTGTGACTATGAGGTCGCCCTACTCTGATTGACTGGCCCCGGTATATGTGGGGTAAGCACAGACATCAAGGCATGGGTTGTTGTGGTGGAGTTTCTGGGTGCCATGCTGCTGGTTTGTGTACTGATTTGGACTGCCTTCTCGTCATTGTGACCTGCTGTGTCCCTGACTTCTGAACCGTTTGACTGACTGACTATTCTGTCTACTCCTTTTACCAATACATGCTTCTGCAACAAACAAGCCTGTGTCTGCTTCTTTGGCTTTGTTTGGGATCGCCTGCTTCTTGTGCTGTCTTCCTATGCTCCCGAGCCACTCTGCTATCGGGAAAGCAAGGGCTATCCTCCCCTGCTGACCTGACACCCCAGGTAAGGGAACAAATGTTCCATACCTTGAGGAGGTCTCTGTGACAGCCTCCCCACCAAAGGATGCTGTTGTAATTAGTGCACAGGCGCTGGGCTTAGCTTTAGTATTTGGTAATGACGACAGCGGGCACGCCTGCATCTGTGCGCGGAGCACACTCTGCCAGCCTTGAAATATGCTGAGTCTGAGCCCAGTTATGTGAATAACAGGATGTTAAGTGGTCATTATCTAGGAATGTGTTTTGTGGTTAGCTAGAGCCCCAGCTAGTTGTAACTACGTAGTAGCTTATCAGTATTGCTTCATGTGTTTTGAGAGTCAATAAAGGCTTGAGGAGGCTGGCCAGAGAGCGGAATCTCTCTTGCTCTCACTCCGTTCCACTTCTGGCTTCTTCCCCGGCATCTACATTTGAAACCAGTCTGCTGTCTGATTCATTTGCTCTGACTTCTTGCTACTTCAGTTCCTTCTCCCAAAGTCCCTTCAGTGCTTCTGCTTTCTGCACTCCCTCAGGCAACAAGGCCTAAGCCTTGGGTGCCTCCCAGAGCAGCATTGCACTGCTACAGGATGCAATGTGTGTTCAATTGGCATGGCTGCACCGGCACTGGAAAAATAGGATAGGATTGGGCCCTAATTTGTTAGCACTATGACATGAAATTAGGCCATTTTTGGAAGGCTCTTGCTATTTTGAGTCTGGTCATTTTGGAAATTTGGAAACAGAAAACTTATATATTAAATGAAGAAGAAACTTGTTTTGAAATTTGAGTAGACTTTTGGTTTAACCCTGCATTTTCAAAGGGAATCGCTTCTTTTGATGGAGCTTATTTTCTTGAACAAACAGCATATACAAATGAAGTAACTTGAGATTGACTTACATATATCCCTGTAGTGATGTACTTTGGAAAAATCTATTTTGGTTTTGCACAACTTCGGGCACAATCCTAACCAACTTTCCAGCAACGATGTAGCCGCAATGCAGCCCCAGGGTAAGGTAACAAACATGCCCTTACCTTGATGAAACCTCCTTGACTGCCTCCACACTGCAGGATGCAGTGCATGCCATTTGGTTGGCAACCTTCAGTCTCGAAAGACTATGGTATAAGCCTACAGCACCCGGTATTCCCAGGTGGTCTCCCATCCAAGTAGTAACCAGGCCTGACCCTGCTTAGCTTCCAAGATCAAACAAGATCGGGCATGTGCAGGGTAACAGTTGCTGCAGTGCACAGCTATTTCAGTGCTGGAAAGTTGGTTAGGGTTGCGCCCTTCACTATTGATAGGACACATCTCATGAAAAAATTTATGATGTGATTTAAATAGGGGCTGCCTGACATTCAGTCTTAGCCCATGTTGGCATCATGTTGGCATCCTTCAGTCTCGGAAGACTATGGTATCATGCTCTGAATGGTGGTTCTGGAACAGAGTGTCCTCTCCAGTGCATGAAGCCTGGGTCAAGTAGATATGGAGGCTAGACTGTTACCCACGCAGCAAATCCCCCCTCTCCACGTTGCTGAAATGATCCAATGGAAAGGCAGAAGCCAATACGGTTGGTTCCAGCGACGTCGCAGGAGTTGCCAGAACGTGACTGTGTTCAGCCATGAACTGCCTCAGGGACTCCAGCTCCGGATTTTGCCTCGAGGTTGACTCCTGAAGCCTTTTCCATAACTGGATGTAGCCACAAGGCAGTGGAGGTTTGGGATCAGAGTTTTCCTTCTCTCAGATGAGCTGCCTTCCCAGGCTAACGAGTCCCATCAACCCGGTGGCTGTTTAGTTGCCTCTTATGACAAGTACAGCCAAACTGAGGGCCTATTCTTATCCCCCAGCCCCCCTTAGCCCATGAGGGAACTTTTATCTGGCCCAAAGTGTCTATGCCAAATTTTGACTATGTTCTACACTTTTACTCTATGCAGTTTCTTAGAAAGAAAGAAAAATGTTGTGAAAAGCTGTTTGAGAGGGCTGCTTGTATTTCCCACATTAACTTTGCATCTCTTTGTTGAGCTTAATGTGCAATGCTCAGACACAGCCACAATTCTTATGCTCCATCATGCTTATTAAATCCTTACTGCTAGATGGAAGTCTGACCATGTTTGGATGGGGCTAGGGGTAGAGAAAAACACACTTTAGACCACTGTTTCCTAAACTGTTGGTCATGCCCCCCCCCAAGTGGGTCACAAGCTGATTGCTGGTGTGTTGTGAAACTGCGAAGCTGAGAGCTGGCAAGAAAAATGTACTGAACCAAGTGAAACTGAAAGTGAAACTGAGCCACTCATGCATGTTTACGTCAAAATGGTCCTGATTCAATGAACGCAGGTTCCAAAAATTTTTTTGGAAGGTCTTCCAAGCTGACAAGAAAAATGTAGTGAGTTTTATGGAAAGTGAAAATGAATCACATGTGTGCATCATTATTTTACATCAGTATTTCTACACTGTTTTCAGCAAAGAAGTTCACAAAGCAGTTTACAGAAAAAATAAAAAAAATTAAATTGCTCCCTGTCCTAAAAGGACTAACAATCTAAAAATACGCAGAACATACAGAATAATTTACTCACAAGTAGGTATAATGGAAATATGCAAGATCCCTTGAGGAGATAGGGTGTGGTGTCAACAGTGGCCCCTTGCTCTGGCAGGCAATCATGGGGTTAACACCAGGGCCTTAGATTGTGGTGAGTGTGCGGCACAGCTGCAGCCACTTGAAGGCAGAAAGGCTCTCGGGTTAAAAGCAGCATCTGCAGAAAGGAAAAGGGGCGTGGGTAGTAGAAGGAGGAAAGCTTGAAGGAAGGAAACTGGATTAATGGACAGAGGAACTAATTGCTGAAGGACTAATTGACTAAAGGACAGATGGGTGAATGGACTCTGGAGGCACTGGAGGTTGGTGAGTGGCTGCCACGCCCAAAACCTGCTGAGGGCCAAGGTGTTGCTGTAGTGGCTGGAGAAGCTGCTGTCAGGAGAGAGAAGGAAGGAGGACCTCTGCAGGTTGAACAGGTGAGCTACCCTGGCGATGGGGTCCTGCAGTGCAAAACTAGGGCCACTGTTGGGGAACAAAGGGGAGCTAATTACCTTAAAGTGGGCATAGGTTCTCTGGGTGAAGCTTGGACTGGGAATTTGGCAAAACAGTAGGCAACTGTGCTTTGGCTCTTATTGAAGGCAAGGCCACCAGAATGGTCCTAATTCAATGAATGTGGAGTTCAGCAAATGCTCCAGAAGGTGTCCCTCACCTGTAAAATGGATAAAAACAGAGGCTTCAGCAACTGGTAAATTTAAACTTTTGTTTTAGTCTTGTAAGGCTAGGTTTCCAATAGTGTGTTTTTAAAAATTGGTCCCACTGCTAAAACTTTTGGGAACCACTGCTTTCGACCTTAATATACGTAGCCTGGATAATTTATTAGTCTTTGAGTATACAGGAATTGTGCATACTTAATGAATGATACAGATAGCCAATGTTTCTGCCCTTGCTAGAGGAACCCTAAGAAACAACTGACTGCAAGGACATACAAGTCAACAGTGTTGGGAACACGAGTCACAAAAACGTGTGATTTTGGGGTACTTGGCAACTGGTGAGTCGCACACATGGAAGACTCTGAAAAAGACTCAGGTCAGGCCCCCCCCCCGACTAGGCAGTCATCCTCACATGTGCTGACTCGAGTCTGCCCGTGTCCCCTGCTTAATGTTTTTGCCACGTGGAAAACTGCATAGGACAAGCATCCTGATGAGCAGCAGGAAGTTCCAGCTGGGAGGCAGGAAAGGGTTAATGTAAGCAGGAGCGGGGAGGTGGAGCTGAGCTCTCTTTCCCATCTCTGATAGGAAGGGAGGAATGAGTGATCATTGAACAAAGGATGAGCATTCTCATATTTCCATTGGCTGAGGAAGGGCAGGAGGAGGAGCAGGGGAGGGGGAAGCTTCATTGAATGAATGGCTGCAGAAGGTCTACTTCTGGGTAGAACTGCAAGGATTGGGTCATCCTGGTAAGCTTCCCGGCTGCTGCTTGTGACTCTCCTCCCTCCCTCTCTCAGCTTCTGTCCCAGCTCTCACTCAGTCCCTCCTGCCCTGTTTACAGATAGGAAGGGGTAGCAGGGGAGTAGCTAAAGAGAATTCATTCATTCATTCACACACACACACACACACACACACACACACACACTCTGCCTGGCAGCAGCCCTGTTTTCCCCATGGCTGTCTTTTAAAAGGGGTGACTCAGCCCAGGGAGAGAGGTGAGGCTTCATAGGAATGCGGGGGACCCTCACTGAATGACCGACTGAAGAGGGACTGCTTCTCCATAGAGCTGCAAGGATTAGGTTGTCCTGGTAAGCCTCGCAGCTACTGCTTGTGACCTTCCTCCCTCTTGCCACTTTTGTTCTGGCTTTTCACAGTCCCTCCCACCCCTCCTGCTCTCTTTGCAGATGGGCAGGGACAACAGGGAAGTGGGTAAAGGCAACTCTGACTCTCTCCCCCCCCCACCCCGGCAGCAGCCCTGATTTTTCCACAGTGGCCTTTTAAAGGGGGGGGCAACTGGACTTGAGTCCATTAGAGTCGCTAAAAGGTGCCCCCGTTAGGAATTTTTCAAGTCAAATCATGGGGGGGGGGGAGGGACTTGAGTCAAGCCCTGCTGGGTTTTCCCAACACTGCAACTCAATGCCAGGGTATATTGGCAAGTGAAAATGAGACTGAATCAAGTGTTAAAGTCTCATGCTGATTCTTGAATTAGACAATACTTTTTAATTCCAGAAATAGAGGTTTAAAGGGAGGTTGAAAGACAGAAGAATTGTCATACATACTAGGATAAAATGGGTGGGTGACAGAAGAAGGCTTGCTAGAGAGGGAAGGAGGAATGAGATGGTATGTTCTGTGAGATACATTGTGCATACTTTGAATGAAAGGAAGTTATCTGTAAGTGAACCTTCCAGAATTTTACACTGTGTTGGAAACAAGATTTAGACAAAGCTACTGGCAGTTGCGTATCTGCCATAGACTTCTATGGGGCAAAAGCCCCAGGCGCCAGCCGCTAGGACTCCGTGGAAGCCTCTTTGAGGCTCCTGACAGGGGCAGAAACTGTGCTTCCGGTTTCCCAGAAGTACAGTTTATACTGTTGAGCAGGGTGCCCAAACCCCAGCCCTGGGGCCACTTGTGGCCCTCGAGGACTCCCAATCCGGCCCTTGGGGAGCTCCCAGTCTCCAATGAGCTTCTGGCCCTACAGAGACTTGCTGGAGCCCGCGCTGGCTTGATGCCATTGCTCTCAGCATGATGGTCAACTGTTCAACCTCTTGCGTGAGATGTAGGACAAGGGCTCCCTCCACTGCTTGCTGTTTCACATCTGCGATGTAGCAGTGGCAGCAAAGGAAAGGCTGGCCTTGCTTTGTGAAAGGTCTTTTATAGGCCTTGAGCCATTGCAAGACATTGATTCATAAAAGTTCCATCTCTAATATATTCATTTATGTAAATTTATTCAAATTTGAAATGTAAATTAATTCTTTTTTTCCTGGCCCCTGACACAGTGTCAGAGACATGATATGGCCCTCCTGCCAAAAAGTTTGGACACTCCTGGTGTTGAGGAACTTCAGATAGGTTTCTCGACGTGGGTGGAGGTCGTGTAAGGCTCTGTGAGCCTCTTGTGAGTAGGGGGGCGGATTTCTTTGCAGGGGGACACCATTGCGGTGCTTTGCCCTGGGCGCAGGGCTGCGGAGGTCCGCAGCTAGCTACTGGCTAACCCTTTGGGTTTAAACACTGCAAAATTCAATCAGGCAGATGAGAGAAACTCCACTTGTTAGTGGAGTTAAGCAGTTTTGTCTCTGAATAAAAAAGCTTTGTTGGAAAGAAAACAGTTTCAGTTCCCAGTTATTACAGTTTCAGAGGCCATCTTGTCAGGTCAATTGATGGTTTTTATATTTAGCATCATGTGTTTGGTTTAGTGTCATGTGGGGTACTTCTCTGTCATATGGGTGCAAACCACATGAGACACATTTCCTAGACAGATCTCTATCTTAACCAAACTTGATTTCTCTGTTAGGCTGGCATTAAAAAAAAAATGTGAGAGGTTTCCTTGCAGAGAGGCTTAGAACAATAAATTCCCTTAAGACCAATAATCCTTGGCATTTACTGGGCACCTTTTGAATTTTCAAAGCACTTCACATAGATCAGCTTGGGCACGTTTTGAATTTTCAAAGCACTTCACATAGATCAGCTTGGTAATTCTTGCAATTACCTTGTAAGCTAGATCATTGCTGCCATTCCCATATAGCCAATGAGAGGCTGAGGTCTTGTCTAAGGCTACAGTACAAGTTCATGGCAGAAGCGAGGTCAGAACTTGGGTTTGTGCTATTCTTAGCCTTTACACTTCAGATTTGCCAGCTCATATCCACACTGAACAGACATTTCATCTGTGCACAGTGCTGAAAATGTCCTCTTTGTCCCAACATGTGCATAGTCTAACCTAACTCCATTTTGGTTTCTGGCTGGCATTCCAGAGAACTAGGAAGGACTTCATTCTACAAGGGGTGAAGTCAGGCTGAACTCTTAGGTGAGGTCATGCTAATTAAGGACCATGAAGGGGAGGGAAGGCTGTAGAGCTGTGGGAATCTGTGTGTCTCCTTTCCTCCAAGGTCTTGCAAATTGGGTGCCACCCCATTGTGATAGAATTTTGCTGCAAGCACAAGTCCTGCTGCATAATAAACAAAATTCCAACTGCCCACAGGTCAGGCTACCTGGGCACTCTTTTCAGATATGTATGCCAAGAATCCTCTCCCATCAATGACCAGACAACCTGGGTCAAGTGCTCATTCAGCCATGCAGTTTGTCCTTCAGGAACTTCTCCAATTAGGGCACAATCAAGCCTTTGGAAAGACACACTCAAACTCCACTTTCACGTGTGCGTATTTCAAAGCTTCCTACTAAATATCTTCTTCTACTGGCTGACTGAAGAGGAAATCCAGATCAGCCCAGCCTCATTCAGTCACTGTTTTCTGTCTTTTGGGTGAGGGCAGCTACTGAGCAAGAGGCTCTTCAAGTGAGAAAAACCTCAACTAAAACAGAGTAGAAATCTCTGCTAGAAGAAGAGACCTCCAAATTTGAAATGTAATGGACAGCACAGTTGCCTTCAGTCAGGAAGAAAACAAATTCCGCTCCCAGAGCAGGGATAGTTATAGGACTTTGTACAAAGAATATATAGACATTCCTGACTGAAAAATGGTATCTGGAACATCTCGTGGGTAGTCAGGAGTTTCCTGGGCTTGAGTAAGTTGTTAGTTCCTGAAGGGACAAAAAGTATGCCATGGTGTGGGCTGCACCCATGCTTAGGTTGTTGGTATAAGAAGCTTTCTAGAGAAGGAGGCTGAAAAGACTGTCCAGGGGGCCTGGTCACAGCTAGGCGTAATTTATTATTCAAATAAATGAGATGCAAATGGGACCATATCAAGGTGCAGAGTGGGAATTGACAAAACTGTAGGGGAAGGTGGCTCACGGATGCACTGCCGGGCTACAGCTTCTCCTTTTGATCAATGCCCATTTGTCAGCATGATCTTGATTAGAGGAAGCTCTGCCTCTCTCTCTCCAGAGCAAAGTCCTGGTTGACTCTTTAGACCAGGGGTGCTCAAGGTTTTGGGCAGGAGGTCCACAACATCTCTCTGATACTGTGTAGGGGGCCGGAAAAAAAAGAATTAATTTACATTTCAAATTTGAATAAATTTACATAAATGAATATATTAGAGATGGAAAATGAATGAATGAATTCAATCCAGTTTATGATTCCATTCACCCTTATGGGGGGAGGGGGAATCTTCATGCCAGTTTATGATTCCATTCACCCTAATAAGGGGGGATCTTCATGCCAGTTTATGATCCCATTCACCCTAATAAGGGGGATCTTCATGCCAGTTTATGATCCCATTCACACACGCACAAATGGAGGAGGATGTTCCGCACTTTCACACACATACACCCACCTGCTCACCTGCCCCCTTGCCCTCCCTCCTTCTCTCCCTCATTTGCTTGGGCTGTCTGCCTGCTTGCCCAGCTGCATGCCTACCTGCCTACCCACCTAACCGCCCTTCCTCGCTAGCTAGGGCGGCATGTGCTGGTGCTGCTGCCTGCCTGCCTGCCTGCCTTCCTGGCTGGCTGGTCAGCCAACCAGCCCTCCCTCAGAGACATGTGCTGCAGGCTGGGCTGGGCTCCCCTCCCTCCTGCGGGATCTCTCTCTCTCTCTCTCTCTCTCCTGCACTCCCCTGGCTCAGGTTGCAGGAGGGGAGGGGAAGGGAGCCGAGCCCAGCGGAGCGGAGCCCAGCCCATGGGCAAGGCAGGGAGAGACCAGCCGGCAAGTGCGCAGAGTCTTTTATAGTGGGAAGTAACATGAGACCTGCAAGTCTCACGTTACCTTCCCACTATAAAAGGCTCTGCGCACGTGCTGGGCTTGTCTTTCCTTTGCTGCCACTGAGCTCAGCGGCAGCGAGAGAAAACAAGGCACGGAGCTCGCGCAGCAGGCCAGTGTGGGCTGGGGTGAGGGCTGAGTGCCCACTGGAGATGGGGGACCCGCAGCGGGCAACCAGGGACCCGCAGCGGGCAACCAGGGACCTGCAGCGGGCCAGGATTTGGGCACCCCTGCTTTAGACTGTCAGCCAAGGAACCATCATGGAGTTATGAGAGGGTGTGCATGTTTTGAAAAATGAAGACATTGACAACAACCTACATGCTCAAGTTAATGTACACATGAGTTGTGCACTCCATCTTTTGCGGGGTGCAGGTTGTATCATCCGAACCTACTCACACTGAAGTCAATGTGTGCAGGCTTCTGTCCAAATATATTATCTTAACTCACAGAACTCATGGGTAGGGCCAGCAGGCAACATCTTAATTCCTGTTTGCTACACAATATGTATTTATCTTAATAACTTTGTCAACTCTGGGGATTATCCACTAATAAGAATTGGTTTCCACAAAGGATGAACTGGTTCTTGTTGTATCATGTTAATAACATTGGTGTTTAATGTGGTAAAAGACAAAGTCATAGATATTCACAGGTACATATTTAATAAACTGCTGCAGGGATGGGAAAATCCAGCGGGGTTGGAGTCGAGTCTAGAATCGCCACCCCCTGCAACGCAACTCAAAATGGGGTCATGGAATCATAATGGGAGCACTTTCTGAGTTGCTGAATCACCCTTTCGCAACTCTAAAAGACTTGACTTGAGTCCCCCCTTTTAAAAAGCCCACTGTGGGGAAAAATGGGGCTGCTGCCAATCTCTCTCTCTCTCTCTCTCTCTCTCTCTCTCTCTCTCTGTGTGTGTGTGTGTGTGTGTGCGTGTGTGTGTGAGAAAGAGAGAGAGAGTTCACTTTAAAGACTCCCCTGCTGCCCCACTCCATTTGTAAAGAGGGTGGGAGGGACTGCAAGAGAGCAGTGACAGAAGTGGCAAGAGGGAGGAGAGTCATGTGCAGCAGCTGCAAGGCTTACCAGGACGACCCGAACCTTTGCAGCTCTGCTCAGATGTAGTCCCACTGCAGCCAGTCATTCAATAAGGCTTCCTCTGCCTTAAGTAGCAACAGAGCTTACAGCAGCCATGCCATGCGGTTGGCAAGTGTGATCACTACAAATGCTTCCCTCCCCCTCCCTGGGCTTATCTAGCCAATTATATGGCAAGAACCCCTTTGGGCTCCTCCTCCTGTGTCCAATGGTCATCTGTTCCTTCCTTCTTTTTAGAGACCCACTCCTGCCTCCCCCCTCCTAGTCGTTGCAAGAGGAAAACATTAACCCTTCCCTGCCTTATGGCTAGAACTCCCTGCTGCTTGCCCAGTCTGAATGTTGGCCCCATTAGGTTTTTCACGCCATGAAAACAGTAAGTAAGCACACCCAGACACAGGCAGACACAAGTCTGCCAAGTCAGGAGGCCCCTGACTCAAGTGTTTTTCAGAGTCTTTCATGTATGCGACTCACGAGTCAACAAGTCACCAAAAAAGTGCATTTTTGCAACTTGAGTCTGAGTCACTGACGAGTTCCCATCCCTGCTGTGCTGCAATGCATTCTGCTGTTTTGATGGGTAAACAATCCCTGTAGTTATTAAGTGAAATCCCCATCCACAGTGGACATATAAAACTATTTGCCCTATCCAGTTGCATCTAGAGGAGGCAGCATACTGGCAAAGACATTATCTCATGCTCTTTCTGCTTGTCTCTTTTCTGTTTAGAGGAATTCATCACTCTCTAGGACTCATCTACTTTTATCTTTGTAGTCCTGTTCTTCATATGACATATCCATTACCCTTTAGAAATCTAAAAGCCTTTAATTAGCAATTTCTACATTTGATTAGGGGGTAAAAGGAATGTTTTTATCTAAGTATTTGTGGAGATTTTTTTTGTTGGCAAGAACAAATTGTATACCAATATATTAATGTCGAATGAATTAAGAGCATGATTAGCAAGCTCACTCTTCGTTTTTTAATTTTTGTAAGAATGTAATCATGCCTTGTTAAACTAAAGATAGGTTAATGAAATGAATACTGTGAGGCAATGCTACTGATTCTTCAGGAAAGCTGGCCATAGCTGTTGTGTAACATGTTCTGATCTCATATATGTCAAACCTCCATGTGTCACTTTCATTTATTTTCAATGACTGTCGTTTTCACACAGCATAAATGTGCACATTAGGCTGTGCATTTCATGCAAATATTTTTCTCTTGTTTGCTGTTTTTATTTGCTTTTTTCTAGGCATGTTTGATTTTCATATATTCAGTTTCAGTTTTGTTTTGTCTCTCTCTTAATTGAGATTTTAAAATGGAATTAAAAGCTAATAGTTGAGAGGCTTCCCTGGCCCTCAGAATATAAATGACACTTCCGGTTTCCACAAGAAAATTGAAGTTGAGATTTTTTTTTCTCTGAATGAGCATTCTGAGGCCTACAGTGACCGTGGGCGGACATGCACGGCCTTTGTGGGCCTAGGAAAACTTCTGAAGGTGACTTAGAGCTCAGAAGTTTTCAGAGGCCCAAAATCCACAGATTCAATTCTCTACAGATTTTGACATCCATAGGGGTTCTGGAAATGGAACCCCTGTGAATACCAAGGGATGGCCTGTGCTCTGTTCTTTTAAGCTTTCCTCATCAGATATCTGACTATCTTTGTGTCACTCTCCTGAACCCGTTTCATCTTTAAAGTACAGCACCCACAACTGACCTTAGAATGTGAAAACTGTAAGCAGAGACACTAGGGTTCGTGTCACCTGGTGCAGGATGCAGGCAGGTCAACCCCCATGCAGTGGGCAGGGCAACAACCAAGTGGTGGGTGTGCATCACCCCCCATGTGTGCGTCACCCAGTGCGGCCTGCACCACCTAGCAACACCACTGAGCAGAGAGTTGTGCTATTTTCCTATTGACCTGTTAGACTGGTTGGGAGAGGATCCTTTATCAGAGCCACATGCTAGTCCTAATGTCTACCTTTATGTCTCATGGCTGCCTTCTGAGCACAATTGTGGTCACATTTTTCAGAATAATCTTGAGGATCACAAAGTAACTTTAAAAAAAAATTCCTAATTATAGTAGGAAGAAAAATAGCAGTTAGCATCACTCTGAATGGATTCAATTAAGAAGGCAGAAAGGCATAAGTGATTTTGTTTCTTATCTTGTGACAATTCTTTCCAAAAAAGGCTGCTATTGGCTTTCATGCCAGGACCTCCATTATTCCAACTGGGCTTATTTGTAGATATTTTGTTCTTTCATTCTTTCAGTAAACTGCTTATATTAATGACATATACTTCATGACTATAAAGAACTGCTTTTTCAAGATGTATTTGCCTCTTATAATCGAACAGGGAGGGGGTCCATGTGGAATAACATTAGCATCACTTATCCTCCCAACAGGAGTAGTATTTTAGCTGTAAACCTTATCTCCAGCCAGAAAAGGGCCAAAATCTAGATTAAGACTTGGAATGCTTGACTAAGATGGGCATGCTCCCAGAGTTGGGAGAAGCCAGAATGAGGTTTTTCTTACATTCTTTTCCTCGAAAGTAAGGGACTCAAATTGATATTAGAACTTTGCAGCAGTGGCAGGTCCAGTGCAGTTTTTGTAATGCCAGATACTTGGTCACTGCAAACCATTAAAACAAAGCATGGGAAATCAAGTAAGCATGGAGCACTGTGTTGATTTCAAGTATTGTATGAAAAGGATATGACTTGCAAATGAACTGGGAGGCCATTTTCACTGCTCAGGACATTTACAAGGGTCAAGTGCAAACAATGTCACTAATTGTCAATGTCAATTATACTTGCATGCTAAATCTGGGTAAAAAAATGGAATGGTTTCTGAAACTTTGATGTTAGTGGTTTATAACATGAATATTTTAGCAAAATATTATGGAACATGGATGCATGTATGATGCCTTGCTATGGCAAGTGAGTTAGCCTATATAAGTATAGAGTACAAGAAGATGCAATGCTTGCTCATGTAAGCGTGACTTGTAATTAGGTTAATCATGCAAAGCACAGCAAGTTTTAGAATGCCACATTGTTTGAATTGGGATTTGGAAATTGCAGGACCCCAGTATTTGAGCCAAATCCTGGACATGCGGGAAGGGAGTTGAATTCTAAAGTCTTGTCGTCTACTCTTAAAATAAGTGTAATCCTGTGATGAGCCAGGAATTTAGTGCTTTTTGAATTTTCGGTTGTATTCCAGTTTGTCTTCTAGTTGCTTTCCATGCCTTCTAATTCTGAACGATGCAGGATAATTCTGATGAGTCACATACAGGTCTCCAGAAATAGGTACTGTATATGGCTTGCTTCAGTGAATAATATACATGACTTTGTCCCAGTAAGATCTATGAATTGTACCATTTTGGCTCTCCTTCGCAGTCGTGATGGATAGTCCTGCAAAGTCCACTTATCTGTACACAGATTCAAACTCCAGATTGGATTCTGCGTTTATGTGAACTCTTAGGATTTGGCAAAGCATGAGAACACTGATGTACATGGTAGACCAAGCCTCTTGTGATTTAAGGCAGTGCTTCCCAAACTTCAACAAGGGAGCACTGTAAGTGTGTGCAGGGGAGGGGGAAAGCAGCAACATGATCCCCAGGTTCAGACTGCTGCTAGGGGGAGGGGGGTTTCCCACTTACCAGCTGCAGTGCCAGCTTCCAGGGGTGCAGGGAGCCCTGCAAACTCCTCTGCAGGGCTCTCCAAGACTCTGTAATAGTAAACAAAAATTGACTGAAAACCACTTCCTGTTCTTGATCAAAAACTGGAAGTGGCTTTCAGTTGAGTTTTTTCACTGTTACAGAGGCTTGGGGAGCCCTGCAGAGGTATCTACAAGGGTCTCTGCACTCCCTGGAAGATGGCACTCCAGATGGTAAGTTTGGAAAAAAAAAAACCCTGCCACTTGCAGCAGCGTAATCCTGGGGTTGCTGCCTTCCCCCCTCACCTCTTAAGGGACCAGAGCTACATGCTTCTCAGGTTGGTGGGTCGTGACCCTCCAGTTTGGGAACCACTGATCTAAGGAATTGACCACAGATTTTTAATTCATCATGATCCAGGTGATATTCTTCCCCAGCAAAACTCTCAAAATATTACATGCACAGTGGTTGAGACAGAATTTTGTGGCAACCTTATGTAAACTAATTTCCTACCAAAAATTGGATGAAGTCACACCTAGAGCATTTCTGACTCACTCCAGCTTTGCTTTTCTAATTTGAAATAGTTCGGAGGCAGTAGCAGGGGGGAGATGTGGCTTTTGTAATGTAATTGTAATTTCCCCAAATTCAGGGGGAAATGGATGCATCCACAGAAAATGGTGATTGCTATTGGTTCAGTGTCTTCCCCCTGAGATTGATGCTTTATTTGGGTATTCTGGGAGAAAAGAATAGGGCTACCAGCAGCTGCCAGGAAAATTTCAGTCTGAGGCAAAAATATAAAGGAAAAATAACCAACGCTGCTGCATACAAGTTCTTTTATGAAATGTTTCCCACAATGTCTTCATCCTCCTGCAATTTTTCCCAAATGTTGTCCCTTCCCAATTTTGAGCTATATATTCTCAGACAAGATTACCCAATGTTATGTTATCAAATGATGACTGCAACGAATGTGGACTAGCCATTGGCTTCAGTTTATGCAGTTGTGTCCAGAGTATAGCCTTAAAAAAATCTAAAGATGATTCTACAACTGTAATATGTTGTGGCAGGGGAAATAATATAAAAAGTACAGGTGTCTGCTGCTTAACAACCTTCTACTTAAGGACAGACCGCATATACAATGGTGGTCAAAGCTCAACAAAGAGGCTCTTAACAAGGCAGTCAGGTCTCCCATAGCCTGCAGCAGAGTGTCTGTTTACACACTGTTTAAGAGGCTCTTAATGCAAAGAAGAGGCAATCAGCCTCCAGTAGCCTGCTCAGCCAGAGAGTGTCTGGCAGGGAGTGTCTGTTTACACAACAAAGGCACCAGATTAGGCTGAAAGTTCACTTAATGACCTAATCACATAACAGGGAATCTGAGAATATATCCCAGTCGTTAAATGGTGCACACCTATATATACCAGATGCTCAACAAAGTAAAGAAAGAAAAACAACTGAGAGCACTGGTACTCAAACTGGTGGGTTGTGACCCACCAGCTCGTGTAAAGCTCCCTAGTCCCTTTAAGGGAGGGATGAGGGCAGTGAAGCAGTTCCCAGGATCATGTCGCTAACAGTGGTAGAAGGGGGGTGCTTTTACTTACAGATGGCAGCAGTATACTGCAGGAGGTGTGAGAAGCCCCACACAGCCCTTGCAGGGCTCCCTGATGCTTTGAACATTGAAAATAAGTGATTGCAAAGCACTTCCTCTTTGTGTTTAATGTTCTAAGCATCAGGGAGCCCTGTGGAGGGCTGCTTGGGACAATCTGTACCTCCTGCAATGTACTGCAGTCATCTGTAAGTAAAAGCACCCTCCTTCCACCCACTAATAATGCGATCCTGGAGATTGCTTTGCTGCCCTTGCCTCCTCCCCTGCAAAGACTTACCTGAGAAGTAAAACTCTCAAGAAGTTTGAAAACCACTGACATAGAGGAAAAACAGAAATGTACAAACATGAGGTCAAGAAAAAGAGAAAGGACAGCTTAACCCTGGTTTTCTTTCTTGTGTTAGAGTCAGTTAGACCATTCTTCAAACATCTAATCTCCAAACACTGGCAGTAAGGTGCAAAATCTCTCTATATTAATGATCCAGGTAAAATTAATGGCACAGTAATAAAATGATAGTCAATAAGGGACTTGAATGAAAGACATCATACCTGGAATGAGATGGAGGATTTATTTCAGACACATGGATTAATGGCCATTGAGCTGTCTAGAGTTGTGATTGAATGCTTTTTGCTATATTGGAAAAAAGCCACCTGGACACCAAAAACAAAAAACTAGTTCAGCAAAACATAGAAGGTTGATAACATCTCCAGAAACCATCATAGTTTCTAAATGGCAAGGAAACATTTAATTCTTCTTTCTCAATGCCTTTGTTGCAAGAATAAATATGAATTTAAATTTGTGGAAGGCACGTTTAGCTATGTATGAGGAGGAATATGAAAATAAATATGAAATATGAAAATAAAACCAATGACAGGTTAGGTATTTTGGACCACTGAACAATTTTTACTCAGTTCAAGCAGAACACCCCCCCTTCCTTTCCTGCTCCATAACATGCATCACTTCCTTGCTCTTCTCCTTTAGGATTATTATCTTGGTTGTCTGAGCTTTGTCTTGACTCCAGTGACTTTCATTCTGTCTTCATGATATCTTTCCAGTCAGAAGGATCAGATCATCCCTGGAAGCTTGAAAACATTGTAACACAGATGCAGATAACTTGTATAGTAGAAAGTAGGAAGAGTACTTGGAGGATGCCAACATCTCAGAGTATGCAAACATGGTTTAATAACTGCCAGAAAATGGGCAGGCCAGCCAGTGCAGGCTGTACCAGGCATTCTGTGAGCACCTACCCTGCATTGGTGACAACCCTCCATGATGAGGCTCCTTTGCATTTATATCACAAAATTAAATACTCGTGCATCTCCAGTAACCATCGAATACTGTCACTGTTACCAATTTATTTAAACATAAAATCTTCAAGGGAAATGCTGAGCATTATTGGGATATTTTCGTTAAGGATGACTCTTGAAACCTCCTGGACCTGTGGACCACTGTGGATCTTACCCTGGAATTCACAAGTTGTTGAATGTTTGGTGTGTTTTGAGTTCAGCCTCTGCCCACAATGGGTGGAAATGGAGCTTAATATTGCAAGTTGTGAACTTAGCGTAAAACCTCTGCAATATACAAGGGCTGTATGGCAAACAGCATGTCCTTGGCAGCTGGAGAAATGGAAGAGGATTTTCCCACCTGTGATTTTGAAAGCCAGTGTGTTATGCAGTGGATTGTCAGCTGTCAATACTGTCAAAATTAGGTACCACTGAATATTAACTTTGAAACATTGTCAAATAAGAACTGTTGGGTATCAAATTCAGACATCAAATAATTGGGATATATTCAAAAAGGTATCTGAGTAAACACCACACATCTACAGAATACACAATATTCAACCTTCGGAAAGGAGGACTTTTCAGGGAAAATTTGGTGCACAAGTAATGTTTCTGCTTTGTTTTGTATCAAAAGAACTTCTGGTACTGACTTGCTTGTTAAATTTTGGTTAAGTCAATTTTGTGTCAGTCCTTCAAGGTATTCCATTTTAAACTGTTTTTTTTTAATTGTTGCCTTTATTGATTATATGTCTATATTTTTTTTTTTGTATTGCTTTGTAGGTTTTTTAGCAAACCAGTTTTATCATCGTAAAAAAAAATACGCATCAGCCAGTAATCTCTTTCCTGTGCATAGAGTTCGATGCAGCTGTGAGATCATTTGAACCTTCTTTTCTTGGGGTTGCCAGGATTGCATGAGAGGCACCTCTATTCAAGTACCTGCAAAGGGCTACAGACAATGGCCAAAAGATCTGTGTCTAATCTTTAAAGCATATATATGATGTTGGGAAGCAGTGTAACCCAATGAAGTTATACTGTTTGGTTTCTTCATAGTGGTATCTTTTTTTTCTTTTCTTTTCTGATGTACTTCTTCTCTGCAGCAGGATGTGCAGATCTGGACTTGAAATAATGTTGAACCATCTACACCTGTAGCAAAAATAAAATAAAAAAATAAATCTGTATTCCGCGTAGTGTTATAAGTATGGAATAGTGTAAGATTTTTAAATGAGTTGGAAAGCAATTAGAGGATTTGCTGGTGTCTGGAAGGGCAATAAAACAGCTTGAGGCTCTTGTGAGTCATGCAGAACCCCCACATTGTATTAACCTCTGCTAATATTTAATTTGCACTTCCTGTGTTAGTTGCTTGTGCTCAGAATGACTTTGTAGGCTCCCAGGGGTTTCTGAAGTACCAGAGTTAATAAACTCCCATAATAGGATTGAAGGAGCTGGGGATATCCTGAAATACCTAACACTGTCGTGAGTGCTTAACTAGAGATCACAGCCTATTCCTCCATTTTTGTATGCAATATTAGTTCAACATTACAGAAATATTTTTACTGAAGTATTTTTAAAAATAATAAAGGTAGCTTGCACTCTGCAGTCATGGATGTTTGACTGACCATCCTTTATGAGCCAAGAGTTCCTAGTTTAAACTAGTGTCTATATTGGACATGGGAGGTTGGTGCAGATGAACCACCCACTGTGATTAGGTTGTGGTGCCCTGGCATGTTGGGAGCAACCGGTAGACCATAAAATTCTCATACATTGCTTATCCTGTTAGCATGGACAGGAGTGATGGAATGACTAACATTCAAGGTGATTCCTAGAAAATGGAATATTAAAGGAACAGCACTGTAAGAGGAGAAAAACTGGACTAGCATTCTTTGGAATCATAAGGTCTCTTCCAACTGGAGACTGTTTTTCCAATTTGTTTAATGTTTACTTTTTGTTTCAGGATGTACTTCAACCCCCTTAAAGAATAGTGCACATAGATTCCCCCCCCCCCATACTTTGCTTGAATCTTCATGACGGATATTCTTTTAATCAGTACGAATGATTGTGAGAACAGAACCACAGGTTTCTAGTCTGGAATAAAAGACAGTTCTCAGCATGAGTATTAGGAGTCTGAGAAAAGTCCTGCTGGATCAGATCTCAAAGCACAATCAAATCTGAGCATTTTTTTCCAACTTTGTCTAGTCAGATGACTGTCAGAAACTGGTGTGTAGACAAAAGTTCTCCCCTGTCGTTTTTCCAGTATCTGATATTCAGTATACCACCTCTGCAAATGGAGATTTCATTTGATCAATTGTTGCTAACAGTTCCATGGAAACTTTCCCAAGACTCCACCATTAGCTAGTTTTATTAGCTTGGCTGGAACCAACTGGTATTTGGTTCCTCATCTTTCAGAATTGTCTCATCAGATTCAATCTACCATTATACGGGGTGAGATGTTAGAATTCTGAACTTTTCCATGATAGGTGTGGAATCTTATTTGCTATATACTCACTACAACTCACTACATGTAATAAATGAGCATACTGCAGGAAAGGTTTAGCACAGATCTGTCCTAATTTTTCTGAGTTACTCCACACAGTATGTATGTTTATGTGGGAAAAGTTTCAAAAATACTGCTCCATTCAAAACAGTTCAAAATTCTACCACTTCAGCTTACCATCTCACTTGGCATAATACAAACCTAGTATAGGGTAGTGGTTAGGAGACAGATCAGGTCTTCCACAGTTCATGTTTCACCTCCCTATCTTGAACTCATGTAGGGCCTTTCCTATCCAACTCTCCAGCACCAGTGCGGCAAAACTAGCAGGGTGTGTGCTGCATCCTGTAGTGGTGGCTGCCTCAAGGTAAGGGGATGTTGGTTCCCTTACCTCCTTCCCCTAACGTGCCTCCCCCACACCCCCAGCCATGCCTCCCCCCTTTCCATGCCTCCCCCCTCCCCGGAACGCCTCCCCCATGCCACCGGCCACTCCCCCACCTCCCGTTCCGCAGCCCGGCAGTCTGGGAGACCACCGAGCCACGGAACCCAGAAGCATGCCGCGTGCCAGCCCAGCTCCGGCCGGCACTGAACTAGCTCTGGCAGGAGCCCGGTGGTAAGCCCCGCAAACATGCCTTACGGCACGTTTGCGACTGTGGTCCACAGCACGGAGGCATCCCACAGACCACAGGATCGGGCTCTTAGTTACTTAATGTGGGCCTAATAATTGGTAATATTATTGGCTTCAAGGAAAGCATGATGAAGGCAGAATGATAATTCTCCAGAGGAATACGTATCCATACCGAAAATTGCAGACAAATATCTTTTTAACTGCACTGTATTTTCTTCTGAGATGAAATGTGGAGGTTTTCAGGTTTGTTTACATATCTTCACTGATGTATAGTTTTGTGTGTTAAGTTGCTGCAACTAAGACAAACTCAGAAGTGAATGCTTTTTGATAAAGAGGAAGATCCCTTAAGACACCTTACTTGGATGTTTGCTGAGCACATTTGCAAACATTGTTACTTTTAATTAGGGGAAAAGCTCTCTAACTGAGAATTGTCTCTTTTGAATTATCTGTAGTTTGAGAGAAGGGGGAAAACCCTGCATCAGCAGACAGTTTAAAAAGCTTTTTCTTCACAAAAGGAATTGCTTAGATTAACTAATATGGATGCTTATCCTCTGAGAACAGAACTTCCTTCTTTTTTTTAAAAGGGAAAAGAAGTCTATGTTTAAAAGTTATATGGCAATGAAAAGACAAGACGGCCAGAAGAATCTGAAGTTAGGGTGGAATGAACTTCAGCATAGCAGGTGGATTCAGCAACAAAGTCTTCCAGTCTTGAAAATGTGAACTTAGGAACTGAGCCCAAATGATTTTTCAAATTCAGGACTGACTCATAATGGGCTCATCCTAGCATAGGCCTCCAGTGTTGCTAGATAGGCTTGCCCAGTCAGTCCTCCTCTTTCCCAGACCATCCCCTCTTGTGAAGAAAGGGAGGTTTACTAGTAGAGTGAGTTTGTGGCAGCAGTAGAATCCTCACCTCTAAGGCCTGAACTGAGCTTGAAGATCTTTGGAGCACCATTTTCCCAGGCTTTCCAGGAACAAAGGATCTTCCAGATGAGCATCCAGGCCTTTTTGTTGTTGCCAACCTTCAGTCTCGAAAGACTATGGTATCGCGCTCTGAAAGGTGGTTCTGGAACAGTGTCTAGTGTGGCTGAAAAGGCCAATTCGGGAGTGACAATCCCTTCCACACCGGGAGCAAGTGCAGTCTGTCCCTGGTCTGTCTCCCTGGCTATGGGCCTTCCTTCTTTGCCTCTTAGCCTCAGACTGGTGGCCAAGTGTCTCTTCAAACTGGGAAAGGCCATGCTGCACAGCCTGCCTCCAAGCGGGCCGCTCAGAGGCCAGGGTTTCCCACCTGTTGAGGTCCACTCCTAAGGCCTTCAGATCCCTCTTGCAGATGTCCTTGTATCTCAGCTGTGGTCTACCTGTAGGGTGCTTTCCTTGCATGAGTTCTCCATAGAGGAGATCCTTTGGGATCTGGCCATCATCCATTCTCACGACATGACCGAGCCAACGCAGGCGTCTCTGTTTCAGCAGTGAATACGTGCTAGGGATTCCAGCACGTTCAAGGACTGCGTTGTTTGGAACTTTGTCCTGCCGGGTGATGCCAAGAATGTGTCGGAGGCAGCGCATGTGGAAAGCGTAGCTGCAGGGGAACTGACATGGTAAATTTTGTGAGTGCCGCAACGAGCTATGTAAACAGCTCCTCCCACTCACTGTCCGAGCCATTCTGGGCAGTGATGGCAACACTGTTGCTGCCCAGAATGGCTCTTGAGTGGGAGGGGCCGCTTACATAGTATGTTTTGGAGTCTGCAATACTTACCACGCTGGCCCCCCCCCTTTAGCTCTGCTACTGCCACCACTGCTACCTTTTGCAAGGAAACCCTTTAGAAAAAGAGGGATCAGTGCTGATGCCTGCTACAGAACTCTTCCCGGGTGCGTCAACATGATGAACTCCAGGAACATACCAACAATTTCACAAGAGGTGAAAGCTCAGGAAAATCAAGCAAATTAGAAGTGAGCTGATAGGGGAGCTCACCCATCATTAATTTGAAGCTAAAGCATTTTTTATACAGTTCTTATGAATATATTTATGCAAGCTTACAACAATACATATACAACTGCCTCTTGTCTTGCATTCCACAGTTAGTGCATAAAGCTAAAATAACATATACTCAAAATTACATTGAAAATTCCTTATATCCCAAAAATATGTACTGTCTCTTTAAAAAAAATTACAAGCCAGGTGGAGACTGAAGGAACAGCAGCATTATATTCTTACCTGAAGATCACTCTCAGGCACATATTCAGTAAGTGGAATAAGAACATAAGAAGAGCTCCAGCTGGATCAGGCCAAAGCCCCATCTAGTCCAACTTCCTGTATCTCACATTGGGCCACCATATGCCTCAGAGAGCACACATTACAACAAGATACATGTATCCTCCCTTGCATCTGGCATTTTGAGGTAGCCTACTTGTAAAAGCAGGAGGTTGCACATACACATCATGGCTTGTAACCCGTGATGGATTTTCCTTCCAGAAATTTGTCCAATCCCCTTTTAAAGACATCCAGGCCAGATGTCATCACCACATCATGTGGCAAGAGGTACTATAGACTAATGACACGTTGAATAAAGAATATAAGAGGTTAAGGACTTCAAGAATAACTCTTTCAAGAATTCATCAACGCACTCTGCACTTACCTACCTGCAGTTTGTAAACCGAAATGATGCTGGATTAGCATGTTTTGGAAGCATAATTTAATGCCCTATGTGGGATGAATTAATCCAGTAGTTTACAAATTTTTTAGAGGCTCTAGTGGCTGCTTCTTGATTTATAAATGCCAAGGGCTGTGGCTATAATAATGACTGGGCAGCAGTGCTTCCCACTCAAAAGTAGCAGCTTGTTTCCCTGTCAGTCTTGCAAACTATCAAAAAGTGGGTCACAACCCACTGGTGGGTCCCAGACCCACAGTTTTGGGATCAATTGAACTAATCTATGTAGCAGCATGGCAGGAGTCGGTTTGGTTTGCTGGTATTCTTCTGTCCTGGCTGGAGCACTACTGGATGCAGCCCTGTGTGACCTGCATGTGAAAGCTCTT
This sequence comes from Tiliqua scincoides, assembly GCF_035046505.1. Lineage (NCBI taxonomy): Eukaryota > Metazoa > Chordata > Lepidosauria > Squamata > Scincidae > Tiliqua > Tiliqua scincoides. The sequence continues at coordinate 229,622,011 of NC_089822.1, read as the reverse complement.
TCCACCACCACCCTATTTACTCCAAATACTTTAATGGAGAACTCTTGGTTGGGAAATAAGAAACCAAAGTTTTAATCCAAACTAAAAAGTGCGTAGATTTCTACCCATTAAAGGTTTTAATGGCACCCTTTAAATCAAACTTCTTAAATTGTTTAAGTTTATGGGTATTTCTTGTCCAGCTTTTTCACCTGTTCTGTGTCCAGGAAAAACATTTTCAAGTTTTAATAGTTGTCTTTCCTTCATTAAATGGAACTAGGCATATCATATCTGTTTCAGGTAACTGTGATCTATTTTTAAGACAAAATATAATCAAACATTAAAGAATGTGGTAATTTGGGGTAAATTTTTCTCTTGTAATTTTGGGCATAATGGGCAAGCATATAACACTATAAATTATTGGACATTTTCCATTTACAGAGGTCTCGTGAAAGGTAATACCAGTGTTCTCATTGCAAACCCCATTATCTCTGCAAAGGAGCAGTTAATTAGCCCCCATATAGCCATTAGAAAATCATTTTCAAAATTCAAGGGACATCTGCATTCTAAAAGGGATATATTTACAGTTGGCAAGAAAAGTCACGCATCAGTTTATTAATAGAAGCGAACCTAATGTGTCTGGACAATAAAAAAGAGGAGTCAATGCATTAGGAAGCAAATTGGAAAAAGCTATATCCGTTATTTTTTTTAAAGCATGCTGTTTGGGGTTTAGAAATAGCTATTGGGTATATGCATTTAAATATATTGTCTCATAAACAAATGCCTGAAGAAAATGTGATATTTCCTGGGAAAAAATTGTTTCTGAGTTAATCTAAGAGGTAATCTTTCCCTGTCGAATATATTAACTCTTCACCATGGAATATACTGTAGCCTGAAATGTGAATTTATTTACTTAATTAAATTAGATTTTTTTCATGCAAGGGGGGCTACAAAATCTTCTTGGTTGCAGATAGATGTCTTAGCTATGCCACTGACTGGGGGGGAGGCAGCAGAGCAAGTGGGTGGTGAGCTGCTGGGGGGAGGAGGTAGGTTCCTCCCAACTTTCACTTTTTAAAAAGCCTGGGTGTGACATCACTTCTGGTTGTGACATCACTTCCGAGGCAACATTTTGAGCTTGGCGCTGGGTTACACGATTATTAGCTATGCCACTGCTGTGCGGTGATGCAGAGGCACCCTGGTCGAACCCTGGCCCAAGGGCCGGAACTGGAGTTTGGCGAATCCTTCCCTCCTGTGATTGGCACTCACAGTTCTGGAGCCCCGCAGATCTTGTCCCCAGTTTGGAATGATGCAATGCTCTGACCAGTCGTGTCTTCACCAAAATCTAGTCGCAATACCTACTGGGGCATTCTACCATAGACATGACTGGCCAAAGTGTTGCATTGTCCCTATCTGGAGACAAGAAGAGCTGTGAGCTCTGGGGAACGCATTCCTGGTGCACAGTGATCGCGACTTTGAGTGCCACTGTATTATATCATAGCAACAGGGACCACAAAATCCACACACTTCAGCCCACACAGAAAACTATACGCTCCTGTTTCATCAGTTCCTTCTGCAAAAGTTTCTCGGGAACATCATAAGTTGCACCTTGTTCATTCTTCCTTCTCACATGTTTGGACCCCTCACTATTAGTTTTTCTGTGTTTGTCTGTTTTGGTTAACTTGCTAGATTTTAAAGTTGGGTGGATTTGTTTCTTTCCTTTTCTCTCTGTTTCTCCATATCATTTTGACGTATTCATGCTGCTTACTTGGTTGTCTTAGGGTGCAATCCAAAGAGTGCCCAAGGCCAGTGCAAGTCCCAGTGTAGCAAAAGTGCTGTAAGACAGTTCTGCTCTGCCATGCAAGTTGGGAGGCAGGTGCAGGGGAGTTGTGCTGGCTTCCAGAGGCTGAATGCAGCCCCAGCAGCGATGGAAGAAGGTAAGTATGCACTGTGGCGAGCCACCAGCCTGCCTGTTTCAGCTGGCTTGCCTGTTCCAGCGCAGGACAGGATTGGGCTGCCCATGGTGGTGGTGGTATTAATTGATTTGGGTTTTTTGTTTTGGGTTTTTTTTTTTGTCAAGAGCAATCTTGTTTGGGGGGGGGGTTGTCTTTACGTGCTGAAAGGTAAATCTTCAAAACGTAAGGATGTATGCATACACACGGAAAAGGGTTGTCACTCATTTGAAATGTCCCAGATTCTATCATGGTCTGGTATAAAATCCGTGTATAACATCCTGGAGAGTCACTGCAACACAGTGTAAACAAAGCTGAGCCAATGTTCTATGGCGGCTTCTTATGTTAGTCCATGACGGGGTCCTAGGAGCAGACACAGACAAAGGAAAAAGTAGTCATTTCTCAAACCTTGTTTACAATCTTCAGTTTTCCTGTGCAATAGAGTTCATTCATGGCCTCGAAGGGCTAGAGAGAAGCCAGACCGGGAAGGAATCCAGCTGGAACGAGGAGTTCTATGAAAGACTAGAACTATTGTAAAAATCCCTACGGGGGTTTAGAACAGCCTGCCTATGTAAACCGCCTTGGATTAAAGTCTGAGGAGAAATCTGATGACCAAAGAAAGGCTTTAATGTATAAAATACCTGTATAAAATAAATCAGTTATTTCATTCCATTACGTCCTTTCTGGCACAGACTTTGCTGCTCACATGGGATTGAAAACTCTACCATATGGTGATGGCTTCAGGCAGACTCATGATAGTGCTGATTGGAATATGGATAACATGATCATGTAGAGCAGGGGAGTCAAATTAGTTTAATACAGAGGGCCAAATAGCATTCGTGATGCCTGCTGAAGGCTGGAAATGATGTCATTAAGCAGGAAGTGATATCATTAAGTAGGTCATGGTCAGAAATAAGCACATTTTTCTCACCTAGAACTCATTGGCTGCATGTGAAAGAAGAAAAATATGCAAATCTTGATCAAATTGCAAGATATGGGAGAGCCCAATTATCATGCAAGCTGCCCTTTTAGCAGTGACACCTCAGCAGCCGACAGTGTTGCTAGGAGAGCCTGAAGACTGGATAAAGAGCTTCCACAGGCTGCATCTGGTCCACAGGCCTTTTGTTTGACATTCCTGTTGTAGATGGTCTTCAGTCTCAGGACGTGAAAACTTCATTATGCTGAGTCATTCCACTAGCTCAGTATCATTTCCGCTAACCAGCAGTGACTTTCCAGGATGTCGGGCAGCAGTGCTTTCCATCCCTACTGGAAATGTCAAGGATTGACTCTTGGTCTTTCTGTATGCAAAGCATGTGTTCGGCCCCTGAGCTCTATTCAGCAAATGAAACCTTTCATGGGACAAAGTACTACTGCACACTCAAGTCTTGTCATCAGGATTTCTATTTTGGCTGACAAAAAATCTCTCCTACTTTTACCATACTTGCTACCCAACATCTTCTTTAAAAATCAACTATTCAGATAATCTTTCAACATCTGGCTTAAACAAAGTACAACATTTTATGGCATATATCAGGGGTGCCCAAACCCTGGCCCTAGGACCACTTGCAGTCCTCAAGGCCTCTCAATGCGGTCCTCAGGGAGCCCCAGTCTCCAATGAGCCTCTGGCCCTCTAGAGATTTGTTGAAGCCTGCACTGGCCCAACGCAGCTTCTCTCAGCGTGAAGGCGACTGTTTGACCTCTCGTGTGAGCTGTGGGATGAGAGCTCCCTCCACTGCTTGCTCTTTCACATCTGTGATGCAGCAGCGGCAGCAAAGGAAAGGCTGGCCTTGCTTTGTGCAAGGCCTTTTATAGGCACTGAGCTATTGCAAGACCTTCATTCGTTCATATAAGTTCATCTTTAATACATTCATTTATGTAAACTTATGTAAATTTATGTAAATTTTTCCCCGGCCCCCGACACAGCGTCAGAGAGCTGATGTGGCCCTCCTACCAAAAACTTTGGACACCCCTGGCATATATCAGAAAAAAGTTGGTCCTTTTATGTTGACATCTGAAATACTGGAAGATTTTGTAAATCTGCTGTTTTATAGCTTCCAGCAGATTTCTAGAGTCCAAAACAAAATAAAAACAGGTGGGGAATGCCTTAGAGAAGATGTGAGAATATCCATTAAGTAAGCTCATGGACAGTGTTTACTCTCTAGTATGACAGGACTGAAATCCTCATTGCGATAAGACTTGGGGATGAAGAAATAATCTAGGATTTCTATATCATATACTACAACATTAAGGATGGGGGGTTAGGCTTGATTTTAAAACTATGGAGGAACTGGTGTAGCTAGGTCATTTGACACCTGGGGCCCATAAATTTTTGTCACCCCATACGACATAATTAATTAATTCACACTTTTATATCACCCTTCCTCTAAGCGTCCCAGGGTGGTGTATGTGGTTCCTCCCCTTATTTTGTCCACACAACAACCCTGTGAGGTAGGTGAGACTGAGAGATAGTAATAATCATGACATGAAATGAATAATAATGGCCAGGAAATAAATGCAGTGAATATTTCCCCACAAGCAATGGATGAAATTCTGCATCAAATGGTATATACATGATGGTATTATTCCTAAAAGCCACAATTTCCACAATTTTGGTCACTAGGGTGTCACCCCCCCCCCCCACGAGGATGTCTCATTATCCTGTTTTCAGTTAAGTGATTCTCAAACTTTTAGCACTGGGACCCACTTTTTAGAATGACAATCTGTCTGGGACTCACCGGAAGTGATGCCATGGCTGGAAGTGACATCATCAAGCAAAGTAAAATAATAATTATAAATTAAATTAAAGAAAAACAAATAATTAAATAAGGGGAAGCTGTTCCACCAAGTGAATTTTCTCTGTAGCCTGCCTGCAATAACACCTCCCCCCAAAAAATATCAGTGAGATTTTCAGCCTTCCCCAGTGCCCAGTTCAGTGTAAGTTCTTATACTTCAAGCATATTACTATCAGGACCCATGTGGCTTTGCAAATCTAAAATCAAGTAAAAATTCACCTTATCAGCTCAAGCCTCTATTTTATTATTTTTTTTGGGGGGGGGGGGCTGCCTTCTAGAGCATTTGTTGAGCTCCACTTTCATCAGATTGGGACCATGCAGCTAGCCTTGCATTCCCCTTTGCCTAACATGGCCAGGAGCCAAGCCATGTTTGCTTACTTGCAAGTAAACATGACCATGTCGCTTACTTTCACTTTCCATAAGGCTCAATACATTGGTCTACTTGGAGGGAGGGACTTCCTTCTTGGGTATTTTTGGGGGGCTGCTTTCATTTGATAGGAGCCATTCTGGTGTTGTTGGGATTCCTCTCCACCTGTGCTTTCCGACGGACTAAGGCATGTTCGCCTACTCCAGAGTAAACACACAATACGGCTCGGTTTCACTTTCCATAGGGCTCCATGCATTTTTTGTTTTCCAGGTTTTGGGCCATAACTTTTGATGGTAAGGAGATATTTCACTCTAGTTTTTTTTCATTGCATTCAGCTAGAAATTCCACATCCAACGGTATATAGCTTGATTGGGTGATTCCTAACCTTTGCGCTGTTAGCGATGTTGGTCATTTGTGATGTCACCCCTCCAAGGCTGATACCTGGGGCGGACTGCCCCCCTGCCCCTCACTAGTTACACCACTGCATGGAGGCTTTCCTCCCCCTCCCCTTTCTGCCTAGTTTGGATGATTGGTTGTGTGCGTAGTAGTGGCTCACATCTCACTGTACTTTCACTGTACTTTCTTTGATTTCTATTTTTCTGTGGTCAATTATTTGTGTAAATGTATCTCAAAGATGAAATGTCAAGAAATATTGACCACTGACCATGAACCATACATTTCTCAAGGTTCATACATTTAACTATCATATGAGGCATATTCATGAGGATAAATGGCCTCTAAATAATTACAGAGAAATTTCACTTTTTTCTTTTTGATCTGATTGTATAACCTTTATCCCTTCTCCACATGGGGTGGTAGGGGTGGAGTTACAACTACTCATCTGTAGTTGTAAATATTGACCTATAGATAGCAGCACTCTGAGACTCAAATGTCAGATTATACTATTTAACAACTTGGCATACTTGGAGCTCCCTGTGTCTGGAACATCCGAATGGCAAGAAGCTGGACTTCTTTAATGTATATTTAGGAAAGGTGATTCTAACTCAGCGAATGAAAGTGAATGTGCTATCAATTGCAGTTGTCTGGGTTTATAATTTGGGGAAAGGGTTTACAATGTCTGTGTCTGTAAACTCACATGAGTGAAGGCTTTAGAAAGTACATTTCAAAGTATTTATTCATTGGGTGTATTATTGTTTTAGGAAGACAATTGCATGTTATGTTTATCTCTTCTAAGAAGTGAAAAAAGAACTTCTTCATCTCAAAGTACCAGGTGGATTCTGAAAAGCAGCTTATAAAGCAGAGCAAGGAGTTGCCCTTGTGTAAAGACAACTGTCTAAATGAATTGGCTTCTGCCTTCAGCTACCAGGAAGACCAATTGAGGTTTTAAACTTGCAAACGTGCAAGAATGGGTGTTGGCAGCTAGGCTGTGCTGCTGTCAAATTTGAAGGCTCTGAGTACTGATGAGCCAAGTAGTTGTAGCAGAATTGAAATGGAATTATGAAATGAATGGAAAGGGTAATGGAATTCACCACTGCCAGCTAACAAGGAGAGAATTGGGGTGTGTGTGTGTGTGTGTGTGTGTTTAGTGGAAATGAATTATGACCATTTTGGATTTAACTGGATTCTTGCAGCCTTCTTGGAATGCAGAAGAAAACAATATTCTGTATTTCAAAATCAATTCAAAATAATCCAATTAGTTATTAATATTCCTATAGCAGCCTTGACTACCATCTATAATTTAGTTGCAAATGGGAAAGGAGATATGTAGGGTTTGACCTGCCTTCATTCTGATTTGCTCTGGAAGAGAAAAATGCCAAGCAGCATGGCTCTTTAATTTATTCAGTGTCTTTCTATTGTTTGGTTTGGAGAGATTGACATGTACACAAATATAGAATTACACATATTAAATTGGGAGAGTGTTTCTCCGATGACAGCATTAGGCCCTGGTGGTTTCTTTGGAATCTTTTGTTTTGGCTTTCAACCCATGAGTATTTGTGTACCACCTAGTCCATATGCTAAAGCAGGGTCATCCAAATGTTTTGGGAGGAGCTCCACCTCATGTCTCTAATACTGTGTCCAGGGCTGGGGAAAAAAGAATTAATTTACATTTAAAATTTGAATAAATTTAAATAAATGAATACATTAGAGATGAAACTTCTGTGAATGAATGAAGGTCTTGCAATAGCTCAAGGCCTATAAAAGACCTTGCACAAAGCAAGGCTGGCCTTTCCTTCACTGCAGTCGCTGCATCACAGATGTAAAACAGCAAGCAGTGGAGGGAGCCCTCATCCCACAGCTCATGCAAGATGTCAAACAGTTGCCCTCATGCTGAGAGCAGTTGCGTCAGGCCAGCATGGGCTCCAGCAAGTTGCCAGAGGCTCATTGGAGACTGGGGGCTCCCCACGGGCCAGATTGGGAGTCTCCGAGGGCTGCAAGTGGCCCCTGGGCCTGGGTTTGGGCACCCCTGTGCTAAAGTGTATACCTCCTGTGTACCTCCTAGTATCTGTGTACCTCCTAGTCCATCTGGAAAAGTAAGTTGTTGCCTTTTGGCCTCACATTTACAATAACTGGACTAATTCTCCTCTGCTCTACTAAACATGTATGTTTGTTAGAAAAAAAAATTACCTCTCAATATTACATGCATATACAACGCTGAATCAATGGCTTTCCAGCGACGGGCAGAACGCTATGTTTTTTAGGCACCTGAATACCTGTGTAAAGCAACTCCTCCCTCTCACCTTCAGAGCCATTCATGACTGAGAAAACAAAGCAGAGGAGATGCCTCCACTTTGCTTTCGCAACTATGAATGGCTCTGAAGGCAAGGAGGAGGCGTCGCTTTACACGGGTGTTCAGTGCCTGAAAAATATAGCGTTTTGCCCACCCCTGGGAATACCACTGCACTGAAATGTGTGTTACAGCAACTATTTGGGCTCCATTCCCCCAGTATCTGAACCATATTGGGTGTCAATATGGTGCGGTTAATTTGGAGCTGTGGAACTCTGAATTCTTTAGGGAGTTCACCTCACTCCTTCCTTGTTTGCTTTTAGCAACTGGGTAGAGACTGACAAACTGACTGAGGATATCCTGCTTCCTTCTTCTTGTTTCCACTGCTCAGATCCATCCTGTTGCCATTTAGCTTCTATAAGGGGGGCTTAAAATTTGCTATGACATGGTACATTTTTTGTTAGAATCCTAAAACCATGGAAGGGGCCTATGCGCTTATCTATCCCTACCCCTGGCCTGTACAGGAAATCCTCCTAGAGCAGGGCTGGCCAACCTTTCAATTTTAGGGCTGCTGGACTTTTAACAATTGTGTAGTGGGGGAAATTTCAGCAGGTGCAACTTATCATTTCACAAGCTGCACCTGCTGAAATTCTCTCCTCTACACAACTGTTAAAATTGTGCCCTAAATTTGAAAGGTTGGCCACCTGTGTCCTGGAGCATCTCCACCAGGTGCTTGTTGAGCCTCTGCTTGAAGATCTCTAGTGAGGGAGAATTTACCACCTCCCTTGGCATTCTGTCCCACTGCTGAACTGCCTTTATGTCAAGATCTTCTTCCTGATATCCAATCAGAATCTTTTCTCTTGCAGAGTGTACCCATTGAATCTAGTTATTCTCTCAGAGGCAGTTAAGAAGAAATTTGTTTCTTTTTCCATATGACAGCCCTTGAGGTATTTGAAGACCACTATTATATTCTTAGAAGGCTGAGAAGATCTTCTCAGCGTTCTTTCTCTCCATGCTAAACATACGAAGTCCCCTCAACATTTCCTCATCGAATTTGTTCTCTAGCTTTGTTCTAACTATAATGCTCAGAGGAGTCAATTTCCTGCATTCTCTGCTAAGGTCTCCTGCCCTGTATCAAAAGTACAGTAGACGAGTATTGTGTGGCTGGGCTACCCAAACTATGGAACACCTGCATGGCTCCCTCACTCCTTGCCTATGTGTTTTAGCCAGCTTTATAATCCAAAATGGTTTCAGTGTATCTTGCTTGTGGATGTTACTGTTGCTTTGAAATAGCTATTTTTAATGATAGTAAGCTGCTTTGGGGTTCCCTGGTCCAAAAGGCAGAGTAGAAATGTTTCAAAATTGAACTGAGCAAATACGTTTAAAAATAAGATTGTGAAACGCTACTGCAAAATAATATGGTTTTCTCTGACTGTCCTCCCCTTTCCCTGCAACAAGCTTTGTGATGCTGCTTTAAATATACTGTACATAGGACTTCAGGGTTATAGAAAAGAGAAAACTACTACAGCATCAGTAACATTGGACTCTTGACATACCTGTCATAATAAAAGGGAGAGGAGTAAAAGAAACCTCAAAGGAAATTATACTTTAAGGAAATGTCAAAGTCTCCCATTACTGAGTGATAAACACAGGGCTTGTAAGTGGTGTTAACGGTTTGTAATAACTAGAGAAAATAAGCTTTCTCTATGCAAATAGGTGCCAATTGTCCAAGCCGATGGTGGTCTCAGCACCTCTGCAGTCTTGTGTGCACCGTTTGCAGGATACTGAATTATAAACAAGAATACAAAGACATCTTCTTTTCATATAAGGTTGGCACTGATGGAAAAGATGTGTGTTGCAACAGTACACTGACCAATATATCCTGCAGTGTAGCCCGTACTATATCTTAGTGTAGAATGGAATGGCTTAAGGCAGCACAAGTAGTTGTGTGTGTGTGTGGGGGGGGCAACCTTGCTTGAGGATCAGCTTTGTATTTCCTATACAAATGTTCAATTTTCTTCCTCAAGTTTCTTTTTTACAATTTTGACTACAAATGACCCTAAAAGTTTTTTTTGTCCACCATTTTAGAAGGAACACTTGCTAATGAATTCTGTAAGAGAGACAAACCTAATATTAATGATACTTTCTTCTTTTTTTAAATTTTTAATTTAGGTAGATGCATGCAAGCTTCTCATCTCAGTTATCCATAAAAATGTCAAAAAAAGACATGGGAAAATAAAATTTGAAAATGCCTAGAGAGGTCAGACTTATCCATGTATCTCCATGAATCCATGTACGTTGCTTCATAGGAGTAGTTGGCATAGGCATTGAGAATATATCTATGTTTGCTGGCACATAGGAACTATAAAAGAGAGCCATTCTAGAATCTGCTTTTGAAGACTCGTAAAAGGCAGAGGGGTCATAGCCAAACATCTAACTGTCAGAAATGCCTTGCTCTTTGATTCTAAGTTCTTTATATGGAATTGATTATTGCTGAGATTCCATGTAAGGATTTTTGCTGATTATGCAAATTAAAACTGATGAATTAAATTGTTTCCATGTAAAGAGCTTCTAATTGGTGTAGGATTCTGTTCATGCACAATGTTTCACCCATTGGCCCATTGCATCCCTTTCAAGAGGGTTCTTTGAACTCTGTATCAGAAAGACATTAATTCTTGGAGCTCGTATTTATCCCATCCCACCAAGGCTAGTTGATGCATATACACTGCTCAATTTTTCTGCGCTTGGTTACTTGTACCTTTGAATGGCTGGCACCCAAGCGGTTGCATTGAAAAGCATTGTGTCTGAGGTCAAGTGAGAATTCTGTCTGCATGCCAGATCTGAGTCCAAATCTTGAAAACTGGCAACTGCATGTGTGGCTCCATTGAAAGTCACTGTGTGTGAATTGATAGAAAAATTCTCTAGTAGCATCAGATCTGTGATAGCACACCCACAAAGCCAAGTTAGACATATGACTCTGTGTCTAAATCTTTTGATTCATTGCTAGAACCTCAATGTATATGTGTGAACAACCAGACCATAAATAATAGCATGGCCTATATAATATGCATAGTTAGGAAAATCAGCTCTAGCTGTCATAGATACATAACCCTTGTAAGCCTGTGTATTTCCGCAATGTAGATTTCATGCTAGGTGGCACTCTTTATAAAACAAACAAACTAGTGCCTTGGGGTAGGTGAAAGCAAATTGATTTAGTTCTAAGTGAACAGTCTGTATAAGGCTTTTCATTCATATATGCCTGATCACAAGACTGTGCAGGAATGAAAGGCATCACTTCTGATTTCATTCTTCACTAGACTTCAAACCTTTATTAACAGCAGGATTAGCTCTTTCCCTTTCATTAGAGTGAGAGACAGTATATGTTGCCTTATTGAAGCAAAAGTACTTTCCATTTAAACCCATGTTCTGTTAGATGCCATTGAAAAAGTAGATCTGATCCAAAACAGGGGCGTCTGATCTCCTGCTGTTGAATGTGCAGCAAAGAGCTAAAGACATCTTTCTCATTGCGTGTGGGTTCAAAGCAGGTGGTAAGTCTTGACTGAGCAAGGAAGGAATCTTGCTGTTAGTAACACTAGCTAGTCTCAAGCTTCTAACAGAGGAAGCCCCAAATTAAACATTAGCAGAGGTTAATTTCTTAATCTCCTACTGTGCAATTACTTTAATACTCCATCTTCTAGAAATTGCCTTGGATGTTAGTCATTCCGTCACCCTGCCATGCAATTAGGATGTGCGTTCTATGAACTTTTATGACTTACCTGTCTCTCCCAACATGCCAGGGCACCACAGCGTAGTCGCAGGGGCTAATTCATCTGTATAGAGTGTATAAACTTTATATATTTTATTTATTTTCACATTTTAATACTACTCTTCCTCTAAGGAGCACAGTTGGTGTACATGGTTCCTTCCCTTCTTTTCTCCTCACAACAACCCTGTGAGTTGGTGAGACTGAGAGATAATGACTGACCCAAGCTCACCCAGGAAGCTTCATCACTGAGTAGGGATGTGAACCTGGATCTTCCAGGTCTAAGTCCAACTCCCACACTGGATCTCAACTTCCCATTTGCAACGTAAACACTAGTTTGGAAACTATTGGCCAGTAAATGATGGCCAGTCAAACTTCCATGACTGCATAATGCAAGCCAATTTTATTATTATATAAAAATTATATATTGCCTAACTAATATTGCATATAAAAATGGAGGAATAGCTGTAAGGTAATCTGATTATCTTTAGTTAAGAACTCACCACAGCTTTCTTACTTCAAGAAGCTTTCTTACTTACTTTCTTATTTCAAGATAACCTTGGCTCCTCCAATCCCATTACAGGAGTTTATATAGTAAACACTGGCACTTCAGAGACCCCTGGGAGCCTTCAAAATCATTTTGAGCACAAGCAACCCACACTGAAACTTGAGGCTAGAATACCCCTTCAAATGGCATGAAAAGCTCTGTTGCCATCTGGAAGTGGGATCTGGGATGCTTTGATGTAGCTGCAATGGAAAGTCTTTAATATTGGATTTCGAAACAACAGTAAAAGGGGTGGAGGAGCTGCATGTAGGTAGGACATAGCTACAATTTCTCTTTACCAGTTTGAATGCCACATGTTCTGAGTCCAGGCTCATCTGCAGAGAGCTACAATCCCTCTTTTTCTGAGAATTTGCCAGATTTGTTAAAAAGGGGGGGAATCAATGTCTTTCTTTCTTTGTTCTCAATAAAGCTGCTTAATCAAGTTTAATATCAAACCAATAATTCTGTGTCATTATCTCAAGAATACATTCAAGCATGTCAGTGGGGGTATGTGAAGGACGTGGTGGTGGTGGTGCATGTTGATACCTTGAGGTTCCTCACCTTTATGAAACTCAGGGCCCAATCCTAACCAATTTTCCAGCACCAATACAACCATGCCAACAGGATGTGTGCTGCATCCTGCTGTGGGAGAGGACAATCACAGAGGCCTCCTCATGGTAAGGGAACATTTATTACCGTACCTTAAGACTGCATTGCGGCTGCATTGGTAGTGGAAAGTTGGATAGGATTGGCCCCCAGTGTTTTATAAATGCTTCAGCAGGGATTCAGCAAATTCATTGGTCTCCTATTAAAACTTTCATCCATGATTGCACCTCTGTGGTCTATTCTGTGCCTTAGCAGTGGCCCAGCTATGTATAGAATCTTCGTGCCAGCAATCTACAGTTCTGATGGACACGCATTGCTGTTCAGATGCTACACAGATGTGAACTAGTCTATAGACCAGTGGTCTCCAAACTTTCCGGAAAAGTTCTCCCCATCTCAAGTGGTGCATAACATTCTTCCGCGTCGCTGCTTCTCTCTTCCCTGTGCCAATCTGTGCATAGGGATGCTCTGGGCAGTTACTTCTATTGCAAAGCATCCCAGCAGGTTGTGCAGCAGGATCTCTGGGCAGATGCAACTGCTCAGAGCGTCCCTGTGCACAGATTGGCATGAAAGAGAAGTGGTGATGCAGAAGAATGGTGAGTGCCGCTCACAGGGGGAGGGCTTTTTCCAAACTCCAAACAGGCCAGGGTTTGGAGAGCCCTGATATAGACTAACAGTCCAATCCTAACTGGGCTTTACAATAGCAGAACAGTGGTCCCACAGAACAGTGGTCCCAGTGGTAAAACTGTCATAAATGACAATACAGCAGCATGGGCAAGCAGTTGTGGTGACAGAGGCCCACTGCCACAGCTTGTTACATGCAGTGCCACAGGTAACATGGCAGTGGGAGGAACGGGGCAGGGAGGGAAAGGAACAGGAGAATTTCTGAGCAGGGCAGGGGATGGCTGGGGAGTGTGGCAGCATCAGTGTGCAAAATAGCTGCCACAGATCTGAGAAGGTCCATTGGGGCAGTATAGGCTTGCCCCAGGGTAGGGGAATGAAAGATCCTTTACCTCGAGGAGGCCCCTGGAATTGCCCCTGCATAGGAAGCAGCTTCTTTGGTTTGACTGTCTCATCAACGGGGAGTTTTAGTTAAGATTGGGCTGTAGGTCACTTCAAAATGGAGGTGCCAGGTCTGCAGGCTGCCTGCACAGCTGAGAACCTTGCCTGTGACAGAATCTTGTTGCAATCTGCTCTTAGTTGGCAGCTGCACAGTATGATAGATCTTGAGTGACTGAATTGTTACCACTCCCCCACGTAATCCCGCTGTCCCTCTAGATTTAGTTTGATGTAATAGATTTTATGTCTGAGTCCTAGGTGTGCAGACAGCATACACAAATGTGAATAGCTGATGTACTGCTCCTTTTTTTCTGCCATTGCTGAGAAGCAAAATCTCAGCTTCTTCAGTCTCTATGGTTTTCTAGTAGCATTCACCACAAGTATTTAAAAATTTAAGCGTTCTAAAGCTTGGCCTTTGAAACTCTTAATATTTCTTGCTTTACAAAAGTCGTTATTGATTTTCAAGAAGAAAACCATTTTTGGAGTGAAAACTAGAGCACAGGAAGAGAGGATGTTGCTGAATGCTCAACCTGTAATCTGTAAATCAATGCACAAAATTTATTTAATGATTTGGAAACTAAATGGATGCAATCTAATTAACTCTCTTAGCTGTGAAAGATATTTATGTGAATTTAATTTTTAATATGGAGCCAGGAGCAAGAGAGCGCGCTCTCTCTCTCTCTCTCTCTCTCTCTCTCTCTCTCCCTTTCTCTCTCTCTCTTAAGCAGAGACTAGAGCTCTTATTCTTCAACTAATACAACAGAGCAAAATAGAGCTGTGAGGGGTATAAGGTGAGAAGCATAAATTTTTTATTTTTCTTTTTTGTAGAGTTTTCAAGGACTGCATTGCCATTTCATTCCAAGTGTCCTGAAATTCTCTCACCACAGTGAGTTTATACCCAGACTAGAACAAGCATAATCAAGCTACAGCAGGAATCTTCTTTGCCAATCCTCCCCACTGCGTCTTGCCCCTTCCTCATGTGCCCCAAGAGGCCACTCCAAGAGATCTGAGAGAGTGGTGTAGAATGTCCTGCAGGGGACTGTAGGGTGAGAGAAGAATCCTGCAGTCCTGAGTGGCGGCACCACCTCACATAAGAAGAGCTCCCACTCCTGGGGACGGACTGTGGTTCAGTGGTAGAACATGTGCGGTGCTGGCAGAAGGTCCCACGTTCAACCCCTGGCATCTCCAGGTACAGCAGAGAGAAATTCCTTTCTGAAACTCTGGAAATGTTGCCAGTTTCAACAACCATCTGTTGTTGGTGGGCCGCTGTGAGATACAGGAAGCTGGACTAGATGGGCCTATGGCCTGATCCAGTGGGGCTGTTCTTATGTTCTTATGTTGGTGATACTGACTCAGATGGACTTGGATGGACTAATGATGAACCACCATTGGTCCATGACTTGGATGAACTGGTGATGCATGACCAATGGTGAATGGACTTTGGCCCAAATCCTAAACCACTTTCCTGTACTGACATAGCTGTGCCAGTGGGACGTGTGCTGCATCCTGCAGTTGGGTATCACTCGCAGAGGCCTCCTCAAAGTAAGGGAATGCTTGCTCTCTTACCTCGGAGCTGCATTGCCCTTATGTCATTGTTGGAAAGTGGGTTAGGACTGTACCCTTTGTGTATGATCCTAAGGACCTTCCAGGGATTCCTGCCTCCCTTTGTAGTCTGCCACACCACATCTCATACCGGAGGACTCTCCAAAACCCAGGAATTGCTGCTGGGGACAGGGGCTACAGCAGGGAGGACAGGACAGAGAAGATCCCTTGCATTACCATTGGTTTACAAACTTGTGTGAGCATACTGTCTTCAGCATATTTGTGTGACCTTCCAAATAAAGCCCTTTGGAAAAAAAAATCAAATATGTGACAAAATGTGCAAACTTACCAGGACTGGTTAGTGCAGCAGGATTTTGTGGCAGCAGGAAGGCCCAAATGTTCTAGCAATTGGTGGGGCATGTCCTAGGTGCTATCATTGTGGTGCACAGGGGACCAGTGGAACTAGAATCCTGTCCTGTCTCTCTCTTCTCCTGTGTGCATGTGGGTCTTTTGACCCACTTCAAAGATCTTTTGTCCACAGTACAAAACAAATCTAAAAATGCCACCATAAGTCTGGTATCTGTCTGAACTCTGTGACTTATGGTGCCAGCACTAAACCTGCTCTCCTTTTTAGAATAAATTTTTGTACCTCTCCTCTCACAAAGGACCAGAATTTATCAGGCAAAACACCCTGAACTGAACTGTAATTATATGAACAGGATTTTGATCCTGAGCTGTTGTTTGGGTTTTCCCCTTACAATTCTTATTTAGATGGGCAGACCTCTGAGGAATGTCATTAGTCTTACCAAAGCACATTTGATGTCTCTTACAGTTCTTCAAATGTTTGCCCGAGGCAGCATCCACATTCACCAATACTTGCTTTTGGTAAAGTGTTGGTGGCAACTCTGGTCCTCAGCCAAAAAATGTTGCTGTTGGCAAGGGTTATTTACTAACGATGTTATGTTCTAAGAAGCACATCAGTGCCTTGTGATACATAAAAATGTAATGTCAGAGAAAAAGCAAGCCATTTAGCTCCTTTGATAAGAAAGAAAGGCTCTAGAACTGTGTGCTATGCATTTCTCTGAGGCAGAATTATATGTATCCATTCTTAAATTAAACGTTCTGAAAGGTATCTCTGAAAGAACTTTCAAAGTGATCTACCTGATTACAGAGGAGTACAAAGTCATTACTATTGTACTCCTGTGTTCTAATGTATGATGCCTTTCTTTGTTTGAGTTTTCCGTTCCGTTGCAGTTGAGCATGTAAATTGACTAATGTTGATGATACTATATGTCCAGCCCAGCCCTACAAGATTCCGGATGTGTGTGCTTATGGCACATGCAATGTGTGCCCAGTGTATCCCTGTGTGCCCTGGCTTCATCATGTATAAGTATGTGTGGTGCAGTTTGGACTACACTCCAACTCACCAGCAGCCCCTGGGAATGAGGAAGTGTCAGAACATGTGTGTTCCACAAACACATTTTTTGATAACTAGGAACCAGTTCTGGACAAAACGAAGTGTGGTCCAAGCCGGTCTAGCAACATGAATAGGTTGGTTAGACTTTTTAAGAATCCTAGAGAAACTATGCAATGGGGGGGCGGTTACAACCCAAAAAAGGTCCCCCTAGGCTGGGCTAACAGCCTGGTGCACAGATGTTTTCATTACATGACCAATCATATCAGCATTCAGATTTGGCCTGCTTTCAGCAATTAAGCCAAACTCAATGAACATTTTGTCTGGCATTACACTATGAAACATGATATAAATCACTAGGCCTGGCCCAAGGGGAAATGGCACTTAAAGTTGCCTGTCTTTCACAGATGCTGCCATCCCTGTTCCTAAAGATGTGATGGGTATGGCTCACCAGGTGTTATAGCTCACCTGCCTCCCTTTCCACCTCCATCACGACCACCTCCTCCTTCTCCTCTATAAGCAAGAAAGAGAAATCAGCAGTGGTTGGCCCCTGCCATCTCTGTGAGTGAGCAAGCAAGGAGGGGAAGAGAACAAGGCTGACTTGGGTTCTTCCCAGTTCAGGATCACCTCTGCTTCTCACCTCCCCCTTGCCCAGATTACCAGCTTCTCCTCCTTGTTCTGTTTTGAAATAATGCCATAGACCAGAATTGAAGACGGAAGCCAAGAAAAGTAAATGTGGGGTGGTTCCTGTTCTAGTTTTCTTTTTCGGTCCCACTTTTTCAAGCCATGGAACAGCAGAACAAGTGAGAAGATGTTAAGGGGGGAAATGAAGGCTAGATGAGGCAGCTGCAGGATTGGCTGATGAGTACAGGGTGTCGCCTGTATCTATCTGTGACCAGAGATAACTCACCTCGTAGCTGGGCTTGTAACTCACTCATTGGTTCTACTAGGTATAATTAAATTATGCTAAATCTGTTTTAGTGCAGCAAATCTAGTAAGTAATAAGCCCTTTATTTTGATTGTATTGCAAATTCACCATAAAAAGATAAACCAAAGCATACCTGGTTTCTCTACATTTGTTTCCCTGTATATGCCGGGAAATCCTGCCTTTCTTTACTCAGAAGCAAGGCCCTTTGGATGTGCTTCAGATTGCAGCCTTGAGCAGCCAACTACCTGTGATGTTGTCGAGACCCCATTTGGTGTTTGAGTTGTTTGAATTGAGTGTGGGTGGGCAATCATATCAGTTTTATTAGATGTTTAAGCATCTTTAGTGTGTTATCTTTCAGAAATCCAACTGTCCTTTTAAAACCCTGAAAATAAGATGCGTTGTCATGGTGTTAGGCTGTTCAGTGTATTGGATTTTCTTTCCAACAGCTGCAGTCTAGTCAAACTGCCTTTGAAACAAAATTATGTCTCACGATGGAAAAAAGGCAGTGCTTGAGTCTCTTTCTAATGAAATGGCACCTATTGTTTTATTCCAGTTATACCCCCCCCCCCACACTCTATAAATTGTTTCACGGTTACAAGTTGATTGTGCACATTCAGTGAAGTGGCTCCTTTCATTCTCATTTTATTAATACAGGGCATATGTTCAAAGAGGTTTTGTTTTTTTTCTTTCTGTTTGTTTCAAGAACCAATGCTTTAAGTTTTTATTATTTTATTTTTTGAAGTACCATTTTCATGTCAAGACAGGACAAATTACCACCATTATCATCGCCATTGGTGAAAACCTTCAGCAGTGGAATACTTTGCCTCTCACAAGGCTCATCTATATTCATGGTCTTCGCTTTTGCAGACTTCTTGACCATTGTTGCATCTCCTTCTTCATGTTCAAAGTTTTGATTCAAGGAGAATACAGGAAGGAAATTTTGCTTTCAAAATTCCACTGGTTCTCTTTTTTTCACTGCAGTATCTAAGGTAATTGCAGAATTAGTAGGCTGTAATTTTGATTGCTAGAACTTGAAGATTCAACAAGATAAGAAGAAATGGTTGCAGTGCTGCAACTTTCATGCTTAGGCAGGATAGTGGCAGACAAAATGTAGAGGTTGCCTCAGATCATCTTTTAGTTTTAACACAGAAATTCCACAAAAAAACGGATAACAGTGATGCAAACAAGTATTCATAATGTCATTGCAAATTACAGTGTGTCTAGAATTACTTACATGATTACACAAAGAAGCATTAAAAACAGAGGATTAGCATTGCTTAGTAGAAAACAATATTTTGGATGGCATTACTAATAGTTGCAGACCTATGGGTGGTAGTTGAATGTGAATTGGAGCAAAAGTTTGGAAGACAGAACAACAAGGTATAGAATAGGTTGCATCAAAACAACAACGAAAACAGGAGCTATTGGAAGCTAACAGCACAAGTCTATGTGGGTCTACTCAGAAGTAAGTGAGTTCAGTGGGCATTGTTTCTGGGTAAGTGGTTATAGGATTGCAGTCTCACTTCCCCATCCTATTCTCAGCCCAGCAACCCTGTTTTTCTTCCCACTCCTCCCCAATGTCTATCCTGGCAGTTGGGAAACTTTCTAGAATAGGACTGTATGAAGCATAGAGGGCTGCTGGGTTAAGGGGAGATAAATGGAAATCACCCCCCACTTGCACAAACCATTTAATGAATGGTGTTGATGTGGCTTCCTAAACACACATGAGTGTTTTACATGAACCAAAGAAAATATTTTCAACTTGTAGTTTGGCGTTAATACCCCTGATAAGATTCGGAAGCTGTATGGAGATGCTCATGCCATTAGAGGTGCAAAAAGGATGGTGCCAATTTTAAACACATTTGGCAGACCTGCAAAGAAACATTTTGGAGAGGTGCAGGGCTAGAAGGCACTGCTCATGAACTCCTACTGGGTCCTTCGATCTTGTTATTGGGCAAATTCATGTTGCAATGATAGTACAAACATATTGACAAATATGAGAGACATTGTTAACTGCATGTCTGTTGATAGCAATTGGGAAAAGAAGCATTTTTTATGTTCCCCTCTATTTAGCAAGGGGAGGGCAACTTTGGCATCTTCTCTAGCGCCTATTTGCTGGCATTTATTCTGTTGCTTTTTTTAGTTTGTGAGCCCCTTTTGAGACAGGGAACTAACTTTGTTGCTAATGCAAACCACTTTTAATTTTTCTGTTGAAAACCAGTATACAGGTGTGACCATAGTGTCTGCCTATGGTCATAGGCAGGCATAGTGTCTGCCTGTCATAGGGGTTTGGTTCTGGGACTCCCTGCAAATTCCAAAAATGTGTCAAATTAAAGCAGTTGAAACAAGACCAAACAAACATGAGTCAGTCAGGCAGTCAATCAGAACTGCTAGTTTGCAGCCTGCTCTGAGAAAAGTGACTTCTGCCTTCACCTTGGCTTATGATTAATTACTTTTGCATTCCATTGTTCAGCAAAGGAGGGTGAAAGGAAGGGATCACTTTTCTCTGAGTGAGCTGCAAAATAGCAGTTCTAATAGTCTGACTCCCTAGAAAAGTGGTTTTTAGAACTGGATTTGTCAGGGTTCTTCTTATCTGCAGTTGCCATCAGTGTTGAGTCTAATCCATGAATAAAAAAATCAGTGTATAAAAAGTTTGGACCTTTATACATATTAGTAATAGAGTGGTGGAAAAAAAACACAAAGACAGGGAATACCTTGGAAAATGAAAATAGCGACCACCAGCTATCCAAAGGATCATTTCTTCCTGTAAGTTCTCCACTCGCATTTTACGCCCTTTTCATCCTCACTTTCCTCCTCCTGAAAATGGTCAAAATGCCCCCCTGATTTTGCATCATGTGAATGGAGTGGCAAATTGAGCATATGGCATTTCAACTGTAAAGTAGCATTCAGATGGCCTCATTCAGTTTGCCCTGTGCATAGTGCAGTCCTTGAAAAGGACAGTTGCTTAAGTGTGCTGAGTGGTAGACCAGCAGAGGGCTCTTCTCATTCATTTCCTGAAGTCTTCCATCAGAGTTACTTACCCTTCCAAGTCTTTGCTTTTAGCAAGGGATTGTCTTTTTTCTGTCTTTTCACAAGTCTTTTCACAAGTGGGAAACCCTGGCCTCTGAGCGGCCCGCTTGGAGGCAGGCTGTGCAGCATGGCCTTTCCCAGTTTGAAGAGACACTTTGCCAACAGTCTGAGGCTAAGAGGCAAAGAAGGAAGGCCCATAGCCAGGGAGACAGACCAGGGACAGACTGCACTTGCTCCCGGTGTGGAAGGGATTGTCACTACTGGATTGGCCTTTTCAGCCACACTAGACGCTGTGCCAGAACCACCTTTCAGAGCGCGATACCATAGTCTTTTGAGACTGAAGGTTGCCAATACATTATGTCTTTTTTTCTTTTGTGAGTGCACACATATTTGCTATAGGTTGTAACCATTTTTCTTCCCAATAAACACACACTATTTGTGTTGTAAAATTGAAATGTGATGACTATGATGGGTGAACTAGCAAAAGGTTGTTTATCTAGGTAAAATAAAGAGCAATAAAAGATCATGGGAGGTGTGGTCAATGTGCAGCAGTAATGAAAGCTTCCTAAACACTGGTAGACATGAGTTCCATAGGGATGGGTCTTAATACGTTTTTCTTTGGTTTTGGTCATCTTCTTCTGGTTTTATTTTTCACTCTGGTCTGTTCGGTCTTTCTTGTGGCTTCTTCACTTTCACTTTGCACTTTGATTTGCTCTGCTAGGTTCTGTCAATGTCTCCAATATGTGAAATGTAAACACCTGTAAACCTTTTTATTGTGTGATTTAATAATCCATGGTAATGAGATACGTCTGCTGGATTGATCTGCTGTTCCCAATGTATTTTTGGTCATCCATAATATCTTTATATGTATGTAAATATCATGATAAATGTGTTGATTATTAGCAGTAATATATGGATGATATCACATAATTGGTGCATATGAAAAGTCATAGGCTATTTTTAAATGGTACAGCCTCTTCCAGGGAGGCCTCTCAAAATCCCATGGCAGCATTCAGTGTGATGGGAGCCCAGTCCTAACCTGCCCTGGAGCAGGCAGGCCAGGGAATCGCTTCCCCTTACCGTGGGCAAAGCTACAGCAGTCCCAGTGGGGCTATTTGGATCTACACCACCTAAAGAAGTGGTGGAGATCCAAGCAGCCTGAAGCTGCCCTGGGCTGGATGGAACTGGGGAAAGGATCCAGCATAAGTGCCTGATCCTGGCCCCGCCCCCTCAGCTGCCACCCACCTATGGGCCTGCATGCCACACACCCTCCTCACACTCTCCCCACGCCCCCAGACCCCCGTACTGGCCAAGCTAGGCCAACGCAGGGTTATTTTTATGCCAGCTACACTTTTTATAGCAGTGGGGCTTGTGCCAGCCTCCCTCCTCTTCTGGTGGCACAAAAGTACTTTACAGCACTTTGATGACACTGGTGAGCCAGCGCAAGGGTCGGCTTTTCAGCATTGCACCCTCAATTTCCTTAGATTTTTTTTTTTCTAAAGCAAGCTGCCTTGAGTGCTCTTTGGGGAGAAAGGCGGATTACAAATCTAATAAATAAAATAAATAAATAAACGTAGGCGGGAAAATGATAGGAAATCAGAGGAAAGATATTCCATAGGTAAGGCAACATGAGTGAGGAAAGTAGTGTTTCTAGTTCCCACCACCTTACTTCTGTGTGTTCCTGGCAAGCTTGTGTAGGGCCATGAAGAGACAGTGAAGTTAGTTCTGATTTTTAAATGGTTCAGTATTATACAGTGTAAAATAACTTTGCTCTTCTTAAGGCAGCAATTTTCAACCTTTTTCAATTCACAGCACACTGACAAGTTCCTAAAATTTTCAGGGTGCACCATCTGTTTTTTGTCAATTGACAAGGCACACTGCACTGCCAGTGGGGGCTTACATCTCCCAATAGCCCTACTAATAAATGAGCCTCTCCCATACTCCCGCAGCACACCTGTGGACCATTCACAGCATCACATCACATCACAGCAGACCACACAGGAGGTCTGGCTCAGTTGGTAGAGCTGCCGCCTTGTATGCCTGAAGATCTGAGGCTGCCAGTTTGAAACAACTGGAAGTACCCGAGAACTGACGACACGCTGATATACTGATGAGCTGACCCTCGGTAGCGGAGAGGAGTTGCCGTCAAGTGGAGTGTGGGAGGCGAAGGGCCAGAGAGAGGCCAGACCAGGAAAGAATCCAGCTGAAACGAGGAGTTCTATGAAAGACTTGAACTATTCATTTGTAAAAAATCCCAACGGGGGTTTAGAACAGCCTGCCTCTGTGTAATCTGCCTTGGCTTAAAGTTTGAGGAGAAATCTGACAGCCAAAGAAAGGCAATATATAAATACCTGTATAAATGAATAAATAAATACCAGTTTGCTGCCTTCAAATACCAGTAGTTGAAAATCACTGCCTTAAAGAGTGCATCAGTATTCCACTCATACAGTAAGGGCCTTAAAAATACATTGAATATATATTATATTTGGTAGTTGAGAATAGTTCAGTGTCTTGTAAAATGATTCCTGAGTGTATAAGTTATGCCGTCTTACAGTGAATTAGCGTATTGCATAGATTTTAAAGTGGAAAGAGGCTTCTCATCCCGTCTGCCCTGCATACTTCAGGAGGTACAATTTTGCCAGAAGTTCCTTTTATGAAACATTTGCATCAGGCTGAGCAAGAATAAAAATTCCTTTAATACATTTCTTTTTAATCCAGAAGTCCTGCGGGATTAGCCAAAATGTTCAGATAATGCACAGATAAATTAGGACTGTTTATGTAAGTTTTTACATAGGTATGAAATGTAGCTGTCATTTCAGAACCTCATGAAAATTTTATCATTTGAGTTTGAGATTATTCACCTGTTTATTATTAATGGTTCTAACAACAGAATTTGATAAAGTTAAAGTAATTAAAGAAGAATGCCCAACTTTGTTCCACAGAGAACAAAGGGAAAAAAATTGTGGCTAGCCAATGGATGTCTGAAGAAGAAAAAGAGAGCTGTTGGAGTTATAAGTACAGGTGGAGCCTGTTTATCCACGGATTTTACATCCACAGATCTGGTTCAATGTGGGTCCACTGGATTTGCATTGAGCCTGAGCCCTCCAAAGGGGACCAGAGCTATGCTCAGGTCCCGTCTGGAGGGCTTTCTGCAGGCTTCAGAATGGCTCTTAGAGCTGAAAAAATGCTACTTCTGGTTTCCCTCAGGAAACTGGAAGTGACATTTTTATGCCTTTTATTAAAGTAGGGAAAATGAAGGCCTTGAGTATAAAGGAGAGAGATCACTGCCAGAGGGTGTGGAGGGGAGAGTGGCTGACTGGCAAACTGAATGGAGGCTGCTAGTGATTTGTGTGTGGCTGCCCTGCCCAGGAGCTGCTGAAAGATATGGTGCTGCTGTGACTGGAGAAGCTGCTGACAGGGTCAGGGAAGAAGGAGGACCTCTGCAGTTCTAACAGGCAAGCCACCCTGGTGGTGGGGTCCAGTGGTATTTTCTAGGGCAGTGTTTCTCAAACTGGGTTGTGAACCAACTTCAGGTGGGTCCACATTCATTTCAATATTTTATTTTTAATATATTAGGCTTGATGCTAGCCTGGTATGTGACTGCCTTTGGGGAAATGTTACACATTTGTACTTCTAACAGGCTACTTGTATATGTGTTTAACAATGATAGTAAATAGGACTTAACTCCTGGGTAAATGTGGGTAGGATTGCAGCCTAGGATTGTTAAAAATTTTCCTGTGTGATGATGTCCCCTCTGGTCATGACATCATTTCCGGTGGGTCCTGACAGATTCTCATTCTAAAAAGTGGGTCCTTGTGCTAAAAGTTTGAGAACCACTGTTCTAGGGCCATTGTTGGGGAAGGAAGGGAGGCTAATTAGTCTACAGTGGGCATAAGCCCTCTAGGTAATAGATTTTACAGGACAACATAAAAAGTTAAATACACCTTTACTGATATGGCCTTGTCAATTTGACTGTGATTTGATTATAGCATGATTTATGTTCAGTATTCAACTCTTAACTACCATGTTTTCACATGGCCAGCACTACAATTCATGCTATCATCTCACTGTCACTTCTAATCCTGAACTGGAAGCCATTTCAGGCACCCTTGCTAATCTTATTTGCTCCTCTAGCTGATAGTGCTAGTAATGCTACACAATATGGTAACATTTGCTATCAGACAGGAGATGCTACCTTTGACCAATTAATTTATGATGAATCAGATCTGACCATGAAATAGGATTCTCTTTATGCCCTTTGGCAGAACTCATGAAATCTAGTATTTTTTTTTTTTTTCTAACTGGAATAAATGATTGCTTGCTTGCAGCTTATGATCTGAAGAGCAAAAAGTTATTTTTTCTGTTGTGATGGTTAACTAAAAGCCCACTAGTTCCTGATAAAATGCAGAATAAGTTAGCTGAGGCAGCTTTTGGCAGTGTTTCCACTGACAACTTGATCCTGACAATGTTTCCTGACAGGCTGATCCACGAGTCCCTTAAGCAGCAGTACTACTTAAGCTGATTCACAGCCCTAGCCCTCACCATCTTTCTCCATGTAGACAGTAAGTTCCCAAACCTACCAGGGTCCTTGCTCAGAAGGGCGCAACCATCCTTGATCTCATGAAATATCATGAGATCCAAGATGGTGACACCCGGGGAACAGATAGAAGGGGCAGAGGTGTAGCTAGGTCATTTGACAATCGGGGTCCATAAATTTTTGTCACCCCATATGACTTAATTAATTAATTATTGTTTAATTATATTGTTTAATTAATTAATTAATTCACTCAGTAGCATAGCTAATGATTGTGTAACCCAGTGCCAAGCTCAAAATGTTGCCCCAGAAGTGATGTCACAACTGGATTTTTTAAAAAGTGAAAATTGGGAGGAACCCACCTCCTCCCCCCAGCAGCTCACCACCCACTTGCTATACTGCCTCCCCCCCCCCCCAGTTCATGGCTGAACACAGTCGCATTCTGGCAACTCCTGCGACGCCGCTGGAACCAACCGTATTGGCTTCTGCCTTTCCATTGGACCATTCCAGCGACGTGGAGAGGGGGGATTTGCTGCGTGGGTAACAGCCTATCCTCCATACCTTCTTTACCCAGGCTTCGCGCACTGGAGAGGACACTCCAACTTCGCCATACGGCGTCGGCACAACACGGGAAGCAGCAGTTTACCGGTTATAAGTCTTTGCTCGATTGGCGTAGAGCATGACGCCAGGGGCTGCTTCCGACGGTGGGAGAGATCATTGCATCTCATTGGGCAGCTACCGCCCGCCTTAAGCTGGGCAGTCCCCAGCCAGTAAGGTGTTGCCTCGCCACGGTCCGTTAACCTCATGGGGTGCGTGGGGTTTAGGGTGAAAACCGACAAGCAGATCGACAACTCTGCACCATGCAACAGAAAACAGAAAACTACTGCCCTAAAGCTGGGCACCTGGAACGTTAGGACAATGACACCTGGCTTCTCTGATGACCTGCAAGAAATAGACGACGCAGGCAAAACAGCTGTCATCGACATGGAGCTGAGCAGACTGCAGATGGACATCGTCGCCCTTCAAGAGACTAGGCTGCCAGATTCCGGATCTGTCAAGGAGAGAAATTTCTCATTTTTCTGGCAGGGAAAACCACCAAACAAAACCAGGGAACATGGCGTTGGCTTTGCGGTCAGAAATACCCTGCTTAAATCCATCATCCCACCTACTGTGGGAAGTGAAAGAATTTTGTCCCTGCAGCTCCAGTCATCAGCAGGACCTGTCACTCTCATCAGCGCTTATGCACCGACTCTGTCGTCTCCAGCAGAAGCCAAAGACAAATTCTATGATGACCTGGCCACCACTGTCAAGAAAATCCTTGTAAAAGAGTCATTGTTCATCCTCGGCGATTTCAATGCTAGAGTTGGTGCTGATGGCCCACCGTTCATGGCCCACTTGCTTAGGTCAGTTTGGCACTGGGAGAATGAACGAAAATGGCCAACGCCTGCTAGAGTTTTGCTGTCATCACGGTCTCTGTGTCAGCAACACGTTCTTCAACACAAAGCCCCAACATAGAGTCTCTTGGAGACATCCAAGATCAAAGCACTGGCACCAGCTCGACCTGATCCTCACCAGACGCTCCAGCCTTCACAGCATCAAGATCACACACAGTTATCATGGTGCTGCTTGCGACACTGACCACTCCCTGGTGTGCAGCAGAGTGAAACTGCAAACAAAGCGACTGTATCACACGAAAAAGGAAGGAAGACCTCGCATTGATACCAGCAAGACCCGGGATCAGAGAAAAGTGGAGGAATTTGCACAAGCACTTGAGGAATCTCTTCCAGGCCCGGCCGACGCAAACGCATCCAACAGATGGGAACATTTCAAGAATACCGTTTACAACACCACCTTGTCCATATTCGGCAAGAAGACCAACAAGGCGGCAGACTGGTTTGAAACCCACTCTGAGGAGTTGACACCAGTCATTGAGGAAAAGAGGAGAGCTCAAGCAGCATACAAGGCCTGTCCCAGTGAGCACAACCTGCAGGTCCTCCGAACTGCTCGCAGCAAAGTCCAACAGACTGCCAGGAGATGTGCTAACGACTACTGGCTCCAGCTCTGTTCCGAGATACAGATAGCAGCTGACACGGGCAACATCAAGGGGATGTATGACGGTATCAAGCAGGCCCTAGGTCCAACACAGAGGAAAATTGCCCCTCTGAAGTCTGCCACAGGTGAGGTCATCCAGGATCGGACGCAGCAGATGGAACGCTGGGTGCAGCACTACTCTGAGCTATATTCCAGAGAAAATGTAGTCACCGAAGAAGCACTGAACAACATTGAGTGCCTGCCTGTGCTGGAAGAGTTTGACAGTGAACCAACCCTAGAAGAACTTCACGTGGCCCTGGACTCCCTTGCCTTTGGCAAGGCACCTGGAAAAGACAGCATCCCTGCTGAAGTCCTAAAATGCTGCAAAGAGATCATCGTCACTGAGCTGCATGAAATCCTCTGTCTCTGCTGGAGAGAAGGTGGAGTACCTCAAGACATGAGGGATGCAAACATCATCACGCTGTACAAGAACAAAGGCGACAGGGGTGACTGCAACAACTACCGCGGCATCTCTCTCCTTAGCGTTGTAGGAAAGCTGTTTGCCCGAGTTGCACTAAAGAGGCTCCAGGTACTTGCAAAGAGCATCTATCCAGAATCGCAGTGTGGATTCCGAGCCAACAGGTCCACCACTGATATGGTATTCTCCCTTAGACAACTGCAGGAGAAATGCAGGGAACAACGACAGCCACTCTTTATAGCCTTCATAGATCTCACAAAGGCTTTCGACCTGGTCAGCAGAGACGGCCTCTTCAAGATTCTCCCCAAGATCGGATGTCCACCCAGGCTCCTCAGCATCATCAGATCTTTCCACAAGGACATGAAGGGCACTGTTGTCTTCGATGGCTCCACATCAGACCCTTTTGACATCCGAAGCGGAGTGAAGCAGGGCTGTGTTCTTGCACCAACCTTGTTTGGGATTTTCTTCGCTGTCCTGCTGAAGCAGGCCTTTGGAACTGCAACAGAAGGCATCTATCTCCGGACCAGATCAGATGGAAAGCTCTTCAACCTCTCCAGACTGAGAGCAAAATCCAAAGTCCAGCTGAAATGTCTGCGTGACTTCCTCTTTGCTGACGATGCAGCTGTCACTACTCACTCTGCCAAAGATCTCCAGCAGCTCATGGATCGTTTTAGCAAGGCCTGCCAAGATTTTGGACTGACAATCAGCCTGAAGAAAACACAGGTCATGGTTCAGGATGTGGACTCACCTCCCTGCATTACAATCTCTGAGCATGAACTGGAGGTTGTCCATGACTTTGTGTACCTTGGCTCAACGATCTCTGACACTCTTTCTCTCGATACCGAGCTAAACAAGCGCATTGGTAAAGCAGCTACCACGTTTTCCAGACTCACAAAGAGAGTCTGGTCCAACAAGAAGCTGACGGAACATACCAAGATCCAGGTCTACAGAGCTTGCATCCTGAGTACACTTCTGTACTGCAGCGAGTCATGGACTCTTCGCTCACAACAGGAGAGGAAACTGAGCGCTTTCCACATGCGCTGCCTCCAACGCATCCTCGGCATCACCTGGCAGGACAAAGTTCCTAACAACACAGTCCTGGAACGTGCTGGAATCCCTAGCATGTATTCACTGCTGAAACAGAGACGCCTGCGTTGGCTCGGTCATGTCGTGAGAATGGGTGATGGCCGGATCCCAAAGGATCTCCTCTATGGAGAACTCGTGCAAGGAAAGCGCCCTACAGGTAGACCACAGTTGCGATACAAGGACATCTGCAAGAGGGATCTGAAGGCCTTAGGGATGGACCTCAACAAGTGGGAAACCCTGGCCTCTGAGCGGCCCGCTTGGAGGCAGGCTGTGCAGCATGGCCTTTCCCAGTTTGAAGAGACACTTGGCCAACAGTCTGAGGCTAAGAGGCAAAGAAGGAAGGCCCATAGCCAGGGAGACAGACCAGGGACAGACTGCACTTGCTCCCGGTGTGGAAGGGATTGTCACTCCCGGATTGGCCTTTTCATCCACACTAGACGCTGTGCCAGAACCACCTTTCAGAGCGCGATACCATAGTCTTTCGAGACTGAAGGTTGCCAATACTATACTGCAAGGTCAATCAAGAAGACTCGGTACTAGGAGTGAAGGTTTGCAGGCTCTTTATTTCATTACAAGCAATGGGTCCATGGGACTCTTGTCTCAAAGCATGGTGATTGCTAATGGAGATTTGAACATTTATAAAAATTTTCCCAGTCCTTTTTCTTAAAATCTAGATATTGCATCGGCTGCAATTTTACATCAGAGATGGGGCAAACACCTAATAGGTTACAAATAAGGTACAATTTGCATTAGAGATGGAAAATAGGTGGGCATGATTTACATATAGGTGGGGTTTCACCTTAAAATTTAGAAAAGCACAAAAGTTTCTAAATCCCAGCAGCGTGCACTATAATACCATTTATCCAATGATGAACAACACTAACATAATTCAAGCCAATTATACAGATTGTTTGACAGGTAACATCATTAAAAGAGAAGGCACTATCTGCTTATCTTGTCTGCATTCTTTTCCTATGGGCTAGTATAGTCACTAAGCAGTTGTGGGGTCTCTTTGCAAAACTAAGGCTTCTTGTCCTTTTATTATTGAGGTTTTTAAAAACTTTACTAAAACCAAGCAATTTGGTTTCTATGGCTTAATTTTATATAACTTTTGTGACCCTTTTACTTTGGGTATAGTTTGGTATCAAGGGTCACTTGGTGTCCATATTACATATGTGTGCTTTTGCTCTAAAAGTATAAAAGTTACAAAGCTAGTGAATACTATCAGTGAATGTCTTTTAACCTTTGCCGAGACATGAGCACATCTCTCCAGCAGTTGCCTGAAACTGGTACCTGCTATCTACATTTCGAAGTGTAAACACCCTGAGCTGAGGCCCCAAGCCCCAGCTTCAGCCAGCTTCTTTCAGTCAGACTCGCAAAAATGATTCTTTATTAAAGCTAAGCAGCTTTTGCCATTGTGTGTTGCTATGCTTTAGCAGTGCAGGCTTGTACATATGGGCTACAGTTTGGGGGCAAGGGCTACCGTGTGTTACACCCCCCAAGGGTAGTACCCGCCCCCCTGGCCCCCCGCAGCTACGTCACTGAGAAGGGGCTACTAGCGACATCCCATGGTGCCCCTGTGAGTGCACTGTGACTTCCTAAGGCAGTGTTTGTGGGTCTGGACCCCCTAGGTGGGCTGCAAGCCCATTTCAGGTGGATCACATAGCACCTAGCGCAGCTGCCATTGAAAATACGGGAAGATGGGATACTGGGAAGGGGGAGGGCTGTGTGGTCATTGTGCTTGTGGCAAGGTTGTAAATAGATTTCTTTTGCTTTTTGATTCACTTTGCTATAACCCAACTTACGGTTGCATTCTCAGGAAAGCAGCAGGCTCTAGCATCACAATGACGCCATTTCCTGCTTGATGGTGTCACTTCTTGCCATGACATCACTTCCAGATTAATGACATTGCTTCTGGTGGGTCCTGAACAGATTGTCATTCTAAAAGGTGGGTTACAGTGCTAAAAAGTTTGAGAACCATTGCCCTAAGGCATCACCTCAGGAAACCCTGCCATGGGATATACTTCTGAACAGACATGCATAGGCTTGCATTATTAAGGAATGACATTCTTGTTAAATGGCAGCCTGATCTTATGGACTGAATGCTATCCCATTTTTGCCTGTGCTGCAGGTGTACACATTTGGTCCCTATTGTGTTTATTGTATTGTATTGTGTTTATACTACATTGGGCAGACATGGCTTAACTGCATTAGTACATACAATGACAGGCAACCCAATCCTAGCCTCCCGGTTGGGGCCCAAAGCGGCTTGGCCCGGGGCAAGGGGAATCGCTTCCCCTTATCCTGGGTAATGTTGCAGCAGCCCAAAAGGGTCTATTCGGATCTGCACCGCCTAAAGAAGTGGCATAGATTTGGGCTACACTGGAACGGGGAAAGGATCCAGCCTAAGTGCCAGATCCTGGCCCCACTGCCCTGAAACATTGCTGTCCCACCCTCCCCATGCCCCTTCAGACTTCCACGACGATGCAGGCTCACCAGCTGAGCAGGTCCTGCATCGGCCCCTCTCCTTTCCTGGTGGTGCAAAAGTGCTTTACAGCTTGTGTCAGCCCAGGCCCATAATAGGATTGCGCTCTTAATCTGTTCCGTTTCAAAAGTCAAACTATCTTGGCAAACAGATTTGTGCACAGCCAGACGTGAACACTTTATTAAATTTGTGAATTTTGAAAGTGGGAGGGGGTAGGCGACATGGGAAGATGTCCTTGTAAAAGGGCACAAAATAAGTAGGAATGGGCAAACTTGAAAGAAAAGCAAATGCAAATGGAGGATTGTAATAGCTACCTTGGGCCTAGCAAAGAGTGGCAGGGAAAGCATTATTTTTATTTAAAAAATAAATAGTAAAAACTGAATAGATGGATATTTGCTCCAGATTGAAGAGAGAACAGAAACACATCGTGTGTGTGGGGGGGGGAGTAAGACGGAACTTGGAACAGAAGATATGAACTGTCCAAAATTATGGTTAATGCTAATGAAGATTGTTGTCATAAAGCTGAAATCTTTTCTGAAAGGCATTTCAGGGCTTACACAAACATATAGATAAGAAGCAGTGTCGAGTCAAGTCGCCGAGTCACTGGCCCCCATGACTTGACTTGAAAAAGAATCATATTGGGGGCACTTTCTGAGTCACCAAGTCACCCTTTAGTGACTCTAGTCGCCCCTCCTTTAAAAAGTGGAAAAAAAGGGGCTGTTGCTAGGGTCTCTCTCTCTCTCTCTCTCTCTCTCTCTCTCTCTCTCTCTCTCTGTGTGTTGGAGTTCTCTTTGAACAGTCCCCTGTTATTCCCACCCATCTGTAAAGAGGTCAGGAAGGATGGAAGAGACAGCATGAGAGCTGGGACAGAAGCTGCAAGAGGAAGGAGGAGGGTCACGAACAGCAGCTGCAAGGCATACCAGGAAGACCTGATCCTTGCAGCTCTACTCAGAAGTAGTCCCACTCTAGCCATTCATTGAATGAGAGTTGCTCCTCTTCCTGCCCTCCCTCTGCCTATGGAAATATGGGAAAACCCATCCTTTGTCCAATGATCATTCGTTCTTTCCTTTCTATCAGAGATGGGAAAAGAGAGCCCAGTCTCGCCTCCCTGCTCCTGCTCGCATTAACCCTTTCCTGCCTCCCAGCTGGAACTCCCTGCTGCTTGCCATCAGAATGCTTGCCCCATGAGGTTTTCCATGCAGTGAAAACAGTGTGCAGGCACCCCAGACACAGAAATCAGTAGCTGTGAGGAGCTTCCATTTTGGTCTGAGCTGTGGTGCTGGGTATAGTTAAAATCCCATGTATTTTCTCAGATTTCACCTCCTTGCCCACCCCTAGCTGCTGCCAGTTCCCCTCTGTGTGTGCGTGTGCGTGTGCGTGAGAGAGAGAGAGAGAGAGAGGTACCTGTAGTTTTTTGCACTGCAGACCTGACAACAGGTCAAAGGGTGAAACTTACATTAGGAAAATGCACAGTGGGAGGGATGAAGCACCCAACTGTGTCAGAGCTGCAGAGATCAAAACCAGAACCCCTGCAGCTGCTTTAAAGAATTCTCTTTTTGAAGAAGTTGGGAGATCTGATTACAGGCTTCTGTTTGGGTTCTAAGAGCACAAATTCAACAATGGAATACATGGTGGGGAAAAAAGTGGAATACATGTAAACAGGAATAGCAATATAGCTAGAGGTGTTTGAAAATTGTGTTACCTCACTCACAAGTAAGCCCATTGTATTCAATAAGGCTTAGGCTGTAATCCTATCTTACCTGAAGCAAACATCTTTAAATATAGCTATAACAATATACTACTAGTAGTCCTCTAGATAGATGTTCCACTGGAGGGGGGGGGAGCAGTAAAGCAATTATGTGATTACGTCAGTGTGCATCTAGCTTTGCAGAGTAATGTAAGCAAGAAAAATATAGATTGTAGTCTAAATAAATGGAAAAGAAGGAACGTGGGTTGGTTGTGCTTCATCTTTTTGATAGATCTTTGTACAAGCTTTGGATTCCTGTCTATACTTAGATATTTAAATTTTTTTAAGCTCTCTAAAATATGAGAGCAAAATTCGT
Source organism: Tiliqua scincoides (assembly GCF_035046505.1). Taxonomy (NCBI): domain Eukaryota; kingdom Metazoa; phylum Chordata; class Lepidosauria; order Squamata; family Scincidae; genus Tiliqua; species Tiliqua scincoides. Next base: position 229,588,681 of record NC_089822.1, on the reverse strand, counting down.
GAAGCCATTTCTCAGTATTAATTCTCATTAAATATTTACACAGGAGGAAATCCTTAAATATATCTTCCCAGAATATCCTATATTATTGCATGTACTGTATACTATTTGTTCTTCTCATTAACGGCAAAATCCTATGCACCTCCCTGTGCCGATGCAGCTTACCCAGCACGGGGCATGCTGCATCTTATGGAGGAAGTTGGGAGAAGTTGGAAGGCTGGTGGGCTTCTCGAGGCAAGGGGACATTTGTCCCCTTTATTCAAGGTAATCTCCAACCTGCACAATAGGTTTACTCAGATCTATGGCTGCAATCCTAACCAGACTTTCTTGGGAGTAAGTCCCATTGAACACAATTTATTTCTGAGCAGACCTGCATAGGATTGTGCCCTATGTAAGCTAAACAGCTGGCACAAATCTGAGTAGAACTGTGTTGAGAGATCGGGCCTGGGAAGGGGAGTAGAATACAAGGTGCACAGCTACTACCAGTCCTGCCTACTCTTGGGCCCAATTTGCCTACCCCTGCCCCATTGCCACCCTTCCATTCCATCCCTCCCCCTCCTGCTCCATTCTGCCTTTGCACTGCTCAGCAGTGGATCTTACCTTCTTCAGCTCATCCTGTTTTTTCTACCTACAGCTGCTATGCCATCACAAAGTGCTTTGCAGCACTTTCACAATGGCTACCAATGGTGCAGCACGCACTGTATTGGCACATGCACTGTGGAAGATTATACCATAAACTTGCTTGTATGTTCTTTTCTTTCTTCTTAAAGGAATCTAAATAAAAGGTAGTGGTTTGAGCAATGAACAACCCCATCACTGGCCCATGAAAGGAATCGTGCACATCTTTCATCCCCACGTTGTGCATCAACTTGAATAACTCCCTGTAGGGGACCAGTTGCTTTAGTGGTCTACAGAGATTGACTTATTCATGAAGGCACATCATGCAGATTCTGGAAACCCTCTTCTGTGCCGGACCCTTTCATGCACTCTAATTTGCTCCAATCACTGTAATTGTGATCTATCCCAGTCTTGCACTCAAGCTTTTGGGAGTTGTGTGTAATTCTGTCCTTTTTACCATTCATTTGGCATAAATGGAGGCAGTTGCAAATGAAACTGAGCTTTCAACTCTGTTTTCCTACGGAAGAGAGGAAAGGGGGAGAGATTTATTCCACTATTCACAAGGAAAACTGGAAACGCTCCATTTCAAGTAAACTGGGCTATCTGGTGATACATTTATTTCTGCACTAACAAATGCTTGGCTGCTAGTACTTTGTAATAAAGAAGGAACTTTGTTCTGAATTATGGATGTGAAGGCTTACTGGATGGAGGCTATGTGATAGGCATAAAATGCAGTAATTGCAATAATGGGAAGCCTGAAAGGAGGAGCAGATAAAGAGAAAAATGATTTAAATAAATATGTAATCTGGCAAAAACTAGAAAGCTGTAGCCAGCAATCTAAGTGATCAATGAGTCATAATTTTGAAACACTCATAATCAACAATCATAAGTGTGCATCTATACTCCTTAAACCCATCCATCTAATTAAATTCAGGAACTGAAGGTTTCATGAATTTTTCAAGTGATGACTCTAATGGCCCTTCTCCTTTATCAGTGATGCCTGGGATGGGGGAGATGGGGATGTCAGAGAACAAATACAGGAAGAGGGAGATCTCCTAATTGGTGTTTTAGCTACTATCTGATGGGGGGAAAAATAGAATAATGTCAATACTGTCTCCTGGAACCCCTCTGGGATGCGACTTCACTTGCAACCTTCAAATACTTTTGGAAAAACTACCTGTCCCATGAAAATGATTAGCAGTAGATTCAGGAGCAAAGGCCCATGTAGTTCAATATCCTTTCTATTTCTCACAGGGGCTGACCAGTTTTTTGTAGTCTAAATGTCCTCAGCGTGTGTACTATGAAAAGTTAGCGATGACTTGTTCCTCCGCTCACCCATTTGCCCTTCCTCTTTGCCCCTCTTTGATGGCAAGGTGATGCCCATCGCGAGCCAATCCTATCTCAAGAACCAGCAGCAACGATGCCAGGCCATGCACTACTGCTGCTTCTTTTTCTCTTCCTTGGTGTCCAGCCTGCTGGCCGGTGTCACTCCGCCTTTTCCTCTGGGTGATGAGAAAAAAGAGGAGCTGACCAGATTGCTACTGAACGTGTTTGGGATGTCTCACAGTAGGTGCTCCTCCTGCTGGGTAGTTGTGACATTTTCTGATAGTGGAGAAGATGGGGTGGTATTGGCATTTTAGAGGTGCATGGTTTTAAAGTTTTGTATTCTTAATTTTGACAATGAACCTCTTGCATAATGTATGTGCAGGTGCAGGATGAAATTCTATGAATTTGCAAATGAGGTGTACCCCCGTATTTGTGGGGAATCTATTCCACAGCCCACCATGGATATGGAAACCATGGATATGGGGGATGCTGTAAAAATAGAAGCCCTCCGTACCTCACTGTGCATCCCCACACCCATTAACCTAGTTAAAGGAGTTTGCTGGGCAAAGTTTTCTTGTTTAAAGAGGTTGCTATAAGCAATTAAGCTTATAACGCTACAAAGCAGGCTGCCAAAAGCCTGAATGATGGATGAAAAAAGTTAAAGATTTCCCAGCACAATCATGTCTGACTCTACGGGGCGGTGCTCATCTCCGTTTCCAAGCCGAAGGAGCCAGCATTGTCCGAAGACATCTTCCGCTTTCGGGAAGGTGGACAGGAGCTGAGGCAACTAACAGGAACTCACCCTGTTCCACAGCACCAGGATCTCAAACTCCTGGGCTGCTGACCTTCCAGCCAACAGTCCAGTAACCTCTGAGCCACTGCACCTCTCAAATGATGGCTGAAACTAGCTCTGACTAGCAGTTAACTTCTGCTTCCTGTTTAGAGTTACAGATAGTTTTATCCAGCATTCATGCTGTCAGCATGATAGCTTCTTAGCAATGTTAATGGGCGTACGGGAGGGCATGTGCCCCCCAATCTACAAATAACTGAATCCACAGATATGGGATCCACAGATATGAGGGCCACCTGTACTATTAATTCTGAGAGTGAATTTCAAGCAGCATTTATCTTCAGCACCAGAGTCAAATGTTATGCTTCTCTTATCTAAACTAGTCCTAGCAGAGTAATTATTCAGGCTGTTAACAGAAGTATCAGGCTTACTTTGCTGGTACTGTCTAGAACCTATATCTTTAATTCATTTTAAAATGGAGTTAACCTGTTGCAAAGAATACAACTTCTTTCTTCATCTCTGTGTGTGTGTGTGTGTGTGCGCGCACTCATGTGTGTGAGAAAGAGAGAAAGTCCTGATAAATGCCTGTCTCTCCACTCTTCATCTATCAGCCTTGTATATGCAATCCACAGTGGCTGTTCTCTCTAACCCAGTGGTTCTCACACATTTAGCACCGGGAGCCACTTTTTAGAATGAGAATCTGTCAGAACCCACCGGAAATGATGTCATGACTGGAAGTGACAACATCAAGCAGGAAGATTTTTAACAATCCTAGGCTGGAATCCTACCCACACTTACCCAGGTGTATGTTCCGTTTACTATCATTGTTAAGAGAATATACATAGTAGTATAAGTTGCGTTTACTATCATTAAGATAATATACATAATAGCTTTTTAAAAGTACAGGTCTGTAACATTTCCCCAAATGTGGTCACATACCATGGGAGCATCAAGTCTGATATATTAAAAATAAAATATTGAAATGAATGGGAACCCAACTGAACTTGGCTCGCGACCCACCTAGTGGGTCCCGACCCACAATTTGAGAAACACTGCTCTAACCTAACCCAAATGAAACCCTATAGAGAAAGCAATGGGTTAGCATGCAGATAGTTGGGCAGAACCCTTGTAGTGTCTTGAGCAATAGTGTTGTTGCCCAGTGTTCAGTGGAAGATTGACACTGAGGGACCAAGGGAAAGCGTGGGTACATTGAGGCTAAGTAGTAAGCAAGCACAATATGAGAGGGGGTAGAACATTTTTATTGCTTACATGGCATAGAAGTTAAGGAGGTTCCCCTAATGGCCAGTTAACCTGCTTTCTGATGCATGAGTGAATTCATAAGTATCTCTTTTCTTAAACCAAAGGTCTTTTCATTTCTACAATTATCATATGGGTATATGGGTGGTCTCAAAACCCTGTCCTGAGTTTGTAGTCAGGGTGGCACTATCATTCACAACCTTCTCTTGCTGTATTTTTGATAGCAAAGCAGTGGATGTTTTCATAGCTTTTCCTGTGAAACGGTTTGATTTCTCTCATTTTCGTAAATTCAAACCTTATAACCACCATTTGTTAGGGGGAAAACCCTGAAAGAAAATGCAGAAACATATTGCTGCATGAATAATGAAAGACCATTTGGGCTTTGCACGTGAAGTCGAATCAATCAGTAGCTCCATATGTGAAAATATGTTTAGTAGATCAAATGCTTTTCGGAAAAAAGAAAAACAACCTAGAGCAGAAACTAATACGGCTTTTTGAGTTCATGAATAAATAGTTTATATTTCTCAACATCTTTGAAAAATGTTTGAGGTTGAAACAGTTTTTCCCTATCCCCAAGAATATCTGCATATGTACTGTGATTTACTGAGATTTAGATTCTAGGGAAATGTGACTTATAGTCCAATCCTATCATGCACTGGAACAGGTTGGCATGTGCTGTATGCAGCGCAGAGTTGGGGTTGGCTGTGATGCAGCCTGGGGCACAGGGAATCACTTCCCCTTACCTGTGTCACACAGCAGTGGCCCAAATAGGGCTACTCGGATCTCTGCCACCTAGAGAGGTGGGGCAAATCCAAGCAGCCTAATGCTAGGTCGGACTGCCAGGGTTAGAATTCAGCCTAAGTGCTGGATCCTGGCACCAACCCCCTTCCGGGCCTGGCCTGGTTCAGCCCAGCCCAGCCCAGTTTTGCTGACACAGAGCTGAGTAGCCCCAATACACACTAGCCTGAGTAGTGGCTGGCGTGTGACATGGGGTAAGGGAATAAATATCCTCTTACTCTGAATTGTGCCACAGTGACCTCCTAACCTGTGCTGGATACAGCACTGACCAGTTGGCCTGCCTGTTCCAGCACAGATTAGGATTGGGCTAGTTTATGAGTCTCCACCAGGTCCTGGAGTCTCCTATGCATGTTCCCTGGCTTTTTCTCCCTCTTCCTCCCAATCACTTCCCCCCCTCCTTTGTCTTTCCTACCTAACCCTCATTCCCAAACTTATCAGCAGTGGGGCATATTGCTCTAGTCATTACAAAGACAGTGACGATGGGGGTAAGGTGACAGGGGAGGGCAGAATGGGCGTCAACAGGGACAGGGGATGGGTGGATTGGATCCAGGAAGCCCCAGGTTTGGCAGCAGTGTTGGTCACAGAATCCTAACCCCTTTCCCAGACCCAATCTCACATTGCAGGTCCACATGGACCTCTGCTAGCTGTTTAATTGAAATTTATGCCCAGGTAAGGGAATGATTGTTCTCTTACCCAAAGGATACCTTTGCACTGCCTCCCATTTATGGTGCTGCTGCATTGGCGGGGGGACAGGTTGGGAAGGACGGATGATGATGAATAGGACTGGGATCTGAGTAAAGCAACTTCAGCTCAAATTACTCACATCCAACTTGCCTGATATATGGCAAACCCTATTTCTTTCATAATCAGCACATGATTATGCCACGTAAGCTTGCATGTGGTTGTGATGCAGAAAAGGGAAGGAATTCTCAAAGCTCAGACTGTAATTCAAATCATGCTTATGTGGCTTGCCCCCAAATTGACCCATCTTGTTATCTGCTTCCTAGCCCAGAAAATGCTATCCTTGCTCTAGCACCAAAGAGTCCACTATGGCTTTTTCTTACTGCTTATGGAACTGTGGTCATAGTTGGTACCAGCAGTTCCTAAAAATGATGTTCTTACCATTACTCAGTTAACTGTACACAGTTTACATTTCATAAGAGAGGTATAGTAACAGTAATAATTGGTGAAATTAGTTTGGATTGCTACATTAATATTCATGTAGCCTACAAGAATATCATTCTGCTTATCAGTCACTTCTCCCCTTTCGTTCTTTTTTGCTCCCTTGTGGAAACACAGGACAGAATGTAATTTCTTCAGATTAAAAGGATATTTAAAAACTAATTAACATGGCAGGCACAAAACAGATCCTGGAGAGGTTCATATTGAATGTTGGCATATTTTTGAGGCATCCTGATTTTACTATTAGATGATCACGTGAGCTAAAGATGCAACCAGAAATACTGACTTTTGTATCCTAATTTGTAATCCTAATCCTAATTTGTATCCTAATTTGTCTTGATCATTTCACCTACGTTGTATGCTGATAGTTGTGGTAATCCTTTTACAGTTGGTTTTTCAGAAGTTTGTCTCTAAAGAGTCCTTGAAGTAAAGGGCCAAAAGAAAGAGAGAGAACAGAGGGGAAAGAGAAGGGAGAGAATGCTTTAAAGAAAGAGATTGAAAATAAGACATCAGCATGCTGATGTTTAGCATTGCATACTATAAAATGATTTGGTGATCAGTCATTGGACTTTGCGGGTTTGCAAACACTTGAAACAAACTACAGGTATAACCTAATTATTCACGAATTTTTCACTAGCAGTTTTATCTCAACATAATGAGAAGAATCTTTTAAATTAAACAAGTCATTTAATAATAACCTCATTAATGCAAGAGGGAGCAGCTGGCTGACAATCCATCAATCATTCTCTCTCCAGGCACTTAGAATTGCTTCACTCCAAGGCAAGCAACCCTTCCCTTCCCCTTGAGCACATGAAAGAATGATAATCACTTTACATTCTTTTCTGCTATCAGGGTGAATGGAGCAGTCACTGGCTCAAAGTGAAGCCTTTCTTAGCACCTGGAGAGAGACTGATTGATGGATTGTCTGCTTAATTACTCATTCTTGCATCACAAAGGTCAGCAAGGCTGTTCTTAAATTGCCTAGCAAAGGGTCATCGTTTTTTAAATGGATTTGCTTTAATGTGATTGTTGCCATCCACATGAGTTCTGGGAATGGAACCCTCTCGAATATGAAGTTTCAGCCTGTACCATCATTTCTAGAGCATCTGTTGATAAATAGGCCACAGAGTGCATTTCCTGTTCCTGTTGAGGAACCAGGACTGGCTGCTGCAATGCCAATGGAACACCCTAAATGCAAAACTTGGACAACCATAGAAAATTGAGAAATCATGAAATCCATCAGTCCATGGTTTTCAAAAAAGAATCATGGAAATTTGGGGTTGATGAAAAAGAGCTAGAAAGAATGACAAAATACTGAGACCTGGCCATTGAGTTATGCAACTGTGGACAAAACATTTCAAAGTGGTCCCCGTTATCATCAGGGCACTCGGAACAATCTCAGAAAGTTTTGCGAACTACTTAAAACAACTGCAGCTTATAGAAATAACACCATCAGATCTGCAAAAAATGGCGCTTTTAGGAACATCACACATACTGCGCAGATACCTAGTTGATACTTAGGTCTTAGGCTGAGACTTGTATCAATTGCTCAACACCAGTTTACAACTTGGGTTTCATGAAATGTTAATAATAATAATAATAATAATAATAATAATAATAATAATAATAATAATAATAATAATAAACAGTATTTATATGCTGCTTTCCAATGAAAAGTTCACAAAGCGGTTTATAGAAAAAATCAAATAATGAATGGAGTTAATAGAGCGTAACGTGCATTCTCTAACTTTTGCAAATGAGATTTTCAGAAGGCAACTTATAGAGATAATTAATCCAAGAATCCAAGAGACTGCCCTTAAAACAGAGGTTCTGTTGGAAAAAGCAATTGAAATTAACCAGACAGTGAAAGTGCTCTTTTGGGGGGGAAATCGTTCTCCACTATCTCAGAAAAAGTAGAGGAGTATGCAGAGTAGCACAAGACTATTAGCCGGAAAACATCAATGTAAATGCCAATTATTTCCACCCATTTGCAACAATCAGTGCTTCTGGAATTTAAATTCTTACTATAAGGCGCCTATAAACTATGTTCTCCAGGAGAAGCAACATGCAAGAAATGCAATAAGAAAGGATATTTAACTGGATTCTTAAGTTTGCAGGACAATTCATTAAATGTCATCAAAAGGTTTCCACAGAAACATCCAAGACTTATCATTTTCAGGGGATAGACCAGACATGGATTCACTTGGTTGCCTTCTCCAGCATGGGGAAACCCAGGTTAAATAGCTACCAGCTTGACTGATAAAATGCAGTCAACAGAGAGTGGATTTTACCTCTTTTTATATTTATGCAGATTTGCAAGGAGACCACCTTTTATATTTGTTTTTTATAAAATAGCTGTTATGAAAATAAGGGCTTTCCTAAGCAGGAGAGAAATAGCTGACAGCCATCTGCAGTGACATGTAGAATAAGAATAACCAAAATGACAAACTGTTCATTGGGTAGCTCATCAAGAAAGTTCAGACCAATTGTGACATTGCCCTTCATGTCTTAAGATAGACCTTCACCTTCCCGGCCCCCCACATGGTACAATAAAAGTGACACTTTAACAAAAAAAAAGAAAACTCTTTAAAAGCTGCTCAGATTGTTCTTATTTATAGCTCAGTGGTAATGGATCATACTTGCCAGACATCCTAGCTCCCTCCCTCAGACTGACAGCTGTATTGGATAATTAATAATAATGTCCTTGCCACTTAAGTAGACCTGCCAGTGAACTGTCACTGCTGTGCCTCGAACATCAGTGTGTAAGTATCTAAAGATACTGCACCCCAAGCAATATAATTAGGGGAAATGTAGAGAGGTGGGAGTGAAAGAAGAAAAAAATAGCTTGACTCACTCCCTGGTTTACACATATAATGACTCTGTAAAGCAGATGAGAAGACTTCACATAGTGTTTATATAAAGGAGACTGCCATTGCACAGTCCTAATTTTCCTGTTGGTTGCTTGTTATAGAGGTATGTAACATCTTGAAGCTCTGCACTTCATGACTTTTGGGGCGTGTGTGGGAGGGGGGAGCAAAATCAGTAACCTGAACAAATGGCAAGGTTACAGTGCTTGCTGTATTTCTGAGAATATAGTAGGAGTTCCTGTTGAACTGCTTGCAGTGGTTCTCAAGCTGTGGGTTAGGACCCACTGATGGATCGTGACCTGATTTTTGATCAATCCTATGCGTACTTACCTGGGAGTAAGTATCTTGAATTCCATGGGTCATACTTCTGAGTAGACATGTATACCAGAGAAGAATGAATGATCAATGTAGAGAGTATTTAATAGCCTACAACAGCTGCTTACTTAAGCTACTAGGAAGTTGATTGTGTGTGTGTGTGGGTGTGTGGGTGGGTGGTGTTAAACTGTTTGAAATTTCCACTAGGTGGCATTGATGGTAAGGGGCTTTCATAACCAGGAAAAAGAGAGCACAGAGATTAGTTGAAACTTTAGATCAGGGGTGCCCAAACCCCGGCCTGGGGGCTACTTGCGGCCCTCAAGGCCTCTCAATGTGGCCCTCAGGGAGCCCCCAGTCTCCACTGAGCCTCTGGCCCTCTGGAGATTTGTTGAAGCCTGCACTGGCCCAACGCAACTCTCTCAGCGTAAGGGCAACTGTTTGACCTCTTGTGTGAGCTGTGGGATGAGAGCTCCCTCCACTGCTTGCTCTTTCACATCTGTGATGCAGCAGCGGCAGCAAAGGAAAGGCCAGCCTTGCTTTGTGCAAGGCCTTTTATAGGCATTGAGCTATTGCAAGACCTTCATTCGTTCATATAAGTTCATCTTTAATATATTCATTTATGTAAATGTATGTAAATTTATTCATATTTTAAATGTAAATTAATTCTTCCCCCCCCCCCCAGCCCCTGACACAGTGTCAGAGAGATGATTTGGCTCTCCTGCCAAAAACTTTGGACACCCCTGCTTTAGATGCTTAACAACCTGGGAGAAAATCCAGGTACTCCAGATGGTTTACAGAGTTGATTGTATAGCACATTTAACCTGCAATCCTATACATATTTACATTTACCTGCAAGTAAATAAGTCAAAGGGACTTATTTTTTTGTAATGGAACTTCTTTTAATACAATTAATATCAGTATCATGATGTTTTGGAATTGAGTAAAGAAAAATGCAAAATAGTATTGTAGGGTGCAATCTTATTCCACACTGGAACTGGCAAGCCAAGATGCTTGCGCTGTATCTAGCACAGGAGAGGTGCCCAAAGCAGCTCAGCCAGAGGTAAGGAGAAACTTTTCCCCTTACGTCTGGATAAGCCACCCTTGCATCTATGGGTCTCCTCAGACTTGTGCCACCTCTTGAGGTGGCACAAGTCTGGGGAGAGTGGAGTGGCTTGAAGCCATTCCGAATTCCCCAGGAACAGGGGTTGGGATTTGGCATAACTGCTGGGTCCCGGCCCCATCTCCCGCCCTCTGCCTTCTCTCCCCCCATCCTGGCATGCCTCCCTCCCACCTTCTCACCATCCCCAGTCCCTTGCATCAGTCGATCTCGGTGGTTGCAACCTTCCCTCCCCAGGTCGGCGCGGAGGCTAGATGCAGCCTCCGTGGGCTGGCACCCGTCCCTGCACTGGCCCAGCTGACACACGAGGAGGTGCAAACGTGTTTGTGCCAGCCTAACTGAGAGTTGGGCCCTGAGTTGGACCACTGCTCCTGTGGATGCACTGGCTGCATGTTTGGTCCAGGTACAATTACGAGTGTTGGTTTTGACCTTTTAGAGCCTTTTATGACTTGGGATCAGGATACTGGAAGCAGTGGCATGCCCAGCACTTCTGGTGCCCAGGGCAATGCCTAACGTCATGACACCACACAGTGTCATGATGTCATTGGCATGCTCGCACACACAGTTGGAGCCCGAGCGCACACTCAGCAGCTGACAGGGTGATTTAATCTGACCAGCTGCCGACAGAGCGCTTCTGCTCCGACTGCTTCCTGATGGGGAAGCAGTTGGAATATATGCTCTGGCATCCCCTCCAATGGCGCCCAGTGCATGCACCGTGTTTTGCTGCAGGGGTGGTACACCTCTAACTGGAAGGACTACCTTCTCTCATATGAGATGGGCCCAGTGGCGTAGCTAACGATCCTGTTGCCCGGTGCAGAGCACAAAACGATGCCCCGAAAGTGATGTCACTTCTGGGTTTTGAATTCATACCCACTTTTCTTAAAGTGAGAAATAAAAAATGTGCCACATTTTGTTTGGAGGCAGAGCTCGAGTCCTGCAGCTTCCTCGTGGGGGGTGGAGAGGAGGCTGTGGAAAAGCAGCCAGCCCGCTCGCTGGCTCACAGTGGCTGGGGGAGGACAAGGACTGGGGCAGGCAGGTGGGAGGAAGCTGTGCCTGACTGACTGAGGCCCCAATCCTATCCACATTTACCTGGGAGTAAGCCCCATTGACTATCATGGGACTTACTTCTGAGTAGACACGCCTAGGATGGAGCTCTCAGACTGTCTGAGGGGTGTGTGTGTGTGTGTGTGTGTGTGTGTGTGTGAGGGGAGGTTGGGGCATGCCCCCCCTGCATCAGGCAACTGTTTTGTTTGGCGTGCTCTTCATGCTCCAGAGCCAGGAATGCTCCTGGAAACGTTTGATGCCGGACTATCAAGAATTCCAGACAATTAATAATAATAATAATAATAATAATAATAATAATAATAATAATAATAATAATAATAATAATAATAATAACAGGTATTTATATACTGCCTTTCTTGGTCTTTATTCATGACTTTATTCAAGGCGGTTTACATAGGCAGGCTGATTAAATCCCCGTAGGGATTTTTACAATTGAAAGGAGGTTCTATCTTTCAAGAACCACAACAGTCCAGGTGTTTCACTCTGATCTGGCTTCACATTCTGGCCTCCATCCTCCCACGCTCAGAGCAGATGGAATCGCTCGGCTTCAGCTTGTCAGCTGCTTCAAGGTCGCACGGTGCCGGTGGCCTCGAACTGGCGACCTTGTGGATGTTATCTTCAGGCACTCGGAGGCTCTACCCTCTAGACCAGACCTCCTGCCCCAGACGATTGGACCTACTGTTCTACCTCCCTCCCGCACCCACAAATGCCTCCATTCCACCCTCCCCAAACCCCTGCACCAGCCTCCCTAGGCTGTCCAGCACAAGCTCACCAGTTCCAGCTGGGATCTGGTGCTGGGAGGCTGGCAAGTGTCCTCCCATGGCCTATGTGGCTCTTGAGTCATCACAGATGTGCCTTGTGGCATGTTTGCAACACTCCTGGGCTGGCATAAGGGACTTACGCCAGCCCATTGAGAGCTTTGGATTGTGCCATAAGACAACTTTACACAAGTGTCAAAAACGCATGCCTCTCCTCCAGCTTTCATGTTCCTCAGCCATTGCATTGCTCTGAAGGGAAATGAAATAGCAGGACTTGGAGAAAGCAGAGTTTTTGCAATTCTGCTTTGTGTGGCATCGAGTGATCCCTTATATTCCATAAATTTTGGGAAATGCTGTCTGCATTAATCAGCCATCTCTGATATGAAAGTGTGGCATGTGCGGTGGGGCAAAGCCTGCCATGTATTTCTGCTGTCAGGTCTATGGTCATTAATTGATTGCATTCAACTTTTAGAGTCAGCCTTTCAATTAATTCAGCTACAGCTACAGCATATTCTGCTCATCTGCCATCATCTTTGACAGGTCAGGCAATTCAATTTCTGTTTCTTCTTGTTGCCGGAGTTCAACATTTGACTTCTTCTAACAGAGTAGAAAGGAAAGAATAACAGAAGCGGATACAGCGTAGTGGTTAAATGTGAGCTGTAGACCGAGCAATGGATTCAGTGTTTTTGATAGCTGGCCTCCAAAAAGTCACTATTCTTTTAGTCGCAACCCCCATCTATAATATGGGGATGACAGCACTGTAAAATTTATATCTGTGAATCAGTCTGAAGACACAAAACGTACTATATAAATCTTAACTACTTTTTCAGTATTATGATATTTCTTCATTCAAAATTGTGCTTGTTTTGAGACCAGGAAAAATTATTCAGGATATTCCAGATATTAAAATTTCAGATTTAATTTCAGCTGTCTTTTAGGATCTCTGTGTGCATTTTCTCAACTCCTTCATTAACTTACAAGTGCTATTCTTTTGGCATTTGATAATTTTCTATGTGTGTGTGTTTCTTATTGTTTCAATTAACCTTTCAGGCAAATAGATGTTACGCTTTAATAAGTTTGCAGTGTCTGTTGAACAAAATCCAAGTTTTTTGTTTTTTTTAAACTACAGAGTAGGATAATTTTAGGACACAATGGGAGGAACAATTTATATATTCATTAATTATAGCCTATTGGAGAATTTAAAAAAAAAATGATTTCAGTCAATTTACAGAAGATTCTTGTAGAGATAGTGTTTACGGAAAAAAACAACCCTGCATATATAAGTAAGCTACATGTGGGTCAACAAGCCACATACCTCCCTAAAAACAATTTTACAACCTTCAATAATCAGCTCAGATAAAACACTGTGAAAACCTACAGTGCCAGCCAGCTCATGATCCAATTTTAAATTGCAAATAATATGGTTTCATAATACGTAGTTTTATTCCTTTTTCCATTTGCTAGGGAGAAAGAAAAGCACATTGCAATTTTATATGGAGAAGGTAAAAAAAGCAAACTTTATAAACAAACTTACAGTACAATCCTGTTCACAATTACTTGGGAGTAAATTCCATTGACTGCAGTGGGGCTTACTCCTGGGAAAACTTGCAACCTTGGTCTGTAGGGTTCTTACAGTAAGCAGAAAAAGTCATCAGAAGTCTTGGAACTGATTCAGGGGGTCTCATTCAGGAGATAAGGACTGATATTTTAACACTGAACACTGGTACTTTCTATAGTGCAAGGTACGTTAGCCTAAGCTGGTCTCCAGTATTTAAGGAATCCAAGAACAGAACCTCAATGGATTATATGAGATTTGATTTGAACAGTACAAATGCTGCGCAACTTTTTAAATATGAGAATGTGTCATGGGGGAGTTGAGGTGGTTTCCTGATGCAGAACATTGAGGAAGTCTCAAATGATGGAAGTAAATGGATCCCAATATCACATGAATTATCTGTTTCTTGTTAGGTGAGTCTGTTTTTTAGACCAGGTCTACAATACACTGTGCACTGTGGGAACGTCTAGGATAAAGTTAATCTGCTGTTCTATGGAATAATTTGGGAACATTTGCAAGTGTGTTACAATTGAAAACCAGAGCTGTTGGTGTTAGTGAAGCCATCCTAGAAGAATTGACCAGATATTCAAGATACTCTTTTCTATGATGCCCTTACTAGGGAAAATGTATCTTTTCTTCATGGATGGATCTAGTGGGACTCTGAAAACATTAGAACAGTGATTTTTAACCTTTTTTGTCTCACGGCACATGGACATAGTACTGAAATTCTCAAGGCACACCATCAGTTTTTTTGACAATTGACAAGGCACACCATGCTGCTGGTGTGGGACTCACACACCCCAATTGCCCTACTAATAAATGACACTTTTCCAAATTCCTGTGGCACACCTGTGAACTGTTCACAGCACGCTAGTGTGTCGCAGCACACTGGTTGAAAATGGCTGCATTAGAGAAATCCTGAAGCGTTGGGGCGGGGGAGGGGGAGAGAGACTTGTACATGGCAATGAAAGAAAGAGTGGATCAGTCACCCCTAAGTAGCGCAGTGGTTCTCAAACTTTTAGCACCAGGACCTGATCCAATCCTTTCTCTTCCCAGACTGTCTGCCCCTGTCAGACCTGTGCCAGCTAATGACCAAGAGTCTTATGAAGGAGTAAGGGAAAATAATACCTCTATCTCCTCTGAAGCCTTCCTATTCAGCCCCCCTTCCCACACACACACTGGATACAATGCACACCTTTTTGGTGTGGCTGCATTGGCAGGGGATGAAGGATTTGGCCCTTACTGAGTTTGTAGTAGTGGTGAGATTCAAACCAAATAAGTTCTGATTCAGAGCACAATCCTTTTAGCTTCTGTATGCTACATCAGCTCTGCACCTTTGTCCCATGTATTCAGAACAACTGAAGCCTATTCTCTGTTAGTTTCTTCCATTCTAAATCATGGACGTGTACATGGCTCATAAATCAAAATCATTCATGCTTATGGTTTCTATAGCTCATTTATCTATTCCAAGATGTCTTCAGTATGAAACCTGTCTTGTTAAGGTTTAATAGCAGGATCTTTTTGGGGGCTCGTAAGGCTGCTGTGGTAGCAGATGATGACTTTTAATGGAATGCTGCAAATAATGAGCATCTGATGTGCAGAACAAAACATATGAACATTATCCATGTCAGGACCATGAAGCTATTTGAAAATGTGGCCTGATTAGTGTAACTTGCAACCAAGATGCTCCTAGGGATGCATTAGGATGCTGACAGGTTGACACGATGTCAGATGGCAGACACATGTTCAGATTGTGCATAAACACTTAAGTGACCTCTAGGATTTAGAGAGCCCTATTCTATGCTGGCAGGCTTCATGCCCCCTGCTACACTTGTGCTGCTGTTATACTGTATCAACTCATTATTTTTTTGGCACGTACCACTGTATTTCCACCAGAAGCCAGAATGTTGCTGAGAATGGAAGGCTGAACCTAAGACGAAGAACCTAAGACCTAAAATATCAGCTGTGGTATGAATACACATGGAGGTCTTCTGCTGTAGCAATTTACTCGGGAGTTTCCATCCCTCATTCACTTGTTTACCAAGAATCCCTGATGGCATCATTACCAGGCTGTTGCATTCCACTGTTTTTCTAGTTTTTTCCCTGCCCTTCTCTCAAATATGTCAATTTGCCTTGCATGAGACTTCTTTCAGACAAAATGTGTCTGCCTAGTCATCATTTTTGCAATGTTCTACAAATTTTGTGAGGTCACCCTTAATCCAGTGTATTCTCTGCAAAGCCACAGTGAATTGGTCATGCAATCAACCTATTATAAGATAATATATAGGTGGTGCCTCACATCTGCAGGGGATCTGCAGATCTACAGATTGTGGCACCTACCCTCTGATCGCAACTGGAGCTGTGCTCCAGTCACATTTGGAGGTCCTTCTGGGTGCCAGAGAGGTCGTGTATAGCCTCCCCAACCCTCACGAGGCCTCCAGAAGGCCGAAAACCGGCACTTCTTGTTTTTGGTCCAAAACCAGAAGTGCCAATTTTCGGCCTCTCAGAGACCTCCTGAGGGTTAGGGAGGCAACATATGGCCTCCCCAGCCCTCAGAAAAACCTCCAAATGTGACTGGAGGACTGCTTTGGTCACAGTCAGAGGACAGCAGGTAGAGTAGATCTGCAGGTTTGGGACCCAAAGTGAGGTGAAACAAGAATCTACAGATAAAAAGGCACACCTGTATATAGGCAAGCACTGCTTTCTTCTTATAGCTTAAGATGTTCCTTTTTCAAATAACTTCTTTCAGTGAAGATAGCTTACATTGATGATTGAAAACGTTCCTTTAGAAACTGCTTCACATTTTTCTGTTAGTGGTTCTGTAGATTGTGCAGGGAGTGGAAAGTGGGGCTGGAACCCAGCAGATGTGCTGGATCCTAGTCCCCACTCCTGAGTGGCATGGAGCGGCTCCACTCTCCTTGAACTTATGCCACCTCTGGAGGTGGCGCAAGTCCGAGGAGACCCATTGGGGCTGTGGTGGCTTACCCGGGGGTAAGGGAAAGAGTTTCTACTTGCCTCCAGCTGAGCCACTTTGGGACCCTCTTGGGGTCCCTATCCTGGCCTGCCTGTTCCAGTGCAGGATAGGATTGCGCTGCACAACACCCAATAAGCTACTTTCGATATATGCAAAAGAGAGAGTGTGCCCCAGATACATCCCATTATAAATAATTCCATCCATCATTCTGATGGATTTTTAAATTATTATCTTGAAAGCTTGTATAACAATTCACACATACCATCAGCTAGAGATTATACTGTAAGTCATCTGGGCTTTAAAACGTTAACATAATGCAAGTCCTATGAACTACAGAGCAACTTGCTACTTTGCATGGAGAAAGTGTTGCTGAACAGGAGAACTGGCTTTTTGGTCTCTGTCGGGGGAGGGGGTAATGAAGATGTTGAAAGCCTGAGACTGTTCATAATGTTGCTCTTTATGAAGCTGTGAAATGAAGAATGTGTTGTTGAAATGCCTAAGGCCAGGAATAAAAATGGCGCCATCGCCTACTGACCTTGCTCATGAAGATTATTTATCTACTTAAAGGAACAGGGCTTGAATTACAAAGTCAAGCCTGGTTTACAGCTTTCCTGTCAGTAATTTGGCTGGCTTATGTTCTTAGCTTTGTTTGCTGCTGAAAATATTTATGATTCTTACCACTCTGCAGCTCATTGTTTGTTCTTGTTTACATATGCAAACTTGTCCCATATATATATAAAGCCTCTCTACATTTCCCACTTGGACCATCAGGAGAACCTGCTAATTTGTCATTAGAAATTCACTGCAAAGATAACACAGAAGAGGAGCTGTGATGTGAGCAAACAGGATCCTGTTTGAACACAAATAGCTTTAGTAATTGGCAAACATGGGCGGGCAAAGTGAGGGGAGAATATGTGAACTGTAAACAGCTTAACGCTTTTGGGGGGAAAAAAAGTGTCCTCTCTCTAAGAGGTTGTCTGACAAGAGGGTTCTTTTTGTTGGGTAGCTCCAATTTACTTTTTTTATGACTGTTCCTAACCAATCCCTGCTAGTTTGCTGCTATAGGTAACACTAAACAGGAGCAGAGGCCATAAAAAGATCACAAAGAAAAATATTTTACAAGCACATGCCTCTCTGTCAATAATATCAATATAAGGTCCTGGACTTTGGAACAGAGAATCCTAAAGCTATTCCCTTTTCACAGGTGTGCGAGAGTTTATGGCATGGTGGACTCCATGCAGCTGGTCAGAGGTCATGGAAAGAGGTCTGGATGACGGGCAGGGTTAGAGAGAGAGAAGAGAGAGAGAAGGAAGCCAGGTAGAAACACACTCCCACAGGTCAAACAGGACAAATTAAAGGTCTCAAGCTGCCATCCTAACCACACTTTCCTGGGAGTAAGTCCCATTGACTATAATGGGACTTACTTCTGAGTATACATGCATAGGAGTGGACTAAGACAAGTAGCTTCTGCACCATCTGCCCAATGGGCCAGGACATTATCCTAGTGTTCTGCAGGTGGCATTGTTTCCAGCAGAGACAAGTTCTGATCAGGAAGATCAGGGTCTATTGGGTCCTTGTGTCATGTGATTCTTCCTGGGCTGTTTGGCTGCAAGTTCTCTTTTGACTAATGTTGGGGGTAAAGGGGGAGGTGCAGTGGAGTAGCAAGGCTTAGGTCTGTCACGCCCTATGCCTTTGAGCTGTCAGCATCACAGAGATTAAGCTCCCCAGCTCTTCTGCCAGAGCCCTTAGTTTGAGACCACATGCTGGTAGCCTGGTTGCATCCCATGAGTGATCTGAGACTATTTTGGCTTCCCTTTTCTTGCTAATAGATGATGTATGAATGGGGGGGGGGGATGTGCTTCAGTCCTAAAGAGCAAAGCAGTTTCTAAACTTCACACAGTTTTTAATTCAAGCCTGAATATGATTATCTACCACTCACAGAATGACAGAGCTTTTTGTTAATGCAATTAGTGAGGTAAATGGGGAAGAAGCAACAGCTGGGAGAACCCATCTTTAAACCTTGACAGAAGGTTTCTACATGAGTGCAACTGAAGACCTAATCGAATTCCGAGCTGCTAATCATTCATCAGTCACCTTGAGTTGTTCTGTGGCCAAGTGTAGATGCCTCCCTTCTTCTCATTCTTCATGCGAGGTGTGTTGTGGTTGGAGGAAGCTGGTGCTGAGCTCAGTGTCTCCACATAGCTCTGGTTCAAAAGGTTGTGAATCTGTATTCTGAGGCATTCCCCCCCTTATCTGGAACCCATATCAATAAAACTTAATAGGAGGTTGAAAGTGAAATTGCAGCAAACTGTGCACTTAATAATACCCCAGTGGGAGCTCATTAATATCTCAACAGGTACATTCATGCATTATCTTAATCGCACATGATCCCTAAAGAAATTGCCTTTTTTATTTTGCAGAAAGTTTTCAAACAACTGTCGTTGGGGAAGAAGTTTTGGGTTGATCTCCTTTTATTAAATTTTGCTTGGGTAGCAAAATAGATGACTAGCAAAGTTTACTTAGCAATTTTGAAGTAATACCGCATTAGACATTGCATTTATATTACTCTTAATGTCTGCGGCTATAGACGCAGGAAGAGAAGTGGAAGAAGTGGGGGAGCAAAAAAAGCAACAGGACAGAACAATGAAAGATGTAATTAGAGTGAGATTACTCTGGTGAGGAAAACTGGTCAGCAGGCCATAAGACGGATGTCACAGTAAGCAGTTTGGTTGTCTCCTTTCTGTTGCAGGCTGTCTCATATTTTCAATTCCCACAACAGAGCAACTGGGTTTTATTCTATATTGTGCCCACGACTCTAAATTCCTGAACGCTTAAAGAAAACAAACAAACAAACAAACAAACAAACCAATCTGCATTTCAACTTGTATT
Organism: Tiliqua scincoides; assembly: GCF_035046505.1. Lineage (NCBI taxonomy): Eukaryota > Metazoa > Chordata > Lepidosauria > Squamata > Scincidae > Tiliqua > Tiliqua scincoides. The sequence continues at coordinate 229,569,173 of NC_089822.1, read as the reverse complement.
TTCAGATCTGATCAATGCAGGGCCATTTTCAAAAAAAGAATATATATAATTTTGAACTTTTCAACACTAACAGCCCAATCCTAACTAGGGCCTGCACTGACTGAACATGTGTTCTGCCAGCATATAGCATTACAAAAGCTCCGCAGAGCTCTTCCTCACAGCAAAAGGCCCAGGTGCACTGGAATGTGTATATTTGTATTTTGGGTCCAAGGTATCTGAAGGACCTTTTCCTTCTGTATGTACAAGCTCACCCCTTGAGGTAATGTGAGGGGGCCCTCCTACATCTGCTAGCCTTTACCGAGGCAAGATTGGCAGCAACAAGGGTGGGATCTTCTCCAGTAGTGTTCCCAGAGGAGAGGCACAGCGCTAAGTTTTGCAGGTGCTTCAACATGCCATGTAAGCGGCCTCTCCCCCTGGGAGTCATTCCGGGCAGTAAGAGCAAAGTGGGGGTATCCTTTCAGCTTTGCTCTCGGTGCCCGGAATGGCTCTGAAGGCATGAGGGAGGGGCTGCTTACAAAGCACATTGAGGCACCTGCAAAAGCACTGTGCCCCACCTCTGGGAATGTTACTGGCCTTATCTATGGTTGCACCACAATTATGGAATTCCTTCCCTTTTGAGTTGCAGTATAGGCCCTGCATGTTAGCCTTCCAGTGGAGTCTGGAAACTCCCCCCCATTTGGCTTTTCTGTTATAGGTTTCTCCTTCCTTTCTTTGGACTCTCTTCTATTACTATTTATGCTGCTTTTTTATTTTCTTTTTTTGGTGTGTGGTTTATTGCTCTGTATGCACTGTTTTTACTGTACTACAGGCGTGCGCTGCTTAACAACCATTCACTTAATGAAAGACTGCATATATGATGGTGGTCAAAGCACAGTACAGATGCTCCTAATAAGGCAATTGCGTCTCCCATAGCCTGCAATAGAGTGTCTGTTTGCACAACAGAGAGGCTCATAATGCAAAGAAGAGGCAGTCTATCTCCAGTAGCCTATGCAGCCAGCTAGTGTCTGGCAGGGATTGTCTGTTTATACAACAAGGTATTATGTGAACTGAATGTTCACTTAATAACCTATCGCCTAACAACACAGATAGGAGAACATATCCCCATTAAGTGGTGCACACATCTGTATTTTACAGTTATTGCATTGTTTTAATTATAATTTTACTGTATTTATATCTTTGTGTCAGATGTCTTGGGTATCTTTGGGTGTCTTGTGGAAGGAAAGGCAGGATAGAAATTTTTCAATAAGTGAATATTTTGAACATACTAATGTGATTCATTAGTACATTCATTCAAAGAACTGGAATGTTGTTTGCCAACCTGCAGACCTCACTTGTTCGATCACTTAGTGTGAAAAGTACTTTTTGCATTAACTATGGAACATTATGTTGTCCTTGTCCTGTTTCTATAGCTGTGTATATTTTTAATGGCATCTTTTCTTTTTAGCTATAATCTCTTACCTTGTGTTTGGAAAATAAAATTTTTGTGTCAAAACCTTCTTCCAGCAGTTCTCAAACTCTCAGGGGGAAGGCAGCAACATGATCCCCAGGATCGCGCTGCCTTCCCCCGCCCCCACCAAGACTTACAGTGGCTCAAACTCTCCCTGAGTTTGATCGTAACACACTTCCAGTTTTGTGTTCACAATCTGGAAGTGGGTCGTGATCATGTTTTTCAATGTTTCCAAGCTGCAGAGAGCCCTACAGAGCCCCCCACGGGGCTCCCCAGACCCTCCAGACCCTGGTAGCAGGTAAGGTGTGCTAGGGAAAGCCCTCTCTGCACCTGCAGCAGTGCAATCCTGGGGATCGTGTCGCTGCCTTTCCCCCACCCCTTAAGGGCGCAGGGCCCAGGGCGCTCAGGCTGGGCCATTACGATGCCCCAGTTTGAGAACCACTGCCTTATTCCCTTACTCAAATCCTTCCCACCCACCCAACCCCCCAAAAAAGAAAGAGACAGACACACTAACAAGTGCATCAACAACTGGGGGGATAGAGAATTACAGCCATGTTTAGTGTGGAGTGAGGAGTTTGATAACAAAGACAATATTTGATGCTCAGTAAAATATATTGCCCTTAGTCGTTGAATTTGTTTGCACTTTGAGCTGATTATATCCAAATATGGAGAGGAAAGGAGATTTACCCAATATTCTTCTCTATGTACTGAGACAGGTTGTAAATTCTGCGCCAAGCATAGATCTCTCTGGTAAATGTGTATGGAGTCTGCCTCAAATCAATCTTCCTGTTAGTATACTATGGAAAACATCTGTTTTTCATTTTTTTTAACTTAAGTTTATCCCCCCAATACAGGAATGTTATTCATGTGTCTGTAATGAAATACGCTCTGTCATTCATGTTTTGTGAACCCTGACTTTAAAAGAAACAGAGCAGGAAAAAAGTGGTGGTGTGTGTTGTTGATGTTGTTTTTAACAGATCTGAAGAACAGAATTCTGTACAAAAAATATAATGTATAAATGACGATGCTATGTAAAAATGAAAAGACTGTAATTAATCACTGAAGGATGCATTTCCTTCAAATGAGGTTTACTTCGTGCTCAATGTCCTCAAAGTTTGAAGAATGCATTGGTAAACTCAGCAATGATACATGCAGCTAGGGTCCTGCTTCTTTAGTAAACTTGATCTGTCAGTTAAACAAAGTGAACACCTTTCACTTTGTGAAAGTGAACACACTTTCACTTTCACAAAGTAGGCTACCTTCCTACTATAATCATCTCTATCTCTGTGAAACTCACTTTGCAGGCAGTTTTGAGCCTTACCTTTTTCTCCATTTGCAATTAATAATAATAATAATAATAATAATAATAATAATAATAATAATAATAATAATAATAATAATAAAACTTTATTTTTATCCCGCCCTTCTCCCCAGAGGGACCCAGGGCGGCTAACAACGTATAAAACAGATTAAAACATAATTTCACAAACAGATAAAAACATATTAAAAAACACATTAGCAGAACCCATAAAAACAGTAATCAGAAGAGTCAGAATAAAAGAGCATAAAACAGAGGAATCGGGCCTGTAAAAAAGCAACTAAAAGATATATAAAAGATGTTAAAAAGGCCATAACGTCAGAAGGCTTGGTTAAACAACGAGGTCTTCAGGCCTCGCCGAAAGGTCTCAAGAGAGGGAGCCATTCTCACGTCAAGGGGAAGGGAGTTCCACAACGTTGGTGCCACTACTGAGAAGGCCCTATTTCTTGCCGCCGCCCCACGTACCTCCTTAGGCAGCGGCACTAAGCTTGGAATGCTGACTAATGAGCACCACTATCATATCCAAGACAGTTTGATGATAGCTTCTGCTTTGAACTAGCAGACCAATCTTACCTAAATCCCCGTGTGGCGGGGCAGAGATGCAAGCATGGCTACCACTGTATCTCACAAGGGATTTTGGGCTGCTGGAGATCCAACAGTGTTTTCCCCTTGCTCCATGCTAAGCCCCAGCAGTTTCTGTGAGTCAACTCAAGCCTGTGGCAGTGATATCACTGGTGAAAGTCCAAGTTGATCTGTGCAGGCGAATTGGGCCTGGGTTAGGCTGCAGGGTGTGCCAGCACTGCCAATCCTGCTTCCATCTTTGGGCCTAACCCACCCACCCTCATCTCACTTTCCAACTGGATATCAGTTGTTTCACCATGGTTGCATGCCCCCCATCGTATCCCGAAAAGAAGTGTCTCATGCGTACAGTTTCCTTTCAAGCATATGACCACCCCTCAAAAATCTCTGAGGAGGGAGCTTTGACAGGCTAATTAATGGGCTGTTAGAGTTAGGTGAGCTGACCATAGTTAGTGTTAGATCATCTTGACAATACACCAAGCTATTTTTCAAAACACCAGAAAGTTGCTCTGCATATAACTGAAACAAATCCAAATTTGCCCTCCCCATACCAAATAGGTACTTGCCTTCGGGCAGCCCAATCCTCTCTGCCCCAGCACTGTAAGCTACAGGGGTTTCAAAATGGCCACTGCTGTAGATCATGCAGCTGGGGCAGCCACTGGGTGGTTTCCTTGGGGAAAAGGAACATTTGCTGCCTTACCCCAGGTAACTGTTGAGTGGGTGCAGACTTGAGCAGGCCCATGTCAGGCTGCCTGGCCAGGGAGGGGGGAATAGAATTCAGTGGCATAGGCTGCTGCCATCTCTGCCCCTCCATCCCTGGCCTGATCTTCCTCTCCCCTGCCCACCCCATGCCCAGTTCCACCCTCCCCCCACCTTCCCACATCTGCCCAGGAAGCCTCATTGTTGCCCGGCAGTGATACTTACCATCAATGTCTCCTCCGCAGCATCCACCTGGTGCTGAGGCCCAGTACCAACTCTCCCTTCTTGCTGGGTACCGAAAATGTGCTTTGTGGCACCTTTGCAACACCCAAAGCTGGCAGTACTCATGTACCGCTGCAGCAATGGCCCATGGGATTGGGGTTTAAGTCTAATAGCTTGGGGCAGGGAAATTTTTGTTAGTAAGGCAGCACAGAGTTAATTACTTCTTCCCTGTGTATCATGGTCCCAATCCTAGTCGTTAGCCCTGTTGCTATTTAATTTTGAACAGACACCCTCGCAAGGCCAAATTGCACATTTTAATATAGCACATTTTGACCCAGAGGAAAATGCTTGCTTGGGAAGAATACCTTTTCTAAGACTGAACACTCATGCTGTGACACTGTTACATATACCAGTCCTACACAGCTTATATAAGGGATTTATGGCTTATGGCTTTTTGAGTCCTTTTTAAAAATATGAATGAGCTAAGATACATTTTCCCCCTCTGCTTAATCAAATTCTGTCTCCTTGTCAGCCTCTCTTCTCTTTCTACTTTAATCCTGCAGCAAAGCCATGGCAAGGCTGAATTTTTGTTGACATCCCTGTCATTCTCATGGCAGCAGGGCCTGATGCTATAAATGTGGGTTTGCTGCAGGATCAAACCCAGAGGAAAGAATATTTTAACAGCCCTACCCCCCACATTTTTCATGCAGATATTTTAAAATAGCAGGACATTAATTGTCAGTATTGCTGAAACATGGTCAAGTTCTCCATATTTGGCAGGAAGGTTTTGAAGAGCATCTAACTTTTTGCAGTTTTTAAATGATTGAAATTTAAATATTATTTAAATATTTGAAAGACCTCCAGGGAAATTCTTCTCAATTTAGTGATTTTGTGAATTTCAGCCGGGCAGCCTGATGGGGCAGCAGAGGTGGTCTGCACACTGCCCTGGCAACATTGTAAAAGTGCCATTAGGTACTTCATTGCTGGTGGGCAATGATTGATGCAGCAGGGAGGCCGGCGCTAGTAGGCACTGGGCCAATGCAGAAGAGGAGCGCTCAGTGGTAAGTGTCCCCACCAGTCGGCAGGAAGGTGTTTTGGGGCAGGGGAGGGTGGAGAGAAGCTGTGGAGGGGTAAAACTGGGCAGGAGGAGTGGGAAGTGGATCAGGTCAGGAAAGGGGTGGGGACAGCAGTAGAGGCTGCTGCTGGATCCTATCCCCCCTCCACATCTGAAAGCCAGACATGGGCTACTCAGATCTACACCCGTGATTTTACTGGTGCAGATCTGAGTAGACCCATACAGTCTGCCTAGTCATGACACAGGGTAAGGGAACCAATGCTCCCTTACCCCAAGGAGACCTCCGGCTACTTTTCTGGCCCCGCAGGATACAGCAGTGGCTGTTTCGGTGCCACTGTATTGTGCTGTGCCAGATGGGCATAGGATTGGACCCTTAATGTCAAAACGTCACATAAAACATCACACAAAACAATCAAAAGAGATTACAAAATCAGAACCAGTAAAGCCTCAGAGGTCACTATTTTATGGAGATCTCTTTAGTCTAGCAGACAAAAACACACAGGATTCCAATTTGGAAGCAAACACTAGGCTAATGGGTTCTGAGCAGTCTGTGACAAAGCAGGAGAGAGATCTTGGGGTGCTTGTGGACAGCTCGATGAAAGTGTTGACCCAATGTGCGGTGGCAGTAAAGAAGGCCAATTCTATGCTTGGGATCATTAGAAAAGGTATTGAGAACAAAATGGCTAATATTATAATGCCATTGTACAAATCGAAGGTAAGGCCACACCTGGAGAATTGCATCCAGTTCTGGTTGCCATATCTCAAAAAGGATATAGTGGAGATGGAAAAGGTGCAAAAGAGAGCAACCAAAATTATAACTGGGCTGGGGCTCCTTCCTTATGAGGAAAGGCAACAGCGTTTGGGCCTTTTCAGTCTAGAAAAGAAGTGCCTGAGGGAGGACATGATTGAGTCGTACAAAATCATGCAGGGGATGGACAGAGAGTGCATAGTGAGATGCTCTTTTCCCTCTTGCATAACACCAGAACTGGGGGACATCTACAAAAGTTGAGTGTTGGGAGAGTTAGAACAGACCGAAGAAAATATTTCTTTACCCAGCGTGTGATTAGTTTGTGAAACTCTTTGCCACAAGAAGTAGTGATGGCATCTTGCCTGGATGCCTTTAAGAGGGGATTGGACAAATTTCTGGAGGAAAAGTTCATTACGGGTTACGAGTCATAGTAGGTATGTGCAAGATCTTGGTTTTAGAGGCAGGATGCCTCTGTCAGATGCAGGGGAGGGCACCAGGATCCAGGTTGTGTCAGTTGTCTTGTGTGCTCCTTGGGGCATTTGGTGGGCCGCTGTGAGATATAGGAAGTTGGATGATATGGGCCTTTGGCCTGATCCAGTGGTGCTCTTCTTATATTCTTATATTAAGTGGAAAGATGGCTCTATTCTTTAGTAGTATTTTCTGAGATGATTCTTTTAATAAGAATAACTTGCTTTAAAGGCATTTCAGGACATTTTAACATTGCTATAAAAACTGGTTAAGAGTTTCTGTGTGTGCCATTATGCAATTAAGGCAATAGTATTTTGTCTCTATTTGTAAAGGAGCTAGGTCTTATTTTTATACATATTTTGTACTAGGGGTGGTGCCAGTTTTGTTTTTTTTAAATTAAGAAAGATCTGGAAATTTTAGTAACAGAACCAGAAATAAGTCCTAATGAGTTCAATGGGTCTTCCTTTTGAGGAGGTGAATGTGTCCTGGAGGCAAAAATCTATTTAAGTACTTCAGTGGAAGTCTCCTCACAACAGGAGAGGAAACTGAACACTTTCCACTATGCGCTGTCTCCGACACATCCTCGGTATCACCAGGCAGGACAAAGTTCCACAGTCCTGGAATGAGCTGGAATCCCTAGCATGTATGCACTGCTGAAACAGAGACTCCTGCGTTGGCTCGGTCATGTCGTGAGAATGGGCGATGGCCGGATCCTAAAGGATCTCCTCTATGGAGAACTTGTGCAGGGAAAGTGCCCTACAGGTAGACCACAGCTGCGATACAAGGACATCTGCAAGAGGAATCTGAAGGCCTTAAGAGTGGACCTCAACAGGTGGGAAACCTTGGCCTCTGAGCGTCCCGCTTGGAGGCAGTCTGTGCAGCATGGCCTCTCCCAGTTTGAAGAGACACTTGCCCAACAGACTGAGGCAAAGAAGGAAGACCCGTAGCCAGGGAAGACACACCAGGGACAGACTACATTTGCTCCCAGTGTGGAAGGGATTGTCACTCCTGAATCGGCCTTTTCAGCCACACTAGACACTGTTCTAGAACCACTTTTCAGAGCGTGATACCATAGTCTCCCAAGACTGAAGGATGCCAATGAATGGAAATGGGTGATAAATATGGTTAAGTTTAATTACGCCAACTTAAGCTGATATATGATATGTAACCTCACTTTTATATAATATTTTTAAGATAACCCAATATAGTAGGGCTTTCAAGACAAGTCCCCATTTGTTCTTTGTGATTTCCTTTAATTTATAAAGTAGTTGTGTATATTGTTGAGTATGTGTCATAATTCAAGGTTATTTTATAATGCTAGATGTGAAAAATATAGTAAGGATCAAACTGGATGTGTTTACAACACATCAAATGGACCTGATGGAAATTGTTCCGAAAACATCAATTTTTTACTCCCTGGGTCATGCTGACCCTGGTTCACTTTTGCTCTCATGACTTTCTTTGCAACGGAGCGTGTGCTAAAAGCAGGGCACAATTGTACAGATGGTTTGCCCACCAAGTGAAGGTCATCCTGGTGTGTGGCACTGTGAGTTAAGGAAAGTGTGCTGCACAGTTCATAAGCTCCGTGTGGTTGTGGTGTGCATTTGAATGGATTTTTTTATTTGCATGTTGCTGGAGCTGCAGGGTTGGGCGCAGGGCCAGCCCATCCATGAGAACAGCTGATGTGGGCTGCATCAGCAGAAGATTGTGAGGGTTCAAAGGGGGCAGCAGATTCATGGTGCCGTTCACCCTTGAGGCTGCTGTCACTGCTACAACCTCCCTCTAATCCTCTGCCATCACAAGCTGCTGATGTATAGGCATACTTGGTCACTTCATCGTCAGGCTGCTATTAGTTCAAGCAATTTATTAGTTCAAGCCAGTTTGTGGTTTTTTTTACACCTGGGGCAATTCTTATATCCCAGCAGCGGTGCAGATCTTTAAGTCCAAGGTTCTGGCACGATTGCTGTTTGGTACCCCTATCTGGATTCCTGCCATTTCTATTCTAGTAGAACGTGTTCAATCCAGATTGCTCTATAAGATCTTTGCGATACCTCATTGCATCCGTTACGCAGCATTTTTCCTCAAAGCTGGTCTGCATAAAATTGAAACACTGGCCTGGCTGAGATTCTTGAGATTTTGGCTAAGGGTCAGCTTTTTTTTTAATTTATTATTATTAAACTTTATTTATATGCCGCCCTTCTCCCCAAAGGGACCCAGGGCGGCTCACAACATATTAAAAACAGATTAAAAACATAATTTAACCACAAATAAAAACATATTAAAAACACATTAACATATACCCATAAAAACCATAGTCAGATAAAAAGTCAGCTAAAAAGACCAAAACGTAGCAAATCAGAGGAATCAGGCCTGTAAAAATACTAAAAAGATACAGAAAAGATGTTTAAAAAGGCCATGCACTCAGAAGGCTTCTTTAAACAAAAATGTCTTCAGGCCTCGCCGAAAGGTCTTAAGAGAGGGAGCCATTCTCAAGTCAAGGGGAAGGGAATTCCATAATGTTGGTGCCACTACTGAGAAGGCCCTATTTCTTGCCGCCGCCCCACGTACCTCCTTAGGCGGCGGCACTTGTAAAAAGGCCTTCTCTGATGACTTAAGAGGACGAGCCGGATTGTACGGAAGAAGGCGATCTCTGAGATACCCTGGCCCAGAGCAGTATAGGGCTTTAAAGGTCAAAACCAGCACCTTGAATTGGGCCCGGAAACGAATGGGCAGCCAACGCAGCCCCCAGAGAAGCGGGCTGACAGAGTCAAACCGCCTAGCTCCAGTGACCACACTGGCCGCCGCATTCTGCACTAATTGCAGTTTCCGAACCGTCTTCAGGGGCAGCCCCACATAAAGCGCGTTACAATAATCTAACCTCGATGTCACCGTGGCATGGATCACCGTGGCCAGGTCTGCACGATCCAAGTACGGCCGCAGCTGGCGCACCAGCCGAAGCTGAGCGAAGGCTCCCCTAGCCACAGCCGCCACCTGGGAATCCAGGAGCAGCTGCGAATCCAGGTGGACCCCCAAGCTGCGAACCTGCTCCTTCAGAGGGAGTGCAACCCCATTCAGAGCAAGCCGATAGTCCAGTACCTGCATCGAGGATTTCCGAACCAGGAGAGCCTCTGTCTTATCCGGATTTAATTTCAGCTTATTAGCCCCCATCCAGATCCTCACTGCTTCCAGACAGCACTCCAGGCCCTCAACCGCCACCCTGGAGTCTGGAGGAAAGGAAAGATAGAGCTTTGAGGCAAATCGGAACATCATGCTTACCAATATTCTTGCTGTTGTTTCTTTTTCTCCTGGTCTAACTTTATTTCACAAAAGACTCCAGTTGATAGGTTTATCACCTGACCTGATAGGAGGATTATCCATGTCTGCTGCTTACAATCTTATTTGGACCTGATAAATTCGATAAAGAGAAACAGAATTTGCAAGCTGTAGCCCGTAAGTCTTGTTCGCCTCTGTATTTTGGTCTATCATGGCCCTCTGATTTGGGTTCAAGCTATTTATTGTTCATGTGTTCACCTCAGATTCGTAGAGCCTTTACGCTGGGTAGGTTTAATATCTTACCTACAAACGTGCTGAGAGCAAGATTTAATAGACCATCGGAGCGTCCCCAGTCATGTTCTTGTGATCTGATCTCAAAAGAGTCCCTTGACCCATGTATTATTGTACGGTACCCACTATATTGATTTACGCCATTGATTTCTATTCCCATTTCTGGGAAACTTTCATGGTTCGGATATGGACTTGGTCCGGTACTTGCTAGATGGGAGAAATGAGTGCTGCTCATCAAATGTTGCAAAATATTTATTTGCAGTACTGTCAAGGTATAAATTCCTCTGTATTTCTATGCCTGATCAATGACTGGTTGCAACCTTGAATGTTTTAATTTTGTTTACCTGATGGATTGTTTATGCCAATAAAGGTGGAATGAATGAATGAAGCTGCTGATGTTAAGCTGCAATGATCTGCTTCCTCCCCACTCAAGCAGATCATTCCCCTCCTTACCATGCTCTTAGTTCAGTGTTGCTAAAGCCAAAACTTCAAGACTTCTGGTGCTCTTTACACATGTATTCACATGCATTCTCACTGTCACTAAAACTGGAAGACCCACACTTCTGGGTTTGACGGCAGTGCACAAGGAGCATTGTAAGAGTGTGGGTTTTTTTGTAGTACAGAGGCAGCAAACCTGAGATGGCATAAGGTAGTGTTCTGTGTCGAGTCAACCTGGTTGGTGGTCATTTTTCTTGAGGGGACAGCTCTTTGTTCGTAGAGCTCAGCATGGCCCAGGGCTGTTTGTCTCAGTGACAGTTGTAAGCTGTGCTTTTACAACTGGATCTTTAAAAGAGATTGCCAGGGACTGGTATCTTTCAAAATGATGATCAGCTAAGAGTCCTGTATCATCTGATAGCAAAAAAGAAGACTCATTCATGTGCTCAAAGTGTTGTAGTGCCAATGTAGTTGTAACCCGTATGCCGCTTCTGAAGTTTATACAGAAACAGCATAAGCAAAGGAATATCTAAACTGTTGTTTTATATCAGTGGTCTCCAAACCGTGAACCACTACATGCTTGAAAAGTCATCCCAGTGCAGTGCTTTCCATTCCACACTGCAGCCTCCTTTCTTTTCAGCTGACCTTCTCTGAAAGTTGCTCCGGGCAGCCGCTTCTGCCTGGAAATTGGAGTGCAGAGCCTGCTGGGGCAATGGGCAGGAGAAGCAACTGGCCAGTGCAACTTTCTGAGAAAAATGGTTGGAAAGATTGGAGGCTGCTGCGTTGAACGGAAGGTGCCATGCTGCACTCGGACAGCTTTTCCACACACCGGAACTGGCCTGTGGTCGTGGTTTTAGCCATTTCTGCTTTGTATCAATCTGAATATTGATACAGGAGGGGCAGGAGGTCTGGTCTAGAGGGTTGAGCCTCCATTGCCTGAAGATAACATCCGAAGGTCGCCAGTTCGAGGCCACCGGCACCATGCGACCTTGAAGCAGCTGACAAGCTGAGCTGAGCTATTCCATTTGCTCTGAGCATGGGAGGATGGAGGCCAGAATGTGAAACCAGATCAAGAAAGAAACACCTGAATGTTGTGGTTTCTTGAAAGATAGAAACCGTCTTTCAAATTGTAAAAATCCCTAAGGGGATTTAAACTGCCTGCCTATGTAAACCGCCTTGAATAAAGTCCAAGGAGAAAACTGAGGACCAAGAAAGGCGGTATAGAAATTAAAAAAAAATATATGGATCATGTGTCTGTGTAAAAAATTGGAGTCTACTTTGCCATTTCTTCCTAGCAGCATAGGGAAAAAAGAAAGTTATGCTAGCAGACATTTAGTATAGTAACTTTATGTAGGGTGACTGCATGCTTTGCCTACTCCTGTGTTTGGTGTTTGTTTTTGCAATTGTAGTGTGAGGTATGTAGATCAAATAATGAGTGACTGATAATATCTCTATTTATCCTCAGATATTTAATATCTGAGAATATCTCTATTTTATTCAGAACCTGAAATGAGAAATCTGAGTTAAAGATGGCTCTTTTCAGATCTCCACACAAAGCTTGGTAGTTGGAGAGCGAGACCCTGTCGTATTTTAGTTTCCAGCCTGAGAGTCTTACGGACTTGACATGGGCCTGTCAAACTGTACAATACATTCTAAAAGTGCAAGCCTGAGCAAAAATGCAAGAAAGAATGAAAGAGGTAATGAGGGGTGGATTTCTCTTAGCGTGTAGAACTCATTCTGTAATCTTGGCTGAAAGTTTGAGCATTTATTTTTGGTGAATAATTTACAGCAACACTAAATTGAGATTACATCAGGGACCGGACTCAGCAAGTTCTTTCGATGTGGTATCCTCATTGGCCTTTCAGGACTTCTGGGCAAAAAAATAACTGGATCAGGTTTGTTAACTCAGATAGTTAACACAATAGAATTCTGTTAGTAAACAGAATAAGATTCAATGAGCAATAGGCAGTTGTTATGCATCATTAAATATGGCTGTAGGTCCATGCTATAGGTTCAGGGCTATAGGTCCATACATAACTGTGACATTTAATACTTCTAAAAAGAAAGAGATTATCCTTTATGTCTGCAGAGCTAAACTGGTTTTTTTAAATTAGCCTTGTATTAAGAATACAAAGAAATACAGTGAGAGACAAATAAAATGAATTTGTCGTTTACAGTTTCTTTATAAACAACATATATCAAATAAATAGAAGAAAGCAATAAACATACTGAGAACATAAATTGTCTATTTTGCACAGATCCTCACATGATTGCCATCTAAATCTCAGCTGGCATGAATAGCCAATATTATTGTATTCCAGTAATGAAGAAGCTGAATCCAGTTTTGGGGGAAAAACAATCTAGAAATAGGGTTTGTGTTTCCCAAAGTTGTTTTTATGTTGTAATTTTGGAAACCTAGCATATCAGTTATGCTACAGCCAAGAAAACAGAGGCTGAGGCTGCATCCATGCCTTGGTGAGTTAAAATTCTCACTGTGGATTATATGTTACAAAGCAGTAGTTTATGCTCTTTTCTCACAAAGTTATCCATGCATCCTAACAATACAACAGAAGGATGCAAAGGTCGATAATAGCCCAGCATATCTCTTCAATGTGACTAAATAGCATTACAAAATATCTTAACCTCAGAGCAGTTCCACTAAGTACGTGAAAAAACCTTTGCATGTTTGGTATGTCCAACTACAATCAGTAGACAGAGAATACAGTTTTCTTTTCTTGCAGGAATGATTACCCCGATACATAATTTTACAGAAATTCTTTTAAGATTCATATATTTTAAATACTCTTTTAATAAAAGCAGATTAACAACCTAATCCGAACCTGCACTGGCACGGGGAGGCCAGCTGGCCTGCTCCATATCCAACACAAGGTTGGGGCCAAATGCAGCTCAGCCCGGGGCAAGGGAAATTACTTCCCCTTACCCTGGCAAAACCCGCAGCAGCCCCAATAGGCTACTTGCCCCACCTCAACAAGTGGCACAGATCCAAGCAGCCCTGGAGCTTATTTTTTTATTTTAAATAATCCTGTAGCAATGGGATTGAGATTCTTCTTCTCACAATCACTAGTTGTTAACTATAATATGGTTAAGAAAAGATTACTGATATAAAATTGTTCATATAAAAACTGATATAAAATTAAGAAGATAAACCTGGGGTTTCTGGGATCATTGAATGGAAGCAGACAGGATGTTAGTGTGATAATATTTTGTAATGAACTGAGCTAAACTTGAACAGGTGTAGCTAGTGCTATTCAGAGAAATGGACTGACCAGAGCATCCAGTGCTTTGGGTCTCAGTGATCTACATTGTTCCATGTTTGTCCTGTTCAGCTGAACTAGTGATGGCCACAATCTATGGGACGTTGACATAGGCTTGATATAATGATGGTCTGTTAACTGGAATTACTGATAAACAGGCAAGGCTTGTTGGAACCAAAACAGAGTTGTTCCACACTTGGAAAAATTAAGGGTGCAATAGTTAGGGTCTAGAGCTGATTGCTGGTAGCAAATCTCAAGTAATTAAACATCTCACAAATGCTTTAATGCTGGTGACAATTTGCACATCAAAAAATTGGCATGGGAGTACACTTACTGAGGGCTTGCATGCCATTAATCCCAGGCATGTTAACTTACCTTTCATGAAAGTTTTTGGGGCAGTACTGCTAATACTTTAATTGGCCAATTAGTATTCACATAATGAAAGTCATTTGAAAGATGGCTTCATTGACTTTCACTTAGGCACTGATGGAGATAGAAAGTAACAGATGGGCATTGGGAAGGCTAATTGTATTAGAGCTCTAGCTAATTGTGGTGTGTGTGTGTGTGTGTGTGTGTCAGGTGTGCACCGAGTTTATCCATTTATAACTCCAAGTAACTGTTCTTTTCCCTATAGATACCCCAAATCAGTTATGCTTCAACTGCACCGGAATTAAGTGACGACAGGCGCTATGACTTCTTCTCACGAGTGGTTCCTCCAGATTCATTTCAAGCCCAGGCAATGGTGGACATCGTGAAAGCTTTGGGGTGGAATTATGTCTCCACATTGGCTTCTGAAGGAAATTATGGAGAAAAAGGCGCGGAATCTTTTATGCAAATCTCCAGAGAGTCAGGTAGGTAAGGAACAGTACAATGCACAATTGGTAGCCATTTTTTTTCCTGAACAAGAATTATTTTTATAAGTTGTTTGATACTTTTATCATTTCTCTTTTATGGCTTCCTCATGCTCCTCTTCTTAACTTACCCAGAGGTTTTCAGAAACAAAGCACTCATGGGTCTTTGAGCTGACTCACATTAATACTCTGCTGGAGAAAGATATAACAGTAAAATTGTATCAAGCTTTTGGTGCCCCACTGTTAAAATCCTCTACTATAGTGAGATGGCACAAAGCAGAGTTTTAACATATTGAATCCTTATCTCTTCACAGCCAGAACTTCTTCTGAAGCTAGCAATTCCTTAGATACAAGCTTGTGTGAGACAAAATTCTTATGTCTTTCAAGCGATTTTTTTAATCGGTTGGGCCAATGAGGAAAGAATCTTCTTGTCCTCAGCTTTGAGGGATCAAAATGTATTAGCTGTGAGAAGTCATCAAACCAATCCAAGATTGAACCTATCTTTTTTTTAAACACAGTGTGTTTAGGAACCTAAATATGTACAGGCTTTTGATACTTAATGTTCAAGGGCTACCCAAATGTGTTTGAAGATACGCCCTCATCTTAATATTTGAGATAAGGGTTTTCAAACTTTTATCTCTTTTGAATCATTTCCATATTGATGAGTGGAATGAGGAACCTGTACATACTGGTCATGAAATATTAGTGTGCTTGCAGAAGATTCAGGGACATTCTAGGCTGTCCAGGCAGATCTAAATAGCTTTCATCATAGTTTGCATGAACAAAAAGTCTCCCAAAAACAGGTGCTATCGCAAAAAATTAAAGGAGTGGACTGGTATTTGTGGGCAAAAGTGTTTTCCAAATAAACATGTCATTGGTTATCTGTCATTGGTTATCTCCTTAATGCAGAACTCATAGCAAATTTGTAAAAAATCTCAAGGTTCCTTGGAACACAATTTGAAAACTACTGACATAAATATACAGAATCTGCATTGCCATAGTAGAGTATGGGCCCAATCCTATCCAACTTTCTAGCACCAGTGCAGCTGCAATGCAAATCTGAGGTAAGGGAACAAATGTTCCCATAACTTAAGTAGGCCTCTGTGACTGCCTTCCCACCACAGTATGCAGTGCATGCCCCATTGGCACATCTGCATGAACACTGGAAAATGGGATAGGATTGGGACCTATGTCAGTTGAATGCATGTCCAGTATTATAGATTAAAGATGCTTGTCCAGTATTATAGAACATTTGAGAAGGTAAGAAAAATCTAGTCTTCCATTAGTAGATTTAGGAAATGGGTATGGAATGTGCCTGATAGAGAGGATTTATCTCCTGCTACTCAGTACCTTTAGTCAATTATGAACAGATCTTAAATATATTGCTCTTATTGGTACCTTTATATCACACACACATGCACACAGTCATGTACGCAGTATGACAAAATGGCTATAATGGAAAAGAGGAAGAGGTTGGGGGGAAAAATGAACATGGTTCAGGGGCATGGGGCTCCCAAAAAAGATAAGGGATTGTAATATTGGTATTCACACTTGAATTGGCTTACATGAATCCCCCCCCCCCCCCCGCCCAAACATTCCCTTATGTTGGCCACATTACAGTCATCTGCTGTGGAGGCTGATTTTAAAGAGTTACATTTTTTTGTTGCACAATATCACTTATGACTTTTAAAATAACTCTTGGGTACTGCCATCTGGTTCAGGTGACTTGGTACAATGTAGACTGTTGACTAATTATCACCTCCCTCCCCTACACACACACTGTTCTCACCTCTTCAAACACACTTCTTCTAATATGATGGAGAAATATGTTTAGTTTGTCAGCACTTTTTCTGATTACTTCTTGCAATTCACTCCCTTCAAAACTTTGATAGCCAATTGTTAGGCAGCCTTCCAATTCAGGCTAGAATCCTATAGGCACTTTCCTGAGAGTGAGCCCAATTGAACACAATGGAACTTACTTCTATGTAGACATGCATAGGATTACACTGTCAGACACCTCTTTCTCATATATTTTAAAGAATTTCTATTTCGCTGCTTTTATGATTTTGTGATCAATCATTTAGGATATTAAAGTATTAGATCTGATGAGCGACCATGGATTGGGAATGTGGCCTTAGGGCAACTTTAAGTCTGTCCCCTATTGCAGTTCCGAACCTATGAGTCCAACTGCTATTTACTTAGTGATAAAATGAGAACTTTTTAATGGAGTAAACAGCAATCGAATCACCGTTAATCCACAAGGGACCTGATTCAGCAACTATTAACTAAAGAAATAGTAAATGTACAGTTGGGACTGATAACGCTTTGAACTTCATGTGCAGTTTACTTCTCAATCAAGCTGATATGTTCTTCACCCTCACCCATTTTGCTGTGAGCTCCTATGTGGCAATTACCTTTTCAACAGAGACAACAGTCAATGGTCTTTAACTGTGTTTCATGAATTGCTAGATTGCAGGTCTGGGGTACATATTTATGTTGCTAGTTTGCAGGCCTGGGGTATATGTTTTTGCTTTTTAAAAAAGTAGTGTAGTTTCTTTGTGATCCAATTTTTGAAAGTCTTCTATGCTGCATGAATCAAATGAAGCATCATATACTCCAGATAGCAGACTTAAAGATGCCACGAAACTCTGTTGTTTTTCTTGGATGATTTTAGGAAAGAAGGGAGAACATTGCAGGCACATATATTGCCCTGTTAATGGGTTTCCTGCAATTTCCTTCTCGAAGTCGGCAGGAGGTTGGTTCAGAACTACAGCTGTTGTATCTAGCTCACGCTAGAATAGTACTAATGCATACTTTGGTTGTGACTTGTGGGACATGTGCTAAAAGACTAGACACCACTGGGCTGGATGAATCCTTGAGCTATTTTTTAAATGAGAAGAAAATACTCCTTTATTGATGTATATTCTCATTCACACCAAAGTGTACCAGACAGAACAAATGCATTAAACTATGTGCAACACTTAAACATTTTCCATGGTTTTCAGCTACATTTGTCTTGATGCGGTTGGACCACCAAGCTTCTCATTAGATTTTGATCCAAAATAGATCATAGGGAAAATGCGTGATTATTTCAAACAGCCATGTGAAGTTTTTGTTCTGAGTTAGCAGATTGTTTAACTAGTCAAGGGAGGCAGCAGCCACTGCGTCTTTGCAGTCTGTCTGTATTATCCATAAGTCGAAGAGCATCTGTCTGATCACTGATTCCCAAAAACTGTCATTGAGCCATTAAAAGAATCTTCAACATAATCCATGTAAGAATGGCAGCAGTGATGATGCTACGCTTTGAATAACAGTATTTGAGAAGGAAGATGCGAAAAGCATTTTAAGATGTTGACGTTTCAAGAGACACTGGTATTTGCATGCATTTCCCCTGGTTGTCTAGATGCAGATTTACTTGGCATTAACTAAAACATTTTGGAATTTTAATATATGGTAGTAAGAACAAGATGCAAGTGTGGATTATAATGCAAAGAATCTTCTAGCTGGCTGCACTATCACGTATTGCAAAACAGGTGTTTATTTTTTTTTAAATCATATTCTCCACATTGAAGACAAATTATAGCTTTTTAGATATCAGACTGTGCTATTATGTAGCAACAGCATAATGCTTAGCCATGTATGGAACCAACATGGAACATGACAGAGGTTTGTAGAAGTCAGGTGTAGTGACATTTTAAGTGCAGTATTGAATACATGGTGATGAAGGTTATTTTAGGAGCAACCAAGATAAGTATACTGACAAATATAAATTCACATTGTAATCATCTTCCTTTGTTAATGCCTTTACAGCTTCCTATTCCTTAAGGGTGTGTTAATGGCATACTAACGTGTTAAGCAGGATCTTTGGATGGCATTTAACCTTAGGAAAAACAAAGAAACTCCTTCAGAGCACTTCATAACACTTGAAATAAAATGAAGAAAATACCATGTTATTGACATCCACCTCTGGATGTATATAGTGGTTATTTACTTCATTATACAACCAACCAGCAATTTCAGAAGCTATTCACAAGCATAGGTTAATATCTCTAAAAACCAGAAGAAACACAAATCCCTGCAAAATCTAGCTTTAGCTGCTAGGCAGGAGCCTAACATTGGTCTCTAACCTCCTCATTCTCCACTTTCCCTGAACCTTTTCACAGGTCCTGTGAATGTGTGTGTTGGACCAGTGTGGTACCACACCAGTTGTCCCATGGGTGTTGAGGAACTAAACCAAATCCTTTGCCTACTACTGCTCCTCAAGTGCATTTTTCCTGCTTTGAATACACCTCCTACTGTTGGATCAACATAATCCAGCCAGAGCTAATTCAGAAGATGTCATTGTAGGTGTGGAGAGTTTAGTACATCAGAGGCAGCATTGGGAAAAGAAATGTATTGTTCATGCATCAGATAAGCATCAGCCATCAGATGCTGTTAATGTTCCCTGGAGAATGTTAGTGCTGAACTTCTGTCCATGCTTCGAAGCAACCATTTTCTTCCATCCACAGGACTGAATAAAACTCTCATCACTGCCAGGCCACCAACTGAAGCAAACTCTGATCCATCTTTTGGATTCATGACTGTTATGTCAACATGACTCAGAACGGTTTGGATTTCATTTCCCATGTGCTCTGCTTATGCAAATAACTGTTAGAATGAGTGATACAATGTCAGATGTACACAAGGAAGTTAGTAATTCTGAGAGCATGGTGTTGGGGTTCCCCTCCTCCCACAGGTCCCCAACTTACCCAGGGAGAAGACTTCTGGGCCAGAAGATCAGGGAGGAAGCCGGTGGAACATGGGGCCACCTCCCCATACACTGCCTGGGCACTCCTGTGGGCGGCAAAGCGCAGCAGAGGAACACTGCTTGCCGAACCCCCCCCGTTTCTCCCTCCGCCTTGGAGGAGGGAGGGGGGATACGGGACGCAGGCCTCCACAAGGGGGTCCACCTCAGAAAGGCCAGGCGGCCCCCCCCAAAGGGAGGCCTCACACAGGGTTCTCTGTAAAGAAGAAGTCTCTTTGTATGGGAGCTGCAGCTATAATTATTCTGAAGTATCTCTTCTACTATTATACAACTCATACAGTTATTGGCATGACTGAACCACTTTTGTTGTCTGAAACTTGGGCCGGCTGATGATGGTGTCATTCTTATGGTTAGCTTCTGAACTATTAATGTATTATTATGATTTGGTCTAAATCTACACAAATATTATGAACATGAACCTGTGCTGGTGCCGGATGGCTGGAAGCTTTGGCTGGAAAGGCCTGCACTATGTCCATCATGACACCCTCTGCCTACCCCCATAATGATACATTGTTGTTGTTGTTGTTATTAGTAACAGTATTTACATACCGCTTTTCAACAAAAAAAGTTCACAAAGTGGTTTACAGAGAAAAATCAAATAACGAATGACTCCCTGTCCCAAAGGGGCTCACAGTCTTAAAAAGATGCAAAAGAACACCAGCAGATAGCTACTAGAAAAGACACTGCTGGGGTGAAGCGGGCCAGTTACACTCCCCTTGCTAAAAAGAGGAACACCCACTTGAAAGAGTACCCCTTACCCAGTTAGCAGTTAGCACTACCACCAATACTGAGATTTTGGTGGTTGGCCTGATCTGATAGGAGCTCTAATGAGCACGGGTCCTTGGTCCAAGGCCAACCCTAACATGAACCAGAGGATTCTGGAAACCCTATGAGGAACAATTAAATGACCTTGATAAGCTTAGCTTGGAAAAGAGAGGACTATGGAGAAGGATCATCATGCAAAGTCAGGCTCCTGAGGGCAGGACTTGGAACCAATAAGTTAAAAGTATAGGAAGGTAGTTTTGGTTGGAAAGGAAGAATTTCTTAACTGTACCAGCTGTCCAGCTCTGAAACTATATCATGCAGTTGTGAAAAATCCCCTGTTGAAGGTTTCTAAACAGATACTAGATGACTACCTGTCAAGGATGCTACCTGTTACATGTACTTCAAGATCCCTTCCAACTGTAATATTATATTAAAATTCTGGGCAAGGAAGGGCTATATACAAAACTATGTAAGAATTAACTACATAATTGATGGCTTTCAAATATCTTGTTTGTTTGTTTTTCCACTGTTGTAATTACTAGGCATGGACATTAGTCAGTCTCTCATGAAAGATCCAACTGCTGCCATTCAAATTAGGCAACCAATTTATCCTTTACTTAGCTTTGCACTACTCTTATAATCTGAAAAACTGAAAAAGTGTGGGCTCCACAAAATAGCTGCATAGGTTCAAACTTTCAGTCTTTGTCCTCTTTTCTAGTGTCTGGGATGTAATTTGGCTACAATTGACCAATTTTGCATTCCCTTAAAAGTGAACATTTTCTCAATTATAGCTTTTATTCTGACTTTGTTCTGTCTGGTCCTTCAGAGATATCAGAAATGGAAAGAGAATGGTGCAGTATCTCTCTGGATATCACTTTTGGGACAAGTGCATTTTCAAATGTGAAACCTAAAAACAGAGGTAAAAACAATTGTTTTATTGAATAATGGCCCAATCCTCTTGAAAGGAAGCATAGTGGATCATGTGTTTGCCAGTGCTGACTACGACAAAGCACCATAAAGGACTTTGTGGGAGCACAAGCTGCTGGTATGCTTCTAGGAAGGCCGAAACCTTCCTGTGCATGCTGGTAGACATTGGGAGGCCCACCAGAGCAGGTAAGCCCATGCAGGGGGAGGGAGGGGTTTGAGCAGGGCAGGGATGGGTAAAACAGAAGAGGGGTGGGTGGAACAGGACAGTAATTGTGGTGGGGAGGAGGACAGATCTGACTGAGGGATCTGCATCAGGGGGATGCAGGTGTGGCAGTGCACACTGAGTCCCAAACCCATTCCCAGGCCTGATCCCCTGCATGGATCAATGCGGACTTGCGCCAGCACATTGTTGACCTGAGCTGACCCATTGTGGCTGCTGAGCCTTGCACCAAGGTAAGAGGACAGATGTCCTTACTTACACAGGCCTACAAAATTGAGGGTCAGAAAAGTTCCTCCCAAAATTTATGGTGGTTTGATATGAATTTGGGGTGCCGATTCCAAAAATGGTATCCGTTTTGCCCTATCACATCTAGTTTTGGAGAAACCGCATAGCCTAATTAGTGAATGGTTCAAGCAGCTTCCTCATGAGGAAGCCAAGGTGTAGGCTTCCTCATGAGGAAGCTGCTTGAACCATTCACTAAAGAGGCTATGCCGTGTCTCCAAAACTAGACGCGATAGGGCAAAACGGATGCCATTTTTGGAAACAGCACCCCAAATATACCCAGGAATTGGTGTAGCGTTTAAGCAAGCAAAATGTGTGTAGACCTGTGTTATCTCTGAAAGCAAAACTGACCAGAGTTTTGTTCGGCTCTGAAACCGAATCACAGAGTTGAGAAGCAGAATAACTACTTTGGCAAATCCGGTCTATATAGTAACTCATTGTAACATTAATCTTCAACTCTCACTTTGTAATCTCCATGCTACTTCAGAACATTCCCATTGATGATTTGCAAGGTCAAACAGCACCGTTTCTCAAAGTGTGCTCCTAGGGGCTTAAGGAGCTCCACGAGTACACCACGTGGTCATCATCTGCACCCTACTTGATTTGCTAATCTGTCCTTCCAGCCTGCCCTGTTCATGGTTATCCTTCGTCATTCCCCTACTGTTCTGACTTTTCACAGATATAAGGTAAGAACAAAAGAACATAAGAACAGCCCCACTGGATCAGGCCATAGGCCCATCTAGTCCAGCTTCCTGTATCTCACAGCGGCCCACCAAATGCCCCAGGGAGCACACCAGATAACAAGAGACCTGCATCCTGGCGCCCTCCCTTGCATCTGGCATTCTGACATAACCCATTTCTAAAATCAGGAGGTTACGCATACACATCATGGCTTGTACCCCGTAATGGATTTTTCCTCCAGAAATGTGTCCAATTCCCTTTTAAAGGCGTCTAGGCTAGACACCAGCACCACATCCTGTGGCAAGGAGTTCCACAGACTGACCACACGCTGAGTAAAGAAATATTTTCTTTTGTCTGTCCTAACCCGCCCAACACTCAATTTTAGTGGAAGTCCCCTGGTTCTGGTATTATGTGAGAGTGTAAAGAGCATCTCCCTATCCACTCTGTCTAACCCCTGCATAATTTTGTATGTCTCAATCATGTCCCCCCTCAGGCGTCTCTTTTCTAGGCTGAAGAGGCCCAAACGCCGTAGCCTTTCCTCATAAGGAAAGTGCCCCAGCCCCGTAATCATCTTAGTCGCTCTCTTTTGCACCTTTTCCATTTCCACTATGTCTTTTTTGAGATGTGGCGACCAGAACTGGACACAATACTCCAGGTGTGGCCTCACCATAGATTTGTATAACGGCATTATAATATTAGCCGTTTTGTTCTCAATACCCTTCCTAATGATCCCAAGCATAGAATTGGCCTTCTTCACTGCCGCCGCACATTGGGTCAACACTTTCATCGACCTGTCCACCACCACCCCAAGATCTCTCTCCTGATCTGTCACAGACAGCTCAGAACCCATCAGCCTATATCTAAAGTTTTGATTTTTTGCCCCAATGTGCATGACTTTACACTTACTGACATTGAAGCGCATCTGCCATTTTGCTGCCCATTCTGCCAGTCTGGAGAGATCTTTTTGGAGCTCCTCACAATCACTTCTGGTCTTCACCACTCGGAAAAGTTTGGTGTCGTCTGCAAACTTAGCCATCTCACTGCTCAACCCTGTCTCCAGGTCATTTATGAAGAGGTTGAAAAGCACCGGTCCCAGGACAGATCCTTGGGGCACACCGCTTTTCACCTCTCTCCATTGTGAAAATTGACACCCATTGACACCCACTCTCTGCTTCCTGGCCTCCAACCAGTTCTCAATCCATGAGAGGACCTGTCCTCTAATTCCCTGACTGTGGAGTTTTTTCAATAGCCTTTGGTGAGGGACCGTGTCGAATGCCTTCTGAAAGTCCAGGCAGATAATGTCCACGGGTTCTCCCACATCCACATGCCTGTTGACCTTTTCAAAGAATTCTATAAGGTTTGTGAGGCAAGACTTACCCTTACAGAAGCCATGCTGACTCTCCCTCAGCAAGGCCTGTTCGTCTATGTGTTTTGAGATCCTATCTTTGATGAGGCATTCCACCATCTTACCCGGTATGGATGTTAGGCTGACCGGCCTATAGTTTCCCGGGTCCCCCCTCTTTCCCTTTTTAAAGATAGGCATGACATTTGCTATCCTCCAATCTTCTGGCACCGTGGCCATTTTGAGGGACAAGTTGCATACCTTAGTCAAGAGATCTGCAACTTCATTCTTCAATTCCTTAATAACTCTTGGGTGGATGCCATCAGGGCCCGGTAACTTATTGATCTTTAATTTATCAATGAGGTCTGAAACATCTTCTCTTTTAACCTCTATCTGACGTAACTCCTTGGTTAGGAGGGGCCGTTCAGGCAGCAGTATCTGCCCGAGGTCTTCTGCCGTGAAGACAGATGCAAAGAACTCATTTAATTTCTCTGCCATCTCTAAGTCTCCTTTTATCTCCCTTTTCCCTCCCTCACCATCCAGAGGGCCAACCGCTTCTCTGATGGGTTTCCTGCTTCTAACATATTTGAAGAAGCCTTTATTATTCCCCTTAATGTTGCTGGCCATGCGTTCCTCATAGTCTCGCTTGGCCTCCCGTATCACCTTCTTACATTTCTTTTGCCACAGTTTATGTTCCTTTTTATTCTCCTCATTAGGGCAAGACTTCCATTTATGGAAGGAAGCTTCCTTGCCCTTCACAGCCTCTCTAACTTGGCTGGTTATCCATGCGGGCACCCTCCTGGATTTAGTGGAACCCTTCTTTCTTTGCGGTATACACCTCTGCTGGGCCTCTATTACTGTTGTTTTAAGCAGCCTCCATGCACTCTGGAGTGATTGGACTCTTTTTACCCTCCCTTTCAACCTCCTTCTAACCAGCCTCCTCATTTGAGGGAAGTCTGCTCGCCGGAAGTCAAGGGTTTTTGTTAGAGATTTGCCTGGTATTCTTCCCCCAACGTGCATGTCAAAACGGATCACAGCATGATCACTGTTCCCCAATGGCTCAGTAACATTTACATCTCTAACCAGGTGCTGCGTACCGCACAATATTAAATCCAGGGTCACCTGCCCTCTGGTGGGCTCCGTGACTAGCTGCTCTAAGCCACAGTCATTTAGCACATCAAGAAATCCGATCTCCTTATCGTGACCAGAACACAAATTGACCCAGTCAATATGAGGATAATTGAAGTCCCCCATGATTACAACCCTGTCCCTCCTTGTCACCTCCCTGATCTGTTTCCTCATTTCAAGGTCCCCATCCGATTTCTGGTCTGGAGGACAATAGCACACCCCCAGTATTACATCGCTGCACAAGCCTGGTAATTTAACCCACAGAGATTCTACGGTGGAGTCGGACCCACCTTCAATCTCTACTTTGCTGGATTCTATCCCTTCCTTAACATAAACGGCCACCCCACCTCCAACACGCCCCTGCCTGTCCCTCCTGTAGAGTTTATAGCCCGGGATTGCGGTATCCCACTGATTCTCCGCTTTCCACCAGGTTTCCGTTATGCCCACTATGTCAATGTTTTCCCTTGTCACCAGACATTCCAGTTCTCCCACCTTTGCTTGTAGACTTCGGGCATTCGCATAAAAGCATTTGTACACGGAAAGCCCCAGGACGGGCTGCTTATTCGCTCCTTTGTCCCCGCATCCTCTCATTGTGCCAAACCGTCTATCACATCCCATCACGCTACCTTTCCCAATTTCTTCTCCTACTCTGCCTTTGTCTTGTTGTTTTCTAACCTCCCCATCCTCATCCCAAAGGTATTGCCTTTGCGTCACTCTGCTCATGCACCGGTGCTCTGGGCAACCTGAAACTCAGCACATGTGCCAGCTGGTATCCTTGCAATTCCTTTTAGGAATGTAAATTGCTTCAGAGACTTAAAATTTTGAGAATCAATGCCATAGATCAGTGGTTCTCAAACTTTGAAGGAGCTTTACTCCCTCAGTAAGTCTTTGCAGGGGAGGAGCAAGGGCAGGGAAGTGATCCTGGGGATTGTGTCCCTAAGGGGGGTCAAGGGAGGGTGCTTTCACTTACTTGGACTCCGTGAGGCTGCAGGAGGTGCGGGGAGCCGAGCGCAGCCCTCCACAGGGCTCCCTAAGGCTTGGAATTTTGAAACAGAGCATTTGCAATGCACCTCCTGCAAACAGGAAGTGCTTTGTGATCGCTCTGTTGCAAGATTTCAAGATTCCTTGGGGAGTCCTGCAGAGGGCTGTGCTGGGCTCCCCTCACCTCCAGCAGCCCTCACTGATTCCAAGTAAGTGAAAGCACCCTCCTTTGCCCCCTTTAGGGATACGATCCTGAGGATCCCTTTAAAGGGATAGGGGAAGCATTACACAAACTGGTGGGTTGCAACCCACCAGTTTGAGAATCATTGCCATAGATAAAAATATGCAATGACGGTGGAGGGGGTGTGGAGTTAGTGCAGTAGCAGGGAACCTCAGAGGACTCTGGGGGGAACTGCTAAATAGATGTGTTTCCAGAGGAACTCAGCAATGAGGGACTCTTCATTGACTAAGAAGAAGACATGAAGGCTGAGAGCTTGAACTCGGGGGATCTCTAGGGACAACAGTCGCAGAGGAAACCCCCAGATATTGCTCTATGCTGGATCACATCGTATACTGGACGTCATCTTCAGAGAAGATTCGGAGAAGACAGATTCGGATAGCTTGGTACCCCGCCCCCCACGGCCTAGATACAACATGACAGTGAAAAAAGCTTTAAACTGTGAGTAACCAGTTCATTAAAAGGCTATAAAAAGAACTGCAATCAAGAGGTTGGAAGGAGGGAAAGATAACTTGGATTATTTACGTTGGCTGGTAGCCAACCAGAGGGGAAAAGAGCAAACCTGGATTTAAAGAAACCCTTGCTGGAGTATTTTTTTCTTTTTTGTAATAAGGGTGACTGGAAGAAAAGGTGAGAGATAAGACAAGAAATAAGGGAAGTTGAAAGATCACCCTGCTGAAATTGTATGCATGGAAAAGAAATAAATAACTAACTTTTAATGGCTGAAATAACTTTTACTTTCGCTTTCCTAGCAAGAAGGCTTGATTCAGGCCTGGTCATTTAAAGGCATACTAAATTGACCTGATTTACTGATCCACCCCTTTTGGATATTAAAAATTAAGGATTACCTTGGACAAGAAGGGATGCAAGATATTAAGACTTGGATGACTCTTTAATTGTTTGACTGATTTGACATTGTTATTGACTGGAAGTAGAATATTGACTTACCCCTTTTGGATATAAAAATTGGAAATTAGCCTTACAAGAAGGTAAAACAAGATAATGAGAGTTGGTTGATTTTTTTTTTAGTTGGACAATTTTATCTCTGTTTTTTACAGCCAGAGGTATATTGGCTTGATTTGATATTGATAAGAATGGCATTCAAAAATTTAAAGGATGTTAGTAAAAGCCAGTCCTTATTAATGGATTTGTTGTGGGATTTCAGAAGTGAAATGAAGCAACAGGTCAGAAAATTATCTGAACAAATGAAGCAAATAAACTCCTTCCTGACAAGCATGCAGGAACAGATTACAAATAACAGACAAGAAAAAAGAATGGATCAAATGTCGGATGAAACTAAAGAAGTGGAGATTTTTGAAATGAGACAGGAGATGGAAAAAGCAACTGTTATTATCAGAATTAAGAATTTTAAGGAAGAAAAAACAGGGAACTTTCAGAGAGCACGTCATTTCAAGAAGAGGAAGAATTTTTGGATTAAATCCAAAAAGAACAGAATGAAGAAAAAAAGAAGAGAGGGATCAAGAAATACAAGAGATTTAAGAAGAAAAAGAGGAAGTGGAAGGAGCAGTGGGAGGAGCAAGAAGGAAAACACCAACAAGACAGAGAACAAAGAAAGTACGAAGACAGAATGTGAAAGTGGCTGAAGCAGAATTTTTTTTTTTTTGTAGATATTAATGGACTGAATTCTCTTTAGAAGTGAAGAGTATTCCATTAATTATATCACATCAAAGCAGATGTAAATGAAAACAAACTTGGAACACAAACATTGCAATAATTAAAGTGGTATTAAGATAACTAAAAGGGTTATTTTTTAAAAGAGAAATTATTTAAAATGTTTTATAGATGGTATTTAATTCCAGAGAAAATAGTAAAAATGTATCCTGGGTCATCAAACAAATGTTGGATAACTAAAGAATTGAGGGAACTTTTTATTATATGTGGTGGATATGCAAAAATGCAAAGAAATATTGGAAAATGATATATAAACTGTTACAAGAGATATTGAAGTGTGTATTGCCATTCAAACTGGAAACATTCCTCTTAAATGCAACATCAGAAATTAAGAATCAGATAAGAAATATTTTATTTTAAATAGTACCTTAGTGGCAAGAATAGTGTATAAGTAAAATTTGAAGCCTTTTTATGATTGGATAGATAATTTTAGATAAAAAAATATTGATTGTTTAGTTAAATTATTAATCAGTAGATTAACAAATATGATAATTTTTGTATTGATGAATAATTTTGTTTTTAGACATTATCAAATATTTTTTTTGGACTAATGTATGTTGTAATCGATAGCCAATACCCTCATGTGTAACCTGTGTAGTCCCAGCCCTAAGTCTAACCTATTTTCCTTACCTGTATCTGTAATAAATAAATAAACTTCGTTGAAAAAAAAAAAATAAAAAAGTGATGACAAGATGATCCTTGTGGTCAGTCCTTGCATTTCAACAACTCAGCGTAGTGGGTGTCTACCATGTTCATTTGTTTTTAAAGCTAAGATTAGTGTAGCAAAGTGACTAAGAGCATAAGCTATGATCTAAAATGTTTGTAGTACAAATCTCATTTCTGCCACAGGTCCATTAGGTAGACTTAAACATGCTCTCAGTGCTGCCTCCTCCCATTGGCAGTATGTAGAAAATGATTATCTTACAAGTTGCTGTAAGGTTTACTGAGTGTATGGGAAGTGCTTTGAAAACCTCTCAAGCACTCTAACAATATTAGGGATGTTACTTATTACCCAGGGGAAATGACTCTTGTTTCGGAACTGGTGCAATTCACAAATAATTTGCCCAAACAAAGAGGAGTTCCTGGCTGGGTGACAGTCCCTCATTTCTCTCCAATACTTGGTTTCTGTTGGCATTCAGGGAGTATTCTCAGAGATGATAAAATGCTTAGTATCCTCACTCTGAAATCTGTGCCAAATAACCTAGCCAGAATTTCAGGTAATTTCCCAGAATGAATGCCAAGTACTAAGTTCACAAGTCTTGTGACTGTAAGTGAAGAACATTATTCTTTCTGTACTTCTCAAGATGTGTTTCCAGAATCAAAATACTTTGACTTGTCCTTTCAGAGTCTTAATTCTTCACAAAATGACTTTTATTATAGCTACTTCAAGTTAGTTTAGATCTTCCTACGTGGCAGGAGATAGAATTTTCAATGGCGTAGTGCAGTCCATAGAATTAATAAATTAGGAAATGCTTTAATTCTTGAAAGCAGAATTTGGGATTATGAATGAGTTTAATAAGGCATACAGTTCTTAAAGATTATGTCATATCTAAATGATCAACCAAAGGCACAATCCTAACTTGCGCTGAAGCAGGCAGGCCGGCCAGCAGGCCTGCACTGCATCCAGCACAATTTTGGGTCCAGGCAAGAGGGAAACTCTCCCCTTACCCCATGTCACACTGCACTGGCCCCAATGGGTCTACTGGAATCTGAGCCACCTCAGGAGGTAGCACAAATCCAAGTAGACCAAAGCAGCCAGAGGCTGCTCCGTGCCGTTTGGGAATGGGGTCAGGATTTGGTATAACTGCCAGATCCTGGTCCTGCCTCCCACTCCCCACCTGCTGCCTGCCCTCCCCCACCCCGGAATGCCTCCCTCCCTCCCTCCCCACGCCCCACCTCAGACCCCTGTGTCAGTTGAGCTCTGCCAATGCAAACATACCCCGCCGGGTCTGACTTCTTGCGCTGGTCTTCCCAGCTCCTGAGTTGACGCAGTCCTGGCTCCTGTGACATCCCAGGGTCAGTACAGGTGAGTTGTGCTGGCCTGACCTGGGGGTTAGGATTGCGCTGCACCAAGCTTAATTGCTGGCTCAATGGTTAAAAAGAGTTGAGTGAGTCTGTGAAGTAAGACTACCCCAACTGAGTTTAAGTTGTGGTTAAGACTGGTGGAATGCATTAACTGTGATGAGCAAATTTGCATTGCATTCAGTAGAACTAGACCTGACTAGCTTTGGTTGGATTGGGTGTATACACTGTAAATACAGGGCAGCCGTCATTATTCTTGGAGGTTCTGTTACAGGAACCTCCGCAGATAAGGAAACTACAGATAATGAAATCAGCGTGTTTTGGGGGGCTCAAACCTTCTGAACCTGACCGGAGCTGTTCTTCTGAGGCCACAGAAGTTGTGATTTTTGGTCTTCTGGAGGCCTTACAAAGCCTTCTGAAGGTTGGGGAGGCTACATGCTGAGTTCCCAGCTCTCCGAAGGGCCTCTGTACCTGACAGGAGAACAGCTCTGGGCAGGTTCAGAGGGCTTTAGGTCACCCACCCCATGGGCTCAGAACCCACAGGTTTTCAAATCCGCAGGTACTGAATCTGTGGATTTGTTGGGGCACCCTGTAGGTATGTAATATGGCAATCTTAGAAAGAGACATCAAGTTGTAAATAGTACCTTGGTTGCCTTTGACTAGTAAGAATAGTTTCTCATTAAACCAAGTAGGGAGGTTTTTTTAAAATGTGTGATGTGTTTTCCTTCTTGTATAGACTATAAATAACATGGACATTTCAGCAGTCAGACTGGCAAGTTTAAAATTTCTGTGGTTACTATCGATGGAAAGATTTCGGATTCTTGCCACTGACGCAATGCCAAACAGTCACAGACCCTTTAAAAGCGTTTTGGAGGCTTTATTTACAGCTATTTACAGTTTAATGTTCAGTTTGGATACAGACATTTACCCCCTGCTTCTTTCTGGGTTTCTCAGAGAACCACACCCAGAACCTCATATTTAAACTGTGAAACAAACAAGACACCCATGTGACACTGCATGTCACTTCCATCTCCTTATTTGGCATACTGTGACAGTGGTGCATGGTTCCAGCCCTAACTAGAAAGTCATTTTACCCTTCTAAGGCAAAGTTCTTAGCCTACAACTTTGTTACACAAGACCCTGGAATTTTCCTTTTGGGAAAGTTATGACGTGCATGTTCTCTTTGTGCAGGTCACTTTGACATAATGGCTATCCCGTTTTCAAGAGAAACACCAGTCTTTTCTTGGCTCCTATTTCAGTTATTTTTCTCATCTGAAGTTAGGTTAACCCTCTAAAATCTCTATCACTATATAAATATGTAAATTGTGTGTGTGTGTCTTTAAACCCCGAGGCATATAGGAAAACTGGATTGGGACTGTGATATTTGGTGGTAAATGCTTTGTCCCCACAATGCTGATTTGGAGCAGATCCTTTATTTGGATATTTGAATACTAGAACTGTGGCCTCCTCTGGACACCTCCTATTGACACATGGGGCAACATGTCCATGCACCACCTCAATGCCCCCTAATGCCACCTCTGTGTATTTACATTTGTATATGCATGCAGATTACCATGAATCGGGGGGGGGGGGGATGGCTGAAAATGACTGGGCATGCCCCAATCCCCATTCCCTTTACTTAGCAGGGGTGGTGTGCAGGATCTCTGCTTCACACTGCTTCTTTTAATATGAATGGAACTGGTGCAGTCTGGGTTCCCAGCCTACACCACTTCTGTTCATACTAAACAGAAGTGGTGTAGAGCAGGAATCTGCATGCTATGTTAAACTAAAGGAAAGGGGGTAGGCTCCAAACCACCTGTCCCTGCCTACTTAGTTCTTTGTAAGCGCAAGTTGGCAGAAAAATGTAATCTGGAGCACAGTGATCCTTCCAGCCGCACTGGGAAGAAAGGGGAGAAAAGCTGCTGTAGCAACAAATTGCTTCTCTTTGGTGCCTTCCAAGAACCAGGTGGGCAGGGAGAAGTGATCTGGAACTGCTGGGACCTTTTCTCTTTCTTCCTACCAGGGCTGGCTCAAATGGGCTAACTACCCAATGTTGTTGCCTTTTTAGGGGAGCTCCTTACCTCCTCACTGTGCTCTGTCTTCTCACAGGGTTTAAAAGAAAAATCTATTTAAAATTTAAATATGGGGGACCCATATCTGCAGATCCCATATTCGTGGATTCACTTACCTGCAGATTGTGTCTCCACCCCCCCCCCCCAAGTTCTTCTGAACCCAACAGAACAACACATCTGTCCACAGCCTCTGCCGGGCTCAGACTGACTCTTATGAGGCATTAAAAAGCCACTTCCAGTTTTTTGACAAAAGCAGAAATTATGTGTTTTTGATTCTGAGAGTCAGTCTGAGCCCAGTAGAGGCCACAGATGGATGTGTGTGGCCTCTGCTGGACTCGGAAGACTCCCTGGAGGTGAGGGGAGTGGAGGATGGGAGGGCGTTCACCTGTATCGGCGGTTTCACTTAACTATGTTCTGGAACAGAATCCATGTAGATATGGGTGCATGCCTGTACTGTATGCATTTGGAGCAAAGATAGTAGGTAGCAGAGCACTGCTTTCTCATGCAGTGCTGAAGGTTTAAAGGGATGCATTTCCTTTAACCCCCAAATGAAGATAGAGCATGGGTAGGGAAGTGGATGATCCGATTCTCAAACGTATTTAGGAGCACTCAATATGGCCTGAATTTGTGGCAGTCTGGAGGGAGGCTGCAACAGATTTTGGGTAAAGGACATCCTGACTCTGCCATCCATCCTGAGGCCATATCAATCACTCTGTGGCTGGGCCAGCCATGACTGTGGCAAATTCCTTGGCAAAGTTATCTAGAATTCCTTATTCTTTTATCTCAACTTCATCCCAATGCTATATATTCCTCTGAAAGCAATTAAACAACGTACAGATGAAAAAGTTGTGACCTCTCAGATTCTCAAACTGGTGGGAAGAGTTTTATATTAGTTTAGTTCTACTCACTTTCACAACATGAATTAAAAAACAGCTCATTAATG
Source organism: Tiliqua scincoides (assembly GCF_035046505.1). NCBI lineage: Eukaryota > Metazoa > Chordata > Lepidosauria > Squamata > Scincidae > Tiliqua > Tiliqua scincoides. The sequence goes on along the minus strand of NC_089822.1, from coordinate 229,536,395 downwards.
TTGCTTTCAATTAGTGTCTACTTTAGGCATCTTTTGTTAGATTTCTAAGCGATAGCACCTAATGATCTTATACTTGCGGACTGTCCACAGTCTTAAGTACTGCTTCTTTATTTGGTGGGTCTTTCGAATTTACACAGAATATAATGTCAAGCACTCTTAGATTGGACAAAAAGGGAGGACAGGCCAGTGGCGTAGTTAATGATAGTGTAGCACGGTGCTGAACTCAATATGACGCCCCGGAAGTGATGTCACAACCGGGCTTTTTAAAAAGTGAAAATTGGGGGGAAATCTGCCTCCTCCCCTCCCCAGAAGCTTGCCACCCACTTGCTCTGCCACTGCCCTCCAGTCAGTGGCATAGCTAAGGCATCTATCTGCTACTTGGGGTCAAAGAAGATTTTGTGGCCCTCCATGACAAAGTCAAATTTAATTATGTAAATAAAAAGTTTGCCCCTTATTGGTTAGAGACACTTTGCTGGGGTGAAGAGGGACAGTTATTCTCCCCCTGCTATAAGAAGAGCACCACTTGAAAAAGTGCCTTTTTACTCAGTTAGCAGGCTAACTGTATTATGACACATGGAAATGAGAGCTGACTCATATTAACACCTTACTGGTTCCTTATAATAACATCTCATTGACTCTCAGAACAATCAGTCTCATAGGTCAGTTTTGAGTTAAGAAAATCTACCTTCCGTTCCATAAAGCAGTTGTGTTTTCATTTTCTGGTTAATTGGCCATAACTTTTGATATAATATAGACATTCCAATGTCGTTTGTTTCATTGCATTCCGCATTAAATTACCTTTCCAATGATATATAATATGATGGTTTATTTGTACATACCAATTTTTTTCACAATTTTGCCATTAGTGTCAAGCTCAGCTTGTTGCCTCCCTAAAACTTGTTGCCCGGTGCAACTGCTACCCCTTGCACTCCCTCAGCTACACCACTGGGGAAGGCTGCTATCTCTTTTCAACTTCATCAACACACCACATCCATCTATCAATCATATGGTTAAAAAAAGTGAACATATTGAAGTGGTCCCTTGGCCACTGTAATTAAAACAAATATCTCCACAGAGAGTGCCACTGTGTTTAAAACCTAAGAACCAGCACAAATGAAACCAGAGGGCTGAAACTTGGTATTCTGAAAGCTAAGCCTCTAACAAGAGACATAATTTATACATCTGTAGTTTTTTGTTTTTTTACTATATTGAGTGATTCTTTCCTGGTTGAGTACATTCTAATGAACTGTACTTATTTCTCTCCTGGGTTAAATATAGTGTGTAGTGGGGAATCAAATGTTAATGACCGGAATCATTTACATACAGTTACATATGCAAGTTACAAATTATATATATTTTCTCTTTAATCATTAAGCACTGTAGTCATTTATATTAGTGCTTTTTATATACCGCAACATTAACTTAGGAGTGTTCTAATTAATACAGTATTCTTTTTCAATTGCATATTAAGTCAGAACTGTTGAAACCCTCACTAAAAATATAATTGCCAAAGTTTTCTTTCCACAATACAATGACATCATTGACTTATGGCCCAATCCTATTCAAAGGAAGTGGCAGTGGAAAGGGTGTTCTGCTGGCGCCGGCTGCCACACTGGCAGGAAAGCTGTAGCCTTGCCATGTATGGTGGTGGGCATTGGGAGGCCACTAGAGCAGATAAGTCCACCTAGGGGTTAGAAGGAGGCTCAGACAAGGTTGAAAAGGGTGGGCATGGGCGTAATGGGGCAGTGATAGGGCAGGGAGAAGGGCAGATCAAGCGTGGGAGGGGGTGGGTTCAGCGGTGTTGGCAAATGCTGAATCCTGACCCCCTTCCCAGGCCTAATTCACTTGCATGGATCAGTGCAGGCTTGCACTAGTAACATTACTGCTGCAGGTCTGAGTTGACCCATTGCAGCTTTTGGAGCTTACACTGGGGCAAGGGAACAAATGTCTCCTTACCCCAACCGGACACCTCCAGCAGCCAGAAATCTCCCTTGGGATGCAGCAGAAGCTGTGCCGTGCTGCTGTATTGGCACATGCGGTATTGAGGCAGATTGGGCTGTACATTTTCTCAGGTGGTATAGTAAACCATGGATAATTTTTTGGGGGGGTTACATTTTTTAAAGTTACTGGTGCTGACAGTACCTAAAAGAACAATAGTAATTTCTGGATCATTCTGTGTTCTCCATTGAAATGTTGTCATGAGAATTGTGAATGAGGTTGCATGTTTTTGAACGTGGTATTTGCATGTTTTTATCTGCCCTTGTCTGACCGTAGAGCTTACCACAATGTGTGCTATGTGTATTGTTGGTTATCAGAACCTAGTAGCAAAGATTTAAATAATAACAATAACAAACAATAACTAGGTATTTATATACCGCCTTTCTGGTCATCGGATTACTCCTCTGACTTTATTCAAGGTGGTTTACATAGGCAGGCATTTCTAAATCCCTCAAGGGGATTTTTTTTAATCATATAGGTTCTCTCTTTCAAGAACCAACAACATTTCAGAGTGGATCTTCCTGGTTTGGTCTCACTTCTGGCCTCCAGTTCTCCCACGCAGGCTGACAAGCAGCTCCATCTCTCACATGGAGGGCAGCAAGAGTTTCTTGCTCACACCAAGAGCAGGTGGCATCACTCAGCTGGGCTTGTCAGCTGCTTCAAGGTCTCACCATTCTCAGCCTTCAGGGAGCTGCCGGTGTCCTTGAACTGGCGACCTTCTGATGTTATCTTTAGGCTAACGGAGGCTCTACCCTCTAGACCAGACCTCCTGCCCTGGTCTGCTCCTCCCAACAATTGCACTTCTCCCAACAATTTAAAGTTGTTGTTTTTTTCCTCCTTAATGAATGTTGATTTAATGGATGGGGGATAAAATCCCATGTGCATCTTCTTTTGAAACTGCAGCATCGTAATAGTAGCAATTATTTAGCATGTCAAGTTAGTACAAAATAGGACTGTGCTGTTAAAAATGGGAGAGGATCATTTGGCTTTGGGTCTACAGTAGTTCCCACAGGACAGAGGGTATATTGCCAGTCTGGATGAATTGAATTGCTTGGCTCACCACAGACTCAGTGAACTAGTTATTTTATGTAAAGGTTAACCAAGAAACCATTCTGTTAAGTCCAAGTCTTGACCACTTACTTGAGTGATGTGACATTGTTTGAATGAGGCTTGACTGTCATTTTGCTTATTGGAAGCTGGTGGAATAAAAAATATACATGTTGGAAGGTTCGGGGGGAATGCCTCAAAGGAGAAAAAATCAACTGCCCTTAGAACATGACACAGAAATTGCGTGAAAACCTTTTTAAACAGAGACCAAAGAGTTGAACTCTCTGCTATCAAATTACTTCTGAATCATGCAGAGTTGCCTGAAGTGGTAAGTACGGTGTTATTGTCTCAAAGTTGTACCAAAATAAGCTTTATGCTTATTCTACCCCTTGATCTGTTCCAAAAAACTGGTGCCACCCAATTATAAGTGAGTATCATTCAAGTTCATGTTGCATATATTGGCCGTGGTGATTCCTGGCTTTACGTCTCTCTAATGGGTCAATAGAGGTCGGGATCCAGAGCCAGTAGTCTGCCTCTCAGAGATGAACAAGAGCATGTTTGCTGCTTTCTCTTAGTGTCAAGGAGGGAGGCAAGGAGGAATGTCTCTCTGGCAGTGGCTTGAAATATTCAAATTCTCTCTTGCTGTGGGTGACTGTACATTTAACAAAACTTCAGTGACAATACAATAAACCTTAAGAGCCAAATCATTTGCCACCAAAAGGAGCAGAGATGGGCTGTAGCATCATACAGAAGCCATCATTTTGTATTGTATTACTTATTGTTAGACATTTATATATAGCACCACCTTTCTCTCTTTCTAATATGATATAAAATGTTCTTCCACCTCCTAATACACATATTGGGCAGTTGATGGAGTCACTTTTCCGGAAGTGCCAACTGTGATTGCAAACTAAACAGGTGGTGCTGGGAAATAAATGTGCCCAAATGTTGGCTATGGCAAGCAGTCCTTTTAAAAAAAATAATGAAAAATTGAAAGACAAATATTTATTTGTCTTTACTGAAGGTTTTGAACCCTGTACAAAGATAAGGTCTGTTGTGTTTGAGTAAAGTTGCCTGCAAAAACATTTTAAAATACATGTACATCTTTGTTTTTAAAATAAATTAAATGATTAAAGAACTATTAAGGTATTTTAGAAAATGTGAGATATTGGGATATTTAATAACTATAAAATAATCCTAGTCAAATTACTGCCAGCAAGATATGCCTTAGAGCAGTTCAGTGATTTTGGACATTTTTTGGGTGGCGACATCCAAGCAGGGAAACTGAATCAATCTCTTCTTTCTCTTGAGGAGAGGAGGATGGGCTGTGTTCCCCACATCACCAGCTCTTGCAACTGAGATTATGCATACCCCATTGAAACATGGAGACCACACTCTATTTGGGAGTTCAGTCTTAGTGAAATGGGTTGCGTGCATCTCTCTAGTGCAGCTAATTTAAGAGAGGAAAGCACAGACACATGCAGAGCATAGTAGCATGATTTCACCCTCACTTAGGATGTTCTTTGGGAGGAATGTCCATTTTGTAAGAGCAAGTTGGGAGATGTCTTATGGACAAAAACTGTAGATTCAACCCTATTTTTAACACTTAATAATGTTTTAATAGTGAGGTACCTGTTCCCTTAAGAAAGCGCAGGCCACTGGAGGGAAACATCAGAGCTAATTCATACATTGAAGAAAAAGATAATTTCTCTGTTTATCTGGCAAGAGAGTTACTCTCACTTTTTTGGGAGTAAACCCAATTGAATACAATGGTACTTACCTCTGAGTAGACACACATGACCATGAAAGAGGACTGCAGGATTATTGCCGGTCCCCAAGGAAATTCACAACTGACTCTAAATCTCTGCAGCAAATATTGGCAAAAAAGGTTTGGTGGCTGTTTTCAGTTGGTTTCCAGCAATGTCTTCTGTAGCAATGCTTCAGTGTGATTGAGAACATTTCCAATTAGCATCCAATTGACAATCCATAGAATTAATGTGTTAATAAATACTCTTTGTGATCAATCACAATTTTACGGGATGTTGATGGAGTTCCCTCCTCCTGAATTTCTCCCCAGATTTTGGGGCATTGCAGCTTAGCTGAATTTGTTTGCTGAGCAGAACGGATGTTCTGCATTTCCAGCGTACGTGCACCACTATATATATGCAGTTTGTGATAGTTTGCTCAGGCCATCTTTACTTTTTTCCTGATATGCTCATAAAGTTGTGTCAATTTTCCTCATTGTGCTAAATCATTTCTGCCCAATGTTGCATATATGTAACAGGCATCAAATGTGTACACCTTTGGGCTGGGCAGAAATGGGTAATCATTGCACATGTGTGCTTGTGTGATTGGGTGATCAGTATGGGGAACAAAGATAGAAAGTGAAAGCTATAGTCAACTCCACAAGCACCAAAACTGACATTCTATTTTGTAAATTCTCCAAATTAAATCAGAAGATTGGGCGGAGCAGTTATTGGACCAGCGACAATTGATAGAATGATTGCAAAAATGGAATGGGGATTCCTGCTGTTTCCTACAATAAACTGATCCTTTTTTTTTTTTTTTTTTTGCAGTTTTAACTAAGAATAAGTAATAAGTTGTCCATCTAGTAAAACAAATGCTTTCAAGTTGTCATCTACTTGTGAACATTCTTGGAAATTTAAATGCCAGCTTTCTTACATTTATGCATGATCTCATGATGGCAGAGCTGGCATCTGTTCTTGCAAATGTTGCAATGTATTTATGCACCAGAACCTTACAAATAATTGAATTGCAAGTCTATGTCACATCCATTTGCTGGGTAGATAGTTTGCAATACTTTGATTACTTTGGAATTATTGTATGAGTTATTTATAAATGTTCTCATAGGAGGGCCTTTTTTCTTCTTTTTGAATGTTTGATTTTTCTGGATAGTTGAATTAATCAAGTTGGGTTCAGTAGATTTGAATGTAAAGAAGTTATAGTGGAAAATACAACTTTGTCTATCATGACTGTACCAGGGGAATTGGATTTCACCAAAATGGTTAAGACCCTCAGACCAGGGGCACATTAGGACCCATTATGCTCTCATGTTATGCATCAGCGATAGTTCTGCCCTAGTGTAAGGATTAGGAAGGGAAAGGGTGAATGAGAGTCCCAGCTTCTGCCTGGAAAACAGACCAATTGACCAGGCTGCTAGTCTTCAGGCCCTTGCCCTTACTGCACTGTGAATTTCTTGCTCTCTGCCTCTGTACCTTCTGTGACTGATATATGAAGTAATAGTTCTTGCCTGATTCTGACATAAGTTACTTCCTACTCCCCCTGGCATGAAACCTCCTGGTACTTCTGCATGTGAACTGAAGGCTTGAAGCAAGTATACTCCAGTAATGCCTCCTCCAAGGCAGCGCTTTCCTTATGTTAAGGCAATCTGTATTGACAATCTAGCCTGGTGATGTACTCAAATTCAGCTTTGTCCCTCTAAGCAGCTAAGGCTTCAATAAGCCCTCTTCTCTTTATTCAATGCAGGACCAGTTCTGGCCTAGAGGGCAGGGAGCTTTTTCTGCTGATGGCAAAAAAAAATCACTATCTTATGATTTGCATTGTCTTATGACAAGAAAGAAGTCGTCTCATATGTTAAGACTGTTCTCCTGGAAGGACAAGAATGTATGGTGAATATTTTTTAAAAGTAAACATTACTCTTTCTCCAAATATTTGCGACTGAAGGTACATGCAGCATGAATTTCAGGATCTCAAATGGATTTTGGACCTCTGGGATCCAAGACTGTTCTGTATGAGATTCAGGAGTTTATGTTGTTTTGGTACTTGTGGTCATTTCTTTTTGCTTTATATAGTAATCCCAGAAGCAAGCAATATACGCTTGAGTTGTGTTCCAAGAGATAGCATTCTACTGTCTTCTGATCATCTTGTCTTTCATGCTGTGAAGAAGGAATGGAAGAACGAATGAGGGAGTACTCTGTAGTTGCATACCTGCCATAGACTTGTATGGAGCAAAAGCCCTAGGCGCCAGCCGCTAGGACCCCGCAGAAGCCTTTCTGAGGCTCCCGATGGGGGCAGAAACTGTGCTTCTGGTTTCCCAGAAGCACAGTTTATAGCGTTGGAGAACCTCAGAGAGGCTTCCCTGACGTGGGCGGAGGTTGCACGAGGCTCTCTGCTGGTACTCTGACCTATTAACCATGAAAAGTCTGAATGGCAATCTCATGGAAATCTGGAATGAATCCTGAACTTATTGTTTCTTGGAGAAGAAATCATGTGAAACCTCTTTGTTATTTGTTTATTAGGGGACACAACCAGTGACAGTGACACTAGCTAGTTTTGAAAAGATCCATCTTTGAACTTTAACTGTAAAAAAAAAAATCAGATCAACTACTTAAGATCATTTTTGGCCCATTTTTTAAAATTAACCAATTTCTGCCCAGCCCACAGGTGTACACATTTGATCCCTGTTGCGTTTATACAACAGTGGGCAGAAATGGCTTAACTGATTCAATTGTACTTGCTGATAGTGTAAGCCAGTAGTATTCAAATTGGGGTGTCGCAATGCCCCAGCCTGAAGGCCCCGGCCTCTGCCCTGTAAGGGGCAGGGGGAAGGCAGTAATGCAATCCCCAGAATTGCATCACTTAGGGGGCTGCAGGGACTGGGATGCTCTCACCAGTCCATGCAGCAGCCTCCTTGGGGGAACCCTTCGTGAGCATCTGCAGGGCTCCCCATGTCTTCAAAAGTGAAAGTGGAGCGATAGTGCTCCACCTCCGCAAAACTGGAAGTAGAGTGCGATTGCTCCGCTTACACTTTCTGGAAGCTGGGGAAGCATCTGCAGGGCTCCCCGCACCCCAGGAAGACTGCTGCAGGGGCTGGTCAGTACATCCCAGTCCCTGCAGCCCCCCTTAGCGATACGATCCTGGGGATCACGTTGCTGCCTTCTCCCCACCCCCCACTGCCTCCCTCCCCTCCAAGGACGTACTGCAGTTTCCAAACTCCCAGAGAGTCTGAAAACAGCAGGTGTAAGCTGTCAAAAGCTGTCCTCCCATGATAAGAAGGTGGGTGGATAGCTCTGTGGAAAATATTGTGCTAGTCCTCTCGGCTCCCTGAAGACTCACTTCCTTCCCTTTTAAAAGCTCTGTTTATGGAGTAGCAGGGCCAAGCAAATGCCCACAGTACAACCTACTCTTATTTGACAGGCAGCTCTCATCAGCCACTGAAGCTGCCTGTCTCCACACATTACTAGGACACCACTTCCTTCCACATTTAATTCTCCTTAGTTTTCATTCTACACGTAATTCCCTAAATGAGTTTTGTTCTTCCCCCTAATTTCCATAATCTTCATACTTAATACCATTTTTAATTAACTGGTTTTTAGAATATATCAACACCTCCTATATACTCTAAGCTGACAATTCTGACTCGCTTCTATTATTTTGCTCCATGGCTACCTTTTGGGATAATCTGGGCCTTGTTTCACTTCTGCGATCTTTATTGAGGCAATTAGGTTAATAGATGTTTCAGTGGAACAAAGAAGCCAGTTGTACTTGACATGTGACTGGGAGGAGGACCCACTGTACTACACATTGCCTACATTCTTCGCTGGGACTGGCTTTCACAGAATGAATTGTACATACCTGGTCTACAATGTGTAGCACCAGCCATTTCATAATTCTTTTGACTGACACTGGCAATTTCTACACCAGCTGCTACAAAGGATATATGTTGATCCTCTATGTCACCATGCTGGCAAAGATAATCCATCATTCAATTAAATTTTTCATCTCTCATGATGAAAGTAAAGAGGCAACCACAGCCCCAAATCAGACTTATAGAGGTAAGAGTTTCTTTTCTTTAGGATATCCGTGTTTTTTTTGCTTTCTTCGGCTATTTCAGAGAAGACAATGATGAACCACTAAAGGGGACAGGAATGCTTACTGGAACTGGCTGCACGCATGGTCAGGATCTAATGACTAAATGAGATACGGATTGTTTTCTTCCAGTATGACTAATGGCCCAATCCTACCCCCTCCCCCATTGCCAGAACTAGTGGTGAAGTGTGCTTTCTGGCTGTTGCAAATGGCCTTCTGAAAGCGTGTGGAGTCAGAATGCTGGCAGTGAGGCCAGAGCAGCCCCACATGCAACAGCAACTCCGCAGAGACCTCACCACTTAGCCTCTCCTTACCTGTCTGCAGCAGAGTCTGTCTGGAGAGGAGGGAGGTTTTTCACTAGAATTTCCTCTGGAATAGCTCTTATTCTTATTACTATTCTTATTATTGGGACCAAATCCCAAACACTATTTGCTTCTTTACTGTGAGCTGCTCTGCATCAGTGTAACAGCAGAGAAAGGAGGGGATGGGAAGAGACATTGCTGCTTTCAGTTCCCAATTGGCATGACTGCTCCTGCTCTTCTTGCATCCTGGAGCATGCTGGAGCTGCAACGGGGCAGGGAGATAGGGGAAAAAAAAACCTCCCCAAATGACTGCTGTTTTTCCACTTTCCCAATGCCAAGATGGATAAGGGCAAGTTGTAGAGCTGGTCAAATGAGAGGGGTAGAATTTCTCCAAACCACCTCAGATGGGCTCAGCAAGTTACCAGAATTCTTTTCCAGTTGGTGGCAGCAATGACTTGGTTAATTTCTGAACAAATCTGGGATGAACATTGAGCAACTTGACTGCCTTTGCTTTTGACTACAGGTGTTATTGTGTTATCAGCTGCTTTTTAATTTGCTGCTCTTTCTCATTGGCTTGTTTTTTTCTGCTTTAGTGCTTGTAAACCACCTTGAGGCTGTGTTGCAAGAGGAGAGACAGAAATAACAGATGCAATGGCTAGACAGATTCCTCAGGAAGCAAAACATCATGGTGAAAGCCATTTGCTGATATTTTTATCCCTACCGTATGGTGGGATCCCTTATGGCAGGATACTGCCTCAGAACGCTGGAGTTCTATTTTTACCTAAAAGGATAACTGACATGAACATACACGTCCAATCCTTTTGTAAAGTTATCCAAACTTGTGATCTTCATATCTTGTGGCAAGGGGTTCCAGAAGTGTTAGACAGTATGCAATATAAATAAGAATATTCTAGACCTTGAATCAGTGGCCAAGCATTTCATTGCATGTTCCTGAGATAAGTGGAGAGAGAGAGAATAATTTTTGTGTGTATTGTCCAGTATATGGAATATCAAAGCAAACTGCAGGTGAGGGTGGAACTGTTCAAATAAGCAAAGCAGTGACAATGATCAAGAATGAACAGGAACAGGAGATGAGTTTGGTTCCTGCTGTCTTGGCAGGAATCAGTGTAAGCCATATTTCTCAACCCTGTTGTCTTGTGTGCTCCCTGGGACATTTGGTGGGAAACTGGACTAGATGGGCCTTTGGCCTGATCCAGCAGGGCTCTTCTTATGTCTGAACAAAGAAAACTCCAACTTCTCATTTACCACTCTTAACGCAAAACTAGAAATGTATTTATTGACTTAAAATATTTATATCCTAACTTTTCCTTCCCTATCAGAGGTACTGTACCCATCTTGGGCTTAGAATAATTTTTTTCCTACATATTAGTAGTCCTGTTCCCAGCTTAAAGAAAAAAAAAAATCAGTTAAGGAGCAGCAGCAGCTGTAGGTGGTGATAATTGATCTTGGCCTGTTGCTTCTGTTTTCTTCTCCTTTGCCTCATAAAAATGACAAACTGTGCCCTTGGGAGAACCTCAGGTTATTGTCATAGGTGTGAATATTCTGTGCTGGTGCCACTAGAGTCCCTTTCTGCTATACAGACAGGCAGGGTGCTTAGGATGTGAACCACTTTCAGAGAGCACATCAAATCACTGACCTTTCCAAAGTCCTTCAACAGAGGAGAGTCAAGGCTTCAACATTTTGAAAAGAGAAGTGTTCCACTCTTCAGTAATATCATGAACTAAAAATGTTTGGAAAATTGCAGGTCTTTGTGTGAGATTAGGGTTTCTAGAGTGAAATAAAAAACGTTATCTGTTCCATAGGGCATCGCAGAGCCAATTATGGCTATTCTATGGAACATAGGGCAGTGATTGCCAATTCCCTAACCACAATGCAGTTTCCTAGAGTAAATAGGATGCCTGGAAGTCCCTGTGCATTTTCTTTGTTAATTGGCAAAAATGTTCTTACAAGCCATTGGATATAACTGCAAGGAAATTCAGGTGAACAGGGACATAAGATGAAATCTTAGAAGAAGACAAAGAGAAAGAAGAAAGCTGAGAGTAAAGTCATTTGCCTGAGCACACCACAAATTATCATGCATGACAGAGGCATGGATTTAAGCTAGGCCATTAATAAGTCACACAATTGCAGCCAGGAGAAGACCAAATTCTCCCCCCCCCCACATGTGAGTATCTGCCAGGAGGAAGTGGTGAGAGAGCATGGACTCCCCAGATTAATGGGTGAAACTACTCTCACTCCAAGCATTGATCTATCTAAGGATGGTTTGAGCTTTTCACAGTCAACCCCAAAGAGTTGAGGCACCTGGACTGTGCAGATTCCCACAGCTAGAAAGCACTTGAGATTGCCCTTCCTAATCCAAGCCAGAATGCTCACCAGCCAGCCTCACCAAGCCAGAAAACATCCTACGGTCAGTATTGGCTTATCCACTGACTTTCCTTACCTTAGAGTGCATTCTAACCAGCCAATGTATAACTCCCATGCTGTCCCATCAAGCTCCCTTTCCAAACTTTAGAAACCTTATATCCTTATAACCTTATAAAAGCTAAGGCTACTTAGCTTCCCTTATCCCCCAAATAGCAATAACTATATGTTATTGGTGAACCCCGTCACCTCTGTGAAGGCAATCACTGCTTGGCTTGCCTGTTCAAGCTTCAGGGGTTCTCCTTCCTCTCCCTTCCTTCAGTTAGCAGGATCTCCAGCTGCTGCACCTTGGTTCTCCACCATCTTGTAGTTCATCAGCCACACAACAGTCCCCAACAATCTCTGGTACCTGCACTGTAGCAGGCCTGCCTGCTTCTCCCTTTCTTCTACCCCCACACTCTCTGACACCTTCAAAGCTTCATTATCCCTAATAGGTTACAGCTGTAAATCACACTCATTGCAAGCAAAAGTTCTGGTGCTACTTCCCAGACCTGTCAACACAAGGGGCCACTGTTGACACCACACACTGTCTCCTCGGAGGAATCTTCCACATTTCCACTGCTATTGCCTGCAAGACACCTGCCTAAAGTGACCAAAAGAGAATTAAAATGATTATCTGCTGGTTTTAGAGGTTGGCTACCTCAGAATGCCAGATGCAAGATAACAGGAACAGGCAACAGGAAGCAGATAACCTATTGCCTTGTGTGCTCCCTGAGGCATCTGGTGGGCCACTGTGAGATACAGGAAGTTGAATTGGATGGAACTTGGCCCTGATCTCTTCTTCTCTTCTTCTGCTCTTATGAATAGTAGGAATTGAAATAACTAATAAAGAGCCAAGCCACCAATGGTCAGTCTGGGGTAGGTCAAAAAACAGCCAACCAGACTAACAGCAAAAAGCTCTACCTGGCTCCCTGAAAGCACAACCAGCTAATTTCAGACTGTACCCAGGAAGGGATGGGTAGGAGTCAGAACTCCAGGACCAGACTGAAGTGAGGACCAGACTGAGGACACTGAATGCCTGGTGACTCCCACCCCCTTACAATAAATAGTCAGTCAGGTGCTAGAATTTTCACACTTCTGCCCCAGTTGACATGGGAGTACTGGATGGACAAGAATGGCTGGTGTGAGACAAGCATGCACCACCAAAGTCTAACCATAAGCGTTTCAGAAATTAAAAATCTTCCCTCCTTTTCAAACACACCTAGCCCTGCGGTTCTGAAACTCTCCGGGAGTTTGAGGACTGCAGTAAGTTATTGCTTGGGAGCGGGCAAGACAGTGGGGGGATGGCAGTGACGTGATCCCCAGGATCATATCGCTAAGTGGGCTGCAGGGACTGGTGTTTGCTTACCAATCCCTGCAGCAGCCTCCCGGGGGTGCGGGCAGCCCTGTGCGACTGTTCGCAGGGCTCCCCAAAGCTTAGAAAGTGAAAGTGGAGTGATTGCGCCCTGCCTCTGCAAAACTGGAAGTGGAGCGCAATTGCTCCTTTTTCACTTTCTAAGCTTCGGGGCGCCCTGCGAACAGTCGCACAGGGCTGCCCGCACCCCCGGGAGGCTGCTGCAGGGACTGGTAAGCAAATGCCAGTCCCTGCAGCCCCCTTAGTGACGTGATCATGGGGATCAGGTTGCTGCCTTTCCTTACCCCTTAAGGGGCAGAGACCAGGTCCTCAGGCTGGGGCATCGCGATGCCCTAGTTTGAGAAGCCCTGATCTAGCCTGATCGCCTGAATGTATTGCTAGTTTAATTAGGAACTAGCTTTCTAAGAGATTAAAACTAACTTTTTTCTGGTTGCTCCAAGATTATTGTTGTTTGTCACAAGCAGTCAGAGCTATTTACAAGACTGAGAAATCCCATAGGACTCAGTGGGTCTTACTTCTGAGTAAATGTGATTAGGACTCTTTTTTTTCTTTTCTGGTGTGCATTTGAACCTTTACAAATGCCCCTGAAGGTAAGCAAGATGGTAACAAGGAATGACAATTCAGCACTTGAATTCTTGAGTTCTAATTATGTAGTAAATAATGAAGCTTTGATTACTTTTCTTTCTGAAGGGAAACACACACACACACACATTCACGCTGACATTGGTTACAAGCTGGAGCTTCTTGACAAGCCGAGCTGAAAAGCACACATTGTGTTTCTTTAAAGCCAGTTATATATCAAGAAAACAGAATGTCTAGACAAAGTGTCTAAACACATTTATTAGCTAATTAAATTTACTTGGTTGGCATTTCTCATCTACTTGGATAGTTGCTAAGCAATTGCTTTCTCATTTTTAACATGTCATATTTTGATGTTCAATTTGATTGTTGTGAAAGTATCTTTTTTCCTGTTTGTGAATCTATTCACCATTTTTTAGATTTTATGTTGCCTTTTTATGGAGGGTGGAAGAACCAAGACCCTCCATGGCAGCATCCCATACTGAACTCCCACTAAGAATTCAGTTGAAATAAACAAATGTTGCAGATCAATAAGTTCCAGTTTTACTGAATGTTTACTGTTTTACTGCATGTACTTGTTGGTGGGGTGTGGCTGATTTCTTCATGATTGTATTTAATGTGAGATGACTCATGTCAGCACCTTGCCTGGTGTATAGCTAACAAAAAGACTTATTCTTTCTAATGTTTTTATAGTCTGTTTTTATGATATATGTTAATATGCTTTTATTTGTTTTTAAATTATGTTTTTAATCTGTTTTAACCTGTTGTAAGCCGCCTTGAGTCCCTTCGGGGAGAAAGGCGGGGTAAAAACAAAGTTATTATTTTATTATTATTAATGTTTGTTGATGCAAATTGTTACTGCTGCATCCTATGGTGTGGGGGCAGTTGCGGAGGTCTCCTCTAGGTAAGGGAACAATTGTTGCTTTAACCAGGGGTATGCAGTGCAGTCTTGTCTATTCAGACCTGTGACAGCTATTTTGCTGTTGCAAGTCTGCATTGACCCATGCTGCAGGATCAGGCCCGGGAAGAGGGTTAAGATAGCAGCAGAACCACCACTGCTAATCCTGCCCCCCTCCCAGGCTCAACCCATCCACCCCTGACCCCTCCCCAACTCTGTTTTGCCCTCCCACCATCCCTTCTGCCTCTCCTGCTGACGTACCTCCGCTGGTGATCGGCAAGAGATGTGATGACGGGGATGTATGGAGGCGCAAGCCTTCCCACCAGCACTGCCGGAATTGTGCTGTGTTGCATGCTAACGGAGCATCATTTGAGACTTACTTTATGTCGTGATGATGACCAGTAAGTTTAAGATGTGGACTGTTAGTCATTTTTTTTTAAATAAACCATGAATATGTATGAGCAACAATGCACAATCCCTACATCCAAGCAGATGCATCACGGATGTTCTTAGAATTAGTCCCACCCCATTCTGCACCATCAGATGCTTGAGTCTAGTGAGGCCAGTGGCGTCACTAGGGTTCACGTCACCTGGTGCGGGAGGCCAGCACATCACCCCCATGCAGTGGGTGGGGCAACACAGCAGGTGGTGGGCATGGTGATCTACCCTCGCCCTGCCCCCACTGATTTTTTGACTGTACCTTTTGACAGAATAAAGATATTTCCGCGTAGTTTGTTTCACTGCATTCCGCATGAAATTACACATTGATTCATATATAACACAATGGTATTGTTTTTACAAACTGTGATTTTAGTGATTTTGGTCACTAGTGGTGTCACCTCCCCCCAGGGTGTCAACTTCCTAACACCTTATTGGAGCAGTTCTTAAACTTTTAGCACTGGGACCCACTTTTCAGAATGACAATCTGTCCAGGACCCATCATAAAACAAATTAAAATAAATAATTATAAATAGTTAAACTAAAGTAAAACAAATAATTAAATAAGGGGAAGCCAGCCCTGTTCCGCCAAGTGAATTTTCTCTGTAGGCTGCCTGCAATAACACCTCCCCCCCCCCCCCAAAAAAAAAAAAAAATCAGTAAGATTTTCACCCCTACCCAGTACCCAGTTCAATGTAAGTTCTTGTATTTGAAGCATATCACTATCAGGACCCACCTGGCTTTACAAGTCTGAGAGCCCAATCCTGGGCCTGTCTACTCAGAAGTAAGTCCCGTTATAGTGCATATTCAATTGTGCAAATGCTGCTCTGTGATATACAGTATAACAACATCCAGTGCTCAGTTTCAGTCAAAGGAGGAGACTGCAATCCCACACACCCTTACTTGGGAGTAAGTTTAGTTGAATACATTGAGGCTGACTCCTAAGTAAGCATGCATAGAATTGCATTGTAACCCTTGTGGTACTGCCCTGACACTGATCCTGCTGGGATGCAATATTACAGAGAGGCAGGCATTACCAGGCTTCTGCCCTTCTCCAGCTTCTGACTCTTGAGATATCCCCCCCTTGTTTGTTTGTTTTGTTCTGTCTGTCTGGGGAGGGAAAGAAGGGGGGGGGGAGAGAAAAGGAAGTTTTAAAATGTAGAAAATGCTGGAGAAGGCAATAATACAGGCTGAGGGAGGAAAGGGGAGAAGCCCAAGGATGAGGCAAATTTGCTGTGGGCTGTGTCTCCTGTCCCAGACACAGAGAGCATCAGGGCTACAACCAGCTCAGACCTTTGCTCCCATCTTTGTGCAGTTGGTAAGCCATATGGGATCTGCACCTCCTACTTTTGCAGAGGTTATTTCAAATTTCTAGTGGTTGCCTTTTTTGGTCAACAGACTTTTTTGCACCCCTCTATGATGGGGGGGGGGAGGAAATCCTCACCTTCCCATCATCACTGTCTTTGTCCTCTCTCTGGGCTTCTCAGTGCAGCCTGGAGTTGGGGCACCTCCAGCCACCCAGGCTCAGTCTAGCCACCCAGAAAATGGGTAGTTCCAACCCCCCCCCCCCAAAAAAAAAAAACACAGGGGACAAAGGCAGAACTGAGCCCTCCTTTCCAAACAGGCAACTCACTGGGTGTGCAGGAAGCAGGCTTTGTTTTTAAAGGGACAGCAGCCCTTCCACACTTTCCTGGGAGTTATCCCCATTGACTGTAATGTGACTTACTCCTGAGTAGACATGCAGAGGATTGGGCTCTAGGGAGCTACCTGCATGCCACGTGGAGGCTCCCTGCAAAACCTAGTGCTTTGCCCCCCTCTAGCTACGTCACTGGACCAGCCTCTCCCGTTTGCAGAGGGAGGGGAGGCATGGTGCAGCCAACCAAAGGCTTGCCCTGCTGCGCCTCCGACCCCTGCTAGGCAGCGTTGGCTTGTTAGATGCTCATTTTCCTTCGAGGCATGAATTTGCAGACGGTGCCTGGTGGAGGGGGCCATCCTGCCTGGCAGGGCGGCGATGTGAGCTTCAGAAAAGCAGGGGATGGCAACAGCCAGCCAGTCCCTCTGTGCCTGGGCTGGGGAGGCACCTTCTCAGTGCCCTGTGGAGGCGTGGAGAAGCCTGGCTGCATAGTTGGTGCATCACCTGGTGTGGCCTGCACCCCCCCCCACCCCCTAGTGATGCCACTGCATGAGGTCTGGATATTTCATAACTAGAGGCAAACAATTCCAAAGCAAACATGCAGCTCAACCCTACACCTATAGTCAAAACTTCCAATATTGGCAATAGGTGAATGATGATAGGAAAGCAGAATAGCAACAAAGTCCACAGCCAAATCTTGCACTCTATGGTTATCATTGATTCAGTCCCTGTACCGTTAGTATATGTAAAGGTCTGGAGAGCATGGAACAATGGTTGGAAATTCTAACTGTAAGTACATTTGTCACACATGCCAGCCCTTTAACCTTAATACTATATACAGGTGCAACCTATTTATCCATGGATTTTTTATCTGCGGATTTGACTCAATGCAAAAGGGGGGGGGGGAACTGAAAGTCCAAACAACTTTGCCTCCTTTGCCCTGTGCTGGTCTGCTCCATTTCAAGGCAGCCTAAAACACTGCAAAAAGGCTCCACCCCAACCAGGCAGGGAAATAGCCCTGGAGCCATAGAAGAGATTCCCCTTGGGAAGGAACAGTAACACTCCTGGAGCCCCTGAGCCAGCAAGGAGGATGAAGAGGGGAAGGGGGGCAGAAAACCTCTGTAGCCAGAGCACGTGCAGCAAGGTGGAGCTCTCTCTCTCTCTCTCTCTCACACACACACACACACACACACACACACACACACACACACACACACACACACGTGCGGTAGCAACTGAGAGGATTGCTTTCCCAGGGAGTGTTTCCCAATTCCCCCCCCCCTTCAAACCGAGATGCTGAAGGCTCTCGCTCCAGCCTTTGGAAACAAAATTGCCCAACAAGCAAGTCTTCCCAGCAAGCAAAGCATGAGATTTAGGCTATAATCCTCTCCACACTTTTCTGGGAGTAAGGCCCATTGACTACAGTGGGGCTTACTTCTGAGTAGAAATGCATAGGACTGGACTCTTAAAAGCTCAGCATCCTACCTGTGAAAGAAGTGGGGACAGCTGGCAGCGGGAGGGCTGAGTACTGAGAGGAGGAGGGGGAGGCGAAGGAACAGAGGGGAAGGGATTGATAACAGCTGCCTTAGTTTCCTTTCAGCCCCAAGTGTCAGGCTGCAGCTTATTTGCTTAACTCTATGAAATTTAACACAACACGGTTTTTGTTAATTTGGGTCACGGAATGGAACTCACTCATATAAATAGGCTCCACCTGTAGTCTGAAGAAATTGTGGTTTTTTTCCCATTGAGAAATGCAAAATGAGTAGGTATCAGTGAGCTGGTTCCTGCTTGTGTTGAATTGTTTCAGAAATTAGCTGACCTATTTTCCTGAAAAATCATAAAGTAGTTTGACTTATTTCCAAAGCAAATCCAAATTTGTCTACTCCAATCCTCCAACTTATTCCTTATCCCCAGAATCCAATACCCTCCTTTTTATATTTAAGTGAAATTTACCTGTACAGGCCAGGGAATATGGCAGAAACCATGGGAAGAATGGAGAGCCAATATCTCCCTGCTGTGATTCTGCACAGTGTAGTCGCCCTTGGTAAAACCACATTATCCGAAAGCCATAATAGCCTTCTCTGAATTGCGTGGTAGGATCAAAAGTGGTAGGATGAAAAAGATCTGTTCCAGGGCTGGAATGGCATGACCACTCCCCCCTCCCAGAAAAAGGTAAGCATTTTGCCTGAAGGAATAGATGAGTGACAGCCCAATCCTAACCTGCCCTGGAGCAGGCCGGCCAGAGGGCCTGCCCTGCATCCAAGGCAGTGTTGGGGCAGAAAGCAGTGGAGCCCTAGGCAAGGAGAATCACTTCCTCTTTCCCAGTCCTGATTCACCCTCCTCCCTACCTTGTTGCTACCCTTTTCTGTCTACCCCCCCCCACTCTGTTCCACTCACCCTGCCTTCCTCCCATCCCTTACATGCTCTTACCTTTGGCAGTGGGCGTCCACTCCCAAAAGCAGCTAGTCTGCACTTTCCGGAAGTCACATTTTGTGCCTCTGATATATTCGTTCTGGTGGCACCACACACTTGTAGGATTGGGCCGTCAACATTATCTACTCTGACTGGTGGCATGGATTGCCAGGGTTCTTTGCCAGACCTAGCTGGATAATCTTGAACTACAAAGACACTAAAGAAATGCAGCTTAACCCTTTTCTAGTATAAAGAGTTTTGGCATACTTACCTGCCTGATCATGGTGTCCTGTTAATGCTACCCTTGTTAACGCATGGTGTCCTGTTAATGCTACCCTTGTTCCATTGGCCTCTGAATACTTGCTACAGTGTTTCTCATTAGCAAAACAGATACCCATACTGTTTAGAACAGGGGTGCTCAATAGGTGGATCGCGATCTACCGGTAGATCGCGAGGCAAAATGAGTAGATAGCGGAGCCCTGTCTCTCCAAACTGTTAATATGTCAGTTTCGTCTAGTGACTAGACGAAACTGACATATTTAGCTAACACTAAACTGACACTGAAACTGACATTTTAGCTGCTCTTCAGGCATGCAGCAACAAAACCGACAAAACTGACTAGACTCCAGCAGGGGCTCCATACATTAAAGGGGGTGTCTGTCAGATGCTTCCTTCCCCCCTGGTAGATCTCTGGGCCTTGCTGGGTTTCAAAGTAGCTCTCGAGCCAAAAAAGTGTGAGCACCCCTGGTTTAGAACTACACATTCCATGATTCCATATAGCTGTGTAAGAAACACATACATGCATGAGAAAGGTTGCTGCCTTTTTATTTAGCAAAGAGTGAATTGTATTCAGCAAACCAATGTGCATTTAGTACCTGGTGGAATTTAATTGAAGTGGGATTTTCTTTCCATGGACACTTGCTATTTAAGATTGTGAGATGAAGCTGAAAAAAATGTCCAAAAGGTTTTTTGCACATGCTTAGTGGAGTTTTTCATGAAATGTTACAGGTGAAATTAAACACTTGATGATTAACCCTCAAGCTTTTTAGTTTGCCCAGGTTTACTTATAGAGGGGGGAAAAGGTGATGCTCAACTGCTTCTCAAATCCAGAGTGATTTTCATCAAATAACCCCTTGCTACTTGAAAACTTGAGGGGTTTAATGCTTAATAGGCAAACTATCTCAAAGAAGGCAATATTCAAACTGTCATTGAGGAAGCCAGGTAAAACAAACATCTTTCAGAGAGGAAAAAATCTCCACAACAAGTACTTAAAAAGGAGTCATTATTGGGTTCCTCACTGTGTGATAGCCTATTGTGCTAGCATTCCATAATGCACACTAAAAAGCAATTAACACTTCTGAGTGCTCTGCAAAAATTTTATTAGTTCAGTGCCTCTTGAGGTTTTTTCAAATAATGCTGTTGTACTGAAGAACTCTTTGATGTGGCATTGTTTTCCTTTTCTTGCTCCAATCAAATAAAGTGATACCATTAAGAGGACATTGAATCCAGCAGTTTGTTTTCACTGCATCCACTTGTGAATTATTATATATAGAAAAAAGTTTCTATTCATTGTAGAAACTTTTCACTTATGGCCCAATCCTAGTGGGGCCAGGCACCAGTGGAATGTGCATTCCATTGCTGCTAACAGCTGTAAAGTAGTCAGCGCCAGCCGTGAAAGGTGTTCTGGCAGTATATCAACTTGTGTGTTGCTGGAGCACCATCAGGAAGGCCAGAGTGTTCCCAAATGCTCTGGAGGAGCCAGAAGAAGCCACCAGCCAAGGTAAAGTGGCAGGGGGCATGGAATAGGGTAGGGGGAGGGTGGAACAGGGTCGTGACAGGGGCTGGGGATGGGCTGGTATAGGAAGGGGGTGAGTTCAGCAGTGGTGGCTGCTGAATCTTAACCCCCTTCCTGGACCCGATCCAGTGGGATGGGTCCACGTGCACCAGCAATTTCACCAGCACAGGTCTAAATAGATACCCCGTGCTGGGAAGGCTTATCCCTCCCATCGCATTCCCCACCAAAGTACACTCCATTCTACCACTACAAAATACTCTTTTCATCTCCTGCTACTATATCTGAGATCCAGCTTTAGCAGATTTATTCCCATAGTGAGGGCTAATTGTTCTTGCAGGGTGATCATTAATTTAAGTGATCTGTCCCATTATTATGTCATTGCAATCATGGTGTGAGACAGGCCATCTGAGAGAACTGAGGCAACAGCGGAACCTCAGATTGTTGGTGATTGGGTCTGTACCATCTCTGTGAGGACTTGAACAGGTCCAGATACACTAGAAATGAAACACAGGCTTCAGTAGTTATTCTTGGTGGGATTTTTAAAAACTAGCTTGTTATAGTTGCTGTATGTTTTTCCAGTGTAAGGAAAAAATATAGTGAGCTATTGGGAGAAAACTTGTGTGTGCAACTTTCCACAATAGATAGCGCACAGTGTTTTTCCTTGCTTTCTTCTTGGGGACTATGGACATCTGATATGTATTTTTTTTCCTCTCCTAGTCCCTGAAAAGCAGACCAGAGGTAGAAAACATTGGTTTTGGGCTACATTGCCCAGTGGTTTATAGCAGAACAGTGCTGATAGAGCTTTTGCTTTTCCTATGTGGAGGCTGAGGACATTGTTGGTCTTTCTGTTTTTCTTCAGCTTCTTCATAAGAAAAAAAGAAGAGTAAAAAAAATCTCCTGAAAGCTTCCAAAGAGCAAAGGAATCAAGTTTGCTGTTTTTTCAGAAGAGGGAGAATGAAGCCAAAGAAGCTTATTCAAATATGAATATATTTTTTTTTCTACTTTCCTGTTTGTAGCAGATAGGTGTAGTCAAAGTAAATATCCCATCACAGCCCTTGGATAACACAGGCCAATACACATTTTGTTGCTTCCTTAAATGTTACACCAATTCCTGGGTATATTCGGGGTGCTGATTCCAAAAATGGTATCTGTTTTGCCTTATCACGTCTAGTTTTGGAGACACGGCATAGCCTCTTGAGTGAATGGTTCAATCAAGCAGCTTCCTCATGAGGAAGCCTACACCATGGCTTCCTCATGAGGAAGCTGCTTGAACCATTCACTAATGAGGCTATACTATATCTCTAATTATGTAAGAAAGGTGACTGTTTTCTTTGGGCTGGATCAGGCATTGGTTTTCCCCCAGTATTACACATTGCATGAATGGAATAGGGACATTCTTCGTCTTTCCACCCACCTAGAACGCTGCCCTTGTTACAGGTGCTATGACTACTGGAGCATACAGTCTTTGTGCATAGGACAAATCACGTAGTCCATTATGAGATTTTTTTTCCTGAGGAACAGACTGGGTCAGGGTTTCTCAAACTATGGGTAACTACCCATGTGGTGGGTCATGACTGATTGTGGGTGGGTCATGAAGCTGCAACTGATAGGCTGATAGCAGACAAGCAAAATGCATGGAGCCCTATGGAAAGTGAAACTGAGCCACATTGTGTGTTTACTCATGAGTCCATTAGTCCATTAGTGGCTTAGTCCATTGTGGTGGGCAGGCCAAGAGAAATCTGACACCACCAGAATGGTCTCAATTCAATGAGCACAGCCCCCCCTACAATACCTGAGAAGGAAGTCTCTCCCTCCAAGCTGACAAATGTATTGAGCCCTATGGAGAGCGAAACTAGCCACATGTTTACTCAAGAGTAAGCAGCCATGCCTTGGCTTTGTGGAAAATCAGACTAAGGGAAGTGTAAGGCTACCACAATGGTCCCAATGCTATGTACAAGGAGCTCAACAAGTGCTCCAGAAGGCAGCATCCCCACCATAGTACAGTAAACAGAGGCTTGAGCTGGTAAGACTTTTCTTCTTCTTTCGTCTTGTAAAGCTAGGTGGGTCCTGATGGTGTGTAATTTTTAAAAGTAGGTCCCAGTGCTAACAGGTTTGGAACCACTGCTTGATTGGAAAGGTGGTTGTCTTTTACAGATTCCTCTGCCCCTCCCCACAGTGAAGCTTCATTTTCTCTCCTCATCACTCTGGAGTTTTAATGCGACAGCATTAAACATAGAGGGAAGCTTTGAATCTCAGTCCAGGCTAATTATTTAATTATTTGTTTTGTTTTAATTTAATTATTTCTAAGTATTTGTTTTAATTTGATTATTTATTTATAGCCTGCCTATCTAAGCAAAATTGCACAATTTCGGGGCTTGCCACGGTCAGTTTCCGGGCTTGCTACTGCTGGCAGTGGGGGTGGATCAGGATGGGCATCTGGTTGGGATGGGATGGATTGGGGAAGGAATGAGGCAGATCATGGCAGAGCAGTGTACACTGGCTGCAATCCTAACCACACTTTCCTGGGAGTAAGTCCCACTGAACTCAATAGGACTTCAGAACAGAACTGCAGAGGATTGTGCCCACGGATTCCTATGCCCCTATCCTGGGCCTGATACACTCCCAGAAGGTTTTTCAAAGCTATGCCAGCAAAAGAGCATAGCTTTTCCGTTGCTTACTTTTCCCAGGCAGCCTGGTCCCCAGGTGGCCCACAGGCTGCAGCTGACTCTACTTCAGTGACCCTGAACCCATGACAGGATCGGGCTGTTGACTGATCTATTAACAACTAATTTAAAAGAATTGAAGCTTCCATGTTGTGTAACATTATCTTGCAGGTTAAGATGTTCAGATTATTTTTTAAATCAAAGATCAGTGTTGATTTTTAGACTCCGTTTACTTACCTGTGTTTCATGAGTGGAGCCAGCAACTTGAATAGCCTACTTGTAAACTTTGGCTTATAAAATTACGTGAGGAGTTAGTTATATGTCATGTCGGCTGTATGCTTTGAAGCAAGTGTAGCTGTGTCTTTCTTACATTCCTAGTAGGATGATCTGCTTTTCAGAACAAAAAGGTGAAGTCACTGAATATATTATTTGGATTATAAGGATTTCTACCTTACTGGGGTGATGCATGTTGCAGACCCGTAGGCACTCAGAAGCCTCCTGTAAGCAGAATAAGCAAAATGCATATTGTTTCTGGAAATATAACCACAAGAGAAAAGTTATTAGTGTACACCAAAAACAAGATACATTTCCAGTCATAAAGATGTGTTGTTTCTTGACAAGTAGACATGCAATTGCCAAATCTGGGTTTGCAAAGTGTAATGTGTGAGACAATCTTGAGCTAGTCGGAGGAGTTAGTGGTGTCTGGGTCTCCAAGAGTAATTTTATCAGTTTCTTTTGGACCCCTTCCCAAACAGAGCGGGGAAGGGTGGTGACAAGGGTGGGCAGAACAGGGGTGGGGAGGGGGCAAAACAGGGCAGAGGTGGCCAGTGACATCTGAAAAGTCTTTGGAGCCCAGGTCTACTGGGCTTCCCAATGCAGAGCCCAGGTCTACCTGCCCATGCAGCACTGGCAACTAGATGCGGTAATACAGAAAAACAAATGCTCTCCTAAATCTCTCTAAAATCTTTTAAATATAGAAAATCATTGCAGAAATTAGTATCATTGTATTTAGGCTCACACTAGAATGGAAAGTGTCCTGTGCGTACCAAAACTTGCTTCTGCAGCAGCTGTAGTCTTGAGGCTGTGTCCCTGAGCTCCTATACACTCCTTCATGGCAAGTGGATCTACATGCTAAAGAGCTACTGCAGCAGGCCACTTTACTCCCAGATATGACACTGTGGCGTGGTGTGTATGCATTCCTAGGCCCAGCGCATATGGCTTTCAGTTAGCAACAGCAGCTATGCACCCAGCATCCCATGTGGGCAAATGAGATAGGAAAATATGATCCCACGAAATTTCAGGGTCCCCTTCTTTGGCTTCTGGGCCCCTTTTTTGACCCTGGGTCCAGGTACAAATTACCCCCTTTACCCCCCTCTCATGGGCCCTGAGTGATGTGTCCTCTTAGAATGAAGCTCAGGTTCTCAAAAAGTTGCGTTTTGCTCTGAATTCCATTTAAGAACTGGGCTATATCCCTCTGAGTACAAAAGCCTACCATCATGAAAGTAATTTGTAGTGTTTGGTTTACAGCAAGGAATACCTCTATCATAACAGTAGTAGTAGCAGTAACAGCATTTCCAGCTATTTATAATTTCTTCTGACTGGGACTCGGGGGAGAGGGCAGCCTGGCAGATAGTTTTGCTGCAGTACCAGAATGGATGTAGCTCTCTGATATGCTTTTTCTTTTTCTTTTGCATAATAAAATAATAATCATATAGAAAAGGACAGACTTTATTTTCCTCTGCTTAGAAAAAAATTGATCATGAAGATTTCCTCATTTTAAAATATATATTGAAAGAGGAATGATCATAGCTAACGAAGCTGTCTCCGAGATTGCTTATTGGTGGAATTTCATTATGTGCTGGGTTAGAGACAAGAACATCAGCAGGGAATTAATCTAGTAGAAAGCCCAGCAGACAACTTCAGCTATGCAAATAACAAAGTCACAGTGAAGAAAGAATGGGAGGGGGGAAAGAAAATGGATCAAAAAAAGATAGAATCCTAAGTATTTGGAGGCAAAATGTATGACAATGACACAGTCAGATATAGAAGATCCATATTTAGAACATCCTCAAGAGAACGACTCCAGAGTAGCTCAAACTTCACATGTAAGAACTAATTACCTTCTTGACATTTCATAGCCTGTGATCAAATGTTCAGACAGTGAGTAAAAATCAGTATTGACAGAGCCTCCATGAGTTGTATCTGGAAACACACAATTTACTCTGGGGGAAGAATGTAATCTTGGGGACTGAGAGAGATGTCAGACTCTTAAGTATCATGGAAGAGAAAAACAGAAACAGCAGTATTGGTCTTGCCAAATAAAGGGGGAGGAATATGCATTGGGATGATGGTAAACCTTAAAGGAAAAAAAACCCTAGGAAAAAGGGAGGGGAGAGAGAGAGAGAGAGCAGTTCTAAGGAAGAAGTAAAGCAGTGGAGAAATGTGTGTATCATGAACAGGTAAAATATAGGTCCAAGTTTGAATCCATATTGAGAGTTGCAACTGCTTCTTTACAGCTGATGAGAAAAGAGGTAATTAGCTTAAGAAAGGAAGTGTTTGTTATCTGCTTCTTAGTGGCCAGGGGAAGCAAGTAGCCAATCACAGAACGGAGCACTTCTTGCTAGCTCAAGAATGCATTAATCAAGGAAGATTCCCTGCAGCTGTATAGTTCTGGTTGGGAGGGGTAAGAGCAGTGACAGCAGCCTGTTAACCAGCCCTTCTAAAAGTTTTGGACCATCCTGCACCCTAGTTGGACCTGGTTCAGATCATCCTGCATCATGGTGAAGGTGTAATTAACATAAGAGGATAAAAAAGGACCCTCAGAGTGTGTGGTGTGCTTCCCTTGGGCAGTGAGTCATAGGTGCTGCCCGTTTCTTAGGCTGAGTTTGCCATCATGGGTGCCTGCCTGGCCCTACAGGTAGCTTGGGAGCTATTTGTTGGTTGAGCTACTAAGAAAAGTCTTAAGTTACAGTCCAGAGCCTTGAGGTCAGGGTCTGAGTTGGAGGGAGCCCCAGGAACTCTAAGGGCTTCAGAGTCCCTGAGCTACTGGTTTATTCAGGGTGGTGGCAGTCCTACCAAGATTTGGAACTCAGTAATTTGGTTTAATTGGCTAAAAACTGTGTCTTGCTATCTTCAGATACATTGGGCCCCCTTGAGATTTCAAGGGATGGAAGAACTATAACCAAGAACTGTAGGCTTGACACTTAAACTGAGATTTAGACCCCTTAAGTACCTGGCCTACTAAAAACCTAAATTGGGCATGGTGACCCCTGGACTGCTGTCAGTTGGGACAGCGGTACCAGGGACAGTAAAGCCTAAGTGAGTTGGTGAGAAGAAAGGAATGAACATGTTAGACAGTGAATAATATAACGAGATTAGGGAAGAGATACTGAGATTATTAACAGCATCAAATGCAAAAAAAGAAAAGGAAAAAAATCAAAGTTACCCAAAACTGGATAAAAGTTTGAGGCCAACAAAGAGGCATGGATAGAGTTCAGTACCCGCAGATTTGACCCAGCTTGGGTGTCAGATCTAGCACTGGAAGGCCCCACCTTACCTCTGGGCCTCAGAACACCTCTGGACACAACCAGAAGGTATTTTCAGTCATGTCTGGAGGTCTTCTAATGGCCCACCTGCAGACTCAATTATCCATGGGTTTCAGTATCCATGGGAGGTCCAGGAGTGGATACCAAGGGCCAACCTGTACAAGCTCTCCAAGTGTAGCTGATCTATGCTATGTCCTCAGGATTTTTAAGGGTTCCAGCCACTGGGTGACTTTGAAAATGAACCCGAGTGCAGTTACTCACATAGAGATGTGCACAGGAGTCCCCATTATGTCTTCCTGTTAATATTTCCCCACATTTTAGTCCTCAACTTTTTGAGAAACCAAATGTAAACATTCCCCACACTTAAGCCAAGCCATTGATATTCCTGAATTCATTTTTCTCCCCACATCCTCCAAGCTGTTAAAGGGGCAGGAAAATAAATCATGTTGATGAAAAGGGTTACTTTGGGGACCAGGCTTTAATTTTGTGATTTTATTTGCAGTACTGTAGTAAGTGTAGGAGAAGGATTCTTATTAAGGGTAGAGCTCAAATAAGTTTGTTTGAAACAGTGAGGTGTGAGAAGCACTCGTGTAATGTGCAGAGTGCCTTTCAGCAAACCATGATTTAGCATTCTTACTAGCAATATTGTTTTGGGTCATCTATTTCATTTTTTAAAACATGCTGTTGTTGATGTAAACTTCAGTGTGAGAATTACTGGTTCAAAATGGATGTTGGTGCTGGATTATTGTGAATAGATATGGGGCAGGGTTTGTACATTTTCAGGACTGCGTGCTTCATTATACAACTTTACTGCATTGTTTCTTCAATGTTGGTCATGGGTGTACATTTGTCCCCATTAATCCCTATTTACATTATTTCTTATGGGAGGCGAAATTCCCCTTTAATGTGTAGTTTTGGTCCTTAACCCCAACTCATAGAGAGGCACAACTGCACCCAGGTATAGCAGAACAGGTGAAGCATCCTCTTGTCCTGTCTTCCAGCATGACCATTTAGACAAGCAGTAGACGTGTTTCCTGTAAGGTGGTAATAGCACAGAGAATGTGTTCCAAAGCTCCGTAGGATTCTGGTGTAATCATGTAAAGCTGTCTGTGAGCAGAAGAAGCCACATAAAGCTCTTTGTAAGCAGGAGGAGGTCTCTTCTGTTCAGCAGAGAAAGGAGCAGCCTCTATTCATACTCAGAACCTAGCCCTGGCATAAAGCAGGATGGAGCAGTCACCTTGGAGGCCTGTCCAGAATGGCACCATTTGCTTCCTTCTGCCTCCATTTCTGTTTTTATATTAAAATCTCATTTTATTGTAAACTAAAAAAAAAAGCTGCCTTAGGGCTACCTGTGAAAAGTGGGATAAAAATGGAAAATATTTATCATTGGAAATGTATAGAGATTGGTGTCTTTTCTGACTTCTTTTCAGGTATCTGTTGTCATAATCTCAATCCTCTTTTTCCTCTAGTAGAATATTCCACAGTGCTGCACTGTCATCAGCAGACATGAATAAAGTTCTTGTGTCATGTCAAACTTCATGCAGAAGTTCTTGTGTCTTTCTGCATGCAACCA
Organism: Tiliqua scincoides; assembly: GCF_035046505.1. Lineage (NCBI taxonomy): Eukaryota > Metazoa > Chordata > Lepidosauria > Squamata > Scincidae > Tiliqua > Tiliqua scincoides. Next base: position 229,507,866 of record NC_089822.1, on the reverse strand, counting down.
AATTCCTTTTCCCCATAATTTTAGATACAGGCAGTCCAACCTTGTCTATCTCTCCCCCCCCCCCCCGCGCTGATGCAGCAGTACCAATGGGGCACATGCTTCATTCTTCAGGACAGTTTTGGGTCAAACATTTCAAGTGCTTGGACAACTAGCCTTAGTGACTGGCTGCTTCATTGGGCTGAGGGCTATGAAACAATTTGAAATGTGTCATATACACAGCATTTTGATATATGATATCCCATCTCTGGTGGTACTAGTCACTTGGCCAAAATAAGAATTTCTGTTCCATGCTTTTTAGATGAGTAGGATTGAATATGAGAACTGGCCAAACTACATTTAGCTTGGAAGTCAGCTGGAACTTGTAATTAGCAAATAAGGAACAAGATTTTATAGCAACAGTGTTGCACAATTTTGTAACATTGTTTACCTTGCCATTTTTATTTATTTTGTTCCTCATGTTTGCTCTTAGAATACACATTCAGAAATGGATACTGGTCACAGCTTTAGACCTTATGACAACGGCCACTCAACAGGGAGATGAATTTTTAACTGGTTGCCAGGTTTTGACCAAAGAAAGGGTTGGGCTTCCAGCCTTTTGTGTAGAGCTATGATCTTGTAACTGGCTGCCTACTTGAACACATTTATTTCTTGTGTCACTCTTCTGTTTTATGGTTATTAAAATGTACCCATTACTTGGAATCCAATTGGGAAAAGTTCTTGATGCTTGTAAGTTGTCCTTATGATTGTGAGTAGTTTGTTTCTATGGAGCTGTACATCTCTCACCAGAGTCAAAATAGTGCTTTACTGATTATTTGTAATATCTCCAAAGACATAAGCTAAAATCATTCCATATTATTTACCAATTAGTAAATTTGGTTTGGGTTTTTTGGGGGGCTTTTTATTGATTCACTCTGTGTAAAGCCAAACTAGAATATAAAACTATTTGATAACATTGGTTTTAGAATATAACCTCTCTTTGAAGGAATGACTTGAAAGTATTGGCCAGTTCATAGCTGTGTAGGCACTGTGTGCTCTTGCCAATAGAATCAGCCCAGCATTTTTACACTTTAATGTGCTAGAAGTAATCCTGCTAAGCTGCAGGCATTTTCCATGTTCCTTATAGACAGTGATTTAAAAGCACTGGAACATAAAGCAAATTCCCAGGAGTTCTCAGAGTGCTAGACAGATGAGACTGCTTTCATAGCAATTATTAAGCTTCCAGGAAGAATGAAAAGAAGTCGGTGAGATTCTGAAGACATAAGTGCCTGTTGCTTTTTTTCCCTTCAGACTAGTTTGTGTTATTGAAGAGATTAATTGATGAAGGCAATAAAATACTGAATAAAGGTTTTGAAAGACCTGTTCCAATGATGTCATAATGAGCTCCCCTAAATCAGGGGATAATGTTTTCAAAAATGTAACTGAAGCAAAATCATGAGGATCAGATTGGTTGATGATGATTCAAATTCCTGTGCTGCCATGAAGTGTTCCAGAGAGATTCCACGAAGAACTGACTCCTCTTGTTGGACTCCTTCATACCCAGTCAACACAGTGGCCCAATCCACAGCAACAATCCTGTTTTCTCACAATGAGGATTAAGCCTGCTAGCACCTTGTGTGCTAGCAGCTCATTGCCCCGCCCTGCCTCTTGCAGGCAGGCTGAGGGGCATGCTGCCCACACTGTCTGCTGAGGTGGGGACTGAGCCTGCATGGGCAAATTCTGCTTGCTTGAGCTCAGTCCGGGAGCTGCTGCGACCTCACCTGCCCTCCCTTGGCTCTGTTTGAGCTTAGCTGGTCGCTTTTACAGGGCTGAGTAGGAATTTTTTCCTACCTTGATTGGCCGCGGTGGCAGTTTTTTCACCTACCCTGGACTGCTGTCTTTGGGAAGGGCTTGGTTAGGTTTGCCCCTTTAACTGGTCACTTGGCATGATATGTATGGGGTGGGGTAGGTAGGGCAACTTGGTGTCCATCCAGGGCAGCAAAGTCAGGGGGTGAGTCAGAACCACTCAATGATGCCTATCCGGCTTAAAGAGGCAGACTGGCAAACCCCCTTGACTAGTCTGGCTACACTCACATGGTTTGCCCTGCAGGCCAGCTGCCCTGCCCTTTTGGGGGTGTTGTTGACAGGCTGTACTCAGGCGTTTGACTTACAACAGCCCAAGTCACTTGGTTCACCCTTGAGTCCTGGGGGAAGTAGATGGCTAGGTCCCCAAGTTTTAGGACCTTGCACATTGGGAGGGCTAGCCCCCTTTTCCCCATCTAGCCCTGCTGTGTTTTTTGCCTGCTTGTTTTAAATAGTGGCCCTAGTTCAATCCAAACCTCAGCCAGGTGTCTTTATTGGAGGGTGCAGGGGTAAATGGCAATGAGTGCTGGGCTCAATTTTCTCAATCACCCTCCCCTTTTGTAGGGAGGGGAAAGATATTTCCCACTTCCCACATGTCATTTGCAACAAACTGTGGTCTGCCTTTTTTCCCCCCCTCAAAATGAAGCAGTTGTGGCTTTTGAAAACATACGCTTCCCCCTCAAATTAGGATAGGCAAATACAGTTTGATCTCAGTTGCTCATTTGCATAGAGGTCACCAGAAATATTGAAAAGTTCAGGAGCAGCAATACTGCAGGACTGAGTTTCCTTTGGATAATAGAGAACTAGAGACAGAGAGAGTCTTTATCATATCTGTTTGTTCATAAATATACATGCAGATCATGATAGAAGCAAGCAGGGATGTGCCAGAGGCCCAGCATCGAGACTGGAGTCAAGTCCCGAATCTCCACCCCTGTGACTTGAGTTGCCCATGAGTCATAATGGCAAACATCGCAACTAGTCCTTTTGACTCAAGTCTGAGTTTTTTTTAAAAGCGAGTCAAGCCCCAGAAGCAACAGGAAAAAAAGCAAGCACACACAAAACAGAATTGCAAGCACACACAAAAGTGAACCTTGACTTGAGTCATTCAAGTCTTTTCATTTTTAGGGTAAAACCCCTGAGTCCTAAGTCAATGCCAAACTTTTTGAAGTGCATGACTTAAGTTGGTAGAGTTGTGAAAAACGTGTGTTTTCATGACTCGTGTCCGAGTCATCCGGTCGCAGCCCATCCCTGGAAGCAAGCAGGCTTCTCAAGCAAGTAGCACAGCTGACATCAGGCTGATATACAAGATAATAGTATGGACACCATGCTGTTCCACTTACACTGAAACCTCAGCTTTTTTGTGGCTCCATCTGTCTCTTCAGACAGAGCTCAAATTCAAGCTCTAACAAACCATTCCTAGTCTTTTTTTTTTCTGTCCTTCCTCCCAAATTCTGATAGGGGTCACACTATCTGATAGGGGTCACACTGTGGCTGCAGCTGTAAAGGAACAATTGACACATTAAGCCATTAGGTCATCCATATTGTTTGCAGGGGAAACACATAGTACAGCGTGTCTATTCATACTGCATATCTTTTCTTCTTCTCCTTTATCACTGAATCCACACAGAAGACAACAGTGAAAGAAGGAGAGCTTCTTTATCTGTATCACTTTATCAGTTTGCCAACTGGTAAAAATAGTTTTGTCCCTTATCAGGTATAGAGATGTGTATGCCATTGGATATTTTAAAAAAATGTTATCTAAATTAACACATCCTGATCCTCAGACCAACAATCATTGGTTGATGATTTCAACCAACAGAAGAATAAACAGAACAAAAATTAATACCTCAAGATATTTAATATGCAATGAACTCATTCAGACATTACTTTCACTCTCTGACTAATGACACACATTTAAAGATGCAAACATTTAGGGCATGTGCACATTCCGGTTCCTCCTTTTCATTTCAGGTGAGCACCTCTGATTGCATGGGGAGAAGTTCACCTGTCCTTTATATGTTGCTGCTGATACAACATTCAAAGTACTATTTGCTGTAAGTGTAAAAGGATGGCTATCTGAACCATTCCCTCACATGTGATCCTCACTGAGGGGGATGATGATTCTGCATGTCTGCCAATTCTATCTAACCCCCCTCCCCCATTGCTGATGAACTGTGCCACTGGAGCATGCACTGCATCCTGCGGGGTGGGGGTGGACATCTCCTCTGAGTAAGAGAACATTGGTTCCCTTGCCTGGAGTAACGCTCAATTTCCCAAATGGATGTACTCAGACTTGCATCAATAATTTTGCTGGCAGAAGTGAACCCAGGAAGCCCTTGATGCCCCATCCCCACTCAGGACGTCCCAGGTCGTCCTCTCTCATATTTTCTTGACTAAAATATGCAACTTGTCCCTCAAAACGGCCACGGTGCCAGAGGATTGGAGCATAGCAAATGTCATACCAATCTTTAAAAAGGGAAAGAGGGGGGACCCAGGAAACTATAGGCCGGTCAGCCTAACATCAATACCGGGTAAGATGGTGGAATGCCTCATCAAAGATAGAATCTCAAAACACATAGACGAACAAGCCTTGCTGAGGGAGAATCAGCATGGCTTCTGTAAGGGTAAGTCTTGCCTCACAAATCTTTTAGAATTCTTTGAAAAGGTCAACAGGCATGTGGATGCGGGAGAACCCGTGAACATTATATATCTGGACTTTCAGAAGGTGTTCAACATGGTCGCTCACCAAAGGCTACTGAAAAAACTCCACAGTCAGGGAATTAGAGGGCAAGTCCTCTCCTGGATTGAGACCTGGTTGAAGACCAGGAAACAGAGAGTGGGTGTCATTGGGCAATTTTCACAATGGAGAGAGGTGAAAAGCGGTGTGCCCCAAGGATCTGTCCTGGGACTGATGCTTTTCAACCTCTTCATAAATGACCTGGAGACAGGGGTGAGCAGTGAGGTGGCTAAGTTTGCAGATGACACCAAACTTTTCCGAGTGGTGAAGACCAGAAGTGATTGTGAGGAGCTCCAAAAGGATCTCTCCAAACTGGCAGGATGGGAAGCAAAATGGTAGATGTGCTTCAATGTAAGTAAGTGTAAAGTCATGCACATTGGGGCAAAAAATCAAAACTTCACATATAGGCTGATGGGTTCTGAGCTGTCTGTGACAGATCAGGGGTGAGATCTTGGGGTGGTGGTGGACAGGTCAATGAAAGTGTCGACCCAATGTGCGGCGGCAGTGAAACGGCCAATTCTATGCTTGGGATCATTAGAAAAGGTATTGAGAACAAAATGGCTAATATTATAATGCTGTTGTACAAATCTATGGTAAGGCCACACCTGGAGTATTGTGTCCAGCTCTGGTCACCGCATCTCAAAAAAGACATAGTGGAAATGGAAAAGGTGCAAAGAGAGTGACTAAGATGATTACGGGGCTGGGGCACCTTCCTTATGAGGAAAGGCGTTTGAGTCTCTTCAGCCTAGAAAAGAGATGCCTGAGGGGGGGCATGATTGAGACATACAAAATTATGCAGGGGATGGACAGAGTGGATAGAGTGATGCTCTTTACACTCTCACATAACACCAGAACCAGGGGACATCCACTAAAATTGAGTGTTGGGAGGATTAGGACAGACAAAAGGAAATATTTCTTTACTCAGCGTGTGGTTGGTCTGTGGAACTCCTTGCCACAGCATGTGGTGATGGTGTCTGGCCTGGATGCCTTTAAAAGGGGATTGGACAAGTTTCTGGAGGAAAAATCATTATGGGTTACAAGCCATGATGTGCATGTACAGCCTCCTGATTTTAGAAATGGGCTATGTATCAGAATGCCAGATTCAAGGGAGGGCACCAGGATGCAGGTCTCTTGTTATCAGGTGTGCTCCCTGGGGCATTTGGTGGAGCTGCTGTGAGATACAGTAAGCTGGACTAGATGGGCCTATGGCCTGATCCATTGGGGCTGTTCTTATGTTCTCTCCCTGCCCTGTTCCACCCACACTTCTCCCCTGCCCACCTCCTGGGCTGAATCACCTGTGTGACTGACTTTTCCTGGTGTCTCTGGCACATGGCCGTGGCCATTGTGCACGGAATAGCACATCACCTTATCATAAGCTTGCTGGGCTGCCAAAACTCAAGTTCCATTAGTGCAGCGTGCCAATAGGATTGAACCCTTAAAGTGTGGAACCGGTCAGATGGGGAAAGTATCATTCACAGTGAACCCATGATAGCACAGGAACCAGTTCAGTGCAGTGGTTTAGAGCAGCAGTGCCCAAACCCCGGCCCTCGGGCCACTTATGGCCCTCGAGGCCTCTCAATGCGGCCCTCAGGGAGTCCCCAATCTCCAATGAGTCTCTGGCCCTCCGGAGATTTGTTGGAGCCCGCACTGGCCGGACGCAACTGCTCTCAGTGTGAGAGCAACTGTTTGACCTCTCGCGTGAGCTGTGGGATGAGGGCTCCCTCCACTGCTTGCTGTTTCACATCTGTGATGCAGTAGTGGCAGCAAAGGAAAGGCCAGCCTTGCTTTGTCCAAGGCCTTTTATAGGCCTTGAGCAATTGCAAGACCTTCATTCATTCATATAAGTTCATCTTTAATATATTCATTTATGTAAATATATGTAAATTTATTCAAATTAAAAGTGTAAATTATTTCTTCCCCCCCCCCCGGCCCCCAACACAGAGAGATGATGTGGCCCTCCTGCTAAAAACTTTGGACACCCCTGGTTTAGAGTGTCAGATTTATACTAGGAAACCCTGGATTCAGATTCCCACTCCACTGTGAAACCTACTAGACGGCAGTGGGACAGTCACTGTTCCTTCTATTTCATAAGGTGTTTGTAAGATTAAGACGAGGAGGAACTATGTAAGCTGCCCTGAGCTTCTTGTTTGCAGGACAATTTATAAATATGAAAAATGCATAAATAATACTTGAAGAACAAATACAAGCATGCAGGATTACTGCAAGAGGCAATGCTATAATCTGATGCAGGATTAGTGCTTGTCTTGCCTGCTTTAGAACTCTGGCTGTGCTACTTTTGCATACTTGTGAGTGTCTCAAAGATGCCATAATTCTCCCATTGTCTCTCATCCAAAGGAAACTGAACTGTTTAGTCCTGTCCTCTTGAGATGTTACCAGTGGGTAAGGGTGATGCAGATAAGTACATGGTAGTGTATTATTACTGGTATAATGGTATTACCATTACATGGTACCTTATATATTTTTATATACATACCATATATATATATATATATATATATATATATATATATATATATATATATATATATATATATGGTATGTACTTATATATATATACCACATATAAGTACATGGTAGCGTATAGTACATAAGTACTATAGGAGATATGAAAAATAATCAGCTTCCCCCCCCCCACAAAAGAAAAGAAACTAGGTTTTCTTTTTAAAAAAAAACAAAAAACCTAAAACAACCAAAGCTTCCAGGCAAAATCTTAAAACCTAGAAAGTAATAAAAACGAAATGCAGCATGGAACTACTAAAATATTCACAATTTACTTTTCTTCTCACAATATAAACCCCAACACAGAGAATTAAATAATGGAAAGTACTACTGAAGATTTTCCCCTGACATCTAGTTCAAAAAGTATCTTTGAGAGAATCCAAGTTTTTGATTTCAGTTCTGTGAAGAGCTGTAATGGGAGCGATCTTCTTAATCAGTTCCCAAGCCCCTGGATACTTATTGTAAACAAATAAGAAAACACCATTTCCTTCATCCATGTAGGATAAACAAAACAAATAAAATTCTTTTCAAAAATAAAGTATGTCTTTTTGTGTTTGCAGAGAGTCTTTGGCTTTGATCCATGCAAAAAGCTGTCTGTTTAGTTAGTTTTGATTTTGTTTTCCCAAAATGCAACTATTTTTGCATTTGTGTGATGTTCATTTCTGGCAGCTATTTTACTGAATCTCCTTTTTATAAAAGGAACTAAGCAACCTTAAAAGTCCCAGCCACCAGAGCGTGCGCTTGTGTTTCATCTTTTACAGATAAATAATGGAAGAATAAAGGCTCACACTGATGAATGTTGTGCAGGTGGGAGCCATGGTGGTTTCAGTCAGACTCTGCTGACCTGCTGGTGGCTCAGCCGTTCAAGAACTTGTTGCTCATAACTGCCTCCCACATGTTGAGCAAGCACCAATTGCTAATCTGCAGTCTGTCACTACTTCACCCCAGAAGTTGAAGCCAAACAGGGGCAAAAAATTCTAGACTCAGTTCAATGTATGGCAAATGGAACAAAGTGAAAGTCAATGCAGCGGGCTCAGACCCCTGCAGAGTAGGTGAAAGTCAGCAGAGGCTGACTAAGGGTTGTGTTGGGTATGGAAGCTCATATGAAAGAGACCCCTGATTGTAGGCTGTCTTGGATCATTCCTGTTTGCAGCAGTTTCAGATGGTGAAAGAGGCTTCTCAGACCATTTGGGATACAGTGTGGCCAGATGGGGAAGTGTCTCACTTGTTGATTCCATTGTCTTACCATTGTGATACAAGGCGATTGCGATTGCGATTCAGATGGGGAAGTGTCTCACTTGTTGATTCCATTGTCTTACCATTGCGTTACAAGGCGATACAATTGCGATTCCATTGCGATACAAGGACATCTGCAAGAGGGATCTGAAGGCCTTAGGAGTGGACCTCAACAAGTGGGAAACCCTGGCCTCTGAGCGGCCCGCTTGGAGGCAGGCTGTGCAGCATGGCCTTTCCCAGTTTGAAGAGACACTTGGCCAACAGTCTGAGGCAAAGAAGGGAGGCCCATAGCCAGGGAGACAGACCAGGGACAGACTGCACTTGCTCCCAGTGTGGAAGGGATTGTCACTCCCGAATTGGCCTTTTCAGCCACACTAGACACTGTCCCAGAACCACCTTTCAGAGCGCGATACCATAGTCTTTCGAGACTGAAGGTTGCCAACATATGTCTTACCACTATGCCTACATAATCTTCCTCTACCTGGGAGCTGTTATGGTAGCATAGGCAGCAATGTTGCCAGTGAATCTGGCTTCGCTGGGAGAATCAGAGGCTGAATTTAGCCTCTGGAGCAATGGTATGAATTAGTAAACCACACTATCCTGAAGACTGTGGGGAGGTAGGCAGGATAAAGCAATAACTTGACTTTCATCCACTTGACTTTCATCACTTTGCTCTTTCAACTGTTTTCAATTATAACTGCATTTCAAATTTCATCAACATGCTTTCCTTTTATGTACAATTTCATCCAACCTTCCCTGACATTCGATGTTCTATTTGTTTTTCTTTTATTTCTGTTTATTTAGGTTTCGCAAGCATTTGCATGTGTTATATAGTTATTTACATTTTTCATCAGCCAAAATAAATTTGCAAGCTCAATAAGGCTATGTTTTGACTGTCATCCATTTTTTGACTTTCATCTATAGTCTGGTCCCTAAACAGATGAAAGTGCAAGGTATTGCTGTATGAAATATTCCAGCTTTGGCTTCAGTGAATCTCCAGTGGAATTGTGCCCAGGGCCAGATTAAGCTAGTCTGGGGCCTGTAGGCTATGTTATGAAGGGGCGCCATTACTGCCTTCCCCGTTACAGTGAATTTACATTTGAATGAAATTATTTTTATCATTGTTTATGACATCTGAAATTATTACGTAAAATTCAGCATGCAGCTCTGCCAACATGTAACGGTTCCCAGATCTTGAGATGCCAATTTCACCAAATACAGCTTCCCTAGATACGTTTAGTGTGGGGCCCTTGAAAATGCAGGGCCTGCGGCTTATGGTACTTTTGCTACTATGTTAATCAGGCTCTGATTGTGCCGTGGCTCAAAAGAAAGAAACCCTGGTTATGACAGCATTCTGATCTTTGAAACCGAGATGCAGGTGGATTCCTAAAAGGATGTTCTTGGTCACTCGTAGAAATCCCAACTGAGCATAAGGTGCCTGTTGAATAATGGGTTCATGTGAATAAATGAAGGCCCAGAGAGAACGGCTCAACACATTTATTCCACCTTCAGAACAGACCCTGGCAATGAATACACAAGGCAAACACCCCTTGCTTGATACCCCTTAGCTCTGCCCACATTCCCCATGATTGGTGCTATTGAAACAATCTCAGACCACCTGATTGGCAGGCTAATCTAGAGGGCCAATCAGATAGTAGGATTTCGATCCACCACCTGATTAGCCAACCATAAGACTGGGCCAATTGGTTATGCAGGATTTCGATCCTTTATAACTTGCATACATAACAGTGTCCAAATTGTTTAGGGCAGGGCCAGGCAAACATTTTGGCAGGAGGGCCACATCATCTCTCTGTCAAGGTGTAGGGGGCTGGGGAAAAAAGAATTAATTTACATTTCAAATTAGAATAAATTTACATAAATGAATACATTAGTGACAGAATTTATAGGAATGAATGAATTTTACTGAACTTATTTATAATACACATGAGAACTATAATTCAGGCAAAACACATACCAACCTAGAGGGGATGCACACATCTTTTGCCAAGGGTGGAAAAATTCAGGAAAGGGAGACCCAGAATGAAGCCATGCTGGCCACCCCACAAAGAAGAGCACAAAAATAATTTCTAGGCAGAAACTCGCTGAGTTTACTGAGGCCGTGAAGATGCTGAGGCTGCAAAACTGTAGAGAGGCAGAGACCATGAAAATGTGGAGGTGGCAAGGTGGTGACCCTGTGGTGGCAGCCAAAATGGATGAGGAGGTGGCGGTGGCGTCCTTGCCAGGGAGCTTGCCCAGGCTGTGAAGAAGGAGGAGGTCTTGCTTGGAATCTTGCCAAGCGCTGCAGAGCTTGCCCGGGCTGTGGAGGAGGCGGAGGCGGTGGCGGCGGCCTTGTTGGGTATCTCACCCAAGCTGTTTGTGCGCTTCCGTTCACCCAGATACACAGGGTGTGAGGCAGCGACGGGAACTCCCAGGACTTTGCTGCATGTGGTTGCACATGCAAGCAGCATGGAAATGCTGGTCTTGCGTGGGCGCAAGGCCTTTTATAAGGTTGAACTCACGTGAGACCTGCAAGCGTCACATTATTTCAACCGTATAAAAGGCCTTGCACAAATGCAAGACCAGTCTTTCCTCTGCTGCCTGTGGAGCTTTGCAAACGCGAAGTTCAAGGGAACAGGGAGAGGGCTGTGCCCAGAGCTGGTGTGTTGGGTCAGAGCAGGGCTGGGGACTCCATTGGGCTGACTGCCCTTTCGAGGGGGGCACCCCAGGGCCGGATGGGGGCCCCATGGGCTGGAAATGGCGCAAGGCTGAGGTTTGCCTACCCCTGGTTTAGGGAATTGTTAGGTCAAAAACTAGCATGCCAAATTGTTTCTTGGGCTCATTGCACTCTTGGGGCAGAAAAATTGCAGAGAGCACTGCTGTAAGTTGCTTGCAACAGCCCACCGCACCAGTGGTGTAGCTAATGATCGTGTAGCCTGGTGCTGAGCTCAAAATCCTGACGCAACGTCACGCCCAGGATTTAAAACAAGTGAAAATGGGACAAAATCTGTCTCCTCCCCCAGCAATCACTTTCTGTCCCACACCCCCCCAGGTTACCCCCATATTAACACTTTATTGGTTCCCTGCTGTATCATAATACCACCTAATTGGCTCTAAGAATCAGTCTCACTGGTCAGTTTTGAGTTAAGAAAATCCAGGGTTTTTTACCTAATGCAGTTGTGCTTTTATTTTCTGGTTATTTGGCTATACTTTTGACAGAGTAGATATTTTTGATACAATTTGTTTAATTGCATTCTGCATTAAATTCCGCACTGAAAAGTCTATAACGTGATGGTATTATTTGAAAATAGCAAGGTCTTCACAATTATGGCCACTAGTGTCAAGCACAGGTTGTAGCCCCCAAAGCTTGTTGCCTGGTGCATTTTCTACCCCTTGCACCTTCTTATCTACGCCATTGCACCACACATGTTGGAACAAGGTTCTGCATGCTGGGCTGCACCTGACTGTGGAGCAGACAGATGAAGAGGTCAGAAGCATCAGGCATAGTCAAAGATAGGGTTGCAGTTGAGCATTGGTTTGCATAGGTCCAGACCACAAGAGCTAGAAAAGAAGAATCAATCAGGGTCAGTCAGAAGTCCAGTAGCAAGAAGGACCAGTAAAGGCTGTGTGAGGCAAAGCTGTGCAAGGCCAGGCAAAGCAAGTCTGTGCTGTTGCTGCAAAGAGTGATGTGACCTGAGAAACAAAGCCTGGAACGATTGCTGTGTGGGGCCAGCCAGGCAGAGGTTCTTCAGATTGCCTGGACTAAAGAGCTGCAGTATTGTTTCTGGCCATTATGTTGTTGGCACTGTATTAATGCAGGAGGCAGGCTAATTGCATCCTCAGCCTTGGAGCTGTTGCAGTGGCAACATAGGTATTAACAGAAATGAATGCTGCTGCAAGAGCCCAGTTTAGCCTTACAGGGCCACATTCTGTCCTAGGTACAGTCTCTGAATGAACAAGCAGCTTTGCAGGGGGGTAAGTGGGCCAAAGCCTTATGGAGGCTTCCTAATGGTGCACTTCCATAATGTTCTGGTAAATGTGTGCATGTGCAAGCTTAGCCTGGCATGGTATCCTGTAACAGGAAATCATGGAACAGCATTGCATCTGAAGAAGTTAGTGGTGACCACAAGCCCTTTTTGATCCTCCGGTCCTCTTTGAGTGTCAACAGGCTGCCATAGCAGGCTGCTCGGGTATATTTCCGCTGCTTGCTAGAAGCGTCTGAAGATCACTGTATCCTATTCATATCCTCTAATTGGGCACATCTTCTAAGCCTTGCTAGTGTTCCCAGTCAAGGCCTGGGCACCTAGAAGTGACCATTTATGGAAAGAAGCTTCCTTGCCCTTTATGGCCTCTCTAACTTGGCTGGTTAGCCATGAGGGCACCCTCCTGGACTTAGTCGAGCCCTTCTTTCTTTGCGGTATACACTTCCGCTGGGCCTCTATTACTGTTGATTTGAGCAACCTCCATGCACTCTGTAGAAATTGGACTCTTTTTACTTACAAACTAGCTTTACCAAATTGTTTACAAATTTTACTTTCCCTTTCAACCTCCTTCTAACCAGCCTCCTCATCTGAGGGAAGTCCACTTGTCGGAAGTCACGGGTTTTGTGAGAGATTTGCCCGGTATTCTTCTCCCAACGTGCATGTCGAAATGGATTGCAGCATGGTCACTGTTCCCCAATGGCTCAGTAACATTGACATCTCTAACCAGGTCCTGAGTATCGCACAATATTAAATCCAGAGTCACCTGTCCTCTGGTGGGCTCCATGACTAGCTGCTCTAAGGCACAGTCATTTAGTATGTCAAGGAATCCAGTCTCCTTTTCGTGACCAGAACACAAATTGACCCAGTCGATGTGAGGATAAATGAAGTCCCCCGTGATTACAACTCTGTCCCTCCTTGTCACCTCCCTGATCTGTTTCCTCATTTCTAGGTCCCCTTCCAGTTTCTGGTGATGATGTCACTTGATGTCACTTCCAGTCAGGACATAACTTCCGGTGGGTCCTGACAGATTATCATTCTAAAAAGTGGGTCCCCGTGCTAAAGTCTTGAGTTCCACTGCTTTACAGTAATTTGTTCAGAAAAGTGAGGGAGTTGGTGAAAAGCATCTATAGTCACTGTTACTCCTGATGGACCAGGAGCCTCAAGACTGGTAACATAGTTATTCATATTGTAAATCACTTTGTCAAGCAGCACATGACTTTGGGCAGAGTTTTAATCTTTGCAAAGTCAACCAGAAACTTTCCATTGAGGATTAGCTCAGCTGGATAGTACACAAGGGCTAAAGAGGTCTTTCCGTCCACATGAAGGCCATAAGACTGTTTCCACTCCACTCCCTTAAACTTCTGTTGTAATCTGTCTTCATTTCTTATTGTTGTTTAAAAGAAAATAGTGTTCATGTCAACACTGAGAAGCTTTCTCAGTATAAAGCATCTGTATTCTCAGTAGCTTGGATTTGAATGTGACTAATACCCCAAAGCTGATGACGGTTTCATGAAGCCCTTGCTTCAGATATTACTCCTTAACAATTAAGACCCTGTTATTTTTTGGGTCCTAAGTAGAAAAGATCTTTCACTGGATGCTATGCAGCTTTGCTTAATCTTTTTATTTTTATTCTGGAAGCACTATGTGTATCAACTGTCTCTTGTAGGTCAGCCCTTTCTGAGTGGATGTTGCTCAGCATAAGAATATAAGAAGAGCCCTGCTGGATCAGGCCAAAGGCCCATCTAGTTCAGCTTTCTGTATCTCGCAGTGGCCCATAAGAAGCTTATGTTTCTTTCTAAGACACCTGTTTCCTGGTGCCCTCCCTTGCACCTGGCATTCTTGAAATTACATCAAAATATCACTGGCATACCTGTGGGAGTAAAGCCTAAAAATCTCACTTCTGGAAACTGGAAGTGAGGTTTTAGATCTTCCTGAAGCAACAGAAGGCCTGCTGGGGGCCGGTGAGGCCACACACAGCCTCTTTGGCTCTTGGTAGGCCTAAAAATGTCATTTCCAATTTTTACCAAAAGCTGGGAGTGACATTTTTAGGCCTAAGAATACATTGGGGGGGGCAGCATTTTCCCCCCAGTGGCACAGGAGCTAGGGTTGCAAGTACATTTTATGACTAGGAGGTATAATAACATTTTGCTAGAACTAGAAATCCCATTTTCAGATGATGATTTCAACTCCAAATGAATCCATTTTGGAGTTGTGAGGGTGTCTAGGGCCTAGTTATCACTCAGATGATTCACTTGTACCTGCCTGTCCTGCTTCTCACTACAAGTATGGGCTCACATGATTTAAAAACCCTTCTCCCCTTCATCTTGTTTGCTGTGTCTAGCAAATTAGTAGCACGGAGAAGTAATTGTAACTTCCTTTTCTTCCTCCCCGATTTCACACTGTAGGGACCCAGAGCAGAGTGAAACTCATTAATGAAATGCTCACCCATGCCTACAGTTGTTCTTTCAGTCCAAGTCCATTGTTAGTTCCTTAGCTTGGCACAGATGTAAAAGAAAGACAGAGACGCCAAAGACATATGCCCATTGCCTTCCTTGAGGGAATGGCACTCTTTTAGGGATTCCACCTCCCATGAATTCATCCAAGCCAAACTGTTCAGGGCATACAAAACAATGCCACTCTTTAATCTCTCCAAAACAGGCCTTAGCCAATTCTTCCTCACTTCAAACTGCTCAGCAGCAACTCCAAAAATGAAAGTAAAATGAAGAAGATTTCCAAACAAATAGAAGATAGCAACCCTTTAAGCCGAGTAGGAAGGAGAAAATCACCTGTACCATTCAATGCTCCTTCATACTCGGCTTAAAGGGCCACACACACCATGCAAGTCCCCACCTATAGTCTTAGGTTGTATAGTCAAGAAGACACAAGTTTATTAGTTCCATGGTGGGACTACTTCTACACCAGATTTAAGGTCTGTAGGTCATATATTGAAGTAAGCAAATGATATTGGTACCTAAATGTGTGTAATATATACAGTTGTGTACACACTGTCCTAGTAAATAAAGCATGCATTCTGTAAGTGTAACTTCAGGTTCCTAGAAAGCTTCAGAGAATATTCTCCCTTCAAATCATAATCTGATTGAAGTGTATCAAGTGGCAACAGAACCTTCTCAGCTCAATATTCTATTCCATATGCAAATTGACCTGTTTGGTGGTGGAATGTGGATGTTCCTGTTCCACTGATAACCTGGGATGAGTAGCTAAGTGTAAACTAATTCCCAAATCAATGTTGTTTGACTGTGTGCTTGCAAATGTAAGCTTTCTGAATGTCCTTAATTATTTTAGAGAATAATGCTTTTTTCAATTTTCTCAGGAGAAGTTTATAAATATCTTTTCAATTTTGTATATGCCAAATTTCACATATCTGGAAGTGCCTTACAGCCCAATCCTGAGCTGCCAGGCGTGCGGGGCTGCAGCGGCACCGAAAATGGCCGCCACTGCATCCAGCACACACACAGCTGTCTGGAGTTGGCTGCTCCTTGGGAGAAGGGGACTTTTGTCCCCTTCCCCTGGGTAAAAAGAGTAGCCCTGTGATGGGGCTACTCAATTCTACAGCGACCCAAAGGTCAGAATAAAATCAAGAGCCTTCGTGTCGGGCGGCCAGCCCGAAACAGAGGCTCTGGATCTGGTGGAGCAAAGCAACACCCCAGCCAGAGAGCCTCAGCCTCTTACCCTTTAAGGGGTGAGGAAGGCAGTGACATAATCCCCATGTGCCATGTGCACTCTTTCTCACTAGTATTACAGTTTCACTCAGACAAAGAACAAAGGCTGCTTGCAAAGTATATCCCAACAGCTGAATGGCACAGAACCTGCTGGGAGTAAAAAAAAAAAGAAAGAAAGAAAGAAAAAAAAGACCAACATGTCCAATAATACAGTCTTTCTTGTTGGCATCCTTCAGTCTCGGAAGACTATGGTATCATGCTCTGAATGCTGGTTCTGGAACAGAGTGTCCTCTCCAGTGTGCGAAGCCTGGGTAAAGTAGGTATGGAGGATAGGCTGTTACCCATGCAGCAAATTCCCCCTCTCCACATCGCTGAAATGGTCCAATGGAAAGGCAGAAGCCAATACGGTTGGTTCCAGTGGCGTCCCAGGAGTTGCCAGAACGTGACTGTGTTCAGCCATGAACTGCCTCAGGGACTCCGGCTCCGGATTTTGCCTGGAGGTTGACTCCTGAAGCCTTTTCCATAACTGGATGTAGCCACAAGGCAGTGGAGGTTTGGGATCAGAGTTTTCCTTCTCTCAGATGAGCTGCCTTCCCAGGCTGACGAGTCCCATCTACCCGGTGGCTGTTTAGTTGCCTCTTACGACAAGTACAGCCAAACTGAGGGCCTATTCTTATCCCCAGCCCCCAGGGGAAAATAATAATAATAATAATAATAATAATAATAATAATAATAATACAGTAAACTAAAGGAAAACAGGGGAAATTGCAGGGAGGAGGGGAGTGATCGCAATTTGAGAACCAGATGTCAGGATTCTGGTTTATCAGGGTAGTATATGGACAGGGTTGCTATTCCCATGAATCAAACTCTTGGAGTGTGGTATAATTATATTTCAGTTTTAAACTATATCAAGCATCTGAACAAATTTTAGGGACATTTGTAATAAATTGCTTTCATGTCTTGTTTGTTTGTGGGGTAGCTTGACATTTCATGTAATCTTACCACCTCCATTCCACAATTTCTCATTGCTTCCTGAATAGCTAATAATTTTTGTCTGAGATGTGGATTGGTGAGACTGGTTTAGCTCTGCTGATCACATTTCTACATGCTGACTTGCTGCACAAATATACTGACCACAGCCAGATTTTTGTAACCTCATAAATTGTCTTGAAATGATAAATAAAGGTGGAGAGCATGGGTTCTGCCAAGTCTGTTAACAGTGTACAAAAAAGGTAACTGAAAGTCACAAAAGAAATTGCGTTGGCCAGGATACAAAAACAGTTTATTTTTATCTTTTTAGTTTTGTTGTTATGATTTCCTGTAGTGCTCGTTTTGTGAGACCTCCAGAATTTTCCATATTGAGGAATATGGGTTGGGAAATGTTCCCTCATTTTAATCAAAGGCATGAGGATCATTTGTAACATATCAAAAGTTAAAATGAATTATCAGTATTCTAGTATATGGCTGCTTCTATTATGACAACATCCCTACCTGAAAACTCTGTTCGTCCCTACAGCCTGGGATAACAGCCCCTTTAATACTGCCACTGCTATATGCAAAGAAGGTGAGCACAACTGTCCCTATTCATTCAGCTTACCAGCATTTCCAGTGGCTGCTGCTGGTGTTGTATCTGTCTTAGGGCCCAGTCCTGAGCTTCCTAAGCACCAGTCCGGAGCTCTAGCCATAAAGCACATTTACAGCACCCAGGGAGTAAGGAGCACAGGCACAGAGCCCAGTGCCAGCAGAAAGAGGATGTGCTCCCCCTGGGGGCAAGTGTGACTGCTGGGCAGCGGTGAGGCCTCTGGGAGGTTGGGGTGGGTGGAAAGAGGGCTGTGGAAGGAACCAGGATGGGAGCGGATAGGATCAGCAAAGTTCTGTTTTGCCGGATCCTGAGCTCTGTGTCAGGCTGGAAGGCCCAACACAGAGTTTCTCAAGTCTGCGCCAGCAAAAATATCCAGCACAGATTTGAGAAGCCCCATTGCAGAATCCATTATACATTCACTTTGCTAGCCATGCTTTAGAACTAATGGGGCTGTCAAAGCTGAGGGACTGACAATTTCTGAAGTTAGACGTAGAAAAAAACAACTGTAAAAGGCAATTAATAATGTTAGTTTAAACTTTTTATTTTAGATTTTAAGGTTGCATATAGTCTTCAACACAGCAGTAATGTGAGCAACAAGGATCAAATATAGATACTCAACATTTTCAAGGTCAGATTCTTGGGGGCGGGGGGAGGATTCAGGCTTATTATATTTTCACTGCATCAGCTTACTGAAGTTATTCCTTCTCTTTTTCATAGGTAGTATGACTCACTGAGAATCAGGGAAGGAGACGTAGGGAGAATCAAGGTTAATAACAAGTTGGTATAACATGCTGTTAGCAACAATTTGCACAGATTAAGTGATTGTTTTGTTGGACATGTTTTGTCATTGTCATCTTTGGGGCTGTATTCTGGAGTCATTCTGAATCAACATGTAACTGATAGCTTATTCTCGATGGCTCTTGTATTGTGCAGGTGCAGCTAAAAGAAAGCTGTCTGCACAGGGAAATGGCTTGTTTAAACTTATTTCTGAGTGTCTTTAGCATGGCTGCATTTGTTCACATTCTTTCTGATTTATGGAAGATAGACTAGACTGTAACAGACACAGGGATGGGCGGGTTCCATTGAAGTCTTCCCAGTGGAACTTATGCAAACTTGCAGAGAAGAATCTGTTGGGGTTTCAGAGAGAAGCTTACCACTGCAACTTGCAAAAGAATTTATTGGATTTGGCAGCTCCAAATGAGGTACTACAGATATTCCCTTGCTTCATCCAAAGTGCTTCTGGAGGAAATGGATAAGGAAGAGTATGAGGTAGAGTGAAAAAAAAGCTATTAGGCTGCATATGTAAACTAAATTAATCTCCTTTTTGCTCCTCTTTGGCAGAAGCTCTTCTGCACAACAGAAAAATTCACTAATTGTTTTGTATGCCATCAAGACCATATTTGGTTTTTGCCTCCAGTTATATCACGGTGGGCAGGTTTGGCCAGCTCCATGTGGGTTGCACTCTCCTTACAAAAACAGATGTGCAGCTTGGGAGTTCTGGACTCTCAGTTCTCCCTGGAAAATCAGGTGGCAGCAGTTTCTGGAAGTAAAGAGAACTCTGACACACACATAGACTCCCTGGCAGCAGCCCTGTTTTTTCTACTTTTTAAAGGGGGGCACTTGACACAAGTTCTTTAGTGTAAGTAAAGATTGACTCGGAGCCTCAGAAAATGCCCCCATTATGATTCTTTGTCAAGTCATGGGGGCGGTGACTCAGCGACTAGACTCGAGTCAAGCCATGCTGGGTTTTCAAATCCCTGGTACTAACCTTTAAGGCCCTTCATGACCTGGATCCAGGCTACCTGAAATATCACCGCCTTCCATAAATTCCAGCATGCCCTCTCCGGTCAGCTGAAGGGGCTCTTCTACAAGTTCCACCTTTATCCCAAGTGAGAGGGGTGGCAGCTTGGAGGCAAGCCTTCTCTGTGGTGGCACCACAGCTGTAGAATACCCCCCTGGGGGAACTGAGAACTGCTCTCTCTCTCTCATGGGTTTTTGGTGAGGGCTCAAAACGTACCTGTTTTGTCTGGCATTTGACTGCTGAGCGGATAATTGTCCTCTGCACCTCTGTCATACTACTGTGACTTGACGGTCTCCCAGGTCTTATCTGTTCCCCACTGGCTCAGTGAGTTTCTTTTTTCTTTTTCCCTTAAACTTTGCTCTGTTTTGATACTTGTTTTTCACCATGTAATGTTACAATTAATGTTCTACTGCCTTGTTTTTACTTGTGATACCATGTACTTGACTGTAAAGCTTTGTAAACTGCCTTGGGCATTTGCTTCGGAATGGGAAAGGTGGGGTATAAATTTCTTAAAAGAAATTTTAAAAGAAGTGAACTTCAACTTTTTTCATGTCATAACCCCCCCCCCCCTTCCAAAATAAATAAAATATTAGACTGGGGATCCAGCGCGATCCCACCCCTCTTCTGGGATCCAATCTACCCACTCTCATCCCTGTCACTGCCCACTCATTCCTGCCCTTCCCCTCTTTATAGAGAGTTCAAGAAACTTTCCAGAACTACACCGGAGGTGGTGGTTCATGATTTTGAAAGACACCCAAACTCTTCCAGGAGAAAGATGCTGGGACATGCACATACAGTGAGAGTGTGACTCCTTTATCATGAGGAATCAAACATAAGATTGATAATCCAAGCCAGATGGATGTTTTTTTTGGATATTTCAATGTTTTGTGCATGATAGGAAGGGACATGTATTAAATCCAAATGTAGCCTGGATGACCAATACAGTGGGGCACAATTCTAACCAGGTCTACTCAGAAGTAAGTCCTATTTTGTTCAATGGGGCTTACTCTCAGGAAAATGTGGCTGGGATTGCAGCCTAAGAGCCCAGTCCTGTGCTCGGCGGCATGGCTCCATGCCGCCGAGCACTGTCACAAATGTGCTGTAAGGCACGTTTGCGAGCCTCACTGCCGGGCTCCTGCCCCTGCTAGCCCAGTGCCAGGCAGTTGCCCAGCCTCTGCGGCTCGGCAGTCTCCCAGACTGCCGAGCCGCAGCACGGTGAGTGGGGTCGGGGACAGGGGCGGGGAGGAGGCGTTCCAGGGAGGGGGGAGGCCGGCGAGGGGCGGAGAGAGGGCGGGGATGAGGCGTGACGTGGAGGTGTGACGCGGGGAGGGGGGTGGGCTGGAAGCGTGCCAGGGGAGGGAGGGAGTGGGGTCCCAAGGCGCTCGTGGAAGGCTCCACGCCCTACACGACCACCTTTACCATTGCGGACCTGCTTACCTTACCTGGGAGAAGGGGATGAAAGTCCCCTTCTCCCGAGGCACCTCCCGTGGTAGCCCGGGGCGTGCAGGATCCAGCAGCAGCTGTTCTCAGTGCCGCCGAGCCTGGGCATCCCGGGCAGCTCAGGATTGGGATGCCTGTTATTTGCCAGTTTGTGCAACATGGTGCAATAGGCAGGACAGTTGACTTAATGAGAAGCACAGTTTAAAATTTTTTTATTAGCTATGAACCTCCCTGCTGTTTAGTGTATGGGCAAAGCAGTCTGTCTCAGCCCAATCTATCGCACACGGCTACTGTGAAGCCTTTTATCTAACTCTGTTCTATACACTGCTCTTTTTCTGGTGTGTTGTTGTATTTTACCGTGCTCTGAAGGTCTTGCCAAGAAGTGGTTTCTATATTTTAAAAACAGCAGTAGAGCGATGGCCCTGTTCTCATTTGGAGAGCAAGGAGATTCAAAATATTGGCACCCTACCCAGCATACACAGTGACACTATCGTGTGTAGCAAAACACAAGGATACCCCTGACACAAGGGACTACAATAATACCATCCTGTCAAGTGGAGAATGTACTTCAGGGCAGGGATCATCACAGAGATGCTGTTTTTGATCATATTGTCATGGTGGGCATAATGCCTGGTTGTGTTCTCAATAAACACTGGAATGATCTCCTTGGAAAAGCAAAGCAGGAAGAACATTGGAGAAAATTTATGGGAGATGCTCCAGCACTCATTCTCCTCAACCCTACCCACTTCTTCTGCTTTCTTCTTTGTGCTTTTAAAGATGATCTTAGTAATGGGGAGAAGAGGCAGTGACAATGGTAAGTGGTTGCACATGCATAAAGGGAGACACAGCAGTGGCTTGCTTCACTTCAAACATGGCCGGGGGATCGTGGAGGCACAAACTAATGCAGCACACCAACAATTCTTTTCTGTATTTCACTCACAGATGTTTATCTAAATGTCCATTTCACATTTAGCTAGTCGGGGTGGGGATGGGAGGGTGACTGGGTAATTCTATTGATTAAGAAAAAAAATACAAACCTAATGATTAAAACATTAAAGACATCACTACTGCTTGTTGGCATCTTCCAGAATGGGCAACATGCTGTCACATTTGTAATCCTTTCCTTGCACATAGTGGTTGAGCTGATGATCATTTTAAAAGTCTTTATTATGCTGGATTGCGATAATTATTAGTCATGTCTCTTGGAGGATTTACTGCTGTATGCACAGTTTCACTCTCTTTTCTAAACTATTGTCAGGCAGAATTTGTTTTTCCTTTTGTTGTTCAGTTGATAGAATTGCCAGGACTGTCAGCTCTTCCTATAGTTCATCTGCAGGGGAGGAGCTTTGGTAGCATGGAAAGGGAAAGGAGCTCAACTTGGGGGAAAAAAAAAACAGAGCTGAAGATGATTAGGAGTAAAATAGGCATGCTAGGACAAAATTGAGATTAGCACAAAATGATTATGAAGCCTGAGACTCAGAATAAAGGAAGATTTAAAATTCTTCTGGAGCGTTTACATCTTCACAGGCAAAGATACTTTTGTGAATCAGGGTAACAGCCATCATTCTTGAAATTGCTCCTATAGAGTATGAACTGTGTTGAGATTGTGAGCCTCTAACAGACTCAGACCTGTAAAATTACCTCCCCCTCACCCCCAAATTGGATTCCTTTCTTCCTTCATCATACATGCTGTGTTTTGTTTTCTGCATTATCTAGTGTGCCATATCTCATCCTTCCCAGTCTACTGAATTTCACACATAGCTCTGCCTAAGTGATGTCTCAACTCCTAGGAGCGAGTCCATTTCATCAGTACTTCATTTTCAGTAGTTTGATGTGCAAAAGCCATTCCGTTAATGGACAGATGTTTGTGTCAAAGTAGGAATCAAGAAAGGATGGTAAAACATTCCTGTTTGCAAGGCAAAGAAACTGTTTTCGTCATTGCATGAGGGAAATTGCATCAGCAGGACAAAGTGCAGGACTGCTTTTCCAAGATTGGCTGTATATGCTGGAATATTTTCATCCATTCCTCTTAAAAAGAGTGAATGAAACATTCCCTCAGAGGTTGGCAGTTGATGTTGTTTCGGTAGCAACAGCAGTGTCGCAATGGCCCTGTTCCCATTTGGAGAGCAGGGAGATTCAAAATATTGGCACCCTGCCCAGCATACAAAGAATAATGTATATCAAGTCACAGTGTGAGGATCCAGAAATTGCCTTAAACTGAGTTGGATGATTCTCCCGGATTTCAGTCCAGGGTCTGCCCCAACCAAATTTGATTTGAGATGAACTTGTTCTATTTTCACCAATTCAGTTGTTAGTCTGAATCTATCCAAGTCATTCATGCAAGGAATATGCGGGTTGGCTGTAGTTCATCGATAGAGTCTTGCATGTAGAAGGTCACAGGTTTGGTCCTCTAACAGCGCAATCTTATCTTCATCCTCAGCTGGCACAGTGACTGCTGCGCTGGCTGAAGGGGTCACAGACATGCCGTAAAGCACATACACAACACTGTGTGAGTAAGCAACATCAGCGGGGAGTCTTGAACAGCCCCACCAATGCTGCATCCAGACCCTGGGGTGCCAGCACAAGCAGTAAGATGCCAAGTGGCTCAGGGGCTGGGAGAGGGTGGTGAGACAGTGTTCCAGAGTTGTGAGGATGTTTTGGGGTATGACAGGGCAGAATGGAATTGGAACAGGCCCAAGAGGTGCTGGGATCGGCAGAGGCCTGCTCTGCTGATGGAGTGGCAATATTTACTTATTTAAAGAATTTCTACCCTGTCTTTCTCCTGGTAAGGGCACCCAAGGTGGCTTTAAAAAAGATAATAATAAAAAACAAAAAAATATAATAATAATAATAAAACATTAAAACAATTAGAACAATTAAAACAAAAACAAAAATTCCTGTGGATTGCATAAAAACACCTAAAAATTGCATATAATTAAAACACCAGTCCATTATGACAGCCATCAAAGCCATCCTGATCAAAAAGGACTTAAGGCCCCACCAAAAAGTCTCTAAGGAAGGAGCAGTTCTTAGCTCCCCTCCAAGGGGAGGGAGTTTTACGATCCAAGCACCACCACCAAGAAAGCCCTATTTCTTGCTACCATCCTCCTCACCTACATCAATGGTGACATAGTTAAATGAGCCCCTTCTGATTAGATCAGAGGATGAGTCAGGTTCTATGGAGGGAGGTGGTCCCTCAAACACCCAGGATTCAAGCTGTAAAGGGCCTTGAAAGTCAAAACTAGCACCTTGTTAGTGTACTAAAATAATACTTTATAGTGTTATATATACTGAGTCTATTGCATTGGTCTGAAAATCTACATACCACACTAGTGTTGTCTATCCTAACAATTGCTGTCCATGTTCTCGGGCACCTCTCTGTTCCTCGTTCTGCAATCTGGTGCCGTGTCATTAAGCAAAACTTTGTTCCATCTTGCCTTTTCAGTTTAGCCCAGTAGCACTGCTACAGGGGAAGCACAACAGTCAGTATTGTAGGCACTGCAACACACTGTGTAAGCAGCCCCTCCCACTTGCCATCGGAGTGGCTAGCAGTGATTGCCAATCAAAATGTGTGCTTGCCAGACTGCTGCCCCAGAGGGACAGGGTCTTATTGCTGCCATCATTATGAGCTTTGGAGGTGGAACACCTCCAAAGTGTGGCATGAAGTCAGGAGTGACCCCCCAATTGACTTGCCGTTCCATGCTTGAGAGTCTGGTGCAAGACCATCCATGTCATGCTACATTTTTTTGGAGAACAGTCCCTAAGCATCACATGACTACAGTGACAATTGCACACCCTGAGCCCCAGCGCCAAGCTTAGGAGAAAGGCAGGAGATTATAGTGCTCGTCAGACCTAGGAACTCTGTTAGACCTAGGCAGGAGCTCACCATGAACATTTCAGTGAGTGAATTTGTGACTCTGTTAGCTTCAAGTAGCAGAAGTACTGCTGCAAACCAGTTAAAGTGGCATTTAAAGAAAATGGTGGCTCTCTTATGTTTAGTGTGGAAGAACAATTCATCCCACTGGAAGGCTGCAATCCTATCCCCACTTTCCTGGGAGTAAGACCCCATTGACTATAATAAGAATTCTGAGTAGACATGCATAGGATTGGGCTCCAATGGCCTCTTCCTATGGCTGTTTTCTGGCATGTCCCTTCTCTCCCTTTCTTTTACTCTACACTGTGTGCCATTCTGGAATGGGAACAAAACCAGGAAAAAAGTCTTCTCATTTTGTCCGTGTTGGAAATTTTTTATTGAAAAAGTATCTACAGCTTGAGACTAATTCTTTTTATCACTGATAAATACCACTGCCGCTGACAGCAGAATTGTAACCCTGAAACTTGGTAACCTCCTTCAGTCCAAATGGAATTAGGATGCTTGAGTTGGAAAGAGCTGGCTTGAAAGAGGGCTGCATTTGATCTGCCGACTTACCCTTATTGAAGCAGCACAAATGGCAGCAGCATTAGGGATTGTGCATGAACAATGATCCTGTTGATCTTTCCAAAGTATATTTCCAGCCCTGTCAGTGTACTTGTAAGAGAGACTTTAAGCAGCTTGTGCTCTTCTTACTTTGAATGCTATCATGAAGCACAACCTTCATAATTTTCAAGTAAACTCATACCAAGATATTGGGATGTGCTTTGAAAAGTTAGATTTGACAAGGCTTTAAAAACATGTTGTCTGCCTTATCACGTGGCATTAAGAATATGATACTGAAACCTTGCAGGATTATTTCCTCTAATACACTGTTTTATTTCTCTGTGGTGAATCATGTAAACCACAGTCTTAAAAACAAATTTTTGAAAAACCCCAATTTGTCTTAAGGGAAATAAACATTCTGAAGCATATTCCCATTACATATTGTTTCCAGGGAGGCGGTAGATTCTAACATCCAGTGACTTTTTTTTAAAAGGAAAGGATTTGTGAATGAACAGAGAGAAGGCATTTCTCTTTTTTGTGCTTTCTCAAGGTGACAGTGTGCTACATTAAATTCACGAGAACATTCTATCCGTAAAGCAGGATAGATTGTGGAAAAAGTGTTGTTTAATCCTAGAAACATTGTCCTTCCCACTAACTTGCTGTATTTTTTCCCATTTTTAAAGGCATTAGTTTGAATTTCAGCTGAGAAGGGGTTTGCTGGAATATGTCACATTGTGCCTATGCTTGCTTGGCAGGAAGAAGCCTTGGATATAACACGATTCTTCTGCTCATTATAAAGCCTGTGGGGAATAGTCACTATATAGGTGAAATGCCCTCAAAGCTTCTCACCTTTTTACTGAAGTATCCTCTGCTACACAAAAAGGATGACCAGAAATGGATATTGCTTTTATAGCCAGTCAAATAACACAGGAAGCATCGAACTAAGTGCATTTATGGTAGACAAAATAACAGAACAGTTTGTTTTAATCCATCAAATATTCTTACTTAAAGCTCATTTTCTGCTGAGAAAGTGAGCAAAGGAGAAGTTCAAAGTGGGTAAAATTTGTTATCTTGCCTACATGCTGATTTTTTTGCATACAATTTACAAAATCCTCTTGCAAATGGTAAATATCTGAGAAGTATTTATTTTACTGTCCAAAGATTATATTTTAAAAGGGTGTGTGTGTGTGTTATTTTTGTCAGTGTTCAAAATCAGTTGTGTAAAATAGAGGCAATTTTTTTTAGAACTATGGAAAAAAGACCTAGCAGTCCTAAATTTCATTGATATGAGTTTTGGATCTTAGTGCAAGTTGGTGAGAAGTGTGTACAGTCGGCCCTCGGTATCCATATAGGATCCATTCCCAGACCCTCAGCAGATACCAATTTGTGCTGATAATTCTGTGAAAAAGCCCTAAAAAGACCTCCCGGACACGACCAGAAGCAACCTCTGTGGGCCTTTAGAAAGCACTTCTGGTCACATCTGAAAGGTCCTTGAGGTCCATCAGATGCAGGGTTGGCACCCGTGTTATGTCAAATCTGCAGGTACCAAACCCATGGGTGAGAAGGACCCATTGTATTATATTTTCCTTGCTGGATTGGAAGGCTCTGACGGAAGCCCAGGAATTGGGCAAGAAAGAGTCCTTTACTGTCCTGTCCCCCCATTGGATCAGGGTCCTTGGGATGGGAGTCTATTGCAGGAAACCCAATAGGCCCTCCTGGGCCTTGTCACTTCTCAGCGTGTGAGGGGCATGGAGAG
This sequence comes from Tiliqua scincoides, assembly GCF_035046505.1. Taxonomy (NCBI): domain Eukaryota; kingdom Metazoa; phylum Chordata; class Lepidosauria; order Squamata; family Scincidae; genus Tiliqua; species Tiliqua scincoides. Next base: position 229,480,878 of record NC_089822.1, on the reverse strand, counting down.
GAGGCAGAACAGTTCTCTCTTGTCTTGCAGATCTCCCTTATATTGAGGACAGAGAAGTAGGCTCTGGGTCCACTAAATGCTATCCCCTCTTCTGGAAGCAATGGTTCATGTGCAGATTAAACTATGCTTTGCAGCATTATTTCAGTTTAGAACAGCCCTATGACTATTCACAAGAAAGTTAGTCGATCTTTGTTTGAGGATCTCATGGAATTTGGTACACATTTGCTGCTGCAATTGTTGATTACCAACATTTGATTCCTTACCCTTGTTTGATCTAGGAAACTGTTGCAGCATGTTGTGTTAGGACAGAGGGCAAGGAAGCAATATGCCTCACATGACATGTGCCTGCCATACTTCTGTGCAGTATATTGATGATTCTGAACTTGGCTGGCAGCAGCAGATGTTTCAGAGCAAAATGTATACATGGTTTAGCAAACAGCTGTAGGATAATCTGCTCCCCACATCACCCTAATCCCTAATAGCTAGGGATAGGCCTTACCAATGATGTGTTCAATTTTGTAGTCCCTTCTTCCAAAAATCATGCATATAAAGAAACAAAAACTTGTGACTTAAAATCCTCTTTCTTTAGAGATTATTGTCTTTTGTACAGATGCCCTGTCCTTTTTTCAATGTTACTTGGAATTAATCCTTAGAAATGAAAATAATCTCCATGCTTTAAATTACGTCTGCATTAAAATAAAACCAATGTGATCTGGGATTCATCTTCACAAATACTCCCCACTGCATCTTTCTTCAAAATAGTCATGGTTATGCCTGGTGTTTAGAACCGTGTTTAGATCTCCGCAGGGAGATCTTTTCTTTTATCATTCTTGCAATATGACAAGTGCTGCAAAGGATTCTGAGATGCTGGACTGGTGAGGAATGGTTGGGCAGAGTTGCTTCATGTCCTGTTCTAAGCAGGAGCCATTGGGGGCATATTAGCTAAGCACAGCATAGCCCGGTTCGACCCTCTTCCTGCCCCCATTCCTCTCTCCCCACCCCTCCTGCCTCCCCCACTGTTCCTGTGTACCTGTTCTACAGGTAGTGGGAGAGCCAACAATGTGGGCGGGAAGGCTCTGGCCTTCCCATTGTTATTCTGGTGGTGTGTTACTCAACGCATTGCAGTAGGTATGTAATGACCGCTTTTCCGCAATGTCCAGCAGTGGAACACATGTTTCCTTAAGCTTGAAGGTGTTTGATCTGGCAGGCATGAGAAATTTCCTGTTGCCCCCAGATAGGACATGGTAGCCCCTCAAGGTTTTGGGACGAGTCCTGCTTTTCTTTGAAAGCAGGGATTCTGAGTCATAGGCTATAATACTTCAACACATAAAATGACTACATTCTGGGTATTTGGTCAGACTGAGATTTTATGTTTCTGCAACTCAGCTCTACAGAACCTGAATATCCTGATTAAATGCCAGTAAGATTCTGCAGAACCTGTTGAACTCACTACTACAGTGTGTCCTTTCTTGCCTCTGTCCTCAATTACATTATCATGTGTCTCCTTCTCCACAGCAGCAAGCTGTGTCCTGACCTCCTCTGAGCCCTTTTGAAATTAGTTGTTTCCTTAACTTTGACATTGTCCTGTTGGAATTTGGTGGTGCTAAAGAGCCTTGGCTTATCCATTCACAAAATTGCAACAGTAATAGTTTATGCTGGGGAAAAATAATGTTCATCTTTTGAACATCCATAAGAGAAATGTTGTTTCTTTTTTGAAATAAGAACAGTGTAGTCCAACGAAATTGTTGAACTGTTGACAAGTAAAGCAGTAGGAAAATCTCAGTTCTTATACCATATTTTTGAGTTTAAGTTCAGGCTTGTGAAATTTTGTTGCAATCTTAAATCTATCAATCCCTCCCTCCCCCCCCCCCCACTCTTGTATTTGCCATACTTAGGCTATGAAGGTACGGTGAGCGGTGATAGATGAGTATGCCAGCTACAACTGGAGTGGTCGGGAAATCATTGAGTTTCAGTGAATCCAGATTCCTACACAAGAAAGATATTTCGATGAAAGAATTCTCTTTTGTGATCAGTTGTAATCATGGCTTTGAAACGGAACTGGCTTTGAAAAGCTGACTTACAAAGCCTGTGTTCTGTTTCAAAGCTGAGACACCCTACGCAGCTGAAATGAGTAACAACAATTTTTGCTCTGTGCGGTGTGTGTGTGTGTGTGTGTGTTGCATCCAAATAGCATGGAAATATGTGAAGCTGTGAACATCTCAACCCAATTGGCAGAGCATTGTTGAAGCTGTGTCTCTTGATTGAAACATATGAGCCCTCCAGGAAAAAAAATAGGCAATTGGAATATTTATTGATGTACCCTGGATTGAGACAGGCATTTCTCTTTCATCTGTTCCTGGAACTGTTGGCTTTCTTGTTACATTGTTGATCCTTCATTCTGTATCCCTGAGATTTAGTTCAAAATATTCAAGGACACGTATATTTCCTTTAAATCACATACCATCTTCATCTAGATGTGATTATCCTGGTTTATTGTCTTAGTCAACCTACTAATATTTCAAACATGATACTTTTCATATGTGATCAGTCCCTAGAGAAAGCAAGAATCTTTCTCTTAGAGACAGATCTTAGAGATCTTAGAGACAGCAAGAACAATTTATTCCCTTGAGACAGCAAGAACAATTGTGTAATAGGCTATTTGAAAGAGCTTATCTCTGAAACCATTATGGTGTTTGTTTTTTTTAATTTTTTTAAATATAAAATTGAACACCAATACCGTCTTGGAAGTTGGAGGAGGAATTAAAAAGAAAATGGCAAAATTTCTTTCTGCTTCTTCCAGTTTATTAAATAACCCTACGCTACAATGTTTGGGACATGGGTAGAGGTGTTTTAAAATGGTGTTATTTACCTTACTTAGCCCATTGTGTTGAGTCTTATGCTGTAATCCTATCTTACTCACTAAAAACAAACACTTCTAGACATATTAGAATACTCCTTCCACTTCTGGCCGTAGAACAAATTTTAATGTCAACCGAATCCTAACCTACACTGGCATAGGCTGCATGGCCTGCACTATATCCAGCACATGTTAGGAGGTGGCTGGAGGTCTGTTCAGGGTAAGGGGAATTTTTTCTCTTACCTCAAGTAAGGACTCAGCCAGCCCTATGAGGGTAATCAGGTCTCTACCAGTTATATAGCTAGTGGAAGACCAAGCAGCCCAGTGTAACACTAGCTGGGCCAGGAGCGGGGGGGGGGGATTAGGATATAGTAGAGGAGGACTCTACCAATCCCACCCCTCCTCTGCCCCCTGTTCTACCCTGCCCCACCCAGAAATGCCTCCACTTCCAAAACACCCTCTCCCAGCCCTGCACAGCTCTGTGATATACTTATCTCTGCCAACCACTGAGCCTCTGAATGCCGCACTGGTGGGGTGGTGTAAGCCACTCCGCCAGTGCTGCTTGCTTGCTGATTGCACCTTCCACTGGCACAGGGACTGCTGCACAGTTTGGATTGCTCACTGTGTTGTCAGTGAGGATAAAATTGATTACCTGCATGTTATCCTAGTAATGGGTCACTTTTCCACTTCATAATGCCTTCCCAGTAGCTTTTACACAGCAGGTTCCACATTTAAAGCGGTTTTGCTCCCGAAGATCCTTTAACTAGAGGTGCTGGGGCACTGAATTTAGAATGATATAAAAGGAAGCAAGTGAGCTATGGATCTTCCCATCATCCTCTGCAGGTTGTGTGAAATGCTGTGCCTTTTTGTTCTGCGTCTGACAATGCTCAAAATCACCATTGAGAATTCCTAAACTGAGCAGATCTAAAAGCAGAGTAGTTGTGTGTTCAGTAGTGTACCTTGGGGGGGGGAAACAATAAGTATTGCAGGTGTTGTAATGTGCATGTACGTGGTCCCATCCACCCACTATTAGAGCCATTCTGGGTAGTGCCATTGCTGCTCAGAGTGGCTCCAATGGTGAGTGGGAGGGGCCTCTTACATGCATGTTAGGGCACCTGCAATACTTACCATTTTGCTCCCCCTCTAGATATGCTACTTTGTGTGTTTTCAGAATACTGACCCTCTTCCATCATTATGAAGCAGAGGTATCTTTGCCTCAGCCATCCCTTGCTTGGAGCACCTGATTGGGTGTTGCTACAGTTTAGGGACAGCCCTGGTCAACAGGCAGTCTGGCTATCCCCCTCTGGGTTCTGTCTGCTTCCAATCTTGCAGCAACCCCACCTACACAATGGGATAATCTGAGGCCAGCTGGCAGGAGCTGGGTAGATATTATTTGCCTCTCGCCTGATTGGCTGTTGGTGAGAAGTTTTTTCCACCTACTCCAGACAGTCTCACAGGGACATATGGTGGGCCACTGTGAGAGACAGGAAGCTGGATAGATGGGCCTTACCTGAAACAGCAGGGCTCTTCTTAGGTTCAAGGAGTGTAATTACATTCAAAGGGTATGGTGATAGGTTGGTCTTAGCTGACAGGTATAGTGAGAGAAGAGGGGTGGACCAAGGGGAGCTTTGGGTATGTGCCCCCCCCCCAAACTGTCATGTCAGCGGGAAGAGCACCAACTCTTATGAAGAGCAGCTCAAGCATAACCGGGAGCCCAGGTCTACTTGGCAGGTAGATCTGGGCTCCAAGTCCAGGTGGGAGCCCAGGTCTACCTGCTCATCAAACCTTGACCACAAAGGCTGGCAGATCTGGGCTCCAAGTCTACATGGGAGCCCAGGTCTATCTGCTCAGCAAACCTTGACCATGGAGGTCTATAGATCTGGACTCCAAGTCCAGGTGGGAGCCCAGGTCTACCTGGCTAGCAAACCTTGGCTGTATAGGTCAAAGTTCAACTGGGAGGCCAGGTCTATTCATCTGGTTGACCTGGACTCTGGAGTTTAGTGTTCTTGCCCCCACCCCCAAACATAAACACTGGATTCACCCCTTTGAGGGACAGAGAGTAGGAATGGGTTTTGGTGTGCAAGCAAGAACTGGAGGAGAAATGAGAACCAATCTCCAGAGATAATCTGGTTCAAGGATGCTGATTGGTGACTATTTAGACTTGGGTTGCAAAGTCTACCTCAAAGGCTATTTGGCTTGGAGTGTGATTTAGCTTCCTCAGCTCTGTTGGGGTTGACATAGAGAAGCTGCAGATCATCAGATGGTCTGTAGCTTCGAGTCAGTGTGGGAATTGTGTCAGTGAAAGGGGGACAGACACTGCATGCTGTGTCTCTAATGTAAATACCAACATGAAAGGGGAGGGGAGAGCATATGGATAAAGGACCCACCACAGAGTTTACAGTACCCGGAAGATTTGCATTAATTCCAATAAACGTGACTCACTTTTAACCCAAACACTTTGCCTTGTATGTTTACTCGGTGGGGGGACAAGGGCCAAGAGGTATCATTTTGTCAGGATCAGAGCCCAAGTGTGGCCTGTTCCAATACCTTCATTAGGTCAGTTTCAGACTTACACATGCACACTCTTACTGTTGGCAGATAATGATTTCCAGGGTGTAACTTGGCAAAGTTAAGCTCAAAGAGACCTTTTTGTAATATATCTCATTTGGTGGTTCATTTGGGAAATTATGAACCTCCCAGATCCAGTTTTATTCCCTCATGGGAACCTAAAGGGGTTTAGCATCTATGATTGTCTGTTCCTACTGCAATTTAGCTATCTGAAGCCATGCTGACCTCATGAGTTTCAGCTTTTAAAAGAAAGTTCTCTCTTCAGCGTGATGTTGTGGAATTAAGGAAGAAGAGTCTCTTCTGCAGAAGCCTTTCTCGACCATTTTAATTTTGTTTTGCACTTTTTGTTTCAGATGTGTGTTAGATGGATTAAAAGAACACCCTTCTCTTGCCCCCTGTACCAGCCTGTACTGAAGCAATTAATCTGGTGTTTGTGCTAGCAGTTTTGTCACTATGCAAATCCATTTCTTAGTGTCAGGGTTTTAGTGTTGTGAATTTGCAGCTGGATCAAACCAGAAATGATGTTGACAGCAATCCCAGCACAAGAATGTAGTAGCACCAATAGGTATTAAAAATAAACTTTAAGGAAGAGCACACCCACACCATTGCAGTGTATCCACTAAAATAGGGATGGGCAAACTTTCAACTTCAGGGATTCTGGACCTTTAGCAATTGTACAGAAGAGGGGAATTTCAGCAGGTGCAGCTTGTCATCTCACAGATGACAAGCTGCACCTGCTGAAATTCTCTCTCCTGATTGGGTGCTAAACCAGCCCCCCTCCTATTCCCAATCTGCCCTCCTCCTCGCCCCAATCTCTCCCTGTTCTGTACTGCAGGCAGAGGGAAAGCTGATGAAAGCACCTAGCCAGGAATTGCCTCACATGTGTGTGCAGAGAAGGGAAAGGGAAGACTGATTTCCCTGTAAACAGGTGGCTTGTGGTGTGTGTTGCAAACAGAATAACTGCTGTGATATTTGTTAGCAAGAGAAGGAAGAAACCAACTATCACAAAGGTTGTTATAGCCATTTAATGGTGGAAAATGGTGGTAATTTAGTTGCCTGGAGGTCTGGATTTTTCATGCTCTTCTTTGTAGTGTTGACAATGTTGTGATAAATTTATCCGTCTGCCTGCAATTTGCTTCACTCTTACAATTCTGTTAAATGCAATAATGCAACCAAGATTTTAAAATCGAAAGAGGCTCATTTGTCCACTGCAGTCTCATTTTCAACCCGTACTTATGTATCATTAGAGAATATTCTCTCAGATATAGAACAGATGTGCGTTTTCAACTTCACTTGCAGTGATTCATCTCCTTGTGTTGCATTACATTTTTGCTTCCAAACATATGCTCACCTGACATAAGATCTGCTGCTTATTTGCATGGATAATAAATGCTGGTTCAAAATAAACGTGTAAGCTGAACTGATTATTTATCTGCATGGCTGCAACCTTTGCCAATCCTTTTACTTAGAATGAAAAGTGAGCCTCTTCCTAGAGTCTGGAGGTGCTGGAGAAGTTCTGGACATACCAACTGCTGCTCCATTACATTGCATGTGTGTGCCTGCCTGTTCCAGTCCAAATAGACTGAAAGAGGTGGGGGTTCAAGGTGCAGCTTGTGCAGCTGAGAGGTGCTAGTAGAAGAGTGGGAGAAGGCAGCTATTGTGCTGATACTTGGCTCTTGGCAGATACTGGGGAGGGGGATTAACCTCGCCAGAAGACTAAGGATGCCCTCACCACCATGCGTTTGGTGAGTGGATTTGTCAATGCTTGGACACGGGACGATGCTCAAATGCTCCACCAGGTTTTTAAAAATTAATCATTTAAGATGGACCAAATAACATGCAGAATCTGGGTCAGAAGGAAAGGAATCAGACTCTTACTCATATGCTGAATGGACTATGTGTAAAAAAAAAACCAAAAAGTATTTTTTATGGTGATGACGCATTCAAGTGAATGAAGTTTTCAGACTCCTGTGGTTGTTTATCACCTTTAAAAATGGAGAAAGTGAAGAATGACTCAGGATCAGCTGCTACTTGATAGCTCACCCTGCCTTTGAAATGACTAGGATATTTGGTCTAGCCCATAAAACAGCCTCGCAACCCTGATGAAAGAAAACTTGTTGAAAATATTTGTTCTTATCTTGGTTCAGCTCATGATTGGCATCATGTAGTTATAACTTTAGCCAGCCCCCCTGAGCTCATCCAGTGCCTGAAGCAGCATGAAATTCACCTGCGTACCACCCATCACAGTGCATCCACATCTCCTTGCTTTGCCTCCTCTGCCATCTTTGCTTCCTTGAAACAAGCTGAGCAGGGAGAATCCTGGGAATGGAACCTTTTTGCTTCTGCGCATTCTCCTCCCCATCTGCCCAGTTTAAAGGAAGCAGCAGATGCAGCAGTGGTGACTCCCTCCGAGGTGGAGGTAAGCCAACCCCAAACCCTCAGCATCCTCTTTGCTCACTCATAGATAAGTACATATGGCTGGGTGGAGCGGGCAGCCAGTCAAGTGGTAGCCCAGGGGAGGTGGTGGATAGAAGTGGGGTACAAAACACTGCATGCTAACTTGCCACCTCACCTATCAAAGTAGACATTTTGATTGGTCTCATGAATAAGTGCTACTTGCCTTACCTGGGGGAAGGGGACAAAAGTTCCCTTCTCCCGAGGTGCCGCCAGCGGTGCCCAGTTAGCGCTCAGGATGCTGTGGCAGCCATTTTCAGCATCACAGCAGCCCTGCACTCTGGGCAGCATAGGATTGGGCTGTTAGGCTGCAATCCTACCCACACTTACCTGGGAGTAAGTCCCATTGAACTTAATGCAACCTACTTCTGAGTAAGCATGCACTGTTACACAGCTGTGATTCATCGAGATGTACAAATGCAAGGCACTTGGGCAGTGATGATCCTGTATCTCTCACGGGTCCCGACACAAAGCTGTCTCTAAGTTCCTTGTACTTTTAAAATGTTAAGTTCTTGTTGCTTTGTTCAGATATTTCAAATGTCCAATTAGTTTGGAAGACTTCATTGCCTCATTAGAGAAGACCTTTTTGCATATTAGCCACATGGGCACCTGCTGGTTTGTTGATGCAGGTATAAGTCCATACTTCAGATGTTCTGAATTATATTGTCTACATTTCTTTGATTTTTCTGCTTCTGCCCTTTCTGTTTAATGACAAAGAGACAAAAACACATGCAGTTACAACATGATATATTGCTCTGAATAGAACTATAGTGACATATTTACGAAGAATAATAACAGTGCTTAATTTCAGCACTTTGTAGCAGTGGCATCACTAGGATTTGTGTCACCTGGTGCAGGAGGCCTGTGCGTCACCCCATGCAGTGAGCGGGGCAACACTCCAGCTCGTGGGTGTGGTGATATACCATCACCCTGCCCCCACTGGTTTTTTTGGCTTTGTTAGAACACAGATATTTCAATGTGGTTTGTTCATTGCATTTTGCATGAAATTACGCATTGATTGATAGATATAACATGATGGGATTATTCCTCCATACTCTGATTTTAGTGATTTTGAAAACTTATAGAGCCACACACACACCCTGTGTCGACTTACTAACACCTTATTGCAGCGGTTCTCAAACTTTTAGCACTGGGACCCACTTTTTAGAATGACAATCTGTCCAGGACCCATTGGAAGTGATGTCATGGCCAGAAGTGACATCATCAAGCAAATTAAAATAAATAATTACAAATAATTAAATTAAAATAAAAGAAATAATTAAGGGGGAGCCAGTCCTGTTCCACCAAGTGAATCTACTCTGAAGTAAGTCCTATTGTGGTCAATGGGGTTTACTCTCAGGAAAGTGTAGTAGGATTGCAGCCTGTGAGCCCAAGCCTATGCATGTCTACTCTGAAGTAAGTCCCATAGTGGTCAACGGGGCTTACTTTCAGGAAAGTGTGGGTAGGATTGCAGCCTGTGAGCCCAAGCCTATGCATGTCTATTAATTATTATTAATTATTATTAACAGAAGTCTACTCAGAAGTAAGTCCCATAGTGGTCAATGGAGCTTACTCTGTATTCTGCCTGTGATAACAAGCCCCCAAAAAGAATCAGTGAGATTTCCAGCTTTCCCCAGTGCCCAGTTTAAAGTTCTTCTATTTCAGGCATATCAAGACAAAGACCCACCTGGCTTTGCAAGTGCAAAATAGAAAACTTTCCCCTTACCATTCAAGCCTCTTTTTCTGTACTTTTTAGTTGGGGAGGGGGGCTGCCTTCTGGAACATATGTTGAGCTTCAGTTCCATTGGATCAGGACCCTTCTGGTGGCCTCACATACCACTTTGCCTGGTCTGACCAAAACGCAAGGCACATCTGCCTATTCGTGAGTAAACACGACCAGCTGGCTGAGTTTGCTTTCCATAGAGCTCAATTGTCTGCAGGAGGGAAGGAGGGACTTCCTTCTCAGGCTTTTTGGGGGCTGCATTCATTGGATCAGGACCATTCTGACGTCTTTGGAGTCCTTTCTACCTGCCCTTTCTGATGGACTAGGGCAAGTTTGCCTACTCGTGAGTAAACACAGCCACGTGGCTTTGTTTCCTGCTGGGCAGCTGGGGGGGGAGCTGGGAGGGAGGCAGGGACCTATTCCTTTTTGTGTTTTTGGGGGCTGCATTCATTGGATTGGGACCATTTTGGTGTCATTGGATTCCTCTCAGCCTGCCCTTTCCGATGGACTATGGCAAGAACGCCTACTAGCGAGTAAACGCGCGATACAGCTCACTTTCACTTTCCATAGTGCTCCATGCATTTTTTCCTTCCGGTGTTTTGGCCATAACTTTTGAACGAAAGGAGCTAATTCGATTCTGTTTGTTGCATTGCACTCCACTAGACATTCCGCATCCAATGGTGTATGGCATGACGGGGTAGCTCCTAAAGCCGTGAAGTTAGCGTGTCCTCCCCCAGGGCGCATCACCTGGTGCGGCCCGCACCTCCCACACCCCCGCTAGCGATGCCAGTGCTTGGTAGAGGCAGAAACTTGGAGTGTCATTTGCCAGCATGGTGCCATAAGCCCATTATCTTCAATGCCCCTTGCTTAGCTCCCTTGCCTCCTTGTTTACCCCAGGCCACCACACCCCAAGGATGGTACCCCCACTTTGGGAACCACTGATCTCCATTCCACCTCCAATGTGTATGTGGTTACTTTGTGGGTTACATAGCAGCCATGAGCAGCAATCTGAAATAGGGCTATGCTGAGCAGATAAGGTGGTATTTAATCCTTTTCCTAGAGCTGCAGTTCAGATGAAAATTCTGTCTCCAAAGCTATTTGGAACTGGAAGGAAAGTTTCCATTGGTACAAGTGGAACCTTGCATTTGGGGGCCTCAATCTTCTTCAGGACCACAGCACAGTAGAAAAGCTCACATGTGATGCAGTCCCAGTTGTGACCTGGCCCCTCAGTTGCCACAGCTATTGTTTAACCAGAAACATCCCCGTACATGTGACTAAACCAAGGGTTCCTGAACTTTCTAGCACTGGGACCCACTTCTTAAATTCATACTCTATCAGGACCCACCTAAGGTTTACAAGACTTAAACAAAAAATCTAGAAGAAAATATATTTTTATTTATTTACACATAATAATGAAGATGCCCCAACATTTATCTTCCTTTATTTACACATGCTTGCAAACCTTAGGAGTTCTTTGCAGGGTAATTAGCAGATACTGGATTTTTGAAAAGCCTCATGGTTTGAGGCAATTAGTTATCTGATCCTTCCATCACCTTCACTGGAGGCTCTGCTCAGCCGCTATGGAACCCACCCAAAATCAGACCGCACTCCAGCAGTGGGTCCCGACCCATAGTTTGGGAATCCCTGGACTAAACTATACGTTCAGGGTTTGCCTGCAGTGTCTGAAAGTCTGGTCAAACTATCAACACATCTCATTTGCATTTCAAGATAAAGATGTGGGATTTCAAATGAATAAGGAGGTTTTCTAAATTGCTGTGCCTTTCAGATTCCAAATTGGAAGAACTACTGGCAGGCATTGAGGTTCTAGAAAGGTAGATCTGGCTATATAATGGAAGAATATAAAGGCACCTAGAATAGGTTTATTAACTCTTGTCCTAAAGTCCAGCATCCTATGGAGCTATAAGAGGACAGGAAATTACCTTTTTTTTTTAACCTTTATAAGTCAATGTATCAATCCCCTTCCCACTGAAATCTGCTGCTTTCTACATCCAAGTCCATGCTGTGCTGTTAAGTCACTGTTCTATTGCAGTGAGGAGAATATTCAAGCTGGCTTCCTGCAGTACCTGCAAGGGCTAACCATGTACTAGTCATTATGCCTTTATTGCTCATTAAATTCCTTGTTGTTTGGTAGTGTCTTTTGCTTGCCACGAAGGCTGCACAGTCATCTGAAAGAAGGTAAAATGTTATGCATCTCTCCATGAAAAAAGTAAATAAATCAAGAAAGCTCTTCGATCTCGCGAGTCTCCTGCAACCACCCCTCTCCCCAAAAGACTTTGTGCTTGCAACTTGTAAAATGCTTCAGTGTCTAGAGGCAGTAGCATTCATACTGGGGTTGGAGAGAAATCCTTGTGAGAGTGGCACAGCATTGAACAACCTCTTAAATTACAGTGTGGCATTCCAAGAGGCAGTTCAGAAAAATAAAACAATGTCACAGAGCATAACACTCTCCTGGGCATGCGGAGCCTGCAGGAAATTGCTTTGAGCAATGGAGCCAAATCAGTGTTGGAAAGTATCATTTGAGAGCAGTGTTGCAGCCAGTAATTCTAGGTAGCAAGCAAATGACTACAGATCAGAAATGGGCAAGCATATAGATGCCCACTGCCTACATGCACACAAACATGATGGGCAAACAACTGGGCCTCTCTCTTTCTTTCCACCCCCTTTTTGCAGATAACCTAACTTTTCATAAAAAGATCTCTTTGCTATAGAATTGCTGTTTTATTACTGTTTCATTTAAAGCAATATAATTAAAAAGTCACATATGTCTCAAGTTTTTTTGTGAAAAAGCATTCATTGTGGACACACTTTACTATACAGGGCAATAACCATTACATGAACCTCAGTTTACCAAACAAGTCCCCCCATTAATGTGTCCCCCATGCGACTCTGCGCTTTTGCAGCTCTCAGTTTAGAGTGCTTGGATTTATGCTGGAGCAATGTGAATGATTGACTGTTCCGCATCTTTGGAATGGTACTAAATTGTAGCCCTGGTTTGAGCTTTGAAAGAAACCATAACTAAAACTGCAGGGTGTGCAATGATCTAAAGCAAAAGGACAAGGCTTGGAGAGCCTAAGTGAGGGGGGCCTGTCCTCAGCCATGTTTCTGTTTACCAACTTCTGGGTTCCTTGCTGACTTTTGGCAGAAAATAATTGTACTTCACTTTCTAAAACATCAGGTTTTCAAGTTGTGTGAGGCAGAATGGCTTCTGTGATTCCCTCTGGTAGAGCCGTAACACACTGCCCCGGCAGTTGGGGCAGTGATGTCACAATGTCATGTGACATTACTTCCAGGTTCTCACTGGAGGACAGGCAGACATTGTGACATCACTTCCAGGTTCTCACTGGATGAGGGGGTGGATGCTACAATGGCTTTGTGCACCCCATTCCTTCTCCTGTAGAGGCTCCCAGACTCCACAGAAGAAGGAACAGGACATGTGAAGCTGCCAGCAACTCCTCTGTAATTAGAACTGGGGGCAGTCATGTGTCCCCACTCAGTGTCGCTCCCAGGACAGGTGCCCCTCTGGCTCCATTCTAGTTATTATTGTTCTACCCTCTGATCCAGAAAGATGTGAATGTTATTAACTCCTCTTGCTGGATCTAAAGCTTTCCGTTCTGGAATGTAGATATAACATGAGGTGTAGCACATCCCAATGTGACTCTGAGTCACATTCCAAAGACAAGGAGAGGCAAAAATCACCTCCTCGTCCTTCCACTAGCCTTTATTTACTTCCAAAGCTGGTCCTGGATCAGAATGACTCCATCTTTGCCATCTTGTAATGGGGCTCAAACTCCATTCCCTTCCAACTCAGAGAGTAATACTTCTGTTTAGAACAAGTGTTCAGAACTCCATCATATAGAATAATTTACCATTGTGAACTTTACAAAGAAAAGAAACCTTGCCCCCCCCAAAAAACAAAAAAAAACAACAAAAAACTATTGAGATTCATAACCATGGGGCACTACAGAATTAACGTTTTGAGGTTTTGTAATTCCCTATTTTTAGATCAGAATCAACCCATCAAGGGGGAAAAAAACTATTCTATCTTTTCTATCCATAATTATCTTTTATACCATTCTTAGCAAGTGATTTAATCTTCCAGTGACTGCCTTGATTTTGGTATATTAAAGAACCTTGATTTAACTGTCATAATAAAAGCAAGTCTTTGAGGTGATAAAATGCACTGGGGAACTGCATTAAAAATGCACCAAAAATTACAGTGACAACTTTAATAGAATAAAGTTCTTAATTAACTCATCTGTGCTAGACATTTTTAGTTTCTCTGCCAATTTACACTCTGTGGGTTCTGTTTAATTTTGGTTAAGATTAAGTTTGCTGTGGGGGTAAAAAAAAGATCAATTTAAAATAATTTGGTACAAACAATCCATATGGGCTGCGTTTCAAAGAGATGTTGCTTCTCATTCCGCATAGAAATTCTCTTCAAAAAATAAATTATATTTCAAATGCATGTTGTATTCATATTTTTTCTTTTTTAAAAAAATGTATATGCAATCTCATTTAGAGTCTGATTCTAGAGGTCTTTATATTATTCATTTTCACAAAAAAAAATCTCATGAGATAAATAACTGTTGTTGCAGATTAAACATGGTTGGCAACCTTCAGTCTCGAAAGACTATGGTATAAGCCTACAGCACCTGGTATTCCCAAGTGGTCTCCCATCCAAGTACTAACCAGGCCTGACCCTGCTTAGCTTCCAAGATCAGACAAGATCAGGGATGTGCAGGGTAACAGCATAAAACAGATTCCCTGTCTTTTTTTTTTATCTTGAGTTTGCTCTGACCTGTTTTCAACAGTGTAGTGTAAATTCTGAAATGAAGACACTGTCATGATATAGTCTAATCCTAACTTAGCTTCTGCCAATCGAGTGCACTTTGGTTGTGGGGAGGGGGTGCACTTCAGAGGCCTCCTTCAGGTAAAGGAACTTACTTTCATTCCCTTACCTCAGGGGAAACCTCCACTTCCCCAATGACTCTCCTCTGATGTGCTGGTGCATGTCTATTTTGCTGGTGCATGTCAGGGACAGTGAGTAAGAGAAAGGGAAGGGGGCAGGGAATGGGGTTAGGATCTGGCACACACCAGTCCCACGAAGACCAGTGTAATATGATACATAGCATAATATATTATGCTAATGTGAGCTAAACCCCCTGCCTCTCCTGTTCTACAATCTGGTTTTTGGCAGGTAACTGTTAAGCTAACATATTATGCTAATGTGGGTTAAACTCACAGTCTTGGATGTTACTCTTGTCAGAATTCATAACCTTATCCATTTCTGACTTGAATAGCCTATGACCATGAGGTCTTTAAGAGATGCAGGTTCCAGGTTTCAAAGCAATTTATTGTGGAACTCACTGGTTTAAGCTCTCTTAGGCTGCAATCCTCTCCCACTTACCTGGGAGTAAACCTTATTTGCTATAATGGAACTTACTTCTGAGTAGACATGCCTAAAATTGGGCTGTTAGAAACCCTTGAGAGTAAGTACAAAGGTACTTGTTTTTCTGCTTCTTGACACCAGCAACTGCTTGTGGATTGTCTGAATTCTGGAATCAGCTATTAATATATTTACTAGAGACCTTTTCCCACTACTTCAGTAAATCTGATCAGATTCATGTGGTGAAACTCTGAGAAAGAAGTGGAAGGATTCTTCAAAATCAAGACATCAAATCAGTAGATCAGTGCACATGTACCCAGTCGGTATATGCTTGAATTAGACTCCAGTGACATTTTCAGAATTCATTTGCATTGTGCTTTTGTGGCTGACTGCATACATCAGGGATGTCCAAAGTTTTTGGCAGATGGGCCACATCATTTCTCTGACACTGTGTCGGGGGCCGGAGGAAAAAAGAATTAATTCACATTTAAAATTTGAATAAATAAATAAATAAGTTTACATAAATGAATATATTAAAGATGAACTTATATTAATGAATGAAGGTCTTGCAATAGCTCAAGGCCTATAAAAGGCCTTGCACAAAGCAAGGTCGGCCTTTGCTTTGCTGCCGCTACTGCATCACAGACGTGAAACAACAAGCAGTGGAGGGAGCCCTTATCCCATAGCTAATGTGAGAGGTCAAACAGTCGCACTCACGCTGAGAGCAGTTGCATCGGGCCAGTGTGGGCTCCAACAAATCTCCAGAGGGCCAGAGACCCTCATTGGAGGGTCTCATTGGAGACTGGGGACTCCCTGAGGGCCGCATTGAGAGGCCTCGAGGGCCGCAAATGGCCCCAGGGCCAGGGTTTGGGCACCCCTGGCATACATGAAAACAGAGACAGATACATTTCTGTGTGCACTTTTGGTGTGCTTTTTTATTGCTATCTGTTCTAGTAGGGCTTCTTAGTTATTGGCCTGTCCTTTTTTTCCGCTTGTCTGATCTCCAGCTATCTTCAACTTTATGATAATGAGATAAACCATGTGCAACAGTGACACCTGCTGGAGGATAAACCACCAGTATTGGTTTCCTTGTACGTACAATCTGGAAACTGACACTGTTGAGGAAGGTTAGAGAAGGGCCAACTGTGCAGCTATCAGGCAACCAAAAAAGATCATATCCATAGCATGAATTTTGAAACTCCATAGAACTGGCTTCTGTGTAACTGCTTTGAAACAGACACAATAGTTGTGGTAGTTCTAACAGTAGTTAGAAGTTAATATTCATTCCCTATGGCCCTTGGACACTATGGAACACTTTATATTGCCCTTTTCTACAAGTTGTAAGCAAGCTTACCACTGGAACTAGTCAGCGGTAACTATTTATCAGATTTAAACTACCTGCATGTATCTGCAGTGTATTTAACTATAGTATTTTTCCATCAAGGAGCATGTATCCTTTTCCAAATTACAGTGTATGCAGCACTCTCACTGCAGTTGGTTGATGTTTTAACTTCCACTCAGGCTGGTGATTCTACTTGTGATAGTTTGTGGGACAATATTCCAGTGTCCAATCTCAGCTGTATTAAGAGAAGCCTTTCTAGATTAAACTGAGAGGCAAATTACTCTGATAAATGCAAAGTGTGGCCCTTTCCGGGACTGCTGCAATCTTACTCATGCTTTTCCTAGGAGTAAGCTCCATTGAATACAGTGAAACGTACTTCTCAGTAAACATTCAAAGACTTATACTGTAAATTAGGTAGCAGCCAGCGAAGGATCTGTAAGATTTGCAAGTAAGATTTGCTACCACAGAGTGCAAGGAGAGGTATTAACTTTTATTTTCTGCTTTGCTGTAAGCCCATCTAAAGATGCTGTGAGGGGTGCCCCCAAAGGGGGGTCTCTGGGAGTCACCCAGCGGGGTGCCGAGGGTCAGCTGGATGGTCTCTTGGGACCCCTGGGTGGGGTTTCCACTTCCCAGGGGTTCCTTGCAGGGGAAGCCTCAGACCAAGCCAGGGAAAGGGGTTCAGGATACCCTTGTCCTCCTCCCTGGAGGCAGGACCTGAGGCCCTTGGTCTTGAGGCAAGAGCTCCAGCCTCCTGCCTTCCCTCTCCAGAACTGCCTGTCATCACAGGCCTCCCTGCTTTTATCCTCCCCAGCCACACCCTCAGCTCTTCCCCTTCCTCTTCCTTTAAGCCTCTCTAGGCTTAAAGGGGCCCTGACCCTAGCCTGCTTCCCTCCTCTTTGGTGGTTAATGGTGACCCAGCCCTGCTCACTGTTCTGGTCAGCTGAGCTCTGGGGGGGCAGTCTCTCCCAGCCAGCTGCCCTGCATCTTACCTGGTCAGCTGGTGGTGGCTCTGTGGCCAGGCAGGTCTGCCCTTGGTCTGCAGCCAGGTAAGGCAGGGGTCGGACAAGGGCTTGACTCCTGACAGATACATCTCCATAACATCTAGTCACTGCAAAATGGAAGCTTGGGTTTCTGCAGCCTTTCATAGTTATGGCCAACAGCTTTGGTGACTTTAAAAGGGGATCAGACAAATTCATGCTGGAGAGGTTTCTTGCTGGCTTATTAGTTATGACAGGTCTGTGGGACCTTCATGTTCAGAGGCAATATATTTCTGATTACCGGTGAATGCTTAAACATCCACAGGGAAGCTGTGGTTCTTTCTCTTCATGACTTGTTATGGCTTCCCAGACCAATATGATTGGCCACGATTAGAAACTGGGTGCTCAATTAGATGGATGTTCAGTTGGTCCAGCACAGCAACGCTTAACATTACTGACACTGGATTCTTTCCTTCATTTCCTACTTCAGAGCTACTTGGTGTCTTGATTGAACGTTGTGGAGAACAGAATCCATGATTTGATCATTATATCCAATAGGGCTGCTCTTTATACCACGTGCATGTTATGGATGGGAATGTTTTATAAAGGTTCCAATATTTACAACTTGGATCAACACGGGTGCCCATCCTATCCATATTATCTGGAAGTACACATATTTAAAAATGAATAGAATGCCAGTTAAACACTTTGATTGGCAATAGAAGTTTCTCTATTTTTCTCATCAGACAAGATGCTATTTCTGCATTTTCCTCTCTGCAATGACTGCTGTTGACACGGTTTTGGAATCCCTGACAACATTCAATAGAATCTTCTCCTGTTCCAAAATGATTGTGGGAGGAATATCCCACTCTAGTTATGTTGGATCTGGCAGCATATTCTCTGGAGAGATTTTAGGCTAAATGTTTTAGTAGTTATGTGCTACCTGTGAGTACAGCCTGGGACAGATAGTGCTGGGAATTAAAATGACTAGGGCTATTCAGAAGCAATTGAGTCTTCTCTGCCAGAAAGACTTGGGCCATAGGGAAAAAGCAGTAACTATAAAGTCAGGCAATTTTCACAATATAGTTTGGGGAAATAGGTTTTCATCCCTTCTCCTTCATGGAACACTCTGATGCTTTAATATCCCTGTTGATCAAAGGCTCACCAGGAAGACATGGATGTGTCCCACATCTTTGTTTGGCTATTAATAAAATGGAGGCTGATGCCTAAATGTTTGCTGTCTGCAATGGCCAGACATGCCTTTAAATCAGGGTCTGATATAGAACTAGATCAAGGGTGTCTAAACTTTTTGGCAGGAGGACCACATCATCTCTCTGACACTGTGTCAAGGGGAAAAAAGGTTTAATTTACATTTCAAATTTAAATAAATTTATATAAATGAATATATTAGAGATGGAAGTTAAATGAATGAATGAAGATCTTGCAGTAGCTCAAGGCCTTTAAGAGGCCTTGGACAAGCAAGCAGTGGAGGGAGTCCTTGGCCTGCAGCTCACGCAAAAGGTCAAACAGTCACCCTCACAATGAGAGCAGTTGTGTTGGGCCAGTGCGGCATCCAGCAAGTCTCCGGAGTACCAGAGACTGATTAGAGACTGGGGGCAGCAGCGGACCTCCACAGCCCCATGCCCGGGGCAAAGGTCTGCAATGGTGTCCCCCCCGTGGGCTACCGCTGCTACCTGTGCAGAAATCTGCCCCCCCCCACTCACCTGTGGCTCACGGAGCCTCGCGCAACCTTCACCTGCGTCGGAGAAACCTCTGTGAGGTTCCCCGATGCTTTAAACCGAAAGCACAATTTCTGCCCCCATCGGGAGCCTCAGAGAAGCTTCTGCGGGGTCTTAGCACCTTGTGCCAGGGGCTTTTGCCCCAACAGACCTTATAGTAGGTCCACAACTGACTGGGGGCTCCCCACAGGCTGGATTGGGAGTCGCTGAGGGCTGCAAATGGCCCCTGGGCCAGGGTTTGTGCACCCTTGAATAAAAAAGGACAAAAACGGGGGAAAGTTGCAAGAGGTATCCGATAGTATCATCTCACAGAAGGAACAGGTTTTTGGAAAGGAGCTGTAACAAATGTTAAGCTGTGTTTTCAGTGGAAAACTTGGGGAAATCGCAGAAGTTTTTTTTGTTTTTTTAAAGCATATATCCAATTTCACTTCAGTGTCTTGAGATCAAGCCTAGCCTTGATTTGTAACAGTGAGATGAGATGAGAGAGAGAGAGAGAGAGAGAGAGAGAGAGAGAGAGAGAGTTCATAGTTAGGGATTCATAATAATAACAATTTATTGCTGCTCATAATCCAAAGGGCATATAGGGACACTTTTTTTGTAGGAGTTGCCACCAGGGATGCTGAGAGCTGGCATTGGGCCTGGGGCAAGCTGCCTGATTAGGTCCCCCTTCTTAAATTTTTCCTACAAACCAGATGTTAATATATTTTTAAACACACTTTTAAGTGACTGTTTTAATTCAGCAGGAGCAAGATTGAAACTAAATGAAAGCATTTATCAGAATGGGATAATTATTGTGTTTATTAAAAACAACATTTATTATAAATCTATTTAAAAAAACAAACAAAAAAAAACACCCAACAGGCTTCCATACTCGAGGAAGCTTTAGATTTGGAGAAGACCCCCTGTTTAGGGCTGAAACTGGATGAGGATCAGAAAACTAATTCTGGATTCAGATATGGAGTTTTATTTGCAGAATGTCTCTTTATTTGTTTGCCCCTGCCTAGAAATTTAAACTGCACTTTTCAGTTTTCAAGACAGACTAAAATGCTTGACATCAATTTTCACAGCAATCAGCTAGGGCTAGGCTATGTTGTCCTGTAATGAGGTAGACTTGTAATTTACACATGAACAGCCAAAGATCTTCATGGCAGATTGGGGATTTGGATCCCACACTCATATCCAACACCAAATCCACTGTACCACCCTGGGCAAATTAGGCCTTCATTTCTCACTTTTTCTTCTAGTCCTCCCTTCTAACCACTATTTTTTCCAGTTTTCTTCCTTGTTTTAATCTGCAGATTTTAGCATCTTGTCTTTCTTTCTATTAACAGGTGGTGGTCTCTGCATTGCCCAGTCATTGAAAATCCCACAGGAGCGCAAAGACAGGACCTACGAATTTGATAAAATTATCAAGCAGCTTCTAGATACACCCAGAGCCAGGGCTATCATTGTCTTTGCCAACGATGAGGATATAAAGTAAGGATGACTGGGGGAATTAATTCATTTTCATGTAATGACTTTATGGATTAGGTCAAGTAGACATTTACAAAATACAAGAGTGCTTATATCTAAATAGTACAGGGATGCACAACTGTAACTAGTCACAGAACCATATTTGGGTGGCTTCTATCCAATGGTGTTACCTGAGTATTGTGTATTTACAGACTCTCAGGCCTGCTGTATGTGTGCAACAGAACTGGGTGGAAAACTGAGGTGCTAGACTGGACTGTGTCACTTCATATTGTAGGTGGCAGATGCTATTTTCTTTCAGGTGCTATTTTCTTTTAATGTTGTCTTGAATTAGCATCCCAGAGGGAAAGACTATATCTGAGCTAGCACTTACCATGCTAGTATTGAATGTACGTAGAGGTTTATTAGTGTTTTCTTTAATGCAAATGAACATGCGGAAATGTGACCCTCAAATTGTGTGGGAAGTGGTACAGGTACCCCTTCTGGACATCTGGACAACCCCTTATCTGGATATCTGAAATCTGGAATATTCCAGAATCCAAACATTTTTGCCCAAGGCTTTTTTTTTTTTTTTTTAAATGTAGTGTGAGCATGTGAAGGTCTTATGCTAAGTCCCACCTGCAGTGCAAGTACAGGCTGTAATTTCTGTTCTCTACTCTGTGGTGTGCACCTGTACAAGCATTGTTGAAAAAAATTTCAAAGAGCAGTAGACACCCAGATGGGGAACAGTGAAAAAAAACAAGAACAAATACTTCTCATTATATTTATGCAGTTATTTTGAAATCCAGACGAATCTGAAACCCAGACACCACCTCGTCCCAAGCAGTCGGGATAAGGGATACTCAACCTGTACAGTCCTTCACCTCAGAATTCTGTCATGTCATTATCATCTACTGTATGAGTAGCCCAGACTACTAGCTTAGTTTCTCAGATTAAACAAAAATCATAGAAAAGTTGGGACTGTTCCATTTTATGTTGTAGGAGAGGAACTGCATGGTTGAATTCTCTTCCCATGAAAAATTCTTTTCACATACAAAACAACGTCTCAGAGGATACTAAATAGAGAACTTGTCGCCACAGCATCTAGCTGCCAGAGCATGGTTTTATTTTTTATTTCATATAGGAAACTGTACGATCATGCAATCCCTCTTAAATTGCACTCTATAGGGTGCAGTCCCAAAGGACCCTTGGGCTGACGCAGGCCTATGGGCAACCAGGTGGGGAGCAGAAGGCAGGGCCATGATCCGGCACTTCTGCTGGATCCTAGCCCCATTCCCGGGCAGCCCGGGGCAGCTATGAGCTATTTGATTTGCACCACTGATTTATGTGGTGCAGATCCAAGTAAACCCATTGGGGCTGCTGCAATTCTACCCAGTGTAAGGAGAATTATTTCCCCTTGCCTCGGGCCGAGTCTCAGCCAGCCCCAAACTTGTGCTGGATAAAGCACAGGCCCGCTGGCCTGCCTGTTCCAGCACGTTAGAATTGTGCTGATAGTTCTTTAATAGGTTGGTTGGTGCAATCTCCATCACAGATCAGCTGCTTCCAAGATTAATAGTATTTACACCCTGCACAAATGCTTATTTTGAGGCAAATTGCTGGCACTTCATAACTGAAGTTGTTTTCTCTGTAAGCTAATTTCCTTGCACTCTGCAAAAAAGTTCTGTTCCTTTGGAAGTCATTGCAAAGGAGTGAGCTATAATGCAAAATGCTGTCATTTTGCAGCACCGGTGTTCAGTCAGTAAGCCTTGCAAAACCTGAGGTGCAAGATCAAGGCAGCAAAACTGGAAGCTCTGCAAATTCATCACAGCAGACTTTACTAAATCTGAGCTATTTGACAATTCAGATTTAAGATCTTGCAAGCACACCTTGAAGAAGGTATGAGGCTCAAACAGCAAACAAAGGAACTGTATTTTAAGTATTTTTCTTTGTGTCTTAAAACATTGTAATATATCAGGCAACTCAATTGTTTTGTAGTTAATACTCACATAGGAAAAATCCAACCCTGACTTCAGCATGCATTGCCCTTGGGCGGCTGCCGTTGTCGTCAGGGCTCACTATTAACTGCTTGCACTCAACCTTGGACAACCTAGAGGTTCTTGGGCAACATCTGTTTTTCCCCACAGTAATGCACTCAATCTAATGTCACTCTTAGATATTCTGTGGAAAATGTCAGCCGCCGTTTTTCCTACAGTGGACACATTATGGGGAGGGGGGAATTGCTGCCCAGAAAACCTCCTCCTGAACTTAGGAGGGTTGGAACATGTAGACTGGAACTCATGAGGGGACTTCTTGAGGACCCTTTCAAACCTGGAGACAGCCCTGATATGACTTGAATGTTTGCAGAAATTGAAACACCTGGTGGTCCTTTAGTTTTCTTTTGATCAGAGATTGAGGGCCCAGGCTTTCCCTCATTGCCCAATGGCAGCAAGGCTCCTCTGATGGTCGTGAAAGGTGCTGCAACGGCACACAAGTCCTCATGCTGCTTGAAGTGCCAGTAGGAAGGCCTGCGCCATCCTACCTCTGCCATCCAGGAACTCCCTGCTTGCTTGAGCAGGTAGGATGAAGGGAGAGGTGGGAGGCATGGCAAAAGGGCAATACAGAAGCAGGGAGGGGGACATTACAGGCGACAGGGAGGCTGCAGGAGCAAAACATTTGTCACAGGCAGCCCACAACTGATCTTATCCCATCCAAAGGAAGCCTCCCCACCCTTCTCTCCTCAGACTTAGCCTATATTTGAAGTTTTGATTTTTTGCCCCAATGTGCATTGCTTTACACTTACATTGAAACGCATCTCCCACTTTGCTGCCCATTCTGCAAGTTTGGAGAGATCCTTCTGGAGCTCCTCACAATCACTTCTGGTCTTCACCACTCGGAAAAGTTTGGTGTCATCTGCAAACATAGCCACCTTGCTGCTCAACCAGGTCATTTATGAAGAGGTTGAAAAGCACCGGTCCCAGGACAGATCCTTGGGCACACCGCTTTTCACCTCTCTCCATTGTGAAAATTGTCCATTGACACCCACTCTCTATTTTCTGGTCTTTACCCAGTTCCCAATCCATGATAGGGCCTGCCCTCTAATTCCCTGACTGTGGAGTTTTTTCAGTAGCCTTTGGTGAGGGACCATGTCGAATACCTTCTGAAAGTCCAGATATATAATGTCCACGGGTTCTCCCACATCCACATGCCTGTTGACCTTTTCAAAGAATTCTAAAAGATTCAAACTTGCCAGTGCAGGTTCAAGGATACCCATTGTCGGTCAGGAAGCTTATGTGGGGGTAAGCTTCAATGAGGTTATGTTCCTCATTGAAGCCTCCTGGCCCACTCCCCACCTCATGGAAACAGTGTTTGCCAATTTGGTGTCACTGCAGTGGTGGTGGGGGGGAAGCATAAAATTGAGCTGTCAAGGACAATGATGAGAGTGGGTACTTGTAAGTTGGGGCAGGAGCTCCAGTCTTTTAAAATTTTAATAGGTTGGCAAGAATATGTATTTGACAACTTCATTACAGACTGAAAACAGCCTCTGGTCACCAACACTTGTTCAGTTTTGTGATTTCACCTGTTATGCAGGATTGTCAGAGACCACTGAAACCAATGCAGGTTTAAAGGCTTTTATTATGAGGAATGGAACCTGAACCACACCAAACCAAATAAACTTGTTCCAAATCTTCCCCAGTTGAGTGAGGACCGGAGGCAGGCACTGGGCAGGCAGGAAGCAGCAGGACTTGAGGCAAAGGGGCTGGGTGGTTCCTCCCTGGCTCTCTCTCAGGTTCTCCCAGGGGCTCCTTGCTGCAGCTCTCTCTCCTCAGCTCAGCAGTTCTTCCCTGGTGGTCTCCCTGCAGCTTTCTGTTCCAGCTCCTTCTTTGCAGAGCTTCCCTGGTGGTCTTTCTTCCTTCACAGAGCTTGCTCTCCAAGGCTTCTCGCTGCAGCTCTTCCCTGGTGGTCTATCCAGCTCTCATGTGTGCAGCCCCTTTTATAGGCCTCTGCACACAGCAGCCTCTACCTTCCCTCCACTGGTACTGCAGCCTCCTCTCCTGCAGCAGTTTTCCCTCAGGTCCTCCTCAGACGGAGTCCAAGTTTTACACATAACACACCTATACCTTCTTTTGTGTTAAGCTTGACCATGTGATAGATAAATATAATCTTGCTTGGAGACCCTGCTGCAGTAATTTGATTTTAACCCAGATGAGAGCTGATCAAGAAACTGACTTAGAAGGCTTCAAAAGCTTTACTGAGTAATTTCAAGATTAGTAAAGGCCTGGCAAGACAAAACCCAGGAGTATTAGTGTAGAAAGTGTAGAACAGAATAATTTCTCAGGATTTGGGATGGTGCAAAAATGATTGAAATTATGTATGTTTTTTTTTTTTTAATTATGTCAGCATAGCTAGAGAGAAGTGGGAAGAAGAAGAAGGTCAGGGGAAGGAGTCTTTCTTAAGCAGTCTTTCTTAAGCAGAAAGGAAACTGGGTGTGAGAAGGGACAGATACGAGGCATACTTATGACCAAGACCCACAAAGGGGAGGAAATGCATATTTGATTTGAAGTATTGGTTCAAAGCTTTAGATGTAGGCCCTTGCTATGTAATAATAGTCTTCTGATAAGGAATTACTGCCACAGTAAACACTAGGGTGTATAACCTTTCCAGATTCCTGTTTTTTGTTTGTCCAGGTTGTTTGATGTGTTTATGGTTCAGCTAGTCACGATGGCTATGTACTAGAGGCAGTGTCTTCTAATCCTAGCTGCAGGGAGCAATGGGAATGAGAGAGGTATATCTGTGTGCTGCTTATGGGCTTCCCAGAGGCATCTGGTTGGTCACAGTGGGAAACAGGATTTGGAACTAGATGGGCTTTTGGCCAGATCCAGCAAAGTCTTTCTTACTTCTGTGGAGAACAGAAATAAATTTTTAAGCTATACATAAAAACCCAAAAATTACCTTGTAAATTTTATCCGTTGTTTTATTCTTTGTGGTACTCTTTGATGCTGTTGCAATAACTAATAATCGCAGGATGCTCTCTTTGTTCCAATAAATGGTTGGCAACCTTCAGTCTCGAAAGACTATGGTATAGGCCTACAGCACCCGGTATTCCCAGGCGGTCTCCCATCCAAGTACTAACCAGGCCTGACCCTGCTTAGCTTCTGAGATCAGACAAGATCAGTGAGTAAACAAAGAACCAAATAGATTGAAGAAATGCAGAGTACAAACAAGAGATGACGACTCTTCTACGTATTGTCAGCATATTGCATTAGGAGAGTTTGATATTAAAAAAAAGAAAAGAATGGAAGGCCTGATAATTCCAGAATAAAGTCACTTTTGGTAACATCCCTGACCTCATTCTCCAGAGTCCAAGGTCATTTCTTCATGGAAGAGTTCATCAGGAATCAACATCTGATGCATATTCAGATTTTTCAGTTCACTGCATCCATGTTCTCCTTGGCCTGGACCTTTGCACACCTGCATTGCTAGGCTAGTAAACATGGTGTGGATGCCTGAAGCAGTGATATTAGCTCAGTTTTCAAAGCAGCATGTGTCCCCCCACCCCCCATTCTTTCAAAAAATGTTTCTTGAGTTCCCACTTTAGAACTGCAACTCAAAAGGGGAAAGAATGGCTGTCACTCTGCTAGTATGCCTTTTATATTGTCAGCGGTGCCTATTTAGCAATGAGTCAGTGCATGGATCGATGAAGGGTAGTTACATCATAATGACTAGTGGATGGAATGCCATAATACAAACACAAGGAGTCCAGCAGGGCTACTTGCAATGTTTTGGCTCATTGAGCTATCATTGATGCCATTTGTAGCCAGGCTGTGAAAATGATGCAAGTAGGTTTGTGATTAATTGCATTAAGTCCTTCACAATAGTTGATAAGAGAACCTCAGCATTCCTGTTGCGTTGTTCCGTTTCTACCAATCAGCTTAGGTTGTGTTATTCCCATCAGGAAAACTCTGGCATCTTCTTTTTGTTGCACTTTGTTCCCCCTAAACCACTGGTTTCCAAACGTTTTTGGAATGTTTGGTGACTCCTTTGATCTGCTGGGCCACTGGCCATGGCTCCCTGTTCAGGCTACAATCCTATACATTATATAGGGTGGTGAGTTTTTCACAAAGATTCTGAGGCTCCCCTGGCTGGTTTGTGTGGCTACCCTGGGAACCCCAGCTCACAGTTTGGGAACCACTGCCCTAAACAGTTTTAAATGTATAATAATAAAATAAATCCAAAAGTATCACAAGCAAGTTTGTGGAATTCATAATAGGTGGTGGGTGGGTGGATGTGGAGCACTGTGTTTGCAATCTTCTGAATTTCACACAGAATTTGCAATTCTTAAAAATCTAGCAACAACTTGTTGTGAAGTGTAGGAGTTTCCAGCAGAGCAATATAAACGGCCGCGCAGCAGAAACTTGAAGCTGATGATCAAGACTGTCCCACAGGAGGCACGATAGTTGCAAATAACCACTCCAAACAGAAGGCTGGGTTCCACCACCAAGGTATATTTACAGGAGATATTTACAGCAACATAAGCAGACAGCAACGCTGGTCAAGCAGCCAGCAACACACGTCTGGCTCCTCAATCCCTATGCCCCAGGAGCGTTTGTTTGCAGGCCTACTTTATACATAAGGCCACGCCCAAACTCAGGTGCGCAGGGTTTGCACTTAGTATCACCTGCCACTTAGATACATGGAGCACATCAGAATTAAACATCAACAGGCTACATCAGGTACAGTGCCTGTAACTTTTCTCCTGTGCACAAGACCTGAGGGATTTCTAAGGTTTCAGACCTCAACACAGCTCTAGTTCAGTCAAAGAACGAGAAGAAAGCATGCAAATGTCGCTATATAATTTTTGTGAGGGTAGGATTTTCTGAATTGATATTTCACATGTTCTTTCAGATCCTAACAGGATGGAGAATTTTCCCCATTTATGACACTGAAATGAGACTTAACATTACTGTTATTTATTCTACGAAAGCCTTTTCCCATATAGGTGTATACGCTCTTACCATTTTTTTTTTCTTATTTGGTATTGGACCAAGTGCCTAGCTATTGCTTATGAGATCTTATTTTTTCCTTATTGCTGTTGCTTATGGTGCTGGCCTACTACACAACATTCTAGGCTGTTGTACTTCCTTCTTCTGAGAAGTTAGCTCAAACCATTTTTGCCCAATGTTGCATGTACAAGGCAGGGATCAAATTCGCATGCCTGTGCGCTGGGCAAAAATGGGTTAATTCCACAGTATCTTGAGCAACGAATCATTCATTCAGAAACCTCTTGTTACAAACGCTTACCTGATACTGTGAATATGTGATTTTTGATTTCTGTATGATTTTTTAAATCTGTATGATTTAGGAAATTAAAATCCCTTGCTTATCTTATGGATTGCAATACAATGGATATCCATTGCTTATCTAATAACTGAGAGGTTTTTTTTTTTTTTTTTTAATGCAGCCTTACCCATACTTAGCTAATCACTCAGGGCCCTATCCTGTCCAGCTTTCCAGCACTGATGAAGCCATTCCAACAAGGTGTGCACTGCATCCTGCAGTGGGGGGACAGTCAAGGAGGCCTCCTCAAGATAAAGGAATATTTGTTCCCTTACCTCAGGGTTGCATTGCAGCTGCATCGGTGATGGAAAGTTGGATAGGACTGAGCCCTAAGAAGTACAGAGGGCTTCTTTTGCTATGTTTGCCCTGGTATGAAATTTAGAGGGCAATACAGAGTGCTCAGTTCGCCAGTGCAAGTCCCTTGTGCCAACCCAGGAGTGTCGCGAACATGCTGTGAAGCACATTTGTGACTACTCTGGAGCAGGGTGGGCCAGCACAAGAACACATGCCACTCTGTGCCAAATCCAGGCCCCATTTGGGTAAATAAGTGCTGGCTAAGGCAGGCTACATGGAAGGTTGGAAGAGTGGTGAGAGGGTTGGATGGGCAGACCAGGACGCATATCAGGCCTGGGAGGGGGGCGCGATCAGCTACGGCACTTTAGTCTGCACTCCCCTAACCTAACCCCCACTCCCAGCCCAGTCGGCTTTACATAGGCTGCTCAGATTTGCATGAGCAAATTCACTGGTGCATATCTGAGTAGCCCCATGGGGGTGGCTGGCATGCAACACAGGATAAGGGATTAAAAAAATTCCTTGTGTTCCAGCCGGCACCTACCTAGCACTGGCCACACAGCCTGCCTGTTCCGGTGCAAGGTAGGATTCGGCTATCTTCATAAATCTGTATGCATTGATTCTGTAGAGTGATTATAGAATTCTCATTCTTCACCATTTCTAGCTTGCAGGAGGAACCTAATAAAAGGAGCAATTTCTATGTTTGGGGTCACTCTGTAGTTCTTTCTTAAGATCCATGGTGGTGTGTGCTGGTTCCTTTACACTGCAAAATAATGAAAAGGGATTTTTTTCTCTCTCAAGAGGAATTTAGAGAAAGGGAGAGAGAAGAGGTATTCTAGGCTATCAGTGCTGAGTGGGAAAGAAAAGTGGGGAAAAAACTGAATCAGTCTGGATAAATCTCTTAGAGGGGGAGAGACATGAAAGTGAAAGGAGAGCTAACAGAAGTGGCAACAGAAAGGGATCAGAACACACCTCAGAACAGCAGTGGAATCCAGTGCACAAATGACTTTGCCCAATAAATTTGATATCAGGTAGTCTAGGCAGCTGGCCCTGCTTGAAGGCTAAAGTCTGAAAGATACAGGATGGTTTATGAATTAAATATGAAACTTCAATGACAATTATATGACAAAAGCATTGCCTGGGTTAAAGTGAGGAAACAAGTTCTGACTCAAAGAATCTCAAGCATTAGGTGGGGTACAGAAAAGGGCAGGAAGTCAAATATCTTGTTCTGTTGAGATTAAAGGTGGGGTACTCTAGGGGGGAAAAAGGACTCACTTCTATAGTTTCCAGCCCTCCAGACAAGCCTGGGCCAAGCCCATGTGTTACTTGAAGTCAGTGTAAATGCCTCAGCATGCCCCGTTGGGGGGACGGGGGACCACAAGGAAGACAGTGAGCTGGCTATCTACCCCATTACTTTGCTCCTTCCTCACACAGTCCTTTTAAAACAAATCAGGAAGTGTGGAACACAATGGCAGTGCTCCCAGTATGTCTTGCTCTTCCTGTTTGGTTAAAAGATACCGCAGAAGGAAGGAGTGAAGTAAGGGGTAGCAAAATGGTCTGAAATGGCTCCATCTGTGGCGGGCTGGAGGGAGACAGGGATAGGCTCAGAGTGAAAGGCATTCTGTTTAGTTGCTCCCCGCAACCCCCCTCTCAATGCAAACTACCTCACTTCATGGATGGGGCTGGCCATGCCTTCAGGATTGGCCTGGAATCTTTGGGGAGTACAGCAATTTCTAGGTGACCACAGTAAGCAATCCTTGAGATTTTAATAAGGTCTAGCTTTGCAATGCTGTAGAAGGGAAGTATGGATAGTTGATGGAGACAACAGTGAAGCAGGGCCTTTGAGAGGAATTTATCAGGGGGTACAAAGTTTCTTTTGGGCCCCTTTGCAAAGGGGGGAGGGGTGAAACAGAGCAGGGGAGGGTGGTGACAGGTGAGCAGAATAGGGGCAGGGAGGGGCAAAACAGGGTGGGGGAGAAGGTAGGGAGAAGGGAGAAGCTGGAAAAGTCTTTGGAGCCCTGGTCTATTAACCCATGTGGCATCAGTAGTGTCCTCAGCATCTCATGCGGGCAGCAAATAGATAGGAAAATCTTAATCTCAGGAAATTTCTGGGCCCCCTCCTTTGGCTCCTGGGCTCCCCTTTTGACCCTGGGCCCAGGTACAAATTACCCCCTTTATCCCCCTCTCCTAGGCCCTGCAGTGAAGTTAAACCTAATTTTTAAAAAGTTATTCTTAATGGAGATTGGAGTGTGTAGTTACATGATTTGGTTGTAAAGTAAAGTAATGTAAACTGATCATAAAAACTGCTCACGAGTTTTTGAATAAGATTGTGGTGGTGTCTGTCTCTAATACTACATCTTCGATTGAAGTGATTAGCACTGAAATTACTGTGGGGGTAGAATGAGGAGAATCTGGTGTCTAATGAAGGTAAATTGCTTCAGAAATAGTCTTGTTTTGTTTGTAGGAAGACATATGGTAAGTACTAGCCTAGTTTCCAAACTATACTCCAAGTGCAGTGTTGGGAGACCCACTATGCTATCCTAACTTATACTGGAACAGAGAGGCCGGTAGGCCTGCCCCATATCCAGCACAAGTTTTGGGTTGTAAGCAGCTCAGCCTCGGGCAAGGCGAAACACTTCCCCTTACCTCAGGGAGAGCTGCTGCAGCCCCAATGGGTCTACTCAGATCTGTGCCACCTCAAGAGGTGGTGCAGATCCAAGCAGCCTGGAGCTGCGCCGTACTGCTCGGGAATGGGATCAGCACCTGGCACAAGTGCTGGGTCCTGGCCCCTCCCTCCACCCACTCATGGACCAGCCCGCCACCCGCTGTCAGCAGAATGCCTCCTTCCCGCCTCCTCCCTGCCCTGCCCTCCCCATTTGCCCCCCAGACTCCCACACCGGCCGAGCTCGGCTGATGCGAACTTAAGCTCTGGCAGCGCAGCAGAGGCTGAATGCAGCCTTCATGGACCAGTGTGTGTCTGCTGCTACCCCAGCTGATTCAGGAGTAGGCACAAACCTGCTTTACAGCACGTTTGCAACCCTACCAGGCCAGCACAAGTGACTTAGGATTGCGCTCCCAGTATAACAATGATCATAGATAGTATCAATATAGCTGCTTAGAAATCATTAGTAACAAAGTATGCATTTAGCTACTGCTGATTTTGAATTATTGAGGACTGTATTTTTAAACATCCCATGTGACAGCAATGCTGAACAGTGAGAAGAGTTCAAAACCAGTGTTGATTTTTTAAAAAATGACATGACTGCTTTGCAACTATACCAATTTGCACTGCTGATTGTTCGAGGCCAACTTACAAAGCCAAGAGACAATGGAAGGCAAGTCTGAAAGCATCCTGATGATGTAGAGATTTTACTTCTCTGAACTTCCAGTCATGTGGTTGCATTGTTCCAGCTCATTAAACAACCTTTCTCTGCTTGCTATTGTTCCCAAGTGACTAAGTACCCCCCTTTTCCCCTTTTCCCTTTATATGTGTATGAATTAAATATTTCTTTCTACAGGCAAATCCTTGCAGCAGCAAAGAGGGCTGATCAAGTTGACCATTTTCTGTGGGTGGCTTCAGACACCTGGGGCTCCAAAATGGGTCCCATACTGCAACATGAAGATGTTGCTGAAGGAGCCATTACCATTTTGCCAAAGCGTGCTACAATAGAAGGTAAGGAGTTTACTTAAGTTGTTTCTTTGGTGTCATTTAATTTTCCTTCCTCCTTGCTGATGCTTTATGCGCACAGCAACAATGAACTTGACTTGATGGAAACATATATCCTATCTTGTGTGTTTCAGAAGCATAACATCAATGCAACCCACTTTGAGCAAAAGCATCTTCCTAGCTGTGTATTGCTGCTGATATGAAAGCCTGTTATTTCCACAGCTGGAAATTTGTCAGCATTTTAGAGGAACTTTAGAGGCTTGCAGACAGCACCCTGAATCACCTCTATTTGGCAGAAACAAACTGAAGTAGCATGAACTACACAAAAACTTTCTGATGTTTCAGGCACATTGAACTTGATATAAAAGGGCCCAATCCTATCCAACTTTCCAGTGCCAATGCAGCCATGCCAGTGGGGCATGCCCTGAATCCTGTGGTGGAGGGGTAGTCACGGAGGCCTTCTCAAAATACGTTTGTTCCTTTAATGCCGGGCTGCACTGCTGCTGGAAAGTTGGACAGGATTGGGCCCAAAGTGTGTTAATTAATGTAATGAATTACTTATAGAATTTATTCCCTGACTTTTCATCAGACCAACACAACTATAAAAGTAAAAGTAAATATTCAAAACTCAACATTATAATGTGCAAAAGGAAGGAGAAAGCTATAAGCTGAACCAATCATCTGTGTTTGGCACATCTTGTTGTGCTATACTCTCCTTTGTTTATTGCTTTACTGACATGGCTATTGCTGTTTGCTGTTTGCATAGTTGCTTCCCCACCAGTTTGGAAATCTAGACTCTTCCTCTCACACTGGTGCTCCCAGCAGCTTATTCACATAGTATGCAAGTGATATCCAGCTCCCCTGGGGAAGTGTGCATGTAAAAATGCTCTCTAGAAGCAACCCACATGGGAGAGAGCCAGAATGTTGCCAGAGTGGGCCCCACTGGGAACTGAGCATGCAAATGAGTTTAACCCTGCTGGGAGTCTTGAAAGTAGGACACCCATGCTGGTTATTTAGTTGAAAAACTTGAGTAAGCAGAAGACTGTGTGTACACACACACACACACACACACACACACACACACACACACACACACACACACACACAAAATTTTACTCCATTTCCTATTTTTTCATTGCAGAGAACCATTAATGATTTTGTCATTCCAGTGTGTAAATTCTGAGTTGATGTGGGTTGCGTCAGGATTGTCAGCATTTGAAACTGAGTGGAACAAAAAGCATAGTTCCTCCTGATCAGGGCTGACGTAAGGGCTGATGCCTAAGACAGAAAATTACATCTGGGACGGTGGATATATAGAGTAATACATAGAACATCTCAAAGGTTACTGATCTTCACTAATAGCCAAGATTTGACGTATTCTATCTTGGGGATGGTCAGGCCTGCATCTGATTATATTTTTCTTTAAATCCTCTTCATTAGTGATAGGTAAGCACCCACTGGCTTTGGCTTTGTAACTAGGGGAATTTGCACTGCAAGGGTTCAGAAAATGATACTTCTATTTTCTGGAAGTTTTCTCCTGGGCTATATTATTAGCATGTGTATACTAGCAGTTCTATGCACAAATACCTTATTGCCCCTGGGAATTCTTGTTTCCAGCAGCTGCCTTGAAATTAAATGCACTCCCAAACACACACACATCCTAAGAAACAAAAGACAATTTTAGATTTAATTTTTTTAAAGCAAGAATAAGCCTTATGCCAAAAGATGCTCAGGTAACTGAGGGCCCAATCCTATCCAACTTTTGAGCACTGGTGCAGCCACAATGCAGCCCTGAGATAAGGGAACAAATGTTCCCTTACCTTGAGGAGACCACTGTGACTGCCTCCCCATCACAGGACACATGGCATGCCCATTGGCACGGCTGTACCAGCACTGGAAAATTGGATAGGATTGGGCCCCAAAACAGTTGCTAAAAGAGGAAAAGAAAATGAGATCTACTCAAATTCTTTCTTAGGAAGAATTTGCTGATCATCCTAGCTTTATTTGTTCTTCCTTTCCTGTTTCTGTGCTGCTTAGATATTCCATGTACGTTAACCAGCACAGATGAGCCTCTGTAGTTCCTGCACCTAATTTTTAAAACCATCAGTTCCATCTTCTTTCTTATGCTGACTACATTTTCTGATCTTTCAATAAAGTATGGATAACATCCTCTCCTTTGGAAGATGAATGCAGGGTTGGCCTGCCACCGGAAATGACAGTAGATCTGTTGCCACCATCATCATTCCAACATCTGCACATGCTAGCACTTCTTTGTCTCCTTCTCTTTGCCAACCCAGCCATTTCTTTAATACAGCTTGGTCTCCAAGCACTCTGGGCCCAGCCTATTTAAAGCAGTAACTAGATGGGCAAGGAGAAAGCAGTGCAGTGACCAGGGATGGCCAAAGACCTCCTGACTCCATGCCAAGTACTCTTATCAATGTGTCATCTTCTGCTCCTCC
This sequence comes from Tiliqua scincoides, assembly GCF_035046505.1. Classification (NCBI taxonomy): domain Eukaryota; kingdom Metazoa; phylum Chordata; class Lepidosauria; order Squamata; family Scincidae; genus Tiliqua; species Tiliqua scincoides. The sequence continues at coordinate 229,446,610 of NC_089822.1, read as the reverse complement.
CTCTCCCCAGTGTTCTAGCTTAGCATTCCCCTTCATGTTTCCACTTCCTCTCTGGGCTGGGGAAACAGGGACTTCTGGTTTTGGCAAAAACCGGCGTCCCTGCTTAAAGACTCTGGCAGGCATTCTGAATCACAGGGAGGCTGCACTTGGCCTTCCCGTGACTCAGAAGAGCTCCCGGAACTTTGAAACTTGGGGTGATGGGGGGGTGGTGATCTGCGTTAAATGGCACCCCTTGGCAGTGTGGAGCCCAGGGCAATTGCCCCCTGGCCCTTCTTAGCAACACCACTGTTTGGAGGGATCTGTTTTTATAGGGTTTGGGGCAATGTGTACAACTCTACGATATTTGTAAAAATATATAATATAAATATAATAATATACAGTATTTATATACCGCCTTTCTTGGTCTTTATTCAAGACTTTATTCAAGGTGGTTTACATAGGCAGGCTTATTAAATCCACGCAGGGATTTTTACAAATTGAAAGAAGGTTCTTTCTTTCAAGAACCACTACATTCAAGGTGTTACATTCCGATCTGGTTTAACATTCTGGCCTCCATCCTCCCACGCTCCGAGCAGATGGAACAGCTCAGCTGCAGCTTGTCAGCTGCTTCAAGGTCGCACGGTGCCGGTGGCCTCGAACTGGCGACCTTGTGGATGTTAATCTTCAGGCAAATGGAGGCTCTACCCTCTAGACCAGACCTCCTGCCCCTTTACTCTTTGGGCTGTGAGTGGCCCTGGCTTGATCTTCTGCCAAATACAGAAGTTGTCATATAAATTCTATTGTTAAGCCACATTTCATTGTTTATTTATATTTTTAAAGATGCTTATACATTCTTCTAGAATGATAAAGTTTGCTGATTGGAATTCAAATTCTTGGGTAAAGAAGATGTTGTATAAAGGGAAAATGTACTCTGTTGCTTGTGGCTTTATATTAGGCTGTGCCTCCAAAGACTCTGGCAGACATGTTTCACACATTAAAATGAAATCCAGCATCTTCCTTCATTCAAGCAAAGATCCCATATTTGCATTCCTTTTTACTAAGTCTGTGTTGCAATAATGCTAATTAACCTAAGGGCGCAATTGAGAAGCCCCCTTGGGCCGGCGCAAGTCTCTTGCGCCGGCCCAGGAGGGCTGCAAATGTGCCGTAAGGCGCAGAGGTGCTCCGGCCTGCGAAGGCTGACACAAGCCTCCGCACCAGCTTCCTTGGTGAGGCTTGCATTGGCCCAGCTTGGCCAAATGATGAGCTGGTGGTGATCAGATTTAGAAGGTAATCATAGGAATGGGTTCCTGCTTCTGCCCCTTCATTCAGCAGGCTGTACCAGGCCATAGTGCCACCCCAATGCCCATCAGCAAGTTTTTGCTGGACTCATCCTTATACCAAATAAAATAAAGACAAGGGCTTTAATCAAATAGGAAATCTTGAAAACATTTAGAGTACGTTCAGGGAGAATGTTTCCGTGAGAGGAGGCTCCACTGCGAGAGTTTCCACCCTCCTGGATGACATGCCAGGCAGACTGGAAGGAGGCCAGCCCAGGCAGTGCCAGCCCAGGCAGTATGTTGCCGTGCCAAGGCCTCCAGCAGCTTCTTTTCAATTGGCTGCACCAGAATCCACCCACACAACCAGTAGGCCACAGTCCGAGAGTAACTTGCTGCCGTTTGGGGCTGGGTAGGGATTTTTTTGCTCCTCTTCCACGTGGCCAGGGTGGGGAGACTTTTTCCCCCTCCAACTTCAGTGTCACATGCCTTTTTGTGGGGGATACCTCAGCAAGGGGGCATTCTGAAGACCACAGCCATTCTGTAGGTAGATTTTGCCAAACTTCTTTGAAGTTCTCTACAGCTGGTAAGAGCTGCATCTACAGCGCCCAGAGGCTTATCTCAGGGAAGGCAAGTAGCAACCATATCCTTATCCAAAGGAACCTTTGCAGTCTTGGTAACTTGAACAGCATGAAGTCTAGATCCAGTTCAGAGGTTTATGCTTCCAGAAAGAGCCGATACAGTTTGGCAGTGTCAGACTGGCATTCACATGTAACTCAGGCTAATTGTCCATTTTCAGCTGTCATTCTGTCCACCTTCATTGCATGGTTGGTAGTTTGCAGTGGATATAATTCTAGAAGATGATTTTGTTGATCTAGAAGAGGGCTGTATGTTCCTACCTGTGTATACAAATGCTGACAGACAATCTGGAATCTTGTTCTGTATGGAAGCTAATATCCCCTAAATCTTGTTCACCTTTTCATGTAGACTTCATATCTTTTGTAACTGCTTGAATGGAGAAGATCCAGCATCAGTTCTGCTGTGCTGCCTTATTCTAGGCCAACCATGGATTCTTATTTGACAGTGTGCTGTGATAAGCTCTTGGGTCACAGTGTGTTAATCAGAGGATGTCAATCACATTTACGTAAGGCAGTTTGTTTGGTAAGACAGTTAACCACTTTTTTCTCTTTTACCCCTTATCACGAAAGCTTTACAGATTAATAAACTAGACTGCCATGTTTTCTACCTTATCATTAGATTATACATCAAATTGAAAGGAGAAGAGACATTTTGATGTCATCTTTGTTGTCTCCCAGCATAGACTGCTCCCAAAGGACTCACAGTGCAGTTGTGTATACAAAAAAGTTGGGAGAAAAACATAAGAACATAAGAACAGCCCCACTGGATCAGGCCATAGGCCCATCTAGTCCAGCTTCCTGTATCTCACAGCAGCCCACCAAATGTCCCAGGGAGCACACCAGATAACAAGAGACCTCATCCTGGTGCCCTCCCTTGCATCTGGCATTCTGACATAACCCATTTCTAAAATCAGGAGGTTGCGCATACACATCATGGCTTGTACCCCATAATGGATTTTTCCTCCAGAAACTTGTCCAATCCCCTTTTAAAGGCGTCCAGGCTAGACGCCATCACCACATCCTGTGGCAAGGAGTTCCACAGACCGACCACACACTGAGTAAAGAAATATTTTCTTTTGTCTGTCCTAACCCGCCCAACACTCAATTTTAGTGGATGTCCCCTGGTTCTGGTGTTATGTGAGAGTGTAAAGAGCATCTCCCTATCCACTCTGTCCATCCCCTGCATAATTTTGTATGTCTCAATCATGTCCCCCCTCAGGCGTCTCTTTTCTAGGCTGAAGAGGCCCAAACGCCGTAGCCTTTCCTCATAAGGAAGGTGCCCCAGCCCCGTAATCATCTTAGTCACTCTCTTTCTAAAATATCTACTAGGAATCATGAGAAGGTTTTTAATATAAATTGTTGGGTTCCTTTTTTTAATCTAAAAAGATTGCTGTTTGAGCACAGTTGTAGTATTCACAATTGTGGCAAGACAGCTGATGCAGATCCAAGGACATCCATTGGGGTGTTAAGGTTACTTTGAGGAGACCTCGGTGACTGGCTCCCCACAGGATACAGAACGTGCCACATTAACATGGCTACATCAGTATGGAGGGATTTAGTTAGGATTGGGCTCTGTGATCCTAAACTGAAGTCAGGAGGTATGAGCTGCATTAGGTATAGGAGAAGTTGCACAAGTGGACAGCAGATGACCTCATGAGCATCTTCTTGGCAGTGAGAATTTTTTTAAGTGAGGTAAAGGACCGAAGTTGTCTTATGGGCCTTAAAAAGACAAGAGTGGCGGAAAGGCTTATATGAAAACATTCAGCAAAGTTTGCTGCTGCACATGGTCCTCAAGAGACCATGTCCCTAAAGCCACTTTAGGAAACAAGCTTAGGTAGCTGTCATGACTGCTTCATCTTAAATATAGTTTGGTTACTCGGCTATAGGAAGTAACCATCGTAAGCCGGCTTATACTGAGTCAGATCAATGGTCCAGCTGGTTCAGTATTGTTGACACTGAATGACAGCAGCTCTTCAGTGTTTCAGGCAGGAATGTTTTCTGCCCTCCCTTCTACAGGTAGAACCCCTTCCTGAATGGATTACATGCCTGACCATGTTCAGAACAATGGTTGTTGTCCAAGGTCTGCATCCCCATGATGAACATTGCAAAACAAGCAATCTGATGTTAGAGCATAGTCTGGTTTTGAAGTGTTTGATTTGCTGGCCTATATTAAGGTTCTTTTTAATTTACTGGTTTTGTTTAACTATTGTGAGCTGAGAATAGTGTAAAATAAACAAGGCACAGATGTCACGCATGCTAGTCCAGGTGTAAACCAAATGCTAGTCAGTGTCGTCAAGTAGAAGTAAAAATTTGAGGAAAATAGGTTGAACCTCCCTAGAGAAGATTTTCAGCAAAACTGAGGGGAACTTGAATCTTTTTCTCCGAAGGTGTCTGTTGCTGATAATGTGAGAATAACATTTTATTGTTAAAAGTGTTATATTTTTGACCTCCTCTGCTGACACCATAAAAGGAAAAATTAGAATACCAAGGAGACCATATCACAGTTAAGATGAATGCACTTGTGTACCTCTTTTTTTCATAAGTCATCAAATTCTTACAAAGGTGTTAGAAAGCTATACTTGGTGATGTACCTATCCCATGTGTGGCGGCAGTGAGATTATGGCGAGTTATCAAACTACTTGTAACAGTTTATTTCCAATGGGAAATCTGTCAACCATTATATGTAAGATAGTGTTTTCTTCAGCTGTTATCACCCTGTGTTCGGGGAACATGGAGAGAGGGTGAGTTGGGCGTATGTCAGGTTTGGCAGACTTTTAGGGCGAAGCAAACTTATCAGACGCCCCCCTCCCCAACAGTGCTTTTTTGAGGGCAGGAAGATTGATCCTCTCCTTCAGTTTCTTTGAAGAACATTGCAGACCATCTAGCATTTGAACAGGAACCCACAGAAGGGATTTTTGGGTAGGTTGTGTGCCTGCACAGAAGATCACTCAAAAAATGAACTTAATGATAGTGAGTAGCAGACTTCTATTCTGCATAATACTTTAGTTTTAAGCCTCTCTTTGAACTTTTTTAGTGCCAAACATAGAGGGGGGAAAAATTCATTGAAGTGCTGTAGTACCCATTCAGCTTGGGCTTGAGTTATTTCTGCTCCACTTGTTGGAAGCACTCAGTACATGAGCAGTGGCAGTACTGGGGAGGGGGGCTGTTACTGGAGAGTTGGATGATGAAGAGAGCAATGTAGGCTTGGAAGGGTTTCAAGAGAGGCCAGATGGTTTTCCAGCAACCCAAAAGCTGTGAAAGAAAATGCACTCCTGACTTTCCCTCCTTATCTTCTTCTGTCCTAGTTCTTCTCATATTCTGTTACCAACACTTCCAACTTGTTGAATCAAGAAGGACATCATGCTCCACAGCATTAGGGTGGGTGATGAGATCAGAGAAGTAGCAGAGTAGGTGAAATTGTGACTCACAGTACATCATCACCTTTTATACCTGTGGAAAACGGGACGCTTGACTGAATTGCAGCCTTCCAGTTTAACCTTCCAGGACCTCTGTTCAATCTGACCTCCATGTTGGTGGCACGAGGAGCAAACTCTGGTCCTGTGCAGTTGGGTGAATGAAATGCTCAAGGGGAACAATGACGATTGTGACGATTAGCCTTAGCCCAACTACTTTATGTTGATGAGCTCCTCTACAGCCTTTGGGGCTTTTCAGTCTAGAAAAGAGGTACCTGAGGTGGGACATGATTGTGACATACAAATTATGCAGGGGATGGACAGAGTGGATAGAGAGATGCTCTTTACCCTCTCACATAACACCAGAACCAGGGGACATCCGCTAAAATTGAGTGTTGGGAAAGTTAGGACAGACACAAGAAAATATTTCTTTACCCAGCGTGTAATTAGTCTGTGGAACTCTTTGTCACAGGAAATAGTGATGGCATCTTGCCTAGATGCCTTTAAGAGGGGATTGGACAAATTTCTGGAGGAAAAGTTCATCATGGGTTACAAGTCATAGTAAGTACGTGCAAGCTTTTGGTTTTAGAGGCAGGCTGTCTCTGATTGCTCGATGCAGGGAAGGGCACCAGGACACAGGTTGTGTCTGTTGTCTTGTGTGCTCCCTGAAGTATTTGGTGGGCCACTGTGGGATACAGGAAGCTGGACTAGATGGGCCTTTGGCCTAATCCAGCAGGGCTTATGTTCTTATGTACACAAAGCCTATATTCTGCATACAGAATTTGAACCTTGCATTTTCCAGATCAAGTTTTACAGTTTCTGTGCACATAAGCTCTGTGCAGAACAGCCAGCAAGTGCACAGGTGAAAGAAAGTAGACATGATCCTGATCCGTTTCCATGCATTAATTCACTGTGCATAGTTGTAAATCTTGTTTGGTTCACAAGATTTACAAGATTGTTTGCAATTCAACAGCTATGATTGCAGTCACATCTGTCTGCAAATAGTACAGTGCCAAATTTTGGAAGGGGTAGTTTTTCTCTCCCCATGGAAGGAGCCTTCCCCACCCTGTCCTCCTGTAACACCATTGATGTAAACTGGGTCTCCAAAAAACAAATTTGGACAATATATATTTTGCCATTGTCCCAAAGGGTTGACTGCAGATTATGTGAATTAAATTCTGCCAGCTTACATCAGTCTTAATATAGTCTGGTCTTGTTTGATGTAATTACAGTGAAGGATAAAGTCAGTTCTGATTTGCAAGAGACAAGGAGTGTGTGCTTATATAATAATCACTTTATTAAAGGTTGCATTTAAGAGGTGTTTAATCAGAGCTGTTTTGTATTGATAAGCAATAAAAGTACTCATGTTTAACCAACAAAAATCAATAAAACAGGATTGCATTTTCTCCAGACAGCTGTTCCACGGCTTATTCAGACAAATAAAAAAGTGGTGGAAATTGTTCTGTGAGGTTGTTTTGGGAGGGGTTTGCATGTGCTTGCAGGTTGCAGAAGGGACTATTGCAATGAGTCAGGGACAGCATCAGATGATGGACCTGGCTGGGCTTTGTTAACAGTGGTGTGTTTTAAAACACAAGTTACATGCATACACAGGGAGGACAACAATCATGTACAGGTTCCCAGTATAATGGTGAATGGGTGCAACTGTGCAGTGGGCCCTCGGTATCCATGGGGGAATTGTTCCAGGTCCCCCCAGGGTACCAAAATCCAATTGAATCCATGGGGGGGGGGCTTGAAGTCATAATGCCATATCTGGGAGACACACCTGGCCCTCTGGAGGTTGTGCGCAGCTTCCCAGCCTCTTCAGAAGGCATCCAGATGCAACTGGGAGTAGCTGGTGTGAGCTGGAAGTGTCTTCTGGTTGCATCCGGGAGGCTTTCTGGGGCATGGGGAGGCCTAATGCAACCTCATTGCGTCTCAAAACACCCCCTGGATGTGAGCGGAAGCCACTTTTGGTCATGTTCCAGAGGTCGTCTGAGGCCCTCCAGCCTCAGGTTTGGTATCCACAGATATTCAAATCCATGGATGTTGAGCCCATACTGTTGCCCTGCACGTGCCCGATCTTGGCTGATCTCGGAAGCTAAGCAGGGTCAGGCCTGGTTAGTACTTGGATGGGAGACCGCCTGTGAATACCCGGTGCTGTAGGCTTATACCATAGTCTTTCAAGACTGAAGGTTGCCAACGAGATAAGAAGGGACCACTATATAATAGAGGAAGCAAAGGAAGAAAAACAAAGACAAGGGTGAAGGTGCATGAAATCCATACACACTCTACACAGGGAGCATCTACATTTAACAGTCGTACAGCAATGGAACCCTTGAGAAAGTGGTTATCAGGAAGAGAGAGGAAGAAACACAGTGAAGAGGGAAGAAGCATGGGAGGAGAAGGGACATAGGCAGGTTATCTGGGCTTCACTGAAGAGGGCTTCACCTGGAAGAGGAAAGGCAAAGTTTAGGGGTGCAGAAAGGGGAAGGAAAGGGGTATTGAAGTGAAGGATGGCAGAGAAGAAATGGGTTCAGGCAATTCAGATCACCGCAAAGGGGTGTGACTGGGAGTGGCTCAGTGTAGCCTAAACTGTGGGCTACAGACAAGGAGTGAGCCTAGAAAGCACTTCACCTGTTTGTGGTGTAAGGGCTATTCTCATAGATTTGGGCAGATGTTAGGTCTCCAACAAATAGTACAGAAAGCAGAAAAAACTTTCATTCACTCACACACCACACAGCAGTCAAAGTAAATACAGAGACAGTCGCTAAACTTGCAGTCAATTGAACTTCCCACAAGACAATGACAAGGAAAGGCACCTGGGAGGTTGGAGACTCTTGGGTGGGTAGAGGACTTGGCTCCTTCTCTGGCTCAAATTAAAATCCAAATTGGAAAAGAACTGGGGGGGGAGGATCACAATTATTGCCTTTCAAAAGAGGTTAGCATTATGGGCATCCTTTGAGGCAAGGACTTACAACCTTACAGATCTCTGCTCAAGACTAAAGAGGGGAGATATATTTCTGCCACCTCCTGCTTCCCACAGTTGGACCAGACCATCAGGGGTGGCTGTTACATGGTCAATATTTTATTTCTGTTTCTTTTCTTTAATTCACAATGTGCAGGAGACAAGCTGCACCATGTGTACTTGGTACTAGGTACCTGCCTGGAGAGCAAAGGGCCAGACCAGTAATGTGGTTATTTACAGGACTGCTGGCAAGAGGCCACCGATCCATAGGCAAGGAAATCCATACTTGTCACTTAGACCATGTAATCACTTCCCAGGTCCTTAACTGATCCCTGTAGTTCAACATTCCAAATTTGAACAGAGCCTTGGTTACTCCCTGGACTCCTGAGTTTGAGACAAAAACTTTGTAAAACAGTTACAAAACTTTGCTGCTGCTATTTCTGTTGGTGGTGGAGGAAGGAAGGGAAGGTCTCTGATACACACAGATGGACGTGTGAAACACTCCCATGGTCTCTTCTTTTTCTTTTCTGCACCATAAATTTTCTAACATTGTGGTTTTCCTCGGAAGGAAGACAGTGTATCAGCAAGATTGTTCAGCTAATTAGCTAGAGTCAGATACCCTCATTTTTCTAGTAATGATCAGAAGGGCCAACATAGGCAAATAGAGGTTGATAACTCTCTTATTCTGTGAGAAGTATTTGCAAAATGAATGAAGCCAGAAAGGGAATATGAAATGTCTGCAGCTGATGCAAGTACAACTTCTTGGAACTGGAATTGCTTTACTTCAAGATTTGGAACTATGAGCATGATGTACTCTTCTGGAACTTAAAATACCTGTCAGAAAAGCAGTTCTGCAGGGATGTGACCTAATCCCCAAGGAAGTGCATTGGTGTAGAACTTTTGAAAAAAATTTGAGGGAAATCCTTGGGACATGAACTTTTCTTTGAGCTCTTCTCTAATGTGAAAAGGACTTTCTTGCAGATTTTCCTTGCATCCCTGCTGACTTGATGAAGGAGGAAAGAAAGAAACTATGCCAAAATAACATAAAATATGAAAAGCTATCATAAGGACTTGAATGTGGCATTAAGGATAATGCATACCTTCATCTGCCTAATCATATGTATCCTTTATCTTGAACAATGTAACAACTTTTTCTTATATGCAGACAAAATTTAGGCACTAAAACCCTTGAAAAATTATCTGTCAGAAAGTCTTTAAACAACTGTCATGACCGCTATTGCCGTCATCCTTAATTTGCCAGTCAGAGTGGTACCCCCTCTATGTAGATATAAAGATGTATTATATACGCATAAAGATGGCTTAGTCAGGCTAATCTTTTGGCATCCCAACAATGACAAGAAAATGGCAGTGCTTGAAGTGTTATTAAATCTAGTTTGAACTGAAGGGGTGACACGTCTGTGGTATTCTAAAAGGTCAGTGTTTGATTTTAGTCAGTACGCATACACTGGAGTTTCAACTGAGGTGGCAGGCAGATGAAACATTTAAAGTGTAATGGGGCTGTTCCGACATCAGTATTGCTGCCCTCCTCGACCCTGCTGCAAGCTCTGCTCAAATCAGTTCTGCAGATTTTCTGAATGCTTTAAAATGTACTAGGGAAAGCTTGTTCCTTTCTCTCAAGAGGGAGAAAAACGGATTAAACAGTTGTGCCTATGGTATATGTGCATGTGTATGTGTACATACAAGCAGTAGCACAGCTAGAAGGGGCAAAATGGCAATGACTGCAAGCACCGCAATGTGCCATGTAAGCAGCCCCTCCCACTCACCACTGGAGCCATTCCAGGCAGTGACAGCAACATGCAGGTGCTTGCCGAACCCAATGGCATCTCCTGTACATTGCCATCGCTGCCCTTAATGGCTCTGATGGCGAGAGGGAGGAGCCGCTCTCATGACGCATTACAGTGCCTCCAGTGCTTACCGTTTTGCTTGCCCATCTATGCTACTGCATACAAGCACAAGCACACGTATAACTATGGGTTTCAAGGCAATTTATAAAGTAGAACTTTCAAACCATGAAAATCATAAATATCCAGCAAAAAATGCAAACGTCAAGAAATTTGCACCAATTAAACAAATTGAAACAAACACATGAAGAGTAATGCAATATACTTCTAAAATGGCGGGTAGCCCAATCCTGAGCTGCCTGGAGCTGCAGAACCCGGCAGCTCCACAGAGGGCTCCCGCCGGATCCAGTACCTCCCACGCTGTTTGTCCCCTTCCCTTGAGTAAAGGAAGCAGCCCCGCAATTGGGCTACTCACTTTAGCGGTGACTGTTCGGTCGCTGCTAAAGTGAAGGCGCTCGTGTAGGGCAAGCAGTCCTGCCCGAGCGCCCTGGATCCTGCAGAGCTCAGCTCCGCGGATCCGCCTCTCCCCCACCCCTGGCCACTCCTCCCCCATGCCCCTGGACATACCCCCATCTCCCGTTCCACCGCCTGGCGGTCACTGCCGAGCCGTGGAACTCGGGCGTCTGCTGCATGCCAGCTCAGGCAGGAGCCTGGCAGTAAGCCTTATGACACGTTTGCAACTGCAGTCCGCATCGCAGAGGCGCTGCATGGACCACAGGATTGGGCTCTTAGTTACCAAAAATTCAGCAAAACTAAAATGGCTTCAGTTGCTTCCAAAAGAATGTAGGGAAAGAAGAGAAAGGAACTGTCCGGTTCTGGTCACCGCATCTCAAAAAAGACATAGTGGAAATGGAAAAGGTGCAAAAGAGAGCGACTAAGATGATTACGGGGCTGGGGCACCTTCCTTATGAGGAAAGGCTACGGTGTTTGGGCCTCTTCAGCCTAGAAAAGAGACGCCTGAGGAGGGACTTGATTGAGATATACAAAATTATGCAGGGGTTGGACAGAGTGGATAGAGAGGTGCTCTTTACACTCTCACATAACACCAGAACCAGGGGACATCCACTAAAATTGAGTGTTGGTTGGGTTAGGACAGACAAAAGAAAATATTTCTTTACTCAGTGTGTGGTCGGTCTGTGGAACTCCTTGCCACAGGATGTGGTGCTGGCATCTAGCCTGGATGCCTTTAAAAGGGGATTGGACAGGTTTCTGGAAGAAAAATCCATTATGGGGTACAAGCCATGATGTGTATGCGCAACCTCCTGATTTTAGAAATGGGTTATGTCAGAATGCAAGATGCAAGGGAGGGCACCAGGATGAGGTCTCTTGTTATCTGGTGTGCTCCCTGGGGCATTTGGTGGGCTGCTGTGAGATACAGGAAGCTGGACTAGATGGGCCTATGGCCTGATCCAGTGGGGCTGTTCTTATGTTCTTATGTACCAGAGATGGGAACTCAGAGTTTCAAGGGAAAGACCCTGCTACTCATGGCTGATAATGTAAGATACAGATGAAAAGTTATTCTTGACAGGATCTCATTGGCTGATCTCAGAAGTTGTGGAAAAGGGTTACTCAGAAATCATGTATGTCATTTATTTAAAAATTAGTATCTTGCTTTTCCTCTTCCTGTCAGGAAGTGCTTGAGCATCTCAGCTGATGATATTTTTTGGATGCGGGAAACCTGCACCAACAAATTTGCCCCGTCCCCTCCTTGTAGAGTCAAGCACAAACTTTCAACCTGAATTGGGCAGTTAGAGTTCCAGTGGCAGGACAACAAGGGGCTGGACAGGATGCATGCATCCTGGCCAGCTCATTTGCACCCCTGATGGCATCCTCTGCCTGCCCTTCATTTAGTCTGAGATCAGCTGGCTACTCTTTGAAGGTTGGGTAGGAATTATTTGCTCTCAACCTGATTAGGTTGAGCTGAATAGGTTGAGGTTTTCTTCACGTACCCCTGACTGAAGTTGGGTATGGTTTAGGGTTGTATTAATTACTTTGTCAGTTGGCAGGTGTCCTGCAGATGAGGTAGGTAGGCATAAACTTACAGTGTTCATCTGAAATAAGCAAGGGGTAAACCAGGTCTGCTCCAATGATGCTTGAGGCTGGCTGGCAAGCTCCTTGATTGGAATGTGCTCCAGGCCAATGCAAGACTTGGCCTGCTGACCTGTGCCATCCAGCTATCTCAACCATAGGCTCACTCAGTCTTTGTTGAGCTTCGCCTGGAGTTGGATGCTATGCATATTTACATCTGGGGGATATAGACAGTACTGTTTCCCAACATAGCTTCCTGCATGGCCTTTTGGGTTTAGTTAGCACCCTGCTGCACAAGTGGCCCAGTTCAATTCCAAGCCTATGTCTGGCATATTATTTGTGGTGTGAGGGTAATTTGATGAGCACGTCAGAGATGTTGCTACCTGTGTAAAAATTGCAGCGAACTGGACCAGTTCATGAGAAAGCTGAGAGAGCTGTTTTTGCTTCAACATCCTGTTGTGGAGGAGCAGAAAGAGTGACTGGGTAGTAGTTTGGAGAGAACACTAGTGAGACATCTTATGACCCTTGAAAACATTTGCAAGGAGTGGCATGTATCTTCTGACCTTACAGCCAGCTCAGACACCTCTGTAATGCATTGAGAGGACTGCCCCCTTTCCAGTGTGTCTGTGCAGTTTGAGGTCTCTCTCTGCAGGTGCTCCCTTTATCTCTCTTATGGCCCAATCCTAACCAACTTTCCAGCACCAATGCAGCTGTGCCAGTGGGGTATGCACTGCATCCTGTGGTAGGGCAGTCACATTTGTTCCCTTTCCTTGGAACTGCATTGCAGCTGCATTGGTACTGGAAAGTTGGATAGGATTAGGCCCTTAGTTTAAGGGCAACTCATGCCTTGTCCAGTCTCCACACTTTCAGAAGGAGGTTGTTTTCTCCATATGTCCAATCTGATCCTGGAAATGCAGAAAAGCTGCTGGACCTGACAGCTTTCCTCCAAGTTTCACAAAGCTTTCTTTCTTTTTATCTTGTAGTTTGTGAGGTTAAGGGTTAAAATATAGAAGGTTCTTCTAATGTTTTCATATTAGACCTCTGTTTGTTGCACTCTGCTCTGTCTTACGAGTTGTTAAGAGTTGGTACTGAGGCTGCAAATGGAGTGTTCTCATTTTGTGGAAGGAAATGAGATGTACATTTGTGGTCAGCTGGAATGCTTTCTTTTTTGGTGTTTGGTCTGCTGGTGAATTTTAAAAACTCTGCAAACATCTGAGTGATTATCTATACTTAGGTAATTTATTTTTGTTGGCCAGTACTCCTGTGTTGGCAACATACTATGGATGCTCAGATCTAGAGTTCAGTATTATATCTAGAAAATATGCCACAGTATCTGTGGAAATAGGAAAATCTTGCCTCTGGTGAATGCTCATCTTCTGACTATAGCACACTTCCAAAAGAGATCAGCTTCACAGCTGCAGTAAAGGGATCACTTGTCTTCCACTGGCTTTTCTCTCCTGAAATTCTCTGATTGACCTTTACAAAACAATTTTCTCCATGTCTTTATCAGCAGAGGCTATTGACATCAAGAGCCAAAGTTAATCTCGTTCTTACTATTCTTTTCTATCTTATCATTGTCCTTGCTTCTGTATGATGTGTTTGTAAAGGATACCTAGTTATCGCAAAGTGAGGGCAAGAAGAAGGTGCCAGAAGATACTGATAGTAGAAATGCATGCGTTATTAAATGCATGGGCTTTCTTTCTTGCTTTCTTTCTTGCTTTCTTTCTGTAACAGCAAGGACATGGCTTAAACTACAATAATTGTCTTCTTCCTCCTCCTTCTGTGGGTCAGGTTGTTCCTAGGTCAGTGGAAGCAGACATGCAGTTCACATCCATCCATCATTGTAGGAAGAGCCACTCAGTATTTTAATTGCCTTGCCTTGAGCCTTCATAGGACAGGATCCTGAAGTGACGAGCATGGAGCATCACATGTATGGAATGCAGAACTATGTTCAGGGCAGAAGGGGCAGGATGCTAGGGAGGGAACAACTTGGATGGGGAATGGGCTGTGCTTCTGACCAGGAGGAGGAGGAGGAGGAATCATATGGTTTTTAACCCTTCCTTCAGTCTGATGTGTCCAGGGGACCCAGGAGGGAGAAGCTGACTTTGTCACAAATGGTCTGCGTCTCCACCTATCTGTGAAGAAAGGGTACAGATTAGTAGATGAAAGGGCAGCTTTCACACTGTGTTGGATGTTTTCACTTTATATCTCAGGCTAACTTTGCTAGGAATTGACAGCTTGTTGACCTGATGAGCGCCTGCATATACAACATAATCCTATTTATGTCTATGTCAAAACCTCAGGTAACATTTTGATTTGCGCTTCTGTCTCCTGCAGGCATCTCACGTATTTTAGAGGAACAGATATAGGTGAAAATTGGCAGGGTTCTCTTTCTCTCAGTAAACAGGCTGTTAAAATGGATGGGCTTGCAAACACAATAGGAATACATCTTTCTCTACACTGTATGACCAGTTAATTTATTTTTTTTAAATTAATGCCGCTGTTACCTGAGCATCTGATACAGTCTTGAAACTGTCCAGAATCATATAATGACTTCATCATCTTGAAAACTCCCTGTAAAAAAGCTGAGCTCTGTTTTGATGCCTCTTCACTTAGTGTTGTTTCTTCTTGCCGGTATTAGTAGATTGTTATTATGCCGTAAGCTCCCTACATTTGTCTGTGTCCGGGTTCAAAGCAAGCCACATGGAAAGTGGATCTACATGCCTGAAAAAAACTGCTCTCCTTTAATGAGCTTTGATTTCAGTGCCAGGCATTGTGTACTGTTTGTATTCTTTTGCATTCCCCCTCCCATCTTGATCCAGTTTGTTAGTTCATCATAAAGAACCATGCACAGTCAAATACTGGGTTAGCCACAGTGAGGAACGGTCATTTGAGATGGGGAAGTTTGGTAATCCTGTAACCTTCCAGGGGTCTATTCCCAAGTTTTGTACTCACCATGACATTTTTGAAGCAACCCAGTGCTTAAAATTATAAAGTTAAAAAGAAGGCTTTGGGGAGAATTTCGGTAATCTCAGGAAGCCACTTGCCGAAGGGAAGTATTACTGTTTAATATGCAGCTCTCAGGAGCCTAGGAAATGCAATTTTACTGCAGCAAGATCACATTATCAAGTTAATATAGTTTCTTTCTTCCTTTTTAACTTGTTGGAAGTATTGCAACTTTTCTTTTCTGCTTGCAGCCTCTTCCAGTTTGCTCAGTTAAAGTCATAGAAGATTATAACATCCAGATTTATCTTTGTGTTGCTGCAAGGGTGGGGTGGGGAGACTTGGCAAGCCAATCCTTTCCATATATAAACTTCAATGCAGTGGCTCAGAATTCCATTTGCACATCTGGGATTTCCCCCCATTGTCACCTGTGGAAAGGTGTGTACCAATGGATTTTTTAATGGACTTGTTCGCCTGGTTTCCATGATCAGTATCAATATTTATTTAAAATAGGTATATTCCACCTTTCTCTTCCCCATTGGGACGTGCCCAAGATGGTTTACAGGATTACATATTAGTGGAATGCAAAAGTAATGTGGAAGGTAATAGTTTCCGGCTGCTTTTTCCCCTCTTCCTCACACAGTAGTTGGTATTTCTCTGTGGGGGGGAAGAGGTGTGACATCTGATACTGTGCTATTTTTTCATTTTGTTCTGAGTATCCAGAAATCCAAACAATTCATTTCAAAAATGTTTAACATGTTACTTAGAATCCTTTAGCTGTTACAACTCTTGATTCAGTTGTATGAAAGGATTCGTTTCCCGAGTCAATTGGAGCACATGCAAGATGCTGAGATAGAGTCCAGGTTAGCCAAAACTCCCCATGGTCAGACCCAAGTAGGAGACTGGACTTTTTTTCCTCATAAGGAACTAAAGTTGTCTTGGTGCACATTCCTGTACATGCCTATTAGAGAGTAGTGGTGATGTTTCAGTTGCGTATGATTGCATGATATCACATATATGATATTGTCTGATGTTATATTACTGATAAAAAGTAATCTTTTTATTCCCTGTGGCATCCAGAGCAATGATAGATAGATAGATAGATAGATAGATAGATAGATAGATATGCATCTCTTTCGTGGTTTCTAACAGCATTTTGTCTGGCCTTGTACACTTGCAACAAGGAATGAGACAAAGATTTCATGCTCCATTCATTTCTCTTCAACCTTATCCTTGAACCATTAACTTTTGTTTTATGGCAGAAAACACATAGCAACAGAGTACAATTTGCAGGTATTGAACATAACATCTAATTATGGTATATGAATAAGATGCATTCATTTTCATAGATGACCCTACCACCTCCATTTCTGAATTGCTAGATCTTTCAGAAAAAGGTGGACATCTGTCTTGATATATAGTAAGAATAAATCAAACCTTGTTCTCTAAGAACATACTAGGGGAGTGCTGTATAAGTCCACATCTTGGGATTTTGGAAATCTTTACCATGCCATAGATCCCTGGGAAGGGGGAAAGTGGTATGGGTAGATGGAAGCTTTGGAGGTGGGTGACACTTGGTTTAGTGTGTCCTTTACATTAAAAGTATTTTTAAACAGTGTCAGATTTTCCTCTAGTATGGTATTCCAAACAGGAAAGATGAATGGGACCTTATTTGCTCCTTAAGCCTCCTCCATTTTATGTCACCATATTTTCCAGTGGAGATATTTGTGCTATGTTTTTAGGATTTCTTTCCAGTAGAAACCTCCTCTATTTTAGGGTTTTTTCCTTGTGGAGGTGTCCATACTGCTGAGTGATTTCTTAATCCTGTGATCTGCCAAGGTGCCCATCCTGCTGTACATTTTGAAGATCTTTTCCCCATATACTGAGACTCCATCAAAGCTTCCTGCTTTGTCAGACTGACTCATGGTTGGGAAGTCTCTCCACTTTCCAAAATCTGTCCTACAGTCAAAAAGCCTTTTGTGAAGCCCCTTACCTTGGTAGCTGCTCTCACCCTTGAAGAAGCTACCTTCCCTGGCTAAAAGAACACCTTTTTGCTACATTCCATTGCCCCTGGAAGCTGGAATTGCACATCCCACCTATTGTTGCTTAAATGGACATTGTATGCTATTTCTACCCAGCAGAATAGGAATGGTAATCTCTCCCTCTCCATCTACCAAAACATTGTGTTACAGTACAATTCTATGCATGCCTGCTCAGAAGTTAGTCCCCTTCTATTCAATTGGGCTTACTCCCAGGAAATTACGTATATTACAACCTTTTTAAAAATGAAGTGTGGCTTGCCTCTTTTGCCATGAAAGCTGTTCCAATAAAAATGTAAATGAATATTCGCATGCAATTCTACCACTTGAATTTCCATAGCTTATTTGGATCACAGGCTTTTTTCCCCAGTTCTTCTTAAGAATGAGGCTCAAACAATTTTTTGTAATCAAAACAAATTTCCTCTGTCAAGTAACATATCGTTTTGCATGTACAGTCTTTTGTTTGTCTTCTTAAAAGCAACTTGGAATTATTCATTTTAAGTGCAAAAGAGTCCATTGAGATTATACTCTAAATGTTCATGTTACTTCGTAGCCATACTCTTCCTACTTAGTTATACAATTCCTGGGGGCACTAGCTGTCTAATCTACAGATTATGCCAATAGGCTAGGTATAAAATTGAAATTATTTAGTATGATTTGGTTTGGAATTTAATTGGAGGGTTAATTTTCATTAATGCATCTGGGTTCAGTTTCATGCCATGTTTTTATGGTCTTTTATATACTCACACTTTGTTTCCTAAAGAACCAACCACAGAAATCCAGTTTGTTCAACAAAAAATTAAGTAAATATGTAATATATGGTTCTTGTTTTGTATTTGGAAATATATACAATGTAACTTATTATTATTTTTTTACAAAGCAAAACGTTTTAATTCAAACTTTCAAATCTACAAAGGCCTGATGAAAAAACCAGACCTTCTACTGGTAGCAGTAAATGAATAAGGAAGGGATTGACTAATTCTGGGGAAAGGACCTTCCCTAATTCAGGGAAAACCACTGAGAAGACCTCACAAGTCAACACTTGCAAAGCTTCAAATGGCTGCAGAAGGCTTAAGACTGCCTCTAAAAGAACTTGCTTAGCTGGACAGGGGGAGAAAGAAGATGAATCTTAAAAGTGTCCTATTCCTAAGCCATTGGGTACTCCAATCCAATATAAATCCTTGCATGGCAATACAGCAGCATCAGTGCTGGCTATGCTGCATCCCGTGGGTTTTTTGGGGGGAGCTGTTCTTCCCTCTCTCCCATCCTGTCCAAGTCCTTCCTGCCCTCCCCTGCCCCTATGCTGGACTTACCTGCTTTGGCAGGCCTCCCACTGACTGACGGCACCAGCTAGAAGGATCCAACGCCTGGACCTTGCGCTGTCGCTATGTGTTCCTCCAGTGCAGGCCCTCCTTAGGATCAGTCTATAAGGCTTTAAAGATGATAATTAGCATTTGAATTATGTCTGGAAACAAACTGGCAACCAGTGCTGGGAGAATAGCAGAGGCATGGTATGATCTTAAAGCCTGGCCTTTGTCAAAACTATGCAGATGCATTCTGTATCAGCTGAAGTTTCTAAATGGTCTTCAGAGGCAGCCCCATGTCAACTGCCTTCAGAGTTGCTATGCTGCCTTCAGAGGCAGTCCCACATAACTGTAGTCTAACCTAATGGTAATTAAAGCATGAGTAGTTGTGGCCTGGCCTGCTTGAGATGGGAATGAGCATGGCTGGTGCATCACCAGCAGCTGTGCAAATGCACTGTGGATCATGGCTGTCATATCGACATCCACAGACAAAGCTGGATCCATCTGTGCTCCCAAGCAGAGGATTTTTCTTTTTTAAAAAAAACTTTCTTATAATAAGGATCTGATCCACATCTAGTTGCTGCATGTCTTAGAACCCAATCCTATCCCCCCACTGATGCAGCAGTTCTGAAATGGCTACTGCTGCATCCTGCAGAGGGGGGGCAGTTGTGGAAGTCTTCCCTGCTGCGTAAAGCAACATCTGTTCCTTTACCTAGGGTTAAACCTCTGTGACTCAGGGATGTGGGGTATACTTGAACCTGTGCCAGTGAAATTGCTGGTGCAAATCTGCATGGACCTGTGCCAAGGGATTGGGCCTGGGAAAGAGAATACAATTTGGTGGTCACCACTGCCGTTGAACCTGCCCCTTTCCCAGGTCCAACCTGCCCACCCCCATCATCTCCCCATTCTGCCCTCTCTCTGCCCCATCAGCACCTTATCTCGGCCTTCCCTGTCCTTGTTCTATTTTTAAATACCTTATAAACAGAAATAGAAGAATAGCCTTGTTCATTACTGTGTTTAGAAACTTCAACTGGTACAGACATCCACAACTGCTCCCCTCCGCAGGATGCAGCAGTAGCCATTTCAGCACTGCTGCATCAGTGAGGGGATAGGATTAAGACTTGCAGCAACTAGATGTGGATCAGATCCTTATTATAATAAAGTTAAAAAGAATGCAGCTGCAAGGGTTTTGGCAGAGGCCAGGCTTTAAGATCACCCCATGCCTACCTGTTTTGTTCCAGGTTAGTAGGTCAGCCAAGGCATTTTGCATGGACGCACAATGTGTGTACCGCAATGAGGAGGGCATGGTTGGCAAACCAAATGTATCAGGAACATCACACTCTAGTCAGGGCTTCTACTTGTGGCTCAAATTCGGGTTTACCAGCACCTAAAGCTGCTTTTTGTGGGGGTGGGGTCAGAGAGGTACTCCTCCATCCTAGATAGTCCACATACATGCTTGCTGGCAACCACAGGTATTGCTGCATGGTTTGGGATGTAAGGCTGAATAACAAATACAATGTTAAGAGTTACTATAATGCTGTGTGCAGGTTTTATTATCCATCATGGTTTTCTCTCACCTGAGGCTAATTGCACCTTTTACTCTCCACTGCCTCATTTCTGAGTGATGTTAATCTGAATGAAAAGGTAGAAAGAAGCCCTTATAAAACTTAATGCATGCTCTGATCAATCTGGCTAAACATGATTTAGAAACAGCTTTTTCATTTGATTTCTAAACGGGAAATTCAAAAGCTGCTCCTTGTGTTCTCTTTATCATTTTGCCATCGTCATTTTACAGTTGCTTTTCCTCCTCACAAGTGATAAATTATTTTTTATATTCCTGTGCAGTGTTTGAATCAAGGGTAGAGAATTCCAGGCCTCGTTTAAATCAAAGGCTGCGCTCTCTCTCCCTCCCTCCCTCCCTCCCTCCCACACGCACAAACACACACACAGAGGGAGAGAGAGAGAGAGAATTTCCAGCATCTCACTTTCATAGCATACATGTAGGTCTGTTGAGGATGATTTTTAAGAAGGCGGAAATCTGAGTCACTCCAGAATGGGTCACTGAAATGTCAGGATTTTTTTCCCCTACACAAATGAATGTACATTTTTAAATCAAGTACACACCTGTTGGGAAATGTGAGGGGCAGCAGGTGTTTGCTTATTAAAGACAGTGAAATTTAAATGTGTGAATCTTGGGGGCAGCTCTTGCAAATGTTGGTTGGTTCGCTATATTCACCTGGGAAGCGGAGAACCACGAAAACGTGGTGAGTTATTTTAGAAATCCAGGCATCTATTTAGAGTAGCAACATGTAGTGATCCTTGCTTCAAAAGAACTTTGAATGCAGTGTGATTCAGAACAGGAGATTGGACTATGTCGCTAAATACTTCCCATGTATCGATCGAAAGAAAGAAAGAAAGAAAGAAAGAAAGAAAGAAAGAAAGAAAGAAAGAAAGAAAGAAAGAATCAGGACTGGAAAGTTAACAAACAAGACCATCTCAGCTGTCAAAGTCTGAACTTTTTCCCTTGGACTTTTATGCATCTGAAAATATGTGAAAATAGCTTACTATGATTGAGTAACCTATGGCCTGATTCTAAAAGGCCTATTTCCTGGTAGAACAAGTGTTCCGCCATCAGACTGCCTTACAGCAGTTGCAAAAGGGCAGTGTATAAAGTCACATGCTGCCAGACCACTGGCAGGGGGACTGCAGTGGCCCCCTGCATGACAACACCTCAGGCTGGCCTGCCAACCCAAGTAAGGGCCCAATCCTATCCAGTTTTCCAGGGCCAGTGCTACTGTACCAATGGGATGTGCGCTGCATCCTGCATTGGGAGGGGGGCAGTCACAGAGGCCTCCTCAAGGTATGGGCACATTTGTTCCCTTACCTCGGGACTGCATTGCTGCTGCACTGGAGTTGGAAAGTTGAATAGGATTGGACCCTAAGTTGGCAGGAGAGGTGGAATGGAGGGGGTGACACATACCCAGATTGCACACTCACTAAGCAGCCATAGCCAATCCCAGCTTCCTGCGCTTATGTCTGATACATCTGTAAGCACATATTTCTCACATTTCTGCATCAATGGTTCCGAGACCTTATATGGCATCATGCCAATTTTTCTTAAGTCTTAGGAACTTTTGCATTACAGATTCAGAGGTGCTTTTTCATCCATGTGGACCCCTGCCATTTTCAGCAAAGCACCTGGACTCCTTTAATCCAGTAGTGGTGAACCTTTTGTGCTCAATGTGTCTAAAATTTGGAAAATGCTTGCCTTGACTCTGCTGGCATGTCACTCCCCCTCCCAAACAAAAGATAAACAATTCTTTACAAAATCGTTAAAAGAAAAAATACAATCCAGTCATGTGTGATGGTATGTATTATATAAGGAAACGTCAAATAAGTACAACAGTGTAATATGAGTGAAGCAAACTTGGTTATTGTTGGGTGTTGGTGAAGGCTGGTGTGTCACCCAAAACTTAGTGGCGTGTCTCCTTTGACATGCATATCATAGGTTCGCCATCAGTGCTTCAATCTCTCTTCTCCTTAAGCATTATTCTTGGGGGCTCCACAGCACTGTCTAAAACATGTCAGCATGTGAAGAATTGGGCAAAGCTTGCTCAGTCAGCACTTCTCTGCTCTTAAACCACAGAGGGTTGTGCATTGGTAGTAAGTCATTCTTTTATCTGTCAGAGATGACGTATGCTTCCAACCATATACTTTCCAGCATGTGGAAAACAAGAGGGAAAACAAAATTGCTAAAACAACATAAAATTGGAAGGATTGGTGTATGTGTAGTGTAGTGTATGAAATGGTGGATATTCTAATTGTACTATTTCAATTAATCCACATTTACTGTGTTTTTGTGAAGCACTGTATGGAAGAGCAAATGGACATAGGGCTTGTTCTCTCCATGTTGTAACTTCTTAGAAAATAGCAGGAATACATGTTGAAAGCCCTTGATCCTGTTGTGTTAACAAAGCTATGTCAAAAGAATGTGCATTTTTTTTAACAAAACTGGTTGAGCACATTCACCACCAGAGGAAAATGAGGTCTTTCTTGGGAAATTTGTCTCAGCAAATTAAGGACATAAACTATGCATGGCTAGAAAGAAACAGGTGTCATGCTTGATGTGCAGATAAAGGCAGGCAAATAACACTCATTTGCTTAATTTGAATTAGAATTTAATTCCCAGACAGACAAAAAAAAAAAAAAAAAAGAAGAAGAAGATATATCTGGAAACAGAGATAGCTGCCAACATTTCAAATTGTTGGTACTGTCTGAGCAAGAAAGAACTGATGGGCTTGCTACGTGTTAGAATTTGGAGTGTCCAGACAGAAGTGACATCCCTGCGTGGAATAGGTAGTGCAGATGCAAATGATTAGTTAACAGCATAATCCTAACTGACGCTTGAGCTATCCCTACGCAGCCATTTCTGCACCGGTTCCAACTGTCACAGATGTGCCATAAAGCACATTTGTGGCTACTTGTGAGCCAGCAGCACCGGCACAGGTAAGATTGCATTGGGCGGTGAGAGGGTGGCATTCTGGTGACAGGGAGGGGTGTTTTGAGTGAGACAAGGTTGAGCAGGGGACAGATCGTGCCCAGGAGGAGGGAGGGGTCAGCAGAGCAGGCCATGTATCCTAATCCCCCACCTGGCCCACCCAGCATTACATCAGGGTTTCTGGATTTGCACCAGCATGGATCCAAGTTGGCATGGATCCAAGAAGCCCCATAGGAATGGTGGGGCTTTACTTGGGTTAAGGGAAAATAAATCCCCTTACCCCAAGGAGATCTCCAGCTGCCTCTTGAGCTGCATTGGGTGAAGCATGGGCAATGCCTGTAGGATT
This sequence comes from Tiliqua scincoides, assembly GCF_035046505.1. Taxonomy (NCBI): domain Eukaryota; kingdom Metazoa; phylum Chordata; class Lepidosauria; order Squamata; family Scincidae; genus Tiliqua; species Tiliqua scincoides. Next base: position 229,423,321 of record NC_089822.1, on the reverse strand, counting down.
GAGCTGCCTGTTACATAGGGCAGCTAACTCTGATTCAATCAGCTAACTCTGATTGAAGCTACAGTATTCCTGGATATTCCCACACCACCAACATGATGTAATGTCACAAAGCCAAAAAGACTGTTTAAATAATTAGAATTGTTTTCAGTGGTCACCTGGAGATAATGCTGATTCCAGGAGACTCAAAGGCAATCCTGAAGAGTTGGCAATCTGAAACTATGTGGTTTTGCAACTGTGGAGTTGAGCTGATAATAGTTTTCTTGCCTGTTGTTTCAACCGGGCGCCTCTAGCTGCAGGGTAGGGTGTTCTTTTTGGTTTCAGAGGAAGAAATATGCTCAGTCCAGAGTCAGGATGCAAAGGCACTTTATTTTTTTTCTCAAGTCTAGAACAAGGCATATAGAACAAAGCAAAATTTACAAGTGTTATCAGGTGAGCTTGCAGAGCAACACAGCAGAATGCACAAACTAAACTATTGTGAGATTACAGAGGCTAGGTGCTCATTTATTGGTTAATCTGTGCTAATTGACAAGAAATAGATTGACAGCAAATGATAAATGTATTATTGTAAATACGGCTATTGCATGAGTTCTGATCATTAGGAGACATCTTATTAAGACATGGGCAAGGACAGTGGCCAGCCGATGCCAGCAAATGATGCTCCCATCTTTAGGGTGCAGGTAAATTAATACACATGAAAAATAAACACAGCCTGGGGGTAGTGGACACTTCTTATTGCCCCATTCTCGTAACCTTGAGCAGGTGCCGTTGAGGTCCTTGGTTTCCGTTCAGCTTCTTTTCGCTTCTCATGGGAACAGCTCAGTGGGATGCAGGCAGCTCCCAGAGGTTGGGAGACACACAGAAGATCGCTGACAGGCACACATGGATGGAAGATTATTGCTGGGCTTTGTACCAGATGTTACACTCATTTTGTCACCTGGAGCGTTTTACTGAAGCACACATGTGCTCCTGCTCCTTAGTAAAACACCACGGAACAAGCACAAATCTTCACATTCAAATTGTCTATGGACAGAGATGGGCATTGAAAATGTTGTGGCAGGGAGAAGAAATGAAGGAAGAAACTGTGAAAAACTGTGCATGTCCAACTTTATACAAATGTATGAACAAACAAAAATAGAATAATTAAGGGTTCCTGTGCACTAGAAACATCACCAGGCCATTTCGGAATCCACAATCTGGAGAGAAACTCAGATGAGAATTTCAGATGCATCCCTACATAAGGTCCTCAGTTCCTTTCTTGGCATTTCCAATATCTTGAATATCAGAACCACAAGGCTGAAATCCTAAACACATTTTCCGGCATGTAAACCCTATAGAATACAAGGGGAGAAGACATTTCTGAGTGCTGAAAGTAATTTGGAAATAACCGCATTGGGCTAAATGAACTGCTTTTCTGATTTGATGGAAGGCCAATTCTTTGCTCAGATTGAAGAAATTGGGTCACATGGTGATAGCTATTTTGTCACATAATGAAGCAAGATTTGATTGCACATGTTTTGAGCGTGCTCAGCGACAATGTACCGCAAATGGGCATATGCTGGTAGCAAACAACAAAGGAAGGGACATTATGCTGTCCTTCCAAGTCCCTGGGTTTCTTGGTAGTCACAGGGTAAGAAATTGAATGCTAGCCACTTATTTGCAATATGATCATTTTTTAACTGCCTGTCATAACAAAATTTAAAGAATGGTTCAAACTGCATGTCCACTTTAAAATCTCTTTGTACTGCCACTTGTACAGAGACAGTTTAGTACAAATTGCCAGCAGGTGTTTGATATTTATTATACTCAGACTAGTGCCTCATTTTATCTGATATAGCTCTTCCTATTGATTTAATAGAAAATGGAAATTGTTTGTTCTTTTCAAGACCATTACTGTATCTGCTGAGCTTTTGTTGTAATGTTGGCTTGAAAACACTCTTCTGCAGGCGGTACTGTCACTTCCTGTGTAGCCAAGATTTCCCTGCTAAAGGGAAAATTGATCTGCTTGCCTTAATTTTAGAGGATCACAGTTGTAGAATGAATTCAGATGTGCAAAGGAAGCATTAAAATCATCTTTTATGTGACTGTACTGCCTCAAAAATGTACAAAGGTTTGTGAATACCCCACATCTAAATATCCTTACATGTGGAAAGCGTACAGGTCATATAAAAAGATAGCCTCAAACCCCTTTTGGTCATTAATGGCCACATGTTGAATGACTACACTTGGGGGTGGTGTCATCACAGTGGCAGGCTTTTAAAAAAAGAAAAAACTAAACTGTTTTTCATTGAAGGTGTCAACAAGGACCCCTCACATACAGCTATATTCACAATCTGGAATTTTGACTTTACAAGTTCATGAAGGGACAGACAGAATCCTCTATGAATACAGCTGTACATGATGGAGCTTTGTTTAGGCATTCAGTGAGTGTGTGAAGGGTAAGGGGGTGGAGCATACCATCTCTCTTTCCTAGTTTATCCATTGAATATGTGGCTATTGATGCCCAAAAAGGTTTAAAGAATCCCTCCGGTGAGTTTCCCATATTTATCTTAAGGTGGCAGCACTTTCAAAAAGATAAAAGCAGCCTCTGACATACATCCTGAGGTAAAGTCCCATTTGATGCCATTTTCTTCATGACACTGCTCATAGAACAGTAGAAAGAGAGAGGTGCACAGGTGAAGTTAACAGATAGATGTTCACAAGGTAGAGGTTCACAGGTAAAGTAAAGCATAAAGGGTGACTTTATTTTTTTTTTACATGTGTATGCCCTCCATGAAATGGAAATCTTTTCTTATTGAGCCAGTTTTTCGCTTTTCACCTTGACTGGGTAAACCCTTTCTGAGCAACCATGGTATTTTTTTTTTAAGAGAGAGCTTTTTTTAAAAAAAAAAAAAAGTGAGAGGGACAGCTTTATTTTGTTCCCCAAAAAGTAAACTTTATGTCGACAATGCATATAGCGCATTGTGACAATAAACTGGTGGCCTTGTGGTGGCAGCTGTACTGGGACGTCTGCTACCCACTACAGCCACAGGCAATAACAGTCAAAGCAAAGGAAATGGAGAAAAGTGCATGAAATGGTTGTCATGACATTAAAAACCAATGAATGAGATTTTAGAAATGGGTTAAGTCAGATGCAAGGGGGGGCACCAGGATGCAGGTCTCTTGTTATCTGGTGTGCTCCCTGGGGCATTTGGTGGGCCTCTGTGAGATACAGGAAGCTGGACTAGATGGGCCTATGGCCTGATCCAGCAGGGCTGTTCTTATGAGTAATGAAATGAAACAAAACAAAAAAAAGAATAACCGCTGAACCAAACTGTGCTTTTAGTAACAATGGACTGAGTAACAAAACAACAAAAATCCTTATACACTTCATGCATATACTCTAGAGGGTATTTGCAATATATAAGTCTTCTTTTTATACACACACACACGTCCTGATGACTAATGTTTGCATGAAACTGTGTTATTCATGAATACATCTTAGCCATATTATACAGAAGGTAATTATGCAACCTTTTAAAAGAGGAATTTAAAAAGACAATTGAATATTTTGGTATGTAAAGTGAGCCAAAAGATTTTGTTTACATGCATTTGTAGTTAGTGACAGGAAATTATTTAAGAAATAAAACCCAGCACTGATTTCAAACGGAGGCACCGGAGTTTATATTGGGCTACTTTTAGGACAGTCAGAGCTGATTGGCTCAATTGGACACTAATTCAGCTTATGATACACAAGCAGAATGATACCCTTAATGAACTTTGAGGATTATCTAGGTCAGGAGTCCCCAGTCTTGTGAGCACCAAAAGAATTCTAAGGAATGGTGGTTGCTGTGGCAAAATGACCACCAAAAGAGTCAGGACTAGGTGCAAAAGGGTTGTGAAGAGGTTGGTGCCAGGCAAAACCAGAGGCCACACCTACACACGTTTCATCACATCATCCCCATTTCTTCAGCTGCTGTCTCCACCTATTTCTGTGGTCCTGGGAATGTTAGCAGTCACAGTTCATTCTGCTGTCAGGACCATTTTTCTTCAGTGCTTTGTACTTGTAAAATGGCAGTTCACTGCTCCCTTTTTCACTCTGGGCTGCAGACAACAACATGTTGCCACATCTCATTGGCTGCATGACACTGTCATGAAGCCAAATCAGAGCGAGAGCAGGAATCACGCTGCCAAGATGTTTTCCAATTGTGAAGAGGCTGGTGAAGTTGAAGGGAGCATTTTGCCTTAGTCCTAGTCTTTACTGTTCCCCCTTTTTTTCTTGTACTTTCCAACAATTTTTCTTGCATTTCAGGATTCATAATAACTGGAATTCACATCAGTACGAAGCCAGTAATTTGAGCCCTGTATGTAGTGGAGATAAGAGCTGTAATTATATATTGTACTTATTTTTAATGAAGGAGGACTAGGGTTCTATCCTTCCATCAAAGAGACTTTAAAAATAAATTATAACGTGTACAGACTGAAAAAGGCTGGTCGGAAAGAGATACAGTACACACAAACAAGCAAGATTTCAGAAAATGTTCCTTAGGTCATTATCTGCAGAGATGTTGAAAATAAGACTGAAAGTAGATGTGGCTGCCTCCAAAAGAGAGAGAAATTACTTTTCCATACAGCCACAACCAATTGTATAAAATCCAATACAGTCACTGCATGAATTGCCACCATTGTTCCCGCTTATGTATTAGCTTTACATGAATGCAATTCACAATACCCGCTGGCACAGATCTTCAGTTTGTACTATTTAATTGCTGTTCCAGTGGAAAGGAGGGGGAAAATGCTGCATTAAGGTAACAATTTTCTTTCAAATTGCTTTTTAATTCAGCTCAAATGTTGCCATGTCAACAATAAAGGAAGTGTATTCTCAGTTCTCACACAAATGCATTCAGCGTTATGACTACCTGGAGATTGCTGCTTGCTTAATGAGTATAACCTTATTAGTAAATACAGTGAATAAAGGAGAGAATGCCACAGGGAAGGCTTGACTTGTTTAAGATTTAAAGCATGTTTTTACCCCGCCTTTCTACTGTTCAGATGGCACCCAAGGCGACACAACAACACAATAGAAAGGCATCCATAAAATACAGTGCATGTCAAAAGCAGTAAAACAGTGGAATTGCCAATAATAAACAGACTGTTCCTGAAAAATGCAAAGGAATGACATACCTTTTCTTTGGCTAGGTTTAATGTGATGCCATCCAAAATTTTGTTTGGGAGATATTGTAAGATCCATTATTCAGCCAGGTGTTGTCAGTGTAATCAGGGGTGTATGGAAAACATTTCTCATATAATTTTTTAATTGCCCCATTTATTTCACTATCAGTTCCAAATATCTGAAACAAATTCAGGCTAATAAGAGAGAATATCCTGATTCTGTTAAAGTGCAGTACCTCCTTAATGATTGGTCTTGTGAAGGTGGCAAATTTTCTGCAGTTTGTTGTGGAGATGTACGAGAACTGATAATTTTACTGATGGTTATGTCTGTTAAACCTTGACAGAAATTTCCTTTTGATCTGATGCTGTTGTTATTTTATGCCAATAACGGTTTTGATTGATTGATTGATTGAACAAGCTGTATTACAATAGTGGTCAAATCAAAGTTCAAAGCTGAACAACAACAGTATTTATATACCACTTTTCAACAAAAAGTTCACAAAGCGGTTTACAGAGAAAATAAAATAACTAGGCTCCCTGTCCCAAAAGGGCTCACAATCTAAAAAGATGCAACACCAGCAGCCACTAGAAAAGACACTGCTGGGGTAAGGTGGGCCAGTTACTCTCCCCCTGCTGTCTTCTTGACTTCCCAACTCAGACTAGTGTGATATAACCACAGAAGCACTTCATGACCATTTGTCAAAAAGAAAGAAAGAAAAAGAAAATCAGTCAATTTCCCTACTGTAACTAGCCTTTGGAAGAGACAACATAAATTGCCCATGATTGTGTGAGGCTTGACACCCTCAGTATGCCATTTCTTTTGTTTTTCTTTGACTAAAAAAAGCAAGGGGGAGAAGGATAGCTGACTCCTATATGCTGATCATTTGATAAGCCAGGGCCACCAAAATCAGCCTTCCTCTGGCAAAGGATCTTATCCCTGTCAGTAGCATGCAGCAGAGTCACCTGGATCACTGCAATCATGTTTCCAGTGGGTGTTTTTGGCCTTTATGGAGGTTCATTACATGATGATTACAATCAGGGCCTCTGAGAGGAATTTTATCAGGGGGTACAAAGTTTCGTTTGGGCCCCTTTGCAAAGAGGGAGTGAAACAGGGGTGGAACAGAGCCAGGGAGGGTGGTGACAGGCAAGCAGAATAGGGGCAGGGAGGGGCAAAACAGAGTAGGTAGAGGGTAAAGACAGCTGGAAAAGTCTTTGGAGCCCAGGTTTACCAACCCATGTGGCATCAGTAGTGTCCCCAGCATCCCGTGCAGGCAACAAGTCTGAGTAGACAGGAAAACATAACATCCCAGGAAATTTCTGGGCCCCCTCCTTTGGCTCCTGGGCCCCCCTTTGGACCCTGGGCCTGGGTACAAATTACCCCCTTTACCCCCCCTAGGCCCTGATTACAATACACATGGAAAGTAATTCTATATGTTATGTCTGCAATGAGAACAGTGCTCACCACAGCAATATCTCCATGGTGTGTATATGTCTGCCTGTTTTATTGAGATCCCACCCTTTCTCCATAAATTTTTTTGGGGGGTAATTTTCCTCCCATTGTATCCTCACAAACAGCTGAAAGAAAGCAGCTCTTCCAATATAACATACTGAGTTCCCTGGAAGGGATTTGAGCTCAGGCCTTCCCAATTCAAGCCTAACGCTTCAACCATACTGGCTCTTCTGGTTCTAGTCTTGAATGTGAGAACTTCTTTCATTGTAAAGCATTGTGTTTAATGTTAATTCATGGCAGCATTGATCTCCTGTCACACATGCAAACCATCTCTTGATCCATTTGTTCTTGGAATTAGCAGTTGATGTGCAGGGGTGCAGCTTCCGGACCCACATCTCTTGGAGTTCTGTCTTCATGAAAATATATACAGAGTCACATCCAAAAAAGAATCAAGAAGTCTGCAAGGGAAGATTCATGATCCATTATCACCAAAAAGCTCTATAAAAGCATATACCCCTGCAGAAGGAACTGAAACCAGGAAGTCACCAGTATGGTGATATTCTCAATCACCCGGGGGGGGGGGGAACTCTTGTGAAACTATGATTAACACAGTCTTTCCTTATTCCTTTGACATTTCAGACCCAATCCTATCCAACTTTCTAGTGATGCGGCCATGCCAATGGGGCATATGCAGCATCTTGTGGTGGTGGTGGGCAGTCAGAGAGGCCTTCTCAAGATAAAGGAACATTTGTTTTCTTACCTTGGGGCTGCTGTGCAGCTGTATTGGCACTGGAAAGTTGGATAGGATTGAACCCTTCATGTCTGGAACATGAGTGTTCGGAGCTGTATTTCTGTGATTGGTACTTTGCTAAAACAGGCATTGGGCCCGGTTTGCTATATTGCCTAGCTTTCAGTGATGCTATTTTTTTTGTTCAGTTTTGCAAACTTTTTTGCAATAGAAATAATATTGGGAAATAATATTTATCTTGGTCTGTTATTTAATAGCTCGTCATTGAGCTATTAAAATGCCTGAACTAAAACCACCCTCAGTTCATGATGGAGACAAAGCAGTGTGTGAAGAGCATCTTTAGCTTTGCCTTGCCTTGCCAGATGTCCCTTGATGAGTCTGAATATTATCACAACAAATGGGAGCGTTTCAGCACTGCCATAGTGGAATGTGGGAAGGCCGGGAAACCAGGGTTTGGTTAATAAAAGCCAGGAGAGGCTGGAAATAGTTTGGAGTTAAGATTGCATGGTTAGACCAGCATGGTTAGTATGATGATGGTATGGAACCTGTCAATGTTTGACTGTTGTCAACATAGATGACCCATGGTAGTTTCCTCCAAGCATTTGTGGGACAGAGGGCCCCCAAAGTTCTTACCTTTTGTGATAGTCCTCTTGTTGCTTGTTTTTAGAAAGCTACAATGGGGTGCATGTTTATCTAAAACTGATGGGACTTGGGCAGCAGAATTGTCGATGTCATTATGTGTTCCTCTTCAGATTCTAAACACTGATGCATTCTGCTATAAATGCACTTAACCATTTATATTGCATAGATTGGGGCTGGGATTATATCATCCCAGGATCATATTAGTGCACGTTACGATGGTTAACATGTATAGCTGCTTGCATAAAGGATGTTCTGCAAGCCTGGATTCATCCTTTCCACATCTCTGTTTTCCTTTACTACAGCACATCAGCCAGAGTAAATCAGAAGTAAGTGCCCATTGCATAGTGTCAACAAGAATATTTTTCTGCCATTCTGCTCGAGAATACCTTTTATCCCCATTTTTTACAACCCTAAACCATTTTTTATGACACCATGCCAGTAAGTTATTAAAATCACTCAGTAGCAGCATTTTCTCTTTTATTGGCCATGGAGGTCTAGAGAGCTTCTGTAACGTATCTTAATAGTTCTATAAAAAATATGGAGTGTACTGTTCAGACAAGAGAATAAAAATTGAGGGGGGATGTGCTGGGGAGAATACTTTAAAATAGATTTTCCTTAGTTATCCTTTTATTAATGTTTTCCTTTCAGACTTAAGATCAAGAAATAAATCTGCTTTGGCTTGAGTGCTGAACAAATAAGGGGAAAATGATCTAAGAGTCCTTCCATCAAATTAATCAGAGGTCAGTCCTAGCTGCTTATTAAATCAATACTCTTAGCCACATAAGAAAGGTTTTTACTTTGATTACTGTTCGTGGCTATAATGCTATTTTAGTTACTCTCAAAAGAGCAGAGGTGAAATAAAACAACTGGTAGAAAAATCTTCAGATGAAATTGGGTCAATTTGTTACATACAGGCACAAGCCAACTTGCCTGTGAATGAGATATACAGCCCTCTATGCAGAAGTGCAATAAAGTAGGTCAGCAGTTTCATTTTATAATTGGATGCATTATTTTTGTCCTATCTAGAATTTGTCTCATCCTGAGGGCCCTTCACACACTCACCTCTTTGGGTGATGGAGGAGCAGTTATATGTCTGTGATGCTCCTTCTGTTACATGTGATGAGCAGATTTCATATAGAATGCAGAAGCCAAGATCATTTTACTATTCCCCCTTCCTCAAAAAATTGATGAAATGCTGCATCAGAGTAGTACGTTGGCTTCCATACAAAGCACCCATGGTACATAGTATATAGCAGGGAGATATACAGTTGTTCCTTCTCCATGCAAAAAGGTGCACTAGTTGGGTTACCCTGTGTAACAACTCTCTTTACAGGGTTGCAGTTTTGCTTGGCACCCTTGCCATGAGCTACTATCCTCAAGGGAGTTTGATCAATGAAGCCTAGACTTCCTCCAAACCTTGCAGAGGAAAGTAAGGATTGTCTCCACCATTGCACTGTAAGCCCTACCTGCTCCCCAACTTGGTCCAAGTGGACTTCAAGGGGGAGAGAATTCTACAGTCTGGAAACAATGACTGAAAGGCCCTGTTGATATCGCTTCACCCCTTCCCCCACCCCAACAAACTTAAGTGAAGAGGCAAGGCAGATTTATATGGCAAGAGACTGTCTCTCAGAGATCCTGGTTCCAGACCATTGAGAGTTTTAAAGGTTATAACAAACACCATGAATTGAGCCTAGAAACTTCCTGGCAAACAATGTAGCTGGTACAAAGTGGATGGTATATGCTCCTGAGTATGGGCCCTACCCACAAATCATGCAATTGCTTCCTATACCAACTGAAGTTTCAGACACTCTTCAGAAGTAGCCTCAGAAAGGCTAGGTCATGTGTTAACGCTGCCCAGGTCTGGCCTCTGAAGAAAGGGTCACGCTAGATACAATTTGGGACTTTCCAAAGACAATCCTGGTCATAGCCATCATCTGGTCATCTAGGTGAAAGGTCAGCACCCCCTCCCCCCAGATTGCAAACTTGGTCTTTCAGGGACTGTGCTATCCCATTCAGAATAGGTTACACAGGAATTCCCCTTGCCCGGGGCTGAACCACCCTGTTCTGGATGCGGGGCAGCCTACAGGTTAGGGTTGGGCTGCCTGGTTAATGACATGGTATTTGGCTCCTCAGAAACTGAGACCTGTTGTATGTTCAATTAGCAAAATGGTTGCAGCTCAGTGGAAGAGCACATGCTTGTATGCAGAAGGTTCCAGGTTCAATCTCTGTCAACTCTAAGTAGGACTAAGAAAAACTCCTCTCTTGGAATCATTGTGAGTGAACATCAAGAAATACTGAGCTAGATGATCCAGTTCTGGTCTGATTGAGGTACCTCCCAATGTTCCAATAATATTGCTTGGAGCTGTGGCAGTCCAAGGGAAAATCTACATTTTGGGGGGCCCTGTTCCAGAATTATACTATTTCTATAACACAAATTATTGGGGAAATGACCAGATAGCAATTGTTGTTGGCTCTAATTGGAAACACTTGAAAGGAACAGTTATTCTTCCGCCCAAATTGGAAATAGTCTCCCAAACTGGATGAATCCAAGATGAAAAAAATAAATTGTCTTTCATGGATTCCCCCCCCCCTCCGGAAAACTGGGGAAGGAGAAAGATATTTTCACTCACCTTTTTCAGGTGGCATCCCTTAAAATGTTCATCAGAAGCAGCTGAAGGAGAAACTTTTGCAGGTTACGTCCCTACAAGCTGTTTAAGGAGCTGAATCCCCTAAAATATGATGAGTGGGGAGAAAAAAAAACCTTGTTGTATGTGGGATTTTTGACCGGGATCAGGGGTGGCCAACCCATAGCATGCCACATGCCACTTTTTATGTAAAGAATCTTGAATGTGCCACTCCATCTAAATGACATTTTTAGTGATTACCAATAGCGAAATCACTGGTTCCCAACCTGTGGTCCATGGACCACAGGTGATCCGCGAGACCCTTAGAAGTGGTCCACGAGGTCTCAGGAAAAAAAAAAATCACCTTTGACCACTTTCAGTGTCTTGTTGAGCAAGCAATCTCCTAAAGACCAGCAAAGAGGGCAGAGAAAGGACTGCCCACAGTTACTGAAGTGTCAGGTGTGGCAGGGCATTGGTTCATTCTTCATTGTTTTTGATAGTCTGTGGAGGAACGCTTACGAGACAGACTGCCAGAGAGGGTGGAAACCAGAGCCGCCTGCAGTCCAATTTTTGCCTGAGTGGTCCACGAGCTCCAAAAGGTTGGGAACCACTGAGCTAAATAGAGCCCCCAAGTTCAAGGGCAATATACCTTCTAGTGCCAGAAGGTACAGAGCAAGAAACACAGGAGTGCCGTAGCCTATTTGTTGCTTTACAAAGACACCTGGCTGACTGCTGGTGAGGCCAAAAAGATGGTCAGCATGGACCTTTTGTCTGGCCCAGCAGGGCTTGTTTTTTTTTTTTTCAAATTTTTTTTATTATTTTCCAAAAACAAATATAAACAAACATACATAACACAAAAAACATAACACACTTCACTGCACAAAAAAAGGGTGCAGGAAATCATATCTCATTATTATATATCACTAAAATTAATAAATCATTACATATCTCCTAATCAATTTCCTCTTCTAAATTTACTTAATATCATTTTTCATTTGTCATTCGTCTATCATATCATATCAAATATAATGCATATATATAATGCAATCATCTAAATGCCCTGTCATATATTTCTAAAACTTCATTTTCAACCAAGCATAAAAGGGTTTCCATTGCTCCATTTGTGTCGGTTTTCGTTGTTGGTCCAAAATTTCTAACAGTCTGCCCATTTCTGCCACATTCATTATTTTCTCTGTTAATTCATCTTTCATTGGTATTTTAAAGTCCTTCCAATATCTAGCATATTAAATCCTTGCCACAGTTAAAATCATAATAACTAGATACAGATCGTTTTCTTTATCTATAACATCTAAAATAATATTGAGCAAAAATAATTCAGGTTTCAACGGAATAGTAAATCCAACAATCTCTTGTATTAGATTTCTTACCATCCTCCAATAAATTTGCATTTTTTTTACATGTCCACCACATATGATAAAACGTTCCTTCCACACATTTACAACTATTTGATATATTCTGTTTCATTTTTACCAATTTTTGGGGGGTCATGTACCATCTATAAAATATTTTATATACATTTTCTTTGAAATTGTTGCTCTAGTAAGTTTTATATTATGCTTCCAGATCTGTTCCCATTGATCTATTGTGATATTATGGCCTTTATTTTGCCCCCATTTTATCATACATTGTTTTACTGTTTCTTCTTGCATCTCAAAGTTCAGTAAGAACATATACATTTTTTGATATATTTTTCTTTTGTTTCTAGCATTAGTCCATCAAATGGCGTCTGTTCCATATAGAAACCTTCTTGTTTATCTCTCCCAAATCTTGAATCTAATTGGAGGGGAGTCCACCAGTCCATCTCCACACCTTGCCTTGACAATTCTTCTTTTGTCTTTAATTTCCCATCTTCACGAAATTTTCATATCTAATCATTTTTGTTGTCTCTAATACACTTGGTCGGGTATATGCTTCCAATGGCACCACCCATCGGGGGATTTTCCCATACTTTGTATTTGTATTTGTACAAATTGTATTTGTATTTGTATTTTAATCCAGATCCATAATAAGGATTTCCTTAATATATGGGTACTAAATCACTTATATTCATTCGCTTTTCCATACCAGACAAATGCATGCCATCCCCATTCAAGATCATGTCCTTCCAATTTAAGAATTCTTTGATCCTCTAGTGTAATCCACTCTTTAATCCAAGATAGTGCCACTGCCTTGTAATATAAAACCAATCAGGGAGTCCCATACCTCCTCTTAATTTCACATCTTGCAAAACCTTCATTTTAATTCTTGGCTTCTTTCCTTGCCATATAAATTTTGAGATAATTTGATTAATTTCTTTAAATATATCCTGCTTCAAAATTACTGGGATTGTTTGAAAAAGAAAAATTATTTTAGACAAAACATTCATTTTCACTGCAGCAACTCTTTCCACCAATGAAAGTTGTCATTCTTTCCATTTTATCAGATCTTTTTTTATTTCTTCATTCAATTTCAGGTAATTATCTTTCACTTGTTTTGAGGTCCAAATAATGTGCGTTCATTCTGCACAGTCCATCTCCCCCTCTGCTTTCCAAACTTCTTGTCCTCAAAGATGATCTTAGCCAGGATCTCTTTGCAGATGATTTTCCCAAAGATGATAACTCCACCTGCTGGGCCTCCTGAGTTTTGCTGATCTCATCAGTCATCTTTGCACTGCCCTACTTGGCCGATGCCTTCTACAGCCCATCCCTGTCCTTTTCAGTGCTCCATCTATCTGACCTTCTTGGATATGCAAGTGACCTACCAGTTAGCGGAATGCAGCTCACTAACTTCCACCATACTGACTTTCTATCCTGTCTGTCATTATTTTCCTGATTTTCTCCCCGTTCTCCAAATTAAGCAGTGCCCCCCCCAGTGCATTAAAACTTGCAGCATTAGAAATTTGGGAGCATGCTGGGTAAGGAGTAGCAAGGAAATTAAGCAAGCTATAAACTGTTGTGGTGCGTTCTTTGTAATTTAAATGTTTTTCAAAAATATATGGTGACTGCAGGGTCAGGCCTGGTTAGTACTTGGATGGGAGACCACCTGGGAATACCGGGTGCTGTAGGCTTATACCATAGTCTTTCGAGACTGAAGGTTGCCAACCATTTTGCGCATGCCACTTAGAAAATGTCCGAGTGCCACTAGTGGCACACGAGCCTTGGGTTGGTCTCATATGACATTTTCCAGCACCTCCCATTTGTTCCTTTTTATAATGTAATGGAGCAACAGAGATCATTTACATTAAATGAGGGTGGAAATGGGTAATTCTTCTCCACTCAGTTTTAATCTGAGTTGACCAGAAACCAGGGGGCTTTTGAATTTTACTTCTCTTTGGAGGCACACGTTAACAAAACCCTGAAATTAATTTCCAAGCTTGGCCAAGGAGAATTTGGTCATCATCTCTGTTTGTAATTCACTCACTCCTTGCTGCATGATTAGAGATTAGGAAATGCTAGAAAAGTGCTGATCTACTTACAATCATGAATTACTTAAATAAACTTAGGAATATAGCAGCATGTAAAACCGATGAACCTAATGAAAGTTGGGGAAGGAAGACAAACCGATAACAAAATTATCTCTCAGTGGTGTCTATAAACCCATTTTTGGAATGACAAAGTCCAAGACAATGCTAATCCATTTATTTTGCTTGGAAAAATATTATTAGCCATTACTTGATCAGCATTCAAAATGAGATCAACGTCTTTTTTGACGTTATTTACTTTTACACTTGGGAACTGGTACTTTGGTGTATTGGTTTTTTTCTGAATCAAGATGAAATTCTTTTGCTATATATAGGCCAATCTAGTCCAGCTTCCTGTATCCTGTAACTTGTTTCTTTATTTATATATATCTATCATCTTTTCATTACTCCAGTGCTGGTTTCCCCTTTTTATCCTCACCATCACCATGTGAGGCAGATACGGCAATGAGCTGTATGAATGAGCATTCTTAGCTTGAAGTTCAGCTTAAGCAATATATGACACTGGCCACCATAAAAGTATGTGAATTAGCAAAAACCGGAACCTTAATTAACAGCCCTATCTTAACCTGCCCTGGAGCAGGCAGGCTGATGGGCCTGCTCCGCATCCAAGGCAGGGTAGGGGCCAAAAGCAGTGCAGCCCAGGGCAAAGGGAATCACTTCTCTTTACCCTGTGTCACGCTGCAGCAGCCCCAATAGAGCTACTTGGATCTGTGCCACCTTAAGAAGTGGCGCAGATCCAAGCTGCCCCAGGCTGCCCGGGAATGGGGTTCCTGGCCTCATTCTGGACTGGCCCGCTCCCCACTTACCCCTACCCTCCTCCGCCCCGAAATGTCTCCTTCCTGCACTCAGCTGGCATGGACTCAGCTTGTAGGCCAGCCAAATGGGGCTCATGTCGTGCTTTACAGAAAAGATTTTACGGCACTTTCACAAGTGTCTTAGGCTAGCGCAAGGGACTTGTGTCAACTCAGGGCATAGTCAGGATTGTGCCCTAAGAGTGTTTGGGGGTGGAGTGGCTGGGGGATGGTGTGTGTGGAGGGGGCGGTTGACTACTAAATTGACAAGAGTTGTGAATCTCTAATCTGAGCTATTGGTAGTAATTGGAATGACAGTGAAGTGTGAAAATAGAAAGCACTGCCAGAGAAAAAGACTGCAAAGAGCTCCCCCTGAGGGCCTGTATGCATATGGATTTTCATTCTCCCTCTCCCACTCTGTCTGCACAGCTGGAGTGTGGGAGTACTTTCTTTGATGCCAGAATATAAAAGTAGTGGAACAACATATGGGGATTCACGAGATTGTGGATGAGTGAAAAACCTGAGTGGTTATACGTTGCCTTCTGGTGCCTTCTAACTGTTCCTTAAAAAATAAAATTATTATAGTATTTATATACTGCCTGTCATGAAGGCTTGTAGACTTGAGTCATGTAGAATCAAAGCAAGTCATGCAGAATCAGCCTACGTAGGTAGGCTGGCCATAACCCTCTCCCCTTTTAATGGGGTTTTTACAAGTGTGACTCTATGAGAGAAACTCATAGAGCCCTCGATAATCATCATCCTGACTGCACAGCTCCACATTCCTTCATCTCTCACTAGCAGCTTCCAGTCTCCCATCCAAGGTGAAATCTGAGATGATCCCTGCTTAGTTTTTTCAGGCAAGACAATGGCTCAACCTCCAGACCACAGTAGCTAGACTACTGTAATGCTTTGGTATGCATATGTGTCATTTAGGATTACACTTCAAACATTTTTGAATTGATTGAATTTGGTATTCTACCAATTCAAAGCTTCCAAAGCCCATTATTTGGTAATTGTGGCAGCTTTTGTTTCATGGCAGTGGCAATAGTAATGGCAGCAGTGAGAATTTGCTTGGCCCTGGTGGTTTCTGTGCCCATGGCATCAGAGATCAAGTGAGGTCAAGGGGTCTTTCATTCCTATCTCATGTTTCTTCTTTGTTCCCATCTGTGTGTTGTAGGACTCCTGGCACCTGGAACCGCTGCTGTATTGGCATTCTAGGCACCAAGGGAAGGAACAAGGAATAGTGAGAGGTTTTCTTGTAGCAGCTGCATAAATGAGTGGGTGGGTAGGTGGGTGAGAAAGAGAAATGGATAAAATCAGGGCATTTTTTCTAATGGAACGCGGGGGGATGGAATTCCGGCACCTTTTTGCAGGGGCCCCTCCCCTTCGGAGGCATTCCAAGAGGGGGGGGAGCAAAACAGAGGCAGAGTAGACAGGCACAGGATTGGACTCTAAGGCTGCCATCCTATCCACAGTAAGCCCCATTCACTAAAGTGGACTTCTGAGCAGACATGCATAGGATTGGGCTCTTAGGCTGCAATCCTAGGCACTTTCCTGGGAGTAAGCTCCATTGACTAGAACGAGACTTACTTCAGAGTAGACATACCTAGGATTGGGCTCTTAATCCTGGCAGAGATATATATCTGCACCCGTTTTCACATGCTAAGGGCAGGTGAAAAGGGATTCTACGTGTGTACAACATGCTGTCCAGCCTTGCCAGAGATCTTCCTCATCCTTCCCCCACAAGCATGCCCTCCAGCCAGCATTTGCAGCTCCTCTCCAGCAATGCAAAGCAGCTGCTCAGGGCAGCAGAGAACATACAATTGCATGCCAAGCGCCTTCCCAAAGACACTGAGTATTCTGATACCTGAATTAAACCATATTTAATCGCTTGTTTGCAAAAGTAGCTGTTTCTGTGTGCACCTAAGGACCCCTTTCATGTAAGAATTCCTTTTTTGTTCTTACTCCCACAGTTGCTTATAGTAATTTTACTACATGGAACTCATGTAAGCCATTTTTCGGAATCCATTCACTGCTTCCTCTCCTCGAAGTAGTGCCACACTACATACTACATGCTACAAGTGCACCTGTACAGTATTCTTCCCCATGTGTAGAAAAAGTAGCTAGGGGGAAGGGGAAGTGGAGATTGACAGCCCAATCCTATGCATATCTACTCAGAAGTAAGTTCATCTTTAGGGGGGAAGCACATAAAAATATTTTATTTCTCCAATATAAAATGGTTTATAAATAAATAAATAAAAGATTAACAAGTTGTGAGTTCCTGCACCTTTTTTTTCACAAAAAAAGCACTGGATAAAATCATATTAAAATCCAAGCTAGAGCACAACTCAGGGTTTGCAATTTTCACTTCATAAGTAATCACATAAGTTTCTTAAGGGTCATGTTCCAAACAAGGCATGACACACTTGGGTACAATCACTGGAAATCTTTAAAAAAATGCAGAATGATAGATTTTTAAAAAATATTAATTAAGGGAAGAAATTAAGATCTTGTGCATATTATTTTGTGACATGCCAAGTACTGATTACAACCACATTTGACCATTTTCCTAGGATATGCTAAATCATGATCTGGTCACATTGGAGCATTCACAAGATTAAGCCAATGTCTATTGAAAAAAAATCAGCTTGATTTTGACTTTATCATGTCAAAACATAAACATTGCCTTAATGTGTTATGTGTTGGCAACCTTCAATCTCGAAAGACTATGGTATCGCGCTCTGAATGGTGGTTCTGGAACAGCGTCCAGAGTGGCTGAAAAGGCCGATTCGGGAGTGACATTGCCTTAGGACAGGGCTTTCCAAACCCTGGCCCAGGGGCCAGATTCGGGGTTTTGGGAAAGCCCTCTGCTCTGTGAGCAGAACTTACTGTTCCACTTCTGTGTCACATTTGTTCCCAGTAGATCTGGGTACCAGGGCACTCTGGGCTGTTGTGTCTGCCTGAACATCCTATTGCATAGCCTTCTGGGATGCTGGGCAACAGACACAACTGCCCAGAGCGTCCTGGTGCCTAGATCTACTGGGAATGAATGCAGTGAGAAGGTGAAACAGTAAACTCCTGTCTGAACGGGAACTGCTTTTTTGAAGGATAGCAGTTGCGAGTTTGGCAACCACTGCCTTAGAATATCATTGACCTCAGTATGTCCAAATAGTCATATTTAGTCTTATTTCAATAGTCTTATTTCCATGTGTAGGTGTATTGTTCTGCCGTACCAAATGTAATTTTTTTTAAGATATTGGGCAAAACCTTTGTATTTACCTAGTTTTTATTTGTTTATTTGTTTTTACTTTTTAACTCTGAAAATGCTACAATCTGCATATTTTGTTATTTTAAAACTGTTCCACTATTTTCGTATTTTGTACTTTTAAGACTGCTTTAATTCTCTTTAATTATTGTATTGCAAGTCATTGCAGACTTTTATAAAACTGAAAGGCAGGGTAAAAATCATATAAATAATAAACCCCCTACAGCTGTACAGACCAGGCTGTGTGAATATGCACTACATTAAATACTAGTATTCTACTGAAGCATCTATTAGAGGATTAGAGCATATTACAGCAATGTGCAGCTATGCTGCTCTCTGAAAGGATATAAATAGCTATCCTGACATTCTCCTAATGAAAACAAATTTATTTATAATAATAATAATAATAATAATAATAATAATAATGATAACTAGGTATTTATATACCGCCTTTCTGGTCATCGGATTACTCCTCTGACTTTATTCAAGGCGGTTTACATAGGTAGGCGTTGCTATATTCCTCAAGGGGATTTTTATAATCATAGAGGTTCTCTCTTTCAAGAACCAACAACATTTCAGAATGGATCTTCCTGGTTTGGTCTCACTTCTGGCCTCCAGTTCTCCCATGCAGGCTGACAAGCAGCTCCATCTCTCACATGGAGGGCAGCCAAGACGCTTCTTGCTCACACCAAGAGCATAAGAACATAAGAACAGTCCCACTGGATCAGGCCATAGGCCCATCTAGTCCAGCTTCCTGTATCTCACAGCGGCCCACCAAATGCCCCAGGGAGCACACCAGATAACAAGAGACCTCATCCTGGTGCCCATAACCCATTTCTAAAATCAGGAGGTTGTGCATACACATCATGGCTTGTACCCCGTAATGGATTTTTCCTCCAGAAACTTGTCCAATCCCCTTTTAAAGGTGTCTAGGCTAGACGCCAGCACCACATCCTGTGGCAAGGAGTTCCACAGACCGAACACACGCTGAGTAAAGAAATATTTTCTTTTGTCTGTCCTAACCTGCCCAACACTCAATTTTAGTGGATGTCCCCTGGTTCTGGTGTTATGTGAGAGTGTAAAGAGCATCTCCCTATCCACTCTGTCCATCCCCTGCATAATTTTGTATGTCTCAATCATGTCTCCCCTCAGGCGTCTCTTTTCTAGGCTGAAGAGACCCAAACGCTGTAGCCTTTCCTCATAAGGAAGGTGCCCTAGCCCCGTAATCATCTTAGTCACTCTCTTTTGCACCTTTTCCATTTCCATTATGTCTTTTTTGAGATGTGGCGACCAGAACTGGACACAATACTCCAGGTGTGGCCTTACCATAGATTTGTACAACGGCATTATAATATTAGCCGTTTTGTTCTCAATACCCTTCCTAATGATGCCAAGCATAGAATTGGCCTTCTTCACTGCCGCCGCACATTGGGTTGACACTTTCATCAACCTGTCTACCACCACCCCAAGATCTCTCTCCTGATCTGTCACAGACAGCTCAGAACCCATCAGCCTATATGTGAAGTTTTGATTTTTTGCCCCAATGTGCATGACTTTACACTTACTGACATTGAAGTGCATCTGCCATTTTGCTGCCCATTCTGCCAGTCTGGAGAGATCTTTCTGGAGCTCCTCACAATCACTTCTGGTCTTCACCACTCGGAAAAGTTTGGTGTCATCTGCAAACTTTGCCACCTCACTGCTCAACCCTGTCTCCAGGTCATTTATGAAGAGGTTGAAAAGCACCGGTCCCAGGACAGATCCTTGGGGCACACCGCTTTTCACCTCTCTCCATTGTGAAAATTGTCCATTGACACCCACTCTCTGCTTCCTGGCCTCCAACCAGTTCTCAATCCATGAGAGGACCTGTCCTCTAATTCCCTGACTGTGGTATTTTTTCAGTAGCCTTTGGTGAGGCACCATGTCAAACGCCTTCTGAAAGTCCAGATATATAATGTCCACGGGTTCTCCCACATCCACATGCCTGTGGACCTTTTCAAAGAATTCTAAAAGATTTGTGAGGCAAGACTTACCCTTACAGAAGCCATGCTGACTCTCCCTCAGCAAGGCCTGTTCGTCTATGTGTTTTGAGATCCTATCTTTGATGAGGCATTCCACCATCTTACCCGGTATGGATGGTAGGCTGACCGGCCTAGTTTCCCGGGTCCCCCCTCTTTCCCTTTTTAAAGATAGGTGTGACATTTGCTATCCTCCAATCTTCTGGCACCGTGGCCGTTTTGATGGACAAGTTGCATACCTTAGTCAAGAGATCTGCAACTTCATTCTTCAATTCCTTAATAACTCTTGGGTGGATGCCATCAGGGCCCGGTGACTTATTGATCTTTAATTTATCAATGAAGTCTGAAACATCTTCTCTTTTAACCTCTATCTGACTTAACTCCTCGGTTAGGAGGGGCCGTTCGGGCAGCGGTATCTGCCCAAGGTCTTCTGCCGTGAAGACAGATGCAAAGAACTCATTTAATTTCTCTGCCATCTCTAAGTCTCCTTTTATCTCCCCTTTCCCTCCCTCACCATCCAGAGGGCCAACCGCTTCTCTGGCGGGTTTCCTGCTTCTAACATATTTGAAGAAGCTTTTATTATTCCCCTTAATGTTGCTGGCCATGCGTTCCTCATAGTCTCGCTTGGCCTCCCGTATCACCTTCTTACATTTCTTTTGCCACAGTTTATGTTCCTTTTTATTCTCCTCATTAGGGCAAGACTTCCATTTACGGAAGGAAGCTTCCTTGCCCTTCACAGCCTCTCTAAGTTGGCTGGTTATCCATGTGGACACCCTCCTGGATTTAGTGGAACCCTTCTTTCTTTGCGGTATACACCTCTGCTGGGCCTCTATTACTGTTGTTTTAAGCAGCCTCCATGCACTCTGGAGAGATTGGACTCTTTTTACCTTCCCTTTCAACCTCCTTCTAACCAGCCTCCTCATTTGAGGGAAGTCTGCCCATCGGAAGTCAAGGGTTTTTGTTAGAGATTTGCCTGGTATTCTTCCCCCAAGTGCATGTCAAAACGGATCACAGCATGATCACTGTTCCCCAATGGCTCAGTAACATTTACATCTCTAACCAGGTCCTGCGTACCGCACAATATTAAATCCAGAGTCACCTGCCCTCTGGTGTGCTCCGTGACTAGCTGCTCTAAGCCACAGTCATTTAGCACGTCAAGAAATCCGGTTTCCTTATCGTGACCAGAACACAAATTGACCCAGTCAATATGAGGATAATTGAAGTCCCCCATGATTACAACCCTGTCCCTCCTTGTCACCTCCCTGATCTGTTTCCTCATTTCAAGGTCCCCATCCGATTTCTGGTCTGGAGGACGATAGCACACCCCCAGTATTACATCACTGCACAAGCCTGGTAATTTAACCCACAGAGATTCTACGGTGGAGTCGGACCCACCTTCAATCTCTACTTTGCTGGATTCTATCCCTTCCTTAACATAAACGGCAACCCCACCTCCAACACACCCCTGCCTGTCCCTCCTGTAGAGTTTATAGCCCGGGATTGCGGTATCCCACTGATTCTCCGCATTCCACCAGGTTTCCGTTATGCCCACTATGTCAATGTTTTCACTTGTCACCAGACATTCCAGTTCTCCGACCTTTGCTCGTAGACTTTGGGCATTCGCATAAAAGCATTTGTACACGGAATGCCCCAGGATGGGCTGCTTATTCGCTCCTTTGTCCCCGCATCCTCTCATTGTGCCAATCCGTCTATCACATCCCATCACGCTACCTTTCCCAATTTCTTCTCCTACTCTGCCTTTGTCTTGTTGTTCTCTAACCTCCCCATCCTCATCCCATAGGAATGAGGAGTCCCGAACTGGATGCCCCTCGGCTCCTGTTGGCCTTCCCCTAGGGTTCAGTTTAAAAGCTGCTCTGCCACCTTTTAAATGTTATGCGCCAGCAGTCTGGTTCCATTCTGGTTCAAGTGGAGCCCGTCCCTCTTGTACAGGCCCCGATTGTCCCAAAACGTTCCCCAGTGCCTAACGAATCTAAACCCCTCCTCCCTACACCACCGTCTCATCCATGCATTGAGACCCCTGATCTCCGCCTGCCTAGCTGGTCCTGCGCGTGGAACAGGTAGCACTTCAGAGAATGCTACCTTTGAGGTCCTGGCTTTCAGCTTCCTGCCTAAAAGCCTAAATTTGGCCTCCAGGACCTCCCAGCTACACTTGCCCACGTCATTGGTGCCGACATGCACCACAACCGCTACCTCTCCCCCAGCACTGTCTACCAGCCTGTCTAGACAAGAAGTGATGTCCACAACCTTCGCACCAGGCAGGCAAGTCATCATGCGGTCCTCACATCCATCGCAAACCCCCCTCTCTATCTTTCTAATAATCGAATCCCCCACTACAAGAAGCCCCCGACCCCCCTCCCACCAAGGAGTATCCCGAGTGCGTTCGGATACGGGCCCATCCCCTGGAGAAGGGGTCCCCCCTAGGGGATTGTTTCCCTCCTCTCCAGGATGACATCCTCCAGCCCCGAGACTTTCCACCCGGGCAGCTGAGGAGCTGCACGCCTGAGGTTGGGACGAAGCCTGATCGTCCCCAGAAGTCTCCCCACGGTCCTCCTCTGCCTGCCTGCGCTTCTCCAGGTCGGCCACCAAGGCTTCAAGGGAGCAGACACGTTCCCTGAGACCCTGGAGCTCCTTGCACCAAGGACACACCCATGACTTATGCTCCAGAGGCATATAATCATACATGTGGCACTCGATGCAGAACACTGGATAGCCTCCACCCTGCTGCTGGCTGTCTGACTGCATAGCTTTGTTGTTGTTGTTGTTGTTTTATTTAGGGGTACTTTTAAAAACCCTACACTGGTTAGCAGCCCTCTTCTCAAGGAAAGAGGAAGGGCAATGTATGGGGCCCTGGTCCCCTCGCCCTGCTGCTGAACTCTCTGTTTACCTGGCACTTAGTTCCCAGAGGCATTTGGTTCCCAGAGGCCACACGCATCTGCAGGTGCAGGAGCAGGTGGAATCACTCAGCTGGGCTTGTGAGCTGCTTCAAGGTCTCACCATTCTCAGCCGTTCAGGGAGCTGCCGGTGTCCTCGAACTGGTGACCTTCTGATGTTATGTTCGGGCTAACAGAGGCTCTTCCCTCTAGACCAGGGGTGCCCAAACCCCGGCCCGGGGGCCACTTGCGGCCCTCAAGGCCTCTCAATGCGGCCCTCAGGGAGCCCCCAGTCTCCAATGAGCCTCTGGCCCTCCTGAGATTTGTTGAGGCCCACACTGGCCCAGCGCAACTTCTCTCAGCGTGAGGGCGACTGTTTGACCTCTCGTGTGAGCTGTGGGATGAGAGCTCCCTCCACTGCTTGCTGTTTCGCATCTGTGATGCAGCAGCGGCAGCAAAGGAAAGGCCAGCCTTGCTTTGTGCAAGGCCTTTTATAGGCCTTGAGCTATTGCAAGACCTTCATTTATTCATATAAGTTCATCTTTAATATATTCATGTATGTAAACTTATGTAAATTTATTCAAATTTTAAATGTAAAGTGATTCTTTTTTTGCCCCAGCCCCCGACACAGTGTCAGAGAGCTGATGTGGCCCTCCTGCCAAAAACTTTGGACACCCCTGCTCTAGACCAGACCTCCTTATACCCTGATGATTTCACTACATGAATATTTTTACACATAGGTAATATCAAATGGTCTAATTTATTCTCTGCCAGTGTTATTGATATTCTTCATGATAAAGGGAAAGTCATTTTGAATTTTTTATTATGGTAAAGATAGCAACAGCCAACTGGAGCTATGGAGAAATAGATAAGGCAGAAAGATATATCCCCACTGAAACCTGGAAATATTTGTTCATATTCATTCATTCATTCATTCATTCAGTGTAAGCCAGGTACTGAACCAGAAGAGTTTATTCCTACAGCCATGTGTATAAGCCATGATGTCAGACAGCAATCACGCAAAGCAACCTAAAAACCAAGATTTTGGAGGGGGAAATCAAACCCCATTAACTGCAACTGCTTTGATGCAGACCAGTAGTTCCAAACATATTCCCTGGGCCCCCAAGACCCCACACCTCAATGTGTATAAAACACAGAGTGCTAGGGTAGCTGAACCTCGTTCATGGAGCCCTAGAAACACACAAAGTTCAAGGTCGGCAATCACATTGGCTGCAGTGCCTTTCTCCCTCTATCGTCCCCCCAGCTACTAGTTCTCCAGGCTGCAAAGTACCCCCTGACAAAATCAACAGATGCTGAGATAGACAAAAAGAGGATTGGTTTGGAACGAAACCAGTTTAAAAATAGCATGGCTACACAGTGATGTAACTAGGTCATTTGACATCCGGGGCCCATAAATTTTTGTCACTCCATATGTCATAATTAATTAATTATATTAATTATTTTTTCATTCATTCACATTTTTATACCACCCTTCCTGTACGCAGCTCAGGGTGATGTACATGGTCCCTCCCTTTATTTTGTCCTCACAACAACCCTGTGAGGTAGGTGAGACTGATAGTAGTAGTCATGACATGAAATGAATAATAATGGACAGAAAATGAATGCAGTGAATATTTCCCCACAAGCAATGGATCAAATGGCTTCATGATGGTATTATTCCTAAATAACATAATAACATGATGGTATTATTCCTAAAAGCCATGATTTCCAGAATTTTGGTCACTAGGGTGTCACCTGCCCTCCCCAGGATGCCTCATTGGCCTGTTTTGTGTTAAGGCTGTGGTTCTCAAACTTTTAACACTGGGACCCACTTTTTAGAATGACAATCTGTCCAGGACCCACTGGAAGTGATGTCATGGCTGGAAGTGACATCATGAAGCAAAATAAAATAATTATAAATAAATTAAAGAAAAGCAAATAAGGGAAGTCAGCCCTGTTTCACCAAGTGAATTTTCTCTGTAGCCGGCCTGCAAGAACACGCCCCCCACCAAAAATATCAGTGAGATTTTCAGCCCTGCCCAGTTCAGTGTAAGTTCTTAAATTTCAAGCATATCACTATCAGGACCCACCTGGCTTTACAAGTCTAAAAACAAATAAAATGGACCTTACCAGCTGAAGCCTGTTTTATTCTTTGGGGGGTGCTGCCTTGAGCATTTGTGGAGCTCCACTTTCATCAGATTAGGACCATGCAGCTAGCCTTGCATTCCCCTATACCTGACTTGACCAGGGGCCAAGACACGTTTGCTTACTCGTGAGTAAACACGACTGTGTGGCTTACTTTTGCTTTCCATAGGGCTCAATACATTCGTCTGCTTGGAAGGAGGGACCACCTTTTTGGGAGTCTGCTTTCAATAGATAGGAACCATTCTGGTGTCAATGAATTCTTCTCAGCTTGCCCTTTCTGATAAACTAAAGCAGGTTCGCCTACTCACAAGTAAACGTGCGATATGGCTCGGTTTCACTTTCCATAGGGCTCAATGCATTTTTTATTTCCAGTTTTTTGGCCATAACTTTTGATGGAAAGGAGATATTTTACCCCGGATTTTTCCATTGAATTCTGCTGGAAATTCCACATCCAACGGTATATAGCATGATGGGATTATTCATAAACTCTGCGATGTTCGGTCACTTGTTGTGTCACACACACCCTAGGCTGGTACCCGGGGCGGAGTGCCCCCGCCCCTCACTAGCTACACCACTGTGGCTACACTGCCTCTCGTCAGCCCAAAACCTGACAGTCAGGCTGACACTGCTGAAGGGTGATGCCTCATCTCCATTCTAAGGCTGGATGCAACTCTGCTCCTCTCTGGCATCCTTACACACTGTACCCCAGCTGACAAAATCCTTTCCCCAGCCACTTGCCTAATCTCTGACAACAAGAGCACTGGACAACAACCTTCAGTTTATGGTTTTAATAACTGGGCATGTTCATGCGGGAACTGCAGATACCTGAATCTCAAGCAGCATAAAGCTTTAAGTCATGTTATCAGAACTTTTTATTTCTGCTTGAAAATGAATCAGAAGCTAATTATTAAGAATATTCAAAGGGTATGTGTTTCTCTCTCTCTCTCTCTCTCTCTCTCTCTCTCTCTCTCTCTCTCTGTCTCTGTGTGTGTATATGTGTGTGTGTGTGTGTGTGTGTGTGTGTGTGTGTGAGAGAGAGAGAGAGAGAGAGATTGCATCCCACTAGTTTTCTG
The DNA here is from genome assembly GCF_035046505.1 of Tiliqua scincoides. Classification (NCBI taxonomy): domain Eukaryota; kingdom Metazoa; phylum Chordata; class Lepidosauria; order Squamata; family Scincidae; genus Tiliqua; species Tiliqua scincoides. The sequence goes on along the minus strand of NC_089822.1, from coordinate 229,397,045 downwards.
GTCGACAGTATAGTAGTTGAATTTCAGATTCCAAGTAACATTCAAAGGCAACCTCATGTAAAATTGGTTGCAGTAACCTCATGTGAACACTGAGCACTAATGTAGGAACTTAAATTAACAGTAACCTTATTGGTCTTACTATTTTTATTGTAATTATTTAAAACATTTGTACCCCCACCTTCCCAAAAGCTCAAGGCAGCTTTTACTACTATGGTTACTATGGGAAAGATTTGTTTGCAGATCGCCGTTTGGTGTGTGTGATCATATAAACGTGGGTGAGCCATTAACATAGGCACATGGACCCATAAATGAAGTGATGAAAAATGGGTGTGGTCTCACAAAATAATTCTGTCCCCCTCCCGGTGCTCCCACTTTTGAGTGGAAAAGTTCTTCAAAGAGTGTTCACCTTAGTTCCAGTAACAATACAAACTGCCATGCTTTAGCTACTAAATACAGTGTCCTACTGCCAGCGCAAGGCAACATATCTCCTTCCAGAATCAAGAGAAAGTTTCACAAGCTATTTGGAGTAGCCCATTAGCACACAAGTATCCGCAGTAGAGTCACCAGGATTTGTGTCACCCAGTGCAGGAGGCCAGCACGTTGCCCCCATGATAGATGTCCTCCCATGCAGTGGGCATGGCAACGCCCCGGGCGGTGGGTGTGGCACACATCGTCACCGTGCCCCCACTTGTTTTTTGGCTATAACTTTTGATAGAATAGAGATATTTTAATGCAGCTTGTTTCATTGCATCCTGCATGAAATTACACAGCGAATAATATATAACATGACAGTATTATACCTGAAGATCACAATTTTTACAATTTTGGCCAGTAGTGGTGTCACACACACACACACACACCCAGTGCGCGTCACCTGGTGTGGCCAACACCCCCTGCACCCTGCTTATGATGTCACTGGGTATCCAGTCCTGTTGGAAAGTATCTACTTGTAAAGCTTTCTGGAAAAGGAGGCTGCAGAGGGAATTGGTGCTGGCAGTGATGTCCCTCTTAATGCTGGTTCCACTTTGTCTCAGCAAAGGATTGCCAATATTCTGCTGGCTGATCCTCTGTTGAGAATTTCATATAGAAGATCTATCTGTCTTTGCCTCATTTGTCTTGCAACAAGCTGTTTTAGCTGTTGCTGTGATTTCCTCCACTTGTGCAACAGCAACCACAGAGGAGAAAATGACCTCGCTTTATTACTGGAGCAGAACACTTATTGGATTGGGACATAAGTCCAAATGTTTAAACATGCACTTTCCTTTAATTTATATCAATTGCATTTAGGATGCATTTCTCATTCAACATCATTAACTTTATTGACACTCATCACATGCCCAGGTGTTTTCTCCCCTCCCCCACATACAGGGAAACTGTTCTGACTACAAAGTCTACCTGAAAACCCTGCCTTAGGTGAAAGAAACTTGGGTTTATTTGATATGATTGTAGCTGAGAAAATTATTTTACTTTACTGCTGAATTACTTATGGGATTGATACTATCTGCTCCCATGGAATGCAAATAAATAAGAAATTCTCTCCCCCCAATGCTTAGATATTCAAATTAGGTGAAATGCAGTTTGAAGCAAATTGCCTAGTACTGGAGGCAATGACTCAGCCTTTTGTCACTCCAAGACCTGTGAAACACCCTGATAAAAAACATTCTGTAACAAATGGCATTGTGCAGGATGGAATGAAGCAAGAGACATCTCAGGGTTTTTGTTTAGTTCCTAGTCAGAGGTGCTTCTTTGATTGGACTGATAGCTAGAGTGCTTGGCTTAAATCAATGCTGCTGTTTTATTCAGTGAAGGAAGTTTTGTCCTGTCTCTGAAATCTCACATATTAATTTTTTGGGGGCATTAACTTCTAGCTATACAGTAGTATGGTAAACCCAACCTGCTTGCATTTGGCCTGAAGATAAACATGCAGGCTATTGAAATGCAGCCAGTGAAAAGGTCCATCAGACTGAGTTTTTTGCAGTTGGTCTCAACAGGGAGGCTTGGAAGACTTCAAGGCCTGATTAAAGACTAGCATTATCTAACTGACTGCTTCTTGTCCCCATGAATAATGTATTTTTAGATAAACAGATATCACAACAATGCCATAAATCTCCAAAATTTCACAGTTAGCAGGCACCCCTGCTAAAAGCACCTTCCAGTGATGAGTTCTTTTAACAGGGGGAGAGCAACTACCCCCATTCATCCTCACAGAGCATCTTTTCCAATGAGTTTGCTACAGTGCGCTCTCTCTCTCTCTCTCTCTCTCTCTCTCTCTCTCTCTCTGTTTCTCATGTGCGTGTGTATTTAAGAGTCCAGTCCTAGCCAAATTTCTGCACTATGGTGCAGCAGGGCCAGTACAGCCTCCCCTGTATTCAGTGAGCTGCTGAAGGTCTCCTCGAGGTAAGGGGACCTTTATCCCCTTACCATGGGTAAAGCTCCAGCAGCCTCTGTGAAGCTCCTCAGATCTCTGCCAGCGTAATTGCTGATGCATGTCCAAGCAGCCCCGTGTCAGGCTTTCAGGCTCAGGAGGGGGAATAGGATTTGGCGGAGGCCTCCTCTGCTATCCCTGCCCCCCTCCCGGGCCTGATTCGCCCTCCTCCCCACCCTGTTATTACCCCTCCTGCCCCGTTCCACCTTCCCCCTGCCCTCCTGTGGTGTGCTTACCAGCTCTGAGAGCAGTGCCCCCAATTAGCAGTGGGAGTCCGGCACAGGTCTTTCCACCAGCAAGATAGGCTTCCATACTGGTGCAACATACTTTACAGCACATTTGTGACTGTGCACTGTGACAGTACAGTGTGTTCGTCCTGCTGGCAGAGCCAGCATAGGAATGGGCTGTAAGACTGTCTGCCCCAGAAGGACTCATAATCATTTTGCTGGGTGAACTACTTTGTGAACTGTTGTTGTTGTTGTTGTTGTTGTAAAGCAGAATATAAAAATTATTAATTCTATTAACTGGCAAACTAAGCTGCTCACTAGTTTCAGAGTAGTTGACCTTAGCAAGTCACAAGATCATGTGAGGATACTATACTGTGTTTACCAACCATGGTGAAGTCCTGGGACAGTGTCGAAAATAATTGTAAATAAAATGCTTTATTTTGGATACTGTGCAAGGTGCAGCTCCATTAGCAAGTCACCTTGCTCTTTGTTGCATGAAATCCATCTTGACATTACCCTTGCTTTTTTTGGTACTGTGTACCATAAATAGCATAAATTATATTCTAGTGGTGGTTTTAGGAATGTTGAAGTCATGCAATGGCTAAATTCTGAGCATTCTGAGCACTAGGAGTGCCTAGCTAGAAAGCTCATATAGCCTTTCTCCAGAAGATATTGCTCTACAAAATATATTGTCATCTCTTCTTCTAGTTTGCATGCCTTATGCTGAAAGAAAAGACTGTAATCTAGGGTTTCCAAAAGAATGCTACCATATAGGTTGGTTAGAAGCCTGGAAAAGAATGAGGAGAAGCAGTGGTGTAGCTAATGATGGTGGTTTTCAAGTGGGTGCTTCTCTTTTATTTAGCAGGGGGAGAGTAACTGGCCCTCCTACGTCCAGCAGTGTCTTTTCTAGTGGCTGTCTCCTGGTGTTTTGCATCTTTTAGATTGAGCCCTTTTGGGACAGGGAGCCATTACTTATTTGATTTTTCTCCGTAAACCGCTTTGTGAACTTTTGTTGAAAAGCGATATATAAATACTGTTAATAATGATCGTGTTGCCCGGTGCCAAGCTCAAAATGTTGCCCTGGAAGTGCTGTCACAACCGGAAGTGACATCACACTCTGGCTTTTTAAAAAATGAAAATTGGGAGGAACCCACCTCGTTCCCCCAGCAGCTCACCATCCACTTGCTCTGCTGTCTCCCTCCAGTCAGTGGCATAGCTAAGGCATCTATCTGCTACCTGGAGTCAAAGAAGATTTTGTAGTCCCCCTGCATGATAAAATCAAATTTAATTAAGTAAATAAATAAAACTTTATTGGTTCCATGATGTATCATGATAACATCTCATTGGCACTCAGAACAATCAGTCTCATAGGTCGGTTTGCAGTGAAGCAAATCCATTTTTTGTTCCAAAAGACAGTCCTGTTTTCATTTTCTGGTCAATTGGTCATAGCTTTCGATAGAATACAAATATTCCAGTGCAGTTTGTTTCATTGCACTCTGCATTAAATTACCTTTCCAATGATATATAACATGATTGTATTCATACATACCAAGATTTTCATGATTTTGGTCACTAGTGTCAAGCTCAGCTTGTTGCCCCCCTAAAGCTTTATGCCTGGTGCAATTGCTACCCCCTGCATCCTCTTAGCTACGCCACTAAGGAGAAGGATGATCTGTCTCTTTTTCTATCCCTTATGCACAAAGGTTCTGTCCTAAATATTGCTGAATATATTGGAAAAAGAGTCCTAGGTAGAGAACAGCAAATGTTTCTGTTCAGCAGCCTATTTCTGATCCATTTCTGTTCTGAGCCCCTTTACATGTGCATTTGGGATTATGATGAGTGAAACTATAGGTGGGTTTCACTCACCTTGGAAACTTGTCTTGAACTGAAGCTTCTTTCTAAATTCAAACATTTTAACATTAGCAATGAAACACAGGATTGTACTGCTCTGGGAATACTGTCGTTTTAAAGGTCTCATCGCACTCCCCACATTTGCTCATCGGAGGGAAGTCCTTGTGTGAACTTACCTTATGCTTGCAAGACTGTGATTCAAAATGTTTTGCATCCACATGTAACTTGTGGCTTTGCAGAAGGGTGTAGTATTTCCTGAGCAATAATATATATTTTAATATTATATGTATCTTAATGCTAGAAGGAAGCAATTGAGTCATAATGATATAGCTAGTTTGCATAGTTAAACAAGTAATGAGATGCTAATTATAATGTTTTGTATTTATTGGTGCTGAAAAAATTTGAGGGATATCATGCGCTGAACATTTGTCATGGTTCTGCTATCATTTTGGATCCAAGTACAAATACACGGAGAAAAGCCTTCTGCTGACATTTGAGGACGTTCCAATTTTGAGAAGAATGCGTCTGGCAAGTGAAGTAACTATCAGAGCCGAACCATAACCTCAGCATTATTTAACAATGATTTCCATCTAAAAACCAGCCAAGCTGTAGGAAAACAAAGAGCAACTGGAAAAAGGGATTTAATCTCACCGCAGTTTAGTTCTGAGGAAGAACCTATTGTCTAGTCCAGGGGTATTAAACATAAGGCCCGGGGGGTCCAGATGCGGAAGCTTTTTATCCAGCCCTCAGGCTCTTAGCTGCTGAGCAGTGCTGAAGTATTACTGCTGTATGGGCAGCCCACATGAAAATTGGGCTCTCCCAAATCTTGAAATATTATTAAGATGTGTGTATTTTTTCTTCTGTCATTTGCAGCTAATGAGTTCCTAAGTGAGAAAAAGTGCTTATTTTTGGTTATGACCTGTTTAATGACATCACTTCCTGCCTAATGACATTACTTCTGGCCCTCAGCAGGCATCATGAATGCTGTTTGGCCCTCAGTATGAAACAAGTTTGACACCTCTGGTCTAGTCCATGGTCAGCTGAGCCAGGAAGTTACCTGAAGTGGCTTGTGTCAATGGCAGATGGTAGGGGGAGGCAGGTGGATTTGGGGTGCCTTTCTCCTTTCTGCCACCACCACCCTTCAGCCTCCAGTGCTCTCAAACCACATTGGGCAAGCAGGGAGAGACTCAAAGCGAGCTAGGACTGGATCATCAGCTTCTCTCCCTGTGCTCTGTGTTTACACAGGTTTATTAGTTAAAGGGAATGTGTCCCTTTGAACTTTAAGCCCTGCACAAAGAAGGAGCACTTTGCTGCCTCCAACCCTTGTTCCATTCTCGAGCACCATTTAAAGTTGAAAGGGATGTTTTCTCATCCATGTGAGGATGCATACAGAGGTAAGGAGCTTTTTTGGAGGGGTTGTGGGTGACTTCCTTGGTGAAGGTGGCAGTGGTGAGTCAGAGGCAACATTGGATAGTGGACCCAATTGCTCCAGCCCTTATCTAGTTAAACTAAACTAAAGCCTGAAATATCACAAATTACATATGTGACACGTAGGGAGAGCAAACGCTGCTTTAGTGGTTTATGCGGTCGCCTTGGATTTCTCCAGTTTCCAGTGATGATCAGCAATGCTACTTGATTTAGGGATGGCTAATTTGCAGAGCTGATCCAGAGAAAGCATGTTAGTTGATTCCCATGATATGCTGGTTGTTACGTACATCTGCATGTCACCCAAGATCCAGTATTGAAGGGTGGCATGAGAAAACTGCAATCCAATGAAATAAAACCATTTGTTAACAGAAAGAAAGGTCATCTCTGATGCATTTCCTATCAGTGTAAATTAAAATGGTATCCCTGAAATCCTCAGCGTTTTCTTAATTTGCAGAATCAACAATAGAATTTTCCAGTTTGTGATCAATTATTTGACTTGCTAGCAAAACATGCATTGAGCCATTTTCAGTCCAGATGGCACTCTGAGGTCTACCATGAGTCACATATTTTAGGCACAAAATATGGGTTTAACGAATCTACCATAAGTACCTCTGATTATTTTGTATGTGGAAGGGCAGAAAAGAGAAATACTGGATCAGAGTTTCATTTCAAGGCCAGCTAAAATGATACCTGCAACAAACCATATTACTGTGTTTGACAAGAAGTGTCTAATCCTGTAATGCAGTGATTTTCAACCTTTTTCATCTCGTGGCACACTGACAAGGCACTAAAATTGTCAAGGCACACCATCAGGTTTTTGGCAACCGACAAGGCACACCATACTGCCAGTGGGGGGCTCACATCCCCATTGGCCCTACTAATAAATGATCTTCCCCCAAATCCTTGTGGCACACCTGTGGACCACTCGAGGCACACTAGTGTGCCACGGCACAGTGGTTGAAAATGGCTGCTGTAATGCATGACTAGTGTTGAGAGCACTATGATCAGTGGTAGTCACTGCTCTTCATGCTGCTTGAAGCCCCATTAGTATCTGTCAGTGTAGCATGACCCGAGCAGAGACTGCTGTCTGGGCCTTTGACCCATTGCTGACATCCTGATCCCTTCTTGTTTGCGTAGCCTGGTCTCATGCAAGCTTTATTTTTTGCTGCCATAAAGGTCAGCTATTCTGACATCAGGCTAATATTTAGCTAGATATGTCTGTTGATTTGCGATTCCTCTTATTTACAAGGGCCTCTTAGTATTTTCCTGATACTGCTTCAACTCCTTCTCTTGATACTGAGCTAAACAAATGCATCGGTAAAGCAGCTACCATGTTTTCCAGACTCACAAAGAGAGTCTGGTCCAACAAGAAGCTGACAGAACATACCAAGATCCAGGTCTACAGAGCTTGCATCCTGAGTACACTTCTGTACTGCAGCGAGTCATGGACTCTTCCTCACGACAGGAGAGGAAACTGAACACTTTCCACATGCGCTGCCTCCAGCGCATTTTCGGCATCACCTGGCAGGACAAAGTTCCTAACAACACAGTCCTGGAACATGCTGGAATCCCTAGCATGTATGCACTGCTGAAACAGAGATGCCTGCGTTGGCTCGGTCATGTCGTGAGAATGGATGATGGCCGGATCCTAAGGAATCTCCTCTATGGAGAACTCGTGCAAGGAAAGCGCCCTACAGGTAGACCACAGCTGCAATACAAGGACATCTGCAAGAGGGATCTCTTAGGGATGGACCTCAACAAGTGGGAAACCCTGGCCTCTGAGCGGCCCGCTTGGAGGCAGGCTGTGCAGCATGGCCTTTCCCAGTTTGAAGAGACACTTTGCCAGCAGTCTGAGGCAAAGAGGCAAAGAAGGAAGGCCCATAGCCAGGGAGACAGACCAGGGACAGACTGCACTTGCTCCCGGTGTGGAAGGGATTGTCACTCCCGGATTGGCCTTTTCAGCCACACTAGATGCTGTGCCAGAACCACCTTTCAGAGCGCGATACCATAGTCTTTCGAGACTGAAGGTTGCCAATACTCTAATATACTCTTCAACTCCTCAACTTCAGATAAATGAACAAATATATCGGATAATAAAGGGGATGATAGGAAGGGTAATAGGCTGTAGTGTTTGTCATGTCACCCCTCAAAACACTGTAGCCTGAGTGGGAATAAAACTGTTGCTTGCTAACTTCCACTTACTTTCCTTGTGTTCTGTAAAATGAGACCAATATGGGACCCATAAGTTTGTTTTTGTTAAAACACATAAAACACCCGCATTTTGGTGTTATCTGAATAAAACACAAAACACCACACTTGGGTGTTTAAAGTATTTTCCAGAAATTAAACAGATTACAGGTTGAGTCTCATTATTCGTGAGGGGTAGACCTGTGGGGGGGGGGGCTTGTAATCTTGTATACTTCAGCCATTTGTATCGACCTTATTTACATGACTGATAGCTTTTGTATGATTCAAATTGTAAGGGTTAAGAACACCCCTAGAAATTTATGTGTAGCCAACATTTATATTCCACACACTCCTTCTGCTGATTTGAGGGCTCGCCAATGGGATTACTTAAACACTATTATTAGGCGATTTGAGACCAAACACCCTGATGTTCAGCACCTATTGGCAGGTGACTGGAATGCTCACGTGGGTTCTAGTAATGAAATCTTTAAGCAGGTTGATGATGTAACAAATTTACCTGAAAGTTGCCTGATTAGACATGTTTCTAAAGATCTGATTATTAATTCCTCTGGATGCCTTTTAGCTAATTTTTGTGTGACTTATGGCTTGACTTGGCTGAATGGACTGGCCAACCTGGATAACAAGGGCGAGTTTACTTTTCTTGCCCCACAGGGGGCCAGTGTGATTGATTATATCCTTGTATCACTACTTTTGCTGCCAAATGTTATGGGATTCAATGTGGGACCCCCTTTCCTAAGTGATCATCTGCCGTTAAATTGCATTTTAAATCTAAATCCTAACTTAGGTTTGTTGCACCTTGACCCTCGTTCACGTAAAGTCCCGTACAGTTCAACTAAAATAATTTGGGACAAGACTAAAATTTTATTTCAAGCCAAGGTGGCTGAGGATAGTAAATACCTTGGGAGTTCGAATCACCATGAACTGGTCACTTCTGACTCACCTGTGGTTGAGTTTGAGGACCTTGTAAACTCATTGCTGCTTTCTTTTGGACAAAATTGCCCCTCTTCTCTAGGAGCTAAGGGTAATAATCATTCCCGGTCTTTTACTGATTTGTGTAGAAAGCTCAAAATGCAACTCCGGGAAATATATTGTGAATATAGAAGCAAGGGTATTGCCAAACTGCCCCCAGCTTATTTCTCCATTAAACAATGATTAGCCAATGAAATTAAAGCCTGCTCCCATAATGCAGTGCAAACTAACTGGCGCCGCCTGCAGAGAGCAGTGCTTTCTAATAATTCTAAGATATTCTAGGAAATCATATCAGGCCACTCTCGGCCAGGGTATGTGGGACCTTCAATAGAGGCTCCTACCTAGGTGGAGCATTACAGGTCCCTGTTTTTTGATCCATCTATTAGACCAGCTGGGCCCCCATGGCCCCCAGACTCTAAAGAGGAAGTGTTGGCCCTTATTGGCCAACTAAAGAGCAGTAAAGCCGCTGGGCCTGATTATATTCCATCAGAGATTATCAAAGCAGCACCTCAGTGGTGGGCTTGTCATTTAGTCAAATTATTCAATTGGATCAATAAAATGGGCCTTATGCCATCAGAATGGACACAGTCACTGATTGTGCCAATTTTCAAAAAAGGGGATAGGAATTTACCTTCAGATTATCTCCCTATAAGCCTCCTTTCCCTACCTGGGAAACTATATGGCTCTCTTTTATTGACCAGATTGACCTCTTGAATGACAGATAATGACATCCTTGGGGATGAGCAAGCAGGCTTTCGAGCTGGCAAATCTGGGTTAGACCATTGTTTAGTCCTAGCCCACTTAGCTGAAAAATATCTGGATAAAGCACACTCCAAATTGTACGTAGCCTTCTTAGATCTAAAGGCGGCTTTCGATTCCATTAAAAGAGACTTGTTGTGGTCCAAACTTGATAAATTAAACATTGATCCCTGGTTACTCTTCTTAATTAGGAAGCTTTATTCAAACACCTCATGCCAGGTCAGGGTGAACTCTGAGGGTGATCTAACAGATCCTTTTCCAGCTAACAAGGGGGTTAAGCAAGGCTGTGTCCTTGCCTCCTCTTTATTTAATCTATTCATTAATGACCTTGCCCCTTTTTTGTCAGAGACATAATCCCACTGTCCAAGACTCATCAACACCCCATTTTCCTTTTACTTTATGCTGATGATGTGGCGTTACTCTCGCATACACGAGTTGGGCTAAGGTGTTTGATCTCTAGATGTATGCAATATTTCTCAGACAATGCTCTACAGCTAAACTACTCGAAATCTAAAATTTTAGTCTTTGAAAAGCGATGGAAACAGCGCTCATGGGTCTTCTACGGCAAGGCTATTCAACAGGTCAAAACCTTTAAGTATTTGGACCTGACCTTCCATCATAGTCTATCCTGGGTTCCACAGCGCATAGCCGCTCTCAAATCTGCCAGATTATCCCTACAGGGTATCTTACGTTTTTTTTACGCAAGGGGAAATTCCTATATTCCTGCAGCCCTGCATATCTTCAAAGCCAAAGTCGTGGCCTAATTATTTTGTGGGATACCAATCTGGATTGCCGCTTTCAATAAGGAAATGGTAAGAGTACTCTCAATTTTTCTTTATAAGATTTTTGGTTTACCCCATTGTGTCCCTTACACCGCACTTTGCTTAGCAGCAGGACTACAAAGACTTGAATGTATAGCCTGGTGCAGATTTATTAGTTTTTGGTTAAGTATCTGTTTTAACAGGGGGAATAACTCACTGATTGAGGACTTGCTTTCTGATTCTTGGACTTACTTGGGCTATATTCGCCTTTTTAGCAAGCTACGATCGATTGGTTCACCGGTGGACCTGGTGGGTAATGATTTCTTGATGTGGGCTAGAAAGTTCATTATTTCTAGATTGAGAGATATTGAATACCAGGCACTCCTTGCTGAAGCAAACAAAACCCACTCACCTTTGTTTTTTTCAGATTTTTTCCCCCCTCCTGGCCAGTGTTCTAGATTTTTATATAATTTAGATAATCCTTTACTTCGCTATGCTTTCACGCTTGCCAGATGTAATGTGTTCCTTTCTCGGGAACTGGATCTGAAATTTAATAAAACCACGCAACTGCGATTGACATGTCCCTGTGAGTTGGGATACAGGGAGTCTCTGACCCACATAGTGCTCCATTGCCCGCTTTACAAGAAGTCTAGATCCATGCATTTGGACCTGTTTTTTGCCAATCTTTCCAACTGTCATGATGAATTGAAACTACAGATATTACAAATGAAAAAATAGTAAAACCAATAGCAGATTTTTTATATGAGATTTTAACCAAACGTAAAACGGAGGGAAATCTTATTTAATCTTGTATAAGCTGCTCAGGCAACTGTTACGTTCTATGCCTAATAAAGGTTAATTGTGGTTGTGTGATTATTCGTGAGGGTTCTGTTCCAAGAACTCACCTGGATGGCATAAAATGCACTATAGCAAATCAATTTAAGAAACAAAGTTTCTTTGCTCTGTTGATTTAAAAACAGCCTTGATGACCTTTGTAATGCACACAGAGTCAATCAGTCTCTCTTCAGGAGCTTAGGCTTCACTAGGAGGCAGCAATCCCTCCCTTCACCAGGAGCCCCAGCAAGGGGGAAATAATGGAGAAGGTGATAATCGCTGCCATTTAGCCTTCTTTCATGTGCTCAGGGGGAATGGAGGAGTGGAGCCTGCAGAGAGAATGATTGGTGGATTGTCAGCCTGCTGCCCTCTCTGGCATTATTAAAGGACTGTTTTCCTTAATTTAAAGGACCCTTCTCATCAGCTTTGATATAGAAAAATCTGTGGATACTTGGGTTATACCTGTAATCACTTGCATGACTGTCTCTCTACAACAGTAAAGAGCATGTTTTAAAACTGTGATTTTAAGGGATGCATTTTTCCCCTTCTCCAGGGATCAGCACATTTGCAGGGGCCATTTGCAGGGGCCATTCGTGTTGAGTCAAATCCGGGTATAAAAAAATCAGTGTATAACAAGGCTGGACCTGTACTTTTCCAGCTAGAAATAATATAGTGGCTGCATCTACTCACACTATGTCACCTACCTAATAGTTTTAAAGCAATTAAAATTAATAAAATGAGAACTTTGATTGAGAACTTAGAATAAAAACACATTACACCACTTTCTGCCTTTATCATTTTTTTTTTCCAAATTACAAAATCTGCCAAAAAAAAAAAAAATTCAGACACTCCTCCCATAAAATCTATTTGCTTATGTTTTTGGCTACAATTTTTTTTTTTTTCTGCATTGGGTGCACCAAGAAGGGAAGGTTGGGCCTCTGCTCATCACTAGGGGTCCCCACCCATATAAGCAGAGCAGCCTATGTAAGGCCTCCCAGGTCATGCCCATATGGCATGTCTCCTCAGGGCTGTCATCTTCTGCCTTGGCCTCAGAATGGAGGCAGGGAGGGGGTTTACAGCACTGTATTCCTCCTGAGCCTCAGGGCCTTCTTTAGTCTCACAGAGTTCTGGAGCTTCCTTCTAGTCTCTCTCTCAGCTAGTTGCCAGCCCTTTCTCATTCGTGGCCCTCTCATATTCTCCTTGCCTTGGCTGATCCCTCCTGCTTTCCTGCTTCCACCCACACAGCCTGGTCACCTTCTGGGACCTGAGCCTCCTCTCCTGGGAGAAGGGAAGGCTCCTGTAGACTCCTGCCATGCTTGCTATTTCACATCTACTCCAACTTGCACCACTGAGACCCTCCCAGACTGTACTTAGGCCTGTGCTCATCAGACAGGCAGCTGCCTGGCAGCTGAATCCTATCCACACTTTCCTGGGAGTAATGCATCTGTCTTTGCAAGGACCAGACCAGAATTATCTTCTCAGCTAGCACTCTAAAAAGTGTGCTTTCTAAAAAGGGGGCTCAAAATGCTGAAGCCTTCTTAGGGCACAATCCTAACCCACTTTCCAGCACCGACATAAGGGCAATGCAGCTCCTAGGTAAGGAAACAAACTTTCCCTTACCTTGAGGAGGCCTCCATAAGTGCCCCCAACTGCAGAATGCAGCACACGTCCCATTGGCACAGCTGTACCAGTGCTGGAAAGTGGGTTAGGATTTGGGCCTTAGTAACTCAAAAGTTCTGTGCTCCATCATTTCTTATTCCAGGCTACTGCAAGATGGGGTAGGCCTGGAGAGAGCACAGTGCAGCTTTATAAAAGCTCATTTACCATCAGAATGCCAGGGATGGAGACTGATCATGAGCTGTGCTACTATGGCCCTGCCCCTTGCCTGCTTCATGCACCTATCAGGTGCCAGGCCTGTCCCCTGCTTTATGCAAAGGACATCCTTGTCCACAGACATTGATGGGGGGCTGGCATTCTAGATTTGAAAATCATTTCAATGATTTCAAACCTACAATGCATGCTACTTGCAGGCTACATTGGAATATACAGTAGATGTACTCAAATTTCCCACTTCTGGAGTTTGGAAGTTAATTTGCAGGCTGACAGCCCTGCAAAATTCTAAGTGGCTATCTTTAATTTTTTTAAATTATATTCAATTGCCCTCGCCTTTTCTTCTTCCTGCCACAATCCAGCCAGAGTTATGCATTTTAAGATCCACTGTGTTTTACTCTAGTTTAAGTACATAACTTGCAATACAAAGTTTGGTCATAATTTATGCCAACTTGAAGAGTTTTTTTAATCCCATTGACTTCAGTGGAAGAATTAGGTTTGTGTTTAAAGGTAAAGGGCCATACTCAGTGATAGAAAACGTGCTTTGAATAAGATCCAGGTCTCAACTGCTGTCAGAAGGCAGCAGGACTGAACAAAACATCTTCCTAAGACCTTGAGAACAATTGTTAAATCAGATAGTGCTGACCTTGGTGGATCAATTGGTATATAATAGCTGCAGGTATATATAGTTCTTAACCACTGTAATTAATGGGGTTTCCAATATGCTTAACTTGTATAGTCCAGTGCATGGCTTAGTAGTTTTCTGGTCAAGTATGTTTGATAAATACACAACATACAACTACTATATTTTGGTGTCAATAGAAGTTACATTTCAAATAACTTGAATTTACATGATTGCTATAGGTATAACTTTAAGGAAGCACGGCTGATGGCTGTTGTACTTGGCCCATTTTTCCCTCTGTTAGGGGAGCTCCTCACCACTGCAGTTCCCATATATTGTTTGTGGCCCAAGCACTGTTGTGTGATTTAGCTTCAACAAGCAAACTTCCTTCAGTCTTTTCCTCCATGCCCTCTCACTAGCTACTCATGAAATCAACCCTGCCTCATCCATAGCTTACATGATTTTCCTAAGGGCGCAATCCTAAGGTACCCTTGGGCTAGCGTATGTCCCTTGTGCCTGCCCAGGAGGGTCTGGCCTTGGGAGTTGGTTGGGCTGGCGTAGGGATGTGTGCTGGCCCAAGGAGGTTGAATCCAGCCTCTGTGCCAATATCACTGGGGAGCGTTGCATCGGCAGAGCTCGGCCAACACAAGGCTCTGGGGAGGGTGAGAGGGAGGCAGGGGAAGGCAGATGGAGGGTGGTCCCGGGTGGGGAGCAGGAGGCGGGGCTGGAACCTGGCAGATATGCTGGATCCTATCCCCTGTTCCTGAGTAGCGTGGAGTGGCTGCAAGCGGCGCTGCTCTCCTCTGACTTATGCCACCTCCAGAGGTGGCGCAAGTCCAAGGAGACCCATTGGGGCTGCAGTGGCTTACCCGGGGTAAAGGGAGGAGTTTTCCTTTACCTCCGGCTGAGCCACTTTGTGCCCTGTCTTGCGCTAGATATAGCGCAGGCCTCCTGGCCTGCCTGTTACAGTGCAAGATAGGACTGCGCTGTAAGTGTCCTTTTGGAGAGCTGATTCCTGACGACTCCAAGGAATCTCCGCCCCCCCCCCGCCCAAGATGTGATTGCCTTGGCTTCTAGGCTCCTTCCCCAAACACGGGCAGTTTGTAGTGAGAGGTCTTGAATAGCTTTTCATTCTGATACTACCCTTTCCCTCCACACAACTGGGCTGATCTACATGAACACTATATCCCCTCTTACATTAGACCATGGTCATCCAAAAAAATACATCTTGTATAATCACTTAAAAAAAATAACTCTCTCTCTTTTAGGATTTGACACCTACTTTGCTTCACGCACGTTGGAGAACAACAGAAGAAATGTATGGTTTGCAGAGTACTGGGAAGAAAACTTCAATTGCAAGTTAACGATTAGTGGGTCAAAAAAGGAAGACACAGATCGTAAATGCACTGGTAATTTCATTCTCTTTGTCCTTCTCATGATGCTATACGTGGCCTACATTGAAATTTTCTGTATAGCGGTGGCAAGGAAGCTGTTGGAGACAGATTGGGGAGAGAGAGAAAGAGAATTTTCACATTTGAGACCGTGAATTTTCATAGGCTTAGAGAATTGAAACAGAGAGGCATAAATCTTGCCGGAAAAAAGAAATGGGCAAAAAAAAGTACTCTATTTCTGCCTGTCCATCCTGAAGTAACTGACATGTTTCAATGATTTTGTGCTAGAGAGAGAGAGAGAGAGGTCTCATTTTGAATGTTTTCTTTATATATTTATTTTATTTTATTTATTATATAGAAGAGGAATGTCTTTATAAATGCTGGTCTAGGCACTGGTTGTGCTTTTTTCAGCCCTAAAATGAAAATATTTGTGGGTCAGAAAGACTTTGCGTAGTGATTTTATAGTATCGCAATTTGAGGAGCATGTGCCTGTACAATATGTACTAGCACATGTTCATTTGTTCAGTTGCTTCCTAAAGCTCTCAGCAAAATGGAATCTAGTCAGATAAAGCCACAATATCAAAGTTAAAAACACCAACAAGACATAAAGCAGAATAAAATAAGCTTCAATAAGTATTGAAGTTACATATTGGGTTTTCCATAACCTTGTTACTTGGACTTGTGCTAATGAAAATTGCATGTGTTGTTTTATTAGTGGTTGCAACCAATGTGAATAGCACTTCTTGGATCTCTGTTTACTATATCAATATATGGTTTTTGATGACCACTGAGATTTAAAAGTTCACAATGCCCTTGAGTATTGCTATTGTGAAAAATAATTATAACTTTGATTTGGTTTACATGCATCAGGCTTGAATCCTGAACTAGTTTGGTTTATTATCCTTCAGATGAGCCCCATGTTAGTTTCTGTGCACATTCACAGAGCGCATCCAGTCTTGGTCCCTCCCCTTGTGTCTAGAGAAACTTGGGCCCTTTCCTATAATTCGTGGATCCCACTCACATTGATCAGGACATATGTAAGCATTTCAGTAAGTCACATCAGACATACTGATGTGGGGCTTTAATATACCTAGTTGGCATCCTTCATTCCCAGAAGACTATGGTATCGCACTCTGAATAGTGGTTCCGGAACAGTGTCCACTCCAGTGCACAAAGCTTGGGTAAGGTAGATATGGAAGATAGACTGTTATCCATGCAGCAAATTCCCCCTCTTCACGTCGCTGAAATGGTCCAATTGAAAGGCAGAAGCCAGTACGGTTGGTTCCAGCAGCGTCTCAAGAGTTGCCAGAACGTGACTGTGTTCAGCCATGAACTGCCTCAGGGACTCCGGCTCTGGATTTTGCCTCGAGGTTGACTCCTGAAGCCTTTTCCATAACTGGATGTAGCCACAAAGCAGTGGAGGTTTGGGATCAGAGTTTTCCTTCTGTCAGATGAGCTGCCTTCCCAGGCTGACGAGTCCCATCTACCCGGTGGCTGTTTAGTCGCCTCTTATGACAAGTACAGCCAAACTGAGGGCCTATTCTTATCCCCCAGTCCCCAGGGTAAAGGTTTTAATTTAAGGCATTACAATATTCTAATGTATACTTAACCTTACGAGAGAGCCTTTGTATGTAACTTTGACAGGGATGTGTGATATCTAGTGCACTTGAATTCACCTTCATGAAAGCTCTGTTTACTTCCGTAGTATGCAAGAGAAGTCAATAACATTCCAACAGAGAAAATGAATAATGTTTCTCAAGTAGTTCTGCAGAAATGGCCACATCCGAAACTAGGAAAGCATTTTAAAGCCTACTGCTCCTTCCACTGATGCCAAAGAGTTGCAAAGAGGTAGTCAGGGAGGTGTCTTAAATCAGTCTCAGCTATCTTGATAGAATTACAATGTTTACAAGGTTCCTCAGACCTTTTAAGCAATTTAATCCTGGATGGTGATTTCACCCTACCTTTATCTTTTGTGCTGATTTAAGAAGATTAGTACATTTCCCTGTGAGTTAAGATGTTCTACCTATGTTCTACCTTCCCCTTTTAGTTTTGACCCTCTATCTTCAGGTCAGGAGTTACAGCACAGAGGTTTAAGTAATTGCCTGTTAAACTACAGGCTAGCTGTTCTAATCCTATAGACGGTTGCTATTTGTGTTTTCCACTTTGATTCCTCTGTCTACAACACTTAAAACATTTTTTTAATGATAATGAATCGTTCGCAATATAATTAAAAGTTTAATGTATGTGTTGCTCTTGCTATTTGTCATTTTCCTTCACCCACTCCAAAAATATTTACATTAAAACAATAGTTTGGAGAAAATATTGGAAAAATTGTGGAAAAAGCAGCATATATATTAAATTAAATATCAGCCGTTTTGGGAGTAAGAATTTAAAAAAAAAGACAGTAGCACTGTTGAATTAGAACATGTAAGTTCTGCTTAAACTATTATGCAGTAATTACATATCTGATTAATTGGAGTTTTCCTTCTATTCTTGTAGTCTTTTTAAAAAAATGTCAGAAAACCACCACAGTGGAAAAGAGTGCCTGTTCTCTGTGTTTCGACTCTGGATTGTACATAACTCCCATTACACTTTCATGATTACATTGTTTATATGAGGGTATTGTTCACACACACACACACACACACACACATGCAAAACTGTTCCTAATGGAGAAGTTGCTTAATTGTGCATGCTCCTCACTTAAAACTCTGGCAGGGTTGCTCATGCATAGCAGTGGTGACATGAACATGATAAGAACTAGCAGGACAGAGAGCTCTTGAAATGGGAGCTGACAAGCACTCCTCAGTCAGGCTATTGATTTGATTGTGCATATGATTACATGCTTGAAAATCACCTGATGTTGCAATGAATAGGGTCACTGGTGTGCATTGCTTATGTGGTGGTGAAGGAGTTGAAAGCTAAAGCAAGAGCAGATTGTGTATGCACCAAGTCTACTAAAGTTAATTTAAGAAGTTCTGTTATACAATTGTAAATGTAAGCAACTGGAAACTAAGCAATGTAGAACGTTTAGATGGAGCCGCTGTATCAGTGACATACCAATAGTCACTGGGGAAAGACTATCTAGAACAGATCTTCTGTGGTCATTTAGAATATTTTGACAATAGCAGACAGCTCTATTCCTGCTGATATGAGTTTTGGTTTCCATGTCTTGTAGCAAGATCTTCACAGCCCGATCCAAACCTGCACCTATACAGCCAGGCAGCATGGCCTGCACTGTATCCAGCACAAGTTAGGAAGCAACTAGAAGTCTCCAGCTAAGGGGATTTTCTTCTTTGTACCCGAGTAACACACCAGCCTGCCCTAGGTGGCTTCTTGGATGCATGCCAGCTATATAGCTGGTGAAACTGGGAAGCCTGGTATAAAGTCACGAAGGGGGATTGGACACAGTGAAGGAGAACACTGATCCTGCGCCCTCCCAGGACTGATCTGCCTGTTTATCTGCCCTTTCCCTGCCCAGAAAATCTGCTTCTCTGTCACCTTTCCCATGCCCCTACACTGATCATCACCTCCTTGCTCTAGCAGGTGCATGTCCAGATGCAGCATTGGCTGGGTGTCACAGGCCACTCTGTTAGTGCTACTTACTCCCAAGGTGTCACAAATATGTCTTAAGGCACATTCATGACATCTTTGGCCAGCATAGCAGGGCTGCACCGACTGAAGAAGAAGATAGGATTGCTCTCTCAGTCATACTAAGGTGCGTGTCATTCTACTTTTTGATTGGCCCTTTTTTTAGAACTAGTGTGATACCTGTGCTTCGCTACTGGAACACAGAGATAAGCAGAATGATGCCTCCCGTGAGGGAAGGTAGACTGTGCCACACAACTCTTGAGCCAGTGCCTGACTCTCCTCTCACTGGAACAAAATAATAAGCAGAGCAAGGGCTGATGATAGCACAAGTGTTCAGGAGAAAGGCTCGTCAAAATCTTGGGATAGCAGAACTTTGCACTGACCCAGAAATACACTTCTTTTTATTGTACAGAGTAAACACTAAAATGACTGCTATTTTTCTGTTATTTCATTGTTACTACCCCTTGCCATACCGATTTAAAAAGGGTTAAGTTAAAAGGGCCAGCCTGACCTCAGTTGCCATGTAGGCCACAGGCCTCTCTCAGGCTGTAGCACAGGGTGGGGGGGGGGGGGGTCAGCCAGGCTTAAGTATTAGGAAGGGTTCTATAATTCACCCCCAAATTTAGATTTGCCGCTTTAGGTGTTGATTCCTGAATTATTCCTGAATTCCTGTTGAAACAAAATCCTGAATTATGTTTTTAATTACCGTATTTTTCGCACCATAAGACGCACCTGACCATAAGACGCACCTAGTTTTTAGAGGAGGAAAACAGGGAAAAAAATATTCTGAACCAAATAGTGTAATAAATATTTAATAAATTATAACAGAATAACATTTGAACCATGTAAAGTGAACAGCAGTCAACAGTGGCATTAAGAACTATTATCACTGTCATTAACAAATGGAGAGAGTACTCTAGGTCTGAGTACTCTAGTTTTCTGGAAACCCCAAGAACTCATCATGGCTAGAGTCAGAATTTATGAAGCTCATTTGCTCACAATCACTGACATCACTTTCTTCGCTGTCTTCATATAAGATACAGTCTTCACTTCCATCTAAGGCATTGCTAATGCCACATTTTTTGAATGACTGTACAACGATCTCCTCCTTTACTAAGTCCCATGATGTTTTCACCCATTCACAAACTTGAGTGATGGTGGGCCTCTTCATTTCTCCAGTAGATGTCAGATCATGATTACCAGCAGCCATCCATTTGTTCCACTCTTCTCTCATTAAGACCTTAAATGGCTTGTTGATGGAAACATCAAGAGGTTGCAACTGGCTGGTAAGACCTCCAGGAATTACAGCTAAATGAGTCTTCACTTCTTTGAAGCATTTTTTTGTTGGTTCGCTAATATGTGCTCTAAACTGGTCAAGCACTAATAAGGCACGTTTTTTCAGAAGTCATCCAGGACGTTTGGACCACACCTTTTCAACCCATATTCTCATTCCATTTTCATCCATCCATCCTTTCTCATGTACATGTCCAACAACTCCTCGCGGAATCACTTCTTTTGGAAATGTTTTCCTTTTGAAAATCAACATGGGTGGCAATTTGGTGCCATCGGCACAGCAGGACAACTTAGCTGTGTAATGGGTCTTCTCATGCCCTGAAGTTTTCACAGTGATGGTTTTGGCACCCTTCAGATCTACAGTCCTATTAGATGGCACATCAAAGGTTAGCGGGACTTCATCCATATTCCCAGTCTGGCCAATTTCAAAGCCATTTTTCTTCCTAGCATCAATAACAAATTTATGAAAGGACAGAATCTTAGATTCATATTCTTTTGGCATTTTTTGCGCAATTCTAGTTTTGGTCCGCATAGCAAGACCACATCGCCTCATAAATCTGTAGCACCATGATGGTGATCCTGTAAAATCCTGAGTGCCTTTCTCTGTAGAAATGCGTTTCGCTTCAAATATGATCATTTTTGTCGAGACAGAGAAGCCATTATTCCGGTGACGTATGATCCATTCTTTCATGTCCACCTCCAACTGTGGCCACTTTGCAGCATGCCCACGGAAAGTGTGCTTACTGGTACTTTTATCTGCTTTTTGCAGCTGATCCTCCTGTTTCTTCCACTCTCTAATCATTTTTTCAGTTGGAGGAGGCCCAAAATGTCTCTCCGCTGCTCTGTTTCCATGCTCCTTAACATATTTTACTACCTCTAGTTTAAAAGGAATTTTATATGCTAGCCTTTTCTGCTTTATCATCCTTGCACTGATAGAATGAGGTACTGTAGTATTTTTCTGCAAGAAATGAAGGAACTGTCAGTATCATTTCTTCAATGTTTACCATTGAGCACTAAACATTTGCTTTAACTTTTTTGCTGCAGTCCTATACACAACCTTCCTAGGAGTAAAGCCCATTAAACACAACGGGGCTTACTTCTGAGTAGACATGCATAGACTTGTGCTGTTCTGACGTGTGCCTGGGCTTCTGCGTGTGTAGGACACTCTCAGGAACATCCACTTCTCAGTGGGTTCGTGGGACTGGCCCCCAAGCACCGGGACCCCCAAGACCGCAGCCTTGATCACTTCAGCCAAGTGGGATATCACATTGTCCCCGCCCCGTGAAAGAGCATCCGCAAGCCACTAGAAGGATAATCCCCTTGGTTCTTTCTTGCAGGAGGGACAGGGCTCCGTTTCAAAACAGGGATCTGAGTTCAGATTCTGCAGAGGCCCCTCCTGAGCCACCCTCCTTGAGTTCTGGACAGTCTCACGGTTTATCCCAGTTTGGGATGAGGCGATCACATTCAGAAGCGGCTTCCACAACGTGTCCCCAATCCTGCACGAAGTGAGGATTGCTGCTGTAGTGCCTGAAGAGCTTCCTCCTTCAACAGAAAACCTCATTGGAAGCAAATTTACATGGAGGTAAATTCCATGCAAAGAAACCGAGACAATGTGTTTAGGACCAGGGCCTTAGTTCCAAGCAAGGTCTGAGTTAGCATCTGGCAACTGTGCCCTCGACACCTATACTTGGAAGTAAGTCTGTCTCCCCCCCTTCCATGGAAAGTGCTTCCCAACGAAGGCTCCTCTCCCACGTACACTTACTAGCAGTGAAGTCCTATCCCAGTCTTTCAGATTTACTTCCGAGTAAGCATTCTTAGGATCGCGTCTTGCGCCATCCTGCAATCCTAGCCACACTCACCTATTGTAATTCCTGTTGACTATAGTGGGGCCTGCTTCTGAGTAGACATACGTAGGATTGGGCTGTAAGACCGCTGCCATCACA
Organism: Tiliqua scincoides; assembly: GCF_035046505.1. Taxonomy (NCBI): domain Eukaryota; kingdom Metazoa; phylum Chordata; class Lepidosauria; order Squamata; family Scincidae; genus Tiliqua; species Tiliqua scincoides. The sequence goes on along the minus strand of NC_089822.1, from coordinate 229,374,913 downwards.
CACTCTGTGTTGCAATCCTATAGGAATGTTTACTCAGGAGTAAATTCCACTGTGTTCAGTGGGGCTTACTCCCTAGTAAGTGTTTCAGGCATCCAACATTAGGGTGTGATCCTATGCACCCTTTTGAGGGGGGGGGGGCTAGTAAAGTCTATTGAATTTGGGAGAGGGTTTACTTTGGAGTAATAGTGCTTAGGTCAGACAACAGGCTGGACAAAGACCTGCCACTGATTTCACCGACTCTCCCCCTTTCTCCCGAGTAGGCTTTTTCACAATTTCCTTCTGTCAGCTGCTTCGGCTCTCAGTCAGATCCCAAGCAGTGTCTACTCGCAAGTCAGTTCCCCAGAGATCCCTGAAGCCTTTGAGCACAATCCTCTGCTTGTCAGAAGCCCAACTTCAATGGGGTTTACTCTCAGGAAAGCGTGCACAGGATTGCAGCCTTGCCAACCAGCTCCTGTGCTTAGAATGACACCATCGGTTGGCCTGTGGATCGGGACCATTGAACAACAGAGAAGGCTCCAGATCTCCGGCTCTACAGTTATTATTATTATTAAAGTCTGTGTGATCCACAGACTTGATGCCACACCAAGAAATGCAGTGTCACACTGTTTATCCCCCCACCTAGTTTATCCCCCCAACAGTGTCACACTGTTTATCCCCCCCCCCCCACAGTTTAGGAATGTCACTGTCAACACTGCTAGGGTCCAGCTACACAACACCTAACGGATTCAGCCCAATATTATGCCTATCAACTCAAGCATAAGTCCCATTATAGTCAATGGGACTTACTCCCAGGTCAGCGTGGATAGGATTCCAACCTCTTTCAAGTTCATCTCAAAGAGTAGTGAGCTGCTCGCATGCACACTTTCCTGGGAGCAAGCCCCACTGAACATAATGGGATTTCCTTTTGAGTAGACCTGCTGAGGATTGGGCTGTCAGGCTGCAATCCTACACCAGGGAGTAGGTCCTGTTTCACACAAGGGGACTTACTTCTGAGTAGCTGTGCACAGGCTCGAGCTTTTAGGCCATGGCCCCCGAGCGCCAGAAGGGCTCTGCACGGGAGAACAAGGGATCCCAGGACAGTCGGGGAGGGGGCGGCCAACCCCCCAGAGGCTGCTGCCATCCACCCCTCCCCACACACACCCACACACGTGTCGCAAACTGGGTGTGCGGAGAGCGCGTGGGAGGGCGCAAGCAAGGGAAATTTGAACCAGAAAGCGCGCAGGCAACGAGTGCAGCGCAGCGAGAGGCCTGCCTGTTCTGATGCCAGCGGAGGCGGACCTTCTGCTGGGTCGGCTGGTTCTGGAAGCGGCTTTCCACCCCGCCAGCCGCACCCGCAGCCGGAGCAGGGCAGGAAGATCGCGGCTTGCCCTCCAGCTCCACGCAGCTCCCAGGGAAGGAAGCGCTTTCCCGACAGCAGCAACCCGAGCGGGCGCACACCTTCCTCAGAGCACAGCCCCGCCCTAGCGCTCTGCAACAAGCCCGGCCCAGAGAAGCGCACGAGCGAGCGGAACGGGGGCAGCCATGGAGGCGGCATCGCCTCCTCATGCTCCCGCAGCTCAACGCCTTGCGAGCAACAAACAGGAGCCTGGCTGGGCGCACCAAGCCGGGGTCGGGACGGAGACACGCGAGCCGCCACCCCCGGAGGACTGGCTGGTGCCCGACTGAGAGCCCAGTCCGCACCTTGGCGGGTCTCCTCGGACGAAAGGTGCTCCCGGGACAGTGTGGGCAGGCATGCAGCTGGAGGCACTGGAGAGGACCCTGAGCGCAGCCTGGAGCTGCTTCCTCCCCAGTGGCAGCTGAGGGAGGCGCACTCCGCTCCCACTGCGACAGTGGAGGCCACGATCCCAGCCGCGCTTACCCGGGAGTAAGCCCCGCTGACGAGAACGGGGCTTACTTCCGAGTAAACGTGCCCAGAACGCGGCTCTGTCCCCGCCGAGACATGTGAGCTGCCACCCCTGGGGGACCGGCCGTTGCCCGACTGAGAGCCCAGTCTGCACCTTGGCGTGTCTCCTCGGAAGAAAGGTGCTCCTGGGACAGTGTGGGCAGGGCTGCAGCTGGGGGCGCTGGAGAGGACCCTGAGCGCCGCCTGGAGCCGCTTCCTCCCCAGTGGCAGCTGAGGGAGGCGCACTCCTCTCCCGGAGGCCACGATCCCAGCTGCGCTTACCCGGGAGTAAGCCCCGCTGACGAGAACGGGGCTTACTTCCGAGTAGACGTGCCCAGGACGCGGCTCTGTCCCTGCCGAAGTGCGCCCAGGCGCCTACCTGGCCAGCAGCTCCTCCGCCCGCCCGGCTTCCTACCATCTCTGGTCTCCTCGCTGCGCCACGCGCCATAGTATTCGCTCCATAAGACGCACACACTTTTCCCGCCACTTTTGGGGGGGGGAAGTGTGTCTTATGGAGCGAAAAATACGGTATTTGTATGGGTAACCTTTGTAAGCAAAAACCAAGATGATATTACATTGGGCCTAAGAAATATTGAGGAATCCCTGAAACACATTTTACTCCTTTCATCCCCTTAGGGGTCAAATTTCTAAAAATCCTTATGATAGGAATATATTCCCCAAATTTCATGTTTCTGGGTCCAGGGGTTTAGGCTGGGCGTTGATGAATCAGACAGGGCATTCATTTTTATACACAAGTGTGCCTCTCTTAATGAAGGGGGCACTTATTGGATCCCCATTGTTATGCAGTTAGGTCATTAAGCAAACATTCAACCCAATCTAGTGCCTTTGTTGTGTAAACACAAGTTACTGCAGACAGCTTGCCTCATTAAGAGCATCTTTATTGTGCTTTGACCACTGGCATATATGCAGTCTGTCCTTAGGCAGAAAGTCATTAAGGGACACACACCCATATATAGATGTCTATCTTTGGAGACACTGTACTTTTTGACATTTTATTTGTGATGCTATCTGCAAAAGTTATATGAAGACAGGAAGATTTGGTACTTGCCTCTAGTCATTCTGAAGGTTGACAGCCTATCATTTCCTAAATGAATATGCTGTATGTTGCAATCCAATGTACATCGACCCAGAAGAATGCTCTGTTCCATTCAGGGAGGCCTGCTCTCAAAGATGTTGTATAGGATTGCAGCCATAGTCTCAGCCACTTCACATGCTGCATATGTGAACTTGTAAGTGTTTGTACTTTGCTGCATGCATCTATACGTTGCTGCAGCTAGATCCCTGATCTCTGCATTACTTTGTATTTTGGGCATAGGATTCTCCAGCAGAAAATCATTTATTGCTTTGGAACTCAAATGGCAAACCCTACTATATTCATAAAAACTCCACAGTTAGGGAATTAGAGGGCAGGTCCTCTCATGGATTGAGACCTGGTTGAAGACCAGGAAACAGAGAGTGGGTGTCAATGGGCAATTTTCACAATGGAGAGAGGTGAAAAGCAGTGTGTCCCAAGGATCTGTCCTGGGACCGGTGCTTTTCAACCTCTTTGTAAATGACCTGGAGGCAGGGGTGAGAATTGAGGTGGCAAAGTTTGCAGACGACACCAAAATTCTCTGAGTAGTGAAGACCAGAAGTGATTGTGAGGAGCTCCAGAAGGATCTCTCCAAACTGGCAGAATGGGCAGCAAAATGGCAGATGTGTTTCAATGTAAGTAAGTGTAAAGTCATGCACATTGGAGCAAAAAATCAAAACTTTAGATATAGGCTGATGGGTTCTGAGCTGTCTGTGACAGATCAGGAGAGATCTTGGGGTGGTGGTGGACAGGTCGATGAAAGTGTCGACCCAATGTGCGGCGGCAGTAAAGAAGGCCAGTTCTATGCTTGGGGTCATTAGAAAAGGTATTGAGAACAAAACGGCTAATATGATAATACCGTCGTACAAATCGATGGTAAGGCCACACCTGGAGTATTGTGTCCAGTTCTGGTCGCCGCATCTCAAAAAGGACATAGTGGAAATGGAAAAGGTGCAAAAGAGAGCGACTAAGATAATTATGGGGCTGGGGCACCTTCCTTATGAGGAAAGGCTACAGCGTTTGGGCCTCTTCAGCCTAGAAAAGAGGCGCCTGAGGGGGGACACGATTGAGACATACAAAATTATGCAGGGGACGGACAGAATGGATAGAGAGATGCTCTTTACACTCTCACACAACACCAGAACCAGGGGACATCCACTAAAATTGAGTGTTGGGAGAGTTAGAACAGACAAAAGAAAATATTTCTTTACTCAGTGTGTGGTTGGTCTGTGGAACTCCTTGCTGCAGGATGTGGTGACGGCATCTGGCCTGGATGGCTTTAAAAGGGGATTGGACAAGTTTCTGGAAGAAAAATCCATTATGGGTTACAAGCCATGATGTGTATGTGCAACCTCCTGATTTTAGAAATGGGCTATGTCAGAATGCCAGATGCAAGGGAGGGCACCAGGATGCAGGTCTCTTGTTATCAGGTGTGCTCCCTGGGGCATTTGGTGGGCCGCTGTGAGATACAGGAAGCTGGACTAGATGGGCCTATGGCCTGATCCAGTGGGGCTGTTCTTATGTTCTTATGAATAACCCCATAAAGTACCAAATCCATTCAATTGAGCTGAAGTTTAGCTTCAGTAAGTTAAAGTGCTAAGCTTATACCCAGATAAGCAGAAAATAAACACATTTTGTGCAGATTGGTGCCTGCTGCAAACTAAAATCTACAGATATTCAATTACATGGCAAGTAAACCCATTTGGATATTGTCTACACCCCTTTGATATTTGTTGTTTGCAAATCACTGTGCATTCACGTTTATTGATATGAATGTTCTTTTAGAGAATGAATCTTAAGTAAGTGTAGAACAATCCCAGAATTATTACTCTGCGAATGAGTAAACTGTTTTTCAGAGCAGTTATATCTTGCCCTGGAACAGGCAAGCCAGGAGGCTTGCACTGTATCCAGCGCAGGATGGGGCTCCAAAGTGGCTCAGCCGAAAGTAAAGGGAAACTCTTCCCCTTACCCCTGGGTAAGCCACTGCAGCCCCTATGGATCCCCTGAGGTGGCACAAGTCTGAGGAAAGCAGAGTGACTTGAAGTCGCTCTGCGCTGTTCTGGTATGGGGCTAGGATCCAGCATAACAGCCAGATCCCAGCCCAGTCTTCTGCTCCCCTCCTACCTTATCCCAGGACTGCCCTCCCCCCTGCCCCAGAACACCTCCCTCCTACCTCTTCCCAACCCTCCCCAGAGCCTTGCATCGCCCGAGGTTGACGCAAGGCTCACTCCTTATGCCAAATGCAGACACTGGGAGCAGCGTGGAGGCTCCCCCAGAGCTTTGTGCCAGCCCAGCCAACTCTCAAGGAGGCACAAATGTGCCTCTCAACACATTTGCACCACTCCTGGGCTGGCAAGTCTGGATTGCTCCTTAATGGGTGATGTTCATCATGATATGGAGAGCAAAGCACCTGTCACTGCGAGCTGTATAGTGGAAATTGTAACTGATAACAGGGCCATTGACAGCTCTGAGGTCTGAATCTGTTATCTGTTATCTCACTGCAAATTTCCAAAGGGATCAGAGACAATCTGGTTGCAATAGATATCATATATCTTTAAAATCTTGTTACCAATTGTGTTACCAATTGATTTAAATTCCTGTCCCACAACAACCCCAGGAATTGAAGTGCAAAGCAATTGAAAAATGACAAATTATTAAATAATAATAAAAATCCAAATGGGTAGCCAAATCCAACCTAAATCCCCACGCGGCGGTGCAACAACACCATTGCAACTTCTGCTGGAAGTATCTTTGTGGCAAAGTATTTTTGGCCACTGAAGGTATCCTTGGGGTAAGAGAACATTTGTCCCCTTGCCTCAGGGTAAGCCCCAGGAGTTGCTGTAGGTCAATTTAGACTTGTACCAATGAGTTCACTGTCTCAATTCCGCTTTGACCCATGTGGGCAGATCAGGCCTAGGAAGAGTGTTTGGATTTGGCACATGCCATGCTTGATCCACCCATCCCTTGCCCCTAACTCCTCCCTGTTCCACCCTCCCTCCATCCTGTTCCATTCCCTGCACTGGGCTTACCTGTTCCAGTGGGCCCCCCGACAACCACTGGTGCATTCAGGAAGGCTCTGGCCTTCCCGCTGGTGTGCTGGCTGCTTGCATTGCTGCAAAGTGCTTTACAGTGCTTCTGGGTCAGCCAGTGCCGGTGGAACACACATTCCACCAGTGCTACCAGTAAGTAGGATTGGGCTGAAAGCCATCTTAAGAAGTCTCATCATAATCTTGTCACATTATTTAGAAGTTTAACATGGCCACCAAAAGACATTTTAAAAGAGCTTAGATTCAAGTTGTGGCGGACTTGCATATCCATAGGTGTTGGTGAGCTATTGGGGTTTGCATATTTTCACATTTCTCCTTGGTCCGTGAAAGGAATAATTAAAAGACTTTTAATCTGCTCTGAAGTGTTGTGATGTTGATAAACAATAAAACTCATGCAGATGATGGCTTTCTGAAAGATATGGTGAATTATTTTCATCTCTGTAGTTAATCACTAGGATCTTTAACCATGACTAGAAGATAATCTGAAACCAATGCAAATCACAACTGCTGTGATATGTTCACCCCTGCTAAGAGAAGATTGTACTTGGGGTAAGGTAGAAGCTCTTCAGATTAAGCCAAATGATCTTTGAATTGTGCTTTGAAGAAAATGGGAAATAGAAGCAAGTGCAGAAGAATAGGTGATATGTACTCGTGAAAGCCCACCTTGCCACAGTGTAGACCACTATGGGTGCAGTCCTAACCAACTTTCTAGCACTGGCAGAGCTGTGCCAATAGGGCATGTGCTGCATCTAAAATCAGGAGGTTGCGCATACACATCATGGCTTGTACCCCATAATGGATTTTTCCTCCAGAAACTTGTCCAATCCCCTTTTAAAGGCGTCTAGGCTAGACGCCAGCACCTCATCCTGTGGCAAGGAGTTCCACAGACCGACCACACGCTGAGTAAAGAAATATTTTCTTTTGTCTGTCCTAACCCGCCCAACACTCAATTTTAGTGGATGTCCCCTGGTTCTGGTATTATGTGAGAGTGTAAAGAGCTTCTCCCTATCCACTCTGTCCATTCCCTGCATAATTTTGTATGTCTCAATCATGTCCCCCCTCAAGCGTCTCTTTTCTAGGCTGAAGAGGCCCAAACGCCGTAGCCTTTCCTCATAAGGAAGGTGCCCCAGCCCCGTAATCATCTTAGTCGCTCTCTTTTGCACCTTTTCCATTTCCACTATGTCTTTTTTGAGATGCGGCGACCAGAACTGGACACAATACTCCAGGTGTGGCCTTACCATCGATTTGTACAACGGCATTATAATACTAGCCGTTTTGTTCTCAATACCCTTCCTAATGATCCCAAGCATAGAATTGGCCTTCTTCACTGCCGCTGCACATTGGGTCAACACTTTCATCGACCTGTCCACCACCACCCCAAGATCTCTCCTGATCTGTCACAGACAGCTCAGAACCCATCAGCCTATATCTAAAGTTTTGATTTTTTGCCCCAATGTGCATGACTTTACACTTACTGACATTGAAGCGCATCTGCCATTTTGCTGCCCATTCTGCCAGTCTGGAGAGATCCTTCTGGAGCTCCTCACATTCACTTCTGGTCTTTACCACTCGGAAAAGTTTGGTGTCGTCTGCAAACTTAGCCACTTCACTGCTCAACCCTGTCTCCAGGTCATTTATGAAGAGGTTGAAAAGCACCGGTCCCAGGACAGATCCTTGGGGCACACCGCTTTTCACCTCTCTCCATTGTGAAAATTGCCCATTGACACCCACTCTCTGCTTCCTGGCCTCCAACCAGTTCTCAATCCACAAGAGGACCTGTCCTCTAATTCCCTGATTGTGGAGTTTTTTCCCTCTTATTTAGGGGGAAATAAGGCTCCCCCTTATTTAATTATTTCTTTTATTTTAATTTAATTATTTATAATTATTTATTTTAATTTGCTTGCTGATGTCACTTCTGGCCATGGCATCACCTCCAATGGGTCCTGGACAGATTGTCATTCTAAAAAGTGGGTCCCGGTGCTAAAAGTTTGAGAATTGCTGCAGTAAGGTGTTAGTAAGTTGACACGGGGTGTGTATGTGTGAATCTACAAGTTTTCAAAATCACTGAAATCCGAGTTTGTAGGAATAATACCATCATGTTATATATCAATCAATGCATAATTTCATGCAGAATGCGATGCAACAAACCACATTGAAATATCTGTGTTCTGTCAAAAGGTACTGCCAAAAAACCAGTGGGGGCGGGGCAATGGTACACCACCATGCCCACCACCTGGGGTCTTGCCCCGCCCACTGCATGGGCTGACACGCAGGTCTCCCGCACTGGGTGACATGAATCCTAGTGACACCACTGCGTGCAGGTCCCCAAGCTGGCTCCTGAGTGTAGCAAACATGCAATAAAGCATGTTTGCACTGACTTGGGAGTTGGCTGGGCTGGCGTGGAGGCCTGTGCTAGCTCATTCAGGCCAAATCCTGCAGCTGCACCAGCTGGAGAAGGTAGCTTTGTGCTGGACAGTGCAGAGGTTAGAAGGGGGTGGCAGGAGGGCATTCCAGGGGGTGGGGAGCAACATTTCTGGGCAGGGGGAGGGTGGACTGGAGAAGACCAAGCAGGGACATGTAATTCTGTGTAATCTGATCCATGTACACCTGTATGATCCTAAACCCCGCTCCCTGGCCTGGCATCCTTATGTGTGCTGCTTGGATTACATGAGTTTACATGGATTGGATTACACATGATTACATGTCCTAGGCTGCTGGTGCAGATCCAAGTAGTCCCATAGGCAGGCCGGGGCTCAATAGGGGTAAGGGGTAAAATATCCCCTTCCCCCAAGGAGGACTGTGGGGAGACTTCCGGGGACGATCAGGCTTCGTCCCAACCTCAGGCGTGCAGCTCCTCGGCTGCCCGGGTGGGAAGTCTCGGGACTGGAGGATGTCATCCTGGAGAGGAGGGAAACAATCCCCTAGGGGGGACCCCTTCTCCACGGGATGGGCCCGTATCCGAGCGCACTCGGGATACTCCTCGGCGGGAGGGGGGTCGGGGGCTTCTTGTAGTGGGGGATTCGATTATTAGAAACATAGAGAGGGGGGTTTGCGACGGATGTGAGGACCGTATGGTGACTTGCCTGCCTGGTGCGAAGGTTGCGGACATCACTTCTTGTCTAGACAGGCTAGTAGACAGTGCTGGGGGAGAGGTAGTGGCTGTGGTGCATGTCGGCACCAACGACGTGGGCAAGTGTAGCTGGGAGGTCCTGGAGGCCAAATTTAGGCTTTTAGGCAGGAAGCTGAAAGCCAGGACCTCAAAGGTAGCGTTCTCTGAAGTGCTACCTGTTCCACGCGCAGGGCCAGCTAGGCAGGCAGAGATCAGGGGTCTCAATGCGTGGATGAGACGGTGGTGTAGGGAGGAGGGGTTTAGATTTGTTAGGCACTGGGGAACGTTTTGGGACAAGCGGGGCCTGTACAAGAGGGACGGGCTCCATTTGAACCAGAATGAAACCAGACTGCTGGCGCATAACATTAAAAAGGTGGCAGAGCAGCTTTTAAACTGATCCCTGGGGGAAGGCCGACAGGAGCCGAGGGGCATCCGGTTCGGGACTCCTCATCCCTATGGGATGAGGATTGGGAGGTTAGAGAACAACAAGACAAAGGCAGGGTAGGAGAAGAAATTGGGAAAGGTAGGGTGATGGGATGTGATAGACGGTTTGGCACAATGAGAGGATGCGGGGACAAAGGAGCAAATAAGCAGCCCATCCTGGGGCATTCCGTGTATAAATGCTTTTATGCGAATGCCCGAAGTCTACGAGCAAAGGTGGGAGAACTGGAATGTCTGGTGACAAGGGAAAATATTGACATAGTGGGCATAACAGAAACCTGGTGGAATGCGGAGAATCAGTGGGATACCGCAATCCCGGGCTATAAACTCTACAGGAGGGACAGGCAGGGGCGTGTTGGAGGTGGGGTGGCCCTTTATGTTAAGGAAGGGATAGAATCCAGCAAAGTAGAGATTGAAGGTGGGTCCGACTCCACCGTAGAATCTCTGTGGGTTAAATTACCAGGCTTGTGCAGCGATGTAATACTGGGGGCGTGCTATCGTCCTCCAGACCAGAAATTGGATGGGGACCTTGAAATGAGGAAACAGATCAGGGAGGTGACAAGGAGGGACAGGGTTGTAATCATGGGGGACTTCAATTATCCTCATATTGACTGGGTCAATTTGTGTTCTGGTCACGATAAGGAAACCGGATTTCTTGACGTGCTAAATGACTGTGGCTTAGATCAGCTAGTCACGGAGGCCACCAGAGGACAGGTGACTCTGGATTTAATTTTGTGCGGTACGCAGGACCTGGTTAGAGATGTAAACGTTACTGAGCCATTGGGGAACAGTGATCATGCTGCGATCCGTTTTGACGTGCACATTGGGGGAAGAATACCAGGCAAATCTCTAACAAAAACCCTTGACTTCCGACGGGCGGACTTCCCTCAAATGAGGAGGCTGGTTAGAAGGAGGTTGAAAGGGAAGGTAAAAAGAGTCCAATCTCTCCAGAGTGCATGGAGGCTGCTTAAAACAACAGTAATAGAGGCCCAGCAGAGGTGTATACCGCAAAGAAAGAAGGGTTCCACTAAATCCAGGAGGGTGCCTGCATGGATAACCAGCCAAGTTAGAGAGGCTGTGAAGGGCAAGGAAGCTTCCTTCCGTAAATGGAAGTCTTGCCCTAATGAAGAGAATAAAAAGGAACATAAACTGTGGCAAAAGAAATGTAAGAAGGTGATACTGGAGGCCAAGAAAGACTATGAGGAACGCATGGCCAGCAACATTAAGGGGAATAATAAAAGCTTCTTCAAATATGTTAGAAGCAGGAAACCCGCCAGAGAAGCGGTTGGCCCTCTGGATGGTGAGGGAGGGAAAGGGGAGATAAAAGGAGACTTAGAAATGGCAGAGAAAGTAAATGAGTTCTTTGCATCTGTCTTCACGGCAGAAGACCTCGGGCAGATACCGCTGCCCGAACGGCCCCTCCTGACCGAGGAGTTAAGTCAGATAGAGGTTAAAAGAGAAGATGTTTCAGACCTCATTGATAAATTAAAGATCAATAAGTCACCGGGCCCTGATGGCATCCACTCAAGGGTTATTAAGGAATTGAAGAATGAAGTTGCAGATCTCTTGACTAAGGTATGCAACTTGTCCCTCAAAACGGCCACGGTGCCAGAAGATTGGAGGATAGCAAATGTCACGCCTATTTTTAAAAAGGGAAAGAGGGGGGACCCGGGAAACTATAGGCCGGTCAGCCTACCATCCATACCGGGTAAGATGGTGGAATGCCTCATCAAAGATAGGATCTCAAAACACATAGACGAACAGGCCTTGCTGAGGGAGAGTCAGCATGGCTTCTGTAAGGGTAAGTCTTGCCTCACGAACCTTATAGAATTCTTTGAAAAGGTCAACAGGCATGTGGATGCGGGAGAACCCGTGGACGTTATATATCTGGACTTTCAGAAGGCGTTTGACACGGTCCCTCACCAAAGGCTACTGAAAAAACTCCACAGTCAGGGAATTAGAGGACAGGTCCTCTCGTGGATTGAGAACTGGTTGGAGGCCAGGAAGCAGAGAGTGGGTGTCAATGGGCAATTTTCACAATGGAGAGAGGTGAAAAGCGGTGTGCCCCAAGGATCTGTCCTGGGACCAGTGCTTTTCAACCTCTTCATAAATGACCTGGAGACAGGGTTGAGCAGTGAAGTGGCTAAGTTTGCAGACGACACCAAACTTTTCCGAGTGGTAAAGACCAGAAGTGATTGTGAGGAGCTCCAGAAGGATCTCTCCAGACTGGCAGAATGGGCAGCAAAATGGCAGATGCGCTTCAATGTCAGTAAGTGTAAAGTCATGCACGTTGGGGCAAAAAATCAAAACTTTAGATATAGGCTGATGGGTTCTGAGCTGTCTGTGACAGATCAGGAGAGAGATCTTGGGGTGGTGGTGGACAGGTCGATGAAAGTGTCGACCCAATGTGCGGCGGCAGTGAAGAAGGCCAATTCTATGCTTGGGATCATTAGGAAGGGTATTGAGAACAAAACGGCTAGTATTATAATGCCGTTGTACAAATCGATGGTAAGGCCATACCTGGAGTATTGTGTCCAGTTCTGGTCGCCGCATCTCAAAAAAGACATAGTGGAAATGGAAAAGGTGCAAAAGAGAGCGACTAAGATGATTACGGGGCTGGGGCACCTTCCTTATGAGGAAAGGCTACGGCGTTTGGGCCTCTTCAACCTAGAAAAGAGACGCTTGAGGGGGGACATGATTGAGACATACAAAATTATGCAGGGAATGGACAGAGTGGATAGGGAGATGCTCTTTACACTCTCACATAATACCAGAACCAGGGGACATCCACTAAAATTGAGTGTTGGGCGGGTTAGGACAGACAAAAGAAAATATTTATTTACTCAGCGCGTGGTCGGTCTGTGGAACTCCTTGCCACAGGATGTGGTGCTGGCGTCTAGGCTAGACGCCTTTAAAAGGGGATTGGACAAGTTTCTGGAGGAAAAATCCATTATGGGGTACAAGCCATGATGTGTATGCCCAACCTCCTGATTTTAGAAATGGGCTATGTCAGAATGCCAATGCAAGGGAGGGCACCAGGATGAGGTCTTTTGTTATCTGGTGTGCTCCCTTGGGCATTTGGTGGGCCGCTGTGAGATACAGGAAGCTGGACTAGATGGGCCTATGGCCTGATCCAGTGGGGCTGTTCTTATGTTCTTATGACTTCCAGCAGCCTCCCAACCTATGTTGGATACAGTGCAGGCCACTGTGGCTTGGCTCTACTGGCACAGGTTAGGATTGCGCCCTCAGTCACCTTAAGAGACAAAGTTTTGGATGATGTTGGAAATATAAGAAGAAACTGATGGAATTGGGGAAAACATTCTGTGGACCAGTGCTTCCATCTAGAGATATTGTCTGATGGTACAAGCACAGTGCTGGATGGAAGAGCACTAACAGATGGGAAGATAAGCCAAGGGAACTTGCACCAAGTGTTCTGATGATGTGTGTTCTTAGCCCTGCCCATCTGAGCGGCATGTGTCTGTAGGAAACAACAGCACATCAGCACAGTCTGGAGGAGCCCTCATGCATTTGTCTCCCCATAGAAACTGATTGAACAACCGAACAGGGTTTTAGTTGTCTGAACCTGACTTACATGCTGAGCAAAACTAAAGAACGTAGAGTCCACCATGGTATAGTGCAGAGATTGGAATGCAGTAACAAAATCCCTGGATGGTCTTTCACAGCTTGTGATAGCTGCAAATCAATGTGGACAGTGTTTTGTCATATGAATGTATTTGTCTCTCACATACTGACACACACCCCCTGTACGCCATCTCCAGACAACTGTCCCTGATGCCGCCATTGCTTTATTCTCCATTTCCACTTGCCTGAGGCAAAAACTAGGCAGACCACGCAGTAGAGTGTATCTTTTCCCTGATCTGTTTTGTTACCAAAAGTCTTGGGATGTTGAATCTGAGTGAAAATGCTGCTGCAGCAGGAGAAGGAGTTCTGAACCCTTTTTCCTTCCATCCGTGTTTCCATTCATAATTTCTCCCAGTTGCTTTTCTGCCGTGTGCCCACAGTAATGCCCCCAGCATTCTGCATGGGAAGAGTCTGGATGAGATTGGAAAATGTAAAATCCCAGGAAATTTCTGGGCCCCCTCCTTTGGTTCCTGGGCCCCCTTTCTGGGCCCAGGAACAAATTGCTCCCTTTACCCCCCTTTCCTAGGCCCTGAATTCAGTCACTATGTAGAGTGAATAATGGAATCTAATGAAATTATAATTATTGAACAACGCGAAGGTAGGAAATTGGATTTTGGTGCTTTTTTTTCCTTGTTACCAGGAAACAAGGAAATCCCAGGATCAGTGATGAGTCAAATCAGTGAATACCAAATCAGTGAATAATGAGGCATGACCTGTAAGCCCCACTGATCATAATAGAGGTTCCTTCTGAGTATACAAGCATAGCATTGTGTTGTTAGAGCTGCACATATTTTAGCAAGGAAGGAAAAAAAAGGGCTTTAATTGCTTCACTTTTTTAGTGACCCCCGAAAGAATGCACATTCTTATTCAATATAGTTGTGCCTTGGTTTACCCACCTACTGGTGCCTTGTATCTTTTTAAGAAAGGGTGGGGAAAGATGCACATGGCCATACATTACCTCATTTGGCCCCCATTGCTATATTTGAAAGGAGAAACAGAATGTCTTGCACCTTGGACCGTTTTCACAACTTCTCTCTGCTCTTCCACCCATTTGCAGTTTTTTTCGGAAGGAGAAAATAGAACAAGAGCATCCAAAAGTCCTTTCCTCTGCAAACTTTCAATGGACTGATTCTTCCGCTTTGTGCACAAGTGAACAAATAAAATATTTACTATTTTACATAATACTGTCTGTGCTGTATCCCCTTTGCAAAGATATCCAAGCACAAGCAGCATTTTCAAGTACACTGAATACATCTCCCTGTTTTGAATGTACCAGCAGACAAACTAGCTTTAATGAAGCATGCTTCTGCAGTATGGCATGGCTATTAAAACAAGAAAAATCCAACATTTGGCTATAAGCATAGCAGTTTTACCTCATTAAATACAATCTTAAATGTTGCCTGCCTTGTGCTCAACAAGACATAATGAAGTGATATCAGGGTGACATAACCCTAAATGTCATCTTGTCAGTTTGTAGGTGACTACAAGAGCTTTTCTAATTATCTGATCAAGTAATTGGCCTGGAGGCGCAACTTAGATAATGGTATATAGAATGAGCTACTCGGGAGAAGACAAGGTGTAAATGGCCACTGTTTTGTAAAGACTGTTTTGTATGTTTTCTGTAGAGATTCAGCAGAAACGTGTCCAGCATACAAATCTTATAAGGCATTAAGTGCCCAACTCTCCTGTGTACACTGCAGTCAGCCTCTTGGCTTCTTTGGGAATGCCTGTGATTGACACTGGAGCAGCAAGAGAAGACAGGGCAAAACGAGAAGACCAACTCCGCCCAGGTGCTTTAAAATGGCACAACATGGAGTGCTCGGTGGAAATGACAAATTTTAAATCGAACAAACAGTTTTGCACTGGGCCACTGTAGGCCCAATGTGGATTTCTTTATTTACTGCATTCATATATAACATTTTTGCCAGTAAAGTTATTCTGGGTTGCTGGGGACTCTGGGACAAAACCTTGTACTGGGCTCTCATTTATTTATTTAAGAGATTTTTACCCCTCCTTTCCACCCTGCTTAAGGGCCCTTGTGACACCCTATCCCCTGGTGGTACAGTGGACACTACCACTACCACCATTTCTAAGTTGTAGCATGGGCCTCCCACTGGTGCCTGACCCAGCTGACCCATGGTGGCACCTCTGCAAATGAATGGTATATGATCCCTGACCTGGACATCATCTGGACCTTAGGATGCACCGATCCTCTTAGGATGCACAGAAAGGTATGGTCCTCCCAACTGTACACCTTTAGGCTGTTTTAATCATCTTATAAATTGATTGTCTATATCAGGGTTTCAAACTGTGGGTCATGACCTGCTTGGTGGGTTGCAATTGCTGCTTGGTTGTGAAGCCTTAGCTGAGAAGGCAAAAGCATGGAGCCCTGCGAAAAGTGAAACTGAGCCATATCACACATTTACATGCGAGTAGCAAACTTGCCATGGTTCATTGGAAAGGGCAGGCTGAGAGGAATCCAACAACACCAGAATGGTTCCAATCCGATGAACGCAGCCCCCCAAAAACACCAGAGAAAAACTGTCCCTCCAAGCTGACGAATGTATTGAGCCCTATGGAAAGCGAAACTAAGGGCACAATCCTAACCAGGTCTACTCAGAAGTAAGTCCTATTTTGTTCAATGGGGCTTACTCTCAGGAAAGTATAGTTAGGATTGCAGCCTATGTTACACATTTGTGTTTATTCAGTAAACATGCCTTGGCTTGTAGTCACGTAAGGCAAAGTGGAATGCAAGGCCACCAGACAGGTCCCAATCTGATGAGTGGAGCTCCACAAATGTTCCAGAAGGCAACCCCCCCCCCAATGATAAAATAGAGGCTTGAGATGGTAAGGTGAATTTTTTTTCCCTTTTTAGACTTGTAAAGCTAGGTAGGTCCTGTTAGTTATATGGTTTAAATACTGTATATGAACTTAAATTGAACTGGGCACTGGATAGGGCTGCAAATCTTAGTGATTTTTCTTTGGGGGGGGGGGGAAATTACAGGCAGGGAACAGAGAAAATTCACATGGTAGAACAGGACTGCCTTCCCCTTATTTAATTGTTTTACTTTAATTATCTATAATTATTTA
Source organism: Tiliqua scincoides (assembly GCF_035046505.1). Classification (NCBI taxonomy): domain Eukaryota; kingdom Metazoa; phylum Chordata; class Lepidosauria; order Squamata; family Scincidae; genus Tiliqua; species Tiliqua scincoides. The sequence goes on along the minus strand of NC_089822.1, from coordinate 229,358,609 downwards.
TTTTAGTTTGCTTGATGATGCCACTTCCAGCCATGACTTCACTTCCAGTGGGTCCCAGACAGATTTTCATTCTAATAAGTGGGTAAAGATTTGAGAACCACTGATCTATATATTATGAACTCCATGGTACAGATGGCAAGAGAAAACAACCTGCCTAAGAGCCCAATCCTATCCAGTTTTCCAGTGCTAGTGCAGCCGTGTCAATGGGGCATGCACTGCATCCTGTAGTGGGGATACAGTCATAGAGGCCTCCTTAAGGTATGGGGACATTTGTTCCCTTACCTTTGGGAGGCATTGCGGCTACATTGGTGCTGGAAAATTGAATAGGCTTGGGCCCTAAGTTGTCATGACTGAAGCAAAGTCTGAACTGGAGACTTTCCCATTCTCAACTCACTCTCAAGCCACTGAATATGCTGTTTCTGCTTTCCCCCCTTTATTTTATTTTGTTTTACAGGTCACTGCACGTTGTGTATCATTTTTCTTACTAGACACACATTATGGGAGGGGAATCTAAGTAACCTTCTATAACTCGTTATAAGTTGTTCTCTGTACTTTGAGCATTTGAAGAGAATCCTAGAGGCTTTCCTGATTTTTGGAATAGTCCATTAACCTTCAAAACTGATAGATGTTGGTCTTTCACAGAAAATGGCAGAAAGAGTTGCGAAGGGTCAACTGCTTCTCTTTGATAAATATGCACAACCCTTGTTAAGCACAGTAGGAGTTACATGTACATGCCTGAGGGTAGCTTTTGGCCCAGTGTGTGCTCTCTGAATGACAACATTAAAGGCAGCATTTTCTGGATAGAACTTTACAGAATTATTGAAGTTCCTATTTTTCCTGCAGAACTTTAAAGTATTAAACAAATACATCTGTATATAAATACACATTTTTTTCACCCAGAGGCTGAGTTTCCCCTATTTACTTGTCCATCAAGCCATCCATTGTCAATTCCAAACTTTTCAAAATGAACAGTTTATTCCAGCACACAAAACATCTAATTTAAAATAATACTTTGATACACTGTGTATCTTGCCTTTTGATTTGAAATTACAGAGTTGGAGGGGGTCTTCTAGGCATTTGAGCCCCACTCCCTGTTTGATGCAGGAAATCCAGAGCTGTAACATCTCAAAATATGGTTGTCCAGCTTTGGCTTGAAGACCTCAAGCAAGAGACAGCTCATAGCCTCCTAGATCAGAAGTTTCCAAACTCCTACCAGGGAGCAGGGAACCTCATAAGTACTTGGAGGGGCGGGGTGGGGCGGGGTGGGGCAGGAGCAATGGGGGAAGCCCTAATAGCACCACAGCGATTGCAGTGCCACAGGTTCCCAGCAATATTTGAGTGTACCTGGGGGACTCCTGAAGTGTCCACGAGGGTCCTGGATCCTCACAGCTCCCTCTGCGTGGCTACACAGTGCTCCAGTTGCCAAACGGAGCTCACTTCCAGTTTGTGTGAGTGAGATCCATTCGGCAACCAGAGCTCTGTGCAGCCAGGTGGAAGGGGCTTCGAGGGGGGCTGTGAGCCTCCAGGACCTTCGTGGACGCTTCAGCAACCCCCCAGGAACACTCAAATATTGCTAGGACCCTTAAGCACCGCAGGGACTCTATTACTGAGCCACTCCACTTAAGGGGGAATGGCCCAGTTTACACGCTCAATGATGGGTCGCAACCCACAGTTTAGGAACCACTGCCCTAGATAATTTATTCCATTGTTGAATTGCTGTTATTCTTACTAAATCCATACTCTTGCCTTAGCATCATCATCCTCTTAAGAATCATCATACTGAAATCAAGCACATTTTCTTGAATTTTGGTAAAAGCAACAAAGGCTTGTGGCATCTTAAGATTACATGTTTGCTGGTACAAGACTAAGGGCCCAATCTTATCCAACTTTCCAGCGCAGATGGAATGCAGTGTGTGCTGCATCCTTTGGTGAGGGTAGGCAGTCATGAAGGCTTTGTAAAGGTAAGGAAATGTTTGTTCCCTTACCTTACAGCTGCACTACAGCTGCATCAGCACTGGAAAGTTGGATATGCCCCTCTGGAATTTGATCAAGGTTTAAGGATATGCCCTGAAATGTGCAGAGCTGGTTAAGTGATATCCAATTTGTAGCAGAGGAAGCCAAAATCAGCCCCATATATTTGTGGACTGCCAGGTGTTTAGCAATGCCTATTTTGGAGTCTCACAGCCCAATCCTAAGAGGCAGCCCAATCCTGAGCTGCCCGGGGCACCCCCGCATCCAGTGCCTCCCACGCTACCAGACGTTTGTCCCCTGCCCCCGGGTAAGGGAGGCAGCCCTGCAGTGGGGCTACACTGTTTAGTGGTGTCCTTTGGGCGCCAATAAAGAAAAGACGCTCATGTAAGGCACGCAGCCTCCACGAGCACCAAGGATTCTGCGGAGCAGATCTCCTTGGGTCCTCCTCCTGCCCGCCTCACAGTACTTAACTTTGCATATCTCAGTAGGGACGAATTTCTCTGTTTTCATTCTGTTCAAACTTCATGCTATTTCTTCGGATTTCCATTCTTTTCTCCTCAGATTTTCATTCCATCACTAAAGGCAAAAAAATAAATAAATTCAGATGTACTTTTTCAAGTATTGACATTTATTTTCTGTTCAAACAGCTTGTGCAATAAGCAATGCAATTTGTCCTGGGACTCTCTGTGACAGCTTCTCTTGAATGAAGGAGTCAGATGAGTGTGTGATCACAACAGGTGTGTGTTGAGGTAGCGTAGTGCTGTGTATATTGAATGTGGCTTCAGTGTTCCTGTGCTGTGAGTTCTCAGGGAATTGGAACGCTGAGGGTAGGCGCTGCGTTCAAGAACTCAACACGCACCTCCAAAGTACACAGGAGGCCAGCTTTAGAAAGAGAAAAAAAAACCAGAGTTCACCGTGTCCCTGGAAGAGGAAGTAAATGGCCTATTTGGTTACTGCTGTTTGAAATCATCATTACATTTCAGTATCACAGCTTCTTGCTGGGCACAGACAGCTTTGGCTTAAGTAGTTACAATATAACTGTTGAAATGAGTCAGAGAGTTATCAATCCAAAGACTGTATTTCAGAGCTTTTACTTTCACTTCTTACTGAGCATTTCCTGTTTTACTGAAACTATTCATAAGTTCTAACCACAGTGTGAACACAGACCTGACAATGCCACAGTCAGTCCCTCACAGCACTATCACCCATACTAGGGTTGGGGTCATATTTTGTCAGTCCTTCAGGGTGGGTGATTTATATTGTTGGGGGACAACTCATTCTGGGCTGCGCCCATTAGATTCTCCACAGCTATCTCAGAGTGATGCTACAGATACTGTATTGGTACAGCATTGGTCTTTTTTTCTATCCAGTGTCATACTCATTGAATGAGACAAAATTATCTTGGATTAACTCCTGCTAGAGAACTGTATATGGTAGGTATATAAAGGATGCCAACAAAGGACATGGCACAAATGAAAATCTACTAACAGAAAGAGGAGAAATTCTAATGTAGAAATTCACTTGAGCTCTTTATGGGTATACATTCCTGCCTCCATTTAGTTGCAGTGCCAGGTAACAAAAAATACTGCTATAAAGATTTTGGAATAGTGTGAGAAATGGGGATGGCAATCAACCATAGATGAACTTGCCAGAAAGGAATTTGACAGTCATTCTCCAAATGCATTTGACTATAATATACTAATGATCTGTGTGATTTTTGTTTTGGAAAATAAATCTTTTTAGGGTTAAACAGCTGTGAAAATATGTCTAAACCTCCAGTGATGATATTGCCAAGGCCGATACTTCCAAAATTTAACCATGCTTGAAATATCCATTTTGACTCTAAACCCCCCCTCCCTTATGGTTATGATAATCTGCCATTTCAGAGAAATTCCCATATTACTATGCCAGCATTAGAATCAAAGTGATGTAGCTATGTGTACTTCTGTTAAAATGTATCAAAAAATTTTATTACCTTGGCCTCACTGATTCTTTTACATATGAAAGTGTTACATTTAGGGCGCAACCCTGAAGTGCCCTTGGGCATGTTTGCGCCTCCTCAGGAGGAAGCTGGGCCGGCGCTCAGAGGAGCACTGGTCTGTGAAGGCTGACACAAGCCTCCGCACTGGCTTCCTTGCCAAGGCTTGCATCACCCTTGCTGGGCTGACACAAGCCTCTAGGGTGGGCGAGGAGGAGGCGGGAGGGAGGTGTTCCTGGGTGGGGCTAGGGCGAGCAGTGGGAAGCCCCGGAGGTGGGTGGGGAGCAGGAGGTGGGGCTGGGATCCGGCCATTATGCCGGATCCCAACCCCTGGGGAGATCAGAGTGACTTGAAGCTGCTCCATTCTCCTCGGACTTGTGCCACCTCAGGAGGTGGCTCAAGTTTGAGGAGAACCATTGGGGCAAGGGCACCTTACCCAGGGGTAAGGGGAAAAGTTTTCCCTTCTCTCTGGCTGAGCCGCCTTGGGCCTCTATCCTGTGCTGGCTACACTGCAAGCCTATTGGCTTGCCTGTTCCAGCGCAGGGTAGGATTGCGCCCTTAATTTGATACCTTTTTTTTTTAAGTACCAAAAAGACAGGGCAGCAATGTGGGGCAGGAGGAAGGCAGATTGGGACCAGGAAGGGAGCAGGTTCAGACTCCCAGACTAATTTTCTGCTCAGTTGCTCAGGCAACTGCTACAACTGCTACTGCTAAGCATTCTCTCTACCCTCTCATTCAGATTATTCATTTTTTAAAAACCCTTTACAGCACAGGGCCCAAACAGATCCCTGTGGCACACCAATTGATACCTCTCTCCAGGTTGACAGGGAGCATTAAAGAGCTCATTATAAACTGTAGGCAATCCATTAGCTATGCTTAGAGGTAGTTGCTCTGTTTCTTGCATTGCACTCTGCTGGCCATTCCGCATCCAACAGTGTATAGCATGACATGGTAGCTCCTAACCCTGCGATGTTAGCGCATCCTCTTCCAGGGCGCGTCACCCCCTGGCGCGTCACCCAGTGTGGCCCGCACCCCTCTAGTGACGCCAGTGCATAAGTCTACTGATGCTACACAATATAATCGACAAAATCTGCATATCAGCTACCACCCAAATATTTTGCAATTAAACCAGCAATGTCATCATTTATTGAAGAAAACAAAATTGAACTAATATATTCAAGGTAAAACCAGAATGGACAGAAGTGAGCAGGAGAAGATTAGAAAAGGAGAAACAAAAAGAATATAATTTAAGATCAGGTGCAGAAATCACGTCATTTTCTCATGAAAAAGACATAAATGTTCCCATATAGGGTGGCACAAAGCACACTTGGTCGTTTTGAACAATGTCTCAAGTTCTATATCAAGTGCATTCATCTGTCAAGAGCTGACTCATTCTAGCTGGAATTCCAAAGCACTCTTTGGTTCCATTTTGTCATAACACAGGACATGAATGCTAAGTGTCATCAAACATTTAGGAGAATCATCATGAGACAAGATTTTTTTTTTTTTTAAAGCTGTAACTTTTGGTTAAGCTTGAGCTATGACCTGCTGTAAAAGAACAGGAACAATGCCAGTACATGACTAGAACTGTACCTTTAACCAGGGGGAAAAAATAAAGCAGATCTGTGATTTAAAAGACAGGGAGAGCATCCTGGCAGAACAGAAAGCTCTGTATTTCATTCTGCTGCCCTTCGATGCATTTTTCTCCCTGGCACTTTCTTACAGTTCGTCATTCAGGATTTGTGTTCTGCTCTCATCTGTTGAAATAGCAGACAAGGATCCAAGAAAGCCTCGCCATCCTGTAGGGGCATTTGGATGTTCTGTATGTTCAAATTAGAGATGTTACCAAATTCTTTTCTTGCTGAGATTTGTGCTCCACTGGTGGTGAGGCGCAACAGGATTATGCATAAATGTGAACAAGGAGCTTATTATATAGTAGAGAAGCTAAATCTGATATGAAATGTATTGTAAAACATATCATGAAATTATACAGGTGTGTGTCGCTTAATGACTTTCTGACTACTGACAGATCGCATATAAGACAGTGGTCAAAGCATAACAAAAGGCTCTTAATGAGGCAATCAAGTCTCCAGTAGCCTGTGCAGCAAGTGTCTGTTTGCACAATAAAGAAGAGGTTCATAAGCCATTTTTGCCCCGTCCACAGGTGTACACATTTGGTTCCTGTTGTGTATACGCAAGGTTGGGCAGAAGTGGCTTAATAAGGCAGTCAGGTCTCTCAGTGTCTGCAGCCAAGTGTCTGTTGGTTCCCTGACCTACAATTCCTTTATCTAAATTCACTATCTCTGAACGTCTTAGGCCCAAATCCTAACCAACATTCCAGCACTGGCATAGCTGTGCCAATGCGATATATGCTGCATCCTGCAATTGGGTGGCACTCATGGAGGCCTCCTCAAAGTAAGAGAATAATTGTTTCCTTACCTCTGAGCTGCACTGCCCTTATGTCAGTGCTGGAAAGTGGGTTAGGATTGTGCCCTTAGGCATGTGGTAGAAATTGTTTTGTTTTTGTTATTTTATTTGGTTTAGTTGCTGGAAGCTTCAGTCATTGTTGTATTAATTTGTTAAAATTGTGTTTATTTCATCCCCAGATAATCTATTTCATTGGTTCCCTAGTGAATTCATAGGGAGAACCAACTCCACTTCCCCAACCTCTAACTTTGCTGCTTTCCAACCAATCAGCAAGTCACTTGCTGGCTTTCTAGAACCATGCACCACCCCTTCTAACTTTCTAAGCCATTCATCTATTGCAGCGTTTTTCAACATTTGTGTCCCACTGTACCGCTTCACACGGCCATCTATTGGAAGTATCACCAGAAGTAACTGGTGATGATGTCACCGCCAGTTGTTTCTAGATTGGGAGACCAAATGCAACATGACAAATGCCAATAAGAAGCTCAGGGCAGATGGGAGGGCTTTTTCTGAATGTGCAAAAAGTGCATGCTGGAACTCTGCCTGTTGAACCACCATTTGTTATGCTGCATTGCTGGTTTTGTTGCCAGGCAGTCAGGATCTGAGTTCTCACAAGTACCACCAATCACCACCTCATGTACCACCAGTGGTACGAGTACCACTGGTTGAGAAACACTGATCTATTGAATGGTGCAGATTCCTCTAGATAGCACTGTGCTTCACATGAGACTCTCTACATGGTGCAATGTGGAAGGGCTTTTTTCAGGTTCGTTCTTCATATAGGCAGATGCATTGATATAGTTTGCTTTCATAGCTGCCTGATATTCCATTGAATTTCATTACTGACAAAATTACCCTCATAAATGCATCCCACAATGCACAGGACAGAAGAATAAAGTATAAATTGTTTTATTGTGTAGTTGCGAAGCAGAAATTTAGAATGTCTAGACTGATTGAATTTCACTACTCTGTCATAGTTAGCATAGTGAAAGAGACAGTCAATTGCTGTATTACAGCAGAAAGTAAGGGCCTTTTCCATATTACCCAGCCTGAAACCCTTGTACACAACAAGGAATGGCAGCCAAACAGATACATAATTTCTAATGTAAATGTTACCATTACACTTTTCCCCATTGCTGCACATAGGTCACAGTTTCAGTGAATTATCACTAACATCTGATTCCTAGATAGTTGCACCCAGTGCAGAACTTATCCATATGTATTTTAACTTAAGATTGAGCTGCCATAGTGTGCATCAGTTTGTATTTATATACTTTGAATATCTTACCATCTGCCTTTTATTTGTAAGCCATTCTTTCAATGAGGAGAGATCTTTGGAGTTTTTCATGATTGGCTTGGGATCCAGAATAATTTGGTATATGCAGATATGACCACTTCATAGCTCATCCCAACCCCAGGCCACTTATGAATATTAAGTAGCCCCTGTCCCTTTACAGATCTTTGAGACTCAAAAGGTTTTGGAAAGTCTAAGATCTACGAAGTCATCTATATATTTGTTGATATCGTCAAAGAAGTCAAAAAAGTCAATGACAGCCCAATCCAATCCAGTGCTGGTACAGTGGGACCTCACGGTCCATTCTGTATCCAGCACTGGATTGGAGCATACTAAGGGTCTCCTCAGAGTAAGGGAACCCCAGCCTGCCCAATGGGGCTATCTGGATCTATGCCAGTCTGAGAAGCCCCATGTCAGGGAAAGAGGATTGGGAGGGGAATAGGATACGGTGGAGGTCTCTTCTGCCAATCCCACCCTCTCCCGGGGCTTATCCGCTCTCTTACACCATTTCCCGCCTCTCCCTGCGGGAGAGCTCTTACCTTCCTTGGCAGCTGTAGTTGAGGACTCAGCACTGACACTGCTTACTGTCTGGGTGCTGAAAAAACGCTTTATGGGGCTTTTTCAACACCTATTGCCAGCATAGCTGCTGCTGCATTGGGACTGCAAATGCATAGGACTGACCTATGAATTTTCTAGAAGTAATGCTGATATTTTTTTTTCTTTACCAAGCTCTGATCTTCTCTATGCTTAATAATTCTAGTTTGAATGCTTTCCACTAATGTACCTGTTCTAACAAATGCCTGTGCATGCACGTTTAGGGAGACTTAATTAAGCTTTCTGACAGCTGTGCGACACTAGAGCTCCTCTTTCTTTTCATTTGTGATGTATGCTCTCATGTAATATGATTAATAAATGCTGTTTAATAACTGCTGTATTCATTTTAAATTCCAGACTTTGTCTCCCTGGACCTTGGTGTGCCTTTCTCTTGAATTATATATTTGGGTCTGGCTCTTAAGTTGAAGGCAGTTTTGAATCTACTGTAATGTTAGTGCCTAGAATGTCATATACTCTTTAATCAATGACTGTGGAGTAGCATGATAATGATAAAAAGACAGTTGGCAAATTATTAAAGCTCAAACCATTTGTCACCCTCTTGGATTAGTTGAGAGGAATTAATCATGCCTAGTCCTGTTGTGAATTCTAATCAAGCTTTAGTCCAGGAAATGTCTTAATCAGAGCACCTATACTGAGGTCTGCAAATGTGGATCATTTGGAGGATATCGCACAGAACCCTATGTGTAGATAAAAGGTAGAATTGGAGTGAATGTATGAGGGCAAGGGAGACTTAAATATGCTTGCTCCCATCATGGATTTCAGCATGTATTAACTCATGCATCAGGTGTTAAACTTGTCTGCGGGGTTGTATTCACCTGGCATAATATTTACCTTGAATATATTAGTTCAATTTTGTTTTCTTCAATAAATGATGACATTGCTGGTTTAATTGCAAAATATTTGGGTGGTAGCTGATATTCAGATTTTGTCGATTATATTGTGTAGCATCAGTAGACTTATGCACTGGCGTCACTAGAGGGGTGCAGGCCACACTGGGTGACGCGCCAGGGGGTGACGCGCCCTGGAAGAGCACGCGCTAACATTGCAGGGTTAGGAGCTACCATGTCATGCTATACAATGTTGGATGCGGAATGGCCAGCAGAGTGCAATGCAAGAAACAGAATTAAAATAGCTCCTTCCGTTCAAATATTATGGCCAAAAAACCATGCATGGCAAGGAAAAAATGCATGGAGCCCGATGGAAAGTGAAAGTGAGCCGTATCGCGTGAGTAGGCGTGCTTGCCTTAGTCAGTTGGAAAGGGCAGGCTGAGAGGATTCCAACAACATCAGAATGGTTCCAATTGAATGAATGCAGCCCCCCAAAATCACCCAAGAAGCTCACCCCTCCCAGCTGCGAGCCTGAGCCCGAAAGGAAGCCACGTGGCTGCATTTACTCATGAGTACCTTAGTAGAGGCAGGCTGAGAGGCTCCAAGGATGTCAGAATGGTCCTCATCCAATGAGTGCAGCCCCCAAAAACACCAGAGAAGGAGGTTCCTCCCTCCCAGCTGCCTCCCTCTATGGAGCCCTATGGAAAGCAAAGCTGCTTCACAGTTGTGTTTACTCACGAGTAGGCAGGCGTGCTTTGGCTGGTGGTGAGGTCAGGCAAAGGGGAATGTGAGGACACCAGAAGGGTCCTGATTCAATGGAGCTGCTCCAGAAGGCAGCCTCCCCCCCAAAAAAAAGAACAAAAAAGAGGCTTGAATGGTAAGGGGAAAGTTTTCTATTTTGCACTTGTGTAGCCAGGTGGGTCTTTATCTTGATGTGCCTGAAATACAAGAACTTTAAACTGGGCACTGGGAGGGCTGAAGAGTTCACTGATTCTTTTTGGGGGGGTTGTCATTGCAGGCAGACTACAGAGTAAGCTCCATTGACCACTATGGAATTTACTTCAGAGTAGACATGCATAGGCTTGGGCTCACAGGCTGCAATCCTGCCCACACTTTCCTGAGAGTAAGCCCCATTGACCACAATAGGACTTACTTCAGAGTAGATTCACTTGGTGGAACAGGACTGGCTCCCTCTTGTTTAATTATTTTATTTTAATTATTTATAATTATTTATTTGAATTTACTTGATGATGTCACTTCTAGTCATGACATCACTTCCAATGGGTCCTGGACAGATTGCCATTCTAAAAAGTGGGTCCCAGTGCTAAAAGTTTGAGAACTGCTGCAATAAGGTGTTAGTAAGTTGACATGGGTGTGTGTGTGTGTGCGTGCGTGTGTGTGTGTGTGACTCTACAAGTTTTCAAAATCATTAAAATCGGAATTTGGAGGAATAAGACCATCATGTCATATATCAATCAATGCATACTTTAATGCAGAATGCAATGAAACAAACCACATTGAAATATCTGTGTTATAACAAAAGATACAGCCAAAAAACCGGTGGGGGCGGGGTGATGGTACATCACCATGCCCACCTGGGGTGTTGCCCCGCCCACTACATGAGGTGGCGCACAGGCCTCCCGCACCAGGTGACGCGAATCTTAGTGACGCCACTGGACTTATGAAAATCACTTAGAAAAATAATGCCATTTTTCCTGGTTGGTAGCTGTCCAGACTGGCAAGCTTAACATTAGCTTTGGAATAAAATAAGCATTGCATCAGAAGAACTGGGAGACAGGGATGCTCACTTGAAATCACTAGAAGTTTTGTTAGCTTATTTAAGGGGTTGGCAGCAAGGTTACTCTTCGACCAGTTCAGATTCTTCCCAATTCATGACAGTCTTTTGCAAGATGGAGGAAGAGAGAACTGGGTGTCTGTCCATCACAGCCTTACAGATCTGCTACAGCATCCAACAACATCTTTGAGATCATGTGTGCATTTTGCTGACCAAAATGCATTTGGCCCAATCCTATTCAATTTCCTAGTGATTAGTCAACAATCCTATTCAATTTCCCAGTGATTAGTCAACAATATTCTTGCTACCTGACAGATCTTTCCAGATCATAATGGGGGACAATGTAAGTAAGGTAAGAAGGCTAAACAACGGCCTCCCACAAGGCTCTGTAATGGCACCCACACTATTTAACCTGTACATCTTAGACTTGCCAGTAACAAGGGCATGTAAATTTGGATATGCCAATGACTTGGCTCTAGCAGTGCAGGGAAAAAACATGGAAGTGCTCGATGGCCTCCTCTCAGAAGACCTCAAGATCCTGGGAAAATATTTTGCTGACTGGAGGTTAATACCCAGTATCAGCAAAATGGTGACTACATGCTTCCACCTTAACAATAAATTAACTAATTCAGCCCTGAAGGTCTATCTAAATAACAACCTACTCCCTTACAATCCTCATACAAAATATCTTGGAGTAACTTTCGACCAGACTGTCTCTTATAAGTCACACTTCGAGAACATGTCTGCAAAAATCAATACCAAGAACAACATACTCCAGAAATTAATAGCAACAAGATGGGGAGCTTCAGCCACTACTCTCAGAACATCAGCATTAGGATTGATCTACTCCGCAGCAGAATACTGCGCTCCAGTATGGCTTAACAGCTGTCATACTAGCAAGATTGATGCCAGATTAAATGAAACCATGAGGATCATAAGCGACTGTATAAGCCCCACTCCTGTCTGTTGGCTCCCCTTTTTGAGCAGCATTGCACCATCAGCCCTACGGAGACAAAAGGCTTTAGTGAAAGAATACAGAAAAATCACCAACAATCCACTTCTACCAGCACGTGCTGATCTTCCTCATCTATTAATCGGTAGGCTCAAATCCAAGAAGCCTTCTCTGGCACTCGCCCAACGTCTGCACAACAATTTTAACATCAATGCCCAATGGAAAGCTAAATGGGCAGTCAGACGCCCAGAAATGAGTAGTTATATAGATGATCCTACACTTAAGGTGCCAGGTTTCGACTTACCTCACAAGCACTGGAAAACTTTGAACAGGATCTGTACCCTACATGGTGTTAGTAAGGACTCAATGTTTAAATGGGGGCTAGTATCTACCCCACGGTGTGATTGTGGGCTCTCCCGCCAAACCATATACCACATTGTGTCTGGCTGCAACCTGAGAGCATATACTGGCCCATGGTATTACTTTTTCAATGAAGGTAACTCTGTCCTTGAATGGCTGGACAAACCGGACATTGACATTTGATCTAGTCTAATTGATATATAAGTCCATGTATTATATGCCATAAGCTAAATAAAAATAAATAAATCCCAATGCTGGTGCAGTTGTACCAGTGGGGTGTGCCCTGCATCTGAGGTGGAGAGGCAGTCACCATACCTTAAGGTCTGGGAACATTTGTTCCCTTACTTTGGGCTGCATTGTGGCTACACCCACAATGTGGAAAACTGGATAGGAAAATTGGATAGGAAAATTGGAGCTGGAAAATTGGATAGGGTTGGGCCTCAGGTACTTGCTTTCTCTGTCCCAGAGCACACTCCAAAACAAGCTTCCCAGAGTAGCCCGAAAGATATTTTTCCCCAAATTCTTTTTAATTATGTTAGAACAGTTTTCCAATTCTTGTTTTATTAATAAGCAATTCTTTTTTGATTTATTTTATTTTACTTATTTGTATCCCACTAGAATTTTCCCAAGGCGATATGACCAAATTGTACAACCATCAATTAAGAGAGTAACAATTGAAGGAGATCAGCATCAAAATCCAGTTGAATCTAATTCCTAATTTAAGATCCAGCGATGACAATCGCTGAATCGGTCAACCTAAATCATTTTGATTTTTTTTATTGAGGGGGAGGGCAGAAGGATGGTTGCATATATATACTTTTCTAGGAACACTCTGACTACACATTTGCACTCTTGCTTGAGAGTAAGTGAGCATGTAAGTGAATACCATTAGAAATACCATTAGAAAGATATACTTCTGAGTTAAACATGTATAAGATTGTGCTGTCAGTGATCAGTAAGCAGTGTCAGTAAGCAGGGATCTGAACTCAAGTGATCTAAGAGATGGTGATACTACTGAACACAGCCTGGAAGTCCAGTCCAGTGGATAGAGTCATGCTCACTTACAATGACAGACTGGTATTATACTCCAAATATCCAGCATGAGTTCAATCTGGAAAGAAACATAAAACTCTCCCTACGTTCTGGCTTCCCCCTCATCCAACTAACTATGCAATGCTTACCTCCAAGTCCTCCCTCAAGTCTTTTACCCCACATCACTCTGATATCCTTCTGGTTGGGCAGCAGCAGCAGGAGAATTAATGCCTGGCATACTAAAATAGTTGGTGCTGGGTGCAACGAATGCTGGACATGGTAGTTTCCGAATCCCAGCACTAGTGGCCTATTTGGTTGCCCTGGAAAAAACCTGTAATTCACAGTACTTCTTGTTTGGCACACAGCTATTGGGGAAGACACAGAAGGATGTCTCTCCATTCCCTGGCTGACATTGCTGGAAGGTTAGTGGCTTATAGCCCAATCCTATCCAATTTTCCAGTGCCGGTGCTGCTGTACCTGTGGGGGAAAGCCCTGCTTCCTGTGTTGGGGGTGCAGTCCACAGAGGCCTTCTTACAGTTTGGGAACACTTGTTACCTTACCCTGGGACTGCACTGCACTTGTACTGGTGCTGGAAAGTTGGATAGGATTGGGTTGCAAGTGGTTAGACGCTTGTGGGTAAGCTGATATGTGAGGGAAAGCAGTGAGTCCCCAATAATATGTGGGATGCAATAGGATCTACAAAAGTATTGGAATGCAATTAGGGAGTTGGAGATGGGATTTTTTTTTCCCTGAACCTGAATGAAAGCCATTTATACATCACTAATGATCACTACAAGTGGCACCTATTTTCTTAACCAGGTTATACAGTTGGGCTATCATGAGAAAAAAGTTTATCTGCTTTCACAGAGCTAGTCACATCAATTTCTGTGATCATGCCAGCGTTGCATAAGGCTAGCCATAATTAGGGGAATAATATGAAGTTATTCTCACGTAATTGGTCTGTTCAAACTAGCATTTTTTTTTTCATTCCCCCCTTTTTTCCATATGGTAATATTGCCAAGTATATGACTACATAAATACTGTTAATAGTAATACATGGAGAAAATAAGTTCTGTGTGTTGTTTTTTTTAACCTTCCCCAACTCTTAACCGATACACTGTAGTTACTGGAACAAGCTGTATGCATGAGTGTATGTTATACTTTCTTTCATTTTATCATGCAGTAATGAGATTTAAAAGCAACAAAACTGTTACAAAGAACTGGCATCTTCTTCCTCCATAGGGGCTGGAAACAGCAGGAACTCTTATAGCAGTAGAAGTTGAGAAAAACGGACTAAGTTTTCTGCAATGCTAATTCAACATTTCAGTGACATTCTATGAATTCAGATGAACTCTTTCATCCCTTCTGGAGGAGACAAAAGGAATGTCTCCTGAATTGCATGCACACCATGCTTCCTTGGGTTGGAGTAGGTTGATTAACTTAATTCTCTGGAGCACCCTTCACTTTTGCATCAGAAATTACTCTTTCCTTGTTCAATCTGGCTGTGTCTTGCAGATAGAGTCTGGGATTTGAGAGGCGAGCACACTGTCAGACTTCAGAATAGCAACTGTGCATTTATTTTTTTAAAAAAATTTATTCCCATTGAGACAAATATCATTTCCTGTGTACTAAATTCTATGTCAGTAATTTGAAAGGTATAAGGGTGGCCCGCTCATGAGGCCAGGTAAGCATCTGTTTCAAGCAGCTGGCTGGGGAAGAGGACAAACTGGCAGGGGTGTCCCACTCTTGTCTGCAACCTCCCATGGCCGGCTGGCCGGCCGCTTGCTGTCACTGTACCCTCTTCTCATGAGATTTCCATAGAGAGCAAGCAAGTGGAAGATAGGAGTGTGACTTTCCTCCTCCAGCAGTGCAGCTGAAGATCATAGCTGTAGAGCTGGATGAGGAGATGATCACTGCTGTGATTCTGTGTTCAATCACAGTTATGTTCGTGAAAAGTCCCTCTACCACTTCTTTTCCTTCTTTGCTGTTTCTTCTAAACAGCCTGGGGAGGGGCGGATGATAAGAGCAGGGAGGTTGCACTCCCAGTATCCTCTCCTGTTTTGCTGCAGGAAAGGAGGAAGAGAAGTAGGTGGTAGCAGCATGCATACTGCCTGCCTCTCCACCACATGCAAGGAAAAGGTGGACAGTAGAATTTAGTGCCCTTCAGGCAATTGCTTAACTTGGTAAACCACATGCCAGGTTCAGTACCAAAATCTACAGATAAAAAGTTCTCAGGTATCATAGTCATTGTCAAGCAGAGTTAGATAGTACAAGTATATGCTGCACAGTGACATTCTGACCAATGACCGACTGCATATATGGCAGTGATGTCGCTGAACTCACTTCCTTACCTCCTTCTTTGCTGGCTAAATGCGTCGTTAAGTGATGCATATCTGTACTGGCTAGGTGAGCTAGTTCTTAGAAAGTCTGACCAGTATAAGGCCATTTATATGCTGAAAGCAAAAATCCTCTTCATTATATTTTCTTTCTCCATCCACTCCACCCCCCCCCCCGGTTGATTTCATCAGTGCTTCTTGAAATTCTCTGACTTACAATAAGGGAGCTTCATACATTGAAGCCAAAAACAATCCTCTTCAAAATATTTTGCATGTGCACTTTCTCTCTCTCTCTCTGACAATTTCATCAGTGTCCCTTGAAAAGGATTTCCAGAGTGGTAGCCTTGTTAGTCTGTTGCAGTGAAAACATCATTCTATCCATCACTAACTTCCTTGTCTTTGTGTGGATGTTTGTTTAAATGTGCAGGACAGGAGCGAATTAAGAAAGACTCCCCGTATGAACAGGAGGGCAAAGTGCAGTTTGTGATTGATGCTGTTTATGCCATGGCTCATGCACTCCATCAAATGAACAAGGACCTGTGTGTCGATTATGCTGGTGTCTGTCCCGAGATGGAGCATGCAGGGGGCAAGAAGTTGCTGAAGTACATCCGTAACGTTAACTTCAATGGTGAGTGCATAATCATTGACCACCCCCAAGATTTGGTTTGAGTGAATGATCTCAATAACTACCGTACTCTTCTCCAGTCTTGAGATACCTTCTATGAGAAATGGATGTTAGTGTTGTGAAGGGAACTTACTTCCAAGTAACTGTGATTAGGATTTCCACAAGTGTGGACTGCTTTGTTGAAACAAATGTATAGGATGTGTAACTGGAAACAACCAGCCAGTGGATATTTTTCTCTCATAATATTCCTGTTGCTATAAAGATTTTTTTCTACCAGGGATCTTCTCAGTATGGTAAAATGTCATAAATAACCAGATTTTCTCATTGTCCCATGTGTTTTGTTTTTGTTTTTTCAGTCATAGACTTAAGTCTATGACATTATAGATGTTATGGACCAGAATCTGGTTTAGAAAAATGGATTGGGGCAATCTGTTACAAATATTGACATAAGAACAGCCCCACTGGATCAGGCCATCAGGCCCACTGGATCAGGCCCATGTAATCCAGATTGCTGTATCTCACAGTAGCCCACCAAATGCCTCAGGGAACACACAAGACAACAAGAGACCTGCATCCTGGTGCCCTCCCTTGCATCTGACATTCTGACATAGCCCATTTCTAAAATCAGGAGGTTGCACATACCCATTATGGCTTGTAACCCGTAATGGATTTTTCCTCCAGAAACTTGTCCAATCCCCTTTTAAAGGCATCTAGGCCAGATGCTGTCACCACATGCTGTGGCAAGGAGTTCCACAGACCAACTACACACCGAGTAAAGAAATATTTTCTTTTGTCTGTTCTAACACTCCCAACACTCAATTTTAGTGGATATCCCCTGGTTCTGGTGTTGTGTGAGAGCATCTCTCTATCCACTCTGTCCATCCCCTGCATAATTTTGTATGTCTCAATCATGTCCCCCCTCAGGCGTCTCTTTTCCAGGCTGAAGAGGCCCAAATGCTGCAGCCTTTCCTCATAAGGAAGGTGTCCCAGACCAGTAATCATTTTAGTTGCTCTCTTTTGCACCTTTTCCATTTCCACTATGTCCTTTTTGAGATGTGGTGACCAGAACTGGACACAATACTCCAGGTGTGGCCTTACCATCGATTTGTACAACGGCATTATAATATTAGCTGTTTTGTTCTCAGAACCTTCTCTAATTATCCCAAGCATAGAATTGGCCTTCTTTAATGCCGCTGCACATTTGGCTGACACTTTCATTGAGCTGTCCACCACCACCCTCTCCACCCAAGATCCCTCTCCTGATCTGTCACAGACAGCTCAGAACCCATTAGCCTATATGTGAAGTTTTGATTTTTTGCCTCAATGTGCATGACTTTACACTTACTTACATTGAAACGCATCTGCCATTTTGCTACCCATTCTGCCAGTTTGGAGAGATCCTTCTGGTCCTCACAATCACTTCTGGTCTTCACCACTCGGAAAAGTTTGGTGTTGTCTGCAAACTTAGCCACCTCACTGCTCACCCCTGTCTCCAGGTCATTTATGAACAGGTTGAAGAGCACTGGTCCCAGAACAGATCCTTGGGCACACCGCTTTTCACCTCTCTCCATTGTGAAAATTGCCCATTGACACCCACTCTCTGTTTCCTGGTCTTCAACCAGGTCTCAATCCATGAGAGGATCTGCCCTCTAATTCCCTGACTGTGGAGTTTTTTCAGTAGCCTTTTGTGAGGGACCGTGTCAAACGCCTTCTGAAAGTCCAGATATGTCCACGGGTTCTCCCGCATCCACATGCCTGTTGACCTTTTCAAAGAATTCTAAAAGGTTTGTGAGGCAAGACTTACCCTTACAGAAGCCATGCTGATTCTCCCTCAGCAAGGCTTGCTCATCTGTGTGTTTTGAGATTCTATCTTTGATGATGCATTTCACCATCTTACCTGGATTACATGTTAGGCTGACCAGCCTATAGTTTCCCTGGTCCCCTTCCCTTCCCTCCTTCTGTGAAGCAGAAGGCATTGTGGACAAACTTGTGTACTCGTATTGATAGGAGCTTTACAGGTGAAAGTCTGCCAGAGGTTTTCTCTTAAAAACAAACAAATAAGCGAAGTCTGTCTGAGAACTCGAAGAATTCTTGCTAGCCAAAGTCAATAACTGTGAGCTAGACCAGGGATGTCAAACTCATTTCATACAGCAGGCTGGATAGGAATTCATGGTGCCTGCTGCAGGCCAGTTTTTGTACATCATATTTGTACAATTGTACATATTTGTACATCATATTTGTACTATTTGTACATATATGTACATATTTGTACAATGGCTAGCAGAGTGGGTAAGCACACAAGAAGCCTGCAAGAAGCTTCCTCTTAGCATTCTCCTAGTCTACCTCTTCTAGCTTCTAGCTTTTTAGTCTTCTTAGTTATCTTTAGGCAACAGAAAAAAAAAGGAAAAGGAAGGTATTCTCTAGCAGGTTCCCCCCCCCCCAATTAATCAGGAAAGTGTGGTGCAGAAAGAGTGGGTTAAAGTGACGTCCTTAGAAACACATCCACTATATGGCCATCAACTTCCACAGTTGAGATTAAGGTCAAGGAATAGCTTCTTTTGGACTGCACCCCCCCCCCCAACAACCAGTCATCACAGACTGCTCTGGAATTATGGAAAACGAGTAAGGAGCTGCCGAGTGAATGGGCACAAACATATGCCTGCCCACCGCCTGGCTAAGAACAACCGTGGCCTGTATGGAGACCTTTAAACAGATTGCATGCTGGGGTAGGAAGATTAAAGAACAATTTGAGAAAATGGGGTTTTCCCATAGAAGATATCTTGTGTGAATGTGGAGAAGAACAAACCACCTCACATGCAATGCAGTGTATACAGTACCCTTCATTATGTATGGAGGAAGATCTTACGTTGGCAAGGGGGAATGCTGTTGAAGTGACCTGATATTGGGCAAATGATATATAGTTTTAATCTTTTTTCTGTATATTGTTATTTTATATTTTATTGTTGTTTATATTGCCTGGGCAGTGGAGGGAGGAGCGAGTGGGGAGGGTACAGCCTCCACTCAGTGAACAGCTGGAAGGGAAGGCTGCAGAAGGACAAGGAGAAGGAGTGGAACACCTGTGGGGCCAGCTGCTGGACTCCACTGCCTTTTCTCCTCTTCCTCCTCCTCCTCCCCACGTCTTCAGGCACATCAGCCAAAGGGCTCTTTGCTCGTGGCTGTTCACTAATGGAACAAGACAGTGGATCAGGAGGCTGTACGACTGTTTGCTGTGGCCCTTGTTGCTGAGCGGCTCATCATTTTTGGATCCCAGCTCTATACCATCTCCTTTTATGCAGTGCTGTGCTGTTTAATGATTGGACATCTGGGAGGGCTTAGGAGGCATTGTGTCAGCATTAGGGTTTGTGTGAGACTGAATGCAGGATTGTGAATGGGTGGTTGAGGAGGTGTCATGTGAGCGAGTTTTGGTTGTGATTCAGGAGTGTTAACCTTTGGTCTTGGATTAAGGAACTCAAGGGGAAGCTGGTATCCTCTGTCTTGGTGAGAGGGGGACAGGGAGAAGGTGGAAACCTCCAACTCCGTGAGAGGGAGACCGAGGAGAAGGTGGGGACCTCTGGCTCCGTGAGAGGGAGACAGAGGAGAAGGTGGGGACCTCTGGCTCCGTGAGAGGGAGACAGGGGAGAAGGTGGGGACCTCTGGCTCTGTGAAAAGGGGACAGGGGGCGAGAGAGTTCAGTGAGAGGGGGTGTTGTATGTAGTAATAATTTAATAGTGAAGTGAGAGTGACTGAATGCCGAGTGGACTGTGTGGTCGAGGTTGTGTGGTTTATGGGTCAATCCTGCTGAAGGGTAATGTATTTGACATCTCAAGGGAGTTGAGGGGTTGGATTGCAGCCACCATTAATAGAGTGGCAGGTTACGGAAGATATGGCAATGAAGGTCAGGCCATTCCAGGAGAACGATGGTCAGTCATAGACAGTCTGTCCCTCTTTCTGGTCATTCCTCCATCCCTTGGACCCTTGGCACTCTAGGCAATGATCCCCTGAGTCTGCAACTGCTTCTTTTGAATGCCAGGTCAGTAAATAACAAGGCCTGCCTCATCCAGGATTTAAGGGTGCTGACCTGGCATGCACCTTGGAGACCTGGCGGGATGAGATGGGAGGTGTAGGCCTATCCCAGCTCTGTCCCCCAGGTTTCCAGGTACTGCAGCAGCCACGACTTACAGGGATGGGAAGGTGGGGTTGCGATGGTCTATCGTGATACCATCCATCTTACTAAGTACCCTGTCCAGTGGTCCACAGGGTTTGAGTGCCTTCGTGTCATGTGGGAGGGGCGAGACAGAATAGGGATTCTGTTGGTGTACTGCTCGCTGTGCTGCCCAGCAGTCCCCCTGCCTGAGCTGACTGGAGTGATCTCGAGCGTGGTGTTGGAGTGCCCTTGCCTATTAGTGCTGGGGGACTTAAACATCCATGCCGAGGCTCCCAGGATGGCTGAGGCTCAGGACTTTATGGCCACCATAGCAACCATGGGTCTGTCTCAGAGAATATCTGTCCCAACACATGATGCGGGGCACATGCTGGACCTGGTGTTTACTGCTGGGCAGGTTGATGGTGATATGGTTGTGGAGAAGATTAAGATCACTCCTTTGTCATTGGCAGTTCATTTCCTGGTGGAATTTAGACTTACTGAAGCCTCTTGCCTTTGCAGCAGCAGGGGGCCGCATTGTTTGGTCTGCCCCCAGAGGTTGATGGATCCAGATGGATTCCTGAGGGCTCTGGGGGACTTTCCTGTTACCAGAGCTGGCGACTCGCCTGCCGTCCTAGTTGATCTCTGGAAAGGGGAGATGACCAGAGCCCCAGATGAGATCGCTCCTGAACGGCCTCTGCCCAACCGCAGAGTAAGAACAGCTCCTTGGTTTTCTGAGGACCTGTGAACAATGAAGTGGCAGGGCAGATGTCTAGAGTGCGGTGGCAAAAGACTTGTACTGAGTCTGACCGCATAGAGGCCAGTGTCCATCTCAGAGCCTATTCTAGGGTGGCAGCAGCAGCTAAAAGATCATACTTTTCTGCCGCCATCACATCCACGGAGAACCGTCCAGCTGAGCTCTTCCGTGTGGTTCGTGATCTACTTCATCTCGCTCCCCCTACTGATGGGGAGGAGCACATGGAGGCTCGCTATGACGAGTTCACTAAGCACTTCGCAGACAAAGTCGATCAGATCCAGCATGACTTAGATGCCACATTAGCAGTATCTAGTGATGTCCCTGGGGCATCTGTCTATCCTATCTTGTGGGATTCTTTCCAGCTTCTAGAACCTGAGGATGTGGACAGGATTCTCTGGAGTGTGAGACCATCTTTTTGCCTGCTCGACCCTTGTCCTTTAAGGCTAATTAGATCTGCCGGGGGGGGGACGGGGACTGGCTGAATGGACAGGGAGGTTGGTGAATTCTTCTTTGAGGGAGGGAGTACTGCCACTGACCTTGAAGCAGGCGGTGGTTAACCCCCTCCTGAAGATGCCCTCCCTGGATCTTACTAACTTGAACAACTTCCAGCTAGTCTCTAATATTCCATTTCTGGGCAAGGTGATTGAGTGGGCGGTGGCATCCCAGCTCCAGAGGGTCTTAGATGAAGCTGATTATCTGGATACTTTTCAGTATCCAGATAATCCAGTATCTGGCTTCAGGCCGGGGTTTGGGACAAAGACTGCCTTTGTGGATGACCTGCGCTGGGGAACAGACGGGGAGTGTGTTCCAGTTAGTCCTGCAGGACCTCTCAGCGGCCTTCAACGCCATCAACCATGGTGTCCTTCTGGGTCGGTTGGCTGAGTTGGGGCTTGCAGGCACTGTCCTGCAGCAGTTCCGCTCCTTCCTGGCTGACAGATCCCAGAAGGTGATGCTGGGAGATGCTTGTTCGGCATCCTGGCCTCTTAGGTGTGGGGTGCCGCAAGGCTCCATTATGTCCCCCATGCTGTTTAACATCTACATGAAGCCACTGGGAGAGGTCATCCGGAGGTTTGGGGTAGGGTGCCATCAATATGCTCCTGGATTCCCAGGTGGTAGCTGTGACCAGGGGAGCCTTTGCTCAGCTTCGGCTGATTCACCAGCTGCGACCATACCTGAGTCATTCAGACCTTGCCACAGTGATCCATGCCCTAGTGACATCCAGATTGGACTACTGCAACACACTCTACAGGGGGCTGCCTCTGAAGATGGTCGCTCTGAAGATCGCATCACTAAGGGGGGCGAGGGGGGTGCTTTCCAATTACTTTTTACAATACAGGGCTTCAGCAGGCTGCAGGAGGTGCGGTGAGCCCTGCGCAGGCCTCCGCACGCTCCCCGACGCTTGGAACCTGCAATCAAAGCGAGTGCAAAGCACTTTCATTTTGCAGGATGTGCCTGCTTTGATTGCAGGTTCCAAGTGTTGGGGAGCACTGCGGAGGCCTGCGCAGGGCTCACCACACCTCCTGCAGCCTGCTGAATCCCTGCATTGTAAAAGGTAAGTGCAAAGCACCCCCCTCGCTCCCCCTTAGCAACACGATCCTGCCCTAGCCCCTCCCCTGCAAGAACTTACTGAGGGAGAAATGCTCCCTCAAAGTTTGAGAACCACTGCAGTAAACCATGCAAGTAGTTTTTGGTGTGCAAGAAGGTGAATATGTAATGAATGAGTTAGGAATAGGCGATTGATGGAGCAATCTCACAACCACTTCACTATGTAACTGCCTGCACACTTAAATTCAGCTGATATCATCAGGTGAATTACCTTGGAATTACTTAACCATGATGGGAAAAAGTGCTGGGTTATTGGTTCAACACAGACTACTTGATGTTTGAATACCGTGGGCTCGCTGTCTCCGTGGACTTTGCATCCATGGATTTAACCAACTGCAGGTCACAGATATTTTAAAAATTCCTCTCACTCCCTCCTTCCTTTTTCCTGGCTGCCAGCACTGCCCTCTGAAGCTCACTATATGCGACTGCAGGCTCTGGCTCACCATGCTTCCCTATCTGTCTCTTGCAGCACTTCACCCAGAAGTTCCCTCTAGCCCAGAAATGCTTCAGCACAGAAGCAGCCAATCAGCCCATCACTCAGGAAGGCCACCTCTGGGTCTTTAAGCCCACCATTTTAAAATTCTATGTAATTTTATAGGGAATTGAGCATCCTCTTTTTTTGTATCCGCGGGGAGTCCCAGAATACCCGGTGGATACCAGGGGCCCGCTGCGTTAAGATTTATTTATGTTTGAATGTATTTTTGAACTGACTGCTGTATAATTATGCTGTTTCCTCTGTGTATTAAGTGCACAGGTTTGCAACTGTAAGAGATTGATTTGAAATTATTTTCAGCCCCACTGATCTGTGTATGTTTAGTTATAAAAATTAGCAAAGTTGAAGCTTTCCACAGCACCTCTCTTAACTAAATGTTACAGACCTTAGCATGCCAAGTTCGTGCCTTCAAAACCTGTACAACTTATTTGCTGACATAAAATCAGAGCTGGGACCGAGTATGAAATGGAGAAGATCAGATACTAGATTCCTACTCTCCCTTCCTCTTCCAATTTGGACCTGACCCAGATTTTTCTGGAGCCTGGAATTCATTCTAATTGAATCTATTCCGTCAACAAGAGCTTTGATGTGATTCCCTCCCCCCCTCCCAATCATTGTCTGCTTCCTTGTGTCACTGGAGCAGCGGACAGGTCTCAACCTTAGCACTATTGTAGGAGGTTCCAGTGTCAATATACTGTATGTTGCTGTGAGTCACTGATGCTAAGAATTCTGGGAAACATAACCCTTATGGTTTTTCGCATTTACGAATTCTGCTATTCCTGCTCGCAGCTGTGTTCACATACACTACACATAGACTAGGAAACATACCACAGTACTCAATCACTAGGATGATTTTGATAAGTGGGGAGGCCTCACTTCAGAGTTCTGTAGTAGGCCCAGCTTTGGGTCTCAGTCATGTTTGTAAATATCTGGAAGACACCTGAACATGCAATTTGTGCCCCTTAAACTATTTGCAGTGGAACCTGGGCTGGCCCACCCATTGGTAAGACATATGTCCCACTGAAATTAATGGGCTTAATTTAATTAATTAATTAGTCAGAACTAACACTTCTCATTGATTTCAATGGTGCTTAGTCATGACTAATTTTCTATTGGTAGTCCAGTAAAGTTGTTGCTACAAGAGAAGCACACTGCTCTTTTTAATCACTATGCCTGAAGGTCTCTTGTTCTCTAGGGCTCTCATAGTAGATATCTATGAATAGCCTGCCAGATCTGTGGAGCGGCTAAATAAAATTCATTTCATCTAGCCACCAACAAAGAAAGGACCCCAAGTTTGACCTTTTGATTCTTCTGTTTTTCTTCTTTTCAGAGAAGGGATTGGAATTAAAGAGTTTAAGGGAAGAAGACCACAAATTAGGAACAGTTTCTTCCAGTTTTCTATGTTGTTTTTCATCCTTTAACTGCACTGATTACTGGAATAAGAACATATTCTGGAGGAGGAAGCTATTTCTGTATGCTAGTCAAGACTCACTAGACCGGGGCCAACTATTGACAGCAGTATCACTCTGAAGCAGATGGAATGTTTTCTGGAGGGGAAAAAAAACCTTTAGAAGTTCCATTCACAGAGCTAGTTTTCACAGAAGAATTCTCTTGTGTGGCAGAAGGGAGCAATCCATGCATCCTGCCACGTGTGAGACTAGAATGGAAGCAAGATTGTTATAGATTTCTTTAAATTTCCCCTTCAGCCAGGAAGCTTTGGGGGGTCAGGAGAAACTGCACGACCATTCCAATTGAAAAAAGAACAAAAGAATAAAGCTATGCTTGTGTGTATGTGTCCATTTAAAATCCTTTGGTGGTGGGTCTTGTAGTCCTCATTGTAAAACCCTTTAGCTGCCCTAACAAAATAAGTATCGTTAAGTTTTGGCCTTCTCTTTCTTTTTGCTTCACTCTCTCCTTCAGGCAGTGCTGGCACTCCAGTGATGTTTAACAAGAATGGTGATGCTCCAGGACGTTATGACATTTTTCAGTACCAATCAACAAACACCAGCACTCCAGGCTACCGTTTGATTGGCCAGTGGACCGATGATCTGCAGCTCCATGTGAGTTCATTTTGCTCTGTACTTTGCTGCATTCACAGTTGTATGCTAATGAGGTCTGTTATGGCTGAACTGATACGTACTACTGCTATAAACTCCTTTTCTTTATTTTGCATAGCGTACCCTGTCAGTCAGGAGACAAGGGCCTCAATTATAAAAAATCCCTGTTGGAAGCTGCATGTGCATTAAATGTTAATTTAATTTAATTGAGTGCTTCCTGGGACATTTGGTGGGCCACTGTGAGATACAGGAAGCTGAACTAGATGGCCCTATAGCCTGATCCAGTGGGGCAGTTCTTATGTTCTAAAACAGTTTAGTGAAATGATGCTAACTGATAATGGGACTTAGACCCCAATCCTGAGCTCAGTGTACTGGCTTATCACCGGTGTGCATCATCGCAAACATGCCATATACCACATTTGCGAGGGTTAGCACCAGAGGTGGCCCAGCACAAACCTGCGCTGGGACAGTGCTGGTGGGAGGCCAGAGGTTTGCTGCCCTGCAGTCACTCGGACTGCCGGGTGATGGAGGGTTGAGTGGGGATGTGGGGGAGGCAGGGAGGAGGTGTTCCGGGGTGGGGAGAGGTGAGAAGAGGGTAAGAAGGAGGTGCAGCTGGGGGAGTGAGCGGGGTGAGAGGAGGGTGGGACCAGTGGAGCTGAGCTGCACTGGATCCTGTGCCCTAGGTTGGTCCGCGTGACCTGACACGGGACTCTCTGATTCTATGTTGGCTCAAGAGCTGCTGCAGAATTGAGTAGCCTTAAGAATGGCTCCCTCTCTTGAGACCTTTCGGCAAGGCCTGAAGACCCTTCTGTTTAAACAGGCCTTCTGAGTTCTTGGCCTTTTAACATCTTTTTAACATCTTTTAATATTTTTTACAGGCCTGATTCTTTTATGACTTGCTGCTGCTCTATGCTCTTTTTACCTATTTCTTTTTACTCTGACTGCTGTTTTTTATGATGTGTTAATGTTTTTATTTGTTTTTAAATTGTTTTTAATATGTTGTAAGCCGCCTTGAGTCCCTTCGGGGAGAAAGGCGGGGTAAAAATAAAGTTGTTGTTGTTATTATTACTATTATTATTATTATTATTATTATTATTATTATTATTATTATTATTACTATTAGCCCCACTGCAGGGCTACTTCCATTTCCCAGGGGAAGGGGATGAAAGTCCCCTTCCCCAGAGGAGTGACCATGGGCTGCCCAGTTGCACATTGGATGCTGCGGTAGCCATTTTGGTGCTGCAGCAGTCCCACGCTCCAGGAAGTTCAGGATTGGGCTATTGGGGGAGGAACAGCACCATTCCTAAGTGTCCACCCACCCCAGGGCCATCCCTTTAAATGCCACCCCCTGACCTGGAAATAATTGTGGTGACATGCTGATGTCACTGCAATTACTTTTTGTACACTCTGAACAGTTGCACAACGCTTGGGGCACCCGCCTGCTCTTTCGCGGGCTGGTGTGTGCTGGCTGGTGTGGTGCTATGGCATGGTGATTGATTAATTGGGCCCAGGAGGGGAAGAGTATTGGTGGCACTGGTGCATGCCATATCCTAACCCCTTTCTGAGCCTGATTCACCTCCACAATTCAACTCCGGCTTGCGCCAGTGATATCACAGGTCCAAGTTGACCCATAGCAGTTGCTGGAGTTCATCCCCAGGGCAAGGGGACAAATGTTCCCTTAATGCATGGAGACCCTAGCAGCCAAAAATCCCCTGTGGGATACAGCAGGAGCTGCACTGGTGCCACTGCATCACCACACTAAAATTTAGGTATGAATAGGCTGTTAGCTGGTGATATATCTGAAATACATTGATCAGTATCTAGTTACAAAATATTATGATGAAATGTTGTCCTTTCATTCCTCTGGATAGCATGATGCTTTCAGATTAAGGAAAAATTGCTTCTTCTTTCTTCATAATATGTTTGAAGCAACATAGGGTTGCTTTCTAATACACACTAATCATTTAACACTCTCTTACAGCCCTTCTGATTATCCCATATGCTAAATTGAAGATGGTTTGTTCCCTGTTGCCTCCCTGACTAATCCTAGTATCAGAAACCTCTCCAGCTGTTTACTCATTTGCAGACCACATCATGATTGCCAAATTGTACAAATCACACATCTAACATAATTAGATGATAACACTGTTTAAGGTAGTAATATTATTGTCTGAAATTTAATCCGAATTTCACTGAGCTGATGCTGTGAAGAATCTGGAGCGTTATGTAAGGCAATATTGAGAGGGCGGGAGAAAGAGAGAATATAGTGGTGATGTGTGACAGCAAATCATCCCAGTTTTGGGTTTTGTTTTTTCTTATGCAGTTAACTGTGTCTGCAAGAGAACGTTGTCTTAGAGTAGGCAGGGTTCTGCAGAATTATTCTGCCAATATGTCGCTTTAGTTGTCAGATTGAAATTCTAGGCAGGTCATTGTGTTGAGATGTACATGTTTCTTAATATAGAACTGCGCATGTTGAGAAATGACTCTCTTGAGCTGCTTGCTATCCCAGGCGGAATTTGGCTGAGGTGAGAATACAGAGCAAATGGATGTGGGAGAGAATGTTGGTACATGTGCAAATGAATGAGATGAATCAAGTATTCTGTGCATTGCAAGGAAGGTACTTCAGAGTTTAATGACTGACTTGATGTTCATTTTGTTATAAGGGACAAGTTACTGAAGATTTGTTTTACCTAAGAATTAAATCCCTCTCTTTTTGGACTGAGGAAACTTGGCCAAATTATTGGTGGCTATGTGTTTCACTACAAACCAGACCGGATATTTACTAGAGGGAATTTAAATTCAATTACATGGTTATTTTAGGCATATGTTATCAATAACACATCGATGTGTGTTATTTCCAATTTTTATCAATTATGTGAGTTGTGCCTTCTTGACCTTTGCAAATTTTCTTTGAAGAATGCTGTTATTTTGCAGTGGACTTGGCAGATGTCATCAATCATTTTATTGTTATAATAATGCCCCTTGCAATACTGCCCCTTGCATTATTTTATTTGCAGAGATCATGTCACTGAAGATATGGTACCTTATTTGTTTAATTGCCTTATATCTGAAGATCACAGGCAGAGTTTATCTCTCGGTTCTTGGGAGATTGAGACAATTGATAGTCGCCACAATCCTATCCACATGTAACTGGGAGTAAGCTCCATTGACTCTAATGTGACTTACTTCTGAGTAGACATGCATAGGATTGGGCTCTAAATCTGCAGAAATTTGGCTTACTAGTACTGACAGAAAAACCAACTAGAAGTAGTGAATGTTGCTTTGGAAGCTCTGAAGTACTGTTGGCATTTTTTCAGTGTCTATTTATTACACAATAAATTTGATTTTTGATACCTTATCTTTGTCTATATTTAAATTTTGACCATTGTTTTACCATATTTTAAATATCATTTGTTATGATACATTTTTGATATCCTTTGTTGGGATGCTTTATTATTATGGCCCCCACAAAATTAAAGATAACTGACCCATCACTGATGAAAGCAAAGGCCATATTTGAATACTTTCTTTTTCATTCCTTATAACAGTGGTTCACAAACTGGTGGGTCGTGAGAAGCTTCCACCTTTTCATAGGGGAAGGAGAAGCATGAAAGCAGGCATCCTTCCAACTTTATAATATATAACATGGCAGTATCCATGGACAATGAATATGTTTCTTCTCCCTTATAAAGAAGGCAAAAGTTTGGATGACTAGTCTATGGTACTGCAAGGATTCCAGATTTCAAGTATTCAGATCAGTGATTCTAATGCAGATGTGCCACGAAGGTGGGATCTTGCTTCAGCTTGGCCAGAGATTGAAGATGATCACTCAGCAGGAAGAACAGAATTTAACACTGAATTGTTTTCTTTGAACCTAGAGCTTGCTTTCCTTAACTAAGGCTACAGTTCTATACACACTTACCTGGGAGTAAGTCCAATTACCCCTGCTAATTGGGTAAGAGGCACTTTTTCTAGTGGGTGCTCCTTTTTTAGCAGGGGGAGAGTAACTGGCCCACTTCACGCCAGCACTGTCTGTTCTAGTGGCTGTCTGCTGGTATTCATTTGCATCTTTTTAGATTGTGAGCCCTTTTGGGACAGGGAGCCATTTAGTTATTTGATTTTTCTCTGTAAACCACTTTGTGAACTTTTAGTTGAAAAGCGGTATATAAATACTGTTAATAATTGAATTCAGCAGAGCTTACTTCTGATAGATATAAGATTATACGGTGACAATGTAGAATAAACAGCCTCAGCACTTCTCCAAGCATCCAAAGCTAACCCTCAGTACCTATTAGCCTCCAGCTGAAAAGTAAGCAGCTTGAAATTATCCAAAGAAACTAGCATGCCAAGCTCTAAGCTACCACACTGGCTCCTGCAATCCTTGCTGATTTTGAAGGACTTGGCTGCTCATTACGGCTGCTGTGCTATTTAGGTGCTCAGTAGAATTTGGACTTTCATCAGTGCAGTTTCCGTTACATTTGGGAGCTGTTCCAGGAACTGGTTAGCCTTACTGGAACCTAGATATGTACCACATGTTGTTAGACCAGATCCAAGGCTTTAGTTCATCTTGTATTGGCTTCAAGTTTGCAGATCTATTTATTTCATTATGTTGTGATAAGACAGTCCAACATCTTCTGCCTTCCCCATTAATGTGGGCTTCTTTTTATATTAATATCTTGCTTTTCAGTTGACAATACATCTATTGCCCCTTTTTAATTCTTGTTAGGCTTAGGTTAATTAAAATGTGAATAATGGTGACAGAGGAGGTCTCCAGGCAAACCTTACTGGAATATAGTTGTCTGATATTTCCCTTCCCCCCCCCCCCCACTAATAAAGTCTGATTTCCTTATTTTCTGATATGGAAAAGTTTTC
This sequence comes from Tiliqua scincoides, assembly GCF_035046505.1. Taxonomy (NCBI): domain Eukaryota; kingdom Metazoa; phylum Chordata; class Lepidosauria; order Squamata; family Scincidae; genus Tiliqua; species Tiliqua scincoides. The sequence goes on along the minus strand of NC_089822.1, from coordinate 229,328,472 downwards.
ATATTTCTACCACTTACAGCCTTATGATTTTTAAAATATATATGACATGATAGGTGCATAGTCATAGCCATCCATGGTTGGGAAATATCAGATGTAGAATTTTAGTTTTAATTAGATAAGACAGTGTTTCTCAAACTGTGGGTTGGGACCCACTAGGTGGGTCATGAACCAATTTCAGATGGGTCCCCATTCATTTCAATATTTTATTTTTAATATATTAGACATGATGCTACCATGGAATGTGACTGCATTTGGGGAAATGTTACAGACCTGTATTTTAACAAGCCACTCTGTATATTCTTTTAACAATGATAGTAAATGGGGCTGAATCCTGGGTAAGACTGCAGCCTAAGATTGTTAAAAAATTTTCCTGCTTGATGATGTCACTTCTGGTCATGACATCACTTCCAGCGGGTCCTGACAGATTCTCATTCTAAAAAGTGGGTCCCGGTTCTAAATGTGTCAGAACCACTGAGATAAGATAATTAAGATTTTTGTTTGTTTGTGCTCACATTTCTACTTTCAACCTGTTCTTTTTCACATTTTTATTTTTACATTTCCCCCAGGTTGTTTCCTTTGCAGCAATAGTATTCCCATTATAATCCAATTACTTCTTACAGCTCAATATTAAGCCTGGAAAAGGTGCTTCCTGGCATGACACTATTGATCCACTTTTTCTGTGTTCTTTTAGGATAACCAAGCAGGTTGAGAAAGAGTGAAATGAATCCTTTTCAACTGTTTTCTTTATTTGTAAGGTTTCTAAGCATGCCTAATAGATAAATTCCAGAAGAGTAGCCATTTTGCAAATGTGATATTGTTTCAGACTGTGTTTATTCCTCCACTGCCCATCAACCTCCATGTATAGGCCCTCTAACTTCTTTATTCTGTTGATACATCTGATGAAGTAGGCCAGCAGTTCTCAAACCGAACAGTTTGACCCAATTTTTGGTGGTTCACAAAACCAACAGGGCAGATTGGACCTTGTGCATGCAGGGTTAAAAGTTTTATTGCTGATTGGATTTTACAGGCCTTGCTCGATTCATAAAAGAACAGAACTTTTATGAAGAGGTGGCTGCTGCTGGTTTGTGTTTGATTTGTGATGTGGGCACAAAACGAGTAAATAAATTACGATAGGGGAATTGCTTGATCAAAGTATCAGTAGCAAATCAGCTACATAAAGATCACACAATATCAGTCCAAATGGTACTTACAGCCTAACTAATGAAGTAAAGAATTTAGCTTGATTAGAACATAATTTATGAGTTGGGAAATATTTCTACAGATGTTGATACATCATTGCCTGAATCAAGAGATTGTTCCAATCAAGGAAAAAAAATCTGACAGTTCAGCATGAATGCGGGCTGTGGAATGAAACTGCCAATTGGTGTGTGTATGTGGTATGTCTTCCTCATTTCCTTTTCCATTCACACTCAGTGTGTTGCATTTTCTTTTTGCAGTGTGTTTTTAACTTCTGTAAGATCATCTCATGGGAAGGACATTTTCTGCAATCTGTTGGCATATATATACAGCTTTGGATTGTGTTCTTTGTCTAACGTATTATTACATGGCTTTGAATAGGTGCTGCATTCTTTTGAGATTATGCTGTTTATTGCACTTTATTGTTCAATGGCAGGGGAATAAACTTTTTTTTCAGTAGTCAGGATTCTCACACATTGATGCCTCAGATCACAAAACAAATTAGCATGACTGATGGTTTGATTGTCTATGTTTTTTTTGGTTTTGTTGTTGTTTTTCCCCTGAGAAAGTAGAATAAAAGAGTGAACGGTCTTCATTTTTGTGTGCATCAGAAGTATACTTTTGATTTCTAAGTGACTGACAATGAAAAGTGTGCCATGAATATGCTGCAGTTATCCCACAATAGAAATTGAAAATGGGTTTCTGCTCCTCTGTGGTGATTATGCAAATGTGTGCACCAACATCTACTGTATCTGCTTATGCTCAGACCAATCTGTTGGTAAGTGTTATGAAAGTTACCTGGCAGGATCCAAAGAGCTATCTCAGGTAAGGCCAAGAGCTTCAGCATACTTGGGGGTTTGTCTCCTTTAAACAAAGAGATTTGTTTCCTTTGCCAAGTCACAATCTGCTTTTGGAAGTCCCTTTATGTTCAAAAGTGTGCCATGTGATATGGGAGGGACATGCTGTTTAAGGGAACACAATCCAAAAGCTTTTGTTTGTGGAAACAGTTGTGCCGCACTGAGGTTCCCACCACTGGATTTGGTCGTAAATGTTATGTAGCATAATTAAGTTTAACTTCGTGCAAAGAAGGTGCTATGCACTGAATAGCCGGATTAACAAATAATTAAAAGCAATAAATGTACTCAGTGAAATTTTCTGCTCACAGATTTTTGACAAATAGATGACCATTTTGCTGAGCATTTTATAACTATTTTTTTGTGATTGTTGATTTTGTGTTTCCTATTTCATCACTTTCTGGATCTATGTAATTCCTAAGCTATCTGTAAATTGTGGTGTCTGCATTTGTTTAATTAATTAATTAAACACAACTCATATGATTTATTAGTATTTCTTAGTCAGTCTTGTAAGTGTTGGTTGAAACATTATTTATATCTGCTTAAATTTGCATATTAATATGGATAGAGCCCTGGGGGGATAAAAGTATTCTATCTTTCTTTTTTAGATAAAAAAGAAAAAAGGGATGTGTTGTCAAAGGTACCATATTAGCTTTAGTGGCTGTCTACTGGTTTCAAACAGAAAATAGTAAATGAATTATTTGCAGAGGAGAACTGTGAATGCTAATCATTTCAGCTCTAGTTATAGTCCTTCATTTCTCATGTCCAGAAGAATGTCTTCTTTCTTTCTTCATCTTTCCTTGTAAACCCAAATCTCCCTGAGCTAAATGAAAGAGATTATTATTTTTTTAAGACTACTGGTATGCAGAACGCCCAGCTGCTTGTCTATAGTTTTCACTGAATCATATGTCTGCAGTGTATTTTAAAGGGCAGTTGACTGGAAGTTTCACGTGCTGCGATTTCTGCTTTGACTTGTTACATTTCTCCATCCAGCTGAGGAAGACTGGAGAAGGTAATGAATGCATGAGGACATTTCTTGTGTACCCAATTGAAACAGATGTGCTTTTCCAAAAAAACAAAAACAGAAATGTACAGTTCTCATGCATTTCTGCACTTGTTATTTTCAAACTTGTGTTCTGGATATGTTTGACTAAAAATTTTCTCTCTCACACACACATGCGCTTGCACGCATGCACACACACAGAGAGTACGTCTCTACAAACATAAAATAGTAGAAATATCAGCAGCGAACCTAGCACTTGGCAAACGGGGCAAATGCCCCGGGCGCTGAGCCCGCAGTACTCTGGAACTGCACGGAAAGCCTCAGTGAAGCTCCTGACACAGTTGGAAACTGCATTTCCAGTTTTCCGGAAGTGCAGTTTAAGATTGTAGGGAAGTGTTAGAATGCTTTTCTAGTCAGTCCTATGGTCGTGCAAAGTTCTGTCATGTGTGGCTTCATGCACAGGGGGCGGCATCTTGTGGGGGGGCGGTTATGCGGACCTTTGCCCCAGGAGTAGGGAGGGGGAAGTTTGCAAACGAGAAATCTTAGAAGATTTCTGAAAGATGCTGCAATGTGGATTTTGTCAAGTCTCTGGGGGATATACTGACCTGGTGAAAAAAGGAGAAAGAGCAGCAGAGAAAATTATACAGTTATCTTAATATTGAAAAAGGTACAACAATCCTGTGAGGTAGATTAAGCTGCAAGATGGTAGCTTACCCATCTGTTGAACTTAGGGCCCAATCGTATCCAACTTTCCAGCACCGGTGCAGCCACAATGCGACCCCAAGATAACAGAACAAATGGTCCCATACCTTGAGGGGGCCTCTGTGACTGCCCCTCCCACCACAGGATGCAGCTCATGCCCCATTGGCACGGCTGCACCAGCACTGGAAAACTGGATAAGATTGGCCCCTTGGGGCCCAATCCAAACTGTGCCCTGGGCTTGCACAAATCCCTTGCACCAGCCCGGGAGGTTGCAGATATGTTGTAAAGCATGTTTGTGCCTGCCTGGGAGTAACCTGCGCAGGCACATAGAGGCACACTGACCTGCAGAGGCCAAATCCAGCCTCTGCTGTGTCAGGAGACAGTAGGTCTGCACCACGGCAATCATAATGAAAGCTCCTATCAGTATTCTCCCCTCCCCCCAGTATTTTATCAATGCACATGAAGTGAAAACTGGAGCAAACTGTTGTTGCTGCAAATTTCCAGAATTAATCTTAAGTAATCTCTTTAAACTGGCAAGAATGGAACTCGAGATGGGGAGAACCCATGGAATTAATCAGGATGTGGAAAAAAGGAAATTTCCATGCTTATCTAGAATTCAGATCAATGGAATGGAAATTTTGCTATGCAGTTGCAGTTTGAAGTGAGATGAAAAGTAGCAATCTACACTGGCAATCAGTATTTTAGGATCGATGTATTACTGAACATCTTTCTGATATACTTCACAGATATACAACATAGTAGCATAGCATAAAACCATTTTGTATTTCAACTTCCCCATTGCCAAAAAATGTTGACATGCCCATTCCACTGAGAGTTTTACCACGGATTTCCATAGAGTTGGTTTTCTATAGCAGGGGTGCTCAAACTTTCAACTTTAGGGATGCTGGACCTTTAACAAGTGTATAGAAGAGAGAATTGCAGCAGGTGCAACTTGTCATCCCGCAGATGCCAAGCTGCACCTGCTGAAATTCTCTCTTCTATACACTTGTTAAAGGTCCAGCATCCCTAAAGTTGAAAGTTTGAGCACCCCTGTTCTATAGGAACACTGATAAATCAGCCATTTCTGAGAGTTCCTTGGCTTCTAATCCCAATCCTTTCATTGTTACCTTTCATTTCCAGAAAGCTGTAGGAAGCAGTATTGGGTGGCTGCAGATTTAGCCGACGAGAGGAAATTCCAAACCTATAATGTGAGATGATTATATAAATAATTGGTGTATTATAGATTTTGCTTTCTCCGTGGCTGAGCAATGCAAATACAGTAAACACCATTTATGCCGTGGTGCGTTGTGAAAGAGGGAAGGTGCTAAATTGCAAAAAGTAGCACTTTAAAATGAATCCTGCTGAGAGCACAACAAAAGCTTATTGAACAGCTTATGGCTCAGCAGCTATCCCCGAAAATTCTTACTTCAAAATTCATTTTGTAAGGTACTTAGTGGCATAAACAAATATTACATGGTAAAACATATTACAAAGGTAGTCAGAATTGTGTATCTTGTAAATATCTAGGGGGGCTGATGGGGTGGTTAAGATTTTGTGGCAGGAGTTTCGAGCCATGTGTCAATGGATTCAGTAACCCCAGATCATGGGTCAGCCCAGGCTAGGTAGTTCCAGAGTCTTTCAGCCCAAACCTGTGCTTGCCACTGCTGCAGTGACACCAGAATGGTTACTGCTGCATCTTATGGGGGTGGGAAGCAACACTGGGGCTACTTGGGGAAAGGATCCAACACTGGGGCTACTTGGGGAATCTGTTGAGCGGGCACAGATTCGAAGAGATCCGTGTCAGGTCACCGGGGCAGGAAGAGGGATTAGGATATGGTGGCAGGGCATGTTGCCATCTCTGCCCCCCTCTCGCCCACTACTCTGGAACACCTCTTCCCACCCCAGCTTACCATTACCTGGGCACTTGCCCAGAGCTCCAGGAGGCAATCCTCATCTTCTGCTGAGCCAGCGTCGGACCGGCCAGAGGTGTGCTTTATAGCACGTTTGAAACACTGCATGCTGGCACAGGGTCATTTGATTTGGGCTCTTAGAAGGGTTACAGCCAGGGATGAAATTGGGCAGGGTGAGGTATGGTGAGAGTTCAGGTTCAGGAAGAAAACAAAGCTGGCTATCTACGACAATGGTATAAAACTCAGGCTCAAGAACACCAAGCCAAAGAAGCAGAAGAGTAAGAGTGTGAGCAGAAAGTCTGTTCAGAGAGGAGTTTCCAACAAAGGTTCACACAAGAGAGAACAGCAAGTAGAAGCAGAAGTCTAAGAAGTAGCAAGTTTTGAGTAAAAGGTCTCTGATAGACACAGTTGTACCCAAGTGAAATGGTCACCAGACTTCATTCTCCTCCTTCTTTCCTTTGTGGAGGAAGCTGGGAAACAGGGATCAGTGAGTTCAGTATAATGGAATTGGTCCCATCTGCAGCTTAGTTCAGAAGTAGCTAACATGGGTGGGGAGGTGAGTGTGACACCACAACTACACAATATCTGGGGGACTTGTTATGTAACAATAAAAAAGTCTCAGTTCAAGCCAATCAAGGACCCAAAGTGGCATCAAATTCTATTGTCTGGCACATGCTCCATCACCACCTACCCGCACCTGCAATTTTTTTTTCTGACCTAGGTGTGAAAGATCCTAGGAGCAGAAGCTCTTCAATCCCAGAATTCTCCCCAATAATTTATTTATTAAATAAATAAATTTAAAGGAAGTATCAGAGGTGACAGCAGCTCAGAGATGACAGTGGCTTCTTCTTCCAGCTCTGCTGCTTGTGAAAGAGAAGGAGGAAGAGCTGTGCATTGCACCCCCATCCTTCTTTTGATTGCCTTTCTTGGAGCGTGGGATAGTAGCTGGGAAGGCAACAAGGATGTGGTAGACCAGATGAGCTGATGAACCTGCGTGCAAAGTGTCCCTCACCAGTTTGCTGCCTTCCCTAGACTGCCACTCACTCATCCTCACAAAACGTACTTTCACTTTTTTTCTTGAGTATAACCACCACTGATATACTGGAAGTATGTTCCAGTTCCAGTTGTGTTCTAGAGTCCCATACGCAAAACAAGCAAACACGTTCCATGGTTTTGTGCAGATTGAACGGATGTGATCCTTGTTAGAGTGGAAGTCCAAATTTGAAATGAAGCTAGTTAAGCAGGCCTGTAACAAAAATCTGAAAGATGGCAAAGGATTAATGAGGCTGAAAAATAATAATTTGAATAAGATGGTCAGGGCTGAGGGGGAATATGCAAGCACTAACCAGAGTATTTTTTTTTCATTGTTCCCATGTGATGGCACAAACTGTGTTTTTTGTTGTCACATGAATGCACTCAAATTGTACATGTATCTGTCACACTTCCTTTTTTGCTCCTCTCATTTTGGCATATCTGAATCTGGAGTGATTGGGTCAGGACTGTCATCTCTTATTGACTGGAGCCTGAGCTCCAGTCATGTTCATGATTCCCTTGTGCAAATGAAAGAGCAGAGAAGTAACTTAATGATCAGTTTAGAGAGAGCTGCTAAGTGTGGACCAGCAGCAGAACTAGGGTTAATATTCCTCTTCCATGTCACAAAATACCCCCCCCCCCCAAAAAAAAAATAACTTGGAGAAAAGAACCTGAAAGGATGGAATGCCCATGTCAATTTTCTCCTGTTCATTCGTGGTTGATCATTGCTTAACTCCTGTTTCTATCATTTGTGGCTCTGTTCCTGAATCTTCTATTTCTTTTGACCATGATAAATGGACTTCCAAATGATCACCAGCCCATGAGAGTCTTATTTAGCAAACGTCTGCTGGTGAGCTAATAAGCTTTGCCAAATGCATAGGAACTGCTGTTTGAGAAACACAGCCAAGTCCTGCCAGGCAACATGGAAGCAACTGTGCCACTGCAGGATTGTGCTTTATAATCCTATGATTTGTAACTTCTATCGGCTAAATATTATTGTTCTTTGCTGAGACCACTGGGGCCAGAAGTCTCCCCAGTTGTGGTGTTCATATCAAACTCGGTGACAGCAAAGCAGACTTTCAGCATCAGTAGCTGACACTGATGCTTGGAGCAGAAAAGCTGGCACTGGGGACAGAGCAAGTTAATGTCATCACTAGGCTTATTTTTCCATTTGTTCAAACTGGCTGCTGAAGGGGTGTTTCATGGCTCTTCTCAGACTGTGCTTGGACTCCACAGGTCTCATGACACATTGATCTATGAGGCTATTTCAGATCTAAGGATGTGAAAAGTCATTCTTCACAGTTATTGTGTTCTTAGATCATGAAGTACAACTTCATTATAATGTGCACTCATGGCATAAGCACAAATGAATCAGCTATTGGCAACTGAACATTGTTCTACCTTTATCTTTAAATGTAGATTTATAAAACATCAACAGGAACACAAAATTCAAAGACATTTTACTAAGATATTTGCTATATGGCATGCCTGGGTAGGAATCTTTCCAATCCCAAGCTTGCAGCTTTGCAGTGAAAGTATTAGAAAAATAAAATATGTGGGAGCTTATTAAAAAAAAAAAGTGGATGTTAAGAAAAACATTATAAACCAGCAGGATCAGTTCAGGTCTCACCTTGGTGGATAACTGGAAGCTCCTGGCTAGAGGCAAAGGAATGTAGATTGGCAAGAGATAGTTAACATCCTGAGAACCAGCTTGAGGTATGTTTTGCAGCTGCCTGTGGAAGCTTGGGAAGCGCAAGAGCTGTGCAACCAGGGCAATGACTGTACCATGAAAGGAAACACCTGGAGAAATGAAGGATTATATGAGTTTTTCTCATAGTAAAACTTGTAAAAATCTCATTTAAAAAATGGGATTTATGGTCAGCCTCCCTATGTGAATTGCCTTCATCCTATGAGAATCAAGTCTAAAAGTCTTTGCGAAAGGCAGTATATAAATACAGTAATAAATAAATAAGGGCGCAATCCTAACTGCGCCCTATGCCGGCCCAAGTCCCTTGGGCCAGCCTGGAAGGGTTACAAACGTGCTATAAAGCGCATTTGTGCCTCCTCGGGAGGAAGCCAGGCCGGCACTTCATGAAGCACCGGCCTGCGGAGGCTGATGGAAGCCTCCACACCAGCTTCCCTACAGCTCCCCAGCTCCCCCCAAGGTAGGCGTGGGGGGTCGGGGAGGAGGAGGGAGGGAGGCGTTCCTGGGTTGGGGGAGGGAGGGTGATGGGCGGCCCCAGGGGTGGACAGGGAGCAGGAGGCGGGGCTGGGATCTGACAGTTATGCCGGATCCCAACCTTCGTCCCCGTGGAGAATGGAGAAGTTTCAAGCCACTCTGCTCTCTTTGGACTTGTGCCACCTCAAGATGTGGTGCAAGTCTGAGAAGAGCCATAGGTACCAGCAGCCCTTACCCAGGAGTAAGGGGGAAAGGTTCCCCTTGCCTCTGGCTAAGCCGCTGCTGGCCACAATCCTGTGCTGGATACAGCACAAGCCTCCTGGCTTGCCTGTTCCAGCTCAACTTAGGATTGTGCCCTTTATAAGGTAATGCAAAACATATACTTCGGTGATGGTGTCCAGTGACTTATAAAAGTCTTGTGACCAATTCTCAGCACTACACTTTACATTGTATGTGGAGAAATTGGAACAGGTTCTCAGAGAAGGCCAATGAAGATATTCAGCTCTGCAAAACAAGTACTATAAGGAAAGGTTGAAGGAACTGGGTTTGTGTAGTCTGAGAAGAAAAGATGAAGTGGTAGAGGGGGATTGGGACATGAAAGGCTGCCCCATAGAAGAGAAGAAATACTTGTTCTCTGCTGGTCAAGAGGGCAGGACTAATTCTGATGGATTTAGATGAGAGGAGGGTAGATTTTAGTTAAACATCAGAAGGAAAAGTAAAGGAATAACAGCCCAATCCTAAAGCCAGCAGCTCCAGTGGGGGCAGCAGCACCAAAACGGCTACCGCTGCATCCAGCGGCACCACCAAGGCTGCCAGAAGTCTCATATCTTGCCGGTGCAGACTTGAGAGATTCCTTGTTGAGCCTCCTAGCCTGACACAGAGTTTGGGTTCCAGCAGACCAGAGCTCTGTTGTTCCCACCCACATCCTGCCCTGATTCCTCCCTTCACTCTTCCCTCCCCCATCCCGTTCCATCCACTCCCTGCCTCCTCTCTGCCCTGATACTACCTACCACTGACTGGCTCCGCTGGAGTGCCGGCCAGCTTTCCTAACGGTGCTGAGGCTCAGCGCTGACTGGCGCTGGCCCGGTGCCAGCAGCTCCTCCTCTCCGGGTGCTGCAGGCATGCCTTACGACACATTTGTGACACCCAGCAACAGTGCTGGAGCTCAGTGCCGGCACTGCTACTGTTTAGGATTGGACCCTAAATTACCTGGAATGAGCTGCATTCCCCCCCCCACCCCGCACTGCTGGAGGTCTGGACAGACTCTGGGAAGCCTGAGGTCTGGGCGTTTGTTGGGGATTTGTTTGTTCCTGATTTCTTCCATCAAGGAGAGGGATTGGGCTATATGACCCACAAGGGCCCTTGCAGGAATCCAGAATGTCGGAATTTTGCTCCACCTTGTATTGTCTCTTTAAAAGTGCTATCTTATGCATGTTGACTATGAAGTTGGTCCCACTGGCCTCAGTAGGACTAACTACCTGAGGAGTGTGTGCAGCATTGCAGCCTAAATGTCTATGACCCCGCCTCCAAGCAGTAAAAAGTGTGAATTGACTAAGTGTCATGTGAGCATTCAAAGAGCCTTTGCATTTAAAGCAAGGCAGAGATGCTGTTGAAATGCCCTGAGCACCATGTGCAGGGGACTGTGAAGCAATGCCTGACAGAGAGAGATGGTGCCAGCAGGGAGCCCACACTGCTCTCATATTTTTCCTTCAACACTCTGAACTTTGTGGATGCTTCTTTAGAGATGGAGAGCATTTTTGTGTGTGGGCCAGAAAATGCAAGGTCTGAATTTTTAACACTTGCAAGAAGCAAAATTTTCTTCCCCTCCATTACCTGAAAGTAAGTAGACTAGACCTCTTTTTTCAATTAAAAGTGGCATTATCCCTCTGGAGACACAAATTAAGAACCAACGTAAGCAAATATGTATTGAATTAGCAGGCAGGACTACACATTGTTTTGCAGGCAACTCCTCCAGCTTGCCTTTGAGTAGGAGCCCCAATGGTGGGCATGGAAAAGGTCTGTGTCAGCAGAACCGTCTGAGAGTGAAGGATGCAGCACTGGGATCGGAAATGATTCTTGCCCAGGCATGCATAGCCAAGGGTTGCTGAGTCAAGCTCTTCGCTTGTAGTTACTTTCAGCAGACAGGATTATAAAGTCAGCTGCAACAGGCTGAACAGTAGGAAGCCACAAGGAATCTTCTGAACAGGAGATTGTGATCCACATTAAGGCACTTAAAACATCCAAGACCTATGAGGATAAGATGAGGTCAAGATACCACTTACTCTTACGGTATCAGATTAACATTACAGTTTAATTACAGCTGTTATTTTCTTTTCCTCGAAGAGTTGAGTGTGTGATTAATAGTGCATGTTTTAGAGGCTTTCACACCCGAAGTAAAACCTCAAAGTGATCAACTTCTCACCCTCCCCCCTCTGGCTCTGGGCTAGAGCTCATCATTTAAATTCATTTAAATAAGTTTGAATCAGAAAACATTGTCCTTTCCATCCAGGGTGATCCTTATAACTGCAAAAGGGATCAAGGCACTGCTGAATGTAGTGCACCCAAGAAAAAGGTAGGACATGACAGAATGAAAGCTAAAAACACTTTTATATTGATTTCATGTGGTTAATTGAAACACTATATTACTTATTATTAAATTTAAATATTGCAAATAATTTATTACATGTAATTTATTAATTACAAGAAGGCTATGCACTGCCTGCAGCGGCCGCTCACAGGGAAATGGAGGACATTTACGTTATTTTCCAGGAATGATACTGAAAAAGAGGACATGTCCTGAAAACGAGGACATCTAGTCACCATGTCTCCTTCTAAAGCTTGACTGTGGTTGCAATCCTATACATACTTTCCTGGAAGCAAGTCCCATTTAATTCAATAGGACTTACTTCTTAGTAGACAGCCATAGAGCTGCTCTGCCAATCTCATAGTAACTCTAATTCCAGATTGGAGCTACTATTGAGATGTCTGCTGACTTCAATTTCAGACTCTCAGACACCAATTTCAGACTCTCAGATGCAACCCCACATACAGTCACTCCTCCACACAGTGGCATCGCTAGGGAAGTGCAGGGGGTGGGTGGTACACTCTGGGTGTGTGTGTTATACTAATAGCCAAAATTGTGAAGTGTTTGTATTTTTGAATAATACCATCACGTTATATTTCATTCAGTACAGAATTTCATGCAGAATGTAATGAAACAAGCCACACATATTTATTTGTATTATATCATATGGCCAAATAACCAGAAAAGGAAAACACAACTGCCTTTAGTAACAAAAACTGAGTTTCTTTGACTCAAAATTGACCAGTGAGGCTGATTGTTCTGAGATCCAATGAGGTGTTCTTGTAACAAAGCAGGGAACCAATAAGGTGTCAGTATGAGTCGGCTCTCATTTCCATGTATCAGAGTTAATACTAGAACTCTTATTCAGTTGTGTGAGTGTCATCAAGTTAGCCATTGGTTTTTGTTGGTGACTGATTTTTTGGGGTGACCTGTTCTGTTCTAATATACATAAATAAAGTTAACGGGGGTGACACCAAACCTAGGGATGCCACTGCATTTAAGTTGTGTATATGATATCGTAATTTATTTTGCATAGTCTGGTATGGGAGGAGATCCATCATGGGGATACCGCAATGAGCTCTTGGCACCAGGTGATGCAAACCCTAGTGACATGTCTGCCCCCACATCCCATGGTGGTTTGAATTCCCCTGCAAAAACAGTTTAGGGATTTGAGATAGCTTTTAAAGGAGAAACGAAGCCTAGAGGTGTACATGACTCCCTCTGCCCCCATTGCATTAAAAATCTCTTGCGCTAAAGCACCAAACTGCATTTGGTAGGCATGGCAATTGATCCAAAGCAATTTAAAGAGGACTAGAGCAAAAAAGTATAAACTAAAAAAGGATATTAAATTATGTTCAAAACCTAGAAAGCCTAATAATTGGAGGAAATGCAATGATTTGAGCAGTCAGGGATAATAACAGAAAATCTCCCATGACTATAAGTCACTAAAGATTTAACTTTGAGAAAGACACTGTGATATTGTTTGTCCAGGTTTTCTTCTCTCTTCTAATGGAGTTGCCCTAAAGGGCAAAATCAAAAGAGAAGCAGATTTAATGAAGGTGGCTGATGTGACAATAATGGGAGACTGGAACTTTGATCCTCATGGTGAAGGCACTGTAAGAATGAATTTTCCTGTCCACATATTAATATCTCATCAGGATTGGGTAGCACTGTATAATCCTAGGATATTTGAAGATGTGCCCAGGCTATCTCATGCAATATTCTGATATCTGCACTAGATCCCAGCATAAATCTATTATTTTACTTATTATTGTTATATATTGATTATTAATGCAATGTCAAGTGACACTTGCATACCCTTACCATGTTTTCCCCCCTATTTTAAAATTGCCACAAGCAAGTACGTCTGATATTTGTGATTGTCATATTGAAGGTGAAACTGCAACTCTTAAAGCAAATATATTCAATGTGTTGGTATAATTGGTTTTTAGTGTTGTTCTGTAATGATGAGTCTCCTGTTCCCTCCCCCTCTTAGTACTTGAGCTGCAAAACATGGGTGAAGTGTGAATGTGAATGTCTCCAAACAAAATGTAATTAAAGTTCAATAAGCAAAACCTAATTTTCTGTGTGCCAACTCGCATTGTCAAAGGAAGATTGATGGATGACTGTAACGTGAACATTGCCTGCTCTTGACTTCCTCATGCGAACACATTCAGTTCTGCAAGGATAAGAAAAGCTGTGGTTTTAGCTGTGTCATCTTGTCAAATTTACCCTTTGTAATGTGTGGACATTATATTTTATTTGAACTTTGGAACCAGTAGGGACAGATGAGTAGGGGTGTCATTCATATGCGCCTCCGCACCCGCTGCCTCCCCCTGGAGGTGTTCTGAGGGCCTGCCAGAAGTGACAATTTTTGACCTCCAGAAGGCCTTAGAAGGACTTCTGGAAGCCAAAATTTTTCACTTCTGGGCTCCAGAAGACTTTGAAGGACTTCTGAGGGTTGTGCAGCCTCTCCAGCCCTCACAACATCTCTAGGGTCTCTCCAGCCCTCACAACATCTCCAGGGGAGGCAGTGGTGCAGGAACCACACCTCCAAGTGGGGAGGGCACCCCTGGAAGTGTGTCTCCATTGCCACAGTTGCAAGGAACACCACTGATTGGAACCCATTTATTTGGTTTTTCAGGGACATCATGGGATGGACGGGACAACATGACTTTAAATTAAGAGTATACAGGGATGCTTTAGAGTAACACTGAGATACTCTAAGGGAGGTTAGATATTGCTCACTGTCTACTACAAGTTAAACAGCAAATGGGTTGGGCAGAGTTGCCAAATGAGCTGCATGTCAAGTCTCATCACATTATACACTCCTTAAAAGACTTTAAGATGACCGCTGACACTGTTAATATTGACCTGCCTTATAAAAGTATTCTAGGATTTTTCATCTGGCATAGATTTAAGTAGGCCCATTGTGGACCATAGATTGGCAGGGGATATAAGTAAGAAACTATTTTACTTATGTCTCCACCACTGCCTGGTCCCCTAGTCCCTAGAAAAAAAGTATTCTAGGATTTATTACTGAACTATTTGTAATGCTTGGACCACCTTACAGGGCAGATGTATGAGAATGAGATGTATGAGAGGAGGGCATCCTATCCCACCTCTCAGATGCTTCTATATGTATGTCTTTCATCCACAGATCAGCTGCCTTTCATAATGATGGGAATTTTATTATTTTTCAGTGCTCACTATATTTTCTGCATTAGCCATGCACATTGTTGCTAAAATGTCTGTGTTTTTATGTTTATTACACTCCATTCTTAAGAACTTTGGTTACATTGTTTTCCTTCACCTTGCTCTTACATGATGATGGAAGAGTGATGGATAGTAATTATGTAATCAATCTACTAGATAAACTAATTTTTTCAGTTATATGGATTATAATTACAACTTCTTTATGAAAGGTAATTCAAGCGACATCGTTAAGCTACTTTTGTTGCTAGTTAACTACTTAAGGGCGCTATCCTGAAGCGGCCATGGGCCAACACAAGTCCCTTGCGCCGGCCCAGGAGGGTCACAAACGTGCCTTAAGCAATTGTGGCAAAGACTGTTCTGATCACTCACTTGCCTGGCAGTTTAAATTTCAAGTGCATGAATTCAAACAGTGTGTATAAACTTTTGCCCTTGCTAACTGGGCAAAGGGGCATGCTTGAAAGTGGTGCTCTTTTTATAATTAGCAGTGGGAAAGCAACTCTGCCTGATCACCCCAGCAGAGGGTCCTTTCCCATGACCATTTCCATCTGCCACTCTGTTAGTTGGTGACTCCTTTTGGGGGTGGGGAACCATCATTCATTCATTCATTCATTCATTCATTCATTCATTCATTCGTTTTCTTATATAAACAACTTTGTGAACTTGTTGGAAGATCAGTGTATATACAGTTGTAATCATAAGATTGTAGTACTTTTTATTTTCAAGTTGAGTTCTGACCATTGTTGGGCAGCCCCAATAAGCAGTTTGTAAGAAAAACACAAAACCGTTCTTCTAGTTACTTCCAAGAGTGCATGAATTCCACTGGGATCAGCCCTGGTGATGACTGTTTTTGTACCTTGACATGTGTGGCAGCTTTGAAGACAAAAAACGAAATCTCTCCATGTCCCTCTCTAATAACAAATGATTTATGCTGTGTAGATGAAAGCTCCCCCCACATCCTTAAGTTGCAGTGTAGTGGTCAGTAAAAGCCAACTACTGTGACCTGTTGTCATTATGATTGAGTGAATTCCTCATTAGGGAGTGTGTTCTCATCCATCAAAGGTGCCAGCTTTCATTTCACCAGCTGTATTTCACTGAGGTTCACAGCACTCTGTGTCAAACTATATCATGCCAAAAAAGAAAAACCCATGAAACATGGGGTGGTGGTGTCTCAAGCCATGATTTTCTCCCTGTAGTTCCTTATGTTGGCTGCTTACCAAAAAACTGTAAGCTGTTTCTTAAATTAAGGGCCCAATCCTATCCAGTTTTCCAGGTTTTGACTCATTTTATTGTCACCCTCAATATGTTTTTCACTTTAAAAACGAACAAAAAAAAACTCTAATGTTAACTTACTTATTTCTTAGGCCTAAGAAAATTCAGCCTGTAGTGGCCAATAATGTTTTTAATGTCAGGTGTGTTCTGGAACCTAGGATTCAGACAGGATTCCATCCATATTTGTTTGAAACTATGGCACAGTCAACACAGTAGAGACCATCTCTGTATGCATCTCAGGGCAGCATGACCACCACATGACATGCCAGATGGTTTTGTGCAACTTCCTCTCCCCCAGCTTGCCTCAACAATGATCATGTAGCACAATAATAATAATAATAATAATAATAATAATAATAATAATAATAATAATAATAATAATAATAATAATAACAACTTTATTTCTACCCCGCCTTTCTCCCCAAAGGGACTCAAGGCGGCTTACAACATATTAAAAACAATTTAAAAACAAATAAAAACATATTAACACATACTAAAAACAGCAGTCAGAGTAAAAATAGGTAAAAAGAGCATAGAGCAGCAGCAAGTCATAAAAGAATCAGGCCTGTAAAAAAAAATATTAAAAGATGTTAAAAAGATGTTAAAAGGCCAAGAACTCAGAAGGCCTGTTTAAACAGAAGGGTCTTCAGGCCTTGCCGAAAGGTCTCAAGAGAGGGAGCCATTCTTAAGTCAAGGGGAAGGGAGTTCCATAGCGTTGGTGCCACTATTGAGAAGGCCCTATTTCTTGCAGCCGCCCCACGTACCTCCCTAGGCGGCGGCACTTGTAAAAAGGCCTTCTCTGATGACCTGAGAAGGCGAGCCGGATTGTACGGGAGCAGGTGATCTCTAAGATACCCTGGTCCAGAGCAGTATAGGGCTTTAAAGGTCAGTACCAGCATCTTGAATTGGGCCCGGAAACAAATGGGCAGCCAGTGCAGCCGCTGGAGAAGCGGACTGACAGGGTCGAACCGCCTACCTCCAGTAACCACACGGGCCGCCGCATTCTGCACTAGTTGCAGTTTCCGAACCGTCTTCAAGGGCAGCCCCACATAGAGTGCGTTACAGTAATCTAATCTCGATGTCACTGAGGCATGGATCACCGTGGCCAGGTCTGCACGATCCAAGTACGGCCGCAGCTGGCGCACCAGCCGAAGCTGAGCGAAGGCCCCCCTAGCCACAGCCGCCACCTGGGAATCCAGGAGCAGCTGCGAGTCTTATCCTATGCATGTCTACTCAGAAGTAAATGACATTGAGCTCAATGGGACTTACTCCCAGGTAAGTATGCATATGATTTCAGCCTGAGCATGCATTTTTATTAAATTTTCAGTGACTCTTCAGTGGTCTGCAAGCATAAACAGGAATAGTCAGAAATCCTTGTCCAGCTTGCGCTCATCTCTGTCCTGCAAGGTCCTTCCAGGCCTTTCACAAAACAAGCAAATTGAAAACTCTTATTTTAGTGAAGGAGGAGAGGGTAACTAGGGATGGAGAAGGTTCTTTTGACTACTTGGTTGCCTATTTTTTAAAGACATTGCTAGCAGCAGTGACATGATGAAAAGCCGGTACTCATGTGCTGCAATGGATGCAACTGAATGCACAACTGCCAATAACAGTCACACCAGTGATGGAAAGGATAAATTTGAGTGGACTGGGGTCCTTCTCCCCCCCCCCCGCTTTCCCTATTGTTCATTTGTTTGCTTTCTGATGTGCCCTAAGTTCCCATCAACTGTAACCACTCAGGGCAGTCTGAATGCAACAAGCACTTCTTATAATGTCCCTGATGAGCTCGGAGAGCAATTCATTCTACATTCAAGTCCAGCACATTTTTAGCCTGCTGTGCTGTCAGAAAAGTGCTGCTTCTTCAATTTCCTAGAAAAGGCTTATTATTGGAAATTTGCATGGATGCGCACAGTAAAATTGTGGATTAATTATTGAAATGCTGTTAAAGGCCCAGGTACAGCCTTTTGTCTTACCTTAGTGCCAGAGTGGATGAGAAATCCTGGCTGGCCTTTTTAATCATCTCCTTGCTGCCAGCTTTTAATCATCTCCAGCTTAATTTGATGGGATGGTTCTGGATCACATTTACCAAAACAGCATTGAATGCACATTAGTTTTTTCACTTCTTTCTTAAGTAGGTAGAGATTACAATGTAAATCAAATTGAATTTAGATAAAGCTGAGAAATGTTGCTCTTTTTCTCTTTCCATAAAGCTTGCAGCGTGGCCTTTAATGAAAGAAATTATACTTTCAAGGCGAACCTAATTATAAATAGATAGTGATAAAATGTATGCTCTATCCAAGGTCACTGCACAAGTATCCTCTGTGGTTACATAGTTATACAAGCAAAAGCATGAAAATTCAGTGTTCCTTCTCAAAGGTTGGAAGTCCACATTGATAGCTCACTGGGTGAGTCTTTAAAGCAGGTCTATCCTTGATTTTTCCCTCTCTACTACCATGGGATATGAAAGAAAGCAATGTGTTCCAAAGAGGGTTGTGAGATTCTGAATGTAGGCTGGATATTTTGCAACATGTAGCCTTGTGCTTGTAAGGAAAAACTAGCTTGATGTTGACCTGTAGCCTTTGCTTCGATTGAAAAGGGGGGGGGGAGAAAACACTAACAGAAAATGGAATTGAGATTATGACCTGTTCAGTCATTGTTCTGCTGTAAAGTTTTCTGTTGCTAAATCTAGTCTGAAAGTCCATGAATGGTTGAGATTTGTTTGTTCCCTCTCCCCCCCAAAGTGCAAGAAAGGGTCTTGGAGTTCTTTTAATTTGCATGGAAGAACTATTTGGTCTATGCATGTTGGACTTGAAACATTTGTGTTTGTTTCCACTGTGAACATTTCAGGAGAAGCAATGTTGGATTTGGCTTTTCAACTAGGGCTAGTAGATCAGCTGTAGCTCCTAATTATTTGTTTTCCTCAGGGTGACAACTCAGGGCACAGTTTTTTCTGTATGCAAGTGGTGAGCAGGAAGGGTTTTGAGATGTTGTTGTGAGGCTGTATATGTGGTGTTGCTGATGCTGATTCTGCAAGAACTGGTACCATGTAAGCCTTTCAATCCCAAACGTAACTTTAGTCTGACATAACTGGTTTAAGCTACAAAGCAGCTGCTGTTGTATTCAAAATTGGTGATTAATTTCAGAAGAGGTTTAAGAAGATTTGCTACCCCTTCAAAAATGCACCCCACTGTTGCTTCCCTGCCCTCCAGGCAAGAGGACAGGCTCCAGGATTGCTGCTGTACTTCCTCCTCCTCCTCCCCCCGCCATCCAGCTGCTTGGGATGCCCCCTTTCCTTGACCTCCAGAGCCACCTCTGTTCTCTACATTTTATTTGAAAGAAGTAAGCTAAGCAGACTGTGGTGGAAGCTCTCAGCATGCTGTGCTCATCTTGTTTATTTCAAACAGAGCAGTGCAAAGGAAGGAGAAAACTCTGAAGCTCAAGGTAAGGGGCAGGGGTGGTTGTGGTCTCCTGATTGACTTACTCTGCCTATCCAGCTGCTTTCCTAAAGGGAGGAGGCAACAGAGGCAGCTTTCCCTCCCCCCCTTTTCATTCAGCAGTGCTGGAGGACAAGGTGGGCTGCTGCTGCCCCAAGCCTCTTCCTGCTTGCTCTCAGAGAGCAGGAAAAGAATCAGAAAGCCAACTGAAAAGATTTAGTGGGCTGAAGTGGGTGGTGGGCACACATGGGGCACACAGCACCTCTTGTTAGTTTCCAACCCCCCCCCCCCCCACCAATACACTGCTTGAAATGGCCATGTCAGTCAGCCTCGTGGTTAACCCTGTGAGTTGTTCCTTGGAAATGTGCATATCTTTATCAGGGCGCAATCCTAAGCCCTTATTATGTCAGTGCTGGAAAGCACTGGCATAAGGGCTATGAAGCTCTGAGGTAAGGGAACAAACATTCCCTTTCTTTGAGGAGGACTCCATGAGTGACACCCAACTGCAGGTTGCAGCACACGTCCCATTGGCACCACTACGCCAGTGCTGGAAAGCACTGACATAAGGGGTTAGGATTGCGCCCTCAGTTGGCTAAAGATATGCCACGATGACCTAATTCTGAACCATGCTGTTAGCACAAAAAAAAGATCTTGGATAAGAAATGTACAAGGATCTCCCTAGAACACTGTATTTACTTTTATGATTTAGACCCAACTACTCTTTTAAACGGTGGCTTAGCACACATTAACCGCACTACTTCAAACAACTGGTACCCTTATTCCTATGCATGGTCCATAGGCTACTCCAGGCCCAAGACCCCTGGAGTTTTTTTTCTGGCAGAGAGAACACCAGCATGTTCCCTTCATCTGCTTGTTCTCCAGGAAAGAAGGATGGAGAGATGCAACCTCCTAGACCTAGCAGTTGTTGTTCCCCCTTGCCATTGTCAGAAGTGAGAGTGACTTTTGCTTTATATCTGCAGTCCCAAGCAGCTGGCATTTAGGGAAGAATTGGGAAGTGAAGTATGTGCATTGTATGTCAATGCATGCATTGTTGTTACTGTATATGAATGGGTATATGAAAGTGTCCACTGCTGGCAAAGGGATGCCAGTTATGGAAGGCAGGAATTTATGTTAAGAACCAGCAGCTCTGCTTTCCTTTGCCACCCTGTGTCTCAAGTAATAAGAGTAATAAGCTGTGGCATTTGGCAGTCCTGGCAAATGGCCCTCTTATATTTGTTTAGCATAGTTTCCTGCTCTTTCCTTATAAGCCCCTCTTATTTTTTCTGAATTCCATATACTCATAGCCTTTATACTCATGATCTCATCCTCTCACTTCACTCCATTCTGCTAGCTTTGAACAAGATGCTGGCATTTTTGAACCAAGTCAGTTTCAAAACAGAATGAAAAAGAAAGCAAAATATAATAAACTATGGAGAAAATGCATATCTTTCCTCATGCAGGGCTTCAGCTGATTCTGCCCCTCTGGGTCAGCTCCTGGGGAAAACAAACACAGCTTGGAAGCAGAGCTTTTCAGCTAATGCATCAACTGAGCTTCCGTATGAGTGTGTGGCGGATTTTCCAGGTGGGCTGAAGTGGTATTGTTCAGTGTTCTAAGACATTCATCAGTATGCAAATCCGAGGGAACCTGAAGTGAGTAGCCTTCTATGCAACGACTAGGTTGAAAACAAGTGACCGGCAACCACGCAAGTAGCAGCTACATAAAAGCATACAGTTTCCTGTCACAAACAGCATTGCCACCGCCCTCACCCAATCAAAATCCAGGAAAGAGCCTGCACTTCTCTCCGCAGACATAATAATAAGTTGCACGGTGAAATTCACCTTTAAGTGTGTGGATTTACATGTTCCGTTTTTAGGGTTGCTACGAAAAGTGCCCTTTTTAGTGCCAGAACTCCATGCAATGGAAATAAATGTTGAAATGCTTTTGTTGCATTTATGCCAGTCTGTTTGCCAGTAACCCAGCTACCCTTGAAGTTATGTTGTTCTGTCATCCTTCTTGGCCTCACCTTCTTACATCCATATTTTCAGTGGACAATTGGCCACGGTACCTACATGTATGGACAACTTTTGCTGATATGCTGCTGTATACACAGACAGGGTCAGACCAAATGGGCCAATTGGGCCCTGTGCTAGGGCAGATGGAGACTGGATCACCCACAGCAGGCAACTTGCACTTCAGTTTGCACACCTTCATGCAGTGGCATCACAAAGCTGGCACTGTGAGGAGAGCTCTGCATCTGTTGCCCCCCCCCCCCACGTCTGATTGATTAGAAATCAGGGCACTCCAGAAGCAGTTGGCAGTGCCGCAATGACT
This sequence comes from Tiliqua scincoides, assembly GCF_035046505.1. Classification (NCBI taxonomy): domain Eukaryota; kingdom Metazoa; phylum Chordata; class Lepidosauria; order Squamata; family Scincidae; genus Tiliqua; species Tiliqua scincoides. The sequence continues at coordinate 229,306,763 of NC_089822.1, read as the reverse complement.
TTGTTGTGTCACCACAATCTATTTCTGTGTGTCACGGTGCTTGTCATCATGAGTAGAGGGGCCATGTAGCAGGGAGGGGGTGATGTCTGCACTCCACGGCCCTGCAAAACAATAATTTGAATTGGCCCCACAGTTCCTAAGGCTGGCTCTGCACACAGATCGCGGGACAGGGAGAGGTGACACCGCATTGAATATATATATGGAGCAGTTCATCTGAAGGACCCTTAAGTTGTCTATACACAATCCATTTAAATTGTTCTTGCATGTAAGCATTTCCTCGTTTATTAGCATTTCTAATGCTAGTTAGCATTTCTTCATGTATATTCACTCTATGGAAAACAAATGCATTTCAGCTATTTATTACTCTTTTATCTCCTAGAAAATGATTTATATTGTGTGCAATACTTCAATTGATAACACAGGAAATACCCCTACATTCTCTAGTCCAGTGGTTTTCAAACTCTCATGGAGAGTTTGAGCCACTGTAAGTGCTTGCGGGGGGAGGGGGCAGGCAGCGGCGGCAGGGGGCAGTGCGCAGTGCGCTTACCCAAGCATCCTGCAGCCTCCTGGGGGTGCGGGGAGCCCAGTGCGATTGCTCCGCTTTCACTTTCACTGCTGCGGGGAGTCCTGCTGAAGATCGCACTGGGATCCCCGTACCCCTGGGAGGCTGCAGGAGGCTTGGGTAAGTGCACCCAAGCCCCTGCAGCCCCCTGAGCAGCGCGATCCTGGGGATTGCGCCGCTGCCTCCTCCCTGCCTCCAGGCTGCCCCCACCCCTTAAGGGGGCAGAGGCCAGGACCCACAGGCTGAGGTGTCGCAACACTCCAGTTTGAAAAACCCTGCTCAAGTCTATTGAAGGGAATCCTTGGAAGTAGGTTCAGAATATTCATTCTATGTACAGTAATGTTTTTGTAGTCATTAAAGTTGACTTGCATATATAATCGAAGGTATTTTAGCCATCCCTGGCCTGCAAATCCAACAGTAAAGAAATATGGCAGTTCGGACTGAGGTACAAAGTAACAGGTGGATGATACAGGGTAGTTCCCGTGGAGGTCAGGACATTGGCTGGCCTGCCTTGCAGCAACTGTCTTGAATAACACCATCATAATGAGTGTTGCTGCCAATGTCCTCACTTTCCGAAATGTGCAGTCTCTCCTAACTACATCTTGGTTCCTAAGAAGACATTCCTAAGAGTCAGTGAAAACTTCTCTCCCAGGAGGCACAGCTCACTCTCATCAAGGTAATGCTAATAAAGGGCAATTGATCAAAATGGAATGCTGTAGTGCTATAGGACTTCTGTGTGTCACCGTCCTATAAATTTGTGCAAATTCAGGCTTCCCACTTTGGCATAATCTTATTTGCAAGCTCAAGTCTTCCAAAATAAGACTTGCAGGCTCCTGATTTTAGAAGTGGGCTACTTCAGAATGCCAGATGCAGGGGAGGCCACCAAGACGCAGGTTATGTCTTGTTGTCTTGTGTTCTCCCTGAAGCATTTGGTAAGCCGCTGTGAGATACAGGAAGCTGGACTAGATGGGCCTATGGCCTGATCCAGCAGAGCGCTTCTTATGTTCTTTATAATAAATGAAACTTTCCCCTGGGGGCTGGGGATAAGAATAGGCCCTCAGTTTGGCTGTACTTGTCGTAAGAGGTGACTGAACAGCCACCGGGTAGATGGGACTCGTCAGCCTGAGAAGGCAGCTCATCTGAGAGAAGGAAAACTCTGATCCCAAACCTCCACTGCCTTGTGGCTACATCCAGTTATGGAAAAGGCTATCTGGTGTGCTCCCTGGGGCATTTGGTGGGCCGCTGTGAGATACAGGAAGCTGGACTAGATGGGCCTATGGCCTGATCCAGTGGGACTGTTCTTATGTTCTTAGGCTTCAGGAGTTAACCTCGAGGCAAAATCCGGAGCCAGAGTCCCTGAGGCAGTTCATGGCTGAACACAGTCACGCGCTGACAACTCCTGAGATGCTGCTGGAACCAACCGTATTGGCCTCTGCCTTTCCATTGGACCATTTCAGCGACGTGGAGAGGGGGGATTTGTTGCATGGGTAACAGCCTATCCTCCATACCTGCTTTACCCAGGCTTCACACACTGGAGAGGACACTGTTCCAGAACCACCATTCAGAGCGTGACACCATAGTCTTCCAAGACTGAAGGATGCCAACAATAAATGAAACTTAGCTACCCACTTGCCGGCCACTTTCAGCCTCCTTCTCCTAGATGGCTCTCCCACCAGTGGCCTAGGCATGGGTGCAGCTATAATCTGCCATGTCTTTTTTATCTCAGGTACCTCTCCAATTGGGGTGCAATTAAGTCTTTGTGCCTTCCTTGAAGGACACACCATAACTCAATCAAGCCCAGGTCACTCCTGCCTGCTCACCCAGGAGATGCTCCAGATCCCATTATTCACCCAGGAATGTCTTTATATGCCTCTCCTGCTCCTGGACTAGAATTTTGGCATTTTCTTCCTCACTGAAAGCATCCGCACTACCCATTTTGGTAGTTTCTCTCTCTGGTAGAGACTTCCACAATGTCATGAGATTGTTCCACTTGGAGAGTATCTTGCCTCATTAGGCAACCTCACCTCCAGAGGAACTAATTTCCCTGCCCAGGAAGAGATATCTTTTTTGCTGCCTTTTACCTTTCCCTCAGGATACAAAGCCATGGAGCCCAGTCTGACTTTATGGCACTTTTGTGACACTCCTGGACCGACTCAAGAGACTTGCCCTGACGTAACTGCCGGTTTGGACTGCAGACTTAATTTATATTCTTTTGGAAAATATCCATATTCTTTTGGAAAATTCTGTCTCACTGTTACTGTTAGCTTAATTAGAGGCACTTAGAGGTGGTTTATCCCCTGGGGGCTGGGGATAAGTATAGGCCCTCAGTTTGGCTGTACTTGTCATAAGAGGCAACTAAACAGCCACCGGGTAGATGGGACTGAAGGATGCCAACCAGAGGTGGTTTGCTTTGCTATCCAGTTCACAGTCTGCAATTAACCATACAGTGCACTGTGGTCTCTTGTTATAAATTCTTCCAATTTGGTTTAATTCTCAGTCGGTCAATCCTGGTCCAAGACTCTGTATGGTTACATGTGTGGTGTTAGACACATGTGCATGTGTATGAGAGCACTGTTGGCAACAGAATTCTCAGACTGGCTTGCAAGAAACAGGAAGAAAAATTAGTTTTCGTTAAATCTGCAGTGCAGGAGAAGTGAGTGACAGTCAGTGTAATGTATTGGTCCACTCAGGAGGGAAAGATGTGCAGGTTTAAAAACTAGCTATAGCATTAAAGTATCTTAAGAACTCAGGAGAGATAAAATGTTCTTTTAGAAACATTCAAAATAGACAAACTGCTGAGAGAGAAAATCCAGCAGGCAGCTGTAGAATTCATGATCAGGCTTTTTAGTGGTATAATCAATAGTCCTTTGAGAATATAATAGTGATGTCCAAAGGAGTTCTAGAAGCCATTTTATCTCAGCAAACATGTTCCAACGGGAACCAGCAGTGATCATTTCAGGTATTATCTCTGATTTCTGTGGTTCAAGAAACATTTGTTAAAGTGTCACCTTGCTTACCACTGTGACTGCAATATGAAAGGGAAACAGATTGAGATTTCTGATTTGAAGCAAGGCAGAGCAAGAAAACCAAGCTAAACAGGAAGACCCTTACCTGGGCTAAACACTAAAACCAAATAAAAATGAATGCAACTTTTCAGGTATATAGGGGGTTCCGCAGCGGTTCTGTTCCCAGAACCTCCATGGATACCAAAATCTGTGGATGTTCAAATCCATGGAAATGGCAACCCCAAACCCTCTGAATCCTGCACGGTTTCCCCAGGCCTCAGAATGCTTTGAAAGGGCATAAAAATGTCACTTCCAGTTTCCTGAGAAACTGGAAGTTGCAGGGTTTTGCCCAAAATGGAGATTCTGAGGGTCAGGAAGGCTGCACATGGTCTCCCTGTTCCTCAGATCACCTTCTGGATCCAACTGGAGTACAGCTCCAGTCAGATTTGGAGGGTCCAGGTGGGCCAAAATCCATGGATTTGGAACCCATAGATGATCAAATCAGCAGTTTCTGAATTTGTGGATATTGAGGGCCCACTCACAATATATTGTCACAAAGGATTGTTGCTTCTTAACACATCACTATCCACTTGAGTTTTGATTGACTTCTGTTACTTTTTCCCTCAAGTCATGCACAGAATCATAGTGTAGCATCTTACATGATTCTATTGGAGTATTGCTTTGTTGTTGCTGCTAATATCACATGACTTCCTGTTACACATCAGGCACCACATAGATCAGGCATGGAGTGGTCTGTGAAGTGGCTGTGAAGAAGGCAAATTCTGTGCTCTGGATCATTACAGTATGAATTGAAAATAAGATGGCCAATGTTATTATGCCATTGTACAAATTTGTACAAAATTGTACAAATAACTGGCCCACCTCACCCCAGCAGTGTCTTTTCTAGTGGCTGTTTGCTGGTGTTGCATTTTTTTAAGATTGTGAGCCCTTTTGGGACAAGGAGCCATTAGTTATTTGATTTTTTTTCTGTAAACCGCTTTGTGAACTTTTTGTTGAAAAGCAGTATATAAATACTGTTAATAATAAAAATAATAATTTACGGTAAGGCCACATCTGGAGTACTGTGTCCCATTCTATTCATCGCATTTGCTAAAGGACATAGTGGGATTTGTCTCCTGAGAGGGAGACAGGGTGATGATAGACCGGCGGTCTCTGGTTTGTCCTGAAACAGCCCTCCCTGTCCCGATCAGTGCTAACTGTTCTTTCAGGCCGATCTGGACACAGGTACACTCTGGATAGTCACATCTCTTGCTCAGTGTGCCAGAAGGCTGTGCATCAGGATATTTGGGCAGATGTGACTTCCCAGAGCATCCCTTTGCCCAGATCAGCTTGAAAGAAACATGACAATGCAGTATAACGGTAAGCACTGCTTACAAGGGGGAGGGCTTTTTCCAAGTCCCAGATCTGGCTGATGGGCGAGGGTTTGGAGAGCCCTGTGATAGACCACCATGTTGGTTCTGAACTGACAGCAGGTGGACACAGCTGGGACAAGCTAACATCTTACCTTCCTTGTTCTCAGTGATGCAAACCATGTGGCTCATCCAAGATCAAGCACTGGATCATATATGTTTTCTCATGTAGTAACAATATCACCGGGAGACTTGTTAGCAAGTTGGCAGATCAACAGAGGTCCTTCTAGTTGTGAGAATGACCATCCCAATGCTCTCCATGTCATTAGATGATACCATGGTCATTGTATTGCATTCATAGTCACTACAGATCAGGGACTTGCCAATTCAGTGTTGAGCCTTTGACTGGGGAATTAATTTTTTTTTTTCATACTTTGACAAATTTGAGTTTGTACATTGCTGTAGTTTGTATTGACTGCATATTATTGACATATACTTAGCTTCAAACCATTATCATTCTGAAGCACAGGATTTAGAAACTAATTACAAGACTTAAATGGATAAGCCTGAGGAGTTATGTCATGCAAATATTGCTATCTGTGAGGCTAAATATACCAAAACTGTTTGAACTGCTGACTTAGTAACTGGAGTTGGGAACCAATCTGCAAGATAACAATAAATCTTAGAACAATCCTCAACTCTTGTTTCCAGTATATCCATGGAAATCATGGTGTAGCTGTTATTAAACAGCTACAGGGAACAATTGTAGCTACATAAGGGGAAATGGTTATTTTCAGGCATGGTGTGTTAATTAACCCCCACGTAATTATTTCCTTAGTGATTTTTATTTTAATTAAACATTGCGTGGAATTGTTGAATATAAAGCAAGAGGGATATTACAGCAATGTTCCTTTGGCAAAGCAAGTGTGCTTTCATGTAAGGAAAACATCAGTGACTGCTACAGCTAGAGATGAGATATTGGGAGCGGTAGATTTTTGCTGACTTTTTTTTAATGCTCTTTCACAACAGGAGTCACATGTAATGCCATTTGTCAGCACTTGATTTCTAATTGTCAGTATGGTCATAGGTATATCTTATATTTTGCAAGGGGTTTCGTTCTCCTGAGGATCACTGCGGTTCCACCACAGGCCCTGATAAGAGGTCACTGAGATCTAGTTTGTGTAACCCCACCCATTTGTAATGTATTGAGAATAGCACAACATGACTCTAGCAAGATAACATTTACATAACAAAATGCATTTAGGCCCAAATCCTAACCAACTTTCCAGCACTGGGGTAAGGGCAATGCAGCTTCATGGTAAGGGAACAAACATTCCCTTACCTTGAGAAGGCCTCTGTGAATGCCACCCAACTGCAGGATGTAACACATGCCCCATTGGCACAGTGCTGGAAAGTCGGTTAGGACTTGGGCCTTAATGCATTTTGTTATGTAAATGTTATTCTGCTAGAATATTAACAGTTTGGTCTTATTTAGAGGAATCCTTCCTTGGTGTAACATCATAGAAATGTGTGTGTGTCTCCTCCCAAAAACAGATGCATTTTTGGAAGCATTTCACCTTGTCAAGACATTTGTTTGGTTGCTGAGTTCATTCTGGATTAACACCACTTTAATAATACAGGTTGAGTCTTATTATTCATGAAGTTTCCGTTCCCAGAACTCATGTGGATGGCAAAAATTGCATTAAAGCAAAACAATGATCCAGTGGGGCTGTTCTTATGTCAGGGGTCAAGCCCTTGTCTGACCCCTGCCTTACCTGGCTGTGGGCCAGGGACAGAACCACCTGGCCACAGAGTCACCGCTGCCTTGCCAGCTGACCAGGCAAGACATAAGAACATAAGAACAGCCCCACTGGATCAGGCCATAGGCCCATCTAGTCCAGCTTCCTGTATCTCACAGCGGCCCACCAAATGCCCCAGGGAGCACACCAGATAACAAGAGACCTCGTCCTGGTGCTCTCCCCTACATCTGGCATTCTGACTTAACCCATTCCTAAAATCAGGAGGTTGCGCATACACATCATGGCTTGTACCCCATAATGGATTTTTCCTCCAGAAACTCGTCCAATCCCCTTTTAAAGGCGTCTAGGGTAGACGCCAGCACCACATCCTGTGGCAAGGAGTTCCACAGACCGACCACGCGCTGAGTAAAGAAATATTTTCTTTTGTCTGTCCTAACCCGCCCAACACTCAATTTTAGTGGATGTCCCCTGGTTCTGGTATTATGTGAGAGTGTAAAGAGCATCTCCCTATCCACTCTGTCCATCCCCTGCATAATTTTGTATGTCTCAATCATGTCCCCCCTCAAGCGTCTCTTTTCTAGGCTGAAGAGGCCCAAACGCCGTAGCCTTTCCTCATAAGGAAGGTGCCCCAGCCCCATAATCATCTTAGTCGCTCTCTTTTGCACCTTTTCCATTTCCACTATGTCTTTTTTGAGATGCGGCGACCAGAACTGGACACAATACTCCAGGTGTGGCCTTACCATCGATTTGTACAACGGCATTATAATATTAGCCGTTTTGTTCTCAATACCCTTCCTAATGATCCCAAGCATAGAATTGGCCTTCTTCACTGCCGCCGCACATTGGGTCGACACTTTCATCGACCTGTCCACCACCACCCCAAGATCTCTCTCCTGATCTGTCACAGACAGCTCAGAACCCATCAGCCTATATCTAAAGTTTTGATTTTTTGCCCCAATGTGCATGACTTTACACTTACTGACATTGAAGCGCATCTGCCATTTTGCTGCCCATTCTGCCAGTCTGGAGAGATCCTTCTGGAGCTCCTCACAATCACTTCTGGTCTTTACCACTCGGAAAAGTTTGGTGTCGTCTGCAAACTTAGCCACTTCACTGCTCAACCCTGTCTCCAGGTCATTTATGAAGAGGTTGAAAAGCACCGGTCCCAGGACAGATCCTTGGGGCACACCGCTTTTCACCTCTCTCCATTGTGAAAATTGCCCATTGACACCCACTCTCTGCTTCCTGGCCTCCAACCAGTTCTCAATCCACGAGAGGACCTGTCCTCTAATTCCCTGACTGTGGAGTTTTTTCAGTAGCCTTTGGTGAGGGACCGTGTCAAATGCCTTCTGAAAGTCCAGATATATAATGTCCACGGGTTCTCCCGCATCCACATGCCTGTTGACCTTTTCAAAGAATTCTATAAGGTTCGTGAGGCAAGACTTACCCTTACAGAAGCCATGCTGACTCTCCCTCAGCAAGGCCTGTTCGTCTATGTGTTTTGAGATCCTATCTTTGATGAGGCATTCCACCATCTTACCCGGTATGGATGTTAGGCTGACCGGCCTATAGTTTCCCGGGTCCCCCCTCTTTCCCTTTTTAAAAATAGGCGTGACATTTGCTATCCTCCAATCTTCTGGTACCGTGGCTGTTTTGAGGGACAAGTTGCATATCTTAGTCAAGAGATCTGCAACTTCATTCTTCAATTCCTTAATAACCCTTGGGTGTATGCCATCAGGGCCCGGTGACTTATTGATCTTTAATTTATCAATGAGGTCTGAAACATCTTCTCTTTTAACCTCTATCTGACTTAACTCCTCGGTTAGGAGGGGCCGTTCGGGCAGCGGTATCTGCCCGAGGTCTTCTGCCGTGAAGACAGATGCAAAGAACTCATTTAATTTCTCTGCCATCTCTAAGTCTCCTTTTATCTCCCCTTTCCCTCCCTCACCATCCAGAGGGCCAACCGCTTCTCTGGCGGGTTTCCTGCTTCTAACATATTTGAAGAAGCTTTTATTATTCCCCTTAATGTTGCTGGCCATGCGTTCCTCATAGTCTCGCTTGGCCTCCCCTATCACCTTCTTACATTTCTTTTGCCACAGTTTATGTTCCTTTTTTATTCTCCTCATTAGGGCAAGACTTCCATTTACGGAAGGAAGCTTCCTTGCCCTTCACAGCCTCTCTAACTTGGCTGGTTAGCCATGCGGGCACTCTCCTGGATTTAGTGGAACCCTTCTTTCTTTGCGGTATACACCTCTGCTGGGCCTCTATTACTGTTGTTTTAAGCAGCCTCCATGCACTCTGGAGAGATTGGACTCTTTCCAATCAAAACCAAGACGCAGGGCGGCTGAGTGGGAAAGACAATCCCCCCCCAGAGCTCACCTGACTGGAGCAGTGAGCAGGGCAGGATCACCATTAATCACCAGAGAGGAGGGAAGCAGGCTAGGGTCAGGGACCCTTTTAGCCTTGAGATGGAGGAAGAGGAGGAGCAGAGGGTGTGGCTGGGGAGGATAAAAGCAGGGAAGCCTGTGATGACAGGCAGTTCTGGAGAGGGAAGGCAGGAGGCTGGAGCTGGAACCCCTTCCTGAAGACCAAGGGCCTCAGGTCCTGCCTCTAGGGAGGAGGGCAAGGGTGTCATGAACCCCCTTCCCCTGGCTTAGTCTGAGGCTTCTCCTGCAGGGAGAAGAGGTGGACTCACCCGCCCAGGGGACCCCAACAGACCAACCAGCCAACCCTTGGCACCCTGCCAGGCGACCCCCAGAGACCCCCTTCATGGGGCACCCCTCACAAATTAAAAAAACGATGTCCCTTTGCTGGGCAATTTAAAAACAGCCTTGCTGACCTTTGTGATGTAAGACCGAGGCATTAGGCAGACAATCCATCAATCAGTGTCTCTCCAGGCACTTAGAAAGGCCAGCAACCCCTTCACCAATGCAAAGTTATTATCTTTCTTTCATGTGCTCAGGGGGAAGGGAAGGGTTGCTGGCTCGGAGTGAAGCTGTTCTGCCTAAAGAATGATTGATGGATTCAGCTGGCTGCCCTCTCTCACATTAACAAGGCTATTGTTAAACGATTGTTTTCCTTTAATTTAAAGGGCTCTTCTCATTGTGTTAAGATATAAAAATATGTGGATTTTTCCACTGGTGAAAAATCCTTGGATAATTAGGTTATACCTGCAATTGTTTGCATGACTGTTTCTCTACAAAAGAAAAGAAAAGTTTTTTTAAAACTATGATTTTTAAGGGATGCATTTTTCCCCTTCTCCAGGGATCAGCACATTCCTTCTCATTTGCAGTGGACATTCATGTTGAGTCAAATCTGTGTATAAAAAAAATCAGTGTATAACAAGGTTGGACCTGTAATAATTAAAATATCAGTGTTCATGTATGTGATTGTTACACCACTATCACAACTGAATTCATACAGTGTAGAATCCTACATATTGTTCTTTTACAGCTCCACTTCACTTGGGTCATAAAGAATCTTATCAACAATGAATAAATCTTGCTGTTTTGTTTTTAAAAAAGAGAGATTTGGATTTACATTGAAAGGAGAAACCAGGGTATATTTGTGTGCCTTACTTCAAAAGCTGTATAGTAATATGAAGTGACAAACGAAAATTGCCTGTGTTAACAGAACTCTCTTTCTGACTTAAATCTATGTTAGCTGTTCAGGAATTATGTCTTATCATTTAGTATACATATTTAGCATAATTAACTGGAACTTTAGGAATTACAGCAGTGACACACAAAAATAGAGAAATATGTTTAAGCTGTCATATTTAACATATGAAACTGTCTTATAGTCAGTCGAATGGTCTGTCTAGCCCAATATCATTTTCTTTGAAAGTTAGCAGTTTGGGTTTTCTGACTTTCCTGGCCTTGCTACTGGAACCTATGTTCGGTTTAATAGCTCCTGAGTGTTGCAAATATGCCGAAAAGCAAGTTTGTGCTGACTCAGGAGTTGGCTAGGCCAGCACAGAGACCTGGTAGGTTGTTTTGGGACAGGTGGTGCGGGGTGTGTGGGAGAGTGTGGCGGGAGGGTGTTCCAGGGTTGGGGAGGGGGCATTTTAGGGTAGAATGAGAGGTGGATCAGGCCTGGGATAGTGGTGGGAATTGGCAGTTAGGTCAAATCCTAACCTTTGTCCCTGGCCTGAGCAGCCCTACATGGGCTGCTCAGATTTGCACTAGCTAAATGCACATGCCAGATCTCATCTGATCTCAGAAGCTAAGCAAGGTCAGGCCTGGTTAGTACTTGGATGGGAGACCGCCTGGGAATCCTGGGTGCTGTAGGCTTATACCATAGTCTTTCGAGACTGAAGGTTTCCAACCAAATAGCTGGCACAGATCTTAGTGGCTCCATAGGGGTGGCTGGGGCTTGACAGTGGTAAAGGGAAAAATATCTCCTTACTCTGAGGTGACGTCCAGCCTACACCTAACCTGCGCCACTGTGGCCTGCTTATTCCAACGCAGGTTAGCATTGGGTTATGGATATGATAAGGACTTAGCCTAGGATTTTGAATATCCTAGGCTATGTTCTGTCAATGAACTTTGGCTCTTCTCCAGAATTTTAAAAGATGATACCAAGTACATTTTTTAAAGGACTTAAACAATTTTTTTTCTTTATTTTAGTACCCGTGTCTCTATCTGATTCCCCAGTCTCACTCTGCCAGACTCAGGGCCCAATCCTATCCAACTTTCCAGCTCCGATGCAGCCAGAATGCAGCTTCGAGGTAAGGGAACAAATGTTCTCTTACCTTGAGGAGCCCTCTATGATTGGCTCCCCACCACAGGATGCAGCGCATGCCCCATTGGTATGGTTGCACCAGCACTGGAAAGTTGGATAGGATTGTGCCCTCAATTGTTTATCTAACAGGCCATTTTTTCATAATTACTTTTCTTGCCGGAAGTAACAAGACAGTAACTTTTGGAGGTAAATGATACAATTATAATGAAGACTATTCTAATTAGATGAGAGAAAGAACATGCCATAATTTTGTCCCAGTAGTGCTGCAAACTGCTTGCAGATGGCATTGATATTCAATGGGTTATACATTGGTGGTATAGCAAATACTCCTTTGAATATGGAAATTTAATATCTATAAAATATTTGTCAAATAAATGACATTCCAGGGTCACATTCTACACATTTTTAATGTGTAGGATATATTGCAGACCTCTGTTGTATCTGTACTGGTATGGTAACAGTGGAAGGAGCAACAAAGATTCATGTTTTCATTGGGATCTGTGGACAATCACTGTGTATCATATTATTCTCTCCACAGTTGCTGGACAAAAATAATACTGAATAAAATGGTTGCATTTCTTTCGGCGTGTACTGTTGTTCCTCAGTTTTAATGTGTTAATCTAGCTAAACAGCATGTTAACTGTCAGTAAATTGGGCATAATGGCACTACACATGTATTTAAGTAGGTATATAAAACTATTTCCATAGTAAAAAAAAAAGAACAAGGTAAATAGACTATTTTTAAATCTCTTTTAACATTTTGTTATGCTTTTTTCCTGCAAGTTCTCTCTTTTTTCTTTTGATTATCACTGCTTCAGTTTATTAAAAAAAAAAAAACCTCAATTACACTTGGAAGAAAAAAATTTCTCTCTCCATACATAATTTTAGCTGAAACAGTTTCCAGGATACAAGCTCTGCACATATTCATTTGTCTCCATCAATAAACTCTCAAGTCTTCTAGCATGGTTTGATCATTGCATTCAGATAACCTATCCCTACTTACTTTACTTGTTTTTTACTCATAGATAGATGAAATGCAATGGGGCAAAGGAGTGAAGAAAATCCCTACTTCTGTCTGCAGTCTTCCCTGTAAACCAGGAGAAAGAAAGAAGGTTATGAAAGGAATGAAATGTTGTTGGCACTGCGAGCTGTGTGATGGATACCAGTACCAGTTTGATGAAGAGAGCTGTCAGCTCTGTTCCTACAATCAGCGGCCCAATGAGAATCGCACAGGATGCAGCCCGATCCCGATTGTGAAGCTTGAATGGCATTCCCCGTGGGCTGTCATCCCAGTCTTCTTGGCCATGCTTGGAATAATTGCCACCATTTTTGTAATGGCAACATTCATCCGATACAACGACACGCCCATTGTGAGGGCTTCTGGAAGGGAGCTCAGCTACGTTTTATTGACAGGAATATTTCTGTGTTACATCATCACTTTCTTAATGATTGCCAAGCCTGATGTGGCAGTGTGTTCTTTCCGGCGTATCTTCCTGGGACTGGGAATGTGCATCAGTTATGCTGCTCTGTTGACTAAAACAAACCGTATCTACCGTATATTTGAACAGGGCAAAAAATCAGTGACAGCACCCAGGCTTATTAGCCCAACGTCACAGCTGGCAATCACTTCAAGTTTGATATCAGTACAGCTTCTTGGGGTTTTCATTTGGTTTGCAGTTGATCCACCCAACAGTATTGTAGATTATGACGAACGTAAACCTGTGGAACCAGATCAAGCCAGAGGAGTTCTCAAATGTGACATTACGGATCTACAAATCATATGTTCCTTGGGCTATAGCATTCTCCTAATGGTAACATGTACTGTGTATGCCATCAAGACTCGGGGTGTCCCAGAGAATTTTAATGAAGCCAAACCCATTGGATTCACTATGTACACTACTTGTATAGTATGGCTTGCCTTCATTCCAATATTTTTTTGCACTTCCCAAGCAGCTGAAAAGGTAAGTGAAAATCAAGTCACTTATATAACATGATTACAGCTTTGAGCTGTACTAGATAGCTGTTTCTTACGGGTCCAACAATATACAATGTTGTTTTTTCTTCAAGTATTTGATAGAGCACTGAACAGTCAATAAGAATCAACTGATGCATCAATTTCAGTGTTGCAGCAGTACCTTTTTCAGCACAATTAACATCACTTAAATTGTCATTTTTCAGCACAAGAGGCAGCTCATAGCTAAACCATTTTGATTACAGGGTGTAAACTTTGCGTCAGTCAAAGATAGTTTTTGTGTGCGAGCTCATATTTCTCAAATTCATAGCAAAAGAGATCAAGGAAATGCTGAGAACCAAGAATTCCTGAGCATGAACAATGCATATACCAGAAAGGCATTTCTCAAACTCCAAAATGTAGCTCAAACCTATTAATGTGAACAGCGTGTGTTAAATGTTAAGTGTTTAAAATACTGCTGCCTTTGTTATTTAAAATATATAATACAGCATTTCTGGATTCAGGGAAGCAGGAAGGCTCAGTATACTGATCCATACAAAGGTGTCACTCAGATGATTTTTTTTAAAGCTATTTTTTCAGAGCCAGCATGATTTGGATTCGATGCAGATAAAAATCAGCAATAATACTTGACTGCTGTGATCAATTAAAACATCGATATCCAACTATATTGTTTTCTACTTTAACCCATGTAATTTGGAATAAATAGTTTCATTACAAAATTTGCAGCGTGGTAGCAAAATTGGCTGAATAAATAGCTGGTGGTAAATCTCCAGGTTATTGCTGAAAAGAGTGAACCAGATTGGCCACCTGCCACTGCTGGATTGGACCCCCCTGCTAGATTCTCATTACAAATAATGTATTCAATATATTACACTATGAGTTTGTTCAACATTCTCTACCCCACTTTCTTGGTATTCTCTGGTGTGACAGAAACTCATAGAGGCACTGAGAACAAAATAAGAAAAGAGAATATTGCTGCAGAGGGAATACAGAGGAATTCTGTAGCTGAAGAGTATGGGGCAGGATGCTTGCCATGGCCTGTGGAACACTTCTGATTGCCAATCTGTTCTGACTAGTAGTTGGCAACCTTCAGTCTCGAAAGACTATGGTATCGCGCTCTGAAAGGTGGTTCTGGAACAGCGTCTGGTGTGACTGAAAAGGCCGATTAGGGAGTGACAATCCCTTCCACATTGGGAGCAAGTGCAGTCTGTCCCTGGCCTGTCTCCCTGGCTATGGGCCTTCCTTCTTTGCCTCTTAGCCTCAGACTGTTGGCCAAGTGTCTCTTCAAACTGGGAAAGGCCATGTTGCACAGCCTGCCTCCAAGCAGGCCGCTCAGAGGCCAGGGTTTCCCACTTGTTGAGGTCCACTCCTAAGGCCTTCAGATCCCTCTTGCAGATGTCCTTGTATCGCAGCTGTGGTCTACCTGTAGGGTGCTTTCCTTGCATGAGTTCTCCATAGAGGAGATCCTTTGGGATCCGGCCATCATCCATTCTCACGACATGACCGAGCCAATGCAGGCGTCTCTGTTTCAGTAGTGCATACATGCTAGGGATTCCAGCACGTTCCAGGACTGTGTTGTTTGGAACTTTGTCCTGCCAGGTGATGCCGAGAATACGTCGGAGGCAGCGCATGTGGAAAGCATTCAGTTTCCTCTCCTGTTGTGAGTGAAGAGTCCATGACTCGCTGCAGTACAGAAGTGTACTCAGGATGCAAGCTCTGTAGACCTGGATCTTGGTATGTTCCGTTAGCTTCTTGTTGGACCAGACTCTCTTTGTGAGTCTGGAAAACGTGGTAGCTGCTTTACCGATGCGTTTGTTTAGCTCGATATCGAGAGAAAGAGTGTCGGAGATCGTTGAGCCAAGGTACACAAAGTCATGAACAACCTCCAGTTCATGTGCAGAGATTGTAATGCAGGGAGGTGAGTCCACATCCTGAACCATGACCTGTGTTTTCTTCAGGCTGATTGTCAGTCCAAAATCTTGGCAGGCCTTGCTAAAACGATCCATGAGCTGCTGGAGATCTTTGGCAGAGTGGGTAGTGATAGCTGCATCGTTGGCAAAGAGGAAGTCACGCAGACATTTCAGCTGGACTTTGGACTTTGCTCTCAGTCTGGAGAGGTTGAAGAGCTTTCCGTCTGATCTGTCTGTTCTGACTAAAAAAGAGAAAACCTACTGGGAGGGAGGATCATGCTGAATCCTTCTTGAATACTACACCCACTCATAGAAGGGGGAAGTATATGGCGAGTGTGTATAATGAAATTCACAGTTTTGGCCCCTTTAAGCCCTCGGGAGACTGCGCTCCAGTCACCTCCAGAGGGCTTTCTGAAACCCGCAGAGGCCGCATGCATCCGCTTATGCATCCTCCTCTGTGGGCTTCAGAATGGTCCCGGAGTGCAAAAAAACACAACTTCCAGTTTCCTGAAGGAAAGCAGAAGTGACATTTTTTGCCCTTATAAAGCATTCGGAGGCGTGTGCCGTTTAACAACCTTCCATGTAACAACAGACCGCATATATCTATCTCCAGTAGCCTGTGGAGCCAGCTACGTTCTGGCATGGAATGTCTGTTTGCACAACAAAGGCAACCTAGTCACATAACAGCGGGGATTGGCAAATGTATCCCCATCATTAAGCAGCGCAAACTCAAGAGTATGACCTCATAACAATGTAACTCCCTTGTCTAATAGGACAGAATGGAGCCAAAACTGTATGAGTGACCATTAATGTTTTCAGGTTTTTTAAAGGCACATGGTTGTTTTTTTTTGGTTTTTTTAATTCTGGGGCCTCCTAATGCTTCAGGAATGGCTCTGATTTGGAGCCATTCAGAAGTAAGTGCAGGTGGGAGGGCCTTGATCGCAACCCACCAGACATGGGGTTGCAGCCCACACTTTGGGAAGCCTGGCTTTTAGGTGTTCTAGAATAATTTATTTCTTCTATATATAAACTTAAGTGAACTGTTCTTTGCCGTTCCTTCAGCCCCTGATACAAAGTTTGGGAGCTGCTGCCACCTTGCCCTGGCTTGCTCCCAGGGTCCGCTGCAATAATACAAAGGGGTGGGAGAGCAAGCAATTGACCAGTTGCTTGGGAGGAGGAAGAAGTATCCATTCATCTTGCTACCAGGGCAGAAGCAAAAGCAATGATCCATGATGTGTGGGATCCTTGTCCTCACCCTCATTGTACGAGCCAATTGCTTGCGCTTACATTCACTATTGTTCCAGGGACCCTGGGAGCAGGCTGTAGCTGCCACATGAGTTGCCCTGTTCTAAAACTGTTGGTCACGAAAGCATACAGTCCTGCTGTGATTCTAGATCTCCCTAACCTTTTACATAAGTTGTATATAGAGCTATCCCTGTGTGGACACAAGTCCTGGCAAGAGCAACTCCCTTTCCAATTTCAAACTTACAAATGTCATCAATCATTTGCTGCTCATTCAAAATATTATGTCATTTGGAGGCATAAGTTTCAGATAATTCAATTTTAAAATTCTATCAGTGTGAGGCATTGCATTATGTGGTGGCCCTGCCTTTGACACTAGATATTTTTCACTTGCAAACATTGGAACCGTGTCTCAGGGAAATGTGATATTCCATTTTATACTTCATAAAATGACATAAATTGGCCCTCTAAGTGTGCATCTCAGAATCTAGTAGAATTGGTGTGGATCCATCCATCAAAATCAGAGATGGGTCAAGCGGCTACAAAAACATGATGGCAAATATAGGTATAACCAGATTTTTTTACCTGCAGTTTTATCTCAATGCGATGAGAAGGGCCCTTTCAATTAAAGGAAAAAACTCATTTAAAAATAACTTCATTAATACAAGAGAGGGCAGCCGGCTAACAATCCATCAATCATTTTCTCTCCAGGCACTTAGAACAGCTTCACTCCAAGGCAAGCAACCCCTTCCTTTCCCCTGAGCATGTGAAAGAAAGATAATCACTTTGCGTTGGTGAAGGGAGGGGTCGCTGGCTTGGAGTGAAGCCTTTCTAAGGGCATGGAGAGAGACTGAGTGGTGGATTGTCTGCCTAATGACTCTGTCTTATATCACAAAGGTAAGCAAGGCTGTTTTTAAATCATCTAGTCAAGGGACATTGTTTTTTAAGTGTATTTGCTTTAATGCGATTTTTGCCATCTGTGTGAGTTCTGGGAATGAAACTCTCACGAACAACGAGACTCAGAGCCTAATCCTGAGCTCAGCGCTCCTGCTTCCCACCAGTGCTCACTGTCGCAAACATGCCGTAAGGCACATGTGCAAGGCTTACCCCCGGGCCAGCGCCCGTGGTAGCCCAGCACTGGCCAGCATTGGGCTAGCACTGGGTGGGTGCCCATCCTCCGCTGCTCGATGGTCACACGGACTGGCGAGCTGCGGAATGGTGGGCGGGGAGGGGGCGTTCCAGGGAGGGGGGAGGCAGGCGGAGGATGGGGAGGAGGCATGATAGAGAGGCAGAGAGAGGGTGGGCGGGAGGCGTGCCAGGGGGAGGGAGGAACAGCTCTGCAGGATCCAAGGTGCTTGTGGAGGGCTCCACGTCCTACACGAGTGCCTTTACTTTACAGCTGACCTTTTGGTTGGTGGTAATATGAGTAGCCCCACTGCAGTGTTGCTTCCCTTACCCAGGAGAAGGGGACAAAAGTCCCCTTCTCCCCAGGTGCCACCCGCGGTAGCCCGGGGCGCACTGGATCCGGCGGCAGCTGTTTTTGTTGCTGCCAAAGCTGCACGCCCCGGGCAGCTCAGGATTGGGCTGTCAACCTGTAATGGAAATTTTGGAAACTGGACACAGGCAGTCTTTTTGACTGCTGTTTACTCAGTTATTCCACTGATGTTTCTGCACTTTTGAAAGAAAATGGTTGTGTTTATGGCACCATTTACCAGCAATTAGTACAGCATCTCATTTCAAGGAATTCCTCTCATTACTCACGAGCTGCTATAGAATGTTGCCTTTCTTCGTCTGAGAGTGGCCTAGTTGCAATTGACCTGTGAGTTGCAACAAGTGATCAAAACATTCCTTTACTGCCATGAGGATTTCATGCTACGTGACGTCCCTAACACACTAGGGCTTGTTAAACATGGCTTGTTAACCTCAACATTTGGACAGCGGCTTCTGTACAAATGAAATGCGGGTGGTAATGCTGCTGTATAATTGGCTCTGACAACAAAACTATTCTGCATTCTTGCTGGCTCTGTGGATACCTTGATCAGAGACAAAGCAACCTCCAAAAAGTGTTAGACCAATTATAGACACTATAGATTTATGCTGGAATCAATACAAACTGGCTCTTGAAAAGAGCATGAACGGTTCCTGTAAGGTCAAGCAAAGCAAAGCACAGCTTGAATCAATAAGCCTAACTGAAATGAGTGATGATCACACATGTCTGTATTTCATTGGGTTAGACATGTGCTGTAAAGCCACAATCACTCCCTCTCTTGTACGTCTGTATAAGAAACAGTTTAAAATATAATTGTCTTGTTTTGTCATCTGCATACATGTTTTATGCTCTTCTCTGTAAAGTAGAGTTTTTGGTATAACAGTAATCTGTGATGAGGATATGAGATCTCATCTGCAACGCATGGGAAATTAATGCTATACTAGTTGAACTATGACTATGGTATTAAGCACTGCAAGACACAATGCAGTGAGATCAGTCATCAAGGGAAGCTCTTCTAAAAGACAGTTTATTCACTACCATTATCTTTCCCTACAATGTTGAGATGCCGGAGAGTTTGAGTGTATTTCTAGGCTGTGCTGTCAGTCAGAGGACTCAACAGACAGACCCATCATGTCACATTACTGAGCAAGATCCTAGAAAATGTTTCCAAATCATCTGCAAGAATCAGGGGTCCCTGGGCAGACAAGTTATTCCTGAAAGTATTCCTTTAAGATAGAATTTTACAAGCAAACTGGTGGAGGGCACCAGTCTGGGGCAATGAGACCAGGAGAGGCTCTCCTTGGTGCTGATTTGCTTCTTCAATTATACATTTTTACATCATCCATTACAGAAAATCATATGGTTAGGTGGTGAGGTAGTCATGGCGTGGGAGATCAAGTGCTTTGTTGAGCACAGATGCTTTTTGGAGGGCTTTGGTTATTGCATATCCATTTCAAGCTATCCCTTCCTTTGTGGCTGTTTATTGAAATAATGAAATTGTATTGAGCAGTATTGGATTTTATGTGACATGCAAAAGTGGTAACAAGAGCTGCTGAAATCTTGTCTGGCCAGCCTTCAATTATGTACGATTGTATTTATTTTTAACCTATGATCAAGCTCATTCCAAAGCGTGAACATAACGTTAAGCCACTCTTTGAGTGCTCTGTGTGAGGCCTCTGTGGAACAGGGTGGTGGTGGGGGTGAGGAAGAGAGTGGGGGTGAGGATCATTCCCGAGAAGGGACTGGGTTTGGTGGCAGTAGTGCCTGTCAAATCTTGATCCCCTTTCCAGGACTGATCTGCCTTCATGGGTCAAGGCATGGGTGCACCAGTGATATCGTTGGTCTAGATCCGAGTTGACCCATGAGACCACAGGGGCTTATCCTGGGGCAAGAGAAAATTTTTCACTTACCCTGAAGAGGACTCCCAAGATCAAAACCCCCTTACAGGATTCAGCGAACACCATGTTGACACTGCTGTATCGCCGCGCTAGGAGTTGTAGTGGATTGGGCTGCTGGTATCCAGTATAAGAGAATCTCGGTGCATCTAGCAACAAAGTCTACCTAGAATATATTTAAACATTTCTAAAGGTTTATGAGCAATCATTATTATCTGAAAGGTGTTAGCTCTTAACATTGATCTTGTTTGTGAGCACTCTTTCACAGTGGGAGAGGTATAAAGAATGCAGATGCTGAATTAGTTGTCTCTAGACAAAACTTTGCTTTCATGTCCCAATTATAGAGTCAACTCTATGGTCCTATCATTTCCTGTGTCCTAACCAGCTGAAGATGTGAAGCCCTTAAATGCATTTGTTGCTGAATCTGCCTGCCTTCTGTTCTGGAGACATTTTTTTAAAAAAGACTTTTTTTAGAAGTCAGGATTAGTGGCGTTCCTGGGGGTCCCCGCTCCCGGGGCAACCCCCAGAATTCCGCCCCCACCCCGTTTTGCCCCCCTTCTCCACCCCCTGTGCATGTGACCCAGAAGTAATTGCAGTGATGTCATCATCACTGCAATTACTTCCACGCAGCTGCCTCCTCCGTTCCCCCTTTGAAAACAAGGGGAAATGGAGGAGGCAGCTGAGGCCCTCACAGAGCCTTCTGCGCCGTGGGGGTCTCCATGGGAGTGGTCTGGGGCTGCTCCCAGTGGCCCCACTGGGAGCAGCCCCAGACCACTGCAGTGGAAACCTCCGCGCAGCTTGTAAGCTGAGCGGAAGGCTCCATGGGGGCCGGGAAGCGGTGCGCGTCCCCTCCAACGTCCCTCAGGGGCATGCGCCGCTTCCGCTGCGTCCCTGAGGGATGCCCTCAGGGCGTCTGCACACAAGGTAGCAGTTCCCAAACGTACCACACAAGGTACACAACGTACCACACAAGGTAGCAGTTTCCAAACGTACCATGTCACAGTGCCCTTCTTTCATGGTGGCCTCTTCTTCCTGGCTCTCTCAGATGCTGCCATCTTGGATTGCATGAAATCAGGTTGACAACAAAAATGACAACAAAAACACTATAATATACAGGCACATCCAATCTACATTGACAGGACAGTCCTATGTATGTCTGCTCAGATGTAAGCCCTATTGTGTTCAATGGGCCCGGTGGTGTAGCTAAATCATTTGACACCCAGAGCCCATAAATTTTTGTCACCCCCTTATGACATAATTGATTGATTGATTGAATTTTACATTATTATGCCATCCTTTCTCTAAGGAGCCCAGGGTGGTGTGCATGGTTCCTCCCCTTATTTTGCCCTCACAACAGCCCTGTAAGCCAGGTGAGACTGAGAGATAGTAATAGTCATGACATAAAATGAATAATAATGGCCAGAAAATAAATACAGTGAATATTTCCCCATAAGCAATGGATGAAATTCTGCATCACATGGTGTATAACATGATGGTATTATTCTTAAAAGCCACAATTTCCACAATTCTGTTCAGTAGGTTGTCAGTCGCTCCCCCCCCCCCCAGGATGTCTCATTGGTCCGTTTTTCAGCCCTACCCAGTATCCAATTTAATTTAAGTTCTTACATTTAAACCATATCACTATCAGGACCCACCTAGTTTTATAAGTCTAAAACAGAAAAAATTCACGTTACCAGCTCAAGCCTCTTGTTTTCTTCTTTTTGTGGGTAGGGAGCTGCCTTCTGGAGCACTTGCTAACATCCACTTTAATCAGATCAGGACCATTCTGGTGGCCTCACATTCCTCTTTGCCTGACCTGACCACGAACCAAGGCACGTTTGCTTACGTGTGAGTAAATGTGTCCATGTGGCTTAGTTTCACTTTCCTTAGGGCTCAATACGTTTGTCAGCTTGGAGGGAGAGGACTTCCTTCTTGGGTGTTTTCTGGGGGTTGCGTTCATCGGATGGTTCAATGGGACCATTTTGGTGTCGTTGGATTCTTCTCAGCTTGCCCTTCCCGATGTACTGAGGCAAGTTCACCTATTCATGATTAAATGCATGACACAGTTTCACTTTCCACAGGGTTCTATGTATTTTTGTTTTCTGGTTTTTTGACCATAACTTTTGATAGAATGAAGATATTTCACTCTTTTTTCCATTCTGCTGTAAATTCTGCATTGAATGGTATATAACATGATGGTATTATTCCTAAAAACACAATTTTAGTGATTTTGGTCACTTATGGTGTCACCCCCCAAGGCTGGTTCAAAGGGCGGACCGCCCTCCTGCCCCTCACTTGCTACGCCACTGAATGGGACTTACTCTTAGGAAAGTGTGTATAGGATTGCACCCTGGTGTACTTTCCTTTGTACTTTGCAGAATGAGCTTATTTGCCTTTTGTTGTAATGTCAGTATTGATTGACTCTTTAAGAGTAATTCATGTTTCTCTTGGACATTGCTGCATACCACCCACAAATGCTTGAATATGGAAGTTGCAATGGCAGTTATAAATTCATAAATATCAGTATCCAAAATCTTCCAGTGAAACATTTGTCAGTGTGTGCATTGCTGAACTAAAATGCCAAGAACCCAGTGGAGGCTTAATGCTTTTCTTGGGACCTTGCTTTCCTAATGGATTATGTGAAGGTATACTACAATTTTTTTTTGTAGTTCTTATGTAGAGGAAACCTCTCTGAGTACTGCATTCCACTGTTTGGAATCCCATAATTAATTCCCTCTGCTAGTAATGGAAGCCACATGTCATGGTTTTACTTATTACTGGTCAGATCTTAGTTCGAGTTGTATTGAAAGAATTGTGTGACATTCTATGAAAAGTCCATGCAAGCTAGAGTGGACTTGTATTGCTTTGAAAAACAGCTGTCCATCTCATGCTGCATGGCAAATCTCTGTTGGAACTAAGCAACAGAAGTGGACAAATGGAGTGGCCTGGGGGCCATGGTCCATAGGTAGACTGTGGGAGGTGTTAGGGAGGGTAGCAGTGCATGGCCAGGCAGGCGGGTGCAGTGCTTGTCACTAAGGGCGGCAAGTGCCGTGAGTTGGGTCCACCTGTCCTCCTTCACTTTCCAATGGAAGCAGGGACATGTAGTGCATAGGCACATGGTTATGCAGGGGGTGACGATGCCACATCAATGTGTGGCCCAGCCCCAGATGCTAAGAGGCTTCGTTTCTCCACTGCTGAGGAATATAGTTCTTTGGGAACTGCCACTCAAAACGAAGACGTCAGTAATTCCACTGGACTTACTCATGTAGTTTCTTGGATCCAGGCTTTTACTCCAAAACGGTAGGCTCTTGACTGTGCATTATTACAATTCTGTGGAGTTATTGGGGTGGTCTGTGCTGATCTGTTACTCAAAATGACAATATATCATTCAAAACGATCTGTTGCCGCCTCCTCCTGCAAGCATATCCATGCCAGTGTGTGTGTGTAAATCCCCAAAGGCTTCAATCATTGTACCCCACTTTTTAATATGTCAAGTGTAAATGGAATAATATAGTAAACTAAATGAAAGCCAGGGATTATTAAAGGCTTTTGTGTTTATGCATTATATTATATATCTCTAGCTATTATTTAACATCCTCATGAATATGTCAACTCTAAAACTGTGAACTATGAAATAATCATGGAAGATTTTCAGACATTTTCAATACTTCCTCTCTATATTTTATCAGAGTGTGTAATACACTACATAGGACAATTTGTGATAAATCCCTGTGAATTCTGTGTTATTCGTTTGATTGCTTATCGAGTGTGATTTCTGTGTCAACACCTGGGAGATCTTCCTTTAAGTCATGAGCCGCACAGGAAGGAGAAGAATCCTTACAACTGGCAGCACTGAAGGCTATAAGGCATTTTAGAGCAGACTCATTGGCTGCCTGGTATCTCAGTATTGCTCTACTAACAGAATTATGAATGAAGCATTCTGCAGAGTGGTTTAGCAGTGCCAAGGTGGATGGAACCATGCTGCCAACTTCTGATCTCAAACATTCTGGTGCATTCAAAAGGCCAGGGCAGTAGAGCTTGGCAAACTTCAGTGGCAAGTTAAGCTGATCACAAGCATTTTCTTTTTATTCTGTGGCTGATAGTGGCAAATGCAGTGGGCTGAGCTTGTGTGTGTTCTAGTGTGGGGTGAAGAGGCTACATAAGGAAGTGAGTGTGAGAGCAGTTGCTGCTGCCAAATTGCTACATTGTGCGGTCACTGCCCACTCTCCCTGCCTCAGCAGCATCCGTGTGGGTGGCAGTGATGCAGCACACATGTGTGAACTGCAGTCTCTCCTGCATCAGTGTTTGAAATAGCAA
Organism: Tiliqua scincoides; assembly: GCF_035046505.1. Taxonomy (NCBI): domain Eukaryota; kingdom Metazoa; phylum Chordata; class Lepidosauria; order Squamata; family Scincidae; genus Tiliqua; species Tiliqua scincoides. The sequence continues at coordinate 229,282,498 of NC_089822.1, read as the reverse complement.
GGGTGTGTGCTTGTACAGTGGAATATGTTTAATGAATATTTGATGTGCCAAATGGTGCCTGAGCACTTGTTTATGAGCAACAGTATGTTGCTATGAAGGTAGTAGTCTGTGCTTGTTATTTGTGTAACATTTTTTATTAAAGCTGGGCTTGACAGTATGAAAGCACAAAATCAAAAGGCGTTTCATGTTGCCCTATATATTGCCCTTCTATTTCCCTTCCCTGCCTCGATTCCACCCTCCTGCCGCCACCCGGCACAGCACTTACCTGCCCTGGTGGCCACTGGGCTAGTTTCAGTGCTGGCGGGACATTGCAGGCTTTCCAGCTGGGACTTCCTACTCGCAGCTTGTCGCAAACATGCTTTATGGAATGTTTGCGATAGCTAGCGCCAGCACATATGGGTGAAATGCAATTGTGAACAAGCCATTCTGGTACTGAACTTCAAACATGGGAGTTAGTCATGTTCAGGGGGATTGGGATGCAGCATCTACCAAACAATCAAAAGAATATATTTTGAGGTTTTTTTTCCCCTTCAAGCAAATCCAGTTGTCCTCATTTCATCTTGCTGGGGAAATGGTGGTGAAAAATGTAACTCAATATTTCAATATGTTACAAATATTCACTTTTAATTTTCATCTTAGAATAAGAGTTCAGGAGAGTGTCGTCCTCCCCACCCCCTCGGTTTAATTCCCCTGAAACTCTGAGTTCATTCCAAATATGTTTTCTAGATAATATAGTACTTAGTGCTCATTAGAAAATAAATGGTAAGAAAGTCAATGTGCACAAAGAGCCCCAAAGTCAATATTAAGATGGGATTGAAAAGAAATGCATAAAATGTATATCAATAATTTTACCTGCCATTGAAGTAGAGTAAAAAAACATTTAAGAAAATGAGGTTGGAATGGGGGGGGGAAGAATTGTGTGTATCAGTTCTTCAAGATGCTGCCTTATACCATTGTTTCCCAAACTGTGGGTTGGGACCCACCAGTGGGTCATGAGCTGATTTTTAAAACATTAAAAAAAAAACTTTGCAATTATCCTTGCCTGGTTTACAGAAGAAAATCAATAGCTGGTATACTAACACTTGTGGTAGGAAGTAATCTTCATACCCCCAAATTAAAATGTTCATATTTTCTCTAGTAATTGGCATGCATGCATATGAAAATCATGTGAACCAAGTTTCAGCCTTTCGTCTTGTCTGGAAGTTGCTCTCCAGTTGAACCTTCTGGGTACCCTGGCATGACTGTTAAGGTTTGGGAGAACTGTTCTTGAATTCCATTCCTAGGGAGGGTCTAGCAAATGTCTACCCACACATACTATAAGTAAAGCGTCTAGCATCCTCCATCCCCAAACATTAATAGGACATGACACCCCAATCATTAATAATTTATTAATTATTATTAATGTTTTTTTCTTCCTAGATCTTTTTTTAGTGGATGACAATAGATTGTTTTTCTTCTTCTTCTTCTTCTTCTTCTTCTTCTTCTTATTAACAACGACAATAACAATAATATATATATGTTGTTGGCAACCTTCAGTCTCGAAAGACTATGGTATCACACTCTGAAAGGTGGTTCTGGAACAGCGTCTAGTGTGGCTGAAAAGGCCGATTCGGGAGTGACAATCCCTGTATGTATATGTATGTATACATACATACATATATATATATATATATATATATATATATATATATATATATAGGTGTATATAGTACATATATATATATATACATACATACATATACATACATACATATATATATATTAATAAGAATTAATAATTATTCTTATTATTAATAAGAATAATAATAAGAATAAGAATGGTATTTATATACTGCCTTTCTGGTCATCAGATTACTCCTCTGACTTCATTCAAGATGGTTCACATAGGCAGGCTATCTATAAACCCACGAGGGCATTTTTATAATAACAGAAAAGTTCTGTATTTCAAGAACCACACATTTCAGATGGATCTTTCACGGTCTGGTATCCCTTCTGGCCCCCAGTTGCCTCCCACACTGGCTGACAAGCAGCAACAGAGGGCCCAATCCTATCCAACTTTCCAGCACTGGTGCAGCTGAAATGCAACCCCGATGTAAGGGAACAAATGTTCCCTTACCTTGCGGAGGCCTGTGTGACTGATTCCCCACCAAAAGATGCAGCACACACCCCACCAGCACTGGAAAATTGGATAGGATTGGGCCCTAAATTTCTCACTTGAAGGGCAGCCAAGGCGCTTCTTCTTTCACACCAAAGAGCAGGTAGAATAACTCAGCTCAGCTTGTCAGCTGCTTCAAGATCTCACCATTCACAGAGCTGCCGGTGGCCTCAAACTGGTGACCTTCAGATGTTATCTTCGGGCTAACGGAGGCTCTGTCCTCTAGACCAGACCTCCTATCTGGTGGGTCCCAGTGTTAAAAAGTTTGAGAAGCACTGCCTTATACCAAATCAGGCTGTCAGTTCATGTACCTCAGTTTTGTCTCAGCTTATGGCAGTGATCTACATTTTCTGTGGTTCTTTCCCAGATCCACCTAGACAACTGAGGGATTAAACTTGAGACTTTTTGTATGCAAAGCATGTGCTCTGCCATTAAGCTATGGCCCCTTTCCAGTGCAATTCCCTGCTGAATATACATTTGGTGGCGAAATGTAGACTGTTGCTGTGCAATGTGTGACATTGCATCAGTTGGAACTAACATTTAAGGACCATTTCAAAGCAGGAAGGGTTTTGCCATCAAGGGAATGCTCAACTGGGAGCTGCAACCAATCACAACTTCCTGACATGCAAGACTTGTATGACAAATGTGGATTTCTCATATTCAAGCTTTACATTTTCAGATGGAAACGTAAATCATCTTAAGTCTGCCTCTAAAATGTAATGCATGGAGGGACTCCAAAAATACTCTTGCAGCCAAACTGCTAGTTTCAAACTGCTAGCTTTCCACAGTAATACAGTTAAGCACTCATAAAGCACCCAGTTGACCATCAGTGCATCTGTTCTGTTTATAAGGAATCTTCAAATGTCTATCACTCTATTTAATCCATTTATCCTGCCTTTGCCCTTTTCTGAAAAGGGGAGGGGGCACTGAAAGACAGCTTTGTCAGTGATTTGGTCCATTTTGGCATGTTAGAAATGAAAATGCAGATAAATGTTATTAACATTAACATGCATATTTAGATTCACACTGCTGAGATATTTGGGTTAAAGCTGGAGCTAATTCAACTAATTATTTTCTCCTTAGGAGGACATAATTTAATAGACTGTGATTTCTGAAACAGTAGAAGAATCTATGTTTGACATTGACCTGCATCATTGTATTTGTTTCACTGAAATCCTCCTCAACATTTGTTCTTATAAATATGTTGTTCTTCTAAGGTATGCATCTAATTTAAAATATTGAACAGAAAGATCCCAAAGCCATAATCCTTCCTCATATAAATACTTTGGAAGCTGAATGTTCATTTTCAATGAAGAACACGCCACCATGTTCCATTTGGACGATATGACAAGTACATACTGCTGTTACCTCCTATATCTCTGCTAAAAATATACAGATAAATGTTTAGGCATAATTAACAGAACACTTTGTGGAATTTTCAGTTATTAAAAGCAATCTCTTCACAAAGAAGTTTCAATATTCATATTACATTTATGTGAAACTGCATCTTAAAGTATTCATTTCTTTTCAGAAATTGCTTTTTTAAAGTTTGTGCTTCTGGAGGTTGGTCTGCAGTCACTAAAGAATTTTTTGAAGTCTGGTGCTTTCATGTTTTATACAGAAAGTAAGGAATCTTTTTAATGTTTTTTTCCTCTTTGTGATTATTCCACTTGCTCGTTCCTGTCAGTACAACAAAATGAATAAACAAATAAAGTGAATTAAAAATAAAGTTAAACCCTCAAAGAGAGTGCATTTACAAGTCTGCAAAGACCAACAGTATAATGAACTTGAACCTATATTTGGGGAACACACAACACCAGTGGTGTTGTGGTAAATTTTAAAGTGCAGGAGTTCATTGTGACACCCCCATCAGGCATATCCCACTAAGACTATACAACAAAAACGCCTACTGTAAATTTCTTCATTAGAATGTTTTCTTCTCTTGACATTTGTTTCTACTACAAAACTTATTATACTTTATTATTATACTTTGTTTAAACATGTCGCCCATTTCAGCCTCTCTCTCTCTCTCTCTCTCTCTCTCTCTCTCTCTCTCTCTCACTATATATATATATATATATATATATATATATATATATATATATATATAGTGTTTGATATAAACAAATACTTGAGTGCTTACCTATGCATGCTTACTCGGAATTAAGTAACTGTGGGTATGATCCTAACCATCCCAGATAGGACTACACATGGGGTGGGAGAGAAGTGGAATGAGGAGCCGTTGGGGGTAAAGAGGAGGGTGGACTGGGATCAGGAAGGGGGGTTGGTTGGTTGCAGCAGCATCCACCAAATTCAAGTCCCCTTCTCAGGCTCGATCTGCCTTTGTGGACCATGCAGACTTGCACCAGCAAACAAATATTCCCTTGCCCCGACAAGGGCTCTGGAGGCCAAAACCCCATAGTAATTTTTGGTTCACAGAAGATCTAAAATTAATGTGTATTTGAGTACAAATATATATTTGCTTGGATAATTGCTGTTAGGAGATTGTGGTTTTCCTTTTTGCTCCTTTCTTTAAATAGTTAATACTTTTTGTCCTGCAAAGAATCGCTGTGGAACATGGCATAGCACTGAAAGCTGAATGATACAAACACATAACCAACGTTTTGTACTATGGGATGATCATAGCCAGTCCCAGGCCACTCCCAGTGCCCAGGGCTGCAGTGGTGCCGAAAATGGCTTCCGCTGCATCCTGTGCACTTTGCAGGCAGCACTGGTAGCTCCTTGGGAGAAGGGAACTTTCATTCCCTTCCCCTGGGTAAGCTGAATAGCCCCACAATTCTACGTCGACCCGAGGGTTGGCGTAGAATTTTGAGCCTCCATGTTGGACCGGCGGCCCAAAACGGAGGCTCAGGATCCGCTCCACTGGTCCTACCTTCCTACCGCGCCTCTCCCTCCCCTGGCACACCTCCTCTCTGCCCTCTGCCCACCTTCCCCCTCTCCGGAATGCCTCTTTCCTGCCTCCCCCCACACCTCCACCTACTTTTTTGCTGCTTGGCAGTCCGTGCAACCGCCAAGCAGCGGAGCTCCAGTGCTGGGCTAGCACCGGTGCTCCACCAGCTCTAGGAATAATGCACACCGGCAGTGAGCAGGCACACACTGTATAGGATTGGACCCAAAATCCGTTGAGTGTTGTTGGAACATACGTAATAACATTATTTTTTTTTGTAAAGCATAGCTACTGATTTTAAGCTCAACCAGGAGCAGAAAGAAAACCATAAATGACGTTATTCAGTTCCAAAAAAGCTATGCAGCTGTTCCTCAAGTCTCTCACTGAACACTTGAGCAGGGCTTGATTTGAGAAATATTTAAGGAAAAAGAAAAATGGTTCCTTCACTATTTCGGCCTCTGAAGACAAATATATTGGGAAAGCAAAACCAAGATAAGTGTTAAAATCATATGGCAGCAGCAGAGAAGAAATGAAATTGCTGACCTTGATGCTGCGTGCTCACCATTCTTATTTTGGAACACAAAAGAGGGCTTTATTTATCACTTTACTCCGTGCATAATTAATCCATGGAACCCCTTGCCACAGGATGCAGTGATTGCACCTGGTCTAGATGGTTTTAAAAGTGGATTGGACAGATTTATAGAGGAAAACTCCATCACACATTACAAATTATGATGACTGTATGCAACCTCTAGGCTTTCTAGGTAGCCTGAATGCCAGATGCAGGGGAGTGGCAACAAGATATAAGTATCTTGTTGTCTTAAATGCTAACAGAAGCATCCTGTAAGCCACTGTGGGATACAGGAAGCTGGACTAGATGGACCCTTGACCTGAGCCAGCAGGGTTCTTTTTATGTTCTTATGTAATTTATGTTGTCAAGGAGTATAGACTCAGGCCAGACATCCCCAATGTTATTGTGTGTTTGGAAGTTGGGGCTATCACTCCTCGTTATGTTATCAGTAGTACTTGGTGTAGACCTGGATCTGAATTTCCTGAGCAGCAGTCTTTCAGAGAATAGTAGTGAAAGTCTTAGAACAGTATACATTTGTTAATTATGGGGTATTTGGTCTCAGAGAGAACACTGCAAAAACACAACACAAATACGGTGAATGCCAAAAAGAGGCTGGGCTACAAATATGATGTCCCAAAATTAAATGGGTATAAAAATTTAACAGTTGTATAATGGACATAAAAGTATGATTAGACCTTTTATGAGACTAGTTAAAAATGTAGTAGCCACACCTTCCAATTATTGTTGAAGAAGATGCCACTGTTGGAGAAGACATCAAACCTACAAATGCTATGAGGGAGTTAGTCCCATGAATTTACTTCTGAATACACATGCATAAGATTGCACTGCAGGAGACTGTCAGGTAGCCATTGAGATGCTGTTTCTGCAACAAGCTGAGGTGCAAATACTTCTTTTGCATAACTCTCGAATACCTAGCATGCTATTCCTATTCAGAAGTTGCAGCCTTCTTCAAAGACCAGATGTCTTTGAAAAGACCAGGCCTCCTCTTTATTTCCTTCCACTGACAAGTTTTTCTCACTGTTAAACCCCTACTGGGAACAACATGATCTGCTTAAATGCATCAAGATTGCATCAAGATGACTGTGAAATGCTATACGTTCTCTGGACAGTGACTTGGAACATTTGCAAATTCCTAAATAATAAAAATAAAATCCACATAAACTCTAAGGAAAGACATTAATGCTTTGGAGAGAAGCTTAGTGTGTTTGTATCTGATATAGGGTATTCTATTTCTCCCTATGTCCTTCTCAGTTCACAATATAAATGATAGAAAATATTGCTGGTCCCAAAGACTGTGGTGTTTCACACACACAGTCACTTTCCATTAATGGGAAGAAACTCCTTTTGCTTGCTTTTGTTTCTGAAATGTTCAGAATCAAGGGTACAATTAATTAGAGGCCATGATTAATCAGGGGCTCTTGATTTGCTTCTGCTTCTTGGACAGCCACCCACATTAAAGAGGCAGGTTTTATGCTGTCCTTGAGGGGAGGAACTTTGCATTGCCAGGAAATCTCTTCTACTTTATCATGTGATGTAATGGCAGGAGAAATGGAAGCTGATGGTAGCGGGATTTTGCCAATCATTCTCATGCAATGTCGGGATGTCACAGAAAGGCGGTAACACTTTCCACCAAAAGGAGGACAATCTTTCCTAATTCATTATTTCTTCCTGTTTTCCTTAACCTTTATAACGAGTGTTTTAGTGGCTGTTGCTATTGCCGCTGGTTGTGCTGTGTTTAAGCTTCTTTCTGTAATCGTTTGATTATTGAAAGCCATCCTGAATTGCATGAGAAGGAAAAGGTGTACTTTATACTTTAAAATTAATCAATAGGTTCTTTATGAGCGTGACTTATGTGTGACATACTGTCTACCCCTGCTGTTCATTTATCTTGAAAGAATGTTTGTTTTGTCATTAGCTGAATATAGGCCTAATAATAATACTTATTTTCATTTCCACTGACTAAGGGGGACAATTCTGTGTGATTTGGAAAGCTTGCCTTTGACATGTTTGAACACAAACCAGGCCTATTGAAGATGTTGAGCCCAATCCTACGCAGTGTGTGCTGGCTCACCATAAATGTGCCATAAGGTACATTTGCAGTACCTAGCACTGGCCGGTGCTGGGCTAGCACCGGGGCTCAAGTGCTCAGTAGTCACGTGGACCGCCAAGCAGCGGAGAGGTACATGGGGCGTGGGGGTAGGCGGGGAGGAGGCATTCTGGGGTGGGGGAGGCGGAGAGAGGGTGTTCTGGGGTAGAGGAGGCAGAGGCGTGCCGGGGGGAGGGAGCGGGGCAGGAGGGAGGCTGGACCTGTGGAGTTTTGCTATACCGGATCCAGAGCCTCTGTATCAGGCTGGCCACCCAACATGGAGGTTCTTAATTCTATGCAGACCTTCAGGCATTTTCAGTTTTGCTGCAGCCCTGTGCACCCGGCAGCTCAGGACTGGGCTGTAATGCACTGGGTCAAGCTCAAATATACTTAAGACACATTTCCTCTCTCCCCCAGTATTTTATATTAAACAGAAAGCAACCATGGGTGGCTGCCATCTTCAACCAAGGATTGGTAAACAATGTGGGGGAGGGAGAGTCTTAAATTTTACTTAAACCTTCCTTCCCGGTTGTTATTTCACTCAAAATTATCACCTTGTCTATTGGTGACCTTTTCACCATGGAGACAAAAGTACCTTGGATGGGGATGATTTTGCCAGAAATGCTGCTGCAGTGAAAAGGGTTAAGCTGCCTCCTCTCCAAGCCTCCAATTAAAATTTGCAGGTTAAGTCTGTGGTTGATTTTCATGTGCAAAATATGTTCGGAAAAACGTACGCACAAGTGCACGTCATGTACGGTTTCAGCTGAAGGGTCTGAAAGTTACAGTAGACGTACCACATTGCCTCTGCCAATTGTCATGATATAAAGGAAAACAGCTTCTTGTCATGTCCCATCTTCAAGTTGCTTAGAGATGATGTCAAGTCCAGGATGGCAATTATGGTAAACATGCCATGATATTGAGGGGAAGATGGAAAATCCCCATAAACCATCAAAAGAACTATGAATTATTTGAGAGAGGAATTCCACATATCTGTTGAACTTGGAGTCCTTGCCTGACACCTCACAGCAAATTAATTGCTTGATTAAGGTGCTATTTTTGAAATAAGTTGCTCCAGGAACAGGACATGATAGGACACAATGTGTGATTCATGTACACTCCCAGGTTTACCTCCAGATCCAGTGGCAGTCTGAATACTCTGAATACCAGTTGTAGGGGAGCAGCAGAGGGAGAAATGCCTTTCTCTTATGGGCTTTCCTGAGGCACGTGTTTGGTTGTTGGATGGGCCTGTGGCCAGATCTATCAGGGTTTTACTTTACTTATACTGCATAACCCAGATCCTTTTCCCATGCTGATATCCAGTCTCGAACTTCAGAAACAACCTTGAACAAGTCTAACATTTGCAAATTTATTGCAAAATCTGCAGTAAATGTTGTGTTCTTGATCTATTGAACTTTCCAGCAAGGGACAGGTTCCATATCCATTTACTGATGCTTAGCTGCTCACATCTTGAGGAAAGAGATTGTTATTGTTTCTTGTCCTGCCCTGCAGCCATCATCACCCCATGTGCAATGAGCAGCTAATTCCTCACCATGAAACGTGCTGTGCTGTAGGGTTATGAGGAGGCAGCCAAGGTATATGAAGCAATTTGCAGCCTGGAAAAGTTTGTCCTTGCATGGCTACACTGGAAGAGCTTAAAAAGAGTGAAGGGAGATGAGGGGAAGAAATAGCTGCTTGCCTTGACAGAGACAAAAAGCTTCTAACTTAAGCACCCTTACTAACTCTCCCATAGCATTGATTTGGAATTGGGCACAGCAAACCAAACTATTTCCCCAAACCACTGGAAAACAGCTTAGCTTTTTTTCTGAGCCCAGGTCTGAATTATGAAATCAGTCATACTCTGATGTCATTCTCTGAAGCATGATTAGATTTATGTGAGCATTGCAAACCCCCAGTTTTCTGTATCCTACCCCCAGTTTCCATAAAAAGAGGCTTTGCACCTGGAACTCCACAACAGTAATGAAACTATGGCAGATGTCATAGGGTGCCCTTGGGAAATATAATTTTCCTAGGGCACGCAAGCCTTTAATATGAACATTGTGGCTAGACCAATGGTTCCCAAACTTTTTAGCACCAGGATCCACTTTTTATAATTACACTCCATTGGGATCCACCTAGTTTTATGAGATGAATGAAGAGTTTCACTTTAGCAACTGTCAAGCCTCTGTTTTTATTCTTTTTACTATGGTGGGGGGCCCGCCTTCTGGAGAGTTTGTTGAGCTCCACATTTATTGGATTGGGACTATTGCGGTGGTGTTACATTCCCCTTGGCCTGCCCTTTGAAGTGTACTAAGGCATGTTCACTCACAAGTAATGCACATGTGGTTTCCATAGGGCTCAATACTGTACATTTTCTTTATCAGCTATCAGCTTGTCAGTTCCTCCCTTCCAGTTCACAGATTGTGAATGGGAATGGAAGCCCATAACAGTCCATCCCTGGTCCCACTCATGGTCATAATAGCTTAAGAATTCTAAGCACTATAAGGAGAAAAATGAAGCTAAACATGTAGAATCCTTGTGGATTTTGTTTTGACAAGCAAGTGCACTTTCTTCCCGTTCTGAAGGCACCTCATTAAAAGTTTGCTTGGTAGAAAGTAAACAAACATTTTATCCTCAGAGAAAGAGGAAAGAAAAATAGTATCCTTGTGAAAGGTACTAAATTGAGATCCTTTCTCCCACTCTTCGCTGTTTACCTATGCCAGGGGTGCCCAAATCCTGGCCCTGGGGCCACTTGCGGCCCTCCAGGACTCCCAATCTGGCCCTCAGGGAGCCCCCCGTCTCCAGTGAGCCTCTGGCCCTCCGGAGACTTGCTGGAGTCCATGCTGGCCTACGCAACTGCTCTCAGCGTGGTGAGCTGTGGGATAAAGGCTCCCTCCATTGCTTGCTGTTTCACATCTGCAATGTGCATTACATCTTTGTAGCAGCGGCAGCAAAAGAAAGGCTGTCCTTGCTTTGTGCAAGACCTTTTATAGACCTTGAGCTATTGTAAGACCTTCATTCATATGTTCCATCTCTAATATATTCATTTATGTAAATTTATTCAAATTTGAAGTGTAAATTAATTCTTTTTTTCTAAAAAATGAAAAAATAATGTTAATTAATATTAATAGTGCAGAGGTTTTATTTTTTATGTTTAAGTGTATTAAATACTATGTGTTTTTGGTTTTGTTTTTAAATTATTTTTTAATTTATTATTCGTTATCTATTTTCAACATTTCAAAATCCACAACTCTTGTAAGAATTCAAACAGATTGCAGCCCAAGGGATAGTGAAAAATTGGGACAATTACAGGCAGAATGGAGGGAATCTGGTCATCACTACCTGTTGAGAATACTACATGCCTATTGAAATTGTCCTTGTTCTCCCATACTAAAGTGGGAGTGGTGGCTGGGAAAGAATCACCTTCATAAATGTTGCTAATAAAAATAGTAATTCTTAATTTATTTTGTACTAGAAAACAAAACATAACATGCAAAATGGGTGAATCCAGGGCCTAGGAGAGGGGGGTAAAGGGGGTGATTTGTACCCGGGCCCAGGGTCAAAAAGGGGGCCCAGGAGCCAAAGGAGGGGGCCCAGAAATTTCCTGGGATCTTACTTTTTCTTATCTACTCAGACTTGCTTGCATGGGATGCTGGGGACACTACCACAAGCGTGCAGCTGCAGCTACTGGCAAGCCATATATGCTGGGTCAGGGAATGCATACATGATGCTGCTTAACACAGTGTCAAATCTGGGAGGCAACTGGCCTGCTGCAGTAGCTCTTTGGTTTGTGATCTGCTTAGTATGAAGAAGCATCTAGGAGTTCAGGAACACACCTGTGGGACTACAGAAGGACATTTTGGGGCATGGAAAGGACACTTTCCATTCTAGTGTGAGCCTCAATATGATGATGCTAATTTTCTGCATGATTTTCTATATTTAAAAGATTTTAGAGAGACTTAGGAGTGTGTCTGGTTTTCCATGTTACTGTATCTAGCTGCCAATGCCACCTGGGTGGGTAGACCTGGGCTCCAAAGACTTATCCAGCTGTTTCCAACATCCCCCATCCTGTTTTGCCCCCCATCCCCATTCTGCTCTCCCGTCACCACCCTCCCCCACTCTGTTTCACCCCTCCCCCCTTTGCAAAGGGGCCCAAAAGAAACTTTGCGCCCCCTGATAAAATTCCTCTCAGTGGCCCTGGGTGAATCCAAGTAAAGTCAATGTAATGCATATTACATTGCCCACATGTTACAGTAGTAGTGATGGATGGGCTTTGGAAACTCAGCCGGAGATATGAGTCTGCACTTGGTAACAGAATAGAACTGAGAGAAATAAGAATGCAGACTTGGAAAGAAGAATACAAAGGGTGGAGTGTGATATCAAAGATTTGGAGGCTTTTAAATAATGTATCACTAGTATTACCTGGCCTGGTATGAATGTGACAGCTTTAAGTGAAAAGATCAAATGTTTTGCTACACAAGTACTTGTTAAATCAATATGATTCATTAGCTTCCTTCAGTGGTGGAAAATGAAAGCTGATAATGACTCTGGATAAGAATTAGAAAGCCTAGTCCTTTAAAAATTCATTTGTTGCAATCAATGGCCTGCGCTTCAACTCAGTCCCCTTTGGGAGGTGAGCTGCATTGTCAGTGGAGGCAGGCTAGAACAGAAGTTACAAGGAACAAATTCAATCTGACTTGAAAGTGAGCAAACTGGACTTGTTTGGAAGAAAATAAATCTGTCTCCTGGCCATGTGCCTAGATATTCTCCTGAGAATGGAGGGCCGATATTGAACACACAGTTGCTATGAAATGTGACGTGGGCAAGGCAACCTTCAAGTAAAGCACCTTTGCATTAAACAGCTGCTTAACATTAAAAACCTTCAGAAAGTTTTTATTTGAGAAGGTGTTTGGTTTATTTTTGTCTTTGAATCATTCAGGAAGTTTCAATAATTCAAATTTTTAGTGTGTGTGTGTGTGTGTGTGTGTGTGTGTGGTATGCATGTGTTTTAAATATTGTATGTATTAGGAGTTCCACCCATAGACTACACAACATACTACTTTTGTTTTGTATTTAGATAAAGGAATTTATCCAGTTCCACCAACAAGGAATAAATGGTAATTCTTTGACCTTGAAACTCTTCTCTACTAATCTACACAGTGCTATTTCTGGAGGGAAAACATTCTTAGAAAAAAGTCTCAGGCTTTCCAAGAATTATCCAAAAAGGCTTGAAAGATCCAGTTAACTCTTGGTTGAAAATCTAGCTTCATTCATCTCTACAATCACGGCATTTCAGAGCACTCATTTTCTAAATATGTAAAAATAAATAACTCTAGACATTGCTCAGATCCCTGTAAAGCAAGGGATCTCTTGTCACAAAGCTCTCTTTGTGACGGACTCCCTTTGTGACGGATCCCCTGCACAAGTGGAATACTCCCTCCAGTCACAGAGTAAGCTTCCAACAATGGAACACCACTCCACAAAACGTCTGGAAAAAATAAAATAAAAATTATGAATCAAATCCTTCTGGAAAATGTGCATCCCTCATGCTACCTCGGACTTTTCTGGTTACTTCTCTGTCTAGTTCAGACAGAGCCTTAATGGTAGAAAGTGTGAAGTTTTAAGAAGTTAGTTTTAAGTTAGTTAAATTTGAAGTTAAGTTGGTTTAAGTTAGTTTTAATAAGTTCAAATTCAATAAATTATAAGTGAATTAAGGAATATTAGCCCAGAATAACTACCCTCAAAACTATCCTTAAATATAAAAATGTGCAAAATGCTTCCTAATGTAGATAAAGGTTTATTATCTCAGTACAGGGTGAGTCTGTTTATCCTCAGATTTTATATCTGCAGATCTGGCTCAACCCTAGTCCCCCAGACCCACATTGAGTCTGACTTGGCCCATCCTGAAACTTCCAAAGGAGGGCTTCCCTCAACCTCAGAATACCTTAAAAGACTTTAAAACCTGTTTCCTGAGGGAAATGAAGTTGCATGTTTTAGCACTACAGGGCCATTCTGAAGCTCTGCGGGCTTCAGAAAGCCTTCGGAGGCAACCGGAGCAGAGCTCCAGTCACTTTTGGAGGGTTTAAAGGGGCGGGAACCACAGATTTCTTTATCCACAGTTTTCAATAGCTGTGGGTGTCCAAGAACGGATACTCCGCAGATACTGAGGCACCACTTGTACTTTTCTTTTTGTTCACTGGTAGTAGATAAAAGAAAAGCTGCATAGTGCCCACTCTTGAATATTCAACAGTGTATCATGTAAACATCCATAAATATTCATTGGAACATATGTGCTGTCATCACAATTTGTTTGTACCCTGTGTGCAGTTTATTTCTTTATTTTTAATGCTTTCATTGGAGCCAGTGAATGTTATTTTTCTTGTAAGCGGTATGTGCGACCAGGATCAGGACCATCATATGGGGTAAAGGTATATAACATCTAGTTGAGCACATTTTCAAAATTTCAAACTACATATCTTGTCTTGTAATGAATGATCAATGAGTCAGGTAGTAGGGAAGAAAGTTTGATGTGCCTTTGTGAAAACAATTTCTGACTAAAATAAACTACTCTTTTCTCCCCGTACTTCTATGTTGTATTCCTCCAACTCTCATACAAGGGCTGAATTTGGGTGCCAGGATCTATAGTGAGCCATTTCTCCTAACAAAGTTAAATCAACTTGTATTTCAAGATTACCAAATCCCAATTTAGTTTCATTATAAGTGCCCATCTGCTTGTCAAAGAGAGGCAAGACTTTTATATGCTAAAATGCAGGCCTATTTCAGTTTATGAATTATGGGAGATTGAACGGTTTCCATGGTCACAGTTTCATTTGATACATTAGTATCAACACAAATTGGATGGCTGAAGTAATTTAGTGAATTAGATTCAGACTAAAATGCTGCCAAAGGAATAATGGATGGAATTAGCACCCAGAGGGAGCCAACCATCAAATAAAAAGGGTGTTATTTTGCATGTGAGAAAATATTTTCATTTTTTTTTCCACGGAATAGATTTGCATATTCCCAGAATTTCTTCCAGAGCCCTTCATGTCCTATTTTGGAAATGTCTTAGAATTTGTTTTGAAGAACTCACAGATATGAGAAATGACAGTACTGATATAAAAACCCCACATGTTCCTTGGTTCAAGCCAATAAAATGTGTTGGATGTCTTTGAGAAGGATATATGGCCCACAGTAATTGTCCCAGTTAATGAATCTATTGCTTTCTTACCGGCATTTTTTAGCAGCTTAAAATAGGAGTCTGTCATTAAAAAAAACCCAGTGGAACTTCCTAGCTTTCATTGTTGTGATGCATTCATTACTATGCTTGGAAAGAGCCAGATCTTCATCTGATCTCAATTATCAAGACATATTTAGCAAATATGTCTTTAGCAAAAGACATATTTTACCCATACCTATTCTAAAAGTTCTTAACTTTTCAGTAAAGTTTCCTGCAACAAAGAACCTGCCAGCAAGAACTAATTCTTGCTGTTAGTTCATCGTCTTTGCCAGAATTTTCTCTCTTTTGCTTTTTTTCTTCATAATACTATGTGCACCTCCTAAAATAATATTTTTTTCAAAACATTAGGAACGTGCACAGAGAAGAACGCAGTATTTCTCCTTTGCTGCCTTAGGGCCAAGTGCTATCCAACCCTCAAGTGCTATTGTAGCTTTGCCAGCAGGGTGTGCACTGAGCTGTGCGGTGAGGGGGTAGTCGTGGAGGCCTTTTCAAGGTAAGGGGACATTTATTCGCTTACCTTGGAGCTGCATTAAGGGTGCATTGGCACCAGAAAGATGGATAGAATTGGGCTCTTAATCATAACCAGCACAATATAATTCTAAACAGCCACTGAAGTGTTTATGTACAAGTTTATTTTAAATACTATTGCATTCTAATGGCCAAATCCATGTAGATTTATGGCTTAATTTCCAAATCCAAACCATAGTTAAATGCTTGTGGGCCCAATCCTATCAGGCTGCTGTGTCATCGGAATTCACATTCCAGAGGCGCAGCAGCCCTTCCAGCAGTGTGCGACTGGGCCATTGCTGGAAACAGCAGGTGGGCAAAAAGCGGCAGGAAGGGAGTAGAGTGGGGATGTGTCAAGGGTTGAAATGGGTGATTATCAGTGGCAGCATCACCTCCAAAATCCTATCCCCCTTTCCAGCCTGGGAGCTGCACCAGCAAAAGAGCTGGCGCAAGTCTGAGTAGACCTACTGGGGAAATGGAGGCTTATCCTGAGGTAAGGCAATAAATATTCCCTTGCTTCAAGAGGCCTCCAGGATTGCCCCACCTGCAGGATACAGCATTTGCTCCATTTGAGTGGCTGCATCGGCAAGGGGGATTTAGCTAGGATTGGGCAGTGAGTGGAAGAAAGAGCAGGCAGTAGAATTTCTCTGCCCCCTCTTCTCAACAGGAGCTCCATAAATCTTCGTCAAAAGTCTGTGTTGAGCTTAGGGAACCTTCAGGAAGGGATGTGATGCAGGAAAGGAGTGAATCTTCCAAATCAGGTGGAGGCATGTTATATAAGTAGAACTGACCCTAAACCTTCTATGATTTGGTGGTCAACTTTCCTTAGAATATATAAAGTATGAAAAACATAATCTATAGTATGTTTTCATTTACATTTATTAGTAGTCACACTTTTTCTATGTGTTGTAAATATACACACATTGCAAAAAAGGTTACAGCAAAAAATATTTTCCGTTGTCTATCCAATAAACTTTATATTGGTGATGCGAAATTTCACAGGCTGTCAACAGGGGCGACACAACCTGGCACGCCGCCTGATGCCACTGTATTCTCTGCCACAGACAGCAACTGTTACCCTGCACATTCCTGATCTCGTCTGATCTCGGAAGCAAAGCAGGGTCAGGCCTGGTTAGTACTTGGATGGGAGACTGCCTGGGAATACTGGGTGCTGTAGGCTTAGACCATAGCCTTTTGAGACTGAAGGTTGCCAACCACCACCAACCACCACCAGTGCTCTGGAGAAAAGGAAAAAAAAGAGCCCTTACCATGTTCCTTGTACAGTTTTCCCAAATCCAGAAGTGGTGGACATTTGATTTTATTTAAAGGAACCATGGGAAGGAAGAAACCGCTTCAATAGCTCTGTGTCAGTAAATAAAACTGGAAGTCCCACAATTCAGGGTTTGAGAAAATTGTGCAAGTAAGTAAATAAAATGTTTATTTACCTCCCCCTCTGTGGACCTGGTCCTCTGTGGGCCTCCTCAGATCTATGCCAGCTCTTTTACTGGCATGAACCTGTTAGGCCTGGGACGGGTGTTCCAGATTCCATAGACAATGCTTCTGCCAGTATCCGTTCCTAACCTGCCTTCAACCTGCCCCAACCTGATTCCCGCCCTGATCTGCTCCCACCACCAACCTACTATGCCAACCGCTGGTCCATACAATGTGATGGTGGATCGCAAGATCTGCTAGTGTATTATGCAGATAAGATTGAGCTGTAATTGTATTCATTGATAAACCTATTTTGGTTCTGGGGATGTATTATCAAGTGTTACTGTAATAGAATATGAAAAAGAATATATTAAAAATAGTCAATCATGCCTGATTGGTAATCAGTATAGAGCAGTGTAAATCCTCTTTCTCCACTGAGGACCAAATCCTAACCAACTTTCCAGCACAGGCATAGCAGTGCTAATGGGACGTGTGCTGCATCCTGCAGTTGGGTGGCACTCATGGAGGCCTCCTCAAAGTTTGGGAATGTTTGTTCCCTTACCTTGGAGCTACATTGCCCTTATGTCGATGCTGGAAAGTGGGTTACAATTGTACCCACAACTGTCTAATTAAGATCTGAGATGCAGAACAACTAATTGATCAGGGTGCCAAAAAGGGGAGGGGGAAACTTCTTGTTTTTCCCCACATGTTGTGTTTTTCTAGGCTATGGAATGATTTGGGTAATATTTTTCAGCACTGACAATCTGAAGCAGCAGTAAATATCTGCTTTATTCTCAGCCTTTTCATTGTTATGCCAGCAGTGTGTGAATTTATGAGCTGCTGTCGATTGTCAAGCTGAGCTGTCAGTTGTGACCTGCCACTTGACAAAAAACACCTGCATTACACATGTCCTGTTGTGAGCTGTTATCTCATTTGTCCATACTGATGAAATGTAATGAGGGGATAGAGGCTGCAAGTGAGACAGTGAATCCCAAAAAGCCCAACCATCTCACAATCTGTCTGCAGGTTCTTTTGTGGTGGTTGCCTGTTTCTTTTGATGTAGAGATTTTAGCCTTTTCTTGTCAAGCCACTTATTTGCCTATGGCCAGTTGCTGCAGACACCACCATTGTCTCTGTGCAGTTTGGCTATACACAGAAGCTTCTGAAGTAATAATTCTGATTGGAAAAATAAAATGTAATCCCATTTGCGTGCATGTGGTTTTCATAAATGGTTATCACCTCTGCCTCTGCCTTCCAGCTAATGACTGATGGGTACTAGTAGTAATTTTTGAAATGCATTCAGCTTTTACTACAATTTTTCATCCAGAAGTGGTCATTGTTGCATCAAAGATAAGCTGGGGAACCGCTGATTAGGTTACTTAGGGCACAATCCTAACCAGGTCTACTCAGATGTAAGTCCTATTTTGTTCAATGGAGCTTACTCCATTGAACAAAACCAAGGAAAGTGTGGTTAGGATTGCTGCTTTAAATGTAATGTGGTCACATGGTAGCTCAGTGGTTGCATACTTTGATGTAATCCATCAGTTGTCATCAAAACATAGTACCATTGTAGAGCGCAGAAGGGGCAAAGTGGTATGTTAAATAGCAGGTTCTTTCCATGACAACTAGCATTTCAAGAAGAAGTAAGACTATTAACCTCAGCAATTTATTTGCTTTGAGAAAGAAGGGAACATAATTTTGCAGTTGATTTTCTTATGGCTTAACCTCAATGGATGTTCCTGTTGAGGAACAGATCTAAAAATATTCCGGGTACACTAAAGCAATTACTATAGCTTTAGTGAGCGTCAACTTGCACTTTAATATTTTTTAAAAATATTTGTAGTTGTTGAATTGTTCAGCATACTTTTAAAAAAAACTGCTAATATAGTGGGTTTTGAACATGTGTCTATGCATTGGGGGAAAGAAAAAAATCTATTTCATTTGAACTCTAATCTTTGACTATGGATAGAATGAATGAAATGCAATAGGTGTGAAGAAATATGATTTATGACAGTAGCTGAAGTCTGGCACTGAATACCGTAAAATGCTAAGACTGTGTGTCAGTCAATTTAATAGCACAGTTGTAGATGTGAAAAATGAAACAAATGTTGGAAAGCGTCCCTGCAGTCATCTGCTTGAAGACACAAAAGCAAGCATAACAAAATTATATCCAGCTCAAGACAGCCAAGTTTAGTTTTGGAAGCTAATAAAAATAGAGTAAATGCTCCAATTACCCAAAGGTTACTTAAATATCCACATTAATTGGTTTGAAAGTAATACAGATTCCATTGCAAAGCTTGATCAGTATTGGACAACATACATCCCTACTTCTCCCTGCTCTCATGTGCATGGCCTTTCCCATCACTTCCATACCTTCTGGTTAAACATACCATATATTAACAACACATTAATTGTCATTGAGTCCTCAAGCTGATGTTTTAAACAAAAGATGAAAAAAACGCTTAGAAAATACAGTGCTAAAGTTATCCGTATGACATTTTTTCAATGCCTTACCTCCAAGTTGCTCAGGCTTGTAGATCAGAAAAAAGTAACAGCTCACAGACCACCCCAGAATCTTTTTTTTAAAAAGTGAACTGGTAGCTCCGTGAGCCTCTTTGAGGAAACTAATTTAGTTAACTAATGAGGTTCTTTTGTCTCATCTTGATCTTGTGCCACTGACATTTAGTACAGTTCAAGACCTTTCCATTAGTAACACAAATTCCATAAGAAACTATTTCTTGCGATAACCAAATTCAGAATGGGGGGGGGGTGTTCATGTTCTGAACATTTTCCCCAGGCTGTAAACATCATGAACGAGATCCTTCTAAATTTAGGCTTGGTTCATAATGGAGTTTACCTTCCACTGCAAGCTAAACTCTCCCCACCCATCAGTGGTGGGTTATAGTGGGCCAAGGTGGTTGTGGATTTGGGGCACCTTTTACCCTGAATCTGCTACTATCATCCTCCAGCCCAAGCAAGCCGCAATTATCCACTTTCTGCTAGATAAAAGTGTGTGGAAAATAAGTCTTCCACCTCCTTATCCTGCTCTTCATGCAATTTCTTTAAATGCAAACATCTGGGACATTTGATTTTATTTGCAGGGATTGCGGGAATGAAGGAGCTTCTTCATTCTCCAAGTACCTTTAAATAAACCTAGTAGTCCTATGCCTTTTGCACCGAAGAAAGTGTTTGAGGGGCATGGGCTTTTTTCCTTTAAAAAAAATTGCAGAGGCAGCAATTGGACAGAGGTGGACACGAGGTGCCAGCCTGCTACCCTGGGTAAACCCTTCTGATAAGGTTCATTTACTTAGTGGAACTTGACAGCCAGGGAGGATTGCATGTAGTTTGTGTGTTTTTGCTTCCTGAGCTCTTGTTAAAAAAAAAAAAAAAGATTGGAAAGACCAAGTCTTTACTAGAGAATTTTCTTTGAAAGCCGAGGAAAAAATCAATTGTTTTCCAAATTGAGTCTAGGGGAATTTCTTTGTCACTAATTATCATGGAACAGGTTGCGTAAATATTTAGCTTCAGTTATTTTCAGAATATTGTCTGTACTTTGTGTTTACAGTTAGTTCCCCCCCCCCCCCCCACAAAAGCTTTGGAGCCAAGACACCCAAGCCATCTGCCAGATATTCTGATTTAAGACAGGGAGATTTCGGTTGGCTACAGCGCTTGACGCACCTGGATAAATACGTAGTTCCTTCCTTGCTGGAAGTGGAAAATTAGTCCTGGAGGACCTGTTACTGCAGTGCTATCTTTCTTTGCATTTGGCCTCTGCAGGTGGCAATCTTTCACAGTATGACCCCAATTTTCTATTTTGGTATCCAGTCTCTTGCTGTTGAGAGCATATTGAAACAGCAGAACACCCATAACATACATAACAATAGAGTATATTTTGGGTTTGCTAAGCTCTTCTAAGTATAAGCTCTGAACCAGGAGTCATTCATATCAAGCACGAAAGAGGCAGTTGAGGAGCTTTTTGGCAGTATTGCAGTCCTCATTGTTTCCTTCCCACGTTTATGACTATTGTGCTGTGGCATGTCTGGTGCTAGGGGATTCCAAGGCAGGAATAAGGTCTTCACTGGAAATAAAAACAGCAATTCCGGCAAGGGAAATTTCACAGGTGTAAAAGGATATTGGGTAAATTCTTTCCCCACAAACCTTGCTGCTTTCATGTTGCCTGAAGTGGCAAAGATGGCACAGAGATCTTCCTGTTGATTTGCAGAGAATGTAAATTCTTTTTCTTGTACTGTACATACAACTGTTGGAATTATAGCGAAATAGAAGGGATATAGGTCCATTAAAACCAGTTTTGAAATGGTAAAAAAAGAGTTCTCAGAAGTCACAATTACCCAAACGCCTTGCAGCCATCATAAAATAGGATTAGGGACTACAGCATGTTTGATGTGAAGTCCAAAGTTCAATCCCTGACATCTCCAGTTGATTGCAGATATCCTAAACTGTGCAGAGAGCCCTGTCATAGGCCTTGAAAAACCTTTGCCAATCACAGCAGACAATAGAATTTTAGATAGACCAATGGTCTGACCCGATATGAGCCAACTTTTATCCATTTACAATGTATGTAGATTGTATCACAGGGCCAATCCTATCCAACTTTCCTTCGAAGATGCAGTAGGGTATGCATCCTTCAGTGGGGGGGAGGGGCAGTCATAGATTCCTCTTAAAGGTAAATGAATTGTTATTCTCTTAGCTCAGAGGCCTCCACACTTGGATTGCAGCTGCATCAGATCTGGAAAACTGGATAGGATTGGGCCCACAGACTGACTAGGACTGGCCTGTGGAACTAGAGCTGATATCCCATATAGCAAATATGTTTTCATACAATCTGATATCATGTTTGATTTTGGAATATTTTCCCACTTCAACTCTTAGATACAACTCTTGGATCCCCTACAAAATCGCAAGAAATGACAAGATTAGCCAGATTTCCAGTCCTGGGCAATTTTTTCTGCTGCTATTTTGGTCAGACAGGAAATATAGTTTGATGTAACACAGTAATTTGAGTGGAAATCTGTTGTGATTACTGTTGTTTAAACTTCAGTTTAAATTCAATTAAAATTTTCAGATGCCTTCCTTCATTTGCCTTTTGAAAGGACAAATTCACATGAATAATTGCTTGGTTTATATTTAAGTCCCCTGTTTCCATTACAATTGTCGCTTTTTTTTTTTTTAAACCAGTTTCAGAAGGCTGCATTCATTGAAATACTGATGGCAGATCTGCCGTGATTACATGAGAGCCTTCATATATGTGAACCAGGCCATAATAGTGATCTCATAGTTCTCACTTCATCTATGCAAAAATATACTTGGAAATGTCAAAACTGCTCAGCTGTGCCAGAACCTACAGCACAATTTTATGCAATTTTATACTGGGCAAATCTCCCACAAAAACCCTTGACTTCTGACAGGCGGACTTCCCTCAAATGAGGAGGCTGGTTAGAAGGAGGTTGAAAGGGAAGGTAAAAAGAGTCCAGTCTCTCCAGAGTGCATGGAGGCTGCTTAAAACAACAGTAATAGAGGCCCAGCAGAAGTGTATACCGCAAAGGAAGAAGGGCTCCACTAAGTCCAGGAGGGTGCCCGCATGGCTAACCAGCCAAGTTAGAGAGGCTGTAAAGGGCAAGGAAGCTTCCTTCTGTAAATGGAAGTCTTGCCCTAATGAGGAGAATAAAAAGGAATATAAACTGTGGCAAAAGAAATGTAAGAAGGTGATACGGGAGGCCAAGCGAGACTATGAGGAACGCATGGCCAGCAACATTAAGGGGAATAATAAAAGCTTCTTCAAATATGTTAGAAGCAGGAAACCTGCCAGAGAAGCGGTTGGCCCTCTGGATGGTGAGGGAGGGAAAGGGGAGATAAAAGGAGACTTAGAGATGGTAGAGAAATTAAATGAGTTCTTTGCATCTGTCTTCACGGCAGAAGACCTCGGGCAGATACTGCTGCCCAAAAGGACCCTCCTGACTGAGGAATTAAGTCAGACAGAGGTTGAAAGAGAAGATGTTTCAGACCTCATTGATAAATTAAAGATCAATAAGTCACCGGGACCTGATGGCATCCACCCAAGAGTTATTAAGGAATTGAAGAATGAAGTTGCTGATCTCTTAACAAAAATATGCAACTTGTCCCTCAAAACGACCATGGTGCCAGAAGATTGGAGGATAGCAAATGTCACGCCTATCTTTAAAAAGGGAAAGAGGGGGGACCCGGGAAACTATAGGCCAGTCAGCCTAACATCTATACCGGGTAAGATAATAATAATACCATCCAATAAGATGGTGGAATGCCTCATCAAAGAATTAGCATGGCTTCTGTAAGGGTAAGTCTTGTCTCACCTTATAGAGTGGGAGTGGGACCTCACCAAATCATGTTGGCAACCTTCAGTCTCGAAAGACTATGGTATCGCGCTCTGAAAGGTGGTTCTGGAACAGCATCTAGTGTGGCTGAAAAGGCCGATTCGGGAGTCCCTTCCACACTGGGAGCAAGTGCAGTCTGTCCCTGGTCTGTCTCCCTGGCTATGGGCCTTCCTTCTTTGCCTCTTTGCCTCAGACTGTTGGCCAAGTGTCTCTTCAAACTGGGAAAGGTATTGAGAACAAAACGGCTAATATTATAATGCCGTTTTACAAATCGATGGTAAGGCCACACCTGGTGTATTGTGTCCAGTTCTGGTTGCCACGTCTCAAAAAAGACATAGTGGAAATGGAAAAGGTGCAAAAGAGAGCGACTAAGATGATTACTGGACTGGGGCACCTTCCTTATGAGGAAAGGCTACGGCGTTTGGGCCTCTTCAGCCTAGAAAAGAGGTGTCTGAGGGGGGACATGATTGAGACATTCAAAATTATGCAGGGGATGGACAGAGTGGATAGAGAGATGCTCTTTACACTCTCACATAACACCAGAACCAGGGGACATCCACTAAAATTGAGTGTTGGGAGAGTTAGAACAGACAAAAGAAAATATTTCTTTACTCAGTGTGTGGTTGGTCTGTGGAACTCCTTGCTACGGGGTGTGGTGATGGCGTCTGGCCTGGACGCCTTTAAAAGGGGATTGGACAAGTTTCTGGAGGAAAAATCCATTACGGGTTACAAGCCATGATGTGTATGTGCAACCTCCTGATTTTAGAAATGTGCTATGTCAGAATGCCAGATGCAAGGGAGGGCACCAGAATGAGGTCTCTTGTTATCTGGTGTGCTCCCTGGGGCATTTGGTGGGCCGCTGTGAGATACAGGAAGCTGGACTAGATGGGCCTATGGCCTGATCCAGTGGGGCTGTTCTTATGTTCTTATGTTTATGTTCTTATGCTTGTCTACTCAGAACTAAGTTTGATTGTATTCAATGGGATTTACTCCCAGGAAAGTGTGGATCGAATTGTAGCCATAGATTCCTTTTTAAAGATCCTTTACAATGCATGAAAAACCTTGCAGGTTTTGTAGCACACTAGAGAAGTTTCACCATGGGGAGTCATAGGATACAAAGATATCAGTTCATGAATTAATAGAGCACTAATTCACTTATAAACTTTTATCAAACCCTTTTTATTCTGTCAGAAATAGACAAACAGGTATCTGCTCTGCATAATTGCTGAAATAGCCCTAGGCTATTGTTAGATGACTCCTTGTTAGATGTTTTAAAATCCTCCATAAGAAGTCTTGTGATAGACACAGTTTTCCAGACAGAAAATTCATTCATATTCATGAGAGAGGGAATTTCAATTTTAGTGTAGAAAAAATGGTTGTCTGCCTTCATCACCTTTTAGTCCTGCTTAGGTCCATTTGACAGCTAATTAATTACCTCAACCCTAAATGCATCTCCTGTTTCTGCATTGCCCAATGAAATTTATCAAATATGATGGTTAATACATTTCATGCTAAAGTCTTTAATGGATGAAAAGAGCAGTCTGTATTAGCTTGGTTTATTGATTGCGAAGTGTCCTCTTGGTATGATTATACCAGGACCAGGGGCACCTTCCGATCTCATGGCTGGTTTATTCTGGCAATATTCTACAACTGCAAAAGAACTCATTTGAAAGAACAAGTTTAAAGCATGCCCCCTTTGCTTTGCTGTCCATAACTGCAGACAATCTGCAACAGGAAAAAAAAATAATGAGAGGGATTCTAAATTGCAAAATTCAAAGTAATCTTGCCCATGTTACCCCCCCCCCCAATAGCACATGACACAAGGTTTGAATTTAAACTCAGCTGCATTTATTGAAATCAATACCAATCAGCAATCTGTGTAAATCCTGAAGGGGGTCCTATCACCAAACACTCATCTTTCTTTTGTCTTAGGCCATATTTCATGGTGCGCTTACAAATCTTCCCAGAAAGCCTACCTTAAAATTGTCAGCAGCTCAAGGGAATGTGCATTTCAGCTACCTGAACCACACAGGGCATAAATGTTAATAAAAATGTGGGGGCCTCCCCAGCATAACAAGATGCTAACAAATCTGAAGTGTACTAAGGCTTTAATGACTGAATGAGTTTAAAACATAATTTAACATGTTGCTTGAGTCTTTAAGGCACAGATTAAAACACATTAAGCAATGTTTCTCAGACTGTGGGTCAGGACCCACTAGGTGGCTCACGAGCCAATTTCAGGTGGGTCCCCATTCATTTCAATATTTTATTTTCAATATATTAGACTTGATGCTACCATGGTACGTGACTACATTTGGGGAAATGTTACAGATCTGTACTTTTAACAGGCATGTGTATGTTTTTAACAATGATAGTCAACTGGGCTTACTCCTGGGTAAGTGTGCATAGGATTGCAGCCTAGGTTTGTTAAAAATTTTCCTGCTTGATGCACTTCCGGCCATGACATCACTTCCAGTGGGTCCTGACAGATTGTCATTCTAAAAAGTGGGTCCCACTTCTAAAAAGTTTGAGAACTGATACATTATAGGATCTAGTCCCAACATTTCACTTTCAACCGTGGAAACAGCTGCTATAAAAAGTCTGATCTAAACCTACTTCCTGTTTCCCCCGAAAACCAGAAGTACCCTTAGATCGGAGATAAGGGCTTTTTTATAGCAGCCGTAGAGGAAATCAGAGAGGGCTGCGAGCCTCCAGGACCCTGCAGGAAGCCAGGTCTGCCCCCTTGGTAAGTAAAAAAGCCCCTTGGCAGCAGCAGCATTGCAATTGCTACAGCACCATTGCTGCCTTCAGAGCAGGGCCACTACCCTTAAGGGGAAATGCCCTGCTTCCGGTTGCCCTAGTGGGTTGTGACCCACCAGTTTGGGAACCACTGGTTTAGCTTAATATGTAGATTCAAACATTGAATAGTCTTTCTCAGTGCAAGTAGGAAGAAGTTAAAACTCCAGTATTGTCAGGGTGTGCATTTGTGTCAGGGCAAATCCTAAAGCTCTATAAGCAGAACCCACTTCATTCTGTTTGACACCAAAACCTATTCCCCTTCCTGGGCCTGAAAGCCTGACATGGGGCATCTCAAACTTGCACCAGTTGCAGATCTGAGTAGCCCCATTGAGCAACATGGGGCTTTACATGAGGTAAAGGGACAAATGTCCTCTTACCCCGAGGAGACTGCAAGCCTGGTCCTTCCCAGCACTGGGTCCCGCGTGGGCGGAGTAGTTCCACTAGATCAGTGCTGCCTAGGTTTGGGCTGCCTGAGTCTAAGGTTGCAATCCTATACACACTTTAATAGGTGTATGTGTCATTGAACAAAATGGGATTTTTGAGTAGACATGCATAGGCTTGAGTTGTAAATCTGTGCTTTCAGAGGATCTGTTATCATTTTAGCAGAATATTTAACATTCAGTGGGTGGAGAATTTTTTTTTTTTTGGGGGGGGGTCAGTTTGGAATAGTGGAGTCAACTTCCCAACTTATGCCCATGAGGCCATAGCCTGCAACCCAGAGCCTGACAGCATCTTGAGATTGGCATTGCTTTCCCAGTGACTCTTTGCTCATCTCATCTCAAACCCCTAATCCTAATTTCTGCCAGAGTGACCAATTCGCTAACAAACCCACCTACAAAAACAGACTGGGGAGATTAGAAAATTCCTCACCAGCAATCAATTATACAAGAGCAAAAAATTCCTACCAAAAAGGGGGGGGGGAGGGCTTGAACCTCCCTGGGAATTCCAAGCACCAATTAGGTAATGACATGAACCCCTGATCTCACATAAGGGGCAGGGACTGAGCAGCGAATGGCCACCACTTACTATGAATGACCAGCTTTGCCTAGATACACCCTACAAATGCTGTAAGACCAGCATCTTTGGAAGAATGGGCTGCTTCATTGACAACAATTTAATTGACAACAAGAACTGACAACAATTATTAAGCAGAGGTTCTAACTAAGGAGCTCCACCTCCCCACCCCAAGATATGGATACCTATCCTGAAGGAGACTGGAATCCCACCATTTGATCCCTGGCTGTCAGCACCTTGGCTCGATCCTGGATCCAACATCACACTATTTCACTTTTTTATTTTTATTTAACATTAGTTTAGATGTCAACTTTCCTTTTTAATGACCCATAAATTGGATTTTTGTAGTGTTGTGTGTCTGAAATTTGGCAGAATTGAAAAATGCCTGCAAATTCAACAGGGGTTAGTTGGAAAACAACAAAGTTATATGCAGGAAACATGGAAGTGACACCCTCATTGAAACTACCTATATACTCAACTATAAGTCAAAAGATTTATGCCTAAAAATTGAGCCTGACAATCTAAGTTGACTTTTACACGGGTCAATACAGTGAATAAGGCAGCAGCTTCTGGAAGCTTAGCGGCTGTCTGCTGAAGTGGAAGGGGGTGGAACTGGGCTGAGAAACAGGACACAGGTGAAGGAAAAAGGAGAATTTTTACTAATAATTATGGTATTCAAGGCAGTCCTTTTAGCTTCTTCTCCAAACAGAAAGAGAAGTGAAGGCACTTATGGGAATTGTAGTCTGTATGAGGGTTGCCGCTCTAGAAGTGCAGCACTTACTCTTCACAGAGCCTCCTTCAACTCCCAGTTTGGAGAAGAAGGTAAAATGCCTCCTTTTTTCTTCTTTTTGCTGTTCCTCAAAACAATTCCTGGTAAGTCACAGCACACACACACACACACACACACACACACACACACACAGTCACAAATCCTCATTTCCATCTGAAACAAAGTCCCAGGCAGCAATTCAGTGCACCATTACTTGAGAATAACACTTGCTTTTCCATTGTGGAAAGCAATGGATCTACTTTGAGTAAGTAGGGTTGCAACTTTGTGCAACTGCACTGCTCACAGCCATTCCTTGTTGATTGTCTCTCTGCTGTGAACTGAATTGCACACTCCCAGTTATGTGTTATAAGTTGTATGTTATATGTAGAGCCTCTGCCTTAACACGCAAGGCACCTTAAAGAAGAATTTGATTAACGGTTTTACTGGTATGTTGTTTATAGTGCACTTACTCTGACAACATCTACAAAAAAAGTTGTGAAGATAAGAATTTAAAAAGTTAATGAATAAAATGTATCTTATGATCATTTACTATATTTTTAATAAATTAGAGACTGTACAGTTCTTAGGTAACAATAACTGGTAGGTTATCTTTCAAGATCTGCCTTGGGTAAAATCAGACAAAACTATAGTCAGACACCCCCCTAAGTTTAATCCCCGACTTATCTGAGGGTCATAGAAAATTCAGTGATTCTTGGCTCAAAAACCTGCCCTTGACTTATCTGTGAGATCAACTTATAGGCGAGTATCTATGGTAATTGTTACAGAAATGTTACAGAAATGGACAAATCAGATAAGAAAAAAATGGAAGAGTTTCATGACTTCATAGAGATCCTTTCCATGAACTTGTATAGACATGAATAAGATCATTTGAAATTGAATAGCAACAGAAAACATTTTGTTCTCGTGTACTGCCTTATCACTCAGTGGTACAACCGTCTCTGACAAAAATCATCCTCTTTAGCCTGTATAAGACCAGACTGTGAAAATTATCCGTAGTTTCTTACCCTTCATGTAGTCCTGACTTAGCCAACTCTATTATACTTTTTAATCATGTATTAACTTGGCTTGTTAATGCAATCCCTGCATGAGGCTTCCTTTGGCTCAATAGCAAATCAGTATGCCTGACGTCCAACATGCAATATTACCAAGTGTTAATGTGGTGAAAAATAACTTCCCATCATTTTCTTGTCCCTCCGGAGAATATCACCTTTTGTTTAATTACAAAGCACTGAATTGACAATCAGATGGTGCAAATGATACTCTGACATTCCCATGGAAACTTCAGAAAGGCTATTTGCATGCCTTGTTATTTAGTACAGTAATAGCTGCAATCATCATAACTACTGTTGTTGTTGTTGGCATCCTTCAGTCTGGGAAGACTATGGTATCGTGCTCTGAATAGTGGTTCTGGAACAGAGTGATCTCTTCAGTGCGCGAAGCCTGGGTAAGGTAGATATGGAGGATAGACTGTTACCCATGCAGCAAATTCCCCCTCTCCACATCGCTGAAATGGTCCAATGGAAAGGCAGAAGCCAGTACGGTTGGTTCCAGCAGCGTCTCAGGAGTTGCCAGCGCGTGACTGTGTTCAGCCATGAACTGCCTCAGGGACTCTGACTCTGGATTGTGCCTTGAGGTTGACTCCTGAAGCCTTTTCCAAGGCAGTGGAGGTTTGGGATGAGACTTTTCCTTCTCTCAGATGAGCTGCCTTCCCAGGCTAACGAGTCCCAAGGCTGTTTAGTCGCCTCTTACGACAAGTACAGCCAAACTGAGGGCCTATTCTTTATCAAATGTCCCCTGGGTGTCATCATTAGTAACTGGAAAGCCTAGCAAGCTGCATTGTAGACAGAGCAATCAGCATAGCATTACTTTGCAATTCAATTGCAATTTCAAAAAACTGTCAGTAGATGGCAGAAAGGAGGTGTGGCATAAATGCAGTGGGAAAAATCCAAACTGTACTTGAAAACACTAAATTCTGTGTTACAAATAAATTCTGCAAATGTGGCTAATTGTTATCTGTTGTCACCCTGACTGGCCAACAGGAATGCATTTAGGTTGGAACTGCAAAGGAGATCCATGCTAGTTGCAGATTAGTGCCCCAAAGAAACAAAAAGGCAACTGTTGCTGTGCAAAACCACAAGGCAAGCAAACAGGTAATCTAAGATTCCATATAAGTGTCATGGTATCAGTTGCACTGCCTGATTCTCAGTTCAGAACTTTGTAATTCAACAATTATAACGTATTCCCACCCCCCACTCCCCAAAAAGTAAGATGTAGGAGCCAAAGCGGGAGATGGCGGACCTGGACCTCCTAATCAGGCAGTTCAGGAAAGAGGGAACCATTCCCCTGGGTGCTGGTTGGCTGCCCTTGCTGTTCCTGGACTCTGGAGATTGCACCCTGTTGTGGGGTGTTGGGCAAGGCCTCAGAAGCTTCCCTGGGGAGGAAGTTGCAGCATGTGCACTCCTCCTCCAGAGGGCTCCCTTGTGTTTGTCACTGAGACTCTGGGTCTCGGCCTTGGCTGGTGGTCCTGTAGGTTCCCGGTCCTTGGTACTTTCAGGACAGGAGGACCAGCCCCTTCATCATGGGCTGGCCAGCTTTTATCCCCATGGCTCAGACTTCCACCCCTTCCTGTTCTCAACCCTCCCCATATAGATAAAGATTCCCCATTATACCTTCTCATTCCTGCTCCCTTCGGACAATTTGTGTGGTGCGCGTGAGCTGCCTGGTCTCTCCCTCGCCATCCAGACAACCTCTGCACTCACTGGCAGTCTCTACCCATCCAGTCCAGATGTTGGGACCTGTCTTATTCTGTCTACTGAAGTATTCCTTATACTTTACAGCAACAGCGGAGGAGCCACTTTTGTTTTCTTTGGGTTCATCCCAAGATGCTACTATAACATTAAAAACTCGCTACAAGACATTCAAGTCCAATCAAGTTTGTCTTTTCCATCAAATTTTTCTCAGACAGGTGATGGTTCCGTGGCAAGAAGCCTGCACTATTGGCTTTGCCCATACAGTGGCAGACATAAGGCATCTCATAAAGGGTAATTTCTTTGGGCCAGCTGAAAGAATCGGCCATAGAACTAGGGAAGAAAATCAGGTCCCAGCTGTAGCAGAGGAGGTGAAAGAAAAGCAGCCTCCGCAGCAAGATAACATCTTGTCACTACAAATCAGAAGGACCTCTAAAGATTGCCTAAAAATGTTGGGAGCTAACTCCTTGCTTGATGCCATAACAGTTTCATAACAAAAAAACTATAGATGAAGATTAAGGATTCTAGGCTCATTATAAGTACCATAAGAACATAAGAACAGCCCCACTGGATCAGGCCATAGGCCCTTCTAGTCCAACCTCCTGTATCTCACAGCGGCCCACCAAATGCCCCAGGGAGCACACCAGATAACAAGAGACCTCATTCTGGTGCCCTCCCTTGCACCTGGCCTTCTGACATAGCCCATTTCTAAAATCAGGAGGTTGCACATACACATCATGGCTTGTAACCCGTAATGGATTTTTCCTCCAGAAACTTGTCCAATCCCCTTTTAAAGGCATCCAGGCCAGATGCCGTCACCACATCCTGTGGCAAGGAGTTCCACAGACCAACCACACACTGAGTACCATGCTTTTAACCCAGTTCCTCTTAACCATGTAAGGGCCCAATCATATCCAATTTTCCAGCATTGGTGCAGCTGCAATGCAGCCCCAAAGTAAGGCAATAAATATTCCCATTTCTTAAGGAGACCTCTGTGATTGCCTCCTCACCACAGGATGCAGTGCATGCCCATTAGCATGGCTGCAGTGGCACTGGAAAATTGGATACGATTGGGCCCTAAGTCAGTGATTCCCAAATCTTTTACTACCAGGACCCCCTTTCAAAAATGACGCTCTATTAGGACTCACCTAGGTTTACCAGACTTTTAAAAAGGAAGATCATTCATTCATTCATTCATTCATTCATTCATTCATTCATTTATGAGTAATATTAACCAGAAAAGACCCTCAGACATTTATCTTCCTATAGTTACACATGCTTGTAAACTGCCGGAGCTCAGCTCTTTGCAGAGCAGTCAGCAGTTATCTTGAACCTCAGGAACTGAGCTCTTTCAGGGTCATTAGCAGCTATAGTATCTGATTTTTCAATAGCCTTAAGGCTTATGGAAATTAATTTTCTGTTCTTTCCATCACCCACCAAAAATCAGGTCACAACCCACCATTGGGTCCCAACCCACAGTTTGGAACCACTGATATCAGTGTTTGACCTATGTAGGTGACACACCCCTTAACTATTCAGGTATTCCTATGTCTGAATGCTGTCATAAATGTGGACAGCATTTTATAGATTAGAGAGCTGGATGTGAGGGCGATCTGGCTGCCCCATCTGATCGCCAGGGTTGATTCGGCTGATCTGGCTGGCTAGGCAGGTGTCCCCCCCTTCCTCCCTCGCCGCTCCATGTGCGTTCCTCCTGAAGCTGCGCGAAGCTGCTCCCGAAGCTGTGGAAGAGGATGACTATCCCAGATAGAAGGAGTGTACCGTTCTTCATCAAGGGTATAATTAGAGAGCTGGTAGATGACAAGTTCAAAATAGCAGAGGCTTGATATTAGAACATGCTAGATGATGGGAATTTTGCTCCACACATCATTTGAATGTGTCTGTGTCCCCCCCTTCCAATTCTTAAGCATCCATTTCCATTCTGCTTTGCATTGCCTCTGGTGTCAGGATGAAACAAGTTCAAAACAGTTTTAAAACATATGGATGAAACATGACAGGGTTGCCTAAGCATGGAGGTGAGCCTGTATTCTCCATCTGTTGCTACACAATCACGTGCAACAGAAATGATACAGTTTTTGCTAACGACATTATGCTATTTCATGTAGACAGTGATGGCAGGCTCCCTTGGGATGCACCTTGTGCTACATGGAAATGCAAGTAGTAAAACTGGAAAAAGCTCTAAGCCGTTGCTGAAACGATGTCTGATTTATATCATTAATAAAATGTTTCCTTTGTTGTTCAGCTGGGTGTCCTGGTCCTAAACACGTGTATATGAGGGTTATTCAGAAAGTAACCTCTGGTAGGTGTTTTTTTAAAAAAAAAAAGAATGAAGGAAACAATTCTGTTAGGCACAAAAGTTATATACTATACAACACTATGTCTCTACATCATCACCACCCAAACTGAGGCACTTGTCATAGCGTGGCACAAGCTTTTGAATGCCTTCGTCAAATAATGTCAACGCAGACCCCATATGCAGCTTTTGTGACTGTCTGTGAGGTTTTTGGGCATCCACCCTGCACAAAACTTGTGATAGTCTAGTATCTTAGCAACAGGTTCATCACGTACGCTCCCAACACTATTTCTGAACTTTCCATTGAATTTACTCACATTTCACAGATGATGGAAAGTTCAGAAATCATGAACCAACAGCACTTGCAAATCACCTTCTTTCCTTTTCCCTGGTGTGCATTTGTCCCTTACCCAGGGGTAAACCTCTGCAGTATAGAGTGGTCTGCTCAGACCTCTGCTAATTAAATCACATGGACCTAGGCCGTGGCAATGGTTCTGGGAAGGAGGATAAGATGCTGTCACTGCCAAACCTACCCCTTTCCCAGAGTTGACCCCCCCCCACCCATCACCTCCCTGTTCCACCTTTGCCCCACTCTTCCTTGCCTTATTCTGCCTTCCCCTGACCCCTGTAATGCCTCTCCCAACCCACCTCCCCCACTGGTCAGGGAGGATCATTCAGCACATGCAGAAAAGCTATTGGGGTGTTTTGCACAACTGCCACAAGGTAGTTGATGCTGGCAAGACACTTATTCTGCCACCACTAAAGCCCAGTAGGACTGGGCTGTTAATTGAGCATCTCAAATGGCTTGCTAGTGCTCACTGCAGTTGTAGTCACAAGCATATTTGCAATGGGTATCCTTGTGATTTTTAAATTTACAATTTCTACAATATTTCACGATTCAAAATTATTTGCTAATTTTGTAAAGTTATTTTACAAAGTTTTTACTAAGTTTTACTTTACAAACTTTTTTATACAAAAAAAAACTTTAGAAAGTTTTTACTAAGTTACTATTTGCTAAGTTTTATCTCATTTGATCAGGAGTCAGTAAGCTTAGGACCCAATCCTATCCAATTCTAGGACCAGTGCAGCTGCAATGCAATAAGGTAATGGAACAAAATTGACATGGCTGCATCAACACTGAAATGTTGGATAGGATTAGGCCTCCAGTGGGACTGACTGCTGCGTAGCTCAAAATACCCGTGTACTCATATTTCATTGTGCACAACTGTACGAAGTACTAAAGTACTACCCCAATTGGTGAGAAATGTCTTACCGTGTAGTTAATTCAGTTGCAATCTGCGTGATTTTAGAGCAGGAGAACATACTCAGAGGTGTGCATCTCTCTCTCTCTCTCTTTCTCTCTCTCTCTCTTTGTGTGTGTGTAAAAAGGCATCCTGCAAGTTAAACACCTACACATTCTAGTCTAGTCTGGTTCAATCCTTGCTGTGCTAGTTTCTACTTGTAGGGGGACTACTTTTTTTTTTTTTAATAGGGAGAATTCAATAATGTCACCTCCATCTGCACTCTGAAGTGGTACATCCCATTCTACCACATGAGGACTTAACCATCTCTTTCTGCCGCTTGAGTATCTATGCTAGGTCATTTACAAGCACTGTTGCACTGGGAAAGGGGTTGGGTGATAGTAACATATTAAAGCAAACAAGTCAGTAACTAGAAATATGAAAAAGAATAAACATGTGAAAAGGGGCTGTTGCAAAGACTGCTGAGAAGTCATCTTCCAATCTGGTATATACTTGACATTTGTCAGATAACTAAAAGCCCAGTCCTGAGCTGCCCAGCTCGCGGGGCTGCAGCGGCATTTTGACCGCACCAGGCAGTCCTCGCCAACTTCTCGGGCGAAGGGGACATTGGGCGAAGTAGCCCAATGGGGCTACTTAATTCTGCAGTGGCTATTATTTTTATTATTAGTATTCGTATTTATAGACTACTTTTCAACAAAAGTTCACAAAGCGGTTTACAGAGAAAAATCAAATAACTATTGGCTCCCTGTCCCAAAAGGGCTCACAATCTAAAAAGATGCAACAGAGCACCAGCAGACAGTCACTAGAAAAGACGCTGCTGGGGTGAGGAGCGCCAGTTACTCCCCCCTGCTAAATACGAAAAGAGGAGCACCCACTTGAAAAGTGACTCCCAGTCAGCAGGGGTGTATTGAGCCAGCGCAGAATCAACATGCCTCATGTTGCACCATGAGGCCCAACACAGGCTCTGGATCCAGTGGAGCTAAGCTCTGGTCCCACTCCCTCCTGCCTCGCTCCCTCCCTCCACCACGCCTTCCTCCCACCCTCCACCTACCCCGGAACACCTCCTTCCCACCTCCCCCAATGCCCTTGCCTCTCTACTGCCAGGCGTTTTTCTCAGAGCACCTGGCAGTGGATTGCCAACCTTCAACCAGCACTGGGCCAGCTCTGGTGCTGGGCCAGTGCTAACCTTCGCAAATGTGCCCTATTGCACGTTTGCGATAGTGCACAGCATCAGTGAGCCAGTGTGCACTGCGTAGGATTGGGCCCTTGACCAGACACCTACAGAACACAACGTTCTCTGTATTGCTTGCTAGTAATCAAGCTTCCTTGAGTATAGTTGGCAAAAGCATCAGATATGCCTGAGAAGCCCTGGAACCCTAATCTGTATACAATATCACAAACCTGATACAAAGCAGTACCAAAAACCCCATAAAGAGAGTGTAATTTCTGTATTTCAAGCTATTAGAGACACACAGAACATCTCAGACAAGATGACAAGAGTCATAAGAACAATCTGCTAAATTATACTTTTTAGCGCATAAAATAATTTATTCTTAGATGGAGACAATTGTCATGTTTGACCCTGCAGTAAAGTATTTATCACTCTGCAGGTTAATGAGATCTCCATTTCCTGTCCTGGTTTCCATTGTGAAATTGTTGGACTACTTGAATAGAATACATATCTCAGCTATTTGGCATTTCATAATGCCACCCATGAGGACCTGATCCATGACTAGTTTAATGATATAACAAACACTTCACCATAAAAAGTGTCTGTTTGGTACCATATGTACTATACAAAGTTTTGAGTTAATATAGCTGCACTTGTAAGGCTATTTGCAGCATTTTAAGGTAATTTTCTATCATTTGCATGGAGAAGGCGAGATTGTGGCACACATAGAAATTCAAATTGAAATATTTTATGTAAAGTAAACGATCAAACCTAGGTACCTTTGCATCTGAATGATATCCGTAGGGTGTTATTGTTGCTAATGTACTTCAGCAAAGTTTGATACGTTCCTGATTTCAGTTTGACACAACTTTTTGAAAGGTGAAGCAGATTAAGATTTGGAAATGTTTTAAGAAATTGATCCCACAGTACATTATGCATGTGAGCAAGGCACTCAAAGAGACAGAAGTATTTTGGTTGTATTTTTTTTTTTACATCTACAATCTAGATTTGTAGATTTTTCACATGGTATCTTTTGTTATGAAATAGTATCCATCTATTGTAGTTTACATTTAATAATAGTCATTTTGTAGTTATTGCTTGGTACATATAACAGATAATTATTTTAAAAATTAAAATCTTATTAAACCCTCCAGTGGGCGATGTAAGAGTTAGGTATAGTAATCATGCACGCCCCCCCCCCCCCAAAAAAAAAACCAATTTGAAGAAACAAAGGGCAATGGGGGAAGCATGATGATCATATTTAGGATAACAGAGTTTTGGGGAAAAGAAAGAACTGGACCACCACTCTGGAAACAAATTCATTTTGGAGTTGCTATGACACATTCTCCATAGCAATGGGCAAATTTCCTTCAACTCTAGTTGGGTCATAGATAATGAAGTATTTTTAGAAAAAT
Source organism: Tiliqua scincoides (assembly GCF_035046505.1). Lineage (NCBI taxonomy): Eukaryota > Metazoa > Chordata > Lepidosauria > Squamata > Scincidae > Tiliqua > Tiliqua scincoides. The sequence continues at coordinate 229,245,705 of NC_089822.1, read as the reverse complement.
GTCTAAGAGGCTATTGGCAGTACTGATAACACTGCCAATAGATGAATGCAGATGATAACAGGCAGGCAAGCCACAGTGCAAATGTGCAAATGTGATAATATGCAAATGAGTGTCATTGATATTTTTGCCAACCAAAGGATGCCATAGCTCAGATCCTTTCTCAAATGAAAAGGATCTGAAGCAGCAGTGGTGGGAATGACTTCTGTTTGAAATTTTGGAGAGTTGCTGTTAGCTGTTTTGGAGAGTACTGTAGTAGACAGTACTACACTAGATGCTAACTAACTGTATAATGTAACTTCATATGTACATATGATCTTCAACACAGAATGGTAATGTTTGGGCAAAGGACTGAAACCACAGAATAATGTCAGCAAAGCATATAAAATACTGTCAGTATAGTTCAATTTGGAAAACCATGCACTTGTGATAATTTTGTAAAAGAACCTAATCGTCTTTCAGTAGAGGTACTCGGAGTTCATGATCAAATACAAATACACTAGATGCTAACTAACTGTATAATGTAACTTCATATGTACATATGATCTTCAACACAGAATGGTAATGTTTGGGCAAAGGACTGAAACCACAGCATAATGTCAGCAAAGCATATAAAATACTGTCAGTATAGTTCAATTTGGAAAACCAAGCACTTGTGATAATTTTGTAAAAGAACCTAATTATCTTTCAGTAGAGGTACTCGGAGTTCATGATCAAATACAAAGTGTCCGCCAACATTTGGCTTTATATTTCAAGAAAATCAATTTTTATGTTTCTTCCTTATAATATTGAGCTATACTATTTGCCTGATAGATCTTTGCAAGCAGAATGGTGGTAGTATGCCCTTTGTTCTCAACCCCATGGAATAACTGAGGGGCAACTTTTCGTCTGCAATTAAAGTAGGAATTGATTAACATCACAATGCTAAGCAGGACTTCACAGAAATATTCAACTGAATAGTACTTACTACCCAGTCCTATCCCCCACCATTGGCACCATTGCAACTGTCTGGTGGAGCAATAATGACCATCCAGATACCTCTGGAAAGTTAACTATATACAGTACAGGAATTCTACCTGGTTTCTCTTCACACATTGTCACCTCTGGGGTGGAGATGGGTGTGAAGGAGCAAGGCAATTGTGCTGATAAACCCAGCAATGATTGTGCATTAAGGACCCTTCTTGCTGTGATCAGTGCTTGTCTGCCGGAAGAGAGCCTAGAATGTTCCAGGAGCAGAATTCAGAGGAAGGTGTGTCCCTGTGATCAGCATTTGTTATTGCAGACAAATCCTGTGAACAGGGAGAGCATGACTTCACTCATGCGTCATTGGCAAGCATAATTGTTCTCTACCACTCTTACCCATTCCCCACATGTAAGAAACACCTAGTGGGTAATAAGTGAAGATGGCTCTAAAGTTTGGCTTACAAGTTTGGTAAGCCCATCTCAGAGAGTGCAGTTCCATTGCTTTCAAGGTGGAGAAACTTCCTGACATTTCCTCCTGGCATTTTTGGAGTTTGAACAAAAAATAGATGCAATGTTGAGAGCTGTTTAACAATTAAACAAAAATTGTTGTACTTTTGATAATAACAGTGAAAACCAAACTAAAAAACACTAGGAGAGCACTATCAGCAAGGAGAGAACATCCTGAAAACAGATTGTTTCCAAATGTTCACCTAGAAAACTGAGACAATTCTGAAACAAAACAAGAGTCATTCATCATGTTTTCTAGAACCTGAACTAAGGATGTAAGTCGTTTGCTGGCCTGAGACCACATAACACCAGACAAATCCAGGCATCATCTCTGCCTCCTGTCTCAAAAATGCTAAACACTGTCAGAATTCATAGTGTTGACCATTGATTCAACTCCTGTGCATGAGTCTGCACTCCTATGCATTCTTAGCTAGGAGTAAACCTATGCACAATTACCTCCTTGAGCTCAGAAGAGAAATTTCTGAGAAAACATGCATAGTATTGGACTTCTTTTAGACTGGCCTAAAAGTTTTGCAAGCTATTTTTTTTCCTGAAAACTTATCACATAGATGCAAAAATTCAGAGCTGGGAGCACATCCTATCTAGCTTGTAGCAAATAAGATAACTGACTTTATTTTTTTTTTTAGTGGTTTGCATACTTTTCCACCATTTTATTTGTAATAGTGTCCTTCTGTATTGTGTTTCCTAGGTCTACGTACAAACAACCACACTTACTATATCAATGAACTTAAGTGCTTCAGTGGCCCTGGGGATGCTTTACATGCCGAAAGTGTACATCATCATCTTCCATCCTGAGCTAAATGTCCAAAAGCGGAAACGTAGCTTCAAGGCAGTAGTGACAGCAGCAACCATGTCATCACGACTTTCACACAAAACTAGCGACAGACCCAATGGGGAAGCAAAAACAGAACTTTGTGAAAATGTAGACCCAAACAGTAAGTAGTCCTGAATGTGGCTTTCTCTGTGAGTGCTTGGTGGGAGGTTGTCTCTGAGCCTTATTTTGAAACCTTCGTACATTTTTCTTTCCTGTATTGGCTTACCCGCACCCTTGATGTTCATAATGGAGACTTATATAATTAACTATTATATCAGGGAAGCATGCTTTAGTCAATATAATCAATTGATGAAGAACACAATCCTATACACAATAAACACTGTTAATAATAATAATATACACACTGAACAGAGAGTGACAGCCCAATCCTATGCATGTCTACCCAGAAGTAAATCCCATTAGAGTCAATAGGACTGACTCCCAGGAAAGTGTGGATAGAATTGGACTGTAAGGCCCACTGAACTCAGTGGGGCTTACTTTTGTGTAGATGCATAGGTTTGCAATGTAAGCCAACTAGAGCTCTAATCAGAGATTGAACATTTTCTGCCTGATTATCAGTGAAACAAGACCTGAGGATGCATGCCCTGCACAATCCTGCTGAGACCTTGCCAGATTTGTGGAAAGACAATCCCAAAGATATTTGCTTTTGACTGAAATCCAAAAATTGCCAGTGTTTTGTGTTTCAAGATGAACTCACTATCTGCCAACAGTGGAATCGCAGGGAGATGACAGTAGTTACTTGAAATTAGTGACCACAGAAGATTGATGGGATTTGATTTTGTTTTGTTTTTTTAAGCCATTCCAGCTCTGGTGTGTGATTGGAATTTTGCATTTTCCAGAATTCCAGGCTCATTAAAAGTAATCTTACGAACCTTTTGTTCTATCATGAGTGGCAGTAGGTCTTTCTTGAATTGTAAAATAACTTGTACTCAAGAGAAAGAATACTATTCCTTCAATATTCTCAAAAAGGAAGTTATATTGCAAATTTATTTATATGAATTGATTAACAGTCAGATGATTGACTAAAATTTTTGATTGACAGATCTAATCATAAACCAGAGGACTCCTGCTAACTTAAATGCTATGCACAAATGCAAATTTGATGCAAACTGTATTAGGATTTTTTTTTTTAGTAGATGATCATGATTGTCTTTATTAAAGGAGCGTCTTTAAACTCCATTGACAGCCTTCTCACGTATTCCATTGTTTGTTGACAATGCCATTGAGAAGGGAACAATGCATGTGGGTTTTGTCTTGTAGTCAGTGAAGTCTTCCAGCCAACTAGGATAACAAAAACCAATATAGTGTTAATTAAAATGATCAAAATCATGACAATACTGATCACAACAAACAGCCCAATCCTAATCAACTTTCCAGAGCCGATGCAGCAGATCCAGCCCTAGGCAGGGAAAACCTGTGTCTGCCCCTCCTCCCCCCCCCATAAGGGGTGAGGAAATGGTGAAGGGAGCAATGTGATCATGAGGATCGTGCTGCTGCCAGGGACAAAAGGGGCTTTTTTATATTTACCAGGGGCAGTGCCAGCCTCCTGGGGAGTGTGGGTAGCCTGAGGACACCTCCGAAGGGATCCACAAGCCTCAGAATATCTAAAAATAGCAATTGTGAACCTGTTCCGATTTTCAGGTTGCAAACCGAAAGTGGATTGCGATTGCTATTTTAAGATGGTCTGAGGCTTGGGGAGCCCTGTGGAGGCATCCTTGGGCTCCGCACACCCCCCAGGAAGCTGTCTCTAGTATGTACAAAGCCTCCCTTTTATCACTGGCAGTGGCACGTTACTGGTGATCGTGTCTCTGCCTTCCCCCTGGCATGACTGCATTATCACTGGAAAGTTAGCTAGGATTGGGCTGAAGGTCAAGTTAATATGGCTATCAAACTATAAAGTTCTTTAGTGTACATCTTGACTTGAATAGACACTATCATTATAATATGGTTTCTTTCCAACCATGGCCTTTCTAGATATATTTTTACATTTGGTAAAAAGATCAGATTAAAAGATCGTAATAGTTTCTTGGCAATTGCATCAGCAGCTACATATTGCCTGTTTTTAGAATTAGTCTAAATTGGTCAAGCTGAAAAACAAGATCAGAAAACTGCACCAGATGTTCAACTTTCAACTGCAGGTCACTGAGACCTAGTCAGGATGGTTTCCCTTGCTTCTGCTGTGACTGCATTGAGAGTTATCTCTCATGTTTCCTGAGGAGGACATTCTTATTTACTGTCCCATAGGTTAAACATATTCTTCAGATCATCTCCCCCCACCTTCTCTTTCTTGATGAAAATCTCCAAGAGCCAATTTGATCAACTCTGTTGTAGACAATTGCTATTGTAACTGCTAAAGTTAATGAACCTTTTCATACACCGTGTTGAAAGGAAATGATCTTACATAACTATGCAAACTTTCTTGCATGCATATAATACTTCTAAATCCTTCCCTGCAGACATTTCCTTCTGCTCTGTTAGCAAGGGTTATTTGTGTTTTGCTTATTTTCATGTGGAACAAAAGTAGTAAGTGCATGGCATGATTCTGAATTATGATGTCACAGTACAAAAGCAGGGAGATTGGTTCACTCTCTTTTTATCCTTCTTGACCTTAATTTCCAATGGAGATGATAGTTTTAAAAACCCAATGCTGCATGCCATTTGAAGGCTAAACAATATGTTGAATCAAATGGTTAAAAAAAACAGCACTATGATTGAGGGTCACTTTAGAGCTAGTTGAAGCCCGTGAAACAGGCCTATGATGGAGAATGCCAAGAACTGTTCTGGCATAGCCCCAGACCATTTCAGTGTGTCTTACATGAGAACAGAGATTGATTACTTGTATCCTTTATTTAAACACTAAACCTTAAGATACATAATTTGGTTTACAAAGGTGTACTGTCAGATGTTTTGTGGGATGATGGTGCTTCACAATTTGTTTCAGTATTTAATTTTAAGATTAATTTTAATGGTGAAACTATTTTCTGTAATGAAATATATTCTGAACAGCCTGCAGAAGATTCATGTACCTCCAAACATTGAGCTGTTTCTTGACCAAAACCAAGGAAGTCAGTTACTGAGAGCCTTTGCTCTTGTACTGCCAAGAGCGCAAGATAAAAAATGTTGTTATTGTATGCAGATTTCCCAATTGATTAAAAAACAGATAAACAACCACAGCTTCTAATGAAGCTTACGGGCTTCTAATAAAGCATCTGTAATTGTAAGGTAACATATACAAGATAATCCTCTTTTGGACTAATCCATCTTTGGTCGGCCATTCAAACCTAAAATCTAAAAACAGTAGTAGCTTACTCTAGCAGTAACTTCATCAGGAAAGAATGATTGTAGATGGGTAGGAAAGAGGGATACACCAATAACTGAGATTAAATGGGCAACTTCACTGAAAATTGCATGAGCTAATGCTAGTGCGGAGGAGGTAGTTTTAACCCATGTCAGTGAGTTGCTCGTGGAGACAGTGGCATAGTGTGTAAGCGGCCCCCCATCCTCTGTTGGAACCATTCCAGGCAGTGAAGGCAACACTGTGTTTTGCTGTTGCTGCCCGGAATGGCTCTGACGGCAAGCGGGAGGGGCCGCTTACATGGCATGTTGTGATGCCTGCAGTACTTTCTGCCCCCCGTGTAGCTGCACCACTGAGTGGAGAGCTAGCAACCTTGTCTCCCTTTAGCATCACTGAGCATAAACTAGAGCTGTACCCGATAGCCTATGTAACCTGCTGGGGAGGAGGGGGGAAACCTGCTGAATGTGCTATATCTTTTTAAGCCTAGACAACAGAGCCTTTTGTGATGTTTTCTAGCCTTGCAGATTTCTGGCTGCTCTTCCATCTCAAGCAAGATGGACCTCTCAGGCACCTTCTACCTCTTGGCATGTTAGTGTCCTTCTGCCAAAGATGTGACAAAAAAGATGAATTGGTGGATGAGTTGAACTACTGGCTCTGATGGATAGTTTTAATTTTTGAAAACATTATAAAAGATCCAGTTCTAACCTCTTGCCCAATCCTGTGAGCCCATCAAATTGAATTTCAGGGCTTGTAAAAATTCAACTGATCTGGGCTCAAATCCTTGTCAAGTGAGCCTCCTTCCATAGGCTTTGCAGTTCAAAAGAAAGTGGGCCTATTGCTAAAACTGCTCATTCAGGGTATCCTCTGACTTAGCATTGACCAGTATGGAGATAAAGTATTTTACTGCTGCAATAAGCTATGGCTGAATGAGACTAGAGGTGCACATGCACCAAAAGAGGTAGATTAACCAGGTCAAATCAGTTTAAAGGGTAACTAATCCATTTAAAATTGACTTGAATGTTATGCTCCCTAAATAATAATATTCCATTCATTTAAGTTGTTTGGTGCTGAACACCTTACAGAGATGGGGTAAAGGTAGAATCAACTCAACAGTGGAAGTGTTGCAGTTGATGCAAGGACAGTGGAAAATGTTCACTACCTGCACCCCATACCTAATGGGTTTAGCAAGTCTTGATATATGGCATGAGCCATGGGAGCCCATCACCCAAAGGAATGCAAAGGTAGTGTAGGCTGATGGGAATGCATTCAAATAAAGGTTTTCCAGTCTTTTCACAATGTTAACAATCCTGCTAATCAGCATTGCAGTTAGCATTTGATATATGCATGCTTTCCTCATTGAACAGCTTTGCTTTGCTATTACATGTTTGCATTAACAGTGTTTTCCATATGTGTTTGTGCTGAGAAAAAAAAAGTATTTTCCAGTAGCCCATTATGATGACGAGACCTGGTGGGGGCACAGCCTTGTTCTTCCTTGAAATTATTCATTCTTCTCTCCTTCTTTTCACTGGCTGAATTTCAAAGTATCTGACAAAATATCTCATCATGTTTTCATCTGAGTAAGCACTAAGTGCCTGTTCTCCTTTCTGATGTGCTTGAAAGCCGGTGTCAACACTGGGCCAAATAAATGATTCCAAAACATACATAGCTTAATTTAGAGAATTATACTCAGTACATTTAGGGTGCAATCCTAACCAACTTTCAAGCACTGGCATAGCTGTGCCAGTGGGGCATGTGCTGCATCCTGCAGTTAGGGGGCAGTCACAGAGGACTCCTCAAGGTATATGTTTGTATCCTTACCTTGGAGTTGCATTACCCTTACCTCGATGCTGGAAAATTGGTTAGGATTGTGGCCATAGGGCGCAATCCTAACCGACACATAGGCTGTCATAAGTCCTTGGGGAGGGTCGCAAACGTGCTGTAAAGCACGTTTGCGCCTCTGTGGGCGGAAGCCGCATCAGCGCATCCAGATGCGCCGAAGCGCAGAGGTCGGCAGAAGCCTCCGTGGCGGCTTCCTTGCTGCTGCTTGTGTCAGCGCACCAGCGCCAACACAAGTGGCTACGGTAGGCATGGGGGGCAGGGAGGAGGTGGGAGGGGGGTGTTTCTGGGCAGGGGGAGGGCAGGCAATGGGCGGCCCTGGGGACAGGTGCGCGGGGAGCCAGGGGCGGGGCTGGGACCCGGCAGTTATGCCAGATTCCAACCCCCGTCCCTGTGGAGAACTGAGCGGCTTCAAGCTGCTCCGCTTTCCTTGGACTTGTGCCACCTCCAGAGGTGGTGCAGGTCCGAGGAGACCCATTGGGGCGAGCAACCCTTACCCAGGGGTAAGGGGAAGAGCTTCCCTTTGCCTCTTGCTGAGCCGCTGCAGCCAACAAACCTGCGTTGGATGCAGCACAAGCTTCCTGGCTTGCCTGCTCCAGTGCAGGTTTGGTTTGCGCCCTTAATTGCTTAACTAGATAAACACCTTTGTAAAATGCAGTTGCAATAGGAGATAGCAATCACAGTAGTTATGTGTTAGAGGTTTGCTTTTTTGACTGCCCAATCCTATCCAGGGCTTACACTGGTAGGTTTTGCGATCCATCAGTGTAAGTCCCAGAATGACAGCATGGAAGTCTCTCTGTTGTTTGGTGAGTCACAGTTGCCAGGGCAAATGGCCAGAGGCCATGCACAGTGGCCAACCGAACCTTCCCCATCCTATGCTGCCACTGGTAAGTCAGTGGGGGGCAGAATGGGGGAGGATCGAACAGTTCGGGAGACATAAGTAAGAAGCCCACAATTCTCCCATGTTCCCCCCCACTCCGCTGACTTACTGGTAGCAACACAGGCAGAGGAGGTTCAATGGGCTGCTGTCACTCACACATGGTCTCTGGCTGTTCACCCTCACAGCCATGGCCCACAGAATGATGGAGCAACTTTTGCGCCATCGTTCTAGAGCTTACACCGATGGATTACGACTTATCTCTGGATAAGCCATGGATAGGCCTCCCAGCATGCTTTCTAAAGCATGCACATACATGTGTGGAAAAAATGGTGAGTAGACATCCCAGTTAAAGCATCACATAGTCATAGATTTGTTTACAATTTGCATGTAAATTATCATGCCAGAATAATACGAGGTGCAACATCATAAGCCCTCCTAAGTGCCAGGTGAATCCCAGTAGGTATTTACCCTAAGGTAAGTCATCCCTGCTTCTCCCATTTCAGGTTTGTATGAGTCACAAATGAGCTAGGACGTACTAGTCCTCCCAGTTTCTGAAATGTGGGTGACTGTATAAGCCAAATATCGCTTATTCAGACCAATGAACTTTGAAGCAGCTTTTTGTGATCTTTTTCTGTTCTTATGGGGTCCTTCCTCTATAAACATGAAAGTAACCTTAGGCCTACACTTCCTTTGATAGTCATTTCCTTTGATTGTTCTGCCTACATGCCTCAAATACATTTGAGTATTACCGGGTAGGCAGTTTGTTTTGTTTTACATATGCTTTACTTCACAGGGGCCAAACCAGTTTCCTATCACTTAAGGAAATTCACTGCTACAAAGCACTACAAGGTATTTGTACCTATTATCATCATCAGGAGAAAAAACGGAGTTCATATCAAGGACTACTCATTATTGTTATTTTTAATATGTTTTCAGCGGAGATACCTTCTCACATATGTAGTATATAAAAACTGCCCTGCTATATGACACCAACAGCATGTTTAGCTCAATATTCTGTCTTCTACGCATGGTGAACTAGATGTCCTAATAGAAATCACAAGCATTGAAAATGATGCCCAAACCCATCCCATGCTGTAGCTGCCTGCATTTGAATTAATGTTTAGTTAGAGGGGGATATGATCCCTGTAACTGGAACCACTATTAGACCTGTCCTGGATGCATGCATCTAATCTGAGACGTCACAGTAAAACTGTGGATGAGAATTTTAAAAATTGGCCTGATAATGGTTCTTTCTTTCTTTCTTTCTTTCTTTCTTTCTTTCTTTCTTTCTTTCTTTCTTTCTTTCTTTCTTTCTCTCTCTCTCTCTCTCTCTCTCACACACACACACACACACACATGTGGCATACACACACACAGTATGATGTATGACTGACATGCTTAGCAAACAATATGTTGGTGGAAATGCAGTGTGTGAAATGGAACACTTGTTCATGTCAACAAGTCCCTGGCTCTTACTGTCATCTTGAGGAGTTGCCTCGTTGACAACCATTGCTGGTATTCCAATAGTAAAAAGAAAAAAAAGTAGTGCCTCACATGCTTATCAGATGCCTGATTCATTTGGAATTTTCCCTTATTTCTTGCTTTACCATGAATTTCCAAGAAACCTGACTCTTATCAGTAGTGCAGAGTAAAGAAAACAAAATTTGAAATCTGCTGTGCATCTCTCTTGATCTCTCGATCTCTCTAATAACCAACCCTGAGGAATGAAACCCTGTTACTCTTTGTTTAAGGTGTGTGGAGGGTGGGGGTTAACAGTTACATTGGCTGTGGAATCGCATCAGTGGATTGTGAGTGACGTATGCATGGAATGATAACATCCCATATTCTGCTTCAGACAATGAAGTAGACACCGCTGTACAAATGCTGCTGTGCTGTGCTATTAACTTTTGTTTGTACATTTGTATTGGTTCCTAACATCATTGGCATGTTGTTGCCTACTCCATCTTTTAAGACTGTGTGGGGAGCTGCATATAAGGTCAGCCAAACTCACAAAGTGCAGGGGGGATGGAACAATGAAGAAGACTCATGGGCTGATGGCATTGCTCATTGATGAAGGAGGCTGGATGGACTCTTTACCTAGAACAAACAGTTCTAGATCTCTCTAGAGTTTATTCAGCACTCCCTCTGATGTATGGGCACCTTCTCCTTTGCTCAGAGGTACCTGAACCTTTTGTGATCTGGTTTGTCCATAGTTCACAGGATAATTTGAACACTGACATATTCCACCATCTCTATATTATGACTACAACTAGCTCTTCAGTCAAATAACTAACATGGTCTATTTAAACTTTTGTATTATACATACCAATATATTTACTTTTCCTGTAGACTGTATACCTCCTGTAAGAAAGAGTGTACAAAAATCTGTTACTTGGTACACTATTCCACCTACAGTATAGCTTTTGCCTGCTTTCTTAGAAGGTAAGACAAAGATCTAACTTTATACTGCTTCGTTTTAAATAAATATATATATATAAATGTATATTCATCTAGCATAGCAAGTTAAATGTTAAATGTTAAATGGTACATTGGCTTTAAGGGAGTAAGATGGTAATGAAACCAAAAGTTGTTCCCACTTTGTTACTCAATGTGCCATGTAATAAGGAACTACTATGCAAATGAGAAGCCTAGAATGAAATGTAAACACACGGAAGAACATAGAAGTCCATGGATCTATGTAATGGGAGATTCTTCATACAAATTATTGTGCCTCCTTGTCTACCCAGTATCCAGGTCTCAAATCTTTTATCTCGTATACATTTGGGTATGGGATTTTTCTGAATGCATTCGTGAGCTGGTTGCCAGAAAGTGTTTCGAAGGAGAGAACCTGGGTTTAGGGTGATTACCATACATTGGAGAGCAGGCCTTAATCTGCTCCTTTAAGACTTTAGAGGACTTTGACATTCTCATAATTAAAGCAAGTCTAAATACAATGGTGAGGAAAACCCAGTGTCCTTGATTGTGCAATGGAAAATGTGGTTTTCCAGTAAAATGATATATTACTAGAGGTGGGAGAAAAATGTGCCAACAAAATAAAAGCACATGATACCACTTTCTGCACTTCTTATTTTTGTAAAACAACAACAAAAAACCCCAAACCTGTAAAAAGCTTGTTTTATTTCATTTTTATTTATTATTAATAGAGATGTGCATTGATAATGACTATGCTGCATCTGCAGACACTGTACCATCTCTGGGCCCAATCCTATCCAACTTTCGAGTAATGGTGTAACCATAATGCAGCCCTGAGGTAAGGGAACAAATGTTCCCATATCTTGAGGAGGCGTCTGTCACTGCCTCCCCACCACAGGATGTAGTGCCTGCCCCACTGGCACAGCTACACTGGCACTGGAAAATTGGATAGGATTGGTCCCTATGTCATTTACCCAGTACAATTTAAAGTGATAATAATTTAGAAATATAATGTAAATTTTGAATAAAAATACATAACACTGCTTTCTACACTTCTGACTTTGGAAAACACTGAAATATGCGGGGGGGGGGGGACGGGACGGACTGTTTTCTCTCACCTCTAAATATTGCCTGTAATCAACCAGAAGTTGGCCAAGGTTTTGGAAGAAAAATATCACCTTTATATGTCAGTAACCCTGGTACTAATGAAATAAATGTTTTGACAATGTAGTTCACAAATGTTTATTTGTAGCAGATAATGCACATGCTTGTGTTGGAAAATAGTGTCAAAAATTATTTTGGAGTCGTTTCTACTAGAAAAAAATTATGATTGCATTGTGTGTCAAAATGTATTGGTTGGTTTTGTTATGGACTAATCAGTCTGTATTTTTCATTTTTGAGAGAAAAGCTTGGAACACTAATGGTAAAGCTGCAGTATTTAAAAAATGTTATTAAGCATCTCTTTACATTCTTGTACATTTTACAGCAGAATAAAGTTCTAGTTGACTCATTCATCAGAAACATCTGAATGGCTGAAAAAAGTAAAGGTAGAAATAGCCAAAGGGGATGTTGTGTGAATCATTCTTAATTAGTGCAGAAATGGCTTAAGGTGCTAAGTGATTGCTAGCAATGAGTTAATTCTTCAGCACTTTGTTATTGTAATTATAATTTTGAATTTTTGCCAGTTTCTTAAAGCATAATTTGGACAGAGTTGTGGAGTTCATTTCAGTTTGGAACAGTGGTCATCTGTTAGGGTAGTCAGAGACTGACCAAAGGGAATAGTGCCTATGGATTAGGTCTCAGTGCACTCCCTTCTGGTATTCTGTGTCATTGATTTACTGGGGCAGTGGCTGAATGGAGGATGACAATGGGTAGATATCCATTGCCAACATCCTAAATGGGGAAAAACAGGTGGGAGGACATCTGAGAAAAGCCACTCATAGTAGCAGCCGTGAGCGATCAAATATGACAAGCCATTTAATCACTGGGAGATATAGACTAAGCAGGCAAGTAATAAGGATATAAAAATTTTACTAAAAACATAAAGAAAGAGGAATTAAACACATTGGGGAACGGGGTGGAGAGAGATACAGAAATCAGGGTGGTAAAAAGGTCCTGAATGTGACTGAATTGCTACAAAGAGAGCGCCTGACAAAACTGGATGAGTTAACTAATAATGTCCAGCAGGGGAAGCCAGGTAGCTGTTTGCAGGCCCAGTCCTATACTCCCAGTGCTGTATGCTATGGTGGGGGGAACAATTGGGAGGCTTGAAAGAGGCAAGGGAAAATATCTTCCCTTATCCTTAAGTGATTCCTTCCTTATCCTGTATAGTGGGTGTGTGTTTGAGAAGAGAAAAGGGGCATGTTGGGAGGCTCCAGAGGGGATAGCTTCCCAGCGCACATTGCTCATAGTGGGATACACCCCTTCTCTCTCTGACATGCATCCCACCCTTCCCCTGGTCTGTCCAGGAATGCCTTCCTCCTGCCCACAGAATGCCCCGTACCAAAGCACCCAGACCAGTGGATCCTCTTTTGGCCACTGCTGCGCACAAGGTGCTGCTCACTGGTAGTGGCCCAGAAGTGGGTGGCAACACACTGCATCAGAATGACATTTGTGATGCTGTAATGCATGTTCTGCTGCCGGATTGTGAATTTCCGCAGTGAGTCTGCCCATAGAATTGAACCAGTAGAGAAAAGAATACAGACTTCAAGGTATTGCTGTGGGGGAAGTTTAGTTGACTGGGTTTGAATGGAAAGAGCCAACAATAATAATAATAAATTCTGAAATGTATCTAGCTAGGAAAAACTGTCTCTGTTGCGAACTGCTTACATTGTCCTAGAAATGCTGGCCTTCAACCAGTGGCATATCTAGGGAAAATACCACCCATGACAAGGTCTAAAATTGCTCCCCCGTCCAAACAGAGAAGGGGAGATCATGGGGTGTGAAGCCAGCCCTGTCCCACCAAGTGAATTTGTGTGCTCAGTAAAACCATGTTCTGTTTTCATGATTTTCATGGGTGAAGTCAGTTCTGACTATAATTTAGAAAAGGATCTATAAGTTAGCACCCTGGATAGTACAGCAAAAAATTATTCCCTTTCCTGCTAGTGTTGCACACCTCTGTTTCAGGTATTTGGGAACACTTGAATTTTTTTCTGCAGGCATTTACCTTCTTTTTGGAGGTCCCCAGAAACTGGCGCAAAAATGCACCATTGGCGGTGGTGCAGAAATGCACCATCGGTAGAATATGGGTAAGTCTACGCCCAGCGCCCCTCTTCAAGTGGTGCCCAGGGCAGATATCCCCACTTGCCACACCCTAGATATGTCACTGCCTTCAGCCCTTACTGGGGGTAGGTAGGTGTGCCTTCTGTGAACCAGCTAGTTCCAATAATGACCTAGCAAAACACATCTCTCCAGTTGTATGCAGGAACTTATATAAGTTTGATGATACCATGGGGTTGCCTAGTTTGGAAAGCACCTGGCAACTCCTTCCTACTCTTTTACCTAGACAGAGGGCTTGACTGCCCAGTCAATGGGCACATGTTGATCTCAGCAGGAGGGTTGACAAGGAGGTCTTGTATTCAGACATGAAGACAGAGCAATCCATATCTTGGACATGTGAGCTGCATGCATCATATCAAAACTCCCTTCTCAGGCCTGATCCACCTGCACAGATCAACACACATATTGCTGGCAGAGGTCCGAGTTGACCCATTGTGGCTACTGGGGCTTACCGCAGAGTGAAGACAAATGTCCTCTTACCCTGAGGAGACCTCCAGCAGCCAAAAATCCCTCGTGGGATGCAGCATAGTCTGTGCCAGCACTGCTGCATTGCCACGCCAGGGATTTATGTTGGATTGGGCTGTTAGAGGGGCATGGATACTGGGAAACATGGATACTGGAATGTCACTGTGTTCTCCCACACTTCAGAATTTACCACTGCACCTCTAGTTTTGTTGCTCAGTAAGAGAAATGGTGGATACAGAACCATACAGATTAAAAGAGAGAGAAGGGAGAGAGAGGGGTGCTAATACTAATTGCTGGCATTTGAAGATGTCAGTATTTTGTTGTTTGAGAAGCTGATGGGAGATTTTCTTTTTCCCTGCTGAACCCAGATTATCTAAATGCAGTGAACAAAAGCAGTGAGCATCCAGTCTAACACTGATGGCATTCTCATTATTGTAGGTGAAACAGGAATAAAAATACCTTCAGTTCTGCATGTATCTCTGAAGTGTTGCACCACAAGGCCTTCAGTTTCTCGAGTTTCAAGCCAGCAGCTATTTCACTCTCTCCTATGTGTCATACACGGTTGCCCTACTTTTAAAATAGGACAGATATTCGCAGCCCTGCTTTCCCTGTGGTCCTTAGGCACTTGAAATTTTTTCAGCAGAAATGTTTGCTAAAATCCTTGTAACTCTTTACTGGTCCATAGCTATTTGTTTATGCAATCAATGGCAAGAAATCCATTGATTTCTCAGTTTTTGATAAAAATCAGAATAGTCTTGAACCGTCATGAACCCTACAAAAATACTATGAATTCCTTTCATCTGCGTTAGTGGTGTGGATTCTTCATTTTAAGGACATTGAAGTAAAACCACTGATTCTGCAGCAGAGCATTTTTAACAAGCTGTTTGCTTTCCAGTCTTGGATTGGATTTGTCTAAGCACAGGTATGTGAAGCTGAGATTGAAGTATCAGGGGTTGTCCATGACTGGTAAGTCCGTGGCTAAACAGACTGGAATGCAAATGCAAATTAGATCTCAGAACCCACTCATTAATATCAGCTTAAGTCCCTCAAATCTGACTGGTTTATCAGAACAAAGAAAATACAGCAATTTATCAATTCCTTTTTAATTGTTTCCAGAGTCAAAACCTAAGTTTGCTGCAAGCTACACGCCAGTGGTGGGTGTTGTCATTGCTATGCAGTACAGGACTGCTGATTGGGGACAAAGAAGTTTGAACCTTGAAAAGGTTTTCCCTGCAACTAATTCCCTGCAATCACCGCTTAATTTTGATTACTCCTACGGTTTAGATGCTTGCTTTTCACACTTGCTGTGTCATTATTAAACTGCAAACTTTATGAGACTTTAACACAGTTAAGAACCGGACAGCAAATATGGTGACTATCTACCATTTGCCCTTCTTTTATAGCTACTCTGTCACTTATTCTGGACCTAAGTGGCTCCATGATGGAGTTAAGCATCCTGAATGGGCTGCTGAATTCTTCAAGGTGCCACAGCCATTAATGTTGTGCTGTTGTTGTTTGTTGCTGACCTTCCTTGTTTTCCCCAAATGATGGGTAAATGAAAGACCTGTCTGTGAGCCTGTTCGTAGGACTGTGAAGCCCACCTGATCCACCAGAGGTGAAATGCTAATGGTTCAGGTGACTCCGACTATCCAGTCCCATAAGTAAAAGTGGGTTAGGTTATAAGTAGAGTCATGCACTCTGCCCTCTGCACATTTATCCAGCTCGAACTTCTGATGCTTTGTGAACAAATACCCATTAGCCTGAATTGTGGCAAGGACCAGGATTCAGGACTAGTGTTGATTCCATAGGGTAGGAAAGAACTCAGAAAAGACATCTGTGTGTCTGTGTGTGTGTTGAATTTTCAGCTTCCCCTTTTAACAATCTTTCCAAATTTTGCTGTGCCCTCATTTCTTCTTTTGTTGGTTTAGCCATGCTGTTTACCATATATTTCCTCCTTCCATTGCTTTCATGTATTTTATATCATTTTAATAAACTTCTTGTATTTTTGCTGCCTACTCTCAGTTCCCTTGAGAGGGAGCAGATTTTTTTGTCTCCTGGACTACCTGGATTCTGCTATTGTCTGGTTTTAAGGGAGATCCCATTTTTTGGGGTCCCTTGCCTGTTTTCCCCAAGTTGAGCTCTTCTTAACTTTGGGTGATGTCAACCCTACCATCTTCCAGTTTATCAAGGTTAGGGATGGAATCAGGGAGGTGGGTGCTAGTTGCTAACTCATAGGAAATTGGCCTTTCAGAGAAAGTGAAATTATCTGTTGACTAGGGTTTGCGTTACCCAGTGCGGGAGGCCAGCGCATCAGCCTGTGATGGATCTCCTCTCATGCAGTGGACATGGCAGTACCCCAGGTGGTGGGCGTGGTGATGTACCATTGCCCCAGCCCCTGCTGGTTTTTTGGCTATAACTTTTGATTAAATAGAGATATTTCAACACTGTTTGTTTCATTGCATTCTGCATGAAATTACACATCAAGTGATATATAACATGATGGTATTATTTGAAAATACCAAGGTTTTGGCAAGTTAGTGGTGCTAACACCCCCATGGGTGTCACCCACGCCCTAGCAATGCCACTGTATGTATCAGCATATTATTATGCTGATAATATTAAGTTCTGCAATAGAACTATACATTTTCAAGCATTTCTAGGAATTAAAATATCTCGAATCACATATGTACTAATATTCTGTTTTATTAGGGGAGCACCTTCGATTCAGTGAAACCCAATTGTGTCTTTGTGGATGTGTGTTTGTCATATGTATTGTATCTAGAAACTCAATGTGAAGACTTGATTTTAGGTACACTAAGTAAGCCCCTTGATTTCAACAAGACTGATGGCGGAGCAAAAAGTTAACCTGGTGCATATGTCTTGGAAGGGCTGAACCTGGGCCTCATGACCCTCCATGTTCTGCTGAAGCAGAGTGAATGGAATGTGTTCCAGCCGGGAATTTAAAGGATCAGTAACTTTATTTCCTAATACATTGCTGCGGAATGCCTCTCCATCTGGGCTGTTAGAAAGCTGCTCATTGCCTACATTAGCAATTCACATAATTATTGATTACAACATCAGCCCCTACCATCTGTAAGGCATTTCCTAGAGACCAGTCTCTGTGATCCTGCTCACATTAGGTAGTATATTAATTTAGCTGTCAATGAAAATTTCAGCCCTCTAGGTTCTAAGCCTGATTTCCATTCATTATACCATTTGTTTTAGCACAAGGATCTTAATGCCAGAGAGCTTTCTGGAGAATTTTGTGGGCCTTAGGCTTTCCAAGTGATTTCTCCATACACTGCTTACTTCAAACTCAGCCTTTATAAGTCAGTTAGGACTTACTTAGAAGCAATTGGATTGAATGATTAACATGGTACTTTTAGTTAATATGGGTTCTCTCGCAAATGTGAACCTTGTGAAAGAATTATACATCGTTTTACCAGGTGCAGGAGACAAACAATAGGCTATCTACATCACACTGCTGGAACTCCATGTGATCTCTCAGTGCATTTTTATGTTCTTCTGAAGTAGTTTTCTTATAGTGCAATCTTATGCATGTCCACTCAGATGTGAGAGTCTGATCCTGTGGTCCGCGGCGCACCTCCGCGGTGCAGACCACAGTCACAAACGTGACATAAGGCACATTTGTGGGACTTACCGCCGGACTCCCACTGGAGCTGGCTCAGCTCCAGCCGGCGCTGAGTGAGCATGCGGTGCACGCCCAGGTTCCACGGCTCGGCGGTCTCCAAAGGGAGTTGGAGGCGTGGGGGAGCCATTCTGAGGAGGGGGAGGCCTGTCAGGGGGTGGGGGAAAGGTGGATCCATGGAGCCGAGCTCCACAGGATCCAGGGCGCTCGGGCAGGGCTGCTTGCCCTACACGAGTGCCTTCACTTTAGTGGCGACCAAACAGGGCTGCTTCCCTTACTCGCTTCCCTTACTCCCTTCCCTGCTTCCCTGCTTCCCTTACTCCCTTCCAAATGTCCCCTTCTCCCAAGGAGCCTCCGTGGTAGCTCTGGGCAGCTCAGGATTGGGCTGCCTGTCTAATTAAATTCAAAGTACCTAGGACGTATTCCCAGGTAAGTGCGTACAGCAGCAGTTTCCAAACTTACCAGTGTCCTGACACCCTTCTTCCACTGCATCTTCTTCCCAGTCGCCATAATCTTGAAAAGCATGAGATTGTACAAAATCCCATGCTATTCTTATGAGATCTCATGTATTCCTGCAAGATCTCATGAGAATAGTGTGAGATATCGCACAATCCAAGATGGTAGAGCCCGAGAAGAAAATGCTGGTGACATCCTGTGACACACCTTTGGAGCCACACCTCACAGTTTGGGAACCACTGAATAGGAGTGCAGCCCTACAGCCCAATCCTATCCCCTCTCTTCCCAGTGCCAGAACTAGTGTTCCAGTGGCAGGGTGTGCTTTATGGCCATCTGAAACGCTGAAAGCTTGAGGAGCTCTGTGCTTCTGCAAAGCTGAAGCAGATCCATGTGTAGCAGCCACAGAGAGCCCACCAACAAAGATAGGGTGGGGAATGGTGAAGCAGGGTGGAATGCAGGAGGACTGAGGATCCTGTGGAGGCAGGAAGAATGGTGCTTGAGGGAGGATTGGACTATAAATGTGGTTTTGGAACAAAGTCCAGCCTATTCATTCTGTATGTGCTTCATGCCAATTTTGCCTACAATTTTTTGCCATCCTTGACAGAGCCACATCATCTGACTTATTTTATCAGTATCGCCTTCTCTAGAGGACGTTTATTTGACAATAAAGGTTTATAGTCCTCTTGTGCTTTACATATTTCTTATTTCTTTCCAAGTAGCCAGCACATGCAGGTACCTATATTCTTCTTCTATGTACAGGTGATAGATTGAGAAAGTATTTCTGTGTTTCACTCCATGAACAGTTAGTAGTGCTCTAATACTTTGATGAGCAAATGTTTACAGGAGCTTCAATGAGAAGGTCTTTTTCAGGAATCTGTCAACATTTTCTGTTTACATACAGCCGAGAAAATTCGTTTATGTGACAACTCGAAGCATCTCTCATATTATGGCCTTTGACTTCATATTGGCCTGGTATCAAGTGCTAGGGTTGTGACATCCTCCAAGCAATTCTCACGTGCCCCCAGAGATGAGCCTGTCCTCACTTGGAAAAATTGCAAAGGTCAACATGCTTTTCAGGGCCTTCTCTCACCACAGCTATAATTCAAATCATGGACACATCGCAACCTATTATTAATTTTTTTTTTTAAATTAAAGTATGAAATTAAATAGTGCAGTAGCAGAACTACAAGTGTTGGGCTAGGGAGGTGGGGGTAGTGTATCAGTGGGAAACATATTAAAAAGGGAAAGTGTATAGAAATTCTGGCTGATAAGAACTCAGGCTCTCTCAGCAAGTTTGCCTGTATAAGGATATGGAAAGGAGGTGGAGAACTGCATTTGTTATGAATTCAATTTGTCTAGAAGTATCATTTTATCACTACATTGGGGACTGCTTCATCCCAAATGTGTTCAACTTTCCAAAATCACAGAAGCGTTCCAGGTACATATTTGGGAGGTTGATCTATACCTGCATATGTGGTGCTGAAGTGATTCCACTGTAGAAGATCCCATTTAAAGGTTAGATCTTAAAGGAATACTGTATGTTGTGATATGGTTCCTTCAAATGAAAAAGTTTTTCAGGTGCCTGAATGCCGGTGTAAATAATAACAACAACAACAACTTTATTTTTACCCCGCCTTTCTCCCCAAAGGAACTCAAGGCGGCTTACAACAGATTACGGCAGCCCTCCCCCTCACCTTCAGAGCTATTTGGAGCAGGAAGAGCAAAGCAGAGCAAAGCTTCGCTCTCATTGCTCTAAATAGCTCTGCAGGTGAGGGGGAGGGGCCGCTTTACACTGGCATTTTGGTGCCTAAAAGACTTGCATCTTGGCTCCCTGCTGGGAATGCCAGTGTTTGGCACTACTATAATGATGATGTAATTAGTGACAGTGGCATCTATAGTTAAAGCAGTCAGCACCAGTTATAAAAGGGCCTGTGGCAGCATGGTGAATAGCGTGCTGCAGGGATCATGGCAGGAAGGTTGGAGCATTCCTGCCCACACCAGTGGATCTGGAGTCATCCACTGATCAAAGTAAGATGGAGGAAGGTGAGAGGGGGTGGGGGGTGGCAAAAGAAGGTGGCAAGAGGGTGGGGGATGGTTTATCAGGTATGGGAAGGGGGTGGGTTTGGAGACAGTAGTGGCAGGGTCTTCCCAGACCCGATCCTGCAATGCAGCTCCACACGAATCTGCACCAGCTGTTTAGCTAGTGCAGATCTGAGTAGACCCCCCACATCACAGAGGCTTACCCCCCCCCCCCCCGGGAAGGAAAAATTGTTCCCTTGCCTGGAGGACACCTCTGCATCTACCCCCCCCCCTCCATTGCAGCATTTCTCTACCACTACATTAGCGGGGAGGGGGGAATAAGATTGGCACCCAAGTCTGTCAGAATGGTGAGGTGCATTAATTTAGCTGGAATGTAGCTGAGATGGAGAGGGTAGGGTTGAGGATATAATAAGAATGTGTAGGAGGATGAGATAAAAAAAATGACTGAATTACGTGCAACCCACATCTTTATTTTTAAAATCTGCCACTATGAAAATAATACAATAGGCAAAGGAGCACAAGTCAATTACCTGGAAGAAATTCTGCTTGCAATTGTCCCCTGAAAAAACTCTCTGAGATCCAAGATGCAACATAACCGTAGCTGGGTGTCTAGATGTACAAATTTCACTTGCTTCTCAATAAGGACACAAATGAAAAGTTGCCATAGTTACTGCCAGTTAACATAATGCCTATCTTATATCTGGAATGAAAAGGCTTGGGTTAAGTCACCGTGCCTCTGAGATCAGACTCAGACCTTCAAGAGAATGCTGGAAAGGAGGCCTTCAGCAATACCATTTAAACGTCATTGTTGCAAACATTTTGGCATTTAAACAGATAGAATACAAATCTCCACTCTTGGGCGAATGAGAACCAGGTGATGATGCAGAGGCTATTTGTTTAGCACTGTGCAGAGTAGGTGCAGTCACTGCTGTAATCCATTATGTCAGCAGACTGCAGTGCTAGCCACACTACATAACATGCCACTCAACAGCACAGGTATAAAAGCACTGGGTACTTCCCCACCACAGCCAAAGCAGCAGCACTGGACCCTACTCAAGTAAGGAACACATTGAGGCTGCAATCCTAACCACACTTTCCTGAGAGTAAGTCACACTGAACAAAAATAGGACTTACTTCTGAGTAGACCTGGTTAGGATTGTGCCCTAAATCAGCCATCCTCCAGCCCCATATTGCAATCAGAAACAGTGGCTGATTGAGTTTTCTTTTTAAAAAAAACAACAAAAAGGTTATTGTGTCCATGTGCTCTGCCTGTGCTCTGTGTTGTTGCCAGTGACCTTCCTTCCAAATGTGCACCATCTGCCCTCACTCCATCTTGGTTCCTCAGCAGATGTTCCACAGGATTAGCCCTGAAGGGGATGAGACAGAGCTTCCCTTCTAAACAGGTTCATGCTAATACAGGGCCATTTATTGGTATGGAAAGCTGTAGCTTTTCAGGACACCTGAGTGTCAGGCAGAGGCGTAACTAATGATTGTGTAGCCCGGTGCCAAGCTTAAAATGATGCCCCAGAAGTGATGTCACAGCCAAAAGTGATGTCATGCCAGGCTTTTTAAAAAGTGAGAATCGGGGGGGGGACGACCCACTCCTGACTCATGAGAGTTGGTTCATATTAACACCTTATTGGTTCCATGCTGTATCATAATAACACCTAATTAGCTCTCAGAACAATCAGGCTCATCGGTCAGTTCTGAGTTAAGAAAATCCATGTTTCGTTCCATAAGGCATTTGTGCTTTCATTTTTTTAGTTTACTGGTCATAACTTTTGATAGAATACAGATATTCCAATGCAGTTTCTTTCATCGCATTCTGCATTAAATTCTCTTCCTAGTGAATGTACACTCTGTGGTAACCCTGCTTTTGTTGATATGCAGTGTACAAAATGGGCCTTAGAGCAACTTAGATTGGGGTGATGGCGGCTGCATTTGTATTAGTTGCATTTTACAACTCACAGGTTAGAAGAAGTTACAAGTTGCATTTGCATTAGTTAGAAATCAGGGCCCATGAGAGTGGGGTGCAGGAGATAATTTGTACCTGGACCAAGATTTGAAAAGGAGGCCCAGGAACCAAAGGAGGGGACCAATACATTTTCTGGAATCTTATGTTTTTCATAGGACTCACTAGGGCCCATGATAGGGCATGCAGGGGGTAGATCGTATCTGGACCCAGGGTCAAAAAGAGGCCTGGGAGCCAATGGAGAGGAGCTGGAAATTTCTTGGGATCTCAGAAAATGTTTGCATATATTGTGTGAAGATTAACACTCACATTTTGGGTAAGCCCACATAGTTTTATTTATTGTGATATGTAGAAATTATGATCCAATGGAGAAGGGAAATGGGCCCAAGGGAATCTTTGTATCCCAAAAAGGAAACCCCAAAACTTTTGTACCCCCTGATAAAATTTCTTTCAGAGGTCCTGTCACTCAGAGGAGAGTGACAAATTCAGCAAATTTGGGCTCCCCACCTTGGTATAATCTCACTTGCAAGTACAACTCTTTCTGAATACTAAGTTAAACTTATCTGCTCAGTGGCCAGGTCACCTGGAAAGACTTTTCAAATCTCCTCTCCAGATTGTGTCTCCCACCAATGACCAAAGCATGGGTGCTGCCTACTCCCTGTTATAGCTTTTGTCCCTGGTGCAATTAAGCCTTTGTTCCGTCTTGGAAGAACACTCAATTAAGGCCAGAAAATTCGTAGCTGCACACTCAGGACACACTCACAGGATGTTCCAGATACCATTACGCGCTCAGGAATGTCTTTGTACTCTTTGTTCAGATCCTTACAACTATCTCTATCTGGAAACAGAACTTTGGCATTTTTGTTTCCATCCACAGTGGGAGCTTTCACATTGCCCATTTTTGTAGGGAAAGCTGACCCACTTGAGCTGCCTCTTCCAAGGTAGGAGCCTGCACTGAAAGTGGTGAGTAAGGATAAGTCTGCTAGGACCTACTGCAGAATTTGTCAAGTTCAATAGAACTGTGGCACAATTTTAATCCAAATCACTTGTCTCTTTTTTAATTGGGGCACGAGGGCAATCATTACATGCTGCTTCTCACACTATAGAGATGTAGTGAGTGTAGAAACTGCATCAGTTGAATTTTTGCCTGAAAGTCAGCTGTTAAAGATTCCATGGAGGAGGGGGGAGGTGGCAGACCTCTCTTGGTTGCATTTGCAATTCTAAAGTTTCTTTGATGTTGTACTTGCAGTGATGTCATTGTCCGAGAACCTTAGATACGTGACCTTTCCCAAATAAGCAAGTTACATAAGGACCCAGAAAACTATATTAAAAACTTCTCAAAGTGCTTTCCATTACTGAAAGTGGAACTATCAAAATACCATAAAAATATTTATTCCGTCTGATATAGGTACATAAGCATGTGTACTCTGGGACAATGCAAATTACTCATCATTGTAAATAAATGACTGGGCTGCTACCGTGTCCAGTGTTGCATGAACTAAGGCATTAAAAAGATATCTTAGCCAAGTTCCTGGAATGAAAACATCTGCCAATTTGCATTGTTCTTGTTTTTAAGCAGCTAAACATGTTAAAGAGATAAATGAGCAAGAGAGACAAAATGAGCTAGGACTGCAAAAAACTCTATTTATTGAATTGAGCACTGGCAGTTGGATTACAGTCGTACACAAAGAACTAAGAGCAAAATCCAACAGGTTCTCTTCAACATTTTATTGAAATGGGTGTTTCATTTTGCACATTGAAACAATATGCAGTGACGTATTACAGGGGTAGCCAAACTTCAGCTGTTTGAGAGCCTCTACAGAGATATTTGAGAGCCACAGCATTCAAGAAACATTTAAATTCTTAAACATACTGTTTACTCACCATGAACATTAAACTTACGTTTTAATCCAGTGGACTCTCAGTTTATATCCAGTAAATAATGAAGAAGTTTGAAAATTTTTTATTTACCTTTTTATATTAATTGTGATAGAAAAAGAGGCTCAGCCAGCATATTTCCGCAAGCTGCACTTTATATGTCAAAGAGCTGCATATGGCTTACGAACCGCAGTTTGGCTACCCCTGACATAATTCAATAGTATTTATGCCCCATCCTCAAAATCTTAACCCCATGGGCAAGGGAATGCAGCAAGAAACATCTGCATCTTACAGCCCAAATTGTATATATGAACAAAATAAAGGAGCATTTAAATAAAGGCCGCGGACCTCAGGATTGGGCTTTTAGGCTACAATCCGATCCACACTTTCCTGGGAGTAAGCCCCATTGACTACAATGGGCTTACTTCTGAATAGAAGTGCATAGGACTGGACTCCTAAAAGCTCAGCATCCCACCTTTGAAAGAAGTGGGGACAGCTGGCAAACGGGAAGGGTTGAGGAGGTGAAGGAGCAGAGGGGGAGGTGATTGAGAACCTCTGCCTTAGTTTCCTTCCATCCCCAAGTGTCAGGCTGTAGCATATTTGCATAACTCTATGCATTTAGCACAACACTTTTTTTCTTAATCAAGGTGGATCAGGGAACAGAACTCATGCAAATAAAAAGGCTCCACCTGTATATGTATGAGTTGTGTGTTTCCTTAGAAAAATTTCAATGTATACAGTGGGGGGAGGTTACACTTGGACTTAGTTTACAGTAAGTGGGTTATAAAATGATTTGACATAATATAGAAGCACTTACTTGATTTTAATAGCAATCTATTTAATTATAAATACTAAGCCAAACATATCTGGGTCAGCTATAATATGATGATGGGTCCTTTGGTTGAAATACATTTTTTCAAGGCACAAATTGATCGCTCTTCTGAGCTCAAAGTGGTCTGTAAATTATTTTTTATATATTGTCTATATTAATGACACCATCAGGAGGGTGCTTGATCTCCTGACTCTTACTACTGCATTGATTAGCTGTCTGTACAGCCAACCAGATATTACCATACTTCAGATGGTGTACTGTAAAATGTATATTTTCTACAAATGATACAATATCTACTTAGAGTATGGAAGGGGCAGAAGCAGCCAAGTGGTTATTACTTAAAAAAAAAGTTTGAAAAAAAAAATCTGGAAATGTTTGCTGATTGTACTCTGTCAAAGTATAACCCAACACCTCTTATTTCCATTAATTGCATTAAAAAGACTAAATTATGTTTGCTTCAGCATTGTTTCTTGCAATTCAGGTTGCTATGGCAACGTGTTGGATTTCTGTTTTTCTCCTTGGTTTCCCCCAGGCCTAGTTACACCATGTTTAGAGACTTTGAGGGATATAACCCTTGATGGGTTTTTTCATATCAGGAAATACCCATTGGAAGAGTCCTTCTTGCTCTGCAAGGCAATTGGCCTTCCATGAGGTGCTTAGTTATCATTCTTGACTCACATTTTATATTAGCATTCTTTTTTTTCCCCTTTAGGCCTACAATATTCAGTTTGTCAGAGAAGCTGTGGTTGATCAACATTCACCATCTAACAGCACAATCCTGAGCTTCTCTGAGCTGGAGCAGTGGTGCCAAAGCGACTACTTTCCCCAGGGGAAGGGACTTTTGTTCCCTTCCCCTAGGGAAAGCCCAAGCTGTTTTGCTAGCACAGACTTGAGAGATTCCGCTTTGGACCTTCTGGCCCAACACATAGTTCAGGATTCAGCTGAGCAGTGCTCCGCCTGTCCCATCCCCCTCCTGATGAACTCAGGAATGCTAGTGGCATGGTAGTAGGTGAGTGCATCTTTAAAATAAAGTATACTCACATTAATGTATTTGAACTGAACCAAAGACTGCTGTTGAAAGTTGCATGTGTAGGCACACAAATAACCTTAATTCTACTTCTAATATCAACTTCTGGCTGATGAAGCCATACTTAGAATTATGTTCCTGTGGGCTGTGGCATAGCCGTAGATGCTCATTTAACCACAAATGGTCACAAAGCAGGTGGGGGTGGGCAGATCGGGTGCCAGGAGAGGGAGTGATCAGCAGCGCTTACGCATGCCATATCGTATCCCCTGTACCAGGCCAGATCCACTGACATGGATCTACTCAGACTTTTGCCAGCCATTTAGCAGGCACAGATTCAAGTAGACCTGTTGTTGCGGCTGGGGTTTTCCCCAGGACAAGGGGACAAATATCCCCGTATCTCAAGGAGACCCCCAGACTACAAAATTCCCCCACGGAATACAGTGCAAGCCCTACTGGTCCCGTAGCATTTGCACGGGGGAATTTCAATAGGCTTGGGCTGTGAATGCATGCATGCATTTTTTGTTCTCAGCTAATTTTGTTCTCAGACAGACCTGTCACTTCACTTGCACTAATAAGCAGACATGAAACCATTCACGTCTCTCTCGTTAGGGTGCTCGGTGGTGGTTTGGTGCTATTTCCTGACATCTTTAGAGTCTTGTTAGCTCTAAAGCAACCACTTTATTATCCTATATTTTGATAGGACACCTACATTACTGACTTGAAATTGTTAAGCAAGAGTATTTCTTGTAACAGTCAACTTTTGAAAACAGGATCATCAGACTGTAACAGGATCATAAACAGGAAACAGGATCATAGCTGTGTCTATGAAGTGTATTGTGAAAATAATGCTTTGTTTAAAATGAAACTTGTACTGCAAATGCCAGATCCTCTGGTGAACAGCCAATGTTATTTGTCTGCTGTATATTATAGCCTGGGAACTTCCGTGCAATGCCACTTAAAGGAAAGTGTTAGGTTGAAAATCTGTAATTGTTACTTATGGTTCTGGCACTTTTTATACAGTAGTATTTTACCAGTCCCATAGGTAAAAGGCTCACACGGTTCTTCCATAATTTACTTCTGCCGTTATGCAGTCTGAGTTTGCTTAGAGATTCTGCAACAGTAGACACAGTAAATATGCATTTCTAGAAAAGCTAATAATGAAAAAGCCTCAGGAGTAACATTCAGCCATGGCTCAGTCAAGAAATATTTTAAAGAAGGAAGCACATAGATGTGCCAATGACTGGCATATGACTGTTTGAACGCAGCGGGACTTGCTTCTGAGCAAACATGCATAGGATTGGATTGTAAATGAATTTGCTTCTAAGTGAATTGCTATATTTAGGGCAACATTAAGTAAGGGCTCTGTAAAGGTTCTGAAATCAGATTTTGTTTCTTTATTTAAGGACTGGTGTTTAATTTTCTTGGGCAAATACCTGAAATAACTCATTTTTAACAGATCAGGGCAAACTCAATTGTCATAGTGATCTTAAGAAACAGGGACGTGCAAAACATTTGCTGTACTTGCCAGGTATGTTTCGACCAAAAAGCAACACTGCATATACAGGACATTTATCCTGAAAAGCAGATGTGCAGCTCTTTCAAGGCTTGAATTTTTCCCCCCAGTTCATTATTTTGCTCTATCATTTGCCTGTGAGCTCCAATCCCAGCATTACTGCATACCGTTCCCTGTTTAAAGACCCAGAAACTTAGATTAATTGATGCCCCAATCCTAGCCCCTGCCAGCAGTGCCACTGCAGCTGTGCCATGGAGACACTGCATCCAATGTGGGGGGAGCGGGATCATAAGGCCTCTCAAAGTAAGGGAACTTTTGTTCCCTTATTTAAGGGCAAGTCCCCTGTAGCTCTATGGGTTCACTTGGATCTGTACCTCTTTGGCTGGCATAAGTCCAAGTGGACCTGAGGAGGAGTGGTGAGGCTGGGTGGGCAGCATAGGATATTGGCAGTACCATCGATCATCCGGAAATGATGCTGTGCTGCCAGAACACAAGTTCCAGGGGTGCAGTCATATATAACACAAGTTCCTGGGGTGCATGGTGCATGGTTCTTCATAGACTGGCACAGATAATTTCCTGATTAAATCATGCATCCTTTCTGCTTTAACACTGAAATATATATATTTCATATATATTTCTGAATATATATATACTGAATATATATATATAGAGAGAGAGAGAGAGTTCTGAGCTAACCAGTTAATGTTAAAGCAGAAAGGATGCAAAATTTAATAAGGAAATTCTTTCTTTCTCTCTCTTTCTCTCTCTCTCTCTCTATAGATAGATAGATATACACACAGGTGAAGCCTATTTATCCACATTAATTCTGTTCTGTGACTTGGTGCTATTAACAAAAAATGCGTTGTGCTAAATTCCAGAGTTGCGCAAATACACTGCAGCCTGGCACTTCCGGACGGAAGGAAACTAAGGCAGCTGTTATCAATCCTCTCTGCTCCGTACTCAGCCCTCCCTGTTGCCAGCTGCCTGGCTTCTTTCACAGTTTGGATGCTGATCTTTTAAGAGTCCAGCCCTATGCATTTCTACTCAGAAGTAAGCCCCAGTCCAGTCAATGGGACTTACTCCCAGGAAAGTGTGGAGAGGATTGTAGGCTATATCTCATGCTCTGCTTGGTGGGAAGGCTTGCTTGTGTCGGTGATTGTCTGCACCGGTTGGCAACCTTCAGTCTCGAAAGACTATGGTATAAACCATGGGGGGGGGGGGTTTGCTTGTGTCGGTGATTGTCTGCACCATCTCAATGGGGGGGGTGGAATTTGGCAAACACTCCCTGGGTTTTTTAAAGCAATCCCCTCTGTTGCTACCACACCTGCCCCTGAGTGAATGAGAGTGCTCCACCTTGCTGCACGTGTTCTGGCTACAGAGATTTTCGGCCTCCCCTTCCCCTCTTCAGCCTCTTTGCTGGCTCAGGGGCTCCAGGAGTGTTACTGTTCCTTTGCAAGGGCAACCTCTTCCAGGGCTCCAGGGCTATTTCCCTGCCCTTTGCAAGGCAGAGCCTTTTTGCAGTGTTTTGGGTTGCCTAGAAATGGATCGAGATGCCAGCGCAGGGCAAAGGTGTGTGTGACTTTTGGTTCCTCCACCCCATTCGCGTTGAGACAAATCAGCAGATTAAAAATGAGCTAACCATTCATTGTTAAAGATTTAACCAGGTTTACGATTTAACCATGATTTAACCAAGAAATTCTCTGTACCTGTCTATGAAGAACCATGCTCACTGCCAAATCCGATTTATTTTTATATATGAAGCATTGCTTTAACAATGAATGGTTAGCTCAGAACAACTGCTTTTATATTTTTGTATATTCTTGTCCTAAAAATTACTGCCTTGCTACTGTGGCCTGTATGCTACTTCTGAACGCCATTCTATCTGAAAGCACTGGCCAGAAAGCTATGCAGCATTCTGATTGTTTTGATGTTAACTTTTCAGAAACCCATTTCAATTAGGACCGAACCAGAAAGTTGTCCACCAAAATCTTTTGACTAAATTTGAGTAGAATTCTGGGATGAAGTGCCTCACCTTTTTCATATTTGGTGGGGCATAATTTTTTTGGGATTGGATGAAGCCGCTCCTGAGTCTTTATGTTTTCCGCTTTCCCCAGAATGTCTGTTAGACTGATTTGTCCAATGTCATGACGTAGCATTTTTCTGCAGAATTCTGGGAAGGACAAAATGGCAGCCCCCAGCCAAAAGGAAGGGCATAGGCCACCAAAAAGGAGACTACCTCATATCATCTTTACTTTCTGTATTCAGGACACTCCAGAGAAACTGGAAAACTTGGGAAACCTGGGAAACTTAGATATGGTTGTGTATAGTATTGGCAACCTTCAGTCTCGAAAGACTATGGTATCGCGCTCTGAAAGGTGGTTCTGGCACAGCGTCTAGTGTGGCTGAAAAGGCCAATCCGGGACTGACAATCCCTTCCACACCGGGAGCAAGTGCAGTCTGTCCCTGGTCTGTCTCCCTGGCTATGGGCCTTCCTTCTTTGCCTCTTAGCCTCAGACTGTTGGCAAAGTGTCTCTTCAAACTGGGAAAGGCCATGCTGCACAGCCTGCCTCCAAGCGGGCCGCTCAGAGGCCAGGGTTTCCCACTTGTTGAGGTCCATCCCTAAGGCCTTCAGATCCCTCTTGCAGATGTCCTTGTATCGCAGCTGTGGTCTACCTGTAGGGCGCTTTCCTTGCACGAGTTCTCCATAGAGGAGATCCTTTGGGATCCGGCCATCATCCATTCTCACGACATGACCAAGCCAACGCAGGCGTCTCTGTTTCAGCAGTGAATACATGCTAGGGATTCCAGCACGTTCCAGGACTGTGTTGTTTGGAACTTTGTCCTGCCAGGTGATGCCGAGGATGCGTCGGAGGCAGCGCATGTGGAAAGCGCTCAGTTTCCTCTCCTGTTGTGAGCGAAGAGTCCATGACTCGCTGCAGTACAGAAGTGTACTCAGGACGCAAGCTCTGTAGACCTGGATCTTGGTATGTTCCGTCAGCTTCTTGTTGGACCAGACTCTCTTTGTGAGTCTGGAAAACGTGGTAGCTGCTTTACCGATGCGCTTGTTTAGCTCGGTATCGAGAGAAAGAGTGTCGGAGATTGTTGAGCCAAGGTACACAAAGTCATGGACAACCTCCAGTTCATGTGCAGAGATTGTAATGCAGGGAGGTGAGTCCACATCCTGAACCATGACCTGTGTTTTCTTCAGGCTGATTGTCAGTCCAAAATCTTGGCAGACCTTGCTAAAACGATCCATGAGCTGCTGGAGATCTTTGGCAGAGTGGGTAGTGACAGCTGCATCGTCAGCAAAGAGGAAGTCACGCAGACATTTCAGCTGGACTTTGGATTTTGCTCTCAGTCTGGAGAGGTTGAAGAGCTTTCCGTCTGATCTGGTCCGGAGATAGATGCCTTCTGTTGCAGTTCCAAAGGCCTGCTTCAGCAGGACAGCGAAGAAAATCCCAAACAAGGTTGGTGCAAGAACACAGCCCTGCTTCACTCCGCTTCGGATGTCAAAAGGGTCTGATGTGGAGCCATCGAAGACAACAGTGCCCTTCATGTCCTTGTGGAAAGATCTGATGATGCTGAGGAGCCTGGGTGGACATCCAATCTTGGGGAGAATCTTGAAGAGGCCGTCTCTGCTGACCAGGTCGAAAGCCTTTGTGAGATCTATGAAGGCTATAAAGAGTGGCTGTCGTTGTTCCCTGCATTTCTCCTGCAGTTGTCTAAGGGAGAATACCATATCAGTGGTGGACCTGTTGGCTCGGAATCCACACTGCGATTCTGGATAGACGCTCTCTGCAAGTACCTGGAGCCTCTTTAGTACAACTCGGGCAAACAGCTTTCCTACAACGCTAAGGAGAGAGATGCCGCGGTAGTTGTTGCAGTCACCCCTGTCACCTTTGTTCTTGTACAGCGTGATGATGTTTGCATCCCTCATGTCTTGAGGTACTCCACCTTCTCTCCAGCAGAGACAGAGGATTTCATGCAGCTCAGTGGCGATGATCTCTTTGCAGCATTTTAGGACTTCAGCAGGGATGCTGTCTTTTCCAGGTGCCTTGCCAAAGGCAAGGGAGTCCAGGGCCACGTGAAGTTCTTCTAGGGTTGGTTCACTGTCAAGCTCTTCCAGCACAGGCAGGCACTCAATGTTGTTCAGCGCTTCTTCGGTGACTACATTTTCTCTGGAATATAGCTCAGAGTAGTGCTGCACCCAGCGTTCCATCTGCTGCGCCCGATCCTGGATGACCTCGCCTGTGGCAGACTTCAGAGGGGCAATTTTCTTCTGTGTTGGACCTAGGGCCTGCTTGATACCATCATACATCCCCTTGATGTTGCCCGTGTCAGCTGCTATCTGTATCTCGGAACAGAGCTGGAGCCAGTAGTCGTTAGCACATCTCCTGGCAGTCTGTTGGACTTTGCTGCGAGCAGTTCGGAGGACCTGCAGGTTGCGCTCACTGGGACAGGCCTTGTATGCTGCTTGAGCTCTCCTCTTTTCCTCAATGACTGGTGTCAACTCCTCAGAGTGGGCTTCAAACCAGTCTGCCGCCTTGTTGGTCTTCTTGCCGAATATGGACAAGGCGGTGTTGTAAACGGTATTCTTGAAATGTTCCCATCTGTTGGATGCGTTTGCGTCGGCCGGGCCTGGAAGAGATTCCTCAAGCGCTCGTGCAAATTCCTCCACTTTTCTCTGATCCCGGGTCTTGCTGGTATCAATGCGAGGTCTTCCTTCCTTTTTTGTGTGATACAGTCGCTTTGTTTGCAGTTTCACTCTGCTGCACACCAGGGAGTGGTCAGTGTCGCAGGCAGCACCATGATAACTGCGTGTGATCTTGATGCTGGGAAGGCTGGAGCGTCTGGTGAGGATCAGGTCGAGCTGGTGCCAGTGCTTTGATCTTGGATGTCTCCAAGAGACTCTATGTTGGGGCTTTGTGTTGAAGAACGTGTTGCTGACACAGAGACCGTGATGACAGCAAAACTCTAGCAGGCGTTGGCCATTTTCATTCATCCTCCCAGTGCCAAACTGACCTAAGCAAGTGGGCCATGAACTGTTATCAGCACCAACTCTAGCATTGAAATCGCCGAGGATGAACAATGGCTCTTTTACAGGGATTTTCTTGACAGTGGTGGCCAGGTCATCATAGAATTTGTCTTTGGCTTCTGCTGGAGACGACAGAGTCGGTGCATAAGCACTGATGAGAGTGATAGGTCCTGCTGATGACTGGAGCTGCAGGGACAAAATTCTTTCACTTCCCACAGTAGGTGGGATGATGGATTTCAGCAGGGTATTTCTGACCGCAAAGCCAACGCCATGTTCCCTGGTTTCATTTGGTGGTTTCCCCTGCCAGAAAAATGAGAAATTTCTCTCCTTGACAGATCCGGAATCTGGCAGCCTAGTCTCTTGAAGAGCGACGATGTCCATCTGCAGTCTGCTCAGCTCCATGTCGATGACAGCTGTTTTGCGTGCGTCGTCTATTTCTTGCAGGTCATCAGAGAAGCCAGGTGTCATTGTCCTAACGTTCCAGGTGCCCAGCTTTAGGGCAGTAGTTTTCTGTTTTCTGTTGCATGGTGCAGAGTTGTCGATCCGCTTGTCGGTTTTCACCCTAAACCCCACGCACCCCATGAGGTTAACGGACCGTGGCGAGGCAACACCTTACTGGCTGGGGACTGCCCAGCTTAAGGCGGGCGGTAGCTGCCCAATGAGATGCAATGATCTCTCCCACCGTCGGAAGCAGCCCCTGGCGTCATGCTCTACGCCAATCGAGTAAAGACTTATAACCGGTAAACTGCTGCTTCCCGTGTTGTGCCGACGCCGTATGGCGAAGTTGGAGTGTCCTCTCCAGTGCGCCATTACACAATGGTTGTGTAATGGCTTTTAAAAAGAAGGATGGATAATATGCTGTCTTCTGAAGTATAAAACAAGTGTTGTGTTTTTAGGAGCAATCAGGTGGTGCTGAAGGAGCAAGGAGAAAAACTCTTATGGGTTTGAAATTTCCTCAGAGATCAGTCTTGAAAAGGTGTGAAGATCAGTTCACTATATTAAGTGGATTTTAATGTCCTATAGAAGCATTTCATATCATTGGGTCTAAAACTGCCAGATTCTTGATGTACGGTCACAAATCAAAGAGGAGGTCCAGTACTTAAGCATGCAAGACAAGCAGACAACATAAAAGGTTGTTGATGCTCCTTCCATTCCGTTTGCTTCTGCTTCAACTATGGCAATGATAAATGTTCCAAAAGAATCACAGGGGTATGATGCAGCATCGGTCAGAATGCAGTTCCCCCAAGTGAATGCTGGCTTTTCCAGCTGCCGGAAAGCAAAGCTTAATATTAAAGTTCAACTTTCTGAAACAGCATTTGCTTTCCGTAATCCAAATTGTTTCCAGAGATCACCAAGAAAAAGAAAGATGTCGGTCTTGTAAAGAAAAAGTCTTGGAAATATCTCTTTATAAGTGAAACTTTATTTCTTATCATTCTGAGGAACAGAGCTTGTTGTTCTGCTAACATCTGCCTCACATTTGCTGCTCTGCTCATCACAGTGAACTGAGAAACCCACCTGGAGAGCCACTTACTTCTATGAAATAGGTCATTTCCAAACTTGGTGAAATGTTTTTCAGCAAACTCGGTCATTACATGACCCTCCTGAAATTAGAGCCAAAGACTGAGATGGTGACTTTTCATTAGTACTGTAAAATGCAATCTTCCTCGCTATGCCTCTTCCATTTTCACCATGAGAATGCATTCCTTTTAAACTCTAAATCCTGTCTGAAGTTTCCCATCATCTTTCAGCCCTGTTGTCAGGGTGGCCTGAGTCAATTCACCACCTGATAAAGCATCAGTGTACATCAGCTCCCCCACCACTGTGCCACCATGCTTTCACATGGCACTGGCCTTCACCACCACCAACATAGCTACTATTTTTGCCAAAGGGCTAGACTGAGAAGATCCTGGAAGCAGAAACTCTCTGTGGCAATTTCCTCACCCCTTCTCTCTCCTTGCAAGATGTTTGTGTGTGTGTGTGGGGGGGGGGGGGGAGGCCAGTGGAAAAGGAGGCATCCTTTTTTTTCCTAGGTACTCTCCAGGAATGAGAGCAACTGGGAAATGCGGTGCAGTAACAAGGAGAGCATGCAGATATTCACAATTCCACAATTTAAAGCATCTTCATCTAACTCCCATGAATGGCAATGGTTGCTAAGCAACCTGAAACTCTTCCTCCCCTCATGCAGTTTTATTTCCTTTCCATTTTTTCAGGTGGTATCCAGAAATTTTTTTATTTTATCCTACTAGGAATGGCAATTTTGACCTTTCTTCCTGAGATTCTTATTCTCTCAATGTATATGTGCTCCCAATGTTGTGCTGCATTTTGGGGTTGCACACTATGAGATTATCATAAAAATAAAGTCTCTTTCTGCCCAATCCTATTGTGGGCCTATAGCCATTTGTCTTGCAGTCCACAGCCGCAAGTCCCAGTATGGTGTTGTAAAAGTACACTCTTGTGTACTGAAAAACCACTGGTCCAAATGGCTGGAGGCTCTGTGCACATGATGGCAGCATCCAGAAACCTGCCAGAGCAGGTTGGGTGGTGGTAGAGGCAGGTTGGGGAAGGATTGGTGTGAGGAGTGGCATGAGCAGGGGGCAGTTCATTGGTGGATCACAGTGGCAGCAGTGCTGTCCAAGATCCTATCGCCTTTTCCTGGTCCAGCATACCTCCTGCATCTCCTCAGCTAAATATCATCATCAATAAGAATATCTATATGCCACTTTCAACAAGAATAGTTCACAAAACAGTTTACATAGTGAAATAATAAATGGTTCTGTGTCCCCAAAGGGTGTAGGTCTTAGAAAACCCATTGGCAACCAGATGGCCTACAGAGAGGAAAGTAAAAAAAGACTTACTTACCACTCCCTGGCTTTCTGATCAGCCACCACCACTATCACTATTGCATTGCATTGCATTGCATATCCTGGTAGGGGATAACATTTTTCTGAACCAGTTTCCTACCAAACACTTTCTAAAAGCATTTAGAGCCCAATCCTATGTTTCTCAGCACCCGCTGGAGCAGCAGTGCTGTATTGGTATCGCAGAAGATCTGGCGAGGAGGTAGGCTGTGGTGTCAGCAGTGGCCCCTTTAAGGGTAAGGCCTGGGCATCCAGCAGAGTGTGCTGCACAGCTGCAGCCACTTGAAGGCAATAGGGCCCTCAGGGATATAAGGAGCACCTGAGGCAGGAAGGGGGTGTGGGTTGTAGAAGGAGTGCAGGTTGGAGAGGACTAGGACTGACTGACCTGGCTTATTGACTTTGCCCTGGATACTCTGACTGACTAATGGACTACTGGAACAGACTGCAGAGAGCTGAGGTGTGCTGCTATACCTGGAAGGACTGCTGCCTTAGGGACTGGGTCCCTGCAGTTTAAACAGGCAAGCTACCCTGGTGGTGGAGTCTAGCAGTGTTGCTGTAGAGAACTGGGGTCATTGTTGGGGAATGAAAGGGGAGCTAATTAGCTTAGAGTGGGCATAAGTTCCCTAAGTGAGGCTTGCAGTGGGAATCTGGCAGAACAAGTGCCAAAACAGCTACTGCTATATCCAGCAGGCATTTTCTCTCCAGGGAAAACCCCAAGCCTGCAATGGGGTTTCTCAAGTCTTTGCTGGCTATCTTACCAATGCAGACTTGAGAGAATCTGTGTTGGGCTGAAAAGAGTTCAGGATATGGTGGAGCAGAGCTCTAACTGTCACACCCTTTTCCCTCTCCCCCCAAAGCCACACCAGTTTCACTTATGCCTGGAGGTGTCATTTTCCTCCTGCTGGTGCTGGACACAATGGCTGACTGCTGTGGACCCTGCACCAGCACTCCTTACTCTTCTGGTGCTGTAAATGTGCTTTTGGCACAGGGAAGGTTCAGGTTTGGCCCTTAGATAGCTATTACGAGGCACATAGTTCCTTACACTTTGGTATAATTTATAGGAAAAACCATCACACAACGTAACACTAGAATCAAATCTTAATTATTAGCTTGGAATTCTCTCTTCCTAGAGAAAGGGCCAAAATACTACGTAAGAAACAGACCAATTTGGTCCAAAAGCACTCAGATCAACTGCTTTTGACATGAGTAAGCTTTTTACACAGGTGTGTACCTTATAGTTGGCATAATTAATTTCTTGGCTATTAGCTCAGTTTTATCCAACAGGCACAAATGTGATTTGACAGACTTTTCAACACTTTTGCTAGAGAAATGGTGAAACAAACTGATCCACAAATTTTTCTTAGGGACTACTTTCCAGTGACATGTTACAAAAGAAAAAAACAAAACACGCATACTCTGAACAATTGTATTGACTTTCTTTATATATTTGATAAAAAGTAGGTCTTCCACCCCTTTTGAAGGTTTTAAAACTGGAATCATTTAGGCCAGCATTTCTCAAAGTATACTCCTAGGATCCCTTGGGCTCCCTGAGACCCCTTCAGGACTCTGCAAGCACACCATAAGTTCCCACCATATGCCCCCTTCTTGGTTTGCCTGTCCATTCTTTCCACCTCCCCTGTTTGTGGCTCCCCCATTCCCCTCCAGTTCCAGCTCTTTGCCAGTATCCAGCATTGGGCTTGGTGCTGCACCATTTTATGCATTCTGTGGGACTCCCTGAGACTGTACATGTGCCCATGGGGCTCCCTGTGATTCGTTCTAAGAGGGTAAAAGGTTATGGAACAGTTTATGAACTGCTGATTTAGGGCGCAATCCTAACCAACTTTCCAGCACTGGCATAGCTATACCAGTGGGCATGTGCTGCATCCTACAGTTGGAGGGCAGTTATGGAGGCCTCTTCAAGATATGGCAATGTTTGTTCCCTTACTTCAAAGTAGCATTGCCCTTATGTCAGTGTGGGGAAATAGGTTAGGATTGCGCCCTCAGGCTGTGGGGGGGATCTAGGCAGCTCATGTCCAGCATGTTTTTACCATGATTCCCAGAATGAAGGCAGGAAATATTTGACTGCTACATCATGGGGGAGGGGGGAGAGAGAGGGTGACTGCCAGCTGGGAAGAGATGCTGGGAAGCAATACCACCCCAGCTTTGAAATAGCTGGTGCAACATCAGGAAAGGTAAGTCCGCAGTTTCCAAATTTCAAACCAAAAGTTAATTAGAAATGGACAAACTGGTTTAGCTCACCTCAGATCAGCTCAAAAATTATCCAAAGTCTTGAAAAAACAAAAATATAAGAACCAATCTGGGAAAAAGACCCTCCATCTTCCCCAGATAAGAACAGCCCCACTGGATCAGGCCATAGGCCCATCTAGTCCAGCTTCCTGTATCTCACAGCGGCCCACCAAATGCCCCAGGGAACACACCAGATAACAAGAGACCTCATCCTGGTGCCCTCCCTTGCATCTGGCATTCTGACATAACCCATTTCTACAATCAGGAGGTTGCGCATACTCTTTCCCTGCCACCACCACAATAGCTAAAATTGGTAAGGTTGAGGTGGACAGTTGGCATGGAGAACAGAACATATTTTTCCTCTTGGTGGCGGGGGGGGGGGGGATTTTCCAGTTCCTAACCTGGAAAAATTCTCCAGCATCTCTTCTTCTGCTCAAGTATTTTATTTTATTTGAAGAATTTATACTCTACCTTTCTTCCACACTCAAGGCGGTTCACAGAATAAAAACAAATACAAATTGTATTTAAAACAATACTAAAAACTGTAAACATAAAAATGATAAAAACACTAAAACAAATGCCAGGATCACAGAAAACTATTAAAATTGCATCTCATTAAAAATGCCTGCCCATGATATCAATCTTTCCTAATAAAAAAGGTCGAGGTCTGGAAGGTCTCCAGAGAGGGAGCCATTCTTAATTGCAGGTGAATGGAATTCCACAAAAAGATCACAGAGAAGGCCATATTTCTGGCTGCCATTCCCCTCAGCTCTGCCGGTTGCTTGCACAACTCCATGTTTCACCATTGGGGTTGCTTAAGAAGTACATTTTCATAGGCTTCTGGGAGTACTCTTTAATTTGTCATCCACCAGACAGATGGCCATTTCTGGCAAATTCACTGGCGCTCTCTCTCTCTCTCTCTCACACACACACACACACACACACACACACACACACACACACACACACACACACACACACACACACACACACACATTGTCTTAGAATAATGCTATCATCTTCTGTGCAAAGAGACAGCCGCATCCTTCATGTTCTGTTCTATGAACTAATAGAATATATTGACTTGATAGTGGCCTTTGTATTTTCTCTTAGGACTGCAGAGCAGCATATCTGTAAAAATTATTCAAAATCCCATCCTTGATTTGCATCCTTGTGAAGAGCAGTATCCTCAGGGGCACTTGGCTGTGCTGTGGCTTGCATTTGATTAATTCTATGTTCTTTATAAAACATCATCACTGAACGTGCTTCTGTTCTGGTGGTCATTTAACCAGAAAAACAAAACATTTATCACTTTGCTGCTGTGAACATTTGGTTGTGTCTGAAGTTCCTTGGAGGAGCCTGCAAAATAAAAAAAACCCTCTAAGTTTAATATGCACTTTAAAAAAATCTGATTAAGAGAGTCCTACAACTGCCTCAGCAAAATGAATAAATAACACTACATTAGGCAGCCTTACTGTTGTAATTTACTTGCTTTCTCCATAGAACAGGCAAATAAGCAAATTCACCAGGAATCATATTACCCCAAAGTTAACTGCAAATCACACCAACTATAACAGGGCTTCCTGTTTCCCTATTGACCTCCATTCCAGACAAGCTGTAAATGATTCTTTTTAAAGCCATATCAACAACTATGTATAGCATTATATCTTGTAGCACAAATTAGGTTCCCCATGAAGGAAACATTAGGTTTCCCTTTTTTTTTTTTTAGCAAATGTGGTATGGTGGTGTTCTTGCTCTTTCTCTGCCTTTGTGCCAGACACAGTAAGAAAGTGTTTAAAGGCTAGACCTGAATTAAGTTGATGATAATAGCGCTTTCTAGATGTGATTATTCACCCATTTACTGAACACAGAACTGTCCAGTGTGCTAGAGATACCTGGATCCAGATTGAAATCCAGTTCCAGCTCAATCTGAGCAGATGGAAGCCAGAGCCAACAAGATGCAAGTAGGGCCTTGCAGATGCTAGCCCAGCTAGGATGGAAGATATGATACTGACCAGCTAGGAAGGGCTAACATCCAAGAAAGATCTTTCCCTCTAGTGCCCAGTGGCTGCTGCCATTGTAAGTGGATGCCTGAAAGAAGTGAAGGTCTTCTTTAGACTCTGTTTCTATTTTATTTTGGAACTTTACCTCTAGATCTCAGATATAGAATCTGATTGACTGTGTGAAGGCAGCTAGGTAAAGAGGTGGAAACATGACCCTTATCCTGCATTTCTGGTGGCAGTGGGATCATATGTGCAATCTAAGAATAACTGCACCTGTGCTTTTGACATGATGCCAGAGTTGGGAGAAGCACCAGATTTGCCAGAGGGGGAACATGGTGGTTCTTGGTGCTACTCTGGAGATCTCCATTGGCACAGATAATACAGAGCAAGGTGAATAAAAAGTCAAACTTTGGTATTGGAAGCTGCCCTATATTAATCTAGAAGTATCACTAAAGATGTCAGCAATGCAAGAGCAAGAGGTGATTCTGCCCTGGATCATCTCCAAAAGCCAAGTGGGAAGAGAAATGCATCTACCTTATTTTGGATATCCAAATGGATCCATAGA
The DNA here is from genome assembly GCF_035046505.1 of Tiliqua scincoides. Classification (NCBI taxonomy): domain Eukaryota; kingdom Metazoa; phylum Chordata; class Lepidosauria; order Squamata; family Scincidae; genus Tiliqua; species Tiliqua scincoides. The sequence goes on along the minus strand of NC_089822.1, from coordinate 229,205,119 downwards.
CAAGGATCCAAAAAGACCCTGGAAGGACAGTAATGGAATCCAGTTCCTGGGTAGATTTTGCCCAGTCACAGCAATGTTAAAATTCTAGGTTTTTCCATTGATTTCTGTGGATGGCCAGAGGCTCAGAAATTTTATCAAACACCTGGTAGTCCACAATACGTAGCTGGTGGGCTGTGTTCTTCTTGGTGGAGTTCCAGGTTTTCAGGTGTGTTGTAAACGGAAGTTGGGGTGGGGGGATATATCATCCACTGAGATCTGCAACGTTTTCTTACATTTGTGGACTAAATGTTCTATCAAATGCCATTCATTGTTATTGAGAACATGTTCTGTGCTTTACTATAGCATGAGAGATTGAAGCCCAAACAAAATGTGGTGTGGGAGTTCTGTCACAATTTGAATGTGGACCATGGCACAGGGGAGAATGAGGTTAATGTGTTGCCGCCACACCATACCCTGATCCAGATAACCTCTTGAAGTAGCTTTTAGCTACAGAAGCAGGTGCAGAAATTTACACACTTCACACATAACTCTAATTCACACCTTTCCCCCACCACCATTTTTTTTTAATCTAAAGGCATTAGGTGATCCATTGGTGAAACTCCCATGTCATGTCAGGTCTTTCCTTGTCACAGCAGTATTTAGGGTTGCAGCTTTTCAGCAGAATTGCAACAAAACAGGTGTGCTACAGGAGTGGATATGCTTTACCTTTCAAGTCATATCAATCACTGGAAAGCTTCAAAAACTGAAGTCAGGGTGTAAATTCTGGCCCTTTGGTGTGTACATCCGATGACATCCAAAACTGCTGCTATTATGACTTCCCTGATCCTGTTTACTGGGGTGTTCTTATCTGACTGGATTGATGGTATTTTGCTGCAGCAGGTGCCTAAGAAGTTACAGCTGTCCCCCTCCCCCAGGCACAATCCACTGGCAGTTGCTTCTGCAAAAGCACAGGGCATGAGTTCAGCTCAGGCAAGAGCAGACTCTTTGGGTTTGTATAATAGCCGCTTGTTTCAGCGTGGCTCCAGAAGAAACATTTCTAGTCAGCTGCATCCAACCTGTTTACGCTGTTGGAACAGATTTAACAAAGGCTAGCAGAGTGGGGTTTGTATGCTTGGTGCCTTGTGAATGACAGAGTCACATTCACAAGTTAACAAAGGCACATTCTGAAGGGGAGCATAAAGTGCTGTGATCATCAAGGCAGTGCACGCGGTTCCATACCTCACATAATCAATAGCTGTTTTGTTGAGCAATTTGCCACTGATGACAAAAACCAAGGTGGCCAACTTGGTGATGCAAATTGATTTTGTCTGATGGGAAAGGTGGCTGTGTGTGAGCAGAGGTGGGACCATTTCACTTCTAAACATTTACTGGCTAGTATCCAAAGCATTACAGCCCAATCCTATCCACACTTTCCTGGGAGTAAGCCCCATTGACTGTAATGGGACTTACTTCTGAGTAGACATGCATAGGATTGGGCTTTTGATCTTTAATTTATCGATGAGGACTGAAACATCTGCTCTTTCAACCTCTATCTGACTTAACTCCTTGGTCAGGAGGGGCCGTTTGGGCAGCAGTATCTGCCCGAGGTCTTCTGCCGTGAAGACGGATGCAAAGAACTCATTTAATTTCTCTGCCATCTCTAAGTCTCCTTTTATCTCCCCTTTCCCTCCCCCACCATCCAGGCCAACTGCTTCTCTGGCGGGTTTCCTGCTTCTAACATATTTGAAGAAGCTTTTATTATTCCCCTTAATGTTGCTGGCCATGCATTCCTCATAGTCTTGCTTGGCCTCCCATATCACCTTCTTACATTTCTTTTGCACAGTTTATGTTCCTTTTTATTCTCCTCATTAGGGCAAGACTTCCATTTACAGAAGGAAGCTTCCTTGCCCTTTACGGCCTCTCTAACTTGGATGGTTAGCCATGCGGACACCCTCCTGGACTTAGTCAAGCCCTTCTTCTTTTGCAGTTTACGCTTCTGCTGGGCCTCTGTTACTGTTGTTTTAAGCAGTCTCCATGCACTCTGGAGAGATTGGACTCTTTTTACCTTCCCTTTCAACCTCCTTCTAACCAGCCTCCTCATTTGAGGGAAGTCCGCCCATCGGAAGTCAAGGGTTTTTGTTAGAGATTTGCCCGGTATTCTTCCCCCAAAGAATAAGAGGAATAAGAAGAAGAGGGATAAGAGGAATAATAAGAGGAATAAGAAGGTTGTTTTCCTTCCAGAAATAGCACACAGGGATGGGCACAAGTTTGATCGAAACCAAGGTGGTGGGAAAGAATGAAAGCTTTTCTACCCCCTGCTGCAGTTTTAGTGTGACCCACATACCATATTATGTTACGCTTTTATGAAACTAACTGGTCAAAATACAGATCTTTTTCCTACTGCGTGGCCCATGCAATGCATCCAGGGCACAATTCTAAACAACTTTCCAGCAGCGAGGAAAGGCAATGCAGCTTTGAGGTAAGGGAACAAACATTCCCTTAACTTGAGAAGGCCTCTGTGACTGCCACCCAACTGCAAGATGCAGCACATGCCCCATTGCCACAGCTGTGTCAATGTGGGAAAGTTGGTTAGTATTTGGGCCTCAGTCAACCAGTTTCAGGCAATCATTCTGTAATATAATCTCTTAGTACCTCATGGTTTTCACAAGGTCATGTAAGTCCCATACATACGTTTGCCTTATATTTAACACAGGAACACTATAATCCTAAACAGGCTTACTAGAGTCAAGGCCCTACTGAAGCCACTGGGATTTGCTTCTCAGTAAAAATGGGCTGTAAAGTGCATATTTTCTTTTAAGACGAATACTTACATTTTGCCTTTGTGGCTGATATGCTCTACTATGCCATGTTATAAAATAACTAGAATTATAGCACAGGCTGAATGTGTCTGATCAGTGGGATATCTCATAATCTTTGTCTAAAGCATGCGGTAGTATGACTTGTCAATCACGAAAATCTAATAGATTTGTCTATGATTGACATTGCACTATATGCAGAGCTGCAAATCTTGACAATTTTTAATGGTTATACATTTACTTTTGGGGACATGAGATGGGTGGGAATGGAAACTTAGATATAAGGGCCCAATCCTGAGCTCCCTGAGCGCTGGCACTGAGGTCCAGCCCCAGCTCTTGGTGTTGCAAACATGCCATAAGGCACGTCTGTGGCACCTGGAGAGGAGATGCTACTGGTGATGGGCCAGCGCCAGTTGGTGCTGAACCTCAGCACCACATGGAGGGCCTGCTGGTGCTCCTGCAGCGCCAACTGATGGTGAGTAGTTTTGGGGCAAGGGGGAGGCAGGGGGAGGGCGAGTGGGCTGATAAACCCGTCCTGGAGGGGGGTGGGACTTGCGGAGCTCTGCTCCGCAGTATCCTATCCTCCATGTCGGGCTGCAAAGCCCGACATGGAGGCTCTCAAGTCTGTGTTGGCAAAATAGCTGGTGCAGACTTGAGAAGCCCCATTGCGGTGACTGGAACTTTCCCTTGGGGAAGAGGATGAAAGTCCCCCTCCTCCAAGGAGGTCTCTGGTGGTCTGGCGGTGCCACTGGATGCAGCAGTAGCCATTTTGGCTCTACTGCACCCAGCAGAGCTGCCTGGGATAGAATTGGGTTGCCTGTCAGTAAACATAATTAGAAAACAAATCTAAATGGCATATCAGACACCTTGAAAATAAAATATGACCTCTCTATACATTATTATTTGCATGGGGTATATTTTATCTGTGACTATAACAACATCAAACTTAGATGTGAAAGAGACATTGATCTGATCCCAGAATCCAAATTAATATTATGTATGTATTTCACAAATGCTATTATGAACTAATGTATGCTACTCACTTTACTTTGGAGTCCAAACTCGAAGCAAGACTGAGCTAATGGTTCAGTTGCAATACCAGTAAAAACATCTGTCTTGCAAGGGGCTTGTTGCCATAGTAGGCTGTAAATAGCTCTTTGCCTACTTATTTTGGCTAAGTATGGGTGTGCGTATGTGTTTGTGTGTGCTGATGTGTTCCAAATGTCCTACATGAGGAACATAAGGGCATGTGGACTAGTAAAAATGCTTGTGGGCTAGTAACTTTGTTGGACGTTTGCTTATCACTGCTATAGCGACTCCTGGAAAATACTCATGGTCTCTTACCATGCAATTAGAAGTTACCAGATCCAGTTGTTACTCCATAAAGATGCCACCACAGAACTTTCAAGAACGTGTTGTATTGGTGATGGCTTTTCTCTCAACCCTTTCTTTCAGGCCCTGCTGCAAAAAAGAAGTATGTCAGTTATAACAACCTGGTGATCTAGTCCGCTGCATCAGACGGAGTCATGGGAGGATGGAGATTTTTCATCCATTCAGTCACCTAACCTCGTGTAGGCCTGTTCCTGAAACTGCAGCATATGCACTACTGGAGGGCTTGAAAGGTCAGGCAGTTATTATGGAGGATCCAAGTATTCTGAACAGCTGCTCTATGAAAATATCCTTAAATTATTCTTGGCTTAATCTAAGTCACTGGCACTGCCATTAGGCTGTGATATTGGACCTTTTTCTTTGGAGAGGAGGTATGATCTATGAGCTCCGACCCATGAGTAGGCCCAGCTACTCCTGGGTGAACTGCAGTTGGCAATGGTGACTTTCAAGGGGCTATTTTGTCTTTATATGTACTTCCAAACTGCAAGTTTTTGAACTTTCTGTACAGTTTGTGAGAGATTTTTGCATTTTGCCATCATGTTGTTTCTGAATTTCACCACCGGTTTTGAATGCATGATCTCATGCAAGCCCTGTTATTTCCAACATTAGCACATTCAAACAAACAAACAAGTCCCTGAGATTTCAGAGAATTTATGTACATGGCTTGTGTATTTATTACTGTACCACTGCAATTCATATATGTTATTTTTTTAATTAAAACAAAAGGGAGAAAAAAGATACTTAAGACCAAAAACTGTGCTGATACAGCAAGCCCCTCACTCTGTGTCCCCCCTTATCCCCCCCCCACTCACCCTTCCATTCTCTGCCTTTCATAATTCTGATGGCAACAGAGACAGCTGAAAGGATTGCTGAATTTTGACAGAGGTCGTCTTGATATTTGGAATGCATGCCAGTAATGTATTTTACAGTACATGTTAATCATTTATGTTGGATATTTGTATTTGTGTTTCTATTTTGTTCTTTTCATTAAGGTATATAACTATTTTGCAATAATTTCAATAATTCTTATGGTATTTGGAAGAACGAAAATGGCTTTTACGTGTCTTGAAGAGGTTTTTTTTTCTTTGTTGATGCCCCACTATTGACTGACCAGTGTGACTTAAAAACAAAAAAAAAAGACTTTTAAGGGAAAAAGCATGTATGTTTTATACTGTTTGTAATAAGTAATTTCGTTAATCTTGCTGCTTATGTGCCAATTTAGTGAGAACAATCTTTGCCGCAGAACTCCCCTCTTTCCATACTCAATCCTGTGATATTGTCCAAGAATGTATCAATAAAACATTTTGGTTAACTTTTCTTTATTTATTGTAATGGTACTTTTTTAGTGGGCACCTCACCTCTATAGTAATTCCATCAAGGTGACTAGCTTATGAATGTAAGAAGCTGCCTGTTACAGTGAAGCAAAAAGCGGGCAGCCCTCCAGGATTGGGAGACCATACAAGGTGGAGGGCAGGTTCTGGGCCTGGCCCCGGCCATCACACTGCCTTTATAAGAAGTTGGAACATTGCTCCATCTAGTTCGGTTCACTGACTGTCAGGAGCTCTCTGCATAATTAGAGTAGTATGTTCTAGCTTTTCCTGGAGATGTCATACAATGCATATTCCCTACCTATGGTTCCTCCCCATTAACCTGTATTGTGATGTCAACCAACAAACCATTTCTTTGTGGCACTTCCTCTTCTTGTGTTAACAATGGGTTCAAATTGGCTGCCTACTGAACTGGGACCTATCCATGGGCAAGGGGACTTGAAAAATCTTATTTACATAATGAATGTGGAGATGGGTTGGAAAATAGCTGCCCACAGTATGGTCATTTCCTACCACATTATATGAAAAGAAAAAAACTAGTTGTCTATAAAATTAATTTATGTGGCAAACTGAGGCTTACCATGTTCCTGTCATCACAGAGAAACTCGCATTGTCTTCAAATACACAAAACACAAATTGTGTGCACTGTGCAGAGTTTGTGGGAATTTGGTCTAAGTAGTAATTACAGGTCTGTATTGAATAAGTGAAACAGTGAAGAAATGCATTCATTGGGTGAGAGAATTGGTTATCTTCTCTCTGATGACCAGCAGATCGGCACCCTGCAAGGTGTCATGAGGTGTTTATTATTCACCATAGTTTAAGTGATTATAATGTCAAGAGACTTACCCTTTCCTATGATTCCTGGCAATCCTGCTGACCAGTGAAAAGGCTTTGAGAAGATAACTAGCTGTGTCCGGCTGAAAGATATACTTTTATTCTGATTTTGCTTTTCACTTTCAGATTCTGTGTTGTGAAGATGCCAGAGGTCAGATCTGTGTCAAACTCACAATCAGCCTGAAAAGCTATGCAGTGTAGGTGGAATGACAAAAAGCTTTCATTCAATCCATTATGCTTTGAAACACTTCCAAGGTCAAGCAAACAATCACCTAGGGGATCAAAACAAAAGGATGGGGCAAGTAGTAAGAGGGCAAGGGAGGTAATTCATTTTGATTGCCTCTTCCACCATATGAAGAAACACCTGCATGCTACCTTCAGGCAATGAAGCAATATTTTGCACGTAATTGGAAGATTAGATTCCAAAGTATTTATCGCCCCATTTTATCTAGACAACTTGATAAATTATACTGATGAAGGTAATCAGCCTCAAAAGGAAATGTGACAGCCTGGAGGCATTTGCCCACAACAGACAGCTATGCAGGAAAGTCTCTGCGTGCCAAATTTGACTGAATCTTGATACCGTTATTTTAAGGACTGAGGAGGAAGAGAGGGCACTTGAACATTTTGCAAAAGCCATACCTGAGTGGAAGCAGGATTCAGTGGAATGTCATGCTGGGAATGTGATACGCTGAAAAGAAAAGAATGTATGACAAGGAAGCAGGGGAGGCAGAGCCTCACCAGACCCAACAAGTAAAAATAAAAAGTACTTGCCTTTTCATGCTGCTTTTTTCTTCTCCAGCACAGCCAGTAAGTTAAGCAGTGGACACACAGTGTACACACACACACAATACCCAGGGAAGCAGCTAGTGGCTGATTGCTACTATCGCGTCTGGCTTCCAATGAAAAACCATCAGGGTGTCTGTGTCAGCAATTGCTGGGGAGGCAGAGTTGCCTCAGTCAGTTGAGCTGCAATCATGGCTGGCTTCCAACTTAAAAACAGGCAGGGTAGCTAGCTTCCAATTTGAAAAGGCAGGGCACTTGCATCAGCAATCACTGGGGAGAAAGCAGACAGAACTGCTAAGAATAATACCAGTATTTATATACTACCTTTCTTTGGTCATCAGATTTCTCCTCCAACTTTCTTTCAAGGCAGTTTAAACAGGCAGGCTTTTTAAGATCTCTGTAGGGGTTTTTACAATACAGTAAGTTCTACTATTTCATAGAATGCCTTCATTCCAGATGGATTCCTTCTCAGTCTGGTATCTTTCTGTCTGTATTCGCCTTCAGCGCTTCGGTTTCAGCAACTCCGAGGGCACTCACTGGCTGGGATGCCTCAGCTTGTCAGCAGTCTTGTTGCAGCTCTTGGATACTTCCATTTGTCTTGAACTCGCAATGCCAAATGTTCTTCAGGCAAAGGTGGCAGCTCTACCACTCAGCCAGACTTCCTGCCTCTGTTCTGTTCAGAGAAAGCCATTAAAAGAGCAGGTAACCTGTGAAGTGACCCAGCTCTAAAGCACCTGCAGAGGCAGTTATTGAGCTGTCTCTGGGGACCTGTTGCTGAGCTCTCCCCAGCTCTGAGTGGGGGAAGGTGAGTTTTTTAAAATTTATTTTCGGGGGGGGGGGGGAGGAGAGAAAGTATGTGTTTCAAGGAAGGTAAGATCTACTGAGACTGAACTTGAGGGAGAGAGGGAGGGAGGGAGGGAGAGAAAGAAAGAAAGAAAGAAAATGTTCATGTGACTATGCTTCCCTGGGCCTGGACCTCACCACACATTACTGCAAGGAAGTTGACTATGAGTGAATTTATTGAGCATGTTTTATGTTTAACATGTAACATACACCGTGGGCACCTGTTTGTGCAGGCTTCACCATTTACTTCAGTACAGAAGGAAGATCATCATGCAAGCTGAAAACTGCTACTTCTGCTGAAATGAATTGAGGACCTTGTGTGAGCATCAGACCTCTATAGAGACCACCATACCTGCAAAGATAGCAAGATAGGGTTGGTGATCTTCAAAAGAACATTAAATCATTCTCACAATTCATATATAAGGGATGCCCAGAGCACAATCAGAAATGTGGTCTTACTTTCTGCATTCTTTATAGGTGACATTGTTAGAAGGTAGTGCATGCAACAAGGGAGTAAATCATGTGATGAATAGAACTGAAATATAAACAATTCAGAATCAGAATTTAATAATTATGGAGTAGAGAGATCAATGATTTTTTTTCCTACCCAGTCTAGCACCACAGAGCAAGATATTCTGAGAACACAAGAATACATATTGCTGTTTGAACTTTTGAGTCGCACAGAACTTAATGCTGGGGCCTTAGGAAGGAAAAATAAAGGACAAAAGTTTAGATGTTTCTCAGCCGAAACGTGTAATTGTGCCCAGCTTATTCCATTGCCTACAGAAAGTTCATAAAATGGGAGAAGGAAGTCTGTATAGACAGTCAGGTTACATTTTGTCAACTCCAAGATCCACTGGGCACAAGAAAAAAAATCTTCTCTTTATAAACACACACACAACATACACACACACATACAGAGAGACAGAGAGCGAATATAAGAAAAAAAAATTCTGATATAAGCTTTCCCGCATCTGCAGAACATTTAGAAATAAACAGATTCAAAGTAAGGCATATGCAGTGGCGTAGCTAGAGGGGGTGCAAAGCACTAAGTTTTGCAAGCATCTGAACGCGCTGTGCAAGCAACCTCTCCTACTCCCCTTTAGAGCCATTCCTGGTGGTGGGAACAAAGCAGAGCTCTAGCTACACCACTGGGCAGACGATATTTCAAAAAGCAAAACATGACCATACCTTTCATTTGCCTGTAGTAGAGGATCAAAGTTGAATAAGTGAACACATACTGTGTGGGGAACAGAATCACAGTGGCAGGTCCAAGCACACCTCTGCACATGCAGACTGCAGACTGAGCTCAGTCTGTGTACAAACTGAGTGCTTTCACCTACACTTGTAGGCAGTGCTTTTTTTGTAAAAAAAAAAAAAAAAAAAAAGTGCAGGAACTCACAACTTGTTAATCTTTTTATTTATTTATTTATTTATTTATAAACCATTTTTTATTGGAGAAATAAAATATTTTTATGTGCTTCCCCCCTAAAGTTGAACTTACTTCTGAGTAGACATGCATAGGATTGGGCTGTCAATCTCCACATCCCCTTCCCCCTAGCTACTTTTTCTGCAAATACTGTACAGGTGCACTTGTAGCATGTAGTATGTAGTGTGGCACTACTTCGAGGAGAGGAAGCAGTAAATGGAATCCAAAAAATGGCTTACATGAGTTCCATGTAGTAAAATTACTCTTAAGCAACGGTGGGAGTAAAAACAAAGGAATTCTTACATGAGAGGGGTCCTTAGGTGCACACAGAAACAGCTACGTTTGCAAACAATAATAATATAATAATATACAGTATTTATATACCACCTTTCTTGGTCTTTATTCAAGACTTTATTCAAGGCGGTTTACACAGGCAGGCTTATTAAATCCACGCAGGGATTTTTACAAATTGAAAGAAGGTTCTCTCTTTCAAGAACCACCACATTCAAGGTGTTACACTCCGATCTGGTTTAACATTCTGGCTTCCATCCTCCCACGCTCCGAGCAGATGGAACAGCTCAGTTGCAGCTTGCCAGCTGCTTCAAGGTCGCACGGTGCCGGTGGCCTCGAACTGGCGACCTTGTGGATGTTAATCTTCAGGCAAATGGAGGCTCTACCCTCTAGACCAGACCTCCTGCCCTATTTAAACAAGTGATTAAATATGGTTTAATTCAGGTATCAGAATACTCTGTGTCTTTGGGAAGGCGCTTGGCATGCAATTGTATGTTCTCTGCTGCCCTGAGCAGCTGCTTTGCATTGCTGGAGAGGAGCTGCAAGCGCTGGCTGGCAGAGGGCATGCTTGTGGGGGAAGGATGAGGAGGATCTCTGGCAAGGCTGGACAGCACGTTGTACACACATAGAATCCCTTTTCACCTGCCCTTAGCATGTGAAAACAGGTGCAGATATGTATCTCTGCCAAGATTAAGAGCCCAATCCTAGGTATGTCTACTCTGAAGTAAGTCTTGTTCTAGTCAATGGAGCTTACTCCCAGGAAAGTGCCTAGGATTGCAGCCTAAGAGCCCAATCCTATGCATGTCTATTCAGAAGTCCACTTTAGTGAATGGGGCTTACTGTGGATAGGATGGCAGCCTCAGGGCCCAATCCTGTGACTGTCTCCTCAGCAGTCAGTCCCATTAGAGGCAGTGGGGCTTCCTCCCAGGAAAGTGTGGACAGGACTGCAGCCTCAGAGCCCCTCCTGTGCCTGTCTACTCAGAAGTCAGTCCCACTAGAGGCAGTGGGGCTTCCTCCCAGGAAGTTGTGGAGAGGACTGCCGCCTCAGAGCCCCTCCTCTGCCTGTCTACTCAGGCTGCAAGGCTATGACACTTTCCCGGGAGTAAGCCCCATTGAACACAATGGAACTTACTTCTGAGTAGACATGCATAGACTAGGGCTCTCAGGCTGCAAGGCAATGATACTTTCCCAGGAGTAAGCCCCATTGAACACAATGGAACTTACTTCTGAGTAGACATGCATAGGCTTGGGCTGTCAGGCTGCAAGGCTATGGACCCTTTCCCAGGAACAAGCTCCATTGAGCACAATGAGACATACTTCTGAGTAGACACGCCTAGGCTCGTGCTGCAGATTGGCACAGGGGCTGCACCAGCCAGCTTCCTTCCCTTCCTCCTCCGCCAAGCCAGTACCTGGGCGTTCCGTGGGTGCCACAGCCCGTCTCCCTGGCTGGCTGGCTGGCTGTCCGTCCTCCTCCTCGGTGTCGGCGTGTGTCCCCCGTGTCCTCCACTGGCTTGGAAGCTGTGCGGGGAAGCAGAGCGCGGGGGGAGGGGAGGCAGGCTGGGCTCAGGCGAGAGCTTGGAGATGGGGCAGGAGGGAGTTGTTGTGCGGTCAGGCAGGGGCCAGGTGCCCGCCCACCCTGCACCCCCAGCACCCACCCAGCGAATGCCTCTGGTTTGCTCCCCCCTCCTGGAATGCCTCTGAAGGGGAGGGGCCCCTGCAAAAAGGTGCCGGAACTCCGTTTCCCCCCCCCGTTCCATTAGAAAAAAAGCCCTACTTGTAAGCATGTTTGCATGAGCCAAGGAACCTGACTTTTACAGCTGTGCACACAGCTCCGACATGCATATGTACAGTCACTATAAATGTATGCTCCATTTACAGAATTTACTTAATATGCTGTGAGAGGGAAGGGTCTGCCATTGTGATCCCACTCCTTCCTTAACACACAAGCATTCACACACCCATTTTTCAAATTAATACATCTCAATCACAGCTGTGAAACTGGGCAGACAGAAGAGATGGCATCAAGCCTTAAAACCACCTAGTACTGGTTAAGAAATAACCATCAATGAATAAATAATTACCACCCTGCACTCAGATCCTCACTAGGGGACTTTGACAGCCTTTGTCTTCTCTATGTAACCTTCCATGTATATCTAAAATATTCAGCAGCCTTCCTTGGCTCAAATCTTAGCCATGTACCTTAACATTGGCAATATGTATATACAGTTATATGTAGAGCAGTGATTCTCAACCACTGGTATTCATACCATTGGTGATACTTGAGAGGATGTTTGGACCCCGCAACCCCTGCCAGGAAAAGGCCCTGTTTCTGGCCGCCATTCCCTTCACCACTCTCAATGACGGCACAACCAACAGGGCCCCTTCTGATGACCTTAGAGAACGGACTGGATTATATGGAAGAAGGCGGTCTCTCAAAGCTGTTTAGGGCTCTTACTTATGTTTGGGCGCAATTCTAACTTGTCGTTAGGCCGGCCCAAGTCCCTTGGAGGGTCACAAACATGTCGTAAAGCACATTTGCACCTCCTGGATGGGAAGCCAGGTCAGCGCTCCAGAAGCACCAACCTGCGGAGGCTGACATAAGTCTCTGCGCCGGCTTCCCCTCAGGTGCTTGCGTCAGCCCCACTGGGTGGAAAAGGTTGGTGGTGGGGTGGAGGGAGGGAGGTATTCCTGGGTGGAGGGAGGGTGGCTCCAGGGGAGGGCGGGCAGGGAGAGGGAGGCAGGGCTGGGGTCTGGCAGTTATGCTGGATCCCAACCCCTGTTCCCAGGGAGAACGGAGCGGCTTCAAGTTTTCCGCTGTACTCAGGCTTGTGACATCTCAAGAGATGGCGCAAGTCTGAGGAGACCCATTAGGGCCAGCAGCCCTTACTCAGAGGTAAGGGGAAATGTTTCCCTTTACCTCTGACTGAGCTGCTTCTGGCCACTATCCTGCAATGGATACAGCACAAGCCTCCTGACTTCCCTGTTCCAAGGGCAGGATAGGATTGCGCCCTCACTTATGTCTGGCTTCCCAGTATCAACAGTTACTGCTGGTGGTACTTCCAGTAGGTGGACCATGTGAAGTGGTATGGTGGTAGACAAATGTTGAGAAACACTGGGTTAGAGCCTCTCACTGAAAATTTGGTTAATGCACGTAATACCAAACACTCCTACCTGAAAGCTTGCAAGCAAAATTGGGCGGAAGGCAGTGCTGTTACCCACATCTCTTGGTTCACCCCAAGGTATGTAGTAACTAACCTTGGAACAGGTTAAAAAGTAGGCTGATGGCAGGAGCCTCCTGGTGCCAACAAAGCTTCTTTTCCCTGCAGGGGTTATAGGTGGACTACAGATCCCATCAGACCCTAGCAGGGAAATGATACTCTGTATACCTTGCTCTTCCCAAAACGTTTGCCCTAAGGTAAGTTACTGAATACCTTGAGGAAGGTGATGGCAGAAATAGCAGAGACAGTAGTGGTCAGGACCTTTAAAGCTGCCCATATTGATCACCAAAAGCCTTGTGCATTTGCACATGTGCCTTTGGAATGTGTGCATATTCTGAGCTAAGCTACATGGGTGTGTTTCACTAATGCTTTCTAGATATTTATTATCTAAACATGTATTAAAATTAAAATTTAAATATCATATAATTTACATTTTCACATTCACACGGGCTTCCAAATTCAGTGGACATTCATTTCATAATAATAATAAAATTATTACTAATAATAAAATATTAATATTATCACGAACCGTTGAACAGACTGACTATACTATTTGAGCTAAAGGTGGAGTGAGAAAGCGAAAACTGTGAGTACATTGGCATTACTATATACCTAGCTTACATTTTTCTCTGCATTTTTAACTATGTTTTACAGCCAATTTTCTCCATTTTGCCATCTATTATCCAATATTAGTTTCTATGCTTTCCCAAGATTCTCTGCTCTAAACCTTTTTGTGCATACAAGAAGCTGCTACTGCTACGTGAGTTATTTATCCATGCATTTCCATAGATAATTCTCACCCACAAAGTAATGCCTCAGTAAACACGACCCACACATTCCCCAGAAGGAGTCATTATTATTTTTTTCCCCTTGAATCACATGCATTCAGCAGCCTCCCTTAGCTGGTTAAGTTATTTGCATGAAGTGAAACAACAGGAAAGAGCAGACTGTGAACAGGAGCCACACCAGATGCTTTGGCTATGGAAGTGTAAAACGTGTTCCACTGTCCAATTTTAATTGAATTTTAAAATATTTTTAGAAATATAGGAAATAGAAAGCTCAAGATGGCTTACCAAGTATAATACATCAATGCAAATAAAACATCACAACATTAAATTAAAACAACTAAATTGCCAAACAAGACAAGGAGCAAAAACCACAATGAAAAGCCAATACAACAACACCAGACCAGAAATTATACTATGCCTAATCCTATGCTTAAAACTCTATGTTCAGTAGAACCTAACTCTCTTGTAACTGTGCTTTGGATTGCAGCCTTTCAGCACAATCCTAACAGGGCTTTACATTATTCTGCGTTACAGAGTTATAATTTCCTTTCAGTGGACACAAAATGCACCATGACATACAATCCAACCTGGCCACCACTGCAAGCAGTGAGTGCCGGATCCACACAACAGTGGCCTCCAACAAGCCTTGTTGCAAGTACGTAACCCCGGGTTGAAGAGTGGACAAGAGGTGGGGGGATAGCAATTAGCAATTACCCCTGCTAATTGCTAATTGGGTAAGAGGCACTTTTTCAAGTGGGTGCTCCTTTTTTTAGCAGGGGGAGAGTAACTGGCCCACCTCCCCCCAGCAGTGTCTGTTCTAGTGGCTGTCTGCTGGTATTCATTTTGCATCTTTTTAGATTGTGAGCCCTTTTGGGACAGGGAGCCATTTAGTTATTTGATTTTTCCCTGTAAACCGCTTTGTGAACTTTTAGTTGAAAAGCGGTATATAAATTCTGTTGATTGATTGATTGATTGATTGATTGATTGATTGATTGATTGATTGATTGATTGATTGATTGATTGATAGGCAGAATGGGGCTGGGAGAGGGAGGAATAGAAATGAGATGGGGACAGGGAGGAGGCAGGATCGATATACTACCCCCTTCTCTACCTCGATCTGCCTTCCAGGGTTTGCTATATAGTTGGTTCACTTCCAACTAGACCCAGTGGGGCAGTGAAAGCTTAACCCAGGGCAAAGGAACAAATGTGGCCTTACCTTGAGGAAGCCTTTGCGGGTTGAAACTCTCCCATGGGACGTAGTGGCACCCCATTTGTGTGGCTGCATTGGCACAGAGGGAGTTATTAGGATAGGGCTATAAATCAATCACCAGGAGACTTATCAGGACAAAATCATTTTTACACTTCTCCTGAACACTGATAAGGAAGATGTGATCCTGAGGAAGAGACCAACCAGTAGGGAATTCCACAGGCTAGGTGCTGCAACAGAGAAGGCCCTGTCTCGAGTTGCCATCAGCTGTTTCTCCCTCTGCAACAGATTCTCCTTGGATGACTTCATGGAAGGGAAGATCCCTATATGGAAAGTTGCTCATCTGGGTCTGAAGCTCTTAACCGCTCTATAGGTAGCCACCAACTCTTTGAACTCAGATACGTAGAGATTGAAAGACTTTGCTGGTTGACCTGTGCAGACACCATTGTGACAGAGAAGTAGGCCAGTGTGGGCAGGTGTTGCACCTTTGCGCCAATCAGAGAGGCACTGGGCGCAGGCTGCACTACATTCCCCGCCGGGCGGTGGGAGGCATTCTGGGGTGGGTAGAGGGCCAGGCGAGAGCAGGGTGAGGGTGGAAAAAGAGCAAAAGAGGGATGGGATGGATGTTGGGGTGGGGGTGGGTGGACTGGTCCTTGGAAGGGGCAGGGATGGCAGCAGAGGCTCCCACCAGATCCCTATCCCCCCTTCTGGGCCCAAGCCACAGATACAAGGCTGCATGTTTCTGAGCTAATGATTGTGCTGGTGCAGTATCAAGTAGCTCCATAGCTGCTGCTGGTCTTACTCCGGAGTAAGGGGACAAAGGTTCCTTACTTCAGGAATACCTCCAGCAGCCTTGCTGACTGCGCTGGATAGAGTAGTGACCATTTCAGCACCACTTCATTGTGGTGGGCTGTTTGGTTAGACTTGTACTGTTAATCGGATTTCGGCTTTTGATTTGGTAGGTTTGACTTTGAAGTCATGCAGAGTTTTTCTGTTTAAAGACTCAGTGGTTCTCAAACTGTGGGTCTGTGGCCCACCAGTGGGTCAGAACCCAATTTTTGGTGGTTCATGAAATTGACAGGGAAAATTAGGCTATGTTCTTCAAGGGTTAAACAACATGCTACTTGGGAAGGAGAGAGCACTGCTGCCCAATCACCATTACAGCCACAGAAGCTTGAGCAGCTGGTAAAGTGAAACTTTTTTAGGTGGGTTTCCATGCTAAAAAGTTTCACTGATCTAAAAACCTTGAGAGTATTCTTACACAAAAGATCCTGCTGAAAGAGTACTCCGCTAACTTGCAACCCAAGCGCTCCCCACTTCTTCCTGGCTTTCACTTCCAGGCAAACAAAGAAACAAACTCAAAATATTCCCCTGACCCCCAATTGATATGTTATCAGTATGCACAATACAAAAACTAACCATCATTTGCATTTAGAAAGGATTTCGTTTTCTACTCAGCGAACAATGCAGACAGAACTACAGTATAGTTTATATGTAAATATTTGGGAGGAGATAAATGGTTGCAAAACCAGCAAATCTACTTCTGTAAAAAGAAAAAAATTAAAGCATATGTACTTAGATGCAGAAATACGGCTCATTATTGCAAAATAAAATGTTAAGCGTTTGTCAAAAATGTATGCATGAAAAAACTCCATAATGCTTAGTTTAATTGATTTCCTCCACCCCACCCATTTTGTGCTCTGTATAAAAAACATGGAAAGTTAAACCCTTGGACATAACACTGGAATGTAATCTTCATAGGGATCGTGGAAGAGGATACAAGACACACGCAAATGGCCCTGACTCCTTTCTACTAACCTAGATAATCTGCAGTAGATCAGGGCAGCTATGGGGAGGCCTTTATGACATTCAGAGGTTCCAAACCTCTAATCTCTACTTGTCAGCACGCTAAGGCCAAGTAAATAGTCTGTCTCTGAGACTAGCACCAGCTGGATGTACAAGTGGAGGCTGTACTCCTAGAAACAGAGGACTCCTGTAGTCCTCTGAGGAGTCCTCCGAATCAAGGAGTGGGGCAGGACTGTGTGCCCATGAAATAGGCATGTTTGCAACCCACCTAGGTTAGGATTGTACTCTTAGTATTACAATAATGTGTGTCGTGGTGGGCCTCAGGCCAATACACTTTCTTTCCTTGACAAGCACTTGCAAGGCCCTCTTCACTAATGGGGTCCCATTTCACCACTGTATGAGGAACTTTGATTGGTATGTATCACAATTAGTACACAAACCAGGTGTAATAATCTCAGGAACAGAGCCCCCATCATCAGGGGGTGGGTCTGAGGAGGAGGCAGGGTCTGGGATGCCCTGAATGTAGATGTGTGAACCTCTTCTTTGGAAAGCCCTGTACAAGAATTGACTTCAGTACTTATTTCATTGCCACGCAGCCCTGCCCCTCTCCTTGGATTCGAAGGACTCCTGCTTCAAGGAGTACAGTGGAGTGATTCCCTTGTCCAATAGAAGCATATGTGTCTGAGAAATCAACCAAAACAAGCATGCATCCCAAGAGAAGAGATGATTATATTCTCTTCAGAAGCTACATAAACCCTGTTAGCCACACACCTCTGCTGGAACAACTTGCATATCTGCCTTGAATGTGGTCTCTCCTCCGTTTTCCCCCCATGATTTTCCTCAGAACTGTTTATGGTCCTCACCTGCAGAAACCCCTGAATGTTTGGAGACTCACAGCCCCATCCTACCCCCTCCCCAGCATATCTCACTTGATACGTGCACCTGTGACACCAAGCGACTTTGTCCTTCATTGTTTTGTAAATTCATTGTAAGCTTTGAAAATTGCATTCTACTTCACCAGCATTGAGGCTGCAATCCTAAACCCACTTACTTGGGAGTAAGCTCCACTGAACTCAGTTGGATTTACTTCTGAGTAGACATGTATAGGATTGCACTCTTAGTCCAGTTAAAGGTATAAGCTGAGGTTGTAAAGACTGAGGGCACAATCCTAACCAGGTCTGCTCAGAAGTGAGTCCTATTTTGTTCAATGGTGCTTACTCTCAGGAAAGTGTGGTTAGGATTGCAGCCTAAGTGCTCAAATGTCCTTTCAAGCAGATGCACATTTAAAGCAAACACACACACATACACTCTGCACTGACACTGTCAGCCTGGGGTGTTGCCCTTGTCACAGTCTCCACTACCACTGTACCACTTCTATTTCAAACGGGTACAAACCGTGAACTGACAAGGGCGACCTATGTCTTGTTCAATGATTGCACACAAACTGGGATTCCAGATTGACCCCAACTCTGATCTGCTGACAAAGGGCTGTGGCTGCTTGTTGCCTTTATGAACAGTGACCTTGTAGCCGTTTTCAAAGATGTTTGAAGTGTGAAAATGGAAGAAGAATCAGAACGTTGAGACTGGCCTAGTTTCTTTCACGTTCTAAACTCCTGTGCAGCAGACTCTCTCTTCCCCTTCAAATTCTGCATTTCAACCCTAAGTTCTGCAATAATATAAGGTATGCAAGCGGTTGCTTGAAAATAGTGCTTTAGTGTTTGTCTGTCTTTCTTGCCTTTCCCCCACACCAAAGGGGGCTCAAGGCAGCTAATAATGTGAAACATAAAATCAATGTAGTATATATTAAAAACAAAACATTAAAACAATTAAACAAACACCCAGGATCACAAAATATACATCATTAAAAAGCAGGGTTGGGAACTCGAGTCAGTGTCTTGGAGCTGAGTTGCGAAAATGCGTGATTTTGGGTGACTTAGCAACTCATGAGCCACGCGTGTTGAAGACTCTGAAAAAGACTCGAGTCAGGGCCCCCCTAACTCGGGACTCATCCTCACGCATGCAGACTCAAGTCTGCCTGTGTCTGGAGGTGGTTGCTTACTGTTTTCATGGTGTGAAAAACTTTGTGGGGCCAGCATTCAGATGGGGCAAGAGGCAGGGAGTGCCAGCCAGGAGGCAGGAAAGGCTTAATGCATCTGAGCAGGTGGAGGGAGGCGAACAAAAGCTCATTGGTCATCTGTGATAGGAAGGAAGCATCAGATGAACATTGGACGCAGGATAGGCAGTCTGGTATTTTCATTGGCTGAGGGAGAACAGATGAACAAACCCAAGGAGGTTTTTGCCTTACGATTGACTGGAGGGGGAAAAAGGAGGTGGGGAAGTGGGGGGGGGAGGCAGTTCATAGCGATCATGCATTCCATCATGGCTGATGGGGAGGAGGAAACCTCACTGAATGATCGGCTACAGTGGGACTACTTCTGAGTAGGGCTGCAAAGGATTGGGTCATACTGCTAAGCCTCCCAGCTGCTGCACGTGACCCTCTCCCTCTTGCAACTTGACTTGTGTCCTTTAGAATTGTGAAGGGGTGACTCGGCGACTCAGAAAATGCCCCCATTATGACTTGTTTTCTTGTCAAGTTGTGGGGGGGGGGTGACTCAGCGACTCGAGTCAAGCCACTCTGGACTTGCCCATCCCTGTTAAAAAATGCCAGCCCCCAGTGTCAGTTAAAAGCCTTCATGAATAAGGTCTGGAGGCCCTGGCAAAAGGTTTCCAGAGAGGGAGCTGTTCCTAATTCCAAGAAAAGGGAGTTCCATAAAGAGGGTGCCACGAATGAGAAGGCCCTATTTCCAGCCACCACTCCCCCTCTCCTCTTCTGGTCAGTCAGAAGGGCCCGCTCAGATGACCTGAGGGGATGGGTAGGATTGTATGGACGAAGGCGGCCCCTCAAATACCCTGGTCCTGAACAATAAAGGGCTTTTAAAGTCAAAACCAGCTCCTTGAATTCAGTACGGAAACGAACCGGCATTCAGTGTAGCCACTGAAGCAGTGGCCTGACTGAGACGAACCTATGAGCCCTGGCAACCACACAGGCTTCCATGTTCTGCACTAGTTGCAGTTTCCATGCTGTCTTCAGAGGCAGCTCCACGTAGAGTGCATTACAGTAATCTAGATGTTTGCCATCAAGCACTCCTTGCTTTCTTGGTTTCCCTTGGAGCATGTGTGGCTCCAAACTTGTCAGTACTATATAGAGGTAACACTTGCTTCTGTCCATGACAGTAAGGCTTTGTTCAACCTCTTGTTTAATGGAACAACATTATGCCTAATATTCCACATTTCCCTACTCCCTCCCCCCAACCTCCTGTACAATCTTACCTGGGTTTCTGGAGTCTGCTACTGCGTGCAGCCATCCAATCACCACTTCTGGCATTAGCCAGCCCATGAGCTCTGGCATGTCGTGTTTTGCAAGTGCCAGTAAGAGCTTACGGAACACAAGTTACAATTGGGATGTTAATGTCTCTTTCTTGCTCTCCTTCAGAAAGTGAGTGCGTGCCAGTGGCATACTGGGAGTGGTCCAGGAGGTAACTTGACTCCAAGTGACCTCCTGTAGAGGTGTAGAGGTCTGTAGAGGTGGCCAATCTAGGATACCCCATTGGTATCTGGGAGGGAACACATGTGGGGGCGGCAGCAGACTCTGGGGAGGCCTCCCTGGCTCTCAGACGTTCTTCTAAGGGCATAAAAACGGCACTTCCAGTTTCCCTGAGAAATTGGAAGTGAGGTCTTTTGGCCCCTTGAGGGCCTTACAAGGCCTTAGGAGGGTCGGGGAGGCTACATGTGGCCTCTCTGGCCCTCCAAAGGCCTCCAGAAGAGAGACAGTGGGTGGGACCGGTGGGGGGGGCAGCAAGTGGTCATGGCCCCTGGGCAGCACCGGGGCCAGGATAGCCACTGGTGTATGCACATGAATTTAGGGCTCTTTGCTTATGTCTTTCTTTCATCAGATTAAGTCAGAGAGTTATATATTAGCCTGAGGCGTTCTTTTCAGGTGAA
Source organism: Tiliqua scincoides (assembly GCF_035046505.1). NCBI lineage: Eukaryota > Metazoa > Chordata > Lepidosauria > Squamata > Scincidae > Tiliqua > Tiliqua scincoides. The sequence continues at coordinate 229,184,403 of NC_089822.1, read as the reverse complement.
TTCTCTTAACTGTCACAACTGCTCCAAAGCCTTGGATGGAGTTCTGTAAAAAAGTGCATCGCTGAAACAGCAGTGCTGTTTCAGATCGTGGGCGAGACTAGATCAGCCATAAGTGCGTATAGTGCTGTATGACCTGTCTGGGGCTCACTCTTTGCTCAAAGCTGCTGTTCAGTGAATTCTGCCCTCAGTTGTGTCTCATGCTGCAACTGGGACAATTTGTTCCTTCAAATTCTTCCCTATTCTTCCACTCACCATCCACACCCCTTTTTCTGACCCCCCTGTTCTCTCTAGGGTGGCAGTCTCTCTCATTTCCCCAGATGCTACCATCTCTCCCTTCTCACCCCTCCTGCATTTCAAATCTCCCTCCTACTCGAGAAGTTTACAGCCCAATCCAGTGTACAATCCCACGCAGCAATGCAGTGAGGTTGGCATAGCCAGCAATGCATTCTGCACGGGAATTATGTTTGCTGGAGGTCTTCTCAGTGTACGGGGACGTTTGTCCCCTTGCCCTGGGGTAATCCCCAGCAGCTGCAATGGGGTAAATTGGACATGTGTGAACTCAATCACTGGTGTAAGTCATGCTGGTGGATCAGTCTCAGGAAGATGGATAGAGTGTGCACCAGTTGATTCCACCCCCCCTCTCAGGCCTGATCCACCCACAATGCCACAGCCCTCCCCCTGCACACGTTCTGCCAGCACAGCATCTCAGACAGGATTATGTTTCCAATACATAGATTTATTAATGTTAATATTTTCATCTTCAGTGTTGCTGTGAATTTTGTAGACCGAGCAACACCCCCTCATATCTTTTTCTTTAAATACCATTTTTATTTCATGCACAGCTTGACTAGCTATTAGAATTACACATAAATTATTTTGCTATCATAAAGGGCCTCAAACAGCAAAATATATATAATGATATGGAAGGATTAAAGAAAAGGAATTAAAACGGAACTTAATAAATACATTTGATTAGTACATGCATGGGTACCCAAATACTGTAGATAGAAGCACAAAACAGTACTTAATTATGTACAAGAAGTAATTAATTTTACCAAAGAAGGAATTCTTACTTAGCCTAAAACACTTGTCAACTAATAGCGTGTTCAGAAAGCTTGACTTGAAAGAACTGCTCATAAAGAATAAACTTAACATTTTAATACTGTAGAAAACTGGGTTTTTAGCAAAAGACCATATCTGAAGGTAAAACAGAATCCCATCTTTATTATATGTTTAAAGGTTTGAATTCTATTTGCAGTTAATTGTCTAGACCTGTGTGCCTGAATGCTAGAATCATTTCATAGTTTCTTTGTAAACATGAGGGCTCGAGACTTCAGAGGCCTGTTTTCCATGTGACAGTAATGTGCAAAACTGTAGTCAGTGTGATGGAGTGAGGCACGCTGGCCAGAGCCATATTTGAGGGCCAGGGGCATGATAGGTTGTAATCAATCACTTGTGGAACATAGCTTGCTGGGAGACCCTATCCCCTGCTCACCAAGACCAAGCAGTGCCATTGACAGAGTATGTGCTGCATGCTATAGAGGAGCCACCAAATAGCCTTGGAGAAGTAAACTTTCTTATGTATTTCTCCATAGGCCACCTGGCCTTTAATGGGTCTCCTTGAACCTACGCCACCTATTTTGCTGGCATAAGTCCAAAGACACTTGGGGGCATTTCAGGGTGAAGAAAGAACAATAGGATCTTGGCATGCGCTGCTGCCACTGAGAACCCCTCCCCCCTTATCCCTGCCTGGCCTGCTCTCTGCCCCAGACCACCTCCACTGCCAACCTACCTGCTCCAGTGCAGCATCTGCAAACTGCTGTCACACACCAGGGGATTCTGGCTGTTTGTGCCAGTGGCCATGAAGCATAAGATGTGGGTGCAGCTTTTGCACATGTGGTCCTGAGCTTTATGGTGGGAGACTGTGAGATCCACCACCATGAGGCCCCCCATAGGATTGGGCATAGGATGTGAAGAGAGTGAAAACAATAAGAAGAAAGGAAGGAGGGAAGGAAGGATAGTATTTAGGTTGTAAGTTCCTAAGTTTTGTAATAAACTTTGTTGGCATGTCTGTGCCTTGATTATCTATGCAACAGCTATGCACAACTTGCATAAGTAAGAGCTCCTGGGGAAAAAATAGTAAGTACATATCAAGAGCATAAGAGAGCATACTTTTTTTTAGTGACCAGATGTCCTTTCTTGGAATATTCAGAACATTTGAGTAATGAGATGAGCAGGTAGTCACCTTATGAGAAGTTACAGTGTCACAGGCAACATGGGGGACCTAAAGTCAACTGCAGGGTTTCCATAACATAGGTTCCTACCATAGTGCATTTTGCCAGTTCGTTATGACAGCGAGTCCATGTGGACCTATGAAGGAGGAGAGGCAGTAGCGGAGCACCAGCCAACTTAGTTGCACAAGCAGCACATGCTACTGAACTACCTGAGCCTCTAAGTAGACAGATGTTGCTGTTACTGGAAAGTGTCTTATTTTATAGCTTGGCATTAGAGGTTTTGCTAGAGCATCTGTGATATAATTGACTCAGGTCGTTACATTGAAAAAACTTTCAACTTTCTATCGTTGTAAAATAAACACATAAAAACACATCCAGAAGAAAAGTCTTGGGAGAAACAGTGCTGTTATTCACATCTTGGTTTCAAACACGTAATGTGAAGAGGAAGCCCATCCAAGTCATTACCAAAGTGGGGTGGTAGCTGCCCCTGAAACAGTTTTCCATGTGGTTCAAGCGAAACCATTCTTGTTATGCCGGCACTGTCTATCCCATCCAACCAGTCCCACTTCAGTGGAAATGAAATATGACAGGCCAATTCAACTTGATTCTTGATGTGTCACAAGGCCTGTGTTAGGCCAAACCATAGAAAAGTCATTTTTTAGGGGCCACAAGGTTTGACACAAGTGTCAGATCTACTGAAATTGATGGCATATAGTACCACATTATATCTGTAAGTCAGAGTCATCACTGCAATGGTGGGCTCTAGCAATGCAGAAGGTAGAATGCATGGGACTAAACCCCTCAATCCAGGCATGATTCAGAAAGCAATTGGAGAGATGTGCAGAACCACCCCAGCACACTCAGTGAGTATCTGCAGATCCCTCAGTCATAGTGATGTCTGCAGTGTATAGATGCCAAAGGAGAACATTTTGAGCACTTGCATTTTGAGCACGAATTAATTAATCAATCAATTTTTGGTCAAGCAACTGTGTCTGTGTATATGATATGCAGAATACACATGAATTATAGCATAATAAACTTGGCACTATAAAGTGTGTGCACATTTTCTTGAGACAAATACACACACACTAGTTGGTAGGCTTACATTTGCTTTACACATTTCTGAGTGATGTTCAGCACTTATGAAAGCATGTCTGACAGAAATGGCAACAAATTTATAGGTGTCAGGCTCTCCTTCTATATCAGTGGAGATGTATTTAGAGATATGAGGCAGATAGCCACTGCTGCTGTCTGCTAGATGCCTCAATAATCTGAAGTTCTTTTTAATAACAAACGTGCTGCTCCAGTCTAGGCATGGTAGAGACACCTTTGTTGTGCCCCTGGTTCCAGAAAATAACAGACAGAATACATGCACTAAGATTGTGAAGGTTTTGGGATTATAAAAAACTCTCCAGCTGCAAGTTTATACACACAGAGTAAGCCCCAGTGAACACAGTGAGCCTTATTTCTGAGTAAACATGTATAGGATTACACTGTTAGAGTTGGAAGGGGTCTTGGAGGTAATCTAGTCTAACCCCTTGATCAGTGCAGGCAACTGGTGCATTGACAAGTGACTGTTCAGCCTCTGTTTGAAAACCTCCACTGAGGGAAAGCCGGCAATTGCACAAGGTAGACTGTTCCTGTGTTGTTGGCAACCTTCAGTCTCGGAAGACTATGGTATCACGCTCTGGATGGTGGTTCTGGAACAGCGTCTAGTGTGGCTGAAAAGGCCACACCGGGTAAGATGGTGGAATGCCTCATCAAAGATAGGATCTCAAAACACATAGACGAACAGGCCTTGCTGAGGGAGAGTCAGCATGGCTTCTGTAAGGGTAAGTCTTGCCTCACGAACCTTATAGAATTCTTTGAAAAGGTCAACAGGCATGTGGATGCGGGAGAACCCGTGGACATTATATATCTGGACTTTCAGAAGGCGTTTGACACGGTCCCTCACCAAAGGCTACTGAAAAAACTCCACAATCAGGGAATTAGAGGACAGGTCCTCTCGTGGATTGAGAACTGGTTGGAGGCCAGGAAGCAGAGAGTGGGTGTCAATGGGCAATTTTCACAATGGAGAGAGGTGAAAAGCGGTGTGCCCCAAGGATCTGTCCTGGGACCGGTGCTTTTCAACCTCTTCATAAATGACCTGGAGACAGGGTTGAGCAGTGAAGTGGCTAAGTTTGCAGACGACACCAAACTTTTCCAAGTGGTAAAGACCAGAAGTGATTGTGAGGAGCTCCAGAAGGATCTCTCCAGACTGGCAGAATGGGCAGCAAAATGGCAGATGCGCTTCAATGTCAGTAAGTGTAAAGTCATGCACATTGGGGCAAAAATTCAAAACTTTAGATATAGGCTGATGGGTTCTGAACTGTCTGTGACAGATCAGGAGAGAGATCTTGGGGTGGTGGTGGACAGGTCGATGAAAGTGTCGACCCAATGTGCGGCGGCAGTAAAGAAGGCCAATTCTATGCTTGGGATCATTAGGAAGGGTATTGAGAACAAAACGGCTAGTATTATAATGCCGTTGTACAAATCTATGGTAAGGCCACACCTGGAGTATTGTGTCCAGTTCTGGTCGCTGCATCTCAAAAAAGACATAGTGGAAATGGAAAAGGTGCAAAAGAGAGCAACTAAAATGATTACGGGGCTGGGGCACCTTCCTTATGAGGAAAGGCTACGGCGTTTGGGCCTCTTCAGCCTAGAAAAGAGACGCTTGAGGGGGGACATGATTGAGACATACAAAATTATGCAGGGAATGGACAGAGTGGATAGGGAGATGCTCTTTACACTCTCACATAATACCAGAACCAGGGGACATCCACTAAAATTGAGTGTTGGGCGGGTTAGGACAGACAAAAGAAAATATTTCTTTACTCAGCGTGTGGTTGGTCTGTGGAACTCCTTGCCACAGGATGTGGTGCTGGCGTCTAGCCTAGACGCCTTTAAAAGGGGATTGGACAAGTTTCTGAAGGAAAAATCCATTATGGGGTACAAGCCATGATATGTATGCGCAACCTCCTGATTTTAGAAATGGGTTAAGTCAGAATGCCAGATGTAGGGGAGGGCACCAGGATGAGGTCTCTTGTTATCTGGTGTGCTCCCTGGGGCATTTGGTGGGCCGCTGTGAGATACAGGAAGCTGGACTAGATGGGCCTATGGCCTGATCCAGTGGGGCTGTTCTTATGTTCTTATGTTCTTATGTTATGTTCTTATGTTCTTATGCCAATTTGGGAGTGACAATCCCTTCCACACTGGGAGCAAGTGCAGTCTGTCCCTGGTCTGTCTCCCTGGCTATGGGCCTTCCTTCTTTGCCCACCGTCAAAAGCAGCCCCTGGTGTCACGCTTTACGCCAATCGAGTGAAGACTTATAACCGGTAATTGCTGCTTCCCGTGTTGTGCCGATGCCGTATGGCGAAGTTGGAGTGTCTTCTCCAGTGCGCGAAGCCTGGGTAAAGAAGGTATGGAGGATAGGCTGTTACCCATGCTGCAAATCCCTGTTAGGAAATTCTTCCTCATGCCTAAATCTGCTCCTCTGTAGTTTCAACTTGGTCTTTTAGGTTCTGCCCTCAGGAGCCACAGAGAGTCAAGATGGCATTTGAAGTTGGCTAGCACATCTCCCCTTAGTCTTCTCTTTTCCAGGTTAAACAAAGCAAGCTGTTTTAACTATTCCTTATAAGATTTCACTAGATGCATGAAATGATGGAGGAAAATAAGAAAAAAAGGAAAATAGTAAAGTCAAATGCAAGATGAAATGTGACAATCACATGATAAGGCTTTCAGCACTTTCTCTTGCATTTGACAGTGCTTTTCCCTTTTTCCCCTTCAGTATCCTATATATGTAAGTATGAGTCATGGACACTGTTCAATAGGTGCTTAAAACGCTTGGGCAATCATATTATGCAGTGCTGTCAGAAACATAGCTGAGAGACTGGCTGTGGGAAAAATAAAATTATTCTTGTGATAGTACATTTGCCTGATGGGGAAATGCATATCCCTTCTGCAGAGACCCTTTGTTGGGGAGACATGTGGGATAGTGTTGGGCTGTCTTTTATGGCATACAACCGGTTCTTTCAAGGCCCTATCTTTAAGGAGGCTGTAAAGTGGCCACTTAAAGAGGTGCAGGAAGTCTAGGAGATTCTTCTTTGGAAGGATAATGTCCATAATGTCCTGAATCAAAAACAATTCCAGAACCAGGAACTATCCCAAACATTTAAGTACAAGTTAAGACTGTATGTGGTTTTCTATAGACTGATAGTTCAAACCTCAGTAATTTAAGAATGAAAGTGGAATATAAAGAAAAAAGCAACATCTTCTAATACAATTGTATGTTGGGAAACCAAAAGAGATGATATCCCTCACCATTCCCTCAGTCTGAGACAAAGAGAGAGAGAAACCACAATATTTTACATCAGTGTTTCTTAAACTGTGGACCGGGACCCACTAGGTAGGTCACAAGCCAATTTCAGATGAGTCACGTAGCAGCTAGCTCAACTACCATTGAAAATAACAGATTATAGAGCTGCTGGGCAGGACAAGCTCCTGGTGGGAGAGAGGCATGGTGCTTTGCCCTGAATAGGTTGGAAGATGGGATGCTGCAAAGGGGGAAGGGCTGCATGGTTGGAGAAGGATCCAAGACTGTGTTCTCCTTTGACATCCAAGCTAGCATGTTTGAATTCCAAGCAGTTGTGTGCCTGCCATAGACTTCCCTGGGGCAAATGCCCCAGGCACAGGTCACTATGACCCTGCGGAAGCCTCTCTGAGACTGCCAACGGGGGCAGAAACTATGCTTCCGGTTTGCCAGAAGCACGGTTTACAGCGCCGGGGAACCTGATAGAGGTTTCCCTGGCGTGGGAGGAGGTTGCGCGAGGCTCTATGAGCCTCTGGTGAGTAGGGGGTGGTGATAGCCCACGGGGGGCACCATCGCAGAGCTTTGCCCTGGGCATGGGGCTGCAGGGGTCCGCGGCTGACTCCAAGCTATGCAAAATAACAGTGCAAACATGCTGTGTAATTGGACCTTTGGCTGATTGCGGATTAGGTTTGAAACCTAAATTGATGATGGCACTTCCAGCCATGACATCACTTCCAGGTTAATGTTATCACTTCCAGGTTAATGTTTTTCACTTCCAGTGGGTCCTGACATATTGTCATTCTAAAAAGTGAGTCCTGATGCTAAAACGTTAGAGACCCACTGTTTTACACGAATCTACCATATTCTATAGCCTGGCAGGAGGAAAACAGGAGATGCTCAGCTCTCACCTCAAATGTAAATATTTTATCCTCAGTGGAATCTGCGTTTAAGCTGGAAAGCAAACTTGCAACGTGGTCTTAACGAGTTAAAAGTTAAAGTCAATAAAAGCTAAAAAAACAAAATAGTGTTGGTCTTCTTGCTACCAGCTAGAAAGATAAGACCATCACTCTGCCTTTCACGAATATGGTGAAAGTGATGTTACCCTAAATGTGTGACTGGTCTAGGTGTGGGACATCCTGAACAACAATTGGTTGTTTTGACGCGGGGAAGGCCCTGAAGTGCTGCTCTGCGAAGGACCGGCCTCCCTGTGTCATTCTGCTCCTGGCAAACCAAGAAGAAATTTGTCTCTTGCTGCAGGTTGCAAGATTGAGTATTTAGATTAAATTTGAGTGACTTTGATTTTCCTTCCGTTCAATTTGTGTCCAGAGCGAGATAAGAAATGATGACAGAATCATTAAAGGATGATTATTATTATTTATTTATTTTTGGAATTTCTTTCATCTGTTGATTGAACAGTTATAACTAGCACAATGGGGATTCTCTGAAAACTACAGGTGGATCCTGCTCCAAAGTGGTGTGGAAACTTTCTCTGAATGGACACGTGAAGTTTGAATGAAGTTCAAGCTGAACATCTTTCTGTGGTTTAATCTTTATCAAGAATGAGTTAACCTGCTCGGAAGTGCTGGACCTCACACTCTGCAGCTCACTTAGGTAGGAAAGTGCTTTTACAGTCCGCAAGAAAAGTCCCTTGAAAGGATCATTTGGCAGCAAAGGGAGCAATCCATCTTGGCATTTCTATTGCACAGAAAGTTTCTCTCCATTTACATTGTATAGGGAGTTTCTCTTTCTCCATTCACATTTCCTTTCGTTCTTGATCTACAGATTGCATTGCCAGGGTTCCATCTGAGTGGACAATAATAGGTAATATGATCTTTTGTATGCAAGTGTGTTTGTGTTGTATGAGTGTGTATATGTTCCTATTTTTCCCCCTCCCAACACTAACTTGGAGCATTGTGGAATGTGAATCAGAACCCAATTCTATGAGCCTGCTGCACCACCACAACTTGTGTTCCAGCAGTATAGGGTGCTTTTACTATCACAAAAGGTGACAGTAAATTGGCATGGAGAGGTGGACAGGGGTGGGCGGAACAGGGCAAGGAAGGGGACAGGGACTGGGACAGGGAGGTGTGTGTGTGTTGAGGTTGGGAAGGGGATGTTATTGGCAGCAGCGCCAATGTCCTATCCCCCTAACCAGCCTCAATCCGCCTTTCCAAATCTATTCAAAGTGCACCAGCAAAATTGGTTCAAGTAGACCAAGCAGGGCAACAAAGGTTTATTCCCAAGCAAGGAAACAAAAGTTGGGTTGGATCTGGTCTCGACTCAGCCTGGGGCAAGGGTAATTAATTAATTACCCTGGGTAATGCAGTAGCAGCTCCAATGGGACTACTCGGATCTGCACCACCTATATTGGTGGAGCAGATCCAAGCAGCTCGATACTGCACTGGGTTGCTTGGGTGTGGGGTTAGGATCCAGCTTAAGTGCTGGATCCTGGCTCCAGTCCTCCACCCACCCACCTGGCTCCAGGCCATCCACAGGCCAGCCTGCTGCTCACCTTCCCCTTCCCTGATATGCCCCTGTTTCACCCTCTCCCTACCCTCCCCAAACCCCCATGCCGGCCTGACTTGGCCAGCGTTAACTCCTCACTCTCCCAACAAAATGGTACCAGATTCGGCCTCCTGACTCCTGAGGTGGTGCAAAAGTACCTTTCAGCACTTTTGTGGCACCTCTAGGTCTGCACAAGGGACTTGCACTGGCCCAAGAAAGTGTCAAGATTGTGCCCTTAATGTGCCTTTCCACAGCTAAAGGTCTCTTCAGACACATCTTGACGCATGCATATGTTTGAAGACTCTTCTTGGGCATGTGTCTGACAGTGCAAGCCTATGCAAATCTACTCAGAAGTCAGCTCCATTGTGTACAGTGGGGCTTGCTTCCAGGAAAGCATGTATTGGATAGCAACCTGAGTGTGCTGGAAACAGGAGCTTGAATGAGAAGGACAATGCCTGGGTGGACTTGCAGAAGCTTTAATGAGAGGAGTATGGTTAGGACAGCAAAAGGTTCAAGGACGTAAGGAGACTGTTTGGAAAGGGATTGCTTTGATTTTTGGACTTGGTTTGCACCTGCAATTTAGTAATGTGGTAGAAAGGACTGTACCAATCAGGCTGCAGGTGAACAATTGGACTTTTGTAGTCCTCCCATCTGTTAACTTTGGAAAACTTTGTTTATTCAACTAGAAGACTAGTAGAGGGAGAAATCAGAACAGTAGCTGGGCTGTAATCTTTATCTCTGATATGCCAAGTCTTTATTTGAATAGCATTTCTTACACTGTGGGGAGCATCAAGAATGGCTCTTGAGTACTGAAGTGGTAGAGTCCATTCTACCACCTCATTCTTCTACAAGTGTTGGTCAGGTCAAGTTAGGCAAAGCCAGAGAGAAAAGAGTGGCTGTGAAAAATAATTTGTGTGAGGAAAGAATGGAGTGAAAGTTGAAGGCTAGGGAAAAGGCTTGGGTCGATCATTTGATAATCTTGGTGGTTAATACAGTGATCAAAATCTACAGCAAACCACGGATTCTAGAAAACATACAATTTTTATAATCTTGTTGTATTGAGATTTGTGATTTTTAAATTGCATGCTTTCAGGCTGTAGATCATTCTCCTGCTAAACAGCACCTTTCTCTCTTCACAAGCTATTTGACATTCTCAATTTTTTCTGTAAGGGCGGTTCTATACTGAAAGACAAAAAGATAATCATATACGAAACACAGTCAGCCATTGGCACCTGCTGTGTCCTGCATATTAGCCATGAGAAGACATATAGCACCTTGTAGTCAATAGATCTGAAGGTGTCATGTTTTTCACAGATGGTGTTTCCACACACCCATATCAGAACAGAAAATCAGAGAGATCAAAAAGAGTGCTGTGCCTACAAGATGGACAGAAGGGAGATAAAACATAAATCCACCCACAAAAGGGCTCTTGCTTCTGAGGGATAAGGTAAGTAAAACTGATGAACAATTGCTGATATCAACTATGCCGAGGAATGAGAACGTCTGAAGAGGTATTCTGGACATTAAGAAAAATTAAAGGTCATATGTGTTGTGTTGGCAACCTTCAGTCTCGAAAGACTATGGTATCGCGCTCTGAATGGTGGTTCTGGCACAGCATCTAGTGTGGCTGAAAAGGCCAATCCGGGAGTGACAATCCCTTCCACACTGGGAGCAAGTGCAGTCTGTCCCTGGTCTGTCTCCCTGGCTATGGGCCTTCCTTCTTTGCCTCTTAGCCTCAGACTGTTGGCCAAGTGTCTCTTCAAACTGGGAAAGGCCATGCTGCACAGCCTGCCTCCAAGCGGGCCGCTCAGAGGCCAGGGTTTCCCACTTGTTGAGGTCCATTCCTAAAGATCATATAGTTAAAGGAAAAGGTTTCCCCCCAGTGTTAAGTCTAGTTGTGTCTGACTCTAGGGATGGTGCTCACCTCTGTTTCTAAGCCAAAGAGCCGGTGTTTGTCTATAGACTGTTTCTGAGGTCATGTGGCCAGCAGGGCTAGAGGCCTAAGCGCACAGAATGCCATTACCTTCCCACCAAGGTGGCATCTTTTTATCTACTTGCATTTTTACATGCTTTCGAACTGCTAGGTTGGCAGGAGCTGGGAAAAGCAATGGAGCTCACCCCATCGTGCAGATTTGAACTGCCAACCTTGCAGTCAACAGGCTCATTGGTTTAAGCCACTGCACCACCGCATCCCTTTCCCCCCCAGTAGATCCTTTTTCCCCCCTAGCATCATGAACCTTTTAAACATACAGGAGATTAGATACAATTTGCTTCTATATGCCGAAAGCTTTTTATTTACGCCACTCTTTCTTTTGGAAGGTCGTAGTGAATAATGCCCCCCAGTATTCTGCCATTCAGGCATCGATCAATTCCATTCCATTATCATTGCTATAGGACAGGGCTCGCCTGTGAGTGCTGCTCTGCTTCTTTGTTCCTCAGCTAAGTAGGCATAGAGATGTTCTGGGCAGTCGCATCTGTGGCTCGACATCTCAGCAGATTTTAAACCAGGATGTCTGGGCCATAGATACAACTGCCCCAACATCCCTATACCCACAGGGTTGAGGAAATGAAGTAGCCGAGCAGCAGCTGAATGTTATAATTTTGAAGAAGAAAGGGGATCACTTTTGAATGATCAAAATGATTTGAGAGGGAAATCTCAGCTATTTTGCTTATCTGTACTCAGGATGGGGTGTACCAGTTACTACTAGAGTGCAGTATGACATACTGTGAATTGTGGGCTAACAGTTCAGGCAATAATGCCTATCAGATGTTTTTGAACTCAAGTACCAGGACTAATTGTCTACCAGTGCTTGACCTCATCAACGTCTTTGACTAGAATATCCAGCTTCTGAACATTCCACCATTGCTCCATGAGGAACACTCATTACCTGAAGGACTTTTGATATCACCGAAGGCTGTTGGTGCAGTTGCTAATTAGGGATAGTTGGAGACATGCTATAGTGATGTGGAATGCAGCAAAAGATAAGAACTATAAGAAGCACAATATGTGGAATCGATAATTGGGACTGAACAACTGTGGGGTAGGAACGGTATACTGACCACATGCACAAGCTGGAACTTCTGTCTAGGGCACTTCACTGACTTGATCAGGGTTTTGTATTAGGGAGGCTTAACAGGCACAAAATGGACCACTGAAAATGTCACATAGATTTATGGTTCTAAACAGAAAAACAGAAGTCTGTTAGTAGGAGAGAAACTCTCAGTGTTCTTGCTATAAATCTAATAGTCACTGATGTGCCTGGAGGTTATGGAGACTGATCGCATTATGACATTTGATAGAATAGGAAAATTTAATTGAAACTAATGTTTAACCAATTGAGGGTCTAGCTCTGCCAGCGCATGCCCTGCATTTTAGTGCATATGTTATCTTCCCATAAATTTAAGTGAGAGAGAACATTTTCGTTCCTGACACCTGTCACATTCTGGGAGTACTATAATTATCTCCCTGTTACATCAGGCACTGCAAACATTATATGCAATTTTGTGGGCCTGGTTGTGGCTGCGGTCTGTGGAATAGAAGGGGATTTGCACTGTCAAAAGCATCATAAAAAAATACACCCCGTTGTCTGATTCTAAGGAGTTCAAGAAGAATTAGCATGCAAATTATACACACCTGAAATATCACACGTAGTTTGCTCCATGCATATGGTTAAAGTAACTGATGTATCCATGAGTAACAAAGTCGTTTTCTTCCCCGGTGCAATAATAACATTCTCCAATGCGACCCTTCATTTCCATCTTTAAGGTGGGAGTGATGCTTTCCATGCATAAAATTATTCCACCTCAATCTGTCGATATTCTTCCTACAGCAAAGTATCTCTACTTGATTGTGCATCTGGCAAGTTCACTTCTACTCTAGATCAGAAAGAACGACTGAGGTGGAGAAAGAGCTAAGTGAACAACCCAGTTATCTGGAAAAATTGGTGTTGAATTAACACAAGCTGCAATCCTAAGCAACTTTCCAGCACTGGCATAGCTGTGCTAGTGGAGAGTGTGCTGCACCCTGCAGTTGGAGGGCAGTCACGGAGGCCTCCTCAAGGTAAGGGAAGGTTTGTTCCCTTACCTTGGAGTTGCATTACCCTTATGTCAGTGCTGGAAAGTTGGTTAGGATTGCGGCCACAACCACATTTTTCATGTAGTGCCAGTGGTTCTCACGCAACAGCGCACAGCTAACATTTTTCAGTTTTCTTTATGGACGTGTTGTTTTTCAGCAGCCAAAGCAGTAAGAAGAAAAGGTGAGCACCAGATTGGGCCCTCTGAGACTATCCTATCAATTCCTGCATCATTATATGTCAAAGAGTTGCATGTGGCTCATGGACCACGGTTTGGCCATTGTAGCCATAGAGTATGGTCAGGCTGCCGCCACAAATGGTGACAGCTTACAGCCACTCACCAGCAGAGCCAGGAACAGCTCCAGCCCTGGTAGTCAGCATGGAGGTGGAGGAGGGGGTAATGGGTGGAACAGGGTAGGGAAGGGGGAAAATGGGGCAGAGACTGGAGTGAGTAGAGTCTGTGTTGAGGCTGGGAAGGGGCAGCAGCTGCACCACCAATATCCTATTCCCCTTCCCACACTTGATCTGCTTTCCTAGGTCCACTTGTAATTCTGCCAGCAGAATCGCTAGCGCAGGTCAAAGGAGACCCATTCAGGCACTGGAAGTTTATCCTTGGATAATAAATGTTCCCTTACCCAGAGGAGATCTCTGGGACAGCCCCTATGGTGTGGCTGCATCAGCGTTGGGGGAGGGGAGAATTAGAAAGGATTGAGCTGTTAGAAAATGGAACAGTGGCAGATTGCTATCACTGAACTTTGTTCAGATCAGAGTGTACATGGTACTTGCTAAAGTTTTCTGTTTGGTTACCTTTAGGGGAAAAAAGATACAATGTGCACTGATGCATACAAGCACTGATTAAATGAGAGCACAGAAAGGAATCCTGATGTGATCACTCTATTGAATCAAGATGACTTTTTTTGCACTGTGATATAATCAATGTACATGTAGTCATATGTACATTGTACAAATCACAGAACAAAACAGAATCTTGAAGTGATCCTGTAAGCAGATAATTGTCTTTTCGAACTGTGATCTAATCAGTGTGCATATGCACTGGAGAGCATTGGTAACCTCTAAGGACCAACACACATGAGCTGAGACTCAAAGCAAGAGAAACAGCACATTCATACTAATTCTGAAATTACAGGTAACCTGGAAGGCAGGCAATAGAGAACGCTGGTCAGGGTGAACCCACAGACTGGAACAAAGTAAATCCACTTCTTATACTTATGTATAGAAATCTTTATAAAATGAGAGTAACAGCACCAGTGCAAGCTTCTTTATTATACCTCAGAAGATGATGTGGTGGAAATACTGTAGGCAACCTTCAGTCTCGAAAGACTATGGTATCGCGCTCTGAATGGTGGTTCAGGAACAGCGTCTAGTGTGGCTGAAAAGGCCGATTCGGGAGTGACAATCCCTTCCGCACTGGGAGCAAGTGCAGTCTGTCTTTGGTCTGTCTCCCTGGCTATGGGCCTTCCTTCTTTGCCTCAGTCTGTTGGCCAAGTGTCTCTTGAAACTGGGAAAGGCCATGTTGCACAGCCTAACAAGAAATGGAGAGAATTAAAATAAAATTCAATAAAATAAAAATCTAAAAGATTCTACTGGGCATGTGCAAACTCTTGCATTCACTTAAAATAGCTCTTTAGATTCTTGTGCTATACTTCAGGTTGTTCCCCACAAAGGAGAAGATATCATTTTGAAATTAGTGCACACCATTCAAAGCCAAGAGCCAAACGATAGGAAATAAGAGAGCATTACTGTTCAATGGGAAAATTTTTTTGAGCTGTCTGAACAATTAGCCAGGCACTGTAGACTGCATTTTCTGAATACTTGAAAATGGCTGTGCTCTCAAGCACTGACCCTCGCCACTGGAAAAGACTGAGAGCCACTGAGCTAAATGAAAGAGGGTCATAACACAGCTTTTACCATTAGAGGAGCATATGGAGACATGAAAAGGAAGAGGTGGCAAGATCTAGTCTGGACATAGATGGAAAGTGATAAATCAGACATGTTCCTTCCAAGACTGACAGCTGGGAGATGGGAAAAACAGCAGTAAAAGGGAATTTGGGGGGAGAGAAAAGACTTGGGCATAAGGGTTATAACCTACCATTCACATTGTATCATTTCAGGTCTGCATCAAGGGGGGGAAAAAACTGGATGCCTGCCTTATTGCGTCCAAGCACTTGCAACTACACAGAAAAGCTAAAGTGAAATTAATCATAAACACTGCAAATGTGACCCAATCCTACAGTATTAAATCTTGAAGTCTCCGTTATGCCATGATTTTGAAACGAGAATTTCCACACTACTTCAACAATGGTTTTGAAATAAGGAAAAGTGAGAAGGCATTCAAGGTCAAATTTCAGAACGGAGAAAGGTGCACCCTGCTTAAATGCGTAAGTACTACATCCAAACACTGGAAATAGTTTGTAGTGTTGCATTCTCCTTCAGTCCAAGAATGGTCAGCTTCTTCTTCATCATGGGGTGCCAGATTCCAAACATCCCCAAAAAACCTACTTAGAGCTCCTGATGGTGCCATCTTTCCTACCCATGGAATTAGTTTGGCTGGAGAAAGCCTGGCCCCTCAGGAGAAGAACCTGAAGTTCTTATCATTGGCAAACTAAAGATTGCCCCATCATCTGGTTGAGTCTTCCATTTTAAAAAAAGAGAGAGTTGCTGCTGGTCAGGTGAAAAGTAGTGTAGGATGCAAGGGCTGCTTTCGGTCAGGAAAACACTGGGAGGCGTTGTGGCTTAATACAGCGCCTTCTTCACATGCATCCCTGGCATCTCCAGCTAGGGCGGGAGAGTTGGTGCCACTCAGTGTACGCAATACCAACCTGGATATACCAGTGGATAGACTCAGGTTAAGGTAGCTTCATAGGTTCCACTATTTTTAGGCCTTATGCACCACTTCCAGCAGGTTAAAAGACAGTTTCAGGAAAGGTTCTTTCAGAAGACTCAAAGGGAATGTAGAAGGTCAGAACAGTGGCGTAGCTAACCCAGTCGCTACCTGGTGCAAAGAAAATTCTGTAGCCCCCCTCCCCTTACATTCAGCTGCTGGATGAGGTGAGTGAAGGCACCCTCCACCATATGAGTGTGTGTGTGTCTGTGGGGGGAGGGAATAGAGCATCTGTATGTGAGAGAGAGAAGGGGCAGCCTGTGTCTGTGTGGGGGGGAGGAGAGTTTGTGTTGTGGAAGCTAGAGGGGGAGACAGGTTGTGAGGCTCCAGGATTGGGGGGGGGGAGAGAGAGAGAGAAGTTTTGATGCTCCAGACTTGAGAGGGAGAGAGAGAGGTTATGGAGGCTCAAGGCTTGGGGGTGGACAAAAATGTGCAGGGGCAAGAACGTGCAACAACCCCCGTGCGACTTCCATTGGACTGCTACAGTCCTGGTGGCACATAGGACCCTGGCTCTGTGTGTGTGTATGTGGGGGGGGGGGTGAAGAGATCGTATGTTTGTGTGTGTGAGAGAGAGAGGGTGTGTGTGTGTGTGTGTGTGTGTGTGTGTGTGTGTGTGTGTGTGTGTGAGGGACAGAGCATACAGGAGAGAGGGATGCTGAGCAACCTGCTGGGCTGCAGTGCGAGGGGTGACAGAGGAGCCTGCTGTGGGGCAGGAGGTGCAAGAAACAGAGAGAGGCTCCTGGCTGGCTGACTGGCAGGTCTCTGAGCTTTGACCCCACTGAGGAGGGGGAGGACCCAGCCACAGCACTCACCATCCCACGTTTTCTGGGGCAGGCACACTTGGCTCGGCAGGCAGGAGACTTTGTGGGGGCGACCGTTGCCTCAGCCTCCTGTGTGTCGGCAGGGCTTCAGCAGCCTGATGGAAGTCACACAGGGGCGTTGTTGCCCCAGTGTGCTGTTACCCCCTAAGCCTGCTGTCTGGTGCTTTTGCTACCCCCTGCACCCCGTTAGCTACACCACTGGGTCAGAAAACATTGCTGGCAGGGGCCAGGTGCTGACAGTTGGCTATCCATGCTTGAGTCACCAAAACGCATAGTGCAGCAGGCAGGCAATTTTAAAAAATGGATGCATTTCATAAAGGTGCACAAAGATGAATCAGGGCTGATGCAAAAGCTGTGATTTTCACTGGCAGCTTGCACTAGGTAGCTTGTACAAACGCCCCAGATCTTAGATATGCATTCTTATTAATACCCTTGGAGGGAGCCTCAAGCCTCTATTGTAAACCAGTTATGGTCTCATGATAAGGACATAATTTTGCCTATGATTAGGACAGCAGATTCTGCACCCTGGAGATAAGCAGCAGCAAGAGGGAGACAAATATTGACAAAGGAGATGAATCAAGCTGTTGTGATAATGAAAAATAATCATATGTTATTTTAAGAAGCCACAATCAGAATGGACATATTTCTCCTGCTGAGAAATATTGAGCCCTTCTGGAATAAAGAAAGTTATCTTCTTTTTTTAAATCAATTGTCAGTTTTTATGCTTGAAAGTAAAATGAGCAAAGTCCAGGTGAAGATAAGAGACTGGCAGCCCAATCCTATGCATGTCTACTCAGAAGTAAATCCTATTAGAGTCAATGAGGCTTACTCCCAGGAAAGTGTGGGTAGGATTGGGCTGTCAAATGTCCTTCCTGCAACACTGTTGCATATTCTTTATATTAGTCTGTATAATTGCAACCTGGACAGATTCTCAGAAAATTCTCCTTCAAATTCAGTGTATGTAACAGGCAAATGCTGCGCTCATCCGTACAGCCGTCAGGCCAGGTTCACTGTTTGACAGCTTTACTTATTTTTAATTAATTTCCCCAGTTTGAATCTTCCAACTTCATCTCGAACAAGTCACCATATATACAGCCATACCTACCTAAATCCCGGTGCATTGATGCTGCAGCGCTGACACAGGTAACACTGTATCTTGTGGTTTCTATTTGATTTTATTTTTTGGCTGCTGTAGGTTTGTCCCCTTACCCTGGGGCAGTGGTGTCTCTAGAGGGGTGCAGGAGGTGCAGACCTTATCAGGCGACGTGCACTGGCGGGGGGTGGGGGTGATGGATTGAAGCACTACTGGCCATAATTTTTTAAATCTTGGTATTTTTGAATAATACCATCATGTTATATATCATTCGCTGCATAATTTCATGCAGAATGCACTGAAACAAACCACATTGAAATATCTCTATTCTATCAAACATTATAGCAAAAAAACTAGTCGGGAATGGGTCAATGGTGCATCACCACACCCACCGTCCAGGGTGTTGCCCCACCCACTGCATGGGAGGAGATCCATCATGGATCTAGCCTAGCCTCCCATACCAGGTGACGCAAACCCTAGGGATGCCACTGCCTGGTATAAACCCTGTAGCCACAATTGGTCAACTTTGACTTGCCCCAGTGACATTACTGGCTCAAGTTCAAGTTGATCAATGTCAGTGGATCAGGCCCAAGAAGGGTGATAGGATATGGTGTGTGCCAGTGCCACTGATCCCACCCCCTCCTGGGCCTGATCGACCTGCCTGTTGCTGCCCTCCCCCACTCTGTTCCATCCCTGCCCATCCTCCCTTCCATCCTTCCTTTGCCCCTCTGCTGGACTTACTTTGTCTGATGGGAATCCACGAGGCAGCCAGCAGCAATGGAAAAGGCCCAGCTTTCCCATTGGCCTTCATGCTTTTGCTTTAGCATGTGCTGCGATAGCATGTGCTGGTGGAACTCACATTCCACCAGTGCAGAAGATCAACTGGATTGAGTCATTGTGGTTCTATGATTCAGAGACAATGTGCTTAGCTTTGGTTCAGAGTAAGCATATTACAAATGATCACCGTACTAAATATTAACAGTTACTGCTTCTAGGTGTAAAATGTGGCGGGGGGGGGGGGGAGGAAAAGAATTGAAGACATTCTTTTAATAAGGTTAAATATCAGAGACAATGTAGCATTTTAATTAGAGACATCTGTTGTTATGGAGACTGTCTACCACATGCATTAGTGTTATGTAGAAGTAAGTAATCCACTTCTCTCTTTAGCCTTGAACCTTGATCCTTCCAAGGGAACGATTCAGCTAAATATAACATCTAATGACAAGTCATTTTAAAATTTAAAGACCTTAATTAGTTGTTTACAGCACGTCAGCTTGGAGACATCACTTTTTAAATATCTTCTTGACGGAGATATTCCTTGCTTCCAGTTGAGTGAGAGCGAAGGTAGGGATATTTACATATTTGCCTTAATACTCTCTGTAGTGCTTCTGCGTGACTGTGGCATTCTCTCTGTCCTTGTCACAACTGCATATCAACTAAAGAACGTGAATGTCTCCCAAGGTTCTTTTGCGCAGCTCCCTCTGACCAATGATCAGTGCCAGACCTTAGAGCAGGGGTCTCCAAACTTTTGGGCCAGAGGGCCACATCAAATATCTGGTGTGATGTGGAGGGCCGGAAAAAAATTTAAATATAACATTTAAATAAATAAATTAGAGATAGAACTTAGATGAGTGAATAAATGAATGAATGGTCTCATTCATTCAACTCTCTGGCCCTCAGAACACCCTCCAGACACCAGCAGCAGTTCTGGTCATGTTCAGTTGAGTGGGCCAGAGGCTTTCAGGGGACAAGAGGTTGGCCGCGGGCCAGAAAGAGGCTTGCTGTGGGCTGCATTTGCTGTGGGCTGCATGCTGTGGGCTGCATCTGGGGTTTGGAGACCCCTGCCTTAGAGGAAAAATAAACATTTCTGAGGAAGCAGTCAAAGATATATCAACTGATGGAATTTTTTTTTACTTACTGAAAATGAAACTTAAATACTTGGGACTCAACTGTAATGGTTACCCACTAACAGCCCAATTCTATCCCCCGGTATCTGTTGATGCAGTGGTTCCAAAATGGCAACTGCTGTATCCTATGGTGGTGGTGGGGCAGTCCAAGAGTTCTCTTCTAGGCAAGAGAACCTTACTGGAGGTAAGCCTCTGCCGCACGGGTGAGTCAACTCGGACCTTCAAGTTGGTAGGTAAATAACTATTGTGAATAACTGTCATAAGTACATGTTGCTCTGCACAGTGGTACTGGGCCTGGGAAGGGGTTAGGATATTGGTGGTGCCAGTGGTACCAGTTCTGCCCCCTCACAGGACCCCTCCCCACCCCACCCTCCCCAGCCTTCCCACACCCCATTTTGCTTCCCTTCCACCTCCGTTCTGCCCTTCCTCCACTTCCTCCCATCTCTTTTATCTGTTTATCTGCTCCAGCAATTAGGGCAACAGTTGCAGACACAGGTGGAAAAGCCCAGGCCTTCCAGAGTGCTCTGAGCAGCACATTGAGTGGAGCACTGTTGGGGCACCTTTTGAAAAATGAGCATGCTGGTAATTTAGGCACACATGAGACAAACAAAGATAGTGGGAGTTTGTAGGTCAAGGGATCAGTGGTGCAAACATGTTAAATTTTGTGGCAACTGGAAAGCGTCTTATGCCTCTGGAATGGTAGTTCTGGTAGAATAATGGTACAACAGAATTGGGCTGTTGGTTTGAGGGAGGGAAGCCAGGCAAGAGAATCAAAGCTGCTTTCTCAGGAAAAAAAAGGGGTTTGGTTCAAGGCAGCCCAATGATAGCTGTCTAACTTACATTGGCACAGTGGCCTTGGGTGCACAAGAGGAAAGAAGACAGGAAGAAGACTGGAAAGGAGGATAAGTGCAGGGGTTACCAATTTCTGAGCTCATTGGAATTTACTCATTAGTTAGTGTCTGTAAGATTTCAGCCTGTGAGAAATTCTCAACTATTTCCCACAGCTAGAGGTGGGAGAAAATGATGATAAAGAAATAAAAACACATAACACTGCTATCTGCACTTCTCATTTTTTTTTTCTAAAACAAAACCAAAAACCCAAAATCTGTGTAAAAATAAAGCTGCTTTATTTGGTTTTTATTATTTTTTTAATGGGGGTGCATGGTTAATGACTGTGGTTTCATCTGTTGACACTATACCACCTATATCACCTACCTAGTACACTTTTAAAGCAATTACAATTTATAATTAGAATGTAAATTTTTAATAAAAACACATAATACCGCTTTCTGTACTCCTAACTTTTGGAAAACACCAAAATCCGTGAAAAAATAAAACTGTTTTCTCCTGCCTCTACCTACAGCCAAATAGGCTTTGTGCTGTATTGAAGAGAAATGATCTCAAACACCAAATAATCTGTAAATCAGAATGGTAGGTTTTCCCTAGCTAATTATGTAGCTGCTGCCACAGGATCATTTGGGTGAATGTGCTTAATAACCAGTGATATGGGCTGATGGGTTCCATGTCAGATGAAATCCAATCCATTTCTTCCCTGTAAGACATCAGGGAAATGAAATTGTATCTGTTACCATAGGAACATCTTGGCTGATAGCTTGGAAATAAACCAAAAAGAAAATACCATTTTATTCCAGTAAAAAGCCATATGTTGGGGGGGGAGCGGGGGAGAACGACGACACACACATTCGCCATGACAAATATTTCAGCCACTGGAAACCTTTGTCATGTGTGCTTTCATTTCTGTTTTTTCCTCCTGACAGTATTTTCATTCATGATTTTGCTTGCACAGAGCACTGCAGAGAAGAGACAATGTGCTTTTTCAAAGATGCCTAACCACCAGAAGGACCCTGACCTCATCCTATGGCACTTTGATGATGTGACCCTCATTTGTATATCTGCAGCAATGTTTGAATAGCCAGCCTGGGCAGACAGGCTCTCTACATTGCATTACCACTGTGCCTGTTTCTTCCCATGAACATTACTGCACATGAACACATTAAACTGCAGGTACAATATCAATCCAAATGTGATTTCATCATTACCATCCGCACACGAAGCAGAACAGTGGATCTCTCCCCCCCCTTCCTGTTTTTATGAGTTGAGAGAGCCAGGCGAACAGAATGGCTGATCATTCTTGCCCGATCCCTATTTCATACAAGACTGGATCACACAGAAAGTGATTCACTGGATTATACTAGTCAAATATCACCTGTATAAGATCATATATCAAGGGTGCCCAAACCCTGGCCCTGGGGCCACTTGTAGCCCTTGAGGACTCCCAATGCGGCCCTCAGGGAGGCCCCAGCCTCCAATGAGCCTCTGGCCCTTGGGAAACTTGCTGGAGCCTGCACTGGCCCAAAGCAACTGCTCTCAGCGTGAGGGCAACTGTTTGACCTCTCTTGTTAGCTGTGGGATGAGGGCTCCCTCCACCGCTTGCTGTTTCACGTCTGTGATGCAGTAGTGGCAGCAAAGAAAAGGCCAGCCTTGCTTTGTGCAAGGCCTTTTATAGGCCTTGAGCTATTGCAAGACCTTCATTTATTCATATAAGTTCCACCTCTAGTATATTAATTTATGTAAACTTATGTAAATTTATTCAAATTTTAAATGTAAATTAATTCCCCCCCCCGGCCCCCAACACAGTGTCAGAGAGTTGATGTGGCCCTCCTGCCAAAAACTTTGGACACCCCTGTCATACGTATATTAACAGGCTTCCAAAGCATTTTAGAATGAAGAAAGGAAAACATTCACATGCTTATTTGTTGTGTCTGTCCAAGGTAATACATTAGCATTATTTACTAAGGCCACACATGATGGAAGTGCAGTGTGAATGTGATCTTCTCCTTCACTTGCTCGCTTTCATGCACACATATAAACGCATAGCAACGTACTGGACATTCCCCAGAATCAGAGGCTAGAGTGTTGTGTTCCTACCCAAGTGTGGAGCTGGAAATGTAATTAAATTGAAAACCCTAGATTGGGAAAACAGAAAGCATATCAGTCCTTTGGTCCAGAATATGGCCATTGAGCTGTGGGGCATGAGCAACGAGGTGCATGCATTGTGACAGGGAAGGGAGTAGTGGTGACACCAGAAGAAGTTGGAGGGAAGACAGAGAAGGAAGAAAATGTATTTTGGCAGTTGGGGGGGGGGGGCTTGTTAGATTTCTGAAAGAGCATTCTTTCAGTATGCTGCCATCCATTTCTAAGCCTCAGGAGGTCTTCTTAGCAAAGTTTGCCATCAGACCTAATTAGTGCTATCAGAATCTCTGATGGCTCCAAATCCATGTTCTCAAAGTTCAGGAAACTGGCAGTCAACCTTGAAAAAAGGTAAAATCTACATTTCTAAGCAAAGAAGGATGCCTCTGCAGAGAATGAGAGAACAAAGCATTACTCAAGTGTTTGCTTTGTGTCTTCCTATGAGGTCAATGTCTAGTCAGTTTCACAGCAGGAAAGACTTTTACTAGAAAATGTGTGAAAAGGATGAATTAGCTGTTTAAGCATTAACATACCCTCTGTGCCTCAAATGTATGCACCCTTTTGTACTGAGTGACAATAATGTGCATGGCCCAATCCTATAGGCATTTTATGCCAGCAGTCCCATTGAACTGTTGTCATAAATAGCCCTGTGACTGTGAAATTGTCACACCACCATCATGTGTGATGGAGCCATTGTGGAAACAGCCAGAGACTCCACACATGTGCCAGATTTACCCAGGCACCCAGCTACCCAAGTAAGGTGGCAGTTCATGGGTGGTGTGGGGAAGGCTGGGGATAGGGATCAGGCTGGAAATGGTGGATCTCAGCAGCAAGTTGTATGCTGGATCCTATCCCTGATTTTTCAGCTTGGCCCTCCATCTTCCTCTCCTCTAACTTACATCAGCAAAATAGCTGGTGTGGGTCCAAGGAGAACCTTAGGTGGTCTACTGGGAGAAATAAAACAGAGTTTTACTTACCTCTCACTGGCTGTTTGATTGCCTCCCCCCCACCCTAGCAGAATGTGCACCATCATGGCAGAAGATGATGGGGGATACAATCAGGCTGTTAGGCTACAATCCTATACAGACTTCCTGGGAGTAAGCCCCACTTAACACAATGGAACTTACTTCTGAGTAGACGCACCTAAGATTATGCTGTCAGTAAACTCATTTTCCATTGTTGTTTTTAACTGTTGTACCACAAGGTACCTTGTGGATAGGTAGCTAATTTGTTCAGGAAACCTGAAAGTGCTGGACTCCCAGTTTTATTTAAACGGACTGTGAGAATGAAAGTGGAAGCTGCGCAAGGAACATGGTAAAGGTTTATTTTGCCTTCCAGTGTGCCACAGCACACCCCTTTCTGTAATTTTGCAAAAGAGCATAAAAAAAGCTGAGACATTTTTCATTGTTCCAGTTATTGCCTTCCTAGTTCCTACCTGCAAGACATATGATCCATTGATGTATCTGGAAATTACTATTTCAAAAATTGATTCAGGAATTCATTTCTGTCACAGAGTATATTTCCCAATACCACTATCAGGGGCAATTAAGAAATGCATATTCTTATGCCTTGGGGTGCTTTTTAAAATCCCACCTTCAATACAAATAGTCTTTTCCTACAAATAAATTGCTTGTATCGCTTGACTATAAATCCATCATAAAGGAAGTAAATGATCTCAGATGTACTTTGAATACAAAGGAAGTCTTTTTACAGCCATTTCTGCCATGATTCAATTTGTTCCCTAGTTATGTTAAGCTTCTAAACTCCTGGGACTAAACAGTAGCAATACCTGTTAAGCATGCAAGAAGAACAAATGCTTTTTAATCCACCAGAGGCAGCTAGTGGGCCACTGTGGGAGACAGGATGCTGGACTAGATGGGGCTTTGGCCTGATCCAGCAGGGCTTTTCTTAGGTTTTCCTACACCTAGACAGAATAATAAAAAAATATTTTTAAGAATCATATTCCTTTAAGCTCTGCCAGATTCAAACCTACAGCGAAATGCTATGAGCTGCCTAACACCAGCAGGACAGAGTTCCGCTATCGAAAGGTGCTTTATGGTGGCACATGTAGCATGCTGCTGCTGGCCATTTCTGCTGCCAACCACAAAAACATCAGAGGCCAGCTGCCGTGGCCAGGAACCTGCACCAGAGCCTGTGGATCTCTGGTCTCTTGCCAGCAGTCCTTCTAATAGTCTTGTTACTGCTGTGGTCTTTTGCTCTCCAGGTAGCCACTTACCATCAAGTACATGTGTGCGCTTTATGGATTCCCGGATTTGACTCAGTGTGGGTTCGGAATCCACGCTGGAGGGCCTCACCTGATTTCCCGGATGCAACTGGAAGTGCCTTCCGACCAACAGAAATAAAATATAGAGGATATAACATTACCTAATGCTGTAAGCAGTACTGTTCCTTAGTACGATAAATTGTAGTCTATTTGATCCCACTATCAGATTAACAAAGTGCTGTTTGCAAATGCAACAAGGTTGGATACTTCTAAATTAGCAGTTCATATGCAGAGAAAGGTGAGAGGCTACATGTTTATTAAGAAGACAGTGTAAGCCTCATCTTTCTATTGTGGTCAACTCATTCTGGAAAACAGAAAGGCCTGCAATTTAAAGAGAGAAAAGTGCGCCGTTTGAATACCCCAATCTATATCACATATTCATTTGTTTTTTACTTTGGTGGACACATGGAGTTCCTCCATGTTTTGAATATTCTGCTCACTTTAATAAAGGCAGCAGCACTGAAAAATGTTGCACACCTATCTCCTCCATTGCTGCGAATGGGGAACACTTAGGAAGCCTTTCCAACAAATCACTGGATGGAGGTGGAAGACTGAGAGAGCAGGGAAACACAGATAGCATTTAACGTGCAAATTGACTACTGAGCAAATTTAACAAATGGGTGGACTGCCTCTGCCTTTGAAATGATGAGGAAAATTTTTTACCACACTTCCCTTTCTCCCCCACACTTACCCAATCATAAATTTGGGGGAAGCAAGGGAACGTGCTCATGGAGTTCAGATGACCAATTCACCAGGTTAATACAGACACACAGTGGTGATTTTTAAAATGGTCATCCTTATTCACCCAATGAAAAGTGCCTCTTCCTGAAAATGGTGATTTTGTGGTGTTCAGGAGTTATATTTATGGACACAGGTCTCCATTCTACTATGGACTGAACTATGTAGCCATTTGGAGAGAACCCTTATTAAACTCATGATGCAGCAATGCCACAAAACTCAACCAAAGTAGGTGGCACTGCAGTAGGAATTATGGGTGGGAGTTCCAGCCCTAAAACTTTAACCTACAAATAGGCCCCAATCCTATTGCAGCTTAGCACCACCGGAACAAGTGTTCACTTTCTGAATATCGCAAAGGGCAACATGTTGGAGTGTGGGGGCTGACCACTGCTGCATGCTGTAGGTATACATAGGGGTAGAAGTGGTGGTGAAGGTGGGTGAAGTGGGATGGGTAGTCGGTGGAAAGGGGCAGTGATGGAGTGGGGAGGAGGAAAGTGTCAGTCGAATCCACATTCCCTTCCTGGGCTCAATCTACCTTCACAGGTCAATGCAGACATATGCAAGGAATATAAATGTTCCCTTGCCCCAATGAAGCCTCTGGAGGCCAAAGCTCCCACACTTGGCGATGCAGTAGGTGCAATGTTGGTGCCACTGCATTGCCCCATGTGGAGTTATGGTGGATTGGGCTGACAATGTAGTTTTGAGCTTTTCCATAGCATTCAAGGAAATTAGTGGAATGACTTAGAAGTAGGCTGAACAAACCAGTCTTTATTCTGAGCAGCACTGTAAAACAGCTTCCTCGGTTTACAGCCCAAACCTATGCATGTCTACTCAGAAGTAAGTCGCAGTGTGTGCAATCAGACTTACTCCCAGGAAAGTGTGGTTAGGATTGCAGCCTCAGTTAGCCTGCAATAACTTGCCTTGTAGTTTTTATTTCAACCTTTTAAATGAATAATAACTGTGCCCCAAAATAACTCAAGCCATGCACAACTTTGATAAGGCTTTTCCGTTATAAGGAAAGATACATCATAGATAGCTTGGGGGGGGGGAAGGGATCAATATATACGTGCTTGTCAGCAGCATATTAAAACTTCCCCGTTATCTAACAGACTTTGATGTACAGCAACAGCCTGGATAATTGTAATTATTCACAGAGCTACGTATGATCCATGATAGCAATATAATTATTTTCTGTATAACTATGACTTAATTCCCTAAACTACATTTGGCAGGATTTTCAACGTTTGTAATTCATCATTTGAAGATGATATTCGTTACATGTTGGTTGCATTGGAGCCGAAACGGAAACTTCCATTGCAAAGATAAAACATACAAAGAATTCCTTTGGTTAGTCAAAGCCCTCCCCACAGGAACAGTTGAAAAAAAAATGAAAGCACAGCTCCATATAGATAAAGCAAACACCATAATCAGATCAGTAGAGGGATTTGAAACTGGTAAATGTTATCATGGAAATCCGTTGTGCTCAATAGGAACGTCAGGTGACAAATGTTAACTGCCTGTTACTAAGCTGCTTTGAAAGATACACCAGCCTTAGTGGCTTACCTTGACCCGTCCTGAAATCTTCCATCATATACAAAAAACTTACATTTGTCTGTTGACACGCTACAAAGAAAAAAAAAAAACTTGTTTCTGCCTACTTACATTTTCAGTGCAATCTCTGACATATAAGTAGAATTTTGGATAAAAACAATTTTTGGATGATCAGAATGCTAAGATGATTACTGGGCTGGGGCACCTTCCTTATGAGGAAAGGCTACGGCGTTTGGGCCTCTTCAGCCTAGAAAAGAGACGCCTGAGGGGGGACATGATTGAGACATACAAAATTATGCAGGGGATGGACAGAGTGGATAGGGAGATGCTCTTTACACTCTCACATAACACCAGAACCAGGGGACATCCACTCAAATTGAGTGTTGGGAGAGTTAGAACAGACAAAAGAAAATATTTCTTTACTCAGCGTATGGTTGGTCTGTGGAACTCTTTGCCACAGGATGTGGTGATGGCGTCTGGCCTGGACGCCTTTAAAAGGGGGATTGGACAAGTTTCTGGAGGAAAAATCCATTACAGGATACAAGCCATGATGTGTATGCGCAACCTCCTGATTTTGGAAATGGGTTATGTCAGAATGCCAGATGCAAGGGAGGGCACCAGGATGCAGGTCTCTTGTTATCTTGTGTACTTCCTGGGGCATTTGGTGAACTGCTGTGAGATACAGGAAGCTGGACTAGATGGGCCTATGGCCTGATCCAGTGGGGCTGTTCTTATGTTCTTATGTTATTACAGGCTGAGTATCCCTTATCCAAACTGCTTGGGATGGGAAGGGGTGTGGATTTAGGATTTGTCTGGATTTTGGAAGAAATGCATAAATATAATGAGAAATGCTTCCTCTTGCTCTTTTCACTGTTACCCATTCAGGTGTCTGCTGGCCTCTTTGGCATTTTTCAACAGTGTTCTGTTAATAGATGCACCCCACAGAGCAGAAATTACAGCCTGTACCTGCACTGCACATGGGAATGAGCACAGACACATGTTCACACTACAAGGTTTAAAAAAAAAAAAGTCTTGAACCAAAATGTATGGATTTTGGAATAGTCTGGATTTTGATTGTCTGGGTAAGGGCTAATATCCAATTTATAGAGATATTCTTCAGTTCAGATATCTGAATAGGGGTCCTCTCTCTTTGAGATCATCTGGGTTTGGGGTGGTGCTTGTGGTTTGTGCCAGAGTTCATCAAGTGGAGGGGGGGGGGAACTTGAGCAGACAAAAGAATTTTTTTTTTTTTTAGCTAGCATGTAATTAATCTGTGGAACTCCTTGCCGCAGGATGTGGTGATGGTGCCTGGCCTAGATGCCTTTAAAAGGGGATTGGATAGATTTCTGGACAAAAACTCCACCACAAGTAACAAACCACGGTGCATATGTAGAATGTACAGTCTGAGATTAGCTGGTTGCTCATCAGGAGAGCCAGGTAGGAATTTCTTTTTCTGTCATCCAAACTGGCCGTGCATGGCAATTTTTCACTTACCCCAGACTGGTGAGAGAGGGATGGTGTGTTCAGTAGGTTTCATATTTTAAATATTGGCCACTTGGGTTTAATAAAGTGGCCCAGTTAAACCCAAGCTGCAGTCTGGTGTCTTTATTGCGGTGCGACCATAAATAGATTGCCAGATGCAAAGCAATGGCAGAGAGATGCAAGTATCTTGTGGTCTTATGTGCTCCCTGAGGCATCTGGTGGGCCACTGGATACAGGAAGCTGGATACAAGAAGCTGGACTAGATGGGCCCTGAGCCAGACCCAGCAGAGCTCTTCTTATGTTCTTATGGAGGCATCAGGGGTCAGACAAATTGAAGACTGGTTGGACCAACCCACATGACTGGATCTGCATAAAGCACATTTGCAGTGATTTGGAAGTCACAACAGGAATGATTTGGAAGGTCTGCACCATCCTGGTAGGACTGAACCCAGCCTGACAGTAAGTACAGTGCTGAGTGGCGCAGGGGTGGAGAGAGGGCAGATGGGAGGTGGGGAGGGGGTGTTTTGGGTGGGGGAGGGCGAGAGGGGTGGTTCAGGCCCAGGAGGTGCAGGGTTGGCAGAGGAGGCCCCTGCCATATACTAACCCTTCTGGGGCCGGAAAGCCCTACCTGGGGCTTCTTGGGCTTGCACCAGCGGTTTTGCTGAGGCAGGTCCAAGTAGCCCTATTGGGCAGGCTGGAGTGCAACGGGGAAATGGAACATATTTTCCCTCCCTGCCTGCTCAGTTCCAGCACTGGATACAACGTGGGCTTTGTGGCCAAACTGCTCCAGTGCTGAACAGGATTGGGCAGCCCGTGTTTGTGACTTTCCTTCTCTCTAAGCCTAAATGTGTGTGTGTGCCCAGGCCTGCTCTGTCTGTGTGTGTGCACATGCGTTTGAACAGCTTTAATGGAGATTTGAGATTAGCTTCAGGTTTTCTTCCCAAACAAATGCCCCTAACGAGCAACTGGGGTGCCAATGGGACACACTATGTTGATGGGACACACTGTTATGCATGTCCTTGTGTTATCTGTAATCTGAACTAGAGAATAACTCCACTCCCCTACTGACACACTTGGCTTCTGTTTTGGTGTCTGCAGTTTTAGGAAAGGGGAGGTTTCTGTCTCCCTCCCTCATTCTCCCAGCTTATTTCCTTTGTCTTTCTGTTGCTCAGAATGATGCTGTCACTCATCTTTGCACCAGGCACCAGGGAGGCAGGGGCGAGACAGGGGAAGGGAAAAAAGGGAGGGAAGGTTAGAGAAGTTACTGTATTTTTCTCTTGCCAAATTTGTAATTGAACACATGGTTGCAGAGTCCTCCTGTTCCCCAGTGATCCAATTTTATAAGATACAGAGATGTCCATGGATTCTACAAACTCCATATTTTTTTAGGGAAGCTACATACACTGTATTTAAAATTGTATTTGCAATAAATTATGGCACCAGCTATTTGGTTAAGCAATACATGAAAACAGTGGGAAAAATAGGTATTTAAATATAGATCTTTTTTTTCCCCAGTGATGGAAAAAAGATCTCCAGAGATTTTTGGTGCAAAAGAATGGAATAAAAATCAAAGAACTGTGCAGCATTTGGACAGAACAGAACAAGAGATATCTGTACATCCATAGAGAAGAGTTTATGTACAACACATCTTGTTCATTGCTGGAGCAGTACCAGCAGCTACTAGGTTAAGGGAAATGTATGCAGAGTTTAGGGAATTTTGGAGCTCAAGGCAGTGGCGTAGCCAGGTCACTTGACACCCGGGGCCCATAAATTGTTGTCACCCTGATATAATTAATTAATTATTAATAAATTAATTAATTAAGAGTGGTATTCAAATGTGATAAATAAATTAATTAATAATTAATTAATTTATCACATTTTTATACCACTCTTCCTCTAAGCAGATCAGGGTGGTGTGCATGGTTCTTCCCCTTATTTTGTCCTCACAACAACCTTGTGAGGTAGGTGAGACCGGGAGCTAGTAATAGTCATGATATGAAATGAATAATAATAATGGCCAGAAAGTAAATGCAGTGAATATTTCCCCACAAACAATGGATGAAATTCTGCATCAAATGGTAGATAACATAATGGTATTATTCCGAAAAGCCACAATTTCCAGAATTTTGGTCACTAGGGTGTCCCCTCCCCTCACTCCCCCCCCCCGAGGATGCCTCATTGGCCCGTTTTAAGTTAAGGCAGTGGTTCTCAAACTTTAGCTGGGACTCACTTTTTAGAATGACAGTCTGTCTGGGACCCACTGGAAGTAATTCACAGCTGGAAGTGACATCATCAAGCAAAATAAAATAAAATAATTATAAATAATTAAATTAAAGTAAAACAAATAATTAAACAAGGGGAAGCCAGCCCTATTTCACCAAGTGAATTTTCTCTGTAGCCTGCCTGCAATAACACCTCTCCCCACAAAAAAAATCAGTGAGATTTTCAGCCCTCCCCACTGCCCAGTTCAATTTAAATTCTTATGTTTCAAACATGTCACTATCAGGACTCCCCCAGCTTTGCAAGTCTAAATACAAATAAAAGCCTCTGTTTTATTCTTTGGGGGAGGGGTTATAACCCGCAATAACACCCCCCCCCCACACTCACAAATAAAGCAGTGAGATTTTCAGCCCTCCCCAATGCCCACCTTACCAACTCAAGCCTCTGTTTTATTCTTTGGTGGGGGGGGGGTTGCTGCCTGAAATAACACCCCCCCCACACACACAAATAAAGTAGTGAGATTTTCAGCCCTCCCCAGTGCCCATCTTACCAGCTCAAGCCTTTGTTTTATTCTGGGGGGGGCTGCCTTTTGGAGTATTTATTGAGCTCCACTTTCATCGGATGGGGACCATGCAGAAAGTACTATTTTGCAGCTTTGGAATATGAATACGAAGGCAAAAGCCTCAGGTGTGCCTGGCATCATCTGGGAGTCAGTCAACAAGCCCACAGTCAGGAAACAGAACCTGAGCATCACCTTAGGGACTGTTTTATCTCTATTGTCTCTGCAGATTAATTCTCAGTTTTTTCATTTCATGCTCCTTTCCCAACTTGCTGCCTTGGTTACAGTGCATTTGCTCATCCGTTAATGGTAAGACAAGGAAGCACCAAACACATTTCAGTGGCTTTTATTCAAGTCTTGAAGAGTTGATGTTGCCTGACGAGCATTTTTATTTCTTTTTATTGAAGCGCAGGTTGTGTTGAATGCATATGGTGCTGGGTGCCTGCCAGGCAAATATGACCCAGGCCAGGGCGTGAAGTGGACTGATGGCAAGAGGCCTGAGATCCACAGGCCTAGAGGAAGGCCTAGGCCTTTTATTATCAGAGCAGTCACCCCCTGCTCCCCCACCTCTCTATCAGGATGACTTGGAGGAAGCCTTGTCTGACTCTTGGCAGACCCCATGTGCACAGCACATTTGACCCTGTGAACAAAAGCCACACCTTTGGAACTTCCTGATGCTGTAAGAAAGCCAATTAACAGCACAAAAGAAGGGCCTCAACTGTAGGTGTCCTCACCAACTCCAACATTCAATCAAGGAGCCATGCTAGTGAAGCAACTGACTTATGGCTAGGTACCACGGCAGGGATGGCCCAATTGGGTCTGTGGCCTGATGCTGCCCCAACTCACCACTGCTGCCTTCACCTTCACTTGTGCAAAGGTGCACTCCCCCTCTAAAAAAGCCCTGGACCTCCTTACTGCACTCTGTCCTTGCACTAGGTTTAAAGTTTAATGAAAACATGTCTCTTTAAACTTTCAATCCCATGCAAGGGTAGAGCTCTTGACTATCTCCTCCTGTCGCTTTGGGTTTTAAGTTTAAAAGGAATGCATCTCTTTAAATTCCATGCAGGGATAGAGAGAGGGAAGAGGTAGTGAAATGCTCTGTCCTCACATGGGGCTTTAAATTTAAAGGGTCAGTGTCCCTTTAAGTATAAAACACTGCATGGGGGGAAGTCCGAACGGCATGCCAGGTGAGCACAGAAGTACAGCGCACACTCACTTTCCAACAGGCAATGGGCTGGATTGGGGCAGTGGGAAAGTCTGATGCAGCCCATAGTCCCTCTCTTATGTTCTCGAAAAGCTGAGCACCGCCTCATTGTGCACGAAAATGCATTGTCCCCATGATGGGTAGACAGTCACTTCAAGCTGATGGGGCTGACAATCCAAATACAAGGCAAGCCTCTGGAGAGCCTGGAATGATTTTTCTGCTGGGTTCTGCAAGTGTTTTACTGTAGAGGCAACCCACTCACACAGCTCTGGGCATTTCTTGTCGAGATGTTTTTACTTTCATATTGATTGGTTGGCTTGCCGTAAAGAAAGAAAAATGCAATTACATCCCCGAGTATATAGTCAAAACATAAAATGAAGGCAAAATCATATTTTCAGGGTTGCACAGAGTGAACAATAAGCACACTTACTTCCATGCAGAAATATACACAGTCCAGGCCATTCCCTCCATCCGTCTAATTTCAGGCTGTACTTGGTGGAGTCATAAAGTAAGCAATAGATTTGCTAAAGTGGGCTTTCCTTGAAGTGCCTGCCATCCATCAATATCGGGGACTAACATTGACTACAATATGATGCTTTTACCATTGCTGGCAGCGACTATGCAGGCTTTCTTACTAGCTAATACTGTAGTGGTTTATGATACAATAGCCATTATTCCACCGAGCATAAAAACCCAATTTTCAAGTACATGTACATTAAGAGGAATATTCACAGCTCCCTTCTTTTTATATGCCTCCAAAACCAACTTTTGAGCATTCCCCTCCAACGAGAACCCAAGGGAAGCCCAGGCACAGGACCAAAGAGTTGTGGTCCCAGATGGACGACGACACTATACAAGAAAGTGCTTTGCACAGTCATGTTTCCCCGTGCCAGCTGCGTTCCAGTGCAGAACTATGGCTGGTGATGTACGAGGAGACAGCCTGTGTGAATTGGTCCTAATCTGTAATCAAGGTGTTTTAATTAAGGCTGGCACTGGAATGTTTCAAAAGCAAAATTTGAAGCAAATTATCTGGGTTCATCCCAAGGGAAAGCATCTGTGAATTTTAAAGAGAAGCCAAGCAGGTTTCTATAGAGCATTTCTCAGGGGTTTCTGCACAGCCCTCCATGTCTAGGATGCCCAAATATGGTAAGAGCATTCAAAAGCATGCCTTTTAGGACACTGCATGTGAAAGAATATCAAAACAGTGTACTCAAATGGACTACGATGAACTTGCATGCCCCCCTCTGCATTCAGTGCCACCATTCTTGAAGAAGTAGAAGCTAATGCAGTTATGATGATCATGTCTCCTGAGAGAACCATTCAGTGCTTTCTATCAGTCACATGCGCTACCTTTTAAATGGTTTTTTTATGTTTGAACATAGCCGTGTTTTTTTTCCTGAATGTATCTATGTATCATAAAGCCTTATTTACCTGAATCCTCCAGTCCCGCAGGCCTCTCAACTCCTCCGCTCTTCATTCCTCCACTTTTTATGAATTGATCCCCCTCCAGCTCCTCACACACAACTTTCCAGGTATCTGTATATGTTCAACTCACAGGCATTCCCAGTGTCTATCAGTGTTTTCTGTCATCAAGGCTTTGCTATCTGCGGATGTTGCTGAGTGTCAATACGTTGTGTTTTGATTGGGAAGGGAAAGAGAAAACTAGCTATTCCGATGGGACCAAAGTAGATAAACCAGACTGAAAGATCCACTGTTTGGCAAATACAGCCGTGAGCCAAACTGAGACCATGCCTGAAGTGATGCCATAAGCTGTTGCCCTGTTTTTTGAAAGCACACAAGTGCTTGTGCGTTTCATGTTCACCCCCTTTGCTCCTCCACTTCCTCTGTACCCCCTTCTTCCAAACAGGCTGGGCAGGCAGAAGTTGGGGAGAGTGTGGACAAAGGACACTTCCTCCTCCTCTTCTGGCTCCTGTGCCACCATCATCCTCTTCTTCCTCATTCCTTTGTGGGAAGGAAAGTGTCTGGAAAATGGATTGCTGAGGCAATGGTACTGAGACAATATCACTGTCACTGTGATCCAATTCTTGCATATGGTAGCAGAGTGATCAGTAAGGGTGATCAGTAAGCTAGCCAGACAGGCTACTGGAGGTGGCTGGTTGCTTTGAGTTTGGGGCACCCACTACCATTTAGCCATTCCCCTTACTTTCTGATGCCAGAATTATGTCACTCTGCCTCTTGAGTGGGCTGGCCTCAGGGAAAGAGCTAACTTAAAAACAACAGTAGTAACAAACCCCCTTTAAAAAAAAGACTTCATGCCTCTTAGGATTCAAGAGCAGATGGTATGTGTGTCTGTTCCTGCCATGTGGTAGCAAAGCATCCCTTTCAGCAGAACAGTCTCATCAGCTGCTTAAAATATGTAGACCCACACCTCTTAAAAGGGCAGAATTAATCCTCTTTGAAGACAATCTTGTCTCCTTTATAAACACTGCTGGCGTTTAAAGTGCAACCTGCGTCGTTGCCTAAACCAAGGTAATGAATTACTTTAATTTCTGCAGGGCTTTTTACTTGCTCATTACATCTAATATATTATGCCAAACACTTGGGATTACTTAGCTGCATCAGAATTTCTCTTCCTTTACCTAGATGTGTAACACCCCCCCCCCATATGCCATATGCTACTGATGCAGTAAGTCATAAGAACTCCTCTTGCAGTTCTTGCAAATAAGATTCACTGGATTTTTGCAGAAACAGATTATTTTTTCTCTAATGAGACAAAAAAACAGTATTGCTATAGCCCAGAGAGAGCCCAGCAACACAAAAGAGTGGCTGCTAGCTTGACATAGATATAGGAAGTTTAATCTGCACCTAATGTCACTTGCTGTGGGGCAGTCAATGACTTTGATACTTTTAGGAACATGTGCATTGACTTGCTGGAGACAAACAGGCTGCTCAATCCTAACTAGAATCAGGCTGGCATGTAGAGGCATTTATGACAGTGAAAAAGTGTTCCAATGTCATAAAACGGCTGCTGACGATATGTACAGTGCTCCATTTGTGGCCATTTTGAGTGTGCTGTCGCAAAAGGCAGCAGCGCCCCAGTCCTGCCACTAGAAGCCACTGCACGCGCCAGAGTTAGTAAGCCACCAGAGATGGTGGGGATGGGTGGGCAGAATGGGGAGGGAGGGAGGTGGATGGGGCAAGGATCAATGTGTCATGGGTAGGTGGTGGGCAGGTATCAGTAGAGCCTTCTCTGCTGATATCCTGAACACCATTTTGCTCTCAACATGCCCGCTTGAGCCTCCTTGGACATGCACCAGCAAAAATGCTGGTGTAAGTCTGAGTAGACCCATTGGAGGCCATGCAGGGGCAGAATAGGCTAAGTAAAAAAATCTTTTACTTACCTTTCTGTCCCTGCACGATCCCAAACTGCCGCAAAGCCTGCGCTGGTACTGCTACGTTTTGCAGGCAACAGTTTGTTAGTATTGGGCCCCGAGGCTGTCTAATAATGACCTGCAGGATACTCACAGGCAGGACATGATATCATAGCTAGAGATATCACCCAGATGGGTAGCCCAATCCTGTGCTGCCCAGCATTGGTGCTCCAGCCCCACCGCTGGTGCTGGGCATTGTAAAATGTTGTAAGGTACTCTGATGCTAGTGTGAGAGACCCAGCACTGTTGGAGAGGCAAGCACCAGTTGGCGCTGGGAGGGAAGGGCAGAAAAGCAGTGGAACTGGGTGGAAGGAGAGTGGGCCAGCGGGTGAATTAGGGCCAGGATAGAGGCTCTTACTGGATCCTATATGCCCTCCACAGCAATGGAACTCAAAATGGGTCTCCTAGGCTTCTCCTTCAAGGGACTCCTTCAATGGCTGGCACAGATCCATTAAGGCCAGGATAGAGGCTGCTGCTGGATCCTATCCCCCCTTTGGAGCAACAGAACTCAACATGGGTCTCCTTAGCTCTGTGCCAGCTCAGGGGCTGGCACAGATCCAAGTAGTCCCATTGGGGCCAGCTGTGCTGGACACAGAGTAAGGGAACTGATGTTCCCTAACCTGAGGAGATCTCTGGCAGCTACCCTAATCCCACAGGATACAACGCAAGCCATTTCAGCACCTCTGTGCTGCTGGGCACCAGGGAAGCTTAGGATTGGACTGTAACTCTTTCTACTTCCATATGTATAGCGTAGCTGGAGACAGTAGGGGGTGGGACTATGGAATGCCTCAGAGGGAGCAGAGTTTGGACTCTTGCTGCCGCTATAACTACATACCTGTAGACTGTAGCCTAAACAAGGTTCTATAAAAAGCAGCTTTCACACTCCTATGACATTCCATGGGTTCATTATCATGATCACGGTTCCAAGTTGTGAAAATAAATACAAAAGCATAACCCAGATGTCCAACACAGTTGTGAGGATCACAAGATTAAAGAGTTTCCTAAGATTAAAGAGTTCAGGTTCTTTGTATTTCTGAATGTCTTCAGATCTCAAGTGCTAAGACTGTATTGGTGTTTTCCAGTTCTTCCTTGCCACCGTGAAACGATTATGCTGGCTAGTGGTTGTGGCTGCACTAAATAGAAAAAAAAAATTCAAATACACAAAGGCATAATGAGATTGCTTTTCTCTCTCAATATTCTAAGCACGAAACCACATGTGGCTGGTAGTTTCTTCTCTGGGTGACACAGGACATCACTGGAAAGAGCCTAGCACATGAAAATAAACAAGCCAAATTAAAAATCAATGATGTTAATTGCTTTATTTTATTACCTCCAAAGAAGGGCCATAATCAATTTATGTTGCCATTGAGAGCTACCACCTCTACATTTGGCATGGATTATGCATTAATGGTCATCATCACTTATACTATCTGGCTAAGTGAAAAAAACATGAACCATGAGGTCTCAACCCATAAATCTACAGTGCTTTTTATTCACAAGACTTTTTAGTTCCAGGACATGAAAAATCTAGATACTCCCAAATCAACTGGCCAATGGATCACATTGTAATGAACTGTATCCTAGAGTCAGAATCTCAAGGCGAATGATACTACTGGATGATAAAACCAAAAACTAATCCATTACATTGCTGCTGTATCATTGTCAGCTCAATCCTATGATTGAGCGTTCTCGCAGCACAGGTGCCGCAAAAGGCTGAATAGCGTGCAACCAGGCCACTGCTGGAAATGGGTAGTGGCACTAAATGCACAGCAGTGGCCTGTCTGGAGGGAGTGGGAGGACTGGGGGGTGTAACTAGATGGGGAGGGCAGGAACTGGGCAGAGAGGATGCAGGAGCAGGTGGATCCCATGGCAATGGCACATGCCAAATTTTATCCCCTGCATCTTAAACCTTCTTGCCACTTTTCTGTCACCACGCAAAGGGTGGCGTACATTCAAGGAGACCAAAGATGTGGACCCAGGGCTGACATGGGGCTAAGCAGAAATAATTTTTACTTACCTCCCATTTGCCCTTGGGGCCCCTCACCACCACTGGATGTAATGTCCACCTTTCAGGAACGGCTGAGTTGGTGCCGGTGGTGGAGGTAGAACTGGGGTCTGAATCTTATATTGTTGACCTCAGATTGGTGGAATCTTAATCTTTCTGAGGTTACAACCCAAGGCACAGCTAGTTCATGGTTTTTGTGGGATTTAGGCTGCAATCCTAACCACAATTTCCTGAGAGTAAGCCCCATTGAATAAAATAGAACTTACTTCTGAGTAGACCTGGTTAGGATTGTGTCCACCAGCAGTTTAAGTGCATGCAGAATTGGGGTCTGAATCCGTTTGCTGGGTGTTGATTTGGATTGCTTACTACCTACATGCAATTTTCTACTTCTGCCTTTAAAATAGCCCAGCCCCAAGACTTTCAGATGGAATTTCTTGGGATAAGTTCCAATAAATATGCAACCATGATATGTACTAGAACTAATCAGAAGCGCAAAAGTACCAGGGACGTGCAATAAGGGGAGAAGCAGATGAGGCAGAACAGTCCCATCGTGGTCTGTGGAAAAGCATCACAGCTGTCCCACCCGCTTACATCTGAGGAGGCTCTCCTTACACCCTAGAAAGCAGGTGTAAGGAAAGCCTCCTCGGGTGTAAGAATGCAGGACAGCTGGGGTGTTTTACCACAGTGACAGGGAAGTTCCACCTCACCTGCCGCCCCCACACCTCACATCTCTGAAAAGCATTCTGAGAATTTTTTCTAGTCTTATCAAACCTCTTTTTGTGTTCCCACAGTGCCTCTGATGCTGTTTGAGCAGGGACCTCCAAGTTGCCCAAGAATTCTGGGTAGTGAAATTTGCCCAGAAATCTGGTTGGCGCACAAGAAATTCAGTGGAAGATGCTTGAGAGCTATCGTTTGAGGATGGCAGCTTGACCTCAAGCTGTGATATGCTACAACAGATGAATAATCATGGATCTATTCCTAGAAATTTATATAATTCTCTAGTAACAATTACATAGGAATCAAAGGCTCCAACTGAAACAAGCTGAGCAATGCCCTAATCAACTAATGTCAACCCATTGCGTCAGCAGTTATATAAGGTTAAACCTGGTAGACAGTTCCTATGGCCATGACAAAGCAGAACCAAAAGCATCAGACTGCAAGGATCATGGCTGTGCCCCAACCACCTCAATCTGGCTGCTTGGTTGGCAACCTTCAGTCTCAAAAGACTATGGTACAAGCCTACAGCACCCAATATTCCCAGGCAGTCTCCCATTCAAGTACTAACCAGGCCTGACCCTGCTTAGCTTCCAAGATCAGACAAGATTGGGCATGTGCAGGGTAACAGTTAGGATGAAACGATATTTACTGTGTATCTAGCTAATAACATGCATTGTTCTTTCTTTTTTTTTACTGCTTTCAAAGTGTACTGTAATTAGACAGAATAGCTTCAAGGCAAGGAACATTTTGGCCAATGGATCTCACCTTTCAGTGTCTAGTGGATATTATCTCTGAGCAGCATGTCAATTGTCTTTCACCAGCAGTCTGGGAGTTTGGAGTCACTTTTGGTTACGCTAGATTTACAGAGGTCTATTTCAGCTTCAGTGGCTGGCAGAACCACCGACTACTTCCATTGTTACAAGTGTGCTATTGTAGATTGCAGCAGCTCTTATGCATCTAGCATATCTATCTGGAAACTGTGCCAAAGTCATACAGACACCTGCACAGTGTCTTCCATATCCTTAGTGCCGGTTTCTCTGAAGCCCCAGATGCATTTCTCTGCCAGCAGAGCTGTCATTGAGCTAGCACCCATTGTATTTTGAGGATAGTATTGTATTGTATTTTGTATTGCATTATTGTATATATATATTGTATAGCATTGTATTTTGTCAGCAGAGCTGTCATTGAGCTAGCATCCATTGTATTTTGAGGACAGTATTGTATTTTGTATTGCATTGCATTGCATTGCATTATTGTATATATTGTATATATATATATTGTATATTTTATTGCATTGTATTTTGTCAGCAGAGCTGTCATTGAGCTAGTACACCATTGTATTTTGAGGATAGAACTGGGCCTTAACCCTCTCTGCATGTCTTGAAGCACACATTGCTGTAAAGCCAGAAGTAAATATTGTGCTATGCCTACACATAGCAGTTTCTAAGCACATTGTGGTGCCAATGATCTTGGCAAGAGTTATGCCGACAACATTATTTTTACAACACCAAGGTCAACAACACCTTACATAGGTTCCAACACAGTAATTTTAGAATGCCTTCTCTTCTGCCTCTTTATTTTTGTGAGCACAAGATCAAGTGCAGATAGTGTTGGAGATATACATGCCAAGAAAGCTGCTTATTGGGGAAAAAAATATCTGGCACACATCAAGACTCAGCTGTGCATCTATCCAGGAATAAATAGCAGACAGCAGAGTTTCACAAGCGAAAAATATCCAAAAAAATGCACCCTGTTTTGCTTTGCATCTTTGCTTTGTGTTGAGCTCAATCAGTCTAATATTATTCCACATCTCTGTTAGATCACCTACTGTGGATCCTTAAGTCCTGAATCTGTTGATTTCTGAATATGCACATTTATTCAGTGCTTTTCCCCTTCATTTAACACTTTCTTGGGCTGCATAATCTTTAATGCATACAGATTTCAAAGGAAATCTTCCAGGTGCTTGGAAACTAGGTTAAAAGACATGGACGTTCTATGGGAATCAGATTAAGGTATCTCAATTCCCTTTGCAGGGACATAGACTATTCAGAAAATTGGGACCTTCGACCTAAAACATACCTGAAACCCCCCACGATATGCAGACTATGGCAATGAGAATCATTGTAGATCTTGACCAGACCCCCTAAGTGGCTTCACATAATACTGCATATTGTAGGTCCCAAACTACCTTCTGCATTAAGATAGCAATGTCCAGCTTCAGTACAGTTGGAACAGCTCTCTGTTTTCCAAACGACGGGCAATGGTTCCTTTGCTTGAACCTTGAATCTGTAATCATATGCTAACATACTCTGTGTCTCTGCTCTGATGATCAGGATTGTGTAGTTGATCTTTTGCAGGCTTGTGGTTGGCCAGTCATATCTTCTAGTGAGGGCATGGACTTGAAGGACTTTTTGATCCTGTCCAGCTCTTACAACACCATAATTCATCAACAGTTTCTTGTGACACAGTTGGGATTTCTATGATGCCACCCAGTTTGTGGCTTGATGATACACAATACTGACAGCCATGACTTTCTGTTGCACTATGCTTGGGATCATTAGGAAGGGTATTGAGAACAAAACGGCTAGTATTATAATGCCGTTGTACAAATCTATGGTAAGGCCACACCTGGAGTATTGTGTCCAGTTCTGG
Organism: Tiliqua scincoides; assembly: GCF_035046505.1. Taxonomy (NCBI): domain Eukaryota; kingdom Metazoa; phylum Chordata; class Lepidosauria; order Squamata; family Scincidae; genus Tiliqua; species Tiliqua scincoides. The sequence goes on along the minus strand of NC_089822.1, from coordinate 229,142,725 downwards.
TCGCCGCATCTCAAAAAAGACATAGTGGAAATGGAAAAGGTGCAAAAGAGAGCAACTAAGATGATTACGGGGCTGGGGCACCTTCCTTATGAGGAAAGGCCATGGCGTTTGGGCCTCTTCAGCCTAGAAAAGAGACGTCTGAGGGGGGACATGATTGAGACATACAAAATTATGCAGGGGATGGACAGAGTGGATAGAGAGATGCTCTTTACACTCTCACATAATACCAGAACCAGGGGACATCCACTAAAATTGAGTGTTGGGCGGGTTAGGACAGACAAAAGAAAATATTTCTTTACTCAGCGTGTGGTCGGTCTGTGGAACTCCTTGCCACAGGATGTGGTGCTGGCGTCTAGCCTAGACGCCTTTAAAAGGGGATTGGACGAGTTTCTGGAGGAAAAATCCATTATGGGGTACAAGCCATGATGTGTATGCGCAACCTCCTGATTTTAGGAATGGGTTAAGTCAGAATGCCAGATGTAGGGGAGGGCACCAGGATGAGGTCTCTTGTTATCTGGTGTGCTCCCTGGGGCATTTGGTGGGCCGCTGTGAGATACAGGAAGCTGGACTAGATGGGCCTATGGCCTGATCCAGTGGGGCTGTTCTTATGTTCTTATGTTCACTATCATTATGTATAAGTGGAACAGGGTCCCCCAACTGATACTTCAGAGTATCAGGTATGCAATTGATGTGGCCCACTCTCCAGCAATGTGACATTTGCCTTTCTTGCATCTAGGGACTTAGGCAAAAAACAAGCCACCTACTATTTTATAGATAACCCGCTAAGCCCCTTGTGACTTGCTTAGACCAGAACAGAAGCTGCCTGACTGCAAAACCAACAAAACCACTGAAACAAAATTATTCCATTGATAAGAGGAGTGGTCACAGTACCCAAAGGAGCAGCAGGTGGCAATGCCTTCTTCAGCGAATGAATGAAGCACTTTGCATTCCAGAGCTGAAACTTCAAAGTCCAATAATCTTTCTGAGGGCAGCACATAGCGACCTTAAAAAAAATGAATAAAAGAAATCATGGCTCCATATACTGAGGCCACAGTATTGGGCCACAAGCCAAAGATAAAGTAATCCTCAATCTGCCTGTAAAAATCTCCTCATGTCAATGCTGATGTATAGGCAGAATCTGTCAACATTCCGAGGAACAGGCAGAAATTCAAGGCCGCCGCTGAAGAGTTCCTTCATCTCTGCACATTTCCGTTCATCGTGGCTCCCGCTGCAGATTTGCTACTGGTTAATGCACTGAGGAATACAAAGCATCTGTTTTCACTTAAATAATTTACTTCTCAGATCTGCAGGCTGTTCATGGACTCTAATATTATAATAATGTGGGCAATTCTAAAACTCCCTTTATGCAAGCATGTCATGAGATAAAGGACTCGAGCAGAGGAAGTAACATTGCTTACAGTTCCCAGATAGGCTGCAATTAAGAAGTTCAGGACAGGATGCATCTCTATTCATCTTCCTAATGCACTGAAATGAAAGTTGTGGAGGGGAAAGGCTTTATCTCAGTGGTAGAGCACATGGTTTGCCTGAAGGCTCTGGGTTCTTCAATGGTATTAATGGGTATTTTAATTCAGGAGACAAAAACATTTCTGGAAGGCAGACAAGACCTCAGCAGGAGCTTGAACCCAAGTCTTCCCAATATAAGCCCAGCACTTGATCCTTTACACCACCACTGGCTGGCTTACAATGATGGAAAGCTGACTGTGGAGTGAAGTATAGTTGTTGTTGCCAACCTTCAGTCTCGGAAGACTATGGTATCGCGCTCTGAAAGGTGGTTCTGGAACAGTGTCTAGTGTGGCTGAAAAGGCCAATTCGGGAGTGACAATCCCTTCCACACCGGGAGCAAGTGCAGTCTGTCCCTGGTCTGTCTCCCTGGCTATGGGCCTTCCTTCTTTGCCTCTTAGCCTCAGTCTGTTGGCCAAGTGTCTCTTCAAACTGGGAAAGGCCATGCTGCACAGCCTGCCTCCAAGTGGGACACTCAGAGGCCAGGGTTTCCCACCTGTTGAGGTCCACTCCTAAGACCTTCAGATCCCTCTTGCAGATGTCCTTGTAACGCAGCTGTGGTCTACCTGTAAGGTGCTTTCCTTGCACGAGTTCTCCATCCTCGGTATCTGAGGTGATCCATTCCAGCACCTCCTGCAGATACAAAATTTTGCAAATAATTGATCTGCGTGGGAGACTGACACAATGCCACAACAACTTACCTGGGGGTGCGCATGGCCCTCTGGAAGTTGCACATGGCTCCTCAGACTTCCTGGGCATGACCGGAAGGCGCTACCGGTTTCCACTGTCCACTTCCAGTTGTGTCTGAGAGGTCCTCTGAGGTCCTCCAGTCACAGGTTTGGCATCTGCGGATACTCAAATCTGCAGATGAACAGCCCATGGATAAGGAGGGCCCATTGTATGCACACATGAAAAGTCCCACTTCTTCAGAGGAATTTTGAACAAAGGATGTACCACCACTGAACCTTTGGGTCTGTGGTCAAAACCTGCAGGTGGGGTGAGGAACAAGTAAAAAAAAAAACACAGACAAAATATGAGAAAGCTTTCAAGGGAAGCTCCTTTCTCTGCCTTGCTACTACTGAATTACCTCCAGCTACAGCACTGTGAAAGACGAGCAGGAAGAGAAAGGCAGCTCTGTCTTTATAATGGCATTGAGGTGGAATATTGTATTCTCTTGCTGAAGAAAATAAATGAACAAAAGGACAAACCTGGGGAAGAGAGATTGCCAGCCAAAGTGGGGAATATCAAGACTCTCCACCACACAGGCACAAAGGGAAGGTGCCGTAGAAAGGACTTAAGAAAGCTGGGGGTGCGAGAGTGGAACATTTGCAAATGAGACAAGGAAAATCTTGTTACTGCATGCAAAAGCAGAGGGTGAAACTGGCAAAGATGTAGCAGCAGGCAAACACAAAGGGAAAATGAAAAGTCCTTTTAGGAAAATGATACTTGCAAACTCATTTGAGGAAGAATGAAAAGCAGAGCGCTCATACGCATCCAGCTTTCTGCCTAGGATCATTTGAAGAGAGACAAAAAGAGAAAAGAAATAAACCAGTATTATTCATGGAGGGGAAAAAAAAATTTAAGCTACCTGTAGCATAATGGACAATGACTGACTAGGAAAATACTTCCAGTTCCCCTGTTGGATCTGGTTTGGAGTGTGATCGGTCTGTGAAGAGCTCTCTTCTATTGCCCACTCCTATCGACAAGCTCAGAATTCTGTAAATACTGCATACAGTATCTTACAGTTGCTGCACATCATATTGTACTCCCCACAAATGACATGAGACCAGGTATCTATGAGCCACTTTGCTGATAAACATCAACCAGCTATGGACTGGGGCTTTATAAGGGGCTTCTCTTTTCTAAGGGGCTCTTCCCCCCCCCATAAGTGTGGGCACCTACCCTGGAGGAGGCAAGAAGCCTGTCATTCCCCCTTGGACATTATTACATTTGCTCAGACCTGGAGCAGCCAAATGCTACCCCAGCTTCCTCATGCTCACTCCCGGAAAGGGGACTGAAACAGCTGCATTGTCTATCTCAGCAATTTTCAACCTTTTTTATCTCATGGCACACTGACAATGCACTAAAATTGTCAAGGCACACCATCAGGTTTTTGACAATTGACAAGGCACATCATGCTGCCAGTGGAGGCTCACATCCCCCACTGGTCCTACTAATAAATGACCTTCCCTCAAATTCCTGCGGCACACCTGTGGACCACTCGCAGCACAGCAGTGTGCCACGGCACAGTGGTTGAAAATGGCTGGTCTCTCCCATCCCAAGCCAGACAGCCTCTTGAGACTGGTACTATTTCCCCAGTAACTCTTGCACAGCTTAGGGTGCACACCAAATACTTACTGCTAGTCCCTGCCCCACACTACTAGTGTGACCACTTGCCTAAATCTGCCTTTGAAAACAGTCTGGAATAGGCAAAATAAACAAACAAACCTGCCTTCCAAAAGCCAATCAAGTGAAGAGCGAAAAATCCCTGCCTGTTCTGCAAACAGCAACCAGCTAATGTCTAGAGTGGGAGGGAAACTGTCCAGCTTCAGAATGGCTAGCAAGTAGTTCGGCATTCCACTTCCAGCTTGCTTTGCCTCACTCTGACAAACAGGTACCAATCAGGTGCTTGCAGGTCACATCTGCTCCATGTAGGGGGTGGGACCAGGCAAAGAATGCACCCTGCCCAGCAGGAGTGAGAGTTTGCCAAAAGGAGTGGTTTGTCAATGGGCTGATCACCAGACCACTGCTGGGCAAAAACGTTTCCTCCAGTCCAATCCTCCATAACTCCCCATGTCAATGCGGTGCCTGCTGCATCTTGTGGAGAGTTTTGGCCTCTTCTCAAGGTAAGAAAACACTTGTTCCCCTTGCCACAGGGAAGGACCCTGCAGATGTGCTGGGTCCTCTTGGACCTGCACCAGCTATATTGCTGGTTTGAACCCATGAAGGTGGATTGAGCCTGGGAAGGGGACTTGGATTCAGTGGACGCCACTGCCACAGGCACCAGCCCTTCCCAGTCCCAATCCTTACTCCTCCCTGACCTGTCTCCTTCCCATTCCGCCCACCCTTGCCCTGTTCCATCCTTCTGCCTCCCTCCTACTCCCTGTATCGTCCCGTCCTATCTGAGCATCTGGAATCCTCTGCCACTCACCTCTCCTGGCAGCAGCCAGCCCACATGCTCTGGCACTTCACCTTTCATCCCAGCCAGAGACTGTGTTAACTGCCGGAATGCTTGTTCTGGTGGCATCATGCACCTTCAAAACTGAGCCATTTGCAATTAGAAATCTCCCCCAAGTTGTTTGGCATTTCTGAGTTTTCAGTTAGAGGGAGGAAAAAAAGAAGAAAAGCAGTTTAATCCAAATGTGTCTAGAGAGCTACGAAATTAGAAAGACTAGGGAACCAGGAAGCTGCAGGGCACTCACACTGTTGCTGTGGGAATATGACTGTTGCATGCTTTCTTTCAATATCCTCTGCTTTGATTATTGTAAATAAGCAGGAATTACAAGGATAAGTCTTAAAGAATCAGGACATTCTAGAATTTTAGACTTCCTTAGCATGGGCAGGCGCTGGGCCTCTGCCAGTTGGAGGAGCCCTGGGAGCCAATGGTGGCATTCCAGGTTGGGGGGAGGGTGGAGGGAAGGAGGGAAGGGAGCAAAACTGGGCACGGGGGGGGGGAGGGTGGCGGTTCAAGTCTGGAAGGGGAATGGGGATGACAGCATCCCCTGTACTGTGCCTGAAAGCCCTACATGGGGCTACTCAGATCTGTGCCAGCAATTGAGCTGGTCCCGATCAGAGCAGACATATAGAGGTTGCTGGGGTTCAACACAGGTTAAGATAAGACCTTTGTCTGCTTCCCTGACCATGTGGGATACACGTTTTAGCACAGCTGTATCACAGTACAGACAGACCCATTAGGATTGGGCTATTAGCCTCTTTCACTTGGTGATCACTGCAAGAAGAAACAACAGGAGCTGGAGGTTTAACAAGTGTTGGGCCTTAACACGGTTCAATGAACAGGCCCCAATGCTAGTCTTGTTTAAAACCTTGTTCTTTACAACTCCCTCTCTATTATGATTCCTTCCAAATGAATGCATCTTAAATGGGTTTTTATTTCCTGTAGCTTTGTGAGTTTCTGCATTCTCTTTATGGCTTTGATGCTTTCTTACATCTCTTCTTTCGCTGATATTGCGCTTATAAAACATCCCTCAAGTGCCTGAGGTTTTTTTGGACAACAGCCAGCCCGTTAATAGTATTCAATGCTTATCAAAAAAGCATGTTCCAATCAGATATACTGATAGTTGAATTCGTGTGTTATATAAAAGCAGTTCAGCTGTAATTAAATCAGCACTGCTAGATAAAAAAATGTTAAAACAATATTATTGAATTTCAAAATGACAAGGGACAAATTGCATGCATCCCCACAGATGTTGATTTGATATTTGGTATTGCTTAATGGTATTGTCTGCAGACATAGGTAACACTGTGGATTTGGAGACTGTACATGCAAAGGAAACTACTACGACTACTACTAAAGCACCAATATTTACTTATGGTCCAGCAAAAATTCTTCTGTCTGTGAAATCACAAAAGCAGACAGCCATAACACAAAAAAAATATAAATTGTCAGTATAATTTAAAAATAAAGGTAGTTTATATAAGAAGAAGGGGGAAAGGATCTAATTTTAGATGCAACCTTTATGATTACGAAAATAGTGATTTCAACTGCTGTAAACTCAGGAGTTCCATAAAGGGCAAATCAGGGGAACTATTTTTCCTTAAAAAATCAAGAAAAAAAAAATATCTGTAACAAATTCCAAAGGGCACAGTCTTTTTGCCCTGGGCTGTTACAAGCAATGGATGACCTACAAATGCTTCCCTATCTCCACCCAGTCTTCCACTTCCTCTGTGATGCTTTGGAGACCAGCGCAAATTATGAAGCACTAGTTCTATTTGGATGACTTACAAGCATGATGCCTTAGCCAAATTCTTACTTCGCTAATGATAACTTAGCCAAGGTAACTGCCAGCTGCTGTGACATCACTACTGGCAATCAGAGGTGCAGAGTCTCTAAACCTAAACACCCTCTCCTACAGAAAGGCAAGGAATGATCTACTGTGCACTTGCTGCTGTGACCATAGCCTTTGAACTGAGAGAAAAAGGGAAGAAAGGGAAGATTGTGCCAATCACTTGTTGGAACGAGGGAGGCAAAGAGATTTGGATTCATGGTACAATCCTAACCTCCCTCTGTGCCAGTGGAATGCTCTCTGTGCCATACACACAGCCACAAACATGCTGTGAAGCACGTTCCAACAGCGCAGAAGTTAGCGGCACTGATGGGAAAGCCTGCTGCATGCCACAGTATCAGATCCAGATGAAGCACATGCCATGCCGGAGCACGTAGGGGCTGCTCTGAGCAACGTGGTGGGGTGGGTGGGCAGAACAGGGTGGAGATGGATGGATCAGGCTCGGGGGGAGGGGGTGGGATCAGCAGCAGCCACACACACCATATTCTATCCTCTTTCTAAGGCCAGATATGCAAACACGAGGTAACGTGAACTTTGCCGGCTGTCTAGCAGGTGCATATATGAGTTGTCCCATTGAGGCAGCTAGGGCTTACCCTGGGGTAAGGGGATGAATGTTCCCTTACCTCAAGGAACCCACCAGTGTTCCCAAGAGGATGCACAGGAGCCCATGCTGACACCAGTGCATCAGCATGGGGGACGTTGCACAGGATGGGGCTATGAGTCTTCCTTATGATATGACTGTTGCTGTTAAGGATGATAGAAATCAGCCTCCCACAAGCATCATGGTGCTGAACAGAAGATCCCCTTTCCCTTGCACCCACTAGCATTAGCGGGCAATATCATCCATGCTGTCGTTAGCTACAGTTGCTACAGTGGAAAACAAACAGTGACACCATTGGCTTGCATAATGATCCTGACAGTTTCAGAATATTTAGGATATGAGATAAGATAAAGCTTTGCATGCAGAGGGTCCCAGGGTCAGTCCTGGGCAACTGCAGGTAGGATGATAAGAACGGTGGTTGTGACATTACAGAGAGCTGCTGCTGCTGCCTGCAACGTAGACGGACCAACAGTCTGATGTGATACAAGGCAGCTTCATTTATTCAAGAGTTACCTCTTTCAACATCCTGTATCTATATCAAAGAGTTAAAAAAATTAACAATTTTTAAAGAGAGATGTTTGGCAGCGCAATTAAACAATACCATACATCAAAGAGCTAAATGCAGATGGTAGTTCATTGGCTTTCTTTATTCTACATCAATCAAAACTACTAAAGTATCCTGGGAATTAGAAGCACACAACGTATTTGACTATAAAAACACATTTTCAATTACAGCGCACCCATTGATCAAAACTCTGCAATCTGTATCTCACAAGATATGAGTTTGGTTGCAAGATGAATTAATTCCCTTAAGCTTAATTGCTTTGCGTAACAATGAACTATACCTTGAGAACGGACTACTGCTTTTATGCTTCTCAAGGAGTGAAATTATGAATATTTGGAGCAGGAATGGAAAGTTTTTGTTTCTTTGTAAAAGAGGCTTAATGTTTTGATAAAGAGAAAATTACCAGCGAACCACAGGAAATATTAGGGCAATTGCTGTTTGAAACCAGGATGATGACGGGGAGGTAAAAGGAAGATGATGATTAGTGGCCAATTCCAACATGCTGTTTTTCCTCCATGATGCCATACCTATGAAATAAGTTGTAACACAATGAAGAGACAGGTGGAACTCACAATTATGGATCCAAGAAAACTCACCCTATATGGATTTGGGCCAAAGGCCACTAATTTGCTCCTGCGTCACATAGATATATGGGAGATAACTAGAGCCTTGTGTTCTGTTTTCCTACAGAGCATAAGGGAGCTTGATCCAGCATCCCTGTAACAGCAGGTGCTTGTTTCACTTTTGGCCCACTGTGAGATAGGTGCATTTTTGGCAGTGGAAGCCACCTATCAGATCCTAAAAATGGTAACGGAACAAAACGTTTTGCATCTTGTCATTACCGTCATTACCGTTTTACTTTCGCAAATGACAGATCATGTCCCAAAATATTGTGGTACCTTTCTGTAAACTCATGATGATTGATTCATGGTGCTCATGCTGCAGGGGATAGTGAATTAGTGGCTGTAGTGATGCATTTGAGCAGTCAAGATTGTAATGTGGCTACTGAACCGGCACGATGCCTTCCTTGATACAGAATGCTGGGGGCTGGAGCTAACTCTGGGGAGGAGGTTCTACCCCGGACCATCCTTGCAAGTTCCCTGTTTCTTCCCTTTGATTTCCCTTCCATTGTTTTGGTGACCTCAGCTGAAGTGTCAGTAACAACTAGCTCAACAGTGAGGCTCCAAAACACCGAGACTTGCAGGAGGTTTTCTTCTAGTTGAAGGGGAGAGAAAGAGAGAGAGGATCTGATTTGGAGGCTGGGCGGCACACATGGGGACAGGGCACAGTTAATTCACGGTGCCTGAATACAACTGAATTACAACACATTGTTAAATGGGGTGGGTGGGTGTTTTTTCAAGATGTTTTATCTCCAGGCAGACTAGGGCCCATCTATTTCCAGTCGCCAAAATATCAAATATTTGGTTTACGGAGACATGCGCAGCTCTTGCGCCAAGGATATATGTCTTTACCATTTGTTTAGTGTTTTCCCTCAAGTAGCAGCTGAGTTTTACAAGCCCGTGTGAGCCTCATGAGAAAAATTCTAATGAGCTCAGTCTTCACTGTTGCCATAGTAACCCACTAAAAGTTACTAGGGACTTTTGCCCTGTATTTCAACAAACATTCAGGAAAGCTAAAAGCCAATTAAATTATGTCTAATAAATATCTTACACAATGAGCGCACCTCACCTCTCATTTGAAGAAAGGGGCTTCAACATGAAGTTGTTTCTGCTTTTTGCCATTACCTCAGCAGATCTAAGACGCATCCGGCTTTGAGTACACTGGTGGTGGGGAGTGTCTCTGACGTTGGCTGTATCTTGTTCTACTGATGGATGCATCTACTTTATGGACTGCGGTGATGCATTCATCATGGGGAGTTTGGCAGGAACTAGATCACTCTGAAGAAGCAAAGTTTTGTTAGAAAAGAAAAATGGAGCTCCCAAAATGCATGGAACATATCAGCTACAACCCAATCTACACATTTTTACAGAGTCAGGTGATGTGATAAAGGCCACCCAGAGTGGATTTCGGCCCCAGTGAAATTTTGTTCAGCACCCTCTCCCCCAGCAAGGCCAAACCAGCTAAACATCTTTACAATGGACAAAAATATATGCAACAAAAAGGCAAAAAATATACGCAATACGAGGCAAAAATATATGCAAGTATATGCAATATGTTGGGCCCTGGGCACCCTTCTGGACTACTGGGCACTAGTAATTTATACCAGCTTCCCATAAGAACATAAGAAGAATCCTGCTGGATCTGGCCAAAGGCCCTTCTAGTCCAGCTTCCTGTATCTTACAGTGGCCCATCAGATGCCTCAGGGAGCACACAAGACCACAGGTAGCTTCCTGTTGCCACTCTCTTGCACCTGGCATTCTGGCACCTGGCATTCTACTTCTAAAACCAGGAGGTTGCACATGGTTGGTAACCTGTAATGAACATTTCTTCTAGAAATCTGTCCAATCCCCTTTTAAAGGCATCTAGGCCAGATGCCATCACCATAACCTGTGGCAAGGAGTTTCACAAGACTATAACACAGTGGGTGAAAAAATATTCCTCCTGCCTCCACCATCATCTCTGGATGTGGTACACTGAAGAGGTTGATTTCTGGATTGTTGCACTTCAGACTCCAGGCATGGGTTTATATTTTGGAATGCTTTCCCATTCCACAAAAAAGTGGCAGACTTTCATTGCATATAATACATGGCAAATTCAAGCTGGAGCAAGGCTGGGGGGTTTGGTTATCTTATATCATGTGATATGTGCAGAACTTGGGCTCAGTTGACTGCTGTAACTTGGCCTGGTGGGATCGTAGTCTGTGCTTTGTATAAGCCAATAGACAGTCTGTCTGAGTTTGTCTGAGCCAATAATTACAAAGTTTTGTCTGAGCCAATAGGCTCACTTGCTGTGTAACAAGCTCTTAAGAGTTGGGAGGGGCTGAGGCAGGAGATTTTAGAACTTGAGTGTGTGCAAAAAAGGCTGCAGTACCATTGAAGGAAAGCTAGAGGGCTGTCTTGTGCAAAGCCACTGAGGCTATAAAAGGGGCTGCACCAGCGCAGAGAGCTCAGAGACCACCAGGGAAGCTCAGCAGAAGGAGCTGGAAGACCAAGTTGCAGAGACCACCAGGGAAGAGTTGCTGTGAGGAGCTTTGGGGAGTGCCTGCAGATAAAGAGCTGGAAGAGCAAGCTGCAGAGACCTCCAGGGAACAGAAGCTGGGAGGAGTGAGCTGGGAGAGACCAAGCTGCAGAGAGGAGCTGGAACCTGAGCTCTGAGGGAGAGCTGAGGACAGAGCTGCTGGAAGGAGCCCGGAGAGAGCCTCTTGCTGGAGCTGAGAACCAGAGGGAAACCTTCGTCAAGCCTCCAGCCCTTGGCCTGCCTCAAGTCCTGCTGCCTCGTGCTGCCTGCCTCGTGCTTGCCTGCCTCAGGTCCTATCTCAATTGGGAAATTTGAAATAAGGTCTTTTCATTGATTGATTCAGGTTCCATTCCTCCTAATAAAAGCCTTAAACTTAGCTTGGTGTCAGTGGTCTCTTTCGATCCTGCATAACATATGTCATTGACATGATTCCCGGATAATCAATTCAGCGCTATAGCAAACATCCAAATGACATTCTTTTGCTTGGCTTGAAGACACCCATTTAACTGATACTGACCTCTACATGTAGCTCCATTGCATATGGAAGGCTGTACCTATTGTCTGCATTAGAGCTGGAACTTATATATGAACATGGGAGTACATCACGCAGAGCTCTGAATTAGAGTGTAAGTCCACATACCTACAGTATGCTAGTATATCTACCCACACTCCACTGCCACCTCCAAAATAGCAATCCACTTATATTGCTCCTGTTATTGCTGTACATAATAATAGCCTCAAACCTTGCCAAATTACAGTGCAACAAACTGCTTGTGCCTGGACTGAAAAAAAAGATGCATTAAACTGCTAAGATTTAAATGAGCAAAAAACAAACCCATTCTGTCCTATAATTGTGCTTATCACTAACAATGCAGCGGAATAAATTAAAAAAGACTGTAATCTAAGGTTGCTAAAGTACATAGTGCCTTCATTAAAGCAAATTAGCAGTCGCTGTTAAAGGCAATTAGACCTAGTTCTTCTCATAAGAGGAATGCTTATTGAGCAATATTTGTGAGAGATATGGCTCCTGTTTGAAAGCAATGGTATTTATGACAAAATCCACAACCAAGGATTAGGGTCCATTGAGCATAAATGACAATGAAGTGTTTCTCCACACTGAGAATAAACAATCTCAAGTGACTGAGCTACAAATCAGGAATTCCCTTGTTCCAATCTCACCTCTGCCAAAGAACTCACAAGGTAGTTTTAGGACTACAAGAGCTACAAGATAATAAATATGTTAGGGGCATGCCAGTAAATGCATATTGACCTAGGGCAGTAGTGCCTAGTGGTTGGCATGCTCATTCCCTTCCTTCTCCCTTGTTTGGGCATGCAGCTTAATAGGGAAAACTGTCTGTAGAATGAATCTGCTGCCACCAGCCCAAGAGATCAGAATAGCCAGAGGGGCTCTCTGGGCAGAACCCCCCCCCCCACCTAAATCAGTCTAAACAACTGATCAAATACTGCCTAAATTTGATGCTGCTTCCTCAGTCAGGATGAAAGAAGAATTCAGTGTTCCATTTACACAGCAAGTCACCAAGACTAGTGAAAGCTCTGCAAATATTAGATACATAATTGATCAGGTCTAAATATTTGATTTAGACATCTGTTAAGATACTCCACAAATATCCTCTCTTCCAAACAAACCAGTAGCATTTATTTAAGAACAGGCAATTCCTGACTGCCTATGGCATGATTTTGTGCTGTTTTGTACCCTCTCTGCTGCAATTTAGAGAGACCTCCCCCCCCCCCCCCAAAAAAAAGAAGGTTATATTATGTGCTTGGTACAATGCAGATTCCGTTTGCACATTAGGAAGAAGTTCTTGAGGGTCAGGGCAGTTCGGCAGTGAAACAGATTGATAAGGGAGGTAGTGGATTCTCCCTCACTAGAAATCTTCAAGCAAAGTTTCGACAGACAATTAGGAAGATTTCCTGCTTGGGAGGGGGGGGGTTGGACTAGATGGCCTTGTGGGTAACTTCCAACTCTATGATTCTGTGTTTCTATGAATTATGTGATAACTCCCTTCTCTCAGTCTCTCAGGATGCTTACCAAGCTTACTAGAAATACTAAAAATTATGGCTTTTAATGGAACATGACATTTTTGCTCATTTTTAGCACTCACTAATAAGTTCCAGTAAGATGTTTCAAGAAAACAGTCCACCTGTGTTGCATCCTTGATTCAGTTGCTAGTCAAGAAAAGGATGTTCCCAAATGGCTTTCTACTCTGCAAAGGCTGGATTTGAATTCAGTCACAGGACATCTTCAATATCGAAGATTGGTATTGAGGCATCTTTCTCAGGCACATTGTGTTCTTCTGCAAGCTGTGGCAAGAAATATAAAGTACGATAATTGCTTTAAAACTATAGAGGCAGCTATTACTACACCTCTTCCACGACAGAAAGGGGGGAAAAATCACATTAAGAATGTATTAGAGAGTCCTTTTAGTCACATCTGAGCCATTATCATCCTATTGCATGATTGCATTTGATGGGCTGTTGCTGAAAGACCAGAGTTAATATCTACTCCAAAGAGGGGAGAAAAGGAAAGAAAAAGAAAAAAACCATAATTCTGTCACTAGATTCTGCCACTAGATCTACTTGTTTCTTTTGGAGAAAAATACATAGTTTGGAAAGACAGCAATCCTCCCTTCTGTTATAGATGTATCTTAACTTTTAAAACTTGTATACTTAACTCTTTGATCATTGGTTGTACAACATGAGACCAGGTGGGAACTGATAGACAATACATGAAATAGTTTGGCATGTGCCAAATGGTCCACTTTATTGATGTTATATATTTAAATGAAAAGTCAAGTCAGACTCGGAGTGCAATGATACTTTTTTCCAGAAGTGACAGATTTACAGAGCTGTAAATCTATTTTAAGTTCTTTTTGTGAGTTGCGTTCTTCAAGTAGCCACTACAGTTAAAATAACAGGTTTCACTCGAGAGAAAAAATAACTCAGTTGTTCAGAATGGATGTGAGCCAGTAACAGCTTACGGATTTGCTACATCACAGTGTGCTGTGTATCATGAGTGAGAATCTCAGCTTTCATTTAAAAGAAATACATTTTTACTCTAATGATTTTGAAGTAAAATTCACAAGTGTGCAGTCAGTACAATAGTTCTCAGGGCATCCAAGGAGGATGGTTTCACTCTGGAAATACATCTACAATCTCATTTGCACAGATGTGTGTCCTTAATAACAATTGATACATCCTCTTTTATTCTCTATTTGCAATTAGCCTTGCAGTTTTTTGTTTTGTTTTAGAAAATGATGTTGCACCCTATCTCCAAGGAGTCAGCATAAGTAAAAATTAAGATATTACAATAAAAAAACAGCAATACCAGTTATAACAAAACCATTGGTCGAACAGATGGAGAACCTCTTGAGAACTCAAAAGCTGGTCACAAAACCCCAACAATGAGGGTGCTCGCTGCATCTTACAGGCAGATGAAACTTGGAAGTGGGTCCAGTTATGGACCTGTTCACTGTTGTGCCCTGGGGCACAGGTCCATGATGTTGCCTCCCGCATCACACTGCCCCCCGCCTGGATACCTACCCAGTGCAACGGAGCCTCTCACGGTGTTCAGGACTGCTCAGAAAGCTTTCTGAAGCTTCCAATATGGTCTTAAACAATACTTCTGGAAAAATGTAAGTACTGTTTAAGACCACGTCAGAAGCCTCAGACGCTGTGCAAGTGGGCGTTGCAGGGGTTGCAACATCACACCTGCCACACCACCACTGCTGCCTCTTCCACCCATTGCGCCAACTCTGCCCGCCTTCTGGAGCTATTCCAGGGGCAGGAGAAGCTCAGAAGACTCTCTGAGTGGTCCTAATAGCTGGCGTGGGGCTTCTCCTGCCCCTGGAAAAGCTCCAGAAGACAGACAGAGGTGGCACAATGGATGGAGGTGGCGTGGCGGGTGCGATGGTGCAACCACTGTAAGGCCCAGAGACACTGCGTCTGGGGCTTTTGGTCCCCTGTCCCTCTCACCACTGAAAGGGTACCCTAAAGATCTCACAGGATAAGCAGATTTGCTGTTGCTAACTACTAAGATAAGCTGTTGCTAACCAGTTGACTCCTTGCACACTTGTAGCTCTTTCAGAATATTCTGCTTCCTTATTCAAAAGGGCAGTTCCTTTTCAGTAGTACTGAGAAGTCTTCTGACATGCCCGATCAGAAAATGTGTAATTACTGTTTGCCAATTGACCTAGAAAACATCCTTTTCTCAAATGATAATGATACCTTTCTTCAACACGTCTGGGAGCACCAGAACTGGCCATTCCCACTACTCAGCAAAGCAGGCTACATGCACAGTAGAGTCTATTCACTTCCAAATGAACTGTCACAACCTCAGTGTCAAATGTTCCTTCCATCTGGTTCGATTAGATTATTTAGCAGATGTAACCGCTGATTTTGTGCAACTAAAAAGCAGGATGGTGTGCATATAAACACAACATCTGAAAGAACCGCAACAACGGCATGAGCATATGTGAATGTTGCAAGGCCATTTGAACTTCATAAAACTCTACCTGTCTCCTGAGGCTCATGGCGATGTCATAAAAATGAGCAGTGATCTTTAAAGCAATGTTTTTACATGGCTTGATGCTCCCTTAAGGACTTGGAAAAGCTTTCTAGGCTTTTCCAATCTGTAGGTAGTTACATAGGATCAGTGCTTTTTTTGTAAAAGAAAAGGTGCAGGAACTCACAACTTGTTAAATAAATAAAAAAAAAGATTGTTTTATTTATTTATTTATTTATTTATTTATTTATTTATTTATAAACCATTTTTTATTGGAGAAATAAAATATTTTTTATGTGCTTCCCCCCTAAAGATGAACTTACTTCTGAGTAGACATGCATAGAATTAGGCTGTCAGTCTCCACATCCCCTTCCCCCTATCTACTTTTTCTACACATGGGGAAAAATACTGTACAGGTGCACTTGTAGCGTGTAGTATGTAGTGTGACACTACTTCAAGGAGAGGAAGCAGTAAATGGATTCCAGAAAATGGCTTACATGAGTTCCATGTAGTAAAATTACTCTAAGCAACTGTGGGAGTAAGAACAAAAAAGGAATTCTTACACGACATGGGTCCTTAGGTGCACATAGAAACAGCTACGTTTGCAAACAAGCGATTAAATATGGTTTAATTCAGGTATCCGAATACTCTGTGTCTTTGGAAAGGTGCTTGGCATGCAATTGTATGTTCTCTGCTGCCCTGAGCAGCTGCTGTGCATTGCTGGAGAGGAGCTGCAAGCGCTGGCTGGTGGAGGGCATGCTTGTGGGGGAAGGATGAGGAGGATCTCTGGCAAGGCTGGACAGCACGTTGTACACACATAGAATCCCTTTTCACCTGCCCTTAGCAAGTGAAAATGAGTGCAGATATATATCTCTGCCAGGATTAAGAGCCCAATCCTAGGTATGTCTACTCTGAAGTAAGTCTTGTTCTAGTCAGTGGAGCTTACTCCCAGGAAAGTGCCTAGGATTGCAGCCTAAGAGCCCAATCCTATGCATGTCTACTCAGAAGTCCACTTTAGTGAATGGGGCTTACTGTGGATAGGATGGTAGCCTCAGGGCCCAATCCTGTGCCTGTCTCCTCAGAAGTCAGTCCCATTAGAGTCAATGGGGCTTCCTCCCAGGAAGGTGTGGAGAGGACTGCAGCCTCAGAGCCAAAACCTATGGCTGTCTACTCAGAAGTCAGTCCCACTAGAGGCAGTGGGGCTTCCTCCCAGGAAGGTGTGGAGAGGACTGCAGCCTCAGAGCCAAAGCCTATGGCTGTCTACTCAGAAGTCAGTCCCACTAGAGACAGTGGGGCTTCCTCCCAGGAAGGTGTGGAGAGGACTGCAGCCTCAGAGCCCTTCCTCTGCCTGTCTACTCAGGCTGCAAGGCTATGACACTTTCCCGGGAGTAAGCCCCATTGAACACAATGGAACTGACTTCTGAGGAGACATGCATAGGCTTGGGCCCTCAGGCTGCAAGGCTATGCACCTTTTCCCAGGAGCAAGCCCCATTGAGCACAATGAGACATACTTCTGAGTAGACACGCCTAGGCTCGTGCTGCAGATGGGCACGGGGCTGCACCAGCCAGCTTCCTTCCCCTCCTCCTCCACCAAGCCAGTACCTGGGCGTTCCGTGGGTACCGCAGCCCGTCTCCCTGGCTGGCTGGCTGGCTGTCCGTCCATCCTCCTCCTCGGGTCGGCGCGTGTCCCCCGCGCCCTCCACCGGCTTGGAAGCTGCGCAGGGAAGCAGAGTGCAGGGGGAGGGGAGGCGGGCTGGGCTCAGGTGAGAGCTTGGGGATGGGGGCAGGAGGGGGTTGTTGTGCGGTCAGGCAGGGGTCAGGCAGGGGCCAGGCACCCGCCCACCCTGCACCCCCCAGCACCCACCCAGCGAATACCTCTGTTTTGCTCTCCCTCCTGAATGCCTCCGAAGGGGAGGGGCCCCTGCAAAAAGGTGCCGGAACTCCGTTCCCCTGCGTTCCATTAGAAAAAAAGCCCTGCATAGGATTATAAGACCTGAAGGGTAACAACGCAAGCGATTATCTTCTGCTGGCACGCTTCTGAAGCAACACTTAGTAGTTGCAATGAATATACACAATGCTATCAAATGTCTTATGTATTTGGAAATGTATTCGGATACCTGAATTAAACCATATTTAATCGCTTGTTTGCAAACGTAGCTGTTTCTATGTGCACCTCAGCACCCCTCTCGTGTAAGAATTCCTTTTTTGTTCTTACTCCCACAGTTGCTTAGAATGATACTCTTCAGTTCATTTTTTTTTCTTTTTGGCTTAATTTGTATTATGCAAACATAATAAAAGAAACACATCTTGCTACATTTTCTCTGAATAGTAAAACACCCAACCATTTGAATATCATAAACTTAGGTTAATGACGGTCTTCCCAAGACTGCCTCTCATATTATTGTTAAAGTAGCAGGTTCCGTTTCCCAAAAATCTTTATAGAAGTTAGAATTCCCTCACCTTCATTTTCAAGAGCTCTTGTAAATCATTTTCCTCCTAAAAGCCATTGTTTTAAGGAGTACAACAGAAGTGACAATACTTAAAAGGAAATGTTCACCTTTTTTGGCAACCTCAAGAGAGGGCTAAACAATGTTGAATGTGCTTAATAAAAGAACAAGGGAATGTGCAAATTTGTTATTTTTAATTAAACTCTTGAATATACCAAACTACATTTTAAAATGAAGATAAGAAGAAAAGTGTTATTATCTACTACATTTGCTTTTTAAAAAGTCACTTTAACCCCCAATCCTATCCATGCAGTAGCCTGGCCTACTGCAAGGTCCACCAGCATGGCAGCTTCTCTGCAGGTCTGCGCAGTGCTCCCAGTGCAAGGACAGCCAGGGGGTGGTGGGGGTAGACTGAGGCAGATAGGGGAGGTGGGTCAGAATGGGACAAGGTGGATTGCAGCAGCAGAGGCGGCATCTGTATCCTGAACCCCCATCTGACTTTGATCTGTCCCCAGTAGGGTCTTCTGAGCTATGCCAGCAAAAGGGCTAGCATAGAACTAAGGAGTACCATAGGGTCCTGTTGACAGTGTCATAATCATGTTTCGCTTTCATTACCTTTCATGACCAGCCTCATCCCCAATTGGTTTACAGGATGCAACAGATGGTGCACCAGCACCCCTGTATCATTCTCACCAGCAAGGATAGGACTGGGCCATAAGGATATGATGGTAGTAGTGTTGGTTGCAAGAACCATTGGGCCAGGTTGTACCTCAGTTATTTCACTGTACCTAAGTTATCCAATGTGACTACTTTACATGCCTCGTGTAAGTATACACTCCAGCTTCCCAGATTAAGCTCTGTGATATATACTGAATTAATTTTTTAAAAAGAAATGCTAAGTATGTCTGTTTGTACATCCTACTGTGATGAAAGTAATCTCTGTTGTCATTTATTTTTTTTTTTTAATATTTCTACCTCACTTTTTCACAGTTCAAAGTTGCTTACAAGAAACGTTACAACCATACGTGATATTGTAAAATAGAGGAATGGAAACTCAGAAACAAGAGCCATCAGGTCAGGTTAAAAGCCTGTTTATAGAGGAGCAACTTTAAAAGGCAGCCATAGCAGTAAAGCCCTCTATGACCTAGAGATCCACACATGAAAAGCTGCCTTGTACAACCTAGATTATTGGTCCATCTTGCATGCTGTTGTCTACTTTGCTTGGTCGCAGTTCTCCAGGGTTATTCAGACAGAGGTACTTCCTCACCTTGTCTGAGATACCAGGGGTTGAACCTGGGACCTTCTGCATACAAAGCCTGTGTGTACCCCACTGAGCTATAGCCATATTCTTATAACCACTGGCACATTGAGTAACTGTCATTTCCAAGCAATCTCACATACCACTAATTAAAACAGGTGGATGTAGTTGGGTGCCACCACTTTCTGTAGCAAGGTTATCTTCTGTGAGCAATAGAGCTGTTTTGCTGATCACCCCATACTGTGCAAGTTCTGCCTAAAAGATACGTGCCAGACTTATTCTAACAAATCCTTTGAAAATGTTTTTGTTCTCCCAAGTTTACTGAGTTTTAGACTCCTGGATACTAAAAGATTAACAAATTCCCTCCAGTTACATGATACCTTTGTTTTATTGATTGTAATCTTGTAATTTTAATGGTTGGTTGGTTTTTGTGTTTTATTATTTGCTTTGGGGACCTACTTGTACCCAAGGTAGAGTATGCATCTTAAAATAAAATAAATACAGCTGGCAATGCAAAAAGTTATTAATTTTTTTAAAATGTATATCCCTCTTTTCTACAAAATAATATGAAGCAAACACACATTTAAAATACAAAGGTGGGGAGGAAATGAATTGGGCCCAGGACAGGGGTGGAAACAGCAGCCACCACTGTATCATAAAACCCCTCTTGGGCCTAAAATCCTGACAAGTCTGCTCAGATTTGCGCCAGTGATTTTGCTGGTGCAGGCCCAAATAACCCCATAGTGGCTGCAGGGGCTTTACCCGAAGCAGGGAGACTAATGTCTCCTTACCCTAGGGCAGTGTTTCTCAAACTGTGGGTTGGGACCCACTAGGTGAGTTACGAGGCAATTCCAGGTGGGTCCCCATTCATTTCAATATTTTATTTTTAATATATTAGACTTGATGTTACCACAGTATGTGACTGCATTGGGAAATTGTTACAGATCTGTACTTTTAACAGGCTATTATGTATATGCTTTTAACAGTGATAGTAAATGGGACTTACTCCTGGGTAAGTGTAGGTAGGATTGTAGCCTAGGATAGTTAAAAATTTTCCTGCTTGATCACTTCTGGTCGTGACATCACTTCTGGTGGGTCCTGACAGATTATCATTCTAAAAAGTGGGTCCTGGTGCTAAAAGTTTGAGAACTACTGCTCTGGAAAATGGTTCCACTATTATTTTCTCAGTACTACTGTTGTAGGGTTAGGCTACTCAACGGTGGCATCTTCCAGTGAGTTTATGCTTTGAGTTTTGGGGAACTTCCAGTTCACAGTTCATGCTCTTAAATACAATCCACAAGTGGCTCCAATTATGTTCTTTAAATAGGTTCAAAGTATGAAGTCTCCAGCTGAAGGTCTTAATGGCGCATGTAGAGCTTAGTAAGATGTGCATACTGATCACTAGAGCAAAGATTCCTAGTTTGAGAGCAAGTCACAAAACAGGGAATTGGTGCATGACTTGCAACACTGTAGCTACAGCTTAAAACTGGAAGGACCTTTTTGCTTCTTTGTTCAGTTCTTAGTTGATGTGCTCTCTAACCATCTCTAAAGATTTTATGTCAATAATCTAATTACCAAGTTATATGAATAACAAACAAGTCTGAAAGGAGCCTTGCTCACGGGCTCTATTTTAGTCACTAATAAGGTTAGGAGAGCAAACTCATGAGACACACATCAGGCCAATCTGTTGAATGAGCTGCCTTTTTCAGACTGTTGCTTCATATCATGTCTCCTACATGGGCCTGATGTCTACAGATTGAATTTCTAAATGAGGGTGGGCACAACTCATTTATACAGAATGCACACAGGACTCCAGTCACATTTTCAAAGGGAATGCTGGGTGACCAAGATGTAACCACATAACTTTCAACACTCAAAACAGGATTTTGCTAGCCAGCTTTCACAATCGCAATTTGTTCATTTTTTTAACAGTTATGCTTAAATAGTTATATCCCACTTTTCTGCCACCAAGCATTCAAAGCAGCCAATTGACAACCAATTAGCGATAAAATTCAAATAAGTAGTATAAAAATGAATGGTTGGTGAATTCTCTCTTGCTTACCTTAATTTTCCACTTGTTATTTTTAAATTTATCTTTGCAAGCATTCAGAAAGTTTATAGTCTTTTCCAGGGTTTGCAAAGAAAGGTTTCAAAAGAAATACTTTACTGACAATTTCTTAGTTGCATATACAGCTTTTGAAGTATCAGAAGTTCCTACTATTTTGAAACACAGAACCCTACAGATTTCCTCTTTTGTGTGTGAGTGTGTGGGAGCTGCTCGCAATGCTGTCCACCATTATGGAGCTTGGTCAGTTTGCATCCTTCCTCTCTGATGTTCTGGGAGAGACAGAAGTGTATGTGTGTGGAAAGGGCAGGAAAAAAAAATAGTCTGCTAATCAATTGCACACCTCTTGCAAGGATCACGTTGTGCAGGTAAAGGATCTTGGGTGTCTGGATGGTACACTTCCCTCTAGAGTCCTGCATCAAAATTTCAACAAGGGTTGACAGGGAATGATGCTTGAACAAAAGAAACAGAAAAAGAAACAGGAAATTGAAGCAGGAAAAGGCTCATCAGGTCTCTGAGGAAACTTTCCAGCACACTGAAAGAGGAATGTGTGCTAAGTTGGAGTCAAAATGGACTATTGAGAAGTACTCAGCTCTGTTGTGGTCTTCCATTTTTAAACAAGTGTTGATATTTTATTGGTTTTATTGATCTGTAAGTTGCTCTGAGAGCAGTTTGTGTGGACAGTACAGGGTATAAAGGTCTACAACAAAAATTCCTAGTGGAGAATTAAGTTGGGTAGGCCTGAATTACCCATGAGGCATCCTGGTCAAGTAAATTAGTATTGAGAAGTGTATAAATAGACCCATTCCTTATAATGCACAAAATCCATGTCTAAAAAAACCCCTAATTTTTCCTATCTGAACTTGGATTGAATGAGTTGCAAATGCTAGTTTCCTCAAGCAAAACTGAGGAATAGACTATTTCTTGGACTTCCAGGGGGGAAGCAGAAATAACTGGTATAAGTCCTAGAAAAGGCTGCTCCTTTGCATGCCTGGGCAGAACAGAAGTGATTCATTTGTACTTTTCCAAAGCCAAGTGGAAGGTTTCAACACATAGGATGAAGAAGGTGAAAAAGAGCACAACTGGGTCTCATTGCATCTTGCCTGAACTTGCCCCTGAAAAACTAAGCACAGCTGCCGAAAAAATTCTCATAAAGAAAGCACCTCCAGAGGCTGAACAAATTGATTCAACAAGGAGGTTTCAAATTCTTTCCTAGCCCATGAGACTTGCTTCCAATAAGCACAAAGTCCTGGGCAGATTTTTCATTTTGTATCACCAATAAATATGTCCTCTCTAGGTTACTGTACCAATAATCTATAAAATGTTCTTTCTGTTGCTTGGAGTATTTCAAAAAACAGTTTGACCTGAAATATTTGCATTCCTTTTCTTGTAAGGTTGCCAAAACTATAGTACAACAGGCATAAATGCACTTTTGCATTGGTCTTCCAATATGTTTTAGACATCCTTTATCATTTTGCTGTTCTTGGTTAACGCTCAACAGATAAAAATGCATGAGAATATTCCAATGATTTCTTATGCTTTTATTCAACTTTTGTTTCAGGAATAACCTTCTTTGAACTGATTGTTTCAGATTTAAAGCTGAACATGGTCAAGTAGTAGTAATTTAGTATCACCAATAAATATGTCCTTAAGGTTCTACAATGGCAATGTGCTGTGTACAGTATGCTTTCAAGAAAGGGCACAATATAGCCTTTCGCCAGTTATTCCTGGTCTGGTGGAAAGAGGTAATGAGAGAAAGGGAAATAAAAAGGCATCTCCCTTTTCTTATAGCTTTTCATTTGTTTATTGTCCAATTTATTTCTCATCCAATCACATCACAAGAAGCCCTATAGATACTAGATATATCATTTGAGACAATGCAAAAAAATAGCTAGAACATGCAAATCTTAAATAGATTGGACATGTACAGTTTATGCTCCCCAGCTCTCATCATGATTTCTAAGGTCTGCAAAAGGTCATTTCTTTTTGATACTCTTTATGCAGGAAAGCAAGGAAAGAAAAGCATTTGCAGGGACCAATGTATTCATAAATTTTGATGTGCAGGGGCACACCATGCACCCTCCATAGCCACATCCATTAATAGCACAAACCTAGGCATGCCTACTCAGAAGTAAGCCCTATTGAGTTCAATGGGGCTTAGTCCCAGGAAAGTGTGTATAGGGCTGCAGCCTTAGGGAATAAAATAACAACATCAAGATTTAAGTTTCTTAATCAGAGTGATTTATCTTGCTACTTATTTCTGCTTTAAAGCTTATTATACCTTATTTAAAGATCTAGCTCCTTTCATCCCAACTTCCTGAAGTGAGTTAAAGTAGTTTTAAAACAGAATACAAAATTTGAAAAACAGGATTAAAAGATAGCCCAAATAAATATCAAGATATATTATAGTGCTGGCCTATGCTTGTTTACTCAGAAGTAAGTTCCATAGGACTTACTCCCACATATATTTGCATATCATTACAGTCTTAATGTAACACAAGCTACACACTACACCGTCTCTCAGGTTGGACAACATAATGACTTAATTATGATGCCCTAGGTATATATCTCAGTTTGCTTCCTGCAGAGCCTGAACTCAGCTAAGGTCCTTTTGAAAAGGTTTCTAAGGCAAACCTGGGAGCTTCCACTGATGATGTCATTGCTCCTGTTGTAGGAAAAGATCCGAACATCGCTCTCTCCAGCTCCCTCTACAGGCAGCAACTGTAAAACACAATTGAAGTTGTGATGTGTACATGGAATCAAAGGAATAAAAATAAAAGAATAAAAAAATGAAAATAAAAATAAAAATTATTATAAGAAATAAAAATAATGCCTCCTGAGTCCAAATCCCATGTGTGTTCCAGTGTGCACATACATAAGGGATCTTGACATAGTACTTTGTACCTTTATACATGTATTCATTTGTGTGGATGACTGTACAAGTGTTTACTTTAAATGTGGTGCCTGGGAACTGTATCTCTCAAACGTAGGGTAGAGCATACTGCTGTGTATGCATTGAACATAATGTGTGATGGTACAGGTCAACAATCTGTGTATACTGTACAGTACACAGTTTGTAAAAACACACAATGTAATGTGTGAATAGCCCTATATAGAGCCCACCTTTCCTTTTCTTCTAGCTATGGTGGGGGAAGGGGAGAAAGTAGCTCCACATGTGCATCTTCCGCCCATCAAGTCTACAAATCTGTGGGCAGGAGAGAGAGAGAGAGAGAGAGAGAGAGAGAGAGAGAGAGAGAGAGAGAGAGAGAGACAGACTCTGTGAAATCAGAGATATTCAAAGTGCAGTAGTAGCAACAACAGCATATATTTGAATATTTTGTAATTCTCCATCAAACCTCTGGACATATCGACACATACACTGCTCAGTGGCAAGGCAATATGCTTGTTTTAGGAACAACGGGCTTTTTCTTCATCCTGTTGCAGACTCTATTTTGATGGAATATGTCTTTATGATACCTGCTGCCTGCCCTGGAAATGGGTGAGAGAAAAGGGAAGACGGATACCTCAGGACAGAATTGATATGAAAAATGCCACTTTGAGTTCTGTATTACTGCCTCATACCAAATCCCAAGCTGGAAAGTAAAAAAGAGCATTTACCAGACATTGAGAAAAGCCGGGCTACCCATCCTTCATTAATATTTGATTTTTTTTTGCTTCTTCCTATCGATTAAGGGAAGAGTGCTGTCACCAAACTAAATCTCACAACCGCCATGGGAAGCTGTTTTCTATCAAAGTTGTATTCCTGCAAAAGGTTAACATCTTAGAGTTGGTCTGTCAGGCTGTTCACATATTGTGGTCCTACTGATGCTAACTGTTCAATAATTAATTTTAAGGCTCAGACCAAAGTTGTGCAATGCAACATTTTCAAATTTTTCAAAACAATGTAGTGTCATCAAGTGCCTGAAGAAAGACAAACTGTAGCAATTTAATTCATTCCTTTTGCAGTGGAAAATAAAGATTCATCATAGCACTTCGGAAATATCTGTGCCTAAGTTGCATGCTTATTTATTTATTTGGTTCTTTCCAGCCCCTTCATCTAGGTTCTAGCAACATAAGGCAGGCACCCCGATCTAGACTTCAATGTGCATTGGAAAGCAAGCACAATGTTCTCATGCATTTAACTGCCCCTTTCCTTCAACAGAGGGAGATGATCTTAGCAAATATGCACACATGGAAATGGTCTTTAATGAAATGAGCTATGAAGCTGTTGCTGGTTGGAGAGCACCCTTTAGAGGAAGGGAAGGTGCTCAGTGACAGAGCATATGCTGTGCATATAAAATGTCCCAGATTCACTCTGTGGCACTTCGAAGTAGAGTTAGGATAGATATCTTTCTGAAACCTAAAGAGCCACTGCAAGTCCTTGTAGAAGACACTTTCTTCCAGATATTCTAGACTAGTGGTTCTCAACATGAGCCTTATGTCTGCCCAGGGACCCACACCATACTTCTAGGGGGCCACACAGGAAAACCAGATCATTAGGAGGCCACAGTAAGTTTCTGGGGAGGGGGGTCACTCGAAATTACTTGCCAGGAGTATGATGAAATGAGGCTCAGAATGGGACCATGAGCTAAACATGGTTCAGAAACTCTGCTATAGGCAGCCACCAATGTCCTACTTCCCACCCGACTATGTGGCTTCACTTTCCAAACATGCACAGTCTCTCTCTCTCTCTCTCTCTCTCTCTCTCTCTCTCTCTCTCTCTCTCTCTCTCTCTGGGCTGGGCAAACCTGCCCCCACCAAGCATACGTGTCTGCGCATTTATTGGCAGACATGTGTGCATGTCTATGAGAACAGTGCTGGCAACAGAGAGAGTCTGACTGGACCACTCAACTTGTGAGACTTACCAGTTATACACATCCATATCTATGTAGGAAAAGCAGCTTTTCCACATTGCACAACTACATACCAGTGGAGTCATGGTCAGCTTTGAAGTGCAGGAGCTTGTTATAACTTCTCCCAAACCATGCACTTCAAGCCACATTTTACTTACATTTTCCATCACCAAAATCATCTTTAAATGTTTTCATTAGACTATTTCTTTCTCCTGAAGCATATTCATACTTTGAAGCTTGTTATAGTTCACTGAAATCTCAGATTCTTGGAGTGTGTTGCCATAGTTTGAAACAATCTGAAAAATTAAAAGTAAGATACATCCCGGATGATGGCATATCCTGGATGATGCTTGCTTATGCATTTTACTCCAAAGCAAGTTCCACTGTGTTCAGTGGGAGTTACTCCAAGCTAAATTTGCATAGAATTATGGTCTTAACATACCTACAAACTGTATCTCAAACAGTCCTTTCAAAAGGCAATGAACAGGACACTTATCCCTAGGCAACTTTCATAGTATACTTTTAGTATAAAATTCATATTCCTGTCTTATCCAAAGTCACGTTTTCTCAAGGTGTGCGTCACAGTGATTTAGGGCATCACAGCACACTCACAGGGGACATAAAAACATAAGAACATAAGAACAGCCCCACTGGATCAGGCCATAGGCCCATCTAGTCCAGCTTCCTGTATCTCACAGCGGCCCACCAAATGCCCCAGGGAGCACACCAGATAACAAGAGACCTCATCCTGGTGCCCTCCCTTGCATCTGGCATTCTGACATAACCCATGTCTAAAATCAGGAGGTTGCGCATACACATCATGGCTTGTACCCCATAATGGATTTTTCCTACAGAAACTTGTCCAATCCCCTTTTAAAGGCGTCTAGGCTAGACGCCAGCACCACATCCTGTGGCAAGGAGTTCCACAGACCGACCACACGCTGAGTAAAGAAATATTTTCTTTTGTCTGTCCTAACCCGCCCAACACTCAATTTTAGTGGATGTCCCCTGGTTCTGGTATTATGTGAGAGTGTAAAGAGCATCTCCCTATCCACTCTGTCCATCCCCTGCATAATTTTGTATGTCTCAATCATGTCCCCCCTCAAGCGTCTCTTTTCTAGGCTGAAGAGGCCCAAACGCCGTAGCCTTTCCTCATAAGGAAGGTGCCCCAGCCCCGTAATCATCTTAGTCGCTCTCTTTTGCACCTTTTCCATTTCCACTATGTCTTTTTTGAGATGCGGCGACCAGAACTGGACACAATACTCCAGGTGTGGCCTTACCATCGATTTGTACAACGGCATTATAATACTAGCCGTTTTGTTCTCAATACCCTTCCTAATGATCCCAAGCATAGAATTGGCCTTCTTCACTGCTGCCGCACATTGGGTCGACACTTTCATCGACCTGTCCACCACCACCCCAAGATCTCTCTCCTGATCTGTCACAGACAGCTCAGAACCCATCAGCCTATATGTGAAGTTTTGATTTTTTGCCCCAGTGTGCCTGACTTTACACTTCCTTACATTGAAGTGCATCTGCCATTTTGCTGCCCATTCTGCCAGTCTGGAGAGATCCTTCTGGAGCTCCTCACAATCACTTCTGGTCTTCACCACTTGGAAAAGTTTGGTGTCGTCTGCAAACTTAGCCACCTCACTGCTCACCCCTGTCTCCAGGTCATTTATGAAGAGGTTGAAAAGCACCGGTCCCAGGACAGATCCTTGGGGCACACCGCTTTTCACTTCTCTCCATTGTGAAAATTGCCCATTGACACCTACTCTCTGCTTCCTGGCCTCCAACCAGTTCTCAATCCACGAGAGGACCTGTCCTCTAATTCCCTGACTGTGGAGTTTTTTCAGTAGCCTTTGGTGAGGGACCGTGTCAAATGCCTTCTGAAAGTCCAGATATATAATGTCCACGGGTTCTCCCGCATCCACATGCCTGTTGACCTTTTCAAAGAATTCTATAAGGTTCGTGAGGCAAGACTTACCCTTACAGAAGCCATGCTGACTCTCCCTCAGCAAGGCTTGTTCGTCTATGTGTTTTGAGATCCTATCTTTGATGAGGCATTCCACCATCTTACCCGGTATGGATGTTAGGCTGACCGGTCCCTGGTGGCCCATCCTACCTCCCAGACGTTGCCATCTTGAATCTTACAAAATCTTGTGATATTTGGGTGTCACATCTTAGATCTCACTATATTTTGTGAGGTTCAAGATGGCAGCGCTTGTTAAAGCCGAAAAGAAGATGCTGTGGGGAGTGTTGTGACTCAGGTAAACTTGGGAACCAGTGCCCTAAGCCAAACCATTAGTTCATCCAATCCTGTATGGTCTACTCTGAATGTGATGCTCCAAAAGCCTCAGAAAGAGCAACCCAGCTACATGCTAAACTATCAAGTGAAGATGTAAGGGATTGAACTTGGGTTTTTCTGCATGACTTGCAAGTGCTCTAGAACCCCTTCCCTATGATTTGAAATCACAGCAAGTTGGCTATGTAGGTCAGTATAGTCCAGTCTTAAACATGGGGACAGAAGCTCAGATAGTGTCACGCCCAAATAATAGTGTGGGTGATTTGAACCCAGAAATCTCACATTCACACTTAACCATTAGAGCATACTGAATCACTTTAGAACAACATTTATTGCTTAATTTGATAGAAGAATCCATATATATCCAATCTATTATTTTTTTCCCTTTCATATTCCCAAATGCTTCCTGCAGCTCTTGCAACAAAACAAACATAATTAGGTAAAATTATTCATGTGCAACAAAACATTTGCACATTTGTTGCTAAGAGAGAAGTGATCAAAATAAGAAAAACATTGCATGAGAAGAAAAAGCAGAAATGAGGCATCTTTTGAATGAGCTCCTTACTTTGATACTGCGCTAGTAAGCCCAGGATTGGGTTGTTTGGCCCACCCAGGAATGTGAGATCCTCCCCTGGTGGCAATCTGGAGTGGGGCTGGGGCTTGGGCACATTTAACAAGTCTGCTCGGACTCCCTTCTTCTTTGCATATTCATCTGTATGCAGGTTACTGACACCTACCTTTTGAACAGTTCAAGTTTAGCTGGTCACCTTTCAGGGCCAAGTAGGAATTTTTCTGTTCACTGAATTGGCTGTTGCTAGACAGTTTTTTGTGGCCTGCCCCAACTGTTGATGTGTTGGGTTCTTTTTCTCTGCCTTGAAAAACCTCTTCATCATTTTAATTTTGCAGGCAGTGTGGGTTCGAAGACATGAGCATCATCCTTGATCATTGGTGTGCATCTTGAGGTCAGCAAAGGCAGAACTGAACCCACTTCCACTCCTCAGTGGCCCAGTGGCGCAAGGGATTGGACGGGTTGTCCCTGGCCTGGACTTAAAGGTTCAGTGTCATGGAGTGGTCCTACACAGTTTGACTGCCTTGGCCCCTTCAAGGGGTTGAGGGGATAAGCTGGCATGGAGTCTAGTGGTAATGCCAGGCCTGTGGGGACAGACAGTATTCTGGTGCCTCTCATATGATCTAGCCTCCACATTACAGTTGCTTTGCTACATTAAGAGTTGTAGGTCTCATGATTTCTGCTTCTCCCTATCTGTAAAAATTAGTTAATAAAGTGGTCCATTTTCCCATTCTTGCCTTGACAATTTTACTGCCTTGTCAGTGTGCCATGAGATGAAAAAGATTGAAAATTATTGAAGAAGAAGAAGAAGAAGAAGAAGAAGAAGAAGATGGGGAGGAGTGGTGGGAGAAGGGATGTAGGAAGATTAGATGGGGTTCCCAGAATAACCCTGGAGAAGGAAGTGGAGGTTTTGGATTGCCAGGAAGGAGGGATGAGGATGGAAATTGGAGGAAATTAGAGCAGCGGTTCTCACACGTATTTAGCACCAGGACCCATTTTTTAGAATGAGAATCTGTCAGGACCCACCGGAAGTGATGTCATGGCCGGAAGTGACATCATCAAGCAGGAAAATTTTTCACAATCCTAGGCTACAATCCTACCCACACTTACCCAGGAGTAAGTTTCATTTACTATCATTGTTAAAAGATTATACATGGTAGCTTGTTAAAAGTACAAGTCCGTAACATTTCCCCAAATGCAGTCACATACTATGGTAGCATCATATCTAATTTATGAAAAATAAAACATTGAAATGAATGGGGAACCACCTGAAATTGGCTCACGACCCACCTAGTGGGTGCTGACCCACAGTTTGAGAAACACTGGATTAGAGGAAAGGAGGGAGGAGGGATCCTACAGTTCAAGCCATGGTGAAGTGCTTTGGCCCATGATTGGATGAACCAGGGGCTACAGGCAATGGGTGAGTCTATCGAAAGGCTATAAAAACACCCCATTCAGTTATAACTGGAGGGGTTGGTCTCTCCTGCCACTCAACAGCCACTCTTAACTGATAGCCCAGGCCTCTGAAAGGAGATTATAACCTGAAAATTCTTATTTTGGAGAACTTGATGGACCGATTGAGAGAGCTCTTCATTCTACATCCTCGTGTGCCGGAAGCACTGTATGGCTGCTCCATGGCATCCTGTGCTGACAGAACACACATTCCGCCTTCAGTAGGATTGGGCTGTTAATGACCTAGATTTGATATATTTCCTTTTTTTCAGATCATTCTCTCCAGGTATGGCCTGTACTAGTGAGGGTGCCAGTTTGCTCGCTCTCTCTCTCTCTCTCTCTCTCTCTCTCTCTCTCTCTTCATCTGCCCATTCCCACTGCCACCCAGCAGAGTCAGGGAAAGAGAACCAGCTCAAGGAGTGTGTCTGGAAAAAGATTCATGAGCCTGGCAGAGGCATTGGGTATGAGCCACTCCCTGCTAAGTTGTGGGAGTGTTGCTTGTTTTCCTTGGGAAGGATTTCTGTGGAGCATGTGCCTTGCAGACTGATGTGCAAAGGGGAAGAGACAAAGTGGGGGCAAGGCCTACCCCAGGGGGTACCAGATATACTGAAAGTTAAATTTCGGAAACAAAAAAGTGATACTCATAAGAGGGAAAAGAGGATTTCAGATTCTGGAATCGTGCTGAATTTCAGGTCTGTGCAAAACTTTGTTTCAGGTTTAGTGTAGGCCAAATAATGAAGAAACTTATGACTGGCAAAAATATTATATTATACCTAACCTAACTCCCTTCTCTAATGTCTCTGAATATGCAATGAATCATTTTTAATTGGCATTTTTAAAATCAGTTTTGATAACATATGAAAATGTTAAATCTAAAGTGCAAATAAACGGCTGTAATTATAATCCTATGTATCACTATATATGTACCCATTTAGACTCCAGAAGAAAACCAGTGTTCCTATCCCCTGTGTGTGTGTGTATGTGTGTTTGTACATTGTACACTACAAGATTCTTTGTTGTTTCTACAAGCAAGAAAGTGACCCAGGCTATTATTAGCCATTACCCACAGTGAGCATATATAACAGAAGTGGAAGGATATTATTCATGCACCACTGGAATGAAAAGTACAGTAACGATGTCCAACCTATCCTCTTTATTCTCCGATACAATGTTCAGAGATGAAAATTATATTTCTCGTAAGGTTGACTGCAGGAGGTTTTGATTTTGATTTTGGACATCAGAGGTTTCCTTTCAACAAGATAGAATGTTAAATCAAGAAAGTGGGCAATATGCACAAAAATAGGTATGTTTTCAAACTTGCTTTCAGAGGTCATTTCCTTTGATTTTCCAGAGCACAGATAAAATTCTTTTTGTATATATGCATTGTAAAGTCTTTTGGACCATACAGGAACATGTGTAGGTTGGGAGTGGGCCTGCACCATGGTATCCCCTCCACCCACGTGCATTCATAGTACTTTCATTGTACACTCTAACAATATCCAAAAGGGCTTCTGTCTTCCATTAAAGAGGTAGTTGTAGGTGTGTGAACACCTGTCTCTTGCACAGAGGGAAAAAAATGTTCAAATGGGCAGGGGATACACCACGGCACCTCTAGATGCACCAGGGCACCTCCCTCTGCAGCACATAGCTAGATCAAGGCTAAAAAGAATGACAGAAATTCACTTTCTGCCGCCTGTCATAATCCATCTTTGAGCAATTAATCCAACATTAGTAAATGTGCAGGTGGCCAGACCAACATTAGCATAAAAGAAACTCATTTCTTCTGTTTATGTCATTTGTATGCATTTGTAATCAGGCAAGTGAAAGCGTGGATAATAGGCCTACCTGCTGAGATGCACTCTTTAATCTTTGTCACCGTTTCATCACCTACCTATAAAATAATAAAGATGCATCCCTTTGATGGAATCAAAATGACTGCAATTACAGCTGATTTCGGCTGCTTTGTTAAAAACTGTTTATGTTAGCTTTTGCAGAATAGGCCGGGAAACAAAGGAGCCTGCCTATTTCAAGACGACCAGAATGTGTATTTTCTATTTAAGAGGCTTCTCTATTTTTGCGGGAGGTGTCGAACCACGAAGCAAAAAACAAAAAACAAAAAACAGGCCGCTTCAAAAATAAAATAATTCTCTGTTTGTGAGGTTTCAAGAAATTCCTTTAAGAGATAAAGAAGCTTTCTTGTAAATAAGTGCCTTATAGAAGCTAGAGTTTTTTCTCTCTCTGGTTTTTCTCTCTCTCTCTTTTTTTCTTTTTTTGCTCTGGGCACTTTGTATTTTTGTCAACATTCCAAGATGCTGAAATACAAGTGCAAGATAAATTATCTGGAATGAGGTTGTGGGGGGTCGGGAAGGATGTTGGCTGTTATAGCGTTTCAGGGCATCAAGATATGTACATTGTTTAGAGAAGCACACGGAGGCATAGAGGGGGGGAAATGTCATTTGCATAAAAGACATATTAATACTCTCATTCCCATGCAGCATTGAAGGCACAATCATATAAAGCATGTACATTTATGAAAAACTATGCATCTCTCAAGAACCTGTCGTCGTCGTCCCCCCACTGATTTGTGAAAATGCATTTCCTATAGCAAAAGGGCAGACTTTTCTTCCCCCCTGCATCACACCACAGTTCTCAAGTACAGTGAAAGGGCATTCATGTTTCCTCACAGGAGTAGTAAATGGCAAGTATTCACTTACGTTGGAAAGAATAAAGAGCTGAATTAATGGGAGTGAGGTTTCAACTTACTCCTTGCTCCTCCTAGTATTTTTAAGCCAAGCATCTTCGGCTTGCACAGTGGTATTCTGGGATTCGTTTTTGGTTGCACTTGAATTTGATAGAATATTTAGAGAGCAAGGACTGACCTTTGCTGAATTAGCCCAAGAGTATAAAATTTCCCTTGTCTTCAGCATCTGTATTCAGAGGACTCATGGGAAAAAGGTATGCACAGAAATTGTGGGCAAGAAAGTGAAAAGGGCATAATGCCTAGCAGTTGGTGACAGCCCTCTCATTCCTTACTCTCCCCCTTCCCTCTCCCACTACTTGGCCAGGAGGTATTTTGGGGTTTGGAAGGTAACTGCTACCACCATCAAGGCCAGAAAATTAGACACAGAAGCCAACTTGGAAATCTTCCTTCTTTGAACTGAAAACAGATTCCTAAAATCCAAGGAATACCCCCTTACACAAAAGCTGAAATGAACAATACCAAGAACTAAGGAATCGGGGAAGTGTGGCCAACCTTCTCCCTTCTGTGATGAGACCAGGCAGGGTAATCAAGAAAAAATACAAACAACAGACACTGAATAAACAAATCAAACTAAAAGAAATGGGGCAGGGAAGCCAAGGATCAAACTGTAAGACTCATATCAAAACATACCAAGCAAGATGAGTGAATGGCAAAATGTTGGCACAGAGCTCGCACGTACTGCTGTCAGGGAGTACATGCGTCAGGGGGTCAGGGAGGCAAATGCCCTGAGGTGCCATGCCTGAGAGGGCAGTGATGCCTTCCTTGTCCCCGCCACCTTCCTTGCCCATTTGAAGGGGTGAGGAAGACGTGCACATTCTCTCCAGCTCTCACTTCTGGTTTTTGGCGAAAACTGGACGTGAGCTTTAAAGGTCTTCTGGAGGCCTCAGAAGGCATGCGCGGCCTCCTCTGGTCCTCAGTAGTCCCAGGAAGTGGGGGGTGGCATTCTGTGGTCCTGACCCCAGGTGGCACAGGGGCCAGCATCGTCAGTGTAATTGCGGTGGTTTGGAGGTGAG
Organism: Tiliqua scincoides; assembly: GCF_035046505.1. Classification (NCBI taxonomy): domain Eukaryota; kingdom Metazoa; phylum Chordata; class Lepidosauria; order Squamata; family Scincidae; genus Tiliqua; species Tiliqua scincoides. The sequence continues at coordinate 229,108,632 of NC_089822.1, read as the reverse complement.
AAAGAGAGAATCTCAGCAGATATAGCACATACCAAAATCCTACCCCCCTTTTTTCCAGCCTGACATACCCCTTGACTCTCCTAAAACTTACTCCGGCTAAATAACTGGCAATGGTCTGAGGAGAACCATCAGAGGCCAGGTGGTTTACAGAAGATTTTTAATTACTTCTCCTGGAATATCTGGTTCACCCCTCCCCCCCCAATTCATAGCACACAGTATGCTGATGGAGCACATTCTATGGGCTGGAGTGGGATAAGACTGGGCGATAAATCTCATAATTTTAGGTTATAAGGGACTTATTTGTTATTTTAAAAATGCATTTTCTTTACCAGTTAATCTATAACCCTCTAAATAGTATTTGAATGCTTGGATCTGAGAAATACTTCACATTTCTCTATTAAAAGATATGGCAATAAGTCTCACAAGCAATATTTAACTAGCCTTTCAACAATTATTCATTTTATGAAAACATTACCCTTTCGAAATATGTTAATCATCCTTTTTTCATACTGTGGTCAAAGACTTATTTTCCACTGAAGCACAATAATCTTCCTCACATGAAACAAAACATCTATAATTACCTTTAATTATATCTCTTCATTCTAGTATTCTAGTTTTCCTTGACTCTAGCCACCTTATTTCAAAATTGTATTACAATAATGCTCTTTCATCTTCAGAAAAAAAAGACTCTTGAATATGAGCATCTTTGCATAAGTTGTTTGCCTGATAAGGGTGTGAAAAACATAATTCTGACAAATACGTAGCAATTTATAGTGCCCGTGAAGCCTTTAAGAAGGACTGGGGAAGTGGCCTTTTTCTAAGGTAAACCATGGGGACGCTTTTCAGACACAAGCTGCTGTTCGACAACAAGAGATTTCTATGATCTTTGACAGATACTCAACAATGGGATAAGGTCAGTGAGAAGCCAGAGGAGCTACTTCCGTCCTGTGTTACCTGTGTGTACATTCTGTTGTGTTTTTACTCTTTCGTGTCAGGGATTCAAAGGAGAAAGGAAGACTCTGGAACATTGTCATCTTCCTACAGGACGTTTATCCTGTGAAGGAGGCTTTCATGAACTATAAATGATAAAAAGGAGAACTGATCTCGGCCATCTAAGATGTGCAACTTCAGATATGCTGATTTACGATGGGTTGTATTTTTTTAAAACGGTTGAAATTAATGGGGCTTCAGTTAGTCAAAGCTACTTGAGTCATTCAGCTTAACAGTGAATAACTTTCTTTGAATTATTATTCATTATTTACATAGTACCATGAATGCACTTTACAAAATAAGAGAAGAGGTTCCAGCTATGAGACGCTTACAAGCTAGAAATAGACACAAGGGAGTCAACAGAGGAAGAGGGGAAGTTATGTCATTATATGTAGTTATATATTCTGGGGGCTGGGGATAAGAATAGGCCCTCAGTTTGGCTGTACTTGTCGTAAGAGGTGACTAAACAGCCACTGGGTAGATGGGACTCATCAGCCTGGGAAGGCAGCTCATCTGAGAGAAGGAAAACTCTGATCCCAAACCTCCACTGCCTTGTGGCTACATCCAGTTATGGAAAAGGCTTCAGGAGTCAACCTCGAGGCAAAATCCGGAGCCGGAGTCCCTGAGGCAGTTCATGTCTGAACACAGTCATGTTCTGGTAACTCCTGCAACGCCGCTGGAACCAACCATATTGGCCTCTGCCTTTCCATTGGACCATTTCAGCGACGTGGAGAGGGGGGATTTGCTGCATGGGTAACAGCCTATCCTCCATACCTACTTTACCCAGGCTTCGCGCACTGGAGAAGACACTCTGTTCCAGAACCACCATTCAGAGCGTGACACCATAGTCTTCCGAGACTGAAGGATGCCCACAACATATGTAGTTATATTAAACAATATGTAGTTATTGTTTCATGTACATGTCTTTAGGCTTAATTGCAATAGGGTAAAGACACTGGGGGAAAATATGCATTTATTGTTCCATGTCTGTGTATTTAGTCTTAGTTGCAAAAAGATAAAGGGACTTGATTGGATATATAACAACCTTTATATTTAAACACATGGCCTTGTTAATAAGCAATCTCTACAACTCCTATGATGGTAATTCCTGCATACAGTTCCCTTAGTCCAAGTATCCCAAGTTGAAGGCCAAGTCACATCCTTGTCAGTAGTGGTGCCTGGTTTAATAAGGAAGCCTCAACACCCCATTACATTCCCAAATCCTGACTATATCATCAGGAGCATGACAGGACTTTGAGCCCTCCACAGTTTTGAAAGTGTCTACTTTAAAACAAATTAATTCTGGAATATCCCATGGATTTGATTTGATTCAATTGAATCTGTTCTAAATTGGGCATTGAAAAGGTTGGCCGATCACGAATCAAAATCCTCCTACTCTTACTTCCATTATTTAGAAGGGTGGGTGAAGAGTGAACATGTAAATTTAATTAGAGGCTTACTTTTGGTATAAAACAACATATTTATTGGGCAGCCCAATCCAAACCTGCACAGGTTAGGATGTGGCTGCCACGCAACTCAGAGTAAGGGAATATTTATCCACTTACCCCGTTGCGCATGAGGCACCCCTATAGGGCTACTTGGAAATCTCAGGCACAGATCTAAGCAGCCTGGTGTAATGCTGGGCTGGCCAGAAGAGGGTTAGGGTCTGGTTTAAGGTGCTCAGGCTGCTTGCCATAGGTGGGAGGAATAACATAACAGAAATCATTGTGTCACACATTACCACCAACTGCATCTCCAGGGGCAACAGCACTAGCAACAGGGCCTCCCAAGGTGACCAGCAGCAAAGGATGGACAGACTCATATCTGGGTCTATCCAAGTTTCTGGGTCCCAAGCCACTATGGGCTTTACAAGACAAATCAGCATTTTGAATTATGCTCAGAAATGTCCAGAAATCCAATGCAAGGCATTAATAAAAGAGATGTGACATGGCCATGACCCCTGATGTCACCCAGCAGCCTGGCAGCTCTAGTGTATACAAATTATAGTTTCTGAATGGTCTACAAGGGCAGCCGTGCATACAGTGTGCTACAGTAACCCAATCTAGATGTCACCAGTCTATATGTGTCCATTGCTAGGTCTGGTTAAGCCAGAACCGAGCACATCTGGTGCAGCAACTGAAGCTGGATAAAGGCACTCTTGGTTATAGCTCTCACTTGCCCATTCAGAAGCAGAGCTGGGTTCAAGTACACAGCCAAACTGTGAACGGTTTCCTTTGAGGGGATTGCAGTGCCAATGTCAGAACAGGCTGACATTTCTTGATTGGGTCAGCAGGAACTCCTGAATCATGTCATCTCTGTCTTGTCCAGATTTAATTTCAGCTTGTTTGTTCTCATCCAGTTCAACACTGTCACCAGGCAGAAGTTCAGAATCTCCCCGGCTTCTTCAGTTGAGGATGGAAAAGAGAAGTGGAGCCAGGTGTCATCTGCATACAGGTGACATTCCACTCATTGCAGCTCCCAGATTACCTTCCCCAATGGCTTCAAATAGATTTTAGAAAGCATAAGGGACAGAACAGAATAAGCCAAAGGGTAAAGGGGTGAGCAGGAGTCCTCTAGCACTACCTGTTGGAATGTATTCTGCTGAAAGAACTTGTGCACCAAAGAACTGGTCCTTCAACTGTCATCCCCACAAAGCATTCCAGAAGAATACAATAGTCAATGGTACTGAAAGCTACTAAGAGGTCTTGCAGAAGTAACAGGGATGTACTCCAGCTCCCACCATAGAATTCCACTTGAGCAACCAAAGTTGTTTCCATTCCAAACCCAGGCTGGAAACCAGATTGATGTGAATCCAGATAATTGAGCTAGACATGGGGCATAAACTCACACACAAGGTGCTCGAATCTCCTTCCTACCCCTTTCCCTGTTTTTTGGTTATAGAGATAGGCAGCCCAATCCTCTGCTGTGGCAGTGCTGTGAGGTACAGCAGCGCCGAAATGGCCACTGCCATATCTTGTGCCATATCAAAGCAGCCACCAGAGTCTCCTCAGGGTAAGGGAACATCAGTCTTCCTAAGGAGAAAGGTGGATGGGGCTGTCAAACATGCATCTCCTATTTAGTGGGTACAGAATTGAGGAGGCTTGTTTTGGGCAGCTTGGGAGAGGGGACAGGATTCTGCAGCAGTCTCTGCCCCAGTGGCGTAGCTAAGGGGGTGCAGGGGGTAGCAGTTGCACCGAACAGTTGCAAGCTATAAGAGGGCAACAAACTGAGCTTGACACTAGTGACCAAAATTGTGAAAATCTTGGTATGTATGAATAATACCACCATGTTATACATCACTGGCAGAATGCAAAGAAATACTGCATTGGAATATCTGTATTCTATCAAATGTTATGACCAATTAACCAGAAAATGAAAACACAACTGCCTTATGGAACAAAAAGTGGATTTCTTTAACTCAAAACTGTCCTATGAGACTGATTGTTCTAAGAGCCAATGATATATTATTATGTTATTGACATGTTGCAATGACATGTTATCATGATACAGCATGAAACCAATAACGTGTTAATGGGAGTCAATTTTCATTTCCATGTATCATAATACAGTAATTTATTTACTTAATTAATTTGATTTTGTCTGGGGGGGGGGACTACAAATCTTTGACCCCAGATAGCAGATCTTAGCTGTGCCACTGACTGGGAGGAGGCAGCAGAGCAAGTAGGTGGCAAGCTACTGGGGGGAGGAAGTGGGTTCCTCCAAATTTTCACTTTTAAAAAAGTCTGGGTGTGACATCACTTCCGGGGTAATATTTTGAGCTTGGCACCGGGCTACATGATTATTAGCTACACCACTGCTCTGCCTCCTCATGGGCCTGATCCACATGCTGGCCAACCATCCCTCCACCCAGTTCCACCTTCCAGCCATGAGGCCCAGCACCAGCTAGGCTGGCCTTTCCACCAGTGCTGCCATTGCCACTGGCAGTAAAGTGCTCCACGGCACTTTTACGACACCTACCACCAGCAGTGGGGCTGAAGCATAGCAGCTGTGCTGCATGGAATTGGGATGTAAGAATAGAACTACTGAGAAAATTTAATCAGGTGGAATATATCCAGCCAGCTGGAATTTAGCCGGGACTTCAGGATGAACAACATCTTTAGTTTTATGAAGTAAGACACTGATTATAAGATGTTGTCAAGATTTGTATTTTGTTGACATCTCTAACAGTTTCTTGCCACCTGCTGAGTTACTAGCTAAGCACTTTGTCAATTAGAAGGCGCTCTCTCACACTGCATTATAATCACTTCTTGAGGAGTTTTTGCTTCCTCCTCCTTGGAATTTGACCATGCATCACTTCTTGTTTGCACGTCAAGGTAACATTGATTTGCATTATATAAGGACATTATATCATTGTAAGTACATTAGCAGCCCAATCTTATCCTTCTCTTTCGCCTCTCCCTCACGGCTGTGCCAGCAATATTGCTGGCTCCAGTCCACATTGATCTGTGAAGGTGGATCAGGCCCAGGAAGGGGGTCAGGATTCCATGGGTGATGCTGCTTCCAAACCCCCTAGCTTTCCAGGCCCTTCTCCCCACCTCCCATCCCATCACCACCCCATTCCACCCTCTCCCCCCTTCTCTCCTGGCCTCTGTGCAGCCTTACCTGTGCAGCAGGCATCTGGTGTCTGTCATTATGTGGACCCGGCTGTTTGCCACTTCTGGCAGTGACCAGGCCACACTCTCTGGTGGTGTTGCACTTGCAACAGCCACAAAGTGTGTTATGCAGACAGAACACATGTTTCACCATCATAACGCACCCTTAGGATTGGGCTGTCAATTGCTCTCAGTAGTAGTAACTTTATTGTCATTGTGCTACAGCACAACAAAATTTATGCACCTTTGAGATACAAGCATAAATATGTACTACAATTCCAACAATCACACTCTACACACTCACCCACACATTCTTTACAACATGCATCATAATATAAAAACAGTATAACAGACCATAATGCCCAGGAGCATGGTAACAACTATATAGCCTTATTCAATGTAATTATGGCTATGGGATAAAAACTGTTCAGGAATCGTGTGGTGCTGCTCTGATAGCTCTATATCGTCTACCCGCAGGCAACAGTTCAAAGAACTTATGAGCCGGATGGAAGGGGTCTCTCAGAATACTATGTGACTTCTGCAGACAGCGAGATGTAAAGATGTCCTCCAGAGCTGGTAGATGAAGGTTGATGATGTGCTGCGTGATCTTAATAATTCTCTGCAGAGCTTCTTTGTCCCCTGCAGAGCAATTTCCGTACCACACCAAGATATCATAGGTTGAGGACACTCAGCATGTATAAGTTCGGAAAGCTCACAATTACCTGTTGATTTATTTGGGAGAATGATATTGAATATTTGCTGTTCATTTTTGCTTTTTCACAGATGCTATTATTTGTTATATTACTTGTTAAACTGATTGCTTTTATATATTGAATGTTGTAGTTGTTTCATGGTCTTTTTATGGTTCTATGGTTGTTCTATGAAAGTTTTCTAAGCCACCTTGGGTGTTTGCTTTGGCAAGGGAAAGGAGGGTATAATTAACAAAAAAATTAATAAATAAAAGAAATAAATTACAGAATAAGGGTACCCCATTCTTGATGGGGGAGGTATAATTCTTTTAAATAAATAAGATTTATTGGTTTGCAAATTTTATGGATGCTGAAAGCAACTTACAGCCCAATCTTAAGGGCGCATTATGCTGGTGGAACACGGGTGCTGCCAGCATAGCACAAACCAACATGTAGACACCACTACCTTATTTTTGGGTGTCCCTGTTTCACCTCCTAATAGCAACTTGTCGATCCAAGTATTATATTAGAGGGAATAGTACATAGTATTATTCCAAATGTTATTATACTTACCCCAAAGCCTTTTGAAACAACCAGCAATACGTCTGGGTGATAAAGAGCATGGGGGGAAAATTAGATTTATTTCCTATGTTCACTGGGTCAAGGACCTTGCCTTCTGACTTGCCTGCAAACTGCCAAGCACCCTGCCAACTCTGTATAAATTATAAATAACAGCAACAGGGCCCCTGATTGATTTGCCAGCTGCAGCTACATTGCTCTGACAGGAGGTATCTCTCCGTCTTGTTAGCACTTTTGCCATTAAGCAGGCTGGACAACACGTATCCCAAAGCTCTCTCAGTTCTCAGCTTAATGAGCAGAAGTCGCTTGCTCTGAAACACAACAGCCATGAAAGAAATGATGGCTTTACTATACCCTTCAATAATGAAGAGGGATGGCGCGTGCAAGAGCGAACATAAGGAAAGGATATATCTGCCATCCGGAATTCTATTAGTCGGTTCTGGATGCCCATAAATGGCAAGTGCGAGTGATAGGAAGGCTGTTTATTCTTTGCCAGGAGTTTTGTTCACTCGTAAAAGAGCAATAACAGTTGGCTGTGCTCACAGTCTGCAATTTAGAGGAAGGGTGTAGTAGGGCTGAAACAGATAATATACAGGTGACTGAAAGGAGCACCAGTAAGGGGCTAGTGAGGCTGCATACTTGTATTGCACTGTGTGGCTTTTCCCACATAAAATATTTAATTCTTGCTTCACTTTGCAAAAGTCTCAGAGAGGTTGTAGGAGACATTTGTGAATATCTCCTAGTTCTGGTGTTGTGTGAGAGGGAAAAGAACATCTCTCTATCCACTCTGTCCATCCCCTGCATAATTTTGTATGTCTCAATCATGTCCCAGATGCAAGGGACATGTCCAGATACAAGGGAGGGCACCAGGATGCAGATCTCTTGTTATCTGGTGTGTTCCTTGGGGCATTTGGTGGGCCGCTGTGAGATACAGGAAGCTGGACTAGATGGGCCTATGGCCTGATCCAGTGGGGCTGTACTTATGTTCTTATGTCCCTCCCCTCAAGCATCTCTTTTCTATACTGAAGAGCCTCAAACACTGTAGCCTTTCCTCATAAGGGAGATGCCCCAGCCCAGTCATCATTTTGGTCGCTCTTCTCTGCACCTTTTCTAGTTCCATTATGTCCTTTTTGAGATGCGGCCACCAGAACTGAACACAATACTCCACATGTAGCCATACCATCAATTTGTACAACAGCATTATAATATCGGCTGTTTTATTCTCAATCTCCTTTTTAATGATCCTCAGCATGGAATTGGCCTTCTTCACTGCCACCATACATTGGGTCGACACTTTCATTAAGCACCCCAAGATGTCTCTTCTGAGACATCACAGACAGCTCAGAACCTATTAGCATTTATGTTAAGTTTTTATTTTTTGCCCCAATGTGCATTACTTTACACTTACTTACACTGAAACGCATCTTCCCTTTTGCTACCCATTCTCCCAGTTTGGAGAGATCCTTCTGGACCTCTTCACAATTGCTTTTGCTGAATGTTCACCTCCCAGAAAAGTTTAGTGTCATCCACAAACATGGCCACCTCACCACTTATCCCTGTCTCCAGGTCATTTATGTACCAGTTAAAAAGCATCATTCCCAGGACAGATCCCTGGAACACATCGCTTTCCACCTCTGTCCATCTTGAAGAGATGCTGGAAGCAGTAGTCTCACATGCCAATCCCAGATTGCTTTCTCATCTCTTCTTCACACTTCATCTTCATCTTCTTCACCTTCTTCTTCACCTCTTGTGGAGGTGATTATCCCTGCTGTTAGTTCCATGCTTCATGGTCCTCCTATGCATCTTACATTTTAGAAAGGCAGAGAGTGAGACCAGACAGGAACAAGGAATTGTGGAGGAATAGGGTGGTGGCCTAGAGTGCCTCCACTGTAGCCTGCCACTCAGTTTTTCCACACTTCCTTGTTCAGATCCCAGGTCTCACCTTTTCAAAAGACAGGAAGTGCTAGGGTGAGGAGCAGGTGAGAAGCTGTAGCAGTGGCACAGCAGCAAAAGGAGATGGCAGCAGAGGCCTGGTAGGGCAGCATGAGAAAGCAGCTGCACCAGGCCTCATTATCAGGTTGGCCCTGGGCATCCCAGTGACAGCAGCAGATCCAGAAAAGTTGCTCATCACGCCAGTCTACATAGACTAAGAGACAGGGCCTAAACACATCTCTCACTGGTCTTACTAAAATAAATCAACAGACCAACTAAGAAACCACAGCTCAGATGTCCCCAATGCACTCTTCCCAACCCAAGAAGTTTTATGAACAAGGTAAATTTTTTTAAATAGCCAAAGTTCATACAACAAAAAGCTTTGCTCAAATAAATTGAGTTTTAACAGGGAAAAATTCTACCCATAACTTAAAACATTTAATAATTCTTCTAGACCTTTCCAAAGGACAGATAGTTAACCCCACATAGCAGAGAAGGACACCCAATTGACTCACAGAGCCCATTCTTATAGCAAACTCTTATAGCTAAAGGAATGTAACCCAGCTGTGCCTTATTCCCCTAACAAACCAAGTCCCCTTAAAGGGAAAAGGGCTATTTTTTCTTCCTAACCCTCTGATTATCACTTCTCATGACAAATAGCTCCACATGAACATGACCAAGGCAAAGCATTGAGATGTGCTGTGTAAACCTAATGTGATTATTTACAACCCTGAAAGGTTTCAACGGGGAGATTAAGAGCCCAATCCTATGGTCCGCACCGTGCTTCCGCAGCGCGGACCACAGTTGCAAACATGCTGTAAGGCATGTTTGCGGGGCTTACCGCCGGGCTCCCACCGGAGGTGGCTCAGCCCTGGCCAGCGCTGAGCCACCGCTCAGCAGGTGCCCAAGTTCCGCAGCTCGGCGGTCTCCATGACCGCCTGGCTGTGGAACGGGGAATGGGGGTGTTCCCGGGGGCATGGGGGAGGAGTTCCAGGGAGGGGAGAGGTGTGGTCGGGGGCGTTTCCGGGAGTGGGGAAGGGGCAGGTCTGCGGAGCTGAGCTCCGCAGGATCCAGGGCGCTTGGATAGGGCTGCTCAACCTACATGAGCGTCTTCACTTTAGCGGCGACCAAACAGTTGCCGCTAAAGTGAGTAGTCCCATTGCGGGACTGCTTCCCTTACTGACCAAACTTCCCTTACTGACTGCTTCCCTTACGTTTGTTCCCTTCCCCCGAGGAGCCTCCCGGGGTAGCGCGGGAGGCTTGGGATCTGGCGAGAGCCTTTTGTGGAGCCGCCAGGTCCTTCGGTTCCGGGCAGGTCAGGATTGGGCTGCCCATTGCCATTAACCGATAAGTTCAGTGACTTTCAAATTCAGCTTTGAAAGTCCCCAGTGCTATCCTGTGAAATACAGAACTATTCATTTGTAAATGCTTATTTTCATATATTGAAGAGCCAAGATAGCAAACATGAAAAAGAAAAAGAAAATGTGGGTTTGCTGTTGAAGTGGAACATTCAGTTAGGAAAAAACTTCAAAGCTATGCTGGAGTAAGTAGAGTTTCACTTAATTAGGACTGAAATCCTATTGATGCTTACGTGGAAGTCAGTTCCCTTAAACACAATGAGGCCTACTTCTGAGTAGGCATGTGTAGGATTGCACTGTAAGTGAATTTGTAGTGGCAGAGGGCCTGGCAGAGTACATTTTCGGCTAGTAATAGTATAGGCTTAGAGTTTTCAGAGTAAAAAATGTTTAGCTCAAAGTAATAATTCCATGTGGATCTGATCTTTTTAAAAGTACAAATGAAAGATACCAGAAATCCATAATCTGATTCTTGTGTGGTGATTTTTAAAGAAAAAGCAAGACTGCACTTGTGGAGAAAATCAGAAGAAGCTATTTTCTTATCTGATTGTATTTTTTATCCCAGGGGCAAACAATGTCTGAAATGATGTCCTGATCAGTTGCTCTGTCACTGTGGACAGTGTCTGGTGTTTCAGATGGAATAGGAAAGTGTATAGAAGTCCTGCTTCCAGCCCAGTGCTAATTTGCTCCATAGCTACACCTGCTTTCTGCAGATACAGTCAGTGGCAGGCCGCTCAGCCCTGCTCCTGGGGCAAAGATCCGCTAAGCTGCCCCCTCCATGAAAGATGACACCTCCCTATGCACAAAGCCATCCCCCCACCTCTGAAGCATGACGGAGCCTTGCGCAACCTCAGAGCCGACCGGGGAAGCCTTGTGAAGCTTCCCATGTGGTCCTAGAGGCACACTGGCTCAGTGCACAGGGCATTTGTCCTGTTTGACCAGCACTGGGTCTACTGATGGATACAGTATTTGCCTGCAGAGGCAAATTCTGTACAATATAATTGTCTAGGATAACATCAGCCTTCAAAACAAGCCCGTTACAGAGACAACTTTCTACATTAAAGATTCACTAGAACCACATGATATTCAAATATTCTAAAAATTGGCAGGCTGCCCTGGCCTCCCTGGAGAGACAGTCCAGAGCTTGAAGACCACAGCCAAAGAGATTCTTGTCCCACCAACTTTGCCTTAGATGGTGGTGAAACCTGAAGGTTATTGGGCAGGTCCTTGGGATGGCAGGCCTGGTCAAAGTTTTATCACTTCCCAAATCAGCCCACTATCAATACCCTCCATGTTTCTTTTTCCCGCCAGATGTGCTAACCTGCAGACACCCTTCCGCATTCCTGCCACCACCTCCTTTGCTGCAGCATTTCTTGAAAACTGGACAGCACAAAGAGATTATGAGAAAGTCATTCTTTGATGGACCATGACTGGACTATCCACTGTGACAGGCCTGACACACATGTGTTCCCGAAACATTCTGCAGTGGTAATGAAGGAGAAGATGCAAACCAGTGAGTGGGAAGAAGGGTTGCTATTGTAAATGCCCACACCCTGACATGGTTTTTCCACAGTTGTGTGTACTTCTGGTTTTGGAATCCATCCAGGAAAAGGGGCATATGCAGGGAAGAAAAAAAATGGATTGGGGGGGAGGGGGTTAAGCTCAACCTTCTTAACCACCATAGAAGCCTCCTCAGAGAGTTTTCCCCAATTCTGTCTGCACTCAGATCAGCATTATGAGGGAAATATGATGACACCAAACATTTAGTTCTTGTTGTTGAAATGGACGTGTTTAGAATAGAAGTAAGTGCTTTCAAAAGAGAATGCAACTTTAAAAATTACTATAGAATTATGCATTATACAAGGTCAATGAACCACATATAAATCCAATATTGTACCCTCAATGAGAACAAAGCCTATGGTTTTATCCTGTTCTTAAATTATCATTCCAGTGGGAAATAAAAAAAATACCAGCTTCTAACAAAATTATCCTTCTGGAGGTTTTCTTTTGATATTCTCTAATAAAACTGTTTAATTAAAGAAGCAATTGTTAATGTGTTCTTGTACCAGTCACTTTTCCCCAGTAAGCATCTCCACTGAGAGGCAATATTGATTTTAGCTGTGTACAGAAAGTAGATAACAAGTTCAAAGTCCTTTTCTAAAACGGTGTTTTCCAGAGATCCACAAAGTACTATTTGGAAATTCAATGGTATGTCATAGCCTGACATTTCTTAGATCTTTTCCAGCATTTGATTCATAGGCAAAAACATAAATACTTGTATATGACCAGAAAATGTGAAAAATCTCCAACACAGCTCATGTTACAAATTATAAAAATGTTTTTAGGTGTTAAATACCAGTGATACTGAATTGCATAATCATTTTTCCTTTGCACTAGCACTAATCAAGTGCTTTTCAATGATCTTTCATATCCATAACCATGACTATTCTTCCACTAAAATGGAAAAATGTCCCTTTTGTTAGCTGATGAGATTAATGGGATTCACAATATTCTTTGGTATTGTTTGTTTCAAAAGAAGTAACTATAATGAATGTTTTCAAGCGAGCATTTTAATGTGAAGCTGGAACTTGGGAGGAGGTCCAAAATGTCCCACCCACTTCTCGAAAATGCCACTTTTTCATCATTTTTTCACTTCTATTTCCTCCCCCCCCCCTCAGTATCTACCCTATCCTATGGGGCATTTCCTATAGCAGATCTCATGATCTGCTGTTATGAAGGCTGCACCGGCGCTACAAATGGCACACCACTGCCTAGCACATTGGAGCCATTGGTGCAAATGGCTGGCAGCTCAGCACATCAGCCGAACTTGGCAAAAGCCAGAGCAAGTAAGTGGCGGTGGCGGCAGGTTATGGGCAGTTCAGGGAAAGTTTGGGGTGGGGAGGAAGTAGAGCATCTTGGTAGCCATCATTCATGCTGGATCCTCTCTCCCTTTCTCATCCATGGTTGGCAACCTTCAGTCCCGAAAGACTATGGTATAAGCCTACAGCACCCGGTATTCCCAGGCAGTCTCCCATCCAAGTACTAACCAGGCCTGGCCCTACTTAGCTTCCGAGATCAGATGAGACCAGGCATGTCTCATCCATGTCATGGGAAAAGCAAAAACTGGTTAACAGCAAAAGTATAGGCCTCTGCCTGAAGCCATGTTGCAAGCTTGGAATTATGCTAGCCAGACGTAGCTGTGAGAAAGTTGCTCATTAGAGCATTCCACAGGAGTTAGCTTCTCAGGAGGATGTGGGAGCAGTGGCCCCTCATCTCTGTTCCCAGAGTGGTTTGACTGGCCAAGAACATATTGATTGGGAATTTGTTCCAGCCGCAGGTTTCAGGATGATCACCATAAGCAAGTAGCTTGAGTGCACGTCTGCCTCTACAAAGTTCGGCTGGTTCTGATTGGCTGCTGAGCTCAACCTAGTATAAGAATCACCTATTAGGAACATCTCTTGTCTTAGTTCTTCTCTAGTCTGTGGGGCCTGAGCTTTGACCACTCTGTTCCTAGACGGGTGGACCCTGACCACAGCAGTGCTGACTGATGGATTGAAATTTACTGATGTGAGACTTTGGTGAGTAATAGCCTGTGTTAGGAGTTAATTTTTATTATTTTAATTATTGGTGTGTATTGTATGCTCTCTCTAAATTGCTAAACTTATGTCTGCCTGTCTTACACTATTTCTGTCCTCTAATAAATGTTATCTATTTACAGCTGTGTGGATTATTGGAACCATAATGCCCCAGCCTGAGTGCCCTGGGCTCTGCCTCCTTAAGGGGTGGGGGCAGGAGGAGGCAGTAAAGCAATCCCCAGGATCGCATCGCTCAGGGGGCTGCAGGGAGTGCCATTAACTTACCAGTCCCTGCAGCAGTGTCCTGGGGGTGTGGGGAGCCCTGCGTGAGCATCTGCAGGGCTCCCCAGCCTTCTAAAAGTGAAAGTGGAGCAATCGCGCTCCACTTCTGGTTTTGCAGAGGAGGATGCGATCGCTCTGCTTTCACTTTCTGGAGGCCTTCCCCCCAACCCCGCTGCCTTCCCCACTCCTCTGCAAAGGCCGCAATCCTAACCAACTTTCCAGTACTGACATAAGGGGGATGCAACTCCAAGAGAAGGGAACACATTGCGTTACCTTGAGGAGACCTCCATGACTGCCCCCCAACTGCAGGATGCAGCACATGCCCCACTTGCACAGCTATGCCAGTGCTGGAAAGTTGGTTAGGATTGTGCCCTTAGTGGCTCTTAAACCCTCCCAGAGTGTTTGAGAACCACTGGGCTAAGGCAATAATTCATCTCAATAAATAAACTCTTATGTCCCTGGTTGTAGCTCCCACCCACCCATTAAAAATAATGGAAAAGATGAAGATGTTGGTCTTCTCAGGTGTATTTTACTGATTATCAGAAGACTATTGCAGTAAATTTGTAAAGACAGCTGCCAAATTCAACAGTTAGATTGAGATGATACTGTACTTCTTGTTTTCCCAGTTCTTAAGAACGTAAGCCCTGCTGGCTCAGGCTGAAGCCCCATTTAGTCCAACTTCCTGCATCTCACAGTGGCCCACCAGATGCCTGAGGCTTAGGGAGCACTGAAGACAACAAGATACCTGTTATCCTGTTGACATTTCTTGGCATCTGGCACTCTGCCTCTGAAACCCAGAGGCTGCACATAGTCAGCATACACTCAGCATACTGAGAGAGTGAATGCTGAACCAAAGGACTGCAATCGGGTGCTCAGGCTTTTAGCAGCACCCATAGACACACAGTCCCAAGCAGATGTTTGAAGCTGATGTGTCAACAATGTCCCAGGTCATCTGTATGAAAAATGTGAGCGCATATGTGTGTTTGTGGGTGAGTATATATGTGTATATGTGGTAGAAGGAGGGAAAGAGATGGACAAGGGAAGAAATGGTAGCAAAGGAAATTTTTCATATAGGCAGGACTGTTTTTTCCCTAAGATTTCCCCTGAGTCAGAAAGTCAGAGTGCAGCCACTAAAAGCTTTGGGGAAAAGCTGGCTTAATGAGTGTTCACATTAATGTAAATGTAATTGATAGATTCATTTACTAAACATTAATGATTAATTTAAATGCCTGTAATTGGGTCATATGTTTCACAAGGACTTAGACTAATGATCATATTGTTTTGGTTTTCTGGTTCATCTCTGCCTTCCTCTACTTTCTCTCTCTCTCTCTGACCTTTCATTATTTCCTTTTTTAAGCAATCTACTTCCATTCTGTAGCCTTCTTTCTTTGTTTCCTTTCCTAATTGTACTGTTTGTTCAGTAACTTAACATATTGTTAAAGGAGGTTTCCTGGTAAACATGTGCTAACATGCGTACATGGGGGAGAACTCTCTTGTGTGCTGGGACCCTGTATAGTGGCCAATGCAGAGGTGTTACACTCCACCCCGGCACTCAGGGCAGTGACATCATGAGATCACATGATGTTGTGACATCACTTTCTGGTTCTCCTTTGAGGAGGGAGTGCTCGCTACAGTGGCTTCATGCTCCCGTTTCTTTTCCTGTGGAGGCTCCCTTTGGAAGGAGAAGGAATGGGAGCATGAAGCTGCCAGCACCTTCTCTGTAACGAGGATGGTGTCTGAGGAGCAGTCATGTACCCCTCTTGCGGTAGCACCTGGGGCATGTGCCCCTCAGGCTCTACCTTAGTTATGCCCTGGGCCAATGGCACAACTCAGCAGAATGGAGATGGGGATGAGGGTGAAAAGTACAACAAACAAACTTTGATTGAGGGGATAATGTAACAGTGCTTATTATCATGATAATTATTTAGCAGTAACAAGGATGGGGAATCTAAATAAAACAATTGTACAGATGAGTAAAAACAGCTTCATACACACACACATGCACATGCACAGCATTCACACAAAGCAAGAAAATTGTAGATACACTAGGCGCATTCTCAGTTTAACTCTTTGTTGGCAACCTTCAGTCTCAAAAAACTATGGTATCGCGCTCTGAAAGGTGGTTCTGGAACAGCGTCTAATGTGGCTGAAAAGGCCAATCCAGGAGTGACAATCCCTTCCACACTGGGAGCAAGTGCAGTCTGTTCCTGGTCTGTTTCCCTGGCTATGGGCCTTCCTTCTTTGCCGCTTAGCTTCAGACTGTTGGCCAAGTGTCTCTTCAAACTGGGAAAGGCCATGCTGCACAGCCTGCCTCCAAGCGGGCCGCTCAGAGGCCAGGGTTTCCCACCTGTTTAGGTCCACTCCTAAGGCCTTCAGATCCCTCTTGCAGATGTCCTTGTATCGCAGCTGTGGTCTACCTGTAGGGCGCTTTCCTTGCACGAGTTCTCCATAGAGGAGATCCTTTGGGATCCGGCCATCATCCATTCTCACAACATGACCGAGCCAACGCAGGCGTCTCTGTTTCAGCAGTGCATACATGCTAGGGATTCCAGCACGTTCCAGGACTGTGTTGTTTGGAACTTTGTCCTGCCAGGTGATGCCGAGAATGCGTTGGAGGCAGCGCATGTGGAAAGCATTCAGTTTCCTCTCCTGTTGTGAGCAAAGAGTCCATGACTCGCTGCAGTACAGAAGTGTACTCAGGACGCAAGCTCTGTAGACCTGGATCTTGGTATGTTCAGCTTCTTGTTGGACCAGACTCTCTTTGTGAGTCTGGAAAATGTGGTAGCTGCTTTACCAATGCGTTTGTTTAGCTCAGTTTAACTGTGCACAAGAAAAACAAGGAATGATGGGGGGGGGGGTTGTGGAGTGAAGACAAGTCAACACCACAATTTCCAGCCTGTTTCTGCTAGGTGGGGTGTGATGTGTTGCGGGAGTTGCAGTCAGGAAGACCAAGATCAGGCTATTTCTCCTATTCTTCCAGCACAAACCTATGCATGGCTACTCAGAAGAAAATTCCATTCTGTTCAATAGGACTTACTACCAGGAAAGTGTTTATAGGATTGCAACTTTAAAATGGGGTTAGGAAGGAGAGCTCTGCTCTGTTGGATCCAGAACTCCGTGTCAGGCCTTCTGGCCTGATACGGAGTCTCTCAAGTCTGTGCTGGCAAAATAGCTGGCGCAGACTTGAGAAGTCCCATTGTGGGGCTGAGGAGACCTCCAGCTGCTTCCTGGCACCTGCTGGATGCAACAGTACATTTTGGTGCCACTGCTCCAGCGGATGCCAGGAAGCTTAGGATGGGGCCCTCAGTCTTCTTAACCCAAACACTATTAAAAAATCCCTGTGTGATTTAAATTTTAAGAAAACATGAAATTCTATTTAGTGCGGTAAAAACCCTCACATTGTCCCTTTCCCTTCAGCTTGCTGTTTATCCCAGAAAGCCAGAGTGGAGCAAATTCTATGGCAGTGATAATTCATTTGACTGTATGGTCTCTTAATGAACATACGCAGATTGAGGACAATATATGTTGCTCAGGTGAATTTCAATCAGTGCATTTACTTCGAATTCTACAGTTAGCAGGCAACTTTGTGCATGGCCACCTTTCTCCCACCTTTCTAAGCTTGTCACACCTAGAAGAACCTATCGATTCTGCTGATGCTTCAGATTATTTTAAATACCCCACAGGACAGATGGGTTGACAGCTTCCCTCAAATGACTTATTGATATTGTCAATCATGCCAAATGCCAACCTCTCTGCTTTCTCATTTTTGTCATATAGACAAATGCTGGCAAAGTGCTGTAGTGTCCTTGGAATTTAAAAATGCATCTTTCTGCCTTAGTAGTAGAACTCAACGATTCTCCATCTCTCAAGGCTACACCTGAAAAACGTCTACTTCAGTTCTGCTAACCATCTTTTGGTTCCATGTGCCATTTGATTTTGCTGCCTTGCAAATGATTGTCAACAACGGTAAATGATACTACATGAAGATGACTGTTCTTTATATTCAGGAGGTTCTTGGAGATGAAGTAAAAAAAATTAGGAGCTTTCTGAGTCCTTGCACACTGATCATCTGTAGAATGATCTGTGATCATCTGTAGAATAACTTCTGTATTTTTTCCTTTGTTATGGAAATGTCTGTCTTTTTCTCCAGAGAGTTAACAATCTGTCTCAGATTACACAGTTGTTTGCTTCCAGTAAACAGATGGAAATGGCATCATTCCTTTTTTATCATCAATTTTATAGTATTTCTGCTTTTGGATCACCTTGTCAAGACTGGTATTTATCTGGAAATGGTCCTGTTAACTTTGATGACTGATGGAATGAAAACAATCCATCATTCTGAGGCCATAGCGTTGGATTCCCACATTGTGATCTGTTTTCATAGATCCAGTGCACATTGCGTTGAGAGAAAGCCTTACTCAACACACTGAGATTTACTGTGGAATAAATGTTTGCCCTGCAGGATGGACCTTGTACAGCTCTGCACTGTAGTGCATTCTGCACCTCCCATTGGGAAGTCCATTAGTTTTAGAGACATTCAAAGTTTTAGCCCTGTATTCTACAGCAGTGATTACCAAAGTCCTCCTCAGGAGGAGGGAACAACTTTGCAGGGAAGGGGGGATGGCAGCAATGTGATCCCCAGGATTGTGCTGCTGTCAGGGATATTTTTTTTTTTTGACGTACCTTTCTCAGTGCCAGCCTCTGGGGAGGCAAGGAGCCTCCTGGACCCTCCACAGGTCTCCCCAAGCCTCTGTAAGTGTAAAAAACATGATCGGAAACCACTTCTGGTTTTCAATTTTATTTACAGTATTTCGCACCTATCTATTGCAGGAGTTCAATATATGTTTTCATTTGCCTGAAATCTCCTGGGCATTCATTCTTTTTTTCTTTTTCTGAATAACTTATTTTATTTATTTTGAGAAATTTTTGTCCTGACTTTCCCATGCCAAAGCAAATGTCCCAGGCAGCTTACAAAGCTCTATGGTAGAGTACAAATGAGTTTTTACAATAATTGTTCTTTGAGCAGCTCATAGAACTCTTCTCTTCCAGATGGAATCCTTCACGGCATAGTCATCTGGCATCTGGTATACTTGCCCCTAGCCTGTCCCTCACCAGTTCTCATAGCATATAGCACTGCTGATGGAGCATATAATGCATGCTAAGGCAGGCAAGTGACCAGACAGCCCAGGAGAAGTAAGTAAAAATATTTTTCTTTTATTTACCTTCTGATAGGCCACCTGATCGCCAATGGATCTCCTCAGACCCATACCAGATGTTTAGCTGGCATAAGCCTGAAGAACCGTAGGGGGCAAGTTCATGTCATAAGAAGAGCCACACTGTATCAGGCCAAAGGCCCATCTAGTCCAACTTCCTGTATCACACAGTGGTCCACCAAATGCTTCAGGGAGCACACAAGACAGCAAGACACAACCTGCGTCCTGGTGCCCTCCCCTGCATCTGGTATTCTGGGGTAAATGCCACTCCTTCGCATCTGGCACTCTGAGGTAGCCTGCCTCTAAAACCAGGAGCTTGCACAAACCCATCACGACTTGTAATCCATGATGGATTTTTCCTCCAGAAATGTGTCCAATCCTGTCTTAAAGGGGCAAGATGCCATCACTACTTCCTGAGGCAAGGAGTTTCACAGACTCATTACACACTGGGTAAAGAAATATTTTCTTTTGTCTGTCATAACTGTCTGGAAAGGGGGATAGGATCTCAGTATGCCCTGCTGCTGAGATTCACCCCCTCCTGCCACCTCCTACCCCTGGTTCAGCCTGATCCCTGCCCCAATCCTTCGCCAGACCTCCTCTTCTGCCACCTTACCAGCTCTGGCAGGTCATTTGGGAGCCATTGGTGCTTCCATTCACAGAGCCTCTTGCTGTTTGCACTGATGGCTGGGTAGTGCACAACAGCGCTGTGGCTTTTGCAATGCCATAAGAGGACTTGCAGAAGCAAATTGTGAGATCTCCTGTAGCGATCCCTCTTGCATTGGGACATTACTGTGATAGCTAACATTAAACAAGCAGGGTTGGATATTCTACCTCCATTAATAATGTGAACTTCAGCTGTCTGTTCCCAAAAGCGAAGATGTCAGCAAATTTCCTGCAGCACAAATTCAAAGAATTTTAGAGGTTGGAAATGCCCACTGTAAAGTTAAAACAAGCTCTTTCACCCTTTGGAATTTTTCTCCAGTCGCAGAAGTTTTACTGTAATTCTTCCGTCCCTTCCCTTAACCTACCCTGTCCCAGGGACAGAGGCAGGATGGATAGCAGCAACATTGGTGTTGCTAGGGATTACGGGGTGTGTGTGTGTGTGTGTGTGTGTGTGTGGGCCACACTGGGTGACATATACAAGAGGGTGACACCACTACTGGCCAATATTTTTAAGATCTTGGTATTTTCAAATACCAGCATGTTATATATCATTTGATGTGTAATTTCTTGCAGAATGCAACGAAGCAAACCATGTTTAAATAGCTCTATTTTGTCAAAAGTTATTGCCAAAAAACCCCGGGGGCAGAGCAATGGGGCATCACCACTGCATGGGAGGAGGTCCATCATGGGATGATACACTGGCCTCCTGCACCAGGTAACTTGAACCCTAGTGACACCAATGGGCATCAATGACATGAGAAGGGAGGAGGTTTTGCTTTCTATTTTTCCCTTTTGTTTCCTTTTTTTCCTGGCAAATGCAATTGGACAGTCTGCAAGTCCCTTTCTGATTTCACTGCTGATTTCTTTTATGTCTGGAACAAAAAAGCAGAGTTGGGACCCCCCCCCCCCCCCGAAAAAAGGAAAGGGGGGAAAAATAAAGAAAAGAATTCTGAATTGCAGAGATTTCTTTTGGCACCAGGGAGACAAGGGAGGGGGAGGGATTAAGAAAAAACTCTCCTCCCCCACTCTATTGTCACTGCTGCTACCTGTCCTACAGTTGCCCTAGGGACCAGGTAATCAAAGGCAAGGACATAAGTCCTGTTGTGGGGTAAGGATTGATGGGAAGGTGCTGTACAACATATGGGTTGGCTGACAAATCAGGCTCTTCCTGAGCTTCAGATTGACTTGGGGCTGAATCCTATTGGGCTGCTGTGCTACCAGAATTCATGTTCCAAGGGTGAAGTTTACTTTCTGGCTAAAGGCAACATGCCATAGAATGCTTCCCAAAGTGGTGTGTGGCTATTTGCAAGTGGCTTGCCAAGGAGCCCTTGCCCTGGTAGCTCAGGGAGCAGATGGGAAGTCGGAGGGGGTGGGAAGGGGTCAGAATGGGGTGGAGACTGGAGTAGAAAGGGGTGCAAATCAAGGCTGGGAAGAGGCAGTACTGGCAACAGTAGTGCTGCCAATATCCTATCCCCCTTCTTGGGTACAATTCGCCTTCCTGGGTCCACTCAGGCTTGTGCCACAAAAATTGCTGGTGCATGACCATTTAGAAATGGGCTACGTCAGAATGCCAGATGCAAGGGAGGGCACCAGGATGAGGTCTCTTGTTACCTGGTGTGCTCCCTGGGGCATTTGGTGGGCCGCTGTGAGATACAGGAAGCTGGACTAGATGGGCCTATGGCCTGATCCAGTGGGGCTGTTCTTATGTTCTATGACTGAATAGCCCCATTTGGGCAGCAGTGATATACCCCTGGGCAAGGAACCAAATGTTTCCTTACCTGGAGGAAATCTCTGGGACTGCCCCTCCCCAGCTGTGGTGTACGAATGTCACCCATGGCCCAAAAACTTTTGGCACCTTTCCCATGATAAAATTATTTTCAGTAACAGTCATGATAATTATTTGAAAACTGTTTTAATTATTGTTTTTAATTGTTATCTTGTATTTTTAATTGTTGTAGGCCGCCTTATGTGCCCATGGGGCAAAAAGGCGGGATATAAATTAATAAAATAATAATATGAAATGAAAAATAATAATGGCCTGAGAAGAAGCACAGACAGTGAACATTTTCTTTTATTGAACATATATATAATAGGTTTCACGTATGTAGTGGACATTAGAGATTATAACCCAAAACAGGGAAGGAATGCCTATCAAGGTAATATGCAGTGGTCTTGTGGTCTATCATACATACAAACACAATTTTGTTGTAATATAGAAGAAAGGCAAAACATAGGTATGTTTATGAAGAATATATTTGGTTTTCTGAAATGCTTGCAACAAGCTATTTATTCCCAGTGACAATCCCAATGTAATTCACTTTTTGTTACATAAGGCAGTTGCATTTTCCTCTTCTGCTTTTTTTTGCTATAACTTTAGATAGTATAGAGATATTTCAACGCAGTTTGTTTCATTGCATTCTGCATGGAATTACACATCAAATGATGTATAACATGGTGGTATTATTCAGAAATACCAAGATTTTATTGGGAGGCGGACTCTGTCACCTCCTCTGCAGCTTGGCACCGGGGGTCTGGGAGCCCCGGTCCTCCATTTGTATGCCACTGCTCCACAGGATGCTGTGCATGGTCAGTTGGCACATTTGCATAGGCAGAGGGAATTTAGTTAGAGGTGAGCTGTTGGTAAATGATCAGAATTCCCATCATCCTTACTTTTTGCAAAACGTTTGAATCATTCCCAGATTGATTTGATGTAAACATCAGCTAGCTTGCTCACCTCTACCCAAAAGGTACTAACCCTTTTTACAAGATCATGAAAAGTTTATTACTATCTCTCATACTGTATCTCCAATCTCCATGTATTACAACACTACTATCCTTCTTTGAATAACCTGGATAGGATCCAATGGAACTGTAGCTAACAATAAAACTTCCAGCTCTTTAATCTGGCTCTCTGAGTGGACTGGTGAGAAACAATCATTCATTCTCATCATCTACCCTTTGATTTCTTTCTGTAGTGTTTTTTCCCCATTTAATATCAGCTTCAAGAGAACTGCACTTGGAAAAAAATGATTAAATAATTGAGCATCTATACATATTTGAAATAAATTCAAGGCACTCTTGGTTTTCTGCCTTTTAGCAACCTAATAATCCAGTGATAACCTCATTTTGGAAATGAATAGAGATCATGTGCATTATCCTAATCTAGCACTGGACATTATCTAGTAATGGCTCATATTATCTACTTGTGTGAAGCTTTGGCTTCACTTGTGTGAAGTTTTTGGCAGTGAAATGTGTTGTCAGGGTATCTCAAGACCACAGGCCCAGGCACTCACTACATACGTATCTGCATTGCACTGGTTTTTTAGAATAAGTCAGAACATGCAAGCTAAATGAATAAATACTTGCAAATAGAAATCAGTTTCTAATCTTGATTATTTAGATCAGAGGTCTCCAAACACCAGCCCAGGAGCCAGATGTGTCTCACCGCAAAAGGCCTGCAGCCAATCTCTGGTTCCCTGTGGGCCTCTGGCCCACTTGACCAAACTCCTGGAAGGTGTTCTGAGGACCAGGGAGACAACACGCAGCTTCTCTGGCCCTCAGAACACCTTTTAAAGGCCGAAAAACATTTTGAGTTTTCCTCAAAAATCAGAAGTAACTTTTTGTGCCCTCTGAAGGCCTCAGAAGGCTTTCTGAGGGCCAGGGAGGCCTCCCCAATCCTCCAGATAGGTATTGGTTCTGTGATGTGCTGGTTCTGAGATATTTACTCCTGTATATTTAAGTAAGCTGCTTCGGAGATGGCAGAATGGGAGTCCATCTGAGTATGTGCTTTATTTCTGTGGTGTGTGTTGGTGCCTGGAGAAATCCTGGAAATTTAAGCCCATCCATTTATTCATTCATCTAAGTTCCATCTCTAGTGTATTTGTTCAAATTTTATATTCAAAATAATTTTTTTTTCCAGCCCTCAACACCGTGCCAGATATTTGATGCAGCCCTCTGGCCAAAAAGTTTGGAAACCCCTGACTTAGATCTAGGCCTTTTATCCTGAGCACTGGGATCATTCTGCAGACAGATAACAAGTTTAGTCATGGAAAATACCCATGGAAAAACAAATAGGGAGAAAAAGAGCTCTTGTTTGGAAACAGGTAGTAGGTAGACTAAGGATCAGAGTATTTTCCTCTGTAACTAGCAGTCACGAAGAGGCTAGTCTGGATTGGGATTGCATTGTGACATAGGGGAATGCAGGTTGTAACTATTTCCCCTGCTGTCGTAATTATCCGTATCCCCCCTCTCCTGTTTCCGCTGGATGGAAAGCTCCCATTTGTACCAGTGGAACCACTACTCACACTGGAATTAGTTGCTGCAGGAAGACTAAGGGCACAATCCTAACCCCTTATGTCAGTGCTAAAAAGCACTGACATAAGGGCAATGCAGCTCTGAGGTAAGGGAACAAACAATCCCTTACTTTGAGGAGAACTCCGTGAGTGACACCCAACTGCAGGATGCAGCACATGCCCCACTAGCACCACTGTGCCAGTGCTGGAAAGTACTGACATAAGGGGTTAGGATTGCACCCTAAGACAAATTGGGTGCACAGTGGATGGAGGGAATACGACAGCTCTCTATGATGTAGCATAGCAGTGCAATTCTAGTTGAACTGGGTTCTAGTTAAACTGAGCAATGGGACTTATTTGCAGGTAAGTACATACTATGTATAGGATTACAGCCTAAAAGTTGTTAACAGACTAATGGTCATGCAGTGAACTTCATGTCTGAGGAGGGGTTTGGATAGGTGAAGCCATAAATTTTAGTGAAATGCCATGGAACAGACAGAAAGCCTGTAGCCTCTGCTGATTACAGAAACATGACAGAAAGACCTTTCCACTCACACCTCAGCATAACAAAAGGTTGTAAGAAGTGCAACTGTCAGCTGCGTCTTTCTTTTAACAGAAAGTAAGAAGCATCAATCAGACAAAAGATCTCTCCTGTGAAAAGGAAGGTTGGTGATTTAATGGTTGAAACAAAATAAAGTGAAAAAAGATAATCCTGTAGTTATAAAAGCCTTTGGTGATCCAGTTTTTGTTCTGTACATTACACAAAAAGAATTTTTAAAATACATTGCATTATTATTATTTTTTTTTAAAGTATTAAGAACACCAATGCCAAACCAGTGGTCAAACATTAATTATTGCTAGGACAGTAAAACTAGAATATTCTCAGTAGAAGAGAAAACATATTGATGTCCACAGTCTTTTTGATGCATTACTCAGCTACTGCAATAGATTAAAAATTTCAAGAAATGAACACTACATTCAGTACAACCTTGAAGTTCCATAGAAAATGCAGCACACAGGTTTAAAAAAAAGGTAAAAAAAGAAATTGTCTTGAGAGAATTGTTACAAACCCGGTAGCGTTATCTTCTTTTCTCTTTACCTGGGGGAACAGCTGCAATCATGTATCTGTGAAGCAACAAAGCTACTTCCTTACAGACCTGTTGAACAAGCAGACTTGCTCACAGTTTGAAATAGCTAAGGTGCAGGAGATAGGTGGGCAGATCACAGATAAGCTATGAAATGGTGTGCATCTGTGTTTTGAATTCTAGAAGCTGGCTTTTCCAGGACTGCAAGTTCAAGGAGAGCCTGACTATTGTACCTGTTAGTAAATGAAGGATTTATTGGTATACAGAAGAAGCATTAAGCAAGAGAAAGCTTGTTATGTACAAAATATGCATTCAGCAAAAGAAAACTGACAACATCCATGTGTGTGCATGCATGAATGTGTGTATGCACATGTGTCTGTGCTGAGCTCACAATACAAACAGACAGAGGCATATGTGTACACAAACCACATTCAGCAGGCAAAGGAAAATAAAATGCCTGATAGTTCCAGCTGCAATTACTGTTGCCGCTGCCTTGAGTGGGAAGCCTACTGGCTGTCAAGACATGGGCATTTCAGGGCCCTCAGCTGTCATGGATACAGGAGAAGAGGAATTAAAGCCCCTCCAGCCTAAATAAGTTAAGAGTGTCAGTAGTGACACCTTAAGGAACCCATGTCTCTCTCTCTCTCTCTCTCTCTCTCTCTTTTTTAATGCAACGAACTGTTGGGAACTTGTTTGTGAAACCAAGATAAGCAGATTTAATTCCTTGTCACAGAATAGTATAAAAGTCTTCATTTCTATAAATCCGATAGTTTCTCTGTAAACAAAATGACACATATCAGATTAAGCTTGTTCTACCTTGGCATTAAAGTCCCAACGAATCAATGATTAGTGGTAAATTACCTAATAGATCAAACCAAGTTTTTGTAAAACTAGATTTGTTTTCAAGATTGGCCAAAACAGGACATTGCTCAGCAAAACACCAAGTTATCTCCCTCTTAGCACTGAGGGAAATTTAGGGACCTTGTGAGCATATGTTTGCATCTACTGTTTTAGATCACAAATGGAATTATAGAACATTAGGACTGGAAGGTATATGGAGACAAGCTAGTTCAACCGACTGCATTCAAAGATTAATCTTTTTCTCCAAATACACTAAGCTGTGGAATATAAAATTACAGCCCAAGGATTTCTGCCATAGTCAGGGAGCAGGCAGGGCCAAGGCTCACCATACCAGAGATGCCCAGAGGGTAAGAAAAAGACATGACTCCCAGGTGAAGCAAGAAAAACGCTGCCTTCAGCATTGTTCCCATTCCAGAAGGTCCATTTTTATATCTCTGACCCAAATTGCTACTTGTCAGGCAAAGACGCTCACACAGTCCCAGTTACAATTTACTATAAATTAATTACTGTCAGCATATGAGATTTTTTAAAGCTATTTCTGCCTGTGGCACATACTGTCAGTATACCTCATTAACTGTTACTGGGGGATATAGAATAAAGTGGCAAGTATATGAAATAATTTACATAGCATAAATAATGTCCTGGCTAGGAAAAAGGTTTCATTTTTTCCCCCCAAATATTATTTCAACACAGGAGACAAAAATGTATGTGTCCCCCCCCCCCCAGCACTGCTGCCACAATTGCTTGTGGCAACAGTGACGGAGCAAGACGCGAGTTGTCACTACCCTGTTTGTCCTCTCATTCTTTTTCAGTGATCAAGAAAAAGATTAGCACAGCACCTCCTAAACTGTGCGTCGCAACCCAATTTTTGGTGGGTTGTGTAGCACCGAGTTGCAAAAAGCAGCTTGGAACTGCATTTTTTTTTAAATAAATAACTAGATTTATTTTATTATTTTAATTTTTTTTAAATAAATAACCCAATCTTCACTGGCACAGCCAGGATGCATGGCCTGCACTGCATCAATGCAGCTTAGGAGGCAGCTGGAGGTCTCCTTGGGGTAAGGGGATATATATCCTCTTACCCTAAGTAAAGCCCCAGCCACCCCATGGGGCTTCTCAGATCCATGCCAGCCATACAGCAGGGACAAATCCAGGAAGCCTCTGAGGGCTACCCTGCCCAGGATGGAGAGTTAGGATATGGCCGATCAGGCCTCTGCCAACCCTGCCCCTCCAGGCCCCAATCCTTCCATGTTCTGCCATCCCCCATCTCCCCTTCCCCACCTCCAAACTGCTCTCCAGCCACCCTCCCCATGCCCCCTTCCTGACCTCTGCTGGCCAGAATGAGGATCGGATCCAGTGCTGCTAAGATGGTGCAGACCTCCTCATTGGTCAAGCTGGCTCACAAGTATTTACAGTTTGTGACACTCGGAGCCGGTGCAGGAATGGCCACGTTGATTAAACAGCATGGTAGGATTGCAATGTAAATATTCTAGGTCCTTGGGAAGGACTTGGTACTTCGAAAACACCAGCAACCATCAGCTGGGCTGAGATTAAGCAAAATAGCGGCAGCAGCATCAACAACAACAATTTGTTTTCAGTGGAAAATATGCTTAAATCTTTTCCATTTCCCATAAGATTCTCTACACCTGTTCATAAGCCTCATTGCACCTACTGGAGCTTACTTCTCAGTAGTCGTGCATACACTTGTGCTGTTAAACTGTTGGGAAGGCTTACTTGTCATTGAAATCAAAGTGGGCTAAAGTTGGTTGTAACTTGCAGCAAAATAGTCCTATTACTTTCAATGGTCCTTAAACACAATCAGCTGTAATTGAATGAGTGCCATTGGCGACAGCACCTTTCCAGCAGAAAGGTAATTTTGGATTGTTTGAAAATTCAGTTTTAATTCTATTCAGTGTCGTTTTTATTGGAAACACCAAGGGGGAATCATTCAGTTCTAAAGGAATACTCCAACCATGTATACGTGAGTTCAAACAACTATAGGCTAATTCTGTCCTCGGAGGAAAATATCCAAGAAAATCTGGGAAAACATCCTCATGGGAATATGACACAGAATAGTAACTTTATAGTGACCGTGGTTGTGTGCATTCATTGTTGCACTTTTCTCCAGCTGAAATTCAGTCACTTTGGACTAGAGTACCTCTGCCCGATTTCAAAAGTGATGACTTTTGGACAAATCATTTCTCCCAGATCAAATAAAACCTCTAAATTTTTTCACAAGAACTTATCTGCACCAATCCTCTGGTGTCCCCATTTCCATAAGAGATATTTCTGTCACTTGAGTTTTAATAAGCTATAAAATCATAGTTTTTGTTTTTTTTAAATGGTTTCATCCAAAATCAGAGAGCACCAGCTCAGCATATGTGTTGTATTCTCCCTGACATCAGGTGTGAAAATACAGAGCCACATTACCTATAAAGAAAGGCTGCAGCACTGATCTGAGTGGTGAGTTCTTGTTAAATCATGGTCAACCAGAACAAATGAGCTAATCAGGAAGTAGCTTAATCTCTTCAGAGTTTCATCATTCCCATTTCAGGAGCTCAGACAAGCAGCTAATCTGCTGGAAAGATTGAAAATGAACTAGCTATAATGATTTATTAATTCCAACCTGGTACACAGGTAAAAAAAAAACAAAAACCCTCCCCAGGCAGTAAGATTATTTAAAAATCTCTTTTTTTCTCTTAAGTAGGTTCCTTTAATAGGAAGTATATAAATTCCAGACATCTTTTCGTTTTTCTTTTTCTTTTTAAAGTAAAATATTCAAATGATATATTATACTACATGATACAATAGATCAATCGTTCTCAAACTGTTTGTGGTGATGCCTCAGGCTGCTAGTGAACTCACAGGGTCACTGTAGGATGTCCCTGGTGGCTTTTTCCTCACTCTTCTGGGCACTGCAATCTTGGCAAAGCCAAGATCACATGATACTTGAGAGGTCATGCACAATCTTGGGGCAGTGCTGGCAGCCAGCTTGTCTTCCTGCGATCCAGTGCCGCCACGACATGGCACCATGGAAGAAGGGTGGTATGACCAGGGAAAGTTTGGGAACCACTGCTATCGATGCAGATTCTCATCACTGGTATTAAATGAGAAAGGATGTGAGAACTAGAATGATCCGTGATCTGTTGTGTAGTATGATCTCCCACAAACTAGAAAACTCAGAGTGCAATTCTTACCTGTATTTTGGCCGGTGCAAGTCTCTTCCACTGGCCTAGAAGTGTCATGAATGTGCCATAATGCATGACATCCTTATGAGCAGGTTGGGCTGGCACAAGGATCTGTGCCAGCCTCCTTGCACTGGATCCAGGCCGGGGGAGGGTAAGTTTGTGCCAGCCGAGGCAAGCTGGCACAGGGGACAGGAGAGGGTGGCAGGAGGGCATTCTTGGGTAGGGTGTTTTTTGATGGGGGAGGGAAGACTGAGAGGTAAATCTGAACACTACTATCCAACAATCTCAGGGGCGGATTTTGCATTTCCTATTCCCAAAAAGGACTCTGAGGTTTAAAAGCATATACATGTGTGTATATCTACCTACCTACCTACAGACATACATGCATGATTGTCTATACATGCAGATAGACATACACACACAACCTCAAATAACCACCAAGGTTGCAATCCTAACCCACTTTCCAGCACTGACATAAGGACAATGCAACTCCAAGGTCAGGGAACAAATATTCACTTACTGTGATGAGGCCTCTGTGACTGCCGGCCAGCTGCAGGATGCAGCACATGCCCCACTGGCACAGCTATGCCAGTGCTGGAAAGTGGGTTAGGATTGTGCCCCATGTCTCAGCTGCCAACCATGAAATTCCTGGCTCAAGTTTTGAACTCCCTGGAAACACCTAGATACCTACAAACAGGAAATGACATTCTATTTTGTCTCACTTTCTTCTCTATACTGAACTATTGTGCTTTCAAATTACCTTTGCTAATGTGAGGAGTAGTGCATTTGCTTTTTTGAGTGATTTGCCTTTCAAAGATCCAGGGAGATCCAAATTATGCTGGGAACTCAGGCATGCATTACCAGTTATTTTTTAATTCAGTCCTTTCAAACTGTACGAACGGAATGAAATGGCAGAATGACACATTGTGCTGATCTGAACAAACAGTTATAGAATGGTCCATTTTTTTCCCCCGCAACCTTCATCCTCTAAGTATAAAGCACTTCACAGGCATGACTGAGGCAGGCAGAGAACTACCTTCATTTTATAAATGAAGTAGAGGAGGTTAAGGGCTTTGGTGATTTCAATAGCTCCAGGCTCCTTCTCAGAGCATATAAGGAGAGTCCATCCCTAGGGCTTTCCATTTCACACTACTAAGACTCTTCAAACGAAGCATTAAAACCCCAGTTGATCCCTCCCAAGGTTAACATGATAAGGAAAATGTGGGCAGATCACCTTAGGGCTTTGGTTTTACTGTTTAGATCTGGGAGTAAACAGGATAAAAGAAAAGAAAGACCACCATGATCCATTATGTACTCTAGGTTTCATTACAGGACAGCCTTATGAGGCAGAACAACTGAGGAATTTTGGAGTTACCCGATTGGTTGTCAGGACCATCAGCCATGCATTTCTGACTGGCACAGAGAGCACCCGTTCTAAGAAAGCCTGTTGAACCATCTTGGCAGTGGCTCCATTGCATGAGGCATTCTGGAATTGTGGGAATGAACGCATTAGCTAGATGACTGGTGACTAAGCAAGCTATATTTTCCTTTTGTTCAGTTTGTGCTTATGCCCTGTAATTTCACACCCAAAGAATTCTTAAAGCAAGTCATGTAAAAATGTGCCAAATACAAGTAATATGTGTTTAAAAACTCAGACAACAACACAACAGAAACCTTTTCTGAACACACACTCCATGGCATGTCTACTCAGAAGTCCCACTGTGGGAATTAATCCCACGCAGTGTGTATAAGCATTGGAGCCTAACAGCCCAAACCTATGCATGTCCACTCAGAAGTAAGTCCCATTAGAGTCAATGGGGCTTACTCCCAGGAAAGTGTGGATAGAATTGGGCTGTGAGTTGTGATAATTTCATTTCACCACCAGCAGATAACCAGGCTGACCAGATGGGGTAGTCGAAGGATATTAGGGTTGTTGTCAGAACCTGAAGAAGCAAATAAAATGGTCAGATCATTCATCAATATTTGTCACTTTGAGCTATGGCTGGCAACTGGTATTGACCCTTCTGTGTTATTCATAGAACAGTTTCTTAAGGTTTATCTCCATTCAGCAATGTCAGTAAACCTCAGAAGGATCCAGAATTCATGCTTGATTCTGTGGACCCAGTACAGTTATACCCATTTCTGATTCCTAGGTAAACTTGACAAATGTCCAAAGGAGGCTGCTAGGGGTTTTTTTTTTTTTTAGGTCTGGTAGTGATACTATTGTTGCCAATGCTATTCATGTTTCAGCTCAGCAAAAACAAAGAAAACATAGTGACATCCTTGCATTTTGACAACTGCAGTTGTAGCCTGTCATTAGCAGAACATTTTTCTTCATCATGCGTTTAAGGCAAAGCCTTGAGAAATATTTTATCAGGGGTACTAAATTACTTTTGGGCCCTTTCCCGTCTCTTTTAGATATTTGGCAGCAGGTCCGGTTTAGAGGGTAGAGCTGCCATTAATGCCTGAAGATATGGTTGCGAGTTCAAGATCACCAGAAGCTTCTGTGAGCAGTGAGATCTTGAGAAACGACTGATGAGCTGAGCTGTTCCATCTGCTCTTTGGTGAAGCAAAGAAGCTGTCTAGGTTGCCCTTTAGGGGTAGAAAAGGAGCTGTTTCCGTGGGAGGCAGCCCAGGCCAGAAGTTACACCAGATTGGGAAAGATCCATTTGGAATGTTGCTTTGGAAAGAGTAGATCTTCTCTGCTATTGTAAAAATCCCCTCTGGGATTTAGAGCAAGGGTCTCCAAACCCCGGCCCAGGGGCCAGATGCGGCCCATGGAGAGCCTCTATCCCGCCCACAGCCAGCCTTTGATCCCATGAGAGCCTCTGACCCAGTTGACTAAACACAACCAAAGTTGTGCTTGTAGGGTGAGGGAATGGGGGTCCATTTAAGTGTATGCTTTATTTCTTGGATTGTGTTGGTGCTTGGAGAAATCCTGGACATTTGAATTCATTCATTCATTCCAAGTTCCATCTCTAATGTATTTATTTAAATTTTATATTCAATTTTTTTTTCCAACCCTCAACACTATGCCAGATATTTGATGCAGCCTGTCGGGGTTCCCCTCCTCCCACAGGTCCCCAACTTACCCAGGGAGAGGACTTCTGGGTCAGAGGATCAGGGAGGAAGCCGGTGGAGCATGGGGCCACCTCCCCATACGCTGCCTGGGCACTCCTGTAGGCAGCAAAGTACAGCAGAGGAACATGGTGCCCTGAACCATGAACCCCCCACTTCTCCCTCTGCCTTGGAGGAGGGAGGGGGGAGACAGGACGCAGGGCATTCGGCTGCTGAGCAGCCGCCCCTCCCCCACCTCAAGGAAAAAGGGGAGCCCTCCCTCGCCCAGCCAGCTGGGACCTGCCTTGCCAGACAGGACACCTGGCTATGACATTGGGGGCCCACAACTGGGCCTCCTGACGTTGTCTGAAGAGCTACCGGACCCCAGGGCCAGCCCATCCCCCAAAGGCAGGGACCAGAGCAGAGGCAGCAGCCTTCCCAGCCCTCTCAGGAACAACCCTGGCAGCTCCAGGTGAGAGGAGGTGGGAGGGAAACAGGGAGAGGAAGGAGAGGAGTTGTGGTAATCCCAGGGGAGGGCAGGCCCAGAGACAGGCCCTTTTTGTACCATCCCTGTGAGGGAAGGGGAGGGGCCAAAGGGGAGGGGTTTGCCCTACATAAACCTGGAGGCCAGGGATGACAAGGCAGTGGGGCGTCAGAAGAGCAGGCAGGAGGATCTGCTGCTAGCAGCCCCTGCTCCTGACTGGCAAATGCTGCCAACCCAAAGAGGGGGAACCAGGTGACACAACCCCCCCTTCTTCTGGTGAACTGTTTTGAGGCCTCCACAAGGGGGTCCCCCTCAGAAAGGCCAGGCGGGCCCTCCCCCCACAGGGAGGCCCTTCACACAGCTTTTCACGCAGCTGAAAAGTTTAGAGACCCCTGGTTTAGAGAAAGCCTGCCTATGCGAACCGCCTTGTATTAAAGTCAAAGGACTTTAATGACTGTGGACGCTAATGACCAAAAAAGGTGGTAAATAAATACTGGTGGTTGTTGTTTTTGTATATTGCTATTGTTATTCCTCCAAGGCCCAATCTACCCAACTCTTTTGGCTCCCAGGTCCCTTTATTGACTCTGGGCCCAGGTACAATGTGTTACAACCCCCCCCCCCCGGGTCATCCAAGTCTGAAATTCTCAGACTTATGGTCACACTGAATGGTTACATTTGTTGGCATCCTTCAGTCTCAGAAGACCATGGTGTCACGCTCTGAATGGTGGCTCTGGAACAGAGTGTCCTCTCCAGTGTTCAGTTCAGTAAGACCTTTATTGGCATAAAATACAGAGAAAGAACAGAACAAGACAGGAATGTACAAAGACAACACAACATAAGCAAAAACATCAGTCACTGCCCAGAGTCCCAGGGCTCTGCCTGGCTATTACCCCAGATAAAAAGGAAGCAACATTATCCAGAGTCTCAGGATCAGGAGTGGAAAGGAGAGACTGAAGCATAGTTGAATCCTCACAGCCCTGCATCCTAGCTAACAATGGACCTAGAAATTTCTTGCATGACACAACATGTAGCGGGCAATAAAAAAAGGTATGCATTAAAGTCTCAACGCAATCCCTACCACACTTGCATTTCCTCTCTAAGTAGGGGATACCGCTGAACCTGCCCATTAACAAGGCTGATGGAAGAGCGTTACACCTTGCCAGTGTAAACGCTCTCCGGGCCTGTGGGCATATCAGGTGGTAAAAGAAGGAGGCCGGTTTCCCAAAACTGACTGGAATATGAAGATGGAGTGGAGAACATGTGGTTCTGGCGGCACTAAACAGCTCTTGTTGTTCAATATCTAGAATTCTTCCTTTGACAATTCTGTAAGCTGCATCACAACCAATCATACCTAACTCTTCAGTGTCCAGCCCTATTGACTTAATTTTAGTTAGAAGATCAGTGATCTCAATAGGCAGAACTGGATCCGATAATAATTGTTGCATTAGATCAGAAGAGGTGGGGTTAAATAAAATCCTAAACCAAAATTTCAAAAGTCTTAACCATACAGTAGTCCTTAGTCGAATTAACCCCACCTCGAGACACAGGACCGAGTAGGGAACGCACCTGGGTAAGCCCAAAATCTTCCGTAAAAAGGAGGCTTGGATGCGTTCTAGTGATTGGTTAATAACCTTATACCAGACAGGAGAACCATAAAGAACCTGGGAAAGAACCTTTCCCTTAAACGCCTCCAGAGCAGCCGGAACATAACCATTTCCGCAGGTGAAAAAGAAACGGGAAATGGCTGCCTCTCCAGTGTGCGAAACCTGGGTAAAGTAGGTATGGAGGATAGGCTATTACCCCTGCAGCAAATCCCCCCCTCTCCACGTCGCTGAAATTGTCCAATGGAAAGGCAGAGGCCAATACGATTGGTTCCAGCGGCATCGCAGGAGTTGCCAGAACGTGACTGTGTTCAGCCATGAACTGCCTCAGGGACTCTGGCTCCGGATTTTGCCTTGAGGTTGACTCCTGAAGCCTTTTCCATAACTGGATGTAGCCACAAGGCAGTGGAGGTTTGGGATCAGAGTTTTCCTTCTCTCAGATGAGCTGCCTTCCCAGGCTGACGAGTCCCATCTACCCGGTGGCTGTTTAGTCGCCTCTTACGACAAGTACAGCCAAACTGAGGGCCTATTCTTATCCCCAGCCCCCAGGGGAAAGGTTACATTTGGGTTTTCAAATATCCCCATAGTTTATTGCTCAACTCTACTATATAGTCTTCAAACTGAAATTTTGCCACATGATTCCTTCACACCACGAGCAGCACTCACACACATTAAATTCTCATAAGCCTCTGTTGAGCCTATTCCAGTGGTTCCCAAAGTCCTGCTCAAACTTTGGGGCCACACTAAGTTGTGGTCTGTTCTGCCAGATTCTCAATCCAAGCCTCACTTAGGGAACTTATGCCCACTCTAAGCTAATTAGCTCCCATTTTATTCCCCAGCATTGACCCCAGTTTTCTACGGCAGTACTGTTAGACTCCACCACCAGGGTAGTTTGCCTGTTTAAACTGCAGGGACCCCTCCTCCCAGTTCCTAAGGCAGCAATCCTTCCAGGTACAGCAGCACACCTCAGCTCTCTGCAGCCTGTTTGAGTAGTCTGTTAGTCAGACTGTTAGTCAATTAGCCAGAAGGTCAGTCCACAAGGAAGAGTATCCAAGTCAAAGTCCAAAGTCAATAAGCCGAGTCATAGTCCGAGGTCAGATTCCAGGTAAGTCAGTCAAATCAGTCAGAGTATCAAAGTCAATAAGCCAAGTCAGCCTCCTCTCCAACCTGCACTCCTTCTCCAACCCACACCCACTTCCTGCCTCAGGTGCTCCTTATATCCTTAGGATCTCATTGCCTCTAGTGGCTGCAGCTGTGCAGCACACCCTTTGCTGAAAGGCTAGGCCTTAACTCTTAAAGGGGCCACTGCAGACACCACATTCTACCTCCTCAGCAGATCTTCCACGGTTCCAATACATGGTCTAAATACAGTTATTGAAAAATGTGATATGTATTTATGTTTTATGTACATACCTCCTGAACTTACAATAATTTACAGCCCAATCCTAACCAGCAGAAGTGTAGCAGCTCTAAATGGCTACTGCTGCATCCTGTGCTGGATCCAAGCAGGTCAGGGGTCTCCTCAGACGAAGGGGACATTCCTATTGACAAAGGAATTGCGATTGAGACAGCTAATATAATGTCGTTGTACAAATCAATGGTAAGGCCATACCTGGAGTACTGTCTCCAGTTCTGGTTGCCACATCACAAAAAGGATATAGTGGAAATGGAAAAGGTGCAGAAGAGAGCAACCAAAATGATTACTGAGCTGAGGCACCTCCCTTACGAGGAAAGGCTACAGCTTTTGGCGGCTTGTGTGCACCCTGAAGCTTTTGGTGGACCACTATGAGATACAGGAAGCGGGACTAGATGGACCTTTGGCCTGATCCAGCAGAGCTCTTCTTATGTTCTTTTGTCCCCTTATCTCATGTAAAGCCCCAGCTGGCTCAATGGGGCTTTTCAAGTCTATGCCAGCTATTTCTCTGGTGCAGATTTGAGAAACCCTGTGCTGGGCTTATGAGCTTGACATGGGGAATAGGATTTGGCTAAGGAGACATCCACTAGTCCTATCTCCATCCTAGGCTTCTCCCTCTCCCCGTTCCTCCTCTCTTTGCCCTCCTCCTGCGCGGAAATGCCTCACCCCACCCTCCCACCACTCTCTCCATGTCCCTATGCCGTTTAGCACTTAGCTTAGCTCCATTGGTGGCCAGGACTCTGCTTGCAGCATTGACAGGGTGGTGCAGGTCTCCCTGCTGGCACTGCTTACTTGTTGGGTGGCACAAATTGTCTTATGGCACTTTTGTGACACCCAGCACTGGTGCTGGGACCACAGTGCTGATCAAGCCCAACACTATGCTTGTCTACTCAGAAGTAAGTCCTATTATAGTCAATGGAGCTTACTCTTAGGAAAGTATGGATAGGATTACAGCCACACTCCTACTCCCTTGTTCTGTAACAGTACTTTCCATCTTAATCTTTTGCTCCATGGTCAGCAACTGTTCTGTTCACGGAAGGAGAGTTGCAATCACAGAGGGGTTTCCTTGTGAGCACAATGCTTTTTGTGAAGGAAAGAACTTCCAGAATTTTTGTTTTTACATTTTTCCTGGTGCAAAGTAAAACGCCCTGGTGGAGTTTTTCTGTCCAAGTGATGACCTCATAATTCCATCTTAGCACTTTCAACCAGCTGAAATTGCCTGCTGAAATTAAAAAGAAAGAAAATCAATATCTCAATATTATCAGTAGCAGCTGTTCACTATTCATCACAAAGAATTTGACTGTGAATTTGTAGCATGTGCAATACAAAACTAATTAGAAATGTTCATTCTCTGTAAAATCCTGGTAATTAGCGACATGAGGGTTACTAATTTAATTGGCAGAAATGAATTCAGCAGTCAGAATTGGCAGATCGGATTCTAGAGGTTTAATTACATAGAAAATGCAAGTATTTTTGATGAATGGATTGTATCACTTTATTCTTAGATATTGCAATGAACTGCATAATTTATCTTTATTGATATTTTATATTACCTGTGTGCAGGAATGTATTTCCTTATCATATATTTGCTTCAGAATATTCTGAAGGAATATATTTCCTTCAGGAAAAGTGTCACTGTTTAATATGCCATGATAGCCATGCCTTGTCATATGAGCCAGGAACTGTTATCTTCATTAAATGTGGAGATCTTGCATTTAGGACATTCTTCATGGAGCATAGGCTGTCTATCCACAATGCTATATTCCTGCAGTGAGACCCTGTAGGACTTTAAACTGGTCCTTGAAGTGCTCTTGTAGTAGATATAAAACTGGTTCTTCCATTCACCTATACATTTTCTTGAACATTTGTCCAATGTCTGTGGGCAATGTGTGACAAGAATAACAGATTGCACCTGAATGCAAAGTGTAGGTCACCCTATAGGAGGGCACACAAAAAAGGTACAATGTGATTCAAGAGACTAGTCATGCTATATAATGAACAAATAACACAGCATTCTCATAAATAGTTTATGAAGCAACCTATAGCTGAAAATTCTTCCATAATAGAGCTTTAGAGGTCAAAACAATGAAGGCAATGACTTCATGTACCCTGCTTCGTCTTCTAGACACAGATGCAATTGAAGATTCAGTTTTGTTGAGCGATTCGGTTTTGTTGAGTTATTTTTAATTGGTCTAATTTGGTGGAACAAATTAGGTGTAGCATTGTTCTCAGCAGGAGATATACATCTGTGCAAATCAGTATGATAATATGCAAGTTTAAAAAAAACAAAAAACACTCCCCACTGAAAAATGTCAAAGCCACTTAATGTAAATTAATTAATCTGTTAAGTTTGTAGTATTATGACATTAGGATGTGCATATATTTGAATATTTGGGATTGATATGTTTGTTAAATATGGTTTATGTCCAGGTCAGCAAACACAGTTCATGAAATGCCGATGTTCATACCCTTTACTATGATATTTTATTCTTAAAAAAAAAAAATAGGAAAGTCCCAAATTAGGCTCAAGTGGGGTAGGTGTTTGCAGAATAGAATAATAAAGACAATTCTCGATATCTGCCAGGGTTAGGTTCCTGGAAAACCCAGCAGATATCAAATCTGCACATACCAAATCATTGATCCTAAGGAATCAATGGGGTTAGGGGGGAAAACAAATTGGCACGAATATCTTCAGAATGATGAAGATAGTTCAGAATGGCCGTGGATGCCTTCAGAATGCCTTCAGAATGGCCTGGATAAGAACATAAGAAAAGCCCCATTGGATGAGGCCAAAGGCCCATCTACTCCAGCCTCCTGTATCTCACAGTGGCCCACCAGATGCCCCAGGAGGCACACAAGATACCTGCTTCCTTTTGCCACTCCCTTGCACTTGGCATTCTGCGGTTGCCTATGAGCATCAGAAAGGCCGCAGATCGCTTTAATAATGGCCACCACAATATTCAAAATGGTGACCACGGGATTCAAAATGGCCACGCGGTAGCTGGGCTCAATTCAGAAAAGCCACAAATGGCTTCACAATGGCCCAAATAGTTTTATCGGTTGTGAATAGCTTTGTAT
Organism: Tiliqua scincoides; assembly: GCF_035046505.1. NCBI lineage: Eukaryota > Metazoa > Chordata > Lepidosauria > Squamata > Scincidae > Tiliqua > Tiliqua scincoides. Next base: position 229,069,681 of record NC_089822.1, on the reverse strand, counting down.
GTACAATATATTAATTTCTTTCTTACTAAAGTCTTTAAAGGCGTCAGGGAAGAAAATACTTCACCAGGTAACATGCAATATTAGGATTGTGGAGAATAGTAGGATAGTAAGCTGGTGTCAGCAGTAGTACCTAATGCACTCACAGGGGACAGCAAGACAGCAACAACATCATGCAAAACTTCACCTTAGAGCCCTACCTTGGAACTCCAGCAACCTGGCACTGGTATATTTCTGTTTTCTTTTTTAAAAAAATATGAATTTTAGTACAGAGTCTATATTTTATGTGGTAGTTTATTATGGCAGTGGTCTTCAACTTTTTTGGGCCACAGCCCCATTATATGTATGCATGCATGCATGCATACATACATACATACATACATACATACATACATACATACATACATACATACATACATGTTGGCATCTTTCAGTCTCAGAAGACTATGGTATTGTGCTCTGAATGGTGGTTCTGGAACAGAGTGTCCTCTCCAGTGTGTGAAGCCTGCGTAAAGTAGATATGGAGGATAGACTGTTTCCCATGCAGCAAATCCCCCCTCTCCATGTCGCTGAAATGGTCCAATGGAAAGGCAGAGGCCAATACGGTTGGTTCCAGCGGCGTCGCAGGAGTTGCCAGAACGTGACTGTGTTCAGCCATGAACTGCCTCAGGGACTCCGGCTCCGGATTTTGCCTCGAGGTTGACTCCTGAAGCCTTTTCCATAACTGGATGTAGCCACAAGGCAGTGAAGGTTTGGGATCAGAGTTTTCCTTCTCTCAGATGAGCTGCCTTCCCAGGCTGACGAGTCCCACCTACCCGGTGGCTGTTTAGTTGCCTCTTACGAGAAGTACAGCCAAACCGAGGGCCTATTCTTATCCCCCAGCCCCCAGGGAGTATACATACATACATACATACATACATACATACATACATACATACATACATACATACATACAGTATGAGACTGGGGACTCATTGCCAATGCCACCCCCATCACCACCCATCCCCCTGCCCCACCTGCCCCATTTTCCCCTATCTCTTGTGTCTTCACAACAACCCTTGAAATAGCAGCCTGAATAGGGCTGGCTTGACATTTCTACATTGCGTAGAGCAGAGCTGGTCTTTTCACTTGGTGTACATTTTATGTGCTGATTTCTTATGGCAGTGGTCATCAACCTTAGGAGCTGTGGGGAAAGATAGCAAGAAGATGCTGTGCAGGATTACATCAACAACTAAGCTTTTATTAGACAGTGCCATTATTGGATTGGATTCAAGCCCTCTCTGGCCCAGGCTTTGAAAGGTTGCCGCAACCACCAAAATGAGGCTTCTTGACCCCATTGGAGTCCCGACCCACAGGTTGAAGAACACTGTCTTATGAGATTATGCATCTCTGTTACAACTGATGTTCTTGTCAAAATGTCCCACAAGTTACAAGGAACCTGTATCTTTTTTTGTATCAGAACCATTTGACTGAATTGTGATCCCAGCTTGACCCTTTGAATATGGTCTAAGGCAGGGGTGCTCACACTTTTTTGGCTCGAGAGCTACTTTGAAACCCAGCAAGGCCCGGAGATCTACCAGAGTTTTTTTTTACAATGTTTGCGCCATCATAACATATAACATTTATGTGTACAATGTATGTTGGTGTACCTTGAGCCCCACTGAGTATAACAGGACTTACTCCTGAGTAGACATGCCTAGGATTAGGCTGTGAGGCTGCAATCCTACCACACTTACCTGGGAGTAAGCCCCATTGAGTACAATGGGTCTTACTCCCGGCGTTTCCTCCCAGAGGCACCTGAAGGGGGGGTCGGCACTCTGCGATCTACTCATTTTGCCTCGCGATCTACTGGTAGATCGCGATCCACCTATTGAGCACCCCTGGTCTAAGGTAACGGTTCCCAAACTGTGGGTCCAAGACCCAACAGTGGGTTGTGACCCAATTTCTGGTGGTTTGCAAAACTGACAGGGCAGATTAGACTATGCACATCAAGGCTTAAACAAACTGCTACTTTGGGGGGGGGAGCACTACAGCCCAATCACCATTATAGCCACACCCCGTGGCATTTATAAATCAGGAAGGGGCCTCTTCTAAAAAGTTTGGGAACTACTGGTCTAAGGAAACTAGAAGAGTGTGCCTTCCTCTTGAAGCAATCTTTTGCTTTGGGAAAAAGGAAGAAAAAGACTTGCTGAAGGCAGCAATCTATTTAGAGGAAGGAGCTCATTGCTCATAAGTTAATGAAGTAATCTTTTAGGGTTACAACATGTCTCTGCCCATGACAACTGCAAGAAAACATACAGATAATATACATTTCACTACTGGGGAAGACTTTATATCTGCACTATAAAATGTTAATGGGATTGCGAAGCATCTGATTTGTGTAGTTAAGCTCCATCCTCATGGTTCTGAGAACATTGTGAGATATATTAGTGGCAGTGACTTCTGATTATTGCCACAGCACACAGTGAATATCTCCAAATTATTTATGACGTTTGCATAATTTTACCCCTTTTTATAGACAGACGAAGGAGCAAAAGCCTTCCTCAGAGAACTTCATTACATTAATATATATGGTCAATATGCATTCTTGTCTAGGTCTGCGTTCTCTCCTCCAGATTAATTTCGAAGACGGAGATTGCATAGTCTTAATTTCAGTGCTGGCCCCAAACGTTATGATGGTCCTCAAAATCAAATTATTATGCTGAGAAGAAATGTTGAAGCATCATGTGACTGTAGCAGAAAGCTCGATCTTGGAACAGAAATTAGTTGAGTAATGAGTCTTTCTGGATCTGACACCATAGGTCCTTAGGACAAATAGGTCAGGATACAATAGAAAATACCCTTATCCCCTGTGGAAAAATACTGATAATGGATAAAGGTGTTTGTATAATAATAATAATAATAATAATAATACAGGTATTTCTATACCGCCTTTCTTGGTCCTCAGATTTCTCCTTAGACTTTATTCAAGGCGGTTTACATAGGCAGGCAATTTTTAAATCCCCGTAGGGATTTTTACAATTTGAAAGAAGGTTTCTATCTTTCAAGAAACCACAACATTCAGGAGTTTCTTTCTTGATCTGGCCGCACATTCTGGCCTCCATCCTCCCACGCTCAGAGCAGATGGAACAGCTTGGCTCAGCTTGTCGGCTGCTTCAAGGTCGCACGGTGCCGGTGGCCTCGAACTGGCGACCTTTGCATGTTATCTTCAGGCAAATGGAGGCTCAACCCTCTAGACCAGACCTCCTGCCCAGACCAATTACCTTGATCACATAGAGTTAACATCAAATTGCACTGGCCCTCAGACACTTTGGCCCAAATCCTAACCAACTTTCCAGCACTGGAATAGCTGTGACAATGGGACATGTGCTGCATCCTGCAGTTGGGTGGCACTCATGGAGGCCTCCTCAAAGTAAGGGAATGTTTGTTCCCTTACCTCAGAGTTGCATAGCCCTTATGTCGGTGCTGGAAAGTGGGTTAGGATGGTGCCCTTTGTTTATCAGGCCTAATGTGCATGTACACAGGACTCCTAACACTTACCCATCCCCACTGCAGGTTTCCTTCCTTTCCTCCCTATCCCACCCCACCCCACTCACTGTGTGGCTTCACTTCTCCCACCCACTTGCTTACCTGGGTGGAGCAAGCAGGTCAATCAAACCTGATTGACCAGTTTCATATGGGCAGTTCCTGCAACCCTCTGACTAATTAGCATGCTCACTCTGCCTCCCTGAACAGCAACCCAATTGGCAGGGGGAATAGGGGAGAATGAACTGCTTGCTTAAAACTCACATAGCCAGTTCCCCCTCCTCCATCTATCCCTGGCCAGGGGGCTTGCTCTGATGAACCAAACTTTGGTTTTTTCTGTAAGGCCTGTGGACCTGATGCTTCCACACAATCAGCCCATGCAAAATGTCATGCAACTGGTTTGGGTTATGCTCACCTGCCATGTACTCACCACTACATACATGTGTACAGAAACATGTCAAACAATAGTTCAGTAGCTAAGGAGGATCAGGAGGGTAGCTTAGGAGGGCAGGTGGTACATGGGGTTCAAACCCCATGAAGGGGATAACCGGGTACCACACCTTCATGGGGTTTGAACCCACACCCCCAGTTGATTCCTTCTCACTGCTGCAGTAACTTTTCCTGCACCTTCCTTGTGGGTTGTGCGGGTGCAGGAACATTTGTTCCCTTACCCAGGGGAAAGCCTCTGAGGTTCTGTTGGGCCTACTCAGATTTGCTGGCACAAGTCCATGTGGACATGGGTTGGGGATCAAGTCTGGGAAGGGGGCTTGGTTTCAGTGGACCACCACCACCACTGAACCTGCACCACTATTGGACCTGATTCACCCCGTTGCCACCCCCCATCATCTTACCATTCCTCCCACTTCCTGCCCCTGTCCAACCTTCTCCTGCCTTTCCCTGCCTCATCCTGCCTCCCCTGCTGGCTTACCTTGATCAGTGGGCCTTTGCATTTCGACTGGCACATTGGGGAGCGCTCTGGTCCTCTTGGAAGCACTCCAGCAGCACACAACTCAGTGTGCTGCCAGAATGTGTTCTATGAATGACATAAGAACATATGGCCCGCTGGATCAGGCCATAGGCCCATCTAGTCTAGTGTCCTGTATCTCTCAGTGGCCCCCTGATAACAAGAGACCTGCATCCTGGTGCCCCCCCCCCCTCATCTGGAATTCTGACATAGCCCATTTCTAAAATCAGGATACACATACACATACACATCATGGCTTATAATCTGTTATGGATTTTTCCTCTAGAAACTGGTCCAATCCCCTTTTAAAGGCATCTAGACCAGATGCCATCACCACATCCTGTGGCAAGGAGTTCCACAGACCGATCACACGCTGAGTAAAGAAATATTTTCTTTTGTCTGTCCTGACTCTCCCAACACTCCATTTAAGTGGCTGTCCCCTGGTTCTGGTGTTATGTGAGAGTGTAAAGAGCATCTCCCTATCCACTCTGTCCATTCCCTGCATAATTTTGAATGTCTCAATCATGTCCCCCCTCAAGCGTCTCTTTTCTAGGCTGAAGAGGCCCAAACGCAGTAGCCTTTCCTCATAAGGAAGGTGCCCCAGCCCAGTTAAGGCAGTTAATGCTGCTGGAATGCTAGTTCCACCAGTAAGGCAGCCCAATAGGATTGTGAAGCATGGATTTGTGAAGCATGTCACTGCTAATAATTTAGCTTATTTGGAATTTTTTTAAAAAAAATTATTAAATATAAGTCACATAAGAAACAAGATACTGATGACAGACACATATAAACAAAAATGATAGATGGGCACAAGATGCCTGGTTTGTGCGCTGGTGTGTGAATAATTTAAGAGCATGTCATTTTAGAGATAATAAATGATGTTTCTGTCTTATGTTATCTGTAGAAAGAAAAGTGTGTGTGTGTGTGTGTGTGTGTGTGTGTTTGTGAATGTACGTGCAAACTTAAGTGTTCGAGTAAATGTGTCATGGGAGATCACTGTAGAAGGTCATCTGACATCTGCTTTGACAAGTGAGAATTCAATATTATACTAAGGCAAACATGGTTCTATCTGGATTAGAAATCTGAAGGATTCTCAACATGGATGAAAAATGATTAGTGTTAAAAGCATTGCACAGAGAGGTAGCATGACATCAAAGCCAGAGAAGGATTTGCTTTCTATTGTCCATTGTTGAACACTTTGTCAAGTGTCATTGTTGGTGTTTGAGTACTTGGAGACATTCTTCTTGAGGTTTGTATCAATTGTATGGCTTGAGAAAAACACTAAGTCCTTGTTGGCGTTAGCTAGCTAATTCACATCTCATATATCATGTTTCTTCATTTTTATATAAGCCAAAAGGAATTAGACCAGTTTCTCATTGGACACTTTACGGCACCCAACCCCGACAGCGCTCTTGTATCGCTGGTGCTGAAGATCTCAGGATTGGGCTGCCAGGCTGCAATCCTATTCACATTCTCCTGGGAGTAAGTGTCATTGACTATAATGGGACTTATTTCTGAGTAGAGCCCCTTGTACATTGATTCCCAGTGATGCAAATGCCTCCCACCTCACCCTTGACTTATCAGGTTGGCTCCTGTCTCCTTGGGACAATTCCGTTCTCTTCCACCCCTAAGAGGGTGGAAGAGGAGGAAATATTGCCATCTTCCCTGGCTTGTTCTTGGCCTCATTAGCATGGAAGAGGAATGGCCACATAAATTCCACATAAAGGAGCGAATAAGCAGCCCATCCTAGGGCATTCTGTGTACAAATGCTTTTATGCGAATGCCTGAAGTCTACGAGCAAAGGTGGGAGAACTGGAATGTCTGGTGACAAGGGAAAATATTGACATAGTGGGCATAACGGAAACCTGGTGGAATGTGGAGAATCAGTGGGATACCGCAATCCTGGGCTATAAACTCTACAGGAGGGACAGGCAGGGGCGTGTTGGAGGTGGGGTGGCCCTTTATGTTAAGGAAGGGATAGAATCCAGCAAAGTAGAGATTGAAGGTGGGTCCGACTCCACCGTAGAATCTCTGTGGGTTAAATTACCAGGCTTGTGCAGCGATGTAATACTGGGGGCATGCTATCGTCCTCCAGACCAGAAATTGGATGGGGACCTTGAAATGAGGAAACAGATCAGGGAGGTGACAAGGAGGGACAGGGTTGTAATCATGGGGGACTTCAATTATCCTCATATTGACTGGGTCAATAAATCCAGGAGGGTGCCCGCATGGCTAACCAGCCAAGTTAGAGAGGCTGTCAAGGGCAAGGAAGCTTCCTTCCATAAATGGAAGTCTTGCCCTAATGAGGAGAATAAAAAGGAACATAAACTGTGGCAAAAGAAATGTAAGAAGGTGATACGGGAGGCCAAGCGAGACTATGAGGAACGCATGGCCAGCAACATTAAGGGGAATAATAAAAGCTGCTTCAAATATGTTAGAAGCAGGAAACCCGCCAGAGAAGCGGTTGGCCCTCTGGATGGTGAGGGAGGGAAAGGGGAGATAAAAGGAGACTTAGAGATGGCAGAGAAATTAAATAAGTTCTTTGCATCTGTCTTCACGGCAGAAGACCTCGGGCAGATACCGCTGCCCGAATGGCCCCTCCTGACCGAGGAGTTAAGTCAGATAGAGGTTAAAAGAGAAGATGTTTCAGACCTCATTGATAAATTAAAGATCAATAAGTCACCAGGCCCTGATGGCATCCACCCAAGAGTTATTAAGGAATTGAAGAATGAAGTTGCAGATCTCTTGACTAAAGTATGCAACTTGTCCCTCAAAACGGCCACGGTGCCAGAAGATTGGAGGATAGCAAATGTCACGCCTATTTTTAAAAAGGGAAATTGGGGGGACCCGGGAAACTATAGGCCGGTCAGCCTAACATCCATACCGGGTAAGATGGTGGAATGCCTCATCAAAGATAGGATCTCAAAACACACAGATGAACAGGCCTTGCTGAGGGAGAGTCAGCATGGCTTCTGTAAGGGTAAGTCTTGCCTCACGAACCTTATAGAATTCTTTGAAAAGGTCAACAGGCATGTGGATGTGGGAGAACCCATGGACATTATATATCTGGACTTTCAGAAGGTGTTTGACACAGTCCCTCACCAAAGGCTACTGAAAAAACTCCACAGTCAGGGAATTAGAGGACAGGTCCTCTCATGGATTGAGAACTGGTTGGAGGCCAGGAAGCAGAGAGTGGGTGTCAATGGGCAATTTTCACAATGGAGAGAGGTGAAAAGCGGTGTGCCCCAAGGATCTGTCCTGGGACCGGTGCTTTTCAACCTCTTCATAAATGACCTGGAGACAGGGTTGAGCAGTGAAGTGGCTAAGTTTGCAGACGACACCAAACTTTTCCGAGTGGTGAAGACCAGAAGTGATTGTGAGGAGCTCCAGAAGGATCTCTCCAGACTGGCAGAATGGGCAGCAAAATGGCAGATGCGCTTCAATGTCAGTAAGTGTAAAGTCATGCACATTGGGGCAAAAAATCAAAACTTTAGATATAGGCTGATGGGTTCTGAGCTGTCTGTGACAGATCAGGAGAGAGATCTTGGGGTGGTGGTGGACAGGTCGATGAAAGTGTCGACCCAATGTGCGGCGGCAGTGAAGAAGGCCAATTCTATGCTTGGGATCGTTAGGAAGGGTATTGAGAACAAAACGGCTAGTATTATAATGCCGTTGTACAAATCTATGGTAAGGCCACACCTGGAGTATTGTGTCCAGTTCTGGTTGCCGCATCTCAAAAAAGATGTAGTGGAAATGGAAAAGGTGCAAAAGAGAGCGACTAAGATGATTACGGGGCTGGGGCTCCTTCCTTATGAGTAAAGGCTACGGCGTTTGGGCCTCTTCAGCCTAGAAAAGAGACGCCTGAGGGGGGGACATGATTGAGACATACAAAATTATGCAGGGGATGGACAGAGTGGATAGGGAGATGCTCTTTACACTCTCACATAATACCAGAACCAGGGGACATCCACTAAAATTGAGTGTTGGGCAGGTTAGGACAGACGAAAGAAAATATTTCTTTACTCAGCGTGTGGTCGGTCTGTGGAACTCCTTGCCACAGGATGTGGTGCTGGCGTCTAGCCTAGATGCCTTTAAAAGGGGATTGGACATGTTTCTGGAGGAAAAATCCATTATGGGGTACAACCCATGATGTGTATGCGCAACCTCCTGATTTTATAAATGGGTTATGTCAGAATGCCAGATGCAAGGGAGGGCACCAGGATGAGGTCTCTTGTTATCTGGTGTGCTCCCTGGGGCATTTGGTGGGCCGCTGTGAGATACAGGAAGCTGGACTAGATGGGCCTATGGCCTGATCCAGTGGGGCTGTTCATATGTTCTTATGTTCTTAAATTCACATGGGCACTCCCCCCTTCTCTTGTTCAGCCAATCAGACTTGCCCTAAGACAGTGGTATGATAGTTGTGCTGCCATTAGAGAACTTATAGCAAATTGGGAGATGCCTTAGGCTATTTATAGGATTGGGCCATTAACTAATTAGTTCTCGCTCATGCAGCACCTGCCTGTAGGGCTGAATTATCTCAGGCAGGTTCTTCAGTGGACTTACATGTGGGCTATTGCCCTGTACCCTGAAAGGCCCTCCATGAAGTGTTGCCCCTGCATTTATATGAAACTACATCTGACTTTATGAATGGAAAAAAATAGGACGGGGAGGGGGCTGGCATGTATTAGCACTTAGATGTTTACGTTTGACTCCTAGAGTGAGAGTTCTTGTACTGGGAATCCTTTACTTAGCTGAGTTCTACAGCTGCTGTATAGAATAATCACTATGGAGATTAGGATTGATACATTAGATGGATAAATGGGGCTTATGGCTTAGGAGAGTGAAATTGTCAGTTCTAGGGAGTATGTGGTCATCTCATTATGATAATTGTGTAATGTAAAGGAGGTGTAAAACCCTCCTTCAGGGACCCTTTTTTTGTCCCTTAACAATAACATCCACTGATGACTTTGCCACATCCAAAACTGTCATGGCCCCTGAACCTTGATTTTCATCTTCAAGTCTAATTGCAGGTGAGTCTGATGCTTTCTAGCTAAAAGGTCCAGGTGATGAGGAGTTTAACAAAATATGTGTGCAATTATCAAGAGTACAATGGGTACAAAAGGCAATCCAACATAAAAATGCAGTGCCAAAGCCAAACGGCTTTAAAAAAAATAGCTGGGGATGATGTAGCATTACTGCGCTCATCAGGCAATGAATTCCTAAACTGTGCATCCACTGTACACTGCCATGAGAAAGAAGCCATTCACGACTCCCATGAATGCTATGTTCTCAAAGCAGAAAGAGGGTTGTCAGTTATATCTCTACTCTGGCTTTTTTTCTTCTCCACAGAGTTATATCTCTGACTTGGTCTTCTCCTGATCAGCCTACCTCTTGGTGTAGATAAGTCTGCTGCATCTCTGCCTAAGGTATGATTGAATCATCTAAAATTTAGAATTATTTGCACAGTTGCACAGGCAAGGGAAAGTTATCCAACTGCAGAGGAGCCTGGCCATTGTGTCTCTACAGGACTCATTGTTCTTGGCTTTCATGTATGTGTTTATCTGTCTCTGTTACAGTTATATCCCTCTGATCTTCCATGGTAGAAGTTCCCAGGTTGTCATCTGTCCAAGCATTGATCAGTTCTAGAACTACTGAGCTGTAGAAAGTTGGCTCTACCATGTACTCTAAGACCATGCTCTGGCACCTTCCCTTCCTCTAACCAAGTTTCCAGGGGTTGATCTCAGGTTGGAGCCAGGGTACTGTTGCCTAAGAAGATCTAGACAGGTTAGTTGTCTCCTCCAGTTCAGGTGCCTGCACTTAACAAGGGAGCAGTTTGTGCAGATAAGACTTGCTGCAGTTGTAAACAGACCAATTTTTATACATAAACATGGCCCAGATCACATGGCCTTTTGTGGTGATCTTGGGCAAAGACACTTTCACATACTGCCAGCACAGTCCTATACATGTCCCATTGAGTTCAATGGTCAGGCTCAAGCAAGTCCTGTTGAGTTCAATGGAACTCATTCCCTGGCAAGCATGTATAGCAGTGGTTTCCAAACTGTGAACTGTGGTGGAAACTAGCTAGGGAAGCTACAGAATCTTCACAAAAAAACCCTGCTGCCCGATACAATGTATAGGTTTCTAGCCCTAATGAGGAGCTGTGGCCAATGTCCCAGTAGGTCAAAGGAGCCATCAGTTGAAAAAGTTTGGGAACCACTGTTGTATAGGATTGCAACCTAAGAGTGCATTTCCCTTTCATCTTCAGTTCTATTACTGCTCAGTTGTCAGAGGGGGGCACAGTCTACCAGCAAGTAGAAATTATAACTGAATCATAAACTGGAAATTAAAATAATGCTGCGGTCCTAATCATGCATACTTGAAACAGTGGCAGACCTGCCATTAAATCAAAGGAGCAAATGCCCCAGGCATGGACTCTTGTATGACTCTAGGTCTAGGACCACGCAGAAGCCAATCCAAGGATCCTGATGCGGTCAGAAACTGTGCTTCTGGTTTGCGAGAAGCACAGGTTAAAGCATTGGGGAAGCTCCAGGAGGCTCTGTGCGTTCCAGGTAAGTGGGGAGGCAGATTTGTGCATGGGGGTGGCATCCTGTGGGGGGCGCTATCGCAGATCTTTGTCCTGGGGCTCAGGGCAGGGGAAGTCCTCCACTGACTTGAAAGATAACTCTGAACATAAGATTAGGACTTTAGATAAAATATTTTCAGGATAGGAGTATCTGGCTCGTTTGTGAGCTGCAGCTTAGTGACTCAACAAAAGGAAGCACCCACATTGATAAGTGTCTCTGCCTCCCAGTAAGCAAGTATTAATGCTCAGCTCTCCACCCTTAAGCTAGATAATGATACTTTATTTTCTGACACTGCAATTGCTCTTTGTTACTCCATGGCCCGGCTGAATTAATGGAGACCAGGGGAAAAGAAAAGCTCGCATCCATTTCATGGTTGACATTTCAGCCTCAGTTCTTTGTAATGATTTCCATTTATCAACGATCAGTTACTGATTGCAGCTGCCCACTCCTTCCTGCACCTGAACCAAGTGATACCTGCAAGCCTCAGTTTCATTTTCATCTGGCGCAAGCCAACTCACAGCCCCATAATTACCACCGTGCTGATGTCATGGCCGCAAAGCAGTGGTGACAAGCCGCAAAATGGAGAGCATCAATCTGAATTTGTATTTCAACTTCTAACAGTGGGGATTAAAGTGGTCCAAGGACGACTGATTCAAAAAGGATATAATGAGTAGTTCATATTACTTATCCACAGGTTGCAGGAGGCTGGCATTCAGAATCCTGTAGCACAGCAAACAACCTTGCTACCTTCTGATTAAACGAACACTTCACACACTTTTCGCCAGTGCTCTCTTCAGTAGATGTTTTAGACTGCTGTTGCCCCAAGCAAAAGACAGAAATCTTTTGTAAATTAAGGAAGCTAAATAATTAACCCCATTAAAGACTCTCAGAGGGTGAGTTAATAAACTGCTCCCTGGGACCGGTGGACAATGAATTATATCTCCTGTCACTGTCTCTACATGGGCAGTAGACCCAATTGGATGCTACTAGTGCACTGCAGGGCTTAAGTTGTAGTGATCTCGCAAAAGAGGTGACATTGTTCTGCTACTGAATATAATAAATATTCTTTTGCTCAAGGGAAATTAGAAGAAATCAGTTTCTGAAATGCATTTCCAGAAGATGAATGTACTCTTGCATTCCACAATGCAAGACTATAGAGGGTTCCGAAAGTAACAAAAATATGTCAAACCCATACCTGGTTACTTAAAGTAAAAGTGCTTGTCTTGTACCAGGGAATTGAGATTTTGCAAGTATCCTACCAGGGAAATGAAAGACATTGAACCCCTTTGCTCAAACATTTCCAACCAGAATCAGGATGAGAACCACTGTGCCCATCAGCGTTTGAACATTTGTAAGCGAATATTTGGACATCTCACAAAGGCTCTTTTCATTCAAACCTTTGTGAACCTTTGCAAGCAGTTGATGCTCACAGAGAGTGGATCACTGTGGGCACATTCAAACTTTTTGAATCAGGGCCAACCTGATTGTGCCTGATGTGGTTTGCATTGAGCAATGGGTGGCAGGGGAGTGACAGACTTGGAGTGCCCTTTTGCTCTGCTACTGCCTCCCTCTAGCTTGCTACAGATGGATGATCTGCTTCCTATCAGCAAAGAGAGTGTGTAAAGAAAAGAATTGCCACTGCTGGCACCTGAAAAACCATGCAGGCAGTGGCAATGTGCTTCCCTCACCTTGCTTCTTTTTCACATGGTCCATTTAAGTTTGAAGGGATTGCACAAGAAAGGTCAGTAATGTGGAAAACCACCACTCCTTCCTCTTAAAGGGGCCATGCAAAGAAGGAACGAGGGGAGGGTGTAGGGAACCAGGCACTTATGTTGCTCCTTTGTTGCAGTCCTTTTAAGTGAAATAGAAAGTGTGGGAACTGCTGGCAATTCTTGTTTTGTTGAAAGAATAATGCATGAAGGAGCAAGGTAAGTGACCATTTTGTTTTTGTTCTGGGTTTTCTGCAGAGGGGTGGTTAGTGGAGTGGTACCAGTGGTAGGATGAAGCAACAATGAATCCATTTGGGTTATCCCTGTATATGAGTAATAAATTTGATGGTTTGCAACAGCATGAGCAGGCATTTGCCTGAAAAATGAGTAAAAGGAAGAGACCGGGTTTGGTGGCAGTGGCAGCCACAAAATCCCAGCCCGTTTCCCGGACCCAATCCACAACATGGACCCATATGGACCTGCACCAGCAAATTTGCTAGTGCAGGTTCCAGTAAATCCCTCTGTGCTGTAGTGGCTTACCCCTTGGTAAGGAAATACTGACAGTTGCATTTGCAGGATTCAGTGCTAGCCATTTTGGTGTCACTGCATCAGCAGGGGTGGAAAGAATATGACTGGTCTGTTTGCAGGTAGCCTCCCAACTACCTTTTCCACTGTTGGATGCTCCTTCTATGAAAGTAAGCTCCCTCCAACAACAGAAGGGCATTCCTCTCATGCAAGAGGTCCTTCTTCGTAATGGAAGTGTGACTCAGAATGCTACCCAGAATACTTGCCTTGTTCTGCCATCCATTTGCTTGAGAACCCACTTGCTTGATTACTAAGCAACAAGAGTTGTGGCACATGTCCAATTCTTATGAAAATGATTAATGGGCATGTTAATGTGGCTTCAAGCTGTTTAGCAAGCGCTTTCAAAACAGGCAAATGGACAATACCAAGCTGATGCAAAACAGTAACCTTTTAGCACATTGTCCACTCTTTGATTTGCATGAACAGTGTGTTCTAGGACTCCTTTGTACATCTGTGTTTCTCTTTTAGAATTAAAATAGAGTCCTAACTCAGCCTCCCATCAAGGCAACCACATCAACAGAGTGTGTACTGCATCCTGCAGGAGAGGCAGTCTAAGGGTCTTCCTCAAGGTAAAAGGACATTTGTTCCTTACTTCAGGGCAAGCTTTCACTGCCCTAATGGGTCTCCTGTGCCAGCCATTTTGTTGGCATAAGCCAAAAGTCAGGGAGAAGGATCTTGGCGCACGTTGATGACATCAGGATCCACCCCCTTCCCACACTGTGTCTCCCACCTGCCATAGCAATCCCCTGTTCCCTTCTTCCTGCCTAGTTAATCCACCCACCTGCCTACCATGCTGGCTTACCCATAGTCTCACTGATAGCTAGTAGTGGAAGCTGGCTGTTTGCAGCGAAAGTTCCAGAATGGCTGCCAGCAGTGTGCTGTGTGCACAGTCATATGTCCATTTACGACAGTGGAACTGTCATAAGGCCCAGTTAGGATTATACATCACTCTATATATGCTTGGAGTAACCATCCTGTCCTGTTATTTACTAGTATTAAATATAATAATAGGGAGCATTTGTTCCCTTATCTCGAGGCTGCTTAGGATAGGATTGGGTCCTTAGTTGTCTAAAAGGTTACAGTCACTCACATACATTTTCAAAGCTCAAATGTACAGAAGGAGAGGCAGTCCAAGGGTGAGGCAAATGTGGCGGCTTGCATCCAGTGGCAAGTTGCGAAGAGCGGCAAAAAGACCAAGTGCTTTTAGCCAAAGTTCACAGCCACCTCCCTGTGGCCCACTGTGGATGCATCCACTCTGATCCACTTGCCACATGCTAAAAACGATTAGACAATGAAGCAGAAGGCATCAAGCCTGCCTCCTCTACCCTTATCTTTGTCTTTCTTCGCAGTCCCTTTAAGCAAATCAGGAAATGTGGAATGCATCCCAGGGTACCTCACACTTCCTGTTTTGCTTAACGGGACTGTGAAGGAAGAAGATAAGTTGGTAGAGGGCAGGCTCACTGCTGAGTGTATGATGGACGGGGGGGGGGAGGGGGGAGCAATAGCAGTTTGCCTTCCACTACTGTCCCCGTACACAAGGTAGGAAAAAGGATCATTCGCCACAGCTGTGATTGGCAATAGCACAATCATCCTAGATTTCTATGCTCATTCAACACCTATTTGTGGGAAGGAAATCCCTGGAGTGTGTTAAGTGACTTTGCATAGGTACCTTTTAACATCCTTAAGTGCACCAACAGAAGGATAGCTAACGCAACTATATCCATCGCAAGCTTTGGGCTGGCTGAAGCTTGGCCTGAGGCAGGGGGAAAATTTCCCTTACATTGAGGAGAGCCATAGCAGACTCAATGTGTCTACTCAGAGCTGCATCCCCTAAAGCGGTGGTGCAGATCCAAGCAGAACAGAGCAGCATGGAGCCACTCCACACTTGTTGGGAACGGGGCAAGGATTCAGCATAACTGCCGGATCATGGCCCCACCTCCCATGGCTTTCTCCTAATGAGGCACAAATGTATTTTATGGCACATTTGCGACCCTCCCAGGTTGGTGTAAGGGACTTGTGCCGGCCAAGTGCATTCTTAGGTTTGCTCTCTAAGGACGCAATCCTAACTGGTTATTAGGCTGGCCCAGGAGGGTCACAGATGTTTGCACCTCCTTGGGAGGAAGCCAGGCCGGTGCTCCAAAAAGCACCGGCCTGCGGAGGCTCATGGAAGACTCTGCACTGGCTTCCTCCCAGTGCCTTGCATCGGCTCAAATGAGCCTACGCCAGGATGAAAGGTAGGTGTGGGGGAGGCGGGGAGGAGGAGGCAGGCATTCCTGGGTGGGGGAGGGCTGGCGGTGGGCAGCCCAGGGGGGCAGGCAGGTAGGGAGAGGGAGGTGGGGCTGGGATCCTGCAATTATGCTGGATCCCAACCCCGGTTCCCGAGGAGAATGGAGCGGCTTCAAGCCGCTCCACTCTCCTCAGACTTGTGCCACCTCCGGAGGTGGCGCAAGTCCAAGGAAACCCATTGGGGCCAGCAGCCCTTGCACAGAGGTAAGGGGAAATGTTTCCCCTTACCTCTGGCTGAGCTGCTTATGGCCACTATCCTGCGATGGATACAGCGCAAGCCTCCTGGCTTGCCTGTTCCAGCGCAGGATAGGATTGCGCCCTTAGACTTTTAAAAGAGATAACAAATTCAGCTTGATATAGGTTGAGAATATTCCTTAGAATACAATCACATCCTGCTTGTGTGTAAAGCACAAAGTTGTGGATTTGTACATGAGCTGACAACTGAGCTGAAGACCTCAATTCTGATTTCTGATTCAGATTCAGGAAGCTTTATTGGCATAAAATAAAGCATAACATAAGACAATACATTTAAATCACACCTAATTCTGATTTCCATACTGCCATGTCACCTTATGATGGCACCACCATTGCACCACTACTGAGCTGCCATTGGAAAAGGCTGGAGGCTGCATGCCTGCTCCAGAACCACTCAGATACTCCACAGGTGCAGGTAAATTGGTGGAGAGGGTGATTCATGGCTGGTTTGGGGGAAGACTGGAGCAGGGAGTGGTTGGAACTGTGGGGTGGGGTCAAGAGGGGCTAGATCCCAGTGGCAGTCATGCATACTAGATCCTATCTCCCTTTCCCAGCCCAGTGGCACCTTCTTCCTCTCTTCAGACTTATGCGAGCAAAATAGCTGGCACATGTCCAAGGAGACCCATTGGTGACCAGGCGGCCCACCAGAGTATAAGTAAAAAATATTTTTACTTGCTTCTTGCTGACCATCTGATTGCTTCCCACCACTGAACGCATCGCATTGGGCGAAATACATTTGGAGTTGTTATAAACTGGCATTCTGCTGAACTATGGAAACTAAACTCTCTGTATGAGAAATGATTCATGTGGCTGAAGTACGCCATGTCCATTTTATCTAAAAAATAAATGAATGTGTTCTTGCCCTCCAGGCATTACTCCTCCTGGATTACGAGATGTCTGGTGGCCTTGGTTGTTGGCCAAATCTGAATTTACTACAGAAGTGTTTTTGGCTTGTTGATATGATGTACCTGTACAATCCCAATCGGTGCATGCTACATGACAACCTTTGTGCTTTTGCTGTAAAGAAGCAGACTCCTAACCAGATGCACATAAATAGGTCCCTATTAGAAAACGTCATTGAACCAAACATGGGGGAGCAAAACAACATGGACTCTCACTGCCTACTCATCCATTTTGAAGAGTAGTACCTGCAAGCATCCAAACACAATAGAAAAAAAAGTAGAACTGATGGAAACATTTTTATAGCCTCTTTGGATGACAGTGCCTGTCTCCAGGGCTGTAGTGAGCCAATTCCCAGGTTTTGTACTTTTGCAAGGACGTCCCTGCAAATGCCTGCATGGAAAATGCATGATTATCTATGTGTTTGCCCTTTAGGCTCACACCTGGCTCATTATGCCAGCACGTTCCAAGCAATTCTCATTATGATTTGCCCAGCTGCCTCTCATTCTCATAGTGCCTTGTGAGGTTTCGACAAACCCTAAAGAAACAATTCAAAATATGAAAGGAATTTATCAGAAAAGGTTGCTGAAAATAAGGTGATTACCACAGAACCTGATTTTATTTCTTAAAACATACAAATATGACTCTTCCTGCATAATCTCAGTGCGGTACTGAAATAAGAATTCAAGGGTTGCAATCCAGCCAAACTGAATAGCTTTCAAGTCCCATTGGCATCAATGCAAGTGAGTGACGCACATGCAGAATGGGAAAGACTTCAGGACACCTCTCAATGAAATCAATGATACTTCAATGTGCTTCACATTGACTAGGTTGTGTCCTATGTCTGTTGTGACATGGGTGACTGCCCTGTGGTTCCTACCTCGACTGGTAAACATTCCCCACTCTGCTCCTAATAAACCTGTGCTTTCAGAAGTGAGGGGATTAGTACCAATTCATGAAGGAAAAGCCAGTGAAACTTGACAAGAAGACAGATGATCAGTCATGGAAGAGAAAGAATTCTTCTTGGAGAAGTAAAAGCCATTGGAAGAAGGAAGTGGGTGACCTGATGCAAAGATGTTGCAAGCATTCAACCAGTGAGCTTGAAATATTGAACGCCCCTGCTCAAGCGTGTATGAGCGGAATCAAGATGAGCAAGATGTGCAAGACTGAAAATCTGAGCCTTTGCGGGTGAGTTGACGGCTTGCAAAGTTCTTTTCGGTTCATTCCTTAGTGAGTGATCAGTGCTTCTCCTGAGGGCTGGGGATAAGAATAGGCCCTCAGTTTGGCTGTACTTGTCGTAAGAGGTGACTGAACAGCCACCGGGTAGATGGGACTCGTCAGCCTGAGAAGGCAGCTCATCTGAGAGAAGGAAAACTCTGATCCCAAACCTCCACTGCCTTGTGGCTACATCCAGTTATGGAAAAGGCTTCAGGAGTCAACCTCGAGGCAAAATCCGGAGCCGGAATCCCTGAGGCAGTTCATGGCTGAACACAGTCACGTTCTGGCAACTCCTGTGACGTCGCTGGAACCAACTGTATTGGCTTCTGCCTTTCCATTGGACCATTTCAGCGATGTGGAGAGGGCGGATTTACTGCATGGGTAACAGTCTATCCCAGTAAATCTACTTTACCCAGGCTTCGCGCACTGGAGAGGACACTCTGTTCCAGAACACTATTCAGAGTGCGATACCATAGTCTTCCGAGACTGAAGGATGCCAGCAAGATCAGTGCTTGTAAAGATTCAACCTTTGGGTGGGCATATTGGAGCTTCTGCAAGAAAACAAAGAGATAGGTCTTTGTTAAAAGAGTCAAACTTTTAGCGAATATTCACATAGAATTTCTGCAAGCGTGCAACTTTTTCAGGTTGAACACTGTAGTTCTTATGTATCCCTTGCCAGATGCAGGAGTGAGACTGGAATTTTATTTAGATCCCCAGATTTTTCAGCTTTTAGGAGCCCTGGGCATTAAAGAAAGGCAACTCAGTCATCTAGAAAGAGTGATGGTGCTGCCCCTGTAGGAGGAACCAGAAAAGCTAGCTAACAGAGGTTCCATATTTGGGAAGCCCAAACCATATTTGGGAAACTGTGGATATATTATCCTCTCTAAGCACAGAACCCCTTTTCTACATGTGAATTGCCTCTGGGCATGGATCCAATCCACTTAAACTGAAGCTTTGTCAAGCCTGGAAGCTAGAAGTGCCTAAAACAGAGACCCTGGGAGGATATCTGTTAATGCAATATACAGGGCATATCTGCAATGCAAATATCCTGTTTTTTCCCCCCTGAAAGTGTGTCTCCACCTGTAATCCAATTAAGCATAGGAAATCCTCAGAGAACCTGGCCTTTAATTCAATCACTTGTGTTTTTGCACCAGCAGTCTGAGAGCACATTTTAGCTATTGGCAAGCCTCTGAATAGAAACCACTTTTTTTTTTTTTTTTTTGGTCAAACCTGTGTAGTTTTAAGAAATCGCCCATCTATCAAACCTTTTGATCAGGCCTGAAATGCCCTTATCTTGGTCACCCTGGATTTTCCAGCCTCAGCATCTTTTTGTATTCCTTTGTCTTGAGGGTATTATTGGTCTACTGAAATCTACAAAATTTTGTATTAGTCTTCCCAACTTTTTTGGAACAGCATGCAGCTGCTCTACCAAGGCTTCCTTTATTGTTTCCCCCCTTTTGGACCTTTTTACCCGTTCCTTTGGATGGCTCTGCCTTTTCAGCTGAGAACTCATGCAAATTCAGCTTCCTGACTGAAATCTCTGGCCAAGCTCCATGGGACTCCACAACCCCAACTCCAGCTCAGCATAAATGGTATTAAACCCTTTTTATCTTCTTTTTCCAATATGCAACCCATTGGTGGTATGGATTATTGTGTGTTTTTCCTATGACTAGCCTCTCCATAAATCTATATGTAAAGTCTACGGAAACCCCTGCCCTAGAAACTTTACTTTTTGCTCAAATCTATTTTGCAACCTATTTCGACAGAAGTCTGGAATCCTTCCTCCAGGACCATTTCCGGTGTAGGGTCCTTAACAGATTCAGCAAGATCAAGAACTAGCGCCCTTTGATTTTAATTTTTGGGCCACTTCATAGGTATGGATACGCTGGTCATGTGTGCTATACAGCAGGGGAAGACAACCCCAGCATACTCAGGGAAGCATTGATGGGTTCATTAGGGGTCTTATCTGCCATCTCAGAATTTGGTCCTATATTATCATGAATCAAGTCATATGCCTCAGCTTGAGTCCTGGCTACCCCTGTACTTAGGCTTTGACTTCTTCTATTAAGCTGTGTTTCTCAAACTGTGGTTGCAACCCATCAGTGGGCTGCAATCCTACTTGTGGTGGGTCACAACACAATGCTTCCTGTAGCACTGCAAAACATTATCAGGTTGTGCTGGGCTCGTGACCCACTCCATTGGCTTTCACAGACACCAGAATGCCTTATGGAAGTGAACAGAAGCAACTTCCAGTTTGAGTCCACAACTTTGATGTGCTCCTGCAACTTCTGATTTGCTTCCCCAAGGCATTCTGGGGCCTGCAGAAGCTAACGGAATGGGTCATGTGCCTGGTGTGACCTAGAAGTGACCTCTGATGGCTCCCAGTAATGCTTTGTGGTGTGACAGTGAGCATTGTGTTGCAACTCATTGTGGAGAACCACTGCTCTAGAGCCTGCTGTACATCTGAACATCCTAACTGCCCCCCTCTTCCCTCCCCACGCGATGTCTCACAGCTTTTCCCATTCTTTTTGTTCGTTGAATCTGACTCACTTCTATCTCCTCCTCCTCTGTCCTCTTAAGTCTAGATGTGCTGAATCAGATAGCATTTGCACCCAGTATTGGCTTAATTATCTACACCTGAATTGTTGTAGAATAATTGTGTATTTATAATTTATTTTTACTTCTCCATTCTATTGTAAAGTTATCCCTTCCCTAATGAATAAGATTGTGTTTGTGCCTATATTTGACTCCCTTTTGTGAATGCCAACTTCCACTGGGATGTGCTATGAACCAATAGTCAAAGGTCCCTTAAACATGCATGTTTCAGTACCATTGTATGCGCCCTTACATATGTCGTTGAGCACCCCATTTACAAGAGTTACTTAGCTTCTAACTTCAAAGGATGTGAGCTTTAAGCAATTTTGACTTTTTTAAAACAAAAGTCTATCCAATTTATTTTAATTAAAATTAAAAGAAAAGCCACTTTAACGTTTCTGCTCAATGGGAGTCTAATGAGGCATGTTTGGTTCCTGTAGTTTTAGCACAGTTGGAAGTGTTCAGAGATAATTTAGTTCATTAATATTCACCGAATGCAGATCATCAAAAATGTGCAACAATGGGAAAGGGCAGAAATATGTCAAAATGAAACTTTTGTATGTGATATCCAGGCCAAGCAGGCATTGTGGCAGATGGTAGGGGGCTAAAAGGGGCTTAAACACCCCTCTTTACAGTGGCACATTTCAGTGGTGCCATCTAGAATCATAGTAGATGTGTGGAGGGGCTCAATCAACTTTATTACTGACTTCCTTATTTACTCCAAAATGACTTCATCTGTGACCAGTTCATTTGGCACTTTACTAAATTAAGGAAGCGTGAATTGCCTTCTAAACTTATAGCCAGAACCTTACCAGAATCTAAAGCTAACCAGAATCTAGGGTCCAGAAACAGCCAACAGATATAGTTAGACAGAAATACATAGCCACGTAGCCACGGTTACTACAACCTTCTAACACGCATGTTAGGATTCTGACTGTGTCATACATGGAACTACCTTCAAACACAACAGTTAGATGACTGACCAGGATTGGTTGGTCAGAATACATCACATCTATTTTCCAACTGCTTCACTGACAGCACAAATTATGCACATTGCTTTAAAGTAAGACCCATTAAGTTCAATAGGACTTACTCCCAGGTAAGTGTGTATAGGACAGCAGGCTTTCTGTTTCTAAAAACAATTCAACATGCCTGTTTAAATCTTCAGAATCCTATACAGGTTGGGTTTATAAAGACTCTTTTGGTTTCACATGAGCTTGCTCATTTTTTGATATATTCTTCTTTGGGTACCTCCACTGTTCAAGTGGTGATCAGGGACAGAGTCACCTTTCCAATTTTGGAAAGCTGTCTTTGGTACCTAGCTTGATAAATTTTAGGCAGTTTAGATTACATCTTTTATTGTAGTTTATGTCTGCAGTTTTGTTTTTCAGTCTTTTTGAAATGTATAAAACAGCATAGATTTTTTTTAAAAAAATCAGCTATCACAGTGTTTCTCAAACTGTGGGTTGGGACCCACTACGTGGGTTGCAAGCCAATTTCAGGTGGGTCCTTATTCATTTCAATATTTTATTTTTAATATATTAGACTTGATGCTACCATGGCATGGACTGCATTTGGGGAAATGTTACAGACCTGTACTTTTAACAAGCTACTATGTATATTCTTTTGACAATGATAGTAAATGGGATTTACTCCTGGGTAAGTGTGGATAAGTATAGGTAGGATTGCAGCCTAGGATTGTTAGAATTTTTCCTGCTTGATGATGTCACTTCCGGTCATGACATCACTTCCAGTGGGTCCTGACAGATTTTCATTCTAAAAAGTGGGCCCAGTGCTAAATGTGTGAGAACTACTGAGTTATCATGACAAATTTCTGCTGAAATCAATGAGACTAAGTTCTAATTCAGGTCCCATTAAGTTCAATGAGACAAACATCATAATCCTATGCCTGAATACTCAGAAGTAAGTCCCACTGAGTTATTAGATCCCAATGATATCTATATTCTACAGTGGTTGGTAAACAGCGGTTTCCAAACTTTGGTGTCCCGTGATGCCTCTGTGTGCTGTAGAGAAGGGGACAAACCATGAACCAGAGGAGAAAATGAACCATGAACACCACCCTGAGCTTCTTGGAAGATGGTTGGTGTAAAAATGTGAAAAAAATAAAATAAAATAGAGGGAGAATAAACTTCTTTTTCTGTAAACTGAGCCTTCCTTTATAACTAGAAGCAAACTAAGCACCCCTCCACATGCAACCATTCTGAGTGATGGCATAATGGCCAATGAATAAACCCACCATAGAACTCTATCAAGGAAGCATTTCTTTCATTAAGAAAGAAAAAACAACCACATTAATCAGGAAATTCTAACCAGCCCAGGCCTATTTCATGTTACTTTGGTGGCTTATGTACCAAGTAAATTAGTTTTGTAAGAAGCAACAGTACTCTAAGGGTTGAGTGACATACATTATTTCAAAGTATTTCTTGATTATGCTGTCTTCTGAGAGGGAGTTGATGCCACTATCAATCAAACATCTCTTTGTTTGAGCTCATTAATATTTTTTTTCTGTGTATTTGTGGATTTTCTTAAGAAACGTCTGCCTGGCTGACAAACAGCTTGAGATGGATGCAGACATCTGACAATTAAACAAGAGATCCAATCTGAAACATATGAAGGTAATGTTTGTGAGCAAGAATGCTTAGGTTGTGGGCTCTGATTACTAATCAATTGTTACATCATTTCTGACACTGTCCCTGAGATTCACTTCTTTGTGTTAACTTGTATGCTCCTTTGAAACCCAGTTGAAAACATATTCTTAGATGGGAACCATTGTTGAAAAGTTTAATCTTCAAGTGCAATACAACTTTAATTTAGAAAGAAAAATAAAAATTATGAAGCATGATCAAATGTCAGCTGAGTATTTTTAAGTTCCACTGATCAATAGGAAAGCTAAGCACAGGCTAAGTCCCTCCCACTGAAATCAATAGCATTTCAAGTGCTTATGGGCCAGCTATTACAACCATGGTTTTCTGCAAAAATAATTTGTGTGTGTAAACTACATTTCTTCAGGCAGTCTTGTCACTGGCTTTTCGTTAACATGATTCATATTGTTTTAATTGGGTTTTATTTATTTTAGGTGATGAATTTATGCTGAAAATTAATGCAGAGGGAATGTACACAATAGGACATTGTAAATCATATAAATGCCAACAATTGCTTACGTTTAAATCATCTTCAAAAAAAAATACGGTCAAAAAAAGCATATGCATAATTTTGGCAGTATGTGGTTGTTTTGTTACTCACAAAGCACCAAACTGGAACAAAACCAAAATCTGTATGTACGTATGTATTTATTTATATACCACCTTTCTCAGTTGTTTAGATAGCATTCAAGGCATTTAAATGGGCAGGCTAGTCTAAACCACCATTTTTCAGTGGGTTTTTTACAGATGTATTCTGTGAATCACAGAATCCTCAGTCACCAGGTGTTGTCTTCGCAGTATGGTTATCTCCTCTGGCCATCGAGCTTCAGTGGGCAATCATACATCAAGACTGGTCAGGTCCTCAAGATTTTTCTCCGTTCTTTGCAGGCTGACCCTCTCATGCACTGCCAGGCTTCTCTCTCTCTGTGGCTAATCAGTTCCACAGCAACTCCGTTCTACCACAATGACTACTGCAGCTTGTCACAGCCTGGCATTCTATCTCCCAACAAAAAACACAGCCATAGATTCTCCTGCTTAGCTGTACTGGTACTGCTGTTACTGGTACTGGTACTTAGCTGGTACTGCTCAGGCAGTACCAGTAGCTCCACAATCAGTCCACACCTCCTGCCCACACGTATGAACTTACCCCTGATTTAACCATTTTCCAGTATTTGCTAAAGGACAAGGATTTCTGGCTATGTCGATGACCTGATTCATCTCTTAAAATGTTAATTTTGAAGTTCCCTATAGTGACTCGGAAATATGCAGCACGGTTAGATGAATGTAACCTATTTAAAAGCAAGTTGTTTTGCCTGTCTTCCTTTTTTCAGCACCAAGGTCAGCACCACTCAAATAAAGGGCGGCTTTTTTCCTCCTGCTGAATTTTTCTGCAGCTGTCCATCTGTCAATAACTTTACAGAAATACGGGGCTAAGTAACAACCCTTCACAGCATATAACTGGTAATTGAAACTATCAACAGAGTAGATTGCTGATATCCATGAGGGCTGCATTCCTCTTTGAGTATCAGTAGAAAATGCACCGAATGGGACCCTTTTGGATTGCTTTCCATTTGTTCTGAAACAAAGTGATGTGCAAGGAAAGGGTAAAAATGGGCTTCATTTTTAGAGTCCCTTTCATTACTCATTCAGCATATGGGGGCTGGGGCATATGCTCGTCCAGTGAGCAGCAGAAGTCCTCTGCACAGTTCTTCCTCTTGGCTGCAATTTTACTTTCCCACAACGCAATGGGTTCAGGGTGCCTGGGATATTATAGAGAAGAAATGGCTGTTGCCTATGGGGGTTGCCTTCTGTTAATGGTGGCTGCCATTGTGTTTTGCCTCAGACACAGCACAGAGAGCTGGAGTCCAAAACATCTTTATTGCCATGCTGTGCTTTACCACTTCAGTGAGAGATATTGAGACTAGCCCCAGGCCGCCTGGGTAATTTAAATGAGCTCCCTTCAAGCACTTGCAGTGTTGATTGAGAGAAACCATGTGGTAGAAGAGACATGTTCTCCCACCACAATAAAACACAGCATTTTATGGCCCACCAAAGGTTTCACTCTTTGCCTGTAATCCTGGTTCAACACAGTCTTGGGCACCGTCTTGAGCTGCGGTTGGTTTGCTTCCCTGCTTGTTCTCTTTCTTTTATTTTGTCCTTCTCTTTAACCCTTTGTTGCCAATGACTTCCCTTTCCAAACATGCACAGTTTCTCCTAACTCCATCTTGTTGCCTTAGCAGACATTCCAGAGGGTCAGCCAGGACTTTGCCTTCGAAGGGGCGAGTCATGACTGCACCTTCTTATCAAGATCATATTAAATAAGAACCATTTAATGGAAGGGAAGACTGATGCACTGTGAGGCATAAGTGTGTCACCTTCCTCTAAGGCGGTGGTTCTCAAACTCTCAGGGAGTTTGTGAACTGAGGTAAGTTGTTGCAGGGGAGGGGGAAGGCAGCCATTGGCAGGCCCATGGAACCTCCAATTGTTTGTGCCAGTGGCACTGGAGCACCCAATGGCAACATGCCTTATGAACTGGCATAGAGACGAGATCCACTGCCATAGACCTAGGATAGGATTGGGCTGACGCAAACAAAATTTACAATTTGCTAGATCATCAGTGTATACAGATAGATTTGCCTATTCAATTGTACACACTGGGTTTTTTCACTTATTTATGTTTATGCAATGCACAAAGATACAATACAATCAAACTCCATGAACTGTTTCCAAAGGAATAACTTCCAGCCTTGTTGTCCCCCCCCCCCCAAACTCAAGGGCACCATGGAGGGCAGCCCTGATCCAATAACACACCTAGTAGAAGGTGCAGAAACACCTATAGAATGGTTTCTCAGGTTTGTTATTGTTTATGATCAAGAAGAAGCCATAGGCCACCCTGTCTGTCACTCTTACAAATCACCTGATATGCTGATAGTAGCATGCTTGTTTATACCTTGATAGTTTACACCCTGATAGTTTATACTTCGTTTACACCAGTTTTGACCAACGGGTGGAAAAAATATATATACTAAGGATCATTCCTCACCTTCAGCAGTTCATCTTCAAAGAAGCCAACGTGGCTTTGAATTCTGAAGAGAAGCTTCACTATTTGAGAATGCCAGTGGAGGAGGAGGAGTTTGCACACTTACTAAGGGAACATAAGAACAGCCCCACTGGATCAGGCCATAGGCCCATCTAGTCCAGCTTCCTGTATCTCACAGCGGCCCCACCAAATGCCCCAGGGAGCACACCTGATAACAAGAGACCTGCATCCTGGTGCCCTCCCTTGCACTGGCATTCTGACATAGCCCATTTCTAAAATTAGGAGGCTGCACATACACATCATGGCTTGTAACCCATAGATTTTTTCTCCAGAAACTTGTCCAATCCCCTTTTAAAGGCGTCCAGGCCAGATGCCATCACCACATCCTGTGGCAAAGAGTTCCACAGACCAACCACACTCCGAGTAAAGAAATTTTTTTTTTGTCTGTCCTAACCCTCCCAACACTCAATTTTAGTGGATGTCCCCTGGTTCTGGTGTTATGTGAGAGTGTAAAGAGCATCCCTCTATCCACTTTATCCTTCCCATGCATAATTTTGTATGCCTCAATCATGTCCCCCCTCAGGCATCTCCTTTCTAGACTGAAGATGCCACGTACTTTGCCCTATGCTCCTTGGAGGAAGGGTAGTATAAAAAATGTGAAAAATAAATAAATAAAAATATGCTCCAACCAAAAAAAGCAATGAACTTTAATTTTCTTCATAAGGGTTACTTCGTCTCCTGTTACTTATTCCTAGTTTCAAATTTGTTACACTTCATTTAAAGCCTTAGCTCATTTCTTCCCAAACTCTTGGAGAGAGTTTCAACAGTTTAAAACAAATGCATACAAATGGAAAAATCAGATTAAAAATGATCCAACTAATTAAGAAAGGTATAGGATGGCCCTATTTGGATGCTGCAGCAAAGTTGCACAGATGCTGGCATAGTATCTGCCATATCCTAAGCATTTCCTGGCAATGCCACACTGATGATGCACTGACATGATGCAACAGGCCTAAATGTCAAGCCTGTCCTGGCAAAGCAGTACCGGCTCAGCCCTTCCCAGAAACACCCCTAGCATCCATGGAGACACCAGGGATGGGAAGTCAGGTGACTCAAGCCTGAGTTGCAAAAACATGTGTTTTTTGCTGACTTGTGTACACTCAAGTCAAGTCAGGTGTGTCAGCAACTCTGGCACTGACTCAAGTCTGAGGCCCCTGACTTGGCACTGAATTCCCATTCATACAGACTGGAGTCTGTCTGGGTGTGGTGGCTTACTTTTTCGCAGTGTTAAAGACCTTGTAGGGCCACCATTCAGACTGGGTGAACAGCAGGGAAATTCCAGCCAGGAGACAGGGAAATGTTAATGTTTTGGTTTTGCATCAAGCAGGAGGCAGTTGGGAAACAGGAGCGGGCTATCTCTGAAGGAACTGATGATTATTGGGTGAAGGTTTTTTCCCCTGGATGAGTGAGGAGAGAAGGCAGGGGGGAGGCAGTTCCTAGATATCCAGGAGAAACTCATGGCATGGCTCCAGCAGGCTCATTGAATGACCAGTCGCAATTGGACTACTTCTGAGTAGAGCTGGTCATACTGATAAGCCTCCCAACTGCTGCACGTGACCCTCCTCCCCCTTGCTGCCTCTATCCACGCCCTCATGGATGTCCCATGAGATGTCCCACCCTTTCCCACTTTGTTTACAGATGGGATGGGAACATCAGGGAAATATTAAATGAAAATTCCAGCACACTCACACACCCCAGCAGCAGGTTTGTTTTTTTTTTCCTGTGGAGCTGCGGCTGATTTTTTAATGGAAAAGACTCGTGACTCAAGTCTTTTAGAGTCCCCAAAATGCTCTGAGAAACTTGGAAGACCCTCTCATTAGGATTCGTTTTCGAGACAAAGGGGGTGGAGACTCATGACGTGACTCAAGTCAAGTCACGTTGGATTTGCCCATCTCTGGGAGACACCAACACATCCTATTATCCAAGGAGTTGTTACTTTTAGCAGTAAGACAACATCATGACATTTGGCAGGGCATCACCATGACATCACACATAATTGGTGCGATCTCCATGTGTCATCACCATGAAGTTGGCACATTATCCATTTGACAGTCTTGAGTCACTGGTGTGATATGCAAGGAGCCAAACATTGCATCCAATCAGCCCAAACGCTGGCAGTCAGAAGCGTAGCCAAGGTGAACTTGGCAGGAGATGGGGGCAGGTGCAGTGACATCCCCCTGCCAGCCACTAAGAATGAGTATCACAGAAACAGGCACCACCCTGACCCTGGGGAGATGCCCCAAGTGCACCACACACACACACAAGCATGCCACAGGCTGAGAGACAGATAAGATGGGTTTGAGGTGTTTTGTGGTGTTTCCATGGATGCTGGGGGCGTTACAGGGAAGGAATATGCTTTGCCAGGACAGGCTAGGTGTTTGGCCCTTGCTGTGTCTGTGCACTGTTGGTGTGGCATTGCCATGATGTATACCATGTTGGCAACTATGTGGCACTGGTACAGAATCCAAATAGGATTAGGCCTTAAGTTTCTTTTGAAAAAAAGTTTCAAAGGCAGCATTTGACCATTCCTGCTGATAACATCCTAGACCTTCCCTCTTCCTTGACTACCCCCCGGATAGTATTATCTGCTATTCTATACATGTGGACATCCATCCCAATCAAAAGGTGCAATACTGAGATTCACATCTTTATTTTAAAATTCTATCTTGTGTAAGCAAGGCTGCTTAACATCTAAATTGATCCGCTATCACTAGATGTGCTTGTCTCCAGTGAATAAGATAGAATTACAGCTTAAGTCTTACTGAAAACAATGGGATTACTTCTGAGTAAAATAACTAAGGGCACAATCCAAACCGGGCCTTGGGCAAGCGCATGTCCCTTGAGCCGGCCCAAGGCTGTCGCGAAAGTGCCATAAAGCATTTTTGCGATGACCTAAGTGGAGTCATGTGCCGGCTTCCCCATCCTGATGTGGGCTCCATGAGGCAGGTAAGTTGGGTTGGCTGAGCATGGCCGATGCAGGGGTCTGGGGGGGGGCATGGGAAGGGTGGGGAGGAGGCAGGGAGGAGGCATTTTGGGGAAGGGTGGGTGGTGGGTGTTCCCAGGGGCAGGTGGTGAGTGGGAGGTGGGGCCAGGATCTGGCTCCTCTTGAGGTGGCGCAGCTCTGGGTAGTCCCATTGGGGCTGCTGCGGCTTTACCCAGGGTAAGGGGAAGTGATTCCCCTTGCCCCGGGCTGAGCCACTTGCAGCCCCAATCCTGCCTTGGATGCAGCCCAGGCCCGCTGGCCTGCCTGCTCCAGGGCAGGTTAGGATTGCGCCCTAACAGTGTTCTCAAACACCTCTTACTAGCACACTTTTTTCGCCCTTTCAACATCCTTCACTGATCTCTTGAGATGAGTACAAATTCTTCCTTTTTACTTTGTCATGTTTTTTTTCCCTCCTGTTTCTAGCGTTTTTGCTTCTAATCATAATTTCCCAAGGTTGCTTGGCATAAGGACTGCTAGACTCAATTTCGTACTCTTAGAAGATGCTTGTTGGTGAACATCTTTGTATGATTCAAGAATTTCAAAGTCTGATTTTCATAATCAGTAAATCTGGAATAGTCTGATAACTGTGAAGCCCTGAAAACTCTTTCAGGCTAAGCAACTACTGCTTGTCACTAGTCGTACACACACACACATCCCAATCCTACTGGAATTGGCGTTCCAATGGCTCAGCATGCTTTATGGCTGGCACAAAAGGTGGTACGTCATTCAGTGTCACCTGGCTAAAGCTGTAAGTGGTTAGTGGCTTGGTCTGTGCACCTGTGACCTCCCATTGAGCCCTACAGGAAAGTCAGCACAGAGGTGGGTGGGAGGGCAGAACTGGGCTGGAAGGGGGAGAAACAGGGAGAAGTCTGGTGGAGAGGGGACGGTATTGGGCGCAGCTTGGCCCCATGCTTGCTCCTATGTGGTATTTATATGCACAGGCACTAAGGTTTAAGATGTCTTAGCATATTAGGCATCAAGGACAGTCAGGCACGCCTGCGCAGTTGAGCACGCTCAACCAACCTTGAAAATATGTTGGGTCACTGAACTCTGTGCCTGTGAGCAGCAGAATGTTATGAAGGAGAATCATATCTAGGAATGTGTTTGTGGTTAAGCTAGAACTAGCTAGTAGGCAGCCAGTTTGAATCTTAGCATCCTTATGGAAATTTCCCTATTATGTAACCTTATATCATGTGTTTTGAGACTTAATAAAGCTGGGTCAGGAGCTGGGAGACTTCACTTCTCCCTTGATTTCATTCTTGCTCCTGCTTCCAGCACTTTCAACCTCTCTGAAACCTGTGTCTGTTGTCTAATTCTTGCCATGGCTTCTTTGCCACACCAACGCAGCATCTCAAGCTGCTCCTCAAGTAGCACCAAAATGCTACACTCGTAGTGTGGTTGGTCTTGTTCTATAGGGTTCTTGTTTGCTGTTTGAGGAAAGTGCAAATACTTTATATAATTTAGACAAAGAGGGTCAAATGCTTGAGCATATGTTCTGGCAAGTTCCAAAGTGAGGGAGACAGCAGCAGCCAGACCCAGATACAATAGAAGGGCAGGCCAGCTGGAAATCAGTTCTCTGGCAATACAGAGAGACCATCTGTCCCCTCCAAACAATACATTGTTCAGTCTGAACATATCTGTAGTATATCTGAGAGCCTTTTTTTTTTAATCAGAGAGTTACACTGGCTTTGCCCTCTGGTATCACATGACCTTCTGGACCGGAAATGTCTGAGCTCTTGTGTGTGTGTGTCAGGTTATACTCCTTTTTTCAATTGGGTAGTGTTAAGAGAGGAGATCTAGGAAGGAGATCTGAAAGTTTCCTGGGTTGAGCCTCAGGTTCCCAACAAAAGCTGAATGTAGAAGTAGGGTTTTAGGATGTGTGTTATCACTAGTTTTCTCATACTTCTTGTCAGGCACCACAACCCATTGTCCCTAGACTGTACTCCCTGTGTGTTTGGAGACAAATCACTGCACCTCAAATATTATTTCCTTCCTATTTGATGGCAGCAAGTGTAATAGGGCCCAACATTTTCCTTTCCCTAGTGCCACAGGAGTTCACTTGGCAAACTGGATTATACAGGGATCTAGTCACTACAGCTTTACTTCTGGAACTGAATCCAGCTCATGTATCAATAGCTGCTGTCACCTACAGTATGAGCAAATAGTTGCTTCAGTAAGAGATCTATCTGGAGTACCAAGTCATCACTTTGCCAGCTTTCAGTACTATCCATGCAACTCTCTCACAGGATTGCCTCAATTGCTATGAGTAACTCAGTTGAAAGGACATTCCTCTGACTTAGAACAAATGTCAAAAAAGAGCTTTGGTGGTGGTTGAGCAGAATTATGCCTGGTGACCTCACCCCTTGCCCTGCCTGATGTCCACAGGTGGGAAGTGAGATTTATACTGGGTTCTGTGTTTGTGCTCACTGCCAATACCTTTGAAAATCATACTGTACGAATTGGACATTGTCTTGTACAAGTCAAGGACACAGCTACTGAGGAAACTGAGTGAAAAAAAAATGACAAAATGTATTCCTCTTCAGATGTTACCTGTGAACATGTTGTGGGGCAGAATGGGAGAGAACTGGTAGTCACATTCCACCCCCCTCCCCCCACTGATGGTCTTGTTAGCCACAATGCAAGGGGCATGCATACATTTGGACCTGGTCTTCAAAGGCCAGACCCTGAATACTCAGTCACCAAGGGGGCATGGCTAGCTAGTGCATCAGTGTGGGAGGAATGGCGAGCTCCCACCCCACATAATCACTGAGTGCATAAGGGGTGAGACTGAATAGTAGTTCTGTGTATGATGATTTTAAAGCAATTCTAGAAGTTCTCTAAATTAAACCAGAGAATAGGTGGAATGGAATGTGGCCCAAAGGAAGCCCACGGAACAATAATAGAATGGGACATGTGTCCATTCCTTCTCCCACCTCCTTTAAGTCCAGAGCAATCAGGAAAAGTGAGAGTCTATGGTGCTTAGAGCACACATGTGGAGAGTTTGCAAAGGGGATTGCTATGTATGCCTACATTCAGCATAGCTGTAGCCTCCGTAGCTAACTGTATTGCTTGTGTGCAGTAGTGTACCAGATGTAATGTGCCATGTAAGCAGCCCCTCCCCCTCACCACCAGAGCAATTTGGAGCAGTGATGGCAACGCGCAGGCACTCGCCGACAGTGGCGTAACTAGGGGTCCCAGCGCCCGGGGCAACCCCCAGGTTCCTGCCCCCCCACAACCCTTGCCCCCCACTCATGACCCGGGCAGCCCCCCGTTTCCGCCCCCCACCTGTGATCCGAAAGTAATTGCGGTGATGTCATATCAATGCAATTACTTTCATGCGGCTACCTCCTCTGTTCCCCCTTTGGAAAAAAGGGGGAATGAAGGAGGTAGCCAAGGTTCTGATGGAGCTTTCTGCGCCGCTTGTAAGCGGCCATCGAAGACAACAGTGCCCTTCATGTCCTTGTGGAAAGATCTGATGATGCTGAGGAGCCTGGGTGGACATCCAATCTTGGGGAGAATCTTGAAGAGGCCATCTCTGCTGACCAGGTCGAAAGCCTTTGTGAGATCTATGAAGGCTATAAAGAGTGGCTGTCGTTGTTCCCTGCATTTCTCCTGCAGTTGTCTAAGGGAGAATACCATATCAGTGGTGGACCTGTTGGCTCGGAATCCACACTGCGATTCTGGATAGACGCTCTCTGCAAGTACCTGGAGCCTCTTTAGTACAACTCGGGCAGACAGCTTTCCTACAACGCTAAGGAGAGAGATGCCGCGGTAGTTGTTGCAGTCACCCCTGTCACCTTTGTTCTTGTACAGCGTGATGATGTTTGCATCCCTCATGTCTTGAGGTACTCCACCTTCTCTCCAGCAGAGACAGAGGATTTCATGCAGCTCAGTGACGATGATCTCTTTGCAGCATTTTAGGACTTCAGCAGGGATGCTGTCTTTTCCAGGTGCCTTGCCAAAGGCAAGGGAGTCCAGGGCCACGTGAAGTTCTTCTAGGGTTGGTTCACTGTCAAGCTCTTCCAGCACAGGCAGGCACTCAATGTTGTTCAGTGCTTCTTCAGTGACTACATTTTCTCTGGAATATAGCTCAGAGTAGTGCTGCACCCAGCGTTCCATCTGCTGCGCCTGATCCTGGATGACCTCGCCTGTGGCAGACTTCAGAGGGGCAATTTTCTTCTGTGTTGGACCTACGGCCTGCTTGATACCATCATACATCCCCTTGATGTTGCCCGTGTCAGCTGCTATCTGTATCTCGGAACAGAGCTGGAGCCAGTAGTCGTTAGCACATCTCCTGGCAGTCTATTGGACTTTGCTGCGAGCAGTTCGGAGGACCTGCAGGTTGCGCTCACTGGGACAGGCCTTGTATGCTGCTTGAGCTCTCCTCTTTTCCTCAATGACTGGTGTCAACTCCTCAGAGTGGGCTTCAAACCAGTCTGCCGCCTTGTTGGTCTTCTTGCCGAATATGGACAAGGCGGTGTTGTAAACGGTATTCTTGAAAGGTTCCCATCTGTTGGATGCGTTTGCGTCGGCCGGGCCTGGAAGAGATTCCTCAAGCGCTTGTGCAAATTCCTCCACTTTTCTCTGATCCCGGGTCTTGCTGGTATCAATGCGAGGTCTTCCTTCCTTTTTCGTGTGATACAGTCGCTTTGTTTGCAGTTTCACTCTGCTGCACACCAGGGAGTGGTCAGTGTCGCAGGCAGCACCATGATAACTGCGTGTGATCTTGATGCTGGGAAGGCTGGAGTGTCTGGTGAGGATCAGGTCGAGCTGGTGCCAGTGCTTTGATCTTGGATGTCTCCAAGAGACTCTATGTTGGGGCTTTGTGTTGAAGAACGTGTTGCTGACACAGAGATCGTGATGACAGCAAAACTCTAGCAGGCGTTGACCCTTTTGACATCCGAAGCGGAGTGAAGCAGGGCTGTGTTCTTGCACCAACCTTGTTTGGGATTTTCTTTGCTGTCCTGCTGAAGCAGGCCTTTGGAACTGCAACAGAAGGCATCTATCTCCGGACCAGATCAGACGGAAAGCTCTTCAACCTCTCCAGACTGAGAGCAAAATCCAAAGTCCAGCTGAAATGTCTGCGTGACTTCCTCTTTGCCGACGATGCAGCTGTCACTACCCACTCTGCCAAAGATCTCCAGCAGCTCATGGATCATTTTAGCAAGGCCTGCCAAGATTTTGGACTGACAATCAGCCTGAAGAAAACACAGGTCATGGTTCAGGATGTGGACTCACCTCCCTGCATTACAATCTCTGAGCATGAACTGGAGGTTGTCCATGACTTTGTGTACCTTGGCTCAACGATCTCCGACACTCATTCTCTCGATACCGAGCTAAACAAGCGCATCGGTAAAGCAGCTACCACGTTTTCCAGACTCACAAAGAGAGTCTGGTCCAACAAGAAGCTGACGGAACATACCAAGATCCAGGTCTACAGAGCTTGCGTCCTGAGTACACTTCTGTACTGCAGCGAGTCATGGACTCTTCGCTCACAACAGGAGAGGAAACTGAGCGCTTTCCACATGCGCTGCCTCCGACGCATCCTCGGCATCACCTGGCAGGACAAAGTTCCAAACAACACAGTCCTGGAACGTGCTGGAATCCCTAGCATGTATTCACTGCTGAAACAGAGACGCCTGCGTTGGCTTGGTCATGTCGTGAGAATGGATGATGGCCGGATTCCAAAGGATCTCCTCTATGGAGAACTCGTGCAAGGAAAGCGCCCTACAGGTAGACCACAGCTGCGATACAAGGACATCTGCAAGAGGGATCTGAAGGCCTTAGGGATGGACCTCAACAAGTGGGAAACCCTGGCCTCTGAGCGGCCCGCTTGGAGGCAGGCTGTGCAGCATGGCCTTTCCCAGTTTGAAGAGACACTTTGCCAACAGTCTGAGGCTAAGAGGCAAAGAAGGAAGGCCCATAGCCAGGGAGACAGACCAGGGACAGACTGCACTTGCTCCCGGTGTGGAAGGGATTGTCACTCCCGGATTGGCCTTTTCAGCCACACTAGACGCTGTGCCAGAACCACCTTTCAGAGTGCGATACCATAGTCTTTCGAGACTGAAGGTTGCCAATACATGTAAGCGGCACAGAGTTCTCCATTGGAGTGTTTTGGGGCTGCTGGAAGCCCGCCTGTCTGGGGCTGCTCCAAAGGAGACCCCTGCACCGCTTACAAGCGGCGCAGAAGCCTCCGTTGGGGCCAGGGAAGCCCAGAGCGTCAGTGCTACAGGAGTTGCGCTGACACTCTAGGAGGCACTCTTGCTGCCTCCGGAGGCTTCTCCAGAGGCAGTGAGAGGGAGAGGCTTCCAGGCCAGAGCATCAGCACTGACGCTCTAGGCTAGGGGTGTCCAAACTTCTTGGCAGGAGGGCACATCATCTCTCTGACAATGTGTCGGGGGCCAGGGAAAAAAGTTAATTTACATTTCAAATTTGAATAAATTTACATAAATGAATGCATTACAGATGGAACTTATATGAATGAATGAAGGTCATGCAATAGCTCAGGGTCTGTTAAATGCCTTGCACAAAGCAGGACTGGCCTTTCCTTTGCTTCCACTGCTGCATCACAGGCATGAAACAGCAAGCAGTGGAGGCCAAACAGTTGGCTGTCACACTGAGAGCAGCTACGTCAGGCCAGCGCAGGCTCCAGCAAGTCTCTGGAGGACCAGAGCTCATTGGAGACTGGGGACTCTCAGAGGGCCGGATTGGGTGTCCTCGAGGGCCACAAGTGGCCCCAGGGCTGGGGTTTGGGCACCCCTGCTCTAGGCCACCAATCTTGCTGTTTCCAGAGGCCTCCTGAGGCAGCGAGAGGGCAAGGTGCCCGGGCCAGAGGGACATGAGTTGCACTGATGCTCTAGGGTGCCCCTGCCCTCTCCTCCTATAAAGCTGGATGTGGAGGAGGTGGGGGCGCAGCCCAGTTCAGCACTAAGTCACTGCCAGAGAGGCAGCTTCTTGCTGCCTCTCCAGGAGCACTCCTGGATGCCCCTCCTCCATTGGGAGGAGGTTTTCTTAAAGGGACAGAAGCTGGCGGAGCTGCCAGCTTCTCTCCCTTTAAAGGAAATAGCTGGTAGGTGGGCGGGTGGTGCAGGGGGAGGCTTGAGGCAGTGCCCCTGGAGGGTCGGTGCTCAGGGCTTTGCCCCATTGGCCCCCTTCTAGGTATGTCAGTGCTCGCCGAACCAATCAGCCCACATCTGCAGGTTGCCATTGCTATCCCAATGGCTCCAATGTTGATGGGGAGTGGCTGCTTACACAGTGTGCTGCAGAGTCTGTAATACTTACTGTGCCGCCGCCCCCTTCTGGCTACCATGCATAATACCTTGGGGTCAAGGGGACAATTCTTTTCATGACCTCATCTTGTAGCACGTTATGATATAGATACTGCAGCAAGTATGATATAGAAGCTTTCCTACAATGTTTTTGGGCCCAGTAAAGTTTTTCTTTTCTCAAGTGTGTTTTTGTCTCTGCTAGTTGACACATTGTCTTTTTCAGGACATCGAGATGCAGGGCTATTCAAGCTGAATGAACTAATCAGGCAGGACAGGCAGGCTAATTATAAACGAGAGCTCTTCCTTTTCTTCCCAAGTATCTAGCTCATCAAGAGTAATGGGAAAGAAAACTTACAGGAATTGCAAGTGCTGTGTGGTTTTGGTAAAATTGCGCCTGTGCGTGTGTGTCTTGTGTGTTTGCAGAGGGTCTTTAAATCTTGATATAATTTCTTTTGCTTTCTTAATAATATATAATTGGGAAGCTTCTTCTCCGTACTGTTTTATTCCCCACCCACAAAAGGAAATATTACACATTAATGACAAAATTAGTCATAATTATCTGCAGATCGAGCAACATTTATTGTTTGTCTGTGGACTCCAATTGTCATATTATTCCAAGGGAAAGTGAGAAGCACATTGCTCGAGAAACAAATGAAAGCCATGTTGTTTCAACGGAATGTAACCAGTCAACAACTGTCTCATTTAGCCAAATTGGAATGCAACAAAACCTTACTTAGCAGCATACCAGTCCTCTCTATATTTGTGGCCTTCGTTACAATAGATAACATTTGATACAGATCAATGCTATCAGTCAATGAAACACCGGTCAATTAAACTACTACATTATGTATTAGTTACCAATTTAGAAAAGTGTATTTGCTTCTCTGTTTGTGTAAACTTGCTTGCTACTACTTAGATTTAGGGAAATCTCTTATTTCTGTTTGCTTACTTTTTCCTCATTGATGCAACGGTGCCTTAGGGTACCCTATGCTACTGAACAAACTTCAAAAGACATGAAAATGATGTATTTAGGGTTAGCCAAACAAATTTACTGTGCTTATGAAAATTATTTACTTCAAGGGTTTCCTTGGATATGACAAAAATAAAATATGAATTCAGATTTTATATGGCTAGATATTCAGTAACAGGAGCCATGACCAATTTACTGTAGAGAAAATCTAGTTATAGGACAATCCTATGCGGGATGGGGCTATCTCATGGAAGCATTTGCGACAGTGGAACAGAAATTAGCCGTCACAAAATGGCCGCTGAAACATGTGGAGTGCTCCATTGGTGGCCGTTTTGGGAGAACTGCTGCATGAAGTGGCAGAGGTCCGTGTCCACCCCCAAAGGAAGATGTTGCACCAGCAAAGGCCTACCTGAAAATGAGCTCAGCTCATGTTTGGCTTTCCTGTAACTCCTGGGGGGAGGTGATGGAAGGATGTTGCATGTGGAACAAGCTTGGCTGGGCAGTGCTAGATCCCCTGAGTATCTGGTTCTGCTGGGGAGTTGGATCTGGCTCATCAGGGCTATGACTTCCTGTCAAGGCTGAGGAATCCACTGGGATCTGACCTTCCTTCTCCTGCCCAGAGGAAGCCTCATCTGAATATGATTTTGACTGGTTACTAATAGCAGGGGCACTCTCTAATTGTGGAAGGGGGCATGATGATCTGGCATGGACATCTTAGGCTGAGCCATTGCTGGCTGCTACATAGGTGTGGTGGGTAAGGTCTAGCTAGATGACTTTTTGGTTGGTCCTGATATTATGATTGTAGGATGCTCCAGGTATAAGGCATTCTGCTTCAGATCAAGGTGGCCCCTGGGGCTGCCCTAATCACTTGACTGTGTGCTCTCAACCAAACCATTCATTCAGCACGACTCTGGTTTATTACTCCCTCTCTGTCTTTTCTTAATTTGAAAGATGCTTTCCGGATGCTTTCAAACCTATATTTTTTGATTTATGCATTACAACAAATCTTCTCTCCACAGCAGAAAAATACAACATGCATTCTATTGAAATACAAAAATTTGCCACAGGGTCAAAATAATATAATGCTGAGGAAAAAACAGTACGTGCTTCCTTCAAAACACTAGAAAATAACTACTTGGACTCATCTTCCGCAAATTAATACCTTTCAGTTCAGGAGTGCTTCTCTGGATATGCATTTCTGTCTGCCACTTACTTTATGAGCAAATAGTCTCTGAAGCAATTTTTCTTTGACATGGGCAGCCCAATCCTAACTTAGGGTCCAACCCTATCCAGCTTTCCAGCACTGGTATAGCCACAATGCTGCTCTGAGGTAAGGGAACAAATGTTCCCATACCTTGAGGAGGCCTCTGTGACTGCTTCCCCAACAAAGGAAGCAGTGCATGCTCCATTGGCACAGCAGCACCGGCACTGGAAAATTGGACAGGATTGGGCCCTCAATCCCTGTGCAGTGATGGAGCAGCACTGTTGTGGGCAACACTACATCCTGTGGAGGATTTTCGGCTCCTGGAGGACTCCTTGGGGGAAAGGGACATTTGTTCCCTTGCCCCAGGCTAAGCTCCAGCAACTGCTATGGGGCAGTTCAAACCGGAGCCAATGACATTGCTGGCGCAAGTTGCTGCATGCAGGTGAATCAGGCCTGGGAAGGGGTTTGGATATGGCACACACTGTCGCTACTGAACCTGCCCCCTCCAGGTCCCAATCTGCCTATCCCTAACCCATCTTTTTCCCAGTCCACCCTTCCCATCTTGATCGACCCCCTTCCTGCCCTATCCCTGCCCCACTCTGTCCCCTGCCCCACTCTGTCCCTGCGCAGGGCCTACCTGCTCTGGCAAGCCTCCATCACTCTGTCAATGTGCACTGGAAAGCATCAGCTTCCCTCAGCATACTAGCTCCCTGCACTACTGGAAAGCACTTTATGGCACTTTTGCAGCAGCCAGCACCAGCCGAAAACATGTTCAGCCAGTGTTAAAGGTAGGTAGGACTGGGCTGTTAATTTGGAAATGCTTTTAAGGTGCCAGTGTCTAAAAAGAGAGGGGTGTTGATAAATGGGTGGGATTTTAGGAAAATAACAAGGGAGCCCTGTTTTCAGTTCATAAACATGGAGAAATTGGTACTTCGCTAGAGAAACTTTCGGCACAAGACGCATAGGATGCTCAAGGAGAAAGAATGCCTGGATGGCTACTTTAATAATTCTGTTTCATGCTTGGGAAACATGCTAGGCAGATTTTCTCTTCTGTTGTAATGAAAATGAATGGATTTTTTTTTCCTTCAGTAAATTTCTGCTGCTTCTTCAAAGGTGTAAATAAGACCAGAAAGACACTCAATATCTCCTTCATTACCATGTCTTCCTGAACACCATTCATTTGGACCTGCCAGAAAGACTGCATGCATTTCTTTAAAACAAGGTTAAAATATATCTAAGGAATGGGAAAATATAGCATCCTTGCAATGGAGGCGTGAAGTGAAGCCCATGTGGCATCCAAGACACAATGCACTGTAACACTCCAAATTATCAGGACAGCCTTTGGAAGAATACAAAGCAATTTTCTCTGCTCCTGAGGTTGCTGTAGAGAAAGTTGTGATCAGATGGCAAACAAGGGCTGGTGTATGAGACTAAATCAGAATTTTGCCTGCAATCCCTGTGTCAACAAATTAGATAACTGTGTTGGCAACTTGGCACCTTATCTTATTTGGATTTGAAAATTAAGTTTTTCGTGCTTGCCTTTGCAGAGGTGACTTTAAAAAAGAAAAGACTTCCCCCCCCCCCAAAGTCCAAATGTCAGTGCATAAAGAAGGTCAGATTTAAATGATGCACTCTGTATAATTGAAGTGAACAGCCCTGAGCAGCAATAATAAAACCAGATTGGAGGGTTATTAAATGGCCTGCACAAATTTGTGATCCAAACAGAGGAAACTGCTGTGCTCTTATTCAGGTAGTTGGTCTGTCTAGCTCAGGGCACAATCCTAACCAGGTCTACTCAGAAGTAAGTTCTATTTTGTTCAATGGGGCTTTCCTGAAAGTGTGGTTAGGATTGCAGCCTCAGACTTTTCAGCATCGGTGTAGCCGCAATGCAGCCCCAAGGTAAGGGAACAAGTGCCCAGTGACCTTGGGGACCCCTTTGTGACTGCATCTCCACCACAGGATGCAGCACTTGCCTCATCGCCATGGTTGCACCAGCACTGGAAAATTGGATAGGATTGGGCCCTCAGTCTGCTAAGTGGATCTGACTCTCCAGCAAAGGTTTTTCTCAGCCCTACTTGGGGATGAGACAGAATGAACCTGCTTCAGCCCCCAAAGCATGAGCTCTGCCACCCAAAGAGATGTAAGAGGACAATGATTTCTTTAAAATTATATCCCTGGCATATTTGTCCTGAACAGTAGGATATTTGAACACATTTCACTACAAAATCTCAGCCAATAACAAGTGGGGGACTTTGCAAATAAGTAGGTGTTTGCCAGTTGTAAGCTGTGTGTAGTTCAACCAGGTTTTAATCTTCACAGTTTATTCCCAATTAGCCTTCACTGTACAGGTGCCATTTTGAAACATTATCTAATCTCTCTGAAATGCTGTTTTGTGACACTGATACAGCCTTATCGGAAGAGAACATGAGGTTGCCGGTGTGGGGCTAGTGGGACATGGAGCTTCATGCTGCACATCCAATCTATAGTGATATTACAAGTCACACCTTTCAGCTGAGCACAACCATGGTGTGTCGTGCATCTTCACCCTGGTGTGTGGGAGCAAGATACCATGGCCAAACTAGCCAGCATGTTACTGGAAAGCCCTTCCAAAGGGAGGGCTTTCACTGGAAAAGCCCTTCATTGGAAAGCCCTTCCAAAGCATGTATAATTATAGTCATAAATGGCCCAGTCCTATCATGGACCTATAGTAGCAGATCTCATGATCTGCTGCTGTAAGTCCAGTTATGGCAGCATGAAAGATGCACCACCAATTGGGATTCTTAGGCTGCCAGCACAAATGGCCAGACAACCACAAGCTGCACAGTAGCAGGAAAGGTGGCAGTGGGGACGGATCATGGAAAGATCAAGGCAGTTCGGGGGAGGAAGCAGGAGCTGTTCTGGGGTGGGAGAGGGACGATCTTTAGAGTAGCATTGCATGCCAGATCCTATCCTTGTTTCCCAGTCAGGAACTGCCCCATCACCCTCCTTGGGCTTCCACCAGCAGAAGAGCCAACATGGGTCTGTGGAAACTCATTGACTGCCAGGTGGCCTAAGAGAGGTCAGTCTAAAATATATTTACTTACCTCTCCCAGGCTGTCTGGTTGGTTCCTTCCCCTCCCCCCCTACTCTGCACTGTGCATTCCATCAGCAGCACTGCATGCTATGGAGTGGAAGGGGACGGGAGTTGGCTGTTAGTCTTCAAGATGTGGATCTCTGGGTATAACTGGCAATGTCCGCATGATAAAGAAATCTTTTCCTTAGTTTAAAGCAATGGGTTAATTTAACCTGAGCCTCAGCCTTTCATTCCAAATCCAAAGGCTCTACTCAGTGATCCACTAATAATATGGCTTCTTGGCTTATAGAGAAGGGCATCTTTGGATTTCAATGAAATTTTGCATATTATCATATGTATCATATCTCCAATTGCATATTATCGTATCTAACCAGGAATCGCAGTTGTCAACTCACACCGTGAGAT
Organism: Tiliqua scincoides; assembly: GCF_035046505.1. Taxonomy (NCBI): domain Eukaryota; kingdom Metazoa; phylum Chordata; class Lepidosauria; order Squamata; family Scincidae; genus Tiliqua; species Tiliqua scincoides. The sequence goes on along the minus strand of NC_089822.1, from coordinate 229,027,397 downwards.
AACGGAATCCAAGAGGCTGTCATTAGACCTTCCGTCTGTGCTATGTAGCAGGTAGGGGCTGTGATGTGTGCTGGGGTGCTTTATGATCTGCTGATCATTTTGATCATGGTTGGCATGGATTTTCTTACTTCTTACAGAAAGCTATTGCATTAAACATCTCTTTAATTGTGGCTGATTGCTCCTTCATAAGATGGATATTGCTTGCAAATACAGACCTGTGTGTGCTCAACCTTTAAATGGAGATTGCATCCTTCAAGCTGTCTTAAAGCTTCAAATTACATGATACTTTTCTCCAAACGACTCTCTACTCTCAATTCAAGAATACAGAGTGTATTGTATGGACAATCTAATTAAAATATATGCATATATGTATGTGTGTACGTATGTGTGTATTCCACATGATGTAGTGAAATTGAGATGGGTAACCAAAATTTGCTTTGTGCACATTCCATCCTAATAGGGCCATATTTGTCCTTGGAAAAAGTAACTCTGCTACAATAAAAGAATTTTAAAAAACAATGCTTTCTAAGAAAAGCCAGCAGCCCCCCATCTTTCCATCAAACTTTACATCTCACAGAGTTCTGTATGACTTTCTAAAGCTTTAAAAAAATTGAAGCAGCCTCTGGAAACTGTATGAGCAGGGGAAAGGCAGGTGAGGAAAAGTGCTTCATTCTTTGCCTGCAGCAACTGTTATCTTGCACATGCCTGATCTTGTCTGATCTTGCAAGCTAAGCAGCGTCAGGCCTGGTTAGTACTTGGATGGGAGACCACCTGGGAATACCAGGTGCTGTAGGCTTATACCATAGTCTTTCAAGACTGAAGGTTGCCAACCATTCTTTGCCTGCCAGCAATCAGCTGTCCCCAAGTTGCTTTCCTCCTCTCCGGAGAAAATATAGAGGTCCAGTAATTTTTTTCCTATGAAGAGAAAAGCAACTCAGATCACAATCCTAACTGTGTTTTTGGCTGGCCCAGTGGCTGCAGCACCAGCCAAAGGTGTTGTGAACATGCTGTAAAGCACATTTGTGGCACCCGGAGAGGAGGCTGTGCTGGTGGAGAGGCCTGCGCCACCCCATCGACACTGCATCCAGGCATTTGGCCGGACAATGCAGGTAAAATTGCATGGACTGGTGGAGGGGAGAGTGATGGAGACAGGGTGTTTCTGAGTGGGGGAAGGTAGAATGGAGGGGCAGAATGGGAAGGCAGGTCTGGGAGGAGGGCAGCAGAGACTTTTCCTGCCATATCATTACTGTCCCCTCCTGGCCCTCCTGGTGTTACACTGGGCTTCCCAGATTTGCTCCCGCTATATAGCTGGCACAAATCTGAAAAGCCCCATAGGGCAGGCTGTGGGTCAACACAGGCTGATTGGGAAAATATCCCCTTACACCTCCTAACCTGTGCTGTATATAGCACGGCCCATGCAGTTAGCTCTGCCTGCACAGGTTAGGATTGGTCTGACAGAGATGATTTTGAGACAGCTTAAAGAGAAAAGATACAGCACTCTACCCTCCCGCCATGCAACCTTCTTTCTCTCCCTACTGTATCTTCTTTTCATTTTTTCCCCCATTTAGGGGGAAAACAACCCAGAATTCAATGCAACATGTAGTTTGAACCTGTGACTGGCCATGGTAGAAAACAATATTTTATGAATGGAATACAGCATGGACTGCTAATATGTCTCATGAAGCCCACTGCCAGATTTTGCTTGGATGCTCAGGGTGTAATTGATGGCCATATTATGGATTTAAAAGGAATTTTCCCCCAGGAGAGGTTGGCTGGTAATTGGGTTCTTCAGTTATTAATAATAATCACCTCAGATTGTCAGGTTCAGCTTGGTTTATTATCACTTATGAAACAACATTACTGGTAATCAGCAGAAAGATACAAGAGGTAGTATTTCATCAGATACCTTGTAACCATTGAAAAGAACCAAGTGGACATAAATTCCCTACAGTGTGAAAATTCAACATCATGTTCTTGTTACCACCACTGCTATAGAAATTGATGCGCTGTCTTGCCCACATGGGTTATGGCTATGCAAAACACCTGTACATGAAAACTCCAGTTGTGTACCTCCCATAGACTTCCCTGGGGCAAAAGCCCCAGATGTCAGCCGCTAGGACCCTGTGGAAGCCTCTCTGAGGCTCCCGACGGGCGTGGAAAGCATTGGGGAACCTCACAGAGGTTTTCCCGATGCAGCTGGAGGCCGCGTGAGGCTCTGTGAGCCTCTGGTGAGTAGGGAGGGTGGATTTCTGCATGGGGGGGCGGCGATAGCCGGTGGGGGGGCCATCGCAGAGCTTTGCCCCAGGTGCAGGGCTGCAGAGTTCCGTGGCTGGAAAGCTCCCAACCTGTATTCCTTCCATATGCCGCTCTATTTGATCCTTTTTTTCCTTCCTTTCTTTACCTTCAAGTTAGCTCTTGTAGACTTTCCTCTCCTTTAATTCACATCAAAGTTCTTTTCAACTTAATCTAGCAACTTATTTTCCTTTCCCTCTAAATAGCCTTTCTTTTTGTTTCATGTTTCCATGCAGATTGTGAGTTCACAGGCAGCAGCTTATTTACTTTCTTCCCCAGTTTTTAACATTTTTATTGAACTTTTTCAGTTTGATACAAAATAGCAACAACATCTACCCATTTCTGACATACCGCCAGTGTAGTAGAAAAGCACAAGATCCCTTAAGGAGGTAGAGTGTGGTGTCAACAGTGGCCCCTTGCCCAGACAGTCTGGGAAGCATGGGGTTAACAGCAGGGCCTTGGAATGCAGTGAGGATGCTGCACAGCTGCAGCCACTGGAAGGCAAAAGAGCCTTCAGGGTTAAGAAGCAGCACCTGGAGAAAGGCGAGCTTGTGGGTAGCAGAAGGAGGAAAGGTTGGAGGAAGGAGAGAGGATAAATCAACTGACCAACCAACCTGTGGACTGACTAATGGACCTGCAGACTGAATGGTTGACTGATGGATGGATGGGCAAACAGACGATTGAGGATAGCTTCAATGGAGATGGCTGGAGACTGCTGGTGGTGGCTAGCTGAAGGGGCGCTGCTGTACCCAGGAGAACGGTTGCTTTGAGAAATGGGAGGACGGACCCTGAAGCCCCTCAGGAAAGCTATCTACTGGTTACCTTCCTGTTAGCGCTAAGGGTCAATAACAATTTTGTAGGGTGCTAGAGGGAGCCGGATTTAAGCCAGGGGAACTAATTAGTTAAAAATAGGCAGATGTTTTCTAGGTAAAGCTTGGAATGAGAATTTGGCAAAGCAGCCGGGTTATACTTGAACTCAGGTAACTGAAAGGAAATGAACATCCTGTAGAGACAATGGAGTTGTGCCAAATTTAACATGCTGCTTAGGATCAAGATTGCTATAGGATTGCTTTCCCCAACACAACCCTAACTAGACTCTGAAATTGCTTGGAAGACCCTTTTGTGTTTGTTGCCACCCCCCTGAAGTTCAGGTGACAGGAACATGTGATAGTGTCTTCTCCATTGCCTCTCCAGACTTTGGAACTTTCTTTTCCAGGAGGTCTAAGAATGGGTTAAAGGACTGTGGTTGTGTTCCAGTTTTGTATCCAGAATCTGATCCCTGGTATCCCCAGGAAGGGCTGAGAAAGGTCTGAAAGTTTCAAGAGCTGACACCATTCACTGTCAGTCATCCTAAGGACTGGTGTCGGGAATTGATACTGTTGGGCAGCTGCCAAGGACCACAGAAGGGTCCACTACTTTTCCCAGAGGAGTGGTCTTCAATTTTTTCTTGCCACAACCTCAGTAAATAAATAGCTAGATAATGATAATGGGGATCCTTTCCCCTTCCTGGGACACAATCTGCCCATTCCTGTCACCACCCACTCCCACCCTGTTTTCCCCTACCTATTGAGTCTTCCCAACAACCCTGTGAGATAGTAGCCTGAGCAGGGGCAGCTTTAGATGCAGCAGGGCAAGACAACAAGAGGTGGCTGTGCAGGATTATATCAAGAACTCAGTTTTGAGAAGGCAGTACTATTATTGGAGTAGACTTTGAAAGGTTGCTGCAACCCCCCCAAATGAGGTTTTGTGACCCCATTGGGGTCATGACCCACAGTTTGAAGAACACTGTCCTAGAGACTACCTATGTCCCTGTAGCCTTCATGTAGTGGTGGTGGAGCTACTTATCTCTGATGCCACCCAAGCAGGAGAAAGTACATGGAGAGCAATTTGCCAAACCTCTCTAAAAACCTGTAGCTGGCTCTGACAATACTAGATGTGTTAATGGTCTGGCTCAGTATAAGGCAACCTCATATATTACTATTCAGATAACACCTTCCCTACTGCACTCCAGCAGGAAGTTGAAGTTCAGTAAACCTTTAGCCTGCTGGGTATTTCAGGCTGCTGGGGAGCAGCACTTTCCTGGGAGTCAGCCCCATTCAACACAGCTGATCTTTCTTCTGAATAGACCTTCAAAAGGATTGTGCTTTAAGTTTCTCTTTATTTGACGGCTTTGGTTTAGAGAGCTCAATTATCTGCTGTTATTATTTGCCCTTTCTCTTTTGGTTTTATTTTTAATTCTAATTTTATGATAAACCATTTGGAAAGGTGAAATGTGGCAAAAGATCTAACGGCCACATATGGCCTGGGAACATTTGCAATGTTCTTCAGTAAAGTTTCCCAAGAAAGATGGAACTAATAATGGGAGGAGTTTCCTTATCCATATGCACAGAAACCCAGCAGAGCAGTGGTCCTCAAACCTTTTAAAGACCTTAGAGGCCGATGCCTGATTTATAAATGCCAAGGGGTCTGGCTATGGTGGTGATTGGGCAGCAGTGCTCCCCCAAGTAGTAGCTTGTTCAACCCTTGATGCACATAGCACAATCTGCCCTGTCAGTTTTACAACTGACCAAAAATTGGGTCACAATCCACTGGTGGGTCTCGGACTTACAATTTGGGAACCGCTGCAGTAGAGAATTCTGGGATTTAAAACCATGAGCTAGCACTGAGTTGGGATTGGTTGTTTTTCCCTTTACAGCATGTGACAGAGCCTCCCTGCTACAGATATTGTCCAGAAATATCTGCTATTAACCTTCTGTAATGTACCCTTCCATCTGTTTGCAGTCAGTAATTTGGATTATTATAGGCTGTGGTCTGTGAATCAGGTTTTGCCGCTTTCACCATTTTCATGTTTTTCTGTGTGTCGTTTCTGTCTCATTGTTCTTCCTTGGTCTGGCTTCCAATAGTGAGCGTTGGGCACACACATCTTTCATCAGATCTTGGAGAGCACATTAACACATTCATAATAATAAGTGATAATAACCTAAAGAGAGGCAACGAGAAGACTGGATGAACAAGAAGAAACTTGCGTGCTTCAAATGTTCTTTTTGAAGGGACAGCTAGTATCAGGTCATGGTTTGTGGCGCAGATGACTTTGGGCCTAGTGTACACAGGTATAGTCCCTATCTTGTCCTATCTGTCTTGTCCTATCCCCAGAGAAAAGACAATGAGGGCAGCAGCAGGCCACTCTGCTTCCAGCAATCAGTGTAGGCAGTGCTGTTGTAAGCAGAAACTGCACAGAGCATGATCAAAACCAGATCACTCTGACTGCTCCTGCTTCCTTCTTGCTGAGAAAGGCAAGAAGAAGGCAGACTCAAAGTTACCCCTCCACTACCTTTACCTCAATTCTGCCTCTTGCTGAGAGGTTCAACTAGGGTTTGCATCACCCCCATGATGGATCTCTTCCCATAGAAGACCATACAGAATAAATTACAATATCATACACACAGTCTAAAGGCAGTGGCATCACCAGGGTTGGTGCCACCCCCATTAACTTTATTTTATTTTTTAATTTTAAAATAGAACAGTACAAGTCACCAAACCAACCAGTAATCAACAAAAAACCAGTGGCCAACTTGATGACACTCACAGAACTGAATTAAAGATCTCATATTTGCTCAGATACATGGAAATGAGAGCTGACTCATACTAACATCTTATTGGTTTCCTGCTGTGTCATAATAACACCTCATTGGCTCTAGGAACAATCAGTCTCTTTGATCAGTTTTGAGTTAAAGAAATCTACATTATGTTACATAAGGCAGTTGTGTTTTCTTTTTCTGGTTAATTGACCATAATGTTTGATAGAATACAGATAATTCAACATGGTTTGTTTCACTACATTCTGAATGAAATGACCTTTCCAACGATTTATGGTATTATATATGTGATAAATACAAATTTTCCAAAAGTTTTCCAAAATTTTGGCCACTACTGGTATCACCTTGTGTGGTCTGCACCTCCCCCCCCCCCCCACATCCTGTAGGGACTGATGGATAGTAGAGAAAAAGCTTCTCTTTTTATGCATGCTATTTGTTAGAGGGCATCTATATCAAAAGATATGGGTAGCTGCACTTATGGTCAAGGATAAGGTACTGACATGTTGCTAGTGAATGTGAATCTTTGCTGTGCTTCAGATATCAATCTGATAGTTTAGTCTGTTTGTGAGTTGAGCAGTCATTTCTACTTGCCTCTCATCCTTAGTCTCTGATCATTGAGGCGGCAATCCTATGCACACTTTCCCGGGACTTCAGGCCCAGCTGAAATCAATGGGATTTACTTCTAAGTAGATATGCCTAGGATTGGGCTGTTGGAGACTGTGAAAGAGCAGTAGCAGCAAGGATATGGGATTGGATGCGGTTGAACATTCCTTATGCTATTCAAGTTGAGACCTTGAGATAAAACTTCTGCAAACTCTTGATCAGATGGCATCTTGCTCCTGCCAGGCTGAGTCATGTGCACCCAAAAGTGAAGAATGTTTGTGGGAAGTGTTCCAGCCCCGGCAAAAATCTGGTTCATATTTATTGACCCTGTTCTAAAAGAGTCACATTTGGGGCATGAAGATCTGATCGTACTGAAGAGATGATAGAGAATATATTCTACCTTTAAATTTCTTAGGGTGCAATCCTGGGTTGCCCTTGGGCCAGTGCAAGTCCCTTGTCCCAGCCCAGGAGTGTCACAAACATGCATAAGACATGTTTGCACCTCCTTGAGAGTCAGGGAAGCACGGTGCAAGGACCAGCACAAGCCAGTCTCACTGTGTTGGAGCAAGAACCAGACTAGAGAGTCTGTGCTGGCTGAGTCAGGCTGGCGCAGGGGTCTGGGGAGGGTGCGGGGAGGGCAGAAGTGGGACATTCCAGGGTAGGGGGAAGGTGGGCAGGGGATGGTTCCATGGGCAGGCTGGGCGTGGAAGGCGTGGTGGTGCCAGGATCTGGCACTTAGGCTGGATCCTAACCCTCCTTCCTGGAAGTCCAGACCAGTGCTGGGCTGCTCGGATCTGTGTCACCTTTTTAGGTGGCACAGATCTGAGTAGCCTCAATCAGGCTGCTGCTGCATTACTGAGAGTAAGGGGAATCAATTTCCCTTGCCCCAGCTTGCACTGCAGCCAGCTCTAACCCCCATGCTGGATATGGGGCCAGCCAGCTGGGCTGCCTGTTATCCATCACAGGTTAGGGTTGGTCTGTGAATGATTCTTTTAAAAACTTTTTTTCCTGAAATCTTTTGTAATTATAAGACAATTTGGAAATTATGATCCATCTTTTCACCGTGGCATGATGGCAGCACTCATTAGTTAGACCAGAAGGACTAGGCAGGCAAAAACATAAAAATATGAACAGTTTATTAAAAACCAAAAGAGGTTAACCAACAAATGGGAGTGGTGGTAGTGGTGGTAGAGGGTGGTAGAGCAGACCTTGAAAGAAAAAGCAGAAAAGTGACTGTTTTTCTTTACTTACCTAGCAGGTGGAGCTGGGTAGCTAATTAAGAGGAATGGAAACTGATTCCAACAGAATGTCAATGCTAGGTAAGCTCAAGGGCTTGCAGAGTGGCTCAACAATTACAAAAAAAAACAAAAACACCAGAACATTTTCTTATGCATCTCGCTAAGATACTGTCTCCACTGCTAAGCTATTTTGTTCCTGGAATTCTGACCTTCTGCATTTACTGGGGGAGGGTGTGGGGGTGCAGACTGCTGGGTAACACTCTCAGGGGGGTGACACCACTAGTGGCCAAAATTTTGGAAACCTTTTTGAAAAATTTGTATCTATGAATACTACCATCATGTTATGTATCATTCAATAGGTACTTTAATGCCAAATGTAATGAACCAAATAGTGTTGAATTATTTGTATTCTATCAAAGGTTATGGCCAATTAACCAGAAAAGGAAAACACAAATGCCTTATGTAACAAAAAGTGGATTTCTTTTATGCAAACCTAACCAAAGAGTCTAATTTTTACAGGAACCAAAGAGGTTGTTATGACACAGCATGGAACCAATAAGGTTCCATGAGTCAGCTCTCAATTCCATTCCTCAGAGCTAATACTAGAACTCTTATTCAGTTGTGTGTCATCAAGGTGGCCACTGGTTTTTTTGTTGGTAACTGATTTGTTGGGTGACCTGTATAGTTATATTTTAAATTTTTTTTAATAAATAAAGTTAATGGGGTGGCACTAACCCTAGTGATGCCACTGCCTTTAGACTGTGTGTATGATACTGCAATTTATTCTGTATGGTTTGGTATGGGTGGAGGTCCATCATTGCGATGATGCAATGAGCCCTTGCACTGGGTGATGCAAACCCTAGTGACATCTCTGCTTAATGGGTTCTAGTGGCAGACTTGGCAAAACACACCTCCCCAGCTGTATATGGGAGCTAGATTTGATGTTGTCACAGATATACTTGATTGGAAAGATTATAATAATAATAACTAGGTATTATGATCTCCTGATATCCCTAGGCAGTCTCTCACCTGCTTAATGGATGAAGGGTGCCCAATGGACAGCTGAATTCCAGTTCCAGCTGGAGGGCTGACTAAGAGCAATTGTCTGAAGTTGGTTCCAGGCATGAAGGCAGTATATCCATATTCCAACATGTCTTTTTGGAGTGCTTTAAACAGTGCGCCTCAGAAATGTATCTGCATAGCTTTGAGGGTTACATTGGGCTGGGGGGGGCAAATGGGTGAGAAGACATACAAAAAATGGGGGCTGGGGGATGAGGGTATTCATCAGAGATGAGCTTACCTGCTTTGATTGAAGTCAATGGATACAACTCAGCAGTTTTGGATCAGCTAAGTAGGCAAGAGATAGTGGAACTATATATATAATTGTTCATCCTCCGCTTCCAGATATATCTGAAAGCAGAGGATGAATAATAAACGATGCTCCTTGATTCCAGAAGGAAAGGGGTTTTTCTGTTTTGTTGTTAACTGCAAAATTTGAAATAAAAGCTTATTGAATTGTTCTGCCCCAATATATGACCAATACAACCCATGGGAATGGCTGAGTAAATCTCTTCAATACATTAGCTTTCCCAGGTTTACTCTTTAAAATATTAAGTGCATATGCATTACAGCCTCCTTCAAAATGACAACCTAGAATGTTTAGCTTCCATCAGCTCAACAGCCCACCTTTGTCAAATTTAGGAGAGCTTTAACAGCTGATTCTCACCTCCTTGTGCCACTCTCACTATGCAGCGCAATCCAACTGAGTGCTCTGAATACTTATAGTGAATAATAGTACTCTAAATAGTAAATGAGTCTGAAGGCCTATCCTATTTCCACTTACTTGCACTTTGATGTGCCACCAAATACAATTAGTGATGGCTATGAAAATAAGGGCTTCGACCACAAAAGTGCACCAAAAACCCCCGACTACATTGAACTGAAGAAATGCTTGTTCTATGCCTATTGATTCAAATTTTCAATGTCTACTTGTCACCTAAAGTTTGAAATTCATAATCCAAGTTTTGCAGAGACGTATCTAGACACATAGCCACGAAAGCAAGAGCCGGGCACAATGGAATGATAGCACTCGCCCATCTATCCCCTGATTACTGTATTTCTGCATGACTTCAAAATATGTGTGGCATGAAATTAGTTCTAGGGCTGTCCTGCATTTTTGCCACATGAAAATATCCAAGGTTAACAGCTCCTGACCAAGAGAGACTTGCAAATTACACAGTCAGTCAGAGCGTGGAGAACAAAGAAAAGCTTATAATATCTCCTATCTCCTTTTTCCTCTCCCTTCTCTGAGATGCATTGTACATCAGTGCTTCTTTCATGTGGCCTGTCTCTTTGGTCTGGTGCCACAATGACTGGTGCCTTTGACATTACTGAAATAAATACATCCATAAATATGACCTCGGATTTATTTGTGAGCATTTCAGTTAAACATGAAATATAGCTGATAGGCTAACATTATAAAATTTTATTTTACCCTGGACGAATTAGAGAGTGCACTTCTCTGCAGATTTTTTTTTTAAATCGTCATCACCATCTGTTTATGATGTTGTGTCTTCAAGTTGCTCAATAAAATGGGATAAAAATTTGGTATAAATGGTAGATGAGTAATACTGTGCCTCACTTTTCATGTACAGAGCCATTAAGAGCACCAGAAGCCATTTGCCAACCGAGGGGATACATTAGAGGGAGAAAACTGAGACACATATATAAAAAGCAAGAGACAAACAGGAATAGATTGCCTTTAACCATCTAATTGTTGGACATTTATTGTACAATTCTGTCATGTTGGACATGTATATGCATGCATATTTTTAAGAAGTGAATGTTTATCTCCAATTATTTCTCCCCTATATGTATGATTTTTATGAATTTAGTGCACATATAGGGAAGAGATAACTGGAGGTAAACAGTCACTTCTTAAAAATATGCATGCATATATGTCCAACATGAGATGGTTAACTATAACTTGGGATCACTGGCGTTTCGGGGGGGGGGGGCACATTGACCAGGCCACTGAAGTTCTTGGAGGGGGACAAAGTACTAAGTTTCTTCAGGTGCTAGGATGCCCGTGTAAAGTGCCCCCTCCTCCTCAGCCTCCGAGCCAGTTGCGGCTGCAAAAGCAAAGCGGAAGTGTCTCCTTCACTTTGCTCTCACCTTCCCAAATGGATAGGAAGCCAAGGGTAAGGCTTTACATGGGCATCCTGGTGCCTGAAGGTACCTATTGCTTTGACTTCCTCCAGGACTGCCAGTGCTTGGGGCTGCTTAAGAGTCACAGCTGGGGACATGATGTCCTATCCCATGCCATGTGATATGGATCTGCACCCTTGGGCTGACCCTGAGGGGTCAGGGGAGACATGAATCAGTACATGGACCTACCAGTACCGACTACTAGAAATGGAGCTCACAAGGTTGTGTATCCTGGCCATAGTACTACTCCTGTTTTGAACAGTTCCATATTTCAAAAGGCTCAGGCAGGAAACAATAATCTGAAAATGTACTCTGGAAAGGACAGGAAACACAAGGGGGTAGACAGAAGTACAGGAAAATATTTACTATTCATATAGCGCTTTCAGTCCATTCAGTTCTATGAATGGTTACTCAGAAGTAAGTTTGAATGAAATCAATGGGTCTTACTTCGTAGTCAGTATTGTTAAGTCTGCATTGCTCTTGCTGCCCAGAATGGCTCTGAAGGCAAGGAGGAGCTGCCACCTCCATGCTACGTTGAAGCATCTGCTAAACCTAGTGCTACGTCCCCCTCTGGGAATGCTACCTCATTTCAGTACATGTGTAAGTCCATATACACAAACTAAGCAAGTGTGGCAGCAACTTGCCCCTAAATGCATGCACATGAACATTAAGATATAATATGGCATGCACTGTAAGAAGAAGAGCCCTGCTGGATCAGGCCAAGGGCCCATCTAGTCCAGCTTCCTGTATCTCGCAGTGGCCCACCAAATGCTTCAGGGAACACTCAAAACAACAAGATACCCTTATCCTGTTGCCGCTCCCTTGCATCCGGCATTGAGAGTTAGCCTATATCTTTATTTAGCAGGATATGTTTTACTGCTTAAAGAGCTCAATTTCATGTTTCATAAATGCTATTTACGACTGCCTCTAGATACGTGGACTGCCCCTAGATACCTGGAGTTTGTATATAGTCATCATGGCATCTCACCCTTTCAGTTCACATCTGCAGCTGAGGAGGTTTATTTTGAAGGGGTGATAATATATTATATATGACATTAGTATTTCTGCAGTGTATCTTTAACCAAAAGTACAAGCAGCCTCTTTGCTTCTAAATTTGTGCAGACAGGCTACATACAAGTGACTGAACATAGCATATAACAAGTCAAGAGGAACCTTTAATGATGTGTTAATAGCAAGCCAGTGCCTGGCAGTGATCCCTCACCTGAGAACAGGAACATTGCACATAGTCAAAAGTCTTCCTATTTTCATCTGTGGAATGTTGAAAAACATGGATTTCTCCCCCTGTTTTAAATGAAGCAAAGCTGCAGATTCTGCTACTGGGAGGGATGGGTCCTTGCAAAGCTACTTTCTATTATTTGCTGGGCCATGATGCCCTCTAGTGGCAAAAGGGGAACCCTGAGCTCTGCCTGCAGCCTGCTTCCTGCTGCATCCCACATCATCCAACCTCTCTGCCTGATATTTTTTATTTGATTAAAAAGGCACAAGGTAATCGCTCTGCAATCTATTTGGTACTTACACAGCAATTGTAACAGTACAATACTGATAGTCTCTAATCATGGCATTTATTTAGGTATTTGTGGTTAAAGCCTGCAGCAAATGAATGCATCAAGGGGAAAAAAAAGTTACTTTAATTGTGATTGCTGCATTTGGAAAATCCAACAATTCAGTTTCCCATAAACACAGACATTAGTCTGACTCACATCCACAAATTACAACTGTTTTTAACTCTGTGTTGCTGGAAATATTCGGGGTGGTTGCTCCAGGCCTGATGAATCCAACAAGGATGATTTGCTCTACTGTCAGTCGGTTACACTTGAGTCATCTCACCTCCAGATCATGCTTGGATGGGGAACGAACCAGGTTGAACTCCTAGAAGAAGAGAAGACATGTTCTCTGTCTCAAGACTGTACAACTGACCTGCTGAACCAGACGGAGTTCACCAGCCACGTATGAATCTTCCAGGGCTTGAGAAGCATCTTGTTTTTGCTGTTTGCTGGAACTGTTAAGCCTTTGGTATAGTAACAGAGAGTGGACTTGAGAGCAGACTTGTATTTGGCTTCATTGGTTACAGATGGTGCAGACCTTGTCCCTCTCAACCAATACAAAGCATTCACAGAACTTCCAAGAACCTCAAGGAAGAAGTTGAAGACCTTCTATGGTTTCATGGACAGAGATATAAAAGAGAGTTAACAAAGATACTTTGACTCCTCCCCTTTTGTTATTTGGGTGAAAGGCAGATAGAATGCTGTAAAGTTTCAAACTGAGAGTGGAGGCTGTTGTCCCATAGAAACGACACAAATCACGTTCACGTGGAAATCAGACACCAGGACAATGTTGCTAAACTTAGGAAATAACTTGGACACAGGACGCTGAGCTCTTATGTTGGGCCTGCATGATAATCAAGTGCCACAGGGGCTGGGCAAGAATGGGTTTCAATGCAAAGATCCGTAGAAGCTGTGCTAAGCATGCAGCCTTCCCATATGTAGGTTTCTGCATTCACTTCAGTTTCAGGACATGTGCACAATGGAATTGTGCTCAGCGCACCACTTAGGCGGTGTGGGGCCAAACTCTGCATGCTCCTTGTGCCCTCTGGCTTACCAGCAATGAGTGACAGCAAGCAGTCTGAGCATGGTGTCTACTGCTTCCAGAGTGGCCCAATTTTGGGCCATTCGGAAGCAGTGGCGGGTGGGAGCTACTTCCAGCCTGGTCTGATTTCAGGGCAATCAGAAGCAGCAGTGGGGCGGAGCTGCTTCCAGAGGGGGGCAATCAGAAACAGCAGTGGATGGGAGGGCCCATGAGAGCTCTGCTTGCTGCACTGGCCTCTGAACGGAGGATTACCTCCATGAGAGGTGTCAACTGTTGCTGTGGACATCTTGTTCCCCACTACAGTGAAGAACCCCCAAGGCTTGAAGCCCAACTGGGCAAAATCACCCAAATAACATTAAATTAAATGGCTCTAATTGTGCCTGTCATTGAAGTTAATGGAAAAGCTCTTGCAAAAATGAATAGGGGAGGCCTCACCACTTTCATGTGCATTTTGGGACCTCCCATTTGACTCAGTGAATCAGGGTATTTCTTTTTCAAAACATCTCTTGAAGGCTGCAATCCTATACATGCCTATCTGGGAGGAGAGGGCTTAGTAGTAGTTGTGTATGCCAGATGCTATCCCCCTTTCTCTACTTGGAGCTACCCCCTTCCTTTTCTTGGACTTTCTTCAGGAAAACAGCAGATGTAGGTCTAAGGAGACCCATTGCCAAGCAGGTGGCCTACTGAGACAAATCCTAGATCTCACGCATGATCTCACAGATAAATCGAGGGCAGGTTCTGAGCGGGGGGGGGGGGGGGTTGTTAGACTACAGTTTTGTCTGATTTTACCCAAGGCCAGATCCTGAAAAATAACCTACCAATAATTGTTGCCTAAGAACTGTACAATTTCTATTAAAAATATAGTAAAAGATCATAAGATACATTTTTATTCATTAACTTTTTAAATTCTGCTCTTCTGTAAACACTATCAGAGTAAGTGCACTCTAAACAACATGCCAGTAGAACCATTAATGAAATCCTTCTTTAAGATGCCTGGTGTGTTAAACCAGAGACTCTGCATATAACATAAAACATACAACACATAACTGGGAGTGTACAATTCAGTTCACAGTAGAGAGACAAGCAACAAGGAATGGGCATGATCAAGTGCAGCTACACATAGTTGCAACCCAATTTACTTAGAAGTAGACCCACTGGTTTCCATTGGTGTTATTCTTAAGGAATGGTGCACTGAATTGTAGCCTGGGACTTCGTTTCAAATGGAAAGGAGGACTACATCCTGGTGTTTAAAAAAACAGACCTCTGTCAAACATTTGCAAAATGGAACAAGGGTGCAGAAAGGTCTGCCAAAGAGAATGAGGCTTGCTTGTTTTAAATGGAAGCCTTGTCCTGGCTTGTTTTTTTTTTTCATGAGCAGTGAAAAGGTTAACTTTGGCTGCAACTTGCAGCCTCATCTCCATGGAGATTGATTGCCCTCTAATTATCTCTGCATTGTCCTCTTGCTTCCTCTTGACTTGCCTCAACTTGCCTGACCCCCCCCCCCCCAGTCAGGGGAGATGATCTAAACTTGATTTATTGGCAGAAATTTCTTGCTTTATAGGTGGAGTATCTATGGTAAGTAAAAAAAAAATGTAATACCCTCTTGTTGGCCTTTTGGTTGCCCCCCACCACCATAGCATGCAGCTCACTCTCCATTATCCTGTTGGCAACCTTCAGTCTTGAAAGACTCTGAAAGGTGGTTCTGGAACAGCGTCTAGTGTGGCTGAAAAGGCCAATTCGGGAGTGACAATCCCTTCCACACTGGGAGCAAGTGCAGTCTGTGCCTGGTCTGGCTCCCTGGCTATGGACCTTCCTTCTTTGCCTCTTTGCCTCAGACTGTTGGCCAAGTGTCTCTTCAAACTGGGAAAGGCCATGCTGCACAGCCTGCCTCCAAGCAGGCCGCTCAGAGGCCAGGGTTTCCCACTTGTTGAGGTCCACTCCTAAGGCCTTCAGATCCCTCTTGCAGATGTCCTTGTATCGCAGCTGTGGTCTACCTGTAGGGTGCTTTCCTTGCAAGAGTTCTCCATAGAGGAGATCCTTTGGGATCTGGCCATCATCCATTCTCACGACATGACCGAGCCAACGCAGGCGTCTCTGTTTCAGCAGTGCATACATGCTAGGGATTTCAGCACGTTCCAGGACCGTGTTGTTTGGAACTTTGTCCTGCCAGGTGATGCCGAGAATGCATCAGAGGCAGCGCATGTGGAAAGCGTTCAGTTTCCTCTCCTGTTGTGAGCGAAGAGTCCATGACTCGCTGCAGTACAGAAGTGTACTCAGGACGCAAGCTCTGTAGACCTGGATCTTGGTATGTTCTGTCAGCTTCTTGTTGGACCAGACTCTCTTTGTGAGTCTGGAAAACGTGGTAGCTGCTTTACCGATGCACTTGTTTAGCTCGGTATCGAGAGAAAGAGTGTCGGAGATCGTTGAGCCAAGGTACACAGAGTCATGGACTACCTCCAGTTCGTGTGCAGAGATTGTAATGCAGGGAGGTGAGTCCACATCCTGAACCATGACCTGTGTTTTCTTCAGGCTGATCGTCAGTCCAAAATCTTGGCAGGCCTTGCTAAAATGATCCATGAGCTGCTGGAGATCTTTGGCAGAGTGGGTGGTGACAGCTGCATCATCGGCAAAGAGGAA
This sequence comes from Tiliqua scincoides, assembly GCF_035046505.1. Lineage (NCBI taxonomy): Eukaryota > Metazoa > Chordata > Lepidosauria > Squamata > Scincidae > Tiliqua > Tiliqua scincoides. The sequence goes on along the minus strand of NC_089822.1, from coordinate 229,011,217 downwards.
GTCACACAGACATTTCTATGTCTATGTGCCCATAGTATGCTTAAAACTAGTATGCTTAAAAAAAAAGATCTCTGCACTTCAACTTTGAACCTGGCATACGCCTTTCCCCCAATCCTTTAAAGAACCTATAACTTGCATCATGGGCTGTAGGCTGGCTCAAGGCAGGGGCTGTGGACCACACCAGGTGACAGACTCAGGTTGTGTGTGTGTGTGTGTGTGTGTGTGTGTGTGTGTCACCACTACTGGTCAAAAAGGTAAAATCTTGGTTTTCTGAATAATACCATCACGTTATATATCATTCGATGAGTAATTTAATGCTGAATGCAATGAAACAAACCATGTTGAAATATCTGTATTCTATGAAAAGTATAGACAAATAACCAGAAACAGGAATCACAATTGCATTATGTAGCAAAAAGTGAATTTTCATAACTCAAAACTGATCAATGAAACTGATTATTCCAAGAGCCAATGAGGTGTTGTTATGACATAGCCAGGAACCAACTGCAGTGGACTTAGTGCTGGGCAAACAGGGCAAATGTCCTCAAGTGACTCTAGGACCATATGGGAAGCCTTCTGAGGCTCCTGACACAATTGGAAACTGTACTTCTGGTTTTCCAAAAGTACAGTTTAAGACCACAGGAAAGCCTCAGGTTTCTCCAGTTGGTTCTGGAGTCGCACAAGTCTCACTGCACTAGGTAAGTATGGGGGCAGCATCGCACGGGGTGGGGGGCCAGCACTGCGAACCTTTGTCCTGGGGCGCCTCGAGGGCAGGTCTGTTACTGGCAACCAATAAGGTGTTAGTATGAGTCAGCTCTTATTTCTATGTCTCAGAGCGAATACTAGAACTTTTATTCAGTGGTGTGAGTGTCATCAATTTGGCCACTGGTTTCTTGTTGGCTACTGATTTGTTAAAGTGACCTGTACTGTTATGAATACTAAAATAAAGTTAATGGGGGTGACACTGATCCTAGTGATGCCACTGCATTAAGGCTATGCATAAGATATTATAATTTATTCTGTATGGTGTGGTACAAGAGGAGGTCCATCATGGGGGGGGGGGGTTTGACTCATTGAGCTCTTGACACAAACTCTAGTGACACCTCTTCATTCCCTTACTTTTTAATCTTTACTATTGTTGCTTTATTGTTTTAATTAGGACTAATGAAACTTTCACTCAAAACGGAATGAGATGACATTTGGGAGCGGTGGGGGGGAAATTGGGCCAACTGAGAGAGCAGTGAAAGTAGGGAAAGATGTGGATGTGTCTTCACATATTGGGTAGCACAGTTGCGGTGACTGGTGATTCTGTCAACCTTTTTTTCTTTCAAAGTCATTTTTGACATGGGGTGGCAGCAGTCGCTGTGCAGAGCTTCCATTTTTCTTCTACCTCATGTCTCAAGTGATGCCACATCAAGAGCATTATGTGGAAGAAAAAATGACAATTGCCTGTTGACAGCTGCTGAGGGGGAGCTCTGCTACAGCTGCTGGACAGCAATTATTTGATATACAAGAAAGGGTTAAAAGAACAGCCAGCTGTGACAAGTGCATTACCCAGGATAAGGAAAGAACAGATAAAACTTTTGAAAAGTTTGCTCCCCCCCAAATCTATTTCACAGTCTCCAACATCTGAGATGTCTCCTCATTTTAATTGGTATTTTTAAATTGTCATTCAGCATGAAAGCATTTTGCTTCTAATACATTAAAAAAAAAATGAATAGCATTTGCTGAGCAGGAATTTGAACGGAGGTCTTCCCAGTCCAAGTCTCCCACTGCACCAGATTTTTCCACTATGAACCCCTCTTCCACATCCTAATACTTGACCAACCCACTGGTTTTTGAGAAATCAATTCAAGAACCAGTAGCATAGTTACGGGGGGGGGCAGCATGCTGGCACCACAGGCATCATAGCACACCATGTGACCAGCCCATCCCACTTGCTGTCTGAGCTGGGCAGTGGCGGCAATGCACTGAGGCTAGTTACGCAGCATGTTACGGCACCTGCAATACTTACCATGCCGTCCCCATAGCTATGCTACTGCCAAGAACCTCTGGTTCTTCTTCCCCTATGTCTCTTAGATAACCCTCCTGATTTCCTTACATCTTACTCCTTTCCTTTCTCCCCTCCTTCATCAGCCCTGGTATGCATCCCCTTTTCCCTTATAAGCAGTAGTTCCCAAATGTTTTCAACTGGCAGCTCCCTTGACCTACTGAGACATTGGCTGAGGCTCCCCGTTAAGGCTACAGTCCTATACTTTGTATAGAGCGGCAGGTTTTTGCAAAGATTCCACTGTTCCCCTGACTGTTTTCTATGGCTCTGCGGGGAACTATGGCTCACAGTTTGGGAACCACTGCCTTATAAGGATTCCCTTTCTCTGTTTCCTTCTACCTAGACATCACTGATGTTTTGGGCCTAGTTATATGACTGATTGCTATGGGCATTGTATTGCATTTTACTTTTTACTCTCCTTCCAGTTATTGTATTTTTATCCCCACAATCAAAGTTGCCTATTGTTGCACTTTTAACCTTGCCTCCCTTCTCATTTAATGCCATTCCACTGAGGTGCACCATTGGCCATTGCCCTCAGTCCCTGCACATGCAATTGAGTTTCCCCACGTGCGTGTTAAGCGCTTCTTAAAAGCATGCCTGGTAAACATAGATCTGGGACAGTGCCATGTACACAAAAGAGGGGATACAATTTTGCTCTTCACAACTGTGTGCTCCAGCAATAGAATGGTAAAGCACTGAATCAGGTATGCTTTCCAAAAATGGGCATGCCACAGAAAGTTGCTTTCATGGTACGTAGCAAGATCACCTTTACAGCATAGCCAACTCATTGAAAAACTAGCTTGTAAGTCATATGGAATTTTAACAAAAGAGTGTGTCAAATAATCAAATAATTTCAAAATTGTTCTTGAGTTTCTTGGCTTTTACAGGGCATCATTAGTGTATTTTATTTTCCCTTGATTAAGATGATGAGTCTGAAAAAATGATGTTGTGGGCAACACATTTATCCTGTGCAGTCATTTGAGTGAAAAGTGTGAAAGCATTGCTCAAAAATAGCAGCAGATAACACTAGACCAGGAAAAATGGGAAATAATCATGGGTGATTTTTCTATCCTCTAAGAGAGCTGAACTATATTCTTGAATTGTATAACATGATCAATTTGAACAATCTAGTAATGCAGTAGGGAATAACAGCCTTTTTCCAATTTGTGTTCATTCTAAGCCAGAGAGCACTGGCTGTGAGCTGGACCATTCCTAGTTAATACCTAGCCTAATGTAAAATTCAGGCAGCATCTGTGCAACCTAGTGCGCAATCCTAACCCCTTATGTCGGTGCTTTCCAGCACCGACATAAGGGCAATGCAGCTCTGAGGTAAGGGAACAAACATTCCCTTACTTTGAGGAGGCCTCCGTGAGTGCCACCCAACTGCAGGATGCTGCACATGTCCCATTGGACATGGACTGGACTGGAAAGCACTGACATAAGGGGTTAGGACTGTGCTCCTAGTTGCTAGAGGAAGCCACATAATCCTATGCTCTTAGCAACTATACATAACAGCCATAGATGTTTGTGGTTTTGGTCCATATAGTAGAAGTCCCATTCTTGAATTTCTCCTACAGCTCAATCCAGTGTAAATTCCCCCACGGTGCACCAGCACGGCTTGCACTGCACCCCGTGGTGGGAATTTAGCAGGTGAAAAGCCTCTTCAAGGTAAGAAGACATTCATCCTCTTTCCCTGGAGTGAGTTCCAGCCTGCACAACAGGTCTACTCAGAGCCACTCCAGCTAAATCACTGGTCCATGTCCACATTGACCTGTGTCTGAGGACCAGGACTCGGAGGGGGGATAAGATGAGGCACACACCAGTGCCACTGTTCCTGCCCCCTCCTGGGTCTGATCTTCCCACCCCAGCCCCATTGCTGCCCTCTTTCTACCCCATTCTCCATAAATCATATAATTGAGGATAGAGTTTATTTTGCGTTCAAAAGCTTTCCAGATTGATTCAGAAGACCATACAGTACTATGTACATTTTTAACCTGTATTAAAGAATAAAAATATTACCATGATAAATCATAACAAATTATGCATGCAAAATAATAAAGGAGAAAAATGGGGGAGAAAAAATATAGCGAGAGAGTAGTAGGAACATTACAATTCCACTTACCCAGAGTATCTAAAAAATATTTTTGGGTGTTTTGGGATTTTTTTAGTGCTAGTTACCACAGAAACGTGTCTATTTTCTTCTCATCAAGCAAGGAGGAACTGTAAAAGTAGCTTTTTTCACCTTCAGAAACAAGCAAGGGCATTTTCTGCTCAGAAAAATCAATTCACAACTGTGACTGCATGGCTGTGAGCTAGACCACATAATTAGAAGCATCATGTGAAGACCATTCAAGCAATCGGGATGAACCAGATTCATAGCCATTGATCGGGTAGTAAGTCATATGGAAGTTTCCCCTAAACTTCTAGTCAATGATGCGCATAAGTTTCTGGTCAACTGGCAGACACTGCTGTGGAAATTTCTCTACACAAGAGTAACTGAAATCCCAGAGGGTTGAATAACACTGGCAGAAGAGGTCCAGCGAATGGCAAAATAGAATTAAGTTTTCGTAGGGTTTGGTGAACCGTCTCTGAGTAGCAAACCACCTCTTTTTAAAAGGGAGTGAAGATTTCTCACGCAGAGACAAATCCTGGTTCTGTAGACAAGCTGGAAATGTCTCATGAGGAACATTCATGCAATGACAACATCAAAAATAAAATGTCAGGCTGCATCTTAATCTTTACAATAAGGTTGAAGATTTACAAATAACAAGCTGAGCGGCTGCAGGTCTCTTTTGAAAAATGGACCAATGAAATTTGTCTTCAATCAAGTTTTAAAGTCCAATCCTATGCTTATCTATTCCCACTACATCATGCTTGCCTCTGTCACTATACATGTTCTCTCTCTCTCTCTCTCTCTCTCTCTCTCTCTCTCTCTGTGTGTGTGTGTGTGTGTGTGTGTGTGTGTGTGTGTGTGTGTGTGTGTGTGTGTGTGTTCCCTTAGGTTCCATAACTCAGAGACTGTTGATGTTCTTGTGAAAGGGAGATGCCTGTAGAAAGGTAAAGAAAAAAAAAAAGCAGAGAATTCCGGTGGCACGCGAATTAACACGCCACCGGCGTTTGCCCTGCCCCCGAGACACAGGAGGGGCCAGCCCTTGCAGCCTATTGGCTGGGGGCTCAATGGATTTGGGCCACATGCGGCTGCATGGGAAAGCCCGCCCAGTCGGGACCAGGCAGCGATCCAGGGAGGACCTCTGCGCACTGCTCCCCGACAGAAGGCCACGTGGGGTGGCCTCTGAGCTCAGCCGTGGGAGCCTTGCCTATCCACCTGCCCTTTAGGGGTTCCACCTGGAGGGCAGTGAGCAGCATCAGGTGGTTGTGCCCGGTGGAGGCTGCTTAGTGCGGCTGGGGGGTTCCCCCCGCCTGCTTTCAAGCAGGGGTGACTCTGCGCTCCCCTTGGCTGTGTGCGGGTGGCTTGAGCTCCTGTGCCACCTGTTTGGGTTGGGGGTTGGTGTGCTTAGTGGGTGGTGAGCGGGGACTGAGTGCCTTGCTCGCGGGCTCAGCGGCTGCTTAACTGTGGCTACTGGCGGAACTGGGCTGGTGCTGCCTGCAGTGTCCTGCCCTCCCCCCCAGCCAATTCGGGTGACCGGCAGCGCCAGGCGAGGGGTGGTGGCTGAGCCTCCTGCTGAGCTTCCTGCTGGGTGGTTAGGGTGACGGCGGGGCACCGTGCTGCCTGTAAGGCATGCGGGGGCTGTGTGGGCGTGAGACCCAGGCTCCGCCACCGGCTGGAGTGGTGAGCCTGCTGCTTGTGGCTGCGCCTTGGTTGGCGGCCGCTGGAGTGTACCGCCTGAGCTCCCTGCTGGCTGGGTTAGACTGCGGGGCCCGTGTGTGTGCAGCTCCTGCTTGTCCTCCTGCCTGCTGCTGAAGGTGGCTGTGGGCATTCTCCCCTTTTTGTTCAGACTGCGCAAACCCACACTTGTTCTTCCCGCCTCCCACCTTAGTGGAGAGTCAGTGGCAGGCAGTGTTTGCTGCTGGCTGAAGCGGTGGGGGCTGTTTGGAGCAGAGCCAACTGAAGCAGTCCTAGCCACGCTTCCTGGGAGTAAACCCCATTGAATAGAACGGGGCTTACTTCTGAGTAGACCTGGTTGGAATTGTGCCCTGAGTGGAGCCTGGGGTGACTCAGCTGGGGCTTAGTGCTTTAGGAAGCAACTGTTGAGCAGTACTCACTGCAAACCCCCCCCCCCCCGCTTGACCCTCCCCCCTTCTTTGGCTATTAATAAAAATAAAAAATTTACAATTGTTGTTAATTAATGATTGTTAAATAATAAGAAGGTCATAATAAACAAATAAATAAATAAATAAGGCTACAATCCTGTCTCACTTTCCTGGGAGTAGGCCCCATTGACTATAATGGGACTTACTTCTACAATGGGACTGACTTCTGAGTAGACATGCATAGGATTGGGCTCTGAAAGATACTATATATATATATATATATAATTTCTAATAGAAATATATTGGAGGGGTGATAGGTGGCTCGCAGTTGCCACCACCACCACCCCAGGTTTTTTGTTGAGATAATACAGCTGAGCTGCGGGCTCTGGTTGCACAGGTAGAAGCTTTTGAGAAGGAGAGTGCAATGCGCAACGCTGGTTTGGGTGACGGTGGCAGTACGTCAGGTGCTCCCCTCCCCAGGGAGGTCTTCCAGGAAGGGATGTGGGGCAAACCTCATGCAAATCCTCTCTTCCAGAGTAACCACTGGAGAAGCCTAAGGAGCGACAGGCTCCAGCCAGACCGCCGGTTGTTCAAGCACCTGCGTGGGACCCTGATGAACAGCAGCAGCCACAGGTGGCATCTTCCCAGGCAGTGTCAATGCCTCCAGCTCCAGCGGGTGCGAATGGGCAGATAGATAGCTCAGCTTGGTCTGGAGTTTGGGATGACAGGGAGGGAGTGAGTGCCCCAGCTGTAGCACTTTCAGCACCAATGCCCTATTGGCCAGGTTGGGGCTTTTCACAGGTGCCACCTGCCCCCCCCATTCCCGTATTCGCCAGGCTTGTGGCAGCAGCCGGGGATATCCCCAGGGGTGGCAGCAGCCCAGGTAGGGCAATCTGTAGTGGCTGCTCTTCTATTTACGGGGGTTTTCCCCAGTATCTGGTGCCCCTTGGGACCTTGCCCCTTATGCCAATGTCCTGCCAATACCTTTTTCTCAGGTAGCCACGATTGGGTCAGGTGAGCATCCATGAGTGGCTTATGGGGATGTGGCTCTGCCTTTAGGTGGTCACCTCGCCCTGGCAGTATTTAAAAAAAAACAAAACCAAATTTTAAGGGGCTGAGTTTCCTGTTCCCATTGTTGCCCATTGTTCAGGTGTCGTCTTCCGGTGTATTTAGCAGCGCACATAGCAGACCACGTCGGTAATGAGGCTGGTCAGGGTTATTATTATTAACAGTATTTATATACCGCTTTTCAACTAGAAGTTCACAAAGCGGTTTACAGAGAAAAATCAAATAACTAAATGGCTCCCTGTCCCAAAAGGGCTCACAATCTAAAAAGATGCAAATGAATACCAGCAGACAGCCACTAGAACAGACAGTGCTGGGGTGAGGTGGGTCAGTTACTCTCCCCCTGCTAAAAAAAGGAGCACCCACTTGAAAAAGTGCCTCTTAACCAATTAGCAGGGGTTTTGTTATACTGTATTACAAATAACACCTTCTTTTGGCTAAGCACATACCGGGTCTTGACAAAGGCATAGCCGTCGCCCTATCTCATTTTCAGGTGGAGTATTTTGTCAGCTGCCGCCATGGGCACGGCGGGACCTTGACCCAATGCCATTTTGGCTTTGGACCCTTGGCTGCAGAGTGCAACATGTAATTCGGTCTGCGCTCGTGCCTACAACCCAGCAGTGCTAACAGCAGTGCTAACAGCTAGCAGTGCTAACATAGGAAGACAAGGGAATTGGAGGCCTTTCGGGCAGGTCTGGCCTTTCCCCAGGTCTGGCCTATTTAGCCAGAATACCTTATATGGTTTCTCTTCTACCTGCATGTGATCAATTTATTTTGTAGGTCTTTATCAGTGTACTTGGTGGCATTGGCAATTTGGTGCCAAGGCTTCAGGTTTTGCTGATGCTATTACGGAGTTTATGGTATGCAAGATGATTGAGGGTCTGGAAAGTGCATGCCCCCCCCCCCCAAGCCTGACCGGCATAAGCCCATTATCCCCAGGATTTTGGTTAGGTTGTTAATTGTTTGAGGTGCTGTGTTCGACTCTTTATGAGTCCTTGATGTTCAGAACCAGCAGCATTATTATGTTTTGGTGCCTTCCGCCCAAGTGAGGTTTTATGTGCCTCAGCGGGTGATGAATCTGGGAGGGCCTTATAATGGCATGACGTAGTTATCATGGCTGGAACGGTCATTATCACCTTCCACTGTTCGAAACTGATCTGCAGGGGGTGGAGTTTCAAGGTGTAGTTGGCCAGACTGAAACCCTGGCTTTGTGCCCTGTTAGGACTCTTTGGTCCTGTTCGGCTGTACGTCTTGAAGTTCACGGTGCTTTGTTCTGCCATGCTGATGCCTCACCTGTTATATTTTTCGAGTTTAGGGTTCTTTTCCTTAGGGAAGTGGTGGACCTTGAGTTCCGGGTGGATGACTACAGCCTGCATTCATTCATGATTGGGGCTGCATCGGCAGCTGCTGATATCGGCCTGCTGGCCCGTGACTTTAAGAAGATTGACCGTTTTTGCTCTTGCGCGTTTAAATACTATGTCAGCGAATCTGATGAGCAGTGAAGGATTTGGCATTGGCCATTTCCCCCCTCCCCTGGTGGTAGGGGCGAGCAGTGTAATGGATACCACAAAAATTTCTGGGCTTGGCCTGTGATTGCGGTTGGGTGCTCCTTTGCACTGGCGTTGCCAGGTGCTTTACAGATGGCACTTGCCATACGGTTTAAGTAATTGCAGGTTGAATAGTGATTCCTTGTTCTCCTTGTCCACAGGTTCCTGGGCAGGGACAGTTTGGGTTCTTATCTGTGGACACTCCATCATTTTCTGGGCACGGAAGAGGGCTGCCTCCAGTTTTGGCACACAGTTGCAACTTGGTTCAGCGACCAGAGTGTGCGGGGTTGCTGGGAGGGGCAGGCTGTGGGATCAGCTTCTCCCTGCCTTTTATGAGTTCATGTACGCACATGCCCCGCCTCATGTTATTGTTATACAGTTGGGGGAGAATGACCTGGGCCAGAGTACGACTTTGTCCTTGAGGCTCCTGGCCTGCAGTGATATTCTCCACATTACTCAAAATTTAGTGGGATGGTCGTCTTACAGTCTGACCTCCTGCCTTGTAGGGTCTGGCGTTAGTGCCATTGATGTTAACAAGATTGAACTGGCTAGGAAGACAGTAAATTCTTATCTGAGATGGGTTGTTTTTCAATTGGGCGGTAATGTTTCCCCTCATACGGGCATCACTTTTGATGCACCACAGTTGTTCAGAAGTGATGGAGTACACCTTTCGGTGGTGGGTAATGATGATTTTTTTCATACTGATTTGCAACAGGGCCTGTTTTCCATGTGGGGCGGAGGGGCCAGGTGCTAGGCTGACCCCCCATGTGGCAGGTATTGTGCGGGTTTTGTGTAGGTAAGGATCATCTTGGTGTACATCACAGGGTGGCAAGGGCCAGGTGGACTCCATGCTTGGTCACGCTGGCATTCCCAGCTGGGTGTCACAGGCTGGACAAACCTCAGCCTGGTGGCAAAGGCGCATCGTGGGTTCACTCAGGTGGCCTGAGCTAGCCTGCCACCCTGACCCTACGGGGTGAGAATGAAGGGGGCGGCAGGATTGTACTGATGCTGCCCAGAGTCGGGTGTGCCCACCCAAATTGCTATAGGGGGAGGTAGACGGGCAGCTCCGTTTCCCCCATGTAGAACCCGCACGACCTAGTTGTTAGGCCCTGTTACAATTTATGGTGTAATTAAATAGTTAATAAAGTGGCCCTTTGTACCATATGCCCGTGCCTGTGTCTTTATTGGGGGGTGCTGGGTAAAAGAGACAGAAGATAGAAGAAAACCTGAGTCATTTTGGTTTTCACCTGTAACTAGAATGTGTACTGGATCAAAGCTCAAAGTATCTCTCATTTCTCAGAAATATTTGGTTCATCCTGAAGGTGGAACTGAAGGATTATAGTTTTACTGGGTGTGCCAGAAAACACAGTAGTGACATTTCATGATCACTATTCCATGCTTTTCACTGGACTGGATGGATACTATTACATTGTTCTTACCCTGGTAAGTTGTTTAGTGTTTGCAGGGATGCTTTAAAATCATGTACCATATGCACAAGGGGGAAATATACAGTATATCCAAGTATCAACTGCCATGGCTAGTGGTGCAGCAAATGGAATGGCATAAAAAGAGTCTGTGCATGTAATTAGTCTGTGGAACTCCTTGCCACAGGATGTGGTGATGGTGTCTTGCCTAGATGCCTTTAATTGGGCACTGGACAGATTTATAGAATAGGAAATCATAGGTTACAAACTGTGGTGGGTATGTGCAATCTCCTGGTTTTTAAAGTAGGTTTTAGGCTACCTCAGAATGCCAGTTGCAAGAGAGTGGCACCAGGATGCAGGTCTCTTGTTGTCTTGTGTGCTCCCTGAGGCATCTGGTGGGCCACTGTGAGATACAGAGAGCTGGGCTAAATGGACCTTTGGCCTGATCCAGTGGGGGCTCTTCTTATGAGGAGGTAGGCAAACTTGAAGGTACAACAATACAGTACATACCTTTTATTGTGGGGATAAGAGTAGGATAACTGGGAAAGGGAATGCAAAATAAAATGAAGGGCAATATATACAACAATAAATCAGACAACTAGGCCTTAAACATCAGTGGTTCTATGTAGAAGTAAAGAGAAAGAAGAAATCCTCACAAAGAAAAAGAGCTGTATAATGATCGTGTGCTGCACCCTTCAGTGGGCGACAGTCCTCAAGGTCTCTTCCCTATAAGGCAGGGTTTTTCAGACTGGGGCGTTGCGATGCCCCAGCCTGTGGGCCCTGGCCTCTGCCCCCTTAAGGGGCGGGGACAGCCTGGAGGCAGGGAGGAGGCAGCGGCACGATCCCCAGGATCGCACTGCTCAAGGGGCTGCAGGGGCTTGGTTACGCTGACCCAAGCCTCCTGCAGCCCCCCCTCGGGGTGCAGGGAGCCTGGCACGACCTTCTGCAGAGCTCCCGGCAGCTGTGAAAGTGAAAGCAGTCCACGAGTTTGAAAACCACTGCTATAAGGGAACAGACGTTTTCTTGCCCAGGGATCAGCCATCATTGTCTAGCTAGGTAGACTTAAACCTACACCAGCTGTATAGTTGGCACATGTCTGAGTAGACCTGAGAAGGTGATTCAAGGCCAGGAAGGAGGATAGGATAGGTGGCACCACTGCTGCTGATATGGTCCCTTCCCAGCTTCAATCAGTTCCCTCCCCACCCTGGTCTCCACCCTGTTCCTTGTCCTTTCTGCCTCATACGCACCCACCTGTGTTCGGCTCTTTGCACTGATTTATTGGCACTAGGGATCATCAATGGGCTGCTGATGCATGACTGTGGCTGCTCGTCACTTGCAGGGGCAATCCAACCACACTGAATGGTGTGTTCCATTTTGCAATAAAGGGCCTTGCACAATGAGATTTCTGAGTTGGAGAAGAATTCTGGAGCTCACAATAATCACCTCTCCTTCAAAGCAAGAACTAGACTAAAGTTCTCTTCTGGGTCCAACTCTGGAAAACCTAGCTCGCATATTTTGGAAGCACATTTAAAAGATTCTAAACTGGGGTACATAGTCATGATCAGCCCTTCCTTTAATACATGGGCAAAGATGCCTTTGTTTTTACTCATATGCCAGCTTTCTGCATGGAGAAAAAGTTAGATGTGGAGACACCTTCAGACAAGTGATCTCATATCTGCATCAAGAAGTAGTTCATTAGCATAAGAGAACTGTATCACAGAGTGCTGGAGGGTTTGAATAAACTCTAAGTGGTTGGGAGACATAACTCAGCTCTAGAAATTGTTACCCTGCGGCCCTGGAACATTGCATAATCTCAGAGACATTGTGAAATTTAAGTGCAGACTCAACTAAAATATCTGTGAATAATGACCAAAACAGTGGTGGTGTGGGAACTCTGTGATTGAATTTCTCAACTTTTTAAATTTACCAGTACAGGAAGAACTGATTTTACTGGACCAGTGGTGCTGAGAGGTAGTGCTTAACACCCCCACCCCCCACATGCACATCATTTCCCTGATCTAAATTTCATTCTTTTTACATTGCTATCAGTTACACTGGGGAAAAACTGAGCACCACACAGGTACCTGTGCTTTTTTTCCCCCCAGTGGGCCAATAGTGGTTTCATGGAACTGTGATTTGAATCAGGAAGACAACAAGAGGGGAGTGCATAACTCAATTTTGCTAATAAACAAGGCCTTTTCAGCCACACTAGACGCTGTTCCAGAACCACCATTCAGAGTGCGATACCATAGTCTCTCGAGACGGAAGGTTGCCAACATGACATGATAACATGAAGGCTTGATTACATTAATTCCTGCTGCTGGCCATTATGCACATTGCAGGAATGCAATCACACTCAATCCAACTATGGTACTCTCTAAGAGGAGGCATTTCTCTTCCTGTATTTTTTTCTATACAGGTTGAGCCTCATTATTCGTGGGTTCCCTTCCAAGCTCTCAGGTAGATGGTAAAAAAATGCACTTCAATTTGAAAAACAAAGTTTCTTTGCTCAGGTGATTTAAAAACAGGCTTGCTGACCTTTGTGATGTAAGATAAGAGTTATTAAAAAGACAATCCTCCAAGTGCTTCACTCAGTCCCTCCCTTCACCAATGCAAAGTGATCACCTTTCTTTCATGTGCTCAGGGGGAAGGGAGGGGTCTGCTGGAGAGAGAAGGACTGATGGATTGTCAGCCAGCTGCCCCCTCCTCTCTCATTAAGGAGGCTATTGTTAAAGGACTGTTCAGTTTTTTAAACTGATTTTAAAGGGGTGCATTTTTCCCCTTCTCCAGGGTTCAGCACATTCCTTCTCATTTGCAGGGGCCATTCCTGTTGAGTCAAATCCATGCATAAAAAATCCATGTATAACAAGGCTGGGCCTGTATACTGTATGTGGAAAAAGAATATTAGAGGAATTCTGTTTCAGATCTCTTTCCCGGTTCTGAGTATTTGCCACCCCTATCCCTTCAATGACACAAAGCTGGACTGGGACTGAGGGACATGGGCAAAGAAGACCTGAAATTACCAATATCTTTAAGCCTAACATGTAGGCATACCTGTGTATGTGGTGCTGGGTGCATGCCAGGTGAGTGTGACCCAGGTCAGATGTGTGTTGCTTTCCCTTGGGTTGATATTGTTGGAGTAACCTCCCTTCTCATTGCTGACTGGAAAAATCTCTTTGGAAAATTCCCTGAGTGGCTGCACCTTGCTCTGCCATCCTACTCAGACTTGGAAACAATGCCAGAAAATCCTGGAAACTTCCTAGGCTTGCAATAAACTGGACCAGGTGTTTTTGCAAAAAATGTCCCTGGCACCCCCTCACCAACTTCATTAATAATTCAGTGCAAAATGATAATAATATACAAGTCTTCTGAGCTATAAAGAAGCACCCGGTCATGCCCTTCCTATGGGCACAAAGGGACACAACGGGACATTGCCACCTCTTCTGGGCTCCATCAAGAACCATCTCTGAAGAAAAGGATGGTCTGGGATGAGCTAATCCCACAACAGACTCTACTTTAATCTATGGCAAAAGTTCTTATAGAATGTCTGGACCCAAGTCTGGACCTCCCTCAAACTGTGCATCTGCCTTCTACCTAGTGTGGTGTGTCTGAGAATGACCTGTTGGTGCAACATTAAAAGTCCAATTGTGGGTATTGATAAAGGGAGATCACTGAGTACTTCTGGGGCCTATGTGGAGGGGAGTGAGGAGAGAGAGAGAGAGAGAAGAGATACTGGTTGGTATTGGTACTAACACACCTGGGGGATAGAAAGAAAGTCTTTGGATTTGCAGGCTGTTCAGATACAACTTGCCTAAGTATTCCAATCGGGGGTCCAGTGGCACTGAATTGTAACGCTATGTTGCACCTTTATCGCTGTCTCTCTGCCAAATACCAATGCTCCATTGTGGTCAACTGTGTGCCAATTGCTCAAAGGTTTGGTTCTACCCATGTGCACAGGCTGGACATGACTCAGTGCATACCCAATAAAATTCATTTAGTTTGGCATGCTATTACCTTTTTGGCTTTTGGTAGTTAACATTCTGGGGAGAGGCATAGTTTGGAATGGAGCTGTCTATCTTTTGCCAATTTGTACACATAGGATGCTAAATTATCAGTAGCTGTCCCGCGTCAGTGTAATCTGTTCCATCTGAGATGCTTTGGATAAGAAGATGCTTTGGATAAGAATATCTGTTCATAACTCAGATGATAAATATAAAGTGGTTCTTGAAATCCCTTCTCAGAAGAATTAATGCAACTCAAAAAGTCTTATCTCCATAAGTCTGTCTCCTGAACTGTTTGCAGTATGGATTTTCTTATCCAGATAAAATGTTTCTGGCTTTTATAAGAGCAGAAGAGAGCCCTCCCCAGCTGTTACCCTTATTGCTTTAAAGAGAAAGCAGCAGTACCCTCAAGCGGAGAAGTGACTATGACAAATTATGGGAAGATCTCATGAAATCTAGTGATTTGGCAATAAAACGGTCGTGGAAATAAAATATTGGGAAGCATACGGAAATATATATATAAGGCAGAAAATAACTGAACTCCTGCCAACATTGGTCCAATGGAAGTTGAGTTGAAATTTGCGATTTTGCTCAAATAGACCACTGTGCTAAAATTATTGGCAGACTTAATAATCAACATGACCATAAGTCTCTGTTCTCAAATCCACAGTCTGCAGGTTCATCCAGGAAGTGCACTGACTTTTCGCAGTGCCATAGAAACAATCACAACACATTCTCACAAGAGCTTTATCCTCCTACTATTTTAAGTCTTTCACACAAATTACTGCCTGTAATCTTGGTGATACCTTTTTGAACCAAGACACACAAACTCATGCAGCCATTTATTCTCCAGTTCATTTGACAACCCTACGGCCCAATCCTATTGAGGACTGGGCTGGCATGCAGGGCCCTTTGTAACAAGCACTGATGCAAAATGGCTGCTGTTGAAGCATGCAGCATTCCATCAGCGGCCATTTAGGGAGTGTTGCCACTCAAAATGATAGCATTCTAAGACTGTCACCAGAGCTGCCTACACCTACCGGAGCAGTGGGGATGGGGAGGGGGCATAATAGGGGTGGGGAAACTGGGGTGTATGTGTGGATCCTATTCCACACAGTACCAGATCCTATTCCCTTCAGCAGTTGCCTTCCCTTTCTCTTCTCCTTAGCACTAGTGAAATTGCTAGTGCAGCTCCAAAGAGACCTATAGTGGGTCAGAAGACTTATACAAGGGTAAGGGTTTTCTTGGACCTATGCTACTTCCTTAGTTGATGTTAAGTCCGAGGAGCGAAAGGGGACATGCTGTAAATCCTTTCCCTCCCAAAAGGACTGCTGGGGGCTATCACACATTCTTTGATTGAGGTCCATTGTAAGAACTGTCAGAGATGACTGTGCAAGTTAGGGATATATGCAATGCTTCCATTTACATATGGCCCCTAACTGGATTGGGAAGAAGGGCTCACCTTCATTTTATATGAAAATTACAGAGATAAACCCATAAATATAACGTTAGCAAAGGTGTTGTGAGGTGTAATGTTGTGTCCGCAGCAAACTTCAAACTAACTCAAATTGAACTTTAAAAGCAAAGTTGAAAACAAACTCAAAACTGACTCGGTAAGCAAGAATGGCAATCATCTGCAAGCTTTATTCATTGCCAGCAATGGGCTTCTCTTGTTGTTCAAAATGAGGCGCACAGAGAGCTGTGTAACTCTCAGTGTCTCCAGAGAATAGCAACTTTCAATGTGTGTTTCAGCTTATATAGTCCTGGTTTCTTTGTCTGAAAAGTCTCACTACCATTGGCTAAGAGTGGGTGACATCAGAAATGAGGCTTCTCTTATGATTGGCCACAGGTTTCAGCATCTGATTGGTTGTGCCATATATGGAAAGTACATATTTCCAGAAAAACACTGTTTCCAACTACCTGTAGGTGGCACTGTTGACCCATTTATTCAAAGCTTAAATTTGAATTATTCTCTATTTCTTAATTTAAGCCTCTAAACAACTTAATTTTAGGTTCTCCATAGTCCTCTTTAGATTGTTAGCATTAATTTGATGCCAAACAGTCTAAATTTTGCTTAAAAAACAAGGTTTTTAAGTAATTTCTAAATCCTTGTTTCTCTGTTAATTTTAGAATGCAGACTGTGTCTCTCTGGAATGTTTGTCCATTTGGGCCTCTTTGATACTGTCCAGATGCCCCTGCTAATTGGTTCCTGTCAAGCTGATTTGTCTCCTACCAAGTTTCATATCTTGTCCTGTCATACAAAATTGACTATTCTCTCATTAAAAATACTCTTGGCGCCAGGGAAAGTCGTTAAACGTCTGTTGCTCCTTATCTTTATTTGTACTTTCTTAGTTTATCTGAGTCTACAGAGTCCTTATCTGTGAGATGCAATAAATTCTGAAAGACTTGGAGTCTTCAGGAAAGCAGGTTGAGACAGCCTGCTAATTAGAGTTGGCTTTTTAAGTAAAACTTAATAGCTTTCTCCTTTCTGTATTTTAATTCAACTAATTTTAACAGCCAGAATTCACTTCTGATGCTACTAATATTGCTACTAACATCTAAAGCAATAACTATTAAAATATTAAAGAATGCATGCAAACATAGTATTCCTTTGACACTTCCATGCTACCTTTACATAAACAGCTCCAAAACAGCTCTCTAAGTCCTTATCTTGGTTCTAGGGAGCCTGTTACTAATCACTGACTTTTTATTCAGGCTTAAAATATTTTTTTTAGAAGATTCTGCTTCTGTTCTGTCTACCCTAATCTATCATTCTTACTTAATTGGTATAACAGCAGTCTCATTCTCATTTGATGGTTTGCTAAGGGTCTTTTGTTATTTCACACCTTTGAAGACTTCAGGCATCATTTCCTTAACAATATGTTGTTACTTTTGCTGAATGCCTACACAAACTTTTTCTGACATGAGACCTTCTGATTGCGCATTTTGGGTTTTTAAGGAAAGCTTATTTAGACCTTAAATTGCTCTTATTCTTATTCTTAAATTCAGCAGATCTTCTGTTCAGAAGATCTTTCTCTCTATCTGTAAAAGCAGGCATCTTACTTTGCAAGTGTAACAAAACCCACTCTGTCCAGCCTAGCTGCATCTATCAATTTGGCACTTAGCCTGATAGCAGGTAATTTCAGACTCTTTAATTCCTTTGAAGCCCTTTATCTAATAGCGTGTCAATTTGTTTTATGACTTGTTTTATGACTCGGAAGGTCTCTTGTACCATCTTAGCGAAACTGCTAATTTCAGACTTCTTTAAAGGGGGTTAATGCTTTAAGCATAACTTTCTTATTTCTTATTTAGCTATATACACTCACAGCATTTAGTTTATTACCATTTGTTTATACTGATTAAATTACTTGGGTGCTTTTTCCTTAATTTTGTCCCTATAAAAGAGCAAGTGGGAATTTATTTTTGTTCCCTGATTCCTTCAGAGGAATGTCTAAGAAAGAATGTGACACCCTGCTAGAGAGACATTCCTCTGAAGGAATGCATGCAATTTGCAGATCTGCTGGAAGCAGAGTGACAAAATGAGATTCATTTTATTCTCTCTATAGCTGCCAAGCATATGAAGTTTTAAGCTAATAATTTGTTTAATTGAACCTTTAAGCCATAAACACCTTTAGCATAAACATATTGTTTTAAACTGATTCACTACATTCTTAAAACAGCCAGTTTGCCTGCGTGCAGCTTGCAGACACAGGCTGCTTCTGAGCAGACATGGATTTTAACTGGCTTTTGGACATGCTAAGTACATAAACGCTTTTCAAACATACATTTGAACTGATAGCCCAAAATGCCTTCTTATAAGTCTTGTTTGTGAAATGCTTTTGAAATGTTCTAAGCGCAAACATATTGCTCTGTTTAAATGATCTGCTTTAACATGAATGGTTGGCTTCTGCTAGCCTGCATCAAAGGCGGTGCCTAGATGCAATAGTGAGAGAAAATGCTATTAAGTAAAATCACATATTTCTCTCCTAGATGTTCTGCCAATGTGTTAGCTTTTTTTTTTTTGTCAACTGAATATTTGATTTTTCACATCCCAGATAAGAAACACAGTGAAAATATTTTATGACATCTACCAAGATAACACATTTAGAACCATTGTTTTACTGCCTTCCCAACAGTCTATTGCAGGGGTGTCCAAAGTTTTTGGCAGGAGGGCCACATCAGCTCTCTGACACTGTGTCGGGGGCCGGGGGGGGGAAGAATTAATTTACATTTAAAATCTGTATAAATTTACATAAGTTTACATAAATGAATATATTAAAGATGAACTTATATGAATGAATGAAGGTCTTGCAACAGCTCAAGGTCTATAAAAGGCCTTGCACAAAGCAAGGCTGGCCTTTCCTTTGCTGCCACTGCTGCATCACAGATGTGAAAGAGAAGCAGTGGAGGGAGCTCTCATCCCACAGCTCACACAAGAGGTCAAACAGTCACCCTCACGCTGAGAGAATTTGCGTTGGGTCAGTGCGGGCTTCAACAAATTTCCAGAGGGCCAGAGGCTCATTGGAGACTGGGGGCTCCCTGAGGGCCGCATTGAGAGGCCTCGAGGGCCGCAAGTGGCCCCCGGGCCGGGGTTTGGGCACCCCTGGTCTATTGGGTTGCAAATTTATAAAAGAACGCCTTTCCTGCACCGTAAAGATGATCAACATTCTAGGCAGCCATTTGTTAATCTTTATTTTCTAATGTAGTTCTATCTCATCATTCAGCTGCTACCACATATCACACAAACTAAAACACATTTATACCATGTTAAGGCAGTGATAGCAACCATAAACTGTGACAAAGATGAATAGCGATGAAGAGGTGGGGTGATGTGGCCGCCTGCCGCGACTGGCGCTGCACAATGATTGGGTCAGATGTAGGTTGCAGGACACATGCCCAGTGATGATGTCATTGCTGGGTGATGCTGTAGATCAGGAAATAATCCACAAGGTAGCTGCAGGCACTCTAAGGGAGTGGAAACAGCTGGTGGAGTGGGAAGATTTAAGGACAGGGCAGGCAGGGGGGGGGGAAGAGGGAGAGACAGAAGCCCGAGGAGAGAGATGAAAAGGAGAGACCATGAGAGGCAGGGAAGTAAGGAGAGGTGGAAAGAACAAGTGAGAATGAGAGACACAGAGAGTTGGATTGGTGAGGAGGGAGAATGGAGACAGAAACAAGGGGGAAAGAACTGGAGCTACAGTTCTCATTACAAAGACTAGAAGAGTGACAGTGAGTTCAATCCTATGCATGTCTACTCAGATGTAAGTCTCATTATAGTCAATGAGGCTTTTCCCCAGGTAAGTGTGGATTGGATTGCAACCAGAAGGGGTTGGGGTAGGCAAAGAAGGGATGCAGAGGGAGTCCATGGAGTGTGGGCAAGGAGGGAAAGGACAAGAAGAAGAGACACAGCAAGAGGGAGAAGGAGGGACAAAGGGACACTATGGGGCTGAAGGTGTGCAAGAAAGGGAGAGAGCAAGGGGAGGTACAGGGCAGCTTGTCATGGCACAACCTCCTCATGGACCTGGGTTTCCCTCTCCTTGCTTAACTGGTGCTTTCCTCGGCAGGGTGGTGAGCAAGAGTGGAGGCCATGTTGGTGGCAGTGTTGGTGATGGGCACACGCTATTGCATGTGCATGTTTTGGGGGGCAGAATTTGCATGCCACTTCAGGCACCATTTTAGCTCAGGCTGGGTCTGCTTCTTCAAGAAAGGCCCTAAATGCTTAAAATGTTTTCCAAGTTATCTCTGGGATCTCATCCAAACCAAGTTGTTCAGAAGTAGTATGAGTACGACCGCCTACTCCAAGCTACAAAAACTGCCGCTTGCTGTTTTCTTTAGGCATTTATTCACTGAAACTTTACATTAAAGCTGACCTACTCAAAAAGAAGTTTCTTTTTCTGAAACAAAGGTATGTTCTGGCTTTTTTATATGACTGGACTTGCTCTGATCCTCCATCACTGCCCCATTCTGCCTCCCCTGCTGACTTACATGGATTTGGGGGCCAGTCCAGAGCCACTGCAGCTTGGAAGGCTGCTGTGGCCTCCCTGCTGATGCTCCAGCAGCATATAGCTTTGCGCGCTGCCAGAGGCCCTTCTGCAACTGCCATAAGACCATGCATAGCCCTGTTAGGATTGGGCCATTAGTCCATGGTACATTTCCCACTCTATGCAGTGGCATAGCTTAGGAGGGTGGTAGGTCAATTGCCCTGGGTGCCAGGCCTGGGGGGTGTCAGGGGGTGCTTTTGGAGGCCTTCTAAGACCTGGGGAGGCTGTGAGCTGCTTTCCCGACCTTCAGAAGGCTTCAGAAAGTCTGCTGGGGGACTTAGAATGGTACTTCCACTAGTTTTTTGCTAAAAACTGGAAGTGCCTTCAAGAGGGAAGGTGTTAAAACCTCTGTGCCTCTGAGTGCCAGATGGTATAGCTATGCTGCTGACTCTAGGTACATACGCATGTATTTATCTATGTAACAGATTTCTACCCCACTGTTCCTCCATGTCTATGAATGCCCCTCTGGCTTCTTCCATATGAAAGCTTCTAAACAATTTCTTCAGGCTCTTTGGGGACAATGCCAATAATAGGGGTGTGATAAAATTACACTAAAATGTCCTATGAAGTTCAGAGAAATCTTCTTAATTCATCATTTCCTTTCTATTGACATTAGAAAAGTCATCAGAAAAAAAGATGAACAAGCCTTGCTGAGGGAGAATCAGCATGGCTTCTGTAAGGGCAAGTCTTGCCTCAAGAACCTTATAGAATTCTTTGAAAAGGTCAACAGGCATGCGGATGTGGGAGAATCCATGGATATTATATATCTGGACTTTCAGAAGGCATCCAACATGATCCCTCACCAAAGGCTACTGAAAAAACTCCACAGTCAGGGAATTAGAGGACAGATCCTCTCCTAGATTGAGACCTGGTTGAAGACCGGGAAACAGAGAGTGGGTGTCAATGGGCAATTTTCACAATGGAGAGAGGTGAAAGCGGTATGCCCCAAGGATCTGTCCTGGGACCGGTGCTTTTCAACCTCTTCATAAATGACCTGGAGACAGGATTGAGCAGTGAGGTGGCTAAGTTTGTAGATGACACCAAACTTTTCCAAGTGGTGAAGACCAGAAGTGATTGTGAAGAGCTCCAGAAGGTTCTCTCCAAACTGGCAGAATGGGCAGCAAAATGGCAGGTGCATTTCAATGTAAGTAAGTGTAAAGTCATGCACATTGGGGCAAAAAATCAAAACTTCACATATAGGCTGATGGATTCTGAGCTGTATGTGACAGATCAGGAGAGAGATCATGGTGGGGGGGGGTGGACCCAATGTGCGGCAGCAGTAAAGAAGGCCAATTCTATGCTTGCAATCATTAGAAAAGGTATT
Organism: Tiliqua scincoides; assembly: GCF_035046505.1. Lineage (NCBI taxonomy): Eukaryota > Metazoa > Chordata > Lepidosauria > Squamata > Scincidae > Tiliqua > Tiliqua scincoides. The sequence goes on along the minus strand of NC_089822.1, from coordinate 228,989,556 downwards.
GAGAACAAAACTGCTAATATTATAATGCTGTTGTACAAATCAATGGTAAGGCCACACCTGGAGTATTGCATCCAGTTCTGGTTGCCACATCTCAAAAAGGACATAGTGGAAATGGAAAAGGTGCAAAAGAGAGCGCCTAAGATGATTATTGGGCTGGGGCACCTTCCTTATGAGGAAAGGCTACAGCGTTTGGGCCTCTTCAGCCTAGAAAAGAGGCGCCTGAGGGGGGACATGATTGAGACATACAAAATTATGCATGGGAAGGATGGAGTGGATAGAGAGATGCTCTTTACCCTCTTACACAACAGCAGAACCAGGGAACATCCACTAAAATTGAGTGTTGGGAGAGTTAGGACAGACAAGAGAAAATATTTCTTTACTCAGCATGTAATTGGTCTGTGGAACTCCTTGCCACAGCATGTGGTGATGGCATCTGGCCTGCATCCCTTTAAAAGGGGATTGGACAAGTTTCTGGAGGAAAAATCCATTACGGGGTACAAGTCGTAATGGGTATTTGCAACCTCCTGATTTTAGAAATGGGCTACGTCAAAATGCCAGTTGCAAGGGAGGGCACCAGGATGCAGGTCTCTTGTTATCTGGTGTGCTCCCTGGGGCATTTGGTGGGCCACTGTGAGATATAAGAAGCTGGACTAGATGGGCCTATGGCCTGATCCAGTGGGGCTGTTCTTATGTTCTTATGTTCTTAAGTGAAGAAAAGGAAGCCCTGTTCTTGCTGTTTCTTTTTTAGCAGCAAAATTGTCTTCTTTTGCCCAGACACTGACCTAGTTGTGGCAGCAGATTTGGGGTCCAGTCAGGGTCATAATATTCTGCTATTTGCAAGCGGCAAAATTAGACTTTCACTCCCACACTCCATGCTGCTCCATGTTCTGCTGTGTTCAACTGACACTGGGAGTCAGGAGGCCTCTCTCATTCCCACTATGCCTGGATTCACACAATTGTTGTTCAAACTGCCATGTGACTCTTTATAATTGTTCTATATTTGGTGATCAATGCAGAACTGGTCATGGAAAGGATTTGAGTCAGTGGAACAGTATGAATTTGTAAAGCCTAAAAGCTGAGTTTTGCCTGGCTATGTTTATTGGCTGTATTCCCAAATCTTCCCATGAAGAGCTTGACTCTAGTTGATGTTAAAAATGAATAAAGAAGTCTCCATCACCCGGAAGGAAGGAAGGCAGGCAGGCAGGCAGGCAGGCATCCCTGGTCTCAACAATTTGCTGATCTTGTTTCACGTTTTCCCGTTTACACGCAAACCAGGCATCACCTGTTTTAAATGCAGTACACAAAAAAATCAAGATAAGATTCTTATAAACTTAAAAAGTGACACTAGTCAATAAAGCTGTGATTAAACCAGTTGCAAATGAGGAAAAAAAGAGACCCAAGTTGTCTTGTACTGGTCTTTTGTTCTCATCCATCTTTGTTGACTGCCAGGCTCGCATCTTGTGACTGATGAAAATTGCACATTTATGTAGCTGCTGTAAATGTTATCTCTCTTCCTTTCTCCCAATGTGTTATCTGTTGCATTATACCTGTATCACTCTGAGTCTAAATCCTAGGTAAACAAGCTTGTCAAGGATACAAGCTGAGGTCTCAATCTAGACCGCTATGTGCTTACAAGTGGGGGGGGGGGAGCTTCACATTTCACTGAAGGTCTCATTGAAGTTTCTACTGGAGCTACGTTCCATGGCTGAACTGGCAAACTGCATTGTGAATGAAGATTGGCTTTCCCTTTGCAGCTTTCCGCATTGGCTTTCCGCATGCAGCTGTCGAGGACCACAGCCAAAGTTACATCCCATCTCTTTTATGTGGTGGTGTCAAAAGCACTGACCCCATCCTTTACAGCATTTGTTACACATTTTGCTGATGCACTTGCATTTGTCACTTGGGAACTTTATATTAATAGAGTGACATTTGTTCTCAACGCGGGTTGCCTATATGGGTGGCTGCTGCTGCCGCCAGGCCTCTTGGCAAGTGTGCTTAGGTTATGAAAGCACGGAGAGATTGGCATAAAATATAAATGCCTTTTATTTTCAAGTTTCAAGAAGTCATTGGTCATTCATGGTCAGCACATCAATTGTCAACGCACAGCGCTCAGAGAGATGATTTCAAAAGGAAAAAAAAGGAACTGCTTTCATGCAGCAAAGTCTCCTTAAAATTACCCTTCTTTTGCTAATTATGATTAATCCAGAATTACTTGGCTTAATTTGTAGCCATGGATCATGGTGAGCATGATGGTTTTTGGGACAAAAGATTTCCAACCCTAGAATGGAGGCCGCATCTCAGGCATATATAGGACACAGCAAGCCTGCACAATTCTGAGGCTATGAAGCTGAATTTAGTCTGCCATTCAGGCATTGTATCCTGCCAATTGCCTGCCTGACAACTCCTCCCTGATCATTTTGCTGCCTGTTTAGGACTACAAAATGGGAGGAGAACATGGGATTAGATGCTTGGCAGATCACAGCCTGAGTGGGTGGATGGCCCTCAGCTTGCTGGGTTGTGCAGGCCTGGCAGCTGTCACCTCTATCCAGGTGCCAGTCACTGAGTCACCACTTCCTCAGCTTTTCCACATCCACCAGTGGAAAGGGGGTTGAGACAAACCAAATTGCTCTGCCTATCCCACGTCAGACAGCCTTTGAGAAAGACTTCAGAATTCTCGGCTGAGGGAGTCACCAGCTTGCATCCCCAAATCAAAAAGTCTCTACAGATCAATTCTATATCTCTTGCTGATTCTTGCTTACCTCAGAATGTGCACAAAATCCCTGTTTCTGATCCCTGTCATCACTACAAATCATGGCTGCCCTGCCTAAACACCACACCCTAAGGACAGTCTGAGGTAGGTGAAAAACTCCCCATCCACAGTGATTGCCCATAAACAGGCACAAGGCAAAAAATTACTACCCAGTCTCTTCGGATAACCAGCTAATCTCAGACCATCCCAACTGGTGGGTGGGCTGGGGACATGATGCCACCCAGACATGCAATGTTGGAGGTGGAGGCTTTGATGCCTATGTGCTAATTAAGCCCCATCTCTATCTGGTCCATGCACAATAAATGTGGCCTTGACTTGTGTTAGGGAAGGACTGGGCAAAGATGCCCCCATCTCCAAGCCACTAGGGTGGCAATCTCAGACCATTTGGGGGCCACTTTGGGGCCCTGTCCCTTGACCACTGGGCCCCCACCCCTTTGGTTCCTGGTACTAGATTCTTTTCCCCTCCATTTTTCAAGTTTTGCCAGTCTTGTGACATCACCAGGCCTCACCTGAAAAGCCTCATGTTATTGGATCCATCCAACCAGACAACCCCAGTCACTCATCTAGCAAAACCTGCTGCACGACCTTATCCATCCAGCGTAAGGATCTTCCTCCCCCAAAACAGGTTTTCCAGGACATGCAGAAAACTTTAGGAAGGAAGTCAGGCATGTTTATTTGCTTTGGCATAAGGGGAGGGAAAGGGTAGTTCTTTGTCTGCCCACTGGGCCTTTGAAGAAAGCACAAGCTGCTTCTGCGTTCTGCAAAAACCCAGCAGGAAAGGATTCTCCCAAGTTCTCTGCAGTTCAATGAGAATTCAAAAGAAAAGAGGATTTTCTGTCTTTCCCCACCGCTTCTGCCAAAGCTTCAATGTGGAGGCAGAGGAATCTCCCCCTTCGCTTTTCCAGCTGCAGGGAACCTAGGAGCAAGTAGTCCCTCTGCCTTAATACTGGGAGAGAAGGGGAGTCAGTGATGACCGTAAAGAATAGTTGGCTGCTGGCTATTCACTAAACTCAATAGGTATATTGCCCCACTGTCTATCTATGGAAGCAATGAAGTTGGCACAGCTATGGAGTAATTTTGGATCTCACCACGTGTTCTTACGATAAACAGGCATTTTTGCAGAAGCTGTTTTTGGCTGGGTAAAAGTGCCCTTAATTACCTGAACATTGTGCTTCCTTGTGATAGAAGTAGTCTTGTCATTTTCCCTGACAGTTAAATTTATTCTGAATGCTCCCCCTATTATCTGGATATTCTTGCCACAGTTTAAGTTTCATTTGGCTTTATGAATAACCTCCTCTAGCAATTCTGTTGGTGTATGTTAAAAACGTCTGACACATTTTTTTTAAAGGAATTCCATTAAAAACTTCCCTCCTTCTGGAAAGAAACCTCCTCTCAACCTTACATTTCATTGGCTGTATTAAATTGATTCTTTTCGGTTGTGCTTCCCTAGTAGAAGCAACCACAAAGTAATCTAAGGCAATAAGCTGATTAAAAGAGTAATAGTCTCTCTCTCTCTCTCTCTCTCTCTCTCAGTGGAGACATGTGCTCAAATACTAAACTCCTTTTCATATAAGGCTGGTGTTTATTCTGTGGGGGGAAACACCCGTGGAGAAGAGTTGCCAACATTAGTGTCAATCAAGGCAAAACGAAGAGCGATCTCAAGCCTTGCGTCTTTTCCCAGAGATAACTGAGGGGGTACATAAGCTGGATTGCAGCAAGAACCTCAGTGATATGAAGCCTCAGTGCTCAGGTAGCTCCACTATGGCTGTAGCACAATGGTTCCCAAACATTTTAGCATCGGACTCATCTAAAAAAAAGTTTCACTGCATCAGATGTTAAAGCCTTTGCTCTGGTACTATAATGGTAATTGGGCAGCAGTGCTCTCCCCGCACGCCAGAAGCAGGTTGTTTAACCCTTAATGCACATAGTCTAATCTGCCTTTTCAGTTTCAAAACCCACTAAAAATTGGATCATGGCCCACTGGTGGGCCACAGAGCTGCAGTTAGGGAACTGCTGCTATAATGAGAGGCAGGGTTTCTGAGCCTATTGCTGACATGATTTCGACCCAACACATGGGCTACATTCTCATATGCACAGAATCTATGTTGATGACACACAACTTCACACTGGTCATGTCCTTTACAACAAAGCTATGTTTGATTTAAAAGAGTGTGAGAGCAAGAGTGAGATCAAGAGAGAGAGAGAGAGAGAGAGAGAGAGAGAGAGAGAGAGAGAGAGAGAGAGAGAGAGAACCTACATTCTCATGACTCTAGAAACCGTGTGGCTTCAGGGATCCTGCCCTTACACCCAACATAGGAGGATGCCTTAAACCATTTCATATAGCAGGCCCAAGAGCTTTTATGGTACCTGCTGAGGACCAGAAGTGACATCATTAAGCAGGAAGTGATGTTGTTAAGTAGATGATGGCCAGGAATAAGCACTTTTTTAAATATAGAAACTTGTTCAAGGCAAATGACAGAAGAGAAAATAGGCAAATCTTGATCATATTTTCAAGATATGGGAGAGCCCAATTATCACACAGGTTGCCCTTTCAGCAGCACCTTCCTTCTTCTTTGGCTGGTGCTTGGGGAACAGGTTGTCCTCTCAACCAATACGCTGCTATAGGCGACGCCGGGATCTGTGTGTCATTCGTGACAAGCTTGCACTCTTTGCAATTGTTGGCTAGGTTTCTAGCCTTGTCAATGGTCAATCACTGGTACCTTAGATCTTCCTCAATGTGTTTGATCCATGTTTTCTTTGGTTCTGCCCATTAAACCCTCCAGTAGTGAGGTCGCTTACACCAGAGGAGCTTCTATAGCAGCCGACTGGTGTTCATTTTGCAGACGTGGCCAAGCCGTTGTAGTCTGTGTTTTTGGATTTATTCTTCATCTGATGGTTGATGATCGCACCATATCCGAAGTGTCTTGTTATGATGGTGATCATGGTCACAGCATCACTTTGCAACTCAGCAGTGGAGGTGGTCTGCGAAGTGATGCCTCATCAGAAGTAGTGCTGCTGAAAGGGTGGCCTGTATGATAACTGGTCTCTCCCAGCATCTTGGCAGTGTCTCCTTCTCTTACCCCTCTTGGCCTGCCCCTTCTTCCATAGTTTTCCCTGCCTTCCAAAGCCTTCTTTCATCTCTCCCTCCCAGAGCCTTGGCAGATGTGACACTGCCAGGGTGACTAGATACAATGGAGGACAGAGTGCCTAGTCCTTTAACCATTGCATAGAAGAGGAATTTTAGCAGGTGCAGTTTTTTAAACCCTTCCGTGTTGAGCTGCACCTGCCAAAATTCCCTCCTATATAATGGGTAATGGTTTAGTCCTGTTATAATAACCCATAGGGCTCTAGGAAGAATTCTTCAGCACCTTCCTTGTAACTCCAGTGGTCCCTTATTAGCTTGTCATGGCAACAGAATGGTTTCTTCTGCTGTACAGTGACAGCAGCCTTACAGGATGCCCCAGTGCTGGTGGTGTGGGGATGGGAAGTGAGCAGAATGGGGCAGGAAGGGGGAAGAGCAGGGCAGGAAAGGGGGCAAGGTTGAACTTTCCATTACCTTGAGAAGGCCTCTTGGACTCCCTCCCCCACCCTCAAAGAATACAGTGTGTGCTCCATTGGCACAGTTACATTGGTGGGAGAAGGATTTAGTCAGCATTGGGCTGTCAGTTGCATACAAGTCTCAAAAAAAGAGAAAAAATGCCCCTCACATCTTTGCCTTTCTAAAAAATTCTATCTTCCTGCATTCATGTCAGCTTAAGAGAGAGGAGGAGAATGAAATTTCTGCTTGGATGTAACTTCCAGGGGAGGAAAAAAAAACAAAGACAAAGACAAAGCAGCCCATCATTTTTATCTTTTATTCGCCTTGTCTTCAGCACAAATATACACTTTTGCAGGCACCAGGCAACATATCATAAATGAAATGAAAAAAACCCTGTGCAGGGAGTTTGCTAATTTCATCCCTTCCAAAACATCTCTACCAGAATAGGATTTACTGTTTATTAAACCTCACTAGCAAGGTTTATTAATTCACATTTCCCTAGGTATTATCTCTTGAGCGTTGCTTCCCAGTTCTTGGTTGCCACTGAAATTATACTTAGCACGACTCATGTTTGCCTTCAGCTGTACAGGTGCTAATCCCATTAACTCCATGGATTTATTCTTTTGGAAACCCCTTCAAGGAGAACCACCTTCACTAGTTCCTCTTTGCCTCTTCTTAAAAGGGCCCAGGACCCTTCCAAATGTTTCAAGATAGTTTCCTATGCTTGTTTTAAGGGTTGTTTTAAAACACACACACACACACACACACACACACACACACACACACACACCCCGCATAAACTCTCTACTTTAGAGCTAAGGTACATTATGTGCTAGCATTCCTTGTTCATGCATATAGCACAGTATTTGAATAGATTTAGGCCGCAATCCTAACCAACTTTCCAGCACTGACATAAGGGCAATGCAACTACAAGGGAAGGGAACAAACATTGCCTTACCTTGAGGAGGCTTCCATGACTGTCCCCCAACCGCAGGGTGCAGCATATGCCCCACTGGCACAGCTATGCCAGTGCTAGAAAGTTGGTTAGGATTGCGTCCTTAGCCTTACATACAAATCTGTATTCAGTCACAGGATTTCACTCTCAAACACGAGACGCAGTAATAAGAAAAGTCAACTGGGCAAATATAGGAGGTCCAGAACTGTTCGGGGTCCTAGCTTGCTGGCATCTATCATAGCATGCTACTATGCCTTAGTAGTGGATAGCCAGTGGCATATCTAGTGATAGGCATGAAGGGCCTGGGTGCCACTTAAAGGGGGCACCAGGCACAGATACACTGGGGCGACAAACAGTTGCGGTGGCGTCCCCTTATCCATGGTGCTCTGGGTGGTTTCCAAACTCTCTGTAGGAGGGAGGTGCTTGCTCCCATCAACTGGGCACACCTGCCCTCCCCAGGGTCCATTTGGCTCTGAAATGGAGCCATTCCAGGATGCGGGTGTAGCACGCAGGAACAGTAGTGACATGATGACCCCAGGATGTGGCTGAAAAGTGGCACTGGTTTTTCCCCTTGCACCCTCAGATGGCAGCAATGGAGAGGACCTGCTGCCACTCCTGGTGGAGCCTGCAGCAACTTCAGTGCTGACTCCTCCCTTCCAGAGTGGAAACAAAGATCTAGCACCTGCAAAACTCCACCAACCAAAGTTCTTCTAGATAGCTATGCTAAGTCCTGGGAGAAACCTAATTGGTTGCTGGAGAGTGTACAAAAAGGAGGAGATGCCATGTGATTTGTGACTCATGTCAGGTCCTTATTCTCCTTCCCACTCAAGTGCAGATGCATTCACAGATGGTGCACAAGCTCACACCACTGTTGCCATTGCAAAGGGGGGGACGACACATAGAAGTCCCAGGTCCTTGGGAGAGCAGGGGAGGGCATGGGCCCTCAGATCGGTGCTTACTTTGGACTGCTCATGATATCAGCCCTATTATCCAGAATATGCCATTTAAAAACCTGCCCTCTGCCCCAGTTTACCAAGCAGTACTGGAACATTATTTTACAGAATAACCAACAGAACCAGGTGATCTAACATAAGAACATAAGAAGAGTCCTACTGGATTAGGCTGAAGGCCCATCTAGTCCAACTTCCTGCATCTCATTGAGGCCCACCAGATGGTTGCACTTGCCCATCATTGTTTGTAACTTGTGATGGACCTGTCTTCTAGAAATTTGGACAGATTTTAAAGGCACCTAGGCCAGACACCATCACCACATCCTGTGACAAGATGTTCCACAAACTAATTACACACTGGGTAAAGAAATACAGGTCCAGCCTTGTTATACATGGATTTTTTATACACAGATTTGACTCAACACCAATGGCCCCTGCAAATGAGAAGGAATGTGCTGATCCCTGGAGCAGGGGAAAAATGCGTCCCTTTTAAATCAGTTTAAAAAACAGAACAGTCCTTTAAAAATAGCCTCCTTAATGAGAGAGAGAGAGAGAGAGAGAGAGAGAGAGAGCACAACTGGCTGACAATACATCAATCCTTCTCTCTTCAGTGACCCCTCCCTTCCCCCTGAGCACGTGAAAGAAAGGTAGTCACTTTGCGTTGGTGAAGGGAGGGGCTGAGTGAAGCGCCTTTTTAAGTGCTTGGAGGAGGACTGATTGATGGATTGTCTTCTTAATGACTCTTATCTTACATCACAAAGGCCAGCAAGGCTGTTTTTAAATCACTGGAGCAAAGAAACTTTGTTTTTTAAATTGATTTGCTATAGTGCGTTTTTTGCCATCTACGTGAGTGTTTGGAACGAACCCATGCAAATAATGAGGCTCAACCCGTATTTTCTTTTGTCTGTTCTAACCCTGACAATTAATTATAGATGCCCCCTTATCATGTCCCCTTAGATGTCCCTTTAGTCTGGTGTTATGTGTAAAGGGAAAAGAACATCCCTCTATCCATTCTGTCCATCCCCTGCATAATTTTGTAAATCTCAATCATGTCCCCCCCTCAGGCACATTTTAACTGTCTTGTTAGATATTAAATAACCTCTGAATTGTGATTGAACTGGAGCTCTTTGAGTTTATTTACATAAATTCATGAACTTCAGCGGCTGAACTCAGAAAGCACCCATTAGCTCAAACTGTGGTCTGGATCTGACATTTGTGCCAGTACTGCTACTAGGTTAAAAAGATCCTTCTTGACTCAGTGGTGCTCTTTGACTCTTTAATGAAGTCAAACTTCCACTTATGTTTTCATTGAATTAATCAAAGTTTAAGTATTTGAAACAAATCAATTCACTGAAGTCAAAGTTCTCAGAGTGAATTAAAAGCAGGACAAATTCTGGACAGGAGTGAATTTTCATTTAGAGACATCGTTTTTATGTAACAAGCCCTATTTGTTTCAGCTCAGATTCTAGAATTTGTAACCCCATTTTTCAGTCCTTCTCTTGTAACTGTTTAGAACTGAGAGAGGTTGTTGCAGGCAGCTGACATGTGTTCTCTGTTAGAAAATCTATTAATTCTTTTGACAGCGCAAACACAATGTTATAAGAAGCCATAATATGCTACAGTTTCTATTGTACACACAATAAATGCTTCTAGTCAAAGATTGCAAAGGGAAGGAGGTGTGCCAAAGGTGAGTTGAACAGATCCCAAAATGTAATGAGAAAACTTTATATACATTTTGCTGCCATATTTTTGCCATTTGATATTTGCATCCAGTTGACCATATGAGTAACTTGCATTGCACATACAAGGGGGTCTGGATGGGGCATTTGTAGGTATATGCATCTGGGAGAAGTTAAACAAAACTGAGAGAGAAAATTGCTGGTTTACTGAGTGCTCGGACAGAGTTTACATGAGGGTATGAAGTCTGACCCAGAACAAGGAAAACAAAGTATTTTTTAAAGTGTTCAGAAGGATGAAAGTGTTCTGGGAATGAAAGGGGGTTGTAGCCCAAACATCAATCAAAGGGAGGGCATTGCAGAACAACATAGGTAGTAAAGTCTGCAAAATGATGTAGTAGCAGTACATAGTCCAAGACAGAATAACAACATTGACAGCAATCTCTTACTCTCTGTCAGCGCAAACCTGGTTTCACCGGCAGAGCACTATGATGGTGAACCTTGCCCCTCAAATTTGTACATCTGCTGACCCAGCCCTCAATCTCTGAGTATTGAGCAGAATGGAAACATAGGTCCTGTACACATATAGCCCAGCAGTTCCCAAACTTTTCAGTGCACAACCACCTCATCCTCCCCAGTGGGTTGTGATGTGATGCTCTTTTTAGTGTATTCGTATCTTGATGGGAAGGCTCACAGGCCTCTTCCAGGTTATGCTGGGCTGACAACCCACTCTACTGGCCTTTGCGAGCCTCAGAGTGGCCTGCAGAAGCAACCAGAAGTGACTTCCACTCAAACTGAAAGTTGGGTCTGCAAACTGGAAGTCACTTCCCATTGCTTCTGCAGATGATTCTGAGGCCCACAAAGGCCAATAGAGTGGGTTGCTGGGGAAGAGGCCTCTGGGCACTCCCAATAAGGTATGACTGCACTAAAAGGAGCAGAAAAAAAATGCTGTTAGTGCCATGTGCGCTAACAGAACATTGCGCTGCCCCACCTTTTGCAGCCAGATGGAGGAGCAGAGCTCCCACTGGACCACGTCGTCTACTGTGGCGGGTACTGAGTTCATATGGATGAATTCACCTGCTTGGGCTCAGTCCGGGAACTGCAGCAACCCCTTCTTCCCTCCCTTAGCACAGACCATTAGCTGGTTGCTATTACAGGGCCAGTTAGGAATTTTTTGCTGCCACCCTGATTGGCCGTGGCTTGCAGTTTTTTCGTCTACCCCAGATTGCCATTTTGGGATGGAGTTTATTAGGAACCCCTAGTTAATTGGTCAGTTGAACGTGATGCATGCGGGGCTGGGGTAGGTAGGGCAATTTGGTGTCCATCCAGGGAAGCAAGGTCAGGGGGTTAATCAGAACTGCTCACATGATGCCTGACCAGCTCAATGGGGCAAGCTGGCAAACCCCATTGACTGGTCTGGCTAGGCCCGCATGGTTTGTCCTGTGGGCTAAGCAGTCCAGCTGCTCTGTCTGCTGCGTTGTTGTATTTTATTCAATACAGTGGCCCTCTTTCAACCCAAACCTCAGCCTGGTGTCTCTTATTTGGTGGGTGCAGGGGTGAAAGGGGAAAAAAAGGTTCTGTTCTCCTTGAAGTTGTGAATACATGCTCACTGAGCTGAACCACTTCACTTTGCAGATTAAATGCTTCTCCTACAAAAACAAGATAGGGGAGAATAATTCTAAGCTAACCTTCTTATCATTCTTTTTTACATGTATAAAAGTTTGGAATTTTTCTCTGTGTACACTATCCAAACAGTTATCACCACATGTCACATGCCATCTGAACTGATGTAGCACAAACTCAGGTAAGCCACCCCAGTGAAAACTAAACCTTCATTGCATTCAGTAGGAGGTTGAGCTGTCGCCTTGTCTGAAAAACCTATGCAGGATCAGCTTGGGTCTCACCTTGGATGGGTGGTTGGAAGCGGCTAGCAAGAGATGGAGTGAGAAGGAGTCAAATGGCAAGAAATGGATAGACTTCTTGAGAACCAGTCTGAGGTGTGTTTTGCAGCTGCCTGTAGAAGCTTGGTAAATATAAGAGCTGTGCAGTCAGGAAGACAATTGAACCATGAAAGGGAAACATCTGGAGAAATGGAGGGTCCTATGAGTTTTTCTCATAGCATAACACTTGTAAAAAACCCATTTGAAAAACAGGATGTATGCTCAGCCTGCCAATGTAAACTGTCTTGAGCCTACGAGACTCCACTACAAGTCTATGAGAAAGTCGGTATACAAATACTGTAATAAATGAATAAATGAAAGTGTGCATAACTGCCTCTAGATCAAGACCATAGTCTAGGACTCAGTAGCTGGGTCAAAGAATGCCCTTTTAATTTAAGCCAATACTACGACTGTGTTCAATTTAATTTGCAGCTTTTAAATCAGGGTTGACCCTAAATACTCATGCTAGCCCTTGAATAATTACTACCTTCACATCCTCGATCAAGGGGGCCTAATTGTGGCCACAGTCTATAGCTTTACAAGCTTTCCATATGCTTTCCATATTTATGAGAGATTCCTGGGGATTAGCATCATTTATGTGCTTAATAATCATTACATTTTATTATCTTGCCTACAAACAAATTTTATTGGAAATGACTGAATTAATTTTTTTTCCAAAAAAATGGTCTGTGCATGTCTGTTTACACAACCCCAGAACAGAATACATTCACATTGTTTAATTCCAATTGTACGCTCCACCAAGCATTAAAAAAGTTTACCCACCACCCGACTCTCGCAGTTTGACAGCCTTGACAGCTTCACTTCAAAAGTGTGCATGAGCAAACAAGAAAACCTACCACGACACGAGGTGTGCCAGAGAGCATGGAAAGCTTTCAAATGATTTTTCTGTCATTTTTTCATTTTTTCCAGTGTGCCATCTTTCTGTTGGGGAATTTCACCTACTAACAAGATGCTGATTTGCATGGCACCATACTCTCAGGTGTGCACCCTTCTTTCAACAATGTGTCATGCACTGATGGCCCCCAGATTGCTGTTTAAATAGCTTCCTCCCACCCTGCTTTTTTTTTTTTTTTTTTTTTTTTGCAACAGTTAGAAAATTTTTGGATTCCAAGAAACCTATTACATTTCCAGGTGAGCAAACTGTACTGGGGAACTGCAGCTTTTAAACATTCTTCTCTTGCTTGATAAAACCTGTTGTTATTTACATTGCATCGCATAAACTGGTGGGGGATAAGATTGGGGCATAAGTTCGACAGGGTAAAATGGAACTTAGGTTTCATAGATAACGTTCCTATAAATCAGTGGTCTCCAAATGTGGCCTGCAGTGTGCCCGCATAATCAGCTTGCATGCAGCGTGGATTCAAGGTCTTATGCTGGAGAGCCGCTCCTGCTGTACATCTCCCCAGAAGGCTCTGCACCTCGATTACCAGGGGTCACAGCTGCCTGGTGCAAGGCTCTGCAAAGATTGGGGACAAAGAAAGGAGGCTGAGGGGTGGAATGGCAAGGCTTTGCCACCACCACAGAATGCCCGAGCTGATTATGCTGGCACACCAGATCTGGCCCATAGACCAGTTAGGAGGCCCCTGCTATAGTAGTAGTAGTAGGTGATGGTGATAGTGATGGTGATTGATTTATTGCCATCTATATGCTAGTTTGCAAAGAAAAGTGAAAATAGGTTTAGGACCTTACAATCCAGATATTGACACCAAGGGATAATGTTCCTGTTTCACATTTGTAAATCTGTCTGTTAACCTTCTCCTTCTGAACAGCTTCACTGGCTGAACAGAAAAGGTAACTTTGGGAAGCTCAGAGGAAAAGAGTGTAATAGTTTTCCTCTCCCCCCCCCCCCAGTTCCTTTGGGGAAAGGCTGCACTCCTATGCAGACTTCAGAGTTTTTGTAACATCACCAAGTAATAGACTGACACATGACTTGTAGCATAGACAGAAGGGTAGCACCAGATGGCATAGACCAGTGTCCCACATCCTCACACTAGCCCTCTGAGGATCTAGCCCATCAGGAGCTGCTGTAAAAATCACAGTAGCACATAGAACTGGCAAATACAGAGTTGCTTTGTGATTGGACTTCCTTACCTCTGAATCATTTGGAAGAATCACTCATGATTATGACTCAGTGGGCTAGCACACTAGGAGGTGATGTGCACTCTCAGCAAGGTGTGTGGAACCAATAAGACATACCATACCAAACTGGCCCTGTCTTTGATTTGGTGTGAGAGCTTTTCCAGCAAAGAACTGCATTTTCATAAGAACATAAGAACAGCCCCACTGGATCAGGCCATAGACCTATCTAGTCCAGCTTCCTGTATCTCATATTGCCCACCAAATGCCCCAGGGAGCACACCAGATAACAAGAGACCTGCATCCTGGTGCGCTCCCTTGCATCTGGCATTCTGACATAGCCCATTTCTAAAATCAGGAGGTTGCACATTCACATCATGGCTTGTAACCCGTAATGGATTTTTCCTCCAGAAACTTGTCCAATCCCCTTTTAAAGGCATCCGGGCCAGATGCTGTCACCACATCCTGAGGCAAGGAGTTCCACAGACCGACCACACGCTGAGTAAAGAAATATTTTCTTTTCTCTGTCCTAACCGTCCCAGCACTCAATTTTAGTGGATGTTCCCTGGTTCTGCTGTTATGTGAGAGCGTAAAGAGCATCTCTCTATCCACTTTATCCTTCCCATGCAAAATTTTGTATGTCTCAATCATGTCCCCCCTCTAGCGTCTCTTTTCTAGGCTGAAGAGGCCCAAACGCCGTAGCCTTTCCTCATAAGGAAGGTGCCCCAGCCCAGTAATCATCTTAGTCGCTCTCTTTTGCACTTTTTCCATTTCCACTACGTCCTTTTTGAGATGTGGTGACCAGAACTGGACACAATACTCCAGGTGTGGCCTTACCATTGATTTGTACAACGGCATTATAATATTAGCCGTTCTGTTCTCAATACCTTTTCTAATGATCCCAAACAAGAAAGAGAAAATAAATCTTGCATTATATCAGTGGTGTTACTAGGATTCGCATCACCCGGTGCAGGAGGCATGCGCATCACCCCATGCAGTGGGCGGGGCAACACCCCAGGTGGTGGGCGTGGTTATGTGCCATTGCCCCGCCCCACTGGTTTTTTGGCTGTACCTTTTGTTAGAACACAGATATTTCAATGTGGCTTGTTTCATAGCATTTTGTATGAAATTACGCATTGATTGATATATAACATGATGGGATTTTTCCTCCAAACTCTGATTTTAGTGATTTTGAAAACTTGTAGAGTCACACACACACACACACACACAAACCCCTAACCCATGTCAATTTACCAACACCTTATTGCAGCACTTTTCAAACTTTTAGCACTGGAACCCACTTTTTAGAATGACAATCTCTCCAGGACCCATTGGAAGTGATGTCATGGCCAGCAGTGACATCATCAAGCAAATTAAAATAAATAATTATAAATAATTAAATTAAAATAAAAGAAATAATTAAATAAGGGGGAGCCAGTCCTGTTCCACCAAGTGAATCTACTCTGAAGTAAGTCCTATTGTGGTCAATGGGGCTTACTCTCGGAAAGTGTGGGTAGGATTGCAGCCTGTGAGCCCAATCCTATGCATGTCTACTCTGAAGTAAGTCCCATAGTGGTCAATGGAGCTTACTCTGTAGTCTGCCTGCAATAACAGCCCCCCCAAAAGAATCAATGAGCTCTTCAGCCCTCCCCAGTGCCCAGTTTAAAGTTCTTCTATTTCAGGCATATCAAGACAAAGACCCTCCTGGCTTTGCAAGTGCAAAAATAGAAAACTTCCCCTTACCAGCTCAAGCCTCTTTTTTATCCTTTTTAGTGGAGGGGGGGAGGCTGCCTTCTGTTGCACTTCAGCTCCATCAGATCGGGACCATTTTGGTGTCCTCACATTCCCCTTTGCCTGGCCTGACCACCAGCCAAGGCACGTCTGCCTACTCACGAGTTCACGACCATATGGCTGAGTTTGCTTTCCAATAGAGCTCAATAGATTGCAGGAGGGAGGGAGGGACTTCCTTCTCAGGTTTTTTTTGGGCTGCATTCATTGGATCAGGACCATTCTGACATCCTCTCTGCCTGCCCTTTCCAATGGACTAAGGCAAGTTCACCTACTCACGAGTAAACACAGCCACGTGGCTTCATTTCCAGCTCAATAGACTGGGATGGGACCTCCTTCTCAGGTGTTTTTGGGGGCTGCATTCATTGGATCGGGACCATTCTGGTGTTGTTGGATTCCTCTCTGCCTGCCCGTTCCAATGGACTATGGCAAGTATGCCTACTCACAAGTAAACACACGATATGGCTCACTTTCACTTTCCATAGGGATCCATTCATTTTTTCCTTCTGGTTTTTTGGCCATACCTTTTGAATGAAAGGGGCGATTTCAATTCCAGTTTTTGCATTGCACTCCGCTGGGAATTCCACATGCAACGGTGTATGGCAGGATGCGGTAGCTCCTAATGCCGCAAAGTTAGCGCGTCCTCCCCTCAGGGCGTATCACCCAGTGCGGCCCGCACCCCCCGCACCCCCCTAGCGATGCCAGTGCATAATATTTGCTTTCAGTTGCATATCTCTTGCTGCTTTCGTGTAATTTCTTTCTGTTTATGATCTTTGTTTCACTCTGTTAGCAAAGAAGAGGGTTTCATTTTGTAAGTGTTATCTTTTCAGTAAGGTTTTAATCCTATTGCCTCAAGTGATTTTCTTTCTCCCTAGAGGACAGCAACCTGTCAATTGTGCCTGCAAATCAGCAGGAAAGAATGTAACCTCAAGATGCACAGAAATGTTGACAGCAACTATCGATTTTGCAAAAGGTCAGTATTGGTTAGAACTGGATAGGAAGTGGATAGGATTGTCATAATATTGGGTGTTGATGGGGCAAAGGGGCTTTCAGCTAAACAAATCCCTATATTCAGCTCTAGGGCATCCCAAGGCGTCTCTGAATATATCGTCTCAAGTGATTGCAACACCATACCTAACAATTCCTTCTACAGCTTCTTCCTGATAAGGAAAGTCATAAGATGCAGCTTTTCTAATCAGAAAAGTAGCCAGTGAAATCGTTCATGATTCCTCATTAATGAAACACAAACCAAAATGGAAGATCACAGGTGAAGACACCATGTGAACTTTAGGGCACTGTTTATCAAACTGTGGGTTGGGACCCACTAGGTGGGTCACGAGCCAATTTCATGTGAGTCCCCATTCATTTCAATATTTTATTTTTAGTATATTAGATTTGATGCTAACATGGTACGTGCCTGCATTTAACATGGTAGTAGCCTGTGAAAAGTGCAGAACTTTCCAAATGCAGGGTCCTGGCCTAAAAAGTTTGAGAACTACTGCTTTAGGGGAATCATACAGCCTGCCTGCCCAATCCTATCCAATTTTCTAGGACTGGTGTAGCCATGCCAGTGGGGCATGTACTGCATCCTGTGGTGGGGAGGCAGTCACAGAGTTCCAGTGGGGCATGCACTGCATCTTGTGGTGGGGAGGTCCAGAGGCCTCCTCAAGGTATGGGTACATTTGTTCCCTTACCTCGGGGCTGCATTTCAGTTGCACCGGTGCTGGAAATTTGGATAGGATTGGGTCCTTAGGCTGCAATCCTATCCTCACTTACATGGGAGAAAGCCCCATTGAACACAATGGGACTTATGTCTGAGTAGGCATGCATAGGATTGGGCTGTTACTTGTTCCACTTGGGCCCCAGTGGATGTGCAAGATAGTCAGTGAATCAACTGGTGCAGCTCACTGACCTCACTGACATCTGTTACTTGGCTGTCTGTTGGATAATTTGCAATGGCACAATGATCTGGCTGGGAGGAGATGGTTGACAACCCCACTTGTTTGCCTCTCTTTCAGAGTCTACTCTCTCTCATGGATACGGTGCAATAAAACTTTTGGCTGGCTCACCCTTATTGTCTGTCAGCAGAGAGGGATCCCTTCTTTTCATCCTAGTTGTTCCTTACCTCAACTGGCCTCAGGGCAGGGCTCTATGGGGGAGGACCTCTCTGCTGTCACAGTCTGCAGCATCCTCACTCTGTGACACCTTTGGCTCCAAGGAGGGGATGCTCATCTGTGGTCATCAGCCCTCTCTTCTCTGCCTTCATAGCATAAGGCAGACAGTTGCAGAGGGACGGGGATAGCAGAATATTGATAGCTCTGCTGCCCAAAATGAAGCAAAGGGCATAGAGTGTGGGTGGGTGTGGCTAGATGGGTGGACCACTGCAGTAGGTGCCTTGTTTCTGAAAGGTCCATCTGCCACCGCCTCCCAGCCGGGTGTGCCCCTTTGCAGTGATGCAAGCTGTTAAATGCTGTATGAAATGCACCTTACTTGTCTCCTGCTGAGATTGGGTCATTAGGGAATGTTTTGCGGAGTGGTGTGGATTCTACAGCTGCCTCTCCCTTTTTTTTTTTTTTGTCTCACATATTTTATTATTCTATTATTAATTTTTTTCCCCACTGAAGATGTCCACACTTTCCATTTTGTTAGTCTGTCCCTCCATAGAGACTTCCACCCTGCCCATTTTTTGTAAGGTCTTTCCTTTGCAGAATAGCTTCTTGTCTTGGTATCCACTCCCATTTCCAGAGAAGTGACATTCCTTGCCCACCAAAGGGCACCTTTTGGTTGCATTTTTCCTTTTTCCTCTGGAATCCAAAGTCATAAAGATTGGTCTCGCTTCACAGAAAGTCATCCCCAACAGACTGAGCATAGAGCATTTATTCCCCCCTTCACTAGTCCTCATAACTACTCCTCATCTCTTCTCAAACCCTCCATTCCTCAGTACCTGTTTTTAAACCTCCTACGAATCCTCTTTTTCTCTCGCATTGGGTCACTGCTAGTAGAGGAAATTCAGCCAAGAGGACAGTCTGAGGCTGCAATCCTATGCACACTTTCCTGAGAGTAAGCCTCATTGAAGAAAATGAGACTTATTTCTGTGTAGACAAGCATAGGATTGTGCTCTAACTCTCACTGTCCCTCCTTCACTGAAGCCATGCCTGTTCAAATGGAAATGTATTTACATATATTCTTTCATCCACAACCACTTAAGCCCCTTTGGAACTGGTCTTATAAGCAAACATGCCTTTTTCATGTTCTCTTATATTCCTTAACCAAATCAACCTCCTTTTGAAAAACTGGCTCCTGGTTACTGTTAGCCTAACCAGAGGCATTTTGAAGTTGTTTGCTCTGCTATCCAATCAATGATCCCCCAAAGGCCATACATGGTTGATGTATGCTGTAAATTTCCCAACTGAGTTTGATTCTGGGTCAGGTGAACTTGGACCCAAGATTGTCTATGTGTGTGCACATATATTGGAAGACGTGTGCCTGTGTATGGGAGCAGTGTTAGCAACATTGCTGAGGAGTATTTGAGGTTTGGACAAAGCCAGAGTCATGATGCTCGGACATGGGCTGTAAGTGCAGCATTTTATGCTACCCCATCTTACACAGTTATTTCTGTGCAAAGTAGTGTAGTGGTAAATCACTGTTGATATATATGTTGTCACGGACTGAGGGTGTTTCTTAGATCTCAAACGAGTGAGCACTGGACAGAATGTAATTAACTGTTCCATAAATTCTTTGGGCATTAGTTTGGTAGTTAAAGAGTTCTGCTACAAGGCTTTGCTCCTGTGTTGTCTTTATGCTGATGTATAGATCAATGGATGATGAATGCATGGTAAAACATTTGGGGTATAAATCACCATTAAAATTCAGGGGAGGTTTGCCATTGTCTTCAACAGGATGTCTGCTTAAGAGAATGGGCAGAGCTCTTGTCTTAACACAGAGTCCTACCTCACATTTTAGATCCAGTTGAGACCCAGTTTTAGAAGCAAATTCACATCTTCCCCAGGCCAGCAAGAGACTTGACATGCTGGAGGAACAGTTGAGGCCTCTCCACACATGCCCACTACATGGATGATTTGGTTTAGATATTACCCTGATGACCTGCCTTCCTTCTAAAATGCAATTCAATGTGGTGCCCATAGGATTTCATGGCAGCCTTTCTTCCAGGCACTGCTAAGATCTAGCCTTGCTTAGCTTAAGCAAGGCCACTACATCTTCCCTTGTCAGATCATGACCATTTATGATTCTGGTGCTCTATACGGATGTCCAACGTACACCAAGGTGGGAGAAATTTGCAGAAATCAGGCATTGCATGGTAAAACATTTATGAGATTCTCCCATGTTAAATGTGATAGTAAGGCTGCTCACACATATGCTGTACCCAGGCAGAGAGTCACAGTACCTGGGTATAGCTGTCTATACCTGGGAATGTATTTCTATGTGTATGACTGTATCTTGGTTCGTTTTCACAGATCAACAACGCTTGCACAGAGATTTTACCTAGATGAATGGAACATGTGAATTACTGCACCTGGGTTCCAGGGATGAGCCACAGCTCGGTTGACTCAGTCATGAAAACAAGCATTTTTTTTGCGACTCGTACAGACTCAAGTCACTTGTGTCAGAAATTTGGTCACTGACTCGGGACTCGGGGGTTTTACCCTGAAAGTGAAAAGGCTTGTATATGGCTCATGGGTGACTTGAGAAAAGGGGCAGAGACTCAAGACTCAGCACTTTGACCCAGCACATCCCTGCTAAGTTCAGACTGACAAGGACCTAGAACATAAGAACATAAGAACATAAGAACATAAGAACAGCCCCACTGGATCAGGCCATAGGCCCATCTAGTCCAGCTTCCTGTATCTCACAGTGGCCCACCAAATGCCCAAGGAGCACACCAGATAACAAGAGACCTCATCCTGGTGCCCTCCCCTACATCTGGCATTCTGACTTAACCCATTCCTAAAATCAGGAGGTTGCGCATACTCATCATGGCTTGTACCCCATAATGGATTTTTCCTCCAGAAACTCATCCAATCCCCTTTTAAAGGCGTCTAGGCTAGATGCCAGCACCACATCCTGTGGCAAGGAGTTCCACAGACCGACCACACTCTGAGTAAAGAAATATTTTCTTTTGTCTGTCCTAACCCGCCCAACACTCAATTTTAGTGGATGTCCCCTGGTTCTGGTATTATGTGAGAGTGTAAAGAGCATCTCCCTATCCATTCTGTCCATCCCCTGCATAATTTTGTATGTCTCAATCATGTCCCCCCTCAAGCGTCTCTTTTCTAGGCTGAAGAGGCCCAAACGCCGTAGCCTTTCCTCATAAGGTAAGGTGCCCCAGCCCCGTAATCATCTTAGTCACTCTCTTTTGCACCTTTTCCATTTCCACTATGTCTTTTTTGAGATGCGGCGACCAGAACTGGACACAATACTCCAGGTGTGGCCTTACCATCGATTTGTACAACGGCATTATAATACTAGCCATTTTGTTCTCAATACCCTTCCTAATGATCCCAAGCATAGAATTGGCCTTCTTCACTGCCGCCGCACATTGGGTCGACACTTTCATCGACCTGTCCACCACCACCCCAAGATCTCACTCCTGATCTGTCACAGACAGCTCAGAACCCATCAGCCTATATCTAAAGTTTTGATTTTTTGCCCCAATGTGCATGACTTTACACTTACTGACATTGAAGCGCATCTGCCATTTTGCTGCCCATTCTGCCAGTCTGGAGAGATCCTTCTGGAGCTCCTCACAATCACTTCTGGTCTTTACCACTCAGAAAAGTTTGGTGTCGTCTGCAAACTTAGCCACTTCACTGCTCAACCCTGTCTCCAGGTCATTTATGAAGAGGTTGAAAAGCACCGGTCCCAGGACAGATCCTTGGGGCACACCGCTTTTCACCTCTCTCCATTGTGAAAATTGCCCATTGACACCCACTCTCTGCTTCCTGGCCTCCAACCAGTTCTCAATCCACGAGAGGACCTGTCCTCTAATTCCCTGACTGTGGAGTTTTTTCAGTAGCCTTTGGTGAGGGACCGTGTCAAACGCCTTCTGAAAGTCCAGATATATAATGTCCACGGGTTCTCCCGCATCCACATGCCTGTTGACCTTTTCAAAGAATTCTATAAGGTTCGTGAGGCAAGACTTACCCTTACAGAAGCCATGCTGACTCTCCCTCAGCAAGGCCTGTTTGTCTATGTGTTTTGAGATCCTATCTTTGATGAGGCATTCCACCATCTTACCCGGTATGGATGTTAGGCTGACCGGCCTATAGTTTCCCGGGTCCCCCCTCTTTCCCTTTTTAAAAATAGGCGTGACATTTGCTATCCTCCAATCTTCTGGCACCATGGCCGTTTTGAGGGACAAGTTGCATACCTTAGTCAAGAGATCTGCAACTTCATTCTTCAATTCCTTAATAACCCTTGGGTGGATGTCATCAGGGCCCGGTGACTTATTGATCTTTAATTTATCAATGAGGTCTGAAACATCTTCTCTTTTAACCTCTATCTGACTTAACTCCTCGGTCAGGAGGGGCCGTTCGGGCAGCGGTATCTGCCCGAGGTCTTCTGCCGTGAAGACAGATGCAAAGAACTCATTTAATTTCTCTCCCATCTCTAAGTCTCCTTTTATCTCCCCTTTCCCTCCCTCACCATCCAGAGGGCCAACCGCTTCTCTGGCGGGTTTCCTGCTTCTAACATATTTGAAGAAGCTTTTATTGTTCCCCTTAATGCTGCTGGCCATGCGTTCCTCATAGTCTCGCTTGGTCTCCCATATCACCTTCTTACATTTCTTTTGCCACAGTTTATGTTCCTTTTTATTCTCCTCATTAGGGCAAGACTTCCATTTATGGAAGGAAGCTTCCTTGCCCTTCACAGCCTCTCTAAGTTGGCTGGTTATCCATGCGGGCACCCTCCTGGATTTAGTGGAACCCTTCTTTCTTTGCGGTATACACCTCTGCTGGGCCTCTATTACTGTTGTTTTAAGCAGCCTCCATGCACTCTGGAGAGATTGGACTCTTTTTACCCTCCCTTTCAACCTCCTTCTAACCAGCCTCCTCATTTGAGGGAAGTCCGCCCGTCGGAAGTCAAGGGTTTTTGTTAGAGATTTGCCTGGTATTCTTCCCCCAACGTGCACGTCAAAATGGATCGCAGCATGATCACTGTTCCCCAATGGCTCAGTAATGTTTACATCTCTAACCGGGTCCTGCGTACCGCACAAAATTAAATCCAGAGTCACCTGTCCTCTGGTGGGCTCCGTGACTAGCTGATCTAAGCTACAGTCATTTAGCACGTCAAGAAATCCGGTTTCCTTATCGTGACCAGAACACAAATTGACCCAGTCAATATGAGGATAATTGAAGTCCCCCATGATTACAACCCTGTCCCTCCTTGTCACCTCCCTGATCTGTTTCCTCATTTCAAGGTCCCCATCCGATTTCTGGTCTGGAGGACGATAGCACGCCCCCAGTATTACATCGCTGCACAAGCCTGGTAATTTAACCCACAGAGATTCTACGGTGGAGTCGGACCCACCTTCAATCTCTACTTTGCTGGATTCTATCCCTTCCTTAACATAAAGGAACATAAACATAAACCTAGTTTGGGAATATTTTATTGTCCAACACTGATGCGATGAATTAAATGACATGCAAGCTGACAGAGCACATATGGCTCTGGTCTATCTTGTAGAGGGAGAGTTTGAAGCTTTCCTTGTAATCATATGGATGGGTGGTTCAGGCAAGCCACCCCTACACATGCATTGATTAACTTACTAAGGGCCCCACCCTATGCTTTTCCCCACCATAGCATGCAGCCACACCTAAACAAGCTGTACTGCATGCTGTAGTGGGAGGGATTGGGAAGTTTAGGATGGGGGAGGGAACGGAAAGGGACCCAGTCGCCAATGGGTCTCTTCAGAGCTGTGCCAGCTTTTCAGAGCTCTTTAGCTGCTGCAAGTCCATATAGAGAAAGGGGATGTGTTGGCTTGCTCTGAAGGGAAGAGCATCTGATGCAAGTTGCCCAAGTAGGGTACCACTCCCTCCCACCTCTGACATGCTCCAGCCCTTCCCTTGTTCCATCCCAATCTGCCCCCCTCATCATTGTTCCCACTGACTTACTGAGGTCAGCGGGCCTTCTCCTCTCCACCACTGTGTGCTGGGCATCCATGGCATCTGCGGTGGCAGTCCAGAAACGAGTAAAGTAGATTCCATGGATGGCAGCACCACCTAGAATGGGGCAACAAGTGTGATTACAGGAAAATCCCTGAATTGCAGTGTTTGCTCGTCTACTTCCCAACACTTTCCATGGTGCTGGCTGTTCCAGAGACTTTTCAGGCAAGGCAATGACCTAAATGGCATGCTTTAACCTCCAACAATGGAGCAGCTCGGCCCATGTTATGGCTCTTGCAGATTCAAATAATGGAAAGCAATCTTTGTTTTGAGTAGGAAAAGCAAGGTGGTTTGGTGAACAGACTCATTTTGTTTTTCACTTTAAAAACTTAAAAGGCATCTCCTAGTCATGAACATCTGTAGAAATTAACATCTGAACACAGCTTTGTGTGTGAAATGTCAATCTCAGGCACAATTTGTTTAACAAATTAAAAAATAATAATAAAATGACAGAATAGTGGATTGCTAGTACATGAATCATACTCCAAAGGGATCAGGTAACTCTAGTGAGAAATCTGGGTGGGGGAAAATTTCTTCTACAACCTTATAATAAGCAACATGTGATTCGCTCTAAGGAAAACTTCTCTTTGGAAGAAAAGAATAGGGGAGAAAAAAAACATGATTTGTACAGAACAAATCATGCACTTTCTGCCAGTGTGGATTTAATACAAGCATGCACAATGACTGATTGAGCTATCTTGACAGCTCACTTCAGAAGTTATTTAAGTAACTCTCTGGTTACAAAGGTGTGAGATCAGAATTCTACTTTAAATACGGGGGGTGGGGGGAGTTCAAGCCAGAAGATGCTAAAAGACATCAGAAGGGGCGACAAATCATTCGGAGAAACGCAATTGCATTTGTCAACTTGAAGTTTGTTTCTGTCCTAATTCTTCTGAATGTTCCCCTAAAAAAACATAAAGTGTCATCTTAAAAGGCAGCATGAATAATAATTATGCAATTTGGCAATCGCAGGCTGTATCAGGTGTGCCCGCTTCTCTTTTAATGGGAATTTTACCGCTAGTATATTTTGCAATACTGCACTCGAAAACCCAATACAAATAAAGTGTAAATAAAGTGTGTCTAAAAGAGAAGGCTTGAGTGCTAGCAGAATCCCTATTCCCCAAAGTGCTCTTTGAGGAAGAAGTTGTATTTCAAGGACCAAAAACGCCAGCAAAAATAAGCAGCAGCAACAAACAGAACTTTGATTCATTTTTGTAGGAATCCCTTTAATCAAATCTTGGAGCAAACAGCACTTGTGCACCTCTCTGTTTTAATTGGCATTTTTTTATTCCAAAGACCTACACCAGTCACAAAGAGATTTACAACCCCAGGGGAGGGCGGAGAGGGAAAGGGAGAGGCAGGCAAAGCACCCACAGGCTTCAGTGAGCGAGTTTCTTGATGAATCTGACCCATTCACCAGAATGACAAGGGAACATCATGAGCTACACTGCTCCTGCAGATCAAAATGCAAAGTAGGAAAGGGTTTCTTTGCCAGGTTCATTTGATTAACTGCTCAGCAAATCTCTCCCTCCATGAGAGCTGGAGCTATGCAAGCAATACTAATCCTCAATTCAGAGGAACAAAATCCATTGATCTGATGAAGTCAAGCTCTTGGAAGCAAAACCATTTGCCTTTCTTAGGTGAGATGCCCCGTCGGATTCCAGGTGTTCAGAACTCCTGTGTGTTGTCCAGACTGTGATTGTTGGTGCTGCCAACATTTCTTTGGCAGGGCACAGATGCTTTTGTGACAAGTCCGGCAGTTGAAGTGGAGCTCATTGAAGGATTACAGAGAATTAAATGTGCAGTACTGCATTTACCAAGCAGGTAAGGAAGACGGAGGGCAGAAAGGGAATGACCTAGTTCAGCTGTCTGTTTCTGCAACTGTTCACAGTTTATGACACCTGATCTTTGATGGTGGGTCACAGCAGTTGCTTCAACACCACTAGTTTTTGTTTGTGTATCCTGTACCTTTAAGAGTTGTGTAGAAGAATGAGTTTCAGTAGGCATAGTTTTTCTCATGCCTGACTGAATAACAAAATGCCCATGCTAAACCTTCACAGATATTAAAGGTGCATGAGTCCTGACCTTCTGGGTCACCTTAGAAAGAAAAGCAGGGAGGTGACCATGCATGGTTTAAACATTAAAACTGAACCTTTTATGTTCCACTGATGGGGGCCCTGGGTCCCCAGGTAAGTCAAGGTCCCCAGGAGCTTTTTAGGGCTCCTTGTCTTCCGCTGCTCTTCCAAGCCAATCCTGCCCTTCAAGGCCTCAACAATTGTCCTAGGTGAGGGGTTTGTATTCCAACTGGTGTGTCCTCCTCCTGGACTGCTCTTCCTGTCACTGGGCCAGCCTCAGGAGCCTCCCAAAGAACAGGAGCCTGAATACCCTCCAGTTGGAGACTCTTTTCCACATTGGCCTAGCTCAGGTGTTTATATTTCCTGGGGCTAATGGTAAGCTCCACTCCTTCCTGTCCCTTCCTCTTCCTTAAATAGCCCTCCCACATCTGCTTCTGTTTCTCCATTCATAGGGAGGCAGATGGGCTGATTTCCTCTCCTTCCTAGTAATCTGGATTCCTGACAGACCTCATGTTGCAGGTTGTATTCCTGGAGATTTGTATGGCAAGTTCATCAGATGCCCAGAGGACAGAATGCTGTTTTTTCTATCAGCTTATCTCCAGAAAAAAAATAATTGCAATGCCCACAGAGCAGGAGCAGGTTGGACACCAGCTGAGGGTTGCGTCCATCTGCCCATGTAACCCCTGAAGTCTCAGGGGGTGGTGTGTCATGTGGAGCCCAGTGCAAGGCTTTGTCCTAGGGTACCCAGCCATGTAGCACCAGCATTGCCATAATCAACAAAACTGATGCCAGACTCAGATTCAGAACCTTCACAGATTTCTCCGGACATTGATAGAGCTGTGTGTTGTCAGCCTACCAGTGACATCCCAGCCCAAACTTCTGGATTCCCTTTTTATTGTTGTTTCATTTAGGGTGCAATCCTGAACCCCCTCCAGCTGGTGCAAGTGCCGTAAAGCACTTTTGTGCCTCTTTTCAGGGAGATAGGCCAGTGCACAATCATGCACTGACCGCCCCACGCCGATATCAGCCCTGGACAGAGTTTGGCTGGTGCAGGGGTCTGGGGGGCATGGGGAGAGCAGGGAGGAGATGAGCGGGAGGTGTTTTGGGGTGAGGGAGGGTGGGCAGCAGGAGTTTCTGGGGGTGGGGAGCAGGAGGTAGCCCCAATCCTGGGTGGCCCAGGGTAGTCCTGGGCTGCTTGGATTTGCGCCACCTCTTTAGGTGGTGCAGATCCATGCAGACCCTTTGGGGCTGCTGCGGCTCTCCCCAGGTTAAGGGGAAAGGTTTGCCCTTGCCTAAGAGACAGCCCAAAACTTGTGCTGGATACAGCACAGGCCCATTGGCCTGCCTGTTCCAACGCAAGTTAAGATTGGGCTGTTAGTTGTTAAACTAGACGGAGGTTCTGGAACAGAGAAGCTCCTTCTCCATAAAGTAGATGGAGTTTTGGAACACAGAAATAGCATGAAGCAGCAGAAAGCATCCAGAAAGAACTCAGGCCACCACATGTCCCTAGTCCTGGTCCAGGAAGATATTTGTTGCTTGTGTCAAATGTTGCCAAGAAATCCAGAAAAATCCACAGATGCACTTCCAATCCTTTCTTCACCTTTCATTTCCCAGCGTAGGTCATCCAACTTGTTGGCCAATGTTATCCACACTCAAAATGCATGGTCATATTTGAATAATACAGACACACACATTACTTTTTTGGTTTTCCTTTGTATCTCCCTATTCAGAGACGTTGTATCTTAGTCAGTAGAATCAGACTTGCATTCACCATTGTCAATATAACATGGTCATTCTTGAAGTCAGTCAGTCTGGCATTCTTTGTGGTGAGTCTTGTGGCCTCCTAGAAGTGGCTTGGGCTTTCCCCAGTGCAAAGGGACAAATGTCTCTATACCTGTGGAGACTTTCTGCCTGCTAAATTCTCCCACAGGATACAGCAGAAGCCATGCCAGCATTGGCGCAGGAGCACTTAGGGAGGATCGGGTCGTAACTTTGGCTTACATGTTGTGCTTACATTTGACAAGGATGTCTGCAATGAAAATAATACCATCCACAATGAAATGTGCCTCGTTTGAGCAGCAAAAGGTTTTTTTTTTTTGGAAGGATCTGTTTGATAAATGCTTTAAGTTAGATGGGTCTTTTACCATAAAGATGTAACTATGCACATTTTTTTTCCATCAAAAGTCCTTGTAACAGGGAGCCTTATCTGCACCATCTGGGCTGCAAATGAGTTTGTTTCCTGGTTGATTTGCAAACTTCTATGGGCGTACAACTTCCACTGAAAAATGTAGCTGGTAGGTAGCCCAAAATATACATTTTTCTCCCTTGAGTGAACTTGCAGCCCAATCCTAATGGGCTAATTTGCTGGCAGAACTACTGCTGACTCACTGAGTCAGGTAACCTGGCAGGAGAGGTGGGGGAGGGCAGAACCAGGTGGTGTCAGGAACAGGAAGTAGAGCAGGTTAGGTCTGGGAAGGGGGCAGATACAGCTGGATTCAACCCCCCTTCCTGGACCTGATCCCACAACCTTGGATCAGCATGTGAATCTGTTTTGCTGGTTCTGATCTGAGTAAATCCACACACGCCTCTGAGGCAGTGTGTAGCTAGAGGGAGTAGAAAGCACTAAGTTGTGCAGGTGCCTGAATGCACAGCGCAAGGGGCCGTTCACCTCTGTTCACTGTTCACCTCTGCTTTGCTCTCACCACTGGGAATGGCTCCAAAGGGGAGAGAGAGGGGAGCTCCTCCAGGCTCCTGCACAACTTAGTGCTTTCCACCCCCTCTAACTACACTACTTCCTCAGAGGCTTACCATTGGGACCCCCCCCCCCCCAGGATTCAGTTGAAGCTGTTTTGGAGCAGCTGCATTGGTGGGGAGGGGGGAGCGTAGACAAGTAAGATTGAGCAAGATCTAATCTGTTGAAGCATGAGTAGCTGGACAGTCAAGCACCTTGCCTAGCTATAACAGAATTTTAAAGCTACTATGTTTCTGCATGATTGACGCTCTGCATTGTAATCACAAAACCTTTGCAACGAAAATCCATGTTTACTGCTAGCAGTGCACTATTAAAAAGTTTGATTTCCTGCTTATACCATTAGTTTGATTCTGTTGCCCCAGTGTCTGGGAAGGAGCAATTCAGTATGAACCTTCCTTGGTGCCCTGTTCCTTTAGCAGGCACACAATGATTGAGGTGTGCTTCCTGCTCCCAGATGCCCTAAGCCATCTATTACTAAATGAATTGGAAGAGAGAAGGGGGAAAAATGCATAGGCATGTCCAGTTATCTCAGGTTTGCAGATGGCCACTGCAGCATATATTACATCACTATGCAGAGCATGGCATTTCATTTGAATGCTTTATAGTTGCAGTTGGTGCTGATGATTTTAGTGGAGTCACATGTATTTCTTTTCCTAACAGCTCTGCTGTAAGAACATCCCTAGCTCAGCAACATTTTAATTGGATAGCTCATTGGCAGGGTGGGAACCCTCTGTATTGTAAGCAGTAGCAGTGATATTTTCTGTATCATAAGATATTGGCTATAGTATACAGTATTTGCCCAGTGAGGCAGTAGAATCTCCTTCCTTAGAGGTCTTCAGGAAAGGTTTGGATGGGTATTGGTCAGCGATACTGGATAGGAGCCATGATTCAAAGCAGTAGCTCCCAAACTGTGGGTCGTGTCCTGATTTTTGGTGGGCCCCATAACAGCCAAGCAGAGCCTCCGGTAAAAACACAGGTGATGGAAGGATCAGATAACTAATTGTATCAAGCCCTGTCGCTTTTCAAAAATCAGATAGCTGCTAACTATCCAGCAAACAGTTCCTGCAGTTTACAAGCATTTGTAAATAAAAGGAGATAATTATTGGAGCATCTTTTTCTGGGTATTATTATGTATAAATAAATAAACCTATTTCTTTCTAGATTTTTTATAAAGTCTTGTAAAGCTTGATGGGTCCCGATAGTGTTATTTCAAAAGTGGGTGCCAGTGCGAAAAGGTTTGGGAACCTCTTATTCAAAGCATCACACTTTTCATCATTACATTGTTTATGAATCATCACACCATTGATGATGCAACCATCATTCTATGGTATGAATCATATCACTGAAGGAGCCTACTCAAGGAGGTCTTTGACAAATAAGTTAAATGGGCATTCACTGGAGATTTTTTAGGAGCTATGATAGAAAGAACTCCCAAAAACCATGCTTGTTTTCATCCTGTTTAATTATTGATTTATTTTGTTTGAACTACTATGTTTCGTACTGTAATATAAAGCTGTCTTTTTTTCACTCTCAGTTTTAAAGGTGGTTTGCTATGTGCCATAGAGATCTTTCCTTCAAGAAAAACAAATCTGGCAGCCTGATCCCAAGCAAGTGTATGCAGAAATGAATTCCAGCAAGTTCAACCAAGAGGGCATAGGACTGCAGTCTAAAGAACTTTTTGGATTCAAGAGAGGATCTCTTGCCTCAGAATGGAGCAGGAGATGAGTACAGATTTAAAATCTAAATTTTGACGGTGAGGCTGTCTGGGCAAAGACCTTTTATTTTTGCATGTGTAAGATCCACTAGTCATTCCCAACCAAGGCAAAAATTATAATCTGAGTTTTGGAGAAAAGCCTTTTCCTGCAGAAGAAATGTGCATTTATTGAATTTTTTAAAAAATGATCATGTGGAAAGATCTTATAGAAGAATGAGCCATAGCTGCATCCTTAGTCATTGTTATTCTCCTTTCTTTTATCTACAGACCTTTTTATCTATAGACCTAAGAACGAAAGTGCTGCGTTTACACCACTCTTGCACTATGCTCTTATTTTAGATGGACAGCTAATTATCCTGTGTTTGCTTTTGTTTTGTTGATTGATAACAGTGTATGATGACAGTAATCAGCATTAAATATTCAGTGTCCTCCATGCGCATCCCTAATTTAGTATGAGAATTACCAACACGAATGTCATAATGTGATAAATATTGAGGATCTTTGTTAATAGAAAATTTAATGATAATCTAATTTTAGGAACACTGTTTCCAAGACTTTATTGCACTGACATCTATATGATAACTAATGATATTCTACATCAAATTATTGTACTTATGTCATGCACGTATGCACTAAGGTCTTTTTTGAAGTATCATTATTCATGTTTGTTTATGAAAGCAAGGGGAAACAGGAAAACACTATGAATTAATCCCACAAATTCTCACATAAACTCTTGTATGCGCAACCCATAAATTATCGTGAGCATGCTAGCAAAACAGAGTATTGTAACTGGAATCACTAGTATCGGTAGGTATCAGTAGAACACTTAAAGTCTCCATAATTCAACTCCACATACAGTTTTGTTCAGGACTTGCCCCTATGTGCACTAACAAGGCCTAGTTATTGGTCACCATGTGCTTATAGCTGAGTTGCCCATAGAGTTAAGAAAACTTAGAGTCAACTGTTACCCTGCGCATACCTGATCTTGTCTGATCTTGGAAGCTAAGCAGAGTCAGGACTGGTTAGTACTTGGATGGGAGACCGCCTAGGAATACCAGGTGCTATAAGCTTATACCATAGTCTTTCAAGACTGAAGGTTGCCAACCATGTAGAGCTGTGGTTTTCAAAGTCTCCGGGAGTTTGGGAGCTGTAGTAAGTTCTTGCAGGGAGGGGGGGAATGCAGCAACAGGATCCCCAGGATCATGATGCTGCCAAGGGCACAAAGGGCTTTGTTTTAGTTACAGGATGCAGCAGCATCCTCCCGGGAAGCCTCCGGCTACTCAAGCCTCAGGGAATGTACAAATAATTATCATGACCCCACTTCTGGTTTGTGATCATGAAACCAGAAGTGGGTTGTGATTGTTATTTTTACATTCTCCGAGGTTTGGGGTGCCCTGCGAAGCTTTCCTGAAGGTTGCTGTTTCCAAGGAGGCTGCTGCAGCATCCTGTAAGTAAAACAAAGCCCCTTGAATCCCTTGTAGCGGTGCGATCCTGGTGATCGCGTTGCTGCATTCCTCCGTCCCTGCCCCTTGAAGGGACAAAGGCAGAGGTCCTCAGGCTGGGGCGTTGTGACACCCCAGTTTGAGAACCTCTGTTCTAGATGTTCCTAAATCAACTTCTAGGCTGCCACAAATCCCACAGCAGCAATGATGGGTTAGAAGAGATTGGAGAGGACCCTTCAGGAGCTATAGACCTCTGCAAATGTTCCAATGGTTCTGCCATTTGGTGCTAGCTCTGATGTTTGACATCCAGAAGCACTAGGTGTGTATTGCCAGTAATATGAAAGATGTGAGCCATAGTTTTCTCCATACTTTTTGGACAAATGAACTTCCCACCACTTTTACCCTGGTGGTTGTATGTTTACTGAATACATGCAACAAATTTTTCTCTGCCTCTCGCACCAAACCTTATGTATCCTTCATACTCCAAAAGGATTATAGTTTCCTCCAATTAAGACAAGGTTGAGGAGAGTTTCATGGGGAAACTTGGGAATGTGTAGACTGGAGTGCAATCATTCAGGTGAATGAAATGAGATACACATGTATGTTTGAGGTCCAACATGTGATCCAGCAGACTCAGAGCGGTTGAATTCTGGAACTTGAGGTTTGCTTGAAAAAAGACCTGAATGCCTCTATTCCTGGAGAGAGGATCTTGTCAACGGTGGTGGTGTGCATGTTGAAGATTATTCCAGAGGGCTTCTTCTTGATCAGGTAGGTCCTATTTAATTTCTCTGGTCTTTCAAATGTATATTTTAAATACTTGATAGAAAGTTTTAGTGTTCTGTTTTAATGCCACAATCATACATACTGTTAAGCATTCTGAAGCTCATTAAAATAAGGAGACCTGGGTCTATGTTGGATTGTGGCCAAGATCTACATGTTTTCTTTGCAGTGGTCAAAATATTATTTCATAATGGGGATGCTTTACTTAATGTTAGACATATCCAAACTCACACTTTTCTTTCAGGTTTTCCTTACTTAAAACACACTACGTGTGCACTGATACCCTTGGTTAAAACTATAATTCTATACACACTTATGAATAAGTTCCACTGAGTTGAATAGGACTGTCATGTTGCCTCCACCTCCTCCTGCCAATTTGATGCCTGGGGGTTCTGGAAAACTATGGGAAATGAAGAACTGACACAGAGGGGTTTGTTACAGTCAAGATATGTCGCCTCTTATGGTCACAAAAAAGGCTTTCTCAGTCCCCCTTGAAGTGCTTCTCTCTGATTGACTCAAGGCCATTGACTCAGAGCCCAATCCTGAGCTCTTAGTGCCAGTCCACTGCCGGTACTGAGTGTCACAAACATGCCGTAAGGGCAGGCGAGTGGAGGGTGGGGAAAGGGCAGGGAGGAGGTGTGCTACGGGAGGGAGCAGGGTGGGAGGAAGGCGGGAACTCCTCCCCATCCAGAGCCACTGTGTCAGGCTGCCGGCCTGACACAGAGGCTCTTGATTCTATGGCAACTGAAGGATTGCTGTAGAATTGAGCAGCCTCATTGTGGGGCTACTTGCCTTACCTGGTGGAAGGGGACAAAAGTCCCCTTCCCCTGAGGAGCCGCTGGTGGCTGCCCTCTTGTGCACAGGATGCCGTAGCAACTGTTTCAGGTTTGTGGCAGTCCTGGCGTAATGGGCAGCTCACAATTGGGCTGCTCCTCTCCCCAGCTTGACCATCTGATGGAGGCCCTCCAGCCTGAGGCCAACTCAGGATATGGTCTCCAGGGACACTGGGCAAGGGTTCTTGATCTTGCAAGTCCCTCTGGGGGCTTCCTGGTACCACCCACCAGTTTATTCTCCTCCATCCTCCTCCTTGTACCGTTTCCCTCCTCACTTCCAACTTTGTCTCTCCTAGCTGTTCCACCTCCTTCTCTCTTCTTTCTCTTCCAGCTTCCTTCCTCTCTATCATCTCCTGTCTTTGCCTTTCCCCTGTGCTCCTTTAAGGGGCTGGTCTGGTACCATCCCTGCACCCTACTCTCACCTGACAGCTGGGTCTGGCTGCAGCTAGGAGTGGGCAACAGCACATGACTCAACCATCACTCCACTCTCCAACTGATGGGCAGCATCCCCTCTTCAGGCCAACAGGGTGCAATGGCTACTAACTGCTGTGTAGACATGAGTAGGGTTGCACTATAAGTGACCTGAGTGATGCTGTCTATCCAGCCTTACAATTCTATGAGCCTGTGCAGTTATTAAAATATCTTTGCTATTTCAGCAGTATAGAGCTTGGTGCTTATTTTGCTAATATGGGCTGAAATGCTCTTTGATGGCACAACTTAAAGTGAGAATGAATCATGTGACAAGAAAATAGATTTCTATATAGAAGCCAAATGAAAATGAAGTCAGCAATAGATCTGAAATGTATTTGACCAAGAATCCAAAAAATGATGGTTTCTTTATGGAGTTAAGTCCTTTGAAGGGAAATGAAAGTATTTAAGATAGTGAATTTTCTGTACAAATGAAGCCTCTCCCCAGTTCTTCTTTAAAAAAAATGGGATCTGTAATTGTGAGTGCCTCTGTGTTGCAATTTATCCTGAATACTGAAGCATTTTGTTTTAATGCATAAAATAGGGGTATGGAAGCAATGCCTAATGGGAAAATTACCCAATAAACACCAAATTACAATTTGCCTTTCTTGTAGAGTTCAGCCCTGGAGAGCTGTTTATCTGTTTTTTAAAAATTAAATCTAGATTTATTGTTTCTAGTTGTCCACTTGCCAAATGCTGATGGCTGCTGTTAGAGTTTACAACTAGGTACACTAAGGGCATAATCCTTCATTGTGCTGGAACAGGCAAGCCAAGAAGCTTGCGCTGTATCCAGCACAGGATAGGGGCCCAAAGCGGCTCAGTCAGAGGCAAGGGAAAACTTTGCCACTATGGTATCCTCCTCCATAGCCAGAGGCAAGGACCACTGGTCCCTATGGGTCTCCTCGGACTTGTGCCACCTCCTGAGGTGACACAAGTCCAAGGAGAGTAGACTGGCTTGAAGTCGCTCCGAACTCCCTGGGAACGGGGGTTGGGATCCGACATTCATGCCAGATCCCAGTCCCGCCTTCTGCTCTCCACCTGCCCTCCCCCAGGCGGTGGGAAGCATGGAGGTCAGACATGACCATAAGAGGGCCATCTCTGCCATTTTAATTCACCACAATGTCTGTGAAACAGCATAGCAATGGTACATCATGGCATGGCAGGAGGGTTAGAATGGCAGCCCCTGGGGCGGGATGATGCAGTGAACTGAACAGGCCCGATCTCCGGGGCTCCGGATTTCAGCCTGTTTCTCACCTCTATTCTGCAGGTCCAGAAGATCCGATGACTTTGCCAGGAGAAGTTTAGTCATCCTGACGGTGATACCTGAGTAGGTTGGAGCCCAGCTGGGAGCTTGCTTCTCAGGAGTTGGCCTCTCAAGGCAGTGGGGGAGCGTGAAATCATGACTAACTGCAAACCCCTGTGGAGATACCATCTACTGAAACAGATACCATCTATTGAAAGAAGATACTTGGAAGAACAAAGTAAGTGCTGTTTGTGTTATGCAAATCCCGACTTTAAACAACTGACTTCGGGGGGGGGGGGAAGGAGAAGAGGGGAGGATTCCTCCACCTCACCGTTGATTTTTAAATCTGAGAAGAGACATTTGAGTTTTTGGCACTACATGGAGCATAACTTTATCAATACAAGTTTACAAATCTGCAACCCTGTATGAGATATAAATTTTATTGGATGTTGGATTCTGGATTATTTGAGCGCGGAAGGATTTCTTATCACCGAGTGGTGAGTTGAACATTGTTTGGTCAGCGTTTGTGGGAAATAAAATGTTTGCATTCCATAGCAAAGAGATTGCCCAGGATATCTAGTGGACTAAAAGAAAACTGTAAGGGAAAAATCATGGACTCAT
Organism: Tiliqua scincoides; assembly: GCF_035046505.1. Lineage (NCBI taxonomy): Eukaryota > Metazoa > Chordata > Lepidosauria > Squamata > Scincidae > Tiliqua > Tiliqua scincoides. The sequence continues at coordinate 228,953,734 of NC_089822.1, read as the reverse complement.
CAGGAACAAATTGGGAAAATCTATTACAACAAAAGCTGGAATATTTGCTTGATATGAGTCGACAACAAGTGATCCAAATTTTACAAATCCAAATTAGTGTGGAAACCCTAAGCCAACAGATAAATAAGCTTAATGAAATGGAAGTTAAAGCTACAACAATGAAGAATAATGATCAACAAGTTGAAATGACAAATTTAATGGAGATACTGAAAGATGGGGCAGACTGGAAGATAAGTACCCAAAAGGTATTGGACCAGAATGGGGAAGATACAAGTCAACCAACAAGCATAGTTGACCAAGAGATTGACCAAGAGAAGGAGATGACCTGCCAGGATCTGGATTTATTGGCAGGAATAAGAAGACGAAGAAGAGGATGTACATCAAAGCATCAACCCTTAAGAGACATTCTTATGAAGTTTATCAGGAAAAAAGATGGAAAAGAGAGAAAAAATCAGCTTAGATTTGCAAGATTTGAATTGCTATTCAAGATTATGAAATGAGTTGGTAGAGGTGTAATATTTGATTTGAGAGAAGAAAAATATATTTAGGCATTCTTTTTGGTTAATTTTGATGAATTAGGTTTAAATTAGTTTGATATTGTTTTGGAATTTATAAATGGGGAAATGATATGAAGGTAGAAAGTTAAGTTTATAAAGTAATGGATATGTAATATATGAGTGGTTTGGTAGATTTTGTTTATAATTAGATTTATGATAAGTATTTAGTAGTAATCTGTATTAGAATAAGTTGTATTAATAAAAGAGTTTAAGATTTGTTTTTTGTAGGTTAATTTTTATGAATTAGATTTAGATGAATTTTGATGAATTAATTTTGAAGAATTAGATTTAAATTTGTTTGATATGGTTTTGGAATTTATAGATGGGGAAATGATATGAAGGTAGAAAGTAAAGTTTAGAAAGTAATGGATATGTAATATATGAGTGGTTTGGTAGATTTGTTTATAATTAGATTTATGATAAGTATTTAGTAGTAAATTTGTATTAGTGTAAGTTGTAGATATATGAAATTACTGGCAGAATGAATTATTAATTAATTGGTATATGGTATCCTGCAACCCTAATGTTTGTATGCATGTGTTTTTGTATGTGTGTTTATGTGTTTAAAAATAAAAAAATAATAAATTAAAAAATGGCAGCCTCTGTCATGCTAGCCCTCCTTCCTGTGCTGGGAGTTCCTCTAAGTATTCTGTTCAAATACTTTCAGGGTCATTGTAACATCACTCTCTTGGCATGCTTATGAACTCAATCTTGTGATACATGACCAAGAAAGATAGAGTAAATTTGACTATGTAAACTGCATTGTGGACTATCCTGGTTGAAATATATAAAGATGCTTCAAAATAATTAACAAAAAAAAAAAAAACCTTCAAAAAGACTTGGCAGTTGTACAGTTGGCAGTTTTGCAGCAGAGGAAGCCAAATTACCACACTGTCATCTTGAGTCAAACAAAATTATGCAGGGGATGGATAGAGTGGATACAGGATACAGCTCTTTTCCCTCTCACACAACACCAGAACCAGGGGACAGCCACTAAAATTGAGTATTGGGAGAGTTAGGACAGACAAAGCAAATATTTATTTACCCAGAGTGTAATTAGTTTGTGGAACTCCTTGCCACAGGATGTAGTGATGGCATCTGGACTAGATGCCTATAAAAGGGAATTGGAAAAATTTATTGAGGAAAAGTCCATCACAGGTTACAAGCCGTGATCGGTATGTGCAATCTCCTGGTTTTAGTAGTAGGCCAGTTCAGAATGGCAGGTACAAGGGAGAGCACCAGGATTAGGTGGATCAAGTAGAGAAGAAGTGTGCATGGACAGAGGTTTGTTAAGAACATGAGAAGAACCCAGCTGGATTAGGCCAATGGCCCATCTTATCCAGCTTCCTGTACCTCACAGTGGCCCACCAGATGCTCATGCTCATGCTTATGTTCTTAACAAACCTCTGTCCATGCACACTTCTTCTTTACTTGATTCACCCTTGACCAGCCCAAAAACGTATCTGCCTGATTTGTGTTGTGTCCCAAGAGGTCAGCTATCCACAAGGTTGCATTACACCAGCCAACAGAAATAAGATGTAAATGGCATATCGATACCATAGCAGCAAGATGACGGCTTCTACGTCAAACATTGCAGCTTATAGTGATCAGAGCTGGCAGCAAGCATGAGACCCTTGCTCCACTGTCAATGTCATTTCTTCCAACTCCTGGGCGGCTGTCAGCTTCATCATGACAACTTGCATTGATGGTTTTTGCAAAGAGTCATCTTGCAAATATGTGGTCCCATATCACATCTGTAGAAAGGTGGAGATGTATAGGTTACTGAAGTATGTGGGGAAATTAAAAAGAGATAAGTGAAGATAATGCGGAGAAAATTCTTACATGTATACACCCATGAATTTGTGCAATACATTAAATGGGGGGGGGAGAGATCGTGGTTATTAAATCTGTGTGCAACCAGACATGGAACACCTTGTCCATACAGTACCTTAATTCTGTCCAACGTTGCTTATACACAATAGGGATCAATTGTGTACACCTGTGGGCTGGGCAAAAATGGGTTAACAGAGTGGTTCTGAGCACATGTGTTGGCTCTCCCTGCCCATGATGTGACAATTCTTAAGCTATGGTCATTCAGCTGAGGAGTTTGTGAACAGGCCCCAGATGCTTACCTAGAGGGGTGCAAAACTGTAAGTAAATGCAGGCTCCTGACCATAAGTAGCCCCTCCCATTCGCCCTTGGAGCCCCATCCACTCACCCTCATTGCCCTCAGTGCAAGTTGCTGCCTGAATGGCTCTGAGGGCAAGTGGGAGGGGGTGCTTACACTTGCGGCTGGGAGCCTGCACTTACTTACAGTTTTGCACCCCTCTAGCTATGCTACTTCAGGTCCTCAGGAAAGCTTTCCACTGCTGAATTTAAGTATCGTTGCTGAGTTTATCTTGAATGAGTAAACAACTCTTATAGAAAAAAACATTAAAGAAAGTTAATAAAAAAGGTAGACATTGAATAAAGAAATAACAGGGTATGCAAATCCATGCAAGAGAAAAGTTAAAATAGATGTTAGTTTAAAACATCACAGGGTATTATTTTTATCCTTGCAAAAGTGATAGGTACTGTATAATCTGAGCTCTCCAACGTGCTCCGATAGTAACATTAATTTTATATGCCATCAAAAACACCTTTGAAAATGTCTGTTAAAATGTTTAATTGCAAGGTGCTTTCTTCTGCTCTTTGCTTCCCTTCAGCACATATTGTTCTCACAATCAAACTCTGCTGCATTTGTAACTCTGACAGCTGCCGAGGGAAGAGAGGCAATCAAATGGTGTAAAGGGGTAACTGCTGGTGGCAGTTAAATCACAGAGAGCTGGACGTTAAAAAAAAAATTCAGATTGTTGGGCAGCCCAATGCTGAACTGCCTGGCGTTTGGGGCTGCAGCAGCACCGAAGATGGCTGCTGCTGCATCCAGCGTGCCCCAGGCAGCCGCTACTGCCTCCTCAGGAGAAGGGGACATTCATCTCCTTCCCCCAGGTAAGGCAAGTAGCCTCGCAATGATTCTACAGCGATCCAAGGGTGGGCATAGAATTTAGAGTCTCCATATCGGGCATGTCCCTCCTCCATGTCCCTCCTGCCCCGCTCCCTCCCCTGGCATGCTTTCTCCCTGCCCTCTCCCCGCTCTCCCTTCTCCTCCCCTGCCCCAGAACACCTCCTCCCCGCCTCCCCCCATGCCCCCATCTATCTCTCCCCTGTCTGGCAGTCTGCACAACCGCTGAGCAGCAGAGCTCCACTGGTGCTAGCCCAGCACCAGCCAGCGCTGGGCTAGCACTGGTGCTCCACCAGCGCTGAGAACCACATACATGCCTTATGACAAGTTTGCGACAGTGTGCACCAGCGGTGAGCCGCCATGCACTGCATACGATTGGGCCCTAAATAGGTTGAGTTTTGCTTAACTGAAAATATATAAGACTTATGGTCCGACTCTATCCTCAACTTGCACTGGTGAAGCATTTGCTCCACTGCTGCTTATTGTCACAAAGTACTGTAAAGCACTTTGCAACAGTGTGCATACTAACAGCTCTGGGGGGAAGGCTGCTGGTGCTGGCATGCAAGGGGCTCCACTGGAGCAGATAAGTCCAGCACAGGGGTAGTGGAAGGGTGGGAAGGGGTGTAAGGGGACAGGGGAGGGCGGCAATGGAAGTGAGGTGGGTGGGATTGGCAGTGACAGCACGGGGTGTATCCTATCTTCCTGGACCTGATCTTCTGGCATGTGGCAATATGGACTTGTGCTGGTCCCATTTTGCTCCCTAAGTGGCTCCTTTCACTGCAGGTGGCCTTTTTACAACAGTGGAATTCTGTTCCGCTGTCGTAAATGCCTTCACCCGGAATTCTAATCCACAATAGAATCGGGCTGGAAGACAGACTTTCACCTTTTTGATGGCTACTTCATTTCTAACTGTTTTGACATGCAGTTGTTGTTGCACCCAATTCCCCAAGCAGGGAGAAGTTCCAGGGCAGTGCTGGCTGGATTCCTTTGGAGGGGAGATCAGTGGAGGTTTATAGTGTCATTGTAATACTTGCTTTATTGAATAATATATAAATTGAACAGGTTGTGTAGAGGAAAGTAAGTAGCAGATCATTCCTACAAATAACAATAGGTTACAACAGATCTCTAGATAGCCTCTCTTTCCTCCTGAAATATACTGCTAGATCTCTCACTCTGTTTCCATTTCAGTCTCTCATTCTCTCTCAAACTGAGTGGAGAGGATAACAGCCCAATCCTAAATTGCCCAAAGGGCAGGGTAACCGCAGCACCAAAATGGTGGCTTTGGCATCCAACACACCCTGGGCAGCCACTGACAAGTTTGACAAGTTATGTTTGACAATGGCAGATATGTTTCATAAGTTCTCCTGGGGAGAAGGAGACTTTCATCCGCTTCCTCTGAATAAGGAAAGGGCCCGGTGACTTATTGATTTTTAATTTGTCAATGAGGTCTGAAAAGAGAAGATGTTTCGGACCTCATTGACAAATTAAAGATCAATAAGTCATCAGGCCCAGACGGCATCCACTCAAGAGTTATTAAGGAATTGAAGAATGAAGTTGCTGATCTCTTGACTAAAATATGCAACTTGTCCCTCAAAATGGTCACGGTGCCAGAAGACTGGAGGATAGCAAATGTCACGCCGATCTTTAAAAAGGGAAGGAGGGGGGACCCGGGAAGTTATAGGCCAGTCAGCCTAACGTCTGTTCCAGTAAGATGGTGGAATGCCTCATCAAAGATAAAATCTCAAAACACATAGACAAACAAGTCTTGCCAAGAGAGAATCAGCATGGCTTCTGTAAGGGTAAGTCTTGCCTCACAAACCTTTTCTTTGAAAAAATCAACAGGCATGTGGATGCAGGAGAACCCGTGGACATTATATATCTGGACTTTCAGAAGGCGTTTGACATGATCCCTTACCAAAGGCTGCTGAGAAAGCTCAACAGTCAGGGAATTAGAGGGCAGGTCCTCTCCTGGATTAGGAACTGGTTGAGGTCCAGGAAGCAGAATGGTTGGCAACTTTCAGTCTCAAAAGACTATGGTATAAGCCTACAGCACCTGGTATTCCCAGGCGGTCTCCCACCCAAGTACTAACCACGCCTGACACTGCTTAGCTTCCGAGATCAGATGAGATTGGGCATCTGCAGGGTAACAGTGAAGCAGAGATTGGGTGTCAATGGGCAGTTTTCACAATGGAGAGTGGTGAAAAGAGGTGTGTCCCAAGGATCTGTCCTGGGACCGGTGCTTTTCAACCTGTTCATAAATGACTTGGAGGCAGGGCTAAGCAGCAAGGTGGCTAAGTCTGCAGATGACACCAAACTTTTCTGAGTGGTGAAGACCAGAAGAGATTGTGAAGAGCTCCAGAAGGATTTCTCCAAACTAGGTGACTGTGCAGCAAAATGGCAGATATGTTTCAGTGTAAGTAAGTGAAAAGTCATGCACATTGGGGCAAAAAATCAAAACTTTACATGTAGGCTAATGGGTTCTGAGCTGCCTGTGACAGATCAGGAGAGAGATCTTGGGGTCCTTGTGGTCAGCTAGATGAAAGTGTCGACCCAATGTGCGGCAGCAGTGAAGAGGGCTAATTCCATGCTTGGGATCATTAGGAAAGGCATTGCGAATAAGACAGCTAATATTGTAATGCCGTTGTACAAATCAATGGTAAGGCCACATCTGGAGTATTGTGTCCAGTTCTGGTCGCCACATCTCAAAAAGGATATAGTGGAGATGGAAAAGGTGCAGAAGAGAGCAATCAAAATGATTACTGGGCTGGGGCACCTTCCCTATGAGGAAAGGCTACAGCGTTTGGGCCTGTTCAGTCTAGAAAAGAGGCACCTGGGGGGGGGGGGGACATGATTGAGACATACAAAATCATACAGGGGATTGGCAGAGTAGATAGACACTCTTTTCCCTCTCACAAAACTCCAGAACCAAGGGACATCCATGAAAGTTGAGTGTTGGTAGAGTTAGAACAGACAGAAGAAAATATTTCTTTACCCAGTGTGTAATTAGTTTGTGGAACTCTTTGCCACAAGAGGTAGTTATGGCATCTGGCCTGGATGCCTTTAAGAGGGGATTGGACAAATTTCTGGAGGAGAAGTTCATTACGGGTTACGGTATGTGCAAACTCTTGGTTTTAGAGGCAGGCTGCCTCTGCTTGCCAGTTGCAGGGGAGGGCACCAGGCCACAGGTTGTGTCTGTTGTCTTGTGAGCTCCCTGAGGCATTTGGTGGGCCGCTGTGAGATACAGGAAGCTGGACTAGATGGCCCTTGGCCTGACCCAGCGGGGCTATTCTTATGTTCTTAAAGTAGCCCTGCAATGGGGTTACTTGATTCTGTGGCAGCTTTCGACCCTCTGCAGAATCCAAGAGTCCCATGTTGGGCTGTGTGGCACAAGATGGAGATCAGGATCCAGTGGAGCTGAATTCCATTGGGTCCCTCCCCCACCCCCACCATGCCTCCTCCTCGCCCACCACCTGCCTTTCCCCTGCCTCCCCCTGCCTCCCCCTGCCCCGGAACACCTCCTCCCTGCCTTCTCCCACACCTGCACTTTCCTCTCCACTGCCAGGTGGTCCAGGCAACTGCCAGGTGGTGGTACGTGGGCCCAGCACTGGAGCGAGCTCATACTGGGTTAGCTCTGGCACTGGGCCCAGGGTAAGGGCTTGCAAGCATGCCTTACAGCACATCTGTGACATTGCACACCAGCAGTGAACTGGTGTGCACCGTTCAGGGTCAGGCCCTTAGTCACTTTTTGCTCTCATTGCAGTCCTTCCTCACAGGGAAAGGACACACAAGGTCTTACAAAGCCCCCATGAAACCCCCTATTCTTATAGGGAAGTATCACATTATTAAAGAGTCAGTTGCATACCTCCCATAGACTTCCCTGGGGCAAATGCCCCAGGCGCCAGCCACTAGGACCCCATGGAAGCCTCTCTGAGGCTCCCAACGGGGGTGGAAACTGTGCTTCCTGTTTGCCGGAACCACAGTTTATAGCGTCAGGGAACCTCAGAGAGGTTTCCCCAATGTGGGAGAAGGTCATGTGAGGCTCCCTGAGCCTCTGGTGAGTAGGGGGGATGGATTTCTGCATGGGGGCACAGTGATAGCCTGTGGGGGGCGCTATCGCGGAGCTTTACTCCGGACACGGAGCTGTGGAGGTCTGCAGCTGTAAAGAGTCATGCTAGACCATTAAGGAATGTTAGCTCTTTTGTCAAATCTCAGGCGTACTGATCAGGGATTGCTATATCATTCTCATCATTCTTTCCAGACCAAAGTGCAACAGAACCAACGAAAGCACATTGACTTCTATCTCACATACACACCGGAGGACCTTGCAAAATCCTTTCTACGTTCTCCCTGATCTCTGTTGCTTCTTTTTGTCTTCTCACCTCATAACTTCAACACAGCCTTCACACCCCCTCTTGTTTGCCACAGGGAGAAAAATGAGACTGAATGCCTCTAATGGTTTCTTAAGGCAATGAGGGACTGAGGGGGAAAAGTAGGGTGGAATGAAAGATGTACTTGAGACCAGGAGAAATGAGCTGGGGGATGATAGGAGAACAGACCAGAGGAAAAAAGGGAATGAGGCTACCATCCAGAGACACAAAATAAATCTGATTTTATGGGTCTTTCAGGAGTCAGTAATAATGAAGTGTTTTTCACTATTTATTCATAATAATGTTGCCTTTTTGTTACCAGTAATTAGAAAGAAAAAGTCTTTGAATGTACCTGAAGAGAGCCTTTTGGCCTCATGATTGCTTACAATGAGAAAACACCTTTCCACCTTTACCTTTTTCTTTTTCATGTCCATTGCAGCAAAATGTCCTCTGTAGCCCTGCTGGCTAATTAGGAAATGAAACATCAAAATATTGGCAGAGATAATGCTGTCTCAAAGCTACCAATTTATATTCACACAGCAAGCCGAGCTTAAGTGCTTGCCAGCATTTCAAGGTTTCCGTGATTCTTTGTTTATGGTCCATTGCTATCTGTACTGTCAGATTTCCAGCCTTGTCAGGGAAAAGCAAATACTACTCCCTGGACTTCAACAGCTTAGCTGAGACACCCAAGAATTCATTATAAATCAAAGAGGGAGGGGAGGGCTTGTTAATTCATTATGAATCAGCAAAGACCTGTGTGCAACAACAGTAGTACTTCTCTGCAACTTTACAAGACCACTGGATCCATCCAAGTCACAACTTCCAGTAATAAGACAACTGGACATCTACAAAAGTCAGCAGTCAACTCATTTATAGTGAAAGTTCATAAGATACATTTTTATTCATTAACTTTTTAAACTCTGGTCTTCACTACCTTTTTGTAAACACTATCAGAGTAAGTGCACTGTAAACAACATACCAGTAGAACAGTGGTTCCCAACCTGAGGTAAATGTACACCCAGGGGCACTTGACAGGACCTTTAGGGGTACTTGAAAAAGAATTGAACAATGTCAGAAAAAGGCAGGTAGTGCTCCAGAATGCCTTGCAAGGCCAGCAAGGCATGAAGGGAGGTAGCTAGTTGGCTGCGAAAGCCCCACCAATAGCTAGTTTTTTGTCATCAATTCGTGTATGAATCAGTGATTGAAAACCTGCACAGTAAAAAAAGCTGAAACATAATGTGGAAAGCGATCAATCACCAAGAATTTCGCAGGACACTTCTGGTGCAAAACAGTGAAAAGGCATAGTCTTCACTTCTTCATATGGATAAAAAGAGAAAATTCTGAGATGAATACATGAAATGTGGGTTTTCATATAAAGGAAATGAGGGCTTATATTATTCATATTAATTACAAACATTTTGCTAATATGAGGAGTACAATTTATGGAAATGGGCTGCCAAGGGGTATGCAAGTGAAAAAAGGTTGGGAATCACTGCAGAACCATGAATCAAATTTATGGAGGAAAAATCCATTACGGTTTACAAGCCATGATGCGTATGTGCAACCTCCTGATTTTAGAAATGGGCTATGTCAGAATGCCAGATGCAAGGGAGGGCACCAGGATGCAGGTTTCTTGTTATCTGGTGTGCTCCCCAGGGCAATTGGTGGGCCGCTGGAAGTTGGACTAGATGGGCCTATGGCCTGATCTAGTGGGGCTGTTCTTATGCTGCTCTGAAGTAGCATAGTGCTGCACATCTGTTTAACATGACCATTTTATAGCAAACATGATGGTGTTGTAAAAGTGTGAACTGGCCTTCAGTGTGCCACTCTGCAGAAAAAACATTTGTAAGTGTTTGCTGTAACAGTGGGTGAGACTCGCTGATGAAGCACACATCACAGAATATTCTTGAAGCTCTTAATAAAAAGCTCTTTCTTATAGACAAGTTTTTTTTTCAGAAAATGGCAGTTTCCTTTCTTCTATCAATCGGTAAGGGAAGAAGTACAAGGGAACATCTAATGCTGACATTATGGCCTTGGTTTTCTGTTGCTGTTATTCTTCCCAGTAGGCAGACAACTGATTTGTCCATGTTATCTTAGCTGTCTCTTGAAAATGACATTTTTATTGAAACATGATGAACATTAAAGAAACAAAAAATAGTAATGTGACAGTAATCTTGTACAGCCTTGAAAACAAGAGCTTATTCATACTCTGAGGTGCATTCATTTATCTACCAGATGTGTTTCTGTGTGATCTGCAGCCAAGTGACGGATGATTGCCAGTTGTTCTATCCAATCCAGAACTCTCTCTCCTTCCCCTCCCAGGTTTCAGTACTGCATTTGTGAATCTCTGTATTGGGGCTGAACAACCCATGCAAGTGAGGATGTGGGAAAGTTGTGTTGGCCCCTGAGGCAAAATCTGAACTAGGGTCCTTGTGCACATACATGCACTATCCCTAACATTGTGACCCATCCTGCTTTCCGCAGCTTCCCAGGTGCTGGGGGTGACTGCAGCTGGTGACCAGGAGCGGTTCTACCCCTTCCACCCTTCATTCCCTGGCTGGCTCCCATTGCCATTAGTCTCTGTGGGAGAGAGGAAAGAGGAAGTGCATGTTCATCCACGTTCTTGATGAGGGGATACAGAAGCTTGTCCCAGGATACAGTTGCCTCAATTCAGATGCAGATTATGAGCTACATAGTGCTGGAATGGTATATAACTTTAGTCCACTATAAAATTGTTTTCTTTCATTTTTTTTTTTTAAAAGCCAACTGGAGGTTACTTTCTGAATAGCCCTCGTATTAAACTGTAACTGTAATCATTCATAGCCATGGCCTGGTGCATGGGCAGCCCAATCCTTTGGACTCGCCCTCTGGTGGACATTTGCATTCGCATATGGTGCTGTAAAGCAGCCATAAAGTGCGCTTCAGCAATGTGCTAAGTAGTGCACTGGTGGGAAGGCTGGAATCTTCCTACCTATCTGCCGGTGTTGCTGAATCACCAGCCATCTGCTGGAGCAGATAAGCCAGTGGGGAAGGTGGGGGAGATGGGAAAAGTGGGGGAGGGCAGAACAGAGATGGGAAGGGGGTGAAAGGATGGGAGAGGGAGGGATGAGGTGGGGAGGCTGTGGAAGGGGGCAGATCCAATGGTGATGGCACACACCATTTCCTATCCCTTCTGGCAGCAGCATCCACACCCTTTTCTTTCTTTGGACTTGTGTCAGCAAAAAAGCTAGCGCAGGTCCAAGGGGAGCCATTGTGGGGTGGGAGGATCACAGAAAGGAAAGGGGATTTAAATCCACTTTCCCTTCCAAAGCCTCCCATTCTGACCTCTGCTGTCCAGTCCCAGGGGTGTCAGGCTCAATGAGGTCTACCAGAGGTCGCTGTGGCCAGGCAATAGAGGCGGCTCTCCTTTAGCAGGTCCAGAGCAATAGTCTCAGGTTATGGAGGAAGGACGTTGCTTCATCCTTATCCTTCTCCCTGCCTGTGGCTCCTTGCAAGCTCACAGGCCAGTCAGCTTGCTCACCAGCCAGCCTCTTTGCCACCGCTGACTTTCATCCCTGGCCTGCTCCTGCCTTATAAAGGATTTGCCAGACCCCTCTGAACTTGCCCCTTCCTCCCTCCCTCCCTCCCTGGTGAGCTGAGGTCTGTTGCAGGAACCTGCCCCCCTTCTTCCCCTTGGTGCCTCAATTCCTCCATGTATTCTGCCTATGTCACCCCTCTCTTCCAAAGCTTTTGACTAGAAGAACGGTTTCAAATTAGATTGATCACAGCTTTCACCATTAATCACCAAATATCATAGATTGGTCTCTGGTCATAGCACAATGCAATTTATAGTAACATAGATGTTGATACCTTTTTAAAAAATGACTCACTGAATCATTTGAAAATAGCACGTTTGTTCCCCTATTCTTGGGCTGGCTAGTTCTCTGTCAAAGGCAATTAAATCAATATTCAGGGCAGTGGAAAGAATATGAAACGTGTGGTGCTCTTTGTCAGACAGACCTGGATTTAGGGCATAGGATGTATTATTCTATTCCTTTGAAAGATTTCCTTAGTTTTCAAAACTTACTTTTCAAAAGCAACACAAAATCCCTCTAGGGGATAAGGAGACTTACAGTCCTATTCTATCTTGCCTGCTGCAGGCAGAACATGCATTCCACTGGTGGATGGAAGGAAGGAGGAGGATGCTAGCAGAAAGTCACTTCCGCCAGCAAGTGCAGTGAGGCCATAAGCACCATCACTTGCAACTGAATGCACTGATCTGTGGCAAAGGGTCCATCCATTGGTAAGTGGTGGTGGGGGCAGGTGGTGGGAGTGGGAGGGACATGGGAGAGGAGCAATGGGTAAGGTGGAAGAGGGTAGGAAGGGGGTGGAATCAGGAGCTCTCACTGGATTCTCTCCCTTTTTGCCACCATTATACTGCTTGGTTCTGCCCCAGTGAATTAGCTGGTGCAGGACAGAGACAAAGGCTTTCTCCATGGCAAGGGAACAAAAGTTTCCTTACCCTGAGGATACCTCTGCGACTGTCTTCCCACCCTATGCAGCACATGTTCCATTGGTATTGGTTTGTGCATTTAATTTTGTCTTGCCTTCCATGAAATCTCTTACTTCACCCACACTGAAATTTAAAACAGTGACCCTGAGTGAAAAGGGACATGTCTAGGTGAACAGGTTGACCTGCACCCATCTGAGTTCAATTTTTAACACTGGGGTGCATTCAAACAACTGCCCCCACGAGCATTTTGCAGAGCTGAATGTATCCCATGCACGCCTGCACATTTACAATGACTCTGAGAACTGAACTAGGTGCAATCATTGCAGACATCTATTTCTTAGGATGCTCCCACTATACAGGTTGAGCCTGATTATTTGTGTGGGTTCCATTTCAAGCACTCACATGGATGGCAAAAAACACACTACAGCAAATCAATTTAAAAAATGAAGTTTCTTTGCTCCGGTGATTTAAAAACAGTCTTATGGCCTTTGTGATGTAAGATGAGAGTCATTAAGAAGACAATCCATCAATCAGTCGTCCTCCAAGCACTTCACTCAGCCCCTCCCTTCACCAATGCGAAGTACTCAGGGGGAAGAGAGGGGTCCGCTGGAGAGAGAAGGATTGATGGATTGTCAGCCAGCTGCTGTCTCTCTCTCTCTCATTAAAGAGACTGTTGTTAAAGGACTGTTCAGTTTTTTAAACTGATTTTAAAGGGATGCATTTTCCCCTTCTCCAGGGATCAGCACATTCCTTCTCATTTGCAGTGGCCATTCGTGTTGAGTCAAATCCGTGTATAAAAAATCATGTACAAATAGGCTAGACCTGTATTCACCTATACCAGTGGCTCCCAACCATTTTTTCCTAAGTAAGGGAACCACTATATTGTTGTGGGGCCTACCAGTTAGGGTGGCAACTTGGTAGTGATGGCAGCAACAGCACTTCCAGGTTCCTGCTGATGCTGCCTAAGTAAGAAAAAGGGATTTTCAGACTTACCTGTTTGTGGCAGTGGCTTGAACCTGGGTTTTCAGCATCTCCAGCCATCGCAGCAAGTCCAACACACACACACACACACACACACACACACACACACCCATTTTTTTTTTTTACTTAGGCAGCAGTGCGAACCGAGAAACACTGTTGCTGCGATCACCACCAGGTTGCCACTTCCCTTAACCCTTATATTACCACATATGTGAAAAATGGTAGTCTCCCCTTCTCATCAAAGGGTTTTGTAGTATCTATATTATAGCATTAAAGGAGGCTTTTCATGCCATTTCTCTAAAATGATCAAAATGTGTTATTAATTTAAAAAAAACAAATCGAAAAAGCTCAGTCATCTTCTGGCATATAAATGCTTCTGGCAATGCCCGTCAGGATAGCAATATGTGAACCGTCACATCTTTAGAAGAAAAGAAACAGGGAGATGTAATAACCTGCTGGGTGGTGATCGGTCTCACCACAGCTTCTCCATCCATCAACAATTGTCAGCACAGAAACCAGTAAGAAGGTGTCCATGCTCAGGACACAATGGTGTAAACGTAATGAAAATCAGTAAGGGTCTATTTTCCCTACCGAAAAAGGAATTGAATTTCTCCAGCATGTGGCAGGGGGATGTTGATTAAACATAAAACAATGCTATAAAAGAGGCAATATAAAAGAGACCTGCACTCCGAAAATGGCTGTATGATGAGATTTCCCTTGTAAAACTCAATCTAGTTTCAAGTATTTTATCTACAATTTCATTTTCCCTCCCTGCCCTTCCCCAACTTTATTTTGCCTTGCCTTGTATGACAAACTTTTCGGGGGGAGGACACATGCAATCCTCTTATGATGCCAAAACATTAGGAAGCCCCCCAAAGAAATACAAAGCATATTACAGTTTGCAGAATAATAGGTGCAGTCGTTTACTGCTTGTTTGTATATGTCACTGGATGGTGGAAAAGATCAATGCTGTACTTGAAAGGTGGAACCATTGGGGACTGAGCAATGTGGCATATGAATCGCTGGCTAAATGGGGTGTGCCTGCGCCTGCCATTGAGAAGTATTGAAATCACTGGCGCAGCATCCGGTGTTCCTTATTCTGCTGATAGCCCATCAAAGTCGATTTGCCTGACAAATCCCCCAGTGCTTTGATATGGGAACAGTAAATATGAGGTAGAATTGAGGCCATGATTAGATATTATGGTGGATACTCGCCAACTTTTACTTCCTGTTTCAGCAATCTTCTAGGTCTAAAGGCCCAATCCGATGGGCCACTTACAATAGGAGGCATTTTGAGGCTGGGAGGTGATTGATCTCAGTTGTGGCATTGCCTGCCAGGATTCTATCCCCGTTTTCCTGGCCCAACACGCCCTCTGCCACTCCTCGAACTTACACCAGCAAAATAGCTGCTGTGAGTTCAAGGAGACTCATCAGCAACCAGGCGGCCTATTGGGAGGTAAGAAAAAAAATCTTTTAACTTATGTCTCCCAGGCCATTTGTTTGCCTCCCCCCCACCCACTGGTGCTATATGCTGTGGAGTGATGGAGGATAGGAACAGGCTGTTAGGTAATGCATGGCCCATTGCAGCTTCCAGGGCATCTGGACTTTTTCCTTAGAATTTGTTGCCCTGTGCTGTCAGCCTACTTACAGACCAGCTCTTTTGTAGTGAGGATACACTTGCTGTGGAAAACAGAATGTGAAATGGTGCGCTAAAAGTGCTCCACATCTTACTCAGGCCTACCTGAAATCCAAAAAAAGATCTTTCTGTTTATTGGGAGATTCTTGTCACAGCAGTTGTATAGAGGTTGAATTCTGAAGACCCTAACAAAGTTTTCAGAGGCAGCATCCGAGATTGGCAAGGTTAGACACTTGCTGAGAGTTGACACCCAACAGAGGGCACACCAGGCCAGTTCCACCTCTGAATTGGGAGCATCCAATATGCTGGCGGTTCCCAAAATGTGCGCACTCACAGGGTCACTGCTGGGATGTCCCTGGTGACCTCTTCTTACAGGCTCTCTTGGGCACCACTATCTTGAATTTCTTGAACTCTTCTGAGAATTGCATGAGATCTTGCGAGTTCCTGCACGATTCAGCATGGTGCCACTGCACAGACAGGGTGCTGTGATCTCAGGGCACTGTGACAGCAGTGAGTTTGGGAACTGCTGCAATACACCATCAGGGGTGGGCAGGGGGCATCATGGGAGACTCAATGTAAAGTTTTGCTCCAGAACCACCACCACCCAGCAGCCTGACATAGTTTGTTCTGAATTGCCTAGCCCAGTGTTTCTCAAACTGTGGGTCGGGACCCACTAGGTGGGTCGTGAGCCAATTTTGGGTGGATCCCCATTCAATTTCAATATTTTATTTTTAATATATTAGGCTTGATGCTACCATGGCATGTGACTGCATTTGGGGAAATGTTACAGACCTGTACTTTTAACAAGCTACTATGTATATTCCAACATAGCCCCAACATAAGCCCCAACATAGAGTCTCTTGGAGACATCCAAGATCAAAGCACTGGCACCAGCTCGACCTGATCCTCACCAGACGCTCCAGCCTTCCCAGCATCAAGATCACACGCAGTTATCATGGTGCTGCCTGCGACACTGACCACTCCCTGGTGTGCAGCAGAGTGAAACTGCAAACAAAGCGACTGTATCACATGAAAAAGGAAGGAAGACCTCGCATTGATACCAGCAAGACCCGGGATCAGAGAAAAGTGGAGGAATTTGCACAAGCGCTTGAGGAATCTCTTCCAGGCCCGGCCGACGCAAACGCATCCAACAGATGGGAACATTTCAAGAATACCGTTTACAACACCGCCTTGTCCATATTCGGCAAGAAGACCAACAAGGCGGCAGACTGGTTTGAAGCCCACTCTGAGGAGTTGACACCAGTCATTGAGGAAAAGAGGAGAGCTCAAGCAGCATACAAGGTCTGTCCCAGTGAGCGCAACCTGCAGGTCCTCCGAACTGCTCGCAGCAAAGTCCAACAGACTGCCAGGAGATGTGCTAACGACTACTGGCTCCAGCTCTGTTCCAAGATACAGATAGCAGCTGACACGGGCAACATCAAGGGGATGTATGATGGTATCAAGCAGGCCCTAGGTCCAACACAGAAGAAAATTGCCCCTCTGAAGTCTGCCACAGGCGAGGTCATCCAGGATCGGGCGCAGCAGATGGAACGCTGGGTGCAGCACTACTCTGAGCTATATTCCAGAGAAAATGTAGTCACCGAAGAAGCACTGAACAACATTGAGTGCCTGCCTGTGCTGGAAGAGCTTGACAGTGAACCAACCCTAGAAGAACTTCACGTGGCCCTGGACTCCCTTGCCTTTGGCAAGGCACCTGGAAAAGACAGCATCCCTGCTGAAGTCCTAAAATGCTGCAAAGAGATCATCGTCACTGAGCTGCATGAAATCCCCTGTCTCTGCTGGAGAGAAGGTGGAGTACCTCAAGACATGAGGGATGCAAACATCATCACGCTGTACAAGAACAAAGGTGACAGGGGTGACTGCAACAACTACTGCGGCATCTCTCTCCTTAGCGTTGTAGGAAAGCTGTTTGCCCGAGTTGTACTAAAGAGGCTCCAGGTACTTGCAGAGAGCGTCTATCCAGAATCGCAGTGTGGATTCCGAGCCAACAGGTCCACCACTGATATGGTATTCTCCCTTAGACAACTGCAGGAGAAATGCAGGGAACAACGACAGCCACTCTTTATAGCCTTCATAGATCTCACAAAGGCTTTCGACCTGGTCAGCAGAGACGGCCTCTTCAAGATTCTCCCCAAGATTGGATGTCCACCCAGGCTCCTCAGCATCATCAGATCTTTCCACAAGGACATGAAGGGCACTGTTGTCTTCGATGGCTCCACATCAGACCCTTTTGACATCCGAAGCGGAGTGAAGCAGGGCTGTGTTCTTGCACCAACCTTGTTTGGGATTTTCTTCGCTGTCCTGCTGAAGCAGGCCTTTGGAACTGCAACAGAAGGCATCTATCTCCGGACCAGATCAGACGGAAAGCTCTTCAACCTCTCCAGACTGAGAGCAAAATCCAAAGTCCAGCTGAAATGTCTGCGTGACTTCCTCTTTGCCGACGATGCAGCTGTCACTACCCACTCTGCCAAAGATCTCCAGCAGCTCATGGATCGTTTTAGCAAGGCCTGCCAAGATTTTGGACTGACAATCAGCCTGAAGAAAACACAGGTCATGGTTCAGGATGTGGACTCACCTCCCTGCATTACAATCTCTGAGCATGAACTGGAGGTTGTCCATGACTTTGTGTACCTTGGCTCAACGATCTCCGACACTCATTCTCTCGATGCCGAGCTAAACAGGCGCATCGGTAAAGCAGCTACCACGTTTTCCAGACTCACAAAGAGAGTCTGGTCCAACAAGAAGCTGACGGAACATACCAAGATCCAGGTCTACAGAGCTTGCGTCCTGAGTACACTTCTGTACTGCAGCGAGTCATGGACTCTTCGCCCACAACAGGAGAGGAAACTGAGCGCTTTCCACATGCGCTGCCTCCGACGCATCCTCGGCATCACCTGGCAGGACAAAGTTCCAAACAACACAGTCCTGGAACGTGCTGGAATCCCTAGCATGTATTCACTGCTGAAACAGAGACGCCTGCGTTGGCTTGGTCATGTCGTGAGAATGGATGATGGCCGGATCCCAAAGGATCTCCTCTATGGAGAACTCGTGCAAGGAAAGCGCCCTACAGGTAGACCACAGCTGCGATACAAGGACATCTGCAAGAGGGATCTGAAGGCCTTAGGGATGGACCTCAACAAGTGGGAAACCCTGGCCTCTGAGCGGCCCGCTTGGAGGCAGGCTGTGCAGCATGGCCTTTCCCAGTTTGAAGAGACACTTTGCCAACAGTCTGAGGCTAAGAGGCAAAGAAGGAAGGCCCATAGCCAGGGAGACAGACCAGGGACAGACTGCACTTGCTCCCGGTGTGGAAGGGATTGTCACTCCCGGATTGGCCTTTTCAGCCACACTAGACGCTGTGCCAGAACCACCTTTCAGAGCGCGATACCATAGTCTTTCGAGACTGAAGGTTGCCAATACATATGTATATTCATTTAACAATGAAAGTAAATGAAACTTACTCCTAGGCAAGTGTGGGTAGGATTGCAGCCTAGGATTGTTAAAAATTTTTCCTGCTTGATGATGTCACTTCTAGTCATGATATCACTTCCAGTGGGTCCTGACAGTTTCTCATTCTAAAAAGTGGGTCCCGGTGCTAAATGTGTGAGAACTACTGGCCTAACCTGACTTCAAAATACTAAAAGAGGCAATTAAAAAGTGAAAGGAAGAAAGTACAAATGCTTTTGTTCAGTAAGTGTTCTCAGTGTCTCTGATCGATAACATTGTAAGTGAATTCTTCAGGATCTTGAGAAAATGAAACAGGGTGAGTGAGAGAGAGGGAGAGAGAGAGAGAGAGAGAGAGAGAGAGGAGGGCGGTTTTTATAATTCATTTCAAGGACATCATTATTTAGTTCACATCTCCAAGCCTGCACATACATTTTCTTTACAAAGAAGCTTTCTTTGATTCTCCACCCAGTCACAGAAATGAGTTGATAATGGAGCAATTTTTGTATCACATCAAAAACTCCCGTAGACACATTTCTGAAGACATCCGTGGCAAAGATGTGATTGCAGCAATGGCAGGGTTAGGATGACCACCGGTGTCAGCCTGGCTGTGCAACTGAATTGCAACAGGATAATTTCTTCCATTCCTAAAGCTTCCTCAATAGAGATAATTCTCATTTCTTATTCTGCATATTTTACATGATCTCTAATCCAAACATCCCATGGCTGCTAATTCCCTGACGTTCTCTAATTTTCAGTATGCGTCTTACTCCAGTCATTCCTTAATTATCTGAGAGCAGGAAAATAATGAGTTCATGCAGATGTTAATAGGGGCACCATAATATTTACCCTCTTTAGCAATAAATATATTGCCAAGTTCTCAGCTCTATTAATTTTTTTCATGGTAGTGAATACTGCATTATGCAAGATTTGAAATTGAAAACGAATACATTTAAATTCATTACTTGCACCTAAGTCCTATTAGGGCCCTTAACATCAACTGGATCGTTGTTTATGGGCACCATAATGATTTCTACCAAATTTCTGTTTATTTATTGAGTTTCACAAAAAAAAAAAAAAGGCTCAATTTAGAATTCATGTGAAAGCTTTCCTGATGTTTAATGAAAGTGACAGTGAATGCGAACCTCATTTTAAAATTCTTTAGGCTTTTGAATATTACTTTGCAGCATTTTCAAAAAGAAAATCCAGTACCTGCATCTCATTTTTGCTTGTGTCCAACAAAGAGGCAAAAGCATGACTGCTAAAGCAGAAAATAATTCAGCGGTATAACTCCGTTCTGCTGTGAAGCTGAGCTTGGCTGCTTAGCTTAATGGCACTCAGTGGCAGGAAGTAATAGATTAACCATGATATATAGTTTAGTGTTGATGCACATGGCATCAAGCATAGAGAAGTGATGTTTGCAATTTGTGGCCTTTCATTCATTCGAGTCTCGTGTTTCTTTGATAGTTGTTGCTCTCCAATACAAGACAAAATAAAGAGAGATTAATACAGATACTCGGTCCTCTTCTTAGACACCTGGAGAAAAATTGTTTCTAAATATTGGGTATTAAATAGTAACAGACTCAACCAACCCAGCACCCAAGGCAAAGGCCTGCAATGGCACCCCTCCCACATGATGCCACCCGCCCGTCACACCCCAACGGAGCCTCATGCGACTATGAGACCAACTGAGGAAGTGTTCTGAGGCTTCCCCGCGGTCTTAAACTGTACTTCCAGAAAACCACAAGTCATTGTGGGAAGGAATCCAGGAAAATTTAGAGGGGCAAGCAGGGACAAAATGTGGATGGAGCAAATCTCAAAAGAATTTGCAGGAGGTGGAGGCCTTACTGCAAATTGTTTTGTTGCTGCATTGGCGAGACTTTGGGTTTTCATATTTTCTGTGGCAGCAGTTATTTGAGGGACCTGGCCAAGGACCTGGGCAACATCCCAACAAGACTACTGTCTCTCTCTTTCTGTGCGTGTGTATTCTTTACAATGTACTGGGAAACAATGCTACGAGGGTCGCCCAGAAAGTAATGCACCACATTTTTTTTCTTAGCCTACAGTAATGGTATGAATGCGAAACTTTAGATATACATTATTTGAATTTTCAGGAGTGCGCACACAAATTTTTGGTTTCTTCAGACAGATAGCTTAGCTGCAGCAGTGTTTCGAAATGGCGTCTGTAAGTGATGTACGTTACAAGCAGCGTGTCGTCACTGAATTTCTCACTGCGGAGAAAGAAACTGTTGGGAACATTCACAAACGTTTGTGTACAGTTTATGAAGAATCTGCAGTCGACAGAAGTATGGTTAGTTGCTGGGCATAGAGGGTGAGGCCATTAGAAGGCGGTTCGGCAGAGCTCCAAGATTTGCAGTGTTTGGGGCGGCCATCCACGGCTGTCACACCTGACAAGACGCAGCTTGCTGATGTGCTCATTCGCGAGGACTGACGCATAATGACTAGGCAGTTGGCGCTGAAGCTGTCAATCAGCAAAGGAAGTGTGGATGCAATCATCCGTGCTCTTGATTACTCAAAAGTGTGTGCACGATGGGTTTCGTGCTGTCTTATGGTGGACCACAAATCTCTCAGAAAAAAACATTTCTTCTGAGTTGCTGAAACGTTTTGAAGATGAGGGGGAAGCGTTCTTGTCCAGGATTGTGACAGGTGATGAAACCTGGGTTCACCATTTTGAGCCCGAAACAAAACGACAGTTGATGGAATGGCGTCATCCTCAATTTCCACAGAAGAAAAAATTCAAAGCAACTGCTTCCGCCGGTAAGGTCATGATCACTGTGTTTTGGGACTGTGAGGGCGTCATACTCATTGATGTGATGCCAAGAGGCAGCACCATTAATTCCGAAGCTTATGTGAAGACATTAACCAAACTCAAGAAGCGCTTCCAGCGACTTCGGGGCCATAACAACCCAGGTGAATGTTTGATTCAACATGATAAAGCTCGGCCTCACACAAGTTTGAGGACTTCGGAACACATCACTAGACAGGGTTGGACTGTGTTACCCCATCCACCCTACCTAGCTCCCTCAGACTTCCACAAGTTTGGGCCATTAAAGGATGCCATTCGCGGAAGACATTTTGAGGATGACGAAGAGGTGATTCGCACAGTGCAGAAATGGCTTCGTGACTAGAACAAGGAGTGGTACTGACAGGGCATACATGCCCTTGTGTCTCACTGGAGGAAGGCCATAGAACTGGATGGAGATTACGTGGAAAAATAGGGAGTGTAGAAGAAACATCATTCTTTCTTGTGTGTAAGTTTCATTGTGTTCAATAAATAATTGTTGAAGAAATAAAATGTGGTGCATTACTTTCTGGGCGACCTTCGTACACCATGATGTGGGGTTCTTCCCTGTTGCATCTCATATCAAAATGATGGCCCTCGCCAGGCCTGTGAATAGGATGACAACAATGTGGAGGGGAGTCATTTGGATCAGCGTTCATTATGATCAAGTGAAAAAGCAACAGCCAGTCAAAAATTTGGCAGTAATTTGATGCTAATACTAGATACTCCATGAAATGATAGCTTTCACACTGTGATTATAGGTCTAGCCCAAGACATACTGGTGCCTGAGGACAAAAATGCAAATCAAATGTGAACAATCCACAGGGTACAATCTACTGGGAAGTTCTCATTAAAATGTGTAGACACAGCTCAAGAAGACAGTGTTCCTGCTTTTCCTCAATGGGGCTTGCACAGAAGAACTTTCTGGTGACTTTTACTGTGAGGACAAGGTAGGTTGCAGATTTTATGTGCCATTAAAGAACAGGAAATCTGCACCCTACCTTGCCCTCACAGTAAAAGCCACCAGAAAGTACTTCTGACTCATGAGTCAATTCTCAGTTTGCTGGTCTTCAATGGCACATGAAATCTATGACCTTACTTGCCCTCACAGTAGGACCATTTGTCTATCTAATTGACTAGGTGAGTTATATCATGGCGCCAGTGCCATGGTGCACTAGGGTTCATGTCACCCGGTGCAGGAGACCAGTGCGTCACACCCATGCAGTGGGCAGAGCAATACTCCAGGTGGTGGGTGTGGTGATCTCCCTGCCCATCTCCCTGCCCCCATCTCCCTGCCTATCTCCCTGCCCCCACTGGTTTTTTGGCTGTACCTTTTGATAGAATAAATATATTTCATCACAGTTTGTTTCATTGCATTCTGCATGAAATTGCACATTGATTGATATATAACATGATGGTATTATTTTTACAAACAGTGGTTTTAGTGATTTTGGTCACTAGTGGTGTCACCTGCCCCCAGGGTGTCAACTTATTAACACCTTATTGGAGCAGCTTTCAAACGTTTAGCACTGGGACCCACTTTTCAGAATGACAATCTGTCCAGGACCCATCATAAAGCAAATTAAAATAAATAATTATAAATAAAACAAATAACTAAATAAGGGGAAGCCAGTCCTATTCCACCAAGTGAATTTTCTCTACAGCCTGCCTGCAGTAACACCCCCCCCCCAAAAAAAAAGAATCAGTAAGATTTGCATCCCTACCTAGTACCCAGTTCAATTTAAGTTCTTATATTTCAAGCATATCACTATCAGGACCCACATGACTTTACAAGTCTGAGAGCCCAATCCTACACCTGTCTACTCAGAAGTAAGTCCCATTATAGTCATAGGGGCTTACTCTGAGGAAAGTGTGGATAGGATTGCAGCCTAAAACAGAAAAAATTCACCTTACCCTGTCAAGCCTCTATTTCATTCTTTTTATGGGGGGGGGGCTGCCTTCTGGAGCATTTGTTGAGCGCCAGTTGCATCAAATCAGGACCATTCTGGTGGCCTAACATTTCCCTTTGCCTGACCTGCCCAGGAGCCAAGGCATGTTTGCTTACTTGTGAGTAAACATGACCATGTGGCTTAGTTTTGCTTTCCATAGGGCTCAATACATTCACCAGCTTGGAAGGAGGGACTTCCTTCTTGGGTATTTTTTGGAGACTGCATTCACTGGATCAGGACCACTCTGGTGTCGTTGGATTCCTCTCAGCCTGCCCTTTCTGATGGACTAAGGTATGTTTGCCTACTTGCAAGTAAACATGCAATATGGCTCAGTTTCACTTTCCATTGGGTTCCATGCATTTTTTGTTTTCTGTTTTTTTGCCAATATCTTTTGAGAAAAAAGGAGATATTTCACTCTGGTTTTTTGCATTGCATTCTACTAGGAATTCCACATCCAACAGTATATAACATGATGGGGTTATTACTAACCACTGCGATTTTAGCGCGTCACCCCCCTGTGTGCGTCACCCGGTGCGGCCCGCACCCCCCGCACATCAGTAGCGACGCCACTGGTGCTCTGCTACCATCAAGTCCCTTACTTGCCCCCTTTGCACTTCTTAGCCACTTGGTCAGTCTTATCTCTGTTCACCACTCCCCCTGTTCTGGCTCTTCATTACCTGAAGAAGCATAATTCCAAGTTGATGCACCTGGTCTACCTAGTATTTATAAACCATCAAGTGGACTGGATAGCCACAGCCCACTGCATAAGTACAGGGAAGATCCATGGGAGAAGTTAGCACTCCATACAGGAGAGGAAGGTTGGGTCATGGGAAGTTTCCTCTTGCCATTTGTCCTGACACAAAAATGGAGATGCAATTGATAGCAGTTTTGAGTTCGTACCATACTAAATGGGCAACATTTTGCATCTGTAGAAGTTCAGCTGATGTTAGGCACTGACACTTGATTCATCTGTACTAAGCAGGAAATCTCATTTGAAAACTGTACAAAAAGCATAGTGAGAATAAACTGAAATGTTTGAACAGATTTGGATGTGTTGAAAAGTGAAATGTTTGAAGATGAAGTCAAATGCTTTTAGCTTGCTGATCTCAGCACAAGAATCAATACTCTTTTTTAGAAAGCACTTTAGGAGGAAGCAAAATGTAATAAGTTGCTTCTTTCTTACCTGAACCTGTTTCTGGTTTCTGGTTTCCTTAAAGCTTCTGTTTCTGGTTTCCCTAAAGCTTTAATGAACATAATCTGTATCATAGGATGACCATCAAGGTCTTAGAACAAATGGGACTTTGTGTTATTTGTGTAAAGAGGCCTAGCAGAGTTCTTGATCAGCTGTAAGAGAATGTGCTCATGTTCCCCACATTTACTGAATGCGAGGAGGGGGAGCAGGGTCCACTTGCCATGAACCTTGATGCCCATGCACCCACTGGTCCCACAGGATGCCCAGTGATTACACACTCAGTGGTTCTATGATCAGATCAGGGTACCACTGGTGTGTGTATGGAGGTATGCCCACTTGCTCACAAATGCCTAACACATGGCAGCTGGAGGCTGTGGCCATGAGTCCCACCATTCATTATATGCAGGGAGAGGTTTGTAATAAGAGATTATATGTGTTTATAAATGTTTACTGCATATATTAAGCTCAAACTACTGGTTTGCAGAAAGCACCATTTCCCTTTTATCTATTTTCATTTTTTTATGTTCATAGTTTCATGTTCATAGTTTCTCCCCTCCTTTTGTCTTCACAACAAACCCCCTGAGATAGGTGAGACAGAGAGGTAATGATTGGTCCAAGGTCACTCAGGAAGTGAGCAGGGATTTGAACCTGGATCTAACAAGGTTTAAGTCCAACTCCCAGACCACTGTACCATTCTGTAAGTCTTTCACTGTAGTCCCACCAGCTCAAGGGCTGATGATACTGACAGGACATTTCTTGGCACATCCTTCTAGCATGTAGGTAATGAAAAGCAAAGGTCAATTCATTGAGCTGATGCTTGAAGCCAGGATGAGGGTCACTGCAGAATGAGAGAAGCAGGAGATGCCATCTCCTAGGTCTGATCTTAGAAGCAACCTTAGGGCTGAGGTGAAAGTTCTCAGGTGAAAACTTTTGTTTCAAAATTTGTGGGAGCAGGGTAAAAGGGAGGTTAAATATCTGTCAATTTTTGGGAGTGAAGAGGCAACATTCATGGTGGAATTGGGCATATTTTACCTCACCTCTGAAGAGTGCTCCTCCTGGTGTCTAGTTGTCATTGTTTCTTTCACTCACAGATGATGTAATTTTGCCCTGTTTGAAATTTAATTGAAATGTAATTGAATTGAAACAAATTAATTGAAATGTAATTTTGCCCTGGGGGAAATGACAGCTGCCAGCACTGGCCAGAAGTTCCCCAGTTACACTATGGGCCCAATCCAAACTAAGTGTTATGACAGTGGAACCTCTGTTCCACTGTTTTAAATAGCAGTAAGGTGATCATTGTTCTCACTGCTGGTGTCAATTTTGAAACTTTCACCACAGACAATGGAGACTCACTGTGGGTACCTGTCACCCATGGGAGCACAGGTGAGCAGGTGCAGAGGGTGGGCTGTGGAAAAAACTGAGTAGGGAGAGGAGCAGGTGGGAGGAAGAATGGGGGAAGAAAGGGTGAATCCCAGAGGCACTGGAATGTGCCAGAATCTTATCCTCATGCCCTCTCCCTTCCCTCTCTCTTATTTTCCTTGGTTCTGTATAATCTGAGGAAACCCATTCAGGCAGTGGAGGTTTGCCACAGAGTAAGGAAACTAAAGTTCCCTGACCAGAAGGAGACCGCAGTGACTGCTCCCTCTTAGAATGCAGCATGTTCTCCATTGACATAGCTTCATCAGTAGTGGTGTTAGTTAGGATTGGGCTGCAAGTAATCCTATGATAGAACCACAAATGTTTGGGGACTTGAGAAGCCCCATTGCAGGGCTTGAGACTTTCCCTGGACAAAAGGGGGCAAAACCTCCCCTGAGGAGACCTCCGGCTGCTTCTCGGTGCCCACTGGATATAGCAGTGGCTGCTTTTGCACCCCTGCTCCAGAGGGCGCTGGGAAGCTCAGGGTAGGGCTGTTAAGAATGCTGCAGTTATGGCCAACTGAAGATAAGTGAGGGTGCCGCATTGAACAATCTGGGGCATGGAGGGGGCAACCATCTTCCTCCACCAGAATAGGAATGTATGCAATTTTGTGTTTTGCTTCCAGTGTTACCCAGTATTGAATATTTTTGAAGAAGGATAAAAAGAGCATCCTTTTCTTTCATAGGACTATAGGGATTGTGCCTTCTCTGAACGCTGCTTTTGAAGTCCCAAGTGATGCAGTATGCTAAGAAAGTCAGCTGTGTACATGAGTCTGGCACATCCTCTGGAAGTTGCTATTGTATCATAGCCCTGTGCCCTGTACCAAATAAAATGTACAGCCCATTTAGAAACAAACCTGCCACTAAGCAATGGCAAGTTGCTACAAGAAAGGAAAGGAATCTTTATGGGAGTCTGAGCTGAGAATGCTCTGTAAGTGGTTTCTGATGACATTTGTTGAAAAGTATCCCTTTAGGATTATTCTTTCCAAGCCTCCACCCCAGTTCTGCTTTGTTATCACTATGCCCTGCAAAGATAAGTTTCATACCTAAATTTTGTCCAATGGAAACTCTATTGTGCGGCTTTTTCGGGATGACTGAATGCAAACGTGGTGAATGTCTAATTTCCAATGTCTGATTTCCAATGTATATCAGTCTAATTCAGCATTTCTGTCTGGTTTCCCTCACTGTGCTGCTCTCCTTGAACATGAAAACATGCCCTTTTTAATGCACATTTAGATTTAAATATCAAGAGGTATCTTAATATAGCCACCATCTGGTACTCATCTAACCAGCCTTCCTCCATAATGAGTAACTAACATTACACGACACAGTGATTTTAAGTTTGCCATGGTACTAGCCAAAAACAAAAAGGAAAAGCATGCTAAATAATGCTTATTATATTTATTAGTCTAGAGACATTATACTTGAAAGAAAACAGGCTGGGAAGGGATTGCCAAAAAATTAATTCCATACAGAAGTTCCTCCAGTTACGAATAATTTTAACTGTCACACAAGTGCAGCCTACAAAAGGTATTGCATCAATTCCTGTCGATATTTAGCACTGATGAAAATGTCATTATAATGTATTATATTGTTCCTTATTGTACAATTCCCTTACCTGAAAAACACATCTCTAGGATAATGCAACTGATTTGAAAAAGTGCCAGTAGGCTATAAAGGGGAAAGTTTTATTCCCTGGTGGAATATGTAATAATTTGTTTCCGCAATGTCCAATGAACACTCGAGACAACAGATATGGGACAAAGGGCCACTTTATTTCACATTAGCAAGAGAAGCAGAGGCTGAGACCTGTAGCATCCGAGGCAGCGAAAGCCCCTGTGGTGCGGGGAGGGACCTCTGGGCGGTACCAGAAACCTATGCCCCCAGGCGGGCATGCACCCGACTCCAAGTCGCGCCCCGCTGCTGGGTGGTGCGTCTCATCCATGTCTATCCCTTAAGGGGAAGGCAGCCAGACCACGGACTGCGCCACCTTGAGCCGCTGAGCCTCTGAGGTGTGCCCTGTGGTCCTGGCCAGGGCCCTGTCTATGTCCTCATGCCGCCGAGCCCCTGAGGACTGAAATAGGGTTCCGCCCTGCCTATGCCGCCTGAAGGTGCATGCCAAAGTCCCATTCATGCCTCCTAACCCGCACCACCTGCCCTCTTAAAGTGACCAATGGCAGCTTGCAAACGGAGGGGGGTTGTAACCCCCTGGCCCATAACAGTCTGGGGTAGGCGAAAAAACTGCCTGCCCTTCGGCCAATCTTGGCAGGCAGCAAAAAATTCCTACCCGGCCCCAAACGGCGACCAGTTAAACTCAGATTGCCTCTAGGGCAGGTGGGTATTCCCACGGTGCCCACGTACAAAGGAAGAAGAGGGCTAGGTCTTGTGCCCTTTTAAAAGGTCCGCCGTAGCTGCCAGACCCAGCCCCCTTCCCCTCCCCCTTGGGGAGGGACTCTCGTGTCCTGGCCAGGCCAAACAAACTCCGATCACCTTTTTAATTGGGCGATCAGGATTCCAAGGAAACACTCTTTAAAAAACCCAAACCCCATAATAAATGCGTGATTTAAAAGGAAGGAAAGAGCAGACACGCCTACCTACACTTAAGACTTTCAAAGCTATGGCACCTACAAAAATACTGATGTAATTATTGTTCCCTAATTTGTCTTGATATAATGTATTATTAAAAGCCACTGTGCATGCAGATAGTGCATGCACTTCTTTGCCAGATAGTAAAAATCAGGAAATGCCTTATATGATATCCTTGCTCAGCCTGAGAGAGGACAGACTGAAGAGACATAGGACTGTTCCAGCAGTTTTGGATGAGATCCAGATCAATCTATCTCCGGCAGCTTCAGACAGCAGATATTACGAGAGGTCCCTGAGCAAACAAGCTAGTGCCTTGGAAAGCTCTGGAGGTGGGTGCAATGTGTTCAGCAAGAATTCCTTTCAGGTTGGAATAATAAATAATAATAATAATAAAACTTTATTTTTATCCTGCCTTCTCCCTAACGGGACCCAGGGCGGCTAACAACATATTAAAAAAACAGATTTTAAAAACATTAATACAAGCAGATAAAAACATTTAAAAACACACTACAGAGGCCATAAAAACAGTAGTCAGATTAAAAGAGTAAAAGAGCAGATCACCGAGGAATCAAGCCTGTAAAACTAAAAGATGTATAAAAAAGTTAAGAAGGCCAGAAATCAGAAGGCTTGTTTAAACAACAGTGTTTTCAGGCCTCGCCGAAAACTCTCAAGAGAGGGAGCCATTCTCAAGTCAAGGGGAAGGGAGTTCCATAATGTTGGTGCCACTACCGAGAAGGCCCTATTTCTTGCAGCCACCCCCCGGACCTCCTTGGGTGGCGGCACTTGCAAAAAGGCCTTCTCTGATGACCTGAGAGGACGAGCCGGATTGTACGGGAGTAGGCGGTCTCTAAGATATCCTGGCCCAGAGCAGTATAGGAAAGCTGGGGTTTGTTGTCTCTCAGGGACAGCTGACATGAGAGCTACTGCATTTGTTAGCTGTGGAAGGTTGTATTGGTTTGGGTGTGACATAACTTTGTAGGAAACTCAACTGGTGAATTAAACTTGCATTTGGCAGAGGATGAAGAGAATTCTGGTGTTTGTCTAAATCACAGAATTGAGTGCCGGGTAACAGCCTTGAAGAATTAAGGACTACTGAAGCAATCATTAGCCATAGAAGGGGGGAAAATCTGAGAGTCAGAATGTCAGCCAGTAAACAATGGAGTGTATCCAAAGAAATCTGATCATGACCAAGGGTGCAACCGTATACACACTTCTCTGGGAGTGGCAGCCCAATTCTAAGCTACCTTGTGCCCAGAGGAGCAGCAGCACCAAAATGGTTAGTGCTGCATCCTATGAGTTCCATGGCAGCTGCCAAAGTCTCCTCAGGGGAAAGGGACATTCATAAGGCAGGAAGCCTCACAACAGATCTCCTCCAGTCTGCACCAGTTATTTTCCAGTGCAGACTGGAGGAGCTCCAAGTCAGGCTTTTCAGCCCGACATGGAACATTGGATCCAGCGGAGCAGGGCTCCTCCTGCCCCAGTTCCTCCCCCCTTCCAGCCCTTTCCCCACCCTCTTCCCACCCCAGAATGCCACCCCCGCACCCCAACAAACCTTACTGCCTTGGAGCTCTTCCCATGCTCCAGGTGGCATCCGCCTGGCACTGGGCTCTCGCTGGCAGTACCTACACAGAGGATGTCTTAACCATGCTTTACGGCATGTTTACAACACCCAGCACCAGCAGTATGCTTGTACCACCAGCACTAAAGAGGTTAGGATTGGGCTCTAGCTCAATGTTCTAGCTCCGGTGTTGCCATAGTGCTGCCCCGTGGTAAGGGAACACATGTTCCCATACCTTGAGAAGGCCCCAGTGACTGTCCCTCTACCACAGGGTGCAGCACACATCCAACTGGCACAACTGCACCACACTGGAAAATTGGATAGGATTGGGCCTTAAGTCACCAATGAACTCAGTGGGGCTTACCTATGAGTAGACTTAAATCAACTTGTCCTGTGCATCCTATTTAAATAAATGGGACATGACTAACTTCTCTGATTGATTTCAGTGATGCTTGGTTATGGTTAACTTTGTTAAGTTGCAGCTCGGTGTCTTTTGCTTTCATTTTAAAAATACCATACTACATAGGAACTGATATCTAATTAATCCACATTCTACTATTTGCAGGTTTTAGCCGCAATGATCTGCATTCCCCAGAAGGGATTCCTGAAGCTTTATAGATTCACATAATGAAAGCTTCCACCAGGGGCCACTTCTCCTACTGATAAAACCTGTAGTTTGAAAAGACAGCAGGCAGATAATTCTGCCTTGTGGGCAACTCTTACCTGAGCTCCCACAACAAAGAATTACATTTCTCAAAGATTCTGAATTTGGTTACTGTATCTTTACTAGGCTTTCAAGCCCACATGTTGGCATCCTTCAGTCTCGGAAGACCATGGTGTCACGCTCTGAATGGTGGCTCTGGAACAGAGTGTCCTCTCCAGTGCGCGAAGCCTGGGTAAAGTAGGTATGGAGGATAGGCTGATACCCATGCAGCAAATCCCCCCTCTCCACGTCGCTGAAATAGTCCAATGGAAAGGCAGAAGCCAATACGGTTGGTTCCAGCGGCGTCGCAGGAGTTGCCAGAACGTGACTGTGTTCAGCCACGAACTGCCTCAGGGACTCCGGCTTCGGATTTTGCCTCGAGGTTGACTCCTGAAGCCTTTTCCATAACTGGCTGTAACCACAAGACAGTGGAGGTTTGGGATCAGAGTTTTCCTTCTCTCAGATGAGCTGCCTTCCCAGGCTGACGAGTCCCATCTAGCCGGTGGCTGTTTAGTCGCCTCTTACGACAAGTACAGCCAAACTGAGGGCCTATTCTTATCCCCAGCCCCCAGGGGAAAAGCCCACATAATGCACTACAATAGCCCTTTCATGTTCAAGAATACATCATCAATACGTTGATCATCACCACGGGCCACAGCTCTGCTTATGGAAGAATATCAGGGTAAATATGGGGAGGGGAAGTTTCTCAGTGGCAGGGGGTCATGCTGTGCACAAAGGAATGTCCCAGATTCAATACCTGCCATCTCTAGGTAGAACTGAGAAAGATCTCCATTTGAAACCCATAAGACCCTACTGGCAGTAAGACTGTACTGAATTATGGACCACACTGGGAAAATGTTTAACAATTCTAGGCTGCAATCCTACTCACACTTACCCAGGCATAAATCCCATTTACTATCATTATTAAAAGCATATACAGAGTAGCCTGTTAAAAGTACAGATCAGTAACATTTCCCCAAATGCAGTCACGTACAAGGGTAGTATCAAGTCTGATATATTAAAAAATAAATGGGGACCTACCTGGAGTTGGCTCGGAACCCACCTAGTGGGTCCCAACCCACAGTTTGAGAAACACTGCTCCACAACATTCACCTTGGATGGGGCAGTGCCATGTGATGCACCTGGGTGAGTCTGTCACTCCACTGCTGCCTTCTCCAGTCATTTGCAACTTGCAAGTGGACTTCTTCAGAGACTCCTTCAGGAAAGTTCATTCACAGGTGCAAAGAGAAGAATTCTTCCAAATGCTGGACACCCCTCCTCAGCATTGCCAGGATGCTGACAGAGTAGCATCCGACTGCTCTCCTTTTACACATTGCCCTGGAGTGGTAAAAGGGGAGTGGTTTGTTGGACCTGTCTGAATACCCTGATGGTAGAGACTGCACTCTTTGGGTTGCCAGCCCTACAGGACTGGCCTGGCATCTCCATGAATCAACATCCATCTCCAAGTGGCTATGAAAGCAAAGTAAGTGGTATTGTGGCAAAGCAAATGGTGCTGCGGTGGTCAAATCCCTGTAGTCCTGGGTAAATCTTTCCCAAGCCTGTTCCAACTTGCCTGTGTGAAAAAAAAAATACAAGAGTAAGATTTCAGATTCTCTTCTTTCCAGATGCAGACTGAAAGAATGCAATCATGGTCACTCACAAATCACACCCTGTAAATGGCATAGGACAGTTTCTGGAAGGAACTGCTATATTAGAAACTTCTGGTGAATAATCCATTATGCTAGACATGTTTCTATAAACCTCAAACCACCAAACCTGGACTTTGTGATTGTCTGGATTAGAAGGAAAAAAAAACCTATACTATCTGAGTAGATTGTCCCAAGTACATAGGCCAGTGCTTCTCAAACTTTTTAGCACTTTGACCACTTTTTTGAATGACAATCTGTCAGGACTCACCAGAGGTGATGTCATTGACTTGGAAGTGATGTCATGGCCGGAAGTGGCATCATCAAAGATGAAAATTTTTAACATCCCCCCATACAACAAAATCAAATCTAATTAATTAGTTAAGTTAGTAAGACTGTAATCCTAACCACACTTTCCTGAGAGTAAGCCCCATTGAACAAAATAGGACTTACTTCTGAGTAGACCTGGTTAGGATTGTGCCTTAAGTAAATTAATAGTTTAGAATAAGTTTAAAAAATTGTTTAAAATAAAGAAGAATGCTCCTAACCCTCCCAGCAGTTGCTGATTTGTTTAAAAAAAATCCTCAAACATCCCGAAGGCTGCAATTCTATCCACACTTACCTGGGAGTAAGCCCCATTGACTATCATTGTTAAAAGCATATACATAGTAACCTGTTAAAAGTACAGATCTGACACATTTCCCCAAAGTAAGTCACATACTATGGTAGCATCAAGTCTAATATATTAAAAATAAAATACACATTGAAATAAAAGGGGACCTACCTGAAATTTACCTACCTAGTGGGTCCTGACCCACAGTTTGAGAAACACTGAAATCATCTGTAATAGTTCTCTCTTTGTACTATCCCAGGCTGTTTTTTGTTCTTTCTGTGATTACAGCAAATTTATGGCCTCTGTTTTTTGTGCATAATTTCCTTTTTGCTAACAGGCTACCAATCAGCAAACTGTTCATCATCTTCTGTCAGGGTTTGCTTTAGATATCACTTTACAAATCTTTGTTTCATGACCAGGTACACAGCAATGGCTCAGTTCTTGAACCACCTAATGATGTGGACAGGCCAATTCTATGCTTGGGATCATTAGGAAGGGTACTGAGAACAAAACAGCTAGTATTATAATGCTGTTGTACAAATCTATGGTAAGGCCACACCTGGAGTATTGTGTCCAGTTCTGGTCGCCGCATCTCAAAAAAGACATGGTGGAAATGGAAAAGGTGTAAAAGAGAGCGACTAAGATGATTACGGGGCTGGGGCACCTTCCTTATGAGGAAAGGCTACGGCGTTTGGGCTTCTTCAGCCTAAAAAAGAGACGCCTGAGGGGGGACATGATTGAGACATACAAAATTATGCAGGGGATGGACAGTGTGGATAGGGAGATGCTCTTTACACTGTCACATAATACCAGAACCAGGGAACATCCACTAAAATTGAGTGTTGGGCGGGTTAGGACAGACAAAAGAAAATATTTCTTTAGTCAGCGTGTGGTTGGTCTGTGGAACTCCTTGCCACAGGATGTGGTGATGGCGTCTAGCCTGGTCGCCTTTAAAAGGGGATTGGACAAGTTTCTGGAGGAAAAATCCATTAATGTAATCCATGATGTAAACTTCATCCAGCTCATTTCCTAGCAAACATTTTCAGGTCCAATTTACAGCCCAATCTTCTGTATGCTTCCTTCAAATTAAGCCTCACTTGTTTAATGGGGCTTCCTTCCAGATGAGCACACCTTGCATTGTAGCCTCTATCTAAATGGTACAGTTACAACAACCTTTAGAAGGCAAATGCCTTCATATGGGCAGAACAGAGGTTTTCCAATATAAACACAACCTGGTATCAACACAACAAATTTCCCATGACTGCACTGACTTAAGAAAAAGCCCACAATCTCTCCATCTGTCCCACTTCTATAAACTGCATTTCAGCTTCTAGGCTGTACTTCTATTTACTTTCTCCTCAGCAGCTGTTCCTAACTTAAGAAAGAAATATAGTCAAGGTAAGCCTCCATCTTGGGTAGTCTTGTCTTTTCTATGCTCTAAAACTGCCATTTTCAACCACTGTGCTGTGGCACACTAGTGTGCCGTGAGTGGTCCACAGGTGTGCCACAGCAATTTGGGGGAAGATCATTTATTAGTAGGGCCAATGGGGATGTGAGCCCCCCACTGGCAGCATGGTGTGCCTTGTCAATTACCTGATGGTGTGCCTTGACAATTTTAGTGCCTTGTCAGTGTGCCACAAGATGAAAAAAAAGTTGAAAACCACTGCTCTAAAAAGTAATGGGCAGTTCAATCCTATCTTGCACTGGAACAGGCAGGCCTGTACTATATCAAGCGCAAGTTTGGGGCAGTCTGAGGCTTGGCCCAAGACATGGAGAAACTTTTTCCTTTACCCCAGGGACAGCCGCAGCAACCCCTAAATCAGTGGCACTAATCCGAGCAGCCTGGGACTCTCCCAGGCTGCTTGGGAATAGGGCTAGGATCCAGCATAAGTGCTGGATCCTGGCCCCGCCTACCACTCCCCACCCATCCGCCCCAGGAACACCCACCGCCTGGCCTCCCCCTGTCCCAAAACACCTTCTTTCTGGCTCCTCCCTGCCATCCCCATGCAACGCCAGTCCCCCACGCTGGCCAATCTCAGCCAGAACAAACTTACCCTGCCCGGGGCCAGCGGGGAGGCTGGCACATATCTGTGCACTGGCTTATCTCCTCTTATGCTGGTCTGAAAGTACTTTACACAACTTTTGCAACACTCTTCTTCTGGCGCAAAAGTCGGCCCAAGAGCGCTTTTGGATTGGGTCCTAAATAATACAAAAGAAATCAGCAGGGAAAAGGGCAGCACCTCCTGCAGTGACATCAAAGTCATATGCTAATTCAAAATGCAACTGTGGATGTTCTCATTCAAAAATGGAACATGATTTTGCGCTCATTCAAACATTGAAATTCGGGATGTGGAATTCTGAATGGGAATCCTGACTGTGTATTTTGGCCACCAAATGTGCAGCTCATTTGGGACAGTTCGGCTTCTCTAGACCTGCCTGCAAGGCATTATTCCTTGAAATTTGGAGGATGACAGATGTCCATACAAGATGCTTTTTCTTTAGTCACATACAGTGTTCAAGCCAACAAATCTCCCTGCATTTCTCTTTCAAGAACTTTCCTCTTCTTCACATTCCCACTTTGCAGGCCACTCTCCACTGTCTCCTTCCTTCAGCTGCCGCAGCTCACAGCTTCTCAACCCTCAGCTTTCCAAACATCCTCTGTCACCATGACCATCCATTTAGGGACACAGTGCAACTGACCTTTTATATCTCCCCAGAGAAGAATACATATTTATTCATAGATGAATTAAAACATTATGCCTGTCAAACTGCATGACTAGGGCTGCCATGTTATATACTGTTGTTGTGAAGAGGAGGATGAGCTGCTACCACTGTCTCAGGGCGCAATCCTAACCTCTTCCAGTACAGCCAGGGTGCAGTGGCCTGTGCTGTATCGAAGCAGGTTGGGAAGCTGCTGGAGGTCACCTTGGGGTAAGGGGATTTTTCCACTTACCCCCTTGTCAAGCCCCAGACTGTGTAAGGCTGCCTGGTGATGAGGCTATAGTGTGCACTGCTGCTACTGATCCAGCTGTCTCCCAGGCCTGACCCAACCCCACTCCGTCTTCCCCTGGCCCAGAACAGCCCATTCCAATCCCCTGAATGTTTTCCACCCTCTTCCACCCCCCTGTTCTGGCTGGCACAAACGTACCTCCTCTGGCTGGTGCAGGTGCTGGATCCAGCCCAGGCGAGCTGACGCTGTGCCAGCTGACTCTGTGCCAGCTGACTCCCAAGTCGGTGTAAACATACCCTTATGGCACACTTGTGACACTTGTGAACAGGTGCTGAGGGCCTGCACTGTCTCATCTGCAGGTTTGGATCAGGTTGTCAGTCCAGCACAGAGAGATCCACCATAGTCCTTTTCAGGCATTCAGGACATCAGTGCACATGCATTGGATGGTGCTGGAAGGCTAGTGCTTTTATATCCTTTCATTTAAATAACATCTGCATAAAAACACCCACACATCAAATTGTATGTGTAGAGGCTAGTACGGCTAGATCGCAATATTTTAATTTCTGGCACTGATTTCTGTTTGGTGCTGTTGTTTTTGCAGGTATAAGCCACTTGGAGGCTTGGAAAAGTGGCCACAAATGTTTAAAATAAATGTTCTATTTTTACAAGAAAAAAAATATTACAAATGCTGAGTTTTGGGAAAAGCACTCTCTGCACTGAAGTTATATTTGCCGTAACTATCCATGAGAACTCCATGAGCACATATGATTGTGGATTCTATTCAAGTGCTGGTGAAATGTTGTAAATCATATAATATCCTTCTGAGGAATACACAATGCTTTTCCTGTATACTTTTTAGAAAGGAAACTTTTTAGTTCAGATTTTTTTCCCAGCTTATATAAGTCATTCTGATGGTCTAGTATGCACACAGCCATTTGAATATAATAATAATAATAATAATAATAATAATAATAATAATATACAGTATTTATATACCGCCTTTCTTGGTCTTTATTCAAGACTTTATTCAAGGCGGTTTACACAGGCAGGCTTATTAAATCCACGCAGGGATTTTTACAAATTGAAAGAAGGTTCTCTCTTTCAAGAACCACCACATTCAAGATGTTACGCTCCGATCTGGTTTAACATTCTGGCCTCCATCCTCCCACGCTCCGAGCAGATGGAACAGCTCAGCTGCAGCTTGCCAGCTGCTTCAAGGTCGCACGGTGCCGGTGGCCTCGAACTGCCGACCTTGTGGATGTTAATCTTCAGGCAAATGGAGGCTCTACCCTCTAGACCAGACCTCCTGCCCATTTGAATGTAGTGTAACATGGGTTCATCCCACAGAGTTTTTCTGATCACTTGTTCTTTACTCATTCTAATTAATCACTAGGTGTTGTCAGCCACAACATGTCTCTGGAAAGCAAATCTTAGCAAATATATTTAGTCAAAATAAGAGGAAGATGCAGGAAACAGAAATGGAATTTTCACTTGTGGCCCATAGACTGAGGCGTCAGTTTTTATAAGTCATATGTACTTGATTATATGTACTTAAATCACCATGGAAACTTCTGTTCGGCTGTGATGCGAGTTGACATGTGACATGCCGATTAAATTTCATTGATTTATGAAATGCAGGCGTAAACCTGTAACATTGGGGTTTCTGTTCCAGGACCCTCCTCCTATACAGTGAATCTGTAGATACTGAAGAACCATTTTAAAAATGTAAGGAAAGTAAATAGAGAAGCTGAAATGCATTGCTATGCATTCTCAAGTGACCTTGGATGAAAGGAGGAGCCTCCATGCAACCAGGAAGAGGCTGCAAGCAGCTCAGAAGACTGCTTGGAGCACTCAAAACATAGTGGTTTTGCTGCACACTGATAGCCTTAGGAGTAGACCTCAACAGGTGGGAAACCCTGGCCTCTGAGCGGCCCGCTTGGAGGCAGGCTGTGCAGCATGGCCTTTCCCAGTTTGAAGAGACACTTGGCCAATAGTCTGAGGCTAAGAGGCAAAGAAGGAAGGCCCATAGCTAGGGAGACAGACCAGGGACAGACTGCACTTGCTCCCGTTGTGGAAGGGATTGTCACTCCCGAATTGGCCTTTTCAGCCACATTAGACGATGTTCCAGAACCACCTTTCAGAGTGCGATACCATAGTCTTTCGAGACTGAAGGTTGCCTACAGATAGGCAAAGCTATTTTCATTTTTTTTTTCTGTACTTCCCCAATGTTTTTAAAGTGGTCCCCTGGTATCTGTGGAACTGTGGATATCTGAAACCATGGATGCCAGATCCACGGATACTGGGGTACGCCTGTACATTGTCCAACCTTTAACACTTTGTGGGTTTAGTGTCCCTTCTGAACAATCTGGGTTTTGGCAATGTTCAGGCTGGCATAAGCATGGCTAAGGTCTTTGTGTTGATTCAAGGGATGCACCAACTGCATCCCAGTTTGTGGATGAGCAAATTCTGAAACCAAGCATCAGGCTGAGAGCCTGTGGCTTATTCTTCATGGCAGCTGGCCTGATGGATGAATGGATAAAAAGTGTGTCGTGGGCACCAGTTGGAATAATTCAAAGCAGCTTTCTTTGTAGAATATTTGTCAATTTTTTTTCCTCCAAAAAAACCCATTCCATATGTGTTGTAAGCACACATGATACAACCTTTGGCTCAATTGTCTACCCTACTAAAAGCTTGTAACTAGGCTGGATTATGTCTGGAACACATTATCAAGCGTAGCATTCAGTATGTGTTTTTTGGTTGGATACTTGTGTATGAATAATGCACAATTTGGTTGTCCAGAAAAATTATATCCCCTAAGTCACTCATCAAACAGCAGCTTCTGAAAAAGCTAAAAAACTCAAGGCAGTTACAGAGCAGGGAGCAGTGTGACTGCAATTAACATTTGATCAACCCTGCTTCTTACTCAAAGTTTTGGCATTAGTCCTTGGGCAGGGCCAGCTATTTAATTGCTAAGCAGATGCACCCACCAGCTGTTCACTGTGTACAGATGTCGGCACCTCACTTTAACAATGGAGAGGTCATAGCAATTATGGTTGTGTCAAGCTGCTCAATTGGAATGCACAGGTACAAGGAGCCAGTGTGTTCGAAACAACGTCTGTGGTAATTGAAGATTGGAGTGTGCTAATATGGTGTTTCACTCTATTTCTTGATGTCAGTTTTACTTTAGGAAACAGAACTTTTTACTTAGGTTATTTCAGACAGCTCTCCGACACTCTCCAGTTCTGTAATATAATGTCAGGGTCCCTTCTCTTGGAAATTGCTCTGAGCCGCAATAGTGATATAAGAGCTCATTGGTTCAAGCACAAATATTCTCATGAGAGAGGACGGACTAAATGGGTTGGTCCTCAAGCACTTCCACTAGATCAGAGGTGACCAAACCCCGGCCCTAGGGCCACTTGCGGTTCTCGAGGATTCCCAGTCTGGCCCGCTGAGAGCCCTAGTCTCCAAAGAGCTCTAGTCCTCTGGAGACTTGCTGGAGCCCATGCTGGCCTGATGCAACTGCTCTCAGCATGATGGCCAACTGTTCGACCTCTTGGGTGAGCTGTGGGACAAGGGCTCCCTCCACTGCTTGCTGTTTCACATCTGTGATGCAGTAGTGGCAGCAAAGGAAAGGCCGGCCTTGCTTTTATAGGCCATGAGCTATTGCAATACCTTCATTTATTCATATAAGTTCCATCTCTAATGTATTCATTTATGTAAATTTATTCAAATTTGAAATGTAAATTGACTTTTTTTCCCCAGCCCCCAACACAGTGTCAGAGAGATGAAATGGCTCTCCTGCCAAAAAATTTGGACACCTCTGCACTAGATCATGATCTCCAGAACCAGAGCATCCATCTGACAGAGCTACTCAGTGAAAGGGTGCAGGGCCAGCTTTAGGCCAATTGGATCAATTTGCTCCTAGTTGGAGGGGGTCCCACGCTAGGGTAACCTAGGCTTGTCAAATACACACAACAACACATTGCAATGGACGCCTAACACCACATTGCAGGCTTTATTGAGGACAGCAATGATTTTAATTTTTAATTTAATTAACAATTCAGCAGCCTTTGAACAATTTGGCAATTATGTCAGTTGAATTTGAAATTAGCAGGAGTTTAAATTTAAATAAAATTTTAAAAAGGCTTTGCAGAGAAAAAAGCAGGAAAGCAACTTTTCTATAATAAAAGGAAATAATAATATGATATATTTATAATTTGTAAATGTTAAATTATTTTTAGAAAGAAACAAGATCATTTGTTCCCAACAATGCTGTTCACTTACCTTTTGAATTTTTTTCCTAAAGAATAAAATAAAATACTTTTAATAAATCATTTCACAATCACTGAAACAAGTGTTTTTGTACCTATTTACTTTTCAAAGACAAACTGACAAACAAATTTTGATTGCTTTCCATTCTACCACAGAGATATACAGTCTATAATAAATTTTATTTATATCTCTGAGGCTGCAATCCTAACCAGAAGTGATTGTGAGGAGCTGCAGAAGGATCTCTCCAGACTGGCAGAATGGGCAACAAAATGGCAGATGCGTTTCAATGTCAGTAAGTGTAAAGTCATGCACATTGGGGCAAAAAATCAAAACTTTAGATATAGGCTGATGGGTTCTGAGCTGTCTGTGACAGATCAGGAGAGAGATCTTGGGGTGGTCGTGGACAGGTAGATGAAAGTGTCGGCCCAATGTGCGGCGGCAGTGAAGAAGGCCAATTCTATGCTTGGGGTCATTAGGAAAGGTATGGAGAACAAAACAGCTAATATTATAATGCCGTTGTACAAATCTATGGTAAGGCCACACCTGGAGTATTGTGTCCAGTTCTGGTCGCCGCATCTCAAAAAAGACATAGTGGAAATGGAAAAGGTGCAAAAGAGAGCGACTAAGATGATTACGGGGCTGGGGCACCTTCCTTATGATGAAAGGCTACGGCATTTGGGCCTCTTTAGCCTAGAAAAGAGATGCCTGAGGAGGGACATGATTGAGACATACAAAAATTATGCAGGGGATGGACAGAGTGGATAGGGAGATGCTCTTTACACTCTCACATAACACCAGAACCAGGGGACATCCACTAAAATTGAGTGTTGGGAGAGTTAGAACAGACAAAAGAAAATATTTCTTTAGTCAGCGTGTGGTTGGTCTGTGGAACTCTTTGCCACAGGATGTGATGATGGCGACTGGTCTGGACGCCTTTAAAAAGGGATTGGACAAGTTTCTGGAGGAAAAATCCATTACAGGGTACAAGCCATGATGTGTATGTGCAACCTCCTGATTTTAGAAATGGGTTATGTCAGAATGCCAGATGCAAGGGAGGGCACCAGGATGCAGGTCTCTTGTTATATGGTGTGCTCCTTGGGGCATTTGGTGGGTCGCTGTGAGATACAGGAAGCTGGACTAGATGGGCCTATGGCCTGACCCAGTGGGGCTGTTCTTATGTTCACACTTTCTTGAGAGGAAGCCCTATTGAACAAAATAGGACTTATTTCTGAGTAGACCTGGTTAGGATTGTGCCATAAGATTTCACAGACCTTGGCTGTGAACCTGGGGTCCTGCAAAATAATGTTTCCAATTGGGCTCCTAAGGCCAGACCTAGAAGGGTGCATAAAATACTACTCTGGTGTCAATGGTCTTGAAGAGTGACAAATAGGGAATGGAGCCAATGGTGTCCCTTTACATGTCATTCTTTAAATCTCCCAAGTAGCTCAGCTTTGATGTCCTTGAACATGAGCAACCTCCATTCCATATGAACCTGCATGCCAGTTAAGGTCTTCCTTTCAAGG
Source organism: Tiliqua scincoides (assembly GCF_035046505.1). NCBI lineage: Eukaryota > Metazoa > Chordata > Lepidosauria > Squamata > Scincidae > Tiliqua > Tiliqua scincoides. The sequence goes on along the minus strand of NC_089822.1, from coordinate 228,912,028 downwards.
TTAGGCAGATGGTTTCCAGAGATAGTTTACAGTCTTTGTTTGTGACGGCATCCAAATGATGAAATTTCCCATCTAGGCAAATGTACCTGATATCTTTTTATACTTTCCTTAGGCACCCAGCTTGTTCTCTCTGACCTTAAATTGCTTTTTATATCTGTTCCCTTTTTGTTGCTCCATCTGCTGTTTTAATGTATGTTTTACTTCTTCTTTTCACTGCCTGTTCATTATTTAAAAAAAAAAAAACCTGCTCTTCAAAAAAAATGTTTTGCCTTCCTTTGGTTTCTGCTTTGGATTTAATTAATCCAAATTGTATGCTGTGGAGGTGACTTGTTTGAAAATAATCTGCCTGTTTTTATTGTGTAAGCTGCCTCGATTGTCCCTCTAATGAACAAATAAAAATTCTACAGCCAAAGCGGAGCCATTGCATCCGGATGGTGAAATTATTTGTCACTTGTGCATGCTTAAATGAAAACAAAAAGCTTCCCTCTGGAATACACCCAAGGACAGAATGTCATGGAGTCCTTGGGTAAGCTGATTCTGATGTACCCATTTCCTAAACAAGAGCCCAACAGGCTGCACAAATGTACCTTGGCAGTCACTGGATCTGTCCACAAAGTGCACAAAGTGATGCAATCACTTTCATAGGTTGGCATACTACATTCTCTTACTAGGATCTATTTGGCTAGCACTTAACCCATTTTTGCCCAGCCCACATTCTGTTGTGTATATGCAACTTTGAGCAGAAACAGCTTACACTGTAACTAAAAAGTAGTCAAAACTATTGTATCCAAAAGCTTGATCACAACTGCTGCCATCAAAACCCTCTGTGCAATTTAATGTAGATTGAAATGATAGTTACATAAATGCTATAAATAACACAGACAGTTGTCGAGATAAAAATCTAAAATGTTCATTACCTTTCAGGAATAATGAAAGTTGTTTTTTTTTTAAACATGTAATTGACATGACACAACTCATGATCTGGAGTTCAAGAAATGTATTCTCCAGCCCCCAAATCAGGAATCTCCTTACTCTATTGTTGTTGCTATTATTCTTCCTATTTCTCAGACTGCATCCTGATCATAGCTGAGAAGTCAAAGCATATATGAATGCAAATAAAATCAACCTGTACCTTCACACAGTTAAATGTGTGGCTAATAAAGGTAGATTATATGTTTTCAGGGTGATCAAGCTCAGATTTGGCAACCGTCTGCAGGTAAGGAGAACCAAAGATGCAATCAACTAGTAAGTACTCCCTTTCCATTCATAAGCAATGTAGAAAGAGCTCCAGTAAAAAAAAATAATAATTTTAGCTGTTCATACAACAGGCCAGCACAATGTATGACCCATCAAGTTGAACATAGCCCACAAGGCATTTTTGGTAGCCCCTCATGTTTTTGATGCCTGACTGGGCTGAAAAAAAGGGTAGTAGCCAAGCACCTAGCAGATCACAATACAAGATGGGCTGCCTTTGTCCTGGTAGATTATTAGCTTCAAAAGGCTACAAACTGAAAAGAAACACGAAGGAAGGAATCAGCCTGAAGGTAATTAAGACACATTTGCAATACACCACAATAACTTCCAAAGTAACTCCACAAAATGTACCATTTTCCATCAATAATTTTACAACCTCAGTAATTTACACTTTTTTAAAAAAACAGATTTGCTTTCAGTGTCAAGGTGTTTACGTTTCCCCCTAAAACTCCAAAAAGCAAGGAAAATTGGAAATGATGGTGGTCATGTTAATTTTCAGGCCATTTAATCAGTAAAGAATTGGTGCAATCTTGTATATTATGCTTCCTTTCCAAATTAGGTTCCATATACCCACAGTTTGCCTTTGTCTTTTAGCTTGAATTTGGGTTGAGGGCAGATGCATCCAAACAGAAATTCAATTAATGAATGAAGCTTTCCCAATCAGTTGTGAGAGATACACCTGATGAATGCCAGCCTGGTGCATTTCTACAAGGCTCAGCAGTTCCCTAAAATGTACCTATGACCATAGGTACATTTACTATAGGTACTATAGGTACATTTACATTACTATAGTACCTATGACTATAGTAAATATCCAAGCAGTCATTCTACAGAAACAGCAGTTCCTGCTGCCATCACTCCTCTGGCAAACCTATCTCCCCCCTCCCTAGATGGATGAAAATGAAAGAGCATTCTTGGCCCTCAGCCTGGAGTAAAGATTGTGAGTTTTCAACCTTTCCATGCTTCACACCCTCTATTCTTCTGCATAGCAAATTCAGAACTAGATCATAAGGAAAATTGCCTGGTCTAAGTAACTGTGGAGGTATGCGTTAGTGCTTCCCAATACAAAAAAAGGCCTTTTGGAGTGGGTTTGAAAACATTTGTAAACCATATATCACCTTCAGGCCAGTTATTTTGCTTACTTGTAAATGAGGTAGCTGCCTGCCATGCTAACATTGCTTGGTGTTCCTTTTTGCTCCTCCTTTTGTTGCCACCTCGTTTTTTTTTTCTGAAAATGTTACTGTGGGTGCTCTTGGACTTGTGTAGTATGCACATACACAAGAGAAGCCAACTATGTTTGTGCAATTGGCTCATGGTACACCTAAGTATATACACACACACACAGTCCTATCTGTTAAGTTCTGCTAGTGGACCATGAGAGCTGAGTTGACAGTGGGGTGGTATAAAGAATGGGAAGGCAGTGAGAGGATTGGGCGTGTCTCTGGGAGGACCTGGGGCAGAGAGGAGGACATGGATCTGATGGCTCTGGAGCATTCCTGATCCTATCCCCACCTTTAAGACCTCCTCACCCCTCTTCTCTCCACAGACATACGCCACCAGAAATATTTCTACATACCTCCTGCCGGCTATTTAAAATAATTTACTAAAAAATAAAAAAACCTACTTGATGAATTTTCTTCAAAACAACAAAAGAATAAACACCTTTAAATAAGCATCTTTTTGAAAATAATTTCAGGAACATAAGTCACAAGGCTACAGAATTATCCTTGATGAAAAAAGGCACAATTTGTGTGGGTGGAGGGAAACCCTCCAGATTCAGGTAGGATTTTAAACTGCCAAATATCCTAATTTCTCCATGGTTTTCCACCATATATGGAGGGGTGGTGGAGATGATGTCCTCATTATGTGTTGCTAAATTTCAAGAGGATTGGAGGAAGAGTTCAGATTTTTGTTCTGATTGAACATCTTGGGCTTGTGCAAACAGAATACTGTTTGTCCACCTCACCTGAATAACACAGGGTCTTTAAACTCTTATTAGATCTCTTCACCACTGACCAGAGACAGCTGGTCAAACAGAAACTCTTGGCTCTTGCCACATGAGCAATGCACAGAACACTGCTAATCTAACCTGCTGTTGCAGCAATTCTCATGGTAGGATGTACAACTGCTACAGTGCAAATGAAGACTTCAATATTGCTTTCTTACAATCTATTGAAAATCTGCCATGCTCTCTCCTGTGTTCCTTTTCCTATCGATTCATGTAATAGGAGTCACACAGCTCTGACAGTAACATACTAAGTGAAGGAATAAAAAGCTGTCAAAGTATAATACTAATATTTCCACTTAGGCCAAACAAGACACATCTAGTTATGGGGGTGGCGGCTTTCATTTTCAAATGCTAGCTACGCAAGGGCCCATCTGCTGAGATAGAGGATATTTAAATGTTTAAACATTTAAATTTTAATATTTAGTTTAGTTTCCTGCTGAAATTGTTCTGCTTCCACTGTTGGGATCCCCAAAAATCTACAGTAGCAGATGACATCATCAGTGACCCATAGCTGAGTGGGGTGATTTGCCCATGCACCCACCCCAAACAATACATAAGACAAAGTTTTGAGTTAAAACTGGACCATATTTGTTGAAATTAATGCCAATCGGCCAATCACTGCAAACTCTGCAGCAGGTCCTATCTCCATACACTCTTTTCTCCCCTTTAGTATGGGCACCTAACTTGCGAATAGAGCATACCACTGTTCATTCCCCCTCTTGGGCATTCCTACCATGACTTGAAACTACAGATCTTTCTCCTCATGCAGCTTCTCTGTGCCAACCCAATGGGATTGACACACCTGAACTACACTGTCCATCCCAAGCCAGGTAGCGTTTGAGACTGAATTTGCAACTCAAGACTGAGGGCTCACCAGCCAGCACCCCTGAGCCAGACAGCCCCTGGAGGTAAGTTCTGGTTTCCCCTTGGATTATTGATTACCTCAGTGTGCACACCAAATCCCTACCCCTACTCCTTGTCTCACACCATACCTGCCAGATGTGATTGGCCTGGCTGAATTGCACCATACCCTGAGAAGAGTCTGGGGAAGGTGAAGAAACTTCTCACCATAGTCCAATGAAACTTCTCACTATAATCCAATTAATTAATGTTTTGAGAGCCAAAATATTCCTACCCAGCTCCAGACGGCAACTCTCTGGTTTCAGATTACTTCAAACAGTGGGTGAGTGGGTGGGCAGGTTCATTGAAAGGCTGGAAGCACACTAAGCCAAAGGAGGTGAGCTGGGCGGCCTGCTGACCAAAGCCCATCGCCCAGCCACAGTAACATCCAATCAGGTGTTGTAATTCTCCCACCCTGCTTTGTGTGAAGAAGGACAGGGCAAAGGCACCCCCACCTACATAATGGTGGCAAGGGGTAGTATTTTAGTGTGAATGTGCCATAGAGCGGAACACCCTCCATGACATGGGTCATGGATTCAGGCTGGAGCCTCATCCAGCTGCTGTTTGAAATAGGAAGTACACCCCCAAATTAGATGATGAAGTATTTAGCATACTGTGTAGATTGGTGATAGGGCCCTTGTGCCCCAGACAACTGTGTCCCACCAAATGCGTCCTGCTCATTGACATTCTTGGACATTTGCACCCAATTTGTCTATATAGAGAGAGGTCCAACCTTTTTATGCATGGATTTTTTTATACATGGATTTGACTCAACATGAATGGCCACTGCAAATGAGAAGGAATGTGCTGATCCCAGAGCGTGTGCTTCATGTCAGCTTCCCTCTTCAAAATGCAAATGTAAGCATACTACTCCCTCAAATTGATAATCAGCCAAGTGGAGGTCTCTGGTATTTTTCTGAATATAATTAATGATTTGTGATTTACAGTGTATTTTTTCTCCCAGTTACAGTTGCATTTCTGCCCCGGAAAATAGCTCCTTCACCGTCACTTAATGTGCAAATCAAGAGCTGAAGAGCTGTGAGTTACTTTAAATGGAAATCATTTCTTCCAGCAACCAATTTTGCTCTGTTTCTTCCTCTCTTGCTGTCACTCTCGCCATAGTCTGTCACAAAAGCAAGTGTCTTGAATATATTAATTACCACTTGTTAGGCCGCCGTACACTTACTGCTATTGAGGAAATCAAATCAATTGGAAAATAACTAAGGAGGCCTGGCACTTGTACAGCAGCTTCTGATGAGCTGCATGTCAATGTCGGCATTGTGTAACATGGTGCCACAGCACCATTATACCACACAAGGCAGTGTCACATTCCACTTGCACTTTCGAGCCCCCTTTTTGAGTTGCCATATTCCAGTTCACAAAATCTGGGTGGTCTACTTTGCATATGATGCAAATGATTTACTAGTGATGCAAACTGAGATGGGGATGGGGGTTAAGAATCATTGTTGCATTTTCACTTCCTGTTGCTCCCATTTAATGCTGCTTTGCAGCAAAGGAATGATCCATTAGACTTTTCTTGCACACCACTACGTGTAACATGTGCTGTTTGCATGTATTTCTGATGGCATTTCTACCCTGGCTTTTGCGTTAGCTTCAAGGCAGTGTACGAGAATAAGTAGCTGAATTATCAATGGATAAATAATGGCTAGAGGGTGGGTGAAAACAGTTTTATTTTTTTGCGGATTTTGGTGTCTTTCAAAGTTAGGAGTGCAGAAAGCAGTGTTATATGTTTTTATCCAAAACTTACATTTTAAATTATAATCACTTTAAGAGTATACTAGGTAGGTTATATAGGTGGTATAGTGTCAGCAGATGCAGCCAAAGTGATTACCCATGCACCCTCCAAATAATAAATAAAAACAAAATAAAATTTTATTTTTTTGCAGATTTTATTTCACTTTTTATTTTATTTCTACAAAAATGAGAAGTTCGGAAAGCAGTGTTATGTGCTTTTATTTCATTATTACATTTTCCACCCACCTCTACTAATGGTCTGATCCTATTGGCACCTAACATCTCCAGAATGAGTGGAGTAAGGTGCTTTTCAGCTGTGGTAAAATGCAACATCCCGGAGCACATGTGGAGAGCTGCCAGCTCCATGTGCCAATGGACAATGGATAGCCACCAGCACTGGTAAGTTCGCACAAGACATAGGAGGGTACCAGGTGGAAGCAGGCAGAATGGGCTGAGACAAGAGCAAGAAGGAAGGTGAATTGGGACCAGGAAAGGGAAGTTTCAATTGCAGTGGTGCATGTCAAAACCTAACCTTCTTCCTGAACTTGGTTCCCCCAACCTGGGTCCATACAGACGTGTGCCAGTGATATTGCTGGAGCAGGTCCTTGTATACCCAGAGGCAGGGGGCTGGTACAGGCTTCAAAACAGCTATAATTGGGCAACAGTATTCTAACTTCCTACCTGTCCAAGGTAACAACTGACAGCCCAATCCTGAGCTCCATGGCACACAGCTGCAGCAGCACTGAAAACGGCTGCTACCACATCCAGTGTGCCCGTGGCAGCTGTGGGTGGCACCTTGGGAGAAGGGGACTTTCATCCCCTACTCCCAGGTAAGGGAAGTAGCCCTGCAATGGGGCTATTCGATTCACTGCCAACCAAAAGGTCAGTGGTGAGGGGAGAGTGTTCATGTAGGGCACCAAGCCCCACACGAATGCTCTGGATCCGGTGGGACAGAGCTCCACTGGACCCACCTCCCTCCCTCCCTGCTCCCTCCCCCTGACATACCTCCCTCCCACTCTCTCCCCACCTCCCGCCTCCCCAACACGCCTCCCCCCCCACCCTTTCTCCACCCTCCACCTGCCTGCCCCCTCCCTGGAATGCCTCCTCACCGCCGCCGCCCCCCACTCCTGCATACTTTACTGCAGCTCAGCAGTCCATGCAACCACCAAGCGGTGGTGGTTGGGCACCCGCCTGGCAATAACCCACAGCTGGCCAGCACTGGGCTAGCATGGGCACTGGCCCAGCATTAGGCCTTATGGCACATTTGCAATGGTGCGTGCTGTCAGTAAGCCGGCGCTTCGAGCCCAGGATTTGGCTCTAAGACAGGAGATGCTCATGCTCTTTTTGAGTCAGGTGTTATTTATTACATATTTAAAACGTGTTTTTATCTAGTTATTAACTATTTTAAAATTGACCCTGCAAAGCCAAGGCCGGTATAGTCCACTTTTGCCCATGTTACAGGATGCAAAGGCTGTGGCTAAAAAAAAAAGAGGGCCTAATGGCAGTCCTGAAACATGGTACATTGTTAATATGTAGAAGTAGAGCAGAGTCTGGTTTAAATATCCAACCAAAAATCAACCCCACAGAGCACGTTTTAAGTTTCTGTTGAAAGTGACCACTCCTATTCCCAGGACACTCAATTGCATGCAGAAACCTTGTGACTTTTCATTAGACTTCAAAATGTTTAAAAATTGACAATCATCATCGTCTTCATCATTGCTTTTTTAAAAATGAAAAAGACCAGAATTGTAAAGAGCATAACTCCTGCCTTCGCTGCTGCTTTGTGGGAGGGGGTTTGGTGACGGGACACACTGCTGTCTGATCACAGCTATGCTAAACTCCTGGATTTCTTCACTGTATTGCATGGGAAGCTCTCGTAGTCTCCCCATGGGAAGAAGGGGGGAGAAACTCAATAGCTTCATAAAGGAACCAGCACATTCCACTCTGAAACAACTCAAGTGTGACTGTAATTTTCCCAGCTCTCACCATTTGTGAGCGGGAAAGAAATCACATTATCACTGCTTCCCTTACATGTCAATTCCAGCTTTGTCTTCTCTCACTGGCAAGAACAATGGGTAAGGTAGAAGCAGACTTGTCTCACTGAATGATTGCACGGAATAATGCCTGCGTGTTTTTGTCAACATCTCGACTTCTAGATCAGCTGGAAACAGTTCTTTCTTATTTTTAATGAAAGCTAACAGCCTGGGCCAGCTAACAGGCAAAACAGGCATGAGGTGGGATGCTTAAAATCTATGAAAAATTCACTGATCCAGGTAATATGGCAACCTCATCCCTTTTGCAGGTTTTCTGAATGTACTGAAATCTCTCTTTTTTGTTTGAGAGAAATTCATTTACTGCCTGATTAGTGTGGAACTGCTACAATTATAGATTCCAAAAGAGCCATGCCAAAATTTTCTCGTTTGTTGGTGGCCTGATCCACAAATCCAGGCTAGCTAGGTGCTATGAAATGGATAAATATGAGCTATAGGTACCATTGGCTCTATGATGAAATAGTCTTTCTGGAAGATGATTGGACTGAAACCTTGGTCCTCCTCCTTACCTGAAAGTAACTTCCACAGTTTTCCATATAATCTACCTTCTAGAAAGTGTTCTCAGTTGTGTGGGAACTGGGTATGTCTCTGTGTCAGGTTGGAGACCATGGTTCATACCCCTGCATTAGAAATTCTGCAGCATCCTCACCCACCGTCTGATGGGTCATTGAACACAACTGTTGCCACTGAGGTGTCTAAGGATTCAGGGATGAACCTGGCAAGGTAGGCTTCCTAATGGACATGGGTCCTTGGCCAACCCCTGGTGCAATCCCTGCATAGGGTGGAGGGAAGTTGTTAAAACTTTCGCACGTTCTTCTATTGGTTAACATTTATGTTCTAGTACAGGGGTGCCCAAACCCCGGCCTGGGGGCCACTTGCGGCCCTCAGGGACTCCCAATGCAGTCCGTGGGAAGCCCCCAGTCTCCAATGAGACTCTGGCCCTCTGGAGACTTTCTGGAGCCCATGCTTGCCCGACGCAAGTGCTCTCAGCATGAGGGTGACTGTTCAACCTTTCACATGAGCTGAGGGATGAGGGCTTCCTCCACTACTTGCTGTTCCACATTTGTGATGCAGCAGTGGCAGCAAAGGAAAGACCGGCCTTGATTTGTGCAAGGCCTTTTGTAGACCTTGAGCTATTGCAAGACCTTCACTCAGTCATAGAAGTTCCATCTCTAATATATTAATGTATGTAAATTTATTCAAATTTGAAATGTAAATTAATTCTTTTTTCCCCGGCCCCCAACACAGTGTCAGAGAGATGATGTGGCCCTCCTGCCAAAAAGTTTGGACACCCCTGTGCTAGTACAAGGATTCCTAGAGATGCTCTAAATACGTCAAACATATTGGAGGCTTACAGTAATTCCAATCAAGTTCAAACCTTCTTGTACTTTCTAGCTCTACACAGCCATATCTATTGCCTGTGAATTTGATAGGAAATAGAATCCCACCTTGTAAATGTGCTTCAGAACCATGTTGACAGCTGTGCTATGCCACACACAGCCAGACCCAGTACTTTCATTCAGGTGCAGACAAACTTGCCTGTTTCACGAAGTTGCAACAGCCTGAGTTGCTTGAATGTTGAAGTCAAGTGAGCCACTTGAGTTATGATCTATAGTCAACCGTATCTGATGCAAAAAGGACTACATTTTTAAAACTTAAAGTTCACATTCAAGTTCTGTGAAGATCCATACGTGTTCCAAGAAGTTGGTCAAACACAGGGGTCTCCAAACTTTTTGGTACGAAGGCCATTTCATATATCTGACATGGTGCTAAGGACCAAAAAATAAATACATAAATTTATTTAAATAAATAAATAAATAAATAAATAAATAAATAAATAAATAAATAATAGATACATTAGAGACGAAAGAGGGGGGAATTGATTTTGTAAAAGGATTGGGGGAAGCAGAGGGCAAAACTGATTTGCATAGGAAGAGGGAAGAATGGATTTTGAAAAGGAAATTAATTTGGAGAGAATGATTTTTGAAAAGAGAAATATGGTAGAAAATCAATATTTTTTGGAAAAACATAGCGGAAATTATTTGGAGGGAGTGGAGAGAATTAATGAGTTGGAGGGATAAAGAGTTGGAGAACAACTGAGTAATGAGTAAAGTTGGGAGAAATACGATATAAATTAATTTGTAAAGATAAAACATGCTTTCAGTATGTGTTGGATAGATGGAACTGATTGGCCAGCAGTCTGCTCAGGTTATTGAATGTATCTGGAACTCCTTCTCTCAGGTTTCCAAAGGGTGTGTTATAATTTGGGGAGTTGAGAATGAGGCAGAAGTTACTCTTGCTATTTGCCTCTCTCTCTCTCTCTCTCTCTCTCTCTCTCTCTCTCTCTCTCTCTCTCACACACACACACACACACACACACACACACACACACAGCTGAGCTCTCTTTGCAAGAGAATTCCTGCTGGCACAAGCCTTCAAGGGAAACCTCTTTGGCGGGAGCATCTCTCCACACAAGGCTCTACATTCCTGGCCCATCAGCAGATTGCTGCTGGCCAGAGCATTCCAGCCACAGCAACCTCCTGAAATGCTGTGTAACCAGTGAGGTCACAGAGAGATGCTTCTGCTGAAGAGGCTTCCCCCAAACATAGCCCCAGAAGGCTCTGTGCCAGCAGGGATTCTGTTGGTGCAAATCTCTGCATACCTGACCCATAAGCAAATTGCTGCTGCCAACTTAAGCTTCAGTTAAGCTTCTCCATCATGTGCCACGGACTGGATCAAATCCTTCTTCAGGATGGATGTGGCCCCCAGGTTGGGGTTTGGAGATCCTTAGGGTGCAATCCTAACCCATTTTTCAGAACAGACATAAAGGCAATGAAGCTCCAAGATAAGGGAACAAACATTCCCTGACTTTGAGGAGGCCTCCATGAGTGCCACCCAACTGCAGGATGCAGCACACGCCCCATTGGCACCGCTATGCCAGTGCTGGAAAGTTGGTTAGGATTTGGGCCTTACTCAAACAAGAAGTAAATATTTGGATTGCTTTACTTATTTGGATGCGTTACTCAAGTGCTGTAGTTGTAGTACGTGTTAGTCCCAATACACGTGTAGTTGTTTAGCCACATGCCTCTGATTTTGCTAGCAACTGTGCTAGCAGCACATGCTAAAGGGGATCAGGCTTTTTTTTTTTACCCACTTACTAGCTGTAAAGTAAGTTACCCACTTACTAGCTTCTACCCTCACAGGTAGAAGATTGGCACGAAAAGAACTGTGGAGATAGTGGTAACCATGATGGCGGTCAAGGCGCACGGAAGCCAACACATCTTAAGAGAAACGAATTAAAACTGTTATCCTCTGAACACAAAATATATGAAAGGAGTTGTGTAGAATCTTTTGGCTTAGTATAAACATTGGTAGAATCTAAATATTTTATTATCTTCTTCCTTCAAATCTCCTTCCTTTATATCACCTTTCTTAAGCAAGAAATTATACCACATCCAATTGCAAAATACTGCTAAAGATGTAAGGGACTGGAGTTGTTGTTGATAAAATATGACCTGAATTAGTACTGAGCAAGAGGAGGTTTCACATACCCAAATCATCTTTAGACCTTGCTTACACTTTGACAGTCTGCCACACTGAGTTAAGAGCAATCTAAGGAGTCCAATTCACATGGTTAAAGCATTATTTGATTGCACAGTAAACTAAGTATATCCACCGGGGGAACTGCTTACACCAACACAGGCTATAAACTGACAACAGCATTTTCAGATTGCCATTGTCTCCTTTCTGTTTCTATGTGGTTTTCAATATTTTGCATTCCAAAACCAAATTGAAATTTCAAACTAGTTTTGCTTGATGTAGGCTATATCCAGAGGTGCTGTGGGACACCGATTATCTGGATCCCTTTCAGTCCAGCTTCAGACTAGGCTTTGAGACAGAGGCAGCCTTGGTGGATGACCTCTGCCAGGGATGAAGAATGAGGACTTCATCCCTGTTGGTTCTGCTGGACGTCATTGTGACTTCAACACCATTGACCATTGGAAATGGAAAAGGTGCAAAAGAAAGCGACTAAGTTGATTACGGGGCTGGGGCACCTTCCTTATGAGGAAAGGCTATGGCGTCTGGGCCTCTTCAGCCTAGAAAAGAGACGCCTGAGGGGGGACATGATTGAGACATACAAAATTATGCAGGGGATGGACAGAGTGGATAGGGAGATGCTCTTTACACTCTCACATAATACCAGAACCAGGGGACATCCACTAAAATTGAGTGTAGGGCGGGTTAGGACAGACAAAAGAAAATATTTCTTTACTCAGCGTGTGGTCGGTCTGTGGAACTCCTTGCCACAGGATGTGGTGATGGCGTCTAGCCTAGATGCCTTTAAAAGGGGATTGGACAAGTTTCTGGAGGAAAAATTCATTATGGGGTACAAGCCATGATGTGTATGCGCAACCTCCTGATTTTAGAAATGGGCTATGTCAGAATGCCAGATGCAAGGGAGGGCACCAGGATGAGGTCTCTTGTTATCTGGTGGGCGCCCGGGGGAATTTGGTGGGCCGCTGTGAGATACAGGAAGCTGGACTAGATGGGCCTATGGCCTGATCCAGTGGGGCTGTTCTTATGTTCATGGTGTCCTTCTGGGTTGGTTTGCTGAGTTGGGGCTTGGAGGCATTATTTTGAAGTGGTTCCAACAGATCCCTGAAGGTGGTGCTGGATGGTTCCTGGTTTGGCACTCTGATTGGTAACATGTGGAGTGTGCAAGGCTCTGCATGTCCCCCATGCTGTTTAACATCTACATGAAACCACCGAGAAAGGTCATCCACAGATTTGGAGTGGGATGTCCCATCAGCATGCTGATGTATCCTGAATGAGACTGCACTCCCTTTGCAGGAACAGGTGCACAGCTTGAAAGTCTTCCTGAACCCATAAGCAGTGTTCCCTTTAAGCCATGCAGCCGCACAGCTCACAACACAACAAATTTGAGGACCAGTCCAGGCTTGATTTACTATTGCCTACTGAAGCTTTATGGCACATAGCCGGAGGAGATAACCACACTGTGAAGGCAACTGATAACTGATTCACAGAATACATTTGTAAAAACCCCATTGAAAAATGGTGGTTGAAACTAGCCTGCCCTTGTAAGCTGCTTTGAATGCTGTCTAAACCACAGAGAAATGTGGTATATGGATACTGAAATAAAAATAAATACATTGCCTCTCGCTGCAAGTCAATCCACACTTACTTGGAAGTAAGTCCCATTGAAATAAATGCACAGGGCTGCATAATAGATACATGCAGAATGTATGGAAAAGCCAAATTTCCCCAGATTATGGGAGAAGAGGAAAAATTAAAGTTCAGTGCCAATTCACATGTTACATTTTGAACTGGTTTTGCAGATGCAGAAGTAACTAGGGTTGCCCACTGGTGAGGCTTGGTGAAGGGGCTGCCTGGGGGACAGATTGGTGGAAGACAGTGGATAGGTTGGTGTGCCCCCCCCCGGTCTGCTTACTGCCTTCACCCACTGCTTCTGCTGCCTGCTAGTCACCCAGTCACCTGCTCATGCACTGGTTTTGACACCTGTCTTACCTTGCACCAGCTACTGCTGAATCAGAAATCATTCTGATTTCTGTACCTGGTTGATTCTATTGCTATTTCGGATTTGTGGTGCTACATCCTTGGTTTGGTTCGGATGAAATCATGTGCCTGCCAATCTGGAGGCAAGCTGGTGAACAAACCCTCAAGAGACCTGGTGAAAGTAGCTGTGAAAGTATCAAGAACACATAATCAGAAAGTTTATTGGAGTAAATGAAATCCTATGGGGCCTTACAGCCCAATCCTAATGCTGGGCAGTGCCGGCAGCTCACGCACTTTTCTGGCAATGGCTATAGCATATGTGCTACAAGTCATGTTGTGACAGCCAGGAGGGGAAAGGGGCAAGTGGGGAGGCCAGCAGCAGTTGGTACTAGGCCTTTGAGTTGGTGGTTGGAAGCCCATCAGTGGAAAATTCCCCACCATGCAGCAGAGAGGTGTTCCTGAACAGGGGAGGGTGACTGAAAGGTGGGGAGGGGACAGAACTGGACGGGGGAAGATGGGCCAGGGGGCGGTTTAGGCCTGGGAGGGGGCAGGGACGGCAGCCTTGGCTGCTGCCAAATCCTATTCCCCCCTCCCCTGGCTTTGGAGCCTGACATGGTTCTCCTTGGTTCTATGCCAACTAAATAGCTGGTGCAGCTCTGAGTAGACCCATAGGGGCTGCCAGGGTCCAACACAGGGTAAGGGGAACTGATGTTCTGTAACTCCAAGAAGTCCTCCAGCTGCTTCTCTGGCCCTGCAGGCTACAGTGGCAGCCATTTTAGCACCACTGTACCACGGGGCAACGGCCCCAATAGGATTGGGTTGTTAGTGTTACTAAGAAGCTGGCAGTTCCAGTGTTTTAGCCATCCTCAGTATGACGGAAGCACAATAAAGATCAGGCTGGTAGCTCCTTTCTCTCACCAACTACCAGGACGGTGCTGAGAGTAAATCATATATTCCCACTGCCAACATCTGCAGTGTGAGACCTCTGGTGACTTACAGCACCACTTTGTCACAGATTTTGATCTCAGTAGGGTAGGCTTGTTAGTTTCGTATCTCCAAAACTTCTACAGATGTCATGTATGAACCAGCTCTTTAGATTTAATAAACATAACAAGTCTTTAGCTAGTGACAAATGCACCTCAAGCCACACTTTCCATCTGAGCTTAATTGTAAACAAACATGCACATTCCAAATCAGCCCGGAAGGTGGGCTTTTCACATAATTGCCACTGGTAAGTTCTTGCACTATAAACAGAATATCTTGAAGTTTCATTTCTGGTTTTCCTCCAAAGTCTAAATACTTACATAAGCTTGAGATAACTTTTGAGTCTACAGTCATATAATACACAAAAGTCAAATCGATCCTTTTATATAATGTTGAAGCTTTTTTTTTTCCTTTTCCCACAAACCTTTTGTAATCAGAACTCAGGGGGAAAAAACCAAGAGGAAAGTCACTGAAGTTGCTAGATTTAATTTGCTCTTCACAGCAATGAACTTGAGAAGGCCAACAAAAAAAAAAGAAGAAGAAAATTCAATAAGCACTTGGCTGTAGAAGGTAACAAGAAGAGAAGAGTTGCTTTCTTTTACTGGAACAAATATATAACTATAAAAGAGGAAATCACAAGGTTATTTAAAAGGAAAGATAAGAACCTAGATTCCAACCTGACTGTGTATGTGGGCCCTGTTGGGGCTGGAGTAACAGGACTCTGCACAAGCATCCTCCAGAGTTGGAGGAGAAAGGAACTGCACACAGGGGTTGAGGATGAGTGTGCAACATTCATCAAGCTAGTTATACATGCATATATGTCCCCCTAGTGGAACTGGGACACAGGTGTATCCCCCCCCCAAAACAGACAGCCATGCCCTAACTCAGTACGTCTGACTAATAGACCAATCCCATGCTTCCTGGCGCTCGCTGGAACAGCTGTGCTAAAGTGGCTTCTACTGTATCCAGCGGGTGCCAGAAAGCCACCAGGAGTCTGCCTGGGAGAAGGGGACTTCATCTTCCTTCCCCCAAGGAAAGCCCTGGCTCTGGTAATGGGTCTCCTCACATCAGCGCTGTCTCTTTTGCCTCTTTGTCAAGTCTTCCGGCCCAAAACGGAGTTCAGGATCCAGCGGAGCATGGTTTCCCTAAAATAATATTAAAAACTTCTCCAAATGGCAGATCTCACTGGCTAGCAGCCATTGTGGAAAACCTCAAGTTTTGTTATGTTTTATTTTGGTGGCTAAAATTACATAATAAGTGGACAGAGTGAGAAGTCTCAATCTAGGTCATAGAATTTCACTATTTGTTTAGTGTCAGAAGGTCCCATTCCTGCTAAAATTCCAAAAGTCACATTTGCATCAGTGTGGCTTAACCTGGGACTAGGGCTACCCTGTAACTACCCCTTCTAATTGCCTATCCCACATTCAGTTTACGTAGTCTGAGTCTTAGCTCCTGGAGTCAATGACTGTTCAAGAAGTCTCATCATGTGTTGGGGAGGAAAATATGCATGCAATTCGATTATTTAAATGATGCAGTAGTCAAAACGAGATCAGTGCATAATTGGCTCTAAAGGAAACAAAAGTGGAATAGAGAGGAAGTGATGGTGACAAACAGGTATATGTTAGAGTTTCTGCCCAGAGGCATCACTAAGGTCACCCAGTGCGAGAACTCATTGCATCACCACAATGATGGACTCCTCCTGTACCAGACCATATAGAATAAACTACAATATCATATGAACAACTTGAATACAATAGCATCACAAGGGTTGGTATAACCCCCATTAACTTTATTTAATTAAGGGTACAATCCTAACCCCTTAAGTCAGTGCTTTCCAGCTCTGGCAATGCAGCTCTGAGGTAAGGGAACAAACATTCCCTTACTTTGAGCAGGCCTCCATGAGTGCCACCCAATTGCAGGATGCAGCACACGTCCCATTGGCACTGCTATGCCAGTGCTGGAAAGCACTGATATAAGGGGTTAGGATTGCGCCCTAATTTATTTATTTAACAGTATAGGTCACCCAACAATCAGTACCCAACAAAAAAATTAGTGGCTAATTTGATGGCACTCACACAATTGAATTAGCTCCGACACACAGAAATGAGTATTAATATTTGGTCTGACGCATGGAAATGAGAGCTTACTACCACTGCTGTGGTCCTCTGCTGTGTCAGAATAACAGTGGCTCTCAAAACAATCAGTCTCATTGGTTAGTTTTGAGTTAAGAAAATCCACTTTATGTAAGGCAGTTGTTTTCCTTTTCTGGTAATTTGGCCATAACTTTTGAGAGAATACAGATACAGTGGTGCCTCGCATAACGAAATTAATTCGTTCCGCGAGTCCTTTCGTTATGCAAGTTTTTCGTTTTACGAAGCACGTTTTCCCATAGGAATGCATTGAAATTTAAATAATGTGTTCCTATGGGCAAGAAAAGTCAGAACAAAGTCAAATTTGGTTTACAAAGTGTTTATTAAGTGCTCTTTAAAGGCATACATACTGTACTGAGGATTTCAAAAACAGGGGGGGGGATGCTGAGTGGGGAGCTTGAAGGCTGTAATCCTGTGCACACTTTCCTGGGAGCAAGCACAATGGGACTTACTTACATAAACTGACATGAAGATCCTCCCCTTACTAGGGTGGACGGGATCATAAACTGACATGAAGATCCTCCCCTTAAAACAAACCAAAACAAAACAAAACAAAATTTGTCTTGCGAAGCACGGGTCATAAAAATTCGTTGTGCGAGTTACCAAACTTCACAAAACGCTTTCATTCTGCGAGTTTTTCAGTGCGCGAGGCATTCGTTATGCGAGGTACCACTGTATTTAAATCCAGGTTCATTGCAATCTGCATGAAATTCTGCACTGAATGATATACAGGTATAACCCAATTATCCATTTTTTCACCTTTGGTTTTATCTCAATGCGATGAGAAGGACCCTTTACATTACAGGAAAAATGGTGATTATTAATTGCCTCTTTAATATGGAAGAGGGCAGCTGGCAGATAATCACTAAGTCTCTCTCTCTCTCTCTCTCTCTCCAGGCACTTAGAACAGTTTCATTCTGAGACAAGTGACCCTTCCCTTCCATCTGAGTATGTTAAAGAATGCAAAGTGGAAGTGATTTTCACCTCCTCTGCATTCTTTCCCTGCGCTGCACTCCCAGTAAAGGGAAGTAGGTCACTGCTTGGGAGTGAAGCCTTTCTAAGTGACTGGAGAGAGGCTGATTGAGTGATTGTCCGTTAATGCCTCTGTCCTGCATTACAAAGGTCAGCAAGGCTGTGTTTAAAATTTTGAGCAAAGGGACATTGTTTTTAAGATGGATTTCCTTTAATGCAATTTTTGGCATCCACATGGGTTCAGGGAACGGAATCCTCGTGGATACCGACACTCAACCTGTATGATGGTATTATTCAAAAATTCCATGATTTCACAACTTTGGTCAGTAGTGGTGTCAACCCCCCCCCATGTGTCACCCAGTGCAGTCCATACATCCATACCCATCAGTGACACCACTGTTTCTGTCAGATTTTCCCCAAAGCATTCCTGGAAGAAAACCGTTGTGCAATATCTGTGTGAATATTCAGAGAAATCCACAGATTTTTTTCAAGATCAGTAAGATGGGGTGGGGCTGGGGTTTAGTGTACCATTTAAGAAGAACAATTTTAGAATTGCATAAGCAAAAGGTTGCAGTGAAGTCTCTCACACCAGAGGAACACTTTTCAGAGTGTTTAGTTTTATACAAAACAATTACAAAATATCTTCATGAGGGTCATTTTGGAAAACAAATCTTCCTTTATTGCAGGCAGTTAATTTATAATCAGTTTTTTTTCCTCAGTTGTGGGGGGGGGGGGGAGAGAAACCAACACATTTTGTTGGTCCAAACAACGAATCAGCCAGCTGATACTTTTGAACACATGGAAGGATTTGTGATCATTTTAAATATTCCTTTCTAAAGATCCTTTTCACCGCCTCGAATAACAAACACAACAACTGGCATAGATGGAAAGAAAATGCCAGATTATGTCATTGTTATTCTTCACCTTATGGTACACAGAAGTACTTTCCTTTGTGAACCAGAAAACAAAAATTACTTAGTAAACTGGC
The DNA here is from genome assembly GCF_035046505.1 of Tiliqua scincoides. Taxonomy (NCBI): domain Eukaryota; kingdom Metazoa; phylum Chordata; class Lepidosauria; order Squamata; family Scincidae; genus Tiliqua; species Tiliqua scincoides. The sequence goes on along the minus strand of NC_089822.1, from coordinate 228,893,431 downwards.
ACCAGAATTAACGGCCCAGTTTCATTGAACAGATGTCAAACAGTCATTAGCATCAGACTGCTTAGCAAACTGAAATTACATGTCACAGATTTAGTGCCTTAGATGAAGTGCTAACCTGTCTTAATTAAATTCTTTCTTGGTAATTGATTTCACCAAGCCGAACTGTAAATAACAAATCACAGATGCTCTGTTTTTTTATTTAAGAAAATAACCCAGTGTTCTGGCACAAGGTAAAATGTTGCCTTATAGCATGTCCCTATAGATGCAGCTTGTGTAGTGTCTCCTCTGACTGGATCCTTAATAATAACAGGTAGATGTCAAGCAGAGCTTTCTCCCATGAACTTTGTTCTCGCTCTCTCTCTAAACATTTCTTTGTACCTGGCCAGTTTGATACTCGGAACAGGATGACGATATGGTTTTTTTAAAAAATTGTTGCTAACTACATTCATTTAAATGCTTCCTAACTTTCTCCTCCTAAAGCCTGTGAGCCTTCACAAGAATGGGGTGCCAACATCAGGACCCTTAAATGGGAAGTGCTGCAGCACAGCTTCTTCCCAAGTTATGAAGGTAGCAAGAGATGCATAGAGGCATGTGAGAGGAGCCATGCAACATCTGTTCACTGCTTCACTTGGGATGGGATGAAACTACACCATGGGTTCCTTACACAAGCTCTATAAACATGGGCTAGGACTTCTCATGTTACTGAGTGGTGCAGGAAAGAGATGTGCTTCAGTATCATGTAGACCACAACTGTGAGAAAAGAATATCTGTGGCTTTATGCCAGCAGTAGGATTGGAGCTGTGAATAGTGACAGCTTCAGCTTTTCTTTGTACAATGAAAGGCTAAGAAAAGGCTTTTCTTTTCCTTAGCCTTTCTTAGTAATTGCCATTTTATAGATATACATATTCCTATAAACCTCTGTCTTCATAAATCTCTATATTCTTCCCCACTCCACCTTCCTCGTCCCCCTCTTTCCCGCAAACTAAAAAGCCCCTGATCATTTTGGTAGCCTTTCTTTGCACCCTTGTTCTTCTCTGTACAAGCAAGGTACAGTGTTCTATTTCCAACAATATCCTTTTGGAGATTGAACCCCACCAGATAGTATCACCTCTGTCTGCAAGCATGAACACCTGCCTGCTTTCATTGCAGTGGTCGATACAACAACAGGGGAGGGGAGGGGAGATACAAATGAAGCTTCTAGTGGCTTCTGTCAGTGATCTGCACCCATTGGCTTCCAAGCATCACTTATATCAGCAATCTGCCTGCCTGGCTTCCTGCCTGCAGGTTCCATGGGAAGAGAGAGATTATAGAATGAATCATGGATCATGTAGGTGCACAGAAACATCTTTCAGCTATGTGAGGCTTCTATTACAGCAGTGATTCCCAACCTGTGGTCAGTGAATCACAGGTGGTCCGCAAGACCCTGTGAAGTGGTCCGCAAGGTCTCAGAAAAAGATATGATTACCTATAATCACTTCCAATATCTTGCAGGGTGAGCACACCCCATGGACCAGGGTGACCAGATACAATGGAGGACAAAGTGCCTATGCCTTTAACCAGTGTATAGAAAAGAGGGGATTTGGGCAGGTGTAGCTATTTAAAATGCTTCCATGTCAAGCTGCACCTGCCAAAATATCCTCTTCTAAACAGTGGTTAAAGGCACTCTGTCCTGCATTGTATCTAGTCACCCTGCCATGGACCACCAAGAATGGACCGTTAGGCACAGAATGAACTGCCCACTGCTGCAACTGGCTCTTTCAGCATTTCACTGAGCACTCCCCCAAGGACTACCAAATTTCATTGTATTTTTTTGTGAGCTGGGAGTGGGTGGGTGGGTTGCACGTGGTCCACGACATTTCCCATGTTTGTCCCAGTGGTCTGTGGGCTCCTGAAGGTTGGAAACCACTGTAACCGCACGCAGCTTACAGGGAACAGTGTTCACCAGCGTTTGAATTAGAAAAGGGATAACCAGGCTCCCTATCTTTTGTGGTGGCTCCCTTAACCACTGATTTTATAAGGTGGAAGAGAGGCCACAAACTGGTTAAAAATGAAGTAGGATGATACTAAGGGTTCCCAAGCACACACAGTTTCCCTAAGAATTCAAAAACCAACCTGCATCCGGATGAATGAATATATCTGTTCTACTGCTCAGTTGACAATGAAGTAAGAGCAATGGTCCCTCCACAATTTCATTGTTATTGAACTGTACAGAATCCAAAGTCCAGCTGAAATGTCTGCTTGACTTCCTCTTTGCCGATGATGCAGCTGTCCTCCGACGCATCCTCGGCATCACCTGGCAGGACAAAGTCCCAAACAACACAGTCCTGGAACGAGCTGGAATCCCTAGCATGTATGCACTGCTGAAACAGAGACGCCTGCATTAGCTCGGTCATGTTGTGAGAAAAGATGATGGCTGGATCCCAAAGGATCTCCTCTATGGAGAACTCGTGCAAGGAAAGCGCCCTACAGGTAGACTACAGCTGCGATACAAGGACATCTGCAAGAGGGATCTGAAGGCCTTAGGAGTGGACCTCAACAGGTGGGAAACCTTGGCCTCTGAGCATCCTGCTTGGAGGCAGGCTGTGCAGAATGGCCTCTCCCAGTTTGAAGAGGCACTTGCCCAACACACTGAGGCAAAGAGGCAAAGAAGGAAGGCCCATAGCCAGGGAGACAGACCAGGGACAGACTGCACTTGCTTCCGGTGTGGAAGGGATTGTCACTCCTGAATTGGCCTCTTCAGCCACACTAGATGCTGTTCCAGAACCACTTTTCAGAGCGCGATACCATAGTCTCCCGAGACTGAAGGATGCCAATGATGATTGAACTGTACAGAATACAGAGTTTGCATTTGCAAGAGGTTGGTAAACAAAACTGTTGTCTCTTGCACTTGCAGAAAAACAAAAGCTCTCTCTCTCTGAGGGGGAAGGTTAAATATAGATATAGATAAATGCACAAATGTGTGTATCTGTGTGTATCTCTCTCTCTCTGTGAATGTTATACTGTTTTAAAGATATTTGAAGGCTGAAATAATTTGGTACTGTACTGGTCTTGCACTTATTATTTTTTCTAATGCTGATGTTTAAAATAATACACTGCGAATGCAGTCCCAAGCACATCTAGTCTGAAGTAAGCCCCATTGTATTCAGTGGGAATTACTCCCAAGGACATGTGCATAGGATTTCAGCCTTATTCTGATTCTGACATATATGCCAATTCATCTCTGCAAAGACTCCGTGGTTTTTCAGACTGGTGTTTCAAACGGAGAAGATCAAGTCTGAAAAACCAACAGATGTATTGTAAGCCATTCAGGCACACAGCACCAAAATGTGTTGTACGAAACCTCCTGTATATTCATAAGCTTTCAACTTAAGACCTGGACGGCCTCCTTGCCTTGAAAGTCCATTATACTGTTGTGTTACCTCTCTATAAATAGCGCTCATGTTTGTCAAATCTAACCCAACTCTCCCGAAGCCTCTGGCATTTTAACTTCCTCCCCAACCTCTTTTGAGCATTTTTCCCTTTTATCTCATCTGATTAAACATTTATATTATAGAAGCAAAACTAACAACCTCCCAACATGCTGACCAGAAGCAGATGTTTATTTCATGAAGGAGTACATTTGCAACTTGAACCCCACTGTGGGCTGGAATTATAATTAAAATATGGTACCTGCTGCAGATTTTGTCAGCCCTTCTCTTATTGCTGACTGATGTTAAATAGGCCACCTTTCTGGAAAATGTGTGTGTGTGTGTGTGTGTGTGTGTGTGTGTGTGTGTGTGTGTGTGTGTGTGTGTTGCACACACTATCTTCACTTCTTTCAAACTGCATATTTTTACTTCTGTATTCAGCTTTGCTGTTTTTTTCCTTATCCATAGCAAAACTTTCAAAAACCTAAATGCCTCAACCTAATTAAGCTTGTGAAGATAAGCTACAAGGGTAAAAAGAAACACAAAAGAAGAGTCTTATTAGCAATTGCAATCCTGGCCCCTGTGCTGCCCGGAGCCAAGATTGCAAAATGCTGTCCCCCCCAAGGCCTTAAAGTATCACTCCTGTGAAGGATTTTAGGTCTTCTGAGGGCCAGAGAGGCTGAGCGCAGCCTCCCCAGCCCCCAGTAGACATTCCAAGGCCTCCCGAAGACCTAAAAACATCACCTCTATCACCTTGGACTTTCCAGAGGCCTCAGAAGGCCCTCTAAGCAAGGGCATATGAGAGTGGGGTAAAGGGGGTAATTTGTACCCAGGCCCAGAGTCAAAAAGGGGGCCCAAGAGACAAAGAAGGGGCCCCAGAAATTTCTTGGGATCTTACATTTTCCTATCTCAATTGCTCGCATGGGATGCTGGGTGCACAGCTACTGCTGCTGCTACTATCAAAATCCACACATGCTGGGCCAAGGAATGCAAACAAGACTCTCCTTAACACAGTGTCAAATCTGGGAGGAAAGTGGTCTGCTACAATAGCTCTCTGGTGTGTAGATCTGCTTGCCATGAAGTAGTGTATAAGAGCTCAGAGACACAGCTGCAGGGCTACAGCTGCTGCAGAAGTATGTTTTGGTGCAAACAGGACACTTTCCATTCTGGTGTGAACCTTAATACAATGATGCTAACTTTCTGCAATGATCTTCTATATTTAAAAGAATTTAGAGAGACTTAGGAGTGTGTTGGGTTTTCCATGTCACTGTATCTAACTGCTGATACTGTGTGGGCAAGTAGACCTGGGGTCTGCATTGCAAAGCCCAGTAAACCTGGGCTCCAAAGATCTTTCCAGCTGTTGCCATCCTCCCCCTGCTCTGTTTTGGCTCCTCACCCTTGTCACCACCCTCCTCTGCTCTTTTTCATCTTCTCCCCTTCCCCTTTGGGAAGGGTCTCAAAAGAAATGTTGTACCCCTGATAAAATTCCTCTCAGAGGCCCTGTCTCTAAGGCTCTATACAGGAACCTTAAGAAAAAGAACAACATCAAAATCCCCAAAACAGGTGACAGGAAGGTCACAGCAGTGCCCCTAGCTGGGAGGCTCCCCTGGGTATTTACCCCCTGCCCCCCCCAGTTATGCCAGTGCTTGCTGGATCAGACCCAGTCTATTTCTACTCAGAAGTAAGTTCAATTGTGTTTAGTGAGTCTACTCCCAAGGTTGGTCCTCAGGCTCCATGAAGGTTCCATGGTCCGACCTTTTTTCTGAGGCTTGGGGAGGTCACTTGTGATAGACTTTTAACAGACATTTCCAGTTTTCACAAAAAACAAGTTACCTCTGGGAAACTCAGGAGGGTGTGATTAGAAACTTATCAGGACACCACCAGAGAGAAGAGCATTTATGATGGACTCGCATTCTCTGCAACATTATTTGCCTGCCATTACAATGTTTTGCCTGCAAAACTCAATCATGGTGAGCCAGAAAATGAATGACTCAGGGGACATCCTCAGGGTTCAGACAAAACAAGTGATTGGCATCTGCACCAGCACAAATGGACTGCAGCAGAAGCCTCCGTGACATGGACGGGTTCTTCCCATGCCGATGTATTGAAGCTCCTCTGCAAGGCCATTCAATATGGAAAGGGTGCCCCGAGGGTAGGAAGTTTGAAAACCACTGCTCTAAATCAAGAAGACAGCCCAAACAGCCCTAGCAGACAACAGTGGAAGCAACCGCAACAAAAAAAGCCATTAGCAAATCTTAACCTAGTCTCTGCAGTGACACAAATAAATTGCCATCCTATTGCAAGCTTTTAAGCGTGGGTTGTGGCTGTACGAGTGCGTCACTGTCATTTTGGTTTAAAATGACTTGTGGCTACATTAACTCTAAATGTTACTGTTTGTTATTTTGGACTGATGCTTAATTCTTGTCAAATGTTATTTCTCGGTACAGAGAAGTAACATTAGACCATCACCCCATGCCACAGTGACTCAGAGTCAGTGAGATGCAGATAATGTTCAGTGCGGATAATATTAACTTTGAAGAAAACTTAGCGTACCACAGAGAGAGAGAGAGAGAGAGAGAGAGAGAGAGAGAGAGAGAGGAGTCTCCCCCCCCCCCATCTATTGGCATTAAAAGAGATTTGGCACTATGGCCCTTGGGTTGTATGTAATATACTTACCAGCTTTTAATGTTGCCTGTATTGCTGTGGTATACAGTACTGCTGTCATGCATTTTTCATTTGAATGCATTTTCAAATCCTGGTAGATTTCTTGGGACTGCCCTTCCCTCATGGGCACCAGCATTTGGGTTTGCAATAACCCACTGATGTCAAACTTAGTCAATGCAAAACCTCAGTGGGAAAGTGTCAGCTTAATGCTATCCAAATCTCCTCGCTCCATCAGAGTTGCATTCTGCATGGGGAAGATAGTCTGATAAACCTCCTCCAGATAAGGAAACATTTCTGCTGCCTTGATGGGTCTACTTGGAGCTGCAACAGCAATTTTCTGGTGGACCCAGGTAGGTGGATCTATGGGGAGCAGGGGAATCGGATCTTGGTGGACCTGCTGCTGCTGATACTGCCCCTTCCTGGTCTTGATACAACCTGCTCCCTGCCCTGGTATCTGCCCCATTCCAATGCCACTCTTGACCAGCACCCAACCTGGCTAACCCATGGTGCCATCCTGCTCTCTTCATCCACATGTATCCCATATAAAATTATCTAAATTATTGCAGGAGGTCTGGTCTAAAGGGTAGAGACTCCGTTTGCCTGAAGGTAACATCCACAGGTTGCCAGTTCGAGGCCACCGGCACGGTGAATGGCGAGACCTTGAAGCAGCTGACAAGCCGAGCCGAGTTATTCCCCCTGCTCTTTGGTGTGAGTGAAGCAGCGTCTTGGCTGCCCTCCATGTGAGAGATGAAGGAGCTGCTTGTCAGCTTGCGTGGGAGGAAACTGGAGGCCAGAATGTGATACCAGATCAGAAAGATCCATCTGAAATGTGGTTCTTGAAAGATAGAAACTTTCAATTGTAAAAATCCCTACGGGGATTTAGAACAGCCTGTCTTTGTAAACTGCCTTGAATAAAGCCTGAGGAGAAATCTGACGACCAAGAAAGGCGGTATATAAATACCTGTATTATTATTATTAATAATAATATGAGATTCAGATTGGCATGAATCACCTGGCAATCCACTCCATGCAAGTTTGTAAAGTGGCCCAGATTTAAACCATCAGTTTGGCTATAAGGTGATATCATTTAGTTTATATGCGACAACATATTTTACGCCAGGTTCTGTAAACCTTTTGGGCCAAAAAATGTTTACAGAAAGTTAGAACCTTCTTTCTGGTGCCCAGATATGTTAACAAAAACAAACTGTTCCAGAAGTAGAAATCACAGGCAAGATCCAGAATCAATAAGAAATTCTTCAAATTATGTTAATAAATAATGTCAAATTTGGCCTCTCCTCCAGGACTGAAATGTAAAATAGTTTCTTAGGGTGCAATTCCAACCACAATTCCAGCACTGACCTAGCCACAATGCAGGCCCAAGTTAAGGTAACAAACATGCCCTTACCTTGAGGAGGCCCTCTTGACTGCCTCCCACTGCAGGATGCAGTGCACGCCATATTGGCACAGCTGTGTCATTGCTGGAAAGTTGGTTAGGATTGCGCCTTTGGTGCAAATTAATTGGCAACTATGAATCACGCAGGTGGCATTTCATTATTTAAAGCAAGTTATGAAAAAGAAAAGAGACAAAGGCAGAGTTAAAGGAAGTGGAAGATTAATGCTGAGCATAGCATGCAAAATTTGAATATAGTACAGAATTTTTAGCTAGCCTTTTTTCTACCCAAGAGTAGTTTTTACCTGTAGAAAATTATGTTAGTGTTTGTCTGCCATGTACTTTTTTAGGTGGTCACAACCTACCTTCTAATTCAGTAATATGAGGGTAATATTGGTCTGCCTTATAGAGTTGTTGTTAGAATTACAAGATAGTGTATATGTAGTACTTTGAACATTCTTAAGTGCTATACATATAGCTCTGGGCTGAAATCCCACCCTCTTGGTAGCTGGAGCGCCATCTGCTGACCATTAGAAATAATTTCACCCAATAGCAGTTTATCCATTAACCCTTAGCATCCCATATTGTCTCAATTTCCCTTGTTCCTTTTCAAGTTTGTTTAATCCTTTTGGTTAATATTTTAAAGAAAATTGTTCATATATTAACCCTTGATCTGCCTGGTTCCAGGTACATACAGTGGATTGTCACATCTTCTTCCTCTGCAGGTACTACTGTGAGAGTGATTTTGATAGGAACACTTGAGTTTCAGTGTTTTCCTGGGAGGGATTTTTTGCCCAGATGGCCCCCGCTGTCTGGCCTGGACTGGTGAGTGGATACATTCTACCACAGCTTTTCCCCAATCAGCTTCATGTCCAATCAGGGAAAGAGGGCAGCAGGAAGAGAGTGAGCATGCTAACTACTAGTGCAGCTTCCTTGGGTCAATCTGCAATCTCTGAGTGTCTCCTTTTTTCTATGATATGAAATTTTGATTTGGGAAGATGTGATGCCTGGGAAGAGGCAGAAGAGGGTAAGGAAAACCCTGAGCTCCTGGCTGCCTGAAGGCTGCTGTGGGAGAGGGGGTTGCTGGCATCCCTTGTGCTATGTGGCAGGCAGAAATCCTCCAGGAGGCTGCAGTCCAGGAGAAGGGAGGGGGTTAGAAGGACTCCCTCAGTGCTTTTTCTGGCCAGCCTGGTCTGCCTCCTGAAGCGCTGCCTCCAGGCTGCTGATGCTTCTGGCGTCACTCAGGCCCTCACCCACTTTCATCATCGGCTGGTGGTGGGCTTTTAAATCCCACCATCTGTTCTGCCTGCTCAATGAGCCTCTCCCACTCCCACTGCCCTCCTTCAATACCCATATGCATCACTGCAACAACTTCTAGCCTAACCAGAAATGGTATGCAACTGCCCTCCATGGGTTGGGGAAGCCCCTGCACTGGACAGGGAGGAAGGTGGCATATGCTCATGCCAGCATTAGTCATTTGTAGCCTAAAAGACACGATCATCCCCACCAACTGCATAAAATCGTCTCGAGGTGCCTCTGAGACGCTGCCGCCAAGTATTCTGAATAGCTATTTGCAGATCTCATTTTGCTCCAGTTCCCAGGAACACAATGGTCTCTGATCAATTATCACATTACGCATTTTGAAAGCATCCACTAAAAAGTTTCTCTTTCTTTTGCAGAACAAATGCAGAATGTTAAACAAGATTAAATGAAATATACGATGCACAGTGATGTCTCTTCCGCTGCGATAGTAACTCCTTTTAAACTTATGGATAAATCTGGTCAATCCAGTTAATCAAAAGAATCTAGTTAATCAAAAAGACTTAGGAAGAGGGTATTCTGTCCCTGTAGATTTAGAGTCCGATCCTGAGCTTGGTGCTCCGACTTTTTGCCTGAGCGCACTGTTGCAAACACGCTGTAAGGCAGTGTAAGGTAGTGGCCAGACTTCTGAAGAAACTCAGTGATTTGCCCCCTCCAGGAATGACAGGCTTAGGCACAGAAAGAGAGCAGATATGTCCAGCCCCAAGTTGGGCAGAACTATGCGCTAAGACCTTCATGATGCCCCCCTCTATTTGATACTACACTGGGTATTACCACAGCCACCAGTTCTGAGGGTTCAGAGGCCAGTCAAATTAAGTAAGCTTTTGATGAGTGTGAATTCTTGGCCACTGCCTGCTCTGGCCAACCCCTCACACCCCCACAGATATGCAAGAGGCAGTCAATTGCCTCTTGAATATCTGTGGGCAGAAGGTATAGTCTAGCAGTTGAGCTGTAACTTTGCCTGAAAAGCTAAGCAGGATCAGCATGGGTCTTGCCTTCAATGGGTGACCAGAAGCCACTGGCAAGAGTGGAGGAATGTGGGAATATGAAGGAATCAGCTGGACAGGATGGATAACATCTTGAGAACCAGCCTGAGATGTGATTTGCAGCTGCATGTGGGCTAATGATATTAATGCAACTAAAGGGAAGCCCAATCCTGAGTTGTCCAGTGCCCAGACGAGCAGCTGCACCAAAATGGTTGCTGCAGCATCATATGAGCTTTGGGCAGCCTCTGGAGTCTCCTCAGGGGAAGGGGACATTCATTCCCTTCCCTCAGGGCAAGACACAGGCCCTGCAATGGGACTACTCAAGTCTGCACCAGCTATTTTGCCGGTGCAGAGTTAAGAGGCTCTGTGTCGAGCCAGAAGGCCTGACGTGGGATACTGGATTTGGTGGAGCAGAGCTCCACTGCCCCTCCCTCCACCACCCCACCTTGCAGCATGTTTGCAACACTCAGTGCCCGCAGAAGGCCGGCGCTACAAGTTCAGGACTGAGTCCCTTCTGTGCCTCATAGGAAGAGCCTTGCTTGATTACAAGTGCAGCAGCAGAAGCTCTTTGGAAGAGCGTGGCAGAGAACATGAAAACTGAACAGAGCATTTATCTCTGTAGCTCAGGATGGTTTCAGCTGACTGGCAGCAGCACCCCAGGGTTTCAGAAAGGGCTGTCTCCCTGTTGGAACTCCAGAACTCAGGGGCTGGATCTGTCTTTTTATGTAACTGACTCTTTGCCTGCAGCTGTTCTGTGGTTCTGGTTATTCCAGAATGTTGCCCTAGCATCATCACTATGCAGAAAAAAAAATAATTTTGCCAGAAGCCGTATGCCACGCTCGTGGAAATGTACACAGTGTCACAAAGCATGGGCAACTGATCCATGTACCACTGTGAAACATTCTTATTCCCATGATGTTATCTAGAAACTGCCACACCTAACCCTTGGTATTAAGCTGTTAGACCATGATAACAATTGATGTACTTCAGTTATACTATAACCAGCAGAAATAGAACAAACCACTCCTTGTACTTGCTACTGCTTCACCAATCTTTAAGATTAGGGAGCCAGAGAATCTTTTCATTTACTGCTCCTTCATCACCACATCTGGCATGGAGGTGAGGGGCCTTTCTCAGCACTTGTCAAGCCTTATTAATTCAACGTCCTCCTTCTTCTCTGATGATATTTAATGCTCTCGTAATGATCAATACCCACCATGCTGATGATAAACAAAGACAAATGAGCCTCTGCTTTCTGGCTGGTATTTGTAATTACCACCTCTGTAGACATTCAATTACATCTGATGAAAGTGTGACAAAGCTGCCTCCCTCCTCCAAGGACTTACATTTATACTGAAGCCTTGGCATGCAATTGTCAATGTGCTAATTTCCTTCACCACCCTCCATTCACCATTGCCAGAACAGTTCACTGAGCGTATATTAAATATAAATGTCACAACATCTCTCCTAATGGAATTTTATAGTAAAAAAGTCTAGCGTGGCATCAAACTGCCATCTCCTCTGGTTGCCTGCTAAAGCATCGTCTAGCCATCCTCTTGTGTCCCAAGGCGACATACCATCAAGATGATTCATTGGCATTCAAACACTTAGGTGAGTTTTAGAAAAAAAAAAATAAAGGGAAATTATCGAAGACCAGTAGCATTGGCTGCTTTTCCCCCTCTTCTGTTTTGACAGCCTGCAGGCAGAAGTAAATATTCCTGGATTTGAAAAATGAAGACTAAGATGGAACTGACAGATCTTGGCTAGGGCAAGCGCACAACCTGGAAGTGTTTTGAATAATGATCCATCTTTATATATCTATATGTAAATTCTTAATAGACTGAACACCAGTTGACGGTGCAGTTCAGAACGTCTTCTACAGAATATGCAAAGTTTAATGGCAAACCCATCATTCCTCAGGTCTTCAGTTACTCATTTTCAGAGCTGCTATCGCCATTCAGGCCTAAAATGAATGACGCTGTGAAGATGTCTTTAATCTGCAGACGCCACAAAATTCCATTCATTTTGAATTTTGGTTCAGCGCTGGTACTTCTCAAGAGACGGAACAAGCTGCATTCTGAAATTTGGCCTGGGATGGGTATGCTGAGGGAGATGGTGGAATGGATGAAAAGAAAGAGGCAGAGCAAACAATCAGGAGAAAGAGGAAATGGAGTAGAGCAGCAACAGCAAAGATTCCGTCAAATAGGAGACGATGTGAAAAAGAGCAGTCAAGTGATGTACCTATTGGTCCTGAGTACAGCTTGTGCTAGAGAGGGTAACTGATTTATCACATTTCTAGTAATCCCTCCTCACTTGTCACAAATGTTCATACTCTTGCTAACCCTTCCTTCCCTGGTGTGTAACAAATTTTCTGAATGACACTTGGAGCCAAATCTGAAAAAAACCTCTTTTCTCCATTTCCAGTTTCCAGTATCCATAAAGGAAATCTACCCTAATTAGATGCCTAACCGAAAGGAGGCCTAAATGTCCTGTGGTTTCATGGTTCAATTAGTATGTTATGGGACAATTTCCCATTCTTGTAATATGTGGTATTTCAAAGCAAACCACCAAGCCAAATTTGGGGGAGGTTTGGAGCTTTGTTTTTGTATTCACAATTGCTTAATCAAAAGATGTCTTCATTTGAAGGCTTTGAGTGAGAAAGATTCAATAATTCATACATTGTTTTTTCCTTTTGTTACTTATTCATGACAGTTGCGCTAACTCTGTGTCTTTGCTATTCACGAAGAGGTTTGTGATCCAAGATTTGTTGGCATGTGAAGAAGCTAATAGAAATAATTGCTCGTCCCCGTCCCCCCCAAATATAGTGCAATAAAAATGTTTTTAAAAAAGACTATCTCCTGAGATGTGGAAAGTGACACCGAGTGCAGAATTCACAATGCTGAATGGATTTGTTCATGTTTAATAGACTGAACTTATCAAAGAGATCAAAAAGTGACACTCTCCCACTGAGCAAAGTGCAACTTCAAAAGGGTTGTCATCTTGATGCAACTCTTTTTCAGCTCTGTCCTCATGATTATTTGATTCTTAGTTGAATTATTAACTTCCTCATCAGAATGATCATCTGCACGTTACACAGGCACACGTTCGGCTCTCAATGAAACGCAGGCTATTCATGACAAAAACTAGAAAAGGGCGGAGGGGGAGGCAGATCAGGATTCTTGCTTCTGAATGAACAGCACCCTGCTGACAATGATCATATAGCCACCTGATCATCAATGAAGGAGTTGCCTTGGTATGTTAAAAAAAAAAAAAAAAAAAAAGCAAATACCTTTTTATAAAACCACTTGGACTGTTCTTTTGGGCATTTAATTGACTCACATGTGATATAAAATTGTTGTGAAATATGAAACTAATCCACATTCAAAAGGTGTGCCAATAAACAGGTTTTTATTTACTTATTTTCTGTACGAAAAAAGTCAAACTAGCATGTTTGGTTTGCATGTTCTTTCATATCTGAGCCTTCTTCTTCATGTTCTTATCAGTTATTCATGAACAGTGCTACAGTCTGAGATTAGGTTTACCCTTTCATACATAGATCCGAGGAGCCAAGAAAGAAACATTTGTACTGTAGAATTTTTCTTCCCATGTCCTCATGGGAAGTGTAACAAGCACACAGTCTGCTGCACTAATAAAAATCTTGTAATGGAAAGTAAGGGGTTTTTGTGTTGTTGTTTTTCAACTCCACTGTTAGCTCCTTACGATTAAAAAGAAATTTTGGCTAATAATATTCATTCATAACTTCCCCCTCCTCCTAGAACAGTTCAGATATGCCCTGAAACAGAGAGTTGCCACTGAATTTATTGTTCAAATGAACTGGAGGATCCCACACGTGTGAATTATCAGAGGGATTTTGAAGAAAGCTTAAAGAGTTTTGAGAAAAGTCGTGACCTTTCCTGGTGATGCTTCACAATTCCTAAAGTTGGGATAGAATTTCGCGTAAATGAGATAGATGTGAAGGTTCATGTATGAGCAAAATATCAGAGAAATTTTGTGGAGAATAAAAAAAGATTCATAAAGCTTGTAAGAATTTTCAGGAGGATTGTGAACATCCATGTTGTTGATATAGATCATTCCTGCTCTGGAGATGAACCCTGCCTGAGTATCCTAATGGGTTTGCTTGACAACAATTTAAATCAACAATTTAAATCAGGGTATCTTGCAAGGTACTTATTTATTTCACTCATTTTCTCCCTAATTTTTACTGTGCAGTTGCAATTAGAGGCACGAATGGGGAACAAAATAGGAAAAAAAGGAAGGGCACATATACACATACATTGAAATGTATCATCTGAAAGGCTTCCACATTCATCAGTGTTGTGTGTTTTTTTTGCAACTATTTAGTGGGGGCTAGTAAAGAAATGTAAATTTCAACACAAAATGCATCTTTTGGATTTAATGTTCTAATATTTCCATCTGAACAATTTCTCTCCTGCTGCAGCCCTTCGGCCTATTTGTAAATGAAACTCAGCCAGCTGCAGCTACCTCAGATTTTGCAAGGGATTAATGACACTCCTAAGCAGTCCAATACTACCCAGATCTCCCCACTACAGCAATGGAGCATGCACTGTATCTGTGAAAGAGGGGCATTCAGAAAGTGAATTTTGTCCACTTACCCTGGGGAAAGCCTCCGCTGATGCCATGGGTCTCCTCAGATCTCCATCTGCTGTTTATCAGACTTAAGTCTGAAGGTGTAAATGTGGTGGTAAGGGAGACAGACTGGAATAGGATATTGGCATATATGAATGCTGCTGATACCATCTCTGGTCTGCCTCCCTCCCCATCCTTCATCCCACCTGGGACAACCCCTGTTCCTCACCCTCCCCACCTCATTCCACCCTTGCCACCATCACCCTTACATGTACTAGTCCAGTGCTAGTCCAGTGCTAGTCTCCCGCACTGGCATCGGTTGCTCAAAATGATTGCTACAAACCATTTTACAACAGTGAAATTGTTTCACTGTCATAAACTCCTGTGTGTGCCAGCCCAATCCCAAATAGGATTGAACCGTAAACTACAGAAATACGGATGCAAGTTCTCAGCAGGGAAGGAGAACCGCTTTGAAGTCCCATTCCTAGGTAGAACATTTCTCCCTTATATGCTAATATCTAGAACTTTTTGACATGGGAAAGTACTAAACTGTGGCATTAGTTATTTGCCTTGTTGAGGAGGACTGTACAACATTATCTTCACTGAATGTATAGATCAGCTCTACGCCTCTGTTCTTCTGCTCAGTTTAGTGGCTCCTACTCTAGCAACATAATATTCATTATTAGGAAATATTAAATAAATAAGAGCTAGTAAGACCTGTTGCAGCTCACAACTATTAGCGGTCAGGCAGCAAAACCAAGGAGTTCAATACGAAAAAATGTTCAGCCCATGATGCTTCACCGCATAAAACATTTGTTTCACATGGATAGTGGCATGTAAATCACCTTAATGTGATCCCTGTAAGATGGCCCTTAAAATGAAATTCATGACATCTTCAGTATCCTCAGTAAGAACCACTTCTGTAACCCTTTCCATATAGAAAAACATGTGTTACAGGAAAGGCATTAGCCAGCTGACACTTATTAAATCACAATTTGCAATCTGTTTTGGTTTTTTTTAAATTTAAATATTCCAATTGGTTGAAGCCCTTTGGGAACCATGTAGCAGCTGTATCAGCCAAATCATTTAACCACTGAATTGTACAAAAGTTTTGCTGTCTCAGAAAGACCTGCTTAGAGCAAATTTGGTAGACAGTTAAAGAAGGTTGTTCAATTCCTCCCTGTAGTTTTACTTCCACTCTCATTCCCTGGGAGTTTCCTTAGCCAAGAACAGTGGGGAGAAACAATGGCAAAATAAATAATGGGCATCTAGATAATTCAGCTGTCTCATTCACACTCACTTTTGGCCCTAAAAATTACATCTTTCTTCCACACTTGTGAAGGGTTAAGGAAAGGTCAGGGCTAAATAGGAAATGAGGTTGTAGCTCTGTGTCAGAGCACATATTTGCATGTAGTAAATCATATATGGAGTAGATGCCCATCCATCAAGCTCTGATCCCAGACATCTGCAGATGCAGCTGAGAAAAGTACCTTTTGAAAGTTGCTGCAAATATATAAGTACATGGGGTTGTTTTCCAGAAATTGTTCTGATTGACTAAGAACATAAGACAAAACCATAACCTTATGGACAGAACCATAAGAGCATAAGAAGACCAGCACCCTGTTTTCAGCAGTGGCTGTTGTCTAGGCCGGTCATCATGTTCAAAGGATAAGCTCTCTTTGCATCTATCATGTTTAAAGGGGAGCCTTTTCCTCATTATTTTTGTCATGATGACATGATGATGTCACTGCCAATTTCTTCCAGGAGACCCATTTCGGGCTAAATAGACAGAAGTAGGTGGGCAGGCCCACAGGAACAGATGTTCCACTTGCCACACTGGCCTCTTGAACAGTGAGATCCCAATGCCAGCAGCAGGTGATCAGCTTGCCACCCCAGCGCAGGGCCCTATAAAGTGTGGAGCCCAATACAATGAAACTGGATAGATTGTCTTATGGCTGGCTCTGCGAGTAAACAAAGAGAGTTTTTATTAGCTGGGCTTAAAAAAAAGTATGTAGACTACAATGTTAAGAAACTCCTTTTTAGGGTGACTCTTAGGGGGAAAAAAACCCTATAATGCAATGAAGGAGAAATGCAATAAATTTGGACAGTCGGACAACACTGAACTCCTCAATAGTATGTCATCATAACACACTGTCATAATCTTGAACCTACATTTATTTTATTTCTATTGCTTTCTATCTCACTAAACAATATATCTTAGAAAATACCAGCATAATTCAAGTTTATTTCTCTTATCAAAACCAGTTTCTATTTCACCACTTCTGATTCTAAATTTTTACACTGAGCTTCATCAATTTCAGAAGGACTGAGAACAAACTTCTCACAGCCCAATTCTAGCTGCCTGGTACGCAGCCGCACCAAAAATGGCTGCCACTGCATCCAGTGCGCCCCAGGCAGCTACCAGGGCCTCCTCAGAAGAAGGGGACTACAGTGGGGCTACTCAATTCTATGGCAACCCAAAAGTTGGCATAGATTAAAGAGCCTCTGTGACAGGCTCTGTGTCAGCCTCTGTGGCAGGCAGTCTGACATGGAGGCTCAGAATCTGGTGGAGCAAAGCTCTCCACGCCCTGCCTCCCTCCCACCCCAGGCATGCTTCCTCCCCACCTCCCCCCATGCCCCCGCCTACCTCTCTACTGCCTGGCAGTCCGCGCAACCGCTGAGCGGCAGAGCTCTGGTGCTCCACCAATTCTAGCCCAGCACTGGCCAGCACTGGGCTAGCTCCAGCGCGCCACCGGTGCTGACGGCCACAAACGTGCCTTATGGCATGTTTGCGACAGTGTGCGCCGGTGGTGGATCGGGCCTCAGCTTTTTCATATATTCCTTTGTTCATTAATGTTCAGTGCATAATTTGAAACATGGGTGAAATGCAGGTTCAGTATCAGGGCACAGTGTATAAAGAACCAGTTTAGACAATACAGTCCTGGATGCCCCCCCAAGATGGTGGGGGTGCCTCACTCATTCCTGGCCAGGGGTCTCAGGCATGGATAGGAACTGCCCCCCATGGTCATAGTCAGAGAATGGTTCAGTGTGTGGAGGCATGGCTGACTGGCGCTCTCCACTTGTTCTCTCCCTACAGTCAGTGGTCATGGCAATAATGGCTGGGAGAAAAACAGAAATATACGTATTTCTCCAAAGATATGTCCTTCACTTGAAATGCCAAGGTAACCAAGAATTTTCTACTCTCCTTTTGCCAGAGGTGTTGTAGCATGAAAAACTGTGGAGGGAGCAAGTGGAGAAAAATGGCAGGAGATAGATTTTGACATAGCACACACCCAACCATTCATAAGGTTGACTAGGCTGAAGCCTAGGGGTCCATTTCCCCCCCCCCCGGGACTAGGGGCCCACCATTTTTTATTTTTGTTTTTGCTGAAGCACTCTTATATAACCTCTATTAATAAGATAATTAACTTCTTCCTTATTGTAATGAAGCAAATTTTCTCTTATATTAAAACAATTGTCCATGAAATATATTTTTAAATAAATAATAAAAAATTTTATGCACTTCAAAATATTACAATATTGAACAATTATACCCCCAAAATGTGCTTTCCTGAAGAGTTCTGCTCACATAATAAAAGTATTATTTTTTTTTAATGTGAATAAAGTTCAAAATAGGAATAGACCCTCAAAATGGATATAGGGCTACGTACTGTGGTCTAGCATCTACTGTACCAGGGTCAGGCTGTCAGCTGTAGTGGGATGAAAGATTGAAGTATCAGAGGGGCCCAAAATACCTGTGAAAGCCTAGGGGCCAAGCCATGGGTTAATAAGGTCCTGCATCCATGATGCGCTTCAAATGATCTTAGCCAAATGACTGTCTCTCAGTTTAACCTGTTTTACAAACATGTTGTGAGGATTGATGAACTGAGAAAGAATTCTAGAACTCTTTGCTTATTGACTCTTTGCTATAGAGTGGGCCCACATGCTATTTTTCTCTCCAACAACATACAGAAAATCATAATGGAACAAAAAGAAAAAAATTTTTTCAAAGTACAATGAAATAAATCCATTATCTCAACCTAAGAAGAGCTGCTTGGCTTGCCCTCAATAGGCATTTATTATGCAAATGCATTCCTTTCCAAATCCAGTGTTGTCTTGATGTGCAAGAATTTGCACCAGCTTTTAGATAACGCTTCGTCTTGTTTTATATGAAAAAGGTTCATTGAATATTGCCGAAGAGACAGCAAAGCAAACAATTCTGGCATGTTTGATTACTAGTCACATGAAATTTTGTTAAATTAAAAGATGATCCTAAATTCACTGCCTCCTACTGAGTCTAATACGCATCCCAAGGGGGAGAAATCACAAGATATGAACTGTGAGTAATTAACATGTTGCTATTTATACAGAGGACTTGGATTTATGAGAAACCATTTGCACAGGAGGTTGCTTTAATCTGACATGGAACCCCTGGCTTCTCCCCAGCCTCAGCTGTTTAATTAAATTTAAACATTACTCTACCTACTTAAATGTCTGTAATAAGGATAATTTAACTAATGCTAAAGAACTAGAACATTATACATTTACTGTGTTGTAATCTGATATAGGGTCATGGGACCAGGCATTTCAAGAACTTATTTTGGCAATTTCATGGCATGAGACAAGTCTGTTCCAGTCTCAAGTTTAGCTCTTGCTAAAAACTGGAGTTAAATTAAAAGTAACAGGCGAGGTAAGTACTGCAGCCACCACATGCTGTGTAAGTGGCCCCTCCCACTCGCAAATCAGAGCCATTCTGGGCAGTGACGGCAATGTGCATGCACGGGTTGCTGTCACTGCCCAGAATGGCTCCAACAACGAGTGGAAGGGGGCCACTTACACAGCACATTGCAGCACCTGAAGTACTTATGGCACCACCCCCAAGGACCCGGATTATTTCTATGCAGCTTAGCAAAAGGCACCTACCTTAGCGCATGATGCCTGGGAATCAGCCACTGGTGCAAGAATGGGCCTGTGTGGAGGCGATGCAAGTCATGTGGCATATTAAGCCATTACTGCCCAATGCTGCATATTCCTAACAGGGACCAAATGTGGGTACACCTGTGGGCCGAGCAAAAACGGGTTAATGTACCTAATGAAAAGCCCACTGAATCGTGGGGACAATATCTTATAGAAATGGTGCTCTGCTAAGAAAATGTTTGTATCTTGGCTCTAGCTACGGTCTGCACTCTCCATTCTTATGTAGCCCTACTTTTTTGTGAGCCTACTTTTTTGTGAACACTAGAGGTCATGCTATTATCTTGCAAATAATTGCCATTATTATTTCTAAGCATTATGTACAGATTTTTGCCTTCCAGCAAAATAAAATGCTTGACAAGGACTATGCATTTTCCATTTAATGATTCTCAATGGGCAATTTTTATGATTTATATCAATAGGAAGGTAATTCTCTCCTTCGTCGGAATAGCCAATTGAACAGAAACTGGGCAACCTGTCTGAATCAATGGAGGGAAACTTCCCAGCATCCTGGTGCTTGGAGGATGACCCAGAAGCAGGAAGATTTAATAACATACAATGACAACATTTCCCAAATTGAGGTAATTTTATTTGCAATTGAAAGCTATTAAACATTGTGTAATCAGTCGTTTGGAATTAATTATTTTTACAGAGTCAATTTTTGAAATAACCACAGCACATAAGAGAAAAAAAAGAACAAAATATGAATACTCCTTTTAATATGAAATGAAAAACTGATTGAGGACAGATGTAGGGCCCAATTCTAGCCAATTTTCCAGGGCCGGTGCAGCAGTGCCAATGGGGTGTCACTGCATCTTTTGGTGGGGTGGTTGTCACTGTAGCATTGCAGCAGCACCAGTGCTGGAAAGTTGGATAGGATTGGGCCCCTAGTTGAGGACAACAATGAGAATCCTAAGCATCTTCAGAGAATCTATTAATAATCAACAACAACTAATTTGGCTGTTTCAAAAAATGGAATGGAGTCAGACTGAACTGCTGTAGCCTTTTGCATGAAGATGGAGGAATCGTTAAGCCTGTACAGGCATCTCCCCATATCCATGGGGGATAGGTTTCTGCTGCTATTGTGGATAACCAAAACCATGGATAGCAGGCACGCTACTCAAATTCACACTCATGACTCACCTCTCTTCATTTGCAAATGCTTCACAAAAGGCAGCATTTTCTTCCTTTCAGGGAGAAACTTGACTGTGTTCTTTTTTTAGCTTCTAGCACTAGAAGCACTAAAAGCTCTCCAGAGAGCTGTTTTTGTTTGCTTTTTGAGCTTCCAGCACACTCTGATCATGCTCTTTTTTAGGTTCTAGCATGCTAGGCATGCTGGAATTTCTCCAGGTGAGCTCAGAGCTAGAAAAGATGGCCATCACCAGGCGGACATCACTTCCGCCTATTTTCTATTAAAACAAATGGAGGAACCTGTCAGGAACATGGCAACCTCCAAAGTGTGCGAAGAGTATGATTACAACATAGCAACCTCCATACAATTAATTTCAATGAGGGGATGTCATTTTGTCGTTTTTAAATTAACCACGCTGGGAGCATGCTAGTAGCTGCTGGAAACATCACTTCCACCAATCCTCCTTCCTAAAAAAAAGAACTCAGCCCTAGACTCGTAGCTGCCACAGGAATGCTACAGGAGATGATAGTGAGAATGCTAACAGGAAGTCCTCTGTTATCCACTTCCTGCTAGCATTCTCACTATCGCTTGCTGTAGCATTCATCTAACACAATGGTTCCTAATCTTTAGGAGCTTGCGGACCACTGTGGAAAAAATTGGAATTATCATGGACCACATGTGGCTGTGGGTGGTCTGGCCTCCACCCTCTCTGGCGGTCTGTCTCCCAAGTGCCCCCCTCCCATGGACTATTAAAAAGGACAGAGAAAGGACAACCCACTGACACTTCAGTGGCTATGGGCAATCAGTTCTCTGCCCTCTTTGGCGGTGAATAAGAGATTGCTTGCTCAGTGAGACACTGGAAGTGATCAAAGGTGATTTTTTTTCCCCTGAGACCTTGCAGACCACTTCTCAGGGTCTCACAGACCATCTGTGGTCCACAGACCACAAGTTGGGAACCAGTGCTCTAACAGCTATGAGTGTAGGTTCTTGCTGTTTGCTTCCTGTTCTAAAGCACCAAGAAGAAAATACCGCCTTTGGTAAAACATTTGAAAATGAAGAGAGGTGAATGATAAGCACGACTGGGGAGATTTGAGAACCGTAGATGCGAAACAGCTGATATGAGACACATGGATATGGGGAGATGCCTTTATATCATATCAGACAGGAGGCATTATTCTGGCATGGCCGGTGGAAGCATTCTAGAGAACACATCCAGGAACCACTAACTTCTCTCCTCCAACCCTAAACAATTTGCCTTCTAATCAACAGTTTATCAGAGAAACAAGGCCTCTCTACATGCATCTGCTTCTGAGTGTTGCTAGGAACAAAGGGAGGGCAAGGAAAGACACATGAATCAATAAGCATGGATGAACCCATACATCAATTCTAAGTCCACATTGGTAAACTGTGGCACCCTTCAGAACCTCCTGAGGCTGTGAAGAGCTAGAGATGCAGCTGCCTGATGCTACACTTGATGATGATGTCATCACCAAGTTTGGGATTCCCTGAGATGCCAGCTGCAGCTCCGCTGATGGCATTCTCAGGGGAGGGCAGGGCTGAGAGTGGAAGGAGGATTTAAACAAAGTGAAGGAAAGGGTCGCAGGAAGTGGAGGAGCAAAAATATTTTACTTATCTCTGCATAAAGCAGGAGGTCTGGCTCAGTTGGTAGAGCTGCTGCCTTGTATGCCTGAAGATCTGAGGCTGCCAGTTTGAAACAACCGGAAGTACCCGAGAACTGACGACACGCTGATATACCGATGAGCTGACCCTTGGTGGCAGAGAGGAGTTACCATCAAATAGAGCATGGGAGGCGAAGGGCCAGAGAGAGGCCAGACTGGAACGAGGAGTTCTATGAAAGCCTAGAACTATTCAATTGTAAAAATCCCTACGGGGGTTTAGAACACCCTGCCTTTGTAAACTGCCTTGGATTAAAGTCTGAGGAGAAATCTGATGACCAAAGAAAGGCGGTATAGAAATACCTGTATAAATAAAAATAAATAAATCGTTACCCTGCACATGCCTGATCTTGTCTGATCTCGGAAGCTAAGCAGGGTCAGGCCTGGTTAGTACTTGGATGGGAGACCACCTGGGAATACCGAGTGCTGTAGGCTTATACCATAGTCTTTTGAGACTGAAGGTTGCCAACCAAATAAATAATCCTCCTGACAGCCTACGGGTATCCTTGGAACCATGCTTGGCATAAGAGAGAAAGAAAGTGGGGTGGGCCAAAAAGGAAGTGGGATAAGATTTAGTATGCACATTTGTTGCCAATATCCTCCCCTCTGGCCCAGTCTCTCCTCCCCCTTTCCCCTGCCACAACTTACTAGCACCTGTGGAACCTCTGAGAGCTGCTGCTGAACATGCCACACCTCTTTCCATCTGCAGCAGGAAACCTGCAGTGTGCAACCATGCCTGGGTTTTGTACCACAGTAAAGGACCCTGGGGCCCTAGTCTCCTTGGAGACACCAAGGAGCGAACCCAGAGCCTTTTGCATGGCAAGCATGATCTGTTCCACTCAGCTTACAGCCCCAACCCAATTTAATCTTCAGGGTTGTGTCTTGTCTGAAATCATCCAGTTATTCCTGTGACTAAGCCAGGATTTCAGCTCCATGAGTGTCACATATGCTAGGCAGAAAGTCTATCTGCATTTAAAAACAAGCGTGTTGGTCGTAGAGAAGCAATGAACAATAAATAACTACCATGGAGAATTAAATATCTAATTTTAGTGGAAAAGTAAGCCATTTGCTTGCTTGAAAATATAGTGGTATGAGTTATTTAATGAACGCTCTGTCATTTTCTGCTTTTATATTAGATTTTCCCCCCTTGCAGCAGATATAAACGATCTGAGAAAATGAGACTCAAATTGCTATTTGTGTAATAAGTTTGGATAGAGAATTTTAAATAGCTTAAGGCAAGTACTGAAGTTTTTACCTTGATTATCTTTTGTCCTCTTTGACATACAAAAACAATTTAAAAGCCACAAATAGGTACTTGTGTACAGATCATCCCTTCCAGACCTACTGGTCTAATAGTGCAGTTCTCCAAATGTTTTGTGTTGGAGAGTATTTTTTAGCTGAATAGGGCTGCAGTTGGTACTCCACTGACAGGTTTTAGATGCCTTGCTCTTAAACCACATTTGGGTTTTTGAAACTCTTACTCCAGCACATAGAAAAATGTGAAATAATGGCAGCCTTTAGCAGACCATTAGCATAAACTGAGTCTTCAGAGGTTACTTGAGGTTGATAGGGAACAATTAATTTCAATTTACAGGGATTTGGTGTATGGTTACTCTGTCTCATGCTCCACTGATGAATCACATGAACTGTAATTAACCAGAACTGAGATAATGAACACTTGATTTTCATTGCTCATTTTGCCCTTTCAGCATGTGGTCATAAGTAAAACACGATTAAGTAGTTACAGTAATTCTGATTTGTGAACTGTGGGCACTTGTTCTAAAACACAAATGTATTCATCACTTCAGAGCCAGTCTTCCAGGTTTTATGCTCAATTTTGACATAGGGAAGGAGAGAAGGAAGGAAGTCTCAGAACACAAGAAGCTTATGAACATAAGAGCTTCCCTGGATCAGAACAAAGGCCCATCTAGTCCAGCTTCCTGTATCTCACAGGGACCCACCAGGTACCTCTGGGAGCACACAAGACAAGAGACCTGCATCCTGGTGCCCTCCCTTGCATCTAGCATTCTAAGGTAGCCTACTTCTAAAAGTGCCCAGCTTACCCCTGGGTAAGGGAGCTCTGGAACTCCCCCCCCCCCCTGCATGATGCTACTGCATCAGCAGGGGTAGGGCGGAGGATAGGACTGGGCTGTTCAACAAATGTCTGGGCTCAATTTTCCTGGGATCGTCAGTTTAAAAGCACTTTATTGTAAAGAAAGCAGCTGCCTGGACTATCCTCAAGGGAGGCAGTATCAAACCACCATGACCCTATGTAAATCTAATGGCATGCCTTTCTTCCTTTGTGTTTACTTGTTTACTTCAGAACTGAGAACGTTTCATCCTGAAAGCACAGTTCAAAAGGGAATCAGTAACAAAGCCAAATGTTAATCCCAAGAGTTTCTTTGCTCTGTACCACAAAATCAGCCTTTGAAAGGTTTTCCGCCTCAGCTCTTTCATACACAGAGGCCCATTAACGATAGAAAATGGGATTACAGGAGAACTTTATTAGAAGGTTTATCTTTCGGTACCAAAGACCAGCAAATTTTAAATATGACTGACATTGATGCAAGGTTTTTTTTCAAACAGACCCTGTGAAGACACAAGCCCTGCACGGATGCTATGAAACCAGGGGGAATCTCTTCCAGCAGCTTCTGCTTCTTTAAGCATGTCCTGTGCCTCACCTCATAGTGGCCACAGGAGCACCAAGGACCCTCTGAATAAGAGGAGAAGAAAAGTGTTTTTAATATAATGTTTGCATTTATTATTGTAATCCCTCCAAACCTTTTGTTTTCTTTTAGGTTGTGAGCCTCTTGGGGACAGCGTCTTGGGGACATGTATTTATATATTTATAAATGTATATATTTTGGGGGGCTGCATTCATTGGATCAGGAGCATTCTGGTGTCATTGGATTCCTCTCAGCCTGCCCTTTCCAATGGACTAAGGCAAGTTTGCCTACTTGCGAGTAAATGCACGATACAGCTCACTTTCACTTTCCATAGGGATCCATGCATTTTTTGTTCTCCAGTTTTTTGGCCATAACTTTTGATAGAAAGGAAATATTTCACTCTGGATTTTTGCATTGCATTCCATTTGAAATTCCACATCCAATTGTATATAATACGATGGGATTACTCCTAGCCACCATGATTTTAGCGTGTCACCCCCCAGTGTGCGTCACCCCCCTGTGCGCGTCACCCAGGGTGGCCTGCACCTCCTGCACCCTCCTGGCGACACCACTGCCTACCTGCAGTGGGTAATATCTGCACAGGGCTATAGTCACCCAAAATAATATCCTGCTATTGACTTGGTTTTGGTGGTTTCATTCACATCTTTCCCTGTCCCTCCTAATATTTTCTGTTATTACTGTATGGGACCTTAATGGGAGGGGGCTGGGCAAGATGTTTTCCTACAGGCACTCCCCACAGGGTGTGCCACCATCATGTGGGTGGGCAAATGTGGGTGACAGCAAGGAGCACCTGCCCTTGGTCTACATAAGGAGAGATGGAACAGGCACCACCAAATGGGCTGTCCCAGGAGCCTCTAATCTAATCTAGTCCAGCTAGATTAGAATCACGGCAGAAATTATGCCTACAGAAAGATGGAAAAAGGTCATAACTGTTGTTGCTGCATTGCCATGGTGAGTTAGTAGTGGGTTGCCCAAGGTGCTAAGGACTACCTGGCAGTATTGAGTCCTCACACTGTTCCTGAAAACGCTCCATCATGCTGCACTGCTCTAGACATCCTTGACTGTCTCATTTTATCTCTGGATGTCCTCACCAATGGGAGGCAAAGAGCCTGAATTTGTTGGTACAGGTAGAGGGGCAGCCTGTCTTATGTGGGAGGCTGCGTACAGGACGTGCCTCTGTATTCACAGATTTGGGACCCATGGTTTTAATTAACTGCAGGTTCCAAACCCACAATCATGGCCAGAACCGAGCTCCCACACACAACCAGAGATGTTCTTCTGTTGATCTGGGAGCATTTCTGAACCTTTCTGGGAGTCTTTCTGAAAATTCTGTTTCTGAATTGGAAACCATTTGAGCCCTCTTAATGGTAATCTCTGTTACTAGGGTTTTTCATCCTTGACAATTGTGTCCTGTCAAATGTGCCCTGGCCATTGGCATCCCTGGATGTTCATGGTTTTTCTTCTTCTAAATCCTGGTTATTTGCATCCCACTATAACTGGGCAACTCATGAAATTGGAAGTTGGTCACATTCACGTTTTGGAGCAGTTCTGAGGTGCAAGGAGACCCGCAGAGGGGACAGTAGGCCCACTGCACTCTCCGAAGGGCTTGTGCTACCTCCAGGTTTGTTTAAAAACCCATTTTTTTGCAGCGGCGGCACAATCCTGGGAGCACTGTTGCTGCTGTCACTCCCTCCCCCACAAAGATTTACAGCAGCCCCAACTCTGCAGGAGACTTTGGGAACCACTGCCCTAACCCTAACCCTACCTTTGCATTTTAAAAATAAAAAAGTATATCTAAGTATACATATAACGGAACACAAATGTCTGAGATGAAAAAAAAAATGGACACAAAGTGTCCAAAGCCCGGACATAATTGACCAGGACACAGTTGTCTAGGAAACAATGGTCTGTTCCTGTTATCTCTTAGGGCCTGTAATAATGAGAAAACAGAACTTTGTAATGATGGCCAAAGTGCCTGAGACAGAAAATCCACATGGTGCCTCAACTGCCATTTAATACAACCCTGAAATTCGCCACCTGCGGCAACCACTTCATTCAGTATAATGGCAGGTCGTGAGTCAAGTATCCGACTCCTTCCTGGCTATTGCAGGATTCACGTTTCCTATGCTTGAATTAAAGGCTCTGCTAAGGAAAAGTAAGACCAGTGCCCATTTTTATGTACCTGAGGTGCTGAAAGAACTGACGTCAATGCAAGAAAACATAGCACTTTACTTAAATTGACGAACTTTAAAATGTCTTTCAACATCTCCTCAGACCAAGTTTATTTACAAAAATGGAACCTACAGTACTTACTTTGAACCCAAACCCTTAGATGGACGTTCTTAGCACTTTGCCTCTGGTAGGACATAAAGAACCAAGCCAGTTCAGTTTGGGATATTTAAATGAAAAATGCAACATATGCCTTTTCTTTCGTAGACCATTAGATGTCAATTTGTGTCTTACTGTGAGTTATTCTGAATCAAAGCTATAACAGCAAAAGTGATATTTAATTCCACTAACCTTTTGAATTTTTCACACATTATTACAAATCCCGCAATGTTAGAACATGGGCATGAAGCAGCATTTGAGAGAATATAAATGGCAATAACAATCCCTGGATGTGTTCAATGGGTGAAAATGACTTTTCTCTTGGGCAAAATAGCACAATCTATAATTCATTTAAAGGTGAATGGAATAATTAACTTCAATCACACATTCATCCGGATAGGCTCCAAGTCTACTCCTTTTGGGTAGCCATGTAATGGAATGGAAATGTCAGTGCAAAAGTAATTCCGGAACTCTAATGTAGTTAGGACAATTGCTTTTCAATTTTGCATCTTTGAGAAACAAACTTTCCATGCAGTCATTTCAAGGTAATTCAAAGATGAATTAATACTTGGTTCTACAAAAAACCCGAGTAGTTTCAGGGGGGCTTGAAGTCCACTGATATGGCCATTCCAAGTGGCAGCTGGGCTGATGGCTAAGTGATGGGGGATAATCCATATCCCAAACTTGCCTGTCCTCCTCTCTTGGCTTGCCACTTGCCTGGCTTCTCCACCCATCGCTGACCTTAGGGCAATTCGGACAATTGGATCAAATTGGACCTCGTGCTCTAGGGGGTCCCTGTGCCACAGCTGCCACCTTGCTCTGTAGGTGACCCTCTGACATGCTGGAGTGTGAACCACAGAGCACAATGAGCAGAGTGTTGCTGTGTGTGGCCCGCCCACCTGCCCCAGTCCAAATGACTCAAAATGGGTCCCCTGAAAACAGTTGGCAATGACATCATCATATCACTGCCATCTACTTCTGGGTGCCACACTCTGTACCGGGTGCCATCAGCCCCAAGCTCATTGCCGCAATTCATCCCGGTAATGTAGTGCATTGATTGTCTGCATTGATCCATGTTGGTCTGTTGCAAGGTGCAAAAACCAAGATGTTACAAGAGATCCCAGATGTTGCATGGTAATCCCAGGTTCCAAAGCAAACTCAATAGACAAAAGTGATCAAATCCAGGCCTTTATTGTAAATCCAACAGCAAAAGGTGGTAAATCCATCCATGTCTCCAAAGGAGACTGCAAGCATGAGGAGTGGGAAGGAAAAAGCCCAAAGGAGACTGCTTGCACCAGAAGTGGGGAGAAGAGAAGCCCCAAAGGAGACTGTGAGCATCGGAAGTGTGAAGAAGAGAAGCGTGTAACGCCCCCTTCAGCTGACTTTTATTACAATCTAGGGTTCCCTCCTTGAGACACATACATTTCTCTTTGGAAACAATTCATTGGTGGGTTCAAAACATCCATTTTATAATAGGCCATCTTATACATCCATCATATACAATATACCCCTAACAGTCAGCAAATGGCACTGCACACAAACCTGACCTCATCCATAACCATCGGATGATGTACTGTGGCCTTCGTAAGGCAACATACTTGCCATTGAAGTCACGGTGTGTGTGTTCATCTAAAAACTGCTGTGAAATGATTTTCTGTGGGAATCTGACCTTTGATGTTAATCTGGAAATGCTTTGCTGTGAACCGGAAGATAGCCTTGAACCTTTCATTGCTGTTAGACTACCACAACTTATTTCGGCTAACATTAGTTACATGTGTTAATGCACCAAACTGGTTTTAAAATGAAGAACAAGAAATATAAGGAGAGCTGGTGTGAATACTTGCTTTCTAGCATGTGTGTGTGCAAGTGGTGCTCTGACAAATATTATATAACTATCTACTTATATATGCTTATATATGCGATCTCTGAGCTTGAAGCAATGATAGAGCCTGTGTGTTACAAAGCAAGACAAACTGATTTTTTTAAAAAGCACACAGGAATGATTTTTTTTCCTGTGGTCTGAAGACAAAGAGCTTCTTCATTCAAATGTATCAACATTGTTCTGCTGTAATGAGAACACTGTGGCACGCAGCCAAATCTCAGCAAACCGTTTTTGAGAACCATACTCAAGTTGTACATTCAGAGATGGACCATGCTGTTTACATTTCAGGTAAGCATCCTATACCATAACTACCAGGCTTACCATGCATCAGGTCCACTCTGCCAGCGCAACTGATCCATAGGATTGGACCATTAGTTCTTGGGGATATGGATGCTATTAACTTAAAATAGCTAGTAAGCAGCTGGTAATTTCCTGTTCCTTTCCCCATTTCTTTTTTTAAAAGGATATCGGTGGTGTATATAAGACCCATTCAGTAGTGACAAAGTTCATCTTTTGCAGAAATGTACAAATTCCTTTGGACACAGGACTTCACAATAAATCATGTTGACTTAAGTTTGCACACTCTCTATGGTTCTCATTTTCAAAGTCTCCAGTGATATTAACGATTTTGACATTTATCCAGCATGCAATATGTTTAATACATTCCAAATGCCCTGCTGCCGGACAGCATCAAGTGCCTTGTCAGCACCTATCAATGTCACCATCCGGGGAAACATGTTGTGTCCTTATGTCTTCATCAGCCCCTCAAAAGACACATACAGTCAACATAAAAATATAAGCTATTTTTAGAAGCTCAGGAGCTTTTCCTCTATTCTTATTTCTGCCACTGCCATGCTAATTAATAAAATTAATTCCAATAAAGTGTGCACGTGGGTGGCTATCTTAAAACTAGGGCATATAATGCGTGACCTTTATATTGCACCTTTCTTAAGTATTTAAAGCACTTCACACATATTGCTGACGTAACCCACAGGACAACAACATCAGCAATGTATAACTATCATCCTCATATTGCACTTGTGGGGCTGGGGTTTAGTAAAGGAAGTGGCTAAGGAGAGATTTGGACAAGGGACATCCCTGCTCACAGTTCAGTGAGGCTTATTGGATCCAATAACTTCAGTTTCCTGCCTTCAGCAGTGATCAGCACCTGCATTATTCAATAGGGATGTAGGATAAGAATGTTGATAACTATTAAGAGTTGGCTTTGGGCTATCAGAGAACAACAGAAACTCTGTAGCGCCCCAGCATTACATGTTCCTCTACTCGAGTCACTATGGCCATCTTCCATGAATTTACCCAATATTTTACTGAACTGTTTTACATTTGATTTTATAACATTCTTTGGCGAGAGCGCCATATCTCATTGTGGGACAATTTCAGTGTTTTTCCTCTTGTCCATTTTAAACACAGCTAAGAGATATTACTCTTATTCCTTTCCCATTATCTGTTCCATTTATAATCTAATTGACACGCATCACTTACTTTTATTTTTTCTTAAAACATCCTAGAAGTTAGAATAGATTCCCATGGAACCTTGGTGGTATTTTTCCAGCAAAACTGAGCCATGTGAAGGACTGACATATATCAAGTAATTCTCAAAATGCAGGCCTGCCCTATATCTAGGCGCACATGGTCACATCTCTCCTAACTACTAATATAAATGTCTCAGTCAGTAAGGTATAGCTCATTGGACTGTGAGGCCCAATCTTTTGGCAACTATATCACAACTCAGGTCCAAATTAGAAGAAAATTCCTGTGTTGTTCAGACACAGTGAACTAATGGTGTACTATCCCTTTAACTACAATGGGCAGCCCAATCCAGCACAAATTCCCATGCAATGAGGCAGCAACACCAGCAGAGCTAGCACTGCATCCTGCAGGGGATATTCAGCTGTTTGAGATCTCCCTGCGTGGCAGTAAGTCCCAGCAGCTGCAGTGGGGCAACTCAGACCTGCGCGAGTTCAATTGCTGGTGCAAGTCTGCATTGCCCAGTGTCTGCAGTTCAGGCCCAGGAAGGGGGATAGAATGTGTTGCACACCATCACCATCCCTTTCCCCTCTTTGGCCTGTGATCCACCCATCCCCTGCCGCAGTCCTCTGCCCACCCCGTTCCCCCTTACTCCTGCCCTCTCCCCACATTCCCCCACCCTGTTCTGCCTCTACACCGCTCTGTGCAGCACTCACCATCTCATATGTGCACTACTCCATCTGCCGGCACGCACAGGCCAGAGTGGGCTTTCATATCAGTGCCAGCAACTGCTACGCCATCAGAAATTGCTTTATGACACTTTTCTGATGGCAAGCACCAGTGCAGTGCATACTGTGCTGGTGCGCATGCTGCTCAGGTTGGTGCCACAAGTCCCTAAACTCCCACTCCTTTCCTCCTTGGCCAAGGAGAAAGCCTGTTGCAGGCCTACATTCAGAGCTGCCAGGGAGCTGTACACCTTACAGCCCTATTTCATAAGCCACTGAACATCTGTGCAGAGCCTGAATTCAATAGTGAAGTTTCAGCAGAAAACACATTTATATATGAGGGCCTTTATACTTTGAGTTGTTGTCCCTGTAATTACTGTATCAGGAGTGGGCAGCAGGGCAATGCAGGAGAAGCAGGCTGGTGTGTATGTCTCCCTGACTCTATTCCAGACAGGTCAATAAGCCTGCCTTCTCCTGTCAAGGTATGCCACAATTCTCCCTTCCTGTGTCACAGGTTTGTTGCCAGTGCTTTTGAATCAGATTGAAATGTGGAAGGAATTTTTGCTTAAAAAGGCCAAACAAACAGGAAGATGAAACAGCCTGCAGTGACTTCAACACTGCACAAAGCAGGAGGCGAATATTGTTAAACAGTGTATTTTTTGGTGGGAGGGGTGTTATTAAATAATTGAGTGTACATTGATCTCTGCTTTATTGCTTAAGAGCTTGAAATGTTTATGTCTGTAACTACCGGCATTTCAGCTGTATGCCTCATGAATATTTGAACAAAAGGAATCGCAACCCTTCAAACAATTCCCAATGCATTTCAGCCATGACAGTTATTGAAATGGAAGGTGCTAAGAGGCTGTCATTTTTCATCATATTATTAGCAATAATGGCCTTGTAAATATCTGTTATTATTATTATGTATATAACCTATCAAAGTTCTGGTGTGGAAATTTCAGGGGAAAAAAAAAAAAGAGCATTAGTATTTTGGGACTGGTTTGCAGAAAGTGGCCACCATATGGAATCTAGATTAATTCCTTGCTGTCTATGGCAGCTGTCTCAAGTTGCTAGGGCACTCATTTGAACCAGCTTGCCATAGGTACTTTCCTCCACATAACTCTTCTCTTTTTTTATCCCCCAAGGTCTGCAGATCCTTTACGTAAACCTAAGTAAATGTTGGAGGGCTTGAATTCTTACATTCTTATATACAGCCATGAAATATAAAATTCTGTCTTCTAGACCAGGGTTTCTCAAACTGTGGGTCACGACCCACCACATGATTGTAGGTAGGTCGTGAAGCTGAAACTAACAAGCAGATAACTGAAAAAGAAAACGCATGGAGCTCTATGGAAAGTGAAATGGAGCCATGTCGCAGGTTTACTCAGGCGTAGGCAACCGTGTCTTAGTTCATTGCAAAGGATGGACCAGAAGGAATTCAACGCCACAAGAATGGTCCTGATCCGATGAACACAGCCCACCAAAAACACAGGCTTTCTCCACTCATTTGACAGGTTAGGGACTGGAGCCATGGTGAAAAGCGGAAATGGGTGAAAAGCAGAACCCGGTCGTATTTTTAGTTTACAAATGTTGCTTCCGGCGCTTTTTAAGCTAACAAATTGCAAATGCCTTTTTTATCTTGCAAATAGATTTTCATTAATACCTTCGGGAATGGGAAAGGACTAGAGCTAAACTTGGTGTGCGCTCTCTCTCTCTCTCTCTCTCTCTCTCTCTCTCTCTCTCTCTCTCTCTCTCTCTCTCTCACACACACACACAGCCCAAAACAGTTTGAATCACCATGTAATATGCAAATCAATATGGGAAGGGCAATTTTAGCCTCTAGACCTGGGTTCTTTTTGGCCAGAGGGCCGCATCAAATATCTGGCATGGTATGGAGGGCCGGAAAAAAAATTTAAATATAAAATTTAACTTAATAAATTAGAGATGGAACTTAGATGAGTGAATAAATGAATGAATGGGTTCATTCATTCAAACTCTCTGGCCCTCAGAACACCCTCCAGACACAATCAGAGCACAGTCATGTTAAGTTGAGTGGGCCTGAGGCTTTCAGGGGACAAGAGGTTGGCCACAGGCTGGAAAGAGTCTTCCTGCAGGCCACATCTGGCCCCCGGGCCAGGGTTTGGAGACCCCTGCTCTAGACTAGCAGAGAGAGGTTGAAAGAGTGGAACATGCGTTAAATGAATGACTTCCTGGTATAATTGAAATGTTGAAAGAGCAGAACGTCTAAAAACAAATAGAAAGCAGGAGATGCCTGTACTTTTTTCTTATTCATTTGATTTTATCTCCTGTTTATTTTATTAAACTTTTAATAAACCATTTAGATATACTCTGAGTCTGCCTGATTTGGAAAATACAGTGGATAGTTGTGTCTTCTCGTTTTGCAGGCACAACTGTGATTTTGATAGAGACCCTTGAGGTTCAGTATTACTCTAGTAGAAGGGTTCTGCCCAGGAAACCTCTCTGGTTATCTTAATCTCCTGGGCTAGTGGCAGCAGATTCACAGTCCAATCCTGAGCTTCTTGGTGCCTGCTGGAGCAGCAAGTGAAAGTGATTTCTGCAATTTTCATTGAATAACAAAATGGAGACTCCTGTAATGAAGTGTAAGGATTTCTTCTGAGAAAGGGATCTGCATTGAACAAAGAAAGAAGCATGATATTCCCCTAGGCCAAGAAAAGAACAGAAGTTATCTGCACTCTTTAACTGGAATATAAACATCAACAGATGATCTAAGGATTTTCTATTATAATCATCCAAAAGCTACACCTGCAGTCCAAAATGGTATTGTTTATTTTAGATTAATCTGCAAAGATTTCTTCAGAACTTCTTAACGCCTGCCAAGGATTTATCCTTTCCAATTATGTCACATCAAGGAAGCCAGACATTCTCAGTGCATGGAGAAGGGTGGAGTAGACTGGAACTCATTAGATGCTGAGGAGTGATGTGAAATTAATTTCATGCTGCTTCACCACATGTGAAGCGAGAGCCTTTCAGAAGAATCATGTGGTGGGTGCTTCATTTATCTTGATGCTGAACCGATCTGCCACAGTTCAGTGAAAATATTTTTTTCCTCCTTTTCTTTCAACTACTTACTACCATTTGGGCACCATTCAAAATGCAGCGGCCCATGTTGAAAGCGAGGTCACCAATCTTCATTGACAGCAGTGAGATTTCCTCATTTACATAAGCTGAACTTCGGGTTCGGAATGCCTGTATGATCACAAATCATTTCTCGTTTCATATGGAGCAAATGGCCACCATATTGGTTCTAATCAAGGTAGGAAACAAGCTTGAAGTGGTCTCACATCATGTTGAAACAACCTCATCCGTTACAAGTGCCTTGGAGATGTGGAGGGCTTAAACGCCCCCCCCCAAATGATGATGCAAGGCAGGGTGTCCATGAGGTGGAATGAGGTGGACATACCTTCAGGTAAGTGGATTGGTGGAGGCTGATGCTACCTCTGCTTTGGTCCATGGCTGCCTCCAAACAGACACCTGCTTGGTTGCTTGCCTGCCACCGCTCCTCCTCCTGCGCTTCCCATGCTCCTGTGTTTTGAAAGGAAGTGAGAAACAGCCAAAGATGAAGTGTGGTGGAGACAAGAACCGCATCTGCTCTCCAGTCCTTCCTCTTCTGCTCCACTCCCTATTTCTTTTTTACATCCAGGTGCTGGATGAAAAAGAAAGAGAGAAGAACAACGATTAGCAGACATGGTGGATGGGGACGATGATAGCAGCTGCTATCATTTCTGTGCCCTGCTAAATGGGGGCATTTAGGTGGGGGCATTTGGCCACTCTCCTCAGATCTTGCAAACGTGATGATGACATTCTCTGTCATGGCTCAAACCAGAATCAATCAGTTACCTCTTCTGAAGTGCCAGGAGCTTGATTGGTTCATTCAAGTCACTGAACGGGTCATTCTGAGCAATGTCTACATTGGCAGCTTCTTTCTTCAGCAGCACATCAGTGGCTTTGGTAGTTATGTGGCCATCAGACATTCAGCTGTCTTGTACCGATGCACAGTGGAACAGGACAAGAGTGCTCCTTGTTCCAGGCATCCACTACAGATGCTGTGTAGCTCCTTTTGAGCTCTGTGGCATCTCCAGATTTCATTATGGCCAGTTGAGACTTCTACATCCCTTTCTGTGACAGTGGCACAGTCTCCTCTTTAAACGGCAAGAAAAATGTGAGAGGAAATCAAAAATCAAAGTGAGTCACAGCCCTCCCCTGCTATGTGCGTAGGCCAATTGGCTAAGAAGCTGGGTGCATTTTTCAAAATCAGCCTTACCTGCCAGAGCAATCAACACAGCAGATGACACTCTCTCAGTCCAGTGTGTTTTTGATGAGAAGGCAGAGCAGAACAGCCAAAAGCCCCAAGCAAGAGAAGAAGAAAGTGGTTTCTTTTGCAGGTCAATAGACTGAGTAAAAGACAAGGTGATAGAGAAAGAGATAGTGAACAAGTGGGGAAAGGGCAGGGGGAAGGGAGGACAAGTTGTGAAAATCTTGGTATGTATGAATAATACCATTATGTTATATATCATTGAAAAGGTAATTTAATGCAGAATGCAATGAAACAAACTACACTGGAATATCTGTATTCTTTCAAAAGTTATGGCCAATTAACCAGTAAATGAGAACACAACTACATTATGGAACAAAAAGTGGATTTGCTTAACTCCAAACTGATCTATGAGACTGATTGTTCTGAGTGCCAATGAGATGATACAGCATGGAACCAATAACTTTATATTTACTTAATATATTTGATTCTGTCATGCGGGGGGGGGGGGGGACTACAAAATCTTCTTTGACCCCAGGTAGCAGGTAGATGCCTTGGCTATGCCACTGACTGGAGGGAGGCAACAGAGCAAGTGGGTGGTGATCTGATGGGGGGAGGAGGTGGGTTCCTCCCAATTTTCACTTTTTAAAAACCACAGGCATGATGTCACTTCCAGTTGTGACATCACTTCCGGGGCAACATTTTGAGTTTGGCACGATCATTAGCTACACCTCTGTTGCTGACACTGCTCTCTCTCCCTCTCCCCCTCCTCTCTCTCTCTCTCTCTCACACACACACACACACACACACATCTGACACTACATGTGTACACACACATAGTCAATTCTATAAAACTAGTGATAAACGGGGCCAGGGAGGCCATGGGAGGGGATGGCATGTGCCAGATCCTATCCTTTCTGTTAACAGCCTCCCCACTCCCTTTTTTCCCTCAGACTTGCATCAGCTAAAGAGCTAGTGCAGATCTGAGGAGACCCAGTGACGGTTGAGGGGCTTACGGGGAGGTAAGGGACAATATTTTGTGGACAATATTCGCACCATTGAGTGGATAGCGGTGCAAACAATCTCAAAGTGCCTCCAATTAGACTAACAGTAACCACAAGAGAATTTTCCAAAATAATATAAATCTTATTAAGATATAAAGGAAACTAAGGAAAAGGCATAGTTTGCAGGTACGACTAGTTACACAGAGGTTTAAGTGGTTGTAGGTGAATGAAGAGCTGTAAATAGCTCTGCTCAGACATGCACAGTTTAAGTGAAGTGGAGAAGAAGGCTCCTTCATTTTCTCCTTGTCAGGCAAGGTGTGGACTAATATGATTTGGTGCTGTGCACAGAGTCCAGAGTTTCAGCAGATATCACTAGTCAAAGTTCGTCAGCCATATCACAAGTGCAAGTCCGTGTTGATCCATACAGGTGGATCAGGCCTGGGAAGGGGGCTTCCTGGGCCAGTTCTGTCTGCCCCCTGCTCTCCTTGCTTCCCCATTCCACCCGCCACCTACCCCATCCAACCCCAAAGCTCGCAAAGGGCTTTATGGTGCTTTTGTGACAGCGCATACCAGCGGAACATGCAGTGCACCAGTGCAGGCCCTATGTAGGGCTGGGCCGAAAATAAGTAATTCAAAACGTGTTGACACTGACATTTTTAACTTTTAAAATTTAAAGGTAACAAGAATATAGAGCAACTCAAGGTGTGGAAGCATTACACATTTTTTGAATGGAAGATAAACACCTGACCCTTCGTAATGTGAGGGTCCTATGTGGCTCACTCTCAGGTTCTAGAAAACACAATCAAGGCTGTTAAAGTTGCACTAAATATTTGTAGTGCTGAAATCCATTAAGTATAGTGACCCTTGTGATCACAAATGCTGAGTTCTATCTCCCTGGCGAATCTAGGATAAATGGTTTGAAAACTACTTCTATTTGTTGGTACTTGAAAGTGTAAAAAAGGCTTCTGTTTATCCTCAGGGAACGGTTTTGAGTTATAATTTGTATAACAATTACTAAAGCATGTGATTTGTTCATATTCGCATCTAATGATAGCCTCCATTCATTCTACAGCAATTTTCTTCTAATGCTATCTGTTTGATATACCAACAAATCCACTTAAAAGCTGAGGCTGCTCGGGGAGAAAAAAAAAGCAAACTTTTAAAAAAAGTGTTACCAAAGATATACTAGAATACATTTAAGATAGAATGAAAGCAGAGAGCAGAAAACTATCCTACAAATGTAATACAGGCTTGTTTTATCACCACCTATCCCACAGTTCCATTGAAAGTGACATGTTAAAAGATCAATATTCCATCAGGGAAAATTGTCTGAGCACTTTGTGAGTGTGTGTTGCCATTGCTCAACCGATACATAGCTATTGACCTGAGCATTGTCAAGATATTACTTTGTTTCTTTCCAGTAATCTTCCATAGACTTTTTAAGGAAAAAAAAAAGTTGTACAAAGTTCTCAAGTTCATTCATTACTATTCAGTGACAAGAATTCTATGATATATAACACTGACTGCATGTATTGCACACAAAGTAATTCAAACCATGTTCCAAAATTATATTTACTAGTTTGTCAGAGACACATTTCTACTTATAGTGTCTCTGCTACACTTCAAAAAAGCTATTCTTGGCTTCTAAAACTCTGTAAACACTGTTTCAAATGCTGTGAGTTTTCAAATTTCCAGTGGCAAGCAAAACTGGCTCAGTTCTTTTCTCAGTGCAGTCAATACTTTCCTTTCATCTATAAGGACTCTTACATACCACTGAACTGCAAATTGGAAGACTAAACCCATTGAGGATTCTTTGTTTAACCTTCCACATTTGCTTCTGGTTTTCAAATTGAGTCCACGTCTGCCAAATTAACTGAGAATGATTGCTTCCATTTATTTGTCTTTTAGAGACCCAGTAGGCAGAGGAGTCACTAGGGTTTGTGTCACCTGGTGTAAGACCTCATTATGTCACCCCCATGATGGACCTCCTCCCATACTAGACCATGCAGAATAAATTATGATATCATACTCACAGCCTAAATGCAGTGGCATCACTAGGGTTTGTGTCACCTCCCTTAACTTTATTTCAACATAACAGTACAGGTCACCCAACAAATCAGTAACCAACAAAAAACCAGTGGCCAACTTGATGGC
The DNA here is from genome assembly GCF_035046505.1 of Tiliqua scincoides. Lineage (NCBI taxonomy): Eukaryota > Metazoa > Chordata > Lepidosauria > Squamata > Scincidae > Tiliqua > Tiliqua scincoides. The sequence goes on along the minus strand of NC_089822.1, from coordinate 228,854,712 downwards.
ACTCACACAATTGAATAAGAGTTCTAGAATTAGTTCTGATCCATGGATAAGAGAGCTGACTCATACTACCACTTTATTGGTTCCCTGCTGTGTCATAAGAACACTCATTGGCTCTCAGAACCACCAGTCTCATTGGTCAGTATTGAGTCATGGAAACCCACTTTTTGTTACATAAGACAATTTTCTTTTCTGGTTATTTGGTCATAATCTTTGATAGAAAAGAGATGTTTAAATCCTGTTTGTTTCATTGCATTGTGCATGAAATTACACATTCCACATGATATATAACATGATGGTATTATTTTAAAATACCAAGATTTCACAATTTTGGCCAGTAGTGATGTCACCCCCCCAATGCATCACCCAGTGCAGTCCACATTCCCCACACCCCTCTAGCAATTCCACTACCAGTAGGGACTGAAATGGTTGCCTTAGAAGCTAAAATATCGCCCAACCCAAGTTTTCTCTTATAACCAGGACATAGGGCATTCAGTCTTTCTGCAACTATTGATGTTTTTGACCACAATTTCTTTCTTTGTCAGGACACACTCTTGTACCAAATGCAATATAAGTCTTGAATATCTTCTCTCAAAATATACTTGATTGAAAAGTGTAGCTGATCCTGACTTCCTGATAAACATATTCAAAGTGTGCTTCTTTTGTCCTTCCACCTGGCTAAGAGTGCTGCAGCTACTTCAGGAGGTCCATTGGTTCCAGTCCATGCCTCCTTGACAGTGTGTAGCAATGGAACAGGACAACTAGGGTTGGGAAGCCTTCTTGGAGTTGCTGACATGTTGTGTTTTTCCCAGGTCAGGAAGCTCAAGAGGTGGCTTTTGTCATGAGGTCAAATGTGCCTTGCAACCAAGGTGAGGTTGCCCATGGAATTTTGGAGCAGGCAGGACTCCATCCAAGCCAGCCTGCTAGTGTGTGTATATGGGGAAGGGGTATGTGTGGTTTCTCTGATCATCAAAAATGTGGCCTTCCTCTTGGCCTGTGGATCTGAGACCTCTTCCCATCGCTCTACTATAATAATGTCTGGGCCATGTTCTTCTGGCAGGCACCCAGCACTACATGTATGACCATGTATGCCCCCTGCATGCATTCAAAATAGCAATTAATAAAAAGACTGATTAGGCAACAGGGGGGCAGGCAGGAGATACGTGCATGCTAACCTGAGCTCCTTGGAGGAAGGATGGGATAAAAATACAAAAATGTCTGTGCAATGTGCACTTCCATTTCAGTCCAGATGAGTGGCAGCCTCAGTATGTTGATTTGTGACTGTGACTTTTTAAATATAACAAATGGTGTGCTTGGGTCAAAAATTTGTTCTGTGAAATTTCATCAGCCGCTGGATATGATGTATCCTGTAAAGCAGGCTTGTGTGCAAGAGGCCAGAAATCTTCTGAGGACGCTTGGTGATTCAACTGTTACCCTGCACATGCCCGATCTCATCTGATCTTGGAAGCTAAGCAGGGTCAGGTCTGGTTAGTACTTGGATGGGAGACCGCCTGGGAATACTGGGTGCTGTAGGCTTATACCATAGTCTTTCAAGACTGAAGGTTGCCAACCACCACCGCCTGGTGATTCTACTCCAACATCTCCCTTTCTACTTTACTAAGGCTTTTCAGGTTCTACATAGGTAGCACAATAAGGGAAGGACGACTCGTGTTGTAAATTTCTTATCGTACCTTTCTTGAAAAAAAAAAAAGCTTGGAAATGCTTGTCAGTAACCACACTGGGCAGGGTTAAAGCCAGAGATGCAAAAATAATAACAGTTAAATTAATATAAGAACACATATTCACATGGCATAGCTGGTACTTTCCAGTCTTCTTCCTACTTCTTGTTGCTACCCAAATCTGCACAGGAACAGGGCCTTTTAAAAATCTGCTGCCCTTTCAGAAAGAAAAATAAATGTATTGATTTGAAGGCATTTCCTCTTCCCTCATGCAAACACATAAAACATTCTCCTTTTCTCCTACCCAGTGCACACCCATCATTTTCCCTTTGTGGCTCTGATGTACATTCAGCAGCATTCTCTTAATAGTGAGAGAGCTGACAGAGATAATAAAGTTTAGGGATAGCGAAAAGAGAGGAGCACATTTGCTTGTGTCATCATTGTGGCTTACAAAACCTGTGAGACAGCTGAGGAGCAATTTCTTATTTTGATGGCTACGGACTCATTCTGAGTACACAGGGCAATGAACCTTGACAGCTGAACCAGCAGCCTTGTTCAGATACACGCTCTTACTTTCTCATACTTCAGAACAGGTCATCATCAGTGGAAATACCATGGCTAACACTTTTTGAAAGTGATTTACCTCTCATCCTCCATCCCCTGTTCAAACAAACTAAAAAAAAAAAAGTCAATATTTGCTCTGATGGAGCTTTTAGGGCCAACCTGGGCATGGGGCAGAGTGTGGTGGTCACCTCTGACCATGGAGTAATGGGTGGGTGAGTGGTAGAACCAACTAAGTTCATGCCCACTGCTCCTCCTATTGTTGTTGTTGATGATGAATGTTGTTGGAAAGATTTTCAGATTCTTTTCACTGATGCAATGCCAAACAGTCACAGACCTTTTAAAGGGGTTTGGAGGTTTTATTTCTACAATAGTAAGTGAATTACACAAGCCAATTGATTCGGTTTGGATACAAATGTTCACTCTAGTTTCCCAACCTGTTTCTCAAAGAACCACATCCAGAAAACCACATTAAATAAAGTGAGATAAACAAGTTACCCATGTGACACTGTATGTCATTTCCACCTCCTTATTGGGCCTATTATGACAGGTTTGGTGCATGGTCCCGGCTCTAATTTGGCGGTCATACTGCCCTGCATCCCAAAATATTCCTGGCCCACAACTTTAGTTATACAAGATCCTGGAATTTTCCCTTTGGAAAAGTTATGCTCTACATGTTCTGCCAATCATTATCTCTTTAGGTCACTTTGACATAATAAGCCTCCTATCCTGTTTTTGAGGGGAACAACAGTCATTCTCTTGGCTCCAATTTCAGTTATTTTTCTCAAACTAGAGAAGATAATTTAACCATTTCTCCCTATCAATGTGAAAAAGAAAAAGGGCTATAATTAACCTGTGGAGCTTGTGTTAATAATCAGTGGAACTCCTTGCCACAGGATGTGGTGATAGCACCTGGCCTAGATGACTTTAAAAGGGAATTGATTGGATGGATTTATGGAGGGAAAATCCATCACAGGTTACAAGCCCTGATTGTAACAATGCAATCGCCTGGTTCTAAAAGTAGGCTATATTTGTATGTCTGATACAAGGGAGTGGGAACAGGATACAGATATCTTGTTGTCTTCATTGCTCCCTGAAACGTCTGGTGGACCACTGTGAGATACAGGATTGATGGACTAAATGTGTACTTGACCTGATCCAGCAGGGCTCTTCTTATGTTCTTAGCCAGAAGGAGAAGAGGAAGTGTGAAGGAGAAAAGAGGTCTCATCACCATTTCCTCTTCCATTCTCCCTACTTTCCAGCAAGCACAAAAGTAGCAGAAAACAGCTATTTTTTATGCAGGCTAACATGCCACTTGGTAGGGTTTACAACATAAGTCATCCCACCTCAAGTTCTGAACCTCAAGACAGTCCTATGCATGACTCCTCACTGGTCAATCTGACCTGTTTTCTATTCAATGCAACCTAATCTTTTGGCTTTATGGGATGTTGTCATACATTGAATTGGAGTGCTACCCTTCTTCTTCTTACTGGGTCTAGGTGGAGCTCTGTGCTTTGCTGCCTCTCACAGGGATTATATCATTTACTGGTGAGTCTTTATCCACAGCTGTGAATGCCAGTGGTATCTTGCTGTACTGGAGGTTGCATCGCACACAAGACACTGTATAGTCAGCAGTATGTGTTCAGTACGGATGCATCTATTTCACAGTGACAACAATCATTAAATTAAATTGTGGTTTGCTGTGAAAATGAGAGGAATCATTATGTTTAGGCCCAAACCTACTTAACTCCTCCCACAGCAATGCGGCAGAGGTGTCACAGTCTCCACTGTAACTCGTTGGGGGGGGGGTTTGCTACTGGAGATCTGCTAGGGTAAGGGAACATCTGCCCTCCTTGCCCCAGGGTAAGCCCCAGCAGCTGCTATGGGTCAGGTTAGATCTGGGCAAGCTCTATAGGTAGCACAAGTCTGAGTTTAAATATGCGAGATGATCATACCCAGAAAGGGGATTTGGATTTAGCATGTGCTACTGCCACCAAACTGGCTCCCCTCCTGGACCCAATCCTCCCATCTTCCACCCTGTCCCCTGCTCCATCTCCTCCCTGTTCCACCCTCCCTCCACCCCATTCCCCCACCTGCACCAGAGGTCCTTCCAAGGTTTGCAGGTGCATGTGGGAAGGCTCCGGCCTTCTCACTGATGTGCCAGCAGCTTGTGCTGATGTCCAGCACCTTACAACTGTTCTTTGGCAGCCGGTATCGATGGAACGTGCATTCTGCCAGCACAGCAGCCCAAAAGAACCTGGCTTCTGATTTATTTCTTTTCCTTCTCTTTTGGAGTCATTCTGGTCCACTGATCACAGTAAGCTCAAATGGTACAACTTGAGGTGGTGTGGCAGGCAGATACTGTTTCTGGTGATGTACTGAGAATGGACAGCCCAGTCCTGAGCTGCCCAGCGCATGGGGCTGCAGCAGCACAGAAAATGGCTGCTGCTGCTGCATCCAGCATGCCCCAGGCAGCCACCGCTGCTTCCTTGTGAGAAGGGGACTTTCGTTCCCCGCAATGGGGTTACTCAATTCTATGATGACCCAAAGGTCGGTGTAGAATTCAGAGCCTCCATGTCGGCTGGACAGTCCGTCCTGAAGACTGCTCCACTGGTCCCACCTCCCTTCCACCCAGCTCCCTCCCTGGCACGCCTCCTTCTCGTCCTCTCCCCGCCTTCCCACCGCCTCCCCCCACCTCAGAATGCCTTCTCCCTGCCACCCCACTCCCCCCCCTACCTCTCTGCTGCCCAGTGGTCTGCATGACTGCCGAGTGGCAACACTCCAGTGCTCCACCAGCGCAAACCCAGCGCCAGTTAGTGCTGGGCTAGCACCGGCTCTCAACCAGCACTAGGGCCTGCAAATTGTGCACTGACGGTGGCCTGGCGTGCGCCGAGTAGGATTGGACCCTGAATCAATACTGCCTGTAGGGAATTTTACTGATTCAATTAGAATCAATCTGAGTCTTGGAACATGATGTCACACAATCCCCTGAAGCTACTTCTCTATGGTATACCACTGATCTGGGAGACCACAGCTTTTCAGTTCAGATGTTAGTGTTTGCATACAGTTCAAAAAAAAATTATTATTTTTTAAACCAAACTTCCACATTTAGGGCGCAATCCTAACCCACTTTCCAGCACTGACATAAGGGCACTGCAGCTCTGAGATAAGGGAACAAACATTCCCTTACTGTGAGGAGGCTTCCGTGAGTGCCACACAACTGCAGGATGCAGCACATGTCCCACTGGTACCGCTATGCCAGTGCTGGAAAGCACTGACATAAGGGGTTAGGATTGCGCCCTTAGTGGACTAATTTCAAGATTATCTTTTTTTCTTGTATACCTCTGGGTTTAGCATAGAAATCTCACCAATTTAGGCTGTAATCCTAAATGGGCTTACTAGTGAGTAAGCCAAATGAAACCCATTGGGACTCACTTCTATGGAGACAAGCTTAGGGTTGGACTGTCATTGCTATTCCTTGAATTTCACAGCCTTCCGATTAGATATTTTCTCTCTCTACCTGTGTGTATGAGAGTCTGGATGATAAGACTACATGCATCAGATGACAGGGACTTTGTTGACAAGATGGCACATTTCTTATCTAGGGGCCAGGGGTCAGGTTATTCATTGTATATATACTTGCAGCTGCAAGATAACGTTATGCAAAGTATTGAAAACTCCTATAACACTCAATGGGAAAGAAAAGTACATTATTTTGCAGTTATAGCAAATTTAACAGCATGCGTGAGAATAAAGGAGGGTAGGCATTTGTGAGCATTAAGTACCAGCTTTGTGAACTTTTTTTAAAGTGGTGTATAAATATTCTTAATAGTGATTATAAATTCCATTTATTCGTGCTGTACATTCTTAGCATACAGTGATAGAAACCAACACTGGACTAGATTAGAGCCTCTTCAGGTGTAATTTTAACCATGGACCCTATCCATGGTTGCAAAGGGGCAGAAGCCCACTCTCAATCGCTGCCCTTGTCACTGGTGCACTCCCCCTTTTACTTTGATAGTGTTTTTCTGCAGAAGCAAACATTGTCCCCATGGTGAGATCATCCCCATGATGTAGAAGGCTGGGATCTCAGATTCAGCCAGGATCTTGTCTCATAAAAGACAAAGGAATGTCATCAGAGAAGGCCTTTTTGCAAGTGCAAAAAGTGCAAAAAATACCTCGCCTAGGGAGGTATGTGGGGTGGCGGCAAGAAATAGGGCCTTCTCAGTAGTGGCACCAATGCTATGGAACTCCCTTCCCCTTGACTTAAGAATGGCTCCCTCTCTTGAGACCTTTCTGCGAGGCCTGAAGACCCTTCTGTTTAAACAAGCCTTCTGAGTTCTCGGCCTTTTTAACATCTTTTAATATTTTTTATAGACCTGATTCTTTTATGATTTGCTGCTGCTCTATGCTCTTTTTACCTATTTTTTATCTGACTGCTGTTTTTATGATATGTGTTAATATGTTTTTATTTGTTTTAAATTATGTTTTTTAATCTGTTGTAAGCCGCCTTGAGTCCCTTTGGGGAGAAAGGCGGGGTAAAAATAAAGTTGTTATTATTATTATTATTATTATTATTATTATTATTCTGTCCCATTTGCATCAGAGGGGCTTTCACTGGAGACTGTACTTTACATCTGTCTAGAACCAAGGAGTGACACCAACTCAAAGAAACATCCTGATGGTCTTGGCCATTGTTTTCCATGTCTAAGTTCTCATCTTGATAGCTGTTTTTTTTTTTTTTGTCACACTTTACTGAGAAATGAAGTAAATGTGCAAAAAGCATGCTGCCATAGTACATTAACTGACCGAGAGTAGGGAGTTGTCATCTCACTGCATCACGTCTTAAGTTGACTTGACACATGATTAGAACATGACAGCTTACGGAACAAAAGATAAAAACGTTGTCTAGCGAATGTCACGTTAGATTGCAAACGAATGCAAAGTTATATGTCTTTGTTTACAGGACAAGCTGTTCCATTTGCTGGGTTGTATCAGATTCTTGGCCTGAGATTGACAGTCCATTTAGCCTTGGTGGCTTGAGTTTGCCTCTGAAATGAACCTGCAAAGAAGGTACTTGAGCAACCAGTCATGTGAAGGGGAAAACAAAAGTTCTTTATGCGTCTTCTTGGGCTTCCAGGTTTGCCTGATGTAACTGAAGTGACTGATGCTGCTTGTGTCAGATGGCAGAAGGGTGAGGGGGCGACAGGTTTAGGGTGCCCTTCACCATAAATCTGCCATTGCCACCTTCCACCCTGCCATAAACCTGTGCCACTTTGATGCACTTCCCAAATGCTGGGACAGGAGGCAGATCTAATGTGTCCTGTTGCATGATTTTTGCAAACCAGGGAGAGTGGGACTTCTGGTTTTATTTACAGGGGCTGAGCCAATGAAACAGCTCCTTTGCCCACATGGTCCTTTTAAATAAAACCAGAAGTCCTGAACTTCTGAAAACCATGCAATCGAGCACAGTAAGGGACATTTTCTCTTCAGTGCAGCATGGCAGAGACAACAGTGGCAGACCTGGCATGGCTTGGTGGTGTCAGGTGGTGTCCTGGGTTGCTCCACCTCAAGCCAACATTATAACCACTACATCACATTTAAAGTAGCATAACTCATACCAAGGGGACTCAAACAAGTCTACAATGGCCATGTATAGACAGCATAAATGTTGAGGTCCATGGTTCTGTATGGAGAACCTAGACAAGAGGGCTGCCTTCTTGCTTTCTTTTTTCCTTTCCTGGCCCTCTCCTTGTCCCCTCTTCCCCATCTTCTTTCCCTTCCCTTCCTCAAAGCGGCCACTGGAACTAGAGTAGGTAGGCAGGCAGGCATAGTGCTTCTGTAATGTCTTCTGCTTATTCTAATGCAATCACACGCAGTAGCTGAAAGAAGAAACTCTCTCCTCTTACTGTGAATAACTGGGAGGTTGTATTCATGAGCTGGGTCCAAAAGCCAGAGAAGAAAAATTCTACATCAATGGCTTTGATTGCATGTTCTTCTTATACAGGGATGTCTCCACATCCAGCTCTTTGTTCCTCCTTCGTTCCGTGCTTTTTCTTTCTCATTCCTTCATCTTTCCTATTGTCTCTCTCATTTCTTTTCCCACTGCCCCAAGAATAAGTACTCTCAGGGCACAATCCTAGCCAGCCCCCTGCCGCCACAGCACTGGTGCTAGCTCTTACAAAAGTCCCATAAATCACTTTGTGACAGCATCAGTGTTGCAGGCACTGGCAGGAAGGCCTGTGCTGGCCCACGCATGCCATCAAAAGGATGCAGTGAGTTTCACACCAAGCAGTGTAGAGGTGGGACAAGTGCGAGGAGGAGGTGTAACGGGGCAGGGGGAGGTGGCATCGGGGCAGGGGTGGCCAGATTGGGCCTGGAGGGGGCGGTATTGGTGGCACCAGCGTGCCGCTTTGTTTGTGTCAGTGGCTGCTTGGATGCTCCAGTGGAGCAGGTAAGGTGGCAGTGAGGGTGCTTCATGGGCAATTCCAGGGGGGATTGGGGAGGAGAAGGGTGGGAAGCAGGGCAGGGCTGTTGCTCTTCAAGAATAGGTTCACTCTGTCGATGCAGCTGCATGTTATAGCGTGGCAGGGGGTAGGATGGAGCTCTTTATAACTTAGGGCACAATCCTAACCTACTTTCCAGCACCGACACAAAGGCAATGCAGCTCTGAAGTAAGGGAACAAACATTCTCTTACTTTGAGAAGGCCTCCGTGTGTGCCACCCAGCTGTAGAATTCAGCACACGTCCCATTGGCACCAGTGCTGGAAAGTGGGTTAGGATTTAGGCCTTAATGAACTGATTAAAATCATAGACTTTAGGAACGTGAACATAAACGAAGCTGCTTTTCTAAAAGTTCTTTTATAAAGGCCACAGTTTTTTAAAGCACTGACATCCTTCAGCAATGATTGTAAATACACCATCTCCTTAACAACTGTAAATTCAAAACCTGTGTGCACATGCATGTGCACCCCATTACCATCAGTGCTGAATGCCCTTCCATGTAACGCTCAGTGTGACTGAGTTTATCTAGAGCAGCTATTTTCAACCACTGTACCGTGGCACACTGGTGTGCCACAAATGGTCTGCAGGTGTGCCGCTAGAGTTTGGGGAAGGGTCATTTATCAGTAGGGCCATTGGGGGATGTGAGCCCCCCACTAAGAGCATGGTGTGCCTTGTTAATTGTCAAAAAAACTGATGTTGTGTCTTGACAATTTTAGTACCTTATCAGTGTGCCATGAGATGAAAAAGGTTGAAAATCACTGATCTAGAGCTTTATTTGCCTCCATATTTTATTCCTAGAATGTTCTTTTGGACTACCAAGTCTGTTTCATGAAGTTCAAAGTCTGTCTTGGTATTTTTGAAGTGCAAGACGGAAAGTATCTCCATTTTACCGATGGACTAGTACACTGCTCAAAACTTCTTGTTAAATCCTTAATTGATTAATCATACCAAGTGATAGCTGAAAACCTGCCACCTTAATACACTGATCTGCATGTCTTGAAGCTGGAATTACTCTTCTACAGCAAAGCAAAGCTGACACGCTCCCTTTTGTATTACTTTTTCTTGTTTTCTTGTATTACTTTTCTTGCCAGCAGAGAGCCTCCTATCTGATGGCAAATTCATTTCCATGCCCAGATGTGTCAAAAGGTTCACTAAAAATACCCTTTGGTGACCTTGATGCAGATTTAATCTGTCATGGCACACACATTTTCACTCCAGTTCCGTCATTCTGCCGTCTAGTTCTATAAAAAACCAAGCAGATACCTTTTCATTCACTTGCAACATATGGCGTGACCTTGGCAATGGTCTAATCTATCTTGGCAGATTCAAGATAGAGAAACAAGCAATAGAGACAGACCTGCTGGTTTCTGCTATTGATCAGGGCCTTGACTGAAAGCTCATTATGAGCAGAAGGAACGTGCCAGGCACAAGTTCTCCTACGGAGTTGCTGAAAGGAAGACCTATAAACACAGAGGTGGCAGCAAGACTTCCTCTGACAGAGAGATGAGAGAGGAAAGTGGCTGAGAGAGTAAAGTTTGTTTGGTACCAAAACTAAAGGTACATCAAAGCAGGCATAGCACACACACAATAGTATAGAGCAGGGCTGTTTGAACCCCAGCCCAGGGGCTGGATCTGAAGTTTGGGCAGATCCATCCGCCCGGTGAGGACCTTTCAGTTCCTTTCAGTTCCACCCAGGCAACACGTGAAGTCCTCCTCGTTCAAGAGGACAGGGACGCTCTGGGCAGTTGCACCTGCCGCAATGCCCTGTCACATGGCCTTCTGAGATGCTGGGCAGCAGATGCAACTGCCCAGAGCCAGTGGCATAGTTAAGGAGGTGCAGGGGGTAGCAGTTGCACTGGGCAACAAGGTTTAGGGGGGCAACAAGCAGAGCTTGACACTAATGTCCAAAATTGTGAAAGAATTGATATGTACAAATAATACCATTATGTTATATATCATTGGAAACTTATTTTAATGCAGAATGCAATTAAACAAATTGGAATATCTGTATTCTATCAAAAGTTATAGCCAACTAATCAGAAAATGAAAACACAACTGCCTTATGGAACAGAAAGTTTACTTAACTTAAAACTGACCTATGAGACTGATTGTTCTGAGGGCCAATGAGATGTTATTATGATACAGCATGGAATGAATAAGGTGTTAATATGAGTCCACTCTCAGTTCCATGTATCATAATACAATTACCCTGCTAACTCGGTAAAGAGGCACATTTTTCCAGGGGTGCTCATCTTATATTTAGTAGGGGGAGAATAACTGTCCATCTTCAGCCCAGCACAGTGTCTCTAATCAATAAGGAGCACACTTTTAATTTACTTAATTACATTTTATTTTGTTGTGGGTGGGGTATAAAATCTTCTTTGACCCCAGGTGGCAAGCAGATGCATTATGCCCCTGACTGGGGGGTGGTGGCAGAGCAAGTAGGTGGTGAGCTTCTGGGGGGAGGAGGCAGGTTTTCCATCAATTTCCACTTTTTAAAAAGCCCGGGTGTGACATCACTTCCGGTTGTGACATCACTTCTGGGGCATTTTCCAATTTTTTGACACACCAAGCCCAAAAGGTTTGCCATCACTGATCTAGAGAGCAAGTTCCTGCCATCTTCTCAGAGACTTCTTTTCAGTCAAACTGGGATACAATCCAGAGAGCAAAGGCCGTGCTGGTCCTGCATAAGTCGAAGGTACCAGTGGTTGACTAAGGCAGACTTGTAGAAAATCTATAAGGACATACAATGTGGAACCTTTCAGAGTGCTTGAACCAGGGCCTGCCCAATAAGGAAGCCCACCATTCATAAAGGAACAGAATGTTCTAGTAACAGAACTTCTAGTAATAGATAGGTAGGAAGCAGTAGATTGGCAGAAACACACTATATATCTGAAGCTGCCACCCCACCATACCTGGCCTCCTAATCGGCTACCACCATACCTGCCTGATTTGGACAGCCTGACCCTGTATTCCTGGCACAGTAAAAACAGTGGCCATCACCATGATGACTCCTCCTCTTTCTGCAATTTTAAAAGGCAGGAGAAATAGGAGGTGAGGACTGCAATCCAAACTGCGCCCTGGGTCAGCACAAGCCCCTTGCATCAGCCTGGGAGTGTTGCAAAAGTGCCATAAAGCACTTACGCGCCACGCTGAGATGAGTTAAGCCAGTGCATGGATGTGTGCCAGCCTCCCCGCACCTCTGCAGGCCCTGGGGAAAGGTAAGTTTGTGCTGGCTGGGCTTGGCTGACCCAGGGGTTAGGGGGGCATGGGAAGGGTGGGGAGGAGGCAGGAAGGAGGAGTTCCGGGTGGTAGTGGGTGTACCTAAGGGCGGGCGGGTGGGGAGTGGACTTTCAGAAGGTGTTCGACACAGTCCCTCACAAAAGGTTACTGAAAAAACTCCACAGTCAGGGAATTAGAGGGCAGGTCCTCTCCTGGATTGAGAACTGGTTGGAGGCCAGGAAGCAGAGAGTGGGTGTCAATGGGCAATTTTCACAATGGAGAGAGGTGAAAAGCAGTGTGCCCCAAGGATCTGTCCTGGGACCGGTGCTTTTCAACCTCTTCATAAATGACCTGGAGACAGGGTTGAGCAGTGAGGTGGCTAAGTTTGCAGATGACACCAAACTTTTCCGAGTGGTGAAGACCAGAAGTGATTGTGAGGAGCTCCAAAAAGATCTCTCCAGACTGGCAGAATGGGCAGCAAAATGGCAGATGCGTTTCAATGTAAGTAAATGTAAAGTTATGCACATTGGGGTACAAAATCAAAACTTCACATATAGGTTAATGGGTTCTGAGCTGTCTGTGACAGATCAGGAGAGAGATCTTGGGGTGGGGGTGGAAAAGTCGATGAAAGTGTCAACCCAATGTGTGGTGGCAGTGAAAAAGGCCAATTCTATGCTTGGGTTCTTTAGAAAAGGTATTGAGAACAAAACAGCTAATATTGTAATGCCGTTGTACAAATCAATGGTAAGGCCACACCTTACTGGAGTATTGTGTCCAGTTCTGGTCGCCACATCTCAAAAAGGACATAGTGGAAATGGAAAAGGTGCAAATGAGAGAGACTAAGATGATTACTGGGCTGGGGCACCTTCCTTATGAGGAAAGGCCATGGCGTTTGGGCCTCTTCAGTCTAGAAAAGAGATGCTTGAGGAGGAACATGAATGAGACATACAAAATTATGCATGGGAAGGATAAAGTGGATAGAGAGATGCTCTTTACACTCTCACATAATACCAGAACCAGGGGATATCCACTAAAATTGAGTGTTGGGAGGGTTGGGACAGACAAAAGAAAATATTTCTTTACTCAGCGTGTGGTCGGTCTGTGAAACTCCTTGCCACGGGATGTGGTGATGGCATCTGGCCTGGATGCCTTTAAAATGGGATTGGACAAGTTTCTGGAGGAAAATCCATTACGGGTTACAAGCCATGATGTGTATGCACAACCTCCTGATTTTTGAAATGGGCTATGTCAGAATGCCAGATGCAAGGCACCATCTACCACCAGAATGAGGTCTCTTGTTATCTGGTGTGCTCCCTGGGGCATTTGGTGGGCCACTGTGAGATATAGGAAGCTGGACTAGATGGGCCTATGGCCTGATCCAGTGGGGCTGTTCTTATGTTCTTATGAGTGGGAGATGGGACCAGAATTCAGCACTATTGCCAGATCCTACCCCCATTCCTGGGGAGTTCAGGGCAGTTCTGGGCTGCTTGAATTTGTGCCACCTTCTGTGGTGGTACAGATCTGAGTAGCCCCATTGGGACTGCAGTGGCTCTCTCCACAGTAAAAGTTTTCCCCTTACCCCTGGCTGAGCCTCTGAAACTTGCACTGGCCTGCCTGTTCCATCGCAAGTTAGGATTGGGCTGGAAGTTTCCAAAGGGGAGGAGCATGTTGGCCTGGCATATCTTTCAGGAGTGAGTAGAGAGGGGTACGCATTAGCACAGCTGGGCTCCTTTTGGGTGGCAAAGTGCCATGAAAAGGGGCCAGCTCAGACTTGGGGCAGAGCCTTGGGCTTGCCTTGGCTTGAACCACTAGAAAAGATGCCATGCTGGACAATTACTATCCCCCTTCAAAATATGAAAGGACGTGGCTTTAAAAGGTGCCACTCTGCCTGTTAGCAGGGGACCATCCTGCCACCTGCTCTGGTAACCTTCCCTTGTTCCCTTCGTCTCTGATTCAAAGATAAATTGTTATGCCTTCAACAGTATCTTCAGTATATGGTGCAAATACTAAAATAACAGTTTAAATGGTCATTTTGAAAGCCTCCAGCTCTGCACAAATAAAGGGAAATGACCTAGATAGAATTAGGCAAAATCGGGCATCAAAAGGAAAAGAGTTTCAGAGCAGGGCTCCTGGGACAGGTATCAAGCACTGAAGTGAGCAGTCATGTACTGCGTGAGCAGCTGATATATCCTGTTAAATGTCAGTTTCATTAAAGGTCACCAGCTGTATTGATTTCGGAAAAGTTTTAACATAACCAGTTCTGTCAAGCAATTCCTTCACATGTTGGATCAGAGAGCAAAGCTATTTTAATGCAGATGAGAAAAATCAGGTGTGAGATTCAATTTGCTGCTAATAGTCTAAAAATATTACAGCATCACACAGATGTTGTGTATTGAGGGGCTGTAATTAAAAGTGTAATTTTCTATAATGGCAGGGACAAAAAGAAATGTGACATTATAGAAAGCAAAAGTGCAATGCTATTGAGCGAGGGTGGCAAAAGCGTTGCATTGAAGAGAAAATCTCCTTTAGGTGACAGCTTCACCTGCACTTTTTATGTATACAGAGTTGTGCTTGTATGTTGCATTTTGAGAATGTGTTTTTACCAGAGTTACCTCTTAATTCTCCCTTGGTGGGCTCCTGCAGAACCTCTCCATGCTGCAGAATGGAGATAATATTGCTACATGTTCCTCTGTCAAATAAGGTCTCAGGCATTTGTCTGTAGAAGGGTGTTAGAGTCAATAATCTTGCAGAAACTTTCTAAATCTGTGGCCCTAATTTCAGGGACTCTGTTTCAGGTGTACATGTACCTTGTCATGCAGATGTACAGCTGTACCTTACAAATTCAAGATGGCTCTTTCTCAAACCATCAAACTGATAGTAGCCACACCTGTCATCATCATCATGTTCAGTGAGGTTCTAATTATGTTCTGCTGCTTCTCTCACTTTTATTTTGGTCCTAGATTGTTCCTTCCTTGACATCCTTTCTCCCACATTAGGGAAGACAATTCCTACTGTTGTGGTATAACAGTTTCTTTAAGTGTGAATTGTTAACCTAGAGGCCCCTGAGGGGGGACATGATTGAGACATACAAAATTATGCAGGGTTTGGACAGGGTGGTTAGAGGGATGCTCTTTACACTCTCACATAACACCAGAACCAGGGGACATCCACTAAAATTGAGTGTTGGGAGAGTTAGGACTGACAAAAGAAAATATTTCTTTACTCAGCGTGTGGTTGGTCTGTGGAACTCCTTGCCACAGGATGTGGTGATGGCATCTGGCTTGGATGCCTTTAAAAGGGGGTTGGACAAGTTTCTGGAGGAAAAATCCATTACGGATTACAAGCCATGATGTGTATGTGCAACCTCCTGATTGTAGAAATGGGTTATGTCAGAATGCCAGATGCAAGGGAGGGCACTAGGATGAGGTCTCTTGTTATCTGGTGTGCTCCCTGGGGCATTTGGTGGGCCACTGTGAGATACAGGAAGCTGGACTAGATGGGCCTATGGCCTGATCCAGTGGGGCTGTTCTTATGTTCTTACCAGCAGGGTTTTTTTTTCTAATGGAACGCGGGGGGACGGAGTTCTGGCACCTTTTTGCAGGGGCCCCTCCCCTTTGGAGGCATTCCAGGAGGGGGGAGCAAAATAGAGACATTCGCTGGGTGGGTGCTGGGGTGTGCAGGGTGGGCGGGCGCTTGGGCCCTGCCTGACCGCACAAGGACCCCCTCCTGCCCCCATCTCCAAGCTCTTGCCTGAGCCCAGTCCACCTCCCCTCCCCCTGCGCTCTGCTTCCCTGCGCAGCTTCCAAGCCGGTGGAGGGCGCGGGGGACACGCGCCTACCCGAGGAGGAGGACGGACGGACAGCCAGCCAGTCAGCCAGGGAGACAGGCTGTGGGACCCACGGAACGCCTAGGTACTGGCTTGGTGGAGGAGGAGGGGAAGGAAGCTGACTGGTGCGGCCCCTGTGCCAATCTGCAGCACGAGCCTAGGTGTGTCTACTCAGAAGTATGTCACATTGTGCTCAATGGGGCTTGCTCCTGGGAAAGGGTGCATAGCCTTGCAGCCTGAGAGCCCAAGCATGTCTACTCAGAAGTAAGTTCCATTGTGTTCAATGGGGCTTACTCCCGGGAAAGTGTCATAGCCTTGCAGCCTGAGTAGACAGGCAGAGGAAGGACTCTGTGGCTGTAGTCCTCTCCACACTTTCCTGGGAGGAAGCCCCACTGCCCCTAGTGGGACTGACTTCTGAGTAGACAGACACAGGAGGGGCTCTGAGGCTGCAGTCCTGTCCACAGTAAGCCCCATTCACTAAAGTGGACTTCTGAGTAGACATGCATTGGATTGGGCTCTTAGGCTGCAATCCTAGGCACTTTCCTGGGAGTAAGCTTCATTGACTAGAACAAGACTTACTTCAGAGTAGACATACCTAGGATTGGGCTCTTATCCTGGCAGAGATATATATCTGCACCCGTTTTCACATGCTAAGGACAGGTGAAAAGGGATTCTACGTGTGTACAACGAGCTGTCCAGCCTTGCCAGAGATCCTCCTCATCCTTCCCCCACAAGCATGCCCTCCAGCAGCCAGCGCTTGCAGCTCCTCTCCAGCAATGCACAGCAGCTGCTCAGGGCAGCAGAGAACATACAATTGCATGCCAAGCGCCTTCCCAAAGACACAGAGTATTCTGATACCTGAATTAAACTATATTTAATTGCTTGTTTGCAAACGTAGCTGTTTCTATGTGCACCTAAGGACCCATGTCGTGTAAGAATTCCTTTTTTGTTCTTACTCCCACAGTTGCTTAGAGTAATTTTACTACATGGAACTCATGTAAGCCATTTTCTGGAATCCATTCACTGCTTCCTCTCCTCAAAGTAGTGCCACACTACATACTACACTCTACAAGTGCACCTGTACAGTATTTTTCCCCATGTGTAGAAAAAGTAGCTAGGGGGAAGGGGAAGTGGAGATTGACAGCCCAATCCTATGCATGTCTACTCAGAAGTAAGTTCATCTTTAGGGGGAAGCACATAAAAAATATTTTATTTCTCCAATAAAAAATGGTTTAAAAATATAAATAAATAAATAAATAAATAAATAAATAAAAGATTAACAAGTTGTGAGTTCCTGCACCTTTTTATTTACAAAAAAAGCACTGCTTACCAGTGCTTCTCAATCTTTTTACTACCACAACGTACTTGGTTGGCTGCATTGCATCCCAGAATGCCTTGCAGCTTCTGGGGAGCACCCAGGAATGTCTAGTGGCTTCCTGGTAGTGCTGGTGTGTGACTCACCAAAAACTGGATTGTAACCCACTGATGGGTTGCAACCCACAGTTTGAGAACCATTGGCTCAGTCACAAATGTCAGGCTCAGAACCATTCAGACTAGGCTCAAAACCACCCACGCCCCTGGGTATTCAGGCAGATTCCCCTACCCAGTTCATTAGAGTGTGTAATGAACTGGGATTGACTACTTACAAAGCATCCTTCATCCCAATCAAAAGGAAGTGGTATTCCCTGAGACAAACAATATAGGACCATTATGGAAAAGTATGAATAATGAAGCTACTATTCAAAGTGAGTAATAATTTAATAATTTAAGAAGTTAATAATTTAAACTGTTTAATTTAATACTAAAACCAGGAGAAACACAATGTAACTAGAAGGGGTCATTGATCTTTAGGCTTCACTGAACCCCAAAAAACCAAACTTGGGAACAAAAGACTATTCAAAAAGAGACAACTCCAGGTGCGATGATGTACACCTTGTTCATTCATGACCTATTTAAGGAACAGACACTCATTTCATTCCTCGTTTATCTCTGAGGTATTGCTTTCACAGCTGGGGGGGGGCATGCTGGAAATTGGAATCAGCGATGGTTGTGTATTCCAACTGTATTAATTTGGGATTTACTGAAAATATGGTATTTGGTAAAATATGGTAGAATAGTATTACTGAAAATATGGGCAGTCTACTTCTGGTCCAGATGGTGACGGATGAAAACAAGTCTGCTGTAAATCTACCACATGCCTTGGCCAGGTGTCTGCACCTGGTGTGTGTCATCCACATACCTTTCACCATTTTTCCTTGCAGAAAATCCATTTGCTCAAGCTTTTGTGATGGAAGGAAGTAATTTTTACCCTCTCTGGCCTGCAGTGCTTTAATAATTTTACAGCTGCAATAAGATTACTGGAAGATCAATCTCTCCCAGCCCTAATGACATTGCTTGTGTAATGCATCAGCTGTAATGCTTGTACACTCAGCTTTTGACCCAAACAACTTGAAGAAATGGCATTAGATTTTTCAACAACAACAAAAACACTCCATATGCTTTTTAATGGGTGATCACATAGATAAGTTGGGAGGGATCATTACTGTGATTGGATTACTTCAGCAAAAGTCTGTCGAATCCAAATCTTCCATTATCTGATTTTGGTACAGAGGCTTTTTCATTTTGAATCAAGAGGATTTCTACTAAATTACACTAAAGGTCAGCTTTAAAATTAAAGCCATAATTTTATTGGACTGCTCCTCTCCAGTGGACATAACCATGTTTCTTTACTGCATCTGTATTATTGGATTTCTTAAATCACACTTCAGTGGTTTCCCAAAACGCACATAAGGAATTGTCAAACGCCAGCGACGACTAAAACAATAACACAGAGATACAGAAGAACTGTTGTTAGTAAGTTGTCTTTTCTGTGAAAGCCTGCTGAGTCAAACAATCTTATTTGTAAATGAGGGGGAAGCTACCCATAGGGAAACATCTGAGGAACTAAGGAGTTGCCTTTCATGGACCAGCTCAAGTATTTCTTTGCTGGGACATGAACACAGCGAGAACAAGTTCCAAGACCACATGCTCTGCCCTTCTGTCTTCTCACGTCTGTCACAAGCTGTGACAATATAATACTTGAGATATACCACAGGTCTGCATGTCATTTGACCATTCTGGTTTCATAGCTTTATTTGTCAGCCACAGTAAAATTACACTCCCATGTTCAGAGGACACATCAAACTTTGGTTTAACCAACCAAAATTCCTTCCAATACAAGTTAGGAGGAAAGGTGTTATCATTGACCTCACTTTCCAAAATGTGCACAATCTCCTAACTCCATCTTGGTTCTGTGGCTGACAGTCCTGAGAGTCGGCCAAGACTTCACCCTGAAGGGGATCTGTAATCAAAATCATGTTAATAATTTGTCATTGATCAGAACAGAAAGCTGCAACTATGCAGGTCATCTGTGTGTGTCACCTTCTTCTGTGTTTTCCAAACACACGAGCAGGGTCATGAGCTGATTTTTGGTGGGTTGTGAAAAGTTGCTGAAACATATTTTAAAAACCTTGCAACCACCCTTGCCCAGTTTGCAGAAGAAAATTGTAGCAGTGGGCAATCTGGATGGAGAGACTGCTCTCGTGGCTGGAATACTAACTTATGGTTTGAGGTATTTAATCTTCAAATTAAAATGTCACATTTTCTGATTTTCTCTAGTAATGGCATGCCATAGATCATGTGTGAACCCAATTTCAGCCTTTTGTGTGGGCTGGAAGTCCATAACTGCACATCTTGCTCTCCAGCCTTCTGTATACCCTGGAATGACCCAGGTTTGGGGAAATAGTCCTTGAACACCCATTTCTAGGGAGTCTAGCAAAATGCTTACACACACATGCTATACATAAGGTCTCTAGCAGCCTTGGGAGCACAGGACCCTGGTTATTATTTATAATTAATTATTATTAATACAGAAAAATGTTTCTTTCTAGGCTTTTTTTGCCTAGTAAAGCTATGTGGGTCCTGATAGATTGTTGTTTTAAAAAGTGGGTCCCAGTGTTAAAAAGTTTGAGGAAGCACTGTTCTAAGGTCTTGTATATTCGGGCTCTCCCCCTTGGCAAAATCTCACTTGCAAGCACAAGTCTTTCTAAATAATAAATGGGCTGCTTAATCCTAACTGGCTGCCCACCAACAGAATTTGCTTGTGGACCAGCATTTTTACTAGCAAGTAGAGAGAGTTCACCAGCACAATTGCCGCCACCATACTTGCTAGTGAAGATGTCGCTGTGTGCCAGAACTGTTAAGGGAGAGGCAGGTTGTTGATGGGCAGAGATTGGGACCTCAGGAGGGTATGATGTGGCAAGTGAAGGACAAGTCCAGAGTATTGTTTGTGCACAGTGAATTAACAGTACATCATGTTATTTCCTCCAAATTCATAACCCTGGCTTGATCCTCTCTCTGGTGCAGGGAAACAGGGAAGCAGTAAACAAATGTTGCTGTTTCATTCTTTTTTCGCCATCACCATAACATCTTAATCAGACAGAGGTGAGCTCCTGACAACTTCAGACCTTAATGGCTTCCCCCACTCAGGATACTTCAGTATTATTATCATCTCACTCAGAAATTTACAATAGCCTCCTGCACTATGAGCCAGTGCTCTTCCTCAGAAAAGAGCTGGCTGATTCGCATGTCTGATCACAATCCAAAATTCATTACATTTCCTTTGCTAGTGTTAATTGAAGAGAACAATTGAAAAGAAGGATGTTTATTTCTCCTTGTCTTCCTTACCCTATCAGGCTTTTGCATTGTGCATTTCATCCTGAATAGCTGTTAGTCACAGCCTATTCCCAGGTCTGGTGGAATAGCAGAAAATACCCTGGACTGCTTTTGCTGAGGATCATACTTCCATAAACCAATCCATTCAATGACACTGTCCTTACAACTCAAGGCATAGATTATCATAGAATCAAGTTTTGTTTTTCTTTTTGTTTTTTGTTTTAAACAAGACAATACAACATGAACCCATCCCCACTATGCTGGGAGATTGGTATTGTGCTCAGGTACACTTAACAACCCTGTTGCCCATACAGGCAAGGGGTAAGATAGCCTTTCATTGAGGTAATTTTTCCCCAGCATTGTACTGTACTGCAAGTTTGTGAAAATGCTGTCTTAATATTAAGCCTGTCTCTGTTTATCCTCTACCAAATGTGCTAGAATGCTTTCATAATTACTAACAATTTTCAGTTCAGGGCCTGATAGAGCAAGTTCACTGAAATGAAACAAATCTGGATCTGATCAGCATTTGGACTGGGGAGCTTCTGGGAATCCAACATCAGCTGCTGATCTGTGATGGAAGAACAGTTAGCTATCAATTTGATAAAGTTGCAAACTTGCTGTTTAGGTGAAAACACTCTCTCTTTTGCCACACTTCGCAAATATTACTCTAAGCTATGCTAAATAATAAACATCGATATTTCTGTTGACTTCTTATACTTTTGGCCAATCCTATTCCAGCTCAGCATAAAACTGACAGAGGCTGCTTTACAGCAATTGAAAAGCAGCCTCTGTCGTTGTTTGCTGTGGAGCTGCTGGTGCAGCTGGTGCAGGCCTCCCAAATGCTAGCAGGCAGAGAAGGCCATGAAGGAACAAAAGGGGGGGGAGGATGGGAAAGGTATAATGGGCGAGGGGTGAATGGGAAGAGGGCAGGTTTGGCAGCAGCAGCACACACCGAATCCTGACCACCTTCCTGGGCCTGATCTACCTTCCCAGCAATTGAGCTGGCACAGGTCTGAGTTGACCCCTTTCAGTTGCTGGAGGTTACTCCAGAGCAGGGGTGCCCAAACCTCGGCCCTGGGGCCACTTGCAGCCCTCGAGGACTCCCAATCCGGCCCACAGGGAGCCCCCATTGTCCAATGTGTCTCTGACCCTCTGGAGACTTGCTGGAGCCCGCGCTTGCCCGACGCAATTGCTCTCAATGTGACGGCTAACTGTACGACCTCTTGCATGAGCTGTGGGATGAGGACTCTCTCCACTGCTTGCTGTTTCATGTTTGTGATGCAGCAGCGGCAGCAAAGGAAAGGCTGGCCTTGCTTTGTGCAAGGCCTTTTATAGGCCTTCACTTATTTATTGCAAGACCTTCGAAGATCAAAACTTTAGATATAGGCTGATGGGTTCTGAGCTGTCTGTGACAGATCAGGAGAGAGATCTTGGGGTGGTGGTGGACAGGTCGATGAAAGTGTCGACCCAATGTGCGGCGGCAGTGAAGAAGGCCAATTCTATGCTTGGGATCATTAGGAAGGGTATTGAGAACAAAACGGTTAGTATTATAATGCCGTTGTACAAATCTATGGTAAGGCCACACCTGGAGTATTGTGTCCAGTTCTGGTCGCCGCATCTCAAAAAAGACATAGTGGAAATGGAAAAGGTGCAAAAGAGAGCGACTAAGATGATTACGGGGCTGGGGCACCTTCCTTATGAGGAAAGGCTACGGCGTTTGGGCCTCTTCAGCCTAGAAAAGAGACGCTTGAGGGGGGACATGATTGGGACATACAAAATTATGCAGGGGATGGACAGAGTGGATAGGGAGATGCTCTTTACACTCTCACATAATACCAGAACCAGGGGACATCCACTAAAATTGAGTGTTGGGCGGGTTAGGACAGACAAAAGAAAATATTTCTTTACTCAGCGCGTGGTCGGTCTGTGGAACTCCTTGCCACAGGATGTGGTGCTGGCGTCTAGCCTAGACGCCTTTAAAAGGGGATTGGACGAGTTTCTGGAGGAAAAATCCATTATGGGATACAAGCCATGATGTGTATGCGCAACCTCCTGATTTTAGGAATGGGTTAAGTCAGAATGCCAGATGTAGGGGAGAGCACCAGGATGAGGTCTCTTGTTATCTGGTGTGCTCCCTGGGGCATTTGGTGGGCCGCTGTGAGATACAGGAAGCTGGACTAGATGGGCCTATGGCCTGATCCAGTGGGGCTGTTCTTATGTTCTTATGTTCTTATGTTCTTATGTTCTTCATTCATTCATATAAGTCCATCTCTAATATAGTCATTTATGTAAATTTATTCAAATTTGAAATGTAAATTAATTCTTCCCCCCCCCAGCCCCTGATACAGTATCAGAGAAATGATGTGGCCCTCCTGCCAAAAAGTTTGGATACCCCTGCTCCAGAGCAAGGAAACTAATGTTTCCTTACCCCAGGGAACTCCATGTGGTGGCCAGAAATCCACCACATATACAGTGGAAATTATGCTGGTGCCATGTCACCACTGCATAAGGATTTAGTTAGAATTGGGTTGTTTGACTCTGAGTTGCATATATATACGGTATAAGTAAGTTTGTCAGTGAAAAGCTAATATGATTAATATGATTTTCTTAATAATAATAATAATAATAATAATAATAATAATAATAATAATAATACCCACTTTAAAAAAAAATCAGATCCTTGTATAAACTAACAAATGAACATCAAGGGAAATTTTATGAAAAAGAGAACTTGCTATGTATTCTACCTGCAAACCTCCCCTCCATATCAGTCATAAAATATCTTTGTTTCATACAAATCCACTTTGTCTTCAGTGAAATGTGAGGCCTATAAAGCATTTAAAATGCTTTTTGAATTATCTTAATAGCATGCAACATTTTGGTGTATGAAATGATCCTCAGGCAATATCCTGGCAAGGTTTTACTGGACATGTTACAAACTGAATATTATGTGCTATTTTACTCATCTATCTCAAATAAAAGTGCTCCTTCATAAGAGCAGTGAGAAGGAGTTAACTTTGAAACAAAGCTTTACTATACATGCAGAAAGGGGGACATCTCAAGGTAGGAATGAGGCATAGGATATTGGCAGTGCAGCTTCCACAGATATCCACCCCAGCCTGCCCTTGGCACACCCCTGTTAGCCCTGATCCCTGACCTGATCCCTCCTCAGAATGCCCTGCCTCCTGCACCCACCAGCTCTGGCGGGGGCTGGGCACTCTGTTGGCATGTGCCCAGGACTGCTAGGACTGACAGCCCCGGCTTTTGCACTGTTGCTGTGGCTGCTACCAGCAACCCAGGCCTTTCATCAATGGAAGAGGAGTTCCGTCAGCAGAAGACCCAGATAGGATTGGGCTATTAATCATATAAGTAGAGGTTGTTTCCAGTGAATAAGATGGGTTTACAGCTTAAGGCTGCAATCCGATCGACATTTACCTGGGAGTAAGCACCATTAACTATAATGAGACTTACTTCTGAGTAGACATGCATAGAATTGGGCTCTAAGTCTTATTAAACAGTGGGCTAAACAGTATATATTTCACCTATAAGGCCCCATCCTATCCCCTGCCGGGTTACATGATGCAACATAGGTAATGGAACACCTGCTACACCAGTGATGGTGGGAGGACAACCAGACAGCTTGGGAGAGGTAATAAGTCCAGGCATAAGAACCAACAAGACTCAGGGGTCAGATCCAGGGCAGAAAAAGAGCATAAGATCCTGGCATATGCTGCTGCTGCTGCTTTTACCCCTTCCCACTCCCTCCCCCAAACCATCCACAGTCATCTTACCTGCAACTGAATGGCTGTGCTTTTCTGAGCTCTTGAAAGCTCTTGGGAAAGCATGCTATTTCCTCCCAAAAGAACCGTGAGTCTGAGGAGATCCAAGGATCTGTGATCAGGAGAGATTTGATCCTACAGATGGTGTATGGTTTCGGAGAGGAAGGGCCCAGCCAGGGGCTGTTTTTTCTCTAAGGGAACCCAGACATCGGTGTTGGTGAGGATTCATGATGACACTAAGCTGAAGGCCCCAAGCAGGGAAGGATGTTGGAAGAACTAAGTGAGTGTTGTTCTGTTGTGTATATCTGGCATTGATTGATTAATTGACTGCCTGATTAAGCTTTTGCCAGAGGGAAGAAGGAGGAGGGGCAAGTTTTCCCCCTCTGGGAAGAGGAAGAGGGGGGAGGCTTTCTCCGCTCATTTGTTTGCTTGAGTGAGAAGAAGCTTTGGAGGAGACCTGCCAAGCTTGTTATGGAAATATGAGAGCATAACTCTACAAATCTAAAACTTGTTGGATTACAAATTAATCAGTTTGGGAATATAAACTTTGCTTGAAACACTCAGTTTCGTTTTCCTGTGGAGATCTTGGAGTGCCTGTGGAGAGGGCTGGAGATCTGCATTTCTTTGTTTTGCAAAAGTGGTTTCATTGTTTTGAATTCCTGAAACTATCTCCTGGAATGGAATGCAGTTGATATAACAACAAACCTAAGCAATAGAATCAAAACAATAGAATAAGAAGAATAGAACATCGGGGACATCTAGTGGATTTAAAAAGACATTGCAAGGATAAGAACAGGACTTGGCAAGTGAAGTAAGGATTTGTAAAGCTATACAAAGACCCAAGAATTAGAGAATGCGAACAGTGCTGTATTGTCGGAGACTTTAATTCAGTTTTTGATAGACAAATGGATTCTACATTGATGCAAGTAAAAGAGAAGAAAAAAAGGAGACCACAAATTCCTAAAGCATTTTTACAATTAGCGGAAGAGATGTATCTGATAGATGCATGGAGAACGAGATATCCAGAAACTAAAGGCTATACTTTTTATTCAAATAGACACCAGACATGGTCAAGGATTGATGCTCTTTGGATACCACAGGCATGGACTAAAAATCTGGTAGAAGTGGAAATATTACCAAAGATACTATCAGATCACAACCCAGTACTGAGCAAATTCGAAACTCTTCAAAAGCCATCTCAATGGAGATTGAATATTAATAGTTTAAAAAATGAAAAATTTAAAAAGTTTGAAAGAAGAAATAGAACATTATTTTAGAGCTAATATTACACCTGATATACCAATGACCACAGTCTGGGATGCTAGTAAAGCTGTTTTTAGAGGATTGTCAATAAGAGAAGGTGCAAGAAAAAGAAAAGAAAGAGAGAAAAGATATGTAGAATTAGAGAAAGAATTGAAACGACAAGAATTATTGGCAAAGCAAAACCCTACAGCAAAACCCTACAGAATGAGAGAGGTACAACATAAATTGAACATTTTATTGACAGAAGAACTAGCAAAGAAATTTACTTTTCTAGACACAACTTTTTTGAAAATGCCAATAAAACTGGAAAATGGTTGGCTTATAAATTAAAGAGAGCGAAAATGAAATCCTATATAGACACATTAAAGAACAAAGATGGAAAAAAGACTATGAATGTAAAAGATATGATTGATATTATTATGAAAAATTATATATGGAAGAAGGGATCTCAAGCATTATTCAAAGAATTATTTACAAAAAAATAATGAATTAAAGATGCTGCAGCAACAAAAAGAAAGTTTAAATCAAACGATATCAGTTAGTGAGATTTCAGAAGCAATCGCTAAACAAACAAACAAAAAAAACAGAAATCGCCAGATAGCGATGGATTAGCAGCTGAATTTTATAAATGTTTTGAAGAAGAGTTGATGTTACCATTTAAAAAACTGATAGAAGAAATACAGCAAAAGGATAAAATTCCTGATACTTGGAAGGAAGCAATTATTACAGTTACACATAAAGAAGGGCTTGACCAAGAAGAGATTCAAAATTATAGACCACACTACTTAATGTGGATTATAAAATTTTTGCAACGATATTAGCTTCAAGATTAAAAAGAGTTTTGATAAACATTATTCATCAAGACCAAGCAGGACCAAGAAGACAAATTAGCAATAATATGAGAAAGATATTGAACTTTTTAGAATATTATGAAATGCACCCTGATAAGCAAATGGCGATGTTTTTTATCGATTTTCAAAAAGCATATGATAATGTGAACTGGAATTTGATGTTTTTACAATTTGAAATGATGGATGCAGGAACTCTGTTTATTGCTATGATTGAAGCTATATATAAAAATCAAATTGCTAGAATTAGGTTAAATGGAGAG
The DNA here is from genome assembly GCF_035046505.1 of Tiliqua scincoides. Classification (NCBI taxonomy): domain Eukaryota; kingdom Metazoa; phylum Chordata; class Lepidosauria; order Squamata; family Scincidae; genus Tiliqua; species Tiliqua scincoides. Next base: position 228,828,057 of record NC_089822.1, on the reverse strand, counting down.
CTTTCAGAGGAGATAAAAATTGAAAAAAGGAACAAGACAGGGATGTCCACTTTCTCCATTATTATTTATAGTGATTATGGAAATAATTTTGAATCAAGTGAGAAAGACAGAAGAGATTAAAGGATTAAAAATAAGAGGTGAGGAATTTAAAATCCAGGCATTTGCGGATGACCTTATGGCAATTATAGAAGAACCATTAGAATCTGCCAAAAATTTGTTAGATGTGTTGCGAGAATATACTGAAGTGACAGGACTGAAAATAAATGTCAAGAAAACAAAAATCTTAACAAATAATGTGCAAATAAAGAAAATACAGAAATTGGTGGAATTAACAAATTTCAAAGAAGAAAAAAAATATTTAGGGATTCAGTTAACGAAGAAAACAAGCACATTAGTGAAAGATAATTATTTGAAATTGATTGAAGAAATAAAAAGAGATTTAACAAAATGGAAAGAATTGCAACTTTTGTTGATGGGAAGAGTTGCTGCAGTGAAAATGAATGTTTTGCCTAAAATAAACTTTCTTTTCCAAACAATCCCTGTAATTTTGAAGCAAGATATATTTAAAGAAATTAATCAAATTCTCTCGAAATTCATCTGGCAGGGAAAGAAACCAAGAATTAAAATGAAGGCCTTGCAAGATGTGAAACTAAGAGGAGGCATGGGGCTTCCTGAATGGTTTTTATAAGGCTGCAGCACTACTATGGATTAAAGAGTGGATTATATTTGAAGATCAAAGAGTACTTAAACTGGAAGGACATGATCTTGAATGGGGATGGCATGCATTTGTTTGGTATGGAAAAGCAAACAAATATAAGCGATTCAATAATCATATATTAAGGAAATCTTTATTATGGATCTGGGCTAAAATACAAAGACAGATGTACACCAAAATCCCCCAATGGGTGGCGCCGCTAGAAGCATGTACCCAGCCGAATTTATTTGAGACAACAAAAATGCTTAGATATGAAAGTTTATTGAAGAAAGATGGGCAATTAAAGACAAAAGAAGAGCTGTTAAGACAGGGTGTGGAGATGGATTGGTGGACTCGCTTGCAACTTGATTCAAAATTTGGGAAAGACAAACAAGAAGGATTCTATTCAGAGCAGATGCCATTTGATAGAATATGCTTAGAAACAAAAGAAAAATATATCAAAAGAATGTATATGTTCCTATTAGATTTTGAGATGCATGAAGAAACAATAAAAGTATGTATGATAAAATGGGCGCAAAATATAGGCCATAATATTACATTAGACCAATGGGAACAGATTTGGAAATATAATATAAAATTTACTAGAGCAACAAGTTTCAAAGAAAATGTATATAAAATGTTTTATAGATGGTACATGACACCAGCAAAAGTGGTAAAAATGAATCAGAACATATCAAAAAATTGTTGGAAGTGTAAATGAGAAGAAGGGACATTTTATTATATGTGGTGGACATGTAAAAAAATGCAAGTATACTGGAAAATGGTAAGGAATCTAATACAAGAGATTGTTGGATTTACGATACCGCTGAAATCAGAGTTATTTTTGCTTAATATCACCTTAGATATTATAGATAAATAAAATGATGTGTATTTAGTTACTATGATATTAACTGCTGCAAGGATTTTATATGCTAGATACTGGAAAGATATTAAAATTCCAACGAAAGATGAATTAATAGAGAAAATAATGAATGTGGCGGAAATGGATAGGCTTACAGAGATTTTGGATCAACAGCGTAAACCAACACAGATAGAGCAATGGAGACCATTTTATGCTTGGTTGGAAATGAAGTTGTAGATGTATAAGACAGGGCATTGAGATGAATATATTGTATACATGATATATTATACAGGATATGATATGATAGATAAATGATATTAAGAGGTTAAACTAGAAGAGGAACAAGATTAGAAGATATGTATTGATTGATTAGATATATTGATATATGATTGCCTGCACCCTCCAACGGTGTGTTTTTGTGTGTGTGTTGTGTATTGAGTTTTTGTTTGTTATGTGTTTGTTTATATTTGTTGTTTGTTTTTATTTTGGAAAATAATTAAAAAATTAATAATAATAAAAAATCATCTTACCTGTTTTGGTGCAGCCTGGGTGGGCCTCTGGCATATACATGGGTTCTCTGGCCATTTGGATCAGCAATCCTTCTGCATACAACAGTGGCACACTGAAGCAGCACTTACGGTAGCTAATCAGGAGATCTGCCCCCATAACAGCATCATAACATTGGGCTGTAAGAAACACTAGTCAGCAATATTGATAAGTTGTTTGTGGGCAGTAGTGTAGCTGGAGGGGTGCAAAATGGGAAGCAAGCGCTGGCACCCAACCGCAAGTGTAAGCAGCCCCTCCCACTTGCCCTTGGAACCATTCAGGCAGCAACAACTGCACTACTGCCTGAATGGCTATGACAGCAAGTGGGAGCGGCTGCTTACACACATGGTTGGGGGCCAGCACAATGGGACTTATGCAGCACACGTCCCATTGGCACCACTATGCCAGAGCTGGAAAGCACCGACATAAGGGGTTAGGACTGCACCTTAAGTCTTATTGGACACAATGGGCTTACTTCTGAAGTAAAGGTAAATAACACCATTTTTGAACACCTCTGTTTATGCCAGTCATTCAAGTGATCCATATTTGTGGATCCCAAAAAATAAGAGCTGGGCAAGTTTCTCCTTGCATTCATTCACCTTTGGAGAGACAGAGGAAAGGAACACTGCATTGTGTTTTATTCTACAGTATCTTCTGTTAGTAGAAGCACAATCGATTTTCTCTTTCAGCAAACTGTCAGCAAATGCAGCAAATTCTGCAAAGAGCATAGCAACCAGAAATTTAAATATTCCACTCAGAGCAGACAAGCACTTTCTGATGCTTCTCTCATTCCCAAGGTGAATGTTTAGAATATAATTTGGCACTCTGTAATTTACATCTCAGAAAAATAGAAAGTTTTAGGAAGCATTTACACTGTGCGAGAGAGACTAATATTGCTAACTGCCAATTTGTCAAGATTCGCACCCCTTTAACTGCGTTAAGCCTCATGCAAGACTGAATTCCAAACATGGTTACTCCAGATTTAACCCTTTGAGTTGATTTGAGCTTAAGAGTGGGAAGCCTTGGAATATGTGTATAAATTGCCCTATGTTAAGGACTTAAAGGTTTTTGCCCCTCATTTAGCCTGCCTCCCTGTGATATTTTAAGTAACAGTACAGGTGCCAAGTTGCTGTGGAGACATGACAAAAGTCCTGCAGTGGGTCTCCATAGAGCTTCCTCTATTGATTGGGTCCTGTGTCTGCTGTCGTTACTGAGAATTATGGGATCAACATGGCCCTCTTAGGAACCAATCCTCTTCAACTTTCCCGCACTGAGGCAGCCATGCCAATGGGGCACATGCTGTGTGCTCCTGTGGTGTGGCAGTCATGGAGGCTGCTTCAACCTAAGGGAGCATTTGTTCCCTTACTTCCAGGCTGTACTGTGGCTGCATTGGTGCTAGGATGTTGGATAGGATTGGGCCCTATGCGTGAGGGTCCTCAGCAAAAAAAATCCTGTTAGGTAATGTCATTTCAAAAGAGAGCTAAAGAGGTTGCATCTGGTACAGAGTGACATTCATAGCAAAACTGCTGGTGCTTAGGACTAGTGGGAAATCATCTTTCCCATCCAGGTCAACTGATGGGCTTATTTAAAACTCAGCAGGACAGTTTGGGGCACACAGTCAAAGTCAATTTCAACAACACAGGGCACAATCCTATCCTGTGCTGGAACAGGTAAGGCAGGAGGCTTGTGCTGTATCCAGTGCAGGATAGGGGCCAAAAGCAGCTCAGCCAGAAGCAAGGGGAAACTTTTCCCCTTACCTCTGGGCATAGTGCCCTGGCCCCTATGGGTCTCCTCTGACTTGCACCACCTCCTGCGATGGCACAAGTCCAAGGAGAGTGGAGCAGCTTCAAGCCGCTCCGACCTCCCCAGGAACAAGGGTTGTGATCCAGTATAACTGCTGGATCGCAGCCCTGCCTTCTGCTCTCCACCCACTCCCGGGGGCCGCCCACCCTCCCCCCAACCAGGAACACCTCCCTCCCTACCTCAGAGCCTTGCATTGATCCAGCCGGGCCGACGCAAGGTGCAGAGGCTTGTTCCAGCCTCCTCAGGCCAGTGCGCCTCTGTGTGTCAGCATAGCAGTGCCTTATGGCACATTTGTGACCCTCCTGGTCTGGTGCAAGTGAAGGGCAAAATTGCGCCCACAGTCTGAGCCATTCTCTACTACAGGGCTTGGGATTGTCACCTGGACCCAGCCCAAGTGGTCAGGAGTTCCCTGGGCACAGGGAACTCCTCGGGAGTCAAGGCCTACTCGGGAGTAAGCTCTGAGTGTCATCAGGACTGGGGGCCCATGCAGGACTCCTACACGGGAGTAGGGACAGGGAACAGCTGGGAGCAGGAAGACCCATGGGCCGGAAGGGTGGGGTTAGGCAGACCTGAGGTAAGCCTCATAAGGGAGCTGGAGAGGAAAGAGAGAGGTCACTCCTCTCCAGAGGGGTGGAAGGCCAGAGGGAAGCCAGTGGGAGAAGGTGACCCAGGCTAATGGGAAAGGAGAAAGGCCTCCTTAGAAAGGGGGCTACGGGCATCTCTGGAGAGAGGAGGCCTGGGCAGAGACCTGCCTGCCTGCCCAGACCCAGAGAGCATACCCTGGAGAAAGATGGTTGTTGAGAGGGATGCTCAATGCCAACCACAACCCAGGGGGACTAAGGGAGAAGGGAGCAAACAGCAAGGTACCGTGGGCCCTCCCAAGGCCAGCCAGCCTGACCCCAGACCGCCGGGGCAGTGCCCTCCAGAGCCCGGGCGCAGGGCTGAGAGATTTGGGCCGGAAGGCCAGGACTACAAGCTCCAAAGAACCGGAAGGCCCGGGGCCTGAGCCGCTCTGACGACGACGACACCAGTCAGCCTAGACTGAAGGGGGCCATGAAGTAATGAGCCCCCATGAATGTAAAGAAGTTGACTCAATTAAACCGCTTGTGTAAAGCTGCCCTACCTGTGTCCCGTGCGTTAATTCACCGCCGACCACCGCGCCTCGACTGGGTAAGGCCCCCGCACTCGGTATCGACCCCAGGGCAGGGGCCTCCTCCCGCCATGGACGTTACAGATGTACACAAGCATATTTGTTTAAATGAAGAATGGTATGTTCTATTAAGAAAGGCTGCAGAATATGATTTTGCTTGGACAGGAAAGACAGCATTAACAGCAAATGGCTCAAGTTTTCAAACATTTAAACTGTTGTTCAGAAATCAGAGAACCATTGTTGATCACGTCTCCAGAGAAAGGAAAAGGCATTCTCTCAACAAAGACTGCAGTACTTCTGCATTGTGCAGCCCCAGTGGGACTTATCACTGCTTCCAGTGTTCTTTTAAGAGGTGCACCTTGAAAAAGGATTGGGGAAAAATGTCCATTTTGCCTTTCTTGTCTCCCCACATTTCCCAGGGGACTTCCTGTGAAAACAAGCTCCTTCTCAAGTGTCTGGCTTTCTCAGATTAGGATCCAAACTATTTCTGAGTTTTGGGGGGAAATAACCCAGTTTCTTTCCAAATTGAACCTAGAGAGGTTTGCTCATTTCTAGCAAGTTGGGAAGAGATGGAACTACAGTGTGAGCGGCTGGCTGATAGCGGCTGGTTACCATGGTGAAGAGAAAATGCTGATAGATGCTTGTAACCATGGTGATGACAGACTTCTGGTGGAGAGAAGCAGTTGTAGTCTGACAAGGAGTTGAAGCAGATGAGAGAGAGAGAGAGAGCAAACTTCTGAAAAACAAGGAGGATTTGGAGGGGAAACCATGAAGCATTTGAGTCTGGAAGAGGCAATCAGAAGGGAGGTCTGAGGAGAAGATGCTCACCATTTATTTTCCGTTTGACAGAAGCTGCCTAGCCAAGTCCTTCTGACTGTGAGGTGCCTGTCTTCGGACCAACAACACCAATTGAACAGTATCAGTAGCCCAAGCACCTGCACGTATGAGTGTGCGTGCACAGAGAGAGGCCACTGTAACCAAAGGGGTGATTATAGCGTCAGGCATAACACGTAATACAAGGAAAGTCTGGCCAAAGGTCTTAGTCCGTGTTTCCTGCAGTTGTCCACCAGCTGCCTCTGGGAATCCAACAAGCCGGAGAGAAGACATGCCGTTGCTCCCCTGCAAATGTATTTGGAAACATACAGCGCATGAAGCCGCCAAAGGCACTGCATGGCAGTAGTAGTCATTGATAGACCTGTCCTCCATGGATAGGCCCCATTTCAAAGCCATTCAAACTAGTGCCTATCACCTTTGGCCATTGCTCACTTCAGCTTCCCAGTCTAGACAAGCAGCAGGCACAGGCACTGAGGTGTCCTCCTTCCCCCCCCACCCATGGTGACTGCGGTTGTAGGGTATGCCTGGTGAGTGCGTTATGGAGCAGTCCTTTCCCTAAGTGGATGATCTGCAAACCCAGAATTACACAGTAGCCCTGCTGTTATCACTAACTTTAGTGGCAGATCTCCCCCTACTGGGGTACTCCTGCTCCTGGGGTAAAGGTCTGCAAAGTGGCCCCTTGCAAAAGATTCCACCCCCTGTGCGTGAAACCACCCCCCTACCTTTGTAGAGCAATGGAGCCTGACACGACCTTAGAGCCCACTGGGGAAACCTTGTGAGGCTTCCCTGTGGTCTGGGGAAAACCGGAAGTGCAGTTTCTGAATGTGTCGGGAGACTCAGGTAGCCTTCCCTGAGAGGAGCCTTCCCACATGGTCCTAGAGGCGTGCAGGCTCAATGCCTGGGGCATTTGCCCCATTCGCCCAGAGCTAGGTCCTGCTGACTAGCATCACTGCCTGTGAACTGTGTGGATCTCAAAAGTTTTCCCTTATGTTAATTGACTGTAAGAATATTATTTGGAACTACTGCTAAAAAGTGTTTCACTGAGGGGGGAAGGTAGAGTGCTAGGGGAACCCACTGCAGGGCCCCCCAGTGAGATGGCACTGTTTGGATGAAGGCACTTTCTTTGATGCGGACAGCAAAATGGACTGCCTGTGCACAAAGGCTGCATTTCCCTCTGATACTACAGAACCAGGGCCTGACATACAGAAGCCAGCAAGTTTACAAAGGCCTGTGCATGAGAACATAAGAACATAGTAGTTGGCAACCTTCAGTCTTGAAAGACTATGGTATCGCGCTCTGAATGGTGGTTCTGGAACAGCGTCTAGTGTGGCTGAAAAGGCCGATTTGGGAGTGACATTCCTTTCCATACTGGGAACAAGTGCAGTCTGTCCCTGGTCTGTCTCCCTGGCTATGGGCCTTCCTTCTTTGCCTCAGCCTGTTGGCCAAGTGTCTCTTCAAACTGGGAAAGGCCATGCTGCACAGCCTGCCTCCAAGCGGGTCGCTCAGAGGCCAGAGTTTCCCACTAGTTGAGGTCCACTCCTAAGGCCTTCAGATCCCTCTTGCAGATATCCTTGTATCGCAGCTGTGGTCTACCTGTAGGGCGCTTTCCTTGCACGAGTTCTCCATAGAGGAGATCCTTTGGGATCCGGCCATCATCCATTCTCACGACATGACAGAGCCAACGCAGGCGTCGCTGTTTCAGCAGTGCATACATGCTAGGGATTCCAGCACGTTCCAGAACTGTGTTGTTTGGAACTTTGTCCTGCCAGGTGATGCCGAGGATGTGTCGGAGGTAGCACATGTGGAAAGCGTTCAGTTTCCTCTCCTGTTGTGGGCGAAGAGTCCATGACTCGCTGCAGTACAGAAGTGTACTCGGGACGCAAGCTCTGTAGACCTGGATCTTGGTATGTTCTGTCAGCTTCTTGTTGGACCAGACTCTCTTTGTGAGTCTGGAAAATGTGGTAGCTGCTTTACTGATGTGTTTGTTTAGCTCAGTATCGAGAGAAAGAGTGTCGGAGATTGTTGAGCCAAGGTTTACAAACTCATGGACAACCTCCAGTTCATGCACAGAGATTGTAATGCAGGGAGGTGAGTCCACATCCTGAACCATGACCTGTGTTTTCTTAAGGTTGATCGTCAGTCCAAAATCTTGGCAGTCCTTGCTAAAACGATCCATGAGCTGCTGGAGATCTTTGGCAGAGTGGGTAATGACAGCTGCATCCTCGGCAAAGAGGAAGTCACGAGGACATTTCAGCTGGACTTTGGACTTTGCTCTCAATCTGGAGAGGTTGAAGAGCTTTCCGTCTGATCTGGTCCGGAGATAGATGCCTTCTGTTGCAGTTCCAAAGGCATGCTTCAGCAGGACAGTGAAGAAAATCCCAAACAAGGTTGGTACATGAACACAGCCCTGCTTCACTCCGCTTCGGATGTCAAAGGGGTCTGATGTGGAGCCATCGAAGACAACAGTGCCCTTCATGTCCTTGTGGAAAGATCTGATGATGCTGAGGAGCCTGGGGTGGACATCCGATCTTGGGGAGAATCTTGAAGAGGCTGTCCCTTCTGACCAAGTCGAAAGCCTTCGTGAGATCTATGAAGGCTATAAAGAGTGGCTGTCGTTGTTCCCTGCATTTCTCCTGCAGTTGTCTAAGGGAGAATACCATATCAGTGGTGGACCTGTTGGCTCGGAATCCGCACTGCGATTCTGGATAGACGCTCTCTGCAAGTACCTGGAGCCTCTTTAGTGCAACTCGGGCAAACAGCTTTCCTACAATGCTAAGGAGAGAGATGCCGCGGTAGTTGTTGCAGTCACCCCTATCGCCTTTGTTCTTGTACAGCATGATTATGTTTGCATCCCTCATGTCTTGAGGTACTCCACCTTCTCTCCAGCAGAGACAGAAGAACATAAGAACAGCCCCACTGGATCAGGCCATAGGCCCGTCTAGTCCAGCTTCCTGTATCTCACAGTGGTCCTCCAAATGCCCCAGGGGGCACACCAGATAACAGGAGACCTGCATCCTGGTGCCCTCCCTTGCATCTGGCATTCTGACATAGCCCATAGAGTGCATAGTCAGGTGCAAACACCTGACAGTGTGGGACTGACAGCCTGTGGCAGGCCTCGAATGAATGGGCCTATCACTGAAGCTGTGTTTCCCTTCGACACTACTGATCTGACAAAAGCCACCCAGAAACCACCTGATCCAGAATGACATGGGAAAGACTTTGGCAGCATGGAAGTGACAGACAGCAGCAAAAGAGGCAATGAGAGACTGGCTCTACTGCGGAGGCTGCCTTTCCCTCAAACACCTGTAGCCAACACTGCACATTCACAAATACACACACTTCATGTACACACAAAATAACTCAAATTGACTAGAACTGGTAGCAATCAGCAATATTGAGAGGTCAAATTCAGCAGTGTCTCACAGTTTGGGGATCACTGATACGCGTGAGTGGTGCAAACAACCTCAATGTTCCTCAGAATTAGGCTACTGGTAACCACGAGACTGAGCTTTTCAAAATAAGATTGAGGGCACAATCCTAACCAGGTCTACTCAGAAGTAAGTCCTATTTTGTTGAATGGAGCTTACTCTCAGGAAAGTGTAGTTAGGATTGCAGCCTGAGTTTGTTAAAGGATATAGATAACAAAGGAAGAAGCATATTTACTTTAAGTTACTTTGCTCAGATCAGAGATCAGTTACAGAAATTTAAGTGGTTGCAGTTGAAAGACATACTTGCAAATGGCTGCATTGAGCTAGGCAGGTTTAATGGAGCAAGCGAGAGGCTGTGCTAACCTGAGTTTCCTCCCTAGACAGCCACAGGAAGAAGGAGTTGTAGCTGGAAGCTTTGAAACGTGCACACACAGGCCTTTAGAAGCCGAGAGGCGAGAAGGATGATAGTTGCAGGGATCGAAAGATGGGGGCGAGAGAGAGATGACCAATCCTGCTGCACAGCTTTTGAGCAGAAAGTCCACCTCAGTTGTGTTTTCAGAGGACACAGTGCTACATTTTGCAGGGCACCTCAACGTCCCGAAAGCTGCCCCTCCCCCTCGCCTTAGGAGCCATTCCTGGTAGTGAGAGCAACAGAGGTGTCTCTTCTGCTTTGCTCCTGCCACTGGAATTGCTCCAAAGGTGAGGGGGCAGGACAGCTTCCCTGGCGCACCGAGATGCCCTGAAAAACGTAGTGCTGTGCCCCCCTCTGGGAACACTGCTGGTCCATCTAAGCAACAATGACTGTGGTATGTAATTCCAGGTTCCAGGGGAAGAAAAGTCTGCAACAAGGTACTCCTTTTCATCAGAAAAGAAAGTACCACCAAAATGGGGAGACTCTTTACAGAAAGAGACCATCAAAATGCCTAGTAGCAGGGACACCTGCTCTGAGGGTATAGTGAACTAAAATGGAGGAAGCTAATATGGGGGGAGGGAGCCTCAAAACACGAAGCATGAACACCTGTACAGGGGTTAGAAGTGACAAAAGTATTCCGTGCACATCTGTAATCTGAAGTCCCAAAGAGATTACAGACAACTTCACAGAGCAGTTTACATAGCAAAACAATGCATCTTCTAGTGTCTTCTCAACTATATATTATTACTCATTCCAAATCAAGAGAAGATATGCATGCTGTATCCCTAAATCCATGCTTTATCTGCAAATCAAGGCAGTGAGAACTTGAAATCACCAGCAGAAGAATCATCAAAAGGCTGGTGTGAGTCATCCACAACCCCTTCTCTATCCAGTCTCACTCATATGTCCTCCTACCACCTGACTCACTCTCCTTTCCCCTCAGGCAACTCTAGCTGATTGACGGGTGGTGCACCAGTAGCCTTCAGGCAGCTATCAATCTTGTATTTAAATCTATGTGCATTAGAAAATGGCTATCATTTGGCAAAAAAAGTGTGTTTTGGAGTTCTCTGAAAAGCAATGACATTTCTTTTTCCACTCCCCTGTGGAGCCAGTAATTTATCTTACTATAGATAATTGTGTCTATTAAATTAATGCATGGTGGTGAAGTGCATCACTTCCTTTATTAGTAAAGGGGCACCCAGGAAGGGGAGAGAGTAGCTCCCTGCCTCTGACATTTGTAGGTTTGCTAGTAAATTTGATATTTTTTTAAAATTGATTCTCTACCTTCCCTCAAGCCCAAAATCTCTCCTGGGACTAAGAGTTCCACATGAGCACAACATTCTCAGCCTACTAGACTAGTCGCTCTGTCAAAGAAGCATGATTTATCTGGCATGATTTGTTCTTGACTATTCTATCCTGGCTCCTAGAGATCAGCCCCTTATTTTCAAACTCCTCACAGACGTTCCACTTACAGTGCAATCCTAACTTGCGCTGAAACAGGCAGGCCAGTGGGCCTGTGCAAGTTTGGGGCTGGCTGAGGCTCGGGCCCAGGAAGGGGAAGAGCTGCAGCAGCCCCAATGGGTCTACTTGGATTTGCGCCACCTGTCGATGTGGTGCGGATTTGAGCAGAACAGAGCAGCCAGGAGCTGCTCTGCACCACCTGGGAATGGGGGCTAGGATCTGGCATAACTGCCGGGCCCTGGCCCTGCCTACTGCTCCCCACCCACCTGCCCACGGGCCTGCCCATTGCCCGCTCTCCCTTGCCTGAAACTCTTCCCTGCTCACTCCCCACCCTCCTACCCCCCCAAACCCCGACACTGGCTGAGCTCAGCCGGCGGCAACCTATCTTGTCCTGCCACCGTGGAGGCTGGATTTGACCTCCGCAGGCTGGTGTACCTTACTTCCACAGAGGTGCAAACATGCTTTACGACACATTTGCAACCCTCCTGGGCTGGCGCAAGGGATTTGCTCCAGCCCAGGGCGCAGTTAGGACTGTGCCCTTAATAATCTGTTCCAGCATCAGTCAGGCTGACTATTCTGTAGTTTTCTGGATCTTTCTTTTGCCCATTTTCAAAGATAGGGACAACGTTTGCTCATCACTAGTCACCATTCTTCCCACTCCTGGCGCATGGCACACACCCTGTGCCCACTCACCTCCTCTGGCAATGACTGGCACTCTAGTGGCATGCATGGTCACCAGTCTTTTGTACTGACAGCCCTGCTGCGTGGATTGTGGCTGCAGCTACAGCTACAGCTACAGATAGCGTGAGGCTTCTTCCACTGACAGAACACTCATTAGAACTTAAGAACATAAGAACAGCCCCACTGGATCAGGCCATAGGCCCATCTAGTCCAGCTTCCTGTATCTCACAACAGCCCACCAAATGCCCCAAGGAGCACACCAGATAACAAGAGACCTCATCCTGGTGCCCTCCCTTGCATTTGGCCTTCTGACATAGCCCATTTCTAAAATCAGGAGGTTGCGCATACACATCATGGCTTGTACCCCGTAATGGATTTTTCTTCCAGAAACTTGTCCAATCCCCTTTTAAAGGCGTCCAGGCCAGTCACCATCACCACATCCTGTGGCAAAGAGTTCCATAGACCAACCACACGCTGAGTAAAGAAATATTTTCTCTTGTCCTAACTCTCCTATTCTGTCAGTGGACGGTGCCCATAGATTTGAGCTGTAAATAACACATATATAACTTATACTGATTTTAAAATAAATAGTGTAGACCATGGAAGCTGCACATTTAGAGGATATAGACAAAGGCAAGACCATCTTTTGATGATGGATGAAAGAAGCAAAATTGAACCTGATCACTAGAAAGAAGTCATGATTCATTACAATGAATTTGGTTCTGCTTTGTCTGGTACATTAAAAAGGCAAACATAAGCACTTGTACAGTGTGAACAATAGCTTGAAAAGTATAACATGTTCTTCAAAAGAAGAACACAAATTCATGAAAATTATCATTAAAAGACATCTGCTGCTTTAATGTTTTCAAAGCTTGTGTGTTGCTTTTTAATGCTCTTAATGCAAATGTAAAAGGTTTATTTTTTAAATGCCAGGAAAAAAATTGCCTGTTTTTTATAAGTAAACAAAGAAATAAAATCAAAGAGAAATGTAGTAACTTTCAAAAATACTACTGGTGTTTTAAAAGAGGACAGTAACAATGTAGAACAGGTATAGCAGAGCAGATAACATCACAATTATAGAAAGGTTTACTCAGACATAATTCCCACTGTAGTCATCAGATCTTAATCTCAGGTAAGTGCACATGGGTTTGAAGGCTAAGGGCTGAAATCTAACAGGCTGCTGCACTGTCACAACTCATGTTCCAGTGGTGCAGCAGCCTCTTTCTGGCATCAACAAGTTGTTGCCTGCAACCCCCCACTGCTGGAAACAGTGATGGTAGCAGCAGTTGGTGGTGGGGGGGAATAATGGGGCAGGGAGCAGAACAGAAAGTGTAGGTGAAAGTGTATTACAAGGGCAGAAAGGAAGTGATTACTGATGGCAGCATCTTTGCTGATATCACAGGCCTACAAAATTGAGGGTCAGAAAAGTTTTTCCCAAACTTTCTGGTGGTTTGATATGAATTTGGGGTGCTGATTCCAAAAATGGCACCCATTTTGCCCTATCACATCTAGTTTTGGAGATATAGTATAGCCTCATTAGTGAATTGTTCAAGCAGCTTCCTCATGAGGAAGCCATGGTGTAGGCTTCCTCATGAGGAAGCTACTTGAACCATTCACTGAAGAGGCTATGCCATCTCTCCAAAACTAGACGTGATAGGGCAAAACGGGTGCCGTTTTTGGAATCAGCACCCCAAATATACCCTGGAATTGGTGTAATGTTTAAGGAAGCAAAATGTGTGTTGGCCTGTGCATCCTATCCGCATTCCTGACTTTGAACCACCTCTCATGTTCACGCAGTGTTGTGCCAGCCAAAGAGTTGTCACAGGTTCAAGTGTATCTATTAGGGAAGCAGAGACTGCAACTGCCCCTCCTCTGAAAAAGATACTGCATGCTCCATTGACATGCCTACATAGGTGGGAGGCATTTCAGATTGAGATGTAAGAGACAGAGGGCCCAATCTAGCCTCCTTCCCCCAGAGGTGGAGCTGCACCAAAAAGGAGCATGCTGTATCTAGTGTGTGTGTGTGTGGGGGGGGGGGTTATTCGATTGGGAGGCTTCAGAGGAAAGGAGATTTAAATCCCCTTACGCCACCCCAGCAGCAGACCTCCCATAGGGATAATGGGGTAAAAGCCCCAGGCACAGAGCTTGCACACCTCCAAGACCATGCAGGAAGCCCTAATGAGGTTCCAGATGCGGTTGGAAACTGTGCTTCCGGATTTCAGTTTAAGACCGTGGGGAAACCTCAGAAGGCTACTCCTGTAAGTCCTGGAGTCACACAAGGCTCTGTGGCGATCCAGGTGAGGGGGATAGCTTCACGTGGAAATGGAAAAGGTGCAAAAGAGAGCTACTAAGATGATTACGGGGCTGGGGCACCTTCCTTATGAGGAAAGGCTACGGCGTTTGGGCCTCTTCAGCCTAGAAAAGAGACGCTTGAGGGGGGACATGATTGAGACATACAAAATTATGCAGGGGATGGACAGAGTGGATAGGGAGATGCTCTTTACACTCTCACATAATACCAGAACCAGGGGACATCCACTAAAATTGAGTGTTGGGCGGGTTAGGACAGACAAAAGAAAATATTTCTTTACTCAGTGTGTGGACGGTCTGTGGAACTCCTTGCCACAGGATGTGGTGCTGGCGTCTAGCCTAGACACCTTTAAAAGGGGATTGGACAAGTTTCTGGAGGAAAAATCCATTATGGGGTACAAGCCATGATGTGTATGCGCAACCTCCTGATTTTAGAAATGGGATATGTCAGAATGCCAGATGCAAGGGAGGGCACCAGGATGAGGTCTCTTGTTATCTGGTGTGCTCCCTGGGGCATTTGGTGGGCCGCTGTGAGATACAGGAAGCTGGACTAGATGGGCCTATGGCCTGATCCAGTGGGGCTGTTCTTATGTTCTTACGTGGGGGGGATGGCTTCATGGCACTTTGCCCCAGGATGCCTTGAAGGGAGATCCGCCACTGCCCCACCCACTGTGGATTTCTTTGGACTTGTGCCAGCTCTTTAACAGGCTGAAGAAGGAGGGTGAGAAGGCTGCAAAATTAGGGGATAGGATCCACCCCCTCCTGCAGCCTCCCCACTCTCATTCCTCCCCCTTCCTGCTTCATTTCACTCCCTCCCCTCTACCCCATTACAGTTCTGACAGCAATGACTTCTTGCAGCAGCACTCCCAAAATGGCTGTGATTAGAGCAGGCTCTGGTTGGCAGCCCAGTCCAACATAGGATTGGGCTGTGAACAGGACTTCACCATCAACTGCTATGTACTCACTAGGTGACCTTTAGCAAGCAATTCCTTCTCAGCCCTGAACTGTAATACGAGAATGATAATACAGTGCAATCAGTGGCATCGTTAGTGGGGTGCGGGAAGTGCGGGCCGTACCGGATGGCATGCATGGGGGGGTGACACGCTAAAATCGCCATGGTTAGAAATAATACCATCATGTTATATACCATTCAATGCGGAATTTACAGAAGAATGCAATGAAAAAACCAGAGTGAAAAGTCCAATCTTTCCCCTGCAGCTCCACTGGTCCCACCCCCCTCCTGCCCTGGTTCCTCTCTCTGCCCAGCAACACCTTCACCCACCCCAAGGTCATCACCACTGTCCGGAGCTCTTCCCTTGCTCCAGGTGGCATTCATCTGGCGCTGGGCTCAGCACTGACTGGCATGGGCTAGTGCGGGCATTCACTCCTCTCTAGGTGTTGCAGATGTGCCTTATGGCTTGTTTGCTACATCCAGTGCCAGAGCTCAGCGCCGGTGCTGGCCCACATTAGGATTGGGCCCTAAATCCAGCAACTATAAGACTTAGGGCACAATCCTAACCAACTTTCCAGCACTGTAATAGCTGTGCAATGTGGTATGCACTGTATCCTGCAGTGGGGAGGCAGTCAAGGGGGCCTCCTCAAGGTAAGGGCATGTTTGTTACCTTACCTTGGGGCTGCATTGTGGCTAGGTCAGTGCTGGAAAGTTGGTTAGGATTGCACCCTTATTCCCATGTAAATGTGCACTGGATTGTTGCAGTATTACTTATTCTATGGGTTTTCTGTTGTTTTAAGTAGTACATCAAGATAATATATGCTTTGTACACTGAGAAAGTTCTATACATATGTTAAGTATTATTGAAAGCAAATTTTGTGCATGTGTGTGTGTGTATATATATATATATATCTTTTAGTTGAAAAGCGGTATATAAATACGCGTTGAAAGGCCATATTTAAATTCAAATCAGTTGGTTCTTTATTCTTAGAAAAAGGTGGGTGTAGGTGGAATGTAACTTAAGAAAGGACAGGTATAAAATAATATGCAAACAGCTCTACACTTTTCATGACTGATGGGAATCTAAGCACTTTTTTGTGTATTTCTATACTATTATTAACAGGTAAACTCTTTACTATGCCTTTATACATATATTTTGATTATAATTCTAAGCAATAACTATTAAGCATTAAAATATTTGGCTTGCATGCTAACTGTGTGATCCTTTGACACTTCCATGATGCTCTGGTGTGTTGCCTTTGTGTAATTAGCCTTAAACAGCTCTCCCAGTGCATATTTTGGAAAGCCTGTCTGAATTAAGTTCTAAAAACTTTTTTCTCTCTGTTTAAGGAAGCCTGAATTTTTAAAATACAAAATCTTTCTCCCTATGTGTTTTCCTCTGTTCAATTTAGTCTTCATTTATCATTTTCCCAATTAAACTTGACAACTGGAAATTCCAGCTCCTTAGTGCTTTGAAGCTCAAACTCTTATCTAATGTCCTTGCTAGTATGACAAATGATTTACAGCCTGCTTGCAATTGCTATTTCAGGCCTCTTCAGATTGAGAGACAGCAAAATGGATTCTTTGTGAGTCTTTGTGAAATGCTAAGCATATTTGTTTGTGAAATGAATAACATTTTGTTTCAAACTAATTTAATTATAAACATCCATAAACATTAACATTTGAACATTTTCTCCATTAAACAGCTAAACATATGAACTATAATATGTGAACATGGCATAACATTTGCTTCATTAAACATTATTAACAAAAGTAAACATAAATGATTCGTTTTAGCATAATTGGCTATAAACACTCATAGCATGGCATAATGGCTTGTGGCTTTCACTAGCCTGTATCAAGGTAACAATTTTACTGAAAGGATACACTGGGACAATTAAGAATATAAGAACAGCCCCACTGAATCAGGCCATAGGCCCAACTAGTCCAGCTTCCTGTATCTCACAGTGGCCCACCAAGTGCCCCAGGGAGCACACCAGATAACAAGAGACCTCATCCTGGTGCCCTCCCTTGCATCTGGCATTCTGACAAAGCCCATAGCCTACATTTCTTTTAGCATCTCTTTCCCAGATGTTACATTTATGAGACACCATCTAAATCCCTTTATTGAGCAGCTGAAGACTATGGAAGAGAGATCGTCTGGTGTAGAGCTGGAAATGTGAGTACTGGAGGACAGAATTGTTTGGAAGAGTTTCTATTCAGCACGAGTTCTGGAGTCACAGCTGCTAAGCATGCTGTGCCACATGATCTCTGCAAGGATTAATCTTCAGAGGAATTAGCAGCAAAATTCAAGGATGCTAAACATGTGAACTTTTTGTTGGGGAGTCTTCGCTATAGCAGAATCTCTAGTGATTGTGTTTATTTTTTAAAAATTACTCATTAGGAGACTGGAGGTTTAAAAATAATTTGGAACCTAAACAGAAGGCATTTTATTCTGCACAATGATGAAGACAATTTAAAAAAAAAATCAACATTTGGACATACTTATTCAAAAAATAGGTACCAGTAAACACAATTCACATGCATGTGCTATGCACTAAAATCTTGCGGTTCGCTTCACAATTTGATAGGCAGTAGCTTATGAATGAATTCATCGAACAAGCCATTTGCTCTCACATGCAAGCCAAGTGTAATTGGTGCTGCTCTCTATGAAGTGCTATAAGAAATATGCAGTAATAATAAGGGATTATTAAGCAATTCTAATATTCTAATATTAAGCAATTCTATGCTTGGGATCATTAGAAAAGGTATTGAGAACAAACAGCTAATATTATAATGCCGTTGTGCAAATCGATGGTAAGGCCACACCTGGAGTATTGAGTCCAGTTCTGGTCGCCACATCTCAAAAAGGATATAGTGGAAATGGAAAAGGTGCAAAAGAGAGCCACTAAGATGATTACGGGGCTGGGGCACCTTCCTTATGAGGAAAGGCTACGGCTTTTGGGCCTCTTCAGCCTAGAAAAGAGATGCCTGAGGGGGGACATGATGGAGACATACAAAATTATGCAGGGAATGGACAGAGTGGATAGAGAGATGCTCTTTACACTCTCACATAACACCAGAACCAGGGGACATCCACTAAAATTGAGTGTTGGGAGAGTTAGGAGAGACAAAAGAAAATATTTCTTTACTCAGTGTGTGGTCAGTCTGTGGAACTTCTTGCCTTAGGATGTGGTGACGGCATCCGGCCTGGATGCCTTTAAAAGGGGATTGGACAAGTTTCTGGAGGAAAAATCCATTACGGGTTACAAGCCATGATGCGTATGTACAACCTCCTGATTTTAGAAATGGGTTATGTCAGAATGCCAGAAGCAAGGGAGGGCACCAGGATGAGGTCTCTTGTTATCTGGTGTGCTCCCTGGGGCATTTGGTGGGCTGCTGTGAGATACAGGAAGCTGGACTAGTTGGGCCTATGGCCTGATCCAGTGGGGCTGTTCTTATGAACAATCCTAAACGTCACTTGGGCTGACACAAGTCCCTTGCGCCGGCCCATAAAAGTGCGTAAAGGCACTTTTACGCCATTTTCTGGGGAGATAGGCTGACAGAGACCTCAGAAGAAGGTTGAGTTGTGTCGGCCAAGCTCGGCTGACACAGGGGGCATGGGTAGGGTGGGCGTTTTGGGACAGATGGAGGGCAGTCGGCGGGTGTTCCTGGGATGGGTGGGTGGGGAACAAGAGGTGGGGCCAGCATCTGGCAGCACACTGTTGCTCTGGGCTGCTTGAATCTGCATCACTTCATTGGGTGGAACAGATTCAAGTAGACCCATTGGGGCTTCAGCAACATGACACAGGGTAAAGGGAAAGGCTTCCCCTTGCCTCAGGCTGCGCTGCTTTTGGCCCCAAACTTTCAGGGGATGCAACACAGGCCCACTGGCCTGCCTGCTTCCAGTGCAAGTTAAGACTGTGCCCTAAACATTGCACTTAACTCAGTGGTTCTCAAACTTTGTACTACCTCATTGTACTATCGAGAGAAAGAGTGTTGGAGATCGTTGAGCCAAGGTACACAAAGTCATGGACAACCTCCAGTTCATGTGCAGAGATTGTAATGCAGGGAGGTGAGTCCACATCCTGAACCATGACCTGTGTTTTCTTTAGACTGATCGTCAGTCCAAAATCTTGGCAGGCCTTGCTAAAACGATCCATGAGCTGCTGGAGATCTTTGGCAGAGTGGGTAGTGACAGCTGCATCCTCGGCAAAGAGGAAGTCACGAAGACATTTCAGCAGGACTTTGGACTTTGCTCTCAGTCTGGAGAGGTTGAAGAGCTTTCCGTCTGATCTGGTCCGGAGATAGATGCCTTCTGTTGCAGTTCCAAAGGCCTGCTTCAACAGGACAGCAAAGAAGATCCCAAACAAGGTTGGTGCAAGAACACAGCCCTGCTTCACGCCGCTTCAGATGTCAAAGGGGTCTGATGTGGAGCCATCAAAGACAACAGTGCCCTTCATGCCCTTGTGGAAGGATCTGATGATGCTGAGGAGCCTGGGTGGACATCCGATCTTGGGGAGAATCTTGAAGAGGCCGTCCCTTCTGACCAGGTCTGTCAGGTCTATGTTCTGGATAAGGCAGAAACACAGCCAACAAGGTGGTTCAGGAACAGGTGCAGATTGCTGGAGTCAGCAGGATCAGCAAACACCTGTGACTGCCTCACCCTGGGTGTGGTTTAGCCTACACTGATTGGCCACTCCAAATACTTAATGTTTGGTCTGTTGAGCTTCCAGTGCAGCAGTAGGAGTGTAGTAGGAGACTACTGAACTGCTGCCAGTAACTTGGGAGGCTGGATGTGAGTATATACATGTTGTTACTGACCATGGAATGAACTTTGACTGTGTATCTTGGAAAACTGATTTGGATTTGTTGTTTATGGACTGACTGCTCATTGTGCTGACTAGGACTGTTTACTGATTACTCTACCTGTGATAACCCTTGCTCTGAAATATAACCACTGCATTCAAAGAACTCTGTTGGTGTATGCTGTTTTGTGTGCCTGCTCATCCAGGGTTCCATACGACTCTTTACCAGACAAAGGGTTGCAACTCTAACAAGGTTGAAAGCCTTCATGAGATCTATGAAGGCTATAAAGAGTGGCTGTCGTTGTTCCCTGCATTTCTCCTGCAGTTGTCTAAGGGAGAATACCATATCAGTGGTGGACCTGCTGGCTCGGAATCCGCACTGTGATTCTGGATAAACGCTCTCTGCAAGTACCTGGAGCCTCTTTAGTGCAACTCAGGCAAACAACTTTCCTACAACGCTAAGGAGAGAGATGCCGCGGTAGTTGTTGCAGTCACCCCTGTCACCTTTGTTTTTGTACAGCGTGATGATGTTTGCATCCCTCATGTCTTGAGGTACTTCACCTTCTCTCCAGCAGAGACAGAGGATTTCATGCAGCTCAGTAGCGATGATCTCTTTGCAGCACTTTAGGACTTCAGCAGGGATGCTGTCTTTTCCAGGTGCCTTGCCAAAGGCAAGGGAATCCAGGGCCACGTGAAGTTCTTCTAGGGTTGGTTCACTGTCAAGCTCCTCCAGCAAAGGCAGGCACTCAATGTTGTTCAGCGCTTCTTCGGTGACTACATTTTCTCTGGAATATAGCTCAGAGTAGTGCTGCACCCAGCATTCCATGTGCTGCGCCCGATCCTGGATGACCTCACCTGTGGCAGACTTCAGAGGGGCAATTTTCTTCTCTGTTGGACCTAGGGCCTGCTTGATACCATCATACATCCCCTTGATGTTGCCTGTGTCAGCTGCTACCTGTATCTGGGAGCAGAGCTGAAGCCAGTAGTCATTAGCACATCTCCTGGCACTCTGCTGGACTTTGCTGCGAGCAGCTCAGAGGACCTGCAGGTTGCGCTCACTGGGACAGGCCTTGTGTGCTGCTTGAGCTCTCCTCTTTTCCTCAATGACTGGTGTCAACTCCTCAGAGTGGGCTTCAAACCAGTCTGCCGTCTTGTTGGTCTTCTTGCCAAATATGGACAAGGCGGTGTTGTAAACAGCATTCTTGAAATGTTCCCATCTGTTGGATGTGTTTGCATCGACCGGGCCTGGAAACGATTCCTCAAGCGCTTGTGCAAATTCCTCCACTTTTCTCTGATCCCGGGTCTTGCTGGTATCAATGCGAGGTCTTCCTTCCTTTTTCGTGTGATACAGTGTTGGCTTTGCAGTCAGAAATTCCCTGTTGAAGGCCATCATCCCACCTACTGTGGGAAGTGAAAGAATTTTGTCCCTGCAGCTTCAGTCATCAGCAGGACCTGATGTGTCCTTGGACCTGACCGAGCTGAATATCTGGTGCAAGTCTGAGTTGATCCATGCAGGTGGATGGGGCCCTGGAAGGGGGTCATGATTAGCTCTCATTGCATAGTCTTGGTTACCATACACAAATAAATTGTACCCCGTTATAACTTTGTCTCATATCTTACTGGGGCGTTTTGATATGCATACTGTAGTGTACTGAACCGCCATCTCTTGAAGAACAAGGGACTCCCACACTGTATCCAACTATGTTAAAATTAGCAATGACTACAAAAGCTCCCACATTGATCTGGAAAGGGATCACAGTATTTCCTTGTTGTCATCTCCTCACTTGACAGTAATCCCAAATAGTTTCCCCCTCCTTATGCATTAATTAAGTATAAGAAATAACATTTATTTGGTAAACAATAAAACTTTTCCAGTGGTATCATTCAACAGAATTCTGGACAAATATGAAGTTGTAGTAAAAGTCAATAGTGCTATAGACACTGGATGTCTATTCACTTAGCATCTTTATTTCCTTTATAAGGCCAGGGAAACAATTCTTTTTGCTCCAGGCACCCTACAAACTTACCCATCCAAAGCAATCATTTTGTCAATGTTGTCTTTTCTCCAGAACAGTGGCTGTTGCTAGTCATTGCTTGTTTTATTCTAGAAAACAAGAGCAAATCTAACATGACACCAATGTTTATGATTTTGCTACAAAAAAGGGACAGACCAGTCCAGCACCACTAGGTATACACAGCTATACAGTACTGTGGGTTCAGTACCATCTGAACTGGCCCACATTGGTTTATTATCCTTCTACCTTTTATTGTGACTCAGGCAATATGTGCAGGTCTCTAGTTCTCAAGCACATCAGCAATATTTGTCCTCAATGATACTGTCACAGTATTGCATAGAATTGGCTACTTGTGATTGGAACATCATCACGTTCACAACAGGGTCCTTGATTGAGTAGGACAAAGTTGTTAAGAGACCATGTAGAAGAGAAAAAGCAGAGTAACCACCACCACCCCCCCAAAAAAAAAACCCACGTTTTGCATGACACATGTTGGCCAATATGGTAACATTTGACACAGCCCTGCATTTCTATTATTTTAACTTCACTGACAGTTCTAGTATCTGTGGACAATAGTTTTTCACATGGATAGCATTTCTTTATTTGTTTGAAACATTTATATCCCACCTTTCTCAAGAAATCAAGATGGGTAAAAATGATTTTACAGTCCTTATCCAAAAACAAAATAAAACAAAACAATAATTAAAACAGCAGTAACGAACTGATAAAATTTATTTGGTAAAAAATAACACTACCAATCAAATTCTGGACAAAATTCCAAAAAGATGGAAGGGAGAGGTAGCGTACAGTGTAAAGTTTAGTATACAACATCATGCCAGGCTAAACAATTTCTAGCAGCAACAGTTCACCAGCTAAAAAGCGAACTGAAATAAAATGTTTTTAACATCTGCCAAAATCCCAATAACACAGAAGATGTCCTAAGAAGATTTCTGGCACGCACCCCCAAAAATGCCCTGCCTCTGGTTGTCATCCCTGACATCTCCTACAAAGTAAGGTCTTCTTAGATTATCTTAAGGGATGGGCCAGATGATATAGAAGCGGGCAGTCCCTGGTCCCAAGCTATCAACATCAGCACCATGGTTTGGGCTTGGAGATGAATGGGCAGCCAGCCCAATATCAGTTCTCTCACCCAGACAAAATGAGATTCAAGATAAAGAGCTTCTTTCCCAGTCCTCTAACAAGGTCTGTTCCCATAGCTGCTGCAAAATGGCTGCAGGCTTACAAGGTGGAGTCAGAGCTAGTTAATGATTTCAACCTGTTCTTCACAAGATATTTGAAGAGTGCTCTCATGACTTTCTCCTTATTGATACCAGAATCTTTGTATCAAAACAGGTTCAGGAATACATTTATTGCACTTTGAGCAATGAAATTGATGGTCGATGACTTCTTACACCTAAATTACTCTTTTTTTTTAACTAATTACATCTGTTCAGTTATTTTTTTAGCACATACTTCTTTTTACTTGCATTACATCATAAAAGCCTACATGTCAAAAACCTTGTTGAAGTTCAGCGCAATTCTTCCCTTCCCCAGTGCAGTATTTCCCTTGACTAAAAACTATTTACATTGTACAAAAAGGCAATTTGTTTTGTGTGGCACAGTTTCCCTCAATAAAAGCTTGCTTACTATTAATAATCTCTCCATTTCCCTTCAAGTGATTGTTTTATTTACTCCAGTAACTTGCTGGTAGCAATGGAAGGCAGCTCTATCATTTTCCATATCTCCCTTTGAAATATTCAGAGCTCAAATTTGCTGCTTTCATATCTTCAGCAGGACCAGGTACTGTTTTTTGTAGCGTCTTCAAACGGAGTTGTAGCTATTCTTCCTGTAAATGCCAATATACATGGTGTCTCAAAAAAATGTACACACATTTTAATGAGCTCAAATTCATACATACTTTATTGTAGAAAATCTGCATTTCTTGAATACCTTAGGGAAACAGTTGAAGGGATGTGTGGAACCATCCCAGCACACATGTTGGTGCTTGGTGGATGTCTGCAGGCACCTTAGTCAATGATGTCAGCAGTGTATACACACCAATGAACAATATTCTGAGCATGATGTTGATGGATGGATGGATTGACTAGGTCAAGCAACCGCTTCTGTATCCACTATGTGCAGTATATGTGTCAATTATAGTAGGATAGTATATGTGTGAATTGTATGTATTGGCAACCTTCAGTCTCGAAAGACTATGGTATCGCGCTCTGAAAGGTGGTTCTGGCACAGCGTCTAGTGTGGCTGAAAAGGCCAATCCGGGAGTGACAATCCCTTCCACACCGGGAGCAAGTGCAGTTTGTCCCTGGTCTGTCTCCCTGGCTATGGGCCTTCCTTCTTTGCCTCTTAGCCTCAGACTGTTGGCAAAGTGTCTCTTCAAACTGGGAAAGGCCATGCTGCACAGCCTGCCTCCAAGCGGGCCGCTCAGAGGCCAGGGTTTCCCACTTGTTGAGGTTCATCCCTAAGGCCTTCAGATCCCTCTTGCAGATGTCCTTGTATCGCAGCTGTGGTCTACCTGTAGGGCGCTTTCCTTGCACGAGTTCTCCATAGAGGAGATCCTTTGGGATCCGGCCATCATCCATTCTCACGACATGACCGAGCCAACGCAGGTGTCTCTGTTTCAGCAGTGAATACATGCTAGGGATTCCAGCACGTTCCAGGACTGTGTTGTTTGGAACTTTGTCCTGCCAGGTGATGCCGAGGATGCGTCGGAGGCAGCGCATGTGGAAAGCGCTCAGTTTCCTCTCCTGTTGTGAGCGAAGAGTCCATGACTCGCTGCAGTACAGAAGTGTACTCAGGACGCAAGCTCTGTAGACCTGGATCTTGGTATGTTCCGTCAGCTTCTTGTTGGACCAGACTCTCTTTGTGAGTTTGGAAAACGTGGTAGCTGCTTTACCGATGCGCTTGTTTAGCTCGGTATCGAGAGAAAGAGTGTTGGAGATCGTTGAGCCAAGGTACACAAAGTCATGGACAACCTCCAGTTCATGCGCAGAGATTGTAATGCAGGGAGCTGAGTCCACATCCTGAACCATGACCTGTGTTTTCTTCAGGCTGATTGTCAGTCCAAAATCTTGGCAGGCCTTGCTAAAACGATCCATGAGCTGCTGGAGATCTTTGGCAGAGTGGGTAGTGACAGCTGCATCCTCGGCAAAGAGGAAGTCACGCAGACATTTCAGCTGGACTTTGGATTTTGCTCTCAGTCTGGAGAGGTTGAAGAGCTTTCCGTCTGATCTGGTCCGGAGATAGATGCCTTCTGTTGCAGTTCCAAAGGCCTGCTTCAGCAGGACAGCGAAGAAAATCCCAAACAAGGTTGGCGCAAGAACACAGCCCTGCTTCACTCCGCTTCGGATGTCAAAAGGGTCTGATGTGGAGCCATCGAAGACAATAGTGCCCTTCATGTCCTTGTGGAAAGATCTGATGATCTGATGTGTGAATTATAGCATAATAAATTTGACACTATAAAGTGTGTGTACATTTTCTTGAAATGCCCTGTAGTTATCTAGCTATGTCTTTGACAAATGAAAACACAGACAATAGTTCAATTGTCTTTGCACTTGAATTGATTGTTTCATTAGATCAGTGCTTCCCAAATTCCTACAGGGGAGTTGGGAGCACTGTAAGTATTGGGGGGGCAGCAGCACGATCCCCAGGATCGCACAGGTGCCAGAGGGAGGGATTTTTTCCACTTACTTAAGGGGGTGCAGACTCCATGGTGGGGTGTGTGTGGGGAGTCCTGCAGACACCTCTACAGGGCTCCCCAAGCCTTTCTAATAGTAAAAAATACTTGATTGAAAGCCACTTCCAGTTTAGGGCCCAATCCTATACAACTTTCCAGTGCTGCTGCAGTACCGCCCTCAGATAAGCGAATGTTTGTTCCCTTACCTTGAGGAGGCCTCCGTGACTGCCCTCCCACAGCAAGATGCAGCGCATACCCCATTGGCATGGCTGCATCAGCATGGGAATGTTAGATAGGATTGTGCCCTTAGTCCTTTAACCCAGAATTTTTGCAGTGGCAGCAGTACTAGAAAGGATTTCAATTTTATTTTATTTTTTTAGCCAGAATGCACCAGGAAATGGC
The DNA here is from genome assembly GCF_035046505.1 of Tiliqua scincoides. Classification (NCBI taxonomy): domain Eukaryota; kingdom Metazoa; phylum Chordata; class Lepidosauria; order Squamata; family Scincidae; genus Tiliqua; species Tiliqua scincoides. The sequence continues at coordinate 228,802,005 of NC_089822.1, read as the reverse complement.
ACTATGTCATGACCACCAGTATTCTCCCTGCTGAGATGATGCAACTAATCATTGAAAAGCCCCTTGACGAGCCCTTTCTAAACATTCTGCCCCTCAAATTGATTTCAAAGATGTTTTCCGTAAAATTGTTCAGGGCGGCCCTATTCCAAATACCCATTGCTCAGGGGAGCACAGCAGATGGGGACTGTTTCCTTCACAACCTATTTGACCCAGAGGCACCCAGATGCCTTTTGTCAAAAAACAGAATGCTTAATTGGATGCACATTTGGGCTGATGGAGCAGGGCTCTTCATAGGGAAAAGTTATATATGCACTTCACATATGCACTACACCCAATGCAGTGTTAACTCTGGGAGTAAACAGCAAGTGGGTGGGGGCGACGAAACCAAGTGAGACTGACGTGGAAATAAGGAACTTCAGTAGTTTGCCCCCACTGCAGTTTTGATTTTTGTCAGGAACCTCTGTTGTGTGTTATTTTTAAACAAAAACAATCTTCCACTGACAGCCAATGGAAGATTTTAAAAAAATGAAACATAGGACATGGCAGGGATGTGTCTGAAAAGAAAAGACAGCAAGGGAAAATACTTGCCCCCCTACTGAAATCTCCTATCCCATGCTATGGTTTTGTCTAGTTTAATCTCCTCCACTCCCCCCCCCCTCCAGCTTGCTATGTACTTAAAATGAGTACCTTGTAAGATTAAGCTTATGTCTAAGTTCACCCTTATGTTAGTAAGATTAAGGAGACATAAATAGGAGAGAAATAACAAACACTGCAGTTTTCTTACATATGCAAACCCTGTGCCCTTTGCATTATAGTCATTTTACTTCATTTCCACAAATAGCTTCTGCTCGACTGAGAATCTTGAGGGTCTTTATAAGAACATAAGAACAGCCCCGCTGGATCAGGCCATAGGCACATCTAGTCCAGCTTCCTGTATCTCACAGCGGCCCACCAAATGCCCCAGGGAGCTCACCAGATAACTTCAAAGGTCTTTGTAGATCTTTGAATATTAGGTTCCAGGTAACTGGAGCTCCTTTGGAGTTCACTTTATGAGGTCACTGCTTGAGCTCTCTCTCTCTCTCTCTCAGTCATTCGCTTGCTCTCTTTCTTTTATACACTCATACAACAATGCCCTTCCATTAGGGAGGGAATAAAGCAATAAGTTTTCCTCGTCATTGTATTAGATTGCGGCAAAGGGAAATGGGCCTGCTTATAAGAATATATAATAAAAAAGACAAAATGTGCTTGCATTAGGAAAACAAACCTAGCAAAACATCTATTAATATTTTTTCCCCCAAGGAAAAATCACTTACTGAAGAACCCACAAGGGCAGCTGATGTACATCTTTCTCTCTTTTCATGAAATATACCCGTACATAAAAACCGATGTGATTACTCGCTAAATCGAATAAGTTTCCCTTTCTTTTTCTTTGATGGCTCTTTGCTCTTTAATGTGCCTTAACTGTGCAATAAAAATATAATGAAAAACATACATTTATTCAATGTGGCAGCTACTGCATATTCCATAAAGGCGTAATCTTATAAAGTTGAACTTCACAGTGTTTCGAAAGCCTGTTTCTTCTTCTATGCCACGTGCTTAGGGCATCAGCGAAGGAATTTAATATTTTAACAGAACGCCTTTATTCACCCACAGTAGCACAAAAATATTTTTTGAGTCATTGTCTATTCCCAGCTGTAAAGGCGCAAAATGGAGGGAGGACAATGGATCTGGTTTCTAGCAGTGTCTTATTACAATGTAAACCCAAACCATTAATTCTTTTTTTAGAAACTGGTTTTGGAAAGTCATGTTGATTTTTCCCTACTATTTTCCTTTTATTTCTGATGCTCTTGATAATAACATGACTCATTTGGGTCTCGCTACAACTGAGATTAACTGTTCAAGTTCAGTTATAGCACAGTGACTCATTTGGCTTAATACATTGAAACTGGGGCACACAAAATGACCAGTTTGAAGGATGAAAATCAGTGGTGATGGAATGGACCATTGTCTGGTGGGGAGAAGAGAACTAGACTTTCTTAAGAGGCTGCTTATTGAAAGGAAGTCCATAGCGTAGGAATAATCACATGGAGGCCTCAGGGCCCAGTTCAGTCGTCTCTGCTGTTCTCTGGCTATATCTGAATGCCAGATGCAAGGGAGATGCTATAGCAGCTTAATTACCTTGCAAAGAATTCAGCTGCTGCTGTTTGGAAGATAGCTGCTAATTGCACTGCAAGGAACTGAGCTCCTGAAGTTTGGAAGCATGTAAAAATATAGGGAGATAAATGTATGGGGGTCTTTTTTCTGGTTATTATTACTTATAAATAAATAAAAATATTTTTCTTTCTATATCTCCTTTTTTAAGTCTGGAAATTCCCCTGGGGGCTGGGGATAAGAATAGGCCCTCAGTTTGGCTGTACTTGTCGTAAGAGGCGACTAAACAGCCACCGGGTAGATGGGACTCATCAGCCTGGGAAGGCAGCTCATCTGACAGAAGGAAAACTCTGATCCCAAACCTCCACTGCCTTGTGGCTACATCCAGTTATGGAAAAGGCTTCAGGAGTCAACCTCGAGGCAAAATCCAGAGCCGGAGTCCCTGAGGCAGTTCATGGCTGAACACAGTCACGTTCTGGCAACTCCTGCGACGCCGCTGAAACCAACCGTATTGGCCTCTGCCTTTCCATTGGACCATTTCAGCGACGTGGAGAGGGGGGATTTGCTGCATGGGTAACAGCCTATCCTCCATACCTACTTTACCCAGGCTTCGCGCACTGGAGAGGACACTCTGTTCCAGAACCACCATTCAGAGTGTGACACCATAGTCTTCCGAGACTGAAGGATGCCAACACACAAGTCTGGAAAACCTAGATGGATTCCAATAGAGTGTTGCTTTAAAAGGTGGGTCCCAGTGCTAAAAAGTTCAGGAACCACTGGTTTAGTTACAAGAGGTACCATAAGGGGGAAGGGGTACCTTACTTACCATCAGAAAAATCTAGCAGAGATCCTTAGGATGCCAGCAAACTGCAGTAGGAAGTACCAGAAGGTCTCTGAATGTGCAGAGACCTTCCAGAGTCCCTTTAAAATTGCCAGTGGAAGTTCTGTTGGCCATTTTGTAGTGATTTGTGTTGGTTTCAGGCACCATTCTGAAGGTCCCTACAGCCTCCAGAAAATCTCTGCATAGCAGATGATGAGAAAAAAGGGCAGTAAATGAGAGGTAGATAGAGGTTCTGTCCCTCACGGATATGCGAATTCACAGATAGCAAGTTCGTGTATAAAGAGAACTGACTGTACTTTGTCACAAAGAAATGTAGTTGCATGAGGACTTCTAAAATTCTTTTTTTTGTATGAGGGAAGCTGGGAGACCACATTGACTTACACCATGTATATTCATACTAAAAGATCCCAGATCCCACATTTTTAATTAACTGTAATGATCAGTAATCGGTAATTCGTATCTTTATGCCCCCCTTAGCTATTACAAAAATATGGCTGCATCCTACTTTATATGCTGGAATAACATATTGGAATAACAGTAGTAAAATAAAAAATGAGCACCATTACGCAAAAATGCTTTTATTGTAAACCATTTTGATTTTTTAACTAAAAGAGGTTCCAGAATGCAGTCAGTAAATAAATACATAAACAAATTTTAAAATATGTCAGACGTGGAAAGGCAATCTCACGAGTGAAAGTGTACCTGTGCATTTTCCATATACCATTAACTTATATGAGAGAAACAAATAGTTCTGACCAAATTTTTTTCTCTTTAACATGATTTGGCTACTTGAAGAAATTCAACACATGAATTACAGTGCAGGGGTAAAAATTATAATATAAAGGCAATTAGAGACCTTTATTTACATGTAAGCAGAAGAACGAAGGTTGTGTAAGGTCTTGGTGACTTGAGGCCATAATCAAAATGTCATCAGACTGCCTCTTGTATTTTGTACCTCTTAGGAAATTGACTCAGCTCGTGTTGCAAGTTAAGATTAATTTGAACGCTTCTATCAAAAAGTATGGCATTTGGTTAATGTCAGATATCACCTCCACTGTCATCTGATATCTTCCCCCGGGGACTGACTTTATTAATGACACAGAGGAGTCATTGAAATGCAATGCTGAAATTGGCTAAAAACCAGCAGTTGCTTTCAAATTGTAAAAGAGAAAGAAATAATAGCATATTAAATAATGGTTGGTTGGCAACCTTCAGTCTCGAAAGACTGTGGTATAAGCCTACAGCACCTGGTATTCCCATGTGGTCTCCCATAATAGTGTATTCATTTTTAAGAGTTTTTTTTGTGGTAAATTTTCATACTACTAGTAAATACAGTAAGAGTTGATCAAAAATGCCTAAAAGCATGATCCTATTCACCAGGCATGTCCAACAGGTAGATTGCGATCTACCTGTAGATCGCGGAGGGGCCAGAGGTAGATCACCAGCCCCACTTGGCTCCATCTCTCCAGCAGCTCACCCCATCACTAGGAGACAGCTCATGCCAGCAGGGCATCTGCCAAGGGCTTGCTGCCGCCGCTGATCCTTTGCCTGTCTTTTTTCCCTGCCTGCGGGAATCTTGCCTGCGGGTGTATTGGGGGCGCTTGTTGTTTTCGTGCCAATAGTTTGTGGGTACCCCAGGGGCCGCCACCCACGCCCAGCGATGAGATGCCACAGCCCCGGCGTCATACCTGGTCTTCTACCTCTCAGAATCACCTATTCCTGCCCCTGCCACAACACCTCTTAAAAGTGTGTTATATACTGGGCGATATCCATTTGCCCTGGCTTTAACTGAACACACTTACCATATTAGTTGTGTTGTGTGCTGGTCGTTGGTTGCTTTATAGTTCACTTTCATTAAATGTTTTCAGGCAGACACAACAAATTGTCTGCCTGACAGTGCCTGCCTGACACTGCCTGACACTGCCAACATGAGAAGATGCAGTGAAGTTGTACACTCCTGTTTCGGTTCAACTTATTTGTGTGAATCTGCATTTTCCCATCTGAAAATGACAAAGAGTACCCAACATTCCAACATGATAGATGAACATCTCCAGGATTCCCTGAGACTGGCAATATTCACCCAACTTCAAAAAGCTGGTGGATGAAATGCAGGCTCAGACGTCTCACTAATGAGCAAGAGCGAAATATTAAAGATTGTGCAAGATCAGCCTGGATCAATACTCGACCTAAATTTAACACAAATTACTCAATAAAAGTTAAAGAAAGTAATTAAGACAGTTAAAGAAAGTTATTACTCAATAAAACTTTAAGAAAAAATGTACTTTCCATTTCCCCTCGCAGTTCTTACTGAATCTTCATCTCTCTGTTTTGTTTTTGCTTAATTTGCTTAACAGCTGATCACATCCAAGTAAATGACAGAAGGTTCATTAAAAATGGGGGGGGGGAATCCTCCAACTTTGTTGGGTTAAAATTTAATTTGAAACTAATTTGAAACTTAATTTTCATGGTGGTAGATCACTGGCACTTTTGGCTGGAAAAAGTAGATCACGACCTGTTCGAAGTTGGACATGCCTGCTATACACTTTGATTTGGAAGGAAGTCCCACTATGTTCAATGGGATGACTCAAGCATGCATTGGACTGCAGTCCACGTTCCACTGGAATCAAAGAGACAACATTTAGCTGCCCATTTTTGTTGCATTGATTTACATAGGACTAAGAGTCCTATAAGCTGTGCCAAAAAGGCTTGTGCTGTATCCTGCAAAGGGAGGGGGGCAGTTCTGGCAGTCTCCTCTGGATAAGGGAACATTTGTTCACTTACCCATGGGTAAATGCAGAGGGGTCTACTTGGATCTGCACCAGGGAAATTGCTGGGCTGTGGGATTGGGTCTAGAAAGGAAGTCTGAATTTGGCACCCACTACTGCCATGGAACCTATCCCTTTCCTAGTCCAAATCCACCTTTTCCCTCACCCCGTTACTGCCCCTTTCTGCCCTCCCATTCCTCCTTCCCCCTGAACCTTACTGCCTCCCCTGCTGACTTACCTGCATGAGTGGGCTGGTCCCAAGCCATCGCCATGTGCAAGGCTGCTGCGGCTTCCTGCCAGTGCTCCGGCAGCACAAGGCTTTGTGTACTGCCAGAGAGCATTTATGACTGCCATAATAAGAATCTCCACTGGCGGAATGCTTGTTCTGCCAGCAGATTGGTCCTATAGGATTGGGCCGTTACACATTTCCTTTCCCCAAAATATCAGTGTTGTGGAGCCAAGAAACATGGATTACAATGACATGAAAATACAGGAGTGTATTTCCCACATATTATTGTTGTTGTTGTTACTGCTGCTGCTGCTGCTGTTGTTGTTATTAACAGTATTCATGTACCACTTTTCAGCAAAAAAGGTTCACAAAATCAAATTTTACAGACAAAATCAAATAATTAAATTTGTAAATAATTGAATGACTCCTGCCCCAAAAGAGCACACAATATAAAAAGTTGCAGAAGAACACCAGAATACACAGAAAACAACCACTAGGAAGACACTGTGCTGGGGTAAAAAGGGACATTTACTCTCCCCCTGCTAAATATAAGAGGAACACCACTTGAAAAGTGTCTCTTGCCCACTAACAAGGAGAGGGCTATGCCAGTGGTTCCCAAACTTTTTGGACTGGTGCTCCCTTAACCTACTGGGCCATTGGCCATGACTCCTCATAACGGCTACAATTCTATACTTTGTATAGGGCAATGGTTTTTCGTAAGAATTTCACAGCTCACCCAGGCTGATTTCTGTGGCTCCCCAGGGCGCCATGGCACACAAATTGGAACCACTGGGCTGTGCTATAACAAGTCAATGAAAACATTGCTTTGTAGTTTATTCAGTATATGTAGCAGGTTCCACTGATGATCAGATATTGGATGTAACCTTATATTCACCTGCTTCAGGAGCTTTATCTCAAATGATAGACATTTGATAGACATTCAAAAATGGCCTGTTTATCTTGTTTTCCTCCAGAGGATATAAGAATGAAACATGGTAACTGAAGTTTAACCTACTTTGCTCCCTTCTTTTCCTTTCATAAAGACATCCAAGCTATTTTTTTTTCTTTTTTCACAAAACAGTTTTGTGAGTTTCAGCAGATTCAAAAGCTCCTTTGTGAAGCATTTGATGGTAAAATGAAAGTGTGGAAAGACTGGAAAAAAAATTGGATCACCTTTTTTTGTTTTTTAAATGTACTACATTTGTGGGAAGAAACAAGCTTTCCTTCAGAAAAGCAGATCAGAGAGAAGTTATTTTGTTATGCAGTGACCTGCATCTTTAAGATAGCAGTCATTTCATGCAAAATGTTGATAGAGAGACCTCCCAAATGCACTGAATAGATGTACTAGTGCTTGAAATTCTTGTTTAATCTGTATGCACATGTGTACCCTGGGTGGCTACATGCACTGGCATTCGGGAGGGGGAGGGCAAAACATTTTAGGCACCTGGCTGCTGGTATAAAACTGCAACTGCAAAAGCTTTGCAGCCATGACTCGCTCTGAAGGCAAAGGGGGGGGCACTTTACACCAGTGGCCAGGCACCTAAAGAAACTTACAGCGCAATCCTATCTTGAGCTGAAACAGGCAAGCCAGGACGCTTGTACTGTATTCAGCGCAAGATAGAGCTCCAAAGTGGCTCAGGGAAAGGTAAGGGAAAACTCTTCCCCTTACCCCTGGGTAAGCCACTGCAGCCCCTATGGGTCTCCTCGGACTTGCCCCACCTCCTGAGGGGCTTGAAGCACCTCTGCACTGCTTGGGTATGGGGGCTAGGATCCAGCATAATAGCTGCATCTCAGCCCCGCCTCCCTCTCCCCACTCGCCTGCCCCCAGGACCGCCCTCTGTCCGCTCTCCCCCCACCCTGGAATGCCTCCCTCCTGCTTCCTCCCCACCTCCTCCCTCTCCAGAGCTTTGTGTCAGCTGAGCTTGGCTGACACAAGGCTTGCTCCCTGTGTCAGTGCAGAGGCTCGATTTAGCCTCTGCGTGCCGACCCAGCCAACTCTTGACGAGGCGCAAATGTGCCTTACAACACATTTGCGACCCTCTTGGGCTGGTGCAAGGGACTTGTGCCAGCCCAAGGGTGAGTCTGAATTGCACCCTTAGTGTTCCCACCCCCTCCAGGTACACCAGTGGCTACACCAAGTTTGTCAGATGCAACTATCTCTGCTCCTGAAGATGCAAAGTGCTTCCCGTGCAAACCTAAGCAAGTCTACTCAGAAGTAAGTCCCACTGTATTCATAGGATTGCAGCCTTTGTGCTTTATTTCTCTGCAGCCTATCAATAACAATTTCATTTTGTGACAATGTGGCATTTTTCAGTGCATTTATAACCGTCTGGGAATGGGGAGGAGCCAAACCAACAGAGTCCTCTTCATAATGTTTTGGAGGTACTAGATCCAGCACTATCTGGATTGTCATGATTGGCACTGGCACTATCATGATTCTAGCCAATAGTAGTCAGTTTGAGACAAATGTCTACCTCACTCCTCGCTCAAGGAGCAGAGTGATGACAGTCAGTAGCTTATAACTTAGTAACCATTTCCTATTCTTTGGGGACTGAACTGGTAAAGGGTGAGGCTAGAGATCTTGAACATGAGGCCAAAGGTACACTTTGCTCTGGCCCAGAGTTTCAGGTGAGACAGCGGATCAGGCTAAATGGTAGATCATTCTTGATTAGTGCCCTAGATCTCTGTGATGGTCCTCAGGGTCATTCTAAATTTATTCCCTGACATGGTGTGCTTCCATAACTACAGCCTCTGTGAAATCTCAAAGAAGGTGGAGCTCAGCTCACAATTATTATTATTATTATTATTATTATTATTATTATTATTATTATTATTATTATTATTAACAGTATTTATATACCGCTTTTCAACTAAAAGTTCACAAAGCAGTTTACAGAGAAAAATCAAATAACTAAATGGCTCCCTGTCCCAAAAGGGCTCACAATCTAAAAAGATGCAAATAAATACCAGCAGACAGCCACTAAAATAGACACTGCTGGGGTGAGGTGGGCCAGTTACTCTCCCCCTGCTAAAAAAAGGAGCACTCACTTGAAAAAGTGCCCCTTACCCAATTAGCAGGGGTTAGTCCACCAAGATTAGCTTTTTCAAGTGCTGTCCTCATTCAAATGAATGAGAGCTGCTTGCACAGATAGAGAGTCTTGGTTGAGGATACCCTAGGTCAGTGTTTCTCAAACCGTGGGTTGGGACCCACCAGGTGGGTCGTGAGCCAATTTCAGGTAGGTCCCCATTCACTTCATTGTTTTATTTTTAATATATTAGACTTGAGGCTATCATGGTAAGTGACTGTATTTGGGGAAATGTTACAGACTTGTACTTTTAACAAGCTACTATGTATGTTCTTTTAACAATGATAGTAAAAGGGACTTATTCCTGGGTACATGTGGGTAGGATTCCAGTCTAGGATTGTTAAAAATGTTCCTGCTTGATGATGTCATTTCCGGTCATGGCATCACTTCTGGCGGGTCCTGACAGATTCTCATTCTAAAAAGTGGGTCCTGGTGCTAAATGTGTGAGAACCACTGCCCTAGATATTAATTATTGTTTTTAAAGCCTTTAGTAGAAATAGAATTAGAAGTACAGCAGCTCTTTTTTCAGCAATATATTCCCTAGACAGGTTTTTTGTTACCTATTATTCATATGTTAGAGGGTAATTTGTCATTGTAAGCTTGGAAAGAATCATTAAGCCGAAGGTAAGGCAATTTGTTTTTATGTGTGTGTGTTTTAAGTGGGGAAAAACCAACCAAACCCCTGAAGGTGTTTCACTAAACCAGAAGAACTGAGTGTCTTAGAGAGACTAGGACTGGCCCAAGCCTGAAGCTGTCCACCAGGTGCTACCCCTTGACCCTACTTGATGACATGCCAGACTCTGTTCCTCACACTTTCTCCATTGGAAGAGGGGAGGAGACACCTCTCTCTTCTCCTTCACACCACTTGCCTCTCCTCCACACTTGCACCACTCCTCTTCTCTTCCTTCCAATCCAGGGAGTTGTGGCAATTGCAGTCTTGGTCCCTGTGCCACCTGGGGCCAGGACCACAAAATGCCACTCCCCATGCGACCCAGAGGCCTAAAAACATCACTTCCAGTTTTCAGAGGGGGGCATTTGCCCCCCTGACCCTCCCAGGTATGCCAGTGGTTTCAGCGTCTGCAGTACTTATTATTTTACTCCCCCTCAGCTACTGCTCCCAATACCAAGTTTGTGGAATTTTTTAAGATGTTATTTGTTTTCCATCATTCTGAACTGAGTTCTAAAGGGGCTTAGAAAATGGTTTCATAATTTCAATCTCAGATACTATTTAAAGCAGTTTTTGAAGCATTGTAGTATTTTCCATTAATACACCATAGAGTTATGGGGGAGGGGAGCTTTCCTGCTTCCCAAAGCCAAGGCGCACATTTAACATTGAATGGCAACCTTAGTTATTATTATTATTATTATTATTATTATTATTATTATTATTATTATTATTATTATTATTATTATACCGCTTTTCAACCAAAAATTCACAAAGCGGTTTACAGAGAAAAATCAAATAACTAAATGGCTCCCTGTCCCAAAAGGGCTCACAATCTAAAAAGATGCAAAAGAACACCAGCAGACAGCCACTAGAAAAGACACTGCTGGGGTGAGGTGGGCCAGTCACTCTCCCCCTGCTAAAAAAAGGAGCACCCACTTGAAAAAAGTGCCTCTTACCCAATTAGTAGGGGTTAATCTGTTATCTTAGAAAAGGGCAAACATAGCACATCTCTGTTCTATGTGATCAGTTTTCTTGCTCTCTTTCTCTAGTCAGTCTCCTCCTCAATGTTCTCTCTCTCTCTCTCTCTCTCTCTCTCTCTCTCTCTCTCTCTGTGTGTGTGTGTGTGTGTGTGTGTGTGTGTGTATACCCTTTTCTTTTCTCTCACTCTCTCTCTTTAGGTTGAATTGTACAGTACTCTGACTGGCTGTTGTAAATACATGGGGAAGGAACATGGGCTCATATTGTGTATAGGATTGCTACCTGAAATCATGCTAAAATACTGTTGGGGGATGTCAATCCTGCCTCTGCACAATTAGATGATGGTACACTTACAGGACATATATGCACCCACACTTCCTGGAAAACCCAGTGGATACAGAATCCATGGAAAGGGAATCATTGATCCTATCAGTTTTAGAGAGGGGCAGCTAACCCGGTCAGGAATACCTTCAGAATGGCACAGATGCAGCAAATACTCTGAGAATGGCCACCATGGCTAGCATTAGAATGGCTGCAGAGAGCTCCTAAATGCCCTTGAAAGTGTAAGGATGACTGCAGAGAGGTCCTGGATGCAGAAAAGACTTTTACAGTGTCAGGGATAGGGCTGAGAATGGCCACCACAGCTTTAGGAAGCTTCCAGAGGGCTCTAAATGGCCCCAAATTGCTACAGGGTGGATACGGAGAAGTCCTAATGGCCACTGGATTCAAGGAACTTTACATTGGCGTGCATAGGGCTGAAAATGGCCACTGCGAATTGCTTCAGGAGGCTGCAGAGACCTTTAGAATGCCTATGGACGCAGTGAACAACTGCAGATAGTTGAGAACAGTCAGCGGATAGCGCAAGGTAAGTGGCAATTCCTGCTCCCTGCAGATAAGCAAATTCATGGCTAGCACATACACAGTTAATGAGAACTGACTATATATAATTCACTCAAGCTTGGGCTTTTTTTTACTGCTACCATGAGGGAAGCTATGGTGTTAGGTCCCATCTAGATGATACTAAGATCAGGTACAGTTGTTCTACAAATAAAGCATATAGTTGGGACAAAGTATGGTTAAGACTCACTTTATTATTGTGCAATCCAAAATGCAAAAAATTTTTGGAAGGAACATTTTTACAGACCGTCTAATCTCTGTGCTGACTGACAGGCTGGAAAGCTGCCTGATCCAGTGTAATTGTATCCCCTTTAAAATGAATTTGATTTGCTATTCTTTGTTGTGCCATGATTGGCACTTACAATCTCTCAAACGGCAAATATTTCATTAGCCGTCACTTCCCTAACAGGAAGATAAACTCAGTAGCCCTCCTTCATTGGGTATATATGACCATTTTATGAATGAACAGCCCATTTCTTGTGGGATTCTGCTTTGAAAAACTGCGGATGGCGCAAGCGGAAGAAACATTGAGACAAATGTTGTAAGTAATGAAGAAAATGGCTCCAGGCATCAGTGTGGAGTAGTACACACGATCTCTTTCTTTAACTGTGTGTCATATTATGTCCTATAGCAGCAGGAAGCTGCCCAGCTCGAGCCCTTCTGAAATGAAAATTCCAAACACAATTCTTCTAATGCTGTCAGGCGACAGTGACTAAGGGTCACTGAGCCTGGCAGCAAATTCTGCAGGAAGACATCATCTGTTCTGAGCGATTCCTGCCACTTTTTTCATAGAAAACACCCAAGGCTTTCTGCTTCAGCAGTGTTTACAACACTCCAATCATCAAGCTATTTCACATCCAAGAATGACTTTCAGGGACGATGAAAAATGTGCAGCCCCCAGATTTTGATACCACCACAAAGTGTATATTGGTGGCACCAAACCAACAAGAGCCCAATAAACATGGTACTTTAGAAGCGTGTTAAAATAGAATGGTGACAGTGTCCACAATCTTTCTTAACAAAAACTAGCCGTGGGGAACACCATCCAGATGGGGAGGGTGGGAAAGCTTTTCTTATTCCCGGGGGGAAGGCCTTTCCCATCATGCTATTTTCCAACCAGAAATCTCCTCAAGCTGGTAATTGGGCCAACAACAGCTGTTTGCTGCAGCTGGGGTGCAGCTTTAGGTGGGAAAAATTGCATAACAGGAAAGGGGTTAAATTCCCTTTACCCTATCCCAGCGGATAGAACAGTAAGTACTTGCGGGGGCGGCAGGGGAGGCATTTACTTACCTATCCCTGCAGCAGCCTCCCGGGGGGCACGAGGAGCTCTGCGCGACCCTCCACAGGGCTCCCTGAAACTTAAAAAGTGAAAGCGTAGCAATTGCGCTCCACTTCTGGTTTTGTGGCAGTGGGCACAATTGCTCCACTTTCACTTTCTAAGCTTCAGGGAGCCCTGCGGAGGGTCACACAGGGATCCTTGCACTCCTGGGAGGCTACTGCAGAGACTGGTAAGTAAATGCCAGTCCCTGCGCTTCCCTGGGGATCTCGTCGCTGCCTCCCCCATGCCCCCATCCCTTAAGGGGGAGAGGCCAAGGCGCTCAGGCTGGGGTGTTGTGACACCCTAGTTTGAGAAGCCCTGCCCTATCCCATTTCTGAGTGCCAATTGGGTCTTCCCATGGCAGCTTTCTGTTAAGAGGGGGACATAGCTAGCTTTATTGGAACTAATTAAAATAATATTTTTACCTTGACCCACAGTGTAATCCTGACCTCTCTTTTCTTTAATGCAGCACCCACCGCACAAGCCTATACATGTTTACTCAGATGTAAGTCTCTTTATATTCATGGTCAGAGACATGCCAATTTTAATTCTTTCTTGTCATGTGGCACTGGAAACAAGTTCTGACCTGACTATACTATGACCACAATCCTACGCACACTTTCCTGGGAGTAAGCTCAACTGAACACAAGGAACTGACTTTTTTGTACACATGCATAGGATTGAGCTCTAAATTCTCCTTCAGCCATGTCCCTTAGTCTAAATATCGGACCATGTAACATACCATATATGTAATAAAGGATATTACATTTATATAATATTCATTCTGCTTAAAACAGACCTAAACAGATTTTGAACTTAAGCCTAAGAGCCCATTCCTATCCAGAGCTGGCCCAGAGCATGTAGCAGCAATGACATAGCATGCACTGCATGCTATGGGATGACCAGGTACCAGATAGTAGCACAGAAGTAAGTAAAGAACTTGCATACTTACCGTCTGCTGTGTCATGGTCCCCAATGGATGCTCTCAAATCCATTTGCTGGTGTAAGTCCATAGGTCCAAGAAAGCATGTCAGGACTGTGTCAGGAGCATAAGAGCTGTCACTGTCACTGATATTCTGCTTCCAGCCCACACTCAACATTTACCTAACCCTGCCCTCTCCTCCCCTGGAAGCCTCTTCCACCAACCTACCTGCTTGGCTGAGGGATCAACATTCCATTGGATATGTGTGTAGCCACCAGGTATTTGTGCTGGCACCTCTGGTCCACATACCATCCCAGCAGCTACCAGTAGCTTGGGCCTTGCAGCAATAGGGTGCAAGTTCTATCAGTAGGCCCAGATAAGATTGGGTTGCAAGAATGTTGAAAGGCCTCTTATAGTGCAATCTTATGTATGTCTCATACATACATTAGAAGTAAGTCTCATTAAATTCAATAGGATTTCCAGGTAAGTATGTAAGGATTTCAATCTTATACTGACAGGAGGTCAGTATAAGGGCAAGAGGTCTGGTCTAGAGGGTAGGCCTCCATTTGCCTGAAGATAACAGCTGAAGGTCGCCAGTTCAAGGCCACCGGCACCGTGAATGGCGAGACCTTGAAGCAGCTGACAAGCCCAGCTGAGTTTTTCCATCTACTCTCTGGCCGCCCTTCCAGTGAGATATGAAGGATTGTCAGCTTGCGTGGGAGGAAACTGGAGGCCAGAATGTGATACCAGATCATAAAAGGATCCATCTGAAATGTTGTAGCTCTTGAAAGACAGAACCTTCGTCAATTGTAAAAATCCCTATAGGGATTTAGTATAGCCTGCCTGTGTAAACCGCCTTGAAATAAAGTCTGAGGAGAAATCTGAAGACCATGAAAGGCGGTATATAAATACCTGTACTATTTTATTATTATTATTACTGTTCAGGACAAAAATGACTGCTATGCCAATTACAGACCGCACTGGTAGAGCTGTGATGCAGATAACAACACAAATGTTTTGGAGATGATGCTTCTAATTGGGTTTAACATTTAAACCCTGTGACTTTCTTGGACTTGGAACAAACTGGCTCATGCATCCAACTGTCTCCTAATCATAGTCCCAATGATTGCAAGAAATTAAATTGTGCTTAGCTCAGGATTTTTTCCAAATGACTCTAATGCAGCATGGCACTTATTTATTTTCATGTTTTCAGACTGCAAAAGAGATATTCAAGTAAGCCTTTGTTACTGAGATATGCATAGGCCATTTGGGCATACTACAGGGAAATAAATCAAGACAAGTACCGCTGAATGAGACAAATGGGATGAGAACTGGCACAGTGCATTTGTTCCCTCCAATAAAAACAAAGAACAGACTTGGAAGTTTATTTAATGAATACAAATGCATGAATGGTGTTGAATTTACTGCCAGCTGCCGTTCATATGTGGAAACAGAGGGACTGGGTCACTGTTAGACTTGCCAGATGTTGAACTGTATGCCACAATGGAACTCTATAGACCAGGCCCTACCCCTGGGCTGATCCATAAAAATATTTAGCAAGGCCTTTACTATTAGTAGTAATCTTCTTGATTGTTTCATATGAGAACCTGAATCATGGACTGTAGCTTATCAAGACTTTCAGAGTTAAAATAATATCTCAGTCTGCTGCGGGTGTGTTCTGTTGCAGACTGAACTTGAGCCTGGCTATGTCACAGAGTCAGGCTCACAGTCATATCATTCTCTCTAATGCATTTCACATGCAATGCCTTTCACACTGATATCATATATGGGCAACCCAATCCTGAGCTGCACCGGCACAGCCAGGCCACATGGCCTGCACTACATCCAATGCAGCTTAGGAGGTAGTTGGAGGTCTCTTTTGATTAAGAAGATATATACTTTTCCCTTACCCGGAGTAACACCTCAGCCAAACCATGGGACTTCGCAGATCTATGCCAGCTATATAGCTGGCACAAATGTGGGAAGCCCTGTGTAGGGCTATCCAGCTGGGAAGAGGGGTTTGGATGTGGCATGCACATCCTAGTTCCACCCTCCCCCA
This sequence comes from Tiliqua scincoides, assembly GCF_035046505.1. Taxonomy (NCBI): domain Eukaryota; kingdom Metazoa; phylum Chordata; class Lepidosauria; order Squamata; family Scincidae; genus Tiliqua; species Tiliqua scincoides. The sequence continues at coordinate 228,786,092 of NC_089822.1, read as the reverse complement.
CCCCAGAAACACCCCCTCCATGCCTCCAAAACACCTTCCGCCATCCTCGACCACCCTCCACACTGCCCATTGTGAACTTACCCTTTCCAGCTGGTACAAGGTTTGGATGTGACTCTGTCGAGCCAGTGCAGGCCTTCACGCCAGCCCAGCCGACTCTCATGTAGCCACAGACCTGCCTTGTGGCACATTTGCGACACTCTGAACCAGCACAGGGGTGGCCGCAATGGCTCAAGCAAAGTTAGGGTCATGCTACCTGACCACATTCCAGACAAGAGATTCTGAAGAGAAAATACTGTTGTGAAAAGACAGCCAGCCTTTCATGTTTCTAGAAGTTTCCAGAACTCCCCCTGAGAAATTTCACTTGTCTGTCAAAAACCTGTTTAGCATACATTGAAAACATTTGATTCTCTTTGGAAGGAACCCTGAAATAAACTAGGATTTTACTTGTTTGAAATTTCAGTGCTGACCCTATGGTTTCCAGAGATGGAAGACAGCAGCTGGTTGCAGCACGTGCGTGTGCGCAGATACACCCCCATTTTACTTTAATTGACTTGGGAGACTGTGGCTGCAATCCTATCCACACTTTCCTTGGAGTAAGACCCATTGACTATAATGGTTCCTACTTCTGAGTAGATGTGCCTAGCTTGTGCCCTGTAACCTTTTTAAAAATTGGTTTGTTGGAGGGGTGAGAGGCAAACCCAAAGTAGGATAATACCCTTGTTAGAACCATCTAAAGCACCACAAAGTAGGGAATGAGCTTTTGAGTGCCTCAAAACTCATATTCAAACAGATTAGTGTGGAGAAAATAACAGCCCAATCCTGAGGTGTCCGGGGCGCATGGCTGCGGTGGTGCCGAAAATAACTGCTGCCACATCCTGCTGCTTCGGGCAGCTACCGCCGGCTGCTTGGAGAAGGGGACTTTCATTCCCTTCCCCTGAGTAAATGGAGTAGCCCCGCAATGGGGCTACTCCATCCACCACCAACAAAAAAGTGGGCGGTGAATCAAGTGCCTCCGGGTCGGGTGGTGAGCCCGACACGGAGGCTTTGAATTCGGTGGAGCATTGCTCTACTGGTCCCACCTCCCTCACTCTCCACTCCTTCCCCCCGGCAGGCCTCCCCAGCCCTGTCCCCACCTCCCCAGCATGCCCCCTCCCCACCCTCCTCACCTTACGGCATGTTTGCAACAATGTGCACCAGCGGTTAGCCGGCGCACTGATCCCAGGATTGGGCTCTAAGACAGACAAGCAAAACATGGCACAACCAATGGAGCACACACTGCAATCTGATGTCATGATGCATGTCATTATTTGATGTGTCAGTCATGAAACATATATCAGAAAACATAACCAAGTCAAGAGCAGAGATAGGGAGATTTAAAAGTAGAACAGTGATGCACAGAAGCTTGAACCTGATGGGAAGGGTAACAGGGAGACAGTGTAAGGGTAGGAGGAACATATTGACATGCCCATATCAAAAAGGACGCTAAGTGTCTGTGGACCTGAAGGATCCAGACCTGATAACAGAGAACAATCACTTGGATTGGATTTTGGTTGTGACAGAAGATGGGCAGGGCTCCAAACGCTTAGAAGCAAAAAGTGACGAGAGGATGACAATATGAGAGAGGTGAGGTGGGGACACAATTTAGATAGACCAGAACGGCACATAATAATAATAATAATAATAATAATAATAATAATAATAATAACAACAACGACAACGACAACGACAACGACAACGACAACAGATCAGATCGATTGCTAATAAACTATAAGAAAAGTTTCAACTTTTTGTTCAATTTATAATAGGCATCTCTTCTAATTCTATTTGTATATATAAAATATAATACTACTCTGACAAGGAATTATCATCTGTAATTGCTAAAATTACATGCCATCCCATCTCAGATTTACCTACAAAGGTTAACTGTTTTGTATGGGTTTGTTTTGAGCAGAGAGAAGGCACAGCAGAAGAACTGTTATGAAATTATAGGACTTATTTAAAATGCTTTATATTGCTTTATATTTCCAAAGAAGCTTGACCAACTTCAGCAACTGAAATGAAGAAAAGTTTACATTTGTTATTACCTTAGAGCAGGGGTGCCCAAACCCCGGCCCGGGGGCCACTTGCGGCCCTCGGGGGCTCCCAACCCGGCCCTCGGGGAGCCTCCAGTCTCCAGTGAGCCTCTGGCCCTCCAAAGACTTGCTGGAGCCCGTGCTGGCCCAATGCAACTGCTCTCAGCATGAAGACGACTGTTCAACCTCTCACCTGAGCTCTGGGACAAGGACTCCCTCCACTACTTGCTGTTTCATGTCTGTGATGCAGCAGCAGCAGTGAATGAAAGGCCAGTCATGCTTTGTGCAAGACCTTTTATAAGCCTTGAGCTAGTGCAAGACCTTCATTCATTCATGTAAGTTCCATTGCTAATAAATTCATTTATGTAAATTTATTCAAATTTGAAATGTAAGTTAATTCTTTTTTTTTCCGGCCCCCGACACAGTGTCAGAGAGATGATGTGGCCCTCCTGCCAAAATGTTTGGACACCTCTGCCTTAGAGAACACAATTAATGAAATTGAAAAACCCAGCGACAGCAACCAGTAGTGTATCTGGGGGCTGGATGACATGATGATGATCCCCCACGATTGTGTCACCCCCACACCTGCATAGTCACCTCCTCCCCCGTGAATGTGCAGGCCTGTCCCCAGAACTTTCTCCATTTGGAGCCATACAGGGACATGGGCAGGTGAGAGGGAGGACCAATTTTGCAGGGTTTGCCATGCAACCACAGCAAGAACTGTCACCCGCTCCCCCAACAGAGAAGGCAGAAAACCACCATCTCCTCCATAGGGGAGGAAATGGACCCTCTGGCTCTGGCTTAGCTTTGCCACTGACAGCAACCCCACAACATACTTTTAAAAAACCTCTTATCCCTGTTTCAATTATTGTTATCACATTACTTAATAATATCATTCTATCTCCTCCGGCAAACAGCGATTCTTTCGCTGACAGGGGTGGCAAATCACAGGCGCACTGTCAGAGCACCTTGTGCGCCATTGAGCAGTGAGGGAAGGATTAGGCTGTTACATGGTAATTGTCCACTTCAAAGACTATGCATAAAGATGAACAAGAAGTATGCTGTATGCTAAAATGTTTAATAACATTTGATTAATAAGAAGAAGAAAAATATTAATTCAGCCATCATTATTCTGTACTCATAATGAGGTTTGGCTCTCACCGAAGAAAAGTCCTTTCACAGTAAGGAAAGGGGTAAGAAAATAATGTTTAGAAAATGAGAAGGCTAAGGACTGTCACTTTTTTCATGGAGAAAAATGTGGAAAACAATTCAAAAATAAAATGACAACAATTTGTATCTTTAAAACCACTGCCAGTTTTCTGTCTCTTCGAAATATTTTTGAAGGTTCTCTGTACTGTTCCTACTGAAAAGATGTACCAATTAAGAACCACTCTTGAACTTGTAACTGCTCAGAGGGAACTGTTCGATTTGACAATTAGTTCTTGGAGAACTGAAGCTAGTCAGGGTGCTTTTGACAAGGTCAGCTTCGAGGACAAGAACCCCAGTGGCAAAATCCTTTCTCATGGGGACCAATTAGAAAGTAAAATACTTGATATGTTTGTAATGTGTTTACACACTCGGCTCTGTCTGTCCGTTAACCTCCAATAAATGTGTTCCTAATTCTCTTCTGTCTGGTCTCTTCCTTTAGTGATCTTTCTGAACTTCCTAATTAGAGCAGTTGCTGAAGCCAGTTTACCAGATGCAGAGGCAAAACTGTTCCTCTAATGAGCTCCAGGAGCCACTGCTGAAAACAGGTAGCAGCTCCGTTTAGAACCCAAATGGTGCACCGTTTCAATTCATAATTGAATTCATTTCAGTTCAATTCGTCATTTTTCCCAGATTAAATAAGAAAGCCCTGGAGTTCTTGGGAGACGGGGCATCATGTCTTCCTAGACGCCCAATGAAACTTGACAGGGATTTCTCAACCATTCCAGCCATTAATCTTTTCAAATAAAATAATATTTGTTCAGTTCTCTTTGAGTTTGCTCATGGCTTAACCCCCTGGGCCTGCCTTAAGTGTTAGTCCTGGAACATGTGAAGTATAGCCACAGGGGTGCCAACTTTCTCATTTGTTCTCATCTGTGCCTTAAATAGCAGCCCAGCACACAGAAATGAAGCAGATGAAACTTTTGCAGCACTTTGTCTCCATGGCAAGAAAGACTTCAGCTGTTACATTTTTGTGTGTCCGTCTGTTAATACTGCTCTGGCTTCATGGGCAGCAAAGGAAGTTTGCAATAGGGTTGCCAGCTCTGGCCGTTTACACTCCTGATGGGAGAAGAGGTGGCAGCAGCACTTCCTGCTGGCCCTGCTTTACCTAAATGGAGCTAAATAATCCCCACAGGAGCTGCAGGTGATGCTGCTGCAGGAATTATTTGCAACACATCAAAGGAGAGGGAAAGCTATGACTATGTCAGAAGGGGTGGCTGTTTGCTCCAGCCAGAACAGGATCATTAAAGGCAGGAACCAAAATCTGGCTGCCTAACCTGACCAGAACCTCTGAACATCTATAGCAGAGGTGCCCAAACCCCAGCCCTGGGGCCACATGCAACCCTAGAGGACTCCCAATCCGGCCCTCAGGGAGCCCTCAGTCTCCAATGAGCCTCTGGCCCTCCAGAGACTTGCTGGAGCCCGCGCTGGCCTGATGCAACTGCTCTCAGCTCTCAGTCAACTCTTCGACCTCTTGTGTGAGCTGTGGGACAAGAGCTCCCTCCACTGCTTGCTGTTTCACATCTGTGATGCAACAGCAAAGGAAAGGCTGGCCTTGCTTTGTGCAAGGCCTTTTATAGGCCTTGAGCTATTGCAAGACCTTCATTCATTCATTCATTCATTCATTCATATAAGTTCCATCTCTAATATATTCATTTAAATTTATTCAGATATGAAATGTAAATGAATTCTTTTTTTTCCCCGGCCCCTGACACAGTGTCAGAGAGATGATGTGGACCTCCTGCCAAAAAGTTTGGACACCCCTGATCTATAGAGTTCTACAAAGAGATCAGAGAAATGAGAAGGTCTCTGTTAATCCTGAGGGCAGGATTAGAACCATTGGAAAGTGGATTTAGGTGAGACATTGGGAAGAATTTCCTAATTACTTTATAAGAGCCACCAGTGCTGGCACAGTCTGCATTCTGCACTTGTGGGTTCTCCCTCATTGGAAGTTTTCAAGCAGATGCTGGGCAGCCACCTCTCAGAAATGCTGTAGTCATTGCATGTACCTAGCATTGGATGAGACAATCTCCAAGGTCTTTTCCACTTCTAACCTTCTATTCTTCTATGATTATAGGATGTTTGGATAAACCAGGCACACAAATCTTGTGAACCACCAAGCAGATGCAACTCACTGGTGTGCATCTGCTATGACAGTCGTGGACATGTTCTCTAGCATCCCAATGGCATCCACTTACTCTTATGAAATCAAAATGGTTCTTTTTGATGTCACACAACTGCAGAGTCAAACGCCGTCAAGAGCAGGATCTTCAACAGCCATTTTGCAAGCATCTTTGGTAGCTTTCCAAGTCTCCACCTGATGGCAGACAGATGGCACGTCTTTCAAATATTAACTCATGATTAACCAAACAGGACTGCTATTTTATACTCTTATCACAGCCTTGTGGCCTGCTCAGTGTTTGACAAACCCCCCCCCCACCTGTTTTTGCAGTCACAAGCAAGCAGGAGAAAATGGAATAATTAAACCTAATATATTACCACCTAATGCTTAATTAATGGCACCATATGTCAGGGCCTAGGAGAAGGGATAAAGGGCATAATTTCTACCTAGACCCAGGGTCCGAAAGGGTGCCCAGGAGCCGGGGGGGGAGAAATTTCCTGGGATCTTACATTCTCCAATCTCACCTAGCCTCACTGCATACATGGGATGCTGGGGGCATTGCCGTGGGCACATTGTGGCAACTACTGCCACAAGCCATACACAGCAGGCCCAGGAATGCATACGTTCCTTAACAGTGTCACTTCTGTGAGGAAACTGACCAGCTACAGTAGCTCTTTGACCTGTGGATCCACTTAACATGTAGGAATGAATAGGAGTTCAGTGACTCAACTACAAGGCTACAGCTGTTGCAGAAGTCAGTTTTGGTGTACACAGGATACTTTCCATTCTAGCGTGAACCTAAATACAATGATACTAATTTCCTGTAATGATTTTCTATATTTGAAAGATTTTAGAGAGACTTAGGAGTGTGTTTGGTTTTCTGTATTACTGTATCTAACTGCCAACGCTGGGCAGGCACGTAGACCTGAGCTCTGCATTGGGAAGACTGGATCGGGGCTCCAAGACTATTCTGGCTGTTGCCACTTTGCCCCTGCCTGTTTTGCCTCCATTTTGCCCACCCCCATTGCCACCCCCCAACACACTCTGTTTCACCCCTCCCTCTTTGGGAAGGGGCCCAAAAGAAACCCCCTGATAAAATTCCTCTCAGAGGCCCTGCCACATGTCCCACAAGGAAAAGAGCCTCCACAAGACCCCTCCAAATAAAAACCAAGAAACTAAAATTCAAAACTTTATCGTATTACATATAGCTACAAGAACGTGAGTTATTTTACTGTCTTTATGCACCATTAAACTGATTGGCTAGCAGCTGTCTTAATTTATTGAATTACTAATGAATTAAAGTCCCTAATACCTTGGAAAATCGATATATAGAGAAAAGAGTAGTTCAGTAAGGAAAACTGAAATGTCTTATTGCCTGAGGAAAGGTACATCCAGTTAAGACAATGTTGAATAAATCTTGTTGATGACTCACATACTCTACCAGAAAGTGTCCTTCATTTTTTTCTAAGCAAGTACTTTGCTGAATTCATCAGAATCTTGTGCCGATCTTTGTACTTCTAACTATAAGATTTTTTACTGAGAATGCTTTGGGGTCTATCTGGTTTTATTCCAGCCCATAAAAATCCAAGAGTTAAGGCCAATTTTTCTCAGTTCACTCACTCTAGACTAGACACTCAATTAAAATAGTGCTCTGTTGATTTTTCAGATAAAAACCGCAAAGACTCTGTAATATTATATTCTTGATTGGATCACACAACCAATCTTGCTGCATTTACAGTGTCATCTTATGCACACTTACTTGAAAGTAAGCTCTGCTGAACAAAATTCAAGCCAAAATTGGACTTAGAAGTAAGTTTTGGCTGTTACTCAGAAGTAACAGCCATTAGGATTGCTTTGGTGCGATGTTGGGAGTAACACTTCATTAGATGAATTGAGCCTATATTGAACTACTGATGAACAACTCTTCATTAGATGAATTGAGCCTATATTTTATGTTCTGGCTGAACCTAATTAGGTCTACAAATTAGATTACCTCTTGGCCAGGGATGAATAGTGCATGCCGTCTGGCTGTCTAGTAATTGGGATCAACAATCTCCAAGTAAAAACATAGACTGTGCATTAATCTACCCATAAATGTCTATCATTTGGGCACTTACTCTGAAATAAGGAAAGCACTCATAAATCTGGACCAATTTCTTTTAGTGCTATCCTAGGGACCAAAATTCATCTGAAGTCTTACATGAGATGGCTTACAATGGCTTTTACGAAGTCATTTCACAATGACCAATCTCCCATCTATCCAGGTAGATTGATTGGCACAATTCAAGGGGTGGCTGCAATATTGGATGAAGCATGTACAGTAGATCCTATCTCTTGAACTCCTTAAAGCATTCAAACTGAATGCTGTATGTCTAGTATGTTTTGTGTTTTCTCTGGGGGCTCTGGAGTGTACACTCAGTTCATGTGGGTACTCATCTATACTAGAAAGACCATTGTGGGTAAATGTGGGTGTGTTCCATCTGTGTGTGTACACATACACAGACTGATTACAATGTGAAGAGTTTGATAATGTGAAAAATGTCTTTCATGTTATCACAGAGGTCCACAATGGGAGTAGAGATAGGGTGTGAACTACTTGCCTAGGTGAATGATTGTCTCCCTTATCTCTTCCACCCATAAAACTCCATTGCTATGTGTCCAGCATGAACTGTTCCCCAAACAAATTGAAAATATACTTCAGAAGACTTTCCAACATTGGAGGGGGTTATGTTGTGTACTCTCATTTTGCACACTGTCACCTTTAGGCCAGCTCATCTAGAATGTAAAACATCTGCTTTCAAGTATGTATGAAACAAAGATTGTGAGATTAGCAATTACTGATCAGAGTAACTTCCTTCTTTTTTTCATGTAGCTGAAAAAGTGGAGGGCCAAGAATCAGGAGCAACACAAGACTCAGAAAGCCTCCATGCCCTCAAGCATACTACTAGAGTCAGAAATACAGCCTTCCCGGCCTTGATCTGCCCCTTGCTCCCACCTCTAGTGCATGCTCAGATGAATAACAAAGGGAGGCCCAGAACACTTCTTGACTGCCTTATTGTAACTTTCTTCTCCCCCAAGGAAATCAGCATGAAAAGAAGTTAACAATTGCTCCTGACTTTCAAATGAGGACCTGATTTGGCAGGCAGAGGCCACTACAAATAGAAGCAGCCCAGCAATCTTTCACCCCTAATCCATCCTTTTTTTAAAAGCGGGTCTCAGAGGCAAATCCAAATTGTTCTGGTTTTTCGGCATTAATTGTATACCTTTTCAGTTCCTTTATTTTTGATGTCAATTACGACTGGCTCACAAATCAATATTTTAGCCCATGGGGAGGTTACGTAACAAGTTTACAATTCCCCTCCCTCTGTTTTCTTTCCTAATGAAGCACCAAAACCTACAGACACATGAATGTATTCAGAATGTAACTATCCCAAACTCAGTTCAAGCTGTATGCTACCTATATTAGATTCATGAAAGTATGATGTCAGCGTATCTATAAAACATCTGTAAATATCCAGAAGTATTGGAAGTCCAAGTCATGGTTTTTCCTTTTTTCTTTTCACATGATCTGGGTCTGGATGTGCATAACTGGCCTGCTGTATGCCTGGCAGGTGGTCCCCAGACGTTCAGCCATTAGGGCCACATCACTCAGTCAGAGAGACTCACACAAAGAGTCCAACAAAAAATGGAGGCAGATTGAAGATCCCAACAAGAGACAGGGACAGGGAAGTAAATTGATCCTGAAAAAGTGGAGCTTAGATCTTCACTCTGTGAGTGTTTTATGTCAGCAATCACATCAAACAGAATTCAAGGCATAGCTATCATTTAGAGTACACAGCAGCCCATGGAACACATGTAGAACAGCTTCATTTTCCTTATCTCTGTGATACTGTTGGCAAATTAGTTCTCAGGTGAGTATCAATCAACTGATAAATCTCCACCTGTCTGCCTCCAAATCGCAAGATCATTCCTGAGAAAAATAACTGGGAGCTTGTCTTTCATCAAACTTGCCTGTCTTTGAAATTGTCCTGGAAACTCTTTGATTTGTTATGGTTTCTCTACCTTCTCTGTCAACTGCAATGTCTGCAGAAGAAGAATTGTTTTCCTAACCTGAAAAGATTATGGCAAAATGCCATTGTAGCCGAAGACAATTATAGGCAATTATTTCACTGCTGTTTATCTAAAATTCTTACTGTTCGACTCCATTGAATTTCAGTCTTACTGGTGTGTAACCCACTCAATATCTGTGTAAATCAGTGTAAGGAGAACTTCTGTTCATGAGAAGACATGACAAAGGCAAGGTTTTGAATTTTTCCCAGATCATTTTGATTGTGGTTCCCCAAAATGACCACCCTTGACCCATTTAGGGGACATTTGATGGAGTCATATTGGGAAAAACTGAATGCTGTTCATTCTCCCCCAAATTGCTACAAATCTGTCTCAATGTTTGTTGATTAAAACATATAGTGATCACAAATATAGTGGGCCTCCCTTATCTGGCATCAGGCTCTGCATCTGCAGATTTCAGTATCTACGGATGCTGAGCCCATACCTGGATGACCTCAGAGGACCTCCTAGATGCGACCAGAAATGCCTTCCAGTCACTTTCAGAAGATACTTTGGGTTTGTGCCAGAGTCTTCTGGTCATGTCCGGAAGCTCCTCTGAGGTCCAGTGATGGATTTAATTATCCACAGAATTTGGTATCTGCAGGGGTTCCTGGAACAGATCATCCCTGCATACCAAGGGCCCACTGTACATTGGAAGGCAGATGACCTGACTTGTTCCTATCAGGACAGGCAGAATTTATTTCAATATGTGCCTGTCGATTTCCATCTTGTTTGTTATGGACAGAGTGGCAGGTGTTCAGGGAATCAGACATCAGAGAGTTACTACAATTTTTTTTTGGGGGGGGGTGAACTATTGGGCTATATGAGCAACTTGCGCAATGCTCACTAACTCATAGAGTCCAATATGCATGTTAATTACAGCAGTTTAGGCTCATATTCAGTGAATATATAACCGGATACGCTGTGAAGCATAGAAAGCCATCTGTAAACAAAGATTCTGTAGATCAATGGCGGGGATGCTTCTCTGGGCTGGCATTTTAACCATCTGCCAACTCCGGAATTTGTTTGCAGGTCATTCTAGAAAGAAGAGATTTGGATTCCTGAACTCATCAAGAATTCTATTACCAGGGCCTGAACATTTCTTTCATCAGCCTTTGCATTATACTAGTAGTGAATGAGATAAGGGATGGAGCTTAACCTTGAACAGTTCCTCATATATTGCATCTTCTCAGTTTAGTCATTATCTTTTACCTGCAGTGAAGGGAAGATGTAGAGAAAAGTAACGGACAGCTCCTGAGGTCTCTCTTGATCTCACTATCATTAGAATAGTGAAATATGAGAATAGATGAACAGCACCCAAGGAGCTGTGAAATTCTGGATGAGATTCCCTGAAATAATTGTGGGAGCAAAAATTTCACTTCGAGTCCAGTCTGATCCAACTTTTTATCACTGGTGCATCACCTGAGCTTGTCCTTGAGTGCACTATCTGCCTACTCTGGAGTAGCAGCCTGTTTTCCTATGGCAGTTGCTCTGGTCATGCTGCGGCCCTGACAGTGGCCAGAATTTTGCCTTCTACATGAGTGGCCATTCTGTGTTAGTCTTGTTGAGGAATTCATCTTCCCTTATTCAGTGACTCTCATTAAAGTGAAATGAAAAACTACTTTCCAAATGGAGTAAAAAAAATTCCTAACCCATGGCTGTATGCCCTTTCCCCTGTCACTTCCCTCACAGGTTTGAGGTCCAAATTTTAAAGAATGATATGCATGCGTTGGAATGAATGGCAAAGTCACTGTGTCTATTCAGCACTGAGAGCTGCTATAAATACCTCAGAGACAGCTTGGGCTACACCCTGGTTCCCTCAATGTGTTCATCACTTTGGATGCTGGCCTACATGTCCAGGAAAGCCAACTCTAAAATAAACAGACACAGCAGTCAATTCCTTGATGTTTCAGACAAAAACATGAGGCAAAGTCAGTGCCAACAGCAAATGCGGAAATACCCTTGAGTGCAACTCTCTGTAGTGCTCTCTTTACTGAACTTGAAAGCACGCTTATCCTTGAGGTGACAGATTCTGTGGAAATACAACTCTTTGTCATGACTGGCTTGTGGCTTCATATGTGTTGAATGGTTTGTCTTTCCCACCTGCAGAAACATCATCAGGAATTCATCCACAGGCTGTCAAACATAGAATGGTTCGTGTCTGAGCAATCTTTCCTACATGGCATTTGACTATTGCAGAGATTATTCTTAAGATGTCTTCTACGAGTCTCATTCTGGCTTTTTCTTTTTCTTCTATAATGTCTCATTCTGGCTTTTTCTGTTCACAAATAGATCAAATCTAGAAGCAAGCATGTAACTGGGATGGAATATAGCATCGTCAACAACATAGATATTGAAGAGATTGAGTATAGTTCACTGGTGCTGGCCTGGAATCAGTGGTTGGCATAGTTAGCTGACTGCCAAAGCCCGGAGACTAGCTGGCCCCCTCCCATCAACTGAAGAAGTCAACACAAAGAGTGAACCCAACCCACCTGGGTCAGAGGAGTGTGGTAGAGTCGCACTATGTTCTAGTGATTTTTAACCATTTTCAACTGAAGGCACACTAAGGAAGCGCTAAAATTGTCAAGGCACAACATCGGTTTTTGTTGGTTTTTTTACAGTTGACAAGGCACGTGGTACTATTGGTGGGAGGCTCACATCCCCCAATGGCCTACTAAAAAATGACTCTCCCCCAAATTCCCACAGCACACCTGTGGACCATTCACAGCACACTGGTTGAAAATTGCCGCTCTGTCCCTTCAGTGGCTGGTTTAGAAAACAGTTGGTAATGTGACTAATGGCCCGATCCTATGGAGCCTCTTGCAACAGCGGAATGAGAAAAAAGGCCCAGAGACAGCATGAAGGTTGCACAGTTGCAGTTAGTTTGAACCACCACCACAAAGCGGGTGGATTCCGGTGGCAGCAACATGTGCTAGGCTTCTGCCTCTCTTCCTGGACCAGTCTCTCCCTTTTCTCTCCTCAGTCTTCTGCCAGCTGGTGTAGGTCAGGGGAGACCTATAGGCCATCAGGAGGCCTTTTATTTACCACTTTACCTTTTGGTGCGGCTGCAAGCTATAGCTGGGCAGGGAATTGGATTGGGCTATAAAACGGGAAAGGAGAAGGTAGAAGAGACCAGGGAAGAACTGATGGTAATGACAATCAAGATATAGATGGGGAATGGGTGTGCCTCCATCAGAATATTATCCCCCAAAATCCTTGAGGCAGCTCTGAGAGTTTTCATTAAAAGAAGACTTTGCCTCACCTACTATTTCATAATTCTCTTCTTGGAAATGAAATTCTAACCTTCAGAATAAATAGCCCTCTTACATTTGTTGGTAAAAATATTCCAGTATATCATTGCCTTTATCCATCCATCATTGTTCATAAACGTTACCTTATTTTTCAAGTTTTAAATCAAAGGAGACTCAAAATGCGATGGCCTTGGAGCAAAAAGAGTGAAAGAAGCATGTGGCCACTCAAGAGTGACTTGGGGGCTGCAGAAGAGGGTACTGCAGTGGTAAAGAGGCCTCACTGTCACAGTCCCTCCTCCTGCCCTCCTCACGGCCACCTGGAGCATTTGCGCGCTGCTCTGATCAGCTGCCTGCTACTTTCACTCTTTTTCCAACCAAAAAGAAAGCAAGCAGCCACTCGGAGCAGTGTGCTACTGCCCTGAATGAACTGGAAGTAATTGCAGTGGTGTCATCACGTCACCGCGATTACTTTCAGGTCAGGCGAGGGTCAACATCTGAAAGCACAGCCCTGGGTATGAGAAGACCCCGATATGCCACTGGCAAAAGACTAATGGCACCACCCGCTTCCACCTACTTGCTTCCACTGATCTTCCTCCTCCTGCTCCTCTCCCGCACCTCCTTGGGTTGGACAAAGCAGAGGGAGGCATAGCAGAAGCATGGAGCAGACACAAGCGGTGAGCTAGAGGGTCAGAGGAGCAGAAGCGGACATATCTCCATGTAAGAGGAGGGGAATTTGGAGTGCCATATCAGGCACCCAGAGCTTTGGGCCAGTCTTGAGTACTACTGTTCTTCTTATGGTTCAAAGCAAGGTAAAAGCGAGTCCAGCCAACACTGGCGAGCCAAATGATTCTGGGAAGCTCACACACAGGGCAGGAAGGCAACTGCCCTCCTGTGTTATTTGTCCCAAGCTTCTGTTACTCAGAGGTACACTGCTTTTGAACATGGAGTTTCCCATTACTTCTTCTGCAATCATTCAGTAGTGCAGTTCTGTGGTGATATGCTGCATTGAACCCGTAGCACTTATTCCCAAGTAAACAATACGGCTGCAGATCTTTGCCCCTTCCCTACTTCAGGCAATTTCAAAGAAAGACAAATTCATGTGGTAAATAGTATCGATTGTAATGATTTCCAAGACCAATTTGGGATTGGACTCAGCACAAATAATAGCGATTACCCATTTTTCTGAGCCACTCAGTGCTGTGCTTCTTAAACAATCCTAGAATTTTTATCCATTACCCTTCAGTAGCTTAGCACAAATGGCTACACGTTCTCCTTTATTCTGTCTTGTCACAATGTAGGGAATTGTCAAAGGCAAAGGTGAACTTCACCACTGACAGGAAAAAGGCTATAAAAAGCTCTATTGAAGTAATGGACTTGGGGGAGCCACAGCGAAGGTATGTAAAAGGGCACCGGGAAAATGAATTCTGAGTTATCTTAACCATGTTGCTCACACAGGCAAACTAACTAAAGTGGCATTTGCTGTCAGAGAATTCCCCAGTGGTCTTGAATACCTTTAGACAAGAAATGGGGGAAACATTCCTTCTAAAAGCCACATTTGTCATGCTCAGTTTTAACACTTGCACATTTGAGATTCTTCCTGTCTTGGTGGGAGATAGAGTATTCTTGGGGAGCCATAAACTTCTTTGAAAATGACTGAGGATGTGTTATATATATTTTAAAAAGCAAGCGCGCGCACACACACGTGCACACACACGTGCACACACACGTGCACACACACACACACACACACACACACGTACGTGTGTGTGTGTGTGTGTGTGTGTGTGTGTGTGTGTGTGATCATAGGTTTGACATTAGATCTTCTGTTAGCTAGCTAATCCCTGCAAATAATTGTGTGGGGACTGATTGACAATACACCTGCTGTTGTGGCTGATCACAAAAAGGGGAGTGCAAGTGCACTGCATCCAAGCTGGTTAACATTCTCATTAAAGTAGTATATCAACCCACTATTGTGGACTGGTTCAGACATTCCATTCCCATGACCATGTAGGACAGAGAGAAGCAGTGTACTGTATCTCCTCTTCACATGATCCAGGATGGTGCAATGGTTTGGGAGTTGACTTAGACTGGAAGATCCAGGTTCAAATCCCCACACAGCCATGAAGCATCCTGGGTTACCTTGGGCCAGGTACTATCTCTCAGCCTAACCTACCTCACAGGTTTGTTGTGAGGACAAAAGGAGGGACCAGCACCCTGAGCTCTGTGGAGGAAGGGTGGTATTAAAATGTAAATTAATAAATAAATAAAAATGATGGGCCGTCACTGGGAGGCATATTGTCCAAACTGATCCCATGACTGTCCTAGTGACCCAGGCATTGCAATATCTGGGTCTCACAGAAGGTAGAGCAGCTTTGGTTTCTAGCAAGGCATCCTGGGTATACAGAGGTCTCCATTCACTGGAGCTGAAGCACCTGTTTACCAGACATTACACAGTTCATGCAAGTTAACCTTTTGTATGAGCAGTTAATAGTTTATGGAATGCATGAACCAGCTCCATGTTGAATAGAATTGCAGTGCTTTCCAGAAAGCCATGAGGTCTAGAACTCTTTGCTGAAAAAATCATGATACGCCAATCAAACAGACCTCCTTAACCACAGAGTGATAGTTTGGAGCACCCATGCATAGAACTGGATTGCAGGTATTCTGAAATGATTAGATTATACCTATCAGCTGTCAGCAAGTCAAATCCATGTCAGCAGGAACAACTTTGGATGTGGGCACAGCTTATCAACAGCATTCAGCTTTAGTCTCTGTCTTCTCTTCTCCTTCCTCCTCCTGTCTTTGTCACACGGTTTGTTTAAGACAGTTTGAGAAAGACGAGAAGGGCAGATAAAAGGCCTGGTGCCAAACCATGGCAAGCCAAAGTGAAATGTTGAGGATGCTTGATGATGGCTCATAATGGCTTCAAGTTTTCTAGAGGAAAGGTGTATTTCTACAGCTCCTCAACACTCTGAACTTGTCCTCCATCCCTGCAATATCAACAATCAAAAGATCTAAGGAGATTGTTAGTGACTTCTTCCCTATTAGAAAGTCACCATCATCATGTTCTCCATATCAATGTGCCTCTGGAAGGTCCTCTCCTTCCAACTGTGGTGCTTTGTCCAAAGGGAAGGCACTGGAAGGTACAAATGTGGTCATTTCCTGTGCACTGCTCCCTGTTTGCAGGCTTGGTATCAGTATTGCTTGTTCACTGCCATATACCTGAGTAATATGCCTTGTGTCCAGTCTGGGATCTGCTTTCCACTCCATAATAACATTATTTCAAGTGCTTATATACCTCCTTTCTCTTTTTTTTCTAAACGCAGCATTCAAGGTGGTTCACATAGGTGGGCAAATTTTTAACCACCATTTTCCAGTGGGGCTTTTACAGTATTTGTTCTGTGAGAAGAACTCAGGGAAACTTCCGTCACCAGATGTTTCCCTTGTGGTGTGGTTATCTCTTCTGGCTGTGTACCATCAAGCTTTCACAGGCAACTGCAAATCAAACCCAGGGAGGTTCTCATGGTCTTAACCATTGTTGATGATGGGGCACCCAGCCTCAGATCTGGTGTTCCAATGTGCATTCTGCACAATGACGTTCATTTATTTTGACTCTGGCATGGTGAGTTCTGCCATTTTCATGCGGGAGTTCTATCAGACAAATACACACATGCACCCTCACAGTTGCACATAAGGAGGTCCGTACCATCTCTGATGCTGAACATGGGTGATGCATTGTCATCCCAGGGCTTCTGCAAAGAACAGATACAAAAGATGGGAACTTTATAATTGATGACTCACAGAGCCTGGTCCAAAAGCTATTTCCACTGTCTTGGCGCTGGTCATCTGATGACCATACAATCCTGCTCCTTGCTGACAATCCTTCCTTTTGGACAACCAGAATGACTCAGGAAATGACAAATAAATCTTACAAAAGGATAAAAAAGTGGGACTGTGAGCATTCGCCTGGAGGATTTTTTTTGCTATTGATCGGTTGCGTTATATACAAACAGAGCCCACAGCTCTGCTTCTAGAGGACGCAGGATGCTTTTGCAAAGAGTCTGCTTCCGCTTTGTAATAAACTACTTAACTGCTGCTAAACAAAGTGCACCAAAATAAGCCCCAAGCATCATGTGACAATGAATGGGAATTGGTTTACAAAGATTATCTCCATTTCAGGGCACCATCTGATTTACTGCCGTTCGCAATGCCAGACACTCATCCAAGAGAACAAGATGCCTGAAGCTGAAAAATTGACTTGCAGAGCCTGCACTGACACACCAAATAGAAACTTGGTGCCTGGCTGCTTATTTAAACTCCTTCTTTGCATGTCAGATCTCTCTTATTTGGTTTCCAAGGGAAAGAAGAAAAATCAGAGATGGGGTGAGGGTGGGGAAATGACGCAGGCAACAGACCAGGTGGGGATAAGGAACTGTTACCAGCAGTAATCACCAGCTACATTGCTTAGTGTGCCTGCTTTGGAACAGCTACACCACATCGAACTTAGCAGCCCAACTTTTCTATTTCAATTTTCCACACTCCCCTGTGAGCATTTCATATCTCGATGAAGTCTCCCTCTCTCCCCCCAGCCCAACTTGATATAGGCCACTAGTCTGGAACAAAGTGTTCTCAAAGCCTTGTCAAGCTGAAACGAAATGAAAAAGGGGTGAAATCACAAAAGAGACCAGCAGCAGTTACATGCACAGCATCACTCAGCAGAGAGTCCTGCTTTACAAACTCTCTTCCACCCGCTGAAGAGGCAACTGCCCACTTTGCCCGTCGTCTGGCTGTTCCAGTGACGAACCCAGGGCTTTCTATTTGCACTGGAGTTCATTAGAGGTTTGCCCTGTGTAAACAATAGAGTTCCTCTGAACATGGGCAAAGTGCAACACAATGGGCACCATTTGAGTAAGCACAGGCCTCACTCAGTAGTACAGTCCTGGTCTGATCTGTTACAGTGGGTATGATACAGCCACTTTGATGAAGCTCCCTGACAGTCCAGTCCTATCCACAAGGTACCCTCTTGGCATTCTGACTGCTTTGTGTTTGCTGCTAAGAGCATCAGAATTGTGGCCTATAAACAGGGGCCCCAACCTGTGTAGGCTACAATCAACACAGCAGGACCATGGGATGTATGGACTGTGCTGCTGTCTACATAGTTGGGTACCACAAAGGAACTATGCACTCCAACACATGGAGGTCAGAAGTTCCAAGCAGGCAGGGCCAGAGGGCGCATCATTACAAAGTCACTTGACGTGAAGAAAATGGCATCTGCACAGAGCAAGTGTTGTCTATGGAAACGAAATGAGATGAGGGATGCCATGTTGAACAACTTAATGGAAAGGGCTCAGTTTTGGAATGGAAAGCAGGATTGCTCTCAGACAATGAACACAAATGAAACCAAAGGGCAGTAGATATCTTGTAGTCAAGGCAAGCAGACAAGAAAAGGGGAATGGGATCTGGGGCAGAGAGGAGGCCTTATTAAGAAGAACCCTACCAGATCATACCAAAGACTCATTAGTTCCACATCCTGTTCCCCACAGTGGCCAACCAGAGAACTTCTGGAAAGTCCACAAACAGGAGATGAAGGTATACCCTTCATCTTCCATTGCTCCCTTGTGGCTGGTATTCAGAGGCAATACAGTATTCCTCTGAAACTGGAGGAAGCACAGAGCCATCCATAGCCATTATGACTAGTTGCCAGTCTAGTCATGATAATCTAGATCTCCATGATTGTCCAGTTCAGATTTAAAGCCTTAATATAGATATGTGGTATTTCTAATGGACATGTTTATTGTTATGTATATTTTAATAATGAGCACACAGCACAATCAGTGCATTTGCTGGCTTCAATTTAATTACAGCCATGCAAATTATAACCATGCAGATCATTCCATGCTTTAATAAGTTGAATATTCACTTTGATTGCTGTAATTAAGGCTGCTGTTCTACACGTTCTTACTTGGGATTGACAACCGAATCTGATCTCTTGCCGGCCTATAGATATGCAGCACCACCAACGAAATGTGCACTGCACGCTATGGTGGGGGGCGGGGGAGCGATCAGATGGCCTGGGAAAGATAAAGTATTTTATACTTCCTTCTGTGTAAGTTGCCAGGCCATCAATGGCTATCCTTGCACCCACACCAGCTCTTTTGCTGGCCTAAGTCCAATGAGAGTCAGGGGGCAGGTCTGAGCTAGGAAAGGGAGATAGGATATGGTGCATATGACTGCTGAGATCCAGTCCCAAAATGCTGTGGTGCTCCCTAACTGCCCATGACTCACCCCCACTGTCACATTACCTGTTCCATTGCAGCCTTGGAGGGACATTGGCGGAAACACGGAGCCTCCAGCCATTTACACTGGTGGCTCCAGAGTGCCAACCAGTGGCATACCTTCTTGTCATCTTAACTGGACATATAGGAATGAATCATGAGAGCCACTGCCAGATGCCCAGGATAGAATTGAGCTGTAAGTCCCATTGCACTCAGTGGGATTACTTCTCAGAAGATATGCACTGGATGCACTGTTAGTAATTATGCTGTGGCCTTTGCCAGAGAATGTGCTTAAGCATTGATAACACACAAAGGGTTTTCTGCTGATCAGATGTGCAGCTTACTCTAACATCTTATCTTAAACCCCATAGACTTTTGCAAGTTGTAGGGCTACTTTCGGAATTAATTCAGTTTTGGTTTAGTGTGTGAATACCTATTGCACCAGCAGCATACACAAACAATGCTTGCTAGGTTGGCTACTGCGCCAGTAATAAGCAGTGCATTGATTTCATACCGAATATTCTACATCAAATCATCAACAGCAAGTAGACATCATAGTTTGCACTGAAACAGGGCTGCATGTGCTAAATGCTGGTCCATTATTGATTTTCTGGGTGAATGCAGTGGTTCTGAAGGTCAAAAAAAGTGCTCCCTGAAAAACCCATGACAGCTGGCTTTTCACATCTGTTTGCTTTCATTGCTCCCCTGAGCTGCAGCAACCTTAGTGATTTTTTCCTTAAATTGAGCTTTTTCTCTTCTGCAAGAGATACTGTCTTAGGACCTTTGGTCCATCTAGGTCAGTGCTGTCTATGCTGACTGGTGGTAGCTCCCAAGGAGACATCAGGGAGATAGCTTTTTCCAGCCCTTGCTGGAGATATCAAAGACTGAAGCTGAGATCTTCTTCAAGCAAAGAATGTGCTCTATCACCTGGGCTGGCACAAGCATGGGGGCAACTTAAGCAGTCATCTCAGGAAGGAGATTGGTGAGGTGCACCAATCTCTTGCCTCCACCTTGCCTCCACTGCTCCTATCTCCTTTCATTCCCTGTATTAGAAAAGGAAGAGGGCGACAGAGAGGAAGAGGAAATGCGGAAGGGAGGAGAGTGCTGAGTTGGAACAATAGAGAGTGGGAGGAGCAGAGGCTGGCACATCATCGGGTAAGGGGGACAATGTTTGGCATGCCACCTCAGGGTTTGGTGGCCTTGGGCCAGTCCTGCCTACCACTGAACTACAGCCCCATTCCCTTCACTGAATAAACCCAAGTAATCACCAATTGTGTAATGAATATGAAAATGCTATATAGCAGTGGTTTTCACTCCTTTAGCACCGGGACCCACTTTTTAGAATGAGAATCTGTCAGGACCCACCGGGAGTGATGTTATGACCGGATGTGACATCGTCAAGCAGGAAAATTTTTAGCAATCCTAGGCTACAGTCCTACTCACACTTATCCAGGAGTAAGTCCCAATTACTATCATTGTTAAAAGCATCTTCATAGTAGCCTGTTAAAAGTACAGATCTGAGACTTTCCCCAAATGCAGTCACATACCTTGGTAGCATTAAGTCTAATATATTAAAAATAAAATATTGAAATGAATTGGGACCCACCTGAAATTGGCTCACGACCCACCTAGTGGGTCCCAACCCACAGATTGAGAAAAATTGCTATATAGCCAATCAGATATGGCAGCATACTGACGCCATGAGGCAAATAGTTTAGCATTAGAGCAATGCTTCCTGGACCACTCATGCGGACGATTCTAGCCGATTTGGGGCATTTGGTGGGCCACTGTGAGATACAGGAAGCTGGACTAGATGGGCCTATGGCCTGATCCAGTGGGGCCGTTCTTATGTTCTTATGATCAGGAATACAAGGCCAATCAAAGCCAGTGCTTTCTGAACAGGCGACCACATTTGCTCCATACATTGAAATTCTCCGTCCTCCAGGAAAAACCTCCAAAGGGTAACATTTTAACAATACTGGAAATGTTTCTGGAAGTCCACCACCAACCCTTTTAGCTCAGCTCAGTTCGAAGCAGTTATTTTCTAAGCAAATAGAAAAGATCCTAAGTAGAAATATCGTTTACGTCTAATGGGGTCCGATTAAAGATCAATACTAGTTCCATAAACACAAACTATTTTCCTAGCCCTCAGGATACTGTATGTTTGGCATTTGCACGTGTGTAACCACTTAGCTGATTGTTGAGGATCGGGTTTAAGTGACATATATATTATATACCCACAGCGCCACCGTGTGGACATTCAGGAAAAGGCCACACATTTCCGTATGGATAATATTCACATAGGGAGAGAAGAGAGTTCTGAAGAAAACAGAATCTCTGTCCCTAAAGAGATTTGTGGCTCAGTGCCTAGCAAGTCTGAGAAGGCCGCTGCTTTTATCAGTACTGCTAATGTCTAAGAGCAGCAGGAGCAGAGAGAGAGAGAGAGAGAAGATAATATGCAAATGGAAAAGTGCAAAAGTGCCAAGGGGAATCAGTGAAATACTGGGGAAAAGAAGAAAGTGAGAAATTTATCCCAGTCAGCAGGAAATTATTCCATTGAGTTTAAGATAATGAGTAAAATAGTTCCAAGGTTACCTGTAAGTAGGTTTCCAATTCTGACACCTACTTAAGGTGCAGGCCTACTTCTCAGACAATCAAGGGCAAAACGTCCACTAATTTAAATAGAGCTGGTCTGCAGTCTTAGATCAGGCATCGACGAGTCTTTTGTTCAGCAAAAAAAGTTCAGATTGTGGCTAAAAGCTATTTAAGAGTATGTAATTCTACTATATTGTGGTTTCCTAGGTACCCCCATTGTTCTCCATGGTTTTAATTTCCCAGCTTTTGCTTATTTGTACATATTGTGTTAATAGTCCTATTTTTTTTTCTTCTGCAGGAAGCAATCACGTTTTCTGAGATCAAAATATGGGGCATGCAGCACTCCATGGGGAATGATTGGGTTTCCCTTCTCTTTCCCCTTCTCTGCCAGCCCTTGGTGCAAGTTCCTCCTGCTCACCTACACACACCCAAAGTAAAAAGGGCAAAGCAAAACATGAAAAGAAATACAACAAGCAACCCAGTCCTAAGCTGTACTGCACAGCCAAGCCACATGGCCTGCGCTGCATCCTAAGCGGCTTAGGAGGAGGCTGGAGATCTCCTTGGGGTAAGGGAATAATTTTCCCCTTACCCCGGTAAAGCCCCAGCCACCCCATGGGGATTCTTTAGCTGGCGCAAATCTGGGAAACCCATGTAGGGCTATTGATCCAGGAGCAGGGGTTAGCATTGATCCCACCCCCTTCTGGGCCTGACTGTCTCCCTGTTCCACCCTCCCCCACTGAGAAACACCCCTCCCAGCTTGCAAAATGCCCTCCTGGCATTCTTTTCCACCCTGTGCTATCCCGCACACACCTACGTGTGCCAGCCTCTTCTGTATGCTTACCTGTGCTTACCTTCACCAGCCTAGCCAGCTACGAGTAAGCCAACACAGTAAGCTGACACTTGCAGGGAGCCCTACACCAGCTCACAACAAAGATATTATTGTGCTGAAAGGCTGAAATCTTATACATACATTCCTGGGAGTAAGCTCCATTAAACACAATGGGCCTTACTTCTGAATAAACATGCATAGGATTGTGATGCATAGAAGACCATTATTCTTCCTCACCTGTCCAAACATACACTGTTTTCTACATATTCCTTTTTTGCTTAATGTGAAATTTGTGTTCATTCACTGTATGCATTCAAATGCATTTAAACATGTCATGTTTAAATGATGTAAACAACTGTAAGGTCATGAAGACAAGGAATGGTATACATGGATGTACACATAATCAGGCTCTTGAAAATATAGAAGCTATTCATTTCAGCAATTTGTGAAAGTTGATGAAGGGACACACCTGCCAGGGAGGTTTTTTGGTGTGTTTTTTTGCAAGGTTTTGATCCTTGATTTTGGTTTATCCTGGATGTGTCCTCCAGCATTCAAGTAGAACATTCATATGTTACCAGTGGAGGGGACTACGTTTAGGTCAGAATTACAAGTGAGCTCCAACATGCTGGCAGCTAGAAGAGGCACTGTGATGTAATTGATTAAATACATCAGACTTCCTATTGATTACATCATAAATGAAGCAAGGTCTCTCACCAAAACTTCCTCTGGATCTCTTCTTTCTCGACTTACATCAGGTTTAAGGTTGACATGATGTCATACTAACACCTTACTGGTTCTCTGCTGTATCATAATAACACCTCATTGACTCTTGGAACAATCAGTCTCATGGGTCAGTTTTGATTTAAGCAAATCCACTTTTTGTTATATAAGGCAGTTGTATTTTCTTTTTCTAGTTAATTGGCCATAACGTTTGATAGAATATAGATAATTCAGTAGGGTTTGTTTCATTGCATTCTGCATGGATGTACTTTTCCAATGATATATAACATGATGGTATTATTCATAAATATAAATTTTCCAAATGTTTGGCCACTAGTGGTGTGTGACCCTCCCCCTCCAAGGATGTCACCTGGTCCAGTCCCCTGCACTTCCAAGTGACACCACTGATAAGGAATGCAGATTGCAGAATTCAGCTTTTCCTACAGCAGAATTTGGTGTACTATCCAAAGTTTTTTCGCTTACAGTCCCCCTACTTGAATTACAGGAGGCCCGGAGGGGACTTATCCCTAACTTTTTTTGACAGCCATCTTGCTACAGCTTTTAAAAGACTGCAGTGGCCATTATTGCTCAAAACTGTAGCAGCAGTCATGGGTGGAGCTTCTGAATTGTATTAAGGTGCTCCTAAACTTCACCCTTCATAATTTACCATGTCATCAAAACAGCACAGAAAACAGAAGAATCTATTATTCTTCTCCAAGGATCCTTTCTATGTTGGACCCATTTGAAAAGCAAATCAGGAGTTCAGAAGAAACACTAACAAAAGGTACAGCATTTTCTACTCTTTTCTCATCCTGTGATCTGTTAGCATTTTTTGTCATGGATTAAGAAAGCTGGGATTCATTTGCTTTTGTTTCTGGAGTGTTAATTAGCTGCCTTTGTTTGTGACCTGAGAAATCACGTCTGAAGCAGGCAAATAATCATTACCAAGTGCCCAATAACAATAAATGTATAGAAAGTGGCAAGCAATTAACATAATTACTTTGCAGTGACAAGACCAAAAATATGAAGAAGCCTGGAATGGGTTGAACGTGGGTTACAGTCTGAAGTTTTTCTGGATGTAAAGCATTTATTTAATGCTTGCATTTCAGAGATGGCCAGCAGAATTGTTCCAGCCTCAGCATCCTTTCAGGTTTCCATTGTTTCAGGCTTGGAAAACACTACATAATCACACTGTAGAAAGAATAGAGCTTTGGTCCTTTCAAAATGTCCAATGTAGGGCAACATGGAACAGGTATCTTCTTTGCTACTATGTGATGCTTGGAGGGGGAATGGTTTCTTTCTTTACCATATTTATACATTATCTTTCTATCAGAAGGAGATTGACATTTGTTGGTTGGTTGGCAACCTTCAGTCTCGAAAGACTATGGTATAAGCCTACAGCACCCGGTATTCCCACGCGGTCTCCCATCCAAGTACTAACCAGGCCTGACCCTGCTTAGCTTCCGAGATCAGACGAGATTGGGCATGTGCATTATACTTATAAGTGAAGATCCATGATGCAAAAGGATAAAGAAATGGTGAGGGAAGACAAAACTAAACTTGGGGCCCAATCCTATCCAACTTTCCAGCACTGATGCAGCCATGCCAATGGGGTGTGCACTGCATCCTGTGGAGGGACAGTCAAGGCTGCCTCCTCAAGATAAGAAAACATCCCTTTGTTCCCTTACATCGGGACTGCATTGTGGCTGCATTGGCACTGGAACATTGGGTAGGATTGGGTCCATAGATCATACATACATCAACACACTCCACATCTAAACTATATTCTCTGTATTAGAAGCACAATCTCAAGAGCAATGTCTGGCTTGCCCAGAACACTTCCTGTATTGCACAAAAACTTGATTGTGTGCAAAGTCCCAAATTACACAAAGGGTCTCAGACCTGGCTCATACTGATGAGAAGAGGTGCTAGCCTGAGAATACTCTCTGGCAGTATTGGCAACATCACCTGCAGTCACAGCAAGTGTTCCTGTATTCTGAGTGCAAGGTTAGCTTGAGATTTTGAGGTGCTGGTGGTGGTTTTCTACCACTTCACTAGCGAATTCAGCAGGGAAGAATGTAACTTACTAAACGGTAACTAAATTGTGAGGATTTACATTCCTCGTTCGTACAAAACTTCCCTTGTGCTGGACGACAACATCTTCTTCCATCTGGACCTCCCATACTCAGGTCTGTATATAAACTGGTCATATTTTTATATACTCTACTTTACCACTTATATATACACACATGCCTGGGAGAAAGGCCGGGTGCAGGCTTCGCATGCCCTCTTCTCCTAAAAAGACTTCTTTTTTATGAAAAGGTAATCAGATAACAGATGTTCTACTGTACATTGAAAGAGCACTTAACATTTCCAGTTGCTTCGAGGCTGCAGCGGCAAGTTCCTTTAACATTTCCCAGCTGACAGTTTGTCCTTTCGTGCTTCACCTGTCACTGAGTTTGTCAGACTATGTTACATCAGTCTAGAAAATCTGAAAAAGAGGAGCTGCTTGGGAAGTGACTAGACCTAGGTGCTGTGTACAATGCCCTCTTTCTTCAGCTAAAAGAAAGAGCTGAATAATTGTAACCCTTTTTTTCTTTCTTTTTCCAAACTGCGGGTGTGCTTTTTCTAAATAGTGTCATGGACGCACAGACTACTGAGGCAGTCTGTGCATCTTGATATTTGCTCTTATGCAGATACACTGAAATCTGACTTTTGATATATTCTCATGAGAATCATAGAGTTCTTTCTTTCCCTTCTTGGGTTGGGTTGGTTATAAAATGTGTACCCTGTCTTTCCACGTGAAAAGTTGCCCTCAAGGCAGCTGACAGCAATCCATAAAAAGCAATCAAATACAATACTACCTTCCCCACAAAACTGCAAGTGAGCCCTATGGAGATAGGGAACCATTCACATATTCACTCATTTATTTAGCTATGCAAACTGTTTTGTGAACTATTCATGGTTGAAAAGTGGCATATAAATACAGCTGGACCCTGTTATCCACAAGGATTCTGTTCTGAAATTCCCAACAGATATCAAAATCTGCAGATACCAGGGCCCCAGTCTAAATGTCCTTTAAAAAAAAAAAAAAAAAAGATTTAAAAAATTGGGTTTCCTGCCTTTGTGTGGCAAAATGATTCATTTCCAAGCCTCTCAGGGCTAACAATAGCTCAAAAGACCTACTTCTGGGTCTCTCAGCATCACCCCAAAATGCATCAGTATGGAGCTACACCACATCCAGCCACTAGATGAGGCTGAATATAATGCAATTTAATGGAATAATTTCATTCCCTAAAAGTTGCCATGGCCAATTGAACATGTGCAGCAGCCCACCCCCCAAATTCTTAGCCTTTTTTGGCTTCCTTAAAACATTTCTCAGATGTTTCACTTAAGGGGGAAACGTCAAATTTGCTTCAATGTTTGCCCTGGGAAGGTTCTGAAAGGTAACTCCAGACCTGAGGAACAAAGTAGCCACCATAAGAAGACAAACTGTGGCAATTGGTGCTACATCTAATAATTTTATACCATCTGACCAATGACTGACTTTGCCCACAAGGTGGCTAATGCTTTACTGAAAAACTGAGAGAAAGTGGATAAGCAAAGTCAAAGGGAACTGCTTTTTAAACAAATGTATTCTACAGCCTAGCCAACAGATCAGTTTTACTACAATGTACAAGCAGAGACCCAAAACAAAAATCCATGTACTTGCAGTGTAAGGAACTGCAATCTTTTTGATTACAGAAGACAGAAGAACACAATTATTCTTGAGGGAGTTCTCAGAGGGGAGGCACCATTTTCTTTTCTCATTAGAGCCCCTCTCTGGCCCCATTCTGTCACTCATAACATGATCCAGCCTTATGAGATCACATACAGATTAGGCACCTCTGTTTCCCAGAGATGTTGCTAACACCCCACAAACTCTCCTGAGCTCTCAAAAGAAAAAAAATTAATATGCTTCTACATCTGTTATGCATACCACACACACACACACACACACACACACACACACACACACACACACACACATCTCTAAGTGAGATGGAATGGGCAGCACATTTTTTTCATAGTTTTGGAACTACGGGAGGGCCATATCCGCAGATCCAGTATTCGCAGATTCACTTATCTGCGGATTGTGTTCGCAGGGCCTCACCACACACACCCTCCCCTCCCTGTGCACACCCCCTCCAGAGCACCTCTGGGCTTCCCAGACCTCCTAATGCCTTATAAAGCATTAAAAATACTCTTTTTTTGTACATGTAGCCATTCATTTTTACTGCCGGGTTCAGTCCAATGGCCTCTGTTCTGCTCCCCCACCTCTGGAGGGGTTGTTCCCTGGTATCTGTGGTTTCAGTTGATGGACTGGTGTCCCCTGGTATCTGTGGTTTCAGTTAATGGGTGAATGGGTTTCAGTGAATGGAACCCCTGCAGATACCGTGACATGCCTGTATTAATGTGTATTCTCTCCTCTTCTCAAGGATTACACTGTCAGATGCTGTACAGCTTAGGAACTGTAGAAAAGTTTTCACAGTCTCATTGGGACAGAAAAGCTTCAGGCATGGTGGTACCTGAGGCAAAAAATCCAAATGGCTCTCTTCACCCATGGTGGTCAGAATATAAACACTGAAATCACTGACACCATTTCTTTCATTTAATGACATTCCAGCATTTTCTGAGGGAAGCTGTCTCACCCTGTCTAATGGCAGAATGTGATTTGGCTACAGTTGCTATGGTTGTGTAACATTCAGGTTAGTTTACTGCAAAGCATCATTCGTGAGCTGCCTGTACTGGGAAGCTCCATTTGATTTGGAATACATCTGCAAGGGTGTTAACTGGTATTGATAAAGAAGGAATGTATCTTCCAAGTACTTCAAGGCAAACAATTTGTTGCTGGATACAATTCAGAAGTACTGGTCTTATAATTTTCAGGGTGCTTATTCCCATGTGAACCTGACCAAATGTTAATGTCTTCATTGGTGGTCCAGCTCTGAATACCCCACATCTGGTGAAGTAGACGGCTGCCATACTGAGGTTTTGTCAGTGGTTGAATATTGTTTGTGGAATTTCTATCTGAAGACTATTTAATTGGAGTCCACACTGCTAATCCTCAGATCTTACATTAAAAAATTGCTATTTTCCTAGACTCTTGCAGTCCAATTCTATGCATTTTTACTCAAAGGAATTCACATTGGGTTCAGTGGGATTACTCCCCCAAAAAGTATGAACTGGCTTACATTCCTAGGCTGCAATCCTAAACACGCTTATCAGATTGTACATTCCATTGAGCTTAATAGGACATACAATATGCAGGTCTACTCAGAAGGAAGTCCCATTGTGTTCAGTGGGGCCTACACCCAGGAAAGTGTGCATAGGATTGTAGCCTTAATTTTGAGTTCATTGCATAGGATTGTACTGTTAGGGAGCTAACTGACTGTGCTGATTTTTAAATCCACTTTTTTAAAAAATCCACTTTATTTTAGCCCTTCTTCATTTTTATAAACCACTTGTGACCAAAATGGCAGGATATACATGCAGTGTTTTAAATAAATACAGGTGGACATTTTCATAACCACATAGAATGCTGTGGAATGGGGGGGGGGGAACCTCTTCACAGAAGAAAAATGGAGCAACACAACAGACAAATTTAAAAAAAATGTGATCTCTTTATTGTGAATGGCCATCATCCACTCAACATTTGAAAACATCCAAGGCCTACTTCACAAAGTGCTGCAGGGATGAATATGTCTTATAATGCACTTTGTGAAAGAGTACTAAATAAATGATTCACCTCAGTGTCCTGATTGTAACAGGTGACCAGGAGAAGGCACGCAGGAACAGATGCTAGCAAGCCGTGAAGAACTAGGTTGACTTGAATTCAAAGGAATCAATAAAACACCAAAGCATATCGCTGCAAGATTTAGTCTTGGCAGTTGCACGCAGGAGGATTATAGGGGTTTGGGAGGTACAGAAGAGAAAGGAAGGTGGTTTAGTGTGAATGTGTTGGTGGATTTTTTGTGTTCTACAAAATACTTGGAACATCAGTTGCCACTGAGAAGACAGAGCTCTGTTTCCTAAAATATGACCCAGCTTGGGAAACTGCATTTTTTCTCTAAAATAGCACAGGAATACCAATCCTCTGTGACCTGGGAAAAGAGAAATAGCTTATCAGAGAGTGGACTATGCAAGTGATGCATATTCAGCATATGCATATGTTAACTTCTATCATATGCACTTCAGCAATCACTTGAGGAAAATCCTGAGGAGAAACCTGGGTCATCTAAAATGACTCTGGGTTCTCCTCACAATTTTCTTTAAGTTGTTCCAAAACTGCTTTACCAGGAAGCAAAGGGAAATGGCCACTTCAGGCAGCAACTCCAGAGAGGAATTCTATTTCTTTGCTTCTAATACCTACACATACAGTGAAGATAAATATAAACTCCAGACCAGAACAAGACATTTTGACTTTTGATTCAAATTGAAAAGTAACCATCACTGAGTTTTTCCATCTAAGTTGACCTAGATATGCAGACTTCTAGCTCTCCGATTACTTTTTGATATCTCCAGGTTTCATTAACCTTTGTACAAAATTAATTTTACGTTAGACACAACAGAAGTGTGATTTCATCTTATAGTAAAACATTGTAATAAAACACATGTGGTTTCAGTTCTGCTTCTTGTTTTGTTTCCTTGCCATAACTAAAACCATTGGGACCTTTTTGAGATTAATTTCTTTTGGTGGCAGCACCTCATTACAGAATTACAGAAAGAACTTCCATGTTCCAATGGAGTGTACCTCTCACTTTCAGATGCTAAGGGAAAACTCCAGATGCTAAGGGCTTTTACCATCATGCCTTGCTTTAGAACACCCCAAAACACCTGGGTAGTCATTCTAGAACAGTGATTCTCAAATGTTTTAGCACCACAACTGACTTTTTAAAATGACACACTATAAGGACCCATATGGCTTTACAAGACATAAAAAAAAAGTTTCAACTTACTAGCTCAAGCTTCTGTTTTTATCCTTTTTACTATGGTGGGTGGGCACCTTCTGGAGCGTTTGTTGAGGTCCACATTCATTGGATTGGGACCATTGGGGTGGGCTTGCATTCCCCTTTACTTGACCTTCAATAAGCACTCACAGGTAAACACATGTGTATAGTTCAGTTTTGCTTTCCATATGGTTCAATACATTTGTCCCCTTGGACGGGGGGACTTTCTTTTTGAATTTTTTGGGGGCCTGCATTCATCAAATCAGGACCTTTCTGGTAGCATCAAGTTCCTCTCAGCCTACTCTTTGAAATGGATTGAGGTACACCTGCCTACTCCTGAGTAAACACACAGTGTAGCTCAGTTTTACTTTCCATAGGGTTCAATGCATTTTCTTTGATAGCTACCAGCTTGTCAGTTTCGGTTTCGCCAACAATCAGATCACAATCCACGGAGGATTGTGACCCATAATTTTGGAAACACTGCTCTCTGGAAGATAATGTGCTGGACTAGATGAATCTTGGTTTCAGTGGCATAGCTTATGAACATGTAGCCCAGTGCGGAGCTCAAAATGATTCCCCGGAAGTGATGTCACAACCAGAAGTCACATCACGCCCGGGCTTTTAAAAAAATGCAAATTGGGCAGAAACCTCCCTCCTCCCCCCAGCAGCTCACTATCCAATTAATCTGCTACCTCCCCCCCCCCAGCCAGTGGCATAGCTAAGGTATCTATCTGCTACCTGGGATCAAAGAAGATTTTATAGCCCCCCTACATGACAAAATCAAATTTAATTAAGTAAATAAATAAAAAGTGTGCCCTGATCAGTTTGAGACACTGTGCTGGAGTGAAGAGGAACAGTTACTCTCTTGCACTACCTTGAAAAAGTGCCTCTTTACAAGTTAGCAGGAGTAGCTGTATTATGATACATGAAAATGAGAGCTGACTCATATTAACACCTTATTGGTTCCATGCTGTATCAAAATAAAGCCTCATTGGCTTTCAGAACAATCAGTCTTATAGGTCAGTTCTGAGTTAAAGAAATCCACTTTTTGTTCCTTAAGAGCCCAATCCTGTGGTCCGTGCCGCGCCTCCACAGTGCGGACCACAGTCACAAACATGCCATAAGGCATGTTTGTGAGGCTTACCACCAGGCTCCCACCAGAGGTGGCTTAGCTCTGGCTGGCGCTGAGCCACTGCCCGGTGGGCGCCCACATTCCACAGCTTGGCGGTGCCTGCGACTGCCGGGCTGTGGAACAGGGAATGGGGGCATTCCCAGGGGCATGGGGGAGGCGTTCCAGGGAGGGGGGAGGCATGGTCGGGGGCGTTTCCAGGGGCAGGGGAGAGGTGGGTCCATGGAGCCGAGTTCCGCAGGATCCAGGGCACTCGGGTAGGGCTTCTCACCCTACACGAGCGTCTTCACTTTAGCGGTGACCAAACAGTTGTCGCTAAAGTGAGTAGTCCCATTGCGGGACTGCTTCCCTTATTCGGGGGAAGGGGACGAACATCCCCTTCTTCTGAGGAGCCTCCTGCTGTAGCGTGGAAGGCTCTGGATCTGGCAGGAGCCCTTTGTGGAGCCGCTGAGTCCCGCAGCTCTGGGCAGCTCAGGATTGGGCTGCCCGTCAATTGTGTTTTCATTTTCTGGTTAATTGACCATAACCTTTGATAGAAAACATATATTATAATGTGGTTTGTTTCATTGCATTCTGCATTAAATTATCTTTCCAATGATATATAACATGATGGTATTATTCATACATACCAAGATTTTCACAGTTTTGGCTACTAATGTCAAGCTCAGCTTGTTGCCCCCCCCCCAAGCTTGTTGCCTGGTGCAACTGCTACCCCCTGCACCCCCTTAGCTACGCCACCACTGGTCTGTTCCACCAACTTGGACATACTGAATCTCCACAGAACTGGGATATACTAATGACCTGAGCAGACATTCTTCTTCTTGCATCCCTGAACATGTGGTGGGTGGGAGAACAAGGAGAGCACACTGGCAAACCCTGTCCTTCACAAAGTCCTGCCCCTGCCTGCTGCTTGATCAACATTTCTCTGCAGCGACAAACTTTGATCACAGAGGATCGACTTCATGAATACATCATGGGCTTGTTGACTTGCTCTCTATGACCCCCATACATTCATGTGTACAAACATCCACAGGATAACATTTCCATATGATTAATGTTGAACCAGGTATCTATCACACAAGTCAGGTCTGTTACATTCATATGGGATCAAGACCTGAATGGCTTTCCATTCATTCACTTGGCATTTTTATGTTTTGTGCATGTGGTACTCAAGTGCTCTGGCCCTAAACCACTCTACACAGCAGTTGTACCTTACTGGTTTTTATTGCCTAGGCTTGACATGGCAAATTCTTTTCCAATATTCTGATAGGTTTCACACAAAGGCCAGAATAGTATTTTCCTTAAGGGTGTTTGCATTTGTGAGTGTATTTTCACGCTGCTGTGAACGGTCTGAGGCACTACTGAGTTGAGCCTACAATTTCATCCAAGATTTTATGGTTCTGCAGGTCCCTTCTCAGAAATATAAGTGACAAAAAGATTTCAGCAGCACTTAACAGCTCTGCCTGGCAAACTAACTTACATTCTCATGAACCAGGCCACATGAACTCCTTTTCTTCCCCTGATGCTGTGGCATCCACTTCCAAAGAGAATCCTCTATAACTATCTTTGCTTTTAAAAAAGAGGCTAGTGGTGAGAGGCTTCAGACACATCACAGCATGCCTTAGTTATTACAGCAGGAAAAATGTTAGCAGAATTCAAGGCAAAAACAGACGTTTATTCTCTGCCTGGGTCTGGAAGCTTTTCTTAATAGATTCAACTGTAAATAGCAGGACTATTAACCAATTCAGAAATATCAGTCAGGGCGAAATTCTAACCCTTTATGCCAGTGCTGAAAAGCACTGAAAAGTGTTGAAAAAGTGCTGAAAAGTGCTGAAAAGCACTGACATAAGGGCAATGAAGCTCCAAGTAAAGGGAACAAAAATTCCCTTACTTTGAGGAGGCCTCCTTGAATGACACTCAACTGCAGGACGCAGCACATGTCCCATTGGCACCGTGATAGCAGTGCTGGAAAGCACTGACATAAAAGGTTAGGATTGTGCCCTCAGTGTATCAGCTAAATCAGTGGTTCCCAAACTCTTTAGCGCAGAGACCCACTTTTTAAAATGACCCTCTATCAGGACCCACCTAGGTTTACCAGACTTTTTAAAAAAGGAGATCTAGAAAGAAATATGTTTTTAAATTTTTATAACCAGAAAAAGATCCTCAAACATTTATTTTCCTACATTTATACATGCTTGCAAACTGTGGGAGCTGAGCTCATTGCAGGGTAATTAGCAGCTACAGTATCTGATTTTTGAACAGCCTCAGGGCTCAATTACTTACTCAATAAGTCAATTACTTATCTGACCTTTCCATCACCCTTTGGTGACCCACCAAAAATCAGGTTGTGACTCGCAGTTTGGGAACCACAGAGCTAAATGCTTAATAGCACAATCCAAGGCAGTTCTATTCAGGAGTAAGTCCCATCATGTTCAGGAGGCTTTCTGCCAGGACAGTGTGCATAGGATTGCATCCATGACATGCTTAGTTAGCTGGCAACCTTCAGTCTCAAAAGACTATGGTATCGCGCTCTGAATGGTGGTTCTGGACCAGCGTCTAGTGTGGCTGAAAAGGCCAATTCGGGAGTGACAATCCCTTCCACACTGGGAGCAAGTGCAGTCTGTCCCTGGTCTGTCTCCCTGGCTATGGGCCTTCCTTCTTTGCCTCTTTGCCTCAGACTGTTGGCCAAGTGTCTCTTCAGACTGGGAAAGGCCATGCTGCACAGCCTGCCTCCAAGCGGGCCGCTCAGAGGCCAGGGTTTCCCACTTGTTGAGGTCCACTTCTAAGGCCTTCAGATCCCTCTTGCAGATGTCCTTGTATTGCAGCTGTGGTCTACCTGTAGGGCGCTTTCCCTGTACGAGTTCTCCATAGAGGAGATCCTTTGGGATCCTGCTATCATCCATTCTCATGACATGACTGAGCCAACACAGGCATCTCTGTTTCAGCAGTGAATACATGCTAGGGATTCCAGCTCGTTCCAGGACTGTGTTGTTTGGAACTTTGTCCTGCCAGGTGATGCCAAGAATGCGTCGGAGGCAGCGCATGTGGAAAGCGCTCAGTTTCCTCTCCTGTTGTGAGTGAAGAGTCCATGACTTACTGCAGTACAGAAGTGTACTCAGGACGCAAGCTCCGTAGACCTGGATCTTGGTATGTTCCGTCAGCTTCTTGTTGGACCAGACTCTCTTTGTGAGTCTGGAAAACATGGTAGCTGCTTTACCGATGCATTTGTTTAGCTCGGTATCGAGAGAAAGAGTGTCGGAGATCATTGAGCCAAGGTACACAAAGTCATGGACAACCTCCAGTTCATGCACAGAGATTGTGATGCAGGGAGGTGAGTCCACTTCCTGAACCATGACCTGTGTTTTCTTCAGGCTGATCGGCAGTCAAAAATCTTGGCAGGCGTTGCTAAAACGAATCATGAGCATGACATGAGCATCATGAGAATCATGAGCATGGCATGCTTATGAGTAAGAATAAGTCTGATGCACAAAGCATGTTTCCTTCATTTTTTTAGATGATTCCTTGAAAAAAGCTGGTGTGGCATAGTGGTTGAGAGTGACCTGTACATTGAGACTTCCCTAGTGCAAATCTTGCCTGAGTAATAAATTCATTAGGTGGCTTTAAGGCAAGTCTCTCCCTCTCAGCTCCAGCTGCAAGATGGTGATCATATTTAGCTTACAGGGTTGTTGAAGGATAACATTAAGATAATGCATATTAAGTGTTTTGCACACTAGGAAAGTGAGATACACATCTTAAGTATCATTAAGAAGCATTCGCTGTTAAAAGATGAAGAGGAGCACCCTATTTGTGATGGTACTTGCCATCTCTCATTCCTATAAGTATTTGTATTGAAAGTAAACAAATTCTGCTGTCTGATTAGTCAGATTTGAACGTTTTTTAGGGCTCAAATCCTATCCAGCTTTCCAGCACTGATGTAGCTGTGCCAATGGGTTGAGTGCTGCATCTTGCAGTGGGCAGGTAGTCACGGAGGCCTCCTCAATGTAAGGGGATGCTTGTTCCCTTACTTTGTGGCTGCAGTGTGGCTGTATCAGTACTGGAAAATTGAATAGGACTGGGCCCATAATCAATGAAGCCTGCAATCCATGAACACTTTCCTGAGATTTACTTCTGAGTAGACATGTCTAGGATTGCATTGCAATTCAATTAATCAATTACATACTGCAGCTGTACATTGGTTAATTTGGTTCTAGAATAATGTGGATTTAAGGAGGATGGATTCAAGTCCTTTTCCATGGCTATAAGTGGAAGAAGATTGTATTGCGTTACTTACTGCTGAAACATCAGCCTCCTAAAGTGCTTCCAGGGAACACTGTTGTTACCAGCTTCCAACCAACACAATCACTGAAGATGGAAGAGCCAACAGGCTCTTGGATATGTGGCTTTCTCCCTAACAATTTATCATTCACAATATCCTGCATTGACCCAGGCTTATCACATTTGAAAATCGATGAAAGTGGTGAACCAATGTGCGGTGGTGGTGGTGAAGAAGGCCAATTCCATGCTTGGGATCATTAGAAAAGGTATTGAGAATAAAGTGGCCAATATTATAATGCCATTGTACACATCACTCATAAGGCCACACCTGGAGTACTGGGTCCAGTTCTGATCGTCACATCTCAAAAAAGATAGAGTGGAAATGGAAACAATGTGCAGAAGACAACAACCAAAAGGCTGGGCATCTCCCTTATGGAAAGGCTACAGCATTTGCGGCTCTTAAGTTGAGAAATAAGGGGCCTGAGGGGGGACATGTTCGAGACATACAAAATTATGCAGGGGATGGATAGAGTGGATAGAGGGATGTTCCTTTCCCTCTCACAAAACACCAGAACCAGGGAACATCCACTAAAAATGAGTGTTGGAAGAGTTAGGACAGACAAAAGAAAATATTTCTTTACCCAGCGTGCAATTAGTCTGTGGAACTCCTTTCTGCAGGATGTGGTGATGGCATCTAGACTAGATGCCTTTAAAAGGGAATTGGACAAATTTCTGGAGGAAAGGTCCATCACGGATTACAAGTCATGATGGGTACGTGCAGCTTCCTAATTTTAAAAGTAGGTTACCTCAGAATGTGAGATGCAAGGGAGTGGCACCAGCATGTGGGTCTCTTGTTGTCTTATGTCTCTTGTTGTCAGGGACAATTATCCCTGAGGGATCTGGTGGGCCACTGTGAGATACACGAAGCTGGACTAGATGGGTCACTGGCCAGATCCAGCAAGGCTTTTCTTATATTCCTATGTTTGTAAATGACAAAACCATTCCAGTCATGTGACCTTTGGAATCATGTGGCCTATTAGTTCAATCAATGCTCTGATATTCTGGTCAAACTGGATGCTTACATGTCCATCATGAAGCAGTGTTGCCATATCACAACATAGCTTAGCTGGACCCAGAATGAGAAGGTGCTATACATATGAAGCTGTCTTGTACCAAGTCAGATTATTAGTTTATTTTCCCAGTGAACTATGACTGGAACTGATTCTAAGAACATAAGAAGAGCCCCACTGAATCAGGCCAAAGGCCCATCTAGTCCAGCTTCCTGTATCTCACAGTGGTCCACCAAATGCTTCAGGGAACAAACTAGACAAACGGACACAACTTGCAGCCTGGTGCCCTCCCCTGCCTCTGGTAACCAGAGGGAGCCTACCTTGACCTTGCACATACCTACCATGACTTGTAAACCCGTGATGAACTTTTTCTCCAGAAGTTTGTCCAATCCCCTCTTAAAGGCATCTAGGCAAGATGCTGTCACTACTTCCTGTGGCAAGGAGTTCCACAGACTAATTACACACTGAGTAAATAAATATTTTCTCTAAGACCTCAGCCAGAAGTACTTACTGACTTCATTTTAACTAAGGACATGCAAGACCAAACACAGGATCTTGTTCATCTGTGTATGAGCTGTGAGTTCTCCCCACAACATATTCCCTGACAGCATGTAGGAGTTTACATTTAACAGGCATAATATTGCACCCAAAGCAATTACAGAATGTACCATCCTCCTGTTCCTTCCTACTCCTAAATGCAAAATTATCAGAGTCTCTTTTCCAGCTGTGTGCTTAGTTCTGAGAAAATTTTTCCCTTTTTTCATTTCTAACCAGGAAAAAGCTTGTCCTCTGAAGGACAGAGGAGATACTAGAAATATGCAAAGAATTGTCCACATTTGCTAAGGGAAGAGGTTTCATTATTATCTATGGACAGGGAGATAAATTCAGCCAAACATTTCTCAGAGTTTCCATATTGCACGCCAAATCTTCCCTTCCTTTTTAAATTCAGTGATACCATTTCAGCTCCATACAGGCTACAAATATAGCTTTGCAGAAACTGACTGGTGCCTAGTAAGGTACAACAGATGTAGACCATCATTTTGCATAATTGAAAGCAAAGACGCCTATTTCAGCCATTTCCATCAACGTACCCCTTTGAAAAAGTCAAAAAGCAAAACTTTTGTTTACCTTGCCTGAAGGCTATGCATGGAGGGTTTCACTACTGAGATCCAGTCTGGTGGTTAGAATATTAGATTAGGTCAAGAATGCTTTCAAACCCCAACTCAGCCATGAAGCTCTTTGGTGACTTTGCACCAATCACCCTCTTACACTAAACAACTTCACAGTGGACCAATTCAGACAATACTTTGCTGCCTGCTCTTTCTTTCTTTCTTTCTTTCTTTCTTTCTTTCTTTCTTTCTTTCTTTCTTTCTTTCTTTCTTTCTTTCTTTCTTTCTTTCTTTCTTTCTCAATTAATGCAAGGTGGCTTACATTGGCAGGCCATGCATATATCCATTTTTCAATGAGAAACCTCATAGAAACCTTCATTTCTCCCCATGTTTCCCTTCACTATGCAGTCATAATTCTGGCTACTGACTCTGGCACTTTCCAAGCCTCTCACAGGCAGCTGCAACCATGCTTCATGCTGGCTTCTCCTTTTGTTATCCTTTCAGAGCGCGATACCATAGTCTTTCAAGACTGAAGGTTGCCAACAACAATATCCTTTTGCAGCTGATTCCTCCACATCTGCCACACCAACATGCCAGGAGCATAATGTACCAGTCTCCCACCCAGTAAGCAATCCTGCTTAGCTTTTTCAAGCAACTCAAAACTCTGGACCACATCTCCTACCCAGTTAATGTAAGTTAAGGACATTCCCCTCAGCATATGCCTGAGCCCTCAGCAGCTGCTTAACTATGACCCAAATCCTAACCTGCTTTTCAGCACTGGCTTTACTGTGCCAATGGGACGTGTGCTGCATCCTGCAGTTGGGGGGCACTCACAGAGGCCTCCTCAAAGGAGGAATGTTTGTTTCCTTACCTAGGAGCTGCATTGCCCTTATGTCAGTGCTGGAAAATGGGTTAGGATTGCGCCCTATGCCTCACAATATCAATCCCTGCCCTCTCCTTTGTCTCACCCTAATGCTTTATGTTCCCAGGTCAGGCCTTAATAGCAAGTGTGCTTAGAGTTGCAGCCTTCAATCAGCAACGGGTCTTCCTGATGATGACCTGATGTGGTTCCTACTTTTCCCAGTATTGTTGAAACTGGTTCTTTTCACTTCAGCACTTCCCAAAACAGTTTCTTTCCATCCTCTCCCTTTTAATTGCTGATTTCCTTAACTGCATCATCTCATTGTTCTTTTTTTTTCTAATGCTATTTTACTTTTCAATTTGTGCATTTATGTTTTGGGGAAACAAAGGAAATGAGAATAACAACTGGTTTCATTTTTAAATTATTGTGCTTGCCGAGCTGAGCTGATCTGCAATAAGGAAGGTGACAACTTGGGCCCCTCCATTCTCTCTCCCAGTCCAGTAGTGTGCCAGTTCTCTCCTCCCCACCCCTTCCTTCCCTGATGTAGTTAGCAATTGGCTAAGAACAAAACGTCCACTGAAGATAGCACAGGGCTTCGGTGAAAGGAAAACACTGCCTTCCTTCCAAAGTCCTGGATTGCTATACATACATACAGGGAATAAAGCCTGCCCAACTTGAAAGATTCCCTCCCTCTCTTTTCCAGAGCCAAGAGAAGGACAGATGGAATATTCCTCATTTTCTCATGATAGCTGGGAAGTGAGACATCATTTCAGGGTGCAATCCTATCCTGCACTGGAACAGGCAAGCCAGGAAGCTTGCGGTGTATCCAGCACAGGATAATGGCCATAAGTAGTTCAGCCAGAGGTAAGGGGAAACATTTCTCCTTACCTCCGGGTAAGGACTGCTGGCCCGGGTAAGGAACTTGCGCCAGCCCAAATACGGATCTGGATTGTGCCCTCAGTAACATTTTTTTTTTCAACTGAGGAGATACAACCATTGGCACCTCTTGTGCAGCTGCTGCTGTGAGACAGCCATCTTCCTCTTCTTCCATCACTCCCTTCACCTCTTGGCCCTCCAAAGTGTAAAGCCAGTGATCTCACCAACTGGCAGTGTGCTCTTGCCCTCCTGCTCCTTTCTTCCTGCTCTTAAGAAAACCTGTATTGCTTTGAAACTCAAAACGAAGAAGATGCCACAAATTGCTTTTTTTGATCACTCCCCTCCCAGAAAAAGATGGAACTTTTTCCCCTGCCAATATTGTGTTGCTATTGCCTCCCCCCCTCCCAAAAAAAAAAGCTGGATTATTTTGTGTTTATTTGTTTCAATTATTTTTATCCTTCTTTTCCTCTTCAACAGACCACAAGGCAATTAATAAAAATCAGATTTATTTATTTTTTAAGTATAAAAGAGCCAAAATAGCAATGGACAGAAAAAACATCATAAAAATCTAAAGCAAGCAAGTTATAGCAATGGAAAAAGAAGGGGGAAAAGAGTAGAGCAACAATGTGGGGACAACATCAGGTGGATCCCTTCTAAAGCATGAGTGAACAAAGCATGGCAATTCCAGAACAATGTTAATCCCAGTATTCAGCCACGGGAACATTTTCTCCTTGAGAGCTCTCAATTTCAAAGAATCAGAAAGGTTTAGAGATGGCGTGCAAGAGCATTTCCTTCACTGCTTCTGAGCTGCCTGCTACAAGCCAAGCTTCGGGCAGGTAGGACTGCATTTGTGCGCATTTGCTCACACCCATGTCCTGTGACAGTGCACTGGTAAGACCGAGACACAAAATACGAACAACACAGATGGTGTTGACTCTTGGCTCAAAATCTATTACAATGGGTTCATTATGACCTCAGTACATTATGGTCAATTATCACAGGCTCATGAAACCTCATCTTTGACAACCTAGACAAAGGGAGCCTAAAGCCCATTTTAATTTGCTCCATAAAGATGGCAGTAGTCTAAACAAGACTTTAATTTGGACAAAATTAGTTTAATTGGAAAATTGTATAAAATAGGTGTGCTCCAAGACAGCAAAAGGACTCTATGGCAGACAATTCTGGGATGAAAAAAAATGTCCAGTCGCAAAGGACAAGAAGCATACTCTCAGGTGCCCACAAATACCCAAGACCCTCATTGCCAATGAAAATGCTCAAGGCTATGCTCATGCACAAAAGGAGGAGTGGACTTGTTGATGTTCACAATTTTTATTTGACAAATTTACAGCTGTGAGTGATACACTATGAACTCATATTTTTTTCTAGCAGCAATGACAAAAATGTGATTTGGATGCCGGGAAATAATTATATCTTTTTTAATCTTTTTTTCCCAAAGAGCTGGAGCCTAGATGCGAAACAGGATGAGGTGGTAGAGTTCTGGAGTATTAGAATGGGCTGTATCACTTCAGACTGTAAGCCCATAAACACACATTAGAATTACTTTAGATGTAAAAAGGATTCCTTGTGCTAGCACAAGTCCAAGGAGACAGAGGGGGCAGGTTAGCTTCCACTGGAGTAAATAGCATCTGACACAAGATGTTCATGCTGGGTACCACCCCCTCCCACCTCCAACAAGCCTATGGCTCCAGTATGCAATTTTGGAAGGCATTTTGCAACACCATAAAGCTACTGTTGCCATCCGAGCACTGATTTTGGTGTCAGCACAGCCCAATAGGATTGGGCTGTAAATTTAGGAAGAACTTTGTAACTAAAAAAAGCATTCCAGGGAGATATTTTATGATCTGATGTGATCTGATGATCTGATGATCTTATCTGATGATGATCTGATGATCTGATCTGATATTTTGTGATTTTATGTGCTATACAATTAGCATGACTTTACGCATCACTCAGGATCCCTTGGTTTCACATTAACCCATTTTTGCCCGGCCCATAGGTGTACACGTTTGGTCCCTGTTGCACAAATGCAACATTGGGCAGAAATGACTTTTAAAAAATGATATGTAAATGACAGCTAAGGAACTTATTCACTAATTAGTTTCAAGACCCTAGAGCAGGGGTGCCCAAGGCCCTGGGGCCGGCCCTGGGGCCACATGCGGCCCTCGAGGCCTCTCAATGAGGCCCTCAGGGAGCCCCCAGTCTCCAATGAGCCTCTGGCCCTCCAGAGATTTGTTGGAGCCCACACTGGCCCAACGCAACCGCTCTCAGTGTGAGGGCGACTGTTTGACCTCTCACATGAGCTGTGGGATGAGGGCTCCCTCCACTGCTTGCTCTTTCACATCTGTGATGCAGTAGCGGCAGCAAAGGAAAGGCCAGCCTTGCTTTGTGCAAGGCCTTTTATAGGCCTTGAGCTATTGCAGGACCATCATTCATTCATATAAGTTCATCTTTAATATATTCATTTATGTAAACTTATTCAAATTTTAAATGTAAATTAATTCTTTTTTCCCCTGGCCCCCAAAACAGTGTCAGAGAGAAGATGTGGCTCTCCTGCCAAAAACTTTGGACACCCCTGCCCTAGAGACAAATTGTTGAGTTTGTGGAGTTACACTAAAATCCATACACCTTTCTCTCTACATCATCTTCATGCTACAAAGAAACCAGACCTTTCTATTGTTTCCGAAAGAAGAAATTCCTTGTGTAATTATAGAGAAGGATCCGTAACGGGCATAGCCAGTGCTTAGCCAGGATTGTCTCCAAGGAGATATTTATCCTGGACAATCTCAGCATTTCAAAGACTTTATTATACTGCTGTGTAGCATCCTCAGCCACAACACACAGTCCCCAAACTCAGTGCTTGCCAGCAAAGCACATTTAATTAAAATTAATGAAATCTGACAGATTGGAATGACCTCCGTTGTAAAGATATTCTTTACCCCATTTAGAAATGGAACATTTGGGATATCATTAATAATGGGTGGTCTTAATAGCCGCAGCGAAATGAAATGGAAGGATAATTGGTGCAATTTGTACTGCAGTGACAATTTAATTATTGGCAGTTTTACTCAAACTGAGGCATGTGACTGAAAGAGGACTGCAGTTTAATATCACACTGCATAAATGTTTTGATACACCAAAAGAGTTATCCAGGTGTTAAGGAAGGGCCATGCCTTTGGAGCCGATTCCTTATTCCTTGGGGTTGATTTGTTCTCAAATATAAGTCTTGGTTTCTCTCTCTAAAGAGCAAACCCAGCTATCTGGGATGAAACCAGGGGTGGCTCACACCAATCTGCTGCTTGAAATAGTGGCAAATTCAGCTGTCCCCTCACCCCAAATTCTGCCGCTCACCTTCCACCAGAGCACATGCCAACGTTACAATCGTCTGCATGACAGCATATGGACCAATATCCCACACCAGCACACACAGACTCACAGCCCAATCCTACCTAAGTCCCCACATGGCGATGCAGCAGTGTCAGCACATTTTTGGCTGTTGGAGGTTTCCTTGGGGTAAGGGGACATTTGTCCCCGGGCCCTGGGGTAAGCCCTAGCAGCTGCTATGTGGTAACTTGGACATGCTGGTAACTCAATTGCTGGTGGATCAGGTCCACAAAGGTGCTCAGGATTTGGCACATGACACTGCTGATTTCACCCCCTCCTGGGCCTGATCTACCCTTCTCCCTGCCCCCATCACCACCCTGTTCCCTGCCCCTTCCCTGTTCTGCCCTTTCCTATCCTGTTCAACCCTTCCCTCCCCCCAACCCACTATGTGAGCTTATCTGCTCCGGCAAGTGTCTGTGGGCCTGCCAGCACACAACAGACTCCTTCAGCCTCCCAGTTTGCAGGCCAGCTGCGAGCATCAGTGGAGGTTGCTTTGGCCATAAAGCAGCCTCCATGGCGCAACACTAGTCATGCTGTGGGGAAGGAGGTTCGGACTGGGTATGCACACATACACACACGCATGCACATCATGCCAGCACGTACCTTACCATCCTGTTTGTCATTGCCGCCCCCCCCCCGCCACCTCCTAGAAGGTTAGTTCTAAAGTGCTGGGAGGATCCTGGTAGTGAAACCAGAGGAAATGAATGGCAATTTTCAGATTCATTTGGCCCTGTTGATAACTTAATCCCTTCTCTTAATTTAAAACTTCTTACACAATATTTCCTATTCATGAAATATTCATGAAATATTCACTCGGTGTTCATTAATCAAGAACAACTGTCATTCACTGGTTCCATTGTCATTGTCATCTAGATTATAAACCAGGTTTGTCCATAAGCAAACATAGAAAGGAACTGCACCTGTTGTCCGTTCCTTAAACCCTTTGATGATTCAAAGAGGCAACTGATATGCATTCAGTGAACTTGAGTAAGAATGAGTGGATTTCCTCTGTTTAATTCCATTACTGT
Organism: Tiliqua scincoides; assembly: GCF_035046505.1. Classification (NCBI taxonomy): domain Eukaryota; kingdom Metazoa; phylum Chordata; class Lepidosauria; order Squamata; family Scincidae; genus Tiliqua; species Tiliqua scincoides. The sequence goes on along the minus strand of NC_089822.1, from coordinate 228,742,175 downwards.
TTCACAGGATTGCTCTGCCCCAAGTTCTGTTCTGCTTTCCTTCCAACTCAGCCTGGAGAATTTCCAAATGTAATTCTGAATTCCTTAATTGAATTAATTCATGTTTTCAATTTGCCATAGTTTTGTTACTTCTTTTCTTTTCATTTGCAGCATTTTTAGTTACCAATGCACACAGCACTTGGGTGCAATGATCAAACACAGTACAGAGAGAAATATTTATCCCAATGCCAGCACCAGGTTGCTGGGGGGTCCAGGCACAATGCACTCCACTGGGTCCTCCTTAGTACTCCCTTTTGCCCCAGTGTTGCACTTAGTGTAACTTCTACCACACAACTGTTACCCTGCATATGCCTGATCTTGTCTGATCTCAGAAGCTAAGCAGGGTCAGGCCTGGATAGTACTTGGATGGGAGACCGCCTGGGAATACCGGGTGCTGTAGGCTTATACCATAGTCTTTCGAGACTATGCCAACCTAGTCTTTCGAAGGTTGCCAACCAATGAGGTTAGGAGTTGAAGGTGGGTGTCCTCTGTTGCCACCCCTGCTTTGTCCAGTCATATTCACCATCATATCAAGATGCTTTTTTGTACTTTCTCATCAGAGCAATTAACAGCTCAATTCTAATCAACACCCCTGATGCAGCCATGCCAATGGGGTGTGCCTTGTACCCTGTAGTGGGGGGGGCAGTGACATAGGCCTCCTCAAGGTAGAGGAACATCTGTTCCCTTACCTCGGGCTGCATTGATGCTGGAAAGTTTGTTGGGATTGTGTTATAACAGAAGGAACTGGGGGAGACATTTGAATGAGTAGAATATCACAAGTACTCCTCCTGTCAGCTTTATGCCCATTGGCCAGAACTAACTAAGCGATATGAGACAGAACGCCTAGAGCATGCTTGCAGGGATGTGCTAGCAATTGAATCTCATATTCAGTCAGAAGCTTCTTTCTTTTCCCAATGTAAAGGAGCCAGGAAGAGCTGAGGAAAAAGTGGGAAAGTCTGAATATGGGGAAAAGTGGAGGAAAATGGCACAACAAAGAGAATGGGGAGAATGGGAGGCAAGATAGAAAAAGCACTGAAGCTCTTTCTTCCCATAGTCTCCTATGTATCAGCTGAAAAAATTCACTAGTCATATGTTTATAATAGTCATAAACACATACTTAATCTGTCTGGACAATTCTCTGTGACTAAAATTCTGTTCATTTGTGTGCACCCTGGTGCACTGGGAAAACATAAGGGAGAAACATGGAGACTTCAACCTTTTTCTCTTTAACAAATGGTTAAATGAGCAATGGTTAAGGATGATGTTATGATTAGAAATGGATGACTCTCTCACAATGTGGTCTCCAAACTTTAGCAGTAATTTAGTGTATTTTCTCACTAAATGTTTTCCATTTACTTTCTGAGTAGAGGGAAATTGGTCCAAGTGCAGATGAAAGCTAACAGAGGTATGTGTTTCTGCAATCCTCTGTGGATTCCCATTATAAGGCCCACTCAGATCTTATTAGTTAGACTAATTGCAACAATTATGCCTGACAGAACTTGCCAACAAACTTTGCCTTATAGTTGGGCTAGTCCCTTTGGGGGCATTCACTCTTGCGTGAAGCGGAGACATCATTTTCTAAAGTGCCAAGCACTGCAGTACCATAAAGCAATGTATGAACCTGTTAATGTGTGCCCTGAGTTCTCAGTAGATGTAAAGATACATAGCTCTGAGTACAAAAGGTCAGAACAAAGCCCTAAAGTGGAATAGATTATAACAACATCAAAGTTCCTGGGCTGGAAGATGATGGATCATGTATCATTCAAATCTCCCTGGTGTTCTAGGACATGTGAGGAACAGATAGATAAAAATGTAGTCAAAAGATTTCTTTTGACATCAAACCCTACCAAAGCCGATAGTAATCTCAAAGGTGACCTGTCCCTTTGAAGGCAAATTTTACTGTTTAAATGCAAACTAGATGACTCCAAAGATTACATGTGACTTGGTGGCAATGAATATATCTTTCTAATAACCCCAGCAGTGAAGGGAACAAATGCAGCTTCAAAAGAGACTGAGCAGAATGCAGAAGTGCTGTGTGACATACATTGGCATTTGCACGTGGGAGGTTTCTCTTCTCCTTCTTCTTAATCCTTGGTTTCCCCTGAAGCTGCTCCAAGTCCCAAACTGCTTTTAAAATAGTGGAAATGGAAAAGGTGCAGAAGAGAGCAGCCAAAATGATTACTGGGCTGGGGTACCTCCCTTACAAGGAAAGGCTACAGCGTTTCGGGCTCTTCAGACTAGAAAAGAGGTGCCTGAGGGGGGACATGACTGAGATGTACAAAATTATGCAGGGAATGGATAGAGTGGATAGAGAGATGCTCTTTTCCCTGTCACATAACGCCAGAACCAGGGGACTTCCACTAAAATTGAGTGGAAGAGTTAGGAGAGACAAAATAAAATATTTGTTTACACAGTGTGTAGTTAGTTTGTGGAACTCCTTGCTGTGGTGATAGCATCTGGCCTGGATGCCTTTAAAAAGGGATTGGACAGATTTCTGGAAGAAAAGTTCATTATGGGTTACAAGCCATGATGTGTATGTGCAAACTCCTGATTTTAGAAGTGGGTTACCTCAGAATGCCAAATGCAAGGAGGGCACCAGGATGCAGGTCTCTTGTTGTCTTGTGTGCTCTGAAGCATTTGGTGGGCCACTGTGAGATACAGGAAGCTGGACTAGATGGGCCTATGGCCTGATCCATGGGGCTCTTCTTATGTAAAATGGCTGCACCATCCATTTGTAACAGCACTGGGTACAGATTTGGTTGCTTCATCACTCAAAAGGATGTTAGAGAGATGGATACAGAGAGATGGATGTTACAGAAATGCAGCTAAAATAGGAACATCTCCTCTTCGGTGAAACTTGATGTGTTTGGGGATTTAAATTTAGAAAAATTACAGTGTTGGGGTTCTCAAAAATGGAAAGGGGTTCTTAAAATGATAACCATGGAGAGAGAAATATTTTCTTCCTTTGTCAGAAACTTAGAACTTGAAGCAGCCCAATCCTAACTAACATTCCAGCTCAGATGTAACTACACTGCATTTCTGAGGTAACTTGGAGCCCTCCGGACACAACTAGAGTCCCCACCAGGCCTTAGAGGGTTTCCATAGGCCTCCAGAAGCAGCCAGAAAGTCACTTCCAGTTTACTTCCACGTTTGTGAAAGTGACTTGGAGTTGCTTCCAGAGGCCTGTGGAGGCCCAGTGAGGGAGAAGGAGGTGGGTCGCAGGTCCCTCTGTGACAGAACATGTGGGTCGCAGAAGGAGGAACTTTGAGAATACCTGATCTAGTTGCATCACAGGCACAATGTGAGATATTCGAATGTACTAGTTATAAATTCTTCTCACATCCTGGGAGCATCACATACAACCTACTCATAAGCACTTACTGGAAAAAAAGAAATGATGTTAAAAATAAAATACATGATAGTACTTCAACGAAATGGCCCAGCCAAAAACTCTTGATAATATGACATTTGCCTAGAACAAAAGAACAGCAAAATGAGTTATGTGTAAACAGGATGTTTTTTGTCATGATATTCGTAGCTTTAATAGCCTCAATAACACTGACCAAATTATTTGTATCACAGTTGCAGCCATTTTGGGAGTAGTTTTGAGTAGTTCTTCGCAATCACTAGGTGGCAGCAGCTTTTAGCATACTATTGCATCGTTCATATTTTGCTCTCTTGATTATAGGAATTTCAGTTTTTGTGTGAGATAAGTGATCTAACTTTATGTAGACTTAGCAAGTCATTTCATGAGGACTGTAAAGCACTTGGTACCAATCTAGGAAGCAAATGGATCAGGATATCAAAGGTCAAATTTGTGTTTCTCAAATCTGTACCCTACCATGCAAACTGGCATATCTTATTTCCAGTGATATATCTACATGGTGATATCACATCATTATAAAGCAGTCCCATTGCTCTGTGTTATCTCTGTGAATGCTACCAATAATGAACAGAAATAGCCCCTGAATTTGAAGGGAGAATAACAAACCTAGGAGAACAAGCAGAACATAACAGTGTAAATCCATATTACTTGTCTCGTCAGCTTTACTTGGAAAATGCCACTCCTCCCTCATGAATATGGGCTTCTCTTGCCTGGTTCGCTTCATAAGGAATGAAAAAGCTGGGAGAGATGCAAGGTGATCCTGGGTTTGGAGCCAGGGTGGCTACACCTGAAGGAGGGCAAAGGCAGATAATGGTCTTCTCCACATCAGGTGCCTGCACAGGATTGTGGTCATAGATCCTGTTGAATTTACCATTTGTCTGAATGTCTGAATAAATAAAATCAAGGAATATGGCCCTTAATTTCTACCAAAAGTTGGTGTATTGTGTGTTTATGTGGGGGGGGGGGGGGAGGAATCCCTGGGCAATGAAAAGTGGCATGGATTGGAGCCAAAATACACTGTCTTGTGTGACAATTGCGTTTCCAGGTCCCAGTGGCACCGAGCATCATGTGACATCACAGAGGAGTGTAACACACGCACTCCTGTGCCTGCATTGGCATCCTCTCCCCTGCGCATGCACGGCCATTACCTCTGAAAATGGCTCCTTTTGGAGCCATATGGAATCGAGAGCACCTGAGATGAGCACTGTCACTGTCCTTCAGCGGAGATGGCAGAAAACCATCACTTTGCAGTGGGGAAGGCATTTACCCCCTGGGCCCACCTCAACTACACCACAGTCGTGTGATCACTGCCTCCCATTCATGTAAGAAGGGCAGGGGTGTGATTTTTGGCATCCCAGTAGAGCCCCCTGTACCTGTTAAAAAATCTGCTCCTGGGAGCTGGAGACTGTCAAGAACAAGATGGTATGTGGTACAAGAGTCTGGAGAGGGAAGGACTGAATTACTGAAAATCAATCCTCTCACACTTTTCTGTGAGCAGAAAACAACACTCGCATAAGACAGAGTTTGGATCTAACCCATGGAGCCAAAAGCTCCTCTTTACAAATTACTTATAAACACAGGGTCTTTTCTCAGACTTGCAGGGCAGTGTTGCTAGACTTGTGGGAATTCCTGTATCTGAACAAGAATAAATATACAGGACCTCCATATAAAGCAAAAGGCCTTTCTGCAATCTCATGAACCAATATACTGGATTAATTCAGGCTGCTCAATCCAGCATTGAATTGGGCAGCACAACAGCATCTGTGAGTGATCAAAAAGTCTCAAGCAAGAGCACCCGTAGACGAATGTGGAAGATTTAGATGAATAGGGCATCCTCAGTTCTCCGTCACTAAGGGTATCACCTCTGACCCTGACCAAGTATCATCCCAGCATATTCACCACTTCTGAGGAACAGGTCAATTGCTATATAAATGCCCAGAGGCTTGCAGAGAAATGTCAGAGGCTTTAAGTCATCAATTGGGTAATAATATGCTCAACAGATTTCCCACAAAAGGAAATGTTGGAGATGAACCGTGTCCAGGATTGAGGTCACACAAACACAGCCTTGAGTTGTTTTTTTTAATGCTGCCATCCCTAAGCAAGATGTTCATATCTTCCAGACAGCTAGGATCTCATATTGTTCACAGTACAGTAGGTCCTCCTTATCTATGAACTCAGAATCCACTGATTTGACCAAGTCCAGATGCCTTCCCATGCCTCCCTGTGCCTCATACCTCCCAGTTGCAATAGGAAAGAACTTCCCGTTTGTGTCTGTGACTTCTGATCACATCCAGAAGGGCTCAGCGCAACCTTCAGGTGATTCTGGTGCCGGACTTGAGCATCTGCAGATTTTGGTATCCGTGGTGGGGTCTGGAACCAATCACCCATAGATACCGGGGGATAACTGTATTGTTTAAGTACCTCAGAGAAAGATACACCAAAACTAAACCCTGAAAAGAAGCTGCTGTAACCTCAGTGTGTCATGGCTGCACAAGAGGCATCCATTTTGTACCAAGTGGCATGTGGAGGACAAACAGCTGGTTACCAGGTCTAATCAAACACATGAAGAAAACCGAAGATGGAGGAGAAGTCAGGCTTGTTTGATTGGCCTAGAGTTTGAAATCTGTGGTGCTAATTAAAAGCACAAATGGCCATGTACAGCATACGTGAGAATGTATGTGTATGAATACATACCAACAGACCACACATAGACACACATGTGTTAAGTTTTGTATTCCTTTTGTTAAATCTTTACTTACATTCCAAATCCATTTCTACACGTTCCACAGTTCATCAGGCCGGCCGCTTCAGTTTTGTTGTCCTAGCTGTCAGCAGACAGGAACGTGCCTATCCCAGTGATTTATCTGATGGTGGGATTCAACTTTCACTGGATCACTGAACACATCTGGACTGGCCTAATGAGCACAGCCTTCAACAGCAGAGGATTTTTTTTTTCAAAAATATTTTAGGCATGATTCACAGACCCAAAAGGTCTTGTTTTCTGATATGCTATTTATACCTAGCTCAATTAAATCACCTAGAAGAAAAATGGCACACACACACTCACAAATCTCACACACTCAGGGATGCCAGGGTTGTTTGAAGTGCAGCTCTCCTCATTGCATAGGTTAGGAAAACACCATTAATAATTTCTGATGGTTTCTCTCAGGCATATTTATATTGCAGGCTTTGTTAAGCAGCATTGAGTATCTTTTACTCCCAACTTCTGGCAGCAGAAGAAATCAGTTTGAGTTTAACCATCTCCTCCTACAAACTAGCTTAATAGCTATGAGGTACTCAAGAGTCTATTTCCAGCACTTAAATTAGCATTACTCTTGGATGAAGAGAAGATTTCTCACAACCTGCAATTCTAAGCACACTTACCGAGGAAGAAGTCCTATTAAACATAGTGAGACTTCCTTCTGAGTAGACAGGCATAGGATTACACTATGAAACACTTCGATTTGTGTGCTACAAAAGAAATAAAATTAGAAAGTAAAAACTAAAAACATGCAAAGAATATGTGTGTGTGTGTGTGTGTGTGTTGTGTGTGTGTGTGGTGTGTGTGTGGTGTGTGTGTGTGCGTGTGTGTTGTGTGCGTGTGGTGTGTGTGTGCGTGTGGTGTGTGTGTGTGTGTATACATCTCTGTGGAAAAATGTGAAAGAATATGGAAGCTAGGGAAGGATAATCTGCAATCCATCCTCTTGGAATAAGCTCCTTGTTATTTATTAAATTTATTTATTTTTCACATTTTTATACTGTCCTCCCTCCTCAGGAATTCCAAGAGATAGTGACTGGCCCTAGGTCACCCAGGAAGTTTCATGCCTGAGCGTGGATTTGAACTTGGATCTTCCAGGTCTAACTCCCAAACCACTACCCAGTGGTTCTCAAACTGTGGGTCTAGGACACACCAGGGGATTGTGACCCAGTTTTAGGTGGTTTGCAAAACTGACAGGGCTGATTAGGATACGTGCATCGAGGGTTAAACAAGCTGCTTCTTAGAGTGAGGAGCACTGCTGCCCAATCACCATTATAGCCACTGTACGTGGCATTTATAAATTAGACAACAGCCTCTAGGGCAGCAATTTTCAACCTTTTTCATCTCCTGGCACACTCACAAGGTGATAAATTTGTCAAGGTATACAATCAGTTTCTTGACAACTGACAAGGCACACTGCACTGCTGGCTAGTGGCTCACATCCTCCAGTGGTCCTACTAATAAATGACCCTTTCCCAAACTCTCGTGGCACACCTGCAGACCATTTGTGGCACACCAATGTGCCCTGGCAAACTGGTTGAAAATAGCTGCTCTAGGGTCTCTGAAAAATTTGAGAATGACTGCACCACAATATCCTGGTTCTCATTACACAAGTTAGAGAAACACCATTAATAATTTTTGATATTATGTTGACAGGGCCTCCGAGAGAAATTTTATCAGGGGGTACAAAGTTTCATTTGGGTCCCTTTGCGGGGGGGGGGGGTAAAAGAACAAGAGAAGATGGTGATGGGCAAACAGAAAGGGGGCACACAGGGGCAAAAAAACATGGGGAGAGGGTGAAGACAGCTGGAAAAGTTTTTGGAGCCCAGGTCTACCCATCCATGTGGCATAAGCAACCAGATACAGTAATACAGAAAACTCAACACACTCCTAAGTCTCTTTAAAATCTTTTAAATATAGAAAATCATTGCAGAAAATTAGCATCATCATATTGAGGCTCACACTAGAATGGAGAGTGTCCTGTGCATGCCAAAATTTGCTTCTGAGCTCCTATACACTGCTTCATGGTAAGCAGATCCACAAGCCAAAGAGCTCACGTAGCAGTCCAATTTCCTCCCATATTTGACACTGTGTGAAGGAGTGTCACGTCTGCATTCCTCAGTCCAGCATATATGGCTTGCCAGTAGCTGCAGCCACATACTCATGGTAGTGTCCCCAGCATCCTGTAAGGACAACAAGTCTGATAGGGAAAATGTCAGATCCTGGGAAATTTCTGGGCCCCCTCCTTTGGCTCCTGGGCCCCCTTTTTGACCCTGGGCCCAGGTACAATTTACCCCCTTTACCAGGGTCTAGGAGAGGGGGTTAAAGGGGGTAATTTGTACCCGGGCCCAGGATCAAAAAGGGGGCCCCATAGCCAAAGGAGTGGGCCCAGAAATTTCCTGGGATCTTACGTTTTCCTGTCTACTCAGATTTGTTTCCTGCATGGGATGCTTGGGACACTACCAGGAGCTTGCAGCTGCAGCAACTGGCAAGCCATATATGCTGTGCCAAGGAATGCAGACGTGACACTCCTTCACACAGTGTCAAAACCTGAAGGAAACTGGGCTGCTACAGTAGCTCTTGGGCTTGTAGCTCTGTTTACCACACAGGAGTGTATAGGAGCTCAGGGACACCACTGTGGGGCTACAGCTGCTGCAGAAGCAAGTTTTGGTACGCACAGGACACTTTCCATTCTAGTAGGCAACCTTCAGTCTCGAAAGACTATGGTATCACGCTCTGAATGGTGGTTCTGGAACAGCGTCTAGTGTGGCTGAAAAGGCCAATTCGGGAGTGACAATCCCTTCCACACCGGGAGCAAGTGCAGTGTCTCCCTGGTCTGTCTCCCTGGCTATGGGCCTTCCTTCTTTGCCTCTTAGCCTCAGACTGTTGGCCAAGTGTCTCTTCAAACTGGGAAAGGCCATGCTGCACAGCCTGCCTCCAAGCGGGCCGCTCAGAGGCCAGGGTTTCCCACTTGTTGAGGTCCACTCCTAAGGCCTTGATCCCTCTTGCAGATGTCCTTGTATCACAGCTGTGGTCTACCTGAAGGGTGCTTTCCTTGCATGAGTTCTCCATAGAGGAGATCCTTTGGGATCCAGCCATCATCCATTCTCACGACATGACTGAGCCAATGCAGGCGTCTCTGTTTCAGCAGTGCATACATGCTAGGGATTCCAGCACGTTCCAGGACTGTGTTGTTTGGAACTTTGTCCTGCCAGGTGATGCCGAGAATGCGTCGGAGGCAGCGCATGTGGAAAGTATTCAGTTTCCTCTTCTGTTGTGAGTGAAGAGTCCATGACTCGCTGCAGTACAGAAGTGAACTCAGGACGCAAGCTCTGTAGACCTGGATCTTGGTATGTTCCGTCAGCTTCTTGTTGGACCAGACTCTCTTTGTGAGAAAACGTGGTAGCTGGAAAAACGTGGAGTCTGGAAAACGTGGTAGCTGCTTTACCGATGCATTTGTTTAGCTCGGTATTGAGAGAAAGAGTGTCGGAGATCGTTGAGCCAAGGTACACAAAGTCATGGACAACCTCCAGTTCATGCGCAGAGATTGTAGTGCAGGGAGGTGAGTCCACATCCTGAACCATGACCTGTGTTTTCTTCAGGCTGATCATCAGTCCAAAATCTTGGCAGGCCTTGCTAAAACGATCCATGAGCTGCTGGAGATCTTGTCCCTGCAGCTCCAGTCATCATCAGGACCTGTCACTCTCATCAGTGCTTATGCACCAACTCTGTCATCTCCAGCAGAAGCCAAAGACAAATTCTATGATGACCTGGCCACCACTATCAAGAAGATCCCCGTAAAAGAGCCATTGTTCATCCTTGGCGATTTGTGGAAGAAGGTCATTCACAGCCCTGCTGTCACCACACACAAAGTCCTGCTGCATTGAGCTAATAATGTAATTTCTGAAGAAGGCTGACCACTGACCCAGACCACCATAATTTGCAATAAGTCGCTCTACTCATGCTGGATTTTTTAGATCTTAAGAGGGAGGAAAGACAAAATATATTTTCAATCTCAATTCTTGCCTGAACAAGCACTTGCCTGAACAAGCACTTAAGTGCTTGTTCCCTAATCAGTACCTCATATGGAGCAGAATTGCCCCCTCAAATGGTAAGCCCTTTCTAGAAGTCAAAAAGAACTATCCCTTGGGAGAGAGTAAAATGACTGTCTCCCATCATAATGACTGGTACTTAGCAAACACTTCCTCAACATCCAGGCTTCTGATTCTCTATATCAGGATATTGGCCATTCAGGAGTAATTCAGGAAACCAAAAATTGTGTGCCTGTTTTCAGTAGTGAGCACCATGCTCCAATAAGAACACACACACCCCCTACCTGCTCAAAGCCCACTGCTATTTGCCCTGTGGGAGAATGAACGGCATAATGCCACACACCAATATGCATTAGCGGGCAAGAGTATGATAGTCCTGGCACAACAGCTTCTGAATCATTAAACTGGTATGTTCCTAAACTTCACATCGTATTTCGAAAATGAATATCATTCAATTGGAAAGTGGTCTAATGTGGCTTTACACAGTACTATTAATTTTAAAAATAGCTTTTCAAAACATTCACAACATACCATATAGCAGAGATGACTGTATTTCAATATTTTGCTCCGTTTTACAGCAATGAGTTATGCAGACATGCTGAAAGCTGTTTCGTGGATACAGAATGTTCCATGGCGCCTCAGAAGGCGAACCAGCAGTTGCATCCCTGAATTCAGGATTATTGTCTGAAGGGTGTTTTTTTTTTGTTCTCAATACAAAGTTCTGCACTGCCACAACTTGCTCAGCAACCAACAGACTGGGTCCATTCCTGGTTGGACCTTTGAGTGGCATGAGCCATGGATCCATGCCAAACGTAATCCCACTCATGGCACTGTCCTTTGAAGAGGTTATTGGTACATTCAGGGTCAGAGACCAAAATCTCTCTCTTCATCTATTCCATGCAAAATCAACAAGTTGCCCCAAAAATCAGTATGTGTATTGCAGGGTCCTGCTTTTAATGAAAAACTTGGTTTTTTTTACAAAGGATCTCTTATAGTGTCTTAAAAAAAACAACTTACAACACTAATTGGCAGTAGTGTCCGTAAAGTAGAGAGTTATGTTTCTAAGTGATGAAGAGACAGTTTCTATAGGAATTGCTGTTTTTATGGACTACTTTAAGGAAATGGTCACATAAAACTGCAGACTACAATCCCTCAGCAGCTCTAACTTAACATACAGCATGTTTCTGTTTCACTCAAACAATTGTCTACTCATAAATGAGCAGGCCACAAAGATTGACTGCAATCCTACACACAGGCTGCTGAAATCCCACTGAGCAGAATGGGGTGTAAGCAGTTGGAATGCAGGACTGAAGTCACAGAGAGTGGGACATTTCCAGGACAAAATTATGGTCAAGTAGACCTCCACATTCCTCAGATCAATTTAAAAACAAATTGGGGTGGCCCATCCACTGGCAATGAGTTGCAGGTTGCATCAGTGGCAGATTGGGGGGGAGAATGTGGTGGATTTGGGGTTTTCCTCATTCTACCACCACCACCACCTGCTTCCAGCCTACCATGGATGTAACCTGCACTGTTATGCTAAAAGTGAACAGGAAGTAGGTCGCCCACCTCCTTACCTTGCTCCAGACGCAATCTGTTCAACATGGAAGTGTAGGACCTCCAATTTGTTTTACAGCAGTGTTTTACAGCATAGACGGAAGCAAAAATTGGAATTGTCATGGGCCACATGCAACCTCCTGCACAAAAAAAAAATAGTTAAATTTGGTAGACACTTGGCAAGACACTGGAAGTGATTGAGGGCAATCTTTTTTTTTCCCCTGTGAGCTCACAGACCACTTCTCAGGATCTCGCAGACCACCTGTGATTCGTGGACCACAGACTGGGAACCACTGCTTTAAATCAAACCAGAAGCCCTACACTTCTGCAACTGAAGACACCACACAAGAAGAATGGTAATTAGCTGCCTTTCTTTCTTTCTTTCTTTCTTTCTTTCTTTCTTTCTTTCTTTCTTTCTTTCTTTCTTTCTTTCTTTCTTTCTTTCTTTCAGTTACAGTGCCAAGGCAGCAGACTCAAGGTGGCATTTCAGTTCCTAACACCACTGGAAACAAACTAAGCAATTTGTAAAACAAAAACACATCCCTTCTCCATGGGGAGGCTGCAGGCAAAATCAAAGATTCCAAAGGCCATCTAGGTTACAAAGACAATAGCATAAGGTTTGAAGGGTCTATTGTGAGGGGTGGAATTTTTCCTGTACCTTCAGATTTTACCCCTGGAACCTCATCATGTATCTCCCTATTCAATGTAATCGAGTAACTTTGCAAAGCCACTCTGTTGGGGTAGAGAGGTGTAAAAGGCTGGAAAGTATGAAAAGGTTGGTTGGGCCACATCTGGCAGGAGGAATCACCCCTACCCAGATGCTCAGTGGTAGACAGTTCTCTGTGATGGGAGGGCTTCCCCTATAATCATGAATGTGCTCCTTCAGCTTCTTAAATCTTCAGCCTAGTCCATCTTCAGGAGCAAAACCATGAATCAGCTAATCGTTTTCTCCAGGATGCTATAGTATAAACTATTTGGAGAGCAAGCAGGCAGTTCCATCTCTCCTTCCCTGCACCTGTTTTCCTTCCTTTTTTTTGAAAGCAGTGTTTCCAACATTTCATAGATCCTGGAAGCTCACAGGTCCTTGCTGAGCTTTTTATTTTGGGGGAGAGTAGTTTATGAAACATCTCTTTTTCCTTTTAATTACAGGCTATTATCCTTCTGCATAGGCAAGCAGTCCCTTGCATAAACAGAAGCTATTACCTACTTAATTTTGGGTTGCTATGTTTTTGCTTAAAAATGGATAGATGCTCTTAATACCCAAGTTTGGTATTAAAGGGTCCATAACAAAATGGGTGTTCTATTCAGGACTCCATCTCGCCTGGGGCATGAGCCCTGTAGTCCTGTTCAGAGTTTGCAGACTTTCCCATTTTCCTGAAAATTATTCCTGCTGTCCTAAGTCATGCTAAAGATTCAGGATTGGAGCTAGCTGTCCCTCAACTAATTTTTGGGTACCCTGTTTCATTTCCAGAGACTTCATTGCCCAACTTCACCATGAGAAGGAATTAGGATGATATTATAGACAAGACAGGGTTCCCTGATTCTGATGGTATTTCCATGTGCTCTGCATCATTGGCCCTGTGTTTCACTCTTGAAAGCACCCTGTGGAATTCAGAGAGGCAGGCTCATTAATGTCAAGGTCTGGCCACTGCTGGAGAAAGGACAATGAAGAAGATTTACTGTTGCAAGGGCCTAGTAAAACTGTTTTGATGTCGTTAAACAGCTTCACAGGATTCCAGCACTTAACAGGACTGACCAAGTTGCAGTCTGGAAGTACAGCAGACTTTAATTCTGACTTTATTTCAGAGCCTTTCTTTGCTTGAGAACATGCCTGAGATTAACAAGCATACTCACAGAAACACGTCTCACTGTTTAATATAGCCACAATTCAACCAGTTAAATCTTCAGACTAATCTCGCTCTTTTAAAAAAACCCTTAGGCAAGCCGGAACAGTGCGCTTTTCAGATGTGCCCAGCTTCTCAGCTAGACATTGCTTTCAGAAGGATATGTTGTAATAATCCCTTTGTCTTGATGCCAGTTCAGACTGAGTGTGTCTCTAAGCATTGTTGAACTAAGAGAGGATATATTTTAAAGTGACAGGACTCAAAGAGTTATGGTGTCCTAAATCAAATTAGCAGACAGTGCCTGAGTGGGAGCCGCTGTAAGATTAATGGGCTGCCATTTTTTTAAAAAGAGTAACAACAAGGTAATGAACAAGTTTAACATGAAGCTAAACGGATGAATGGAGATAAATTCACAAGGTGAAATACGAGCCCCACTGAAGTCAACAGGAGTTTTGTCATTGATACCACTGGAACTCGGTTTTCACCCACACAACTTTGACAAGGAGATTTGTTATAGAAGATCACTGGCCAAGACCTTGGCACAGGATGCAATCTGACATCCCTAGGATTAAACCATTAACAACAAATCCTAGACAGCAGCAAAAGCAATGAGAAAGATCATGCTTGCAATGACAAAAATTCAAGCAAATAACATTGTTGGCTATGTTGAAAAACATGACTCAAAGCCAAATCCTATGCCTGTCTACTCAGAAGTAAGTCCCATTAGAGTCAATGGGGCTTACTCCCAGGAAAGTGTGGATAGGATTGGGCTGTGAGTCATGTTTTTCAGCATAGCAAACGATTTTATTTATTTATTTATTTGCTGTCAGTTTGTTCTCTTCCTTGCTCTGAAATAAAAATGTGTAATGCAGAAGCCCCCTTTGGACATTCTGTAACCTTATACAGTTTCTACGGTTACAGATGTATGTGGGAGTGTACTGGTTAGCCCCAAGCCTAGCATGGATGTGCTGTGTAGTCCCACCATTACTCTCCCCAGGTGGGTGGCAGGTGATGGAGCTCATTGGCATCATGGACAGGGCTTGCCAGTCTACATCCTCCCCATAACTGAAGATACTATCCACTGTTACAGAGCATCCAATAACGATAACTGTTCACTTTATATCTGGGTATTGTTTACCCAAATAGCAACAGGCGAACAACTAAAAAATGGATTATGGAGGTAAAACACCCCATAGTCTATGATGCATTATTTTTTATTAGCAGCAGGTGTGAGCGAATCTAGGGTTGACTTCACACATTACAACAGTGTCCTTGTTGCCACTGAACAACACTGGAAAATATTTCCAAATTTTAGAATTGGTGAGACTCCCAAGCAGAAATACCAGAAAATTGTGAATTGCAGTGAATTGTGCAGGATGGAGAGAAAGAAGTCAGGGTCAGAGTGAGAAAATGGAAGTCTTCAATGTATAATTAATAGCAGAAGCCATGGGATTTGATGATGTCACATAAATATAGTGGTGGCTGGAGAGAAAATGGAAAAGAACCAATAAGAGAACCCTGAGGAACTCTCATAGATTAGATCAGGGGCGTCCAACCCACAGCACACAATGTGCCACTTTTTATGTAGAGAATCTTGAATGGTTCGTTCCACCTTAATATCACTTTTAGTGATTCTCATGATAGCTAAATAGAGCTTCCAAGTTCAAGGGCAGTTTATCTTAGAATGTCAGAAGTTACAGAGCAAGAAACATGGGAGTGATGTTGCCTATTTGAGGCTTTCCAAAGACACCTAGCTGATTGCTGATGAAGCCAGAAAGGTGGCATGCATGGACCTTTAGTCCAGGCCAGCAGGTCATGTTCCAAGGTACATATAATGTGCGTTCATTGCTCCCCTCTGCCTGCCCACCTTATCCTCAAAGATGATTTTAGCCAGGAACTCTTTGCAGATGATTTTCCTGAAGTTGGTATGCTTCTCCACTGGGCTGGGCCAACTGGGCTTTGCTGATCTCATTGGCCATCTCTGCACTGCCCCACTTGGCCCCCACTGCCTTCTACAGCCTTGCCTTTTCAGCATTCTAGACATCTCCAGTAAGGTGAGTGACCTGCCAGTCAGTGGAATACAGCTTGCAAGCATCTGTCCTATTGACTTTTTCTCCTCATCATTTTTTTCCTGCCCTTCTGATTTTCCAGCCAGAGCAAATCCAGCAGAATAGCTGTGGCTGCCCTGAGTGTGCCCACTGCAGAAATAGAAACTTGGGGACATGCTATGTAAGGAGTAGCAAAGAAATCAAGCCAACCATAAACTGCTGCAGTACTTTATTATTATTTAAATGGTTCCCCCCCCAAAAAAAATATATGGCAAATTTGTGTCTACCACTTAGATAGTGCCACACATGCCACAGGTTGGCCACCCCTGGACTAGAGCATGGGAAGATAGAAGAGGAGCTTCTCCTAGTGCACCCTATGTAGCAAAGCCACGAGAAAGTTGATTTTTAATCAGTGGCATTGAATTGGACCAGAGAGAGAAGCAGCTCTCTCTGTGCTGTAGCTTTGTGCTGTAACAATTACAATTTTATTCAGCCATAAAAAATTGGTTAAAATTTCTTGAAGGGATTTGATCTGGTACTAGATTCTACCTTCCCCTTAGGAAAAGTTGATACAGGGTTACATTGACCTGATTTTTCATAGTCTTGTGTAATATAACTATGAGCTCGTTTCCATTGCTTCCCCTCCCCAATGCACCAGCACCAAAATGGCTACTGTTGTATCCGGTGGTGTGGGGCAGCCCGGGAGGTCTCTTCTAGGTGAGGGAACAATTGCTCTCTTACCCAGGAGTAAACCTCTGCAGCACAGGGAGGGTCTACTATTTAGCTACTGTGATATCTAAATTGCTGGCACAGGTGTGTGTGAACCCATGCCTTGCAATTGAGACTAGGGTTAGGATTTGGCAGCCACAGCTACCGCCAAACCTACCCCCTTACTGGACCTGATCTGCCCATCCCCTACCCACATGGCCACCCCATTCCACCTTCCCCCACCCATATTGCTACATCATCTTGCCTTCCGCCACCCACATTTCACTCTCCTGCTACCCCTCCTGCCTCCCCCGCCATGGATTAGCAGGCAGCTCTGGATCCTCTGGTGCTGGCAGGAGTGCCTTTTATGACTGACACTGAACAGTCAGTGCCAGCAGAAGAGTGTCATGAATATGTACATGTTAGGCCTAGATTAGCATGTGGAGCCTGAACCAAACTAAGTCAGTAAAGTAGAAGTGGTTAGCAGTTACCAGCTGCAAGAATGTGAGTAAATAAACAAGAATTACAACCCCCTGGAATGTTTAACACCTTAGTAGACGGAGAGGCGGCTGATCAAGCAGAATGGAATGCAGCTATGGATCTCCAGTTGGGAGGGGTAAGAACTAGGAGGGCTAGCAACCAGGCCAACTTTAAGAAGGTTCTGTCCTCAAAAGTTTCTGATTGGACAGTCTAAATAAGTATGAAGTCACCTCAGCACTATTAGCGTAAGAAGTATGAGTGCCCCAAGGGGTGTGCGTGTTCCTTCTTGGACAGAGTTTGGGGGCAACATCCTGCACACTTGGAGCTCCATTGTCCAACACAGGCACCTGGCCTAATAGGTAGCCTGGAGCTAAAAGATCTACAAGAGAAGTTGACCCAGGTGAGAGATAGGGACTAATAGAGATACCCAGCTAGCTTTATTATTTTATTGCTGATATGTTTCCTAGATGTTTATGCCTCTAGCATTTGCTGCCTTACTGTAACTTTATGTAACTTTATGTAGCCCCTGGGGGCTGGGGATAAGAATGGGCCCTCAGTTTGGCTGTACTTGTCGTAAGAGGCGACTAAACAGCCACCGGGTAGATGGGACTCGTCGGCCTTGGAAGGCAGCTCATCTGATAGAAGGAAAACTCTGATCCCAAACCTCCACTGCCTTGTGGCTACATCCAGTTATGGAAAAGGCTTCAGGAGTCAACCTCGAGGCAAAATCCGGAGCCGGAGTCCCTGAGGCAGTTCATGGCTGAACACAGTCACGTTCTGGCAACTCCTGCAACGCCGCTGGAACCAACCGTATTGGCCTCTGCCTTTCCATTGGACCATTTCAGCGACGTGGAGAGGGGGGATTTGCTGCATGGGTAACAGTCTATCCTCCATACCTACTTTACCCAGGCTTCGCGCACTGGAGAGGACACTCTGTTCCAGAACCACCATTCAGAGCGTGACACCATAGTCCTCCCAGACTGAAGGATGCCAACATGTAACCTTATGTACTTAATAAAGTTGTTTCATTGCCTGTTGGGGACAAAGGTTCAGAATCCTGCCTAGCCGTTCAGCAAGCTACCAAGTGCTCATTGAGGTCTAGTAACTTGAGGACTGAAGCTTTAATTGGAGAAAGAGCTCAGTGCCTGCAAGGGATAGAGTTAAGCCTAGAGGGTCTCAGTGTCCCTGGACTGAGGCACTGGCACATACAGGGTGGTGGCAGTACTACTAAGCAGAGGGGCCTTGAGGGCTTTAGGGTTCGAGAACCAAGAACTCTGAGCACCCCAAACCCCCCTAAGTTTACAATAAAGAGATATGAAGATTATGGCCAGTAAGTATAGGATTGGGCAATATTTTTCCATAATAATCAATATCCCAGATCTATGATATTCCCATTGTGCTTTTAAGGAGAATCTGCTCCAACCCCTGCCTCCCAAGCTTGGAAGGTTCAGACACTGCAAACCTTGCCTTCTTGTACACTCTCAATCTCTGCTTGTTCATATAGCTTTAAATTTCTGAGTTGATCACTGTAATCAGCTATGTGAAAACACCAGTCATTTTAAACATTATTATAGTCATGCCATTCCCATGTCACTGGCCCTGTCAGTTACACTGGTTCTTCTGTTACAAAGATTTTGTATTCCTCACAATTTGTGATTTTAACTCTGGCTCAGATTTGGCATCTAGAAACTGCAGTTCCAATTCAACGTCCTTTTACACTGGGTTACGTCTCTGATTTTGTGTTTAATTGAGAAAATGTATATACATTTCTAATCACATCTGGCTTCGAACATCAATGAATGGAGGAGAAGAGCGTCCAGTTCTTGCTTTCATTTTGAAGTGAGGCATGTCTTCAATCTTCAAGGTTATTTTGTAAACCAAAGCAACATTTTGAGGATGAAGCTATTTTCTTTGAAATCTATAATTGTTTTCTCAGTCTTACAAGCAAGCACTTAAGCCAGAAAGATTTACGGAGACCCTGGAGTAATTGTCTACCAAAATACCAAAGCATGTAAACACCATTTGTTCTTATGTCTGCGAAGAAGCAAGCTCTAGGTAACAAAGAAAATGCTTACATTTCCAACAGTGGAGCCTTTCTTTTCATAGATGCTGCTTAATATTTATTGCTGGAGCAAATGGCAGCGTAAGTGGTAGCACTTAAGCAATACATCATTAATTAAAAAAGAATGGCTACTGTCAGCTAACAATAAGCCTTGTGGATAATTGAGGCAATATGACAAAAGTTTGAAAAAAAATGGTTGCAGTGTTATAATGCCAGTTTAAGAAGAGCATCTTTATCATCCATGAGAAAAGGGAAGAAAGCTTTCCAGACAAAAGGAACCTGAATGGTGAGTGAGACCACAGTCAAGTCTTTGCAAATAGTTTGCCTTACTTAAGTAAGATTCTTGTGATCGAAAACTGATAGCAAGGCAGACGATGGGCTGACTTCATGGGTTCTGACTTGTTCATTTTTCAAGAATCTGGATTTCCAAAGTCTTCTTAAAGGAAGCTGCTTTGGTGAATCACTCTGCTTTGTTTCAAGAAAGGATGTGAGTGGTAGGCAGAAACATCTAGTTCAAACGTAACCTGATGTTTTGTGTGTCCTTTAGGGAACAAACGTATCTGTGATGCACCCTGCAGAAATGTGAGATGAGTATGCAGGGTTCAAACTGAGCTCATGGGATCCAGGACAGCTGTCATTCATGTAAACCGCTGTCTCCGTGTGGGTCATGTGCCCCAATTGTGAAACTGATGGAGGCTTGAAAAAGTACTCCCTGCTATCATTACAGCCCAAGCCTAACCTGTGCTGGAACAGGCAGGTTGGCTGGCCTGTGCAGTATGCAGCCTAGGGCTGGGGCTGGCTGAGGCACAACTCAGGGAAAGGGGAATCACTTCCCCTTACCCTGTGTAGCATGGCAGCTGCCCCAATGGGGGATACTTGGAGCTGTGCTACCAAAATAGATGGCACTGGCCCAAGCAGGCTGGTATAAGGCCAGGCTGCTTTGGAGGGGCTGCTAGTATAAGGCCAACCTGCTCAGCCTAACTTTCTTTTCCACAGAGCTGATGCCCCTGTCATATGTATGTAGTCGTAGTCCGTACTCCCTCATATGCTATTATCTGTTACAGGCCCACAGACATCATGAAGTCCTGACCCATATTGTTACCAAAAAGGGCTGTTTTGTATAGGGGAATAATTACACTGCCCTTATTGGAAACTTCAGGACCATAGGCTGGATAACAAGACGGCGTAATGCAGAGAAATTCCCTTTTAGCTTAAGGAGGAGACTGAAAGAAAGATAACTTTTAATAAAAGATTATATTTTTATTACAAAAACACACAGGTAAACATAATGCACATGAAAAATGATGAGTCTTGGTCCTAGTACTTGCATCTAGTGTACCTAGCTTTATGGTGGTTGCATGTGAAAAGTATTTGGTGCATCCGAGGAAATTAGAAAGGGAACGGTTGTAGGGAAGGATTTTAGGGGTCCCTGGTCTGCCAAACCCAGTCGCTAACTAAAGATGGGGAGAGAAGGGGAGAAAAAAAAGGGGGGGGAAGAAAGGAAAAAGTCCCAGATGCGAGATAGTTACCTGACTTGTAGAGCAGTTGGATGGGGGGGGGGGAGTGCTGTGGAGGACCCTCTGACACGGAGGGAGAGCCAGAGAGAGAGAGCATGTGGGCAGAAGCCCTCTCTTAAAAGGGTTTTTTTTCCAGACCTGGAGCTGACCTGGATGAACTGGATGTGACCTAGAGCTGACCTGGATGTGCTTGCTTACTACACACAGTGGGGTACTTGGAATATGTAAAACATTGAAAGGATTATCAGCAAAATTCAATAGGGTCAAATGACTGTCTTCCTAGCTGGGGGAACTTACACAATACAGTAACCCAGGAAGGCAGTTCAAATTTGCATAGAGTGCTTAATCGGTGATTGAGTTAAAACAATACAATGAATAGGAGACACTCAAACAATGATTTACTATGCCAGGCTTCTTCCTAGAGAGGTGGAAGTTGTATCAGCTTGTGACTTGACCAGAGTTTTTGGAAACATGTGCTAGGAGAAGTGTGGCCTGCATAACCTTTTAGTAACATAACCAGATATAGAGAGAAAATTACAACTAAAAGGAAAAAGGGGATTTTCACGTAACAATATGAGACCAAGTAGGCTTTAATGTTGAAACCACTCCCATCTCCATCAGTTCAGGTAGAGAGACTGTTAGGGTGGTGCAGCAGCAAAGTTCTGTTTTTATCTTTTGAGCCCAACACACACTCAGCATTAGGAGAATGCACAACAGGGTATGTAGTGAGTAAGGTGGAGTCTCCCTCTTCACATATTTGCAAAGTGAATGCATTGTGAGTATATGTGAAGTGGTGGAGACTCTACTGCCTAAACATGAAGGGTCAGGCATCCAGTCTGTAGTTCCCCACAGAATTAAGCAAAACAAAACAAAACAACACACACACACACACACACACACACACACACTCAAAACCCCACAGAAAACAACTGTGGTGCTCCATTAAGTGGGCAGGACATGCACAAACATGGCATGCTAGCTCTTTAAATGTGCAAAATACTAGACATGATTCCAAAGAAGATTTTTTTTTTTAATGACTTAACCTTGCTGATTTTTGTTGAGTAAGAATTGCCCATACGAGTAGAGACAACATTCCAGTTCCCGTATATGAATAGTAACCAAATTTGGATATATGTAAGATGAATTTCCTTTACAACTGCATATATTTTTTAGGTTAAAAGGAAAGGATCTATTTCTGCTTAATAGCATCCAGAAAGGAAGAAAAAATGCCAGAGTATCACAGATGATCTTTCAGAGGAGCAGCTATAGTGATGCAGCCTTTCCACCAAAGCACAGGAATATAATTATGAGCACATCATCTCTGGTAAAACTGACACATGAAGAAGTCCTTATGTGCTATATTGGCAATCAACATGACAGTAGAGTCTGGATTTAACTGTGCGCTTCTTTCCCCCCATTTCCGTGTCTTCTTCCTATAATTTCTCAAGTTCATTTCCATTTATTCTGAAGCCTGCAGTACTTTTCTGGATCTATGCAGAAGTATTTAACATCTACGTGAAACCACTGAAAGAGATCGTGTGTGGTTTTGAGTGTCATCAATAAGCTGGAGGACTTCTGTACATAGCTTTTCTGCTACAGAATGCCACAGAGCTCCAGGAGAGTTTTGTCTCCTATGCTATTTCACTACTACATAGGAAAGTTTGTTTGGAGATTTGGACCGGTGTCATCAAAGCGCCCAAATCATCCAGCTTCATCTCTCCTTTTCATCTGAGTCAGGTGTAACCATGGAAATGCTATACAGGTGCCTGAAGGCTGGATGAAGGTTAATAAGCTAAGGCTCAATCCAGAAAAAAATGGAGGTAGTATTGGCAGCAACTTGTGCATAAGTGATATTCATGACACAAACCACCTTTTCGTAAGATTACACTAGTATACTAGCTGTGGCCCCTCATGACCACACGTGATACATTGTACCACATTATGCCACAAGAAATAGTCTTTCCAAAGCTATCCACAACTTTTAACATCCAGAATTAACTATTGCAAGGTCAACTTCTACCCTTAACTACTCAAGACTTCAGCTTGTTCACAATATGGCTTCAAGAGTATTGAGTGATGCTGCCACCCAAACCAACTTTTACCATCATCTAAGGATCTCCATTGCCTTCTAGTTCATTTCAAGGTTCAATTCAATGTGCTGTTTTTGAGACATAAAAACCTATAAAGGTTGAGAGACTTGTAGCCAAATCCTAACCAATTTTCCAGCGCTGACACAACTGCAGCTCAGTCTTGAGGTAAGGGAACAAACATTCCCGTTCCTTGAGGAGGCCTCCATGACTGCCCCTCCATCACAGAATAGAGTGCTTTCCCATTGGCATGGCTGCATCAGTAGTAGAATTAGGTTAGGATTAGGCTGTAAGATATCTGAAGAACCATCTGTTCCCAAAGGAACAGCAACAGAGTCCTAGCTAACTGCCCAATCTTATATGGGCCTTACTTTAGCATTCTGGTGGTATCATGTGCTTTACAGCGACTGCAAAATGCAACATGCTGCTTGGAGCAGCCAAGCTGCTGCCACAAGCTAAGAATGGCAGTAGCCTACCAATGGACTCTCTACATCCTCCAGCACAAGTAAATCAGTGCAGGGGTGGATGGGAAGGAAGTGGGGACAAAGAAGGGAGGAGAGGAATGGTGAGGAGATAGGGCAGAATGGGGGGGGACAAAGACTGGAAGGGGCAGTATCGGCAGCAGTGGTATCACCAATGTCCTATCCCTCTCCCATGCCTTGATGCCTTCTGAGTAGACTCATTCTGATTCCAGAGGCTTACCCCCAGGTAAGGAAACAAATGTTTCTTTACCCAGAGGATATCTCAAGGGCTCCCCCCTCCCCGCCCCCGGCAGGATGCAGCAATGCAGCTGCATTGGCAGGGAGGGAAAGAATAGAATTGGCTCTAAAATGTTTAACTTCAACAACTTACATTAAATTAAGACAATAAAATGTCAACCAATCACAACAGTTAACAAAAACCAATAGTGTAAACAGCAATAAAAGCAGTGATGTAGCCAGGATAACATGAATCTCCCATTAAAAGCTTATGAAAATAAAATAATCTTCACCAAGCACCAAAAACTAGTGAAGTAAGTAATCCTGTTTAGCTAAGACATCACTGCTAATTCCAAGTTTTCACTACTGATGTATCAAGCCGCAACCATTCATGTCTTTCGTCAGAGCAGGCTACTGTCTAATTCTACGGACCCATGAATACACTGCAGGAAGCAGGACCTCAAGGGCTTGCAAAACACACAGGAAGTAGGTAAGCTGGATGCAACACATTTTCCAATAATTAAAATCCTTTCCCCCTTCATCAGCTTGTCATGTCACTTCCCAAACGAATACGACTTCTTCAGGAATTTAGCTGTATTTCATCCGAAAAAGAATTGTCTCTTCATCGCATACTCACAAGCATGGCACAGACTTATTAGTCAGAGGCAGCAGAGAAGACATACAGTATTCTGGAATCCTGCCCACTACACAGCCTGAGTATCTCAGCCTCTGTTTACTTCCAGCTCTTTGCCAACACAAATGCTTTCATTTCTGAGCGTGCTTGCTGCTCAAATGACTATTGCCATCTAAAAATGTAATTTTGGTCTTCAGTTTGTCTCCGACATTCAGTGCTGTCTCCTGAGCTTGGCAATTAATTGCTAATCGTCAAAGCACCTGGTTTTTATCTTCAGAAAAGCCTTTTTATTTCCCCTTGTTTTAACTATTGATTAACATCAATCAAGCAAACTACTTTCTCATCAAACTGATAAAGGAGACAATGAGTGTCTGGAGAGGTTCTGCCAGGCCAGAATTCTATCGGTTTCTTTAGCTATGGGTTTATAGTCAGTAGCGTAGCTGGGGGGAACAGTAAGTACTGGTGCTGGCATGAGCCATGTAAATGGCCCCTCCCACTTGCCATCAGAGCCATTCTGGACAGCAGCTGTGGGCTTCAGTGGCACCAGCTGCTTAGTATTTTGACTATACAGGGGTAGACTGAATGTTCTCCACTATCCCCACCTGACAATGCAGGAATGGCATGGCAAATCAGATGGGGAGCACAATCACCTCTTCATGCAATGGGTGCCAATATTGCCACCAAACATAAGAGAACAACTTCTTGAAAGGGTGCCTCTGCCCAGCGCCAGGAATTGATGTCATAAAGAGGAGAGCTCATTGTTTTAGATTCTTGTTCAAGAAATGAGATCCAGAATGGTAAATGTTTGGGAGTTGGACTTAGATCTGGGTTCAAATCCCCCACTCAACCATGAAGCTTCCTGGGTGACCTCGGGCTAGACACTTTCTCTCTGCCTCACCTATCTGGTGTATGTTGAGAGGACAAAAGGGAGAGGAGCAACCATGTGCACCACCCTGAATTCCTTGGAGGAAAGGCAGTATAAAAATGTGAATAAATAAATAAATCTAAGTTGAATCCAAAAAAGCATTATATGAAACACTAAGATAAACTAACCAATAATGTCAGCCTAAACCATTTCTAAAGTTTCATTTTTCTCACATCATGCTAAAGCAGCCCCACTGGTGTCAACAGCACAACTCCACAGTAAAGCTACCATCCTATACACATTTACCTGGAAGTAAGCCACATCAAACATGATAAGACTTGCTTACTGAGTAGACATGCACTGTACTGTACTGCAAGAGTTCAGTCTAAGGCAGGGGTGTCCAAAGTTTTTGGCAGGAGGGCCACATCCTCTCTCTGACACTGTGTCAGGGGCCAGGGGAAAAAAAGAATTAATTTACATAAATTAATATATTAAAGATGAACTTATATGAATGAATGAAGGTCTTGCAATAGCTCAAGGCCTATAAAAGGTCTTGCACAAAGCAAGGCTGGCCTTTCCTTTACTGCCGCTACTGCATCACAGATGTGAAACAGCAAGCAGTGGAGGGAGCCCTTGTCCCATAGCTCACGCAAGAGGTCAAACAGTCACCTCACACTGAGAGCAGTTGCATTGGGCCAGTGAGGGCTCCAACAAATCTCCAAAGGGCTGCATTGAGAGGCCTCGAGGGTCACAAGTGGCCCCAGGGCCAGGGTTTGGGCACCCCTGGTCTAAGGGTTGGATCCCAAATCCCATTAAGTTCAGGACAATTGAGGATGCCAC
Source organism: Tiliqua scincoides (assembly GCF_035046505.1). Classification (NCBI taxonomy): domain Eukaryota; kingdom Metazoa; phylum Chordata; class Lepidosauria; order Squamata; family Scincidae; genus Tiliqua; species Tiliqua scincoides. The sequence continues at coordinate 228,716,601 of NC_089822.1, read as the reverse complement.
TCTGTGCTTCAAAGAACAAAAACAAAACCAGTCTGAGCAGCGTAGGATTTGGCAGATGCCCCATTCCATCGCGGGCTCTTTTGAACACCTCCATCATGATTACAGCATTAACAGCCCCACTGGCATCTTGCCAGTCCTCCTCTGGTTCGTGTTTCATAACTGTAGCCTAAGGAAAAACTGCACCTTAAAGAAACTACTCCCATTTAAATGGTTGAACAAAGAAAACAACCACAATTTTTTTTCCTATTCCCGCCCCCCATCCCCAAGAACATGTGGAAGAAATTTGAGTAAGACATAACAGCATTAAAAATGGGAAATGGCAAATTTGGTTTAGGGCATTTTTTTTGCAGGACAAATTTAATACAGGCTAGAGACAAGGAAAATAACTTCAATTTTGGAGCACGGCACTCCTTCAAAACTCTTTGAAAACTGTGTTTTGACTTCAGAACAAAACAAATAGCTTTGCTCTTTTCTATGTGGACTGGATTTCCTATTTTCTCTGTGTTTTTTTCCCTACCTTTCTCCTTCACCGGGTTCAGATTTTTACAGAAAATGGAAACATAAAGTGGATAAGAGATCCATTTGGACTTGTCACGTTGCACAAGAAGGATTTTGTTTCTAAAGAGCTTTTTTACTCCTCTGTTATAAAAAGTTCAGGGAAAAATGTTCTGCAAAAGCCAAAGAAATAAATAAAAAATCCAATAGGTTTTTATGAAAGAGAACAGTTAACATATATATCTTGTTAATTCCTGCAGATCATAAACTTACAGTGAAATCGGATATACATTAGTGGTGCCAGTAAGAGAGCAGAAACAAAAAGGAGCCAGGAATGACAGCACATAGGCTTAAAGCCCCCTTTTGGCATTCACACACATATGCTGATAAGAAATACCTGTTTGACTAGAGAAGGTAAGGGAAAGCAAGATAGCTCCCTTGGGAGGCCATAGGCATGTGTAGCCAACACAAGGTCTCTCAGAGCAAGGACTTAGCATAAGAACATAAGAACAGCCCCACTGGATCAGGCCATAGGCCCATCTAGTCCAGCTTCCTGTATCTCACAGCGGCCCACCAAATGCCCCAAGGAACACACCAGATAACAAGAGACCTGCATCCTGGTGCCCTCCCTTGCATTTGGCATTCTGACATAACCCATTCTGTCATGCCAACCCAATCCTGTCTGGGCATTCTGACATAACCCATTTCTAAAATCAGGAGGATGCGCATACACATCATGCTTGTACCCCATAATGGATTTTTCCTCCATCCACTAGCATCCACGAATAGGCCTATCCATTTGGCAAGGTAATGTCAGGGCGTTGTGGTGGTAGCGGATTCGGTATGGGCTTCCCCTCAAGTTTGCTGCTTCCACCACCTCCCTCGGATACCTCCCTGCTTCCACCACCTCCCACAATGATCCACTTTGCAACCCCTAAAAGTGAGTGAGAAACGGATGGCCTGCCTCCATACTTTGTTCAAGCTAGGGTTTCTTTAAACATGGAAGTGCAGGACATCCAGCGACATACCCCCAGAGCACAGAGCCTGCATATAGAATGTTGACACAGCAAAAAAAAAAAAAAAAAAAAAATGCAGTGGCAATGCACAGGCAGCCACAGAGCCAAACATAAGGCATGCGCTGTTTGGGACAGGCTTGGAGAGGCCATAAACGGGCACTCCTGAGGGACTAGCAGGTGAGCCAATCAGAGGGAGCACTGCACAGGCAATCTGGTTTACACCAAACACAGGGTTGCCTTTCATCAGTCCACACTCTGGCTGGGGCATACTATGTGTCTTTGCTCACCTGCCAACAACACCTGCTGATGATCACCCTCAAGTGTGACTCTTCTCCACCCTCCTCTTCCCAACAGACTACAGCATTCGTCATGACAGCATGCTTGTTGTCCCAAAGACCTGCCCCCCCCAACCCCTACTGGAGCTCACAAAGTCAGGATGGGGATGATGCAGACCCTTAGCACAAGCATCAGAGAGCACCTTCCCTCCTGGTGTAGGGGGAAAAAAGCCTTTATTGACTCACATTAGGGATGGAGCTGCATTTGAAAGAAAATCACACAAGATGGGTTGCCAGTCACATTATCCAGGCAGAACGGTTGTGCCTCTTGCAAATTATAGCATAGCAGTAGAGTAGGAAGTACCAATAAGGTCTGGCTGCACCCCTGACCTCACTGCATGACATGGAGTTTACAAAGGTCCAGGGGCCTATCTGGAACAAGTAGGTCAGCAACCCCACAAAGGAAGAGACAGCTGGGATCATACCAGTCACTGTTGCCAGGCATGCTGTGGGCTTCCCTTGTGGCCTGCGCAGCTGGGCATGTGTAGGATCTTGTGCCATCTGTTGGAAAGGTGCCCGTGGGGAGAGCAAAGCAAAAACAGAGAGCAGCAAGAAACACTTGTGTTCAGTGGGGATTACTTTCAGGTACCTGTGTATAGGATTGCAGCCCCAAGGTGCAATCCTATGCACACTTTCCTGGGGGTAAGCCCCATTGACTAGAATGAGATTTACTTCTGAGTAGACATGCATAGGATGGGGCTGCCAGTTAGCTTCATGGCTGAGAAGGGATTAAAGGCCCAATCTTATCCAACTTTCCAGCTCCAGTGTCACACAATGCAGCTCTGTGGTAAGGGAACACATGTTCCCATACCTTGTGGAGGCCCCAGTGATAACCTCCCTCCACAGGATGCAGCGCACATCCCACTAGCACAATTGCACCAGCACTGGAAAATTGAATAGGATTGGGTCCTAAGATTGCAATCCTATCAACACTTACCTGGAAGTCAGTTTCATTGATTATAATGGGGTTTACTTCTGAGTAGATATGCTTAGGAGCAGGCTTTCTTGCTGCAATTCTAAGCACAGTTTCTTGAGAGTAAGTCCCATTAGATTTAATGGAACTTACTTCTGAGTAGACATGCCTAGGATTGGGCTGTAAACCTTGCGCAAAGGCCAGCTTTCTGACCACAGCACAGCTGGGGCTGCGATCCTATGCACACTTTCCTGGGAGTAAAGCTCACTGAATGCAGTGGGACTTAGGACATAAGTCTATCCAACTTTCCAGTGCGGATGCAGCCATGCCAGGGTGTGCTGCACCCTGCAGTGGGAGAGTAGTCATGGAGGACTCCTCAAGGCAAGAGAACATTTGTTTTCCCTTACCTTGTGAGTGCATTGCAGCTGCACTAGTGCTGGAAAGCTGGATAGGATTGGGACCTTAGTTCTGAGTCAACCTGTTTAGGATGACTGTATGCTGAGCCTCTGCCCCCAAATTCTTTGCTGGCTTTGCTTCCAGAGGCTGTCTTTTGTTAGGGGTTCCCTCCCTCCCAATCAGGGCCTCTGAGAGAAATTTTATCAGGGGTACAAGGTTTCTTTTGGGCCCCTTCCCCAAGGGGGAGGGGGCAATGGAGGCAGGCAGGGGGAGGCTGCTGACAGCCAGAATAGTCTTTGGAGCCCAGGTGTATCAGGTTTCTTGATGCAGAGTGGAGGTCTACCTGACCATGTGGCACTGGCATTTAAATAAAGTAGTATGGAAAACCGGGCACACTCCCAAGTCTCTCTAAAATCTTTGAAATATACAAAATCCATTGCAGAAAATTAGCATCATTGTGTTTAGGCTCACACTAAGATGGAAAGTGTCTGGTGTGTACCAAAATGTACTTCTGAAGCAGCTGTAGCCCTGCAAAGGCATCCCTGAGTTTCTGCCCACTCCTGCATGGTTACTGGATCCACAATCCACTATGTAAGTAATAAGTAGCAGGCCATTTTCCTCCATGATTTGACACTGTGTTAAGGAGGGTCATGGAAGCATTCCTGGGCCTGGTGTGTGTGGCTTGCAGTAGCAGTTAACACTGCATGCACATGGTTGTGCCCTGAGCATCATGCACAGGCAGTGAATTCAGGTGAGAAAGGAAAATGTCAGATGCCAGGAACTTTCTGGGCCCCCTCCTTTGACTCCAGGGTCCCCTTTCCGACCCTGGGAACAAATTACCCCCTTTAGGCCCTGCCCCCAATCATGCCCCCAAACCAGAGATCACACCTGGACCCAGCTAACAGCCCCATCCTATGCATGTCTACTCAGAAGTAAGTCCCATTAGAGTCAGTGGGGCTGACTCCCAGGAAAGGATCGGGCTGAAAGTCTCTCCTCCAAGTGGGTTCTCCTGTTTCCACTTGGAGCCTCCAAAAATGCAGAGCGCCCACGTTGCCATGGCTGGAAAATATGTTATTTGCTTTCAACAGAAAGCTGCCTCGCTGAGACATCCCCAGCCGGAGCCAGCGGAGGTGGACAGGAGAGAACAAGGGCGCAGGAGCGACGCTGAGATCACCATTTATTTCGGGGGCTGCCAGCCCTAAGAATAGCCTCCCCGACACACTCGCTTCCTCTGGCTCTCCGTGACTCGGCTGCCCCGCCGCCCTTTAAAAGGGAAAGACGGGGGCGGCTGACTCACAGCGGGACACCCAGATGTGCCGCGCGCCCTGCGCAGCTGGAAGGCGGCGCGCCTCGCTCCGATCGCGCCCTCCCCTCCGGGTGGAGCGCGAAGACAAGAACCTGAGCGGGAAGGCTCGCTCCCGATTGGCGGAAAGTTTGAGCGCCGCCTCTGATTGGCTGGCGAACTTTGAGAGGGAGTTGTGGGCTGCTGTTAAAGGGACGTCGTTCGGGGCGGCTGCGGGAGAAGCGCTCAGGGGAGCATCTTGTGTGAGGGGCTGTGCTTCCTGCCACTCGCAGCGAGGGACCTGCGGCTGTCGGTGGGGCAGGCACGCCTGGGGAATGGATCTGAGTCCAGGCATTCAGAAGGTGAGTGGCTGGCTGGCTCCCTTGTTCTCTGCTCCCAATCCTAGCCACACTTACCTGGGAGTAAGCCCCACTGACTATAATAGGACTTACTTCTGAGGAGACATGCATATGCTTGGGCTGCGAGTCTGCAAGCAGCACTAGCCAGGCTCGTTTGGTCGGTCTGTGGAACTCCTTGCCACAGGATGTGGTGCTGGCGTCTAGCCTAGATGCCTTTAAAAGGGGATTGGACAAGTTTCTGGAGGAAAAATCCATTATGGGGTACAAGCCATGATGTGTATGCACAACCTCCTGATTTTAGAAAGGGGCTATGTCAGAATGCCAGATGCAGGGGAGGGCACCAGGATGAGGTCTCTTGTTATCTGGTGTGCTCCCTGGGGCATTTGGTGGGCCGCTGTGAGATACAGGAGGTTGGACTAGAAGGGCCTATGGCCTGATCCAGTGGGGCTGTTCTTATGTTTGTTTCAGTTTCTGTCTCCCCAGATGGGTTCTTTCCAGCTGATTGCAGCCATGGAGACTCTTCAGGTGGTCTCTGACCTCCTAATTGACAACATCAAGTGTATAACTTGACAGTGCCTTCACTTGCCTTTGGCAAGCTGCACTGCTGCTACATGGGCTCTTTCACTGACCTGGGTCTTGTTGAAGGGAATTCAGTGGATGGTTTTGCTGAGTTCCCCCCCTCCCCCTTAACTCTAGACTGGTGTTTCCCAAACTTTGTAGCACTGGGACCCACTTTGTAAAACAACACTCTATCAGGACCCACCAAGCTTTACAAGACTTTAAACAAATCCAGAAACTTATTTTTATTTACGAAAAAATGATCAATTTCTGTTAATGAGGCAACTCTTTCCCATTTCTCCCCAGAAAATTAAAAAAAATCTTATTCCTTACCACAGCTACTGTGCTGTGGCATACTGTGGTAGTATGTGGTGGCATACTGTGGTGTGCTGTGACTAGTCTGCAGGTGTGCCACTGGAATTTGGGGGAGGGCCATTTATTAGTAAGGCCACTAGGGGATGTTGGGGCCCCCCCCACCAACAGCCTTATGTGCCTTGTCAATTATCAAAAACCTGATGGTGTGCCTTGACAATTGTGTGCCATGAGATGAAAAAGGTTGAAAATCGCTGCTTTACAGGGTGCCATCAACTAAGACACATTTATCTCTCTCTAGATTTACATATGCTTGCAAACTGCTGGAGCTGGGCTCTTTGTAAGGCAATTAGCTCCTGCAGTTTGCAAGATAATTGTTGGTTGCTCTGCAAAGAACTTCGCTCCTGCAGTTTACAAAATGGCTGCTGAGCTCTTTTGCAGGGCAATTAGCAGCTATCTTGCAACTCTAGGAGCTGAGCCATTTGCAGAGTAACTAGCAGATATCTGATTTTTGAATAACATCAGGCTTGGTGTAATTAGTTATGCGATCTTGCCATCACTTGTATTTACATGGAAGCTCTGCTCAGCACTTTGTGACCCACCCAAAATCAGTTTGTGATCCACAGTTTGGGAAACACTGCTCTAGACTCTTCTAGCCTCTGCCTAGGTTGCTTTGTGTGGTAGCCGCAGTGTAAGCATCAGGCTGCTAATCTCTCTCTGGTTGTTGTAGACCAGCCATTTTCAACCACTGTGCTGTGGCACACTGGTGTGCCATGAGTGGTCCACAGGTGTGCCACAGGAATTTGGGGGAAGGTCATTTATTAATAGTGCCAATGGGAGATGTGAGAACCCACTGGCAGCATGGTGTGCCTTGTCAATTGTCAAAAACCTGGTGCTGTGCCTTGACCATTTTAGTGCCTTGTCAGTGTGCCATGAGATGAAAAAGGTTGAAAATCACTGTTGTAGACTGTGCTAGTCTGGAACCAGGTGTGTGCACTCTCTATGTATGCACAGTGAACTCAGTGTTACACTAAAGTTGTTCCACTGCTTTGTATGCACATCTGTGGATTTCACAAAGCCAATGGAAAAGTAGCTGCAAATTCATGGCTGTGATTATATTCCTTTTCATATAGTAAAACTTTAAGAAAATATTCCTTGCAAGCCTGTGAGCCAATATCTTGCTTGTAGGAGTGTTGAATAATGGAGTTGATCAATTTGTTGCTGACATGTGATTAGAGATTGAAGGCTTTGCTGGGGTAGCTATCATGTTAGAGGGGAGTCAGTCTCTGATAAGAATATATCCTTATTTCTGGGTGCATTTTACAAAGACTTCTTCTGGAAAACTCTGTGTACACAAGTCTTGTCCATACAATGGCTTTGTATACAAACTCTTGTTTTAATGCAGGCTTCTTGCCATCAGTCCATGTGTTGTGCTAAATGGGGGTCATTTCCAATGATTAGATTTTTTTTTAAGGCATTGCTTGGAGGAAGACTATAGCACTCAAGTTGCACCTCTTGATACCAAAAGGATCAAGCATTGTCTGCGCCAGAATCTATCTGGCCACTTATTGGTTAGCCTCCATATGAACCCATTTTTGCCCAGCCCACAGATGTATACATTTGGTCCCTGATGCATATATGTAACATTGGGCAGAAATGGCTTAAAAACAACCTGTTCCTTAGAAATAAAGTTGTCTGTGCTGCTTAGCTTGCTTTAACTCCTGAGATGGTATGAATTCCCTACTTTTTAAAAAATGGTGCAACATATCTTCAGTTTTACAGTTGGAGAATTCTGGTTTAGGAGATGAGCTAACTCTTGTATCCATAGCTGACCTGTGTGTGTGTTTGAGTTTTGTTTTGCTAAATCTAAATCCTCAAGGTCATAGCCCATTTGACTCATTCTACCAAGATGAGGGGTTTATTTTCACAACAATAGTTTCTGGACCAACAAAAGATAAATGTGGTAATAACTTTTTCTGAAGTACAAGGCTTGAATATTGCTTTTCTTTCCAGGCTCTTTGCTTTGGATGATAACTTTTATTGCAATTGAGACTCTATTGCTGTCTAAAGAAAAACTTAGCCACTTTTTTGTGCTTTAACAGAATGTACAGTAATTATGGATAGCCAAAAATTAAAGTCCACATGTAACACTTAAATAATGGGGAGGGGGGGAGAGTATGGAATCAAGTGCAGGGAAAAAGTCAGCCCTTTTCAAACCAGGCAGGCAGAGACCTAATTCATGTCTGTCAACATGCCTACCCTGTAGGTTATTCAATTTTTTTACCCCACCTTTCTTCCCAAAGGGCACTCAAGAAGGCTCACAACCAATTAAAATACATATATAAATTACTCATTAAAAGCCAGCAGTATAAGAAACTGCCAATCATAAAACATTAAATTACTAAAAAGCATGACCCTTGGCCATCATACCCTAGTGACTTTCAATCTTTTTCATCTTGTGGCACACTGACAAGGTACTAAAATTGTCAAGGCACACCATTAGTCATTTGACAACTAACAAGGCACACCATGCTGTTGGTGGGGGCCCCATCCCCTAATGGTCCTACTAATGACCCTCCCCCAAACTCCTGTGGCACACCTGCAGACCATTCAGCACACCAGTATGCCACGACACAGTGGTTGAAAAAGGCTACTCTAGATCATTGACTTTCAACCGTTTTATCTCGTGGCACACTGACAAGGTGCTAAAATTGTCAAGGCACACCATCAATTTTTTGGCAATTGACAAGGCACACCCATTGACAGCAGGGGCTCGCATCTCCCAGTGACCTACTAACAAATAATAATTAACGGTATTTATATACTGCTTTTCAACAAAAAGTTCATAAAGCGGTTTGCTGAGAAAATCAAGTAATTAAGTTGCTCCCCATCCGAAGAGGGCTCACAATCTAAAAAGATGTAAAAGAACCCCAGCAGACAGCCCCTAGAAAAGACACTTCTTGGGTGAGGAGGGCCAGTTATTCTCCCCCTGCTAATGAAAGAAGAGCACACATCTGAAAAAGTGCCTCTTACTTAGCAGGGGTAGCCAGCTGACCCTCCCACAAACTCTCATGACACACCTGATAATCATCCACAGCTCAGCAGTGTGCCATGGCATAGTGGTTAAAAATGGCTGCCCTAGATCCTACGGGGTACCTAAGGTGTTTTGGAATAAAAATGCCTTTACAAAAAATGTTTTTCAGGTGGGGAAAAACAATATAGCCAGAAAACTAATAATGAGGGAGCTGTTCTCGACTCAAAGAGGAGGGAATTCCATAGTGCAGTCACCATCACCAAGAAGGCCCTGCATTTATTCAGCCAATGGCAGGAGTTTGGTATGATTTGGTTTGTACTGTACTGATCCAGCTTATTTATTACATTTTCCCTGAGCTGACCAAGGGAAATTAGTTTTAAGCAGGATAGCATTTCTTTCTTCATTATGTTTATTCCCAAATCATGCAATTTTCATGAGGCCTTCAGGAAAGACCCTAGCTTTTCCTACCACCAGTAATCTAACCTCCTTGCAGCAAATGGTTGAGTACATCTCGCAACTATGGTAAGATCACTTAGTTTGGGCTTGCCAAACAGGGTTAAATTTCCAAAGGGTGGAGAGATTTTTGGTGATAGTTCACTCAGATGTGTCTTCCCTTTGTGATTGTTGGGTTCTTGTTTAAGGATTTAGGTTGGCCATTTTCCACCACTGGGCCGTGGCACACTGGTGTGTCACGAATGGTCTGCAGGTGTGCTGTGGGAGTTTGAAGGAGAGTCGTTTATTAGTAGGGCCATTGGGGGGTGTGAGCCTCCCACCAACAGCATGATGCGCCTTGTCAGTTGTCAAACTGATGGTGTGCCCTTTGACCATTTTCGTACCTTGTCAGTGTGCCATGAAGTGAAAAAGGTTAAACATCACTGCTTTAGGTGATCATATTGAGCCTTTGGACTTGAGTGGCTTAATATGAACTAAATACACATAGAAGGAAGAACAAAGAAAGATGTTTTGAATCAATAATTCAAAGTACCCATAAAAATACAGATATAGGAAATATTTAACAGCTCTGAAATTTAGACATGTATCAATCTCATGTTGCAGATTTGCATTGATGGGCTGAGATTGTGGCTTAAGGCCACCCAGGGAACTTGGTACTAACCTTGTGCTGGAATGTGGAACTTCTAGTACAACTATCAAGCTCTTGACTACAGTATTTCTCTACATCCATTACATTTGAAAAAAAATTAATTTTTGGTCATTCTTGCCACCCTTTTGCCTCTTGCTTCAAATGTACTGTTCCTGCCTTGAGAAATGCTCACTTTAGCCCTCTAACCTTTCTATTTATTTAATATCCCTGATTCTCTTTATATTTCCACCAGACTTGTCCAGGGAGTTTTGCATTGCTGCTTTCAGTTTGATCTCTGGTCTTTCTACTCTAGCAAGCAGCTTTTCAAAAAATCACCAATGACTTCTGGCTGCTGCATCAAACAGCCTCTGCTCTGCTTTCAGCAACTTTTGACACAGTTGATCATCTCTCCTCTTGTAAATTCTCTCTTTAGGTTTCAGGGACTTCGTCTTCTGCTGGTTCTCTTCTCCTCTTTGTGACTGATCTTATACAGCCTGTCTTTACTTGTTCTTCCTCTGCTGCTTTCTTTTGGTGTACCCTGGGACACAGCTGTTCCCATGGCTTTATGCATCATTTAAAGAGGAGTTTAAGCAGCTTATAGCTCTCTGCTCCTGTCTGTACCTCTTGTCATCCAATTCTGCATACAATACTTGACTCTAAACTTTTTTAAAATACAGATGTATTTTTCAGCTTAAACTCGGGGACCTGTTCTTTCATTAGAGTAGTGTGGTTGCTCTATGGCTCCTCTCTACACTGCTTAAAAATCTGTGTAGCTGGGAAACCACATGGGATTGATCCATGACCTCTCCATGCCAGAACTACATGTGTGCATCCCATCCATGGAAAGTTATTCCATGCCCTGGCCTACAGTAATAAAGTGGGCTCTTAGTATGTAAAAAATAAGACTCCCTTTTTTTCCTTCTACTGATGTCCCTGTTGTAAGCCTTCCCATTGTGTTCCACCACATTTAAGTCAAGAATTGGATGTAAAAATTCCCCATACTTAGTCCTTTACCATTATAGCTCTGCTTGCATTTCTTGTTCCTTTGCGTTCCGAAAGAATCATCCTTTGTTTAGATTTTGCCTTTGCTGGGCCTCCATGCACTTTCTCCTCCCCACACCTTCCAAGCTTTTGAAGGGATTTTGGTATTATTGCCATACTGCCAATTTGGTTGTCATGAATTCCCTCCACCAGTCATCAGAGGAGGGGCAGTGGACACTGAGGGGGAGACCTAAGACCTCCTCATCTTCCTCTTGGCGCTCAGCTTTGTGGCCACTGCTGCCTCTGATGGCTGATGGTGGGAGTGGAGGCAGCACTGGATGCTAAGGGAGAGAAGTAGGCTCCCCTAACCCTGCCTTAGAGGTTAGCTCTCTACTTGTCTTTCTCCTTTGGCATTTAGCATTGCTGCCACCACTTCCTCTAATGGCCATGGGACAAATGCTGGGTTTGCAGTGTCCTCTCCATTGCCCAGTACAGGAAGTAGCGGCAGCAGCTGTAATGCTGGATGTTAAGGGAGAGGTAAGTTAATCCTTGGCTGTAGTGTGTGAAAGAAGCTGATCAGCATTCCATGGGGGCAGGATGCTGCATGGGAGGTGGTGTATAGTGGCTAAACATGGCTCCCAGTCACCTGATTCAGCCACATGTTGCTTGCCAAATCCAGATGCTAATTGTTTCCATAATAATGCATATGTTGTGGGACAGCCTCTGGCCAGAAGACTTGGTATCTGTTTAAATGTGCGCATGGTGTTTATTCATATTCGCATTTGGTTGATGAACCTGAAATAAGTTCCCAAAGGACAAAATGCCTTTTTTTTTTTTTTACACAGGGACATTAGGTATGCAACAGAGAGCTTAGAGGTCCTTGGCTGGCTAATGTGCCCCTCCCAGCATTCTCCTGCAATTGGATAAATACCAAGATGCTTAATTGTTTCAGTAATCTTAGAAATGTATACTTAGGAGATATGCATGAAAAAACTTGAGCTTCTGTTAAATTAATATTTTAATGAATTTATACCACGTGTCTCTATAAAATGTCAGTCTGCTTATAAAACATCAAAGTCAAAAGTCTGGGTGGGGGAAAAATAGTTATCCAGTGTTGAAAACACATACTCATGGTGCCAGGTGTGCAGAGGGAGATTGTTCTTCAGCTGGGATGTTGCTGTAAGAGAGGCCCATTTTATCTAGTGCCTGTCTGAAATGCTCAGTAAGCAGGGAGTAAGTAAGTAAGCTGAGGAGGGGCTTCTCTTCTCAGAACACCTCCTAATCTTCATGGGAAAACTAACTACTGTGTATAGTAATGCAGTGTGTGGAGGAAGGCTTCTCTGGGAGATCTTGAATGTTGTGGAAGGAAAGTTGGGAAGTTGACTTGAAGTTTTCATGGACGAAACCGAAAAAATAATGTTCTTCTACAGCATTCTGCATTGCATATTTTCCTTGGTTCAATTGTCCAAAGGGCTTCTAGTACAGTTTAATGACATTCATAAAGCAATAAAAATAGTTTGCATGTTCCTCTTTAAGGTGCCAAGATGAAGACTGTAGTATAAGGAGTCAAACAGGACCTGGCTGCATTCTTGATTAAAACCAGGGTAGCTAGGTTGCAGTCAATGGGATCAAAGTCTGAATAGGCTGGTTCAACTGTGAATTGAGCTGTAATCTGCTTCTGTTAAGCATGATACCTTGCCACCCTTCAGGTCACACCTTGGTTTGCTTTTTTTTTCACTAAGGTTTGCTGTGAAGTCTCTGTCCCTGCACTGGTAACATGACACGTCGGTTCCATAGCTGCACAAGTAATTTGAAAAGTTGGGCATAAAGCCAATAGTGGAAAGCTGAGAGTTGGGGCTTGTCATCATGGGCTTGTGTGTGTTTTCCCAAATCCAGAATGTAGGTTCATTGACTTAGGTACTTTTCCTTATGTTGACTTAGGTACTTTTCCCTTTCATAACAGCATGGGGGGAGGTGTAAGAACTACCACAATTGAGCTGGTGTTCAGTCTGGTGTGCATCCCTTGCTAAACTATGTACTCTGTTATAAACAGCTGAGTTTTTAAATGTGGCTAGTCTGGTAAGGAAGGAACAGCCATAAAAATGTGAACAAAAACAATGGAGTGGGAATGCTGTAGACAAGAGAACAGCAGAGGAGGCTTTTGGCAGCAGGGAAGCAGCGTTTAAGTATAGTATTGTCTAGCTTGGTGCTGTCCAGCCAAGACAGTTTTAATTTTTAAATGCCTATGTCACAGTCCCTTACTTGCAATGTCTCTGGGAAGTTTTAGTTAGAAACTGGCTTATTTTTCATTTGAGCTTATGAAGTCTTTTGATGACTTCAAACTCATCCCAGTTGAAGAATGATCTCCCACTGTCACAAAATCAGAATGTCATCAAACTTTCTCCAGCTTGGTGTTGGTGCTGAACAATGCCTAGGAGTGTGTCATTCCTGTAACTGGGTCGTGGAGATATGTTGTTGAGGACTAGACTACTCAGGTGAGAAGAAATGTGTTCAAGCACTTAATATGTGCCCCCTTCATGTTCTTCCAGCATTGAGGGACTTAAGTTGCTTGACCAACCTGTCAAACTTGATGGTGGTGGTATAGCTTATGGACTTGATATGACCTATAGGGAACCCATCTCTTCCACTAGAATCCTGTCTGGCAGGACTGTGGTTCTGAATGCAGTAGGCTCTAGAGCAAGGGTGTCCAAACTTTTTGGCAGAAGGGCTACATCATCTCTCTGACACTGTGTCGGGGGCCGGGAAAAAAAGAATTTACATTTCAAATTTGAATAAATTTACATAAATGAATGTATTAGAGGTGGAACTTATATGAATGAATGAAGGTCTTTCAATAGCTCAAGGCCTATAAAAGGCCTTGCACAAAGCAAGGCCAGCCTTTTCTTTGCTACTGCTGCTGCATCACAGATGTGAAACAGCAAACTGTGGAGGGAGGCCTTGGCCTGCCGCTCTTGCAAGAGGTCAAACAGTTAGCCGTCATGCTGAGAGCAGTTGCATCAGGCCAGCACAGGCTCCAGCAAGTTTCCAGAGGGCCAGAGGCTCATTGGAGACTGCAGGCTCCCTGAGGGCTGGATTGGGAGTCCTCTAGGGCTGCAAGTGGCCCCAGGGCCAGGGTTTGGGCACCCCTGTTCTAGAGCAGTGGTTCTCACACATTTAGCACTGGGACCCACTTTTTAAAATGAGAATCTGTCAGGACCCACCGGAAGCGATGTCATGACCAGAAGTGACAACATCAAGCAAGAACATTTAACAATCCCAGGCTGCAATCCTAGCCACACTTACTCAGGAGTAAGTTCTATTTACTATCATTGTTAAAAGAATATATATAGTAGCTTGTTAAAATTGCAGGTCTGTAACATTTCCCCAAATGCAGTCACAACCCATGGTAGCATCAAGTCTAATATATTAAAAATAAAATATTGAAATGAATGGGGACCCACCAGTTTGAGGAACATTGCTCTAGATCAGAGGTGTCAAAATCGTTTCATACCGAGGGCCGAAGTTAGCATTCAAGGCTCCAGCTGAGGGCCGGAAGTGATGTCATTAAGCAGAAAGTGACATCATTAAGCAGCTAATGACCAGAAATCAGACCCTGTTCTCGTATAGAAACTCATTAATTGCAAATGACAGAAGAGAAAGTATGCAAATCTTGATCATATTTCAAGATTTGGGAACGCCTAATTTTCATGTGGGCTGCCATTTCAGCTGTAACACCTCAACAGCTGAGAGCCTGAGCGCCGGATAAAAAGCTTCTGGGGGCCGCATTTGGCCTCCGGGCCTTGTATTTGACACCCCTGCTCTAGATGCAAATTCTTTTGGTGTGCTGACCACCCTGCTGACAAGGGTCTTTGTCTGAGCTGATAGAACTGGTCTTGGATTGGTATTCCAGATGACTTCCATGTTCATGCTAGGAAGCTGCCTTTTTTGGGGTGGCTCAGGATGTTGCTTCCTTCCAGTGGTGAACCAGCCAGAATGGTCTGTTTTGTTGGCTGATGGAATTGGAGAGGTTGCTGAGTGAACATCTTGTAGGCAACTGTGTTTTGAAAGTGGATCCCCTTTAACAGTCAGAAAAAACCATGCATGTTTAGAAGCTAGCGGCATCATAAATAGTGTTCTCTCCTACACAATCTCTGTAGGGAAAAACATATTCTGTGTTGTGGCCCCCTAGAAACCAAAAATTCTTTGACCTTTACCTGATACAGCAGATGTTCCTTTAGCTTGGCAGTATTTGACTTTAGTCCCCTCTCCCTGCCCCAGGTTAGAAAAGAGAATAGCCTGTGCATCTCTTTCAAGTTATAGCCTGCTTCTTGAGATGTCTATGACAGTTTCCATAGACCACTTATCTATGGAAGTGTCTGTTCTTTTAGCAGTGAAGGAGATTCTTATCACCTGGGTGGTGGTCCTGCCTCTTGGATTGTGGTCTAGGGATCCGGTCTATGAACGACTCTTGGCTTCTCCAACCTTCTGAAGAATCCTGGAAGTGGTGGCAAAGGAGAGGAGTTTAAGACACTTGATTAGGGGTGTACAGTGCTTTTTTGTGGGGGAAAAAGGTGCAGGATTCACAACTTGTTAATCTTTTATTTATTTATAAACCATTTTTTGGTTGGCAACGTTCAGTCTCTAAAGACTATGGTATAAGCCTACAGCACCCAGTAGTCCCAGGTAGTCTCCCATCCAAGTACTAACCAGGCCTGACCCTGCTTAGCTTCCGAGATCAGACAAGATCGGGCATGTGCAAGGTAACCATTTTTTATTGGAGAAATACAATATTTTTTATGTGCTTCCCCCTAAAGATGAACTTACTTTTGAGTAGACATGCATAGGATTGGGCTGTCCATCTCCACATCCCCTTCCCCCTATCTACTTTTTCTACACATGGGGAAAAATACTGTACAGGTGCACTTGTAGCGTGTAGTATGTAGTGTGGCACTACTTTGAGGAGAGGAAGCAGTGAATGGATTCCAGAAAATGGCTTACATGAGTTCCATGTAGTAAAATTACTCTAAGCAACTGTGGGAGTAAGAACAAAAAAGGAATTCTTACATGAGAGGGGTCCTTAGGTGCACATAGAAACAGCTATTTTTGCAAACAAGCGATTAAATATGGTTTAATTCAGGTATCAGAATACTCTGTGTCTTTGGGAAGGCGCTTGGCATGCAATTGTATGTTCTCTGCTGCCCTGAGCAGCTGCTGTGCATTGCTGGAGAGGAGCTGCAAATGCTGGCTGGAGGGTATGCTTGTGGGGGAAGGGACGAGGAAGATCTCTGGCAAGGCTGGACAGCATGTTGTACACATGTAGAATCCCTTTTCACCTGTCCTTAGCGTGTGAAAACGGGTGCAGATATATATCTCTGCCAGGATTAAGAGCCCAATCCTAGGTATGTCTGTTATGAAGTAAGCCTCGTTCTAGTCAATGATGCTTACTCCCAGGAAAGTGCCTAGGATTGCAGCCTATGAGCCCAATCCTATGCATGTCTACTCAGAAGTCCACTTTAGTGAATGGGGCTTACTGTGGATAGGATGGCAGCCTTAGAGTCCAATCCTGTGCCTGTCTACTCTGCCTCTGTTTTGCTCCCCCCCCCGGAATGCCTCCGAAGGGGAGGGGCCCCTGCAAAAAGGTGCCGGAACTCCGTCCCGTCCCCCCCCCCCGCGTTCCATTAGAAAAAAGCCCTGGGGGTGTATAACCCAAGAACATTCATTTCTTTAAGGCTTGAAATCTGCATATGGGAAAAAGAAAATAGTCTGAGCAAGAAATGTCAGCACCGTAGATGGAATGTGAAGCAAACACTGCAGTATGGTCATGTTCCAAGCAGTATCCATCACCTGAATTGGAATGGAGCAGAACACTGCAAACAAGCAAGAAAATGGTCTTTAGCTGGACTTCAGAATATTAGCGTTATTGCTTAAAGAGAACCTTGATGGGTCTTTCTGACTAGCACAATAATGCTGAACATGTGCCTTGGCCAAGCATCATTACAGTACATGACTGCTTAATTTTCAGGATTGTGAGAAGAATGCTCTCTTCTGGGCATGGGGGTGAGGTACTGTCAGTTGGGGAGTTTAACTTGGCAGTGTGACACAGCCTGTTTTGAACGAGTCTGTGAACAGAGTCTGGAATCCATTAAGGCTTGCTGCAGGGTCCTGAAATTTTGATTGTTCACCCGGTGTTCGGCTTAATTATTGTTGATGCCTTAAGCAGCCTATGATGAGTCAAAGAGAAGCAGCAGGTAGAAGAGAAATTTCAGTGCTGGAAGATTTGACTTGAAACATAAAATGAAGAACCTAAGTCAAAACTAGGAGAAGGTTGATGGGCTGTGCCTTTGAACAAGATTGGAAACACTTGACCCTGATGTTGGGATGTAACCTAAGAGCACATGGCCATCTTGCACTGCATTGAAACAATTTCATCTTCAAGAAAAGAAAATGAGCTTGTTAATTAAAACACTTCAGCTGAATTTCACGATGTCTCTCCTTGCCAAACTTCAGCCATACTGTTTAGTTGCCAGGGCCCCACAAATTCAGTGGTGTATAGGTGGAAATGCTGCCAAAACAGTGTTGGTCACAGAATTCTAGCCATGGAGGAATGTCTGGTCTAGGGTATCTGAGGGACCACCTCCTTCCATATAATTCTACCCATTTTCTCAGATCATCAGAGGGGGTCCTTCTAACTGTGCTGCCACCAGTAGAGGTGAGGGGAGATGGCAGCAGAAATAGGGCCTTCTCAGTGGTGGTGCCCGGTCTATGGAAAACCTTCCCCTTGGAATTGAGAACAGCTCCCTCTTCAGAGTCCTTTTGGTGGAGTCTCAAGATTTTTTTTTTCCTCTAATGTAGGGAAACTTTTCAGTGCTGACACTGGGGGGCTGGCACTTTTTTAATGAAACATCTTTTAAAGATCCAAGGTGTCTTACTGTTTTATTGTTTTTATTAATGTTTTAGCATTACTTTATTGTACAGAAATATTTTGTAAGCTGCCTTGAAGTCCCCTAAGCGGGGTAGAAAGGCAGGATAGAAATTTCTTAAATAAATAAATGTTCGGTGTTCATTTGTTTTCCATGGGTAATCAGAGTTCTAAGGCCTCTCTCAATTGCTACCTTCTAGGCCAGGGTGGTCCAAAACACTGATCTTGGTGGCCTATCAGTCTTCATAAAGATCCTCCCAAATATTTCCTCAGTATGTATGCATATGCCTGCTCATTGGGGATTTAACTTTATGCATCTGAAGTAGATCATAGTCTACAAAAGCTTGTGCTGAAGTAGACTAACCTAAGGCACTACCTCTTTTTGTGTACTGATGCAGATGGGCAGCCCAATCCTGAAATTCCCTGCACCCACTGGAGCAGTGGTGCCTAAGCAGCTACTGCTGTATCCAGCAGGCTCCAGGAAGCAGCTGGAGGTGTTCTTGGGAGAAGGAGACTTTTGTCGTGCAATGGGGCTTCAAGTCAGCATCAGCTGTTTTGCCTTCTAACCCAACACAGCGTTCAAGATATGGTGGAAACAGAGTCCTTGGAACCAATCCTACCTTGGTTCCTTTCTTCCACCAGCTCCCCAGAGGCTGCACTGCTGCCCAGGCAGTCGCACTTACCCTCGGCGATGGTGCATCTTCCCTTGTGCTGGGCCCAGCACCTGATTGGCACAGGCCCCGTGTCAGTGCTCCCTGCTCTGAGGGTGCCATAAACCATGCTACTAGGGGCTCAGTGCTGGTGGTGGGCCACTTTGGGATTGGGCCCTAACAGAGCTCCTTCTGTAGTGAATGACTTGCTGAATTTAAATTTTGTAGGTTGAAACTGGGAGCTGCAAAAGAACTTGGATAAAACTGTTGAATCTGGGGCTTCTTGCCTCAGAGAAAAGACTGTGGCTGGATCTACAGGTGGGCGTTAAAATGCTGCCCTGTGAGAAGTTTCAGGTGCAAAGATCTAATGAAATGTATTAACCTTGGTATTGCCAGACATCAGAATGCAACTTTAAAGCTCTTTTAAAGTTTAAAGCTCCATTACTTGTTTCTGGTATGAATGTTATTTCAGGCAAAATTGACATGCATGCTTTTGCCCACAAGTTTTTGGCATACTTTGGAGAAAGACACTCCCCCCCCCCCCGCCTTACTACATTAATGAGAACCACACTTGGCTTTAATGCCAGACATGCCACTAGATCACTATTAATTTTTGACATGGTTTAAATTTTCTCATTTTCCTAAGCTTGTTTACTGGATTCTGTGCCATGGGTTATAAGAGCTGGAAATGGGCTTTACTCCATGTTTTGGAAGGCCTTGGAAATGGAACTGTGGCACTCTGGGAGCCCCATCAGGTTAGTTTGCTGAAATTGCATAATATCTCCTCTACAGCATTCCCCTGACCTCTTTGCTTCCACAAGTGTTGCCTACCTTGAGACTAAGGAAATAGATTGTGATTCTTCCTTTGAAGAAGTTTACGGCTGAGACTGGTTTGGCCACTTAAACGGCCTCCTCTCCCTTTCCCATATATTTATGATCCCAAGCTTACCCTGACAGGAGCTTTGTATAACCTTTTCCAATGGGGTCCCCTCCTCATTTTATTGCAGGTGGAAAAGTAACTTCCAAGTTATGACCTTCTTAAAAATGTCACATGCCCAGACAGTAGAGGGAGACTAAATGTAAGTTTAAGAGCGTGGTGCTTTTGCTAGCCAGCAGACTTGAAACACTTCAGGACGGAAGCAGAGTAATAACCAGAGAGAAAATAAAGAGCTCAAATCCGACATCCAATCCCCGTGGGCTTGATTCTGGCCTGTATAGTTATTAAGCTTTGACCTGACTGCTGGAAATTGGATCGAGTTCTAATACGATGGTTAACTTGCCCTTTAAGCAGCAGAGAGATTTGTTGCTTGTCCCCTGTGTATCCCTCTGAACACCTGCAGTGTTCAAAGTGTGGTGAATCAGCATACATGCTTAGTAGGTGCATGCTGGGAGCTGTGGCTGGCCACATGGGGCCATCCTAGATAGGCAATTCTGAAGGGGATGCTTTTGAGCACAGAAAAGACAGTGGGGAGGGGAGTGCTCACTCCTTTTCTTGACTCCCCCCATGCTTTGTTTGCTCTCCATGCTTTGTTTTGTGGTCGAGAAACAGGAAGTGGGTGCGATCAGTCTGCAGGGGTGAGTGGATGCACGCCCCTGTGCCCCTCCACAGCAGCATGATGCTGGGCATCGTGTTGCTGCCTACCTCCCGCCTGTGCAAGAGCTTACAGCAGTGTTATTCAAACTGTGCGGCAGGCTTTTTAGGGAGGCGCCAGGAACTGAAAGGGGAGGCGTGGGATGTCCTATCACAGCGATACAGTCACACCCCTGGGCAGAATATGAGCCCATCTTCTACCTGTCGTCTGCGTTTTTTTAAAGCAGATGAAACGGGAGTTGCTCAGCTGCGAGAGTAGCTACTGCCACCCCGCCCTCTTCTCCCTCCACTCCAAGACTGCCGCCTTCTGTGTTCGCTGCATGTTGTTTCCAAAGCTCTTGGACTCTAACCCCCAGCTGGCAAGTACCAAGCATGCTCAGCTTGCGATCCTTGACCCTTGATGATCCTTGTCTGGTTGGTTCCTAGTTCCCAGCCTGGGATCACTTCTCATGAAAGTGAAATCTCTTTTCAACCCCCTCCCTCTTCCACTCCCCCCTTTCAGTCTCCAAACCTTCCCGCTTTCCTCCCCCTCCCCAAATAAAATGCTTCCTATTTTACCAGTCACCAGGGGTCTTAAAGTTGTTTCCATGCAGTTGGCAAAGGGGGGAGGGGAGAGACAAGCACACACTTTACTTGGCCAGGAGCAGAAAAAGGGTACTGTATTTAAAGTGATTTATTAATCTTGTTGTTTGACTGAAGAGGAAAGGCTGTATTTTTAAAATGATGAATCTTTCTATTTGAAGGGAATACTTATCAGCCATTGATGAAGTGATTGCCAGCCCAATCCTATCCACACTTTCCTGGGAGTAAGCCCCATTGACTCTAATGGGACTTCCTTCTGAGTAGACATGCATAGGCCTTGAGCTGTGCATCTCCTAGTATAGGAGATAAATCAGCTTCCTAACCAAACCCTTATCAGCTCTGATATATTTTCATGGTCTATTTTTGTTTTCCTCACCAGCTGCTCGAAAAATTTAATTTCATTAAATTAAGAAAGGGTTCAATCCTATCCAAGGAGACTGGGAGAAATGACTAGTTGGATTGAGGTCCACAGGGGTGTGTGTGTGTGTGTGTGTAATGTTGGTCAGACCGGTTGTTCACAAAGTTCATTTGATAAAACAATTCTATTGGTATGCTTACAAAGTTTAAAAAAATGAGTCCTCCTGGACTAGACAAAATCTACCTACTCCAGCATCCTGTCTCCAACAGTGATCAGCAGCTGAGAACTCGTGCAAGGAAAGCGCCCTACAGGTAGACCACAGCTGCGATACAAGGACATCTGCAAGAGGGATCTGAAGGCCTTAGGAATGGACCTCAACAAGTGGGAAACTCTGGCCTCTGAGCGGCCCACTTGGAGGCAGGCTGTGCAGCATGGCCTTTCGTAGTTTGAGGAGACACTTGTCCAACAGACTGAGGCAAAGAGGCAAAGAAGGAAGGCCCATAGCCAGGGAGACAGACCAGGGGCAGACTGCACTTGCTCCCTGTGTGGAAGGGATTGTCACTCCCGAATCGGCCTTTTCAGCCACACTAGACGCTGTTCCAGAACCACCATTCAGAGCGTGATACCATCGTCTTTCGAGACTGAAGGTTGCCTACAGAGAGAGATATTGCTGTGTATTAATATATTTTTAAGATCTGCATTTAATTAATGATATGATTAATATTAATATAGTTAATATATACTTAATATTTAATATTGTATTATGATAAATATAATATTATATTTAATATATTATAGTTAATATTTCTGGCCACTTCCTGTTTAATGATGTCACTTCCATCCCTCAGGAACATGATGGGGAGTCATAGCCAACAGCCACAGGGGTCAAGGGAGCCACTGGCTGGAAAAGTTTGAGTACCACTGGCTTACAGGCTCTCAAACTCTACCAGAGAGTTTGAGAACCACTATACTAGTCCCTTACCAGTGGTTCTCAAACTTTCGCACCGCTTCTTAGAATGACAATCTGTCTGGGACTTGTCAAAAGTGACATCAAGTAAATTAAAATAGATAATTAAATTACAGTAAAACAAATAAGGAGAAACCACCTCTGTTCTACCAAGTGAATTTTCTATGTAACCTGCCTGCAATAATCCCCCCCATCAGTATAATTTTCAGCCCTACCCAGTGCCCAGTTCAGTTTAAGTTCTTATTTTTGAACCTGTTGTGTTGGCAACCTTCAGTCTCGAGAGACTATGGTATCGCGCTCTGAAAGGTGGTTTTCGAACATCGTCTAGTGTGGCTTAAAAGGCCAATTCGGGAGTGACAATCCCTTCCACAATGGGAGCAAGTGCAGTCTGTCCCTGGTCTGTCTCCCTGGCTATGGGCTGCCCTTCTTTGCCTCTTAGCCTCAGACTGTTGGCCAAGTGTCTCTTCAAACTGGGAAAGGCCATGCTGCACAGCCTGCCTCCAAGCGGGCTGCTCAGAGGCCAGGGTTTCCCACCTGTTGAGGTCCACTCCTAAGGCCTTCAGATCCCTCTTGCAGATGTCCTTGTATCGCAGCTGTGGTCTACCTGTAGGGCGCTTTCCTTGCATGAGTTCTCCATAGAGGAGATCCTTTGGGATCCGGCCATCATCCATTCTCACGACATGACCGAGCCAACGCAGGCGCCTGTTTCAGCAGTGCATACATGCTAGGGATTCCAGCACGTTCCAGGACTGTGTTGTTAGGAACTTTGTCCTGCTAGGTGATGCTGAGAATGCGTCGGAGGCAGCGCATGTGGAAAGCGTTCGGTTTCCTCTCCTGTTGTGAGCGAAGAGTCCATGACTCGCTGCAGTACAGAAGTGTACTCAGGATGCAAGCTCTGTAGACCTGGATCTTGGTATGTTCCGTCAGCTTCTTGTTGAACCAGACTCTCTTTGTGAGTCTGGAAAACGTGGTAGCTGCTTTACCGATGCGTTTGTTTAGTTCGGTATCGAGAGAAGGAGTGTCAGAGATTGTTGAGCCAAGGTACACAAAGTCATGGACAACCTTCAGTTCATGTGCAGAGATTGTAATGGAGGGAGGTGAACCATATCATCAGGATCCACCTAGCTTTACAAGTTTAAAAAAGAGGGGGAAAATCTACCTTTCCAGCTCCAGCTTCCAGTTATATTCTTTTTATTGGGGGAAGGGGGCTGCATTCTGGAGCATTTGTTGAGCTCCACTTTCATCAGAGCTGTACCATTCTGGTAGCCTTACATTCATCTTTGCTTGACTTGACCACGAGCCAAGACATGTTTGCTTACTTGTGAATAAATGGAAACATGTAGCTTAATTTCACTTTCCATAGGGCTCAATAAATTTGTCAGCTTTGAGACAGGGACTTCTTCTCAGGTGTTTTTAGGAGTCTTCGTTCATCACATAGGGACCATTCTGGTTTTACTGGATTCCTCTCAGCCTGCCCTTGCCAGTGGATTAAGGCAAGTTGGCCTACTCATGAGTAAACATGCAAGATGGCTGGTTCACTTTCCACATGACTCCATGCATTTGCCTTATTGGCTGAAGCAGTGATTTTTTTTTTTCAACCAGTGTGCCATAAATGCTCTGCAGGTGTGCTGTGGGAATTCAGGGGTTTATTATTAGTAGGACCACTGGGGGATGTGAGCCCCCCCCCCACAGCACAGTGTGCCTTGTCAGTTGTCAAAAACCCAAGGTGTGCCTTGACAATTTTAGCGCCTTGTCAGTGTGCCGTGAGAGGAAAAGGGTCTTAAATAGCTGAGCTAAAGCTTCGCGACCCACCAAGTGGGCCATCACCACAGTTTGAGAAACCGTACCTTATCCTATTGTAATTAAGTTCAAGTGAGCATAAGTGGAATAACTCTTCTCAGTTCCCCATCTCCCAGCCTCCTCTGTCTGGATTGCACAATCAAAGCTATATGCTCAAAGGTCCTTCAATCACATGTTCATTTTGAACAAGATGTGCTGCTCATGCACAGAAGGGTCTCGTAAATTCATTTGAGGATTGTTAGAGTTTGGTTTAGATTAGAGCAAGTGCAGAACTGTTTTGTCACCTGCCAGTTTCTGCATGTGACCTGTACTTAGTGCAGAGAAGGCTGGCTGTCCTGGTTCCTGCCCACTTGCGTCCTTTGCTGTTGTCGTTACTGCTCTGCACTGCACCCAGTCTATCCTGCTGCCTCTTACAGCAGCGTGTATGTCTTTCTCTCCACCCACCTTGCCCTACAGGCAGTGCCACTCTCACTTGCACAAAGGCACAGCATGGTGTTGTGAGAACTACTACTGTGTTCCAAAGGAAAAACCAATAAAATTGCTGCTGCAGCCACACAGTGGTTTTTTTTTTTCCATCATAGGTATTTTCTAATTAAAGTCTGGGACACATAGTATATTTCATTCATCTGCTTCCGTGTTAAGTGATTGTGCAATATTGTGCTTGTGCTGCATATGTTTGAGAGCTTTTGGGTAAACTGAGGCAGGAATGCATACAATGATTATACAAGCTGAGCAGAGATGTCTGTGTAATTCTGGAGGAACAATGGCCTAAATACTAAACATACCTCTATAAAATAAAATCCTCATGAATGTATGGATGTGTACCAGCTATACCTTTATTTCAGCTTTGTTCAATTTGGCCTTAAGCTTTCATTTCATAAAATACTAGTTTATAGTCACTTAATTGGATTTAATGATCTAATTAAAAGCCAGAATCTACATGCCAGTAGAATATTTGAGTGATAATAAAGTACTAATGTAGTAGAAACACTGGCAGTTTAGTTAGAGCATGTACTCCCCCCCCCCGTAAGAATGATGTAAAGAGGCAGTCAGCCAGTCAGCCTTGCCATCTAGACCAGTGTTTCTCAAACTGTGGGTCGGGACCCACTAGGTGAGTCGCAAGCTGATTTCAGGTGGGTCCAATGCATTTCAACATTTTATTTTTAATATATTAGGCTTGATGCTACTATTGTATGTGACTGCATTTGGGAAAACGTTACAGATCCATACTTCTACAGGCTACTATGTATATGCTTTTAACAATGATAGTAAATGGAACTTACTCCTGGGTAAGTGTGGGTAGGATTTCAGCCTAGGACTGCTAAAAGTTTTCCTGCTTGACGATGTCATTTCCAGTCATGACATCACTTCCAGTGAGTCCTGACAGATTCTCATTCCAAAAAAGTGGGTCCTGGTGCTAAGAGTGTGAGAACCACTGATCTAGACTAAATTGTATAGTGGCATGAGAGCTGAAGCTTATACAATTGGAATGCAGACGGTGAAAGCAGCTAGTCAATGACCCTATAGATAGCATCACTGGCTATGCTGTGGGCATACTATGTAGCCTTATAGTGAAGTGCACCAGTCAGTAGGATTAAGAGGACTTAAATGTCCCTGCCTTGCTGGCTGGCTGCCTATATGCTAATTTGAAAACAATTCCATGATCATCATGCCAAAATTTGTTCTGGCCTGTGTAAAATGCCTTCTGCATGATGTGAACATGCAACAGCAGGCGTCCTGGTCAAAAGAATACTGAGAATATATCTCCCTTTTCCTACCCACTGACATATCACATTAGCACTTGAAGGGAACTTTGGCTATGCTTTGTGTACACCAGCTGGAAAAGAGTTAAGTTTGCTCTTAATGGTTTGGAAGTGGGTCCTGTCTGTCTCAAAGATGCATTGGATGTGTGGTATCAAAATAAAATGGTTTGTAGGCAAGGAGCTTAGGATGACATTCATGAAGCTTCCCTGTGTTGTCCTCCCAACACACCTGCGAAATAGGTTGGACTGAGGGGATCAACTTGATGGTTGTAGGGGATTTGCCCAGTAAGCTTGGTAGTTTGGGGGGGGGGGGAGAGATTTGAACCTAGGCATCAGAGAGACTGAGCAGGGCTGCATTTGCTCTGGTCCTACTCTCAAGCCTTTAAGCATCCATGGCCCTTAATACAGAAGAGTCCTATAGCTCTTGATTGCTATTGCTTGGAATTGGCTATTGATTAGTATCTTTTAGGGGTGACTGTAGTATACAGCTAGGACATCTTAAAACTTTCTCACTCTGCTTATGTAAAGGCCTCTAGGATGTTGTGGTAAAGGGTTAAGAATTTGCTAGAGGGCAGTAGGGATAGTGCCCCAGATATCTCCAGCCCCACACTGTCCACTAGACAACATTGTTCTGCTCTTGAGATGGAGGGGGAAGGCTCTCTAAGGCTGCAGAACGGAGTTTATTCTGTATTTGCAATATTTTTGTGTGTTGGATACATTCTTGCACCAAGCAGATCTTGTTCTACACCAAGTTACTATCTCCTGTGCTTTCTCCAGTTCAGGCTCAGTTTTTGAAATATTGGTCTCAAAATCCAGTTGGGTAGGGGTGGGAGGCGAAATCTTTCTTTCTGCTCTATTTTTAAAGCCTGTCTTTTTCCTTATCATGAATTCACACATTGTTGCTGGGGAAAGAAATCCTGCCAAGTATGTACTCCTGGAAGGGCATGATATTTGCGGAGACTCTTGTACAATTATATCTTTGTCATGCTGGAAGGAGGCTGAAAGCTGGCAGTTACTGTTCAAATAGTTTCCTTGGGTATTGGCACCCTTCTCTGTGTGGTGGCGTGCATGAGAATGGCCAAAATTAACTGTTTCAATGGCACACTTCTAGAATTATTGTGTCAAATTTGTGATCCCAAATCATGCTCTGGGTTTCTAGGTTGGGGAGCAGCTGTAAACCGATAGAGCATTCTTGCATACAGGAGAGCCTGGGTCAACTCCTGGTATCTCTAGGTGGGACCAAACCCCTGGTGACCCACTGCCAGCCTGAGTTGACAGTCCTGAGCTAAATGGATCATGGGTCCAACTCTGCTTAAGGCAGCTTTCTATGGTCTAGATCTCCTTTCTGTTTTTTTGTTTGTTTTTTGTCAGGTTCCATTTCTATCTCTTTGGTGTCTGGTCAGCATTTGCTGCTATGGTAATTGATAGCTCATTTATTTCCATGTCATCAAGAAAGCAAGGCTGAAGTTGATAACTTTGACTTGGTAAATGTCATGCAAAGTGATTGGCTACCATTAACTCCAAACTAATTGGACTGCCTTTTGTTTGAGGTGGGAGTGGTGTATTCTGTCAATATGTTGACACCAAACATCTTTGGGGGAGGGGGGACGAAAGAAGACAAAGTGGTGACATGGACAGATGTGTCTCTTCATGCAGCTAAGAAGTAGCAGATGTTTGCATTAGAGCAGAGGCCATCATGTTTTGTGATCTCTGAACTAGGAAGCAGTTGGTTTACATGGAAGCGAAGCTATGTTTGCACAGGCTGTACACTGGGCTAGCCACCAAAAGGAAGAATGTAAACTTATAGCTTCTTTATGTTTAGGTTTTCAGCTGTACAAATCTGTTGGCTGAGTAGCATCTGGAGAATGTGCCAAAATTTGATGAGGGGAACTGCTTTTTGGTCATTTATCTTCCAGGATTAAGATTTATTTAAAACTGTATGCATGGCTGAGTGGAGAGTTTGGTATTGCCTACAGTAACAAATAGGTGGTTTTTTAATTTCATAGATGGTTGTATGTATCGAGTATAAAGGTCCACATTTCGTAGACATGCCAGTTTCCACTAATCCTCTGATAATTCTTGGATGCTTCAATCACACCTTGCTTGAAAGATAGTGGAGCACTTTTTCCATGCAAACAATTCTAGTTTTCTTTAGGACCCTGGTATCCATGGATCCAGCATCCATGGATATGACTTACCCTGAATACCCTGGATTTAAACTGCGTCCAAGTATAAATGCCTTTTTAAAACAAAACCCCCCAAAAGCGTGAACATTTGGAGCTCCTACTGTTTCTTTGCAAAACCATGCAGTTTCCAAGCCTCTACAGCTATTTTTAGGGCTGAAAGACCCACTTCCAGGTCACACAGAGATTACTTGCTTCTCCCATATTGGTCCCAGAATTCATCAGATACCAGGGTCCACCCTGTACTCATATAGACAAACAGAACTAGGTGGTTCTGGTGAGCAGTTCACCACCACAGCATGCTTTCTTTGGCTGCTGTCTTGGCTTCAGAGCTGATGCCTTCTTGCCGTGCCATTCTGTGAGGAGAAGGGAAGACAAGTAAGCTGAAATTGCCAACAGGCTACCCTGTCCCTAAAGAAATGCTCCAAGTTTCCTAAGTGTTCGAGCTCTGTGAAAGTGGTGCACTTTCCAGTGATGATGCAAAGGCATATTTCTTGATATGGGAAAAAACCAAGCAGTGTACACCACTGGTGCGTACCAAGGGCGTGTACACAACCTCAAGCACGCATCAAGATGTCATCTATGTATGGACAGAATGGCAATGATACTGATACTGGCTCCATGTTTGTCAGTGTATGAGGTTCTATTGAATGGAATTGGGTCCCTTTTCTAGTCAAGTCTTTCACATTTCATGACCACTAAAGAAATCCATGTTTAGGTGGCTGGAAAGAGACTTAACACAGCCATAAACCTCGGTCCCATTTAGGATATTGGTAGAACTCTGTGGAGACTGTGAATAGGAACACTGGAAGCATAACTATGTATCTGATGCACAATACCGAGCAGGGAGCAAATGACCCAACACTCAGTTTAGCAGCTCTCAATTCTCAGTCATGTATAAGACAGAAGCAATAGTAAAGAGTCCAGAACTGATGCACAGTCTGTGCAGATTTTGGCCAATCACCCCCCTCTGAATAGGGTTGCAGTCCCTCTTATGGAGCAGATCCACAGCCTAGGGGTTCTCTTGCAGCTGCTCCTGGATTCCCAGGAGCCTTTTCTCGGCTTTAATTAAGCCACCGGCGACAACCATACCTGAATGGTTCAGTTCTGACCATGATGACCCATGCCTTGGTGACCTCCAGATTACTTCAATGTGCTCTATTTGGGAGATCTTGGGGATGGGATCCAAATCTAAATGCAAAATTCATGTTTTATATACCCCATACGCACAACCTGAAGGTAATTTTATACAATATTTTAAACAAATTTGTGCATGAAACAAAGATTGTACATGGAATACAGTTGGTGATTTTATTTAGGCAAAAAAGTTTAAAAAGTCATGTTGGCACTCAAAGTTTCATATTTCGAACCTCTGGATAAGGGGTAATCTACCAGTACTATATACAATAGTTAAATGGCTTTCACAAGTGACTTTGAGGGACCTAAGTCTCTCTTTGACCAAAGGAATTGGCTGCATGGCAGGTTCTCATGCAGAACTTGCATGAGATCTTGGAATGGCAAAGTCACCCTGCATGAAGAGACCAACAAGCTTATACTAATGTGAGAATTCAACTGCTTTCCTATTGCACAATTCCATAACCATGGAGAAAAGAGGAGTTGCTTGCCTGTCTCTTGTTACGCCAATATGGGTTCTGAGGGCATTTCTTAGTTTGAAATATCTCACTGAGACTGCAATCCTAACCACACTTTCTTGAGAGTAAGCCCCATTGAACCGTTCAATGGGCACGAGACCTTTCAGAGTGCAATACCATAATCTTTCAAGACTGAAGGTTGCCAAGGTTCCAAGCCCCATTGAACAAAATAGAACTTACTTCTGAGTAGACCTAGTTAGGATTGTTCCCTGAAATGCATACCTTCAGTCATATTTATTGTGGTGGAAACACTTGCAGATGAAGTTTTCCTAACTTTTAAATTAGGCATATTCTCTGACCCTTCAGGAGAAAAAAGTAGTACACCACTTCTAACGAGTCTTATTCCCTCTCAAGTTATTCTTGCAAGATTTTCAGCTGTTCTCACAATATCTCCCCAGACTTAGCCAGTATCAGGAAATGCAGGAGTGAATGAAATTATTATATGCTGAAACTATTCAAACCTCAAATATTTGCCTTGGTTTTGTTCCTAGCAGTGGGTGAAGCCATGAACTGGGACTTGAGTAAGTTTATCCAGACCATTTTGCCATACTTCTTCCTTAAGCCTCAAAGTAAACTTCAGAATAGTATACTCTGTGCATTCATTTAGACACAGGAGTTCAAACAAGGATAAAAACTGTAGACAAGGTTCTCTTGTTTGTACAATTGGTGTGGCAGACGCCACCATCACAGGAATGTCCCAATTTGCACTGGATTAAGGAAAAACTTGGTAACGCTTTGCTTTTAATCCTGTCAACTCATCACTTTTTTTTAATGAACATAACTGATCCTCTTCATGGCATTCTTAAAATGATTCACTAAAGAATACTAATGACTGCAAAATCTAGTCTTATAATATTTTGCGTGGTGTGAATAGAAGCTTTTTTCCCTGTCTCCCAACACCAGGCTTTTTTTGGGGGGGGGGGCAGGAAGGGCGAAATTGAAAGAGTTAGAACAGATAAAGAAATTTATTTTTACCAGTGTGTAATCAGTGGAACTCCTTGCCACAGAATATGGTGATGGTACTTGGCATAGCTTCCTTTAAAAGGGAATTAGATGAATTTATAGAGGAAAAGCCAATTGCTGGTTGCAAGTCATGATGACTATATGTAACCTTCGTGTTTTTTTGCTCTCTGGATGCCAGGTGCAAGGAATTTGCAGCAGGATACAAGTATCATGCTGAGTGCTCCTTGAAGCATGTGGTAGGCCACTGTGAGATGGACCCTCGGCCTGATCCAGTAGGGCTCTTCTTAAGAGATTTCTTTACCACACTTTCACCCTTCTAATAGTCAATCAAGTAGCTCCTGGGCCATGTCACTAACGGCATCTCTCCTGGTGACTGAAAAAGCAGTTGTGCATATATGAACTGTTCATGAAGAGCAAAATTACTTGAGATTTAATTTTTTCTTGCTGCAAGAATGTGTATTGATGGCCACGTTGCAAGCCTATCACAGATGTGTGAACAACTGGCAGCCATTTTAAGTTGTATGTCAATTCTTGACAGTACATTTTGTCTTACATAATGTCTATCAAACTATATCATAAATCCTTCGACAGGCCAGATTATGTCTTGGGGTACATGTGTTGGCCCAGGATTTTCTAAACAAAACTGGGTATGCAGAGGAGGCACATGGGGGGGGGAATAGTGGTGAAATTTGTAGAGGATAGAGGGGCTTCGGTCCTTTACACTCATTGTGATTACAATCCTAACTGCCCACATTTGTGTTCCACTTGTTTATTTTTTTATTTTAAATAAAGCTTCAGTTGAAGCTTAACACGCACAGTCAACATAACATTGTTTGGCATTGATGCTCTCTTTTTAATGGATATAATAGAGAAAATTGGCTGCACTTGATAACATAAAGGCATGTATATATGGCATTGCCTGGAGTTCCAGTATTATTCACATTTCACTCTTGTGTGTGGTTTGTTTTCCTCTTTCCGCAGTTGAGGCTTATAACTTGCAGTATCCTTAATACTGCTAAAGCCTGATCTTTTATAGTAATCCCCAGTTCTAACACATTCTAATGAGACTTCAGGTTGGCACTGTGAGCAAATACCAATGTTGGGGAAAAAAAAATTGAATTTGCCAACTCCTTGGAAGATAAGTGGGAATGTGAAACAAATGACTTCTGGATACCATTTTGTGCCCAAGGGATGGTCTAAAATTCTGTGCAGCTGAAAGTGCCTTGCCCAGCCATTGTAGATTCTGCCTTTGCTCCAGCTGTGTAAGTCCTGCCAGACAAAATATTTCTGGGATAGCTGTGATGTGGTGAGGAAGCTCCACTGAATGAGGATGTGTAGACCACTTTGAGAGTCTCAGGCCCAAATCCTAAAGAACTTTCCAGCACTGACATAGCTGTGCCAGTGGGGTGTGTGCTACATCCTGCAGTTGGGTGTCAGTGACAGAAGACTTCTCAAGGTAAGGGAATATTTGTTCCCTTAACTCAGAGCTGCACTGCCCTTATGTCAGTGCTAGAAAGTTGGTTAGAATTACACCCTAAGCTGTGCAATAAGCACCACTGCATATTTTTCTTTGGGGAGGGGTCAAATGGGAAATGTGCTTCTTGGGATTTGCTGCTAAAGGCATAATTCTCAAGGCATTGTAAGCTTATCTGCTAAAAGCTAGGCATTTGACTTTAGAGGGTTCACTTTTTAGTGCAATAAAATTGTTCTGTAAAGCACTGTTCTCTCCTTGGAGCATCTGTCCCTCTTCTCAAGCATCTATAGATTGGAGCATCTGTCCCTCTTCTCAGGAGACTGTATACCCTAGTGTCTGTTGTGGTAAAGATGTTTGGGTACTGCATTTATTTTATTTTTTTAAACAGACTATAGTGGCTCCCTCCTCCAACCTCCTGAATGCAGACAGACCAACCTGGATATAATCCAGGTTCTAACAAGGTGTCTCTAGAGCCAGTTGTTAGATATTGCTGTCAAGAGAGCCAAGCCTACAGCAAAACGAAGCCAAAGTCATCTGACTTGGTCTGCTTCCATCACTTTTTGACATAGTTAAGCTTGACTTGCTTTCATGACATGCAGTTGGAGCAGTGGTTCTCAAACATTTTAGAGACCCTAGAGGCTGCTGCCTGATTTATAAATGCCAAGGGCTGTGACTATAAAGTTAATTGGGCAGCAGTGCTCCTCCACCAAGTAGCAACTTTTTTTAACCCATGATGTACATAGCCTAATCTGCCTTGTCATTTTCACAATTGACCAAAAATTGGATCATGGCCACTTTTGGGTCCCGTACGCACAGTTTGGGGACTGCTGATTTAGGGCAGGGGTGTCCACAAAGTTTTTGGCAGGAGGGCCGCATCATCTCTCTGACACTGCGTCAGGAGCCGGGGAAAGAAAGAATTAACTTACATTTAAAATTTGAATAAGTTTACATAAGTTTACATAAATGAGTATATTAAAGATGAACTTATATGAATGAATGAAGGTCTTGCAATAGCTCAAGGCCTATAAAAGGCCTTGCACAAAGAAGGCTGGCCTTTCCTTTACTGGCACTACTGCATCACAGACATGAAACAGCAAGCAGTGGAGGAAGCCCTCATCCCACAGCTCACGCAAAGAGGTCAAACAGTTGCCTTCACGCTGAGAGCAGTTGTGTCGGACCAGTGTGGGCTCCAACAAATCTCTGGAGGGCCAGAGGCTCATTGGAGACTGGGGGCTCCCTGACGGCTGCATTGAGAGGCCTTGAGGGCCGCATGTGGCCCCAGGGCCGGGGATTGGGCACACCTGATTTAGAGGATAATGTTTAAGTGTTACAGATCAGACTACTGTTAAAAGGAGAGCTTAGTTCAAAAACTGGCCATCTGAGACCAAATAAACTGTTCTTAATAGTTGCTTAATCTTTAGAAATTAAACAGCCTTTCCTAGGATAATGTGAGGTGCTAAGAGAAGCTGTGCCTGTTGGACTGCAAAGAACGTTGTACAGAGGGTGAAAAGTGCCCTTCCTACTCTGGATATTTCTAAACAGGGGTTGAAGATTATGATTATCACCCATGTAGCCCTATGGAAAGCTTGATTGGGAAGTTTGCCTTTTCTGACTAAGGGGATAACTGACATGGCTTCAGATTTGTGAAGTTTCTGGGTATTGTGATTTTTTTCTTTTGTTGAATGTCTGGCAGCCAGAGATGCAATGGGATATGCTGAACATTAAGTTTGCTTAAAAATCCTATCCTGGCTTGGTGGCTGAGTGACTGAGATTCTGCTTCTAAATGTAGCACAAAATGGTTCATTACATCCTTTGACAACAGGGTTCTATTCCATTTTACAGACAAGAGCAACTCGGCACACATCTGCATAGGGTTCTCCAAAGGTCATATGTGTGTGCTGAACATTCTGTTGCTAACCATGTTGGTGACAGTGAGCTGCATGGTAGAATTTATGGAGAGCCATTGGGAGAATAGGTACTTCCTAGTTTTAAATGTGTCACTTAAATTCAGTTGGCATCCTTCAGTCTTGGAAGACTATGGTATTGCGCTCTGAATGGTGGTTCTGGAACAGAGTGTCCTCTCCAGTGCGCGAAGCCTGGGTAAAGTAGATATGAAGGATAGACTGTTACCCATGCAGCAAATCCCCTCTCTCCACGTTGCTGAAATGGTCCAATGGAAAGGCAGAAGCTAACACGGTTGGTTCCAGCGGCGTCGTAGGAGTTGCCAGAACGTGACTGTGTTCAACCATGAACTGCCTCAGGGACTCCGGCTCTGGATTTTGCCTCGAGGTTGACTCCTGAAGCCTTTTCCATAACTGGATGTAGTCACAAGGCAGTGGAGGTTTGGGATCAGAGTTTTCCTTCTCTCGGATGAGCTGCCTTCCCAGGCTAAGGAGTCCCATCTACCCGGTGGCTGTTTAGTCGCCTCTTACAACAAGTACAGCCAAACTGAGGGCCTATACTTATCCCAGCCCCCAGGGGAAATAAATAACTTAAATAACTTAAATAACTAGGCAGAAAGCATGCACTAAAAGAAGGAAGGTGATGTTGGGCTACATGCACAAAATCAAAAATTCATGTAAGAGGTGGTTCTTTTAAAGATGGTGACCTTGAGCAGTTGGAAGTGGTAAACTCTAACCTGGGTACCACCTTCTCTGAACTAGGGAAAGTTGCTCTTCATTGCAAGAAGAATTTTGACCCTTGTGCTTTTCTGCATAGGTTGGCTGGGATAAGAATTGGAATCTTGTTCCTTATTTTGATGCTTGTTCCTTCTCTGATAGTTGATTGCAAAACATAGTTTTGGGGACACTTTTGCCCTGCCTTATGATATTTTGTACCCTGTGGTTTGGCACGGTTCTGTCTTGGTTCATGGTTTTTGAATGTCGGCATGACATAATGGAGTAAAGTCATCTGGTTCAGAGTCTCATGTCATCAGTATGCCACTCTGGGAAGCATTGATTGAAGGGTGATCTAGAAATGTGTTGGCCGTGTTAAACTGATGAGTGTACAAAACTTGCTGTGCAAGTGTGTCGGCTTCATACCTTCAGGAACTTTGTTTTCACAAGATGGGGATCTCTGAAAGAGAGCCCTAAGATTGGTATATATACACAGACCTTCAACTGAACATGTGACAGGTGGATGCTGGAAGAGCCTACGTGACTCCACTTCTCCCCACCCATCCCCCATTCTGCATCTGAAGACGGCTATGAAACTAGAAGCATGCTTTTCTCCAGAACTCTGTATCAGGCTAGGTGTCAAGCAAAACGGAGAATGGAGAAGACTAATTTGATCATGCTCATGATGTTTCCCAAATTTGTCTCCTCTGATAAAGAGTTTTGGAGAACTCAAAAGCTCTGAAGTTCACTACTTTGTGAATTTCAGTTGCATTGAATACTAAAATAAATGTTTGGCTTATGATGCAGTCGATGGTGCTCACCAGCTATCCTTTATATGAGGTATGTGCCTTGGGGGGGATCTCCATATTCAGCAGGATTAGTGACTTATCTGGCAGTGCCTTCAAACTATTCATCATTGGAATACTCAAATGGATTTAGACCTACTCCAAGATCGTAACTAGGAACAAGTTTTGAATCTGTTTCAAGCCAACAGCTTAATCCTGGGAAGAATGTAACAGTTCATTCAGACCCCCATAAGGGTGGAGTAACTTTTTGAAGGGCTCTTGTTCGCTTAAGTCGGTACATGTTTGCAGCAGTGGGAGGTGCCAGAGTTCAGGCAATTCAATAGAAATGTCAGCAATTCTAGCCACTAGGTGATTTAAAAGATGTATAATTGCACACTTTGTTCCATAGAGGCCTCTATTGTGCTCGCAGTGCTTCTGAAGTACCAGCCAATTCTACATTTGCTGTGCTAGCAACTAAGAATTGAAAGTACTAACAGCTGCCACCACAATGCCGCATCACAAACCAAGATGTATACCCCCCAGGGATCAAAAATCTTGCCAAGAGGAATAGAGCTGGTCTCATTCCCTCTTGGGCTCTTTTTGCAAGTGATACTTAAATCCAATGTTTAAACAAGCTGCACTACGTAGAATGCATATTGTATCTTAAAAATGGTTCTCCTTTGCTTGTTATGCCATGTTAACAGTAGTGCAAAAAAAAAAAAGGGTTTGCCTTTTGGGGCTGTGATCTTGTATATCCTTTCTAGGAGTAAGCCTTACTGAATACGATGACCTTATTTCTGAGTAAACACGCTGTCAGTCTTTAACTGAAAAAGCCACAAAATCCTATGGTACTTCCAAGATTAACTTGGGACCAAATCCTAACCAACTTTCTAGTACTGATGCAGCCATGTCACCTGAATACCTGCTGCATTCTACGGTGTGGAATAGTCATGGAAGTTTCATCAAGGTACAGGAATGTTTATTCCCTTGCTTCAGGACTGCATTGCAGCTGAATCAGCACTGGAAAGTTGGACAGGACTGGACCCTTAGTTACTGCAGCAAGAACCCAGTTCATTCCCCTTAGCTGGACTTCAAGCATCTGAAGTACGTTCTACATTACAAAATATTTGTCTCTAAAGCCCTATACAGGATTTTCTGTGTATGATAGCAAGATTTGTTGGTGAAACCAGCTATGGATAGATAGAATTGGTTATAGTGGTTGTAGTTATGGCTGCAATCCTGAACATATTTCTGGCTGAACTCTAATTGGTGAGACTGTCCACTCAAAACTGGAGTATCAAATCAAAATTGATAGCTGTTGCTGTAACCTGGATGCAGACAGCTGTGCTAGAGATAGCAAAATCTTTTCAGAAAGTTGAAAGGGGAATCTCTACTTCTTATGGTGTGCAATGCTGTTTGACCTCTCTTTTTCTTGTGACTAGAGGCAACAAAAAGTTGTCTGAAATACACACATCTTGGCCTATAGCACAAGAAGAGATATTTTCCAACTATTCCTAGCTCTTTCTGTGTTCAGCTTTAGGATTTGTGGTCTTGGTTGCCAGCTGAAGCCACAAGCCTCTCCAAATCGGTATGATAATAGCTGCCTTCTCTGGTGGATTTGCTCATTAGGATATCGGAAACACCACTTTAAACATTATTGTCTAAAACAAGGTTTTTGAAAAAACATCGGCATCCTGATAAGCAGAGCTTATTCTTTTTTTTCCTCCAGACAGCTCCCCTGACAGCTAAATTTATCTAGTAGGATTATGGATTTCCCTAGGCATTTTTTTCACTTTCAATCTGTGAAACTACACCTCATATTTCACCGCATCAGTTTTGCAAGCAACATCTTGCATAGGTGGAGTTGGAGATAAGCAATCCAGGTTCCTTCCTTGTTTTATCTCTTAGAAAAGTGTTTTTCCTGTGCCTTAATTTGTCTTTTCAATTACTCCCTCGTTTCGCAAGGCTTGCCAGCAATAATTATGAGATTTTGGAATACAACCTAGTGAGACCTATACTTCTGGGCAGAGATCTCTTCTTTTTAAGAAAAGAAAAATCTTGCTTGTACTGAAGATCAGTTTTGGCAGGTGGTATTGATTACAAGGAATATTCGTTAATCTAGGGTTTATATGGTTGCCAACTTTTCGACTGGCCTTTGTAGCTTTACTGGATTGCGCTGACATTATCTTCTGCAGATGTGTATTTCCATACAGTGTCTGCTGCTTTCCACAGATAAAGCAGCTGAACAAGGCACAGGAGCAAACTAGGGCTGCCACTGAACAAGGAAAAAGCCTAAACTAGTGAGAGTCACAAAGAAGTGAAACATTTACTGTGCAGTGTTTGCTGCTACATTGGTGCAACATCCAAGTAACATTTGTTATATCCTAAACCTGTCCTACACAAAGCAGAAGGGACAGTGAGCCCAAATAGCTCCACAGTGGCAGAGCCTTCCCAGTAACTCCCAGAAACACTGACACCAGTTGCCAGCCATGGGGCCTGTGCAAGGAGCCAATTTCTGCAACTTATAACTGCAGTCCTGGTGGCCAGGGAAGTGCCACAGGATGAACTAAGCCGAGGTTGGAGACGGAGCTGGTCCAAGAAGTGGCTACTCCAGACCAATGATCCTTGGTGGTCTCCAGGAATGAGCAATACGGTGGCAGCTGCTTCTGCCAACCACACTGCTTGATTCTTCTTTGTGGCATATACAGGCCTTGCCATTTTGACGCACATGCCCTTAGGACAGGATTGACATTTTGCTAGATTATAATAAGTCTGTAGTGATTTTCAGGTTTAGGCTGGCACCTTTTTGGTATGATGCTTGAAGAGTACAATTGTTGCAGATCAGAGGAAAGTCTCATGTAGTTCAGAGTCTGGGAAAGTCCTTCCTTTCAGGGAGGGAAGGACAAGGCTGGTAGAAAGTCAACATTCCACAGTGACATTTTGCTGCAATATTTCCTAGAACAGTTTTGTGTTGAACTCCTCCTGTACATTCTACCCCCCCCCTTAATTGCAGTAGATCATTTTCTGACTGTTAAGTCACTTATCATCTTCTGACTATTAAAAGCAGGCATTTTGGATATTAGGCACAATTATTGGAATACTTGCTCTATAAGTAAGCTAATAGAGCACCCTCAGCTCTCCACCTCTCTTCTAAAAATTCCTGATCTTCAGATCTGTATTTATAGGTTTGTTCTTGATAACCAGCCATCTCTCAAGAATGAAGGGGATAGATTATCACACTGCCCCCTTTCCCTTTTTCTCCTAAGATGTTTGATCATTTTTTTCCTCATTCATCATGGAAATCATCTGCAAAGAATGTGGAAACTAGCCACATACTCAAAACAACATGGAAGGGTTTTTATAGGGAGCACAGAGTTGGCAGGCCAATAACATGGCTTTGATATCCTGTTGTCGCCATGCTGCAAGCTCTTGACTTCTCAGTTACATTATGCACCTAGACCCACATACTCCATTTAACATGGTACTATCATTTTTTAATTGCTGCATCCACTCCATGATATCTGTTTTCAGTGTGTATTTGGAAGAAATATATCAACATGCTTTGAGTAGCCCCATCACAAAAAGCTGTAAATAAACATAAGTATTCCATGTCCTCAACTATGAGACGTGCACTTAGCTAAATGTTTATGAAACTTATGGTCTCAATTTATTTCACTTTTCCACACCATACTAAAAGTGCTTTTGAGGATCACAAAATAAGACGACATAAGAACATTTCATAAACTACCACTCACTGTTTGGTTTTCCCTAAACTAGCGTACTACAAAGGCTGTTTCTTTTCCAAAGAACCTAATCGAGACCCATCATTATGGCTGACGGTTCTGGTTTGATTACCCTATTGCTCCTCATTCTGTGAATGATCACCAGTTTGCCAAGATTAATGCAACAGCCTGAAAAACGTTAGTATGATCTAGGGCTTGGTCTTTGGAGCTTATTTTCAATGCCTGAAATGGGCTATGGCTTTTTAATAATAGTAAATAAAGATTGGCTTCAAGCCTCCTCGGAGTCCTTTCATCTCCCCATGAAGTTAACCATAGCCTGGCCACATACATCTGGATTTGTGTTGAAAAAGCATGTTGATCAGAAAGAATGACTTCAAGAAGGTTTGGGCCTCCACACCCATAGCCACATGAAGACACATTGCATAAGCATTGCTAAATACGATGCGAAATGATTGTAACCTAGTAGCTTAAGTTTCTGCTTTCTCTTTTCTTGCATGTACAGGTGGAACCTATTTATCCATGTTAGTTCTGTTCCATGATTCCGTGTGATTAACAAAAAACACGTTGTGCTAAATTCCATAGTTATGCAAATACACTGTAGCCTGATACTTCCAGATGGAAAGAAACTAAGGCAGCTGTTATCAATCCCTCTGCTCCGTACTCAGCCCTCCCCAGTGCCAGCTGTCCTGCTGAGCTTTTAAGAGTCCAGCCCCATGTGTTTCTACTCAGAAGTAATCCCCATTGTAGTCAATGGGGCTTACTCCCAGGAAAGTGTGGAGAGGATTGTAGGCTAAATCACATGCTTTGCTTGCTGGGAAGGCTTGCTTGTGTCAGTGATTGCCTGCACCATGTGGAGGGGGGGGGGGAATTTGGCAAACACTCCCTGGGTTTTTTAAAGCAATCCCCTCTGTTGCTACCACACCTGCCCCTGTGTGAGTGAGTGAGTGTGAGCGAGCTCCACCTTGCTGCACCTTGTGTTCTCGCTACAGAGGTTTTCTGCCCCCCCCTTCCGCTGGCTCAGTGGCTCCAGGAATGTTACTGTTCCTTGCAAGGGGAACCTCTTCCAGGGCTATTTCCCTGCCTGGGTGAGGCGAAGCCTTTTTGCAGTGTTTTGGGCTGCCTGGAAATGGAGCGAGATGCCAGCACAGGGCAAAGGAGGCAAAGGTGTGTGTGACTTTCAGTACCCCCACCCCATTAGCGTTGAGACAAATCTGCAGATTAAAAAATCTGTGGATAATAGGCTGCGCCTGTATGGCTCAAATATTCAATAACAAGTATGGCAAAGTTGATGACACCCCATGCTGTGGCATGTGTTCCGTCCCCCTCTCCTCGACGTATGCAGTATCTAAATGATTGCTATAGAACTGGCTGCATTTTAACAAATTTCTGTATGATTAAATGTGCTCCTAAAAGGAACACAGTATTTCTATTAATTTTTGCAAAAATAAGACTTGACAAGCCACTTATAAAAAAATCCTATAAATCATACTAAAGGAGCACAGCACTAGATATGTGTTCCAGTGAAATGTTTCAAATTCTTCCTGGACCAAACTAGCATGCAACGGAGACTTTATTTGGAAAGGATGAGGAGGACAGAGAATTGGCACCCAGAAGGTTCATATGGGAGTGTTGCACTTTGGTCTTCTTGACTCTGTTCTAGGACCGATCATAAATATTTGTGCCTGTGATGTTGTCATGGATATCTAGCTTTCCAAATGCTGAGCACTCAGGATAAAAAAAGTTGTCTTAGAAATCAAGGCTTCATATGAATTATGTGAAATGCTAGAACCTTGGTAAAACCTGTAGATAATATCTTTAATTGGGAAGCATGATCTTACACTTTAATTTTTTGTCCCCCTGCAGATGTCCATTAACCAGCAGCCATCGGGAAGAGGCGTCTCTTGCTTAAGATGCAGAGGAATGTGCACTGGCTTTGAGCCACATCCATGGAGGTATCTACAACCACCTGGATTCTTGTTTCTTCACTTGGCTTTTGTCTAGTTCTGGCATGATCGTAGCACAACTACTGATGAGCAAATTCAGTGGTGCTACATTGTAGAAAAGATACCGTCTGATCCTCTTAAGATCAGTGTTTGTGTAGCTAGGAATTCAGTGAGATGTGTGTTTCCAACTATACTATCCTACAGAGGTTGCCATGGTCCTAGCAAGGATCCATGCCCAACCCATCAGAAGGCCAGGCCAAGATCTGAACCCTTGTTCCTGTTGCCAATAGTAATACCCAGCTCATTATTAGGTAGGCAGACTGGGGGTACCATGAAGGACAAAGCAACTTGGCAGTACTGAAGACTCTCTTTGAATGGTGTTATGGTCTGTCCAAAGACTTTAGCTCTAAATGATAAATATGTCTGAGTTTGATAAACATGCAATGCACTGTGTAGATAACTCCAGATTCAAATTTTGTTGATGGGACACTGACTTGGTGCATATAGTGCCAGCTTTGAGGACTTGTTCCTTTCCCAATTGGCATGGCAATGATGCACCAGAAGAACAAACCATGTGCCCTGCAGGAACGGTACTGCATTCAGTTCTTCCATGCTGCTCGTCTCTTCAGCATCCCATGTACCAAGTCTTTCATTCAAATGTGGCTGTAGAGGAGGTGTTAACCCACCAGCAGATTATACTACTCAGCCCAGCAACTGTTAACAGTTTTCGTCTTACTGTACACCAGTGGTTTTCAAACTCTCATGGAGAGTTTGAGCCACTGTAAGTGCTTGCGGGGGTGGGGGGGAGGCAGCAGGGTCAGGTGGATTGCTAAAGTGCCCTCACTCAGCTTTTACTTTCACTGCTGCAGGGAGCCCTGCCAAAGGTTCGCACTGGGCTCCCCACACCCTAGGGAGGCTGCAGGAGGCTTGGGTAAGTGCACCCAAGCCCCTGCAGCCTCCTGAGCTGCCTCCTCCCTGCCTCCAGGTTGCCCCCGCCCCTTAAGGGGGCAGAGGCCAGGGCCCACAGGGGCTGCAGTTTGAAAAGCCCTGCCGTACACTGACCTCTATGGTCTCGTCCATGGTCTTCACCTCTTATGGTGGTGCTTCCAGAGACTCTTCCGGATTCTGTGGCTCTGTTTTTAGGGCAACTATCCATAGTAGTAAATTGTCTGTCCCTCTTCCTCTACTGGCTCCTTGTAGTAAAAAATGTTTCCAGACAGCTGCAGAACTCAGGAGTTTTTCAGCAGTTTTCAACCACTGTGCTTCAAAGTCCCATAGCTCACCTGTAGACTTCATTGCACCCCAATGTGCTATGGCACATTGCTACTAATGTAGCTTACAAAGTAACTTTATATGGGACAATATAGCCTTTTTTGCCTCTTAACTATCCTGACTTAATAGGAAACACATTTTCTCAACCTCAGTAGGTCGTTGTTGCGATGCCACATTAAAAACTGCATAGCTACTCAACTGAGCAGACGATGTATAAACATTACTCTGGCTAGTAAAACACATAGCATCCCTGGTCTGCCTTAAATTTTTCAGATTTAGTAGCTAAGCTAGTAGTTGTCTTTAGTTCTGCTGCTTTTCATGTTTTGAATGGTTACACTGTTTGTCCAAAGGTCAGTGTATATAATTTGTGTCCCTGACTTTGCCCCTTCTGATAGTGGGTAGCTGTTGAGACATTCCAGTCAAAGGACACCA
This sequence comes from Tiliqua scincoides, assembly GCF_035046505.1. Lineage (NCBI taxonomy): Eukaryota > Metazoa > Chordata > Lepidosauria > Squamata > Scincidae > Tiliqua > Tiliqua scincoides. Next base: position 228,674,147 of record NC_089822.1, on the reverse strand, counting down.
GTCTTTTAGCAGTGATGTCATGTTTCAAAAATGTCACATTCCTTAAGCCTCTGCTCCCAAGGGAACTGTTTGTAGACTCAAGTGGCCCTTTTGAATGAAAATATTCAGAGCCTTTGATATATCTGTTCAGCCAGCAGTCGCATAAACTACCAGGCATGTCCTGAATGTAGTCTGTTTTGATTTCAGTGGGAAAACATTTTCAGACCAGTGATCCAAGACACACACACACACACACACACACACACACACACAGCAACATCAATTCTGCCTCTATTCAATTGCAGATGGGCTTCTCCCATTATAATGATGTCTTTGTAACTTGCTGGCAACACAGCAAGTTACAAAGTTTGCTCAAAGCTAGCACTTAAAAGCTGGTTCTGCTTGTGCATGGTTTTGTCTCTGGTATGGGCAAGTAACACAACTGTATCTGCTAGATATCGCCCTCTCACCCAATTCATCTAAGATTGCTCACTTCACCTTGCTACCTGTGTTGAAAGCAAAAAATCTTCAACTTCCATTTTAGTTTCCCGGTTTTGTGAAGATCTAAATGTTTTGTTTCTCCTTCCGATGATATTGTAATACTGGCCCCAAATTTTGAGAATTTTTGTCTTTTGGTCTTGCATACTTCCACACTTCAGAGGAAGACCCTTGCTGTTCTGTCTACTGCAGTGTCTCTCAACACTTGTCTTCTACTGTACCACTTCACATGGTCCACCTATTCAGAGTACCACTGGAATTAACTGGCAGTGACATCATTGCCAGTTACTTCTGGGTTAGGAGGCCAGATGTGATGTGAAAAACACCAGTAAGAGGCTCAGGGCAGACAGGAGGGCTTGTCCAAGTGTGGAAAAGCATGCTTTGGAGCTCTGCCTGCTGAGCTGAGACTCCTACTGCTATTTGTCGCATGCCTGGTCTCATTGCTAGGCAGCAGGGGTCCACAGGTCCTGTGAATACCCCAGACACCACCTCAAGTGCCACTGGTGATACCTGCACCACTGGTTAAGAAACACTGGTCTATTGTAAGGAACTTGGGGTGAACTCAGGCTTTCCAAAACTACTATAATCTGGATTGTGCCACTTCAGAAAGCAGGTGGTGAACTCAAATGGGCCAAAAATCCCCAAATGCAGAAAGCAAGTCAAACATATCAAGACCTGGCAAGACAGCTTTACCCTGGGTGTGGTAGCTTTACATATACAGTTAGACTTTTGACAAACAAAAGGATTCAAACATATGAACAGTGCTTCCCAATCTTTTTTTCTGAAAAGTAGTATAGTCCTAGGACGACTATATTAGTGACATGAACTACACAGAAGCTTGTGCAGAATCTGTTAAGCCTAGAAGCAAGGCCTTTTTACTGTGATCATACTGAGGCTATAATCTTCTCAATGGGGTCTGACTATACAGTATATTCCCGGTATCTTCAGATTTTGACTGCAGATGCTGCAGGTACCAGTGAAGAGCCACTTTGGTTTGATGAGCAAGCTGGAAGTGGCATGAACAAGTATATTCACATATCCTCAGGGGGTCCTAGAACAGATTTCCCAATGGCTAAAGAGGTTGCACTGTACAGTTCACAACACTTCAAGGTCTTCTCCCCTCAAAAGGCTTATGACTGGGAGGGCATTTTATGGTTCTGTAGAACTGCTGCTGCAGGGCTGTATATATTTCCTTCATTGGAAGCTATCTGAAGCCTGAAGGGATGGGATGCAAAAGTGTTTAAAGAACTATTTAATTCTTTCCCTACTCTTCCTGCAATAACTTCACTACAAACTAAAGATAGAAAGGTGCATGGTGATAGTAACTGGTGACATTTGGACTTGGTGAGGCCAATGCATTTTTGCTCATGCATCATTGCCACAATACACACATGCAATTTTCTTATGTATATGTACACTTTTGGATAACCAGCGTATGCCAAACAAAAGCACTTCACTGATATTCCCCCTGTAATGTATTTGTCAAAAGCATTAATCAGCCACTCTGGCAAATAGCAACTGATAATGCAAGAAGTGATTATCGCACTAGATCTGCACCCTGAGGTCCATAAAATTATACCAGTGAGTGAAGTACTTTGAACACATAGAAACATTATATAAACACTATCATCATTGTCTATACTCGGTACCAATTTCCATAGTTCTTGTAGATTATCTTTCCTGCAAAATAAATATGAGAACATAGAGACACCTAAAAATCTCCTGGAGATATTCAGGCCAGTCGTGGAAGTATGGCAACGTAGGACGCAACTGCACAAAGTTACACTTTAAGTGTATGTTAAAGTATCATTAGACATTTCAGATGTAGCTAGGTCACATGGGCTAGTCACTTCTCAAAGCTTAATCACAGGGTTTTTGTGAGGATAAAAGGGGGTTGAGGGAATGACATGCTTGGCACTTAGAGCTCCTTGGAGAGACTGGACTTGGATTTCAACATACCAGTTCAGACTCCCTAACTGCGGGTTCTGAACCCATGGTGGAAGCTGTACCTGAACTCCTGGACAACAATGGAGGTGCTCTCTGGTGGCATCTGGGAGCCTTTCTGAGTCCTGTAGAGGCCGTGGCCTCTATGAGCTTCAGATCCCCCCCTCCAAGTAGTTTAAAGGATACTTTCAACTAGTTCCAATTATAACCTATAATTTGCTCTGGGCCTCAGCAGGGCTCCAAACATGACCGGAACAAGGTTCTGGTCGCATTTGAAGTCGCTGTGGCTTGGAACCTGTAGATTACATTATTCATGGGTTTTGGTATCTGGGGGGGGTCCTGTGAACTGATCCCCTGCTGATATTGAGACGCCACCTGTACAGCGGTTTTTTGGTGGGAGGTAGAAGATGCCAAGGACAAATCTGAAAAGCCTACTAGGCCAGGCCTACTCTTCTGCACCAACTGTGTCTGTCAGACTAGGAACAGAGACTGTTGCAATGAGAAGGGGTATCTGCTGTTCATAACTGTGCCTTTCTTCCTAATTTGGCACCTGGTTCCTATATGAAGTTGGCCAGCTGGAAGGAAGTAGTAACCTGAGTAGGGCCAACCCTACTCAAACCTCTTTTCCTCAGTTATAGGCTCATTGGGATTATGTTATTGGCTGAAAATTGCCTCCAAACAGCTGGCAACCTTGGCAGCAATTGGCTGAAAATGTTGATAATTCCTTAAGAAGGAATTATCAAAACTTTCAGCCAATTGCTGATGAGAGAAAGGGCAGAAACAGTTGGAACAAGCAAATTGGCCCTCCCTGCACTATTAGAAAGAAGTCTTCTCATGTGAGGTTCTAGTCTGCAAGCCCTCTCTAGGGCTATCAAGGGAAGAGAGAGGCCTGAATGGAAAGCCAGCTTGAAACTAGAGACCGACACAGTGGCATACGAAGAGGCTGCATCAGCTCTGGAAAATGGGATAGGATTTAGCTCTTACCCTAAGTTGTTGACTGTGTCACAGAGAAATCTTTGATTTAGGGCACAGTCCTAACCAGGTCTACTCAGAAGTGTGTCCTAGTTTGTTCAATGGGGCTTACTCTCAGGAAAGTGTGGTTAGGATTGCAGCCTCGGTCAAATTAAACCTTTACCTGCATTTTTCATTTCATTTTTTTTTCCTTGGAGTGGCCAACCCCAATTTGTCCCTATTGAGAAGCCTCCACTAATGCATGGAAATAGAGCATGACAGGACTGTGATTCCATCAGTGCGTATGGCACACTTACACATATCCAAGCCTTGAGGAGCATACAGTCTAGAAGGCTCATGCAGTCTCTATTCCTCCCTTACATTTGGATCTACACATGCAGCATGACTTAGTTGTGTTGGTAAACTTTACTGGGTAAACTTGCATCGTGCTGTAGTAGTAAGTCCCATGTTGTTCAGAGGGGTTTGTTCCCAGGAAAGTGTGCGAAGTTTTGTAGCCCTAGTTCCTTGGCGTACACAGAAGATATTGCATATGTACTGAATGCCTGGAGCTGTACTGTGCTAGTCATGAAGGGACAGCAGAAAAATGTGGCCAAGGGCAGCCAGGATACAAGAGCAGTTCCTTCGGTTATGCCCTGGCTCTGTGTTGGAGATGCACAGTACCTTGGATTATTGCCTGTAGTTAATGAGGCATAAGCAATGTCTCTTTGCTGGCTGTTTTTCACTGTTAGTGAAACTTGCTTGGATACAGTTTCCTCCACCCCTGGCGTGATGAGCAAGAAGCCATTAATAATAGGGCCCTAATATTTGCATTAACAACCAGTGATATCATCAGTGCAAAAAAGATGGACTTTGTGTCATTAAAAAAAAGTCATTTTTACTGTGTGTACCACTTTGAGATGCGGTTCTAGAAATGCTTTTAAAGGGAGCTATCTGGAGTGAAGCCACTGGGATGGTGATTCCATTTACTCTAAGCAATGGTGCCAGTACATCATCCTACCAACATAAAAACACATGCTCAGCTTCACCTACATTATGGCTACTCTGAAGCTGGGAAATGCTTTTTTAATATCCAATGATGGTATTACCTGCTGTTAATGCAATGGCCTGCAATATATAAAATCTGAAAGAATATACTTGATGGCTTATAACCTGCAAAGTAAAGACATATAAAATTTAAACAGACTCAGTTTTGCATTCAAGCTCTCAAGCCCATGCCAAGCATGCTATAAATTTGCTGTATGGGAACTGGGGTTACCCAAGCACTTACATGGGGAGTGGGGGTGGAATAACTCTGGTAGAGCATATTTGCAAATGCAAGATCCCACCACTGGTCCCACTCCCCTCCCAGGACCTGATCTGCAACACCCCCCACGCTCACCTGTTCTCCCTTACCTTTTGTGTCTTCACAATAACCCTGTGATGTAGCTGCCTGAGCAGGACTGACTTTCAGAGGTGCAGGGCAAAGATGGCAATAAGAGGTTGTGAAGGATTACATCAAGAACTCGGTTTTGGTAAGGCAGTACTATTATTGGATTGAATCTAAGCCTTCTCTTGCGCACAGGCTTTGAAAGGTTGTGACTCCCCCAAATGAAACGCAGTGACCCATAGGTTGAAGGGCACTGTTCTAGAACATGCTGTAGCTCCCTGATCAGAAGCTAATTTTCCTGGGGGCCTCTTTCAGAAACAAGAAAGATGTGGCAGGCCAAGGTCTCAATTCTCCCCATACTCCCACTAGACATGCCAGCAAGTTCTGTTGCTACAGATGCTACACTTAAGGCAAACATGGCAGCTGTAGGAACCAGTCACCATCTGAGGGCTGGATTTAGCCCAGGCCTTTCCTATGCCCACTCTTGCTTCAAGCACTTGAGAATTTTTTTTCCCCTAACAATTGCACAACTTGAGCATCTCATGGCAAAAAGCCTTTTGTTCTGGTGCAAACTTCTCTTATTGGTGTGGTATCTAATTTTTTTTTGTTTCCAATATTAATATTTACAGTATTAACCCAAACTTGATAAGTGTCTCTGGGTGAGGAAATTCAGAGGGGGGGCATGATGGACTTCTTTCCATCATAAGATCCCAAAACACAAGGAAGGGGTTGACATGATAAATGACGAATCAACAATGTGTATCGAAGAATTATCCTTATTTGCTAAATGGTAGTTTGGTCTGAAAGTGAATGTGTTAATGTCTAGGGTTTGAAACACTAGCTCTTTTATTACCTGCCCTGTGCCTTGAGGACTAGGCCTGCTAAAATATTAAAAGGAACGATCCTTTATATTAACTGCCTCCAGTGCTCATTTTTATAACTGAATGCATAACTTTGATATTTCTACTATGTGAGCAAATTATTTTAAAGGTGGGGCTGGCTTTGTCTATGAGGCAGAGTGAAGCAGCTGCTTCAGATGGGTTGGGAAAGCAGCAGACTCATACACCTCATGTCTGCCTACCAGCTTTCCTGGCATCAAGCCATTGCCTTCCAGGTTCTAGAGAGGTTCAAGAAGAGTAAGGGATGACAGTTGTTGAAGCTCCTGCCAGTTCTCAACTAGCAGGGGCTTCAGCCATTGCCACCCCTTGCCCAGATCACTCTCCAGGCGTTGGAGAATGAGTCAGAATTGGGGCAGTGGTGGTTGAAGTCCCTGCCAGTTGAGAGTTGGCAGGAGCCAAGCTGTTGCCTTCCTTCAGGTACTAGACTAGAGAGTGATCAGAAGGGCAAGGGGTGGCAGCATGCATGTGCTTGCCTAATAGGAGAGCTGGAGTTGAGCCCATGCCTAGGGTATGCTTGGGTCATCCTTGTCAATAGAGAAATGTCTCAAGGGCAAACTGGGGTCAGACAACAGAACATCATAACCTAGTATATCATGATTGATGGAAGCAAACTTCATTGCCAGGTCCCCAGGATCTCTGGCAGAGGTCTTTCCTAGCTTTGCTACCTGAGATCAAATGACTGGAGCTTCCAAAGCTGAAATCCAGAGACCTGAGCTTTGAGTGCCTACATGCTGTTGGTAAACTATCCAGAGAGAAATACCTTCTGCTGTAATGTCTTTTGGTTTGCACTAATTGAACATTAGCTTTAGAAACTCTGACTGTTAAAAACGGACAGTCGTATAAGATGGGAATATTTTGGATGTTCAATACGTCTGAATAATCCTCCAGCACTTAATAAACTAGATGCAAACAACAAGCGAGTATGCTATCATGTACATGTGACCCTATTCCTAAGCAGTCCAGTGGTTCATTGAGGTGCTTTATTAGTCACCAGTTGTCCCAGGCAAGCATCTCAAAAAAGCATATTGAGCCATTTTGGGTAGGCTGCCATGTGCAGATGCTGATGGCCTTGGAGGCTCAAGAATTGTGCAGGTCTGTTCTAGATCCTATACAGCTATTTCTATGCATATACATGCATTCCCTGGTATCCATGAGGGTTCTGTTCTGGAACCCTCTGTTAAGTAAAACTGTGGATGCCCCTTGCCTCAATACCCCAGTAAAGACCATGCTCATCCACCCGCAGCCTCTGCCAGGCTTAGAATGCCTCCTAGAGGTAAAAAAAAAAAAAAAAAAAAAGAGGCAACTTTCAGTTGAAAACATTAGGAGGGCTGGGAAAGCCCCAGAGGGGCTGCAATTATAATCTGTTTAATTGTACTTGTATTTCTGGTCTCCTTTCTACATGGCTAACTTTACTCTGTCATTCTTTATCCTTGATATGTGTTTCTTTTTTGCTTTTGCATATCCTCTAACATGAAAATAGGGATGTCCTTGTTTTCATACAGTGGCTAGAATGTTCATCATTCCTTCAGTATATCAGCCGCTGCACTGACATAAGCCAAGAAGATGTGCTGCTCTAGTTCATTAAAACACAATCGGGTTGTGGGACGACTATAATCAAACCTTCTAACAGGCCTCAGTAACCTGTGAAATGGCAGGCATTGCTGTCCATTATACCTTACTAGCCAGGCATGTGACAAATCTGTGGGCATGTGCATCCCAACTTCTAGAGAGCTTGGACAGGGAATGGAGCCTTGAAGGTTCACAAGTTGAACAATGTTTTGTCTCCCAATGGCAACAGTGGCATACCACTGGCATACCACTCAAGAAAATAGGGACAGTGGAGTCGCATGTGTTTGGTTCTGGTCAAAAGAGCCTTATGGCTTCATTTCCTCATATGTGTGCACACTTGTTTTCCATGCCTTTTTAAGAACCTCTTTAGGACAAAGAATTGCTTGTATAGAATGGAATCTTGTGGACAGACGTCGAAACAGATTCCCAGGTCTCTACACTGTTTTTTCCCTGAAGTCTCTACATGCTATTTTTAGGAGGAAAAAAAATTCACAAATGAAACATAATCATGCCGTTGACTTGATATACCTTGGAGAGTGGGAGAGAACCGGAATCCTGAAAAGAAGGCATTTGCCCTTGTTCTGTAGCACAAGTTGTCTTCCTGAATTGAACTCTGGCAAGGGCAGCTGAAAGCAAACATTCTTTTGTGTCATTGGCCAATTGGAGAAGAGCAACCACAGCACAGATCTTTATTGGCACACACGGGGGCTGGGGGGGGAAGGGCATGAGGCCAAAGTAATTATAGACCACTCTCAACCTAGCCTCCTAATTCACTGCATATGGATTTATGAGCTGTAATACCTTTTCTCTTCATCTAAGAGGCATTGGCTTCCAGGTCTAATTGTTTGAGCACAGGTTAATAAATTCTATTCATTTTACTTGCTCTCAGGTTAGGAGCTATTTGGCAAAACTAATTCCTTTACTATTTTCCAGTTACTTTGCTATGTTCAGTCGGCACAAGAATGTCATTTGTAGCTAATATGGCTGTGGAAATGCTCTGGGGGAAAAATTGTTTATGCAATCTATAGTCCTCAATTGGCAGCTCAATCTTGGTTGGCATTGTGTAGTGTATCAAGTGAGGACTGGGGTTGTACCCTAAAGTTGCATGCAAAGGCATAGATCTTAGAAACATAGAATGCATAGATTCATCAACACCACATACACAATATTTTCTAATAACTCAAGTATTTTTTTTTTTTTTGCTTACAATTCACTACAAAAGCCCAGTACACAGACCATGCTGAGTACAACTTAGCACAGTCTGTGTACTGGGCTTTTCTAGTGAGTTGCAGACAACAAATAGTTGAAGTAGTCAGAATCTGGTTTCTAGTCCACTGGGGCCAAGGCCTGTTCAAGGTCCAGGGTAGGCCACACAGTTCCAAGCTGTCACAGGCTTCTGCAGCAAAATTCACTTTCCACAGTTCTCACATGGCCTCTCTCCTCTTGAAGCACAAAAATAGTGAATCCAAATGTGCATGTACTAGGAGGTCCTGTTCCATTTTGGATCAGGAAATGTACGAAACCTGAACCAAAGAGAGTCTTTTAGGCAAAAACAGCTGACAACCAATTTATAGAAAATCCAATCTAATCAGATCTCTTTGAGTGGAAAATTAAAAATGGGGAACAATGACCCCAAATGTACCCTTCCTCTGTGGTGGGGAGATGGTTGGTTATGCCTGAATTGTATCAAACCACAATTGGAAGCTCTGATTTTGAAGTTCATAGTGCAGATGGAAGTTGAGGTCTGTTTCTTTTGCTTCTTGGGAATTGAGATGAGGGCCTTGTACTCAGAGGGCCTCAATTAAATCTCAATTAAATCCTCAATTAAATCTAACCCAAGGTTAAAATCTGGAAATGTGCCCCATGTTGTCCCTTGCACTATGCAACAGTGTGTTGAATCTGTCATAAGGTACACTTGACTGGCCATCAAGTAACCAAGTTGACCTCTGGTCTCTGACATGAAAATCTTTTATGCTAGACCTGTATGAGGGGCACCTATTTAGAGTCTTCATCTGTAGAACAGATAGTAAAATAGTAACCATCATGATACACAAAGCTGCAGGAGAAAGAAAACTCTGGTCTCCTCTGTTTCTTGCTGTCCTTTACCCAATGCAGAGCAAGAGAGCAATTGACAAGGATTGCTAAATGGAGCATCCGGGTTTAGAGTAGCCACAGAATAATACCAGCTGCTTCTGGGAAAATCCTCTGCTATTGCCTTCATCCTGTACACGTCAGCTTCTCTGAGGCATCTGTTTGGGCCCTGTATGAGAAATGAGATGCTAGACAGACTTTTGGTCTGATTCAGCCTGATCTCAGACTATGTTTTTGTTACAGAGATTGACATATTTGGGTTTCTGCATATGACCTTGAGGGATAAAGACTGGATTTTATAGAATTGTTCTAGTATGTGGTGCAACACTTGCAAATGCTCTTTGCACTTGCAACACTTGTAAAGTGTTTCTTTAGTGACCCTAACACAATTTGCAAGGAGATCCTCAGATTTTAGAACATGGATGTGTTTGCCATTCCATTGCAGGCATTTATCTCATTTCATGATCCTAGGTCTTGCTTCAGTGATACGCTTACAACAAAAGCGATGCAATTTAAAAGTGGCATTCAGCTGGCAGTGCTGCAGATTTTTGTCCCACTGATGACGGCTAATACATCAGCGCAAACGTTCTAATATCATTGTGTCAACATTACCAATTTCTCCACGTGATGATATAACGTATGCTGCAAGCTATTAAGCTGCTGTCAAAGTTCTCATAATATATTATGATTTCCACACCCAGGGAGCCTGTAAAAGGCTTATAAACCAAAGTCTCTGCAGTTCAAATCCTTTCTTCTTTTGTAATTTTCACAATCTTCACATCTCCTCACCTAACAAATTTTCCGCGCAACTCTGCTGGAGTCTTGTGAAGAGTAACTCCACAGCCTGCATTTCGGTACCTGCGCACGAGTCTTTTGACCAGGAGACAGAAAAACCTAAATAAAGATGTTCTAGTGGTCGCATTGCCACACTTAATGCACTTTATACCACTGCTTTTGTAAACTTTTATCAAGATTAAGTACCAGATGGTTTTTCTTTCTCACAATTGGGCTCATGTAATCATCTTTGCAGGTGTCGTTTTACAGTTTATGTAACTCACAGTTATGCACTCACAGCAGACTAACAGGAACACTCGATCATTGTACCCTGTGGCTTATTCAACAGGGCCTCTGCTGCATGGATTTTTACAGTTTTTAAAATATTCCACACCACTGCAAATTCCGTTGGTTCCATAGCTTACAAGCTTTCCTCTCCAGCCAGAGTACTTGCCAACAAAGGACTTTTGTCCTATGTCATGATCCATTTGAGATTTTTAACCTTCAGTGTTTCTAAAGTTCACCCTTGAGCCTTCAAAAGAGCACATACCTATTTGGGGTCTAGCTTCTATCAAAAGGATGACCTCATTTTGTCTCCCGCAGGAAAATATGCAAGTCATGCAAATGCAGCCAGGAAGATCATAGCCTGAGCTCTGACGCAGAAGATGACCGGAAAATTGGCCGCTTGCTTTCTGATTCGAAATATTCTTCACTGACTGCCCGGGTAAAAGGAGGTGATGGTGTTCGCATTTATAAAAGAAATCGCATGATCATCACAAATCCTATAGTGTCCCGGAAAGATCCAACTTTTGACACGGTTACATATGAATGGGCTCCACCTGGACTGACTCAGAAGCTGGTAAGATCACTTGTCAAAACATACATAAGGACTTTGCAGAAATGTACAGTATAGAAGTACATAGGATCTAGCATGTTACTGGGAAATGCACAGAGCTGCCACTGTGTGTGCCTTTTCCTGCCTCTTCTTCACATCGCCCTTTGTACAACAATATCTGGCATCATGTAGCTGTACTGTACATTGCCCTGCTCTTCTCTTGCAGACAGTGCTGTCATTTGCAGCATTTTCACATGTTGCAAGATCCTATAAGGAAGACTGGAGAAAGATATGACTCAAAAGTCATATCTTAGAAAGGCCCATAATTTTCAGCATGGAAGAAAAAATAGTGTCATGTGTTAACACAAGTACTGTTCAGGTTCTGAATGATACAAGGGCAGCACATCTAAGGGGGCATTGTTGATATCAGAGGGAGGAAGAATGCTGGCCAAATGTCCCTTCTGGTGGGGAGGGAGGGGCATCTTTTTCTAAATTTGCACAAAATGCCATATGGGCTAGCAGCAATTCCAATATTCAACTTTATCCTTTCTGGACAATTTCATTTTATGTCTAGGGCAGTGATTCCCAAACTGTGAGTTGGGACCCATCAGTGGGTCACAACCTGATTTTTGGTGGGTGACAGAAATGACAAGCTCATAGCTGACAGGGAATATGCATAGAGCCCTATGGAAACCAAAATGGAGCAGCATTTGTTCGTACTTGTGAATAGGTGAATGTGCCTTGGTCCACTTCGAAGGGCAGGTGGAGGGGAGCACAATCCCACCACAGTGATACAAATCCTATGAATGTGGCACTCACCAAAGGCACCAGAAAGCATTCCCTCCCCCACATGCTCACACCATCGTAAAATAGAGGTTTGAGCAGCTGGTACTTCAGTCTCATAAAGCAAGAGTCCTGACAGAGTGTCATTTTTAAAAGTGGGTCCCAGTGTTAAAAAGTTTGGGAACCATTGGTCTAAGGCAGTGTTTCTCAAACTGTGGGTCAGGACCCACTAGGTGGGACATGAGCCAATTTCAGGTGGGTCCCCATTCAATTTCAATATTTTATTTTTAATATATTAGGCTTTATGCTACCATGGTATGTGACTGCATTTGGCAAAATGGTGCAGACCTGTGCTTTTAACAAGCTACTGTGTATATTCATTTAACAATGAAAGTAAATGGGACTTACTCCTGGGCAAGCGTGGGTAGGATTGCAGCCTAGGATTGTTTCCAGAAAGTTTTCCAGCTTGATGATGTCACTTCTAGTCATGACATTGCTTCCAGTGGGTCCTGACAGTTATTCATTCTAAAAAGTGGGTCCTGGTGCTAAATGTGTGAGAACCACTTATCTAAGGTATATACCTGGCCAAAGTGACTAATTCCAGATAAAGATTAAAAGTGGGCCCATCAACCTCGCTCTCAAGGAACATGCATATAGATCATACAAGCTTAAACTTAAAAGCGAAATTACATTTCTCGTCCTGTTCTACTTGAGATTACTGTTTAAAGTATGGATATTGTTTATCAGTTGGGCTGTCATATAGCAAAAATAGATTGCGTCTAGTTAAACACTTTACTAGTACACTTGCTGGTGGTTTTAAAATTACATTCAGAGCAATCCTATCTTGTGCTGGAACAGGCAGTCCAGGAGGCCTGCACAGTATCCAGCACAAGATACGAGTAGGTGCCCAAAGTGGCTCAGCCGGAGGTAAGGAGAAACTCTTCCTCTTACCCCCAGTAAGCCACTGCAGCCCCAATGGGTCTCCTCGGATTTGCACCATCTCAGGAGGTGGCATAAGTCCAAGGAGAGTGGAGCAGCTTGTTATACTGCTTGGGAATGGGGGCTAGGATCCGACATATCAGCCAGGTCCTAGCCCTGCTGCCCGCTCCCTGCCTGCCCCCAGAACTGCCCTCCGCCCCCCTCTTCCTGCCCCGGAATGCCTTCCTCCCATCTCCTTCCCAGACCCCTGCGTTGGCTGAGCTCGGCGACACAACCTACCTGGGGAAAGCCAGCACTGGTGTGGCTTGCTCCTGAGGAGGCATAAACTTGTGCTGGCCCAAGGGTGCTTTAGGATTGCACCTTTAGTATTTGAATTTGGCATCAATCACACTCCTATGAGTTTAAGATATTGGACATTAAAAATATATATATTGTTCAGGTCTCTCTGGATCCTCTGCCTATCTTTGCAACCCAGTTCTAAAATTGCAGTTTCACTAAGTAGATATGCCTTTCACTGAGTTAGTTGGGCCCACCACAAGGAATGAATAGTGCAACTTGAAACGAGTGAGAGTGAAAACGAATTGCGACATCATTGAATAACCATCTTCTAGCAACTTGACATGAAAAGGATAGTCTGTCTGTTGGTAGCCTATATCCATCCCACTTGCTGCATAAACCATGGGACCTCAATACAAGTACAGAGTGGTTACTGACCATATCCCCTCTCTTGTACATATGTCACGTGTACATAGATCTCTGCACAAGTTATCCTTCTACCTGTAAGAAGAACTGTGTGAAAGCACATGTGTAAAATAACCAAAAGCCAAATTTATTGAACTGTACTGATTGTTGGCTTGTCTTTAAAATTATACCTTGTATGAAAATAGCAGCTTAGATTTAGTAAGCAATTGCATTTTTTAATCTCCCACATCCAGTGTGGTGCAGTGCTTTCTCCATCTGAAAGGTAACTAATGTCTTAGAATCCTAGGATGATTGCTGTTTACATAGATGTATCCGGGGATATTGAATCTCTTTATTACCAAAATCTATTTCCTGATGAAACAAACTTCTTATGCAGTGCATTCCTGAAATCCACTGGGATTTCCAGTTGAGAAATCCACTGGGAACAATTGGTGCTTCTTGGCAGATCCCTTTAAGGGTTTGAAAAGCATTTGGAGAAGGGTATGAATTCCCTCTTTAATATGAAAACAGGTTGCCTTTTGAAGTCTCCCTGTTCAGCCCATCTGCAAACTTTGAGAAGAAAATACTGAATTCAGGATTGCCCAGCAGCTTCAAACCACATATGACCTATCACCAGAGTATTAGGTTGGCTTCAATCTGCTGTTTGTAGGTTTTGTATATAGGGGGAGCATTCCCATTCCAGTAAATGAGATAATATTGTTTAGGTCAAAACTGTTTTCTATTTTTGAAAAGGTTTGTAAGGATCTTCCCACCTGCATGAGCAGGTGTGTATACACTGATTGGCTTGGGTCATCCCAGGGGAAAATGCATGAAAGTATTTGGGCCTGTTAATACCTTAAAATGCACCAAGATTTGAGATTTGGTGTGGCAAAGTTACTTCTGTTTTAGTTTTGAATTTGTGAATTTCTTGTAGCATAGAGTTCTGGAGCTTGGAGAAAGTGCTCATAAGGCCATTTTTGAGGCAGGCTGTACTTCACATCCATAGGGGGTGTGGTTTTAGCATCTGAGCTTGCATCTTCAGGTTGCATTGCAGGTGCAGGTACTGTCACTAAGACTTGGGTTGCAAGGACATAATGAGATGTCATTCCTGCTTGTATTGTGAAGTCAGTTTAGCATCGTGAAGGGTCTTCTGGACTGTGATGAGTGCAGTTTGGAGGTTGCATTGCTCTGTATTGGGAATGTTTGACTTTTTTTAAAGGAGGGATAACTCCCTTTATATGTGTGTCTGAGGAGGATATCTACTTGCCTATATGCATTTTATGTTGCGAATCATGGAAGTTTTACACTTAACATTTCTAGGAAGAGAAGTGTACTTGGATGGAAGCTGATGGAATTCTCAGGTTGACATGAAACTTGGTGTAGTTATTCTAGGAAAAACCTGTTTTTGTTTTCTCTCAAATGAGGCTTATTGAAGGTAGAATGTCCAGTATGTTTATGCTGAAGCTGCATCATGTAGATACATCTGTGGTCACAGTCCCCAATTTTGCCTCCTATTTTGGACTCTGAGCATGGGATACTATGTCATTCAGATACAGTAGTCACGTTACTAGGATTGTTCGTACTTCGTCTCCAAGAGGTTAGCAAAGAACCTGACTGTGAGCCATCTCATTGGACCATGAAGCCCACCAGTTCCCAAGGATGGATAATTCAAGGAGGTTGAGTGACTCCAAAAATCTACTGGGACAACCTGGATACTGACCAGAGGTTATCAAGAAGAAGGGTATTCCATGTACAGGCATGCCCCAGTATCTGTGGGGGTTCTACTCTGGAACCCTCCCCAGTGCTGTTAACTGCAGCTGTGGGTACTCGGGGACACCCCCCCAGCCCTCTGAACCCAACTGGAGTTATGCTTTGGTCAGGTCCGGAGACTTTTCTGAAGCCTGTAAAGGCTGAGTGTGTCTGCTCATGGCCTCTGTGGCCTTCGGAATGGCCATGTAGTTCAAAAAAGTGACTTTTGTTTTCTTGGGGAACAAGAACTGATTTTTTGCCCTTGTAAGGTATTATGAGACCTGGGGAACCTTCCAGGGGCTTATAAGACATAAAAACATCATGTCCGGTTCCCACGGGTCATCACCCGGAAGTCACTTTTTCTTGATCCAGATGGCCATTCTGAAGTCCATAGAGGCCATGGGCAGGTGCATACAGCCTCTGTGAGGCTCAGAAAAACCTCTAGAGGCAAGGGAAACAGAGCTCCTTGCTGCAGGGAGGCCACAGATCCGATCCGTAGTTAACTGAAACTGCGGATATGCCCCCCTCCGTAGTTTGACCTCACTATCTACAGCAGGGGTGCTCAATAGGTGGATCGCGATCTACCGGTAGATCGCGAGGCAAAATGAGTAGATCGTGGAGTGCCGACCCCCCCCTTCAGGTGCCTCTGGGAGGAAACGCTGCCCCCATTGTAGTCAATGGGGCTTACTTCCAGGTAAGTGTGGCTAGGATTGCAGCCTCACAGCCTAATCCTAGGCATGTCTACTCAGTGGGGCTCAAGGTACACCAACATACATTGTACACATAAATGTTATATGTTATGATGGCGCGAACATTGTAAAAAAAAACTCTGGTAGATCTCCGGGCCTTGCTGGGTTTCAAAGTAGCTCTCAAGCCAAAAAAGTGTGAGCACCCCTGATCTACAGGGATTACTTTTCTGGACCACCTGTGAATACCAAAACCTGCGGATAAGTAAATCTGCTGGTCCAGTCCACTATGACCTCATACGTGACTTGAGATGTTCTCTGGTTGCATCCAGAGGTATTTTGAGGCCTCCAGAGACCATGCACAGCCTCTGCGCGCCTCAGCCTCCCAGACGTGACCAGAGAACACATCTGGGAGCTTAGGTCCAGCCATTCACCATGAGTTTGGAACCTGTGGTGAGTGAAATCAGTGGGTTCCAAACCATCAATAAGCAGGTCTGACCTGTATTTCCAAACAGATAAACCGCAAGAAAAGATTATAAGGTAAAGGTTTGAGTTAGTGGCCTTCCCATCTGCTCCAAAGTCATGTGGACCTGAGTTCAGAGACCCCTTTCAACCTTTTGCCTATGGCCCAGTACTATTGTTTGTCCTTGGTTAACATCAAGGGGTGGTAATTTCTAAAAACAGAATGCATTCAATAAGAGGCCCCTTATATCATCCTAAACTCACTTCAAATGACCTTCTACAGTTACAGTTCAACTCAAACCTGCATGTTTTAAAAGTTCATTCTCACTTGAAAGGAATGAAACTGGGATGCTTTGGGACACCTGTCAGCCTCCTGTAATGTCTTAATCCCAAATACATCTGATGCTCTTGAAGAGGGCCTTGTTACATTGCTGGATTGGGCCTGAAGTGGCCTAGTACTTTTGAAACCATGAGAGAGCTTTTGAGAATCTGTTTTTTGTTGTTTTTTTTGTAATGTGTAAAATCACTTAGATACAGTCACTGAGTTCTGTGACCCACTGTGGAACAATACAACTTGGCTGTAATGTTGATCAGTTCTCTTTCATAAAAATGCAATTTGAATAACCTCTACAACTCCTTGTTGGCAACTGGCGGATATTTCCATGATGCAGAAAGGAAACAGAATATTGTTCCCACATCCTCCTTCAGTCTGAATGTATCTCAGTATGATGAATATGTTAGTCTTCAATTTAAATCTCCTGCTACTACTTTAGTCACATTTTATAAAGGGGATATCTACAAAGCAGCAGCAAATTGTTCCTCTTCTAATTTTTCCTCTTAAGTACCCTAATACATCCTAGTACCCTAGTACACCTGTGATGTTCAGAAATAATATAATTCTGTGGGCTAAAACTACTGCTTGAGTAGCCTTATTGTTTAAGCATACTCTGTGAGTAGGTGGGTTGGGAGCCAGATGCAACACAACAAACACCAATAAGTGGCTCATGCTGGACAGGAGGACGTTTTCGAGCACAGAGAAGCGTGCTTTGGAGCTCTGCCTGCTGAGCCGAGCCTCCTACAGCTGTTTGTTGTGTCACGTTCCTGGTCTTGCTGCTGGGCAGCAGGTGTCTAGGGGTCTTACGAGTACCACCAGGCACCACCTCAAGTACCACTGGTGGTACCCATACCACTGGTTGAGAAACACTGGTTTACTGTAAAAGTGAGGATAACATATCTTCTATGCCTCCAGACTGGAGTTTGCCCATTCCCCAAATCAGGTGAAGTAATGTTCTCCATGCCTGGTATTTAGACTTGGCTAGTGTAATAGAATCAAAAGAACACATGGGAATACATTAAAAATATCTTGAATTTGTTTAGCCAACAAAGATTTTTTTTTTTTTTAGGAAAGTATTCTACTAATTGAACAGGCTTAGCTATATATTGTGATGGCTACACTCACAAACATACATACATTTTTTTAACACTGAAAGTCTTCCCCCTCCGCCACCTTCAAACTGAGTTAAGATATTTTCTAATCTGTTTCCAGACCCTGTTCTCTATGCCAGGAAAAGGATTTGGAAGGAAAAATGACACGATTCAACAAATTAGAGGCAGATTGAGTATTATCAGCTATATAATCTTTAATGTGGGGGAAGGAAGGAATCTGCCTGTTTGCTTCAGTCCGAGTTATGTTGTTTTACTGAACTGTGTTACTGATTTTAAAGTAAGATTGCTCCTTGGTAGAAAGACTGGCTGCTTGTTTCTGGTTATCCCAGCCCCAAAGCTGGACGTGATAGTTGCATTTATTGCTTTTCATAAGCTTTAATGCAAGTGGGATAGCTGTAAAACCAGTGTTGATCTTTTATGCTTTCCCAGAGAGAGAGAGGCAACATATTCTGGGATGCAGAGGACAATGGGGCTGTTCGTAAATATAATTTGATGGGTAAAGCACAGTTCTAAAGACTTGCTAGAAATTGAGTTCTAATGATAAGACTACTGGGAATTGTCCCAGATAAGTTAGGTTCATGGATCATGCCATCGTTATCTCCTCCCACCAACTAATTGTCCACTAATCACGGGGGGGGGGGGGTTATCTAAACCACTTAAAATAGTATTGGAACTATGTATAAAGCCAAGGTGACCAAACCATGGCTGATTTATAAATGCCAAGGGGTGTGGCTAAAATGGTGATTGGGCAGCAGTGTTCCCCACCCCCCAAGTAGCAGCTTGTTTAACTGTTGATGCACGTAGCCTAATCTGCCCTGTCTGTTTTGTATCCCAACAAAAAGTAGGTCATGACTCAGTGGGTCCCAGACCCACAGTTTAAGAACTGTTGGTAAACAGAGTACAAGGAAACTCTAGGGGAAGTTGTAACTCCACATCAAGCATTTCACTGATAAATTTCTTCTCAAAAGAATTTGGCAGTGTTGGAGGGAAAACTGATTGGTTTTTTTCTTTAACACCAGTCGGTCCTTGTGATTGCTGCCATGTGCTCGTTAAACTTCTTGCAAATCCAATGGGACTATAATCACCTTTCAGTGCTAGTTACCCTTGGAAATGAATAGGTGTTTGTATGAGTACAACACCCAGACTGAAAGTGTAATAGTGTTTGCTTTTGCTGTGGAATGTTTTTAGGACCTCCTTTGGTAGGGCTGGAATCAAGCCTTTAAAAAAAATACATTTTAAAATTTTTTATTTGGGTTGGATAGCAGGATCTGTGTTTGCAAAGATAGCGTTTGGGGTGAGAGAGAGTTTACCACACATCCTAAACACAAAGGGAAAGTGTTGGCCTAGGAAGCTGTGAATATTGTTGATTCAAAGTAGATGGGAACAGAATGTAAGGTTCTTTACCCATGTACTGTGTTGAAGATATAAATAGCTCATATTCCATCTGCAACTAAGAAAACGAGCTAATAAAATAATTAAGGGAACTAGTTATTGGTGTGTGAGGGAACGAAATTGCCTGGAATACTTGAAGAAAAATGAAATGTGTTGGGTATGGAAAAAGAAGGTGCAATTCAGAGGTTTAGTATAAAGTTTAGAATGTTCAGCAAGCTTTTAAACCTGTATCCTTTTTTTTCCTAATTACAACTCTAGTTTGCATGTCAAGTGTTCAGTCAAGAAAGCTGCATTGCTGTGTAGGCTTTTTTGTGAATGCACGTGGCCTGGAAGGTAATAAGCCTTTAGTGAAGTTTACAGCTGAGTCACTTCCAGTTCCAGTTCTGAGACCTTCTCCCCTGTTTGGGAGAGATTAGAGAGTGTAACATAAAGCTCAATCCTGGTTTATAATGGGATGCCTTCAAATGGTTAATGTTGTGCTCAACAGACTACTGGTGCCTGTTACAGAAGGGAGTAGAGTTTTCTTTTCCTAACTCTGTGGCAAATGAATTTTTATGCCCTGAAAAGAAATTTCAGTTCTTAACCTACTATGAATGGTACTCTGGTTTTAGTAAAGTCAGTCATGTACTCTGAGGCTGGCAACAGATGATGAACATGAATATTAAACTCATTTATGACAAAGGATATCCTAGTGACTTTTTTCACTAGACACTGTTTCCAAGATGCCCTTGGGGACACAGGTGAAAGCTGCACTGCCTGACCTGTAAAAGCAAATCTGGCTATGATGCTGAGCTGTGTTCCAGAATATAGTGCTAGTGTGCTCTGAAAATGGAAAGTAGAAGTATTGTGCTAATTCTGTTATTATTGTTGTTATTGTTGTTAATAATAATAATAATAATTTGTAGAATGCTATCGGTGTGCAGATGACCTGCCCTTGCAGCTCACAATCTAAAGTAGTTACAAGAGAAACAATGGGGAGACACCTGGGGAATAGTGCCAAGGAAGATGGGGAAGGCTATAGAAGTATTTCATAAGAACATAAGAACAGCCCCACTGGATCAGGCCATAGGCCCATCTAGTCCAGCTTCCTGTATCTCACAGCGGCCCACCAAATGCCCCAGGGAGCACACCAGATAACAAGAGACCTCATTCTGGTGCCCTCCCTTGCATCTGACATAGCCCATTTCTGAAATGAGGAGGTTGCGCATAAACATCATGGCTTGTAACCCATAATGGATTTTTCCTCCAGAAACTTGTCCAATCCCCTTTTAAAGGCATCCAGGCCAGATGCAATCACCACATCCTGTGGCAAGGAGTTCCACAGACAGACCACACACTGAGTAAAGAAATATTTTCTTTTCTGTACTAACTCTCCCAACACTCAATTTTAGTTGATGTCCCCTGGTTCTGGTGTTATGTGAGAGTGTAAAGAGCATCTCTCTATCCACTTTATCCTTCCCATGGGTAATTTTGTATGTCTCAATCATGTCCCCCCCTCAGGCCTCTCTTTTCTAGGCTGAAGAGGACCAAACGCCGTAGCCTTTCCTCTTAAGGAAGGTGCCCCAACCCCGTAATTATCTTAGTCACTCTCTTCTGCACCTTTTCCATTTCCACTATGTCCTTTTTGAGATGTGGTGACCAGAACTGGACACAATACTCCAGGTGTGGCCTTACCATAGATTTGTACAACAGCATTATAATATTAGCTGTTTTGTTCTCAATACCTTTTCTAATGATCCCAAGCATAGAATTGGGCTTCTTCACTGCCGCCGCACATTGGGTCAACACTTTCATCGACCTGTCCACCACCACCCCAAGATCTCTCTCCTGATCTGTCACAGACAGCTCAGAACCCATCAGCCTATATGTGAAGTTTTGATTTTTTGCCCCAATGTGCATGACTTTACACTTACTGACATTGAAACGCATCTGCCACTTTGCTGCCCATTCTGCCAGTTTGGAGAGATCCTTCTGGAGCTCCTTACAATCACGTCTGGTCTTCACCACTCGGAAAAGTTTGGTGTCTTTAAAAGTTTGCAAACTTAGCCACTTCACTGCTCAACCCTGTCTCCAGGTCATTTATGAAGAGGTTGAACAGCACCGGTCCCAGGACAGA
Organism: Tiliqua scincoides; assembly: GCF_035046505.1. Classification (NCBI taxonomy): domain Eukaryota; kingdom Metazoa; phylum Chordata; class Lepidosauria; order Squamata; family Scincidae; genus Tiliqua; species Tiliqua scincoides. The sequence goes on along the minus strand of NC_089822.1, from coordinate 228,652,966 downwards.
TCCTTGGGGCGCACCGCTTTTCACCTCTCTCCTTTGTGAAAATTACTCATGGACACCCACTTTGTTTACTGGTCTTCAATCAGGTCTCAATCCATGAGAGGACCTGTCCTCTAATTCCCTGACTATGGAGTTTTTTTCAGTAGCCTTTGGTGAGGGACCATGTTGAACACTTTCTGAAAGTCCAGATGTATAATGTCCACAGTTTATCCCGCATCCACATGCCTGTTGACCTTTACAAAGAATTCTAAAAGGTTTCATGTTCAGGTACTTGGGCCTAATTGCAAACTCACTGCAGTGGGGGGGGGTATTGCCAACAGAAAAGATGGGTTCTGAGGAGGGATTTGAAGAAAGGGGGACATCCCTTGGGTGACTGAAGATGAGTTTCAGCTCTAAAGGGCAGCAAGAAGGGTAGAGCAATCTGAAGGAATAAGAAACCATTGGGCTAGTAGGTGGTAGAGCTGGAGGACAAAGAATCACAGGCAGGAGCTTAGTGGGACATGAGAGGTGTGATCATGAAGGAAATTTATTGTTGATGCTGCATAAGAGGCTAGTCACTGATGCAGAACTTACCCAGTTCCATTTTTTTTAATGGAATGGAGCATTTTTCACCATCTGTGTAAACACTTAACTGTACTGAATAAATACGGTACCTAATTGATCACAAGAGACCTTTGTATTTGAGCTGATCCATGACTGACTTTTTTGCTTGTGCAACTATACCTTGGCTGTTAAAATATGCAGTGAACAGATCTTCCATTAAGGTCTAGTAGGTTCTGTTGCATATTTTATGAAGCTAATGTATACCCTAGATGGGGGTAAAGCATTAACAGCCTAACAGTCATACTATTCATTAGGCAAATGCTGACCAAGATGGAAACAATTTCAATGCAGCTGGAAGCTGGTCTTCTAAAGAAAAATAGTAAATGGCCAAATGGCTTCCTATTCACACTACAATAGGGGGAAAGGTCTCTAGCTAGGAAACCTCCCTTTCCTTTAGTTGCATGTCATAAAGAAATATGACTTTGCTGACCATTGTAGAAATTAATTTAGAAGGAAACTGACCTGCCTTTCTTCAGCCATGGATCCAATGTCCAGTGATGGATCCAGTGGCTGCTAAATTACCAACGAACTGTTCATTTGATTTTAGAACCAACTGCATAGAAATTGCTCTTGAATCACACTGAAAAAATATACTTGAGTAAAGGGCTACCCAGTAATGTTGGTGGCCATCAGGTTCAAAGATACAAACTCAGGAAATTACTGTTTTTTTTATATATTGGCTTATTAGGTTAATCACTTTCTATAGAAGTAAAATGGAAGACATTCCAGACAATATACAACTTGGAGTGATTTTTCTTTCAATTTCCTCCTGAAGCATTAAACAAGCCTCGTTAACATCTCACCGAAATGTTGTATGGGGGTTTATGAGGTACAGCAGCTGGTGGTTAACCATTATAAAAAGCTTGCCTTGAATGGCTTTTAGCCAGCAAAATGTTGGCAATTGCTTGCCTGTAATCTTTCATAAATAGGAGTCGTGCCTCTAGGCATGTACTTGGTATTTGCTAAAAACAAAGGATGCCAAAAAGGTGTGGCAGATTAACATTTTGACTCAAGCATTGAGTTTTTGTGGTACCTGAGATGTGCTGTGAATTTTCTTAACCTGTTAAATTTCTGAAACCTCACTGGGGCAGAGCCAAGACTCTTCCTCCCAAATCAGCAGGAACATGGTATATTCTCTCTAAGTCGGGAACAAGAGGAAGTCCTGACTCTTATTGTTTTGCTTCTGTTGTGGTCCAATGGATGAATCCCACTGGGTGAGAGAGGGGAGAACTTTTATCAGTAAAAAGCCTCAAAAGTTTTGCTTCTACCAGGAAGGGAAACTACCACCGCCAAATTAGGAACCTTTTTCACTTCTCTCCTTTGGAGTAAACTCAAAAGACCCAGAAGCATAGAAGCTGGTGGCTAGAGGATTGATCTAAGGAACCTTAATTCCTAAGTTCAAGAGTTAGCTCCTTGGTAGTGAGATCCCTGAGAAGCCATCGGGTGAGAGAAGAGGGCTCTCTGCTGTGGACAGAGAGACTGGGCAAGCAACTGGAAAAATTTGAGTTCAAAAGAAAACCTAGAAGGGTAATGATAAAGAGACAAAATGGGCACTTGCAATTGGATAAGGACCTTGAGTGCCTGTAAGGGAAAAGACGGGATATGAAATGTGTCAAAAATAAAAATGGGTCTTCTGAGTTTGAGGTACAATGAAAGCAATAAATGGCTAACATGACTAACTAGAGAAACTAGTTTCTGCCTAGAGTAGTTCTTTTTTCACTACGGTTTCCACTTTCTCCTCCAGGGAGAACCAGAAGGGTCATCAGCAATGAAAGCATCATTTTGATTCATTCAAGCCAGCAGCATCTTACAGATTCCATTAAGCTCCTGCAAAATTTAACACTAAATATTTGGGCAGAGAATAAGCCCACAGATCTAAGGCTATCTGGTCTTTTTTTGCCTGAGTGTAATTTTTCAAGCAAGGCGATAGACTGAGCCCTCAAGATCCATAGCCTTTTTCAAAAGGCTTCTTGCGTCCAGACCTCTATACCTCACAAATAAATTCTTATTACCTTATACTTATTACCTCACAAATTAATACTCTTGTTTCTTTTCTGCAAACCAGGCCACCCAGTATATGGAACTGATTTCAAAAGAAATGCAGCCAGTGGCTGGTACTGAAGGCGCTTATTATCGTCGCAGGAGGCTGATGCGACAACTACCAATTTATGACCAGGACCCTTCCCACTGCCGGGGCCTTACAGAGAATGAAGTGAAGCTGATGGAAGACTTCATAAAGAAATATAAAAGTGAAGCTCTTGGAGTTGGAGAGGTTGCCCTGCCAGGTCAAGGAGGAACTACCAAAGATGAAGGGAAGCAACCAGTGAAAAATGTTTCCATCAGTAAGGGAGTGGTGTCAACCAATGGAACTCTGGGTGGTGTGCCACAAGGGCAAGAATTTGTAAGTACACAACAATTGTGCATGCTTAGGGTTACTGCCCATACTAATGGGGACCTGCACAGGAAAGAAGGGCAACTCTCTTCTAAATCTGTTTATTCAGCTGCCCAATGGATGTTCTTGGCCAGATATGCTTAAGAAATTTTTAAGCACGTCTTCAGAATGAAACTTAAGACAGTGATCTGTATTTACCAATCCAGGAATTTTAGTCCTTTTGTTATAGTGCTTGAGTTTTCAAGCTCCCACCTGGCAGGATACTTGCAAACTTTCAGTCCTCTGAGCCCTCTGGTGAAAAGCTATGATTGATACTGGTGTACAATGGCTACAGCAGTATACAAGGGCTGCATCAGTGGTTCCCAAACTGTGAGCCATGGAAACCAGCCAAGGGAGCTGTGGAATCCTCGTGTAAAACATACCACCCTATACAATGTATAGAACTGTAACCCTAATGGGGAGCTGCAGCCAACTAATGACCCAGTAGGTCAAGGGAGTTGCCAGTCGAACCACTGGGAACTACTTGGCTACACTGTTGCTGTATTAAATATGACTATGTGAATTGTGTGAAGGAAGGAAAATGGGATGCTGGAAAAATTGTGAACTGGGAAGAGTTGGGTAAGAGAAGGTGTGAGCTTCAAATCAGATTTATCTGCTATTCAGTATCCTTTCAATTTCAAGGGGAGTTTGAAGGATCTCCATGGGGTGGGGAATTGGTCATAGAGGCCTCCTTTCTTTTATCCCACTACCTGTTTGGATCAGTTCCTTTGGATTCACTTATCCACAGGGAAAAAGAATGTCACTTCATGCCATCCACAGCCTCTTCTCAGCTGTCCATAGTGGCCATACTGCAGCTACCCACTGCTGGCACACCTGATCAAATTAGCTACCCTTCCTCCTAACCCCAGTGATCCCATAGGATCAATGGTTCATTATCCACTAATTTGTTATCTGCTGGGTTTTCCAGGAACCCAACTGACGGGCAACGAATATGCACAGAGCTGGTGCAGTGTAGAAGGGAAAATAAAGGAGGGGGAATCCTTATCTTTGCCCTGCAAAGTGCAGACAATAAAAATATTTTGCAGGTCTACATTTGCAAGCACATGTTGAAGGTAGCAATCGTTCAGTCTGGACAAAGGTTTCCTTTCTGGCAAAAAGCAACTTACCAGCTGAAAGAAAAGAAGCTTCCACTAAACACATTTATGAAAACCATTTTGCCAAGGGGGGGCTATTTTGACTGCGAGTTTCTCCTTCCAAGTAAATACATATCTGTGGTGTTTGTTCTCCAGAAGAATTTTTTTTTTTCCTTTGGGGACCAATGGAAAGGGGAAACTCTAACTGCTCCATTTGTGCAAATGTGGCAGACAGAAACTCTGAGACAGCTCTGCAAAATTCCACAGAAGGTTTTGACATTCCACCAAAATAACATTGTTTTTGTAGACTGGTGAAAAGGCACCTATGGTAATAGTTTGTTTTTATAGCAGAGCCGCTGTAATGACTTCAAATAGTACATGTCAGGGGGGAGGGGTGTATGTGCATATTACACCTTTGTAAAATAACATTAGATAATGTGTGATTTATGTGTTTATCAACAAAGTGTTGTGCGATTCTTAAAAAAAAAATATCTAATTTTATCAGCATTCTTGTTTAGAACAGAGTTTGAGGCTTGCCAGTAGTGCTGGAATTCTTTCTGCCCCCCCCCCTTTTTTTCTTTCTTTCTCAGAATTTGAGCATCTTGAGATCTTAAATTTACAGTTACTGTATATCTTGCAATAAGATGTTGGAACCATTTAGTTATTTGATTTTTCTCTGTAAACCGCTTTGTGAACTTTTGGTTGAAAAGCGGTATATAAATACTGTTAATAATAATAATAACTTTATGAAGTGTATTTTAGAAAAGTGCATCCACTATTGCCACTAAAGCCACAAACTAAATAAATGTAGGATAGTGCATAGATTAGTAATGCATTGCAGCTGCCTAGTACTGATTTTTTCAAGGGAAAGGGGAGGGCAACTTATTGAGTCTGCCTATACTTCCACCCCCCAAAAGATGACAAGGGGCTCTTGGTGGTGTTTAGTACAATAGACCAACATGCTAACTCTTTTGGATTTTGTTCATGGAAAGTAGATCTTTTTCAGAGAGTCAAATGTTTGTGGGGTGCAGGTAAAATTCAGCAGCAAGTTTAGCCCCTAGAACGGCACACATTGTAGACAAATTTTGCATACTTTTGGAATCCTGCAAAATCAAGGTCCGTGCTCTCTAGGAAAGACTGAATGTTCAGTCTGTATATGCAATCGCAGGAATATATGTGGGGCAAGACCTACCACTATTATAATACCACCCCACATATTCACTTTATGCACTCTTTTAAATGGACAACGTGGCTTTGTGTATACATAGGATGCTAAGCCTACTGTTAGTAAAGTATTCATACTACACTCAAACTTTTTAAAACTGAGGTATCCAAGTTCACTAGTAAAGAAAATGTGCCCAGTTAAAAACACTAACAGTCCCATCCCAACTAACTCCCCCTGCAGCATAAACAAAGTGGGCTCCACTGTATCCCATGGGGGAGTTTTGGCATTTGAGGCCTACTTGGAGTAAGGGAACATTTGCTCCCATGTCCTGGGATAACCCCCAGTAGCCACCATGGGTCAACTTGGACCTGCGCCAGCTCTGTAGCTGGCACAAGTCCATACTGACCCGGGAAGACAGATCAGGCCCAGGAAGGGGGTTATGATTCGGTGGGGGCCACCAAATCTGCACACTTCCCAGACCCAGTCTATTCTCATCACCACCCTGATCTGCCCTACACCACCTACCTGCTTTGCCCTGCCTCTCCCACCTGCCTACCTTGGTTGGTGGATCTTGAGCCATCCACTCGTGCATAAGAGGACACTCCAGCCTACCTGCTGGCAGCCAAGCAGCACTTGCCATCAACGGCTGCTTTACAACAGCTGTAAAGCAGTTGCCACTGGTGCAGTGTGCACTCTGGCGGCTGCCAGCCCCCATAGGATTGGGCGGCCAACTATTGCTATTCTGCAGCACTTCTTTCTTCATGTTCACTTAGAAAGAACTCCCATTGTGTACAGTGGTGTTTGCTCCAAGGATATGTGTTGCATTCAGCCCAGACCTATGTATATTGTAGTCAATGGGGCTTACACCCAGGTAAGTGTGCATAGGATTACAGCCTTCACATCCAGAGCCTCCTTGTCAGGCTGTGGACCCAACACGGAGGCTCGTTGCCACAGAATCTATTAGCCCCATTGCAGGGCTACTTCCCTTCCCCCAAGGAGCTGGCAGCAGCTGCCCTATTGTGCAGAGGATGCCATGGCAGCTGTTTTGGCTGCAACAGGCAGCTCAGTATTGGGCTGTTAGTAAATTATTGTGTTAAGGAACCATTCAGGTACAACTCTTCATGCACTGGATGAGAACTCCATTACGCAAACAGGAGGCAAAGTAGAACAAATTTTCTTTTAAATATAGCCAAAATAAAATAGGCAGGGTCATTAAAAAACCTACTAGTTTTCCATCCCGCCCTAAGTAGCTGATCGGAATTAGCCTGTGTTCCAGTACATTTCCTGAAGCCAGCAACAATCCAATAAATACCTACCGAAAAGTATCGTTCACCATTAAGGACTCTGGCATTCAACTTGAACACTGATGCTGTGTAGTAGCTAAATCTTGAAACTGTTTCAGTTAGAACAAAAAATATTGCAGCCTTAAGATAAAAACATTGGAGCTCTTCTATTCACTGCAAGTAGAAATTCAGTTTATGAGCACATAAAATTGCCTTGCACAACATTGGACCATGTCTGTCTAGCTGAGTATTATCTACAGGCAGGCAGTGCTTTTACTACCCACCCAACGTATCTATGAATAGTAAAACACATGAAGTACCAAGAGAAATGGCTTTAATTAGCTATCAACAGAAGGTGGAATTTCAAATCATTATGCCTGCTGATCGGTTTCTTGAAAAGTCTTGTCAGGCCAATTCAGATGATACTCCCCTTGCCCTGCACTGTTTCACTTCCACCCAATTGCCCTGGGAAGGGGGGAGACAGGGTAGTACCTATGGACCACCCATCAGCTTTCAGTTTAAATAGGACTTTAAAACTGAGCATTGATGCATGGTTCAGATTAGAAAGCACGAAAAAGCACTGCTGTAATTAACAAAAAAAAAGCTTCCCAAAATGATGTATTACTTTTAGAATGTTTACAAAACACTTCAAATGACTCTTACTCAAAAGAATAATCTCTTATGGAGCAGTTCACCACTGAGGCTTGAATCAACTAAACCTTTTGTCTGGAAATTATCAGGAACATAGAGGAATGTCATTGTTACCTCGTGTGCTGATCAGATATATGTACAGGCATGAGATTAGGCAATAGTCATCTACACACACACACACACACACACACACACACACACACACACACACACACACGCATTCCCTTGACATTTAATTCAGTGTATTGCTCAAATTGGCACAATATTGGAATGGCAAGGATAGGGTGAGGCAATATGGGAAGCATGGTTGCTTAGCCATTCCAAATTCTGGTGTTTCCCGCAGCAAGATTTGAGGGACGGTGAATGCATTCAAATCTTGCTCATGGTCTTCCAAGAGGTATTCAGTTGGCCACTGTAAGGAGAATGCTTGACTGCATGTACTGGTCTGAACCAGCAGGGTTCTTTTATGTTTATTGGTGTATCCATCATCCAGAAGAGCTGTGAATAAGTTCATGTGTTGCTATTCGGGGACACTGTTCTAGTGCTGTGGCAAAACCTGAGGTAAAACCTCTAGAAAATGGACCCCACTTTACATTGCTCCGCATGGCAATCCATTCAGGTGTATTAGCAAACTCGTAGAATGGGCAATTCTCTTGACAACATTCCAAACATAGTTATTTGTCATTTTTAAGAAAAATTACTTATTTTTAAAGACTACAGTGATGCAGACAAAATATGTACATCTCCACCAATTTACTATATAAAAGAAAAGACTAGCTCAAGAAGCTTGACCAAAAATTCTTACAATCTTTGAAAACTAGGAAATCGGGGAACCAATTTTGTCTTTTGGAGACCTCTTGATTTTTCTGTGACATTCAGTCAATACTTTTTAAAAATACATATGTTCCACAGAAACACTTTACTGTTCCCCAAGTTTAATTTCACAGGTGTGTACGTGCATGCTATGGCAGAAAGGAGGAATGTCTGAGGGGAATCTATTTTCATTTCCACTGAATCTTTTTTTTAAAAAAAAAATTGTAAATATTTAACTAAGGAAGTATTATTTGGCATGAGATAAGTTACATGCTGAATATGTTTCCAGTGTGGATGCTGAGAGTCCAAATACAGTCTTTCCATGTAGTTTGAGACAGTTTCAAAAGAAATATTTTAAACTCACCATTTTTATGCCCCTTTCCATTTTCATGATTAAACTGAAGCCCCTCTTAATATTATTTATGTACTGTGTTTGCCTTGTCTTTTCTAAATGATTTGGGATCATACTTTTTAGACAATCTCCTCCCACATGAAACTGCCTGGTTGCTAAAATGCTCCTCTAAGGACTTTCTTTGGGTCACCCTCCTCACCTTCAGAAGCAAGGCAGGCAGTGCGCATGGCAGGGCCTTCTCAGTTGTAGCTCCCAGACATTGAAACCCTCTTCCCAAGGAATCTCCCCAGGCAAGTTTGTGCTAGCTATTAGACCTTGGTTTCTAGTTGCCAAGTTTGATACAAGTACTTGTTTGGCTTTTTATAATTTCTCCACTGTTTAGTGTTTAGTGATGTGTTTTGTCAGTGGTTCCTAAAGGTATCTGGGTCACAATGCTCCCACATCCTCTTCTTCCCACCTAAGCCAGGCACCACTATCTTGAATACTGTGAAATCTTGCAAGATCAAAATGGCAGCTCCTGGGGGAACAATTAGGAGGGATCACCAGGGACATCCTGCAGCACCCTCGTGAATGTGCCACGATGCCCTAAGGCTGTGGTTTTCAAACTCTCTGGGAGTTTGGAAACCACAGTAAGTCCTTGCAGTGGGGGAAGGCAGTAACATGATCCCCAGGATCGCATCACTCAGGGGGCTGCAGGGACTGAGATGCACTCACTAGTCCCTGCAGCAGCCTCCTTGGGGGAACCCTTCGTGAGCATCTGCAGAGCTCAACAGCCTTCCAAAAGTGAAAATGGAGTGACCGCACTCCACCTCTACAAAATCAGAAGTGGAGCACGATCGTTCCACTTTCACTTTTGGAAGGCTGGGGAGCCCTGCAGACACTTGTGCAGGGCTCCCCACACCCCAGGAAGGCTGCTGCAGGGACTGGTGAGTGCATCCCAGTCCCTGCAGCCCCCTGAGCAATACGATTCTGGTGATCACGTTGCTGCCTTCCCCCTGCCCCTTAAGGGGGCAGAGGCCAGGGCCTTCAGGCTGGGGTGTCGCGATGTCCCAGCTTGAATACCACTGCTCTAAGGAAACTTTGGGAACCCCTGGATTATGTCATTCTTATGAATTTATACTTTTCAATTTTAAATGTTTAGGCACTGGAATATTCTTGTATTTTGAACAGCAGCATAAATATCTCTAATTGTTGTTTAAAATGTTGATTAGTAGCTGCTCCATAAGTAAAGTGTGTCATTACTTGAAAGCTTTCCAAGATGTCCATCTCTTCTGTCTTTCTTAAATCATTCTAATCTTGGGAAAGTGAACTGGGATCCGGGACTTAAACTATTTGTTTTTTGGAGCACTTCTGGATGTTTTTAATCTAAACTTGAGTGCTAATGTTAATCTTTCTTATGGTGTTGCTCTCTTCTCCCACCTTAGCCCAGGTGACCAGGAAAGGAAAAGGAAACAATTGCACTGAGGGAAGAATATAAAGCAGCCTCCTCTCCTGTCCTCCTAGTTGTGAAAAGAGATGGTGGGAGGGCACCAGCTGTTCAATTGAGTCACTCCTGCTGCTGTATTGGGAAGCTCTGAGACTGATTTGAGGGAATGCATCATTTTTCCTTGCGTCTGTCCATATGGGCTTCCTCTGGTGGCCTTCTGCTTAATGAGTCACACCAGCAATACTGAGTCTTGCTGCTACTCTCCATTCTATGCCCCCAGCTTTCCAGTATAGGGTTGTAGGCAACAGTAGGACTAAGACATGTCAGGGAAGTTCAACAGTCATGAATATGTCCACAAGAGTTTGCGCCTGTGCAAGCAAATTGACTGACAAAAGCTTCTTTTTCATTCAATACTTCGAGTGGTCAGTGCTAGTTTTAAGATGTGTTCAGCACCAAAATCTGAAAAAGTTGGTAGTGGAAAGCAGCCAGTCCCTTATGGCTAAAACCAAAATAAACCTGTGATTTGACAAGTGTGAGGCTAAGAAGCCTTTTTACCTAGAATGCCTCCTCTGTGAACACTGTTAATGATTTTGATGTTGTGTTAAGATTTGGAGATAATTTTTAGAGAATAAACTTGGTGTGGCTCTCCTTTCTTGGTTCACAGTCTCAAGAAAATGTGTTCCTTTAGCTGGTATCTGTTTGATGTAGTTTTGGGGCAGGCCTATACTTGCCCCCCCCCCTTCAGACGGTTCTTGAGACAGCCTTTACATGGTGACTGCTCCATACAGCAGGTTTTTTAACATATAAAACATCTAATAGCATAACTTGGCAAGATCTCATTCCCATGCCAGTGCTGAGTACTTCTTGCTGCTGCTGTTTGGGAAAGGAGACTCTCCATGCTAAGTTGCTGACTTGCATATTAAGTGATCATACACAGGTCTCCTGTCACAGTGATACAAGTGCTTAAATTTGGGATTGTGTAAGCCCCCTCCGTGTCTAGTTCATGTTGACTTGCAAAGCTCCCCTTATAAATATACTGTGGATGCTTTTGATTAACCCAGAAGTTGGTTTCAAATTTCTTTTTTTGGTATTTTTGTTTGTTTAAAGCTTAGTGCCAACCCTTTATCGAGAGATGTTTGAAAATGGTGTGTGTCTTACTCAGAAGTAAGCATTTTTTGTTCCGTAACTTAGGCTGTAATCCCATCTTACTTGCTGGCAACAAACACCTCTATATCTACCCTAACTTCAAATCAAGTTTGGCTTTATTATGAATCAAAGCAGCCAAAAGTGGAGGAAATCATTGTGTGTCTGGCTATGAGCTAGAAGAGTATTGCTTCATTTATTGGAAAGGTGTGGCTGTAAATTCCTTGTGGGTTTAATCTCTTTCCTAGATCTGTGATCATTGCAAGCAGATGCTGCCCATGGAGTGTCCTGTGGTGTATGCAGATAGAGCAGGATATGATCGCCAGTGGCATCCTTCGTGTTTTGTGTGCTCCAAGTGCTCTGAACCGCTCGTTGACTTGATCTACTTCTGGAACAATGGGGCCATATGGTGTGGACGTCATTACTGCGAGAGCGCAAGGCCCCGCTGTGCAGCCTGTGATGAGGTATGGTAGCTGAAGACATGGAATAGCTCCTTTGCATAGCCTTGATGCTTAAAGAAGGAAAGACAGTAGTAAATACTTCTGTGCTTGCATGACTAGAAGCAAAGAAAATCTTTCTGATCCAGTCTGCATTGACAAGAAACTGCTGAACCGGAGGAGTGTCATTTGGCCAAATTCATCTGTGAATGGATGAATGGCCTATACTGCACAACTGGGATGTGGGGGGTGGGTGGAGGAGACGGGGAGGGATTGAAGCCGAGAGATAGAACTTGACACAGGTTAATAAGAGAGCAGTTGGCCTGAGGCACTGAACCATTCAAGGAGATCCCTGCTTAGTTCAGCTCCATAAATGTGACATTTGAGCACTCTATACAATGAATGTGAAACAGATTGAAATGGTTGTAAGCAAAAGCCTCTCTTAATAATGTGTTTTGAGTTTCCATTTGCCTTAATCTCTGTGTGCGATGTTCTATAAAATCTGAATCTAAATGTAAACTTGTTCTGTGGTTTTGGATTAGTCAGGCCCAAGTGCTCCCCTAGCATGTTTACATATTCCCGGAAGAATAACCATTCTGTGTAATGCTTAATAGGAACGATGTGTTCATTACTCTTGTTTTTCTGTGTGGTGGTGTTTTTTGCATGCGTAATGAAGGAGTTAAAAGGCAAACTTGCTAAACAGAGCTGTTTACTTCCCCAGATGATATTTTCTGAAGACTACCAGCAAGTGGAGGGCCTTGCCTGGCACAGACCACACTTCACCTGCCTGGAGTGCGAGGCGTTGCTGACGGGCAAACCCTTTTTCCTGGAGGCAGCCAACCTGCTCTGTACGACCTGTAGCAAAAACAAGACTTCCTAAATGGCTGGCTTGAATCCCAAAGTCTGTTTTCTGCCTCAAACCAGATTTGATTTAATTGGACAAAAATGTCAGGGAGGGGGTTTTAGGGGAAGAAGGTCACTACATATTTTATTCAGGCTGCTATGGATGTTTTCAAGCAAGTAATTATAGGACAGCAGAAGAGAAATCTTCAGATGGTAGGAAGCGCATTGGTAAAGTCTAGAGAATGGAAAGTTCTAGATATAATCAAACATACTGGAAACCAAGACCTGCTATGATCAGTTATGCAGTGGTGGCATATTTAAAAACGAGACCTCATCTAGGCGGTCTAGAAATATGCAGGATGCTTAATACTTGTATCAGGTCTTGCTGTAAATTAGTGTGATTAAACTATCACGTACTCAACTAGCCAAATGAGTAGCATTAGAGTACTGTGTTTTGGAATACATAGGTGGAAAAAAAAAACACAGTCCTGGAGTTCATAAGTCGTTTTCCTTGTTTGTAATGAGTTCTGAGCAGTAAAGTATCTTAAAAAAAAATTAATAAAGGTTTGCAAATTAACAGTGTTAACTTAGTAACACTTTGCTATTGACCTATAGCAGTGCTCTTGTTCCTGGCTCCAAATAGATTATAGTATCCCACTCAATGCCTATTTTAAAAATCCCTACATGGAGCAGCTTTGTCAGCTCAACCATATTGAGGGAGTCATGTATGAGCGGAGACATGCACAATAGAGCCTGTTCTTCTAGAAATTGTGTCTCTTAAAAGCATGAAAGGAGGGGAGCCTTTCAGACATTAGGAGTTGGCGCACATTACGTTATACTTTAAAAAACCACATGAACAAAGTGCTCATTACGATTTTGCTCTTTACTAATTTACTAGATAAAGAGAATTACAGTGGTTTGTAGGTTCCTCTCTATCACTTTTTGCCAAATGTTTGTGGTGGGAGTCTTGACCAAAATTGCAGAAGTGTTTTAAAAACAAAAAGTGCATCCTAAGAAGTATCCTAACTTCAAAATAATTGTATCCATTTTACATCCCACGAAGGAAGTGTTAATATTTGTTATAAGAATAGTTCAGTGGCGTAGCTGATCACTGGCATTGCAGGGGTGGCAATTGCACCAGGCTGCAGGCTGCCTGGGAGCTACAGTCTGGCCGCCCACTCACACAATTACATTTCCCCCCATGATTGCCGCTTACTTGCAAAAAATGACATTCTGCAAAAAGGGGCATCAGGAATAGCGGTCTCTGGCCACTTGCTCCCCTTCCACCGAGGGCTGGGGGGGCTAGCAGGAGGGGGCTGGGGTGGTGGGAGGCAGTAGATTTTTTTAAAATTAAAAAAAAAAAACTGGGTGTGAAGTCACACCCAGAAGCAGTGTTACTTCTTGGTGTGATACGGGGGCATCATTTTTAACTTTGCCCCGGGCTCCAGGGTGTGTAACCTACGCTACTGGGATAGATTAAAAGTTTGAAAGTTCATGCAGTTCCTGTTCTTCTAGGATTATGAGCAAAGCTTGCATTAGTTGCCTGCATTAAAAGTTAGTGATTTTTTTTTAATTAACAAAAATGAAACCAAGAGAATCTGCATAAAGCATATTTGGTTCGGTCAACTTGCAGCAATAATCAATAGGACTACTGCTTTTAGCATCAGTCAGACAAACCACCCCAGCCTCTGTGTTGAGTTGGCCATGTCGTTTCAAAAATTTGCTAGAGTAAATAAGGTTTTGTTACTAAAACAAGCACACTTTTCCAGAAACTTTTAAATCAAGCATGTGTAAAATGAGAGGTCCCTGTACTTGGTTTGGTTTCTCTCCCCTCCCCCAACAGCAGGGCTTTCCAGACTCTAGCCTGCAGGCCAGATCCAGCGCCTTTGCTAATCCCTGCCTTGCATGAATGGAACTTATTGTTCTGTGGGGGAGGCTTCCACTGTCACTGCTGATTGCACCCCATGTTTGTTCTGCCCTGCCTCTTTCATGTCCTGCTGCCCCAGCAGGTGCTCTCATGATTTCCTGGCAGACGTGGCAGGTCAGAGCAAACATGAGGGTGAAATCGATAGTAACAATGGAAGCTTCCCCAATGGAACAGCAAGCTCTGGTCACACTAGGAGGCTGTTTGCGGCGCAACACTGTCTGCAGTTTGGAGACCACTGGTCTACATTAAATTGGGATATGCATTATACAGAATGCAATAGTGGTCAAAAGCAGGGTTCAGACTGAAGGTGATACTGTGAATTTAAATGATTTGTAGATCTCACGCTGCAGTTATGTATGTCAGGTAATGTTCTGGTATTGCATCAGAGCAAGATTTCATACCTGCTGTCCTTGGCTATCACTTGTGGCTACATCATGGTGTGAAACTAATAACTGGTAAGTTGACAGGGGCACTTGGAACGACACACTTAAGTGTTCAGAACTGATTTTGGGCACAATCCTAACCGGGTCTACTCAGGAGTAAGTCCTGTTTTATTGAGTGGGGCTTACTCACAGGAAAGTGTGGTTAGGATTGCAGGCTTTGTGTCTAAACAGCTTGTGCCTAATAGGTTTAATGCATTTATATAAATTCTTGGTAGTAAATTTTGATGAAACTTTGCAGGTAAACTTTACTGTTTGGGACAGCTTTCTGTATTCTTGCAAAGATTGGAAATTTGTGGTCATGAGTCATCCCTGTAAGACAGGAATCAACAGAGCTTAATAATGAAGCCATCTTTTCTTCATAGCCAGCCTTTGCCATTGTTTAGGCAGGTTTTGCTTTTAGATTCATCTAGCAATTTGATCTCCTCCCCTGTGTCCCAGTTCATAAGTTACTCGTGCTCTGAGTGCCACTAACTTGCAAACCATGGCACCTGGAAGAACAGCAACAGCTAGCTGAGGCTATGGAGGCAAGCATGGTCTTCCTGATGTGTGAATTGGCCAACATGCTTGGAGATTGAGCTGTGAATCAGCACTTCCCTGGTTCAAATCTCCCCTCTGCCATCAATTCATGAGGGTTGCCTTAGGCAAGCCACTCCCTAAGTCTCAGCTCTCCATCTGCAATAGGGGGTTAGTACTTACCTTTATAATATTGTTGTAAGGACTACATCAAGTACATGTGAAATGCAATGCATCTAGGCACATGTGCCAGCATACAAGAAGGGACTACACTGATCTCCATGCGGCTCATGAGGATGGATCATATACTTTCACTTTTCGGGTTTCAGAATTAATTGCATCATCTTAAGACGTACCACACATACAGACCAATCCTAACCTACCCTGGAGGATGCAGGCCTGCCCTGCATCCAGGGCAGGGTTGGGGCCAGTTACGGCTCAGCCAGGGGAATTGCTTACCCTTACCCTGGGTAAAGCTGCAGCAGCCCCAAGGGGGCTATTTGAATCTGCGCCACCTCAAGAAGTGGCGCAGTTCCAAGCAGCCTGAAGGTGCTCTGGGCTGCTTGGGACCAGGAATAGGATCTGGCATAAGTGCTGGCTGCACCCCCCACCATCCACTGGCCCACCCTCCTTCCCCAAAACACCTCCTCCCTGTCCTCTGCCCACCAGCCTGACTTGGCCGACACAGGCTTACCTTTTGTGCCAGCTGAGCAGGGCTTGCATTGTACTCCTTGTTCGTCCAGTGGCATAAAAGTGCTTTATGGCACTCTTGCGATGTTGGTGACTTGCACCAGCCCAACATTTCAGGATTGCTCCCAAAGTGGCTTAAAATGAATCTTGGGTTGTTGCAACTTAATGGTACAAAACACAGGTGCAGGCTGCAATCCTACATACACTTGCCTGAGAGTAACTCATATTGACTACAGTGGGATTTACATCTGAGTGAACATGCAGAGGATTGTGCTGTCAGTCCTGTATGCAGGCTGCTTTGATCCCCTCAACATGCTTAATGATGAGCAGAATTGTAGCCTTTGACATTATGCCAGCATCACAGAGATGTTGCATCATGTTGAAAGAAGGTATTCCATTGCAAATACCTAACAGTGGTGCTGGAGTCTTATGATAAAAGATAAGCTCACTGGACATTTTGGTGCTTTGGACAATCTTACCAATAGAATCTTACTTGCCAGTCTATTAAGGAACAATTCACCAAGCCCTGGCTTCATTCAAACTATCATCCTTGGCAGTGCTTGGTTTCCTTCCTCTTACTTTTAGTGAGGATTGCAGGTGAAACAGCACCTGAAGAATTATGTCCATTGGTTTGACATGTATTATATACTGTATGTAGAGTGTGAATAACAGTTGTGTTTAAGTTGTAATGCTCAAAATACCTAACACTTTTTTCTAAAGTTAACTGACAAGACATGAAAATTGTTTCTAAATGCTTAAATAAACTAATCAAAATGAAAACTTTGGAGACTTATTTTCATCCTTTTTATGAGTTGGGTTGAAATGAGTGAGCTATGTTGATTGATTTACTTCTGGAAACGCCTGAATGTGAAGGATAGTTCCTTTGGTATTCACCACCATTGTATGCTGACATACTCGTAGACTTCGTTAAAATTTTCCTATATGTGACTCTGCGTAGAGTTGCAGCCTATGAACAGTGGTAGAAAGGGTCAGGTTCCTCCACCAGCTAAGGATGAATATTTATACCATTACTACCCGATTACCAAATGAGGCAAAATCAGATGCTTTATGAAGCATCATGTCAGACATTATACAATGTTTGTATACCAGTCTTCAAACAGCCTTATTTATAAGGGCTGCTGGGAAGCTGAGTTTCATTAAAGTGGTGTGCTCAGCCATGGAGCTTGCTGGGTTACCATTGGCCACCCTTGGTGACCATGGAGAGCCACTATCTCTCAGACTCATCAACCTCACAGAGTTGTGAGGACAACCGACAGGAAGGAACCATGTATACCGCCCTGTGCTTCTTGGAGAAAGGATCAGCCTAGAAAAGAGACGCCTGAGGGGGGACATGATTGAGACATACAAAATTATGCAGGGGATGGACAGAGTGGATAGGGAGATGCTCTTTACACTCTCACATAACACCAGAACCTGGGGACATCCACTAAAATTGAGTGTTGGGCGGATTAGGACAGACAAAAGAAAATATTTCTTTACTCAGCGCGTGGTCGGTCTGTGGAACTCCTTGCCACAGGATGTGGTGCTGGCGTCTAGCCTAGACACCTTTAAAAGGGGATTGGACAAGTTTCTGGAAGAAAAATCCATTACGGGGTACAGGCCATGATGTGTATGCGCAACCTCCTGATTTTAGAAATGGGTTATGTCAGAATGCCAGATGCAAGGGAGGGCACTAGGATGAGGTCTCTTGTTATCTGGTGTGCTCCCTGGGGCATTTGGTGGGCCGCTGTGAGATACAGGAAGCTGGACTAGATGGGCCTATGGCCTGATCCAGTGGGGCTGTTCTTATGTTCTTATTCCTGCTTCACCTGAATCTGTCTTGGGTAAGCAGCCTAATCTAGGAGGAAAAAAAAAACCTCTGACAGTCTGAAACCCTTGCCAAACTACTGCAGATCATGCAGAGATCTACCTTATCTATCTCTGGCATATCTCTTATCTATCTCTGGAAAATCTCTAAATTCACTATCTCTGTTATAGTAACATGATGATCTTGCTGTATATAGTTCATAAAGACAGAACAAAACAGTGGTTGAGAGTCCAGACTCTGCTTAGATCTAAGAATATTTTTTGCTACCTCATGAAACAACTTCTGCCTGTGGATGAAATATGCAAATCAACAAGTTATGCCTCATGTTAATTAATGGTGCTTGCACCTATGTTAAATTACTTTGATTTCTGAACTGGTAATTTTTATTTCTTGGTGACTCCCGTTTTGAGTTACTATTGGAGTTGTTACCACAACTCCATTCGCGCAATAGGCTCTCTATGTAAAGGAGGGACTAGAAAGCTTCAGCACATTGAATAAAGCTCCCCTTATGAAGTAGACATTGATAGGTTGCCAACAGTGTCCCAAGAGTCAGCCTGAACACATTCCTTTAGAAGAACAAGGTAGGAAAAGGCAATATGGGATAATAAAATAAGATTCAAAGGCTGCTATTGAAGTAGGATCTGCTAAATGTGTTTTCCCCTCAGAAAACAAGTCTGTCTATAATTAAGAGAAGTTGAAGACCAATGACAATTGCCAATGGAGTGTATATATATTGCATAGAGTACCTCTGTACTGTGGGTCATGACCACCCAAGGCTGGCTTTTCATGGTAGCCCACTTGACCCAGGTAAACTCACTTTAGATTTCATTTGGGAAGACTATGGGGTCCATTGATACCCTGCCATTTCAGTTCCACCGGAATGAAACTGCCCAAACTCTCATCTCAAAGGATGCTGCATATCTAGGTAACAGCTAGGATGCTTCTGTCCTCCATCCTTTTCTAGCACTGGGGGTGGAAGCTTTTTACAGGCACAGTTCCCTTTTAAAGAGTTTTTAGAAAATGGTCCTTTTTAGTACATGAAAGTATGCAGGAAGCTCTTTTAAAAGAATTAGAAGTTCATGAGGGAAATCTTGCTTTCCTCATGAACTCAGAAAGTGAATCTAAAGAAATCTCTCACACATTGTTGGCACTCCACTGCCATTATTTGCTATATGAGGAAAACAATACTGGCCTAGCTTAGAACGCCTCATCAAGGTTACTGAATGTGCGTCTTCGCAACGTCTCCCTAAAATCTCTCCTTTCTGCAAAATCTGGGAAAACAACCAAAAGAAAGCACCAATGTGGCATCTAGGCATAACCTAGGGATCCAGTCATGCCGCACAGCCCTCCACACCATATAGCTGAAAATGCAGAGGGTCCACTCAGATGTACTGGCAACATTGCTGATAGCTAGTATGCTAGCCAAGCTGAAGCCAGCCAGTTTGGCATTTTCCTTCCACCTGATCTGTCCCAGTAGCAATTTCTCCATCTAGGGCTCTCCAGATACCTTCAACATGTCAGTGTACAATATTTAGATTGTTGAAACTTAAAATCTGGACTATAGCATAGCTCACTGGTGTTCTCTTGGGGGGGGGGGGAATGGTAAGTTTTGCTTACCCTCAGAGCACTGGGTAAGTGGTCCAGAGCCATTCCAAGCAGTGAGAGCAGTGTTAAGACATTTCTTCATGTTGCTGTCACTGCCAGGAATAGCTCTGAACATGAAGGAGAGGGACTGCTTACACAGTGTGTTGAGGCACATGCACAACTTACTGCTCCCCCCCACCCGAACACCACTGGCCTGGTTTGGCATTTCAGTGCACACAAGGTCAAAGTAGCCTACTCTTGCACACGTGGGTAGTGGTAAGACATCTTAATTGTCTTATTAGCCTGTGAAGTTCGGGTGTATGTATGCATCAGTTCTATATACTTCCTCAAGGAAAGCACTACATAAACACTGTGACCCAAACAACAAAATTTGTTCAGTATTTGCCTTCAGGAAAAATTATGCTTTGGAAAAAAAAAATTAAACTGGCACAGCTAAATTAATCAAAGGCAAGAAATGTAACATGTTCATCTGTTTCAGATTGGGCACTGCAGCCAAATTACAACCAGACTTTTTCTTTCTGGTGTTGTGTGGGACTCAATGTATGTAAGAAGAACTGACTGATTTAGAAAAAGCTGGTTGAAGTCTCACCACAGGTAATTAAAATCAAGGGAAACAAAACAGTCTTATCAGGAAAAAAAAGACTCAAATTTTTAAAATATTTTATTAAGCAATTATCTTGGAGTCCTGATACAAAAAGGCGCCTCCTTAGATTCTCTGTCTGAGCTAATCCTTTAGAACATGGAGTTGAACTATCTGCACTATGAGCTTAACGTTGCAACCAAATGGTTTTAAACAGAAAATAGAAGCTTGCTAGAAAAGTGAATGCAGAAAAGAATATGAGTCTCTGCTGAGTTGCCACCCCCCTTAAGGATTATTCAAATGTTGTGCCTGGAGGTTAAGACAACAGGATTTAAGACAGCAAATATTATAAAATATAGGGGTAATTGCTGTTGTACCAATCTAAGAACAGCCAAGGAAAAATCAGCTGTCCAAAGTAAAAGTCAGCTATATAGTGGTGACCCTTAACAAGGCCATCTTGAAGTCCCCAAGGGTGGCAGCCAGGGTGACATAAAAAGAGAGAAGAAGAAAGTTGCTATGTTTCCATAGCCCACTACCCAGGGCTTTCCCAATACCCCAATGAAGTGGAATGCCAAATACTGCCCATCTTACCCGATGATGTGTCAGCCACTGTTCCCCCTCCCAGTCATATATTGTAACTCAGTAGTCCCCTCCCTTCCACGTCCAGGGAGCAGCAGGCAAAGGAGTCACAATGGAGATGAATAAGTAGACTACAATAAGTGCCCCCAGCAACCTTCTGCCTCAGGTGAATGCTTCAATTAGCCTCATGTATTGGCGGGCCCTGCTGCTACCATAGTAGTGCTACTATACGTTGCACAGTGAAAATAGCTGTACCTCTTCATAAACCCACACAAAATTACTTGTATAAAAAGGAAAAGGGAGTGAGTGCTTAACTTAGCTGACATAGCAAAGTGGCTCCTCAACAATGGAAATGAGTACTCCTTTGCCAGAGAAGTTAGCTCCTGCTCTTGCCATTTTTTTTGGTAGAAACAGAAGATCTTTCTATTTTTGAAGGCATTTTACTCTAGCCTCTGAATGTGTTTTCTTTTACTTAGCCTAATGTTATGGTTCTTCAGCCTACTATTTTAAATGGCTCCTATTTGCTTTTAGGTTTGGGCTTTTGTTCCAATATTTCATTTCAAAACTGAAACACATTAAAGAAATAAATCCTTAGCATCTATTGTGGTCCGGCCTGTTCATACAATTATTTTCAAGGTGGCTCACAAATTAAAGCACCAAAATTGTGTCACAAGACTCTAACGCACATAAAATGACAGATGTCATAAAAAATGTCAGTGTCTGCAACAACAGACCCATAAAGTGCTGAAAACAGACAAGAAATAAAACAGCAGAGCATACTGTTATCAAAAGTTGTGGGCATCCATATTCTCACTTGGTGCTGAATGTTCATGAATGTAATTGCCAGGTGGCAATTGCACAAGCAGGATCTTCAGAGAGATGTCATGTTCCTAATGCTCATGTGAATTTGCCCTTTGTATTAGTGTGTCAAGAGAAAAAAGATCCACTCCATTGGGTTCCGTCAACAGTGGATTGAAGTCCAAGTGGACACTCAGTAATGTATGTAGGAAATCTGATCTTCTTGGGGTTCTTGAGTTCCAGCAGATCTTAGCTGATGAACTGAAAACAAAAACGAAAGACGATAGTCCTGGAGGCCATTTTTCCCCTGAGGCTAGACATCTGCACAAATAACATGATAGTATTAAAAACAAATAAATGCAAGACAACAATGTAGTTTGTTTAGAAAACACTGCAACTTTTCTTGGATGCCATGTTTTCTACACATAAAAAAGAAAATGGATACAAGAGCTCCATGTTTTCCATCTTCTATGTAATACGTTACATGTACAGCACCCTTTAAAAACACATAAAAGAAAGAGAGAGAATCGTAGGCCACAACTTGTTTCATAGAGGTCTTTTTCTAGATTTGTGCCAGTTTTTATAATATAGTATGTTACATGTTTGAATTAATTCCAATGAAGATACAGAAAATGTCTGTGTATGGTGTGTTTGAGATATGCATTTTGCACCAGTGCAATGTTATTAATCAAGTCCGCAACTACAGCAGACTTGATTAATCACAGATAATGCCTCAGGCCATTACTATTTGTTATGGAAAGAATGGACAAACATCATAATCCCTTGACAGCCAACACCATGGCAGGACATGGCTACATGGGCCAGGGTATCTTAGAGATTGCTACTTCCGTACAATCCGGCTCGTCCTCTTAGGTCATCAGAGAAGGCCTTTTAACAAGTGCCGCCGCCTAGGGAGGTGGAGCGGCGGCAAGAAATAGGGCCTTCTCAGTAGTGGCACCAACGCTATGGAATTCCTTTCCCCTTGACTTAAGAATGGCTCCCTTTCTTGAGACTTTTCAGCAAGGCCTGAAGACCCTTCCGTTTAAACAAGCCTTCTGAGTTCTTGGCCTTTTTAACATCTTTTCAACATCTTTTAATATTTTTTACAGGCCTGATTCTTTTATGATTTGCTGCTCTATGCTCTATTTACTTGACTACTTTTTATCTGACTGCTGTTTTTATGATATGTGTTAATATGCTTTTATCTGTTTTAAATTATGTTTTTAATCTGTTTTAACCTGTTGTAAGCTGCCTTGATTCCCTTCGGGAGAAAGGCGGGGTAAAAATAAAGTTGTTGTTGTTGTTGTTGTTATTACATCTTTTTGGAAGTGATAGAGCAGATTGTCCTGATGCTACTTACTACAAGGCCAGTCACCTTACTGTTGCCTGGACAATGGAACCAGATCAGGAAAGGGTTGCTACTCCTCTAAACCTTGGGGACAGACCTCTTTGGTGTAGTACTCTTTAGGCTGATGGATTGTCACTGTGGATTTTCTGGGGCAGGGGGCACTCTAGTCAAGGATGTTATGGCCCAGAAAGGGACTCATCTTCTTAACATGTGATCTGCTGATTCCAAGTCACATTCCAGAACAGATCTATTTTTCTTTCCTTTCTCTGCAATATAGTGGGAGGAAGTAATGGTGGTCTTTCATTACGAATGCATGTGAGTTGATGCTCCAATGTTTAAGAAGAACAATGAGATGGCCATTGTCTCAGGAATTGAAATCACCAAATGTTCAACCCCTAAAGGCAAGTGCTGTCCTTTTGGTTGTTTTGCCAGATTTTGCAGAAAGGAGAGATTTTAGGGAGACAATCAGATGGCGTCCACCAAATCTTCACGATAATTGTTGATATGCCAGTGTTTGTATCACAACTATCAGCTGTGATATTCTATTTATTTATTTTCCACATTTTTAGACCACCCTTCTAAGGGTGGTGTACATGGTTCCTCCCCTTCTTTAGTCCTCCCCTCCCCTCCTTTTTTCCTCACAACAAGAAAAGTAGGTGAGACCGAGAGAGTGACTGGCCCAAGGTCACCCAGGAAGCTTCATGACCGAACAGGTATTTGAATCTGCATCTTCCAGGTCTAAGTCCAACTCCCAAACCATTACACCATCTTGACTCTCAACATACCTATGAACTAACAACTCAATCTTAGCGCCCAAGCTTCAGTAAGTAATATTAGTCCTATCCTGCAAAGTTTCTATAAAAGCAATGGAAATAGCACTAACACTCACCATTTTCTTCCTGCGTAACAGGTAACTTTTCTTACACAGGCTGACTATTCAGGCAGACATTCAACAAACTACAGGAATTAACCCAGTTGGCTTGCATCCCTCCCATACTACAGCACTTCTTATCATCGCAAAGCACTTTTAACCTCAGTCTCTTACAGCTACAGTCAGCCTGTATGGCACTGCAAGAGGTATTACAATAACTTTTGCTCACTCCCATTGGGATATTTCCTTTAATTCATTCAAGTCCAGGGTGGAGCACATTAAATGGCTTGGTGCACTAGCCTTCTCCAAAACATCTGGATCTGATTACTGTACTGCTCTCTCTCTCTCTCTAAATTGGAAATGTGGATTTTTTTGTTCAGAGATGGGGTGGTCCTGGCCATCCCAAATGGAGCCCATCCAAACAATCTGCTATCTAATGGTATACGCATGAGGTCATAGAACCATGAGACAGAAAGCACTGGCACATGTGCCTTGGCACAGAATTCAAGTTGGTCCTACAATCGCCCAGCTGGAGTATAAAGTGCTTCCCTTTAGTTGATTTGATGTTGGCAACCTTCAGTCTCTAAAGACTATGGTATTGCGCTCTGAAAGGTGGTTCTGGAACAGTGTCTAGTGTGGCTGAAAAGGCCAATTCGGGAGTGACAATCCCTTCCACACTGGGAGCAAGTGCAGTCTGTCCCTGGTCTGTCTCCCTGGCTATACAATTCCCTTTAGTACAATTGCTCTAACTCAGGGGTGTCAAACGCGTTTCATACAGCGGGCCGAAACAGCATTCATGATGCCTAATGAGGACCAGAAGTGATGTCATTAAGCCGGAAGTGACATCATTAAGCAAGTCAGGGAAATAGACTTATTTTATTTTATCTTTTTACTAAATTCTACCTTGCTTTTCTCCCCATAAGAGGATCCAAAGTGGCTTACAGAAAATCATCAAATTATAAAAAATACAAAAAAATCATAAAATCACAATTAAAATGATTAAAGTAGACCATTAAAAACTTCTAAAAACAGCAGTAAACAATTAAAACAAATTACAATAAATGCTACATAACAAGCAAAGCAATAAACAAAATTTAAGTATTGTACATACTTTATTAAATCATCATCATCATGATCATTAGCATTGTCATGATTACATCCACTGTTCCTTCCAGTTTGAGTTTTGGAGAGAGTCTGACAAAAGGAAGTGGCTGATTGAAGCTCAGAAACTACAAAATAGCCTCTTGTAAAAGAACAGCTTTTGGGCCACTTGAAGTTGGCCATTCCTTCCCTCCCAACTCCAGCCCCCAGAATGTTCCCCCCTCCTGCACCCCTTCCCCTTGCCCTCTTTATTATCTGCCTTTATTCAGCCAAAGGTCTTCATTTTGATAAATAGAGTTTCTCCTGAGAGCCAACTGATACATGGCCAGCAATTCAAAATCACCAATAACTCAGAATTAACTGAAATCCTATCACAGAGATATTTAAGTAGCTGGTAAAACTTGAAGTTGCCCTGATAAGCGCAAAACCTCCCTTCTGGATTTGGCCTGCCTCATAATAGCTTTTCCATTAAAAAGGGCAGTACTGCAGCACCCGATAAAATCACTCCTCTGCTATTGTATCTCTTAACACCAGTAAGAACAGACAAGCTTCCAGCAGCAGCTCAAATAACAGAAAATGCCATCTGTCCTGGGAAACCAAAGAACCCTGGTAGACAAAAAAAAATCAGGCACGGAAGTTATGCTAGAATACGTTTGGTTTCACATCAGCTATAAAAAGCATCAAAAAATGTGCTTTCCTTGCAAGAATGCTTACAGTACATCCACTCACAGTGGTCCTTCTCTTTGCAGCAGCACATGCGAAGAAAAGAAATGCTTTTTTGATTTAGCACAACTCCCTTGATCCTCTCCATTTCCTACTTGTACAGATAAGTCACTGTCAGATATGAAGGAATCTGCCTGCACTATAAACCCCAAACTTATATTTTGCTAAACATTCAGAGCTGGCAGGGTTGTAAATGCTCCCGCTGTAAATAAATAACTCTCAGGCACTTTGATTTCCATTACAGTGAAGGAAAGGAGTTGCTCAAGCATATGGCTGGGAGGGAGAGCACAAGCAAGGCCCAGAATCAACCTGCAAAAACTCCTGTGGAAATGAGTGTTTCTCCCAGAATATTGTACTCACTCCTGAATGCAAAACACAAGGGAGTTTCCTTAGCCTTGAGTTTTGTCCCACAGAATAAGCCAAGCACCCTTTCCACTTTTTAATCCATGAGTTCCAAAACCTATAGAGCTGCACAGGTCTGAGGAGACCCATTGTAGAATGCAATGGGAGGGGAAAGGGGAAATAATTTCCCTTCCCCTCTGAAGCCTCTTGATCCCCCCCTCCAGCTGGATACAGTGCACTAATTTTTTTGCACATCTGCACTAGTTATTTGGGGGGGGTGAAGAAAAGGATTGGTCTCTTCACCCATTTTTGCCCATCCCACAGGTGTACACAGTTGGTCCCTGTTGTGTATATACAATGTTGGGCAAAAATGGCTTAGGGTGCAATCCTAACCAACTTTCCAGCACTGGCAGAGCTATGCCAGTGGGGCATGTGCTACATCCTGTAGTTAAGGGGCAGTCATGGAGCCTTCCTCAAGGAAAGGCATGTTTGTTCCCTTACCTTGGAGCTGCATTGTCTTTACCTCAGTGCTAGAAAGTTGGTTAGGACTGCACCCTTAATTACCTTATGTAAATGTTTGAACTAGGGCACCTTGGGGCCTAATTCTTCCTTCAAAAACATTTATTTATTTATTTATTTTAAATCTCAAACATGTGGAATGCGCAGGTTTTGCCCACTTTCTTTCCTTTGACCACGTCCCCCATCTCCTACTGAAAAGTGGCCTCATGCCTGTTGTGGCCTCCAATAAGAGGAAGGACACAGGCAGGGGATATGCTTGCCTGGACTCTATTCAGTGAAAAATGAATTGTGTGCTTGCCACACACCCACTGACTTGCACGCAGTGCTGACCATGGGCTCCCTTCCCTGGTTCTCACTGGGGTAGGACAAGCAATCAATTGGCTGGCACTGCCAAGAAATTATCGAGGAACATCTGTGCTTTGAAAACAGGGAGGGGAACCAAGTGTTTTGAAAAGGGGGTCCTTTTGAGGGAACCACACTTTCTAGGTTAAAGAACAGAACTGAATAATGAGGGGGAAAAACTTCCCTGTGGAAGTTGGAGTGGCAAATCACATGATGTTTCTTAACTAGGAAGTTTTCTGCCCTCAAACTGGCAAGCCCTCAGGGGGAACTCCCTTTCAGTGGGTAAGTGCTGCAGGGATACATGCAAACACAGGAAGTCTGCCAAAAGGATGATTGGCAGCACTGGAGGAGAGACTAGCATGACTTTTGCCACAAAGAAACTCCTGGATTTAATGTGTGGTTCTAAGTCCTGTCTGCAGAGACACTCACAAATGCATTTTCCCACGGAATAACTGCATGTCTTGCGCAGGCCTAAGACCCAACTCCACTGTGCATGGAGGAGAAAAACAAACACGATGACCAAGATGTGAATGGAAGAACAACTTGCTTTGTTTGTTATCACTTCTCCTTCTCAAGCTCCAAATGGCCGACGGCATAAAAAGTTAAAATAAAAATCCCCAAAAAACTAAAATCCAGTCATAAAACCTTAGCAGTAATAACAGCAGACAGCATGGCACATAAATTGCATCCCATCTAAAACTTCAGTCTCCAAATACCTGGCAAGCCAGTTATGCCTTATGTGCCCTATGAAAACCTAAGAGTTGCGCATACTTCTGTGGTGCCTACGCTGGCAGACGAGCCTTGGAAGAATTGAAGAGAAAGTCAGATTCCTTCCTGCAGGTGTTCTCATTTCTTTCACAGATGGAACTCAAAGCAGGGCTTTCTGCACAGATTATGACAAGTTGAGGATTGTGCGAAAAATGTTCCTTTCCCTCTTTCTCTCTGAGGTACACGGGCTACTGAATTAATCAGTAGAACTAAAACCCATGCTTGTTTGATGGCTCCCTGCAGATACGGGTTTCACATTATAGCCACCAAAAGAAGGCTGTTTGAAATTTCCCCATGTGGGGGCTGTTCAGGCCCAGCTGGCCCACTCTCCTTGTCAGCCCCTTCCTCTAAAAATGCACACATACTAGTGTGGGTGCCTGCTCTCCCCACCCCATGGCTGGGATGGGAAGAAAGATGAGCCAAGCCAAGGTGGATCATTTCAAACAGAACCTAGGTGGAGTGAAGAGGCTGTGCCCAGGACTGCCAAAGCTGGAGGTAAGGGAAAGGGGTGAGAGACCTCCCAGAATAGTAGTGCATGCTAGAAGGGGTCCCCCACTCTTCAGTTGCTTTCCTTCCTTTGGGGGTTTAGATATGGGTAACATATACCTGTAACTGAAACACCTTGTGCAAAAATGAATTAGGGGGATTTTGAGCAGAAAAAAAATAAAGGTGAAGTATGTCCTTTCCTCTGGTCATTCTTCCACATTCAAAAATCACAGCTTCCTAAGGCTTCTGTTTATTTTAAGAAACTAGGCTTTGCAATGTGCCTTTTGGTGCAATATATGGTTTGTCCCATATGGGATCCGGCCATGTCGTGAGAATGGATGATGGCCGGATCCCAAAGGATCTTCTTTATGGAGAACTCGTGCAAGGAAAGCACCCTACAGGTAGAGCACAGCTGTGATACAAGGACATCTGCAAGAGGGATCTGAAGGCCTTAGGAGTGGACCTCAACAGGTGGGAAACCCTGGCCTCTGAGCGGCCTGCTTGGAGGCAGGCTGTGCAGCATGGCCTTTCCCAGTTCGAAGAGACACTTGGCCAACAGTCTGAGGCAAAGAGGCAAAGAAGGAAGGCCCATAGCCAGGGAGACAGACCAGGGACAGACTGCACTTGCTCCCGGTGTGGAAGGGATTGTCACTCCCGAATTGGCCTTCCCAGCCACACTAGACGCTGTTCTAGAACCACCATTCAGAGCGCAATACCATAGTCTTTCAAGACTGAAGGTTGCCAACACACATGAACATAAGAACATAAGAACAGCCCCACTGGATCAGGCCATAGGCCCATCTAGTCCAGCTTCCTGTATCTCACAGCGGCCCACCAAATGCCCCAGGGAGCACACCAGATAACAAGAGACCTCATCCTGGTGCTCTCCCCTACATCTGGCATTCTGACTTAACCCATTCCTAAAATCAGGAGGTTGCGCATACACATCATGGCTTGTACCCCATAATGGATTTTTCCTCCAGAAACTCGTCCAATCCCCTTTTAAAGGCGTCTAGGCTAGACGCCAGCACCACATCCTGTGGCAAGGAGTTCCACAGACCGACCACGCGCTGAGTAAAGAAATATTTTCTTTTGTCTGTCCTAACCCGCCCAACACTCAATTTTAGTGGATGTCCCCTGGTTCTGGTATTATGTGAGAGTGTAAAGAGCATCTCCCTATCCACTCTGTCCATCCCCTGCATAATTTTGTATGTCTCAATCATGTCCCCCCTCAAGCGTCTCTTTTCTAGGCTGAAGAGGCCCAAACGCCGTAGCCTTTCCTCATAAGGAAGGTGCCCCAGCCCCGTAATCATCTTAGTCGCTCTCTTTTGCACCTTTTCCATTTCCACTATGTCTTTTTTGAGATGCGGCGACCAGAACTGGACACAATACTCCAGGTGTGGCCTTACCATAGATTTGTACAATGGCATTATAATACTAACCGTTTTGTTCTCAATACCCTTCCTAATGATCCCAAGCATAGAATTGGCCTTCTTCACTGCCGCCGCACATTGGGTCGACACTTTCATCGACCTGTCCACCACCACCCCAAGATCTCTCTCCTGATCTGTCACAGACAGCTCAGAACCCATCAGCCTATATCTAAAGTTTTGATTTTTTGCCCCAATGTGCATGACTTTACACTTACTGACATTGAAGCGCATCTGCCATTTTGCTGCCCATTCTGCCAGTCTGGAGAGATCCTTCTGGAGCTCCTCACAATCACTTCTGGTCTTTACCACTCGGAAAAGTTTGGTGTCATCTGCAAACTTAGCCACTTCACTGCTCAACCCTGTCTCCAGGTCATTTATGAAGAGGTTGAAAAGCACCGGTCCCAGGACAGATCCTTGGGGCACACCGCTTTTCACCTCTCTCCATTGTGAAAATTGCCCATTGACACCCACTCTCTGCTTCCTGGCCTCCAACCAGTTCTCAATCCACGAGAGGACCTGTCCTCTAATTCCCTGACTGTGGAGTTTTTTCAGTAGCCTTTGGTGAGGGACCGTGTCAAACGCCTTCTGAAAGTCCAGATATATAATGTCCACGGGTTCTCCCGCATCCACATGCCTGTTGACCTTTTCAAAGAATTCTATAAGGTTTGTGAGGCAAGACTTACCCTTACAGAAGCCATGCTGACTCTCCCTCAGCAAGGCCTGTTCATCTATGTGTTTTGAGATCCTATCTTTGATGAGGCATTCCACCATCTTACCCGGTATAGATGTTAGGCTGACCGGCCTATAGTTTCCCGGGTCCCCCCTCTTTCCCTTTTTAAAAATAGGCGTGACATTTGCTATCCTCCAATCTTCTGGCACCGTGGCCGTTTTGAGGGACAAGTTGCATATTTTAGTCAAGAGATCAGCAACTTCATTCTTCAATTCCTTAATAACTCTTGGGTGGATGCCATCAGGGCCCGGTGACTTATTGATCTTTAATTTATCAATGAAGTCTGAAACATCTTCTTTTTTAACCTCTATCTGACTTAATTCCTTGGTCAGGAGGGGTCGTTTGGGCAGCAGTATCTGCCCGAGGTCTTCTGCCATGAAGACAGATGCAAAGAACTCATTTAATTTCTCTGCCATCTCTAAGTCTCCTTTTATCTCCCCTTTCCCTCCCTCACCATCCAGAGGGCCAACCGCTTCTCTGGCGGGTTTCCTGCTTCTAACATATTTGAAGAAGCTTTTATTATTCCCCTTAATGTTGCTGGCCATGCGTTCCTCATAGTCTCGCTTGGCCTCCCCTATCACCTTCTTACATTTCTTTTGCCACAGTTTATGTTCCTTTTTATTCTCTTCATTAGGGCAAGACTTCCATTTACGGAAGGAAGCTTCCTTGCCCTTCACAGCCTCTCTAACTTGGCTGGTTAGCCATGCGGGCACTCTCCTGGATTTAGTGGAACCCTTCTTTCTTTGCGGTATACACCTCTGCTGGGCCTCTATTACTGTTGTTTTAAGCAGCCTCCATGCACTCTGGAGAGATTGGACTCTTTTTACCCTCTCTTTCAACCTCCTTCTAACCAGCCTCCTCATTTGAGGGAAGTCCGCCCGTCGGAAGTCAAGGGTTTTTGTTAGAGATTTGCCTGGTATTCTTCCCCCAACGTGCACGTCAAAACGGATCGCAGCATGATCACTGTTCCCCAATGGCTCAGTAACGTTTACATCTCTAACCAGGTCCTGCGTACCGCACAAAATTAAATCCAGAGTCACCTGTCCTCTGGTGGGCTCCGTGACTAGCTGATCTAAGCCACAGTCATTTAGCACGTCAAGAAATCCGGTTTCCTTATCGTGACCAGAACACAAATTGACCCAGTCAATATGAGGATAATTGAAGTCCCCCATGATTACAACCCTGTCCTTCCTTGTCACCTCCCTGATCTGTTTCCTCATTTCAAGGTCCCCATCAGATTTCTGGTCTGGAGGACGATAGCACGCCCCCAGTATTACATCGCTGCTCAAGCCTGGTAATTTAACCCACAGAGATTCTACGGTGGAGTCGGACCCACCTTCAATCTCTACTTTGCTGGATTCTATCCCTTCCTTAACATAAAGGGCCACCCCACCTCCAACACGCCCCTGCCTGTCCCTCCTGTAGAGTTTATAGCCCGGGATTGCGGTATCCCACTGATTCTCTGCATTCCACCAGGTTTCCGTTATGCCCACTATGTCAATGTTTTCCCTTGTTACCAGACATTCCAGTTCTCCCACCTTTGCTCGTAGACTTCGGGCATTCGCATAAAAGCATTTATACACGGAATGCCCCAGGATGGGCTGCTTATCCGCTCCTTTGTCCCCGCATCCTCTCATTGTGCCAAACTGTCTATCACATCCCATCTCCCTACCTTTCCCAATTTCTTCTCCTACCCTGCCTTTGTCTTGTTGTTCTCTAACCTCCCCATCCTCATCCCATAGGGATGAGGAGTCCCGAACCGGATGCCCCTCGGCTCCTGTCGGCCTTCCCCCAGGGATCAGTTTAAAAGCTGCTCTGCCACCTTTTTAATGTTATGCGCCAGCAGTCTGGTTCCATTCTGGTTCAAATGGAGCCCGTCCCTCTTGTACAGGCCCCGCTTGTCCCAAAACGTTCCCCAGTGCCTAACGAATCTAAACCCCTCCTCCCTACACCACCGTCTCATCCACGCATTGAGACCCCTGATCTCCGTCTGCCTAGCTGGCCCTGCGCGTGGAACAGGTAGCACTTCAGAGAACGCTACCTTTGAGGTCCTGGCTTTCAGCTTCCTGCCTAAAAGCCTAAATTTGGCCCCTAGGACCTCCCAGCTACACTTGCCCACGTCGTTGGTGCCGACATGCACCACAGCCGCTACCTCTCCCCCAGCACTGTCTACTAGCCTGTCTAGACGAGAAGTGATGTCCGCAACCTTCGCACCAGGCAGGCAAGTCACCATGCGGTCCTCACATCCGTCGCAAACCCCCCTCTCTATGTTTCTAATAATCGAATCCCCCACTACAAGAAGCCCCCGACCCCCCTCCCGCCGAGGAGTATCCCGAGTGCGCTCGGATACGGGCCCATCCCCTGGAGAAGGGATCCCCCCTAGGGGATTGTTTCCCTCCTCTCCAGGATGATGTCCTCCAGTCCCGAGACTTCCCACCCGGGCAGCCGAGGAGCTGCACGCCTGAGGTTGGGACGAAGCCTGATCGTCCCCAGAAGTCTCCCCACGGTCCTCCTCTGGCTGCCTGCACTTCTCCAGGTCGGCCACCAAGGCTTCAAGGGAGCGGACGCGTTCCCTGAGTCCCTGGAGCTCCTTGCACCGAGGACACACCCATGACTTATGCCCCAGAGGCATATAATCATACATGTGGCACTCGATGCAGAACACTGGATAGCCCCCACCCTGCTGCTGGCTGTCTGACTGCATAGCTTTTTTGTTGTTGTTGTTGTTTTATTTAGGGGTCCTTTTAAAAACCGTACACTGGATAGCAGCCCTTTTCTCTAGGGAAGAGGAAGGGCAGTGTCTGGGGCCCTGGCCTCCTCGCCCTGCTGCTGAACTCGCCCAGATGCTAAACTCTCGTGCCTTACCTGGCACTTAGTTCCCAGAGGCACTGGGTTCCCAGAGGCCACACGCGTCTGCAGAGAGCCTCATGCGATGGCCCGCCTAGCTTTATACTCCTGGCTGGCTCCTCCCCCCTCCTTCCTTCCTGATTGAAAGGGGGCTGGCCTTCCCAGGTGAGTTTACAAAAGCTCAGGAAGGCAAATGGCTGCTGATGGGCGTGACCTACTCTGCAGGCTCCTGAATGGACTGCTTGGATTAGCCTAATGGGGCTTTTAATGGGTTGGGAATTGGCCCTTCCTAGGTCCTTTCCCTCCTAGTTCTGTTCTCTTAGGCTGGACTGTTTTTGTAACCTCAAGCTAGTTTTTATTTGGGTTTGTTTAATTATTTATTGCTCTCTAGATCCTGTGTCCCAATTTACTGACCTGTTTAGGTTATGTTCTAACTTAGATTAGGTTTAGCCTGGGTTAAGTATAGGTTTAATTTAAACAAGTAGAAAACCTGCTTTTCACTTTATCCTCCTCCCTTCCTTCGATTAAGTGCTACCTTAGGTGCAGCTAACTTTCAATTTTGATTTAAATGCCTGACCCTTGGGCACTTACTCACGAGTAGGACTCTGCTTTTACTCACGAGTAGGACTCTGCTCTTACTCACGAGTAGGACTCTGCTCCTACTCACGAGTAGCCCTATGTACCTCCCTTAGGTGCTAACTTTCAATTTTGATTTAAGGTTGCTTTAAGGGTAAGGTTAAGGTTAGAAGACAGGGAGTTAGAAAGACAAAGCGTTAGAATGAGTACACTTACCTCCTCCTCCTGCTCCTCCTCCTCTCCTTCTCCAAAACTCAGAGGTCTCCTCGCCCAGATGCTAAACTCTCGTGCCTTACCTGGCACTTAGTTCCCAGAGGCACTTGGTTCCCAGAGGCCACACGCGTCTGCAGAGTTTGTCTGCAGGGACATGGTTTGTCCCTGAGCTGTTTTTTGTCAGTGGTTCATACGGGCCATGCAGAAATAAAAACAAGTTAGAAAATATTGTCTTTCAGTTGTCAAAGGTTCTTGGCAGCCACTCACACAGTTTCAACAGCTGTCTCCATGCTGGGACGCAGAGCCCTGTGTGCACTGACATGGGAAAGCTCATCCATTCTGTGTGGGAAAGAAGCCCAGCAATGGTGCAGCCTGAAAGAGGGTGCTGAAATAATGAGGGGCAGTATCCCACATTTTTCTTTCATCTTAGAACAGGGGTGTCCAAAGTTTTTGGCAGGAGGGCCACATCAGCTCTCTGACACTGTGTCGGGGGCCAGGGCAAAAAAAAATATCAATTTACATTTAAAATTTGAATAAATTTACATAAGTTTACATAAATGAATATATTAAAGATGAACTTATATGAATGAATGAAGGTCTTGTAATAGCTCAAGGCCTATAAAAGGCCTTGCACAAAGCAAGGCTGGCCTTTCCTTTGCTGCCGCTGCTGCATCACAGATGCAAAACAGCAAGCAGTGGAGGGAGCTCTCATCCCACAGCTCACACAAGAGGTCAAACAGTCGCCTTCACGCTGAGAGAAGTTGCGTTGGGCCAATGTGGGCTTCAACAAATCTCAGAAGGGCCAGAGGCTCATTGGAGACTGGGGCCTCCCTGTGGGCCGCATTGAGAGGCCTCGAGGGCCGCAAGTAGCCCCCGGGCCGGGGTTTGGGCACCCCTGTCTTAGAACAATGACCATGGGGGGGGGGGTAAATATTAAATACTATCTTACCTTCTACCATGTCTCTGATCAAAGTCACAGCTGCTTCTTACTATAATATCTGTCAGGATTGTGTTATCAGTATTTGCATGTAATGTGTAGTTTGCCCCTCTGGAAGCCAACAAGCCCCCTGGACTCTAGCAGTTCTATTTGGAATTCAGCTGGCTAGCTGCCTAGAGAAAAAATTTGGTTCCAAACTGTGGGTCGGACCCACCAGTGGATCACAACCCGATTTTTGGTGGGTCATGGAAGACAGCTGAAAAGGAATCTATATTGAACCCTGTGGAAACTAAAATGGAGCAGAACGTGCAAGTTTACTTGTGCACAAGTGAAGGGCAGGCTGAGGAGAACTCAATTCCACCAGAATATTTCCGAACCTATGAATGTGGAGCTCACCAAACGCACCAGAAGGTATTCTCCACTCCCCCCACCCTACTAAAGCAGAGGCTTGAGCAGCTAGTACATTGAAACATTTTCAGTCTCGTGAAGCTAGGTGGGTCCCAATAGTTTGTCATTTTAAAA
Source organism: Tiliqua scincoides (assembly GCF_035046505.1). Classification (NCBI taxonomy): domain Eukaryota; kingdom Metazoa; phylum Chordata; class Lepidosauria; order Squamata; family Scincidae; genus Tiliqua; species Tiliqua scincoides. The sequence goes on along the minus strand of NC_089822.1, from coordinate 228,618,007 downwards.
AGTGGGTCCTGGCACTAAAAGGTTTGGGAAGAACTGGACTAGAACATAGTTGTTTTATGTGTTTATGTCTGTTACAATATTCTCCTATAAAGAATATACGTAGCTTTGGCTTTGTATAAGCGTAAAGGTAATGGGTGGTTTTGCTATTATTCTTGAACAAATCCAGTCAAATGTACTTTGCTTAAAAAGATCTTGGGATGATAATTGTGACACTGCAGATCATTGAAGAAAGGAGGCAATTAATAAACTGTTAATAAAGGAGGCAAACTGTTTAATTAATACCACTGATTTTTCAAACACCGATGAAACCTTTAGCTCATTAATCAATCTTGTATAATTATATCATTAAATTGAATTAATAATTCATTTCAAAAGAAATAGACTGAAGATGGATGTGGAGTGAATGATGGAAAATAAATTCCATCTCCTTTAAACAAAAAAAAACAAATAGCAAATGCACTTTGGGGATGGTGCATACACCCTTACTCGATCCATCTTCTTGGACACATTGATTCCCATACCAGTGAGTCCCTGCACCATTAGCTCGCTTCTTTTTTTGCACAGAGTCCTGGGCAGACCAAAAGTTGTGTGCATATGCACAGGGTTGAGTGTACACATTATTGCACATAGTGAGGGATTGGATTATTCCCTAAGCATTTTTGTGGCAACACAGACAGATCCAACCAAAGATGGGAGGGAAGACTTCATTTCAACTGGGGCCATTTTGGATGGATGAGTCAGTTCCCTGGAAATATTTCCGTTCCTCATGATACATTGGGTTTTAAATGTAATTTGCTCTAAGTCATCTATTTAGATCTAAATGATTTATAATGAAGCAGATCATCCTGCTATAAACATATGTTGAGGGGCTTCACGGCTTCGAGGCCATAATCAGCTACTTATAAAGATTAATCTGTTCCTTGGCCCTTGCTAATTCGGGTAGGAAATCTGTCTCTTGTGAAACCATGGATTGTTTAGGCGCAGCTTAATACAGGTTTACACAGAAATGAAATACACCTCAGTTTTTGTCAGTAGTGCTTAGCTTGGTTGGTAGGAAGGATTTTTAGGATCAATGCTGCATTTTGTACTGTGAAGGTCTGCACTCCCTACTCAGTATCCTTTTCTTCCAGGAATCCCAGAGGGCATTCCAGATCTTTATTCCAGACATTTTGGGTAGTGTGCCTCCTCATGATCATGAGTCAGGGCCTCAAGTTTGCAGCAGCTCATGTTTATAGCCAGATAAGAAAAAGACACTTCACGCAAGATCAGCAACCCTTTCATTCCAACAGGCAGATTTTCAGACCAAGGGTCTATTCATGTTTCAAGCCTTGGAAGGCTGCTTCAGCAATTCAAATTGTAAGGCTAACTCTACTGCATCTGCCCCCATAGCCTTCTGCAAAGGGGTGAAGAAACAGCAACACCCTTCCCAGGGGTATTTGCAGCCCAGGTCCATCAGGGACAGGCTACTCCAATTTGCTAACAAATGGATGCAGACAACACTGGATGATTGGGTTCAAGAAATAGTGGGTTCAGGGTATGCATGTGAGCTTGTACACTGGGGATGGAGCAGATTCCAACCAACACTCACATTGAAAATTCAGTGAAGCATGCATTGTTCATGCAAGCATCTCATACTCTGCTCAGTATCAGGGCAGTAGAGCCTGTTCTGAGGACCTTGCAGCAACTGGGGATTTACTCCAATTTGTTCCTGGTATCCCAAAAAATGGGAACAGAAAGCCAAACATGATTGATTGAATAAGTTACCCTACAAGACAGGGGTGCGTCTATCCATTTGAAGAGCAGAACTTCCTAGCTTCAATAGCTCTGTTGAAGGCTCCATGCACTGGTGTACCTAGGAGGGGTCAAAGGGAAAAAATGCCTTAGGGCGTCATGCCTGCAAGGGGGGGGTGGCGCGGCGCCTTCTCCGCCTTGCCACCTTCCTCAGCCCTGTATGCAGGTGGGCCTTTAAACCCAGTTTTCAGGGTTTAAGGCCCTTAGTAGGCCTTTTGAGGGCAGGAGAGGCATCTTCAGCCCTCAAAAGGCCTTCTAAGGTCTTTAAATGTCACTCCTGAAAACCGGAATTCAGGTTTAAAGGCCCTCCAGAGGACTTAGAAGGCCTTCAAAGGGCCTTTAATTGTCACTTCCGGTTTTCAAGCAAAAACTGGAAGTGATGTTTTAAGCCTTCTGGAGGCCTCAGAAAGGCCTCAGATGTGACGGTGGGAGGGCGGTATTCTCCATGGTGCGGGTCGGCATTCTACAGTCTTGGCCCTGGGTGGTACAAGGGTCAGGATCGCCAGTGCCTCCATGTGCCTATCGGGTCCAGTCTATTCAATAATTGTGGTGTTATGCTAAAGTACAGTACCTATGCAACACTGCCACAATAGGGTTTGTGTAGCAGGCATTTGAAGAAAACAGTTGAAGAGATGTATCATAGGTTTGTGGAGTTGCGTCAAGAAAACAGGTAGGAATTGGGTAGAGAAGCCTTAAGCATGTCGAGTCAGTTCCTGTGTGTTGTGTCCTAACTATCTTTCACAAACAGAGGACACTTCCATTTGGCACATGAGAGGGAAAAGTCCATGATCACTTTTACTCATGCAGCCTTCTGCACCCCAGTCAATCCTGTTTCAGAAGGACTTCCCACCTTCAGGAGTAGATTTGGAGAAGACCCTGCAGGCTGCTGCGCTGAACATGGGGCAGGGAAGCTCACTTGCTCAAGCTTCCTTCCCCTTGCGCTCGATGATACAACCCATGGAGTTCAATGGATATTACTCCCAATATGAGTGTTAAGAATTGCCACCTTAATCCTATTAAACACATTAGGAAATTAATAATTGACTGTCACTGAACAAACGGATGCTTTTATATTGCAGTTTTCCCCTAAAAGCTTCTCTCAAGTCCTTTCTTTTGAGATGCCTAGAAAGTGAAAGAGACAATGCATTAGTCTTGATAACTTTAGCATTTATCATATCGTACAGCTAGATTTTTGTCCGAGGGATTGACACTTGTGCCATTTAGACCCATCACTCCAATAAATGGGATGTTTACTTTCCTAACAGCTAGGCAGAGTGCAGCAATTTTCTGAATCAACCGCTTGGAGGATGATGTAACAATGTTTTGTTTCACTAGGAAGAAAATGTGCAACTCAGAAAGGAAAAAACCCAAATATGGCAATATGTGAGCCTGCAGTTGTGTCCTAAAATGGGATTTTAGGATTGAGATTAATGAAGACAGTCTTCAGACAGGGTAGACCGCACTGTCGATGTAAAATCCCTTAAATGTATTAAGCACTGGACAGTTGGAAGAGGGAGAGAAACCACTAGGTTTTGGAAAGGAAAAATAACAACAACCCAACTGAGGGAAATTTTCTCCACAAAAATGAGCTATGTCAGGAGGTCACTATGTAAAGAATTTCAGGGCTAGATGGGTAGATAGACCAGCTCATGGGGAGAGGCCTCATATGGTTCTTCCTATCTGGCATTTCAAGACAGAGAAAGAACAGATAGAGAAAGCAGCTTTCTCACAAAATAGACCTAGAGGCCTTTCTTTCTGCACAACCAAGCTCTCTCTCTCTCTCTCTCCCCCCCCCCGGCCGACGGTAAGTCAATTGGACCAATTGGACCCCGTGCCTAAGGACCCCCTGTGCTATGGTAAAAATAAAAAATTAATATTTTTACCAAACCATTTCACAGTCACTAAAATAAGTGGTTGTGTAACTACAGGTTGGGCATCCCTTATCTGAAATGCTTGGGATCAGAAGTGTTTTGGATATCAGATATTTCCATATTTCTGAATACTTGCATATACACAATGAGAGATCTTGGGGATGGAGCCCAAGTCTAAACACAAAATTCATTTATGTTTCATTTTATGTTATATGTATAGCCTGAAGGGAATTTTATACAATATGTTTAAAATAATTTTGTGCACAAAAACACGGTGTGTGCAAGAAACACAGTTTGTGTTGACTTGTGTGCTCCCTGAAGCATTTGGTGGGCTGCTGTGAGATACAGGAAACTGGAGTAGATGGGCCTTTGGCCTGATCCAGCGGGGCTCTTCTTATGTTCTTATGTGTTTCATCAAAACAAGTTCGCACAGAGGTTTATGGAGAAGAATCAACTGTAACTAAATATAACTAACACAAGAACAAAGAAAATGCACAAGAACACCAAATTCATTCCTTTAATCCCATACCTTTGCCAAAAACATGCAATAGAGGCAGTTCTCTTACTAATGTTAGTGTAAATATCTTTTACATTATGACATATGCAGAACTGCTTGAAAATACTTTATATGAACTGTGTTCAGGATCAAAATGACATGCCTCTGATCATAAAGAGGCTATGTAACAAAAATGAAACCGTCTATCCTTTCCCTGAAAATCTCCACCTCCAAGAGGAATTTCCTTTGGTTCTTCACAATATTTTGCTGCCCATGATCTAAGAGAGACATGAGAGGGAGACTCTCCTTTGCCAGGCCAAGCAAAACAACCTAAAAGAAGTGAGATTGGCTTCCTGTCTTTTCCTGGTATGTGTGCTTTCATCATAGTGAGCAGAAGAACAGGGACCAAATACAGCCTTACTAATGAATGTATCATGCTTACTGGATGAAATCACATCTGAGATTATTTAAAGGGTGTTTTAGTAGAAAGATGTAATGTTGGAATAAGCTCAAGGGGAAGAAATCAGCTGGTTAAAGAAATGCACAGTTTTGGCACTTAGAGGAATTAAGTGTGTTATTAATGGGCTTGAGATATAGGGTTTTCTCCCTGAGTCAGTAATAGTGTTGGTGAGAAATTATAATTTAATTATACACTGCATGGCCCAAAACACAATTGTTTAGCAACATTGGGTTTGGGGGGGGGGTGATGACACTATGATAAATTTAGGTAGTAAAATGTTACTCCAGTGCACGGGTTAGGTAAATTTTATCTGGCAAGGCTGACCAGGTTGGTGCTCTTTTGTTCTCAAGGTCTCTGTTGGGCCTGAACAACTTGAATATAGCCCCACTCCCCCACCTCCAAGTTTTGGATCACTGAAAGGCAGCAAAACAGAAGATATTTCCAGCTCCTGGCAGCAAAGATTACAATCTATTATTCATAGGCTTGCCAAGTTGCCCTGTTTTGTCAAGTTTTTTTTGTTTTTTTTTTGCAGGGGGGAGGGGGGGTCAGACAGAAATGCATCGAAAGTTAACTCAGGGCATTTGGTGCTCATCATTGGGCTCTCCTTGTATTCCTGGGCCCTTCCCCTTTAGTGCTGGACTCCACTCTTTTTCCACCAGGCACTCCCCATTTTTCAGGAGTTGGCAATCATGTAATTTCATTCACCGGGGCCTGTCATGTGACCTTACAAAGCACTGCCTCAGAGATTTCAGCTTTTAGGGTGCACTCAACCTGCTAGCGCTAGTAGCTAGACCAGGGGTGTGATACATAAGACCAACAGGCTGGATGTGGCTCACTGAAGCTCTTTATATGGCCCATGTGATAATTTGGTTATCCGACAACACCAGCAGCTGCTGTCAGCTGCTGAAATGTGCACTGGCAGAAGAAGCAGTGCTATAAGGATGGCACTGGGAGAGGCCGATTATCATGAGGGCCACCCTTTCAGCAGTGCTGAGGTGACATGGCTGAAAGGGCAGCCTGCCCGATAATTGGGCTGTCCCAGGTCTCCCCTTTCAGCTGTGCTGCTTCTGGGGAGGCGCAGGGAGGGAGAGACAGAAGGAGATCTCAGAAGCAAGGAGCAGAACAGAGAAGAGACAGACCAAAAGGGATGAGAAGGGGAGAAGCTGCAGATGCACTGGGAGAGCCTAGTTATCAAGCGGGCAGCTCTGCTTTGGGTGAAACATTACTTTCTAGTGTACCTCTCAGCTGCTGAACTCTGAAGTGATGCCTCAGCAGAAGTGGTACCGCTAAAAGGGCAGCCTGCATGATAATTGGACTCTCCCATGTCCTGAAAAATATGACCAAGGTTCACATATTTTCTCTTCTGTCATTTGCAGCTAATGAGTTCTGAAGTGAGAAAAAAATGCTTATGTCTGGTCATCACCTGCTTAATGATGTCACTTTCTGCTTAATGACATCACATCTGGCCCTCAGCAGGCATCACAAATGCTAATCGACCCATTGTATGAAACAAGTTTGACACCCCTGAACTAGACTGTTTACAGCTTTGCTGGAGCATGAGCAATGTATGAATTTTCTTGCACTAGAAGGAATAATTTTAGAAATCGAGCTCATAATTTAGTTAAGCTGTCAAAACAAATTGTCAGGAAGCATGCCACATTCTTGAGGAAATGGCAAACCATAATAATGCCCGAGCAGCTGACAAAGAGGCCATGGTTCGGAGGTGTATACTCTGACAGCTCAAGACAATATCAAGGTTCTTTTTTTATTCTTATTGTCTTACAGATCAATTCATTTTGCAGCCACATTAAGTGTTAAGGTAGCATATGATGGTAAACTGGACTCCAGGAGTTTCTGAATCAGAAGCAAAAATTAGACAAGGGGCACAATCCTAACCTAAAGTAAGTCCTATTTTGTTCAATGGCGCTTACTCTCAGGAAAGTGTGGTTAGGATTACAGCCAAGGTCACGTGCATGATGCAAACTACAACTATATGGCTTTTGAAAAGCAAATGTGCTTCGTATATTGGAGGCACGTGGGCTGTTCACAGGTTGAACTGTACCTGGGTTCATCTTTGTACCTGGCTACAATTGTTGGATACAGTTAGTGTCTTGTACCATGGTACAGTTATTTATGCATTCTATTCAATCTATGTGTAGCATACATGGACTGTTGATCTATAAAAGCAGACCCAGGTACAATCACTTATGGGGAAAGTTACATCCAGGAACATGCATTTTGAACCTGATATAGCATAATCTGTGAAGAGCCCTATGAAGTGGCACAAGAAAGGCAAAAGGCTCACCAAACAGGCCATAGCCCTTTTTCCAATTGAAGTGTGTTGCATCATGAAAGCTGATGATGGTAAATAAGAGGACTGTATCTCTGACTGTCACTGCTAGGAAGAGATCTGAAAGACAGTGGCATCACTGGGGGTACAGACCATACCCGGTGACCCCTTGGGGTGGGGGGTGTGACACCACTAGTGGCCTAAATTTTGAAAAATTTGTATTTGTGAATAATACTTTCATTTTATATATATTGGAAAGGTAATTTCATGCAGAATGTACTGAAACAAATTATGATGAATCACCTGTATTCTATGAAAAGCTATGGCCAATTAACCAGGAAAAGAAAACACAACTGCTTTGTATAACAAAAACTGGATTTTCTTAACTCAAAACCTACCAAATGAGATTGTTTCAAGAGCCAATGAGGTATTATTATGACACAGCAGGGAACTAATAGGGTGTTAGTATGAGCCAGCTCTCATTTCCATGTATCCAAGCTAATACTAGAACTTTTATTTAGTTGTATGAGTGTCATCAAGTTGGCCGCTGGTTTTTTGATGGTTACAGATTTCTTGGGTGACCTGTACTGTCCTATAAATTAATTTAGTGAATGTGACACCAACCGTAGACTGTGTGTATTATTCCGTATGGGCTGGTATGGGAGGAGGTCCATCATGGGGGGGGGGAGTTCTCACACCGGGCGGGTACAAACCCTACTGACACCTCTGCATAAGGAAGCATGCTGGTCTGCTCATTAGATTCAGCAAATCATTTGTGAATTCACACATAGCCAATATTATATGTCCCAGCTGTCCCCTATTTACCAGAGATAGCCTCTATTTACGCTAGCACTGGCTTATGGTAAATCACTTTTCTCCCTATTTTTGCTTTGTTTGAGGCACCCTTCTTAAAAATGGACTTAGGCTTCACACGTTTGCGTAAACATCAATAGGATTGTATTGTAAGCATGAGATGCCAGCATGGTCATCCATGAGGCTTCAACCCTTTCCTCAGGAACCCTAGAAGCTAAGCCTTTTGGCTGGCTAGAATGCACTTGGTGTCTCACGCATATGGAGGCAATTGTATGTACTCGAATATGGTGGCAACATGCAGTGCCCAGCCTTCCATTTCACAAATTGTGACTTCTGCACTATGAACCATACAGTAATTAGCGTCTCTGTAATATCTTTAACTGGAAGCATCAGCAGCATCCTCTTGGCTTTCAAATCAGTGTGAATACAGCATAGAGAAGGCAGCAAAAAAGGCCAGTTTAGGCTTTATGAACTGATTCCTGGTATGAGATGGGCAGGGGGGCCTAAAAGTATGCACCTACTTCCAGGCTTTCACAATAAATGCCAGTGAACACCCTAGTTTTAGACACTTTCTAAAAGAGAGACACTTTATGAAGCCTGCTCCTATACTTGTTCTCTGCCAAGGTTTCTTTGCTGCTGCCTCCCTCTAGTGACCCAGCTAAAAAAGAGCATGTACCCAATCCATGACTACTATCACAATTAATAGCAGCACATGGCTATTGTTTGCAGAAAATATATTCTTTAATCAAATGGCGAGAAACAAATGCAGTGAACAAAAAATAATCCACAAAACAGTTTCATTTATTATCTTCTGTACATCATAAGTTTTCTCTCTCTTTCTCTCCCTCTGTGTGTGTCTGTAAGTGAAATAACATGGGTACACATGAGAAGGTGGTTTCATGCTTTAAAAATATTAGCCTACATTGGAGTTTTGTAGTGCACGCCGGCAATTGCTCCTCAGTATACTTATTTATTTTTCCTTAAAACATGTATATTAGGTCGTTCTCCTTTGTACCAAAGGATCCAAGGCAACTGGCAGCATTACTGAAACATGAAGACACAATAAAATAATATGTGGGACACTGCAGTATTTGGTGTTGCTGATCACACTTGGCAACATCTTGTGCAAGAAGCATTAACCATTTTCAGGCATTCTTCACATGAGCTTCCTGTTCCCTCTTTCCACAGTCTTCTGAAACAGCAAATAATATACATGTCTACTCTGTGTTTGGGAGCCTTACTTTTCTAGGGTTCCCAATTCCATGGAGAACTCCTTTAACACATATAGGTGTATTCATGAAGGACTTCACAGGCCTCCAACCTTCACATGAATGTGCAAAGTTCAGAGGCAGGGCCTGCAGCCATTGCACATCCAGCCACCATAGATTAAATGCCTGGGACTTAAACATGGACTTGCCAGATCCAACTCCCAGACCGTAGATCATACAGCCTCCTATCCATAAACACCAATTTGAGCCCAGTACTCTCTTCCCAGTTCATCCAACCATAAGAACACCACAAAATTTACATACAGATACAATCAGCTCACATCTTTTGTGCTGATTATGTACCAAGGTTGCACATAAAGCCAAAATGGCATATAGTCAAAATGATCTTAAAACTCCAGAATCGCATACTGTCTCTTTAAAAACTAAAATCACAGTACAAGAGACCAGGCTCGCTGTGGGGCATATACTGAATAAGAGGAATGGCTGCCGGAATTGCCTGCAGTATTTAAACTGTTGTTTTTCTCTATCTTTTTTTTTTGGGGGGGGGGGGCAGAGCCTCTTCATGAATTCATGCAAGTAAAGTACACAAAAGATGAGGGTTGACTGTACATCTCATGATGCTCACCTCTGCCAAAAACTGTAATCACTTTCCTGTGATTTCACTTTCCTATATTACACACAGAAAACAATAAACTGAGAAGTATCACATACAGTTGTCTTATTCCTACAAATATATTCCATTTCGGTACAATGTACTCTGGTATTTGAACATAAAATACTATATAGACTGGCTTGTAATTTAATTCAGCACATCACTAAATTAGATCACATATTTCTTTACAAAATACAAAAGCTCTGAGCAAAATCTACAGCCTCCTTTGCCTTGAATATTTAAAATAATGCTTATCATAGCAATAGTGATCAACATATACATTGCAAACGGTGCTTTTTTGGTGCATATATACACATGCAGATTTTTCTGGAATGTATATCTCTTTCTGTTTGCTTTTCTTCCAGTGGTAGCTCCTTGAAGACAAGAAAGTTTAGATCGGGGTGTCAAACATAAGGCCCATGGGCCAACTGTGGCCCCTGAAAGCAATTTATCTGAACCCCATTATAATTGGGCTCTCCCAGCATAATAATTGGGCTGTCTCATGTCTTGAAAATATGAACATGATGTGCACATTTTCTCTTCTGTCATTTGCAGCGAATGAGTTCCTATGTGAGAACAAAGTGCTTATTTCTGGCCAGCTGCTTAATGACATCACTTCCTGCTTAATGATGTCACTTCTGACCCTCAGCAGGCACCATCAGTGCTTACTTTGGCCCTTTGTATGAAACGAGTTTGACATCCCTGGTTTAGATGCTTCCTTCTAAAGAGGCACAATTCTAATGCTTGTTGAAACTGTAGCATAGGCAAGATGTGAAAGGCTACCATTGCTTTGTTCTGATGCAAGACACATGCCAGAGTGTTCCACCCTGCTGTCATTGGTGCAAAGAAGCATCCACTTGCACTCATCAAGAGTTTAACCATCGGAATAGCTTGCTCTGTAGGAGGGAAATCTTCCTTGCAAAATGGTCTGCTGTCAGATGATGGTGCAGCCACAGCAATACCTTTCTGGATAGTCCAGGGCATGCACCTTGTTCTCCATTCCGTAGATGTAATAAAGATACTGTTTCCCTGCATACTGATAGCGCACTTCAGTGACAGGAATCAGCTCAATGGTCTGTCGCTGAAAAAAAGAACAGAAAGAGATGAAATCCCTAGTTGGGTGAGATTTTCATGTTGAAATTGTTTCCTTCTGAAAAGTTTGACGTCCTTGATCTGCAAACTTTTTTTGTTCATTCAAAACCACACTTGGAAAGAAGGTGACACTTGTTGTTGGCAACCTTCAGTCTCAAAAGACTATGGTATCGCGCTCTGAAAGGTGTTCTGGAACAGTGTCCAGTGCGGCTGAAAAGGCCAATTCGGGAGTGACAATCCCTTCCACACCGGGAGCAAGTGCAGTCTGTCCCTGGTCTGTCTCCCTGGCTATGGGCCTTCCTTCTTTGCCTCTTAGCCTCAGACTGTTGGCCAAGTGTCTCTTCAAACTGAGAAAGGCCATGTTGCACAGCCTGCCTCCAAGCGGGCCGCTCAGAGGCCAGGGTTTCCCACTTGTTGAGGTCCACTCCTAAGGCCTTCAGATCCCTCTTGCAGATGTCCTTGTATCATAGCTGTGGTCTACCTATAGGGCGCTTTCCTTGCACAAGTTCACCATAGAGGAGATCCTTTGGGATCCGGCCATCATCCATTCTCACAACACGACTGAGCTATTATCTCCCCAACGTGCTAGTTTTTTAACTGCCCAATCCTAACCCCCATCTGCAGTGTTGGAACTCACATTCTGGCAGTGCTGAATGGTCACAAACAGGGGTGTTCCCAGAGAAGGGGCAAAACAGTAAGTTTTGCAGGGACCTCAGCACACCGTGTAAGCGCCCCCCCCCGACCCCTTCAGAGCCATTCCAGGCAGCAAGAGCAGTGCTGAGGCATCTCCACATTTCTTTCACCACCAGGAATGGCTCCGAAGAGTAGGGAGAGGGGCCACTTACGTAGCACATTGAGGTGCTCGCAAAACTTGCTGTTTTGCCCTGCCCTGGAAACGCCACTGGTTGCAAAATGTGACACCCTGTTGCATGCAACTGGGGCTTTGCCACAAATGATGAGTGGTGCTGGTTGCACAGCAGCATCTCACCTGGCACTCCTGGTGCCAGTAAGTTGGCATGGGGGCAGTGGGCAGGCAGTGAGCTGGAAGGGAGAGTAACAGGGCAGAGAACGGGTGGCTTGGGATGGGGACCAGTGCTTCTGGGAGGGCAAGACAGGACCATTGCATCCTGGACAATTGTGTCCAGGTCAAATGCATCCTGGTATTGGGCATTTGCATCCCTTCTTTTTGCGCCTTGGACATTTTTCTCCCAATTTGTGTATATTTATATTAGATGTCCTTTTTTATTTTTTAATGCAAAGCTAGGGTTGGTTAGGGCTAGGATAAGAGGCTTAGGATATCTACAGTAGCATAGCTAGAGGGTTTTGCAGGGAGCCTCACCGCAGCGTGCAAGTGGCCCTGCAAGATTGGCAAGTGCAAGATTTTCTTCTTTCTGTTTCCTTTAAGTCAAAGACTGAGATCATTTGCAGGCAAGGAAAGTATGTTGCTTGATACGGCTGGCAACAGGGGCCAACGGAGAGCCCAATCCTGTGCTTGGCGGCACGGCTCCGTGCCGCTGAGCACTGTTGCAAATGTGCCATAAGGCACATTTGTGAGCCTCAGCGCTGGGCTCCCACCCATGCTAGACCAGCGCCGACCAGTGCTGAGCTAGTGCAGGGCGGTCGACCAGCTTCTGCGGCTCAACAGTTTCCCGAACTGCTGAGCGGCGATACGGTAAGTGGGGGGAGGGGAGGAGGCGTTCCGGGGAAGTGGGAGGCTGGCAGGGGAGGGCGTGGGACGCATGCCGGTGGGAGAGAGGGAAGCGGGTCCGGAGCTCCGCTCCACAGAATCCAAGGTGCTCATGGAGAGCTCCGTGCCCTACATGAGCACCTTTACTTTAATGCCCACCTTTTGGTCGGCAGTAAAGTGAGTAGCCCCATTGCGGGACTGCTTACACTATCTAGGAGAAGGGGACAAAAGTCCCCTTCTTCCAAGGTGCCTCCCGCAGTAGCCCAGGGCGCACAGGTTCCGGCGGCGGCCCTTTTCGGTGCCACTGAGCCTGGGTGCCCTGGGCAGCTCAGGATTGGGCTGTGAGTTGGGCCACTGCGAAGGACACACTGCTGATCTCAGAGACCACCTCTGTGCTGTGCAGCCTTTGTGTGACAGTGGCAGGACCCACTGTAGTAGGAGCCTTCTCTGCCCCATACAAGGTAGTTGGTGAATGCTCTCCTGAAACCTAGATCTGGCCCTGTGGGTTGCAGCTAGCACCTTTCCCCACTCCCTCTGTATTCCATTTCTTACAGGTAGCCCCTGTGCGCTGCAACCTTGTAGACTGCATCATTTCCCAGCTCATTTTAAATGAAGCATCAAGGTCAGAAGCTCTCCTGATATTCTGGCATTCCTATAGTTCTAGTATTCTTTTCTTGAGTTCAACATTTCACTATAGGATATTGGAGTCTTGGTCATGAAGGCTGACCTGTCAGAAGTAAACCCCCTGCCTAGGATAGCAGGTTTGGCCAGCTGAGCCCAAAATTATTCAGATCATTCCGCCTCACTCTCCACAATATTACAGCTAATCACCATGCTCTTGCCTGAGAAGCCCTTTGTGTTCCGGAGAAAACTGGCATTCTGTATACATGCCATGTCACTGATTGCTAATTCTCCCTGTGGTATTCAACTTCATCTTGTGGAGGAGTGGTGCAGGGCCACCCTCCTTGCCACAGTATGACTGGTAATGAAATGATCACTGGTCCTACAGAGCCAATGGGGCAGAGAAGGCTTGGCTAGACTGGTTCATTGGGAGCAGGTGGGGCTATTAGAAGCCAGAAGACTCAAAAATGGGGAAAGGTAGGTATGAAGATAAAGCTCCTTTTCCTCCCAACTATGTTCTGACTGTGAGTTGAAGTTGGGACCATAGTATAATAGTATGCCCATACTGGACCATGCCCAGACTTTCATAATTACTAACCATTATTCCCTCTATGAGTCCTATTGAGAGTTGAGGTTGAGTCAGCAGGTCCTACTACCTGTGCCATTTTTGCATCAGATTTGGGGAGTGATGGCCAGTAATTGGGCCTATGTTCTGCCTATAGAACATCCTTCCTGAGGGAGGTGAGGACAGGACTTCTTGGATTGTTTTTCAGGAGTTGGCTTTTGGTTGAGAATGTGGTTCTGAGTATTATTTTCTGTGTCTTTTAGGCTGCTGCTATTATGCTAACATTGTATTGTTGGTTTTTAAATGCTGCGTACATCAGTTATGATGTACATTGCTTCCAACCTTTTGAAAAAGAGGACTGTCAATCTTTTAGCACATTAAAGCCCAGTCCTGAGCTCTGCACACCAGCCATATGCTGGCACTGAGTATCATAAATGTGCCATAAGAAATGCCCGTGACACTCAGCTCCAGTCAGCCCTGGCGCCTGTTCAGCACCAGTCTGCGCTGAGCCCCGCACCAACCAGAAGCCCGCCACAAGCTGTCCAGAGCAAGGGATGAGAGCAAGGGTGGTGGAGAGTTTAGTCAGGTTGAGGGGAAAGTTGTTCTGGGGAAGGGCGAGAGCAGGGGGAGGGAGTGAGGCAGGAGGGGGTGGGACCATCAGAGCTCTGCTATGCTGGATCCAAACCCTGCATTGGGCTTCCCTGCCAGATACAGAGCCTCTCAACTCTGAGCCAGCAAAACAGTTGGCACAGACTTGAGTAGCTCCACTGTGGGGCCTGTCTCCATACCCAGGGGAAGAGGACGAATGTGCCCTTCCCCCAGGAGATACCGGCAGCTGCCTGGCATGCTTAGGATACAGCAGTGGCCATTTTGGTGCCACTACTCCTCTGGGCACCAGGCAGCTCAGGATTGGGCTGTTTATAAAAATATGCAATCACATTTCTGAGAGGATGGGCATGAAACTCTTGGAACACTCATGACTTGATGCCAAATTACAGTTGGCATCCTTCAGTCTCGGAAGACTATGGTATAGTCTGAAGTCTACGAGTCTATGACTATGGTATAGTCTGAAGTCAGAGTCTATGGTAAGACTCTGAATAGTGGTTCTGGAACAGTGTCCTCTCCAGTGCGCAAAGTCTGGGAAAGGTAGATATGGAGGATAGACTGTTACCTATGCAGCAAATCCCCCCTCTCCTCGTCGCTGAAATGGTCCAATGGAGGTTGGTTCCAGCGGCGTTGTAGGAGTTGCCAGAACTTGACTGTTTTCAGCCATGAACTGCCTCAGAGACTCTGGCTGCGGATTTTGCCTCAAGGTTGACTCCTGAAGTCTTTTCCATAACTGGATGTAGCCACAAGGCAGGGGAGGTTTGGGATCAGAGTTTTCCTTCTCTCAGATGAGCTGCCTTCCCAGGCTAAGGAGTACCATCTACCCGGTGGCTGTTTAGTCACCTCTTATGACAAGTACAGCCAAACTGAGGGTTTGGTGCCAAATATAATTGGGATAATTGATGATAGTTATTATCTCTCGGACATAGTCTGCTCATTGTATTTCAGCAACAAGAGAGGTTTCATGACAACATGTCTATCCACCAACATAAAACATGCTAAAAATAAATGTTTACTCAAAATATTTAAAGGACTACTTCTTGTAGTATTGAGATTGGAGATAATTTCTTTATACTGCATGCAGAAGTGAGCTACGTAAACTGGAAAAGCTTTGCAGCTCTGCCACCTGCTGGTAAAATGAAGGTATAGCAGTTTGCTATTATAATCATATTCAGTTTTAAATTGTTCTAGTTTTCAACTATTCATCTATAATTTCATTATTCTATTTTTATTTAGAAGTGACCATCAAGTGTGTCAGCTCTTGTCTTATAAGTACAGTATGTACAAAATTAATATTCTGACAGTGCAATCCTAGGCATGTTTACACAGAAGTAAGTCACATTGTATTCAGGAGGGCTCAGTACCGAGTAAAAGTGCATAAGATTGCAGCCTCGAGCCCTTTTAGTGAGAAAAAATTGTAGTTGGTCTCAGCAAGACAAGCAGATATGTGTTGAAAGGTTCCTTTCATATCATAATAGCATACAAATAAAAAATAAAGGGACTTTCCTAGTTTTCTTTCCTTAAGATATTTTTAAATAAAATTCTAAAACAACAGTTAAAAAACTGACAATTAATCAACTAAAATGACAGGCAGTATGATGCAGTTGCACGCTTGAACTAGTGCAGCTGTTCCTGTGCTAGCTCAGCAGCACCACATCTGACCCCAGCGCTGCCTGACACAGGTAAGGTTGCACTAAGTGGTGCAGAGGCTGGGAGAGAGTGGTGGGAGGGTGTGTTGGAGGCAGAGAGGGGGTGTTTTTGTGTGGGGGAGGGTGGAATGAGGGGAATATCAGGCCGGGGGGGTGGATAGGTGGTAGTGGCTCAGGCCTCATCCAAATCCCCTTAATGGGTTGGACAACCCCACATGGGACTTCCTGGATTTTGCACAGATTCAAGGAACCCCATAGGGGTGGCTGGGTCTTTACCTGGGGTAAGGGGAAATATATCCCCTTACACCAAATAGACCTCCAGCCGCCTCCTGAGCTGTACTGGAGCCAGCGTAGGTCATGTGGACTCACTGTGCCAGCGCAGCTTAGGATTTGGCATTTAATTGGTTAATTAAATGTTCATCTTGTGATTTAGTAGGTTTATGTGTGTATATAAAGAAATATATACCAGGGACAGACTGCACTTTCTTCCAGTGTGGAAGGGATTGTCGCTCCCGAATTGGCCTTTTCAGCCACACTAGACGCTGTTCCAGAACCACCTTTCAGAGCGCGATACCATAGTCTTTCGAGACTGAAGGTTGCCAACATGTATAAAGAAATAAATGCCCATTGAATATACCTGCTGAAGAATACGAGAAGTGCTGGCAAATGCTGCATTATGCTCTCCAATAGCTCTTTGTGATGCCAGAGAGATCTCAGGATAAGGAAAATCGACAAGGGGATACACCTGAAATTAAAGGTAATGTCCAAGTAAATCAGTTCAATTTCATAGATTAAGTTCTCACTCTCCTTCCCTGGCATTCCTTCTCCCCATTTCCCCCTGTTTTTATTAGGGCACTAGGCACACAAAGTATTTTCTGCTTAGTAGTATTTCTGCTTTTTATAGTATATTTCTACTTAATAGTATTGAGGGCAGTGCACTCCCCAGCAAGATGGGATCAGAAAAAGCATATGGTTATTAGAGTCACTTTCCCCTTCCAAGTCTGTCCATTACTTTCAACAGTTGTTAAAGGCATGTTTGGCACCAAGGACCACATGAGCAGCCTATCAGAATCTGCATAGTCCAAATAAATGAGGATGTTCCAATTTCATACGATTTACATAATTTGACTATAAATTGCCTGAATGGAGTGGGTGTAAAACTGCTGCATGAGGTGCATTTGTTTTGCTATTCTGGAATTGTTAACATCAATCTGAAAAACAATGGATCATCATCAGCTGCCCTCCAAGAGAAATGTAGAAATCATGACAGATGAATACATAATAGATAGTCGTCACTTTTCTGCTGCCTGAAAAGTGCATTTATTAAGTATATAATATTTTATTTGCAGATTTATCTCTCTGCAGGCAAGAGGAGCAGAAGCACACATTACAAAAACATGGAATATGACATAGGGTCAGACAATAGGGACTGCACAGAGATTCTCTAGATGGTAAATAAATTACTTTGTGACATATCTGTAGCTTGCCATTGACAGCAAATGAAAATAGACCTCTTAGTAGTAGTAGTGACCACATGTGTACAAGTCTGTATGTCTCCAGTATGTGTAGGCAGTTGGAAATCTTGCAGACTGTCTCAGTAAGACATTAAGACAGAACAAAAATAGGAGCCAACACCACATCATACACAAGATTAACAGTTGTGCAGTTACCTCAAATTTATTTTATATTTTTAATATTAAAGTGAATGGAAGACAGCATTGGATTAGAGCTCTCACACTGATCTTGGAGATATGTTTGAGATATCTTGTCATGAAAACTTATTTCATGATACCAAACATTACAGGATGCTTAACCATGAAAGGAACCATTAAATTTGCTTTTAATTTCACTTTGTGTAAAATATTGGTGCCAACCTTAGGTTTGTGCAAGAAGCCCCCTGGGAAAAAAATAGTCTTATAAAAATGTGCTTGGTTTTGTTTGAAAGTTCATGAAATGCACTTTAAATTTCACTTTGTAGAACACTTCAGTGCTTCCCATATGTGGAACTAGGTATCCTGTATAGTACTCACCAGAGTGTTTTGATCTTTAAATATGTTCTCTCCTGTGGCTTTACTGAGTAGTTCTCGTGGAAAGTTCAACTCAGAATGCTCAGAAATGAATTCATGTACATTATTCCTCCTGAAAAATAAGAAAGATTCTCAATTCTTTGTATTGAATTCTTTTTCAATGTGTGAATGTACTTACTACAGTATTCCCAAGTGAGGAAGCTTGAGATGGTGAAACAGGAGAGACAGCTTCACAACTTAGTAAAGACTAATTGGTGATTCCTCAAGATTGGGTGAGAACATTGGCAAATAAAGCCTTATCTGTTCAGGGTACAGAAACTTTGATAAGCAGAAAGTCTGTTGCCTGACAAGATATACTCTGTTTCCTGAAAGGGATGAACTAGTTTAATGATGGGAACGGTCTCTCATCCAATGATTTTACAATGGAAGAGTGAAAATATTCACTGCTGAAGTGGACTCTTGTGGTTGACATGTATCCAGCAAACACACAGAGATTGCTTGACTGTTGGTTAGGAAAATGTCTGGTTATATTTATGAATAGGCACCCCCTGTATTCGTGAATCTGGTATCTACAGTTTCAGGTATCCATCGTTCTCCTCCCCCACCCACCCCAGCATGCAGGCTGCCTGCCTGGCTCATTGTAGCATCTGTAAAAGCAAGAAAAATGCCTGATAGGTAAAGAAGAAAACAGAAAATAATATGTGGGGGGGGGGGGCGTGGAGCATTGCACTTATAGGGTCCCCTTTTATTCATGGTTTCGGTATCGGGGCGGGGGCTAGAACTGATCCCCGTAGATATGGGTGGACACCTGTATTTAAAATATTTATGTACCACCTATATGTCCTAACAAGGGACCACTGAGGCAGCTGACAACAGTGAATAAAAATACAAATATCAATACTAACAAAAACAGTCAATCAATAAAAAAAACGATTACAGCAAAATGCATGACCCTGACCAAGCAAACAGAACAACTGGTAAACACCCATGAACATGTGAACTGATGACACACATGAACTGATGGAACAAAAAATGTTTTCACTTGAAAATTGGTAGTGTTGGGACCAGCCAAGCATCGCAGTAGGGGAAATTTGGAGCCAGGCAGCTACCATCACAAAGGCCCTATTCTGTGTTTCACCAACTGAGCCTCAGTTAAGAAAGGAACATGAACCAGAGTCTCTGATGCCAATGGCAGAATGCAAACAGACTGTTGTAGAAGGAGGTGGTTTTTCAGGTAGCCTGGGCACAAGCCATGTAGGGAGTTATAGATAATGACCAACACCTTGAATTTTTCCCTGGAAGCACATTGGAAGCCAATGCCAATCAGGAAGTGCTGATGTAATATACACAGATGAACAGGTGCCTGAATGCACAAGCACTCCACCCCCAAATGCAACTTCCTCCTGACTAACAGCACTCCAACTTGCAAGATTTAACTTTTGTTTATCGGCTCTCATCCAGAACTGCTCAGTTGTCAGGCAATGGTTCAGAATTCCACAGCTACATAAGAACAGCCCCACTGGATCAGGCCATAGGCCCATCTAGTCCGGCTTCCTGTATCTCACAGCGGCCCACCAAATGCCCAGGGAGCATACCAGATAACAAGAGACCTCATTCTGGTGCCCTCCCTTGCATCTGGCATTCTGACATAGCCCATTTCTAAAATCAGGAGGTTGCACATACACATCATGGCTTGTAACCCGTAATGGATTTTTCCTCCAGAAACTTGTCCAATCCCCTTTTAAAGGCGTCCAGGCCAGTCGCCATTGCCACATCCTGTGGCAAGGAGTTCCACAGACCGACCACACGCTGAGTAAAGAAATATTTTCTCTTGTCTGTCCTAATTCTCCCAACACTCAATTTTAGTGGATGTCCCCTGGTTCTGTTGTCATGTGAGAGTGTAAAGAGCATCTCTCTATCCACTCTGTCCATCCCCTGCATAATTTTGTATGTCTCAATCATGTCCCCCCCTCAGGCGTCTCTTTTCTAGGCTGAAGAGGCTCAAACCCCATAGCCTTTCCTCATAAGGAAGGTGCCCCAGCCCACTAATCATCTTAGTCGCTCTCTTTTACACCTTTTCCATTTTCACTATATCCTTTTTGAGATGCGGGGACCAGAACTGGACACATTACTCCAGGTGTGGCCTTACCATCGATTTGTACAATGGCATTATAATATTAGCCGTTTTGTTCTCAGTACCTTTTCTAATGATCCCAAGCATAGAATTGGCCTTCTTCACTGCCGCTGCACATTGGGCCGACACTTTCATTGACCTGTCCACCACCGCCCCAAGATCTCTCTCCTGATCTGTCACAGACAGCTCAGAACCCATCAGCCTATATGTGAAGTTTTGATTTTTTTGCCCCAATGTGCATGACCTTACACTTACTTACATTGAAGTGCATCTGCCATTTTGCTGCCCATTCTGCCAGTCTGGAGAGATCCTTCTGGAGCTCCTCACAATCACTTCTGGTCTTCACCACTCGGAAAAGTTTGGACAGCATTCTTCAATAGCAAAAACCCCCTAAAGCTGCTTTCCTTTGCTACATTCACAGCGGTATGACACTTTTGGCATCAAATAGCTCAAATTACAGCCATTAATACCAGACTGTAAATGCCATCCATTCCATTCTGGCACCTCTAACTTTATAGGAACAATCTAATTCCTTTCAATTCCCATAAAACTGGGTCTTTTGCCACTTTAAAAGCCTCTGGTTACAGGGAAGAAAGATGAGCTTGACGTTCAAGAGGCACATAGGAATCTTGAAACCTCTTCATTCCTATCAATTTTCCACACTCAGCTAAGTTCACTGTAATATTTTCAAGTCCCAAATAACAACAAACAAATATTTGAATCTCAAAAGTTTTGTCAGGCAGCCCAGTCCTAACCGGATTGATTGTCCGTGCCCAGGTGACCAGATACAGTGGAGACACACAGCCCAATCCTATGTGTATCTACTCAGAACTAAGTCCCATTCCAGTCAATGGGGCTTACTCCCAGGAAAGTGTGGATAGGATTGGGCTGACAGTACCTATTCCTTAAACTGATGTATCAAAGAGGGCATTTTGACAGGTGCAGCTCAACATGGAAGGGTTTACAAAGCTGCACCTGCCAAAATCAACTGTTCTATACAATGGTTAAATGTATAGGCACTGTGTCCTTCATTGTATCTGGTCACCCTGCCCAAGCCACAATACGAAACAGCTGCTACTGTATCCCACAGTGGCAGCTGGAGGTCTCACGGTAAAGGAAATATCGAGTCTAAGCAGCTGCTGTGGGCCTACTCAGATCCACACCAGCTAAATTGCTGGTGTGGAACCGAGTAGCCCTGTATAGGGCTTTCAGACCCAGAAGGGGGGATAGGATCCAGCTGCAGTCTCTGCCGCCTTCCCTGCCTCATGGGTAATTTAGAGGCGGAAGAAAGTGATAATAAGCCCACGTACCAAGTTATCATCAGTTGGATGAAGTGTAGCAACCTTTTTTCTCCTTGGCAGGTTGCACAGGTCTTGTGGCCTCTTCCGGAACATGTGCTGCACCTTTGAGATGTGAAATTGAAATCTGTGTATTTGTTGATTTCTTTGTTATTTAATAGCTATCCCCCCTCCTTTCTTCCAAGGAGCTCAGGTCCACATAAAAAATTCTTCATCCCATTTTATTCTCAGAGGAGACTGAGAAGCCACCCCATTTTCGAGCCACCCCATCCTAAGAACAGACCTAATTAAACTAACTAATTAAACTAGGGCGATTGTGTGGGGGAAGAGACTGTAGCTTTTCAGCTTGTGCCATTTTCCAGCCTCTGAATAAATAGCAGATTGAGAGGGTCTGTGACTTCTGTCTCTTGCTTTGGTCTTCCTGCCAGCAGGCGCCCCCCCCAAAAAAAAACAACAACAAAGGGGTGGGGATGCACTGATGCATCAGTCCTGGTCATTTCAAGTAGTGTAGCCCCATCTCTGCAGTTCTATGACAAGTGGGATGAATTACATGATTCTTGCAAGAGGAGAGAACATTAGGAAACAAAGGTGCCATTTTTCTCCAAGGTAATTAAATGCACATCTGTACTGAATGGCTCTTTCCTTACATTCCTATAGTTCCTGTGCATCAGCAAAGTTCTGTGCAACTGGGCCTGCTGACAGGAAGACTAAAGCCTTCCCGGTCAGGCCAGTACAAGGAGCAGCGTGTGCCAGGAAAGGTAAGCTCTATGCTGAACAGCACAGAGGTAGAACAAGGTCAGGAAGGCAACTGGTGGGAGATGAATGGCTGGAAGAGGGTGGGAGAAGGGGGATGGGTGGATCAAGCCCAGGAGGGGTATGAGATTGGTGGCACTAGAACACACAGTATCCTATCCCCCTTCCCAGGCCTGATCTGCCATCATGAGGTAACATGGACTACAGCCAGCAAAATCACAACACCAACTAGCACCTATGCAGCTGCTGGGGCTTATCCCATAACAAGGGAATAAATATTCCCTTACCCCAGGAGACCTCCAGCAGCAAAAATTCCTGTGCAGGATGCAACATAGCCTGTGTTGGTGCCGCTGCATCAATGCATGAAAACTTAGATAGGATTGGGCGTCCTGTTTGCTTACAACAGATGTAGAAGGCATATGTTTATTCTTGGCAAATGTGGATTGCACCATTGTGACACAGATTAGGAGCGGTAGTTAACAAAGGATTTATTAAAGCACTTTAAGACATTGCTAGCCCCAATGGAACGCCATTTTTAAAATTATTGTCACAGTTATCTCACAGTGCAATCTCTGTTATTTTAAGCTTAATGGAGCCTAATAAAGCTGTTTAAAAAAATCGGTGAGGTACTTTACATCACTTAAAGATCATTGTAAAGCCAATTAGTCTAGCATTTGGAGACAGAAAAGGGCAGCAGTTTTACAAGCTGCATGTAATCTTTTGTAGGGAAATAAATGCAAAACTTTGCAGAAACCTTCAAAACCTGAAACAGAACCACTGCCACCAGCTTTGGTGCTATGTACAGCGGGCCCATTGTATCCACAGGGGCTTGGTTCCAGGACTCTGCGCGAATGCCAAAAAATGTGGATGCTCAAGTCCACAGATAAAATGGTGCAAAACTGCACAAATAGCACGAATTGTATAATTGCATAAATTGTGTAAATTGCATAAATTGTGTAACATAAACAGCATGACTCGCAAATGAGTCACAAGTGCTGGAAAAAGACCTGTGAAATGGCGGGAGGCTACAGCAGAGTATATGGAATTTTTTTGCAGGGTATATGGATTTTTTTTTCCAAATACATTTTGATCCGCAGTTGGTTAAATCTGCGGATACAGGACCCGTACAAAGGCAGGCCCACTGTAGTTTATTTTCACATAGTCCAGCAGGTTGTCATCTTTCTTTGAATTATATTTTGTATGGTCAGGACCTGTGAAAGCAGCATTCGGTGTGTTTCAAACTTTACTTTATAAACAAGGGAAATATATTAAGGGCTATGAATATGTATGTACTGATGTGATTCAGACTGTCACAGCCCATTTGTAGCTGCATTACCAAAGCAGACCTATTTTAGTTAAAGATGTGTTCATCTAGTCCTGAATAATTTGTATTGGGGAAGACAGTGTGGGTGGACCATGGTTCAAAGAAGAAACTGATGGAAGCACAGTGAGTGGATGTTGGTGCACAAGTTTATATGTTTTTCTTGAACTACATGGAGGACTTCTTACCTTTTGCGCCCAGTGCCTGAACACATCTGGCACCGTTTCTGATGCTTCTGATGCTTTGCTTTATGTTTGGCTCCACTGCAGGTAACGCACCTCATCTAAAAAGAAACCAAGCATACAGAGAACCTGATCTCATTCTAGCAGTAACACATCACCCCCAACTGCATTCCATTTTCCAGCACAACTCCAGTGTTTCCAGACAAGGCATTTATTTTTTCTAACTGCCAGACCATGTTGATGTATTCCCAAAAGATACATTGGGTTGATTTCATAACTGAATCCATCTACACACTTTTAGCACTGGCAAGAGCAGCTAGTGAGGTGGGTGGTGTGAATTGCCCACCACTGCTGCCCAGTGATCAGTGATGGGGGACAACTCACAAGCTTTCTGGCAAATACCTGGAACTAGCAGTGGAGTAAGGAGTAGTTCAGTCAACATAATGGAAGTGCTTGGTTTCGTATTCTAACGTAGGCTGGTAACGTCAATAGGGACCGGAAGCCATTCAGCAGTTGTGCTCTTGCACACTATTGAATGTGTGACCCACCACTTCCAAGATTGCTTCCCAACAGAGGCCAAGATGGTTCCCTCACCTCCACCTGCATCACTCTGCAGCAGCAACAAGTAATTCCCACCAGCAAACTGTTCTTGTTGCTCACTGGTGCTACTCACTGGTGCTACTTTAGGCCCATCAAACCCTAAATAACTTTGAACCTGCAGAGCTAAGGGACTTTTGATTCCATTGTCTTTCTCACAGTATCTGAGGTTCTTCTATGTCCATGTATGTGATGTGCTTAGCATGAATGCACAGCATACTTTTGATCTCAGCCATTCTGCCTTTTCACCAGGCAACTGGTACAACAGGTCTCCCATTCTTTATAAGGTACAGGTGAGCCAACTAGGTATACTATGATTCTAAGGTCTAGTTCAGGAAAACTTGCATCTGAACTGTACCAATTGAGGTTGCAGATAAAGAATAATCCTTCATTAAAACACACACACACACACACACACACACACACACACACACACACACACACACAACCTCTCTCCTTAAAGCAAATGTTTTTAGCATATTTAGCATAACTTTTAGCATATTTTTTTTAAAAAGTTCTGACGGATGGCCTTTTTCTTGATATACCATTTCTCTATTTGTTGCAACCTTTTCTTCTTAGGAGGAAAAAATGTGAGCCTCCATCTGCAGTTTGAAATAGTATGGCCAAGACACAGATTTACCATCTCAGTGGGAACAAAGCCTTGGGAATAATGTCTCAAGATAGTGATACCATTATATAGTACAGCTAATCATACAAGTGTGATTAAACAATGTACATTGTGAGGTCATTGCAGTACTAAAAAAGGAACTAAAACGACGTGAATTGAAGAAGGTAAAGTCAACACTCACCCTTCCTGCACCGTGGCACCCACTGCACTTATATCGCCCACGGCCATGGCACTTGTGACATTCCTGAAACATCAACGATGTGTGTGTATGCTTTTGCCAAGTAGTTGCAATAGCAATGTGTTCTATACATAGTTTATGTATTTTAATTGGGAAATTATATAGAGAGAGAGATGCTCATAGATTATGAAGAATAATGTTACACATTAGCTAAGATAATTTTTAGTGGAAGGAAAGCAAAGCAATGTTAAGCCATTGACCAAAAAGGTTGCATAATATTAGCAACCACAGCGATGCCTAACAAAGTATATATTTTTTAAAAAAGTAATGAAAGTTTTGAACCAAGCAATTAATTACCTTGACTAAAGAAGAGTGAGGTACACGACACTTTTTTTGATCTTCCTGAAACATCCGGGGTCCTTGTACTTTAATATTCCATGGGCAAGGAGAAGCACCATTTTGTGGCCCATCTACCAAAGTATCTGATAGGAGAAAAACAACAATAGCACCTTATTTTATCAAGGTCACAATCCGACACAGAGTCAAACACAGGAGGTCAAACGGGCAGGAGGTCTGGCTCAGTTGGTAGAGCTGCCGCCTTGTATGCCTGAAGATCTGAGGCTGCCAGTTCGAAACAACCGGAAGTACCCGAGAACTGACGACACGCTGATATACTGATGAGCTGACCCTAGGTGGCAGAGGGGAGTTGCCGTCAAGTGGAGCGTGGGAGGCGAAGGGCCAGAGAGAGGCCATACCGGGAAGGAATCCAGCTGGAAGGAGGAGTTCTATGAAAGACTGGAACTATTCAATTGTAAAAATCCCTACAGGGGGTTTAGAACAACCTGCCTATGTAAACCGCCTTGGATTACAGTCTGAGGAGAAATCTGACAACCAAAGAAAGGCGGTACATAAATACCTGTATAAATAAATATAAACACCCAATCCGACACTGGGCTTATGCTAATCAATCAGAGCAAGCCTCATTCCAGTGGCGTGAAAGCCACACTGTAGTTGTACACTTGCCAAATGACCAAAGAACCCATGCACGCTCCAGCAACTCCTGAATGCCCTGCTGGAGCAGATAAAGTGGCAGTGGAGTGGTTCAGGGATGGTTTGGGGGAGGATCAGGATGGGGAGCATGCCAAACGTGGGGCAAGAAGGGAAGATCTGGTGGCAGTGGTGCACACCAAGTTCCACTTTTTCAGCCTGAGATGCCCCCTGAGTTTCCTCAGACTTATACTAGCTAAGTAATTGGCATAGGGCTGAGGAGACCCATTGGAGACCAGGTGGCCTATAGGGAGGTAAGTAGAAAAGAGTGCTACTAACCTCTTCAAATCCTGCCCACCAGAGCATGTGACACATGCCATGTTGGCAGAACTGCATGCTCCAGACTGGCAGGAGATAGGATTGAACCTAAACTCACCTAAGCTCAATGAAATTAAGATAATAAAGGGAGTTTATGTCCTGTTATTTTAGACTGCACTTCAATTACTTCCTTTAAAAATTAAAAAAAATTAAACTTCCCATCAGACATGCATCACAACTACTGCAGCCTGAGCCCAATGCCATTGTTCTTTAAATGACTTGTTGTATTGTACTCTGTACAGATGATAAACTATATTGAATTTTGGGGGGAGATACCTTGAGTCAAATGGAGTATGACAGCAATCCAAAGTGCTTGTTGGGCTGGTGTAAGTCCCTTACGCCAGCCCAGGAGCATTGCAAATGTGCCGTAAGGCACATCTGTGATGACTCGAGAGCCGGGTAGACCAGCACGAGGATGCACACCCGCATCCTAGCGCCAGATTCCAACCTGGATCTGATGAGTTTGCGCTGGCTTAGGGAAGCTGATGTAGGGCGGTTGGGGAGGGTGGCAGGAGGGCAGAACGGGGGCATTAATGGGCGGGGGAGAGAGAGCCAGTGGGTGGACCAGGTCTGGGAGCAGCCCAGAGTTACACCGGGCCATTCAGTTTCTCTGGTGCAGATCCAAGTAGCCCAGTTGTGGTGGTTGCCGAGGTTAAGGTGAAATAAATCCTTTCACTCCAAGTTGCATGATAGCCACCTCCTACCCTGCACTGCACACAGCACAGGCCAGCTGGCTGGTCTATTTCAGCACAGGATAGGATTGGGCTGCCCTATGTGTACACTTATAGGCTCATGCTTTTAGACAAGACTCAAGACGTCGTGTAGCATAGATGTTAAAATACTGAACTACAAGGCACGACATTATTGACTCAAATCTAGCCTCTGCCATGAACTCACTATGTGGCCTTAGGCAAGTCACTCGCTTGCAGCCTCAGTTGCCCATTTGCAGCATGGGGATAATAATGTCTACCACTCAGACTTATAAGGATTTTGGAGAATACTTAGGAAGCACCTTAAACATTCAAAGGTGATATACAAATGCTAATTTGATTGTTGATTAGCCTATTAGAAACATGTTTGCATACATTTCTTAAATCCTGGGATAGCTATACACTTCTTTATTAATACCTATCTTTTTCCAATATGGAGGCTACAATCTTATGCCCGCTTATTTGGAAGTTGCACCAAATTTCATTGAATGGGGCTTCTGAGTAAATATGCATAGGATTGTTCTGTGTCACATCTCTCTAGTTGGCCACAAAGGTCACAATTCAGGCACAGTGTTCCAATGTATGAAGGAGATTCTGTGCTATTCCTTTGCTCACACAGTTCCTCTTCTCTGGATCAATCGATCAGTTCAAACTTCCGCTCACTCCAGAGCTGTCAATCTGAAATCTTTGAGAGGCGCTAAAGTATTTCGTATATTGCAAGAAGTTCTTGTCGGGAGGAGAGTTGCTCTTTTTGAATGGGATGAATGACTGTCTCCAGCTATCAATGCACATCACATAAGCCTTCACAAAACAGTGGAAACAGTGAGTGCAGTTCTGTACAGGGGAATGCTTGTATCACAGTGCTGAACAAGCCTCAGCTGCTTTTTACAATAGGGCCTGCCAGTCACTTCAGAAGTAGTTTATTACTTTTACACTTCACTTTTATCCTGTTGATAGCACAGAAACCCTTTTTCCGATTCTTTGGAGTCAGGGCTGGCCCAGGACCTCCTGATACCTGGAGTAGCATGCCAAATACCTTACCTTACCTGATGATGAGTCAACATCTGCTACTATTCTCCTCTCAACTTTTCTTCTTAATCTCTGTCTTCTTCTTTTTCCAATTCAGAGAGTGAAGGAGCAGGGGCAGCAAGTAGGCAGAGAAGAGTGCCTCCCACCAATCTGTTGCCTAAGGCAACAGCTTCAGTAGGCCTCAAGCATGGGCCAGCCCTGTTTGGGGACTTTTGTGATCGATTGAAGTGATGACCCTTTTAAAAAGTAGCCAGGAACTTTTCTTTCTTGCCTCAAAAGGTACTAAGCACCTTTGTACCTTCACTAATAAAGGTACCAGCATTGAATGGCTTGATTTTATCGTTCAGGTCTCAAGTGTTGGTTTATGCTTTGTGAACAAATTCTTCTCAATTCATGACGAGATCCTACTGAGAAACAGCTCCCAACATGGGTGCCAGTCCACCACCGTATATCACTGTGATCAATGGTTGCCCATAAATTGAAAGCAAAGAATTCTCAGGATCCTGTCCTGTGTAGCTTCTAGACACATTCTATGCCAAATGTCCACACATACAGGCATATGGTAAACTTTCAACCCTGTATATAATGACAGATAGTAGAAGCCTGCAGATTTAATTGAGTGCTTACAGCTGAACAACAACATACTGACAAGTCTGTTTGTATTCAGTGCTTGACCCCTTTGTCCCAAGAGCTGGACCACATTTTGAATGGAACAAAATTAAAACAAACCCTCCATTTTAAACAACAGGGGTTTACAGATGGTACATATATGTGTAAATATAATTCTTCACAATCCTGGCAGGCTGCGTGAAAGTTACTTACTGGTGTATGGTTCAAAAGTCGATTCACTTAACCTCGTTTCATTAAAAGTCTGCAGGCGATACTAGAGAGAGAGGAAAAAGTCTGGTAATCATCGGCTGTTATAAGAAAGAGTTAGTGCTGGAAACAGAACACTAGATCCATTTTGATAAGATAGTGTGTGATCGAGTGATCGAGGGCCAAGCCACCCCACACCTAGTGAAAGTGACTAGATAGGAAGCAAGACAGTCCATCGCCCTTATTTTGAGGGCTGTTTTCCCACTGTTCCACTCTTAAACTAGTCTTCTTTCTTCTCTTCTCTCCTTTCCCTCCTGATGTCAGGATACTAGGTTTCTTTTTAAAAATAATGTTAGTAATTGATAAATCCACAGTTTTCCTTCCTCAAGAGCAAGGCAATTATATATGCTACCTGTCAGGTCGGCAGGGCAGGGGAGGATGGGCCTTGCCTTCCCAGTAGCAGATCGGCACGGGAGCGTAGAGAGGTAGCACAAGAAGCAACTGGTCCCAAACAGAGCCAAAGACACAGATACAGGCTTATTAAGTAGAGAAGCATGTATTGGTAAGGAACAGGCAAAAGAGTAGTCAGTCAAACAGTCCGGAGGTCAGGGATACAGCAGCGCACAGTCACGATAAGCCGTCTAAGTCAGAACACAAACCAGCAGCACTTCACCTAGAACATCCACCACAGCAACACACACTTGATGTCTGTTCCTTCCCCATATATACCGGGGCCAGCCAATCAGAGTAGGGCGACCTCATTGTCTTGTGACCCTCTCTGATTGGCTGTCCAGTGGTGCATTGCACCACTCCTTCATGGCCTCCGTGACTTAGCTCACATCCCTCCAAGTCACATGGCTTCCACCTAACACAGGTGTATTTGATTGCAGTAACAGTGCTGCTATTTCATTGCAAAGGCCTGACACTACCTATTATCAATAACTATAATTTTCTTTAGGATTACAGAATTAGAGCAACAGGGATACAGCTGTATATTATCTTGGACTTTACTGTTTGAGAACATCACAAATAATGCCCACTTCTGAATGTTATCTTTTTCTTCCTTTACACACCTCTACAAAGTTAATGTCCCAAACCTTAAAAAAAATAGTGGTGGCCAAATCACATCCTTCCCTCCATGCAACAGTGCCGCCATGCTGAAAAGTGCACTGGGCCCTGCAGGAGGTTTTGGAAGCTCTGTAAGCCTCCTGCCCAGCTGTAGGCCTTATCAGACCTATGACAGTGATTTCGCTGGCGCAAGTCCAAGGAGAGAAAGGGAATCTGCAGATAAGGAAGATAGGATTTGGTGCACGTCATCACAGCCAGATCCTTCCCCTCCTACAGGCTCTCAGTCCCCCTTTTGCCTCTTGTGTTGTCTGCCAAACATGAACAATACTACTCACTCTGTATAGTGTTTGTTGCTTCAGCTCTTGAATGATGAGCTCTTCTGCAGCTCTGTTGCCATAGCAACGTTTGGAATTGACAAAGCGGCGGAGCACATTCCTGGCCATGTCCTCTGTCATCCGTGGAATCCTGAGGGTTAGCATTGCCACACTTAGATTCATTTCTATAGCACAGACATCTATGCACATTAATACTTGAATTGGACAAGTCATTAGGTGTATCTGTTTCTTCCATACACTGCTCCCTTTAAAGATAGTATTTTCTGTATGTGAATGGATGGAAAGGCGTGTCATAGATGTGCTGGCTTCAGCAACAGTCCAAACAGTAAACCAATTTCTGATAAGTACTTTTGTGTAACAGATGCAGACCCCAAATTGATGAAAAGTTTTCATTGTATTTGGGGCCTGCCTCTGCATGAGGTTGAATAAGAGCCCAATCCTTTCCAACTTTCCAGCACTGGTGTAGCTGGAATGCAGCCACAAGGTAAGGGAACAATTGTGCCCATACCTTGAGGAGGCCCCTGTGACTGCCTTCCCACCACAGGATGCAGCACACACCCCATGGGCACAGCAGCACCGGCACTGGCAAACTGAATAGGATTGGGCCCTAAGGCTGCAAGCCTATCCGCACCTTGAAATTTATTCAAATTTCTATCCAAATTTATTAGTAGGATGTTGACCCCATCTTTCCATTACATAAATGCTCAAGGCGGCTGATCAACCTTACAGGATTGTTGTAAGCATCACAAGACGTAGGAATGTATGGTGCGGTACTTTGAACATTCTAGAATACTATAAATGCTTAAAGCACAATCCTGCGTGTGTCTGCTCAGAAGTAACCTAGATGGCCTAGAGTAGCAGGTAATATTGGCGGAGGCAGCTTATCTATGGTTGTTTTGTAGGCATTCTGTCATCCAAGCCTGTACAAACACTATTTCTAACTATGCCCTAATAGCCTTGAAGTCACATTTCTCCATTTAAGCAAGTTCCATTGTATGGGATACTTAAGCTGCAATCCGATTGTAATGGAAATGCTCAGGATCCCTTGAGGAGATAGGGTGTGGTGTCAACAGTGGCCCCTTACTCTGACTGGCAAGCAAGGGGTTAACACCAGGGCCTTAGATTGCGGTGAGTGTGCTGCACAGCTGCAGCCACTTGAAGGCAGAAAGGCTCTCAGGGTTAAAAGCAGCACCTGCAGGCAGTGGCATAGCTAGAGCCTGTAGCCCGGTGCCAAACTCAAAATGATGCCCTGGAAGTGATGTCACAACTGGAAGTGATGTCACACCTGGGCTTTTTAAATAATGAAAATTGGGGGGCAACCTCCCCCCAGCCTCACTACCCAATTGATCTACCACCTCTCCCCAGCCAGTGACACAGCTAAGGCATCTGTCTGCTACCTGGGATCAAAGAAGATTTTATAGGTCCCCTACATGACAAAATCAAATTTAATTAAGTAAATAAATAAAACACGTGCCCCTGATCGGTTTGAGACATTGTGCTGGATTGAAGAGGAACAGTTATTCTCCCCCTGCTAAATATAAAAAGAGCCCCAATTGAAAAAGTGCCTCTTTATAAGTTAGCAGGGGTAATTGTATTATGATACATGGAAATGAGGGCTGACTCATATTAACATGTTATTGGTCACATGCTGTATCGTAATAACATGTCATTGGCTCTCAGAACAATCAGTGCTCATAGGTCAGTTTTGAGTTAAAGAAATCTACTTTTTGTTCCATAAGGCAGTTGTGTTTTCATTTTCTGGTTAACTGGCCATAACCTTTGATAGAATACAGATATTCCAATGTAGTTTTGTTCCAATGCATTCTGCATTAAATTACCTTTCCAATGATATCTAACATGATGATATTATTCATACCAAGATTTTCACGATTTTGGTCACTAGTGTCAAGCTCAGCCTGTTGCCCCCCTAATGCTTGATGCCCAGTGCAACTGCTACTCCCTGAACCCCCTTAGCTACTCCACTGCCTGCAGGAAGGAAAAGGGGTGTGGACAGTAGAAGGAGGAAAGTGTGGAGAAACAAGTAAGAGTTTAAACTGATGGATTAATGGACTAACAGATGGACTACTGGACCTGTTGACTGACCAATGGACTAACAGATGAATGGGGAGTACTATAACAGAGACTGCTGGAGACAATGGTGTGTGGCTGCCATACCCAAGACTGGCTGAGAACCAAGGTGTTGCTGTGGTGGCTGGAGAAATTGCTGGCAGAAGAGGGGAAGGAAGGAGGACCTCTGTAAGGTGAGCAGGCAGCTACCCTGGTGGTGGGGTCCTGCAGTGCCAAACTAGGACTGTTGTTGGGAAACAAAGCTTAAAGCTTAATTAGCTTAAAGCGGACATAGGTTATCCAGGTGAAGCTTGGACTGGGAATTTGGCAAAACACCTACACCCCGTGGTTCCCAAACAACAGGACCCATTTTACAAGCCAATGAAGTATCTGTAGCTTTAATGGTGATTGGGCAGCAGTGCTCACCCCCTCCCCCCCAACAATTAGCAGGTTGTTTAACTTTTGCACACCATAGCCAGATCTGCCTTGCCTTTGGTAGTTTCACAATCTACCAAAAATTGGGTCATGACCCCACTGGTGGACCAGGAACCCACAGTTTTGGAACCACTGCACACACTTTCCTGGGAGTAATGCCCATTGAATACAGTGGGATTTACTTCTGTGTGGACTTGCCTAGGAGTGTGCTGTTAGTCAAAACAGACTCTTTCCACCTAAGAGGATTGCGCCAAAACTGATGTGCTGACAGATTTAGTACATGGGAACTAGCACTTAACTCATGTCGTGTCATCACTGTGCTAGGACCTGATCAAGGCAACTTTCCAAGAGAAGAAACAAAAGAATTTCTTACCTGCATTCCAGAAACACAGGGCTGTTTCTCTGCTCGCTGAACTTTCGTGTCACCTCTGGAGGTGGAATTATTTTTTTCCGCCCTAATTGGAGCATTTAAAGGGCTATTAGTCTTCATGTTCAGTGATTTCCTGTGACTTCCAAAGAAGGGTTAGCTTGGAAACTGGAGAAATCCCTTAGTAGCGATGCTCATTTCAAATGTGATTTATCATCCTGAGCCTTTGTTTTCTGACTCGGAGCATTTGCCAACAAAATGCCCCACAGAGAAATTATAAGCAAAGCATCATACTAGCTACACTCAAGCGCCGTAGTCTGTTCACAAACATGTCGCAGATAAAAGGAGACTGTGTTGGAAAATGGAACTTTGCAGTAGACAACATGGATTATATTGTAACTTGCCTGAAAAGCACTATTGAAAGCCTCTTCCATTCCCAGGAGAGTGTTCTGCTTACAGAAGGACCACTTGCAGAGTAACAGCTTGCATGAGTATCCAAGGAGGACACTCATTCTAGGAAGGAGCTTCTGATGATGCCCCTGCACTCTGAAGGCAAGTGAGAATATAACTCTCCATGTCTGCCAAGTTCATGACTGGATCATGATGTCTTTGATAGGCATCAACATTTTATTCTTTCCACTTCTGGGTGGAGTGGCATACTAGCTGAGGTGGCATATAGATAAGAAGGACCTGAATCTTCTTTAATTATCTAACACAGCTTTTCCCAAACTATGGGATGCGACCCACTGGAGGGTCACAACCCGATGTGAGGTGGCTTGTAACCCAAAGCTCCCTGCTGTGCCCCAAAGTCTTACTTGGAGCCTGCAGAGGCCACTTCCAGGTCATGCTGGGCCTGCAGCCCCATTTGGTTCCACGGGTTTCAGAATGCCTCAAGGAAGCAACCGGAAGCAACTTTCAGTTTGTGTCTGTAACTTCCTTTTTACTTTTGGCATATTTCACAGGCATGCTGGAGCCTGCTGAGGCAAATGAGCAGATTGCAGGCCCGGCGCAACCCAGAAGTGACCTCCAGAAGCTCCCAGTAAGAAATTTTCCACAAGTCAAGGAGCACACTGGGTCACTCTCCATCACGGTGGACAAGGTGGGGTAGCAAGTCCCTCTGAATTTGGTGGGATTTTCTCTCAGGAAACAGTGCATAGGATTGCCCAAAAAAACAATATCAATTTGGGATTTGACAAATACCCTCTGCACTTTTTCAGAGGTTGTGGAAGAAGTTTGCCTTTGTCTCAAACATTCCAAGTCACTGGAAGTGATTTAAAGTACAGCTTCCACTGATTTATTCATTATTTCTCCACACAGTCTATTCATTGAAACTGTGGTCCTTTGGTGTGAAAGTCAAAACACAATGCCTTCAGCACATGATTCACCACTCTGGCTCTAATGCATTAGTTGCAGTAGCAATCCAGTGACTTCATGCTATAAACAAGACATATGGCCTTAAGGCGTCTTCTGAAAAACAGTTTAATATTAGTCCTGTTTAACTTTAGACAGAAAATATGGAAAAGGGCAGAAGCCAGGAAATTGGTATTTCAGGCCTTTTCCTCGAAAGATTCCCACTAAATCTCTGTTTGGTTCTGGGGTGATCAGTCCAAACATTTCTCCTCGAGTATTTTATAGGACACAGCTTTGCAAAGGCTTCTTCTGTCATTGTAATTACTTCCTGGGATTGGCTTTTGCTCTAACTCCGAAGGCACAGTCATTATTTTTGTTTGTTTTAAAAGTTAACATTTGGCTGGTTGAGACCAAAGATCCATCTAATTTGGCATGTTGTTTCCATTAGTGGTCAGCCAGACATCTCTCTCATCATTGCTCCCTAGCATAAGATCTCTGAATGTAGGTGAGAGCAAATAGCTATCATGACTGGTAACTACTGATTTGTATCCCACTTTTCTTTTTTGACTAGTAATTCCAAGAAGCTAACGGCACAAAATTGCTAAAAACAAACAGATGAAAGCAAAGACCAAACCATGTGAAAGAAAGCAGAACTTTTTTTCTTTTTTGAATCCTGATTCACAGGTGAACACATAAGAAGGCAACACATTACTATGATTTATTAACCACTACTTTGATTCTTTTCCACTTTCCAATAAAAACCGTAAACGTACTCTTGCGTGCTAGTGGCAAATTGCCCTGCCCCCACCTCATGCAGCCACTGATTGGTTAGTTAACCAGGGGAAGCAGGAGAAGAGACAGGCTGGGCATGCAAGCTCCCAGCCAAGCTCAGTTGTGGCCCAACCAGCAACCCCACCTGTCCACCCTTCAGCCAATCTGAGATTAGCTGGTCACTCATGGTAGAAGCAAAGGATTTTTTGCTATCATTCTGATTGGCTTTGGATGGTAGTTTTTACACCTACCCCAGACAGGCAGAGGTTTGAACAGATGTTAGGCAGGTTTTGTCTTTCCATTACTGTTGGTCACTTTAGCATGAGGAATGCAGGGTAGGGAAGGTAGGGACCTTATCTCAATGTCCAATCCAAGGCACAAAATCATTGGGGTGAGCCAGGACTGCTCTGATGAATCCTGAACAGCTTGTTGAGGCTGGCTGGCAAGCCCCTTGACTGAATTGGCAAGGTTCGGTAAGGCTTATCCTGCTAGCTAAGCAGTCTGGCTGTCCTGACCCTTCGGGAATGACTATAAAAGATGGAATCAGAGCGTTGACTGAGTTTGTCCTGGAGTCAGATGCTATGCCCAATGAGATTCTCAGAGGAGGTAGACGGCTAGGACTGTTTCCACTAGCTTAGTACTTGCACATTGAGTTGGGGTTTTGTCCTCCCTAGTTAGCCCTGCGGCATTTTGTCGATCGTGTTTGAATAAAGTGGTCCATTATGAATCCAAAGCATCAGTCTGGCATCTTTATTGGTGGGTGTGTGGGTAATATTGTTGTGTTTTTCAAACGTACGCATTAAACTTACAAGCACATTAAACTCACAAGTTCTTCAAATGTCAAACTTTGTGACACTTTGGAAATTGATTGATTTCATGCAAAAGAGGAGAGGAAAGGTTGAAGGGAGCAATCAAGCCCTGGCATATTTCCAGTCTCCAAACTTTGGCTGAAAGATCAGGAAACACAATATCTGAATGGAGACCATTAAAAAAGGCATAACTTTAGGAAGCTATTCAATTATTAGGAGCATCCCAGCTTTTCAAAATACCTAGAATGAGAAAAGTTTCTATCAGCTGGACAGTTTTACAGCTGGATTTTATAGCTTGCACTTGCCTCCTTCCTAGTAGGGAGGAAGTCCACAAGGCAAGCTCATCTTTTGCCGTGGGAACCAGGCTGTGCCAACTGTCTCCCACTTTTCTTGCCACTTTGCAGTAACCTTGCCACCAGGAGTAAATACCAGCCAGATGTAAAAGGAGATGCAGACCTATTAGTGAGTCTGCCATGATGCTTCTTTGTATACACATTAGACATCTACGTGTGTATGCACGTAGGCATGCACAGCGCAGGCAAAATTTGAATGGAAATTCAAATTTTGGAAAGATATGCCATACCACATCGAATCATTTATTGGCCATGGTGGCAATGCATACTTACCATGATCACGAAAAGTCCATTCATAATGGCTCGGCGGTTCAAACAGATCTGGAGGGGGTGCGAAAGGACTCTCAGGCTCTGAATCCAGAGTAGCTATTTTTGAAATAAATAATGAATAAGAAAATTAATCAAGGGATCATATATTCTGGGGTGTGTGTGGGGGGGGGGGATGAGGGTGGATGGGGTGCATGTGGTTGCCCAGAAAACAACCTGCAAGAGATTTCAGAATATATTGCAGACAGATGTGAATTTTTTCTGTGCTCCAGTTTTGTACTGAAGTTATCCCATTTGATGAAAGAGAATCTTAATCGAAAATGGAGGCAACCTATTAGCAAATTAAACCTTTGGAATTCTCCCATCAAGGGCAGCATCGCTAGCCTCTTGGACCAGCAACATGGACTTAGCTTTACATTTTCATGTGATCATTAATGCCATTAACTTTTAATATTCTTATTAATAATAATTCCTTAATTAATTCATAAAATCATTATTAAGGTTGCAATCCTATGTACAGTTTTCTGGGGATAAGCTCAATGGAACTTACTTCTGAGTAGACATACATATGATTGAGCTGTAAGAAGATAGGGGGAGGACACTGCAGTGCATGTGAAATAGGGATCACTGGCAATGGAGGGAAAGCCAAGTCTTGTTTCACAGCAATGGGCTGAATCCCAAATATATTGTTCCCACTTACCTGGTGATTGCCAGCCTCTGCTCCTCCCACTTCCTGGATTGGAAAAGTAAGAGGAGGTAAGAGTGGAAGAGGAAGTGTGGAGGGCTAAACTGTTCCATTCCCTTCCTTTTCTAATGTGGGAAGTGGGAGGCTGGCAGTCACCAACTAAACCAGGGCAGCATTTGGCATGCTGCAGAGGCATAGCTTGAGAGGGGCAAAACAGTACATACTGCAGGCGTCACAACGAGCCTTGTAAGCAGCCCCTTCCACTTGCCATCAGAGCAATTCTGGGCAGCAAAAGCAATGCACAGGTGCTCGCCGAACCAAAAGGCATCTGCTGTGAGTTGCCATCACTGCCTGGAATGGCTCCAACAGCGAGTGGGAGGGGCCGCTT
Source organism: Tiliqua scincoides (assembly GCF_035046505.1). Lineage (NCBI taxonomy): Eukaryota > Metazoa > Chordata > Lepidosauria > Squamata > Scincidae > Tiliqua > Tiliqua scincoides. The sequence continues at coordinate 228,580,252 of NC_089822.1, read as the reverse complement.
ACACAGTGTGTTGCAGCACATGCAGTACTTGCTGTATGGGGCTCCCTTATAGCTACGCTACTGGCAAGCTGCCTCAGATGCCAGGAGAATCAGTGAGGCGGGTAGACAGTAGTGGGTTTCCCCTGCCCCACCTCCACTAAGGTCAACTTCATAAGGTCACAGGTTCATGTCTTTCGCCATGTTTCAACATCCTACCTTGAGGCAGGTGTACTCTTCTTTCTGTCGTGCAGCATTTCCTTAAGGTGATGCCAGTTTAGTTTATCAATGTTTGTGATTTCGAACTTCACAGAAAACCGCAAACAGCACAAATGGTGGTTGAACATAAGAAGAGCCCCGCTGGATCAGGCCAAAGGCCCATCTAGTTCAGCTTCCTGTTTCTCACTGTGGCCCACCACATGCCTCAGGAAGCACACAAGACAACAAGAGACCTGCATCCTGGTGCTTCCCTTGCATGAAGGAACAGTTCCTTTGTAAATGAACCTAAGACCATATTTTATTCGCCCAGACAAATGGCAGATGGGAGTCAGCTATAATGTGAAAACATGGTTTAACAAGACAATCATTGTTTTGCATTATGTTTGAACCCAGCCAGTGTTTAACTAGAGTTCCATGACCTGAGAGAATAATGGTTGGTAACTCCAGAAAAAAAAATTCACTGGGATATGTATTCTCACATGTAATTTGATTGCACAGTTTTAATGGAAAACTAATACGTTTACACATTATGAATTATGGTGCCAAGGCTTTATTTTTAGAAGTAACCTTAGTGGTGATTAATATTGCCTTTTATATGTAAACTCTCACAACTTGTGATTTAAAAGTAGACTTAAAAACTAATCTTAAGACACCAGATGTTCCCTTCTTTATGTGCACTTCTAAAAATATACCCCTCACTGAGCTGTAACAATAGGTGCTCTTGATTCATAATGCACACTGTGTTTTTTTTTCCTTAACTCTCATACCAGAGTGCTGGTGCCATTTTAAAGTCCATACAAGAAAAAAATATCTACATGTGGAAGCTTCAGGAAATGCTATTGGTGAACAATGTACAATTCTAACAGGGAAAGAGTCTCAATGCCATCATTGATTTATCAATTTGATTTAGTAGACCTTTCAGCCGAAAGCATTTCCAATTCTTCACAAAGACAAAAATAATCTCTCCGTTCACCTGCCCATGACAAAAGACTATGCACTTCTGAACATTTTTCATGGGGGCTTTCTAAAGAATTGAGGTATTTATTATAGGACAAAGATAATTCTTTGACATGACATGAGCACATTCTAAGTACTTTATTAAAAGTAATGATTACCTTACTTGTTGTACACAAGGAAGTTATAAAGCAAGACATTTCAGTGGTTTGCAGTGTTTTACAATGGTTGACACAAGAATGAGGTAGCCACTTAGGGCACAATCCTAACCCCTTATGTCAGTGCCAATGGGACATGTGCTGCATCCTGCAGTTGGGTGTCACTTATGGAAGCCTCCTCAAAGTAAGGGAAAATTTGTTCCCTTACCTCAGAGCTGCATTGCCCTTATGTCAGTGCTGGAAAGCACTGACATAAGGGGTTATTATTATTATTATTATTATTATTATTATTATTATTATTTTATTAATTTGTACCCCACCTTTTTGCCCAATGGGCACACAAGGTGGCTTACAACATTTTAAAAAAATACAATATTAAAAACAATTAACAACAATTTACATAATTAAAAAAATCTAAAAACAAACAAGCCCAGTGGATTTTCATATAAAAGCAAGAACGCCAGCCAGCCTGTCAACAATTAAAAGCTTTTTGAAATAAAAAGGTCTTCATTCCATGCTGAAACATTAGCAACAAGGGAGCAGTTCTCAGTTCTAAGGGGAGGGTATTCCACAGTTCGGGGGCCACCACCGAAAAGGCCCTCTTCCTGGCCGCCACCCCTCTCACATCTCTTAGTGGCGGCACAGTCAAAAGGGCCCCCCCCAGATGATCTAAGAGTACGGGCAGGATTGTAGGGAAGGAGGCGGTCCCTCAAATACCCCGGACCCGAGCCGTAGAGGGCTTTAAAAGTCAAAACTAGCACCTTAAATTGGGCCTGGAACAGAACCGGCAGCCAGTGTAGCTGCCGGAGCAACGGCTCGACAGAGTCAAACCGATGTGCCCCAGCAACCACACGAGCAGCCACGTTCTGTACTAGTTGTAACTTCCGGACTGTCTTCAAGGGCAGCCCCACATAGAGCGCATTGCAATAATCTAATCTAGATGTCACTAGGGCATGGGTTACTGTGGCCAGGTCCGTGCAGCTCAGGTACGGTCGCAGCTGGCGAATCAGCCGAAGCGGAGCAAAGGCTCCCCTGGCCACCGCCGCCACCTGGGACTCCAGGAGCAGCTGTGGATCCAGGAGAACCCCCAAGCTGCGGACCTGCTCCTTCAGAGGGAGTGCAACCCAATTCAGAGCAGGACGATAGTCCAGCACCCGAGCCGTGGATTTCCAAACCAAAAGCACCTCTGTCTTATCCGGATTTAATTTCAGCTTCTTCGCCCACATCCAGCCCCTAACCGCCTCCAGTCAGCGATCCAGGACCCCAACCGCCTCCTCAGAATCAGGGGGAAAGGAGAGATAGAGCTGGGTGTCATCAGCATATTGATTGCAACCCACTCCAAACCCCCAGATGACCTCTCTCAGCGGCTTCATGTAGATGTTAAAGAGCATGGGGGATAAGATGGAACCCTGCGGCACCCCACACCTAAGAGGTCGGGGTGCCGAACAGGCATCCCCCAGCACCACCTTCTGGGATCTGTCAGCCAGGAAGAAGCGGAACCACTTCAAAACAGTGCCTCCAAGCCCCAACCCGGCCAGCCGGCCCAAAAAGACACCATGGTCGATGGTGTCGAAAGCCACCGAGAGGTCTAGCAGGACTAACAGGTTTGCACTCCCCCTGTCCATCCCCCGGCGAAGGTCATCCACCAAGGCGACCAAGGCAGTCTCCGTCCCGAACCCCGGCCTGAAGCCAGATTGGAATGGGTCCAGATAATGGGTTAGAATTGCACCCTTAGGGATCTGAATGGCGTTTCCACATAGGTTCAAAGAGTGCTAGCACATCACTACATACAGTGTGTGGCTTTCTTTCCCTGATGTGTACAGCAGCTTATCACACCCCATCAGCAGCAGATCAGTATGTGGAAATATGTTACAGGATCTGTTTCTAACAGCGCAATACAATTCAGAGCCCAATCCTATGCATGCACTCACTAATAATTTCCATTAATTTCAATAGGACTTACTCCCTGGTAGGTGTGTATAGGATTGCAGCCATACTAAGGCAAGCTCAGGACAAATACTGTGTCCTGGCTCAACCCCACTCTAGGGAGATGGAAACATGTATCAAGACCCAGGTGTGCCATCCTGGTGTAGTGGCATTTCTTCAGCATGAGCATGTCTTGTCTCCAGTTCCAATGACCACCATTTCTAAGATCAAGATCTTCATAGTCAAAAACTGTGTAGCAGTGGTGCAGCTTGATGGGGTTCAAAGCATAAAGTTTTGCAGGGAGCCTCGCTGTGGTGCACAAGCTTTCACCTCTGTTTTTCTTCCCCCCATGGCTCTGAAGAGTAGGGGCTCCTTGCACACTGCAGTGAAGAGCCCTGAAAAAACTTAGTGCTTTGCACCCCATCCAGCTACACCTCTGCTGTGTAGCTTAATAATAACTTAAAGCCCAAGATTAAACTAGCTGCACCACAGCCCTCTCCAATATACCCAGCATGTCTTGCAAATTTACTGGGGTCCTTTTGCACAATGTTAATCAATTAATTAAAAGATGATGAGCATTTATAAGTTCAAAATCAGCTCTATGAAAAATCACTTAAATACCAAACAATAATGAAATGACAAAAGTTTTAAATAGCTCTCGTTTGGAGTGTGCAATTCCCAGACAGAACAGTTGCTATAGCAATCCAGCTGGAATGTAAATACAACCGCGCTGCTCGGGGTGCCAGGATGAAGAAAGTTGGATGCCACTTGGAGACTTAAAGGTATTGCAGAACTAAGACTATTCCTACCTCCTTGCACCCTTACATGCAAGCTGCAGTTTTGTGATACTTCTACCAAGTGTACTGGTTCATGCCCGAAGGTGTTATTTTCTCTGTTATTTCATTTTCTCTGTAAAGTGTTGTGTGAACTTTTTCAACTGAGAATATAATAGAATCATAGAGTTGGAATTTATCTAACAGGTCATCTAGTCCAACCCCCTGCCTGTAGCAGAAAATCCTCTTAGAGCATCAATATGTAGTCATTTCTGTGAAATGCATGCAATATTGAATGGTGAAGTACAGTCATTTCTCTTTATAAGTGAATTTGCTATATGCGAATTTGCTTATCTGTGAGGGGCAGAATTGCCACCTATTTCTTGTTATCTGCAACTCTGTTCTCGTTATCCGCTAACACTGTGCTGGTGTAGTCAGGTTGGGAGGGCTCGGCATAGCTATAAGCAGGCAGGTGGGGGCAAGAGAGGTTGCGGTGAGAAGAGACTGTGGCCTACTCATGAACAGAAGGCCATGCAAGTGCAGGCAGGGGGGAGAGGAAAAGTCACCTATACAGTATAGAGCCATCAGAGGAGGGGTTTGCGTTAATCACACCCAGCCAATTATATTCCTCATTTTTGAGAAGTTGGCTGAATTGGGTCAATTTTCTGCATCAAATGGCATTGGGATTGGCACGTGGAGAATCATTGGACACATTTGTGTCTGCTTCCAGACTTGGGGACTCCAGCTGAACCTTCACAACCCTGGTGACTATGAGATGCTGATGATGAGAGGTCTCTGGAAGGCTACCTGACGGCTGAGGCAAGCCCAGGGAAGGAGCCAAGAGACAGGTAGAAGAGGAAGGAGAGTGAAGCAACCCGCTCCCCATTGTTGAACTCTGAGGCTTCATTTTTGGGCCAGCAACCTTCAACGGGTTGTGGGACAGCCAGCACGGAGGAGGAAGCATCAGGTGTTGATGAGCCCTCAACTATTACCCAGCCCCATAGGCTTCAAGATTCAGGCTCATAAAGTTCATTGTATCACTAGAAACACAGTAGAAACATAAACATGTGACCTTCCACTTCCTCCAGACATCTCTGCTTCTGGTTTCCAACTATCCCCTCTTGCAAGGTAAGTTTGCAAAAGGATGGAAGAAAGGAAACAGTGGCAAGCAAGGATGAAGACCCAACCCAAGCCTATCATCATCCTGGGACTTTGTGGTTAGATGCTGTCCTGTGCATGAAACAGATCTTCTGAATGGCATTCTGCGAATGCAGTGATGCCTTTTCATCACTGTTTTTAGCATCAGCTTTCTGAATGCCTCCATGTTCTCTTTAGCTGAATTAGGGCTAGGTTTGCCATTCTTGTGTTCCTCTCTTCAGATCATGGCTTCACTCCTTCTGCACACCTACAGGATGGTTACTGAACCAATTCGTCCACTTCCCTGACTATTAGTCCAGCTGTTGTGGTGCAGCAGTGTCCATACATCTCTACTCCACCATGCACCTATGGTAACATGACACAAAAGCTTTGTGCATACAGCTATAGCTGTATATGGACCCAGTTTGTGCAGTTCTTTCCCCCTTCAAAGAAAAGAGATCAGAATTCCCTGAGACTTAGGGCCCAGTTCTATCCAACTTTCCAGGACAGATGCAGCTGTGCCAATGGGGCAAGCACTGCATCCTGTGATGGGGGGCAGTCACGGAGGCCTCATCAAGGTAATGCAGAAGTTCCTAAACTGGGGTGTTGTGATGCCCCAGCAAGGGAAGCCAGAAGAGGGTCTCTGTACCCTCAAGAAGTGGGGTGATGGTGAAGGCATCTATGTGATCACCATGATCATGCCGCTGCTGGGGATAAAGGGTTCTAGTTTACATACTTATGGCAGTGCCAGCTCTTCAGAAGATCCAGGAAGCCTGTGGACCCTTCCGCAGGACACCTGGTAGTTCCAAACAGCTGTAAATAGTGAAAAAGAGCTATTTCCAGCTTTCTTCACAAAACTGAAAGTGGTCTTTTTCACTATTTTACAACAGTTTGGAAGAGCAGAGAGCCCTGCAGAAGAGTCTGCAGGCTCCCCAGTCTCTAGAGGGCCAGCACTGCCACAGATAATTAAAAAAAACAAACCATTTTAATGTATGCCTCATACTCATACAAAAACCCCTTTTGTCCCTGGCAGTGGTGCGATCGTGGCAATCATTTTGCTGCCTTCATCCCTCCCCTGGAAGCACTTACAGCAGTTCCCGCACTCCCACAGGGTTTGGAAACCACTGAGGTAAGGCATTGTTTGTTTCCTTACCTCGGGGCTGTATTATGGCTGCATTAGTGCTGGAAAGTTGGATAGGATTGGGTCCTTACATGCTTAGGGCAGTATAGTATGCATGAACTCTTGCATCACATACGACCTTATGCGTAGGGTAAGAAATATTTGCATGCTTACTTCTCTCCCACGGAAAGAGAAGTTATGGCTACCTGCCCTGCATCATTTCATAGATTGAGATAGGGAGGCTTCAAGTTTTCAGGATTCATTTCCCAGCATTTATAGAATGAGGTGAGCTGAATTATAAAGGCAATTCTAATGCATCAAAAGTGTTCTTCAATTTCAATTTTCAATTTCAAAAACCTTTATTAGGCATTAAAAAAGTGTTCTTCCTGTAGATATCCTGTAGGTATTTTAAGCATATACTGGCTATGGCTGCAATTCAACAATGTGCATCAGCTATGTCCACATGCTCTCATTTCTTTTTCTTCCTGCCCAGTTCCCAAGCTGCCTTTTATATTCTTCCAGTTTTATAATACATCCTGTTGGGGGGGGGGGCAGTGGGGAAGGAACAGCTAAATAAACATTTCCATGCATCTAGACCATTTCATCTGATTAAGGTTTCTGGGTTCACCCATTTGCTTATCCACTATTGCTCTACAAAAGTCATGGCAAATGACAAACCAAATAGTTCATGAACTAGCTCATGAGAGCTATGCCATACAAGAACTTCTTCTCTTTGCGAGAAAAATACATTACCATTTTCTATGGAGGACTACTGAATTCAGTACCTATAATCTTTCCATAGTGTTCTTCTGTGACTGTGGTGGAACATCTTTGACACCTATATCTCAATCCCAAATTATACCACTCCTTTCATAACATTTCACAAGTGAAAAGAGCTATACTTTGGGTATTTAAAACTCCTTGCAGCAAAGATCACTACCTGGACTTCACACACACACACACACACACACACACACACACACACACACACATCCTTGAAGGCTTTTCTCCTTCAGAGGAATGCAGTATTCACTTAATATCCAGTAGTCTGTCCTACACTGACATTTAAAGTTGCCTGTTTTGGTACATAGGCCACAACAGCTCTTTAATATAGTGCTCAGTCCCGCAATGAATCCAGTTATACTGGCTACAGATTAGCTACAAATCAAGCACATCCAGCAACACTTACAATCCGAATAGTTTTGGACAGTGGTGGGAAAGAGGTAGAAGAGAAACAGTGCATTGGCATTTGGGGCCCTTTACCTGCATGCTTACTAGAGTCCAGAGGCATCTGTCCTCCCAATCAAGATTTTTCATATCTAGAATCCCACAAGATGAACTGAAACCTGAAGATAGTCCCTATTTTGCCCTTGGGTAGATGGCATCAATAACTGAATAGGAAATCTGCAGGTATGAGTTGCCATTGATTCACCACAGAAAGGTACCAGAACATAGGAAGGATTCATAAAACATATGTACCATCAGAGTCTGCGATGTTTTGTGTGTGTGTGTAGACATGTGGTGACTTTTTTTAAAAAAAGTAGTTTCCCATTTAAAAAAGGAAGATCAATTGTTAATTGAAGGAAATAAAGCATCTGTGCACTTTAAACCTCTTATAGTATACTGAAAGATTCTTCTTTGGGGGGGTAGGCAGAGCCTCTGTAATGGAGAAAAATACAGCCATCAAACACGGTTCTGTGTGTCTTGCTTCACTTAATGCTTAACTCAATAGCTGGATTACTGAGTGCCTCCTGGACAGCACTGCCTATTCCTTTGTTCGACAACCACTTAATGTGGCATCTTTAGTTGTAATCAAATATCACCGTGCCATTCATTTAGCTGCAACAGGTTTCAGTCAGCTGTGTTTGCAAGGGTAACGTTTGGTGACACTGCAATGAACAGACTGCATTCAAACACCTTGAGATCAAGAGCTTTTTTTGTGACAGGTGCAATTAAGTACATGGTTCTTTTCAAGTCAGATAAATGACAGTTAACCCCAAGTGCCCTAATTGCTCCCAAATGCCAGAGAGAACTGCATTGGTACTGATCAACCATTCGTCAAATAACAATTGGTAACCTGTGTCTCTTTCATCCTGTGAGCCAAGGATATTCTGTAGCTCAGTGCTGAGTCTAAGACTAAAATAAGTGGCTATTTGAAATATGACTCGTAGTTAACATGTTAAAACACACTACTCCGAAATAGCGTCTGCTTTGAAAGCACATTGAGCGGTGATTTCCTGTTATACTTACAGTCCTGGTCTCTGTTGTGCTCTGGATCCATTCGCATGTTGCCCAATAAAGAGATGAGGTCCTAGGTTCACTGTAACTACATCCACTTCTCTGTTTTGTTTACTGAGAATTCCGTGTGAGGAGAAGTTTCCATCCCAGTCCGGTCCCTTTGGACACTCCCATCTCATAAAACAATTTGACGTCTAGTGACTCATCCATTGCTAGTGGAGTCCTCAAACAATATGATGCAATGAAAAAAAAAATCTCCATGTGGCTATATTGCTGTGATCTCTGTCTTCAATCTTATAAAGACACCTCACTTTTCACCAACTGCTAGATGTAAGAGTTTATATTTGTGCATACTCCTTACGGTTAAAACTTACAGTTTATATCCATGCGTGGCAGACTTTAACTGTGCCACAAGGAGAACAGGAGTTCTGCCACAATCTCTATGGCACAGAGAATGTGCATCTAAAGAAACCAGGGCACATGAAGTAGTCAAGCATGACTACAATAGAGTGCTGCCTGGTTTTATGTTTATGTTGTTTCTGTGATTTTCTGTGATTTTTTAATCATGAGGGCTCCTGGCAACAAGCCTGAAAGTCTCAAGTGGTGTTAAGACTAGCAGTGCAAGCCTAGGCATGTCTACTCTGGAGTAAGCCCAATTGTGGTCAATGTGTTTAGGCTTGCAGCCTAGTTTTCTTTCTTTCTTTCTTTCTTTCTTTCTTTCTTTCTTTCTTTCTTTCTTTCTTTCTTTCTTTCTTTCTTTCTTTCTTTCTTTCTTTCTTTCTTTCTTAAGTCTGTGTGACTTGAACATGACTTTAGATTTTCAGTTCTTGCGTGATGGTGGCCTAAGGTGTCCCCTGGGAGTCAAGTACTCCAGCACATATTTGACTAGGCTTATTTTCCAGAACTGACCCTGGATCAGGATCACAAAAGCACTTAGATTGGCCATTCCCCATCTCCAAAACAATATCACGGGAAAAGAGACAAAGAACCCTGTGCCCATACAAAAGTGCAAAGAAGGTTACCAAAGGATCAGGGGCTTTTTAGCTTGGGGGAGAAAAAGGTGGGCAAGGAGGAGGTGTAGGTTTATGATGTTACATAGGACTGCTAAGCAGAAAAAGAGAAAGATAAAGAAGGGGGGCACATCACAACCATCTGGATCTCCCCCACACTCAAACTGGAGGCTACTGAAACAAGGGTGGGTGAGAGCAAGTGGGAGGGGTTAGAAGGCTGCTGCTATGGGATGTTTCAATATCATAGACTCATTTTCCTCAATGCACTGCCCCTTCTGTCCAGAATCTCTTTTTTTTTCTCTCTCTCTCTCAGTCCTCTCAGAAACTTTCTTCCATCTCCTCAAAATTCCTTCAGACAGCTCTGTTATAGCAGGTCTTCCGAACCAAAAAGGGTTGCTTATGCATCTAAGAGGGCTATACATGCTCCATAGGGTTACACACTATACTGAAGAGCCAAACCAGACAGCTTTGGATGGACGATTTTCATTTGGAAAATGACATGAGGGGAAGAAGTTAACCTCCTTGTATGTATATGTGTATGTGAGACAGAGAGAAAGTGAGAGAGAGAGAGAGAGAGAGAGAGAGAGAGAGAGAGAGAGAGGTACTTCTGAGTTTAAGCATGTCTCGCAATAATGCAAGTTAGTGTATGTCTAATTTGATAGATACTTTTGGGTGTGCCCCATTTTATTTATTTTACCAAAGTGAGCCTTGTGCTGATGCAACTGAGAAGATATAAAATGTGGATAACAATCAATGCATTTTAGGAAAGTAACAGACGATCCCACCCCCTTCCAGAGCCCGATCCTCCCCCTCTTCTGCCTTCCTCCACCCAGTAACACCCCTCCCCATCTCCAAAATGCCCTCCTCCACACTCTCCCCTTTATCTGTGCTTGCCGACGCAGGGACTGGATCCAGTGCCAGCAGTCTGGCGCACAATGTTGTGCCAGTGCTGCTGGCTCTCGAGTTGGTGCAATTGTGCCTTACAGCACATTTGTGACACTCAGAGCTAGCACAGGGAGGCTAGTGCCAGCTTAAATCCACCTTTGTGTTGGGCTGCCCATCCTCCACCAAAGTGTATACCGTATAAAGAAGGAAAATTGCAAATCTGAATGGACTTGTAAATGGCTGTCAATTGGAATCCTCAGATTGGCCAAAAATGTAGTGCTTCCTGTGGAAATTGCAGCAGAATAATCACAACAGCCCCCAGCACATCAGCAAACAGCATCTGGCCCTTTTCACAGTCCTACTTTGCATTAGTGCACACAACCATTCATCACTATTAATATGCATGACTAATTCAGTGCTCACAGGGGAGCGCTTTGACACTACAATTCATCCTGGTGTTTATCAGATGCACACCATGAAAATCCATTCTTCCTGAATTTCCCCCACGGAACTCTGTGATGAACATCTGTGTGTGAAGAAAATGGGAGCAAATTAACACACTTCGGAACTGCTGCAGTAAAATGATTTAGAATTCCTTGGATAAACTACATTTGGCATTGTTTTTGCAAATGGTGCATTGAAATGGTGAGGGTAGAACCCAAGCATGAGACCCTAAATAGATATGCAAAGCTTGTGTGTTTTGTTTTTTAAAGGCAACTGGCACACAGAGTGTGACAAAACAGGCTTAAACCATGGAAGGGCAAAGTACCCTGCCCCGATTTCTTTTCCCTGTACATGATGTTACTGTGTCTTTTATTTCAAGGTGTTCAGGAGACACACATGGATACAAGTGTATTTGGTGCTGGCTGCCCTCCAGGAGAGCATGAACCAGACCAGTAAAGTGGCTGTCTTATGTACTGATATCAAGAGGCTGCAGCTCCACAGGCCAGGGTGGCAACACTTTTGATCAACTATATAATCACCTTACTCAGTGCTTGAGTTCTCTGTCTGCTCCAAGGGCATATGAAGTGGGTAGCCAAGGAGGCCACAGGCCCCAGGTTCCAGGCTGCAGGGGATATTGGAGTGGCCAGTAGCATATGGGGGGTGACTGGGGTGGCACCCCTCCCTACGTGGCACTCTGGGTGTTTCCTGGGCTTTCAATGTGGGGGCCGCGCATAGCACTCATTGCTTAAAGTGGCGAGTGCTTTGTGAAGTTGAGCCCACCTGCCCTCTCTAGCCTCCATTTGGCTACAAAATTTGGGAAGTGGGATATCAGGCGCATGGTGAGGCAGTGATGCAGGGGGTGACATTTCTGCCTCACTAATCATAAGAGCATAAGAATAGCCCTGATGGCTGAGGTCAAAAGCCCATCTAGTCCAGCTTCCTGTAACTCACAGTGGCCCACGAGATGCCTCAGGGAGCACACAAGACAACAAGAGGCTCTGGATGCAAAATAAAAGACACAATAACATAATGTTTAGGGAGAAGAAATGTTATTAATGGATGCCACTTCTCCAAAATCCTAATGGAGCTCCAAAATTAAAATACCCGGCGGTGGCAGCTGATGTTTCCCTTGTGACCATAACCCCATACTAAGAGCTCATGACTTAGGGAAAAACAAGTTTAGCAAAACAAAATATCTCTTCCAGTAGTGTTACAAGGTCAATATTTTATATCTGTTTATTTCCTTTTAATTCAAGGCATGCAGTACACATTTGAGCACATGCACGGTACTAGCTGCCTACCCAGAGAGCAAGCACCAAATCAGTAATGTGGCTGTTTGCAGGACGGATTGCAATTATTCATTCAATTCAAACAGTTTTCACACCTTCAGAATTCAGATGAAGCCTTCCAGCTCCAAAGCCTGCTAGAACAGCTTATGATCAAGTATCTTGCAACTATACCTTCTGAGGTTTCCTGAATTTGGGGAAAACAATTTTGTAAGACAAAGGAAATGTGTCACCTCTCCAATGGTCCTCATCAACCTCATGATTAAGCTCTATCTAGGAAATGATCTAATGACCATCCTAATAGCAATTACTGGAGATTGGGAAGAGGGAGTGAGCACTGGAAGTGGTGGTCGGGTTCCATTTGGGCTGGGGAAGGGGAGGAAGGGACAGATGCATTACTATGGTTTTTCAACACCTGCTGTGAGAGAGATTGGATCACCCCCATGATGGATCTCCTCCTGTACCTGACCATACAGGATAAATTACAATATCATACGCACAACCTAAATGCAGTGACCTCATTAGGGTTGGTATAACCCTCATTAAATCTATCTATCTATCTAACAGTGCAGGTCACCCAACAAATCAGTAACCAATGAAAAATAGTGGCCAATGTGATTGTACTCACACAACTGAATAAGAGTTCTAGTATAAGCTCCAATATCTGGAAATAAGAGCTCATACTAACAACTTACTGGTTTTCTGTTGTGTCATAACAACACCTCATTGGCTCTTGGATCAAGCAGTCTCATTGATCATTTTGACTTAAGAAATCCACTTTTTGTTAAATAAGGTGTGACAGAAAAGTGAATATCGATGACCAGGTAACACCTGAACAAGGAAAGTTTCTGCTTGTAGCCATGTTGTTAGGCCCGAGCACAAGGCCCCAGCTGTAACCAACTTCTAATTAGTGCATACCAGACCTGAGAGAACTGTGGAGGAGGCCACTTCACAGGGCCCTCAGATACCGTACCAAACTACCAAGTGGGCTCCAAGGCCAACTTGATTAACAACAGGGTACAGCTGTGAACTTCTCAGGTGGGGAGGGGGGATTCCACCATGAATAAGAAGGCTTGTGGCACGTCCACCCCTAGAATGTTCGGCTGGAACCGAGTTCTGATTGGTGGATGGGTCAGGAGACCTATAAGGTGAGGGAAAAGAGCTTTTCTTTGTTCTAGCTTTGCCTCTGACTGAGGGGTCTGAGCTTTGACCATTCTGGCAAGAGGGACCCAACTTGACTGCAGCAAGATGGGTTAGACTGGACTTGGGAAACCTAAAACTTTGCTGAGTGATAGTTAGAGTTAGGAGTTATCCCTTTATTGTTTTATTAGTGCTGAGTGTTGTATTGTATTGGTATGCTCTATCCTAAATTCTAAAACCTTTGACTGATGCAATGCTGTCTGTATAACTATTCTTTAAATCTATATTCAATAAATCCTATCTATTACAACTGACTGGATTATTGGGACTGGTGAAGCAAAGGGGACTGGTTGTGTGAGTTAATCCAGTGTGACTGGGTGGAATCTAGAGACCCAGTACTAGGAGCCTGCTCCAAGGTTCAAGCCAAGTCCAAGGGGGGCTCAGGCTGGAGCATGGTTCAGGGGAGGGTTCCCCAAATTTGGCCTGGCTACCAGGATTGGAAGCTCTACAGTTAAAGAGCAATTGGTAACTGGAATTGGAAAGACCTGAGGGGTGTCAGGTGGTTATATGGGTTTATGGCCACTTGATTACCCTAAGGGCAATAAACAGATTACACGGCCCATAAGGGAGGGTCGTCTTGATTGTCACATAATGCAGTTGTGTTTTCTTTTTCTGGTTATTTGCCTATAAACTTCCATAGAATATAGATAATTCAATGCAGTTTCTTTCATTGCATTATGCATTAAAAGAACCCATTGGATGATATATGACATGAATATATTTTGGTCACTAGTGGTGTCATTCCCCTGAGAGTGTCACCTGGTGCAGTGTGCACCCCCTGCACCTGCTGGTGACACCACTGGGAAGGGGCAGGACATGTGGGAGGGCTACTTAAGCACTATGGCTGATGAGGAGGCTCAATTTTGGGGGGAGCCACCAGTCCACGTAGGGCAGCATAAAGAGCTAAAGTCCAGTATTCAAGATGCATTAACACCCTCCCCCAGCTGTGTCTAAGGCCCATAGGACATCTCATTCAAGTCCGATTGATTGGTCTCTGCCCCATGGCTTAAGTGTGTAGTGCACAACTGATAGCCTACAAACTGAGAAGGTCATGAGCAGTGAATCTGCTTCGGGACCCTCTTTCCCAGAGTGGACAAGTTTGTAATCATTCTTTCTCATTCTTCTTCAAATAAAAGGAAACTCACAAATACCGCTATGCTCATCACCTTGTCTGGAATAACATATCTGCAATACTCAGTTGTATGGTGCCTTTTCCAATACCCCTCTTGTATCTCAGCCAAGGTAGAAAAATGTTCCTGGAACCCAAAATACTGAAGTATTAGACATGCATAAGGCTAAGCAACTGTTACCTTGCACATGCCTGATCTCGTCTGATCTTGGAAGCTAAGCAGGGTCAGGCCTGGTTAGTACTTGGATGGGAGACCGCCTGGGAATACCAGGTGCTGTAGGCTTATACCATAGTCTTTCGAGCCTGAAGGTTGCCAACCAGAGAGAAGGGTAAACACTTGTACAATATTATCTATACAGAGGCAGAGCAGAAACAAAAATTAAGAAACCTTCAAAAGTCAACTGACTCTCACTGTTGACAAAATGGGACGCTGAACCCACTAGACCAGTGATTTTCAACCACTGTGTTGTGGCACAGTGGTGTGCCACGGATGGTCTGCAGATGTGCTGCGGGAGATTGGGGGAGGATCATTTGTTAGTAGGGCCACTGGGGGATGCAGGCCCCTGCTGTCAGTGCAGTGTGCCTTGTCAATTGTCAAAAAACTAGGGTGTGCCTTGACAATTTTAATGCCTTGTCAGTGTGCCATGAGATGAAAAAGGTTGAAAATCACTGCACTAGACATTGAATCATCAGCTATCGCATACTGTGACATGTTGATTCCTACCTGTCAGCCAATGTCATATTCTGGCTGCTACTGCATGTGACCTGTCAGTCACTGTCAACAGTTTTTTGTGGCATATTTGATGCTCAGTTGTTGACCTCTACTGCATGTCAGCTGCTACATATACATCAAAGAACATTATGACATGTTTGATACTGTTCAGTCTGCAAAAAAGGATCCCCTTAGATCAGGGGTATCAAACTGGGACTGGGTGCAGCCTTCAGAAGCTGTTCATTGGTCTGTTCCAGCACCACCATGAGCTGTCCTGAGATGTCAAAGCTATAAGGGTAGCCCCCTTAATAATTGGGCTCTCCCATATCTTGGAATTAGGATCAAGATTTGTGTATTAGGATCAAGATTCTCTTCTGTCATTTGCAGCTATTTGTCATTTGTGAATTAGGATCAAGATTCTCTTCTGTCATTTGCAGCTATTGAGTTCCTAAATCAGCAAAAGGTGCTTATTTCTGATCATGACTTGCTTCATGACATGACTTCCTGCTTAATGACATCACTTCCTGCCCTCAGCAGGCATCATGCATGCTATTTGGCCCACTGTACAAAATTAGTTTGACACTCCTGACTTAGATGTTTGTCAAATATTCACCTATCCAGAAAACATGTGGAGAAAATTCAACATGAAAATCCAGGGAGAAATGGCAGGCTATGTGGTGCTTTAGTGAGAATGGTGAATAGTACTTCACGTTGTGAGCGTCTCAATGTCATTTTCTAGTACTTGCACCTGTTCTCTCGGTTTCACTGTCCTTTCAAAGCCTGAGTACATAATTGCACATGCACCCTGGAATATGTGCTACTAGTACCAAGTAAACACAAGAAAACAAATCAAAACAAAAATAGCCTGTTGTGCTCTGATAACATTGTTTCCATTTATCAACTTTCTGAGAAGGAACAGCATATTACAATATTCAATACTCGCAAAGGGAATTGCTACAGTAACATAATGCAATAATATAGCGCAAATAAATAAATAACCACAAAATAAATGATGTTTCTTGGAAACACTGGTTTCAGTGTAGCAAAAAAAAATGTTGCAAGGTTTCCGACTGGACTAGATTGAGATAACAAACAAACAACGGCAAAGCCAGATTTACTACGGTATATGGTTTAGGCAAGTGCTGTGCGTAAAGGGTGTCAGTGGTGAACTAGTGAAAGAGCTGGTCATGACAAGCTGCGCCTGTACCAGATTTATAGCTAGAGCTGATCAAAGTCAATCCAGCAGCATGGCGAGGGCTTATCCCAGGGCAAGAGAATAAATGTTCCCTTACCTGGAAAGAAGCCTTTGCAGCCCCAAACTATCCCCTGCAGGATATAGCACATGCCCCCTTGGCATGGTTGCATTGCCACTCAGGGAGTTATGTAAGATTGGGCTGCCTGAATGTTAGTGCATGCAGGTTAACTCAGAATTCATGTACAACAGGACTTACTCCCTGATAAATTTGCAAAGGATTGTGTAATGTAACAGGAGCTACATATTGTCTCTCAGTCAGCCTTAGGAAAGACTATATCCCCAGGCAAATTTTTCAGCTTGTTTCCTGATGATCCAGTTGCTTCTTCATGGCTAAGGTCCTTTGGGGGGAAAAAGTATCCAAATCAGCACCTGAGCACTCCTACTGATGATGTCACTGCTCCAGCTGACATTCCAGAGCTATGCTTCTCTCTCACTGTATCCCTGGAGGGTAGATTTATGTGCAACGAATATGTGGTGTGGAGAGAAAGGAAAGAGAGATGTTCCTTCTTTCAGAACATTCAACCAAAGGTCATTCATTCAAACCGATTGGTGGGAAATTGAGGACAGAAGCCATCCTACGTAAACCAGACATGCTGCCAGAGTTCATCCTGCATTATATGGTGTGTGTGTGGGGGGGGGGGGGTTTGACCATATGGCCTAGGGGTAAAAATACTTTACTTTCTTCTGCATAGGCCAACTAGCTGTCAATCTCCAGGTAGGCCTGATAAAAACCCCTGACTGAAACCCACTGGAGAGCCACTGACAGTCAGTGTAGATAATACTGACCTGGATGGATCAATGCCTGGGCATGTTTTTATGCTCCTAAGTTACATACACCATGCTCCATTTTATGGAAAAAGATTTGCTAGGTTCTAAATAGACAAGCATGGAAATGCATCCATACCTTGAGAGTTTAACAAACACTGCAATACATGCTTTCTTAAAAAAATAAAATAACTATAATTAGTACATGTGGGGGGTGCAATTGAACTCTAAACCCCTCCTTTCTCCTATCACATGCTAATTGTTAAAAAGACAAAAACTCAAAGGTCTATCATGTACCTTTGCTTGCACATCTTGTTTGACCCCTAAAGAAAAGAGGGGAGATTGTGCAGCTCAAAAATAGGGAGGTACATTAATGATGGAAAAATCAGTACATTGTACAGACTATCAGTATCACTCATACTCCAAGGGGCAGATGGAGTTGTTTATGTCTATTTGCCGGCATTTATATCTGCCTGTTATATAAGGCAATCCAGACTACAATGTCTTGGGAGAATTATCATGATTACTGATCTACTGACCTTTAGCACTGGCATTCATCCACCATACCTTTCTGTCTGCTGCATTTTTAAAAATTACATATCTCATGCTGGGGAATTTTAAATGAACAGAGTCACATTATGACCTCTTATTGTTTGAGTCCATCACACAAAAAGCACCATCTGTTTAGTGACGTGAGTACAATGTATCAAGAGCAACTCATTTTCTGTCTTTTTTTGTTCAAGCAAAATTCCTTGTGGAATTTGGAATCTGGCACAGTTTCAGCAGCCAGCTTTAACCATGTTCAGCTATCCTCATAGTGGAAATAGACCTTAAAACACTGGTTCCCAAACTTTCCTGGGTCACAACACTCCCATCTACAGCTTCTTCTTCCCGGCTCATCTGGACACCAACATCTTGAATCTCATGAGATCTTGTGAGATTCAAGATGGCAACACCCAACTCCTGTGAGATTTGGACACCCCCATCTTGAATATCACAAGACTTCACAATATCAAAGATAGTAAGATCAACGCCTGGTCTTAATGATGGCTATATGGTATAATTTTCACCGCTGTCATGTTGACATCTACTGTGTCTATTATCTTCAAATACCACCAAAACCTTTATTGAACATAATACTTCCATTCCATGTACAGCTACCAGGTTTTTTTCTCCTTTTTTTCCTCTGCACTCCTCCCACACTCACCTATTGCAACTCATTCACCAATTTTTAACACATTGCTTGTTGCCCAAAACGTTCACATTCTAATGTTTGAGTCAGAACATTAATCCTAACCCCTTATGTCCGTGCTTTCCAGTTCTGGCATAGCGGTGCCAATAGGACATGTGCTGCATCCTGCAGTTGGGTGTCACTCACGGAAGCCTCCTCAAAGTAAAGGAATGTTTGTTCCCTTACCTCAGAGCTGCATTGCCCTTATGTCAGTGCTGGAAAGCACTGACATAAGGGTGTTAGAATTGTGCCCAAGGAAGTTTATGTGAAAGGAATATACTTACATACATTTACATATATTAACTAATTTGGATAAATAATTTTCCTTGATACAATGGTGGTCACCTTTGTCAGGTGGATTTCAATTCAGGTTCTCACTGTCTAATGGGCACTTGAGGTCATAGTTTTTTTATTTCACTTGACATTCACATTATAAACATGAAAATCCAAACACTTGTAATTCCAGTGGGTTTTGACACTGCTAACGCCACACGCTATCAGATTCTTGAGCAAGTTTATGCAATCATCATGACAAGGAAAAGCTCTCATTTTCCTATTTTCCTGTAGCAAAACATTCTTATTAATATGTCCCCATGCAATCAGATGTATTATGATGCCATCCTAACATTTGCTCCACTGATTCACATTATTGCACAAGCAGCATAAAGTGCTTTGTGACAGTGCAAGGCCCAGGCACACTTGCAGGAAGGCCAGAGCCTTTGACGGTAAGGTTTCTGTACAAATCAGGCACTGATAAGATGATTATATTTTAGTATATAGGAGACACATGTAAAAGCTCTATCACTATCACTCCTTCCTTTAGCTTACCTGCTTGACAGATTTACTTAGTGGCTGAATAAGTTTGGTGTCGTCTGCAAACTTACCTTACTAACCCTTGCTAACTGGGTAAGAGGCACTTTTTCAAGTGGGTGCTCTTCTTTTATTTAGCAGGGGGAGAGTAACTGGCCCTCCTCACCCCAGCACTGTCCTTTCTAGTGGCTGTCTGCTGGTGTCCTTTTGCATCTTTTTAGATTGTGAGCTCTTTTGGGACAGGGAGCCATTAGTTATTTGATTTTTCTCTGTAAACCGCTTTGTGAACTTTTTGTTGAAAAGTGGTATATAAATACAGTACTTTTATAATAAATAATAATACATCATTAACAGAGTTGACATAGCTCAGAGGGGTCCCATGAGGCAGCAGCCAGCATATACAGGTAAATCTTACCCCTCCCATTTCCCTCGACCGGCCAATCCACCATGACATCACACTGCATTTGGCGGCCATCGCAACTGTGATCCTGCTTTCATACAGCAGCTGCATCAGTTTGAGCTGATAACATATCCCAATGCACAACCAATTTTATTCTTTCAGCTAAGCCCTTCCTTCATTGCCCCAATCAAAAAGTACAATGGATGCAGTCCTAAGTCTTCCATTAGGTGTATGATTCATGTGAATCACCTCCATGATAAAAGAGAGAATAAATATTCCCCCTTCACAGATTCCTGTGCATATAAACTTGCATATCCTGAGGATACCATCTAAGTGTAAAGAAACTTCGCAATTTACTGTGAAGAACAAATAATTGTGAATAGCTTTGTGGCTTAATGGAGGAGATGTTCTTGTGTCACATGACAGAGCAACAGCATTTTGCCGGGTAGTCCTTGGTATATACTCTATTCTCATTGCCAAACAGGAAGAAGGAATGAAGTCTCCCTTTCCATTCATATTCAACTTTGGTGAGTGGCAACACTTCAATTGTTTGCTTCTGGGGAAAAAAAAAAAAATATTATAAGGTACATTAAAGTTATCACCTCTAGGGTGAGAATCAAATGTGTTCTGTCACACTATATTCACTGTGCACCACAGGTAGAGCCATCCTCCTTATCAGATGATGAAATAGCAGTCCAATCTGACCTAGCTCCCTGTGCAGCAATGCAGTCGTGCCAACGAAGCACATACTGCATCCTGGGATGCAATTTCAGTTCACGAAGGCATCCATGGGGTAAGAGAGCATTTGTTCCCTTGCCCCAGGGTAAGCCTTAGCCTTAGCCACCTTGTTGGGTTGGGTCTACTCAGACCTGCACCAGCTACAGTGGACCCAAAACGGCAAACTAAGGTTGGGAAGGAGGATAGGCTATCAGGAGTGCTACTGCCACAGGTACCACCCCCTCTCTTGATACACCCTCCTTTCTCTGCCCGATTCTTCTCCCTTCCCACTTTTCTCCTTACCCCTAAGCTGACTTACCAGCACTGGGGCTCCTTCCCTGGCATCTCACTGTTTCAGCAGTCAGCTTCAACCATGTTTAGCAACAGTCATAAAGGACCATATGCTGCGGGAGCACTAGTTCCAACAGCATAAGGTCCTTTTAGGATTAGACCAAAATTATTGGTGTTGGTTCTTCTGGTTTCCTTATCATCCTTTCTCTCAAAACTACCAACAGAGCACTATTTCCTGTGACTTGCCAGGCTAAATGTGACCCATAACCCATGTATTCACATGTTCATATGTTCCATATCCCATGGTTTTTTTCCTTTTTTTTTTTTAAAGTCATGCCAGAAAGACAGCAAAACCAGGAGCTTTTAAAGATCCATTGTGGGTCACCTTACTTGGTTGATGAACTGTATTCAGGGTCACCAGTGGAGCAGGTCTGCAGCTACTAACTACAGAAAAATTCTGGATATGACATCCATCTCTGTGGTTCATCACCATCTTCTGAAGATCAGTCATAACACTCATGAATATTTAAAACTAAATTCCTCGACTAATCTGTTGTGTGGGTGTAATCCCTATATATTTGGCAATAATGTTTGTTATATGTGCATATTTCAACCTTGTGCAACTTGCATTACATGGAATAAATGTCACCAGCGCATTGTGTGAAAAACTACTTTCCATTATTTCAGCCAGAACAAATGTTAATTGTTCATTGTTTCCCTTCCCCTCCTGTTCTTTTATTGTTCTAAAAAGGCAGAGGAAATCACAATCCCTTGTGTCCATTAGCCATGCCATCCACAAGCTTGTGCATTAATATTTTCTTTAAAAAAAACATAAGAATATAATTAAGAGACTTGCTGGATCAGGTCAAGGACCCATCTAGTCCAGCTTCCTGCATCTCATAGTGGCCCACCAGATGTCTCTGGGACCACACAAGAAAACATGATACCTGTCTCCTGTTGCCACTCCCTTGCATCTGGTATTCAGAAATAGACTACCCTCTAAAGTCCAGAGGGTGCATACAGTTCCATGGGATGAAATTACAGGGAAACATATTCGGTTTATGCATGAAGAAGAATGAAGTGGCTGAATGGTCACCTTTCAGAGATCTGTTTGAAGCAGCTCCATAGCTATTTGAAATACCTTGAAGTCAATGCTATGATCATACTTCCAGGATATGGTCTGAAGACATACAATCAGTCGTCTGGCTGAAGGTAAGCAGGTCTGAATCTGATAGCTCAGTGAGGACAGTAAGAAAGCAGAATCTCTTCAGCATAATCCTACGCATATCTACTCCCATTGAGAGCAATGGGACTTAGGGGCCAATCCTAAAGGGCCATAGTGTGTTGTAAAGGGGCACTACGTGTTGTAAATGTGCCATAAAGCAAGTTTATAGTGCCCTTAGAGTAAGGAGCACTGGTGGTAGACCCGCGCTAGTTGGCAGCCCAACACTGGGTGGAGGATGCCTGGAGGTTAGTAGCACCACCAGCTGGCTGTGTGGGGTGGAGGTAGGCATTCTGGAGTGGGAGGAGGGCAAAACAGGGGAGAATCTGCGGTGGGAGTGTGTGGGCCCAGTAGACGTCTCCTTGGCTGGATTCTATCCTTCATGTTGGGCTGCAAAGCCCAGCATGGAGGTACTCAAGACTATGCTGGCAAAATAGTCAGTGCAGACTTGAGAAGCCCCATTGTAGGACCTGCACCCTTACTTGGGGGAAGAGGACGAACGTCCCCTTCCCACAAAGACACCTCTGGCGCCTTCCCAGCTCCTGCAAGATACAGCTGTCGCCATTTTTGGTGCTGCTGTTCCTCTGGGCTCAGTGGTCATTACGATTGGGCTGTTATTTCCAGGTAAGCATGCATAATATATGTACATAATAGATGAGGTGTGGGGTAACTGGGGATATCTTAGCTAGGCCATCCAGTTATGTGGCACTCCGCAGAGAAGCTTGCCTGATACCTCCTCTGATGTCAATGCAGTACCAGGCAAGGACTTCTTTACAAAATATTTCCAGGCCTTTTAAAACGTTATTAGCTGTTTTATCTGCTGTGTTTATATCTTCTTTGTTCATGTGGTCTGTGATTTGGTTGCTTTCCAACAAATGAACTACCCCTCAGGTAGCATACAGTCTCACGGGATGAAACTACAGAGAAACATTCAGTTTATGCATGAAGAAGAATGAAGTGACTGAATAGTCACCTCAGGGGAGAGTAGAGTAAGAGAGCTATACGTCTGCACTGGACTCAAAATGGACTTGACTGCAAAACAGACAAGGCACTGATGCATAATGTTCTTGCTGTGAACAGGTGGAACCTGATGGATAACCTGTCCATATCTTTTTAATGCCACTTACATTTCTTTTTCCCATTTATGAATGAAAAAAAGAAAAGACTGAAGATGAGCACGTCAAGACTACGTTTATATGGAAAATGCTCCAAGCCCATCCTTCATTTTCCACAACCTTTTATTCAATTTTATACCCACCTGTCTCAAGACGTGATGACAATTGGTGGATGCAAACTGCATTCTGTGTTGTGCAATACATGCTCGGGAACCCTCATCAATTGACGGCTCCATAAAACCATATATGGGAGAAACCTGGAAGACAAATGAAGGATACTGTGACACACCTTTTTGTGAGTATATGAGAGTGACCAAGTTACTATTGCAATTAATGCAGTAGAAAACAGGGCCCCTGTACCCTTAATATTTGTGCAAAAGAGGTGGTGGTGGTGACACTGCTACCAGTACTACCTCCTTCTTGGCTGTGATCTGCCCCCTCCCAGCCCCAGTCATTGCTACATTCGTCCCCCCCATTCCGCCAATCCCCCACCTGCCTCCATGCTGACTTACCAGAGCAGGCCACTGGTGTGCAGCTACTGCTGACTGCTGCTTGCAGCAGTGGTCCAGCCATGCTGAATGGCATGTTGCCTTAAAGCATGCCGTGCTGACAGAGGACAAGTTCTGGTGCTGCGGCAGCCCAATAGGATTGGGCTGTAAGCGACAAATGAAGGAGGTTCTCAGATAGACATGACCTTAGAGAAATCCTTCCCAACTGTACTTTGGGCAGTCCATATTCCTAAATGCCCCTTTAGAGCTGGAGCTTTCCCTTCCCTTAATTTGTTGCAACCATTTAAGGTGCTTGCATCACCTCCACGGCCCCTGACGACCTGGGTGAGTTTCAAGAGAGTAGTTCTGCCACCACACTCAGGCCACAATGTGCTCAGAGGTGTTTTCAGGAATCAGGAGTGGACCTCTCTGAGGACCCTGGGTGGCTGCCTGATTATGCCAACTCCTGATGCCAGCACTGTTGCCTCTCTTCTAACAATTTCCAATGTTGTGGATGGTCATCAGTGAATGACCCCCGAGGAGGGACTCTTGCTCATTGGTACTGCTGCACCAGCACCTCTGCATCCTGCATATAAGTGAGGGGTAAGAGTGGACTGTAAATCGAGTAAGGAAATGTGATCTACCTTCTCAGCAGCTGTCAAGCTTATGGCGTATCAAAGACAGTGTACAATATACATTTATACTTTCAGTGAACTTTGTGTATACACACACACACACACACAAACACACAAACCCAAGGCTATTTGGCTGTTTACCAAGGGTTGTTCATCGCTGAATATTTCTTTTCCCTTCACTTCCTGAAAATGGTAAGCTGGAAAGCCGGTATTCTTTTCTGCTACATGTTCTGTAACATGGGTTTTCCTGTTGAGAAAATGGAAACGAAGAAATGTTTCGTTGGTAAGACAGGCATTCTGAGATGAAACAAGAGGAGTAAATGCTGAAAGCACTTGAATGCCCCCTGCACACACACACACACACACACACACACACACACACACACACACATTAGCCCTCAAGTCAAGAAGATACATCCAGGCTGAAGTCTTGTGCACATGTATCTGAAAGCCAGGATAGTGTAGTGGTTTGGGAGTTGGACTTAGACCTGGAAGGACCAGGTTCAAATCCCTGCTCAGCTATGAAGCTTCCTGAGTGACCTGGGTTAGTCACTGTCTCTCTCAGTCTCACCTACCTCATGGGATTTTTGTGAAGTCAAAAGAAGCAGAGGGCACATTGGTGCACCTGCATCAATGGTTGGCAACCTTCAGTCTCGAAAGACTATGGTATAAGCCTACAGCACCCGGTATTCCCAGGCGGTCTCCCATCCAAGTACTAACTGCTAGGTAACTGCAGAGAACGGCATCTTAGTAGCCCAATCCTATTTGCAGGATATGGTCCACTAGTGCATCATGTGAGCTCCCATCGCTGCAGCTGCTCTGATAGTCTGTGGCCCTGCTGATGGCACAGCAAATGGTAAGAACATAAGAACTTAAGAACAGCCCCACTGGATCAGGCCATAGGCCCATCTAGTCCAGCTTCCTGTATCTCACAGCGGGCCACCAAATGCCCCAGGGAGCACACCAGGTAACAAGAGACCTGCATCCTGGTGCCCTCCCTTGCATCTGGCATTCTGACATAGCCCGTTTCTAAAATCAGGAGGTTGCACATGTACATCATGGCTTGTAACCCGTAATGGATTTTTCCTCCAGAAACTTGTCCAATCCCCTTTTAAAGGCATCCAGGCCAGATGCCGTCACCACATTCTGTGGCAAGGAGTTCCACAGACCAACCACACTCTGAGTAAAGAAATATTTTCTTTTGTCTGTCCTAACTCTCCCAACACTCAATTTTAGTGGATGTCCCCTGGTTCTGGTGTTATGTGAGAGTGTAAAGAGCATCTCTCTATCCACTTTATCCTTCCCATGCATAATTTTGTATGTCTCAATCATGTCCCCCCTCAGGCTCCTCTTTTCTAGGCTGAAGGGGCCCAAACGCCGTAACCTTTCCTCATAAGGAAGGTGCCCCAGCCCAGTAATCATCTTAGTTGCTCTCTTTTGCACCTTTTTCATCTCCACTATGTACTTTTTGAGATGCGGCGACCACAACTGGGCACAATACTCCAGGTGTGGCCTTACCATCGATTTGCACAACGGCATTATAATATTAGCTGTTTGTTCTCAATACATTTTCTAATGATCCCCAGCATAGAATTGGCCTTCTTCACTGCCGCCGCACATTGGGTCGACACTTTCATCGACTTGTCCACCACCACCCCAAGATCTCTCTCCTGCAGATAAGGCAAGCCTGCAGATCTATGGTAAGCCTGCAGATCAGCCATTGGCATATCAGTTGTTGGCACAGGTAATGTGGTGTCAGGGCAGATCCAGAAGCAGATGGGCTCAAGCCAGGGGTGAAGTGCGCCAGAACTCAGTAGCAGAGGCATCCATGTGATAAAGGACTCACATCCTGGGCCTGACACAGCCCCTGTGGTGGTTCATATTACCTCTCCTGGCCAGTCTGGTCCTCAGCCACCCCAAGGGATGCTGTGGAGGCTGTATTAGCATCCCTGCACCATGCAGGCCAGCCCTGGATAGGACTGGGCTGGAAAACTATCAGATAAAGCCGCACGAGAATACAGTGATGATCTGTAACAGTCCTATGCCAGAGAACACACAAGAGTTGGACAAAACACACCCTTTGTCATTAGAACAACCTGCTTTTAGTTGTTCAACTTACCAGGTGATTGTAAGTTCAGTATGATACAGTAAGATGCCACTCCCGTTGCAGCTGTGACACTTTACCCATCCTTGGCCATGACATCTGAAGCATCTGTGGAGGAGGAAGGAAAGCTCAAACCCAGAAGCATTTACATGGAAATACTGAAGCAATACAGTTCCTTCCTTTGCACAACTCTAAAACTTTCTTCCTAAAGACTGTTGCGCAGCATACTTGTCATCATTCTATTAGGACCAGTGTGCAGCCACATGAAGGCGAATGGGATGAGAGGACAGGTTGGCAAATTGGGAGAGTTGATGAATCTTGGGGTGCCCAACTGTCCCTTGCCTGCTCACTACTGCTGGCGTCATTGGTGCGACTGAGGAGAGGAGACATTCAAGCCCAGAACTCTTCTCAGAACTTCTCAGAAGCCCAGAACTCTTCTCCTACTTTCCTTCTCCCTTCCCATCCCTTCCTTTCAAAATTCAGCAAGGAGAGAAGGAGTGTCTATTCATCCACTCCCTAACATAAGAGTCCTGCTGGTTCAGGCCAAAGGCCCATATATTCCAGTTTCCTGTACCTCACAGAGGCCCACCAGATGCCTCAGGGAGCACTCAAGACTTGATACCTGTATTCTGTTGCCACTCCCTTGCATCTGACATTAAGAGATAGGCTATCCCTAAAATCCAGAGGTTGCACATAGACATCATGGCTTGTAACCTGTAATGGACAGTTCATTTCCCTCCATAAATCCATCCAAGGAAGGGATTCCCTTTGAAAGACTTCTAGGCAAGACACCATCACCACATCCTGTGGCAAGAGCTCCTCAGCTAGATTACTCTCTGGGTAAATAAATATTTTCTTTTGTCTGTTCTAACACTCCCATCACTCAGTTTCAATGAATGTCCCCTGGTTCTAGTTTCTGGGAAACCTCCCGCCTGGATGCAAAGTATTGCCACTGCTATCACCAAGGAGGGGGGCAGGAACGAGGAAACAAGGGACTAGCATTTGGCACTCTGCTTCGGGAGTGAATGAGATAAAGAATACATTACAAGCCAATAGTGCTAAAGGGCTATATGGATGTCTTGATGCGGGGGGGGAGGGGATGGGACGGGACAGGGGGGACAAAGTTCCTGTGCAGGCTTAAATGGCATCAATCCCATATCCATACAATCTCATGCGCAGGAACTTTGTGGCCATCTGTTAATAACGGCATCACAAACTCCCCTTTTTGAAAGACCAGAAAGGATTGCGACACCCATTTTACAAAACTATTTCAAGGGTAAAAGTGAGAAATCTGTTCGCACTTGTCTTATTCATTTACCGATTATCTCCTGAGCCTGAGCAGTATGGGCAGATTGTCTGATCTCCATCCCAATTGGACCCAGTCCCACCGCAAGCTGTACAGGATGTCTAAAATTGAAGGGGGGGGGGGAGAAACATCATCTGATCACATTTTTTCCAGAAAGATAAAAAAGAACCACTGCATCAGCATGGGGGGAGATCGAACTGGGCTCTCAATGCTGCAAAACCAATAAAGAGCGTTGTGGCACGTTATGGATTTTATTATTATTATTATTATTAACAGCAACAGCAACAGCAACAGCAACAGCAACAGCAACAGCAACAGTATTTATATACCGCTTTTCAACGGAAAGTTCACAAAGTGGTTTACAAAGAAAATCAAACAATTTTACTAGTAAGATTAATTATTACTAGTGTCATGATGATCAAAAGTGTTTGAAAAACAGCACTGAAGTGAACTTCTGCTCCCATCCCACCAACTAATCCTATCCTTTGTACCAGGCAGCCATATCTCCAACAAAGATGAGCCAGAGAATGTGCTCTCCAATACTGGTCTTAAAACATGAAGGAATTACATATGCTCTAAAGGTGTTTAGTGTATGCCCATTCCCTAGCAGTATGGTTATTTATCACAGTTTTACACCACCCATCCTCCAAGGAGTTCAGGGTAGTGTACATAGTTCCTTCCCTCCTTTTGCCCTCAAAATACCTTGTAAAGTGGGTGAGACTAAGAGATAGTGACTGGCCCAAAGTCACCCAGGAACCTTCATGGCTGATTAGGGATTTGAACCTGGATTTGCCAGTTCTTAGTTCAACTCCCAAACTACTACCCTGTCCTGGTTCTTGTATAATGCATACTCAGACTGTTCATCTTCTAATTGCTTGGAATACCTACAGTAGCTGGAAAATCCAACTCCCAAAGGATTTCAGTTTGACCCTTTGTCATTAGTTGTCACTTTCCACTGACATCTCCTTCCTGACTTTGTATTTTTGTTGTGAGGGATGATTTGTCAATGCGGCAGTGACTCTTTGTTCAGGCTAATGCTAAAAATGCACATTTCCTATGTATGTCTTAAACTCCTGTGTACTTCATCTGGAGGGAAGAATATTAAGGAAATTGCTATAGGTAGGTTCAGTCCCTGGGAATGATTATTGACCTTATACAATTGCTTGCTCATATGTCTGAAAGGAATTGGAGAGAAGGGAAGTGGTCAAGGCATTTTCTCTGTTTTTCAAACCACTGTCCTTTACATTCTGCTTGATGGAACTTGTAAAAGCCAATGTCCCACCAAATGAATATGGAGAACAAGAATGCACTGATGATGAGAATAATTATGGAGAATAAATATCTCCAGTATTGAAACCTAAGTGGTTGTTCTCTTTGATCTTTTTATACACTGAAAAACATCAATAAAAAACTTAATTTAATTTTTTATAGAAGCTAAAGTTAGGTTTGATCTGCCTACAGAATAAGGGCCACATTAGACATTGCATGCAATGTAAGTCTGCTTCCAACTTTCGCAAATCACTGCTTCCAAGGTAAACTGCAAGTTGAATATCGCTTTTGGTTTCTCTTTTTAAAATGCAATCAATTGATTTAAAAAATCTGTATAGTGCATTCTATGATCTGTCTAACCACTTGTAAACTGATTGCATTACTACAGATTTCCAATTATTGCAATCATGATCAAATTCCCTCTTATATGTGCATAATTTGCTCCCAGTCATGTTCAATAAATCTAATAAATACAATAAATCTAAAGCCTTTCAATAAATCTAATAAATACAACAATGGTATTTGTGATAAATTGTAATATATTACTGTTGCCATATGCTGGCATGGTTTTTGAAGTGATCTTGTGCTTCACAATATATGAATCATACATGATCATGTCTACTCACATCATTAGCAACTATGTAGTGTATACTTTTTATGTATCCAGTGCATAATATCACATATGTAAAATTTTTATAGAATTTTCTCTTTAAGTCTTTACAGAAACTGGACATTGGCTACAAGAATCCATATATATATATATATTTCCAATTCTCCTTTGAAAATCAGTGTTTGTCTCCTATTCCCTGTGACCTAAAGGCATTGTATTTTATCAACATTTATATACCCATTTTCTACATGAAATTATGCAGAGAAGGAAACATGGATATCTGAAAGGAATTCTGAACATCACCATCATAAAATACCTTGCCAGCTCCGTTACAAGATGTACACCTAAGTGCTCCACGTCCTTTGCAGTTTCGACAGTCCTGAAAGCAAAACCACAACTGTTGAAGCACAACTGAACAACTGGAAAAAGGTTTGAGAAAGGCAGTTTCAATAACAACAAAATCAGAACAGTGAGTATTAACCAGATACAACGAACAGAAACCATTACTGAATTCAGAAGTCTGAATTATGACCCTGTATTCACTTTGCCACATCTACAGCTAATTTTCCTAAGGGCCCAATCCTACCCAACTTTCCAACGCTGGTGCAGCTGCAATGCAGCCCCGAGTTAAGGGAACAAATGTTCCCATACCTTGAGGAGGCCTGTGTGACTGCTTCCCCACCACAGGTTGCAGTGTACTCCTCATTGGCATGACTGCCCCAGCACTGGAAAGTTGAATAGGATTGGGCCCTAAATTGGTTACAAAATAGTTTTGTCAGGGGTGGAGCCCTTGTCCAACCCCTGCCTTACCTGGCTGCAGGCCAGGGGCAGAACTGGCTGGCCATAGAGCCACCACCGCCGCTGCCGCCGCCGCCGCCGCCGCTGCTCCAGCTGACCAGGTAAGACGTAGGGCAGCTGGGTGGGAGAGACCGTCCCCCCAGGGCTCACCTGACCTGAGCAATGAGCAAGGCCGGGTCATCATTAACCACCAAAGAGGAAGGAAGCAGGTCAGGGTCAGGGTCCCTTTAAGCCTAGAGAGGAGCCGAGGGTGTGGCTGGGGAGGATAAAAGCAGGGAGGCCTGTTTTGACAGGCAGTTCTGGAGAGGGAAGGCAGGAGGCTGTAGCTGGAGCCCCTGCCTCTGCCTGAAGACCAAGGGCCTCAGGTCCTGCCTCCAGGGAGGAGGACAAGGGTGTTGTGAACCCCCTCCTCCTGGCTTGGTCTGAGGCTTCCCCTGCAAGGAACCCCAGGGAGGTGGACACCCCACTCAGGGGTCCCATGAGACCATCCAGCTGACCCTCGGCACCCCGCCAGATAACGCCCTGAGACCCCCCTTTTTGGGGCACCCCCTCACAATTTATTACACTGCCAAATTAACAGGAGAGATCTGTGAGCAAGATAATGGATTCCCATCATAATTTTCTGAAAGATTTACAAGAGGTAGTTTGTTATGGCTTATTGTTTTAATTCTTCCATCAATACTGTTATACTGGACTCAAAGCAACCTCTCTTTTCCATAATAAAATAGTCTATGAGAGAAATTAAAGTCATGAAATCTTTGTCTTGACATGAAAGACCATAATTTACATTTTAATAGGACATCCTGTTTGTAGCTCTAGTCAAAGGTGGGAGAAGAAATCTATGTTTCCACCCTTAAAAAAGAAGCTTGCAGAAAAGAGTCCCATTTAAGTACACAGGACTGCATATTACTCCTACTTCTGATATCAATTCTTGATTTTTATCTTCCACGTTTTTAAAAAATTCACAGAAATGCTATCATAAAAGAATACAAGGAACAGAAAGGACAACAGAAACAGGTTAGAGAATGTTTATATTGCACCAGAAATTAAAAAATGCCCAGTTTCCCTGACATAAGAAAGCTTAGCTTGCAATCTTACAATCAAACTTCCCTGGGAATAATTCCCTTTGAATTTAATGGGGCTTACATCTGAGTAGGCACAATTGCATCCCTGGCTCTTTTGCCGCCCAGGGCCAAGCCTGCTAATGCCGCCTCCTGCCTGACCGGAAGTAACTGTGGTGATGTGATGTTGTCACTGCTCAGAGCATAGTCACTGCTCTGCTGTCACTGTTACTGCTCTGAGCAACCACCTGCTTTTTTGCTTGATTTAAAATGGAATGCTCAAAGTGACATGCAACCACTCTGAGTGGCTTGGGGGGGCAGGATAATGTGGGGGCAATCACCGAAGGGGCAGTGGATGGTGGTGTCACCTTCTCAGGTGTCCTGCCAGGGAGCACTGCCCCCCTCAGTTATGCTAGTGAGTAGTCACGCATAGGATTGCAGCGTGATTGTAGCAGAAGCCATAAGGTATAATTAGGAGCAGATGACTATCAGCTTACTTCCCACTGAAATTACTGAAGTATATGCTTAAGGATAAGTACTTACATTGATTTCAGTGAAACGATTACTCAAACGTAAGTTCTGCTTAATTCAAAGGTCCTTACACCCAACTACGTGTGCATGGAAATGCAGCCTTAAAATGTGTTTAACTTGAGTCAAACTAAAATGATTTACCCAGGATATTTCATCAGCATGTAAAAGCAGTTACATTAGCTTTTCAGCCTCCTTAATAAAGCCTCATGCAAAAATAGCCTGGCTTTGTTCTACTGGGTGGATACAAATCCATTTTTCATGGCAACCTGCCCATTTGAAATGCATACCCCAAACTATATAAAGTAGCGAAAACAATCCCTTGCCAAAAACCCTGTACTATTTTATCTCTGTCTGCTAAAACATTATCTCACGGTTCCAAACAGTAAACACAAAGTTCTCTGCCAAAGTCAGAAACCACAGGATGAAGCAATTAATACGGGAACCAGGGGAGGTGCTGTTTTCAGAGAATGAAAGTAACTTGTTTCAAAAATGCTGCAATATATTCCAGCTTGAACCAACAGCAACAACAGAAAAATCCAATTTGAATTCTGGTAACTGCAGCAATTAATAGCATGCAATATATGTATTATTTTTTTAGGATGTTTTAGGATGGCCTGATGCTCTTGATAACATCCTTTCCATAGGCTGCTGGTTATCAGTGTAATATCCTTTACCCAAAGGGGGAGACTGTTCTGTAGAATAACAATTGTGGAGTCTCAGAAAACCTGTACATTGTACTCAGTCAGCCACTTTTTACTGACATCAGATAGATGGGTGATCAGGTAGACTCCTGATTTTAGAAATGGGCTATGTCAGATGCAAGGGAGGGCACCAGGATGCAGGTCTATCTGGTGTGGTCCCTGGGGCATTTGGTGGGCCACCGTGAGATACAGGAAGCTGAACTAGATGGGCCTATGACCTGATCCAGCGGGGCTATTCTTATGTTATGACAAGAAGTTCTGCATTAGATCCCCCCTTGATATCACACTGGGTGCTACCACTGCTATGCAAGTTAAGAACTAAAATCAGGAATTACCCAGCACAGGTGGACCCTCTAATAGGTATGGGCTTGTGGCCAGTGCACCATCTAGGAAAACTTTAATGCTGCCATTGATATCACATATGACATACAGGCCTTGAAGGCTCTGTAAGTTGGAAAGATGTATAACGTTTAATTCCTTTAACGTTATTAAAGAAACTATTTAAAGAAGTCATTTAAACCTGTATCTGCAGTGGCGCACCTCTCTTAAGATATAGTATAGTAGGCAATGTTTGGGCTTTTCATTACCTTTATTGCATATGTGTGGGGCACTGGGATATGCATCTCACAATCTGTAAACAGAGGAGGTAGATCCACTCTTATTTCCCATGGGGCAGGAGGTGGTGCAACAGCACAAGAGTCTACAAATCTGCCTGGAACGACAACAACAACAACATAGTCAGAAAGAGGATGTACTCTAGTATAAATAGCAACCGTGCTCACCAATTGCTTGGATTGTACAAATGGCCCAGTGTTATCTGCCATTTATGACGGCAGAACTCATGTTTTGGGCAGGAGGTCTGGTGTAGAGGGTAGAGCCTCTGTTAGCCCAAAGATAACATCAGAAGGTTGCCAGTTCGCGGACACCTGCAGCTCCCTGAATGGCTGAGAATGGTGAGACCTTGAGGCAGCTGACTAGCCGAACTGAGTGATTCCACCTGCTCTTGGTGTGAGCAAGAAGCATCTTGGCTGCCCTCCATGTGAGAGATGGAGCTGCTTGTCAGCCTGCGTGGGAGAGGCCAGAAGTGAGACCAAACCAGGAAGATCTATTCTGAAATGTTGTTGGTTCTTGAAAGACAGAACCTCTATGATTGTAAAAAACCCCTGGGATTTAGGGGATAAAAATCCCCCAGGGATAAATCCTAAATCCCCCAGGGATTTAGAAACACCTGCCTATGTAAACCGCCTTGAATAAAGTCAGAGGAGCAATCTGATGACCAGAAAGGTGGTATATAAATACCTAGTTATTAATTATTATTAGTAGTATTAGTATTATTATGTTTTATCTTCCTGTGAGGTAGGTTGGACTGAGAGAAAAAGAGTGATTGGAGCAAGGTAGCTCCATGAGCTTCATAAATCAGTGAAGAACTAAGCCTGGTCTCTAAGTACTGGAACCAGGTTTTTGGAGGTTCTGAGGGGAAGCCCTGCACAGGGACCACCATGGCACTCCTGCTCCTGATGGTGCATTGGGCATTGTCACTGCCACTGGTGCTGGTTCTGGGGCTCACCTGGCCAAGTGGGCCTGCAGCTAGTGCCTGGTCAGGCTGACGCCTGGTGCCATGCCTTGTCTTAGGCATTCTAGCCACTACACCAACAGCCAGACACTTGCAAGTTTGCAATTTCTCTGCAGTCACAGAGTTTGATCTGGCTTCCTTCTTTTTCATACATTACTCACCATCATAAATCTCACTGAGCAAATGCGTCTCTCTAGTTTCAGTGAAAGTCTCCAGCCGATACTGAGAACACAAAACAGCAAATAAAGATGCCATAATGGAAATTAGTGTGCAATAGAACAACATAGTATATTGGTAAAAGCGCCCACTTCTATGAGTAGTAAGAAATCCAGGGGAAGCATTAGTGACTTTACTTTCTTTTACGTAAGTAACATGGAGGGAGCAGGGAAGACTGATTTCCAGTGGCATAGTTAAGGAGGTTAGGGGGATACATTGCCCTGGGTACCAGGCCTTGAGGGGCTGTCAAAGGAACAATTTGGACACTAGTGGCCTTGGAAACCTTGGAATTTATGAATAATACCTTCATATTATGTATCATTCAAAAGATAGAATTTAAATGTATAATGCAATGAAACAAACCGCACTGAATTATTTGTATTCTATCAAAGGTTATAGCCAAATAACCAGAAAAATAAAACACAACTGCCCTGTGTAAAAAAAAAAGTACATTTCCTTAGCTCAGAACTGACCAATGAGACTGATGAACTGATTGATGAGACTGATGAACTCCAATGAGACTGGAGACGTTCTTGGGTGAGGAAGGGTGAGGAGAAGGTAGGACATGGGAAGGGAGTGGGGCGGGAGGGTGCAGAGTCTAGTAGCCTCATTGCAGGCCTTTTTCTCTTCTCCCAAAGAGACGTCCGGAGCTGCCAGCAGCTGCCCACCATACACCAAATGCAATGGCAGCCATTTTGGCACCACTGAAGCCCTGGGCACTGGGCAGCTCAGAATTCAGCTGTCAAACATGAAGGATACATAAACATAAGAACATAAGAACAGCCCCACTGGATCAGGCCATAGGCCCATCTAGTCCAGCTTCCTGTATCTCTCAGTGGCTCACCAAATGCCCCAGGGAGCACACCAGATAACAAGAGACTTGCATCCTGGTGCCCTCCCTTGCATTTGACATAACCCATTCCTAAAATCAGGAGGTTGCACCAACACATCATGGCTTATAACCGGTAATGGATTTTTCCTCCAGAAACTTGTCCAATCCCCTTTTAAAGGCATCCAGGCCAGATGCCATCACTACATCCTGTGGCAAGGCGTTCCGCAGACCAACCACACGCTGAGTAAAGACATATTTTCTTTTGTCTGTCCTAACCCGCCCAACACTCAATTTTAGTGGATGTCCCCTGGTTCTGGTGTTACATGAGAGTGTAAACAACATCTTTCTATCCACTTTATCCTTCTCATGCATAATTTTGTATGTCTCAATCATGTCCCCGCTCAGGCATCTCTTTTCTAGGCTGAAGAGGCCCAAACGCCATAGCCTTTCCTCATAAGGAAGGTGCCCCAGACCAGTAATCATCTTAGTCGCTCTCTTTTGCACCTTTTCCATTTCCACTATGTCTTTTTTGAGATGTGGTGACCTGGACACAATATGCCAGGTGTGGCCTTACTATCGATTTGTACAACGGCATTATAATATTAGCCGTTTTGTTCTCAATAACTTTTCTAATGATTCCAAGCATAGAATTGGCCTTCTTCACTGCCGCCGCATGTTGGGTCGACACTTTCATCGACCTGTTCACCACCACCCCAAGATCTCTCTCCTGATCTGTCACAGACAGCTCAGAACCCATTAGCCTATACGTGAAGTTATGATTTTTTGCCCCAATGTGCATGACTTTACACTTACTTACATTGAAACGCATCTGCCATTTTGCTGCCCATTCTGAAAGTTTGGAGAGATCCTTCTGGAGCTCCTCACAATCATTTCTGGTCTTCACCACTCAGAAACGTTTGGTGCCATCTGCAAACTTACTTTACTAACCCTTGCTAACTGGGTAAGAGGCACTTTTTCAAGTGGGTACTCCTCCATACCCCTGGGGGCTGGGGATAAGAATAGGCCCTCAGTTTGGCTGTACTTGTCGTAAGAGGCGACTAAACAGCCACCGGGTAGATGGGACTCATCAGCCTGGGAAGGCAGCTCATCTGAGAGAAGGAAAATTCTGATCCCAAACCTCCACTGCCTTGTGGCTACATCCAGTTATGGAAAAGGCTTCAGGAGTCAACCTCGAGGCAAAATCCGGAGCCGGAGTCCCTGAGGCAGTTCATGGCTGAACACAGTCACGTTCTGGCAACTCCTGCGACGCCGCTGGAACCAACCGTTTTGGCCTCTGCCTTTCCATTGGACCATTTCAGCGACGTGGAGAGGGGGGATTTGCTGCATGGGTAACAGCCTATCCTCCATACCTACTTTACCCAGGCTTCGCGCACTGGAGAGGACACTGTTCCAGAACCACCATTCAGAGCATGACGCCATAGTCTTCCGAGACTGAAGGATGCCAACAATACTCCTCTTTTATTTAGCAGGGGGAGAGTAACTGGCTCTCCTCACCCCAGCAGTGTCTTTTCTAGTGGCTGTCTGCTGGGGTTCTTTTGCATCTTTTTAGATTGTGAGCCCTTTTTGGATGGGGAGCAATTTAATTATTTGATTTTTCTCTGTAAACTGCTTTGTGAACTTTTGTTGAAATGCGGTATATAAATACTGATAATAATAATAATAACTTAGCCACCTCACCGCTCATCCCTGTCTCCAGGTCATTTACGAAGAGGTTGAAAAGCACCGGTGACAGGACAGGTCCTTGGGGCACACCGCTTTTCACCTCTCCCCATTGTGAAAATTGCCCATTGACACCCACTCTCTGTTTCCTGGTCTTCAACCAGTTTTCAATCCAGGAGAGGACCTGTCCTCTAATTCCCTGACTGTGGAGTTTTTTCAGTAGCCTTTGGTGATGGACCGTGTCAAACGCCTTCTGAAAGTCTAGATATATAATGTCCACGGGTTCTCCCGCATCCACATGCATGTTTACCTTTTCACATAATTCTATAAGGTTCGTGAGGCAAGACTTACCCTTACAGAAGCCATGCTGATTCTCCCTCAGCAAGGCCTGTTCGTATATGTGTTTTGAGATTCTGTCTTTGATGAGGCATTCCACCAGGCCGTTTTGAGGGACAAGTTGCATATTTTAGTCAAGAGATCAGCAACTTCATTCTTCAATTCCTTAATAACTCTTGGGTGGATGCCATCAGGGCCCGGTGACTTATTGATCTTTAATTTATCAATGAAGTCTGAAACATCTTCTTTTTTAACCTCTATCTGACTTAATTCCTTGGTCAGGAGGGGTCGTTTGGGCAGCAGTATCTGCCCGAGGTCTTCTGCCATGAAGACAAATGCAAACAACTCATTTAATTTCTCTGCCATCTCTACGTCTCCTTTTATCTCCCCTTTCCCTCCCTCACCATCCAGAGGGCCAACCGCTTCTCTGGCGGGTTTCCTGCTTCTAACATATTCGAATAAGTTTTTATTATTCCTCTTAATGCTGCTGGCCATGTGTTCCTCACAGTCTCTGTTGGCCTCCCGTACCACTGACTTACATTTCTTTTGCCACAGTTTATGTTCCTTTTCATTCTCCTCTTTAGGGCAAGACTTGCATTTACAGAAGGAAGCCTACTTGCCCTTTACGTCCTCTCTAACTTGGCTCGTTAGCCAGGTGGGGACCCTCCTGGACTTAGTTGAGCCCTTCTTCCTTTGCGGTATACGCTTCCGCTGGGACTCTATTACTGTTGTTTTAAGCAACCTCCACGCACTCTGTAGAGATTGGACTCTTTTTACATTCCCTTTCAACCTCCTTCTAACCACCCTCCTCATTTGAGGGAAGTCCGCCCATCGGAAGTCAAGGGTTTTTGTGAGAGATTTGCCCAGTATTCTTCCCCAGACATGCATGTCGAAATGGATCGCAGCATGATCACTGTTCCCCAATGGCTCAGCGACATCTCTAACCAGGTCTTGAGTACCGCACAATTTTAACTCCAGAGTCACCTGTCCTCTGGTGGGCTCCATGACTAGCTGCTCTAAGACACAGTCATTTAGCATGTCAAGGAATCCAGTCTCCTTTTTGTGACCCAAACACAAATTGACCCAGTTGATGTGAGGATAATTGAAGTCTCCCATGATTACAACCCTGTCCCTCCTTGTCACTTCCCTGATCTGTTTCCTCATTTCAAGGTCCCCTTCTGGTTTCTGGTCTGGAGGACGATTGTACACCCCCAGTATTACATCGCTCCTCAGGCCTGGTAATTTAACCCACAGAGATTCTATGGTGAAGTTGGACCCACCTACAATCTCTACTTTGCTGGATTCTATCCCTTCCTTAACATAAACGGCCACCCCACCTCCAACACGCCCCTCCCTGTCCCTCGTGTAGAGTTTATAGCCCAGGATTGCGGTACCCCACTGATTCTCCGCATTCCACCAGGTTTCTGTTATGCCCACTATGTCAATGTTTTCCCTTGTTACCAGACATTCCAGTTCTCCAATCTTTGCTTGGAGACTTCGGGCATTTGCATAAAAGCATTTGTACATTGAATGCCCCAGGATGGGCTGCTTATTAGTTCCTTTATCCCTGCATCCTCTCACTGTGCCAAGCCATCTATCACATCCCATCATGCTACCATTCCCAATTTCTTCTCCTACTCTGTCTTTACTTTGTTGTTTTCTAACCTCCCCATGCTCGTCCCATAGGGATGAGGAGTCCTGAACCGGATGCCCCTTGGCTCCTGTCAGCCTTCCCCCAGTGCCTCAGAGTACGTGAAGATGAAGACTGGCTTTAGTGCCCCACTGAGAAACTACACCATGCACTTCTGTACCCCACAATTAGAATTCAGGCACTCTCAGTCAGATGTGGTAGCCCTCTTTTAACACCACAACAACATTTTTTAAAAAGTCCATGACAATATCTCTGTACAACCGCTGAGCCCAGTATTCTGTACTTCTTCACTTTACCACTATTAGGAATAAGGGTTTTTAGTGAATGGGACTCTACTGCTGGTAGTCTTAACTTTTAATGGTTGGTTCCTTGGTGAATTTTGCAGAAATATTTGCCCCATTCACATGCTCCAGGGCAAACTGGAAACAAGGGACAGTGTTTTGTGGTATGATGTTAGGGAACAGGAGCATTTTGTATTTTGGCAGAGAATGACTCCTATGGCAAACCTGAGGTATACTGCTGTGCCTAAGCTCCCAGAGCTGACTTTTCAGGAAAGGTTGTTTCACTTTATACAGCTACTTTGATACCCACTCTGTATGTATTGAGAGGAGTGAGATTCCGGACTTTCATTTCATTTGCAGGACTAGTCCTATAGCAACACTTGTTGGTCGCATACTGTAGTAAGGCTTCCTTAACTTCTGGTTCAGAAACCAAGAGGATGCTGGGAAAGGAAAGACACTTATGTTATTACCAGCTCCAGATATTACTAGCTAACATCTAAACCTTTGATATTTATGTTTCCTCCGTGGCGTATCTAGGGTGCAGCAGGTGTGGGTGCCCACTGAAGGGGGGAACCACTGAGCAGAAGGAACAGGGGACAGCCAGGTCACCAAGCTGCTGCCTTGCATTTTGGCAGCTTCACGATTCGGCTGCATACTGTTCCTTCTGCTCATTGGTGCCCCCCTACAAGGGGGATTCTCCACAGGAGAAGGAACGGAGGTGGTAAAGCTGCCACCACCTCCAGTACTTCTCCCTCTGAGAGAACCTGGAGGTGACGTTACTTCCAGGTTCTCCCAGAGGAGGGGGAGGAGTAGGCGCTGGTAGCTTTGCGATCTGGCTGCCTCCCCCCATTCCTTCTCCTGTAGAGACTCCCACTTGAAGGAGGAGAAGAAATGGGGGAGGCAGCAGCTAGATCATGAAGCAGCCACTAACATCACCACTTCCTCCTCCAGGAGAACCTGGAAGTGTGGCATCACTGCCCTGGTGCCAGGGCCTCTAGGTATGCCACTGTGTTTCCTGAGTGAGACAAGATTAGGGCCAATATCAGAAATGCTTCAAGCAACACTGCATACTTGGACCAAGAAGATCCAGGTTCAAATCCCTGCTCACTCATGAACTTTTCTATGTGACCTTGGGGCAGTCATAATTTTTGAGCGTTAGCTACCTGAGGAGAAGCCATGTATACTACCCTAAGCTCCTTGAAAGAAGGACAAGATACAAAAAGAAATAAGTTCCTTTGTGTGTGGCAAAGTGTAAAACTCTTACACGGACTGGCAAATATAAAGCTCAGCTGGTATTGATTTCCCTGTAGGTCCACAGGGGCTGGGAAGTGTCAGCCAATTGTGGATAATTGATGCATGGACACAGCCACAGATGTGATGGTCAAAGCACAAGTTTCATGATCTCTGCTACATGGTGGTTCATTCCAGGTTAAGAAAAGTGTGTCATTTGAAGCAATCTGAGCTGCTGAAATGAAGATGTACAAGGCAGTCCTTAGGGAACTAAGGGAAAATTGACCAGCAGAAATGGAAGGGATATATAATTAAGCCAACCATGGTGCCAGATTTTTTTTTCTTCCATTTTTCAACTGGTGGCAGCCATCCCGAAAAATGGAAAGCACCCTCTTTTGGATACAAATGAAACTGCATATCATCTGTGAGAAAGGAGTGATGCAGATAGATGCAATTTAAATCACCTTTTCTCTCTGCGATTTCATCTGTCATAGCCAGGGCATCCTGTCAGCATGAGACAAAAAGCAGAAGCATTTAGTGAAGAAAATAGCTTACTTCCAGTCTCTCCGATGTGGAGGAAGTTCCTCGCTGGGCAGCTCATCTGGTGAGCGAGATGAGGACTTGACTCCTGCAGAGCAAAAAGACAAAAAGAAGGATGTCACATTAGTTCCAAGACCAAAAGAACGAATGAAGGCCGGGGTTTACTGTTCAGTGCTCAGAAGTCTGCAGAAACAGAGGATTGTTACTGAGTGTGCTTTAGGACCCATGTGACATGCACCAATCAGGGAAATCTGGTGTGCACAGGGACCAAATGCAGAGACCAGTGGCACTGAATGGAAAAGCATGAAAGGCGAGGCAAGAGAGGCAAGGATGTGTAACTTTTATTGTGGGGAATAATGGAAAAGGGGAATAAAAATGAAATACAAGGCAGTGCCTTCAAACAGTCACTCATGCAACTAAGCACTAACGGCCCAATCCTATCTAGGGCCTGCACTGGTGGAACACGACTCCCCCACCTCTGCCATGAACATACTGGGGTGGTCTTAGGCAAACCACTTCTCAGCCTCAGACGGAATATGAGGAGAATTATACTTACCCTATAGAGTACAGGCATCCCCTGGTATCTGCAGATCCAATTATCTGCAGTTCCGTGTTCCCCCTTGCTTCCCGCGGCCATTGCTTTTGTTTAACTTCATTACATTCACATGAAGGCATGCCTTGTTTAATCTTGTTGAATTAAACATGACTTGTTTAATCAAAGGCTATAAGCAAGACAAGCAGGCCGGGAGCCTGCAGGCTAGAAGGGAGACTAAAAGCAAAGAGGATGCAGGTAGTTTAATCTTAGTCTCCACTCTAGCCTGCAGACTCCCTACTTGTGTTGCTATAAGCTCTCTGCCTATAGCCTTTGGTTATACAATACATATTATTACTTCATGTGAATGTAATGAAGATAAACAAAGGTGCCGGAAACCGCAGAGATAAGGTTCTTCCTTATCAGCACTTCCCGGTATCCATGGGAGAGAGGAACATATCCCTGTGGATACCGGGAGATGCCTGTAATTGCAAGGATAACATCACAACAATAGATATGAAGCACTTTGCACTCAGAAAGTGCCATATAAATGTTATATATTATTTGACAACTTGTATGAAATGACTCACATTTTAGTTTTTAAATACCAGTAGTTCTGGTTTGAATTGTGTCAGACTTTGAAAGTCTGAAAGACTTTGAGATATGTCTGACGTTGAAACTTCACCTGAACTTCGCACTAGTGTAAGACGTTCACTTACACTACGTGTAAAAAAAAATAATTTTTTTTTGCCTCCTGTTATTTGCTTGGAGGTCATACACTTCTAAAATAGCTGTAATGTATTTTTGTTGTTGTTTAAATTGGAGGCTAACTAGTTTGGCATTTAAGCACATCTCTTCAGCAATGTAACTTTTCATGATGGAGACTCTCCCCAGCAGTGCCGAGTCCAAACCTACAATTTCTATCTCCTGTTCCACTTACAGACTGAATTAAGAAACAGGACATAGCTGCTAACCACAGTCTTTGAGCTAGTGAAAGTCACCTGGTTCTGGTAGCTCTCCATGATTAAAACTGACTGAAAAATCATGGAAGTGGCTCATAGGAAATCTGAGGAAGTGTTACATTTTGTGTCTTCAAAGCAGCTTACTTTTAATTCTCATTGAAACCCAGAAAGGCCAGAAGCTTCCTTTTTTAAACAAGGAAGGAAAGTTGAAAATTGCCTCATGAATGATACCTTGGCCATCAGTAGCAAGTAAGAAATGCTGAAAAACATGAGGCAATATGAAAATATGGAGTTTCTTTAGGCAGAGCCAGATCATTGTTCCCATTTACTTCAGAATTTTCCACATGGACAATGGTCTGTGAAAGTCCTTATCAGTTATCTTCAAAGCCCTCAATCTTTTTGGTCCTCCCTGCCTCTCTCACCTCATATCCCATTACTCTCTGGCTCATCTTCCAGCTCCATGATCCTCAACTGCCCAGTCTCTTCTTCCCACAAAATCTTCAATCTCTCTTCCTTGCCGTTATGCTTCATATCCTGTCGTAATACCCACTTGTTCCATGAAGCCCTTGACACAAAGCCTTAGTTCACACTACTTAAACTTTACTAACTGAAACAGTTCTGTATTCCTCTATGCCCTCCTATGTCGGCAGTCTCCTCCCCTTACTCGGTTGTTCCTCTTATGTCAATCTAGATTGTAAGTTCCACAGAGTAGGGATCTGTCTTCTCGTTCTGTGTTAAGCACCATGGACACTGAGGATGCAATAGAAATAGATAAGTAATATCCTTGAATTTAGCCTTGCAGCCTCTTTATACCTTCCCCATCCAATCTAAGGCAAAAAGGACCATTCCCCTGGACTGAATAAAGGGAGTTGCAAATGGTCTGTGCAGGCAAAAGCACTGGAAGTGGAGCCTGCCAATCAACACAGAGGACCCTCTTGCCAAAAAGTAAGTCTTGCCCTCTCATTTTGAAGCTGTCATTCAACAGCCAGGAAACTGAGAGACTTGTAATGTCAAGTGTTTGCACATGCATTGTTTGTGTTTCCCAATTTCTTGGAAAAGGCATGAAAGGATTGAAAATACCCATGAAACCCTTGACACAATGCCTTAGTTCATCCTAGCTAAGCTTGAGTAATTGAACTAGTTCATCCTTCGTCCAAACCAGTGTGGGTCAGAATTAGCTCACCCATCTCTAGTTTCAACTAGGCTTCAAAAATGCACAGAACTCTGGATATTAAGAGTAGAGGTTGGGGGTGGGGGAAACTAGATGTTCCTACCAGATCACTTTGCTATATTGAACAATTTAGTGGAAAAACACTGAAACCACTTCAATGGTTTTGATATCCCCAAATTCATTGTAACTGTACAAGTAAGGGGGGGGGAAGAGAGAGAGAGAAACACTGCCAGTACCTTCTGTATTTTTCATTTCACCTGGAAGTTTGTTGTCCTTTGGCTCATAAGGGGGTGCAGAAGCTCCTTCAAAGAGAGATGAATGACTAGATGCACCTATAAATACAGCAAGTCCAAGTGTTAAAGAAGTGAAAAAGAGGAATTGTTTTCTCTCCTGGTGTGCAGCTGTGCAATGATGCTTCACCAGCATCCCAATCATATTCCCCTCCCCCCCGCTGTTGCCGCCATGCCAAAAAGGCTTGCGCTGCACCTTGCATTGAGGGGAGAGGATTGGGAGACTAGGGAGAGGTAAGGTATTTCCCCTAATCTCCCTGCAAGCCTCCTGCTCACCAATGGATCTGTGCCAGCTCTTTAGCTGATGCAAGTCTAAGGAATGAAAGAGGGTGTGTCGAGAGGCAAGGCAGGGGACAGCATACGGTGCAAGTCACCCATGCCGGGTGCCACCTCATCCCCCCTCAACATCT
This sequence comes from Tiliqua scincoides, assembly GCF_035046505.1. Taxonomy (NCBI): domain Eukaryota; kingdom Metazoa; phylum Chordata; class Lepidosauria; order Squamata; family Scincidae; genus Tiliqua; species Tiliqua scincoides. The sequence continues at coordinate 228,536,072 of NC_089822.1, read as the reverse complement.
CCTCCTTCTGTCCTATCTTGTTCTGCCACTGCCACCGACTCACTGTCATTGGCAGGTACTCTATCACCCTCTGGTGCACTGTGGACCTCCCTCCTTTATACTGTGATGTTGCCGCTGCCTCTTGAGTAAACTCTTCTGCATACAGGAGATTCCTATAATAGTCTGTTTCCAAAGGAGTCTAATGTAATAGCTAATTGCCCAGATAGTATCAGTAAGTTTGTTGATGCTATGGCCAAAGTAATTCTCACAATGTCAGAGGATGAGTAAATATTTGAGCATAGCGCTACCTGCCTCCATACGCTCTGTCAGTTGCAGTGCTTTAACTGAGGATCAAATTCACAAGCTTGAAATCTAAGCTTCCACTGGAAGTGACTTTTTCTTTAAAACAAAAACAAAACATCTGCATGGGGCAGCAATTTTGGTTGGGATTGGAGCATAAGGGGAAGGGGGAGTTCCTTATGGCATATGGGGAAGGGCAGGAGGTCTGGTCTAGAGGGTTGAGCCTCTGTTTGCCTGAAGATAACATCTGAAGGTCGCCAGTTCGAGGCCACCGGCACCGTGAACGGCGAGACCTTGAAGCAGCTGACAAGCTGAGCCGAGTTATTCCATCTGCTCTGAGCGTGGGAGGATGGAGGCCAGAATGTGAAACCAGATCAGAACGAAACATCTGAATTGTTGTAGCTCTTGAAAGATAGAGCCTTCTTTCAATTGTAAAAATCCCTACGGGGATTTAAATTAAGCCTGCCTATGTAAACCGCCTTGAATAAAGTCTGAGGAGAAATCTGAGGACCTAGAAAGGCGGTATATAAATACCTGTATTATTATTATTATTATTATTATTATTATTATTATTATTATTATTATTATTATTATTATTATTATTATGTCCTCATGCACCGTTTGAAGCCTGAAAATTGCCCTGCCAAAGGGGACGTTTGTCCCTGAAGTGCTGACTTCATGTCCACAACAAATGGTTGCTTTGGTGGAGTGATTTTCCAGTTGCAACAGTGCATGGGGAAACAGTGAAATTCCCTCTTTCCACAGAGTGTATTTCCAGTCAGGATTGCCGTGCTGTGTGGCTGTTTCAAAAAAACACAGAAGTGTTTCTAGTTGGAAGCTCACCACTGGACTACACATTTATGTATGAGGAAATTTGGCTCCAAGAGGAAAGTACTAGAGGGACTTTCTGAAGGGGAACCAAGTTTAAATAATGTGGAGTTTCAGGATCTGATTGTATTAAAGGATGTGCCTGAGCAAGTCATTTGCAACCCAAAGTGGGGCACTTGGTTCCTCATTCACAGCACACAGATTTTATTGATTCAATTTGGTGACGGGCAGCCCAATCCTAAACTCTGGCACCACTGCAAGATAGAGGGGCACCAAAATGGCCACTGCTGTATCCCATGAAGCCAGAGCCTGGAGTCTCCTTGGGGTAAGGGAACATTTGTTCCCTTAACATGGGTAAAGCCCTGCTGGTGCCAATGGGTCTCCTTGGATCTCCTCAGAAAGATATTGTTTCAAACCTATCACACAGCCTACAGATTACTTTGAAAAAACCAAACCAAACCAAACCACTCCCACTCACGCTTGGTGGAATGTGGCACTGAAATACACATCTTACATGAAATGGAGCTGCCACTAGTTATGCTTTTTGTTGGGGGAGAAGGATTTGAACCTAATTTTTACAGTTTAGCAGCTCACAATCATCTTCCTGAACCTACATGTTCTCATACATCCATTTCCAATTTTATGGAGCTTGCCTTGATATACTGAAATGTGGATTGTTAGTGCTCTGGGAATTATCTATTATTTATTTATTTATTTAAAGAATTTATATCACACCTTTCTATCCAAATAAAGGGCATCAAGGCAGTTAATGAGCACTAGAGCACCGAGAGTCTTATCCTTTCCCACTGGAAGAAACCATTTTCTTCTGTTACGTGCGGGTATAGTTTCCGCAGCAAGCAGCTGTCCGGCTGCACTCTCTACCTATCTCTCAAGGCCAGAGCGTAGGCACTCCTGGGAACAAAGATGACGCATGGCAGAAGTCCTCCACCAAACGTCTCTTTACTATGTACAATATATACAGCAACAGTCCAGATAGCACACAATTCACAGATCACACTGACGTAGCCTTTGGCACAAACTCCACTCTGCATCTCCCACATCCCAGCTTGCCCTGGCTGGAGTATATAATTGCCACAGCCAATCAGAGTGAACTAGAAAGTGCTTAGTCACTCTGATGGCACATGGGGTGACATACCAGGTGACAGTCACCTGGTATGCATCATCAGATGTTGCATCATCTCTTCCCATGATGCTGTGCGCAGTCAGGCCAAGGCTTCAGGGCCTGATACTATCCAGCCTGCAAATTACCTGCAGGTAATTGATGATCCCTTAACATCTTCAGATCTACCAATGGTTATCAAGTTATGTGTGCTGACCCATTCTTTGAGCCATTCTTACCTTAATCAACTTGATATATGCCAGTTCTGCTCATAGTCAGTGGCACAGCTAAGGCACCTGGCACTTGGGGGGCACAAAAACATCCACCATAACACCCCTCCACCCAATTTTTTTTACATGCCCCTCATATGACATCTTAGAGGCTGCCAAAAGGCACTTCCGCTTTCCAGTGAACACCAGGAATGTCTTCCGGAGGACTCTAAGACAACCCTTCAAGGTGGTACCCAGGAATATGTGCCCTCCTATACCCCCCTTAGCTATGCCACTGCTCATAGTTTCTTGTGATGAAAATTGTATGTATTGGAACCTACTCCATTCGCCTTTTGACTCCTTTTCCCTGTATTTGCATTTGTATATTGTGTCTTTTATTATGGTTTTATAGTTGTTTTATATTCAAATATAGATTGAAGTAAAATACTCATAAGGAAAAAAGATTGTGCTGAAATACAATTTATTTGATCGCTAAGGTGCCATTGGTTTTACGGCAGCAGACTAAGGGCCCAGTCCTACGGGCCTTCAGTGTTGGTGCCGAACTCCAGTGCCAGAGCTAGGCATGAGCTATCAGGTATGCTTATGGCACCAGGGGAGGAGGGAGCGCTGTGCTGTGCCAGCACCAGTCAGCTCTGCACCTCAGCACACGTAGATGGCCAGTCGGCACTCTTCCAGCACCGGATAGCAGTATTTTCAGGGTGGGGGCAGGAAGTGGGCAGAACAGAGAGGGGGGAGGATCAGGCCAGTGGGGGGGACGGGACAGCGGCAGGCTCTTCAGCAGTATCTTATCCTCCCTCCGATCTGGGCAGCCCAACACAGGTCTCCTTGGCTCTGCATCCACTCAAACGCTGGCGCAAAGAATCATTGCTGTAGGCTGCTGTCTGCCTAGGATAAGGAAGCAAATGCTCCTTCCCCTGAGGCAACCTCTGGAGGTAACCCAGAGCCCACAGGATCTGGAGGTCGCTGCTGGAGTCATGGGCGCCAGGAACCATAGGATTGGGCTGCTCCACAGCTACACCCTTGTAAGAATAAACAGACACGTGACAAAATCCTGAGAACCTCATTTTGAAAAATGCTTTGGTTCTTTGGTAGACTAGAAGTCCAAAAGAAAGGATACTTAAATGCTGTTAGATTTGCACATTGTGGAGTATTACAGTACATACACAGCCTTGTCCCAACCAATTTTCCACTGCTGAAGCTGCCATGTTGGCAGGCTGTGGTGGAAGAGGCAGTTATGGAGGCCTCCCTAAAAAGGATAAGTTCATTCCCTTACCTAAGGGCTGCACTGCAGCTGCATTGACTCTGGAAAGTTGGTTAGGATGGGCTGTCAATATATCTGTCACAAACTCCCCAATGGAGAAAAATGTATTCACCAGAATGCATCTTGATCACCCAAAAGAATGCATATATGAATGCATCCCTTTCCACAACACATTTGATCAGTCTCAGAAAAGCCACTGAACATTATTCTCCAATTGCACACTAATGCCAAAAATTTTGTTGATCTAAATCAGCAGGTGCAAGTCAATTCTAATAATAAAGGTCCAAATTTAACACAATCTGATTTCATACTGTAATCTAGCATCCCAGTTGTTTATACATCATAAGCTTGTTCATTTAAAATGTTTCACACTTATTGGTGCCAATGTTCCTTTTGTTCTGAGTAAAAGACAGTATTTGATTAAAATCAGTCAATATTCTGCATAAATTAATCACTTTAATGTTCATGCAAATATTATAGCAAGGGGGTTGGGTTTTTTTCTGGTAGGATTTTAAAGTAAAATTCAATTAATACTTGATAGTAATTACCTAGTTTATCAATATTTTCTTATAGCCTAGGACTGAGGCAAATTTTGATTAATCTAGTTCTACACCACCCTTTCTTCTTCTAGAAAACAAACTGAAATTAAACAAATATAACAAACCATCAATTTTCATTTACTCAAAAGGATGAGTTCTCTTCTCACTTCTTAAGTCCATGTGTACAAGCGTAGTAATTGTTGTGTAGACTCCTTCCTCTCGTCTCATGTGTTTTGTGCTGGACAACCAACCAGCTAACAAGATGACTGTGAATTCTCTGTCCCTTTGGCTAAGTCTGCTTGAAAACAGCTTTAAGATCGTATCTCAGCCTGAGACTGACTGAGGATGTGGTATTACCTTGTGTAATCCCTGGGCAGAGGAGACCGTCACTTCCATAGGTTGGAATTCCCCAGTTTCTGTCTCTGATCAAAAAAATGCAAACAAGAATGTCATGGAATTTCTGGCAATTTGGATGCTTGTGATTTACTATGGCAATCTGCTGTTGTCCCAGGAGGAAATGTTTATCAGGGTACGTTTCAACATTGCTGTCCTGTGACTGTCTGATTGTATGTCTTGAATGTACAGATAAGACGGCATGCATTTTTCCACAATAAAAAAAAAAGTCTGTTTTGCACAGCATACAGTTGTATTTTTCCTTAGTCCTGTGCAGAAGTTCTGAATGGGTAGTAGTTTATATGAGGAGGGGCTTGGAGTCACTCTTGCTGGCCCCACACCTGGCCTCTGTATATTTGAAATGTGTGTACATATCGAATATATAGGTTCTGAACATATGACCTGTATCCTCCTGCAAGAGCCTACATTTATTGTATGTTTACCGATTTTGGTGCAAACATTACAATGAATATCTAGGAGTTGGGGGATAGAGCCACCAGGCCCCCCCTTCCACATGTGCATTTCCATCCAGTGTGACCATCTATTTATTATTACTGTATTAACCATTTCTATCCTGCTGTTCTCCTTCTAGTGACTGAAAACAGCTTACAATATGATTAAAAACAAACCAATACAAAATATCACCATGTGCACAGCAGCAGCAACTGAAACAAAAACATGGGCAAACGTGAAACAATCCAGACTGTGTAGGAGATTATATAAACTTATAAAATGCCTGGGAGAACAACCAGGCCTTCAACCACCATAAAAAACTGCCAAGGAGGGCAGGCAAACACATACAGACAAAGAAAATTCCCCACTGTGGGGTCTATTATTAATTATTAATTATTAACAGTATTTATACACCGCTTTTCAACTAAAAGTTCACAAAGCGGTTTACAGAGAAAAATCAAATAACTAAATGGCTCCCTGTCCCAAAAGGGCTCACAATCTAAAAAGATGCAAAAGAATACCAGCAGACAGCCACCAGAACAGACACTGCTGGGGTGAGGTGGGCCAGTTACTCTCCCCCTGCTAAAAAAAAAAGGAGCACCCACTTGAAAAAGGGCCTCTTACCCAATTAGCAAGGGTCTACTGCTGAGAATGGCCCCTCATGCTCAACCAGCAACCAAATTCAAGAATCAGCAAGATGCACAAGACAGTCTCCCTCCCATGACCAGATTTAAGATGTTGGTTTCCCTAAAAGCGGAGGGAATTGTGCCAAGAGATATAATTTGCATTCTGATGACAATGAGACCAACTTTACACAAGCAACAGAATAAGAGATGAACCTGCTTTTCTACAGTACCCTTTCAGATAGCAAGTGGGGGGGGGGGATTGTTAAGGACATAAGGAAAGCCCGACTGGATGAGGCCAAAAGCCCATCTACTCCAGCCTCCTGTATTTCACAGTAGCCCACCAGATGCCTCAGAGAGCACATAAGACAACAAGAAACCTGCATCCTGGTATCCTTCCTTGCACCTGGCATTCTGAAGTAGCCTACCTCTAAAATCAGGAGGTTACACATACCCATCACAGTTTTTGTGATGGACTTTTCCTCCAGAAATTTGTCCAGTCGCCTTTTAAAGGCATCCAGGCCAGTTGCAATCACCACATCCTGTGGCAAGGGGTTTCACAGACTAATTACACAGAAATATTTTCTTTTGCCTGTCTTAACTCTCCCTACACTCATTTCAGGTGATCTTTGCATAGTTGTATTCTTCTTCATGACAAAATATCCTCTCCGCATTGAAAACCAACATGCCACAGAGAAACCAATCTAGAATCCTTCTCCTTGACATATAGTTCTCTATATGCAGGGCATCTTTTTTATGGCATGAAGACCATTCAACCATGTGATTCCCCCTAATCACAGTAAGTAGTGCTTCAGTCTAGATGTTGGCTCACCTTATTCTCCACTGCTTGTGACCTGCACCTGATAATTTGAAAGCACTAAGCTCCCCTTAAAACAAGAAAGTGTTGAAATCAGATCTGCACTTATTAATTTGTCTCATCAACCCTCAAAACTCACCTTTTCTATGGAGGCTTTGACACAACCCTACTCACTTTACCTTACTGTAACAAAGCCAAAGGACATGCACAGGCAATAATTGTATATCCTTTCCCACTGATCCTCAAACCACTTCCCTCCCTTTCCTTTGTGTTTCTTTGTGAACGTCTCAGTCCTGTTGTCTCTGTTATTTATTGTAAAGTGCTGTGTACATTGATGGTGCAATATAGCAAACACATTTTCCCTGTCCAGGGGTTACATTTTCCCAAGCAATGCTTCTCATGAAAAAAGTACTAACTGATGATGCAACAAAACAATAAGCACATTTTTACATTGGGAGTAAAACCGTTGCACTATTGACGAGCTTTCCCTCCTGCTCCCAGCATATGATGCAATGTAAAAACTGGCAGAGAATTCACATAGAAAGTCAAATATCCACAAGTTTTCTTTCATCAATATTAGTACCACTGAGAGAAACAGAAGTCTCCTTTCTTCCTAAACTGTAGCCCTTGCTGCTATATTTATCTCCAAGTAACTAAATAAAAGAACGCTATGATTTCAATGCATATGTCTTTGCTTAGGAACACAGAATGGCTTTAAATAAACTCACCCAATAAGTAGGTCTTTCTCCATTACGAGTGAAAGACACAGCCAATATTACGCTTCGGGGAAAAGAAAGTTTCTGCCTCCCAGAAGGCCTCTGTGTCAGAGGAACTCGGTATGCTTGGAGGAAGTGTCTAAGTACACACTGGAACAAAGATTTTATGGCACTGTTGCTTGCTGCTCAGGCCTGCAACACTGAACTTTTTTAACTCGTGAGTTCCAACAGGATGTGGATTGTGTAATGACAGTTCCTCATTGCACAAGCTCATAGCACAACGCAGGAAGAGGTAGAAAATTAACTGAACTGGACAGATCATGACATGTTGCCATAAATTCTGAGAAGCAACTTTTTGTACACATGGGGGTTTTTCCACACCAAAACACTCCTTTTTAGTCACATTGTTTTGTCACTGTTTTGTGATTTGTGGATAAAATGCTTTTTAGACTCTCAACAAACATCCAGTGTTGAGAATAATGGGCTTCCTCTCAAGTGTTCAAGGCATATTTATTTTTTGACTTTTACACACAGAACACTAAAAGAGAAACATATTTAGGAAGCCACAGTTAGACAACAAAGAAGATAACAAGTTGCCTTTAAACAAGGGTCTTCGGGAACAACCATGTCAATAATATTAGATATGTATTTGTTTGGGAATTTGCAATTTTAATTGCATTAATGGTCATAATAACAGAAAGACTGTGCCCACAGTCTTTCTATATTATTAGATCTATATTATTATAGTGCCCCAGATCTATATTTTTATTATTATTATTATTATTATTAGTAGTAGTAGTAGTAGTAGTAGTAGTAGTAGTAGTATATTATAATAATTATAATTATAATATAAATTATAATTATAATTATAATTATATAATAATTATAAGTGTATAATAATAATAATAATAATAATAATAATAATAATAATAATAATACATTTATATACTGCTTTTCAAGAAAAAAAGATCACAAAGTTGTTTTCAGAGAAAAGAAAACAACTAAATGGTTTGCCTTTCCCAAAAGGTCTCACAATCTAAAAAGATCCAGAAAGAAACACCAGCAAACAGCCACTAGAAAAGACACTGTGCTGGGGTGAAGAGGGACAGTTACTCTGCCCCTGCTAAATAGAAGAGGAGCACTACTTGAAAAAAAGGGAATCTCTGAGAGAGAGAATTTTCGCACTGGGGCCTTGCTAGAAGGCAGGATTTACTATAACATGGCTAAGCTGACTTGATCAAGAGGAATGTTCTTTTGTTGCCTGCTTCTTCTAGCTTCCGGGTAGATGGGACTCGTCAGCCTAGGAAGGCAGCTCATCTAAGAGAAGGAAACTCTGACCTCAAACCTCCACTGCCTTGTGGCTACATCCAGTTGTGGAAAAGGCTTCAGGAGTCAACCTCGAGGCAAAATCAGGAGCCGGAGTCCCTTAGGCAGTTCATGGCTGAACACAGTCACGTTCTGGCAACTCCTGCGACGCTGCAGGAAACAACCGTATTGGCTTCTGCCTTTCCATTGGACCATTCCAGCGACGTGGAGAGGGGGGATTTGCTGCATGGGTAACAGCCTATCCTCCATACCCTCTTTACCCAGGCTTCGCGCACTGGAGAGGACACTCCAACTTTGCCATACGGCGTCGGCACAACACGGGAAGCAGCAGTTTACCGGTTATAAGTCTTTGCTTGATTGGCGTAGAGCATGACGCCAGGGGCTGCTTCCGACGGTGGGAGAGATCATTGCATCTCATTGGGCAGCTACCACCCGCCTTAAGCTGGGCAGTCCCCAGCCAGTAAGGTGTTGCCTCGCCACGGTCCGTTAACCTCACGGGGTGCGTGGGGTTTAGGGTGAAAACCGACAAGCGGATCGACAACTCTGCACCATGCAACAGAAAACAGAAAACTACTGCCCTAAAGCTGGGCACCTGGAACGTTAGGACAATGACACCTGGCTTCTCTGATGACCTGCAAGAAATAGACGACGCACGCAAAACAGCTGTCATCGACATGGAGCTGAGCAGACTGCAGATGGACATCGTCGCCCTTCAAGAGACTAGGCTGGCAGATTCCGGATCTGTCAAGGAGAGAAATTTCTCATTTTTCTGGCAGGGAAAACCACCAAACGAAACCAGGGAACATGGCGTTGGCTTTGCGGTCAGAAATACCCTGCTGAAATCCATCATCCCACCTACTGTGGGAAGTGAAAGAATTTTGTCCCTGCAGCTCCAGTCATCAGCAGGACCTGTCACTCTCATCAGTGCTTATGCACCGACTCTGTCGTCTCCAGCAGAAGCCAAAGACAAATTCTATGATGACCTGGCCACCACTGTCAAGAAAATCCCTGTAAAAGAGCCATTGTTCATCCTCGGCGATTTCAATGCTAGAGTTGGTGCTGATAACAGTTCATGGCCCACTTGCTTAGGTCAGTTTGGCACTGGGAGGATGAATGAAAATGGCCAACGCCTGCTAGAGTTTTGCTGTCATCACGGTCTCTGTGTCAGCAACACGTTCTTCAACACAAAACCCCAACATAGAGTCTCTTGGAGACATCCAAGATCAAAGCACTGGCACCAGCTCGACCTGATCCTCACCAGACGCTCCAGCCTTCCCAGCATCAAGATCACACGCAGTTATCATGGTGCTGCCTGCGACACTGACCACTCCCTGGTGTGCAGCAGAGTGAAACTGCAAACAAAGCGACTGTATCACACGAAAAAGGAAGGAAGACCTCGCATTGATACCAGCAAGACCCGGGATCAGAGAAAAGTGGAGGAATTTGCACAAGCGCTTGAGGAATCTCTTCCAGGCCCGGCCGACACAAATGCATCCAACAGATGGGAACATTTCAAGAATACCGTTTACAACATCACCTTGTCCATATTCGGCAAGAAGACCAACAAGGCGGCAGACTGGTTTGAAGCCCACTCTGAGGAGTTGACACCAGTCATTGAGGAAAAGAGGAGAGCTCAAGCAGCATACAAGGCCTGTCCCAGTGAGCGCAACCTGCAGGTCCTCCGAACTGCTCGCAGCAAAGTCCAACAGACTGCCAGGAGATGTGCTAACGACTACTGGCTCCAGCTCTGTTCCGAGATACAGATAGCAGCTGACATGGGCAACATCAAGGGGATGTATGATGGTATCAAGCAGGCCCTAGGTCCAACACAGAAGAAAATTGCCCCTCTGAAGTCCGCCACAGGCGAGGTCATCCAGGATCGGGCGCAGCAGATGGAACGCTGGGTGCAGCACTACTCTGAGCTATATTCCAGAGAAAATGTAGTCACCGAAGAAGCGCTGAACAACATTGAGTGCCTGCCTTTGCTGGAGGAGCTTGACAGTGAACCAACCCTAGAAGAACTTCACGTGGTCCTGGACTCCCTTGCCTTTGGCAAGGCACCTGGAAAAGACAGCATCCCTGCTGAAGTCCTAAAATGCTGCAAAGAGATCATCGTCACTGAGCTGCATGAAATCCTCTGTCTCTGCTGGAGAGAAGGTGGAGTACCTCAAGACATGAGGGATGCTAACATCATCACGCTGTACAAGAACAAAGGTGACAGGGGTGACTGCAACAACTACCGCGGCATCTCTCTCCTTAGCGTTGTAGGAAAGCTGTTTGCCCGAGTTGTACTAAAGAGGCTCCAGGTACTTGCAGAGAGCGTCTATCCAGAATCGCAGTGTGGATTCCGAGCCAACAGGTCCACCACTGATATGGTATTCTCCCTTAGACAACTGCAGGAGAAATGCAGGGAACAACGACAGCCACTCTTTATAGCCTTCATAGATCTCACAAAGGCTTTCGACCTGGTCAGCAGAGACGGCCTCTTCAAGATTCTCCCCAAGATTGGATGTCCACCCAGGCTCCTCAGCATCATCAGATCTTTCCACAAGGACATGAAGGGCACTGTTGTCTTCGATGGCTCCACATCAGACCCTTTTGACATCCGAAGCGGAGTGAAGCAGGGCTGTGTTCTTGCACCAACCTTGTTTGGGATTTTCTTCGCTGTCCTGCTGAAGCAGGCCTTTGGAACTGCAACAGAAGGCATCTATCTCCGGACCAGATCAGACGGAAAGCTCTTCAACCTCTCCAGACTGAGAGCAAAATCCAAAGTCCAGCTGAAATGTCTGCGTGACTTCCTCTTTGCCGACGATGCAGCTGTCACTACCCACTCTGCCAAAGATCTCCAGCAGCTCATGGATCGTTTTAGCAAGGCCTGCCAAGATTTTGGACTGACAATCAGCCTGAAGAAAACACAGGTCACGGTTCAGGATGTGGACTCACCTCCCTGCATTACAATCTCTGAGCATGAACTGAAGGTTGTCCATGACTTTGTGTACCTTGGCTCAACGATCTCCGACACTCTTTCTCTCGATACCGAGCTAAACAAGCGCATCGGTAAAGCAGCTACCACGTTTTCCAGACTCACAAAGAGAGTCTGGTCCAACAAGAAGCTGACAGAACATACCAAGATCCAAGTCTACAGAGCTTGCGTCCTGAGTACACTTCTGTACTGCAGCGAGTCATGGACTCTTCGCTCACAACAGGAGAGGAAACTGAGCGCTTTCCACATGCGCTGCCTCCGACGCATCCTCGGCATCACCTGGCAGGACAAAGTTCCAAACAACACAGTCCTGGAACGTGCTGGAATCCCTAGCATGTATTCACTGCTGAAACAGAGACGCCTGCGTTGGCTTGGTCATGTCATGAGAATGGATGATGGCCGGATCCCAAAGGATCTCCTCTATGGAGAACTCGTGCAAGGAAAGTGCCCTACAGGTAGACCACAGCTGCGATACAAGGACATCTGCAAGAGGGATCTGAAGGCCTTAGGGATGGACCTCAACAAGTGGGAAACCCTGGCCTCTGAGCAGCCCGCTTGGAGGCAGGCTGTGCAGCATGGCCTTTCCCAGTTTGAAGAGACACTTTGCCAACAGTCTGAGGCTAAGAGGCAAAGAAGGAAGGCCCATAGCCAGGGAGACAGACCAGGGACAGACTGCACTTGCTCCCGGTGTGGAAGGGATTGTCACTCCCGGATTGGCCTTTTCAGCCACACTAGACGCTGTGCCAGAACCACCTTTCAGAGCGCGATACCATAGTCTTTCGAGACTGAAGGTTGCCAATACAAAATACTACTTGAAAAAGTGCCTTTTTTCAGTTTGAAGGGGTAAAAACAATCCTGTCTTGAGGATATCTTACCGGGAATGTCCAAAAGCTGGTAACACCTGTGCATGTTTGCAATCTCAGATTTATACTGTGCTATCCAAAAATTCAGAAACACATGGGCTGTCTGGGTTTTTATAAATTTTTTAAGAGGAACATTTATGTTTATGCAGCTGAATGTTTACCCTGTACTTTAAAAAATTACAATCTTATAAAAACAAATTCAACATTTGCCTGGGATTGAAGAGAGAGACATGGCAGCCCAATCCTATGCGCCAAAATGGCGACTGCTGTATCCAGTGGCCCCGCAGAGGCTGCTGGAGGTGTCTTCAGAGGAAGGGGATGTTTCTCCCCGTCTACCAAGTAAGGGCATAGGTCCTGCAAAGGGGCTACTTGAGTCTGCATTGGTTATTTTGAGCCTGCACCAGCTATTCGAGTCTGCACCGGCTTTTCAGCCTGACATGGAGGAAAGGATCCAGTGGAGGAGGCCTCCACTGGTCTGACCCCCTCCCACTCTGACCCCTTCCTCCATTACACCCTCCCCCCACCCCAAAACTCTTCCCTCTTATCACCGGCAAATAAACCACTTATCGCTGGCAAATATCCTTCTGGCATTGACCCAGTGCCAGTGCTCCCTCTTCTTGTGGTGTTGTAAACATACTTTACAACACATTTATGGAGCCCAGCGCTGATGCTATGAGCCAGTAGGATTACGACCTCAATTACATCATGGAAGCTAGCTAATACACATTCACTACAGCCAGCTTTTCCCTAGTTCAAACTGAGTTGCCATAAACTTGAATAATCATTTTTTCAGCACCCACATAAGATCCCGTGCATGCCGCAATATACACGTGCACTGAGAGCAGTGAAGGTACTTTGCAACTCCCTCTAACATTCTTAAAATAGATCCATCTCCATTCTTTACTGGCATTGTTGTTATTCCTGGAAAGAAAATTATATTAGGGCCACTGGGTGGCAATATAGAACAGGTGAATGCAGTGGCGTCACTAGAATTTGCGTCACCTGGTGCGGGAGGCCTGCACGTCACCCCATGCAGTGGGTTTTTGGCAGTACCTTCTGATAGAACACAGATATTTCAGTGTGGTTTGTTTCATTGCATTCTGCATGAAATTACGCATTGATTGATATATAACATGATGGTATTATTCCTCCAAACTCTGATTTTAGTGATTTTGAAAACTTGTGGAGTCACACACACACACACCCCCGAGTCAACTTACTAACACCTTATTGCAGCAGTTCTCATACTTTTAGCACTGGGACCCACTTTTTAGAATGACAGTCTGTCCAGGACCCATTGGAAGTGATGTCATGGCCAGAAGTGACATCGTCAAGCAAATTAAAATAAATAATTATAAATAGTTAAATTAAAATAAAAGAAATAATTAAATAAGGGGGAGCCAACCCTGTTCCACCAAGTGAGTTTTCTCTGTATTCTGCCTGCAATATCACCCCCCAAAAAGAATCAGTGAGATTTCCAGCTCTCCCAGTGCCCAGTTTAAAGTCCTTCTATTTCAAGCACATCAGTACAAACACCCGCCTGGCTTTACAAGTCTGAGAGCCCAATCCTATGCTACTCAGAAGTAAGTCCCATTAGAGCCAATGGGGCTTCCTCCCAGGAAAGTGGGGATAGGAGTCCAGCCTCAGAGCCCAATTCTATGCATGTCTACTCAGAAGTAAGTCCTATTAGAGTCAGTTGGGCTTACTCCCAGGAAAGTGTGGGTAGGATTGGGCTGTGAGGGAAACTTTGCAAGTGCAAAATAGAAAACTTTCCCCTTACCAGTTCAAGCCTCTTTGTTGGTCCTTCCTAGTTGGGGGGGGGGGGTAGGCTGCCTTCTAGGCCTTTTGTTGCACCCCTGTCCCATCAGATCGGGACCATTCTGGTGTCCTCACATTCTTTGCCTGGCCTGACAACCAGCCAAGGCACATCTGCCTACTTGCAAGTAAATGCTACGTGAGGCTGCTTTGCTTCCCATAGGGCTCCATACACTTGCAGCTGGGGGGGAGGGACCTCCTCCTCAGGTGTTTTTGGGCTGCATTCATTGGATCAGGACCATTCTGACATTGGAGTCCTCTCAGTCTGCCCTTTTGGATGGAGCAAGGCAAGGTCGCCTACTCACGAGTAAATGTGGCCACATGCCTTCCTTTCCCTTCCCTTAGAGCTGAACACACTCGCAGCTGGGAGGGGGAACCTCCTTCTGTTTTTGGGGGGCTGCACTCATTGAATCAGGACCATTCTGATGTTGTTGGAGTCCTTTCAGCCTGCCCTTTCCAACGAACTAAGGCAAGTGTGCCTACTCACTAGTAAATGCAGCCACATGGTTTCACTTGCTTTCCATAGGGCAGAATAGGGACCTCCTTCTCGGGTGTGTTTGGGGTGATATGGCTCACTTTCACTTTCCATAGGGCTCCATGCGTTTTTTCCTTCCGGTTTTTTGGCTATAACTTTTGAAGGAAAGGAGCTCTCTCAATGGGTTTTTTTGCATTGTGTTCCATTGGTCATTCCACATCCAATGGTCTATGGCATGACACGGTGGCTCGTAAAGGTGCGATTTTAGCGTGTCACCCCCAGGGCGCGTCACCCCCCAGGGTATGTCACCCAGTGCGGCGCGCACCCCCCACACCTCCCTAGCAATGCCACTGGGTGAATGGCAAAACAAAAGCCCAACAGATAGATGGTGTTTAAACCAAGTGAACACAAAACTGATAGCTTTCACGTTGGCCTCATTATAGGATGTTAACATGTTGCAGATGTCTGCCTTAAACATAACAAAATAAGCATGCTACAATTGCCAGAGTACACATTATCCAATAGCCATAGGCTAGAATTACTGCAAGCATCCCTGGACTCAATGGAGTCTTCCAAGGACAGTTACATTCTAGGGTGGAATAATTACTTTGCACTTCCTTCCTGCTTCCTATAGCCAGAATACTTCCACCATTTCGGTTAGAATTCCAGTTGCTTGTACTATATTGAAGTCTCTGATTCACAGATCTCCCTTGTTATATAGTATGTGGCTTAGCCCTTGGCATAAATGTGGCTAGCTTGAACTGGATTAGTATGTTTGAAATATTCCCTATAGAGATCTACTTGGGAAAGAGGAGGCAGAATGGCAGAGTAATGTTCATTCATTGACCCTTTGAACAGTCACCCTGTGGTTCTGAAAATCTCCCATGTCAATTGGTGTCCGGAAAGCCGATGTCAGTCTAAAACTTTCATGCCAAACCACTCCTGCAAGAGCAAGAGTCTCTTTTTGAAGGAAAATAATGTATCATGTTTACTGTACCCACTGCTTCAATTTCAAATGTTTTTTGAGTGGTAACTGCCAGGAGGAAGAATATGTTGCAACACTTTTTTGCCACTAGATGGCAATACAAAACCAAAGAAATTTGTATCAGCAAATGACATAGCCCCTTGAAACCTAAAGAAAAAAAAACAGCACTTACAGCCCAGTTCTATGAATGGGTTGTGCTGGAAGAGCACATGTTCTGCTGAGGCACGTTGTCACAAAAGTGCCATAATGTGCTTTGCGACAGCACTTCTAGCCAGCAAGCCAGCGGGAAGTCTGGAGCCTTCTTGCATGTGCCAGTGTTGGGAGGGATGCCCGCTGGACCAGATAAGTTCGGCGCAGGGACAGGGAAGGATGGGGAGGGCAGAAAGTGGGTGGAATTGTGCTACGGGGAGGGCGGTGATGGGGTAGGCAGATTGGGCCCAGGATGGGGGCAAGATCAGTAGCACCAGCACATGCCTTATCCTAACCCTCTTTCCTGATTCCCTGACTCAGATCAACGTGGACTTGCACCAGTGATATCACTGGGCTGGTATGGGATGACCCTTTACGACTGCTGTGGCTTACCCTGGGGCAAGGAGTCAAATGCCCCTTACCTTGGAGACCTCCAGCAGCCAAAATTCCCCTGCAGGGTACAGCATAACTGGCATTGGTACCACTGCATCACCACGCAGGCTTTAGTTGTATTCTATAGGATATTATATTCGGGCAGCCCAATCCCAAATATTGGTTCCCCTCCACCGGTGCAATGGAGCGCGCTCTGTATCTGCAGGGTGGGACAGTTGGAAAGATCTCCTTGGGCTAAGGAAACAATTGTTCACCACTGCCGTGGGACTCCTCAGATCAGCAGAAGTACATCTGAGGTGTGAAACGGCAGTGGAAAGGGAGACGAAAAGGGCTAGGATATGGCTGCGTGTGAGTGCTGCCAATCCTGCACCCTGACTGCCTCCCTCCGTGCCCCCCCACTCGCATGGGAACTCCCTCATTCCAACCTTATCTGCCCCATTCAACCCCCCACCCCCACCCCACCATCAGACTTACTTTTCCTCATCCAGTGGTGGGCTTCCTGCGCTGTTGCTGGTTGAGGCAGCACACACAAAATTTCTGCTGGCAGTACACAGCGCAGCCTCCAGAACCCATTGTCATAAACTCCTCTGTACACCGGCCCAGTCATTAAAGCTGAATAATGAAGTTGGAATTAAATGCCCAGAAAGGTGTGCACATTCTGGCATTTCAGAGTGTGCTTTGCAAATCTTTTATGCACTTTTTAAAAGGGCAGCCTCTTCCATGATTTTTATAACTTGGATCAATAAACTATTTGAAAAAAGACAGAAACGAAAAAGAAAAAGCAATCATTTATTAATAACCCAGAAGCTCAAATCAACAGTGCTTCTGATCCATTATGGTGCTGCAATAACACATATGCACTGTGTTCATTTCCATAAATGTCATAGGAATGGAGTTTCACATGCCACTCATATTCCACTCGTAAGAAACACCATGGCTGTTGTTTATGTCTATAAAAGACAAAGAACAAAATACTTTTGCAGCTCAATCCTCTACGTGTTTACTCAGATATAAATCCCATTGTGTTCAGTAGGGCTTAGGGCCCAATCCTATGCAACTTTCCAGCACTGGAGCAACCACAATGCAGCCCCAAGAAAAGGGAACAAATGTTCCCATACCTTGAGGAGGCCTCTGTTGACTCCTCGCCACCACAGGATGCAGTGCTCACCCCATTGGCATGGCTGCACAGGTTCTGGAAAATTGGATAGGGTTGGGCCCTTAATCTCAGGAAAGTGTGCATAGGATCAAAAGAAAGTTATTACACTTAGGGCACAATCCTAACCTCTTATGTCAGTGCTTTCTAGCACTGACATAAGGGCATTGCAGCTCTGAGGTAAGGGAACAAGCATTCCCTTAGTTTGAGGAGCCCTCCATGAGTGACACCCAACTGCAGGATGTAGCACATGTCCCATTGGCACCGCTATGCCAGTGCTGGAAAGCACTGACATAAGGGGTTAGGCCTATGCCCTCACTGAAATATTGAAACCTGGATTAATTCTGCTTCCAGGTATGCTGAGTTAAACCAACAAACCTAACCTATCAGAGTCCAGCTCGTATACTAGTGAATCCATCAGACACCTTAACCTGGTGGGTTGCAGTTCCCATATGGTCCCACCTGCACAAGTACAACTTACTGTCACTTGTGCTCTTTCCATGTGCTGTATCCAGTGGGGGGGGGGAGGGTGGTGGATCAAGAAGTTTTGGAGAGGAAAGGGATTTAAATCCCCTTACACCTCTGTAATCCACCATCTCCACAATGGATTTCCTCAGACCTGTGCCAGTTCTTTAGCTGGTGCAAGCCTGAGGAGAGAAAGGGTTCCGGGAGGCTGAGGAAAGGAGGATAGGGTCAGGTGCATGCTTGCTCTATTTATCTAGAATCTAACCTAGTGAAGAAGAATGGGCTCTCAGAGCAGCTGAAATTTGTATACTTATTAAATGACGGCCCAGTAGATGTGTTGCAGGACACTGCTAATTTCCTTTTGTCAGTTTCCTTTTGTCCCCAGAGTGCATGGAGGGTGCTTAAAACAACAGAAATAGAGGCCCAGCAGAGGTATATACCATAAAGAAAGAAGGGCTCCACTAAATCCAGGAGGGTGCCCACATGGCTAACTCCTTGCCACAGGATGTGTGATGGCATCTGACCTGGACGCCTTTAAAAGAGGATTGGACAAGTTTCTGGAGGGAAAATCCATTACGGGTTACAAGCCATGATATGTATGTGCAACCTCCTGATTTTAGAAATGGGCTATGTCAGAAGGCCAGATGCAAGGGAGGGCACCAGGATGAGGTCTCTTGTTATCTGGTGTGCTCCCTGGGGCATTTGGTGGGCCGCTGTGAGATACAGGAAGCTGGACTAGATGGGCCTATGGCCTGATCCAGTGGGGCGGTTCTTATGTTCTTACGTCAGTTATAGAAAAGTATGGAAATAGACTGGTATAATATGATTTATTTGTATGGTTTGTATTTTAACCTTAAAATTTGTGTGTGACCCATTTTTAAAATTTATTATTTCTTTTTATTTTGCACTTTATTTTATTTTAATGACTTATTTGTTGGAACACGAGTAAATGCCAATAAAGGTCTTTCTAACTCTAACCCTAACTCAGGCGCACGCCATTGCCTCCTGCTGCTTCCATACCTGCTTGGATGGGTCCAGGAAGGTCCAGCAACAGAAGGGGATTGCCACTGCCTCCTGAACAGCCATTTTACAACCGTGGGACTCAGTTCTGTTGTCGTAAATGGCTGTGTATGACAGCACAATTTGGAACAAGATTGGGCTGTTATTGAAACTTGCCAAATTCAGTGTTAAAAACTAGCCCCGCATGATGTTTAAATTTGAGAAATACTCCACGCTTGTGCAACCGCTCGCCAAAGCAAACAGCGTCTCCTGAGCATTCCTGTTGCTGCCTGGAGTGGCTCTAATAGTGATTGGAAGAGCCGCTGACATGGCGCATTGCTGGGTCTTCAGTACTTACCTTTTTGCCCCCCTCTCTAGCTACACTAATGCCTGAACTGGCTCTACAGTGCTTTCAAAATAATACCCAGTGCAGGATCCTGACAGCATCCTCGCAATCGTATTCAGGACAAACTTTGGCTTCCAAAAAGTCTCCAAAGTCGCCTCCACTTAAAATGTACTGCAGTAGTTTAACCTGGACGTGACCAAAGCATGTGTGGTAGTGGTCAGATCTGATGACAAATCCATTTCACAGACAACATGAATTTTGCTAGACATGATGGATCTGGTCTTACGGTTGCTGATTACTTAATGTAACCACACGGTGCAAAGCTGTTCCTCAACTCCTTGATGCTGAGAACACTTAGCACAATCTAATGGAAAGAATTATGGGTTTTGTGTCTAAATCATGAGAAGAATGCTGGTACACTGCCTTTTTGCTCATGTCCAATGCCAATAGTCACATTGCTGATTTTTTTTTTACCCGTCCCTCTTCTTCCCTGTAGACATTAGGTGAAAGGTATGACCATTCTTGCAAAAGATGCATAACATCTTGCATTAGGATACATGACTTTGGAAAGGCGTAGCTGAGAGAGTGAATTCACAGCCCCTAAGTCCTTTCCTAGCTCTACTATATGCACCACTTTAGATATTCAGAATCTCACTTTATTTTCAGAGCAAGAGAGTTGATGCACTTGCAGAATATGTAAGATCAGCTGGATCAGGGCTAAGAGCCCTTGGGACAGATTCTACCTCCTGCCTAAATTACTTTCTATTCTAATGATATTGGTTTTTAGTAAGATTTTCATTAAAATGCACTGGTTGCAATATGCCATCACAAGATACTGTTTCTATAATCAGGTGACCTTTGTGGAAGAAGAGTTCCTAGCAGCATAGATTGTTCGTATTTCCCTCAAGTGTTTCCTCTGGGCCGCTGCTTCTTCACCACAGACATAATGCTGACTAATTAAAGAAGCACAGACCTTAGGGACCTGATAAAAGATTCTGAGATGCTGTGAATTAAAACTTAGTCCTGCAGGAACTGTGATTCTGAACTTAGAAGTCCAGGAAGAAGTAGTTGTCTGCTCAGATAAGAGTTCAGAAAAAAAACTCTTTCTAAAGCTTCACATGGCACCCCACAAACCCTTATCTCCACTCTGTGTTGGTATGCGTATGGTTTCACAAAGGAGGCAAACAACAACTTTGTGGAGCATTTAAATTGTGGAAATGGCAATGGAGAAAATGTTAAATCCCCATCCGCACTGGGGTTCTAACTGCCTTCTTTCCTGTTCTTTGGCTGCTTTTATCCCTCTTCTAAAAGTCACTGGAGAACTGGACCCTACTCCTAACAGGCTGCTGCATCATTGGAACTCATGTTCCAATGGTGCAGAGTCCTTCCCGGTGTCACAAATAGTGATACGGTATTGTGCATAATCGGGCCGCTGCTGGAAAAGGGCATCCAACAAGCAGTGGCGTTGCTAGGGGGGTGCAGGGAGTGAGGGTAGAACCAGATGATGTGCACGGGGGGGGGGGGGTGACACTACAACTGGCCAAAATTTTAAAACCCTGTTTTCATGCAGAATACAAGGGGACAAACCGCGTCGAAATAGCTCTAGTCTGTCAAAAGTTATAGCCAAAAAACCAGCAGGTGGTGGCATGATGGAACATCATCTTGCCCACTGCGCAGGGCAATGCCTCACCCACTGCATGGGAGGAGGTCCATCATGAGGGAGACACACTGGCCTCCCACGCCAGGTGATGCAAACCCATTGCCGACAAGGGTGGCCTGGCACCAGTAAATTCGCAGGAAGGAGTGGGTGTTGAGAGGAATGGGGAGGGGGAAGAATGGAGCAAGGATAGGGGTGTGTCAAGGGCAGGAAGGGGGCATTTATCAGCAGCAGCAGCAGCAGCTATGCCAATATCCTATCCCCCTTCCCAGCCTTGATCCACATCCCCGGTCCAATCAAGGATGTGTCAGTAAAGAAGTTTTTATTGGGGATGCAGAAGCTTACCCTGAGGTTAAGAAATGACTCCCTCCACCCCACAGGATATAGCATGTACTTTGTGAGCACAGCTGCATCAGCGGGGGAGTTAGGATTTGGCTGCCCATCACAGATCTCCTAACATCATATCTTGTTGGCCATAGTCTTACCATAATTGATAGGACTGTGTTTCGCGTACTGTTAGATGATTTTTTTGAAGTTTCAAGGTAGTTTTCAAATGTTGCTGGGAACCTTCATCTTCAGAACCAGGCAGGACAGCCAGCCTCCCTCCCATTTCCCATGCAAGAACCAAGCCACCTGCATGTCACACAGAACACCCCTTCTCGGAGGTCCACATCCATGACAACTCTGGCTTGCCATCATTTGCTATTACCATTTTTAGCTGGTGTCCTGCTTGTGTTTGCTCTGCTCTCTTCAGTTGCTTTCAAGTGGCTCTCATTATGGCTCAGCTGTTTCCAATTGTTTTTGCTTTAAAATACTTTTATTTCAACTGCTGTAAGCTGCCCTTCTCCTATGCCCTGCCCATATGTTCTAATAAAATAAAGAAATATAGGTACGTCTGAGGAAACTGTCCCAGTGATCGTTGGAGCATTCTGCTCCATTTTTGTCTTCCTCCATCACCCATCCATGCTGCTTCCTGCTCCTCTTTATTCAGCCCTGAGGTCTCTCCCTTGGACTATTCCTAGAAACTGGTTTTCCATTGGCACTTGACCTAATTGGGTAAATTTCCTGCCAACAACCCTGTTTGCCTGACTATGCCTCTGCATTTGCCCACAACAGCCCCGTATGTGACTTGTACAGGAGGTCTGGTCTAGAGGATAGAGCCTCCATTTGCCTGAAGATAACATCCACAAGGTCGCCAGTTTGAGGCCACCGGCACCGTGCGACCTTGAAGCAGCTGACAAGCTGAGCCGAGCTATTTCCATCTGCTCTGAGCACGGAAGGATGGAGGCCAGGATGGAGGCCAGATCAGAATGAAACATCTGAATTGTTGAGGCTCTTGAAAGATAGAGCCTTCTTTCAATTGTAAAAATCCCTCCGGGGATTTAATCAGCCTGCCTATGTAAACCGCCTTGAATAAAGTCTTGAATAAAGACCAAGAAAGGCGGTATATAAATACGTGTATTATTATTATTATTAAGACCGACTTTGACAATGTGCCCTGTCTGTCGCATTTTGTCTTCAAGATGCCATGGCAACTCAAGATTTCACTTTGCATTCACGGAGACCTGCAGAAGTTTCCGCATGAGAGGGGAAGTGTTCTGAGCATGCAGAATGCTCACGGCAGTAGCATAGCTAGAGAGGGGACAAAACAGTAACCACTGTTACTACTGTAACAGTAACTATTGCAGGTGCCACAACACTCCATGTAAGCAGCCCCTCCCACTCACTATCGGAGCCATTCTGGCAATGCGCAGGAGACACCATTTGGCTTGGTGAACACAGCACCCACCTATGCTGCCTGAGATGGTTATAACTGTGAGTGGGAGGAACCACTTACACTGTGTGTTGTGGTGCCTGCAGAACGTACCATTTTGCCCCTTCCTCTAACTATGCTGCTGGCACACAGAATTCCTCTTTTCTCTCCGAAGGGAAAAGGAGAGTGTTCCCTGGACACACAGCACTGTGGGTGAATACCTTTATGTTTCGTGTCAAGATTTAATCTCCACTATGCTCACCTCCCTCAGCATGTGAGATGGGGGGTGCAAGCCAACCTTGATGTTGTTCAACAGCATACTGAAAAGCTTGATTTATGGTGCTGTCAGGAAAAGTCTTCCCTGGATGTATCTATGAAAATATAAACTTTCAGAACAAATGGAAACAGAAGTCGAGATTAACCAACAAGCATGGGCTAGCAGCAATGTAATTAGTATTTAAATTTAAATTATTTAATATTAAATAAAATAAATAAATATGAATTAAATTATTTAATTATTCAAATAACGATTTAATATTAAATTATTGTTTTTAATTATATACTGCTTTTCTGGCATTCACATTCTAGACACACACACACACACACACACACAGGACCCAGGAAGGGATCGTATATATTCACTGTAGCCAAAAAAGTAAAAAATACAGGTGTGCATCACTTAACATTGGGAATACGTTCTCCCATCTCCATTGTTATGGGATGAGGTTGTTAAATGAACATTCAATCCAATCTAGTGCCTTTGTTGTGTATACAGACACTCCCTGCCAAGCACTATCAGGATGCACAGATAGAATGCCTCTTCTTTGCATTAAGTGTGTAAACAGACACTGCTGCAGACTATAGGAGTCCTGACTGCCTCATTAAGAACTTCTTTGTTGTGCTTTGACCATCCTATATGTTGTCCATCATTAAGCAGAAGGTTGTTAAGTGATGTACACCTCTATAAATGAAGCCACTGTCATTATATGGGGAAAGGTTGACCCAAAACCTCCTGATGCATGAGGTGGCATGCCAAATGCTGCCTCCTTACTATCTGCAGGGGCTCCTTACAGATGTGCCAGCCTCTGGTCCTCCCACTCTCCAGTGTTCTAGATCAGCACTCTTCTCTCCTGTAGAACATGCCTGTAGAACTTACCATTTTGCCCCCTCCCCTAGCTATGCTACTGGCACACAGAATTTCTCTTTTCAGAAGGGTCCAGCCAGCAGCCAAGCAGACGTGTCTTTCTCGAGCTCTTGAAAGGCACTCTGTTATTCCCAAAAACTGAAGATTTGAGGAGATCCAAGGATTGTTTGTCAGGAGAGACAAACTCCTCCATGTGATGGCACGATTCCTGAGGAGATAAAGTCCGGCCAGGGGGCTTTCCGCCGTCTTGGCAGCAATGGTGAAGAATTCATTTTGAACCAAGCTGAAGGCCCCTGCAGGGAAAGATGTTGAAAGACTTAAGTAAGTGTCATTCCATTTGTGTGTGCCTGGCGTGGACTGAGTAATTGATTGCCTGATTTGTTTTCTTGCCATGAGAAGAGGAGGAGGGGGTAAGGTTCCCCCCCCCAGCTGTATATTGGTGTGAGGAGAAATAGTAGAAGAGATTTACCAAGCTTGTTATGGATATATGAAAATATAACTGCAACTTTACAATTGAATTTTGGTGGACTACAAATTAACTGTCCTTGGAAAGTTTGTGTATTGGAGCATTTATTGGTTTGTTACTATCGTTTGGGAGTGCCTTTAAGGAGTGGCTGGATGTTTTGACATTCCTGCGAATGGAGGAATGGTATTGCCAAGGCTACAAGTATAAATAAAATAAGAGAAATATAAATAAAACAACAGTGCACCAGTGACATCTAGTGACATCTAGTGGATTTTAAAAGACATTGCAAGAACTGGATTTGTGTTTATAATTGAAGCAAGGAAGGTAATACACTGAGGGCATCTAGTGACCTTAAAGAACATTGCAAGCAGAAGGAAGGAAGAACGAAGATGGCGGGCAAAACAGAGAAAGTCTGAGGCTCGCCAGCGTCGGAGACAGAACTTGAAAAATTAGTACAAGAGGAACCAAAAGGGAAAGACTGGAAACAAACTGTGAAAGACAACATAGAAAAACTGTTGGCAATGGTACAGCAACTAACAAACCAATCTGTATAAACTCAAGCTAGTGTGGATGCTTTAACTAAAGGATTAGATGATCTTACTGGACAAGTGATGGAGGTGAAAATTACATCAGAAGAAAATAAACAAAAGATTGAAAGAATGGGACAAAAGATAAGAAAAGATCAAGCTAAAATATCGGAGACAGAAGAAAATCAGCACGATGCAGAGACAACATTAATGGAAATTCAGATGGATAGTGCAGCTCGAGTGGTGAGGATACAAAATATACCAGAGGAAAAAGGAGAAGATACATCGCGATGGATTGTCAGATTGATATCAGAATAGATTGATACACCGATGAAGGAGATATCCAAAGAATTGGACCCAGTGAGAAGAGTGAGCACTTCTTATCTGAGAAAACACGAATTACCAAGAGAAATCCATGTGAAAGTCATCAGAACTTTTTACAGAGATAAATTACTGAAGGCCTCACAGGAAAAGGAATGGACAGTGGATGATAACAACATTTTGAGGTATGTTCCATGGAGAGTGAGGAAGAAGAGAAAAGAATATGAAAACCTG
This sequence comes from Tiliqua scincoides, assembly GCF_035046505.1. NCBI lineage: Eukaryota > Metazoa > Chordata > Lepidosauria > Squamata > Scincidae > Tiliqua > Tiliqua scincoides. Next base: position 228,510,719 of record NC_089822.1, on the reverse strand, counting down.
ACAAAATTTTTAAGAGAAAAGCAAATACTATAGTAGATGGCTTTCTCCGGAAGGTATGTTTTTCAATATAAGACACAGAGATATAATATAAATTCAACAATGAAAGCAGAAAACTTCTTGAGTACAGTGATGAAAGACAAGATAAGAAAGGAAGAAAAGGTGGAAGAGAAATCGAGAAGAAAAGAATTAGAAAAATATAGACCAGAAATGGATGAAAAGAAATCAGATGATTTAGCAGCAACAGATGAATCAGAGAGGGAAGAGCCTAGAGGAGTGAGTAAGAGGCGCTCACCAATAGCAACGAGAAAAAGACAAAAAGAGGAAAACTAGTAAAAAGAAACGTGACGACTAATGACTAGGGCATTGTTGGTGAATAAAAAATTAGGAGAAGCTTTTGTGGCTTCAGATGAAAAAAAAGTGGTGTTGCCATTTATGTTAAAGAAAGATTGAGATCAAAATTAATATATGCATTATAAGGTGGATTATTGGACTTTGAGATGTAAGAAGAAACAGTAAAGCAATGCATGATAAAATGGGCGTAAAATATAGGCCATAATATCATAATAGATCAATGGGAACAGATCTGGAAGCATAATAAAAAACTTACTAGAGCAACAAATTTTATATTATTTTAGATATTATAGATAAAGAAAATGATGTATACCTAGTTATGATTTTAACTGTAGCGAGGATCTTATATGCTAGATATTGGGAGGATTCTAAAATACTAATGAAAAATTAATTAATAGAGAAAATAATGAATGTGACGGAAATGGACAGACTTTTAGAAGTTTTGGATTAACAATGAAAACCGACACAAATTGAGCAAGGGAAAAAGCCCTTTTATGCTTGGTTGAAAATGAAGTTTTAGAAATATATGATATGACATTTAGATGATTGTATTGCATATATATTATCTTTGATATGATATGATACATGTATGATGAATGAAAAATGACATTAAGAGGTAGAAGAGGAATTGATTAAGATATGTAATGATTTATTAGTTTTAGTGATATATGATAATAATATATGATTTCCTGCACCCTTTGTGTTTTCTGTGTAGTGAAGTGTGTTATGTTTTTTTGTGTTATGTGTTATGTGTATTTGTTCATAGTTGTTTTTGAAAAAATAAAAATAAAATTTAAAAAAAATAGATAGGAAAAGGAGAGAAATCCCTGGACCCACATTGGGATATTCGCAAAACAAGGATCAGCCCAGTGGATGTGAAAGCTCATAGGAAAAAAATGTGGCGGCAGAAATTTGTTAGGCTGAAGGTGCACATTGGGGATGGGCCAGGGGCTCCAAAATCTTGTGAACGTTTCTGCAGCCAAGATGCATCCCAGCCCACCCTGGCCTGCTCCAGCCCATTTCCCACTCCAACTTGCCCTCCCAATCTGCCCCCATTGCCTTCCTGCCTGCTCCAATGGCTGTTCTGCAGCCTGCTACTGCCAGCGTGAGGCTTACCTGCAGTCATGCCACTGGCAGCAAGCCACAAAATGGCAGAGCTGCTGTCGCACCAGTGGTCCACAAAACATGCTAGCAGACCCCATGTTCAACAAGTACAGTGGTTCCCAACCGGGGGTCACAACCTCCCAGGTACTGCATTTGGATAATCCTGTCTCCTTAAGAGGATGGAGACCTGTACGCAATGACACCCATCACTTCCAGGTTCTCCCCATTGCCACTGCCACCACCAGCTAGAAGGAGGTAAGAAAGGGTTGTTATTGTTTTTTTACAAGGCTTCTTACTTATCCAGGTTCTTCCAGGTATTCAACAGTGGCAGCTGCAGGAAGAACCAGAAATTTACAGGTGCTGTTGCCTATAGGTCCTCTGTTGGGTCCCAACCCTGCTTAAAGGGACAGGAGATTGAGAAACACTGAACTAGTATGTCTCATGAGCTGGGCCATAAGGCTGCGATTCTATATACACTGTCCTGGGAGTAAGCCCCATTGAATACAATGAGGCTTACTTCTGAGTAGACATGCCTAGAATTGCTGTGTAAGACATATTCTAAGATAACCATCAATGATGATTCTGTTAGCCACACCAAAAATGCAGGTAACCCTGTACATCCAATGTGGGCAATCTAAGCAACAATAGTCTCAAACTCAGTTCTTCAGGGTTTGTCTTTTCCCAGCTCTGATATATGAAATCCTTTTAACTGTGATGCTGAAAACCAGACCCACGTAGCTATACTTGCAATCGTGCAGACTACAAATCTAATACAAATACAAATATAATCCATTCTTATCATAGTGATGTACATCAGCAAGTCTTCTTTTCCTTCACAATTCTTGCATTCTCTTATCCCCCTATCAGATTGACACTGACATCTGCAAAGAAATGGAGAAAAGAAAATGATATACAGTGAGAAAACATCCCCGGGCCTCAGAATGCCTTATAAGGCATAAAAATGTTTTTATGTTGTGTTTTTTGGCTGAAAAGGCCATTCTGAAGCCCACAGAATTGGGTTTACTCCCAGGAAAGTGTGGATAGGATTGTACCCTTAATGTCCACTTCCCATTTTACAATCAGGACACAGGTAGACTTTGGAAAAGAGAACATTTCCATTCCCTATTCCCCCCCCCCCTTAGATATGAGATGGAGCAGTAACCTTCAAGTAGCTCTCCCGTAGAATGGTTAGGGGGAGAAGAGGAAGGCAAGCCTTAAGGCTAGAGCTGCCCTCTGGTTGACTTTTCTGTTGAGTAATAGCCCCAGGTGCTGGTTCTTGAGACATAGTACAGTTCCTTCTTTTCTAAAAGCCAAAGTAGGGCAATATCTTTTATTAGAATCCAGCAGAATATCAAAAAAGAGTTTTTGTGTTCCTCACAACTCTGCAAATTGTAAGTTAAGCAAAAAATGTAGTGTATGGGAGGGAACCCAAAGTCTACAGCTAATAGCCTTGAGATTTTAAGGTTTGTAATGCCGATTTATTTGATTACCCTCTACTTGGTGCAGGACAGATACATTTTCCATCAAGAGCCCCTGGGACAAAATTCCACAGTAGCTGTTCCCGTCATTTTGACACAGACAGCTTAGTGGCACTAAGTGACATGGGCAGAAGGAAACATGGACAGAAGGAAACATTTTATTATCAGATGTAAACATTCATTTTAGGTGGAGCACAAAGCAAAGAGCCAATAGAAGCTCATCTGGGTGGTCTTACGCAGAGGCTCACCTCTAGCTAGCCATTTGGTAATACCAAATCTAAATGCTCACTGGCTACTGTGTGATGTTTTAATTGGTTTAAATAAAGGCATGGCCCTCCTTTTGTAAAAATAGACCAATAAAGCCACCTATAATTTTTCCACCTTCTTTTTCAGTGCAGTCAAAGCCAGACAGAGGACAACCTGAGTACTGTCTCTTGCAGGCACTTCATACGAGCACAGTGACGTGCCTCACAATTTGAGAATATCTGTGCTATGTAGTAGTAGTAGTAACTTTATTGTCATTGTGCTACAACGAAATTTATGCACCTTTGAGCACCTATGCACCTATGGATTGGTATTTTTTTTCATTCTGGTTGACCACAAGGTGGGTTCCTACATGGAGTACAAAACCATGAGCACGAAACCATGTAGACCTATACTTGTTAGCTACAGGAAAGTTCCTGCTAAATGTGCCATCAGATCATGCTCTGGGACACTCTCAAGAAGGGAAAAGAAAGGTCTGCAGTTCAATTTGCTGTCCAGTGTTGGATCTTTACATGATTCACTTGTGACAAACCTGCTTTTGCATACTAATTCAATTCCTGAGAAGCAACTGAATTCTTATTGGAATACAAAATGAGAAATGTATCATCATCCTTAAAAAAGATTTCAAGGCCACCACAAATGTAGAAGACACAAAAATGCATCCTTATTTTCTCAGCCAGTTGCACTATAGTAGCCATTTTCAACCATTGTGCCATGGCGCGGGTGTGTGCCGCGGATGGTCTGTAGGTGTCCCACAGGAGTTTGGGAAGGACTATTTGTTAATAGTGCCACTGGGGGATGTGAGCCCCTGCTGTCACTGTGGTGTGCCTTGTCAATTGTAAAAAAAACTGATGGTGTGCCTTGACAATTTTAGTGCCTTGTCAGTGTGCCATGGGATGAAAAAGGTTGAAAATCACTGCACTTTGTGTCTGCCTTTGAAAAATCACTGCCTTTGTTTATGGTTCAGTCCAATAGAGGGCCTACAGCAGGGCTTTTCAAACTAGGGTGTCGCAATGCCCCAGCCTGCGAGCCTTGGCCTCTGTCCCCTTAAGGGCCAGGGAACTCTCTGGGAGAGTTTGAGAGCCACTAAGTTCCTGCGGGGGTGGGAGGGGGCGGGGTGGGGGAAGGCAGCAGCATGATCCCCAGGATCGCGCCACTCAGGGCGTACCCAAGCCCCTGCAGCCTCCTGGGGGTGTGGGGAGCCCGGCACAACCTGCAGCAGGGCTCCCCGCAGCAGTGAAAGTAGATGTGGAGCGATTGCGCTCCACTTCCACTTTAGCGCAGGCAGGGCGCATGTACCCAAGCCCCTGCAGCCCCCCAGAGCAGCGCGATCCTGGGGATCGCGCTGCTGCCTTCCCCCGCCCCGCCCCCTCCCACCCCCACAGGAACTTAGTGGCTCTCAAACTCTCCCAGAGAGTTTGAGAACCAGTGGCCTACAGTAACAGATCTCCCAATCTGCTGCAGTAAGTCCTCTTATTGCATTGTAAATATAACACCAGTGTCATGCGTATCAGAGCCACCAAAGATGGTTCCAGTCCATGTCGAAGTTGATAAGGTTCCAGCAGGGGCAGGTTGTGGGCAGCTTAGGGGAGGATCAGGGATGATTGAAGTGGGGAGAGCAAGGGGCTGGAGGGAGTAGGAGAGGGTAGATCTAAGCAGCGGTACATTCCAGATCCTATCCTCATTTTCCCAGCTTGGCATATGCCCTGCCTCTTCTCAGATATATGCCAACAAAATAGCTGGTGTCAGTCCAAGGAGACCCATTGACCATTAGGCAGCCTAGCGCTCCCAGGCTGTTTGGTGTGTGTCCCCAGCGCACGCTCCATCAGTGTGGCTGCATAGTGTAAAATGGTGGGGGGTAAGACTGGGCCATTCGGTGCACAAGTAGGGATGACATTACACACTAGATGCTGTATTTGGGCATCGGCACCCAAGAACAAAACACTTCTGTTATGGAATACTTGGCACATCTTCAAACCACTTGCACAAATTCTCACATGTATGAACAGAAGATCAATATTAATATCTTCATATTGCTGAGAAGGGCCTAAGACAGCATAGTTCATAGCAAAGGCAGCATCAGAACTTAGGCCTCTCTGGTGCATGCTTCAATTGCTGAGTCACGAGGCCAGAGTAACTTTTAAAAGAGAAAAACACAAGCTTACACATGGAGGCAACAGCAGAGTATGCACATAGCTTGTATTCTGATATTTTCATATGAGTAACTTGAGATTGTCCATGGGATCCCATCAATCATGGCCTATAAGAGGACTATGGCCATTGTTCACATCATGCAACATTCAAACGCATGCTACAAATAAAAATGAACATTTATGTGGCTCACATTTCTTGGTATAGTCACTCACATGGTAGTTCCATTCATCTGCATCCCAGATATTGGATGCATTTCCCATTGTTTAACCAGAGTCATGTTTTACTGCATGCCTTGCATGGGTTATGCTGGAAAATGAAGAGTCAGAAATCAACTTTTGTTTTTCCCAAGCAACATTTTTATACGACAAAAATTATATGACAAAAATTTTATACGACAAAAATTATACGACAAAAAAAATTATGCAGGGGATGGACAGAGTGGATAGGGAGATGCTCTTTACACTCTCACATAATACCAGAACCAGGAGACATCCACTAAAATTGAGTGTTGGGCGGGTTAGGACAGACAAAAGAAAATATTTCTTTACTCAGCGTGTGGTCGGTCTGTGGAACTCCTTGCCACAGGATGTGGTGATGGTGTCTAGCCTAGACGCCTTTAAAAGGGGATTGGACAAGTTTCTGGAGGAAAAATCCATTATGGGGTACAAGCCATGATGTGTATGCACAACCTCCTGATTTTAGAAATGGGTTATGTCAGAATGCCAGATGCAAGGGAGGGCACCAGGATGAGGTCTCTTGTTATCTGGTGTGCTCCCTGGGGCATTTGGTGGGCCGCTGTGAGATACAGGAAGCTGGACTAGATGGGCCTATGGCCTGATCCAGTGGGGCTGTTCTTATGTTCTTATGTTCTTAAAAAGCAGATTGACAAAAGCATCGCACTGGCTTTAAGCTGCTGTCTCTTCACCTTCTCTTGCTAGAGTCCTGCTTTTGCTCATGCAGAAAGCACACGGCACTTTCGGGAATGCCCTCTTCCATTATGAAAACTGATCATAAGGTGAAGGACTTTTTCTGTTTAGCTAGGAGGAAAGCAGGCAGGAAGCAATTACTCCTCCTCTTACTCCGAGGGCAAGGCCAGTCCAACATATTTATGAATGGAGAAAAGAACCCTGTCTGTTCGTAAAGGTTCTTCTAGCTATCTCTAACTGTAGAGGAAAAGCTACCAAACAATGGTAGTTAAAACAAAAATTCATGAAAAGGATTGTTTACAGTAAATAGAACTACACAAGGGATAGGAACAGTAGAACCTCCAGAGGCAATGGCATCATTAGAGCTTGCTCTCCCGGTGTGGGAGGCCAGTGTGTCACCCCCATATAGACCTTCTGCCATGCAGTGCCATCACCCCATTCCTGCTGTTTTTTGCTATAACGTTTTATAGAATAGAGATATTTCAACATGGTGGGGTTTTTTGTTTTTTGTTTTGCATTCTACATGGAATTACATCAATTGATATATAACATGATGGTATTATTCAAAAATACCAAGCTTTAAAAATTTTTGTTGAGTAGTGGTATCACTCCCTCATATGCATCACCCGGTGTGGCCCACACCCTCCTAGAGATGCCACTGTCAGGAAGTTTTTGGACAAAGCATGCTCAAAAGTGAGTTTGGCCTTCCATTCATTATCTTTTTGAATTTACCACGGTGGTGGTCTGACCACCAGCTAGGTAAATTTTCTGCTTCCCTATCCCTAGAAAGAAAAAGGATCTTCATGGTAATACCATCTTTCTTTTATCATTTTGCAGACTTCCATAAATGATAAATTGCTAGACCTGCTGCAGACGGTACCTACTAAAGGTGCCATCTGCATAGGGCCAGTGACGGAAGAAGAATGCATTTTAGAGGCGTGTCCATTCTGCATCTGTTTCCTAATTTACTTCTGCACTTTCATGTACATTGCTGATTCAGCGAGCTCATTACACCTAAATTGTGTTGGCTGCATGCGTAAATGGAAATATGTACAGAGTAGATAAGTAATGGCCACAGAAGGTACATGCAGAGGAGATGCAGCTCAGCCTTGGTTTATGGTTCTTTTATGATTCCTCTTTTATGGATCACATTAAAAGCCCCTTTTTATGTGAACCACCAACAGCTCCAATCCAACTACTGAAGGAACTGCAGAGAGCGTTTCTGAGCTTTCTGGAAGCCTCCTCCTGCAGAAAGTGCTTGTGTATCCTCTCTGACGCAGTCATCTGACTTCTACGTTGCTGCATTACTCGACTTCTACAAAGGATGATACGGTTTTGCATAATGTGGGAAATGTAGTCTTCCCAATGGCTACTAGTACTTTACAGCCCATCTTCTCAGAAGTAAGACCCATCAGAGTCAATGGGGCTTACTCCCAGGAAAGTGTGGATAGGATTGGGCTATTAGTAAACTACATTGCCCAGGTGTGCTTGCATTGACATGTTGCTTAGGAGCATTTTAGGCACCAGAGGTGAGATGAGGCCTCTTTCCCTTCCTTCTCATTCCCTCAGTGCAGGCACTACCAAAGCAGATGTAGTCAAGTAAGCAGGTGAGAGAAACTGGGAAGGAGTTTGCTAGATCATGAGTGGATGGGGTTTCTGGTGGGACTGGCTTGCTGGGATAAGGAAAGGCAGTGGCGGACCTCCCCTCAAGGTGCCCTAGAGCAAAGGTCCATGAAGCCATCCCCCTCACATGAAGCCCCACCACTCACCTGGAGTGAAACAGAGCCTCATGTGGCTCCAGGACTGACCGGAGAAGCCATCTGAGGCTTCCCCATGATCTTAAATTGTGCTCTCTGGTAAACCAGAAACACAGTTTCTGATTACTTTGGGAGCCTCATTAAGGCTTCCCACATGGTCCTAGAGGCATGTGGGTTCTGCACCTGGGGCATTTGCCCTGTTCAGTGAATGGGAGGTCTACCACTGGGGAATCCTTCTCTGGTTCAGATTTAAATTCATAACAGAGAAAAAATCAGAGGTTGCAATGCTTGCCATACATTTAAGGAGAACATCACAAGCCCCAGAGACTCCTGACAGCCTCTCCAAAAATAAATAAGAACTGTACAAATTATTTATGTGAAAACCACTTTAACAAATCCCAATTTGTCCTATGCAATCAAGATCACTATTGTTCACTTGCATAAATCATCGTCGTCATTCACACATTGACTCTGCCCTTTTATGTTTGATGTGGGAGGCGCTCTCTCTTGATCGTGTCTTTGAACATGTCAGGAATTTGCACTTTCATATCCCGGGACGAATGACCTGGACCATTCAGGTAGGAATCCAAAACTTCAGCTGGGGTGGAAGAAACAGTTGGACTATCTTCTGGCAGCAGCTCTTGCAGTATCCGTCCACTGTTTTGGTCTTCGATACATGCATTCACAGTCACCTACATTCAAACAGGCATTTGAGAAAGAACACTGTCACAGACATAATAGTGGTTTCCACAAAACAGAGTTTGCTACTGGGTGCTAGTCTCCTGAGCATGCAGGCCCTGCTCCTCTTCGCCCCTCTCCAGAACAGGGACGTGTGGTGTGGGGGCGGTGGGTGAGTCAGAATGGCAGCACCAAAGAGCTCCAAAAAGCGTTGCCAGGTGGACTCTGATGGAGCAGTTCTGCCTCACCTGCCACCCCACACCACATGTCCCCGTTTCAAAGTGATTTCTTCCCTGTTTCTCCAGCACTTACCATTGACAGTGTATGTACACATTGCACATTCACAAACAACATAACATTCAACCTGGGCTTGCCACCTAGTGTATGCAAACAATCAACCATAGCTCACTGTAGTGAAATATATGCTGGCAAGTTATCTACACATCCCATTCAAATTTCACCTTTTTGTATACACTGAAAGTAATTTCGGTGTCCACTGAACATGTAACGTGTGAGATTACCCTTAACAAAGAAAGCATTTCACATTTATGTTGCCTTTTGGCTTATTCTGAACCACCAGAATAGAAAATTTCATCAATTATAATGCTCAGTGTGGCATTTTACCGTGTAGAAAAGAAACGTCTTTACACTGCAGAGGGACCCAGTGGCGGGAGCATGGCCAGCCTGCAGGTAGCAAGCCATCAGGCTCTGGCTCAATCCAATTAAAGGGCAGCCCACCTATGTTATGGTTGTCAGGAGTGTGTTTGTCTGCTGTCCTTTTCTTTAAAAAAAAAGAAAGAAAGAAAAGAAATTGTTAGCATCTCACACTGAGTCTTACAGAACTCATCAAGAAATTGTACATACAGTATGTCACGATAAAAAGCAAAATAACAATTCCAAGATGAAAACAAAAAAAGGCCAGCGATCTACAGCCTGGTCTACCGTATCATTGCCTTTTGCACCAGTGAAATGAACAAAAATAGGAGGAAAGTGGACAGGAAAACCAGGATTGCAGAATTCCACTCACCAATATTCAATAATGAGTGTGCCATGGCCAGGGTGACAAGAGGAGTCTTTGGTCCTGGAGAAGCAGAAGAGACAGAGGCAGGGAATGCCCCCGGATGTGTAGATTTGAGCCCATTCTGACTAAAGAATTAACAGCCCAATCCTGAGCTACCTGGCGCATAGGGCTGCCGTGGCACCGAAAATGGCTGCTGTAGCATCCTGACTCTACCAGACAGCCGGCGGCAGCTCCTCGGGAGAAGGGGACTTTTCTCCCCTTCCCACAGGTAAGGGAAGTAACCCTGCAATGGGGCTACTCGATTCTGCAGCAGCTCTTTGGCCAGCGCAGAATCAAGGAGCCCTGTGTTGTGCAGCGCAGCCCGGCAAAGGGCTCTGGATCCAGTGAACCTGAGCTTTGCCTGCTCCGCCACCCTCCCGCCCCACTCCCTCCCCCAACATGCTTCCTCCCTGCCCTCCCTCACCCCAGAATGCCTCCTCCCCACCTTCCCTCGTGCCCCCACTCACCTCTCTGCCTCTTGGCAGTCTGGGCAAGCGCCTAGCGGTGGAACACAGGTCCAGCACCAGAACTGGCACAGCACAGGCTTGTATTGGGCTAGCTTCAGTGCTGGGCCATGGGAAGGCTCACAAACATGCCTTTCAGCATGTTTGAAACTGTGTGCACCAGCGGAAAGCTAGCACGCCGGGCTCATGATCACATTCTAAGTCAAACAGAGGTTAAAAGACAAGATACTTCAGACCTACTTGACAAATTAAAGATCAATAAGTCACCACACCCAGATGGCCTCCACCCCAAGCGTTCTTAAGCAACTAAAGCAGGGGTTTCTAAACTATGGCCCAGGGGCCACATCCAGCCCATGATTTTAGCTAGCCCACAGCAATTTAAAATATTTTTTCCCAACCACAGGGCCAGACAGTCAACATGCGCAGTTCTGTTCGCTGCACTCCTTTCCATATGTCCAAAATGGTGTCAGCCTGGCTAACTCTCATTTGCTGTCGCCTGGGCCATATGCTCAAACCATAATTATTCAAGGTTAACCTCATCCCTGTCAATAAAACAAATTGGGTTTTCACATGTTGACTTTTCAGCCATGCTGTAAAATGATCATGGCGAGGAAATAGCATCATTTCTGTGCAGATGTAAACAAATAATAGCAAACAGGATTTCTGCAATTGGGCACAGACAATTATGTGATAATTATGTTACCAAAACTTGCTTCCTAGTTCATACGATTTCATAAATCATACTTTTTCTCTCCACAACCTTCTGAGGGTTCAGGGACTTAGAGCCCAATCCTGAGCTCTTTAGTGCGGGTGGTAGGAGAGTACTGCCAGAGCTGGATGTTGCAAACGTGTCATAAGGCTTGTCTGCAGCACCTGGAGAGGAGGGGCCACCAGTGCTGGGCCAGCACCAGTTGGCACTGAGCCTCAGCACCTCTTGGAGAGCCAGCAGGTGCTCCAGCAGCAGTAAATATTATCAGAGTGGGCAGTTTAAATATTATCAGGGCAGTAAATATTATCAGGGTGAGGGGCGGTTGAGAGTGGATGGAATAGGGCAGGGGAGGGTGGGGGGGATGAACTGGGTTGGGGGGGTGGGGTGGGCAGAGCTCTGCTCAGCCAGATACTGAACTCCATACAGTTATATCAAGTTTCATGCTATCTTTTGCTTAATAGCACAATAAGAGAATCTTTAAGCAGGGCAAAAATAAGAGAAATCAGAATATAACAAATGGGAGTTTTGTAACGTGTAGAGCAATCACATGTCACGGGTAGGCAGAAGAATGAGGCATAGATAGAAGCACACCAGAGCGTGTAATTTTGACTTATCTCTGGACAAATGCTTCATTGGCTGGGCTTTAAATCACATCCTTCATGTCCCTCTGATTGAAATAACTTTCATTGGCTTTAGCTCTAGCACAGCTGCTCGCAAGGGTCCTTTATCGATCTACGCTTTGGCTCAGAATAAAGGTATTGCACTCACCGCTATCTCCATTAATTATGACTTCATTGCCAGAAATACTGTTTGTGTCTGTTTGTGTGAGCAGAAGGTCCTGAAGTTGAAGCCGTGTCTCCTGAAGGGATGTCACCCACAACACCAAGTTAGGAAACGGGTGTGCTGAATGCAGTTGTTGTTCAAGCTGTTGGTGAGCCCATAATGTGCTCCCTACAACAGGCATAGCAAGCTGCTATAAACAAGAAGAGGCGAATCAGTCTTGTTTGCCCCAGTGCAGCAGGGAGGATCCTTGCATGCTCCTGATATAGAGTGGAGCACATGGCACATGGCACATGTCCACCATGCTCATCAGGCTCCCACAGAATTTTAAGGGTGGATCTGATGGAAATGGAAATGTCCACCCCAAGAATCAGGAAGTCCCCAGTAGTGATGGGAACTATGGGAAAAGTCATTCATTTTTACTGGCACGCAAAGTGAATGACAGTCAAGGTATTGCACTTTGTACAGACAGCCTGCTGCCGTTCACAACAGGGGTGGCAAAATGTTTTGTTAATACCGGTCTTCTCAGGATTCTTATTGCAGATACTCTGCCCCGGGAGAACTCCACACAAAAGCACCCAAGTGGATATTCACTCCAACATCACCACCCTTGCTTCCCAAGGCACAGTCGCTCCTATAGGAGGTGGCTGCTGTGGTATACTTGTGTCATATGAGTAAGTGTGGTGACGCTGGGGCATCTTCCTGTGATTAGCTCTCACTCCATGCCATGGGGGTTTCTCCCTATTGTGACTGTTGCTGTGATGCTCACTCCTGGGGGCTGCCAAGGGGGCCATTATTCCCTTTGCCCTCTGAAGCCTCCTTATCTACCCCCACCCACCCACCCACTGGATACAGTGCACTCCTTTTTGGCACAGCTGCACCAGTGGGGGGAGGTGGGAAGATAGAATTAGGCTCTAATGTATTTCATATGCTATACAGACAAATGGCAAGAGAATTCTGTTGCCTTCAGGCACTGATGGTTCCTTACACCTCTGGGATGCATTTTGATGGCCTGTAAAATCAAAAGTCATTCATTTTTACTGTGCATTTATGTCCTTAAATTAGTGGTTTGGTGCACTGTGTGCACTGAATGGGGAGACTCAAAAGCTTTCCACTTGCATTCTCTTTCCCCACTTCACTGCACTAAGGCCAGTGGGATTATTTCAACTATTAAGAAAAAAGAAGAAAAAAAAGGTGGCATTCCTGTTTTCCTAGCTTCTGAGCACAGAGACCTCACTGTAGGGGTGGATGGGTAGGGGGGTGGGGGGACTGCGAGTTCTGGTAGCCATACTGTGCTAAAGGTGGGGAAGGCTTAGCTGGAGGTCACATCTTGATAATGAATGACTCACCTCCAAGGGAGTTTTCACCAGCAAAACTAAAAAGTGCTTCCAAAGCTCTCTAGCTCATTGTTATCTGATGTGAATATTGCGAATGTAGGCTAGACATCCAATTTAATTTGGATCATACATTTTAGCCAGAATGGCTTTTACAAATTGCCTTGCAGAGTATGGCAAAGCAAGAAGTGTTTTAACTGTGTGTGTGTGTCTGTGTGTGGTAAAATCACACACTGGTAACATCCTTTGATTAAAACACATGCGTGCTCAAAACACCGCCAAGTGGCAAAAGCAGAGTAATACAAATTCCAGAAAAATACAGCCATTTCCTTGATTAAATGCTGTGGTTTAAATACCATTGAGCTGTCAAATCAGCATGTGCTCACAAGCCATTTCATAACAACTAGATATTTGAGCTTCATTATTATTTCTCTCCAGCTTGCTAAATTTAGCCTGTCATTATTTGCCTTTATGAAATAAGCAGCCAACTAATCAACTACTGCCTGTATACACAAATATACCACCTGCAGTTAATTACTGCCTTTATAAATATTGCTGATTCAAATAAGTGGGTGGAAAACAGGGGATGTTGCAGGAGGAATTGGGCTTCTACAAACATGCACTGATTGTATTCTAGATGCATGGAGAAAGGCAGAAAATTAGGTTGCTGGAATAAGTATATCTGAATCAATATCTAAACCAAAAAACCAAGATGTAAGCATATTTATTCTAAGCACACTTACTAGGAATTAAGCCTCACTGAACCTGTTTTCAAGTAGACATGTTTAGCATTAAACGTTTAGCATGGGAAGTCATAGGACCCTGTAGTCCTTCAAGGCTTCCGTCATGTTTGACCGTGGATTTACCAAGTCCAACCTGGACTTATAGTCTCCAGATGTGGTGTTCACAGTTGGAGGGAGTGTTTCTGGGTCCTTCCCAGACTGTGCTGGAAATGGGAGAGACCAGAAACATCAGGGAGAGCTTGAAAATGCTCCCAGCCTGATGGAGTGTCAGGGATGTGCCGGAGTAACAGTGCCAAGTCTGGAATTGAGTCCCAAGTCTCTGCCCCCTTGATTCGAGTTGCCCACAAATCATAACGTGACTTGTCCCAAGTCATTTTTTCTAATCATTTTGCCTTGAGTCTGAGTCTTTTCAAAGAATAAGTCAAGTTGTGGAAGTAGTGAAAAAAGCAAGAACACACACACAAAACAGAGTCAAAAGCACACACAAAAGCCAGTCTTGATTCAAGTCTATTTGAGCTTTTTCATTTTTAGGGTAAAACCCCTGAGTTCCAAGTCAGTGCCCCAGTTTTTGACAAGCATGACTCGAGTCGCCAAGAGTCACAAGAAACACAAGTTTTGATGAATGGGGTCAAGTTCATGAATCCCCATTCCTGTGGAGCACACACCCACAAGGCCAGATGAGATCTCAGGCACATTGAAACTGGAAGCCTTGGCAACAGCACAGGGGTAATTTGGATCAGCCGGCATTCTCCTCCAGGAACACTGCCTGGAGAAGCAGAGAGGATCACCTTGGCCCTGCCGTGGAGTGAGACAGGAGAGGGCAGACCAGAACCACCAGGGAATTAGCAATATACCCATCTTGGGAGAATGGGGGGTCACCCTGAACCACCAATGAAGGGAGAGGACATGAGGGAGGTAAGAAGGGAGGAGCTTCCACAGACTCCCAGGGACTATAAAAATGCCAACCCAGTTTGGATGAAATCAGACAAAAGAGGAAAGCACAAAATTTGAAATGTGGTTCTAATTGAAAACGACTCAATGAGCAAAGCAATGAAGGTTAAATGGATGCCACTCAGAGTATTGCAGTACTCATCAGATCTGGTTGCAGATTTGCAAATGCATGTCTGGCCACTCTGTGAGTGCCTCTTTCTGGTTTCAGGGCCCTCCTTTCTTTCTTTTTTTGTTTCAGCTCTGCTGTTCTTAAGACACAGAAACCTGTGAACCAAGGCAAGCCTCTCAATCTGTATCCCCAGCCACAGTTTTGCTGCTTATGAAATGCTGCCTTAAGTAGCCTCCTTAGATCACTTTAAGGGCAGCTCTCATTTGTGTCATCCAGAGAGATTTGTCTCCATCCCTCATCTGTCCTTGGTCTTGGTCCAACTAATGAATTCTGACTTGACCTGACAAGTTGCTGTTTAGCGAGCTTACTGCTCTTCTTCCTGAATTCCCACTAACAAGCAGTGAAGTAGGCAGTGAACAGGCAGTTGCAAAATGAGAGCAGCTGAGGTCAGTTTTATCCTACTAGGACAAGTGGCAAGATTGTCACTGCTGCCCAAGTATCAGTTATACCTTTAAACAATTTAGGCCGCAACCATAACCAATTTTTCAGCACTGACATAAGGGCAGTGCAACTCTGAGGTAAGGGAACAAACATTGCCTTACCTTGAGGAGGCCTCCATGACTGCCCCCCAACAGCAGGATGCAGCACATGCCCCATTGGCGCAGCTATGCCAGTGCTAGAAAGTTGGTTAGGACTGCAGTGACTTAGAAGCCTATATTAGATCCTCCCCAAATTGCAGTGACTGAGAGCGCAATCCTGGAAATGAGTTGGGCCACCGCAAGTCCCTTGCACCTCCTCAGGAGGAAGCCACATTGGCGCATGGAGATGCGTCAACACATGGAGGCTGAATCCAGCCTCCGTGGTGGCGTCCTCCACCAAGGCTTGCATCGGTCCAGCTGGGCTGATGCAAGCAGCAAAGGTAGGCAGGGAGGAGGTGGGAGGGAGGCATTCCTGGGCATGGAGAGGGTGGACACTGGGCAGCCCCGGGCAAGGAGTGGGAGGCGGGACTGGGATCCAGCAGTTATGCTGGACCCCAACCTCTGTTCCCGGGGAGAACAGAGCAGCTTCAAGCTGCTCCGCTCTCCTTGGACTTGTGCACCTCAATAGGTGGTGGAAGTCTGAGGAGACCCATAGGGGCCACCAGCCCTTACCCGGAGGTAAGGGGAAATGTTTCCCCTTGCCTCTGGCTGAACTGCTTATGGCTTATGCTTATGGCAAGCTCCTCTTGGCTTGCCTGTTCCAGTGCAGGATTGCGCCCTAAGGCTAATATGTGTAACTTACCTAAGACATCCTGCTACTAAATATTTTTAACATGTGTTTCTTAAACATTCAATAATGGTTTTACGTCTTTGCAAAGCTGCGTACTTTCTCTCCTAGCCACAGAGAAGAATGTGCACGGCATATGAAGGTAAGATAGAACCACAGTGACTTAATTACAATTGTGCACTGTTGGTGCCCAAGTGATTTCAATATCGCTTGAGAGGTTGGGTCTGCTCTAGATTAAAGATCAAACAGAATTATTTTAATAGAATTATTAGAATTATTTTATTTTGTCATAAATTTATCCTACCCTTCCTCAAAAGGGTTTGGGACTGCATATATGATTCTTCTTCTCTCGCTTTCTCCTGCTGTGATGTTAGCAGGGGTTCAGGGCACTAAGTTTGGAAGGTTTCTGAATGTGTCTTGAAAGCAGCCCTTTCCTGGCCCCTTTGGAGCCATTCCAGGCAGTGGGAGCAAAACGGAGGTGTTCCACTTCTGTTTTGCTCCCACCACCCTGAATGTCTCCAAAGGAAAGAGGAGGGGCCACATTAACAGCATGTTCAAGAACCTGAAAAACTTAGTGCTTTGCACCCCCTCTAGCTATGCCACTGATGTCAGCTTAGGTGGGTCAGAGTGACCGGCTAAGGTTATTAGGAAGATAGAGGTGATCCAGGAAGGTTTGTGGCCTACTGTCGGGATTTAAACCTGGTTTGCCAGGCTTAGATACAGAATACAGTAATCTCTGCACTATGCTAGCTAACCCTGCACATGCCTGATCTCGTCTGATCTTGGAAGCTAAGCAGCATCAGGCCTGGTTAGTACTTGGATGGGAGACCGCCTGGGAATACCGGGTGCTGTAGGCTTATACCAGAGTCTTTCGCAGTGCTTTTTTTGTAGAAAAAAAGGTGCAGGAACTCACAACTTGTTAATCTTTTATTTATTTATTTATTTATTTATTTATTTATTTATTTTAAACCACTTTTTATTGGAGAAATACAATAGTTTTTATGTGCTTCCCCCCTAAAGATGAACTTACTTCTGAGTAGACATGCATAGGATTGGGCTGTCAATCTCCACATCCCCTTTCCCCTAGCTACCTTTCCTACACATGTGGAAAAATATTGTGCAGGTACACTTGTAGCATGTAGGAAGAGGAAGCAGTGAATGGATTCCAGAAAATGGCTTACATGAGTTCCATGTAGTAAAATTACTCTAAGCAACTGTGGGAGTAAGAACAAAAAAGGAATTCTTACACGAGAGGGGTCCTTAGGTGCACATAGAAACAGCTACTTTTGCAAACAAGCGATTAAATATGGTTTAATTCAGGTATCAGAATACTCTGTGTCTTTGGGAAGGCGCTTGGCATGCAATTGCATGTTCTCTGCTGCCCTGAGCAGCTGCTGTGCATTGCTGGAGAGGAGCTGCAAACGCTGGCTGGCGGAGGGCATGCTTGTGGGGGAAGGATGAGGAGGATCTCTGGTAAGGCTGGACAGCACGTTGTACACACGTAGAATCCCTTTTCACCTGCCCTTAGCAGGTGAAAACGGGTGCAGATATATATCTCTGCCAGGATTAAGAGCCCAATCCTAGGTATGTCTACTCTGAAGTAAGTCTTGTTCTAGTCAATGGAGCTTACTCCCAGGAAAGTGCCTAGGATTGCAGCCTAAGAGCCCAATCCTATGCATGTCTACTCAGAAGTCCACTTTAGTGATTGGGGCTTACTGTGGATAGGATGGCAGCCTCAGGGCCCAATCCTGTGCCTGTCTACCCAGACGTCAGCCCCATTAGAGTCAATGGGGCTTCCTCCCAGGAAAGTGTAGAGAGGACTGCAGCCTCAGAGCCCCTCCTCTGCCTGTCTCCTCAGAAGTCAGTCCCACTAGAGGCTAGAAGTCTAGTCCCACTAGAGTCAGTCTACTCAGGCTGCAAGGCTATGACACTTTCCTGGGAGTAAGCCCCATTGAACACAATGGAACTTACTTCTGAGTAGATATGCATAGGCTTGGGCTCTCAGGCTGCAAGGCTATACAGCCTTTCCCAGGAGCAAGCCCCACTGAGCACAATGAGACTTACTTCTGAGTAGACACGCCTAGGCTTGTGCTGCAGATTGGCACGGGGGCTGCACCAGCCAGCTTCCTTCCCCTCCTCCTCCGCCAATCCAGTACCTGGGCGTTCCATGGGTGCCGCAGCCCGTCTCCCTGGCTGGCTGGCTGTCCGTCCTCCTCCTCGGTGTTGGTGCATGTCCCCCACACCCTCCACTGGCTTGGAAGCTGCATGGGGAAGCAGAGCGCAGAGGGAGGGGAGGCAGGCTGGGCTCAGGTGAGAGCTTGGAGATGGGGGCAGGAGGGGGTCATTGTGTGGTCAGGCAGGGGCCAGGTGCCCACCCAACCTGCACCCCCCCAGCACGCACCCAGCGAATGCCTCTGGTTTGCTCTCCCCCCTCCTGGAATGCCTCCGAAGGGGAGGGGCCCCTGCAGAAAGGTGCCAGAACTCCGTCCCCCAGCGTTCCATTAGAAAAAAAACCCTGTCAATGAGTGATATTAAATGGCTCTTGTGTCAACCAGAGGGAGGAATCAAGCGCCACAGGGCTCTGTGCTGTTCAGAGTTTTTATTAACGATATGGATGATGTTGCAGAGGGTTGCTTATAAAATGTGCCCATGATTCAGAACTGGAGGAGAGGGACAGCTGACAACCTGGAAGATTGAATGAGGATTCAGAATGATCTTGACAGGCTTGATCATTGGGCCCACACCAATCAGATGTAGTTCCGTAGAGACAAATGTGATGTTCTGCATGTAGAGTCAGCAAATCAGGGGAATCAGGACAGGGTGGGGAGACCTGACTTGGTAGCAATGTGTTTAAAAAGGATGCAGGTGGCAAATTAATGATCTGACTCAGTGTAACACATGAATGTCATCTGTTCATACTCTTGAACCAGAATATCATGTAACATGACGAGTACCATGTTGGCAGTTATGCTGGAGGACCCTTGGAATGAACATGGGTCTTTCAGGATCTCTGGAGGTGAGGAGGGCAGAGCTGGTTCCAGCCTAGCAGTGCAGGGGCAGGGGCAGTTGAGAGGGCAGCCCAGTCCCATCCCCCTGCTCCTTCCCATGGCATTAGAATAGAACACCCTGCTCCTCCCCCCCCCCCAATCTAACTCAGTCATCTGCAGGAGGAATCAAAGTGTTTCGAGTTAGCTTAGCTTCTGCTCCTGATTTATTTTTTAATCCTTGGACATTTGGAAAACCCACCATTCAGGATCAATCCAAATCACACCCCAGTTTCTTCCTCTGCAGAATGGTTGCTGCAGATCAGAGGACTCCCATTGGGGCTGTAGAGGCAAGGGAATGAACGCCCCCAATTCTGCAACAACCCCTCCCCTGATGCAGAATACAGCGCACCCTCCATTGGCGCAGCTGCTTTGGGGATGGGAGATTTCATTAGGATTGGACTGCAAGCTGCTCAGTTCATGTTAATCTCTCACTTCCTCACCCTTCTTACCACATAGTTAAGGAGCACCCCAAGAATAATGATGCTCAAGGGTAAAGAGCACCATCTGTCCCATGTCCGAAATCGATGGTAAGGCCACACCTGGAGTATTGTGTCCAGTTCGGGTCGCCACATCTCAAAAAAGACATAGTGGAAATGGAAAAGGTGCAAAAGAGAGCGACTAAGATGATTACTGGGCTGCGGCACCTTCGTTATGAGGAAAGGCTATGGCATTTGGGCCTCTTCATCCTAGAAAAGAGACCTCTGAGGGGGGACATGATTGAGACATACAAAATTATGCAGGGGATGGACAGAGTGGATAGGGAGATGCTCTTTACACTCTCACATAACACCAGAACCAGGGGACATCCACTAAAATTGAGTGTTGGGAGAGTTAGAACAGACAAAAGAAAATATTTCTTTACTCAGCGTGTGGTTGATCTGTGGAACTCCTTGCCACAGGATGCAGTGATGGCGTCTGGCCTGGATGCCTTTAAAAGGGGATTGGACAAGTTTCTGGAGGAAAAATCCATTACGGGTTACAAGCCATGATGTGTATATGCAATCTCCTGGTTTTAGAAATGGTCTATGCCAGATGCAAGGGAGGGCACCAGGATGAGGTCTCTTTTTATCTGCTGTGCTCCATGGGGCATTTGGTGGCCTGCTGTGACATATAGGAAACTGGACTAGATGGGCTTTTGTCCTGATCCAGTGGGGGCTATCCTTATGTTCTTATGTTCTTGCAAACAAGCTCACCTACAGCCTAAGAACACCAACAATCCAAGTTCAACTAATAGCCCCTTTATATCACTCAGTGCCAGTTTGAGGACAATGAGTGATACATGAAGAGAGGAATTCCATTTCATTCCTCTTTTCCAGTCTCCCTGTTTCCCAATCTCATTCCCTGCTCTTCTTGCAGTATGGAATGGGAACCTTTTGTTTCCTGAATTGCTGGATTGACCCTTTGGCAAACACAGCTGAAAGGCTAAACATCTCTGGGTCATCTCTGACTTTACCATTGGGGACTGCCAAAAAATAGTCTATGGGCCCAACCCAAATCTCTCCCAGTTATCTCAGGGAAATTGTCGTGGCCCAGCCTGGAGGAAATACTTGCAAACCATGAAATGCTTGGGAAACCAAAGAAAGATCAACAGAAGCGCCTCTGGTTGAATGGGGTCCAAGGAGGAGGCCTCTCCTAGGACTAAAAGCTCACCTTTGGCCTGTCAGATTTCCCTTTTTCAAGCATCAGCACCCCATCAGTTCCCCTGCCTTTCTTGGCCAAGGTGTGTGACTCTTCTCATGAGCTGAAACCCACCTTGTTCTTCCATCAACCCTCCCAAAGCTCAGCTTTCTCATGGGTGAAAGGACTCAGCCAGCCAGTGGCTTTAGGGAGGTGCCAGGAACTCCATGGGAGGCGCGGGATGTCCTCTCGCAGCTATGCAGTCACACCCTTGGGCAGAAGACGAGCCCATCTTCTGCCCGTCCTCTGCACTTTTTTATAAGCAGAAGAAAGGGGAGTTGCACAGCTGCGAGAGTGGCTGCTGCCGCCCTGCCCTCTTCAGCTCTGATATATTTTCATGGTCTATTTTTGTCTTCCCCACCAGCTGCTGGAAAAATTTAATTTCATTACATTAATAAAGGGTTCAATCCTATCCAAGGAGAATGGGAGAAATGACTAGTTGGATTGGGGTCCACAGGGGTGTGTGTGTGTAATGTTGGTCAGACTGGTTGTTCACAAAGTTCATTTGATAAAACAATTCTATTGGTATGCTTACAAAGTTTTTAAAAATGAGTCCTCCCGGACCAGACAAAATCAACCTACTCCAGCATCCTGTCTCCAACAGTGATCAGCAGCTGATCATTTATAAAGCATGTATATTGCTGTGTATTAATTATATATTTTTAGATCTGCATTTAATTAATGATATGATTAATATCATTAATATTAATATAGTTTATATATAATATTTAATATTATAATAAACATTATACATTATAAAATATACATTATATTATATTTAATACATTTAATAGAGTTTATATTTCTGGCCACTTCCTGTTTAATGATGTCACTTCCAGTCCTCAGGAACGTGATGGGGAGTCAAGACCAACAGCCATGTGATGTCCTCTCGCAGCAATACAGTCATACCCCTGGGCAAAATATGAGCCCGTCTTCTGCCCGTTGTCTGCACTTTTTTTAAAAGTAGAAGAAACAGGAGTTGCTCAGCTGCAAGAGTGGTTTCTGCCACCCTGTCCTGATTCCCCTGATTTGCTGGACCAACATGCAGAACATGACAGTTGTCTCAATGGAGCTGCATCGGATGGGTATGGGCCCAATGATCGAGCCTGTCAAGATCATTCTGAATCCTCATTCAATCTTCCAGGTTGTCAGCTGTCCCTCTCCTCCAGTTCTGAATCATGGGTACATTTTATAAGCAATCCCCTGTGACATCATCCATATAGTTTATAAAAACTGTGAACAGCACAGAGCCCTGTGGCGCTTGATTCCTCCCTCCCAGTTGACACAGAGCCGTGACAATATCGCTCATTGACATTCTTGTTCAACCAGCTTGGAACCCAGCTGAGAGTAGTTCCAGCTAGCCCACCCTTGACTCTTTGATCCACAAGGATTTCATGGGAGACTTTGTCCAATGATTTGCTGAAATTTAGCTGCAGTCTGTCACTGGCTTTCCCACAGTCAACCAGACTAGTCACTATACTAAGGAGATGTGTTTAGTCTGGCACGACTGGTGTCCCAAGAAGGTATTGACAAGACTGTCTTGCATAGATTCAAATTGCAGGGAGTGAGAACACAACGTGCCATCAGGGTACATGTCTCAAGAAGTCTGGCAGCTTCTGACAATCCCAGCAGGACCATTTATGGGGAAAGCTTCCATCCCAGGAACAAACTGAACAGTGTAGCAAAGTGCTCATGTGAATTAATGCAGGGCCAGCCGGTAAGCAGATTTGCCCAAAGCACCAAGACAGCTGTGGAAGCTGGCAGAGGAAAGGCGGAAGCATCGCTGAGAACAGGCAGTCGTAGGTGGAGGCTGTAGAAGGCACCAAAACAGAGCAGGGTTGAGGAGAGGCCTGGAAAAGACCAGTCTTTAGACTGGAAGCAGATGAGCATGTAGAAAAAAGTGCTTAAGCAGGAGGGACAAAGGGAAGGGTTTTTAGGTATTTGGATTCCCCACCACTATAAAATAAACATTATTATTTACAATTAGGAGAGGAAACCAAATGCAATAATGTTTGCTGATTAATAAATTCACTTTTAATGAATTCACAGACACTTTGTAGGTGATCACAGTAATTTGCACATTGTCAAAAATGCAATTGATAGTGATTTTTCTGAAACATTAAGAACATAAGAACATAAGAACAGCCCCACTGGATCAGGCCATAGGCCCATCTAGTCCAGCTTCCTGTATCTCACAGCGGCCCACCAAATGCCCCAGGGAGCACACCAGATAACAAGAGACCTCATCCTGGTGCCCTCCCCTACATCTGGCATTCTGACTTAACCCATTTCTAAAATCAGGAGGTTGTGCATACACATCATGGCTTGTACCCCATAATGGATTTTTCCTCCAGAAACTCGTCCATTCCCCTTTTAAAGGCGTCTAGGCTAGACGCCAGCACCACATCCTGTGGCAAGGAGTTCCACAGACCGACCACACGCTGAGTAAAGAAATATTTTCTTTTGTCTGTCCTAACCCCCCCAACACTCAATTTTAGTGGATGTCCCCTGGTTCTGTTATTATGTGAGAGTGTAAAGAGCATCTCCCTATCCACTCTGTCCATCCCCTGCATAATTTTGTATTTCTCAATCATGTCCCCCCTCAAGCGTCTCTTTTCTAGGCTGAAGAGGCCCAAACGCTGTAGCCTTTCCTCATAAGGAAGGTGCCCCAGCCCCGTAATCATCTTAGTCGCTCTCTTTTGCACCTTTTCCATTTCCACTATGTCTTTTTTGAGATGCGGCGACCAGAACTGGACACAGTACTCCAGGTGTGGCCTTACCATCGATTTGTACAACGGCATTATAATACTAGCCGTTTTGTTCTCAATACCCTTCCTAATGATCCCAAGCATAGAATTGGCCTTCTTCACTGCCGCCGCACATTGGGTCGACACTTTCATCAACCTGTCCACCACCACCCCAAGATCTCTCTCCTGATCTGTCACAGACAGCTCAGAACCCATCAGCCTATATCTAAAGTTTTGAAAGGCATGGAAAGGCATTGAAAGGCATGGAAAGCAGAAAGTATACAACACACATTCACTGTACCCACTGCTCATGATGATTCTGAGAAGATGGTCTTTGTTTTGAAGTTGTTTCTTTGTTTTTAGTTGAAGACTAGATGAAAACTTTTTGCAAGCATCACAATGATCCCAAGGGCTCATTAGGAAATGTGAAATGTCTCCTAGCTCCAGTCTCAGCCCCCCAGAAGTACCTTAACAGTTTCACCGTTCTTCAGCTCCGGCCCTAACATGGAAAGGACATTCTGACACTTCTGCACTGCAGCGAGTCATGGACTCTTCGCTCACAACAGGAGAGGAAACTGAACGCTTTCCGCATGCGCTGCCTCCGGCGCATTTTCAGCATCACCTGGCAGGACAAAGGTCCAAACAACACAGTCCTGGAACGTGCTGGAATCCCCAGCATATATGCACTGTTGAAACAGAGACGCCTGCGTTGGCTCGGTCATGTTGTGAGAATGGATGATGGCCGGATCCCAAAGGATCTCCTCTATGGAGAACTCGTGCAAGGAAAGCGCTCTACAGGTAGACCACAGCTGTGATACAAGGACATCTGCAAGAGGGATCTGAAGGCCTTAGGAGTGGGACCTCAACAAGCGGCCCGCTCGGAGGCATGGCCTTTCCCAGTTTGAAGAGACACTTTGCCAACAGTCTGAGGCTAAGAGGCAAAGAAGGAAGGCCCATAGCCAGGGAGACAGATGCAAAGAACTTATTCAATTTCTCTGCCATCGCTAAGTCTCCTTTTATCTCCCCTTTCCCTCCCTCACCATCCAGAGAGCCAACCACTTCTCTGGCGGGTTTCCTGCTTCTAACATATTTGAAGAAGCTTTTATTATTTCCCTTACCACCATTCTGAGACATGCTCAAGTTCAGGTTCTAAGGTTCTTGAAATGGCCACTAACAGTCAATACATAAGTTTCTTTTTATTTTATTTTATTTTATTTTAGAAGCAATGCAAAATGGTTCATTTTAATCCATTTTAATCCAAACCTGCCCATAAAATATAACCTGACTGGGACTGACAAACCAGGACCTGAAACCATGGCTTGAAGTTGGTTTCCAAAACATAGCTGGTGCTAACTATGTTCTTTTTTTGTAGCAGTTTCGACATACTCAGGGTCATATACTCAGAGCACAGTACTGTATAGACTTCTATTGATGCTCATGTACTCAGTGTATCCATGAAAGTGAATGCATGTACAAAGCAAAAGAAAAAGTAGAGAACTGTCCCCATCAAAATAAATGAACCTAAAAGCAGCTCATGGAGGTTTAGTAAGCTCAGAGGCCTGAAGGAGTCATGGAGCATTGATGTATCATATGTAAAGTTGCACAAGGGGGGCAGGGAGGGACTAGGTCCTTTGGGCTTGTGAGGAGATGCTGCATTTTGTTGCTTCCATTTTGTACCCCTGTTATGGTATAGCATGGAACCCATAAGGTGTTAATATGAGTCCTATTATCATCATACGGTTACCCCTGCTAACTGGGTAAAGAAACACTTTTTCAAGTGGGGCTCCTCTTACATTTAAACCTCCCTTTTCACCCTAGCGCAGTGTCTCTAACCAATAAGGGGCACGCTCTTTAATTATTTATTTAACTAATTAAATTTGATTTTGTCATGGAGAGGGAAGGTTACAAAATCTTCTTTGACCCCAGGTAGCAGATGAATGCCTTAGCCATGCCATTGTCTGGGGGGAGATGGCGGAGCAAGTGGGTGGGGAGCTACTGAGGGGGGGAGGTGGGCTTTTCCCCAATTTCAACTTTTTAAAAAGCCTCGGCATGACATCACTTCTGGTTGTGGCATCATTTCCAGGTCATCACTTTGAGCTCTGCACCGGGCTACAAAATCATAGCAATGTGACTGCCTATACACTCCTACATGGTAAGCGGAGCCATAGGGCAAAGACCTACTCTAGCAGGCCAGTTTCCTCCCAGAAGTGACATTGTTAAGGAATGTATGCATTCCTGGGTCTGGTGCCTGTGCCTAAAGCATCCTGCATAAGCTGGTGGTCCAGAAAATGTAAGATCCCAGGAAATTTCTGGTCCTTCCACTGCCTCCTGGGCCCCCCTTTGGATTCTGAGCTGAGGTACAAATTACCTGTTCTCTCCCCCCCCCCCCCCCACTCATGGGCCCTGCTTTGTAGGGTAGTTTAAACACCAATGGAAAACAAAGCAAAATAAAAAAAGAGTAAACACATCTGTCAGCAAAATCCTGTAGCATGTCAGTTTACTCAGAAGTCAGTTTCACTGCATCCAATTGGACTAAATCCCTGGGAAACAGATTGAGTACTGCAGCCCTAGTGAGGAGCAGATCAGACTCTTTGGTATGGAATAAATTCCCTTCAGATATTTCAGCTGCAGCAGCACATGCAGCTGTTCGTTTTAACCTTCCTCACTTTTTTTTCACAAGGAATTTAATTTTGTTCCCTTTTTTGGCAGGAAACATTGGCAGGGAAAGGCCTGGATTTTCTTTGGCTGCTTCTCCTCATGGATTGTTCCTGGCCTCAAGGCAATGAGTCTACCTTCTAGAGGCCCTCAGGCCCCAGTGCCTCCCCCTCCTGCTGCCTTGGCCCAACCTTCTCCCCATCTTCTCATCCCAACACACTTCAGTGGCCGAAGCCTGGGCTGACAATGCAGGACGATGACAACCCCACACAGGTAGGAAAGTCATGGGATTTTCTCACAGAACTGCCTAGTTCCCATCCAAAGTCTGGCCAAGGAATCAGGGCTCATGGGTAAAATGTGCTGGTGGTAGAGCCCCCTTTCACCACAACTCTAATATTATGTGCAAACTTGCACAAGGGGCCAAAGAAACCTCATGAGGGGGCAGAGAATCAGAGGATTGAGATCTCCACTTACAACCATCCTCATGGGGATCCTGCAGCACACATTGGCCTACAAATATGGTGGAACAGGATATTGCACCCATTTCAGGGTTTGAACTTGATCCCCCAAACTCTGGGCTGCTGCAGATGGGCCTGATCTGTGCCCTACTTGCATGCCTTCAACTAGGGCCCGTCCTCTCAGGTCTCCCCCTTAGTCTTGCTTTGTCTAAAAACTAAAAAAAGTTATTTTTACTATGTACACGTTCCCACTCCTTGGCAAACATCCACCCCCAATCACACATCAGTCTTTCCACTTCCATCTGTGTCCTTGGGCACATCTGCCAACTGAATCGCCAGGGAAGCCCTGATGTGCTGCACAGAAGGTGACTGGAAGTAAGTCTTTCCCTCCCTGAGGTCCCATTGGGATTGCCAGTGCCACCAGTATTCTGAGACATGCTCAAGTTCGGGTTCTAAGGTCCTCTAAAATGGTCATTTACAGCCAGTGTAGCAGCTTTGATATTCATATCCTCAGGGTCATCTACTCAATAGGGTAGGGGTGTCCAAAGTTTTTGGCAGGAGGGCCACATCATCTCTCTGACACTGTGTCGGGGGCCGGGGGGGAGAATTAATTTGAATAAATTTACATAAGTTTAAATAATGAATATATTAAAGATGAACCTATATGAATGAATGAAGGGCTTGCAATAGCTCAAGGCCTATAAAAAGGCTTTGCACAAAGTAAGGCTGGCCTTTCCTTTGCTGCCGCTACTGCATCACAGACATGAAACAACAAGCAGTGGAGGGAGCCCTCATCCCATCGCTCACGCAAGAGGTCAAACAGTCGCCCTCACGCTGAGAGCAGTTGTGTCGGGCCAGTGTGGGCTCCAACATATCTCTGGAGGGCCAGAGGCTTATTGGAGACTGGGGGCTCCCTGAGGGCTGCATTGAGAGGCCTCAGGGGCCGCAAGTGGCCCCAGGGCCGGGGTTTGGGCACCCCTGCAATAGGGTCATATACTCAGAGCACAGTACTGCAGGGGTGTCAAACTCGTTTCATGCAGAGGGCCGAAGTTAGCATTCAGGGCTCTAGCTGAGGGCTGGAAGTGATGTCATTAAGCAGAGAGTGACATCATTAAGCAGCTAATGGCCAGAAATCAGACCCTGTTCTCATATAGAAACTCATTAACTGCAAATGACAGAAAAGAAAATATGCAAATCTTGATCATACTGCAAGATTTGGGAAAGCCCAATTTTTATGTGGACTGCCATTTCAGCTGTAACACCTCAGTAGCTGAGAGCCTGAGGGCCAGATAAAAAGCTTCCAGGGGCCACATCTGGCCCCCAGGCCTTATGTTTGACACCCCTGCAGTACTGTATAGACTTCTGTGGATGCTCATATAAACAATGTATCCATACGAGTGGATGCTTGTACAAAGCAAAAGAAAAAGCAGAGGACCGTCCCCATCAAAATAAAGAAAACTAAAAACTGCCCCATGGAGGCTTGGTAAGTTCAGAAGCCTGAAGGAGCCCTGGAGCATTCATGTAAAGAAGCACACAGGAGGCAGGGAGGGACTGAGCCTGTTGGGCTGGTGTGGAGATGCTGCATTTTGTTGCATGTCCATCTTGTGCCCCTGAATTCCCAGTAAAAAGGCTGTGTTTCTAAGCCCAACAGGAGGCCTTGGGCACTCCAATCCAACTTTCGTCTCCCCCCACCACCAACGCAGCCTCGCAAATGGGGCACGCGCTGCATCCTACCGGGAGTCTGGCATCCAGGAGGCCTCTGTGACCTAAGGGAACGTTTGTCTCCGTGTCCCAAAGCAAGCCTATGCTGTCCCAATGGGTCTAGTCAGACCTGCACTAGCTAATTTGCTGGCACAAGTGTGAATGGACCCAGGTAGGTGGAAGATGGCTGGGAAGGGGAATAGGATATCAGCAGAGTGGTTGCTGCTGATACAGCCCCCTTCCCAGCCTCAAAACACCCCTCTTCCCACCCTGGTCTCTGCCCTGTCCCTCCCCTTCCAATTCCTCCCACCACCCGTCCACACTCTGTGCCACTGTACCAGCACTGGGGCTTCTCTGGAGGCTACTGGCGCTTCGCCACAACCACTCACCGCTTGGAGCAGTGCCCTGGCTGAAGAGACTGGCAGTTCCCGCTTTGCCACCACCTCAACCACAGTGCAGCACCAGAACTCTTGTTCTGGCAGTGCAGAGGCCCAGTAGAAAAAAACAGAGATGGAGCCCAAAAGAAAGACACAAAGGACAAATGCTGAAAGGAACACACTGCACATTGGCTGCATGCGTGGAAAGGGGGGATGGCAGAAGAGCTTGAATTCAAGTACATCTCACCAGCAACATATCATGCCGGACTTGTTGATTTCAGCTTTGCAATGGAAAGCTTTGTTGTAATTTTATGCTCTGTTCAGTAGCCCAGAGGTGAGAAACATTCGCCCTGGCAGGATTTCTAGGAGCCAGCAGGGCTTGTGTCAGGAACAAGTCATGCCAGGCCAGTCTCGTCTCTTTGGATAGAGTGACTTGTCTGGTTGACTGTGGAAACACCAGTGACAGACTGCAGCTAGATTTCAGCAAAGCATTGGACAATACCTCCCATTGTAGCCTTGTGGAGCAAAGAGTCACCAGTGGGCTAGATGGGACTGCTTACTGTTAGGTGGGTTCAAAGCTGGTTGAACAAGCACGTCAATGAGTGCTAATAAATGGCTCTATGACAGCCGGAAGGGAGGAATCAAGTGCCACAGGGCTCTGTGCTGTTCAGAGTTTTTAGAAAATACATGGATGATGTTGTAGGGGGGTGCCTATAAAATCTGCCTATCACACAGAACTAGAGGAGAGGGACTGTTTACAGCCTGGAAGGCTGAATGAGGATTCAGAATTATCTTGACAGACTTGATCACTGGGCGCACACCAGTCAGATGCAGCTCCATGGAGAAAAAAGTGATGTTCTGGATGCAGGTACGGCAAATCAGGGAAATCAGGACAGGGTGGTGGAAACCTGGCTTGGCAGCAACATCTTTAAAAAAGATCTAGGTGGCAGATTAATGATCCAATTCAGTATGACCCCTCAACGCCATCTGTTCATATACACGATCCCTTGTGCTGTGTACTATGAGTGCTATCTCATCATGTTATGTAGGAGAAACATTGGGATGAATGTGGGTCTTTCTGTATATCCACAGGTCCTGTGGTGATGAGGGAGGCAGAGGGGCCTAGCAGTATAGGGTCAGTGGCAGTTGGCGCAGCCCAAATCCCCCTGCAGCTCCTTCCCACTGCATGAGAAGGGGAGCCCCTTCTACCCCTCTCTCTAACACCATCACCTGCAGGAGGAATCACAGCTTTTACAGTCAGCTCTGCTCCTGCTGCTAATTTTTTTTTAGATTCTCAGACATTTGGAAAACTCATCATTCGAGGTCAATCAAAATCATACACCAGTTTATTCCTCAGCAAAATAACTGCTGCAGATCAGAGGACACCCACTGGGGCAGCAGAGACTTTCCACATGGTAAGGGAATGAACGCCCCCAACTCAGCAACAGCCTGCCCTCCAACGCAGGATATGGCACACGCTCCATTGGCACAGCTGCATTGGGTGGGGGAGATTTCATTAGGATTTGGACTGCAAGCTGCTCATTTCTTGTTTATCTCTTGCTTCTTCTTCGCTCTTGCCACATAACTAAGGAGTTCCCCAAGGATAACAATGCACAAGGCTATAGAGTACCACCAGCCCCCTGTATTTGGACTGCCAGGCATCTCAATGTACCTGATTTGAAAAAATGAGCTGAACATCAAGCATTTCTGGCCAGGCCACTCCCAGGGAGGACAAGAGTGATAAACAGTGTCTGAAACCTATTGCCAAGTCTTCCTGTTCCAGCAGAGGTACATGATGAGCTTTGCACCCCTTTCCAGTAAGAAGGCCTGGCTGCACCCTCTTGCTTCACACCTTGGCTCTTCCTAGGGACTCAGAGACGATAAATGATCAGCACGGAGCTGTCCTGAGGTATCCAGAGAAGAGCTTTCTGGTCTGAAGGTGATTCTCTTCCTGTCTGCCTCAGCTGTGATCTCAGTTTGCCTGTCACATCCAGCACGATGAATAAGGTTCTGCTCCTTGTGTTTGTTGTCCTGCTTTACATGAGCCATGGTGAGTTCTGCTTGGGAAACATGATGTCATTTTTCAAAAGTTGGTTGGGAGGAGAAGTGGGGAGTGCCTGGGTGTGGAGTGGTGGTGAGTGTAATTCTGATCCTCCAGGCAGAAAAAGGAGGAGATAGTTGCAAGAAAGGCCCTCTTTAGGGGGAGTTTCCTCTTACCCCAGTCCTGCAACCCCAGCCCCGACCATCTTGTGCACAGAGATTCTGGGAGAACAGTTCATCTAGTATACTGGCATATGGCATGTTGCTTGAGATCATAATAGCATAACCTGGAATTAAAAGGGTGGAAGATTCACCAGTGACAGTCAGTCAGTCAGTCAGTCATTTTTTTCACATCCTATTCTGCTTTATGTGGTTCTGAATAGTGTGCTGTTCGGCAAGTTCCTCCTTTCCTAACCTTTTGTATCAGCTCAGCTCTTTCCTCAGACCTGCTTTGATCTTTCTGCCCTCCTGTTTGCAGCTTTCCTATCCTTCTTTACACAGCTGAGTCCCTTCACTATGGCCTTTGCTCACTGCAGCACACAGTCCACTCCAGTCCTCTCCACTCCATTCCGGGTCAGCACATTAACTCGAGTAGTGATCATTCTTCCTTTGTCTCACAGCATACCAGCTATGGTGCAAGTCATGCAAGAAATATGAGCACTTTCGCTGTATAGAAGGAGAAGGTAATTGTAAAGTACCATCTTCCATTATGGAGTGTGTAACAACAGTCGACTCCGAAGGTAAGATGCAGAGTTTCCTGCTATTTTTTGTGGTTTTGAGGTTTTGTGGAATGCATATCTTGTCCCCCAATTCTAAATATGACACCAGGAGGGGACTAACTGCAGTGTTCTTTTCTTCCTCTCCCCCCCCCCTGCCGAATACCCATGATTCTCCAGTGTGTTTTACACTTCAAAAGCAGGGCAGAATATTCAGCATCATATAACCCTTTCAGGAGAACTGACAGCCCAATCCTAACTGCGCTTTACCACAGTGGAACTTAGGTTCCGTTGTTGTGAATGTTCATAAGGCAGAATGCACAGTAGTGGTGTGAGAGGACCACTGCCACAATGGGCTACATCAGGGGTGTCCAAACATTTTGGCAGGAGGGCCACATCATCTCTCTGACACTGTGTTGGGGGCCAGGAAAAAAAATAATTAATTTACTTTTCAAATTTGAATAAATTTATATAAGTGGATTTATTAGAGATGGAGCTTATATGAATGAATGAAGGTCTTGCAGTAGCTCAAGGCCTATAAAAGGCCTTGCACAAAGCAGCAGTTTTCCTTCACTGCAGCAGCTGCATCACAGATATGAAACAGCAGCAATGGAGCGAACCCTCATCTCACAGCTCACGCAAGTGGTCCAACAGTCGCCCTCACAGTGAGAGCAGCAGTGTTGAGATTCAGCAAGTCTCCAGAGAGCCAGAGGCTCATTGGAGACTGGGGGCTCCCCACAGGCCGAATTGGGAGTTCCCGAGAGCCACAAGTGGCCCCAGGGCCAGGGTTTGGGCACCTCTGATCTAGAGCAGGGCTGCCAATTGGTGACCTATTAGCCAGATCAAATTTTATTCCAGTTATAGTAAAGTGAGGTCAACATTTTCAGCTACAAGCAAAATAAAATGTTTCCAGATTGTAAGAGATAGAGAGAAACAGAGATTATTTCACACTCAATGTTACATCTCCCATTTTGCACTAAGACGTAGTTAACATTTAAACACATTTATTTGTATGCACTGCTGTATCTGAATGTGTGTGTGGCATAAATGGAAAGCCCTGACCACTAGATGGCACCATGGACACTGCCCATACATGAAAGGATTATTTTGTATAGCATAAGATCCTTCCAGCCCCTGGATTACTAATGGAAAACAGAGCAGCCCGTTTTCAACCAAACTTTCAACAAGAGCTTTCAACAAATCAACCAGATTTAATGCTGAAAGTTAATACTGAAGTTACCAAAATTTGAAAGTTATTTAAATATTACTCTCTCATTCCCAGTTATTTTTAAATAAAAGATTCACAGTATTTTATACCTTTCAGCCTTATATGCTACATCAGGGGTGTCCAAAGTTTTTGGCAGGAGGGCCACATCGTCTCTCTGACACTGTGTCAGAGGAAAAAAAGAATTAATTTACATTTAAATTTTTGAATAAATTTACATAAGTTTACATAAATGAATATATTAAAGATGAACTTATATGAATGAATGAAGGTCTTGCAATAGCTCAAGGCCTATAAAAGGCCCTGCACAAAGCAAGGCTGGCCTTTTCTTTGCTGCTGCTACTTCATCACAGACCTGAAACAGCAAGCAGTGGAGGAAGCCCTCATCCCACAGCTCATGCAAGAGGTCAAACAGTTGCCCTCACTTTGAGAGCAGTTGCATCAGGCCAGTGTGGACTCCAACAAATCTCTAGAGGACCAGATGCCCATTGGAGACTGGGGGCTCCCTGAGGGCTGCATTGAGAAGCCTCGAGGGCCGCAAGTGGCCCTAGGGCCGGGGTTTGGGCACCCCTGGGATACATGCAGGTCTATGCCAGTTCCTTTCCTCTCTCGTATTTTCCTTGGTTCTGTACCAGGAAAATGACTGGCACAGATCCAGGAAGACACACTGGGACAGCAGAGACTTGGCCTGGTGTAGCAGAAGCAGATTTCCTTACCTTGAGGCCAGGACCTAGGAGAGGAGGGTAAAGGGGGTAATTTGTACCCAGGCCCAGGGTCAAAAGGGGGGCCCAAGAGCCAATGGAGGGGGCCCAGAAATTTCCTGGGATCTTCCTATCAGAATTGTTGCCCATATGGGATGCTGAAGACACTACCAAGATCCAGGGATGCTGGGAACTCTACTGATGCCACATGGGTGGATAGACCTGGGCTCCAAAGACTCTTCCAGCTGTGTCTACCCTCCCTTCACCCTGCTTCGCCCCTCCCTCCCATTCTGCTTGCCCGTCACCATGCTCCCCCGCTGTTTCACCTCTCCCCCTTTGCAAAAGGGCCCAAAAGAAACTTTGTACCCCTGATAAAATTCCTTTCAGAGGCCCTGCTTGAGGCGGTCTCTGAGATTCCCACTCGCTCCCTGCAGGATGCAGATGTGCTCTGTTGGCATGGTTGCATCAGAGGCAGGGTTTATTTCGAATTGTGCTGTAATTTATATTAACTGATTCTTAGCCGGACATATACTTAAGAATATGTAATGTTTGTGTGCAAGATGAGATCCAAGTGCACCCAATCCAGCATTCTTTGCATTCTGGGAAATAGGAGATGCTTGTTGTGCCACCCGAAAGGGGGTAGAAGTGCACTGGTGGACCACAAATGATGTTTGCAAATCATCCTGCAAACTAACAGATGAGAGGTGTAGTGCCAAAAGTGAGTAAGTGAACCTTCAATGCAGGGGTCTCCAAACCCCAGCCCGGGGGCCAGATGCAGCTCGCGGATAGCCTCTATCCGGCCTGCGGCCAGCCTCTGACCCCCTGAGAGCCTCTAGCCCAGTTGACCAAACACAACCAGAGTTGTGCTTGTGGGGTGGGGGAACGGGGGTCTATTTAAGTGAGTGTGCTTTATTTCTTGGGCTGTGTTGGTGCTTGGAGACCGACATTTGAGCCCATTCATTCATTTCAGTCATTCATCTAAGTTCCATCTCTAATGTATTCATTTAAATTTTATATTTAATTTTCTTTCCGGCCCTCAACACCGTGCCAAATATTTGATGCGGCCCTTTGGCCGAAAAGTTTAGAGACCCCTGCTTTAGTGGCCCACAATCTGCCTCTCTTCACCTCCTGCTTTAAACATTCCTCCCTGAATCGAAGGTGTGGGTGCTGCTTTCAGGGCACACCCAGTGCAAACATTGACAGTTCTTCCCTTTCAAAAAGAAATGTGATATTCTTACACTCCTGTCTTCTTCCATTCCAGGAAATGGGTTCTCTCAGTGTATGTTTAAAGGGACTTGTCAACTGCCCAAGAAGAAACGAAATCTTAGGTGTTGCAGCAAAAATTTCTGCAATGATGTAAAAGCCATGACCACCGCCTCTCCAAACTCCACCTCATCCAACCTAAGCCTCAGGGAAGGACCTTGAGTCCTCACCATCATCTGGTCCTCCTGACACAACCCACTGGGTATATTGTCTGACTTGAATGGTCAGGTTGGGTTGATGAAGAAGTGGGGGATGAAATTTCAATAAAGCTACACCCAGAAATTCTGGGTCTGATGTCTGTCCTATGCTTCTACCTTCCATTTGCCAGGCACATGTGAAAGGCAGACTTGGAAAGTATCAAAGGTTGGAAAAGGAGGGCAATAGATGAACTTGGTAATTATTTAAATAACCAAATGCAAGACACCTCAGGTGAACCTTGAACCTTGAACCTGGAATGGGGGCTGAGCCTGAAGACGGGGGAGATCGAATTTCCTATTATTTGTTATTTTGTATGTCTTCTCAAGTAGAAAACAAAAATCATCTTCCCAAAATCCTGAACAGTGGTGCACCAATAGAGGAATGTGCAGGTCATAAAGCTACTTTATGAGTTATTAAGTTATAGAGTTATTAAGGAATTGAAGAATGAAGTTGCAGATCTCTTGACTAAGGTATGCAACTTGTCCCTCAAAATGGCCACGGTGCCAGAAGATTGGAGGATTTGATGAGGTGGAATGCCTCATCAAAGATAGGATCTCAAAACACATAGACAAACAGGCCTTGCTGAGGGAGAGTCAGCATGGCTTCTGTAAGGGTAAGTCTTGCCTCACAAACCTTATAGAATTCTTTGAAAAGGTCAACAGGCATGTGGATGTGGGAGAACCCGTGGACATTATATATCTGGACTTTCAGAAGGCGTTCGACACGGTCCCTCACCAAAGGCTATTGAAAAAACTCCACAGTCAGGGAATTAGAGGTCCTCTCATGGATTGAGAACTGGTTGGAGGCCAGGAAGCAGAGAGTGGGTGTCAATGGGCAATTTTCACAATGGAGAGAGGTGAAAAGCGGTGTGCCCCAAGGATCTGTCCTGGGACCGGTGCTTTTCAACCTCTTCATAAATGACCTGGAGACAGGGTTGAGCAGTGAGGTGGCTAAGTTTGCAGATGACACCAAACTTTTCCAAGTGTTGAAGACCAGAAGTGATTGTGAGGAGCTCCAGAAAGATCTCTCCAGACTGGCAGAATGGGCAGCAAAATGGCAGATGCGCTTCAATGTCAGTAAGTGTAAAGTCATGCACATTGGGGCAAAAAATCAAAACTTTAGATATAGGCTGATGGGTTCTGAGCTGTCTGTGACAGATCAGGAGAGAGATCTTGGGGTGGTGGTGGACAGGTTGATGAAAGTGTCGACCCAATGTGCAGCGGCAGTGAAGAAGGCCAATTCTATGCTTGGGATCATTAGGAAGGGTATTGAGAACAAAATGGCTAATATTATAATGCTGTTGTACAAATCTATGGTAAGGCCACACCTGGAGTATTGTGTCCAGTTCTGGTTGCCGCATCTCAAAAAAGACATAGTGGAAATGGAAAAGGTGCAAAAGAGAGCGACTAAGATGATTACGGGGCTGGGGCAATTTCCTTATGAGGAAAGGCTATGGCGTTTGGGCCTCTTCAGCCTAGAACAGAGACGCCTGAGGGGGGACATGATTGAGAAATACAAAATTATGCAGGGAATGTACAGAGTGGATAGGGAGATGCTCTTTACACTCTCACATAATACCAGAACCAGGGGACATTCACTAAAATTGAGTGTTGGGCGGGTTAGGACAGACAAAAGAAAATATTTCTTTACTCAGCATGTGGTCGGTCTGTGGAACTCCTTGTCGCAGGATGTGGTGCTGGCGTCTAGCCTAGATGCCTTTAAAAGGGGATTGTACAAGTTTCTGGAGGAAAAATCCATTACGGGGTACAGGCCATGATGTGTATGTGCAACCTCCTGATTTTAGAAATGGGTTATGTCAGAATGCCAGATGCAAGGGAGGGCACCAGGATGAGGTCTCTTGTTATCTGGTGTGCTCCTTGGGGCATTTGGTGGGCCGCTGTGAGATACAGGAAGCTGGACTAGATGGGCCTATGGCCTGATCCAGTGGGGCTGTTCTTATGTTCTTATGTTACTGTCTTGAACACTTATCTAGCAGAGATTATGAAGGGGAAGCCCAGTTGAGTGATTTCACCTGCTCTTGGTGTGAGCAAGAAGCGTCTTGGCTGCCCTCCATGTGAGGCTGCTTGTTAGTCTCCGTGGGAGAACTGGAGGCCAGAAGTGAGACCAAACCAGGAAAATCCATTCTGAAATGTTATTGGTTCTTGAAAGAGAGAACCTCTATGTTTGTAAAAATCCCCTTGAGTGTCCTGAATCCAGTGCTAGTTAATTAGGATGTTGGCAAACAGAGATGGCTTGAGCTGTTCTGCCTGATGTGCACTTATAGGCCTTTGAAAACTTATCCATAGTCTAAAGATGACGTAAGTATCACAAAAAATATAAAACATGCTAAAAGACATGTCATCACTCGTAATATGGTGGTGAAACTGCAGCAGGAGGAGGTAAACCCTCCCATCCTCCAGGCAGGCAAAGGGCCTGGGTAGGTGGGCATAGAATATGACACAGCCCCATTAGTTCACCACCCCTCCCAGCCTGCCACCTAAGGGTGAGGGGCTCAAGCACTCTTATGGAAGGGTCAGGCCAGCTTCTTGCAAACAAGCACACCCACAGCCCAAGAACACCAACACACCAAGTTAAACTAAAAGCCGATTCACATCACTCAGTGCCAGTTTGAGAATAATGAGTGATGCCCAGAAGAGGAATTCCATTTCATTGCTTTTTTCCAGCATCCCTATTCATCCATTTTTTTGGGGGGGGGTGGGGCAGGTTGAGGTCAGTCCAGGAGTATAGGATATCGGCAGTGCTACTTCCAACAATATCTGCCTCCAGCCAGGGGCGGATCCAGTGTTTGGGGGTGGGGAGGCCATGATAACTACCAACTCCAGAGCCCAGGTTAACCAGGAGGGTGGACCTGGGCTCCTGGTTTAATGTGGCCTCCATGGCCAAGGTTTTCTGGGCAGATAGACCAGACCACATGGATTTGGAGCCCAGATCTACCAGAAAATTAGAAAATCCATGTATGTTAAAAGGTCTTTGGGTTCCATCGTCTGAAGCAGTCCCTTGAATATATTGCATCTTCTCTTTTTGAACATTATGTTTGTCAAATTTGACATATACTCAACACCTCGCCAATGTTTTCAGTGCAACAGGTATGTGGACTCAACATTATCTTTCCTTTATGTGCCAATGTAAATATGAACAGGAAGTACAGGTGTATTTACCATGCTCTTTATTGCAGCAAGCGTTACAGAGAAAACAATAAAAAGTCAAGGGGTGCATTATGCACAGGCTCACCTTAGCAGAATGGCTCTCTGAAAACTCTGTAAATATGGTGCAGGGTTACCTGGTTGGCCCCATGTGTTGAAGATCTACCATGTTCTATTAGCAGATCACATACCTGGGTTTTCTGATTGACTTAATAAATGGTATGAATTACAGAGTAAGAAATTAAGGAATTGATTAAAAATGGCAATTGTATAGTTTATAATTTGTTGCAATTTCCAGAGATGGAAAGAACCCTCAGTAGGGATTGGTAACTTGGACAGCACTAAGGCCATGATGAACGCAACCATAAGCCAGTAGATTTACCACATAATCAGTCACTCTTTGGTGGCAGGGACATAATGTTCTGTGATGTTCCAAAGCCCCCAGGAGTCAGGGAATGCTCTGGAATGGTAGCCATTTCAGTCCAGGATGCCCAGCAGTAACATCATCACTAGGCATCTCAGGGAAAAGAACCCTGGTTGGCCTCCAAAGTTGCTATTGATAACACTAGCCTTTGTGGAAAGCGGACTAATGGGGTGGAGCCATTTCCAGCAGCGGAAAGGGGATGCTGGCAGCCATTTTCTGTGCAACTGCTGAAAGAGGTGGCAGCACTGGAAGAAGACCTGCAGACTCCACCACACCACCAGTACCGTTAAGACGCCAGTGAATGTAGGAGGCAGGCAGAATGCGGTCAAGAGGGAATGGAATGGGTTGGGGTGTGCAGACCGGGAGGATGTGTTGGAGTAGGTAGGGTGGGTCTCTGCCAATATCCTAACCCAGCTGTCCTCAAACTCACAGGGAGTTTGAGGACCACAGTAAGTCCTTGTAGGGGAGCAGGGAAGGCAGCAGGGGAGGGGGAAGGCAGCGACGCGATCCCCAGGATCACGTCACTATGGGGGCTGCAGGGATTGGCATGCACTTACCAGTCCCTGCTGCAGGTTCCCGGGAGTGCGGTAAGTGCTGTATGATACTCTGCAAGGCTCCCCAACCTTCAGAAAGTGAAAATGGAGCAATCGTGCTCCGCCTTCGGTCTGCAATTGCAAACCGGAGATGGAGCACCACTTTCACTTTCTACAGCATGGTGAACCCTGCGGAGGGTCGCGCCGGGCTCCTCGCACTCCAGGGAGGCTGCAGCAGGGACTGGTAAGCGCATGCCAGTCCCTTTACCCCCCTTAGAGATGCGATCTTGGGGATCGCATCACTGGGTTCCCCCTGCCCCCACTCCTTGAGGGGGAAGAGTCCGAGTCCCACAGGCTGAAGCATCACGACGCCCCAGTTTGAGAAGCCCTGTCCTAAACTGTTTTGTTCCTTGCATGCCCTGACATGCTAAACAGCTGACGCAGGTTCAAGTAGATCCATTGGGGACCATGCAGGAGTGGAGAAGGGTAATTAAAAGATTTTACGTGCTTCTCTGCCCCTCACAGGGTCTCCAGAGGATGCAGCAGAGCCAGTGCTAGCACTGCTTAACCCTGCAGGCAGCATTTGATTCGTTTTGGGGTTCCAAGTGGCAATCCTATACCCACTTACCTGAGAAGATGTCATATTGAATTCAGTGGACCTTACATCTGATTGAAGATGCATAGGTTTGCACTGTAACTCTGCTTGGCTGATGGGGCCCTGTAATTTGGTGCTACCTACTAATCCTCATGCAGGCACTACTTTAAGAACCTTAAAGTACTTATTTAAAAACTTCATGGAGATCCTCTGAATCAACGAAATCTGAATTCCCAATTGTAAATGTAACTAAAGCTGCTGATTTGATGACTCAGTGACCCCTTTATTCTCCCAACAGTGAGTACTTTGGCATCTGATTCATTTGGCAGCTCACATGATTAATGTACTGCAGGCTTGAATCACTTTTATCCAAAGACTACACTCCCAATGTCATGAAGCCTCTTCCCTCTGTTGGGATAATCACAGTTAAACTCTTGGAAGAGCAAAGGTATGTGAGCTAGAGAACAGTGTGTGGGGGGGCATATGTTTTCAACCCCACTAGTAGGAGCAGCAGTTGCCTATTCAGTTTCTAGTTTAAAAGCTTGTGGATTACTCTCTCCTGCTTTGACTAGTCTTCTTATTAGTTTCTCTTCCTGTGCTGTTGTTTTAAGTGACCCTTCCTTAGCGGCTACGACCAGTCACTTCTCACATTTCATTTTGCAGCATATAATGCAGTGATTTTCAAACCTTTTTCATCTCACGGCACACTGGCAAGGCACTAAAATGGTCAAGGCACACCATCGGTTTTTTCACAATGGACCAGGCATACTGTGCTGTCAATGGGGGGGGGGGGCTCACTTCCCCAATGATATTATTGAAAAATGATCCCCTCCCAAATTCCCATGGCACACCTGGGGACCATTCATGGCACACCAGTGTGCCATGGCATAGTGGTTGAAAATGGCTGATATAACGCTTTGAAAGAGTGAGTCTCCCCCCCCCCCCCCACAGCTCAGCTAGCATTAGTCTGGTATATAAACAGACCTTGTGGCACCTTTTAAGAGCTGATAACCAATTTGTAGATTAGATAACGTTGCCTTGGTTTAGATATAGTGATGGAACCAAGGGCTCTGTTGTGTGAGATACAAAGGAAAGCAGTGTAGTTAACTGGGATAGAGAGTTTTCAAGTGACATACACATCCTCATCCTGTAGGTGGCTTATAGAGCAATGTTAAGAATTTAATGGGACTTACTCCCAGATAAGTGTGCAAAGAATTTCAGCCTTGCACTGCTTCAGTTGAGTTTCTTTCAGGTTTTTTTTAAATTTTATTTTGCAGTTGCACTGCCAGAGCTTACGCTGTACCCTGTTGGGGGGGGGGCGGCAAGGGAAGAGTCCCAGAGGTCTCCTCAAGGTAAAGGAACGTTTGGGAATATTTGTTCCCTTACCTGGGCATAAACCTCCAGTGCCAGAATGAGTCTACTCAGACCTGCTCCAGCAATTTCACTGGCGCAAATCCAAAAGGACCAGGGAAGGTGGATTGAGGCACAGAAGGGGATAACAGCAGTGCCACTGCCACTGATACAGCCCCATTCCAACCTTTGTTCTAGCCCCCATTCTGCCCCATCTTTCCCCATTTCTCCCCCTCCCTGCCTCATTCTGCCTACTTGCCTCCCTCCCTCCCTCCCACCCACCACCCACCTGATTTACTGGTGCTGGTTGATGCTACGCTCGCTGCTCGCAGTGGTGGCCTATTCCCAGTGGTGGGTCCCAGTTGCAACTGCTGTAAAGTGTCTTGTGCCACTGGAATGTTAGTTCCGGCAGAGTGAGGGCATCTTGGGATTGGATCGTAAGAGATAGCTCTAGTTAAGACCTGAGAACTGGTTCGTGCGTTCCAACAAGGAACACTTTCACGCGAGGAAACTATCCAGCCACCTGTCCTTTC
Source organism: Tiliqua scincoides (assembly GCF_035046505.1). Taxonomy (NCBI): domain Eukaryota; kingdom Metazoa; phylum Chordata; class Lepidosauria; order Squamata; family Scincidae; genus Tiliqua; species Tiliqua scincoides. Next base: position 228,469,187 of record NC_089822.1, on the reverse strand, counting down.
TCTGCACGTCACCAGTTTAGGGGTTATAGCTGCAGCAACTTCAGGAGGTGTCAGTTACATATTTTGCAGCTCCTCTGAATTTTTGCCATTGGGTGAGCAAACGGCCTCACACCTTTGATGGCTCACTCAATTGATGCTTCCCTTGAGTACAAACAGAACACAGCCCAAACAGCTCCAAACTCGCTTATGAATCAATTCCAAACAACAGCCGTTCCTCTTGTTTTTCTTTTTCCTAATCTGCTGTTACAGGACAATTTGCATTATCTTAAAAGTGATCACTTTCAGTTGCCAGCTGGCATCTCTGTTAATCACACTGAACTGGAGACAGAAAAGACAGGAATAGATCTTCTGTCTCTGTCCAGCACCTACAAAGCTACTGAAAGAAAATAATCCAGGGGAAAAAAAAAAGGAACTGGAAAACAATTTCTCCAAAGTAGCTAATCTTCTGCCTGGGAGAACAAATTATTAGAGTTATTCATCCTAATCAGCCACCCTCACAGATTACTGGAGCCCAAAAAAATTACCTGCCATGTGGAACTAAATTGACCTTTCTGAGTGATTTCCTTCTCCATCCATCTGAGGGGAAGAGATTTGCTGTTTAAATAAGGCAAGGTGTCTCTTTAGGAGGAATTGGTGGTTTCTAATAGGCAATTAAATACTTGGTTGCATTTACGCTGTTGAAGAGTTGTTACTAAGTAACAGTGATGCCGTGACCCATGCACCATTTAAACCACTAGTGTAAACAGTATGATGATCAAAATGTAGCATTTGCAAAATTCACTCTTAATATTGCCTTTCTAACACTAGCAGTCTCATCTAAATCTACCATTATTTTCTTGAATCCACTATGTGTTCATCCAGGGTGGTTCTGCAGCAGTGATAATATTGCATTTATACCATCCCCAGTTAATCAGTTGGTTAACTGATCCTGTTCAGGCAGGGCTGGAAAAGATACATGTATGAAACACTGGAGAGCCACTTCCCCTCAAGGTAGACAATATTGAGTTTGGAGCATCTGTTGGGCCACTGTGAGATACAGGAGGCCAGACTAGATGGGCTGTTGGTCAAATCCAACCAGGCTTTTCTTATGTTCTTATGAGTTACATTTGGTCACAACCAAGGATTTGGTTACATACAATTCATTGAAATTTATGGATCATGAAAACAGGGGAAACCACAGGGACTCATACCATTCTTAATGGACCAGAAGCATGAAAAAGAGAGATTTGAATAGTTTGAATAGGAAAAACAAAGGAAAAGAAACTCCAAATTGAATGACCCCCTTTCAAGCACCAGAATGCGCTGTCAGGGTCTGGGTACAATGTATGAATGTACAACAATGGGTCTGAGGGTCAAGTCGGAACTCATATTTTCCCTAGTAACTGCCTTTGAACTTTCAGAGCCATGGCAACACACTGAATAATAGACCAGTTTAATCACATGCTTCTCCACCCATAACGATAAGATCACTTGATTAAATTGCTCACCATGGGGCAAGCTGAGAGCATCTGTGAAGTCTGAAGCTCTCTTATCCATGCCTCAGCTTGTGAAATATTTTCTCTCAAAAGGATGTCAGTAATTCCGTCAGACACAGGATCTCATTGTGACTCATTAATTTTGATGTTCAAAAGTTGAACACGGTGGTCGTTTACATCAAGCAGGAGAGAAAACAATTCAGATGAAATAGCTCTTTACTCTGTGTTTAATTAGTTAGAATGCTGCTGTAGTTAGACTTCTGAAAGCTGCTGTGAAATAAGTGCAGGCAGACTGATTTGGGACTTCCTTCTATTATATTTTTCTTTCTTGAACTTTTCTTCACAGGAAAACGCTGGTGATAAAATCAAGAAGCTAACACAGAGTATTGCTCCTTGGAGTTCTTAGCAGGTCTTTAGAACATGGTTTTGTGATGTTTTTTTTTCTCCTGATGCTATTTACGGACTTTCCCCTTGCCTGCAAATACCCTAATTTTCTTCAGTGCTGCACACAGTGTTGTCTATTGATCTCTGTATAAGTTGGTTTCTTCTAAAAGTTCTTTCCCTCTCTGCCTCAGGTAAAATAATTTTTTTTAAGATTGCAGTTCTTTCAAATAAATGTGCTTGTTGTAATAACAAATTAAAATAATTTGTGTTCAAAATCACATTCCACTCTGACTGAGATGTTCACTGTTTTAGCAAAATGGAATGAAAAGATAAATTTCAAATAAGATGGAACACTGTGTAACACATTCCTGTTAAAGGATGGGCATGGAAACCAAATGAATAGGACAGGCACATTCAGTACAATCTGAAGCCAGTCTAAGGTCAGTTCTGACATTACAGAAAAACACATTACATAGAAGATTGTCATTTCTGTGTCATTGCTTTCTACTCCATGAAGTCTGAACTTGCTAAATCATATAGGGCAGTGGTTCTCAAACTTTTGGCACCGGGACCCACTTTCTAGAATGAGAATCTTTCAGGACCCACTGGAAGTGATGTCATGACTGGAAATGACATCAACAAGGACATCATCAAGCATCATCAAGCGTCTGCTTTTACACAGATGGAGTCATATGCAATGTACTGCATGATTAATTATGTGTACCCATGGAAGATCTGAATTTGTGTTTCTTGAACATCAGCCCACCCCTGTGGCAAACCTCTTCTGGAAAATGAAAAACAGTTTTGATAAGGTATGGGGATGAGCTTTTCAGAAGGAAGGAGCTTCCACTGGCTGTGCTCAAGCCTAAGCCACATTTTGGACACAAGCCATGATAAATACAAATGCCCCTACAGTCTCTTCGGGTGTTCTTATTGATTTACATGGATTAAGCTACTGATTTGGTCCCAGAAGCTTGTCTATTTATGTCCCCCCACTCTCTAATCTCTTATTTTCTTGGTGTGGAGTGGACCTCTCTTATTGTATACATCTGACATTGCAATTTGCTGCACTTCCAGCAAAGTTTGTTTTTCTTAAAATACCCCTTCTGAATACCCTTAGAAAATGGTTCAAAAACATAGCATACTTGTCATTTATATAATGCTTTCAGGCCTCTGTTTGAGCATCAGGCTGCAATCCTATACACACATTCCTGGGAACAAGTCCGATTGACTGCAGTCAGGCTTACTTCTGAGTAAACCTGAATAGGATTAGACTGTAAAGCTTGATTTGAAGGTTTTCCATACTGTGACAACCAGAAGCATAGTTTTGGGAGCCACAGAGAGGCTTCCGTGGGGTCCTAAAGGCGCGCGAGGCTCCGCACTTGGCACATTTCCCCCATAAAATGAATGGGAGGTCCGCCACTGGACACTTGCCCAATGGAGTTGGACAAATGGGCATAGACTTATATCAGGCAGTTTTCGGTATAAATGCAGGGTATAACCATTCAAGTGGTCTGCTGAGAAAAGACCACTTTAGTGTCAGATGTTGTCTGTATGAAGCCCTCCCACCACCCCTCCCAATCTAAGAAATGTCTGCATTTTTTGAACCCAATTTGTAAAGTTTTGGTAGAGGCGAAGACAAACCAACCAAGTCAGAAGAAGAAACTGGATTTGAAAAAAAGGATCTTCACACAAAACAAACAGTTCTGGTGACTAGGGACACAAAACACATCTATGAAGATGTTATTGAGGCAGGCTGTCTGCGCCACCACTGTGTCATGTATTAATAGAAACAGTGCTTGTGTTATCATCAGAGCCGATGGCAAGAGATCCCTGTGGAATTCAATGCAGGTCAGAGTGGGAATCTATTGTGCAGCCTTTGTTGTCTACATACCCTGAAAGATGGATTCAGACTGCCAATAGTATATGCAGTTGTCAGTGTTGGGTCTGGGGGGAGGTGGGGGGCAAAAGCCCCAGGCACTGCACCCACCGCACCCCTGCTGCTGCCACCTCTGCCCGCCGGGCTGCCCCCTGGCACTCCACCTGCCCATTGGAGCTGTTCCGCAGGCAGGCAAAGCCCCACATGGCTCTCCAAAGCATGTGAAAAGCATTCTGAGGCTTCTAGCACGATCTTAAAGATCACACTAAGTTTCATCAGGAAACTGGAAGAACTCATCAAGATTGCGCCAGAAGTCTCAGAAAACTTCCCGAGCCCGTCAGAGCGTTGCGCGAACTTCTATGCCCTTCAGTAAGTCTCCCCAGGGGGGTAGTGTGATGCGGACTTGGCCCTGGGGGTGGCATAGGGTCAGGTCCGTTACTGGAACTTGTATATCTGGTGTGTATGACAAAGGATGGAATAGTTGGTTCTGGGGTCTTGGCACCCACCTGTTTCTTACTTCTACCTCCAAGGACATCTGTGACTGAGAGTCCCAACTCCAACCAAGTCCCCAGTGAAATTAAAAGTGCCAAGCAGTGGGTCTTTTTTTAATTTAGCACCAACTCTGCTGCCAGTGCTGCTATTGGCCTCATGTAACCTGTCTGGTCTCAGTGCCTTGTGTGCAGAGCCAGGTGATTTTATCTTTGCTAATTGTGGCGTGAACACATCAGTATTGTCTCCATTGACCTGCAGCATCTCTTCAGGTTTGAGGTATGGGGCTTCTCCAGCCTTACTGAACAATGTCAGGGTCAGCCTTACCGAACAATGACCCTGAGGGTCTTTTGCAGGCACATGGGTTCTAGCACTATGCTGCGGGTCCCTTTCTGATACTTGGTCTCTTCATGTCCTCTTGGGTAACCCTTCATAAGAACATAAGAACAGCCCCACTGGATCAGGCCAAATGCCCTGGCAGTACCATTTTACAGCAGTTGTAGTTTCCAATTATGTTAATAATAATAATAATAATAATAATAATAATAATAATAATAATAATAATAATAATAATAAAACTTTATTTTTATCCCGCCCTTCTCCCAAAAAGGGACCCAGGGCGGCTAACAACATATAAAACAAATTAAAACATAATTTCACAGATAAAAACATAGTAAAAAACACATTAGCAGAACCCATAAAAACAGTAGTCAGAAGAGTCAGAATAAAAGAGCATAAAACAGCAGTTCTTAGAGGAATCGGGCCTGTAAAAAAGCAACTAAAAGATATATAAAAGATGTTAAAAAGGCCAGAACGTCAGAAGGCTTGGTTAAACAACAAGGTCTTCAGGCCTCACCGAAAGGACTCAAGAGAGGGAGCCATTCTCAAGTCAAGGGGAAGGGAGTTCCACAACGTTGGTGCCACTACTGAGAAGGCCCTATTTCTTGCCGCCGCCCCACGTACCTCCTTAGGCAGCGGCACTTGTAAAAAGGCCTTCTCTGATGACCTGAGAGGACGAGCCGGATTGTACGGGAGTAGGCGATCTCTAAGATAACCTGGCCCAGAGCAGTATAGGGCTTTATATAGAGCCCTATCTATGAACTAATAGATCAGTTCCTGGGAATAGACAAGTTCCTGGGAAATCAGGAGGTGGAAATGTCTCAGAAGCCTTAGGGTGAAGGCAAAAAAAAAGAAAAAAGGATTGTCCATGTCAAAATCAGGAGACAGATCGAACAGACTGGATTGAGAAGAGGCTCTTGATTGTGATCAGAGAAGGTCACTGGGAATCTAACCAGTAAAGGCACCAAGTCATTACAAGACTGATAATCCAGTTCACAATCACATTAACCTTCTGATTTAAGCCAATTGCCCTCTTGATTAAATGGCCGCTAATAAATTTTAGTCTAAATACTGTGAAGTACCTGAACTGCAATCAGAGCTGTTTGGCATCCTCCTCAAAGTGCTGGTAAAAATCAACTAAGCTGCTCAAATCGAAGACCATTTCCAGGTGAAGTGATTCCTTTCATGACTGCAGACTGTGAGAAGAGCATTAATTGGGCTAATTCCCATGGGAATGTTTTCAAACTTTGAACCTTGAGAACACTCGCTGTTTCACTGGACTCATTTTCTTCTCTTCCACAAAAGTTCTACAAAGAACTAATATATAGATATTACACATGTACATAGTTACTAAGGGCACAATCCTAACCAGGTCTACTCAGAAATAAGTCCTATGTTGTTGAATGGGGCTTACTCTCAGGAAAGTGTGGTTAGGATTGCAGCCTGAGAGCCCAATCCTATCCAGTTTTCCAGTGCCGGTGCAACTGTGCCAATGGGGCATGCACTGCATCTTGTGGTGGGGCAGCAGTCACAGAGGCCTCCTTCAGGTAAGGGAGCATTTGTTCCCCTACCTTGGGGCTGCATTGCAGCTGCACCAGTGCTAGAAAATTGGATAGGATTGGATAGGATAAGGCTACAATTCTGAGCTCATTTGCAGGCAAATGCTGGCCAATCTGCAATCTCATAATAACGCAAGCAGCCCTGCTCTCTTATGGCTGAAACCAGACATAATGCCAATTACATCTGTATTTATAAGGTCTCAGATTAGTGAATAACCATCTGGTACTCTGGTTACATGTGTGCTGTTTTTCCCCCAGCATTCATTCTCACATATGGTCTGTCTCTTTCTCTGCCCCCTGCTATGAGACTGAACATATCATGTCTTCACTGCTTCACCTCATTGCACTCCAGAGCATTACTCTATACATTTACACATTTCAGTAGCATTTGTGATTATTAGATGGTAATTTAAGAATGAGTGGATAGCAGGCCTATGGCCTGATCCAGTGGGGTTCTTATGTTCTTGTGTTTTTGGCATCCCAGGCTTGAGATTGTTATTAGCCAGGGTGTGGCAGGTTATGGTCGTCTGCACCTGGAGTTCCAAGGGTGGCTTGAAGATATCTGCTGTGTTTGCCCAGGAGGGGCCAAGTGAGAGCGGAATGCAGTCCACAATGATGGCAGTGGCAAGCTTCTCTCTGCAGCGTCTGACTGACACCAATTACCTGTCCTGGTCGGTCAAAATGGAGATGTACCTGAAAAGGGAAACGCTCTGGCAAACTGTGAGAACCCCATAAGTGGATCTCAGCGCAGAGGAGGAGAGAGAGAATGAGAAGGCACTGGCAACCATCATGCTGTACCTGGAAGATACCCTACTTGTATCTTGTATTGAAGGGACTATGTTTGTATCATGCTTAGGTGAGTCCCGGACGTTTGTCCTCCACTGTACCACTTCACAACTATAGGTCCACTTGTTTGAAGTACCACTGAAAGTTACTGGTTACTGGTTACATCATCATCGGTTACTACTGGGTTGGGAGGCCAGATGCAATGCAACAAACACCAGTAAGAGGCTCAGGGTGCAAGGGAGGTAAGTAAGAGGCTCGAGTACAAAAAAGCATGCTTTGGAGCTCTGCCCACCAAGCCGAGCCTCACAGTGCTGTTTGTTGTGTAGCATTCCTGGTCTCACTGCTGGGCAGCCGGGGTCCAAGTGGTAACCATACCACTGGTTGAGAAACAGTGTTCTATGGAGTTTGTATGTGCAATGAAATGGTATTGCCAGGGCTTCACAGAACTTCAAAGATGACCATCTTCCAAAAACAATACCACAAATGGAATATGCCATGCTTTTTCTATGCCCATTCTACCTTTCAAGTGTAATCTCCAAATGTATCAGTCCCTGCTGAACCATGTTTTATCAAGACATCCTCTTAGCAGGTCTCTCTATAATGATTATATTTCTCCTTAATTGCGCAGCTTTGAAGCTGCCTCCTACATGCACTTGCTTCATAAAAGAAGCAAAATTAATTCTGCTTTCAATGGCTGTTGTCGTTAGAGAATATTCAATATATGTTTGATCCTTTTTTTTCTCTGTGCTTTTCCACCTACCCATACTGTTCTGTTTCAGTGCATCTGATGCATTTCTGTATCACCCAATGCAATAATTTAATGTACAGGTGAATGTTGCTTAGCAATGTTCTGACCAGTGACAGGCTGCATATGCAATGGCTGTCACCTGTCCCTGTTCCCCTCCCCCTATGCCTCAGGAGCTGAGGGGAGCTGTGCTGTCCTTACTTCCAGGGGCTTTTCTGAGCCTTGCAGAGGCAGCATGCACCCTCTACAAGGCTCGGAATGGCTGTTTTGGCCAAAAAGTCATGACTTCCAGTTTCCTTGGGAAACCAGAAGTGCCCTTTCCTTGCCTTAAAAGGCAATCAGAAGCCTGGTTTCTATCAGAAAACTGGAAGTCACATCTTTTAGGCTGAAACGGCCATTCTGAGCCTCGCAGAGGCAGTATGCAGATGTGCGCTGCCTCAGCGGGGCTTGGAAATGCCCCTGTATAGAAGGGAAGCACAGCTCCCCTCCACTTCAGAGGCTTTGTTTAATGTCAAGCATTGCTTGACGATGGGGGTGCAGTAACTCATTCCTGTCATTAAGCAATGCACAACTGCATTTCTGTTGGGGGTAAAGTATTCTGATTTCATTGAAATCCATCAATATTTTGTAATGAGATGGGGGGTGGGGCCAGAGGCAACTGAATGGCTGTGCTTTTCTGAGCTCTTGAAAGCTCTTGGGAAAGCATGCTATTTCCTGACAAAAAACCGTGGGTCTGAGGAGATCTGAGGATCTGTGATCAGGAGAGATTTGATCCTACAGATGGTGTATGATTTCAGAGAGGAAGAGCCCAGCCAGGGGCTGTTTTTTCTGAAAGGGAACCCAGCCATCAATGTTGGTGTTGGTGAGGATTCATGTTGAAACTAAGCTGAAGGCCCCAAGCAGGAAAGGACATTGGAAGAACTAAGTGAGTGTTGTTCCGATGTGTGTGTCTGGCATTGATTGATTAATTGACTGCCTGATTAAGCTTTTGCCCAAGGGAAGAAGAAGGATCGGCAGGTTTTCCCCCTCTGGGAAGAGGAAGAGGGGGAGGCTTTCTCCACTCATTTGTTTGCTTATGTGAGAAGATTTGGAGGAGACCTGCCGAGCTTGTTATGGAAATATGAGAGCATAACTCTAAGTTTACAAATCTAAAACTCATTGGATTACAAATTAATCATTTTGGAATATAAACTTTGCTTTGAAATGCTCAGTTTCGTTTTCCTGTGGAGAAGATCTGTGGAGTGCCTGTGGAGAGGGCTGGACATCTGCATTTCTTTGTTTTGCAAAAGTGGTTTCATTGTTTTGAATTCCTCCTGTTTTGTTTTGACTATCTCGTGGAATGGAATGTGGTTGATATAGCAACAAACTTAAGCAACAGAATCAAAACAATAGAATAAGAAGACTAGAACATCGGGGACATCTAGTGGATTTAAAAAGACATTGCAAGGATAAGAACAGGACTTGACATGTGAAGTAACGGGGACAGTACGCTGAGGACATCTAGTGGCATTAAAAATATTGCAAGGCAAAGGTTTATTTGACTTAAATTTCCTTGTGTTGGTTTTTATGGGTGAATTTATTCAAGACAACAAAAATGCTTAGATATGAACGTTTATTGATGAAAGATGGGCAATTAAAGACAAAAGAAGAACTGTTAAGACAGGGTGTGGAGATGGATTGGTGAACTCACTTGCAACCTGATTCAAAATTTGGGAAATATAAAAAAAGAAGGATTCTATTCAGAACAGACACCATTTGATAGAATACTCTTAGAAACAAAAGAAAAATATATCAAAAGAATGTATATGTTCCTATTGGATTTTGAGATGCATGAAGAAACAATAAAAGTATGTATGATAAAATGGGTGCAAACTATAGACCATAATATTACAATGGAACAATGGGAACAGATTTGGAAATATAATATAAAATTTACTAAAGCAACAAATTTTGAAGAAAATGTATATAAAATGTTTTATAGATGGTACATGACACCAGTAAAACTGGTAAAAATGAATCAGAACATATCAAAAAAATGTTGGAAGTGTAAATGTGAAGAAGGGACATTTTATCATATGTGGTGGACATGTAAAAAAATGCAAGTATACTGGAAAATGGTAAGGCATCTAATACAAGAGATTGTTGGATTTACGATACCGCTGAAACCAGAGTTATTTTTACTTAATATCACCTTAGATATTATAGTTAAATAAAATGATGTGTATTTAGTTACTGTGATATTAACTGCTGCAAGGATTTTATATGCTAGACACTGGAAAGATATTAAAATTCCAATGAAAGATGAATTAATACAGAAAATAATGAATGTGGTGGAAATGGATAGGTTTACAGAGATTTTGGATCAACAGCATAAACACAGATAGAGCAATGGAGACCATTTTATGCTTGGTTGAAAATGAAGTTGTAGATGTATAAGACAGGGCATTTAGATGAATATATTGTATACATGATATATTATACAGGATATGATATGATAGATAAATGATATTAAGAGGTTAAACTAGAAGAGGAACAAGATTAGAAGATATGTATTGATTGATTAGATATATTGATATATAATTGCCTGCACCCTTCAACGGTATGTTTTTGTGTTTTTGTGTGTCTTGTGTACTGAGATTGTGTTTGTTATTTGTTTGTTTATATTTGTTGTTTGTTTTTATATTGGAAAATAATTAAAAAATTAATTTAAAAAAAAAAACAACACATTTTGCAATGAGGTGTCAGCCAGATTTGTACGATGTCCAAAAATTGTGAGTTTCCCCTCTTCCTGTTGTCACGTTTTTTCAAAAGATTCTAAAATTACAGAAACCTTAGGGAACTCGTTAGAAAAGCAGATTAGCAGATCATGATAAACTCAACTAAAATTATTTTAATTATTTTTCTCCATCCTGAAAGGGTTCCATAGTAAATAAAATATATCTCATTAAGTGTCTGCCTCATTTCTATGAAACTGGTGAGTCTGATCATTTTGCGATGTGCCGCAGCATATTGAACCATTAATTCAGGGGGAATGTCCATTTCTCCATTTATTTATCAGTATTTTGACTGTGCTGTGCATACCTCAAACATGTCAGAATAGATTTTCTTTACAGCATGTTTATGAACATCCGTTCAGGATTCCATCACTGTAGCTAAGTACCAAGAAACAGAATTTAGAACAGATTTTTGGGCTCCCAACAGGTGGCGCTGTAGCTCAGAAGACAACATCTGCCTGCAGGAAATTCAGGTTCAGTCCCTGGAATCTTCTGGTAAAATTGGGAGAACTCACTGTCTGATGCTCTTGAAAACAGTGGCTAGACAATACTGAGCTAGATGAAACCATGGTCTGAGTCATTGTAAGGCAGTTTTCAGGGCTGGCCTTAGGGCAATTTGACGCATTTGGAGGGGCCCTGCACTGGGGTGATGAACAGAATGCCCACAGCTGGGACCTTGCTCTGTAATTGATGCTCTGGCATGGAATCTTCCGTGGAAGTCCCTTCTCCTGCCTGCCCAGGGTCTGATTAGCTTGAAATTGCCGCACCCCCATGAAGCAGTTGGCAGATCCTACATGCACAAGAGATTTCCCCTGTGGGTACATGGCCTAAAAGCATGTCTAGTAACACAATCATATGTGAACATAGGAAATTGTCAGGGCCGGCCTTAGGCGCTGTAGGGCCTAACACAAAACTTTGGCAGAAGGAACCAGTCAGCTGTCTGGAATGTCAAGCTGCTGATTTGCAGCGCTAAGTTCAACTTGCAACTCTTGATCATTTTTACTGAGTTTCATCTTGTTAATTAATAATCTTAACTGGAGCATATAAGGCAAAGATTGATTTTGCTAAAGCCCTTTTCAATTGAGTTGACATGTTTTGGATAATTCTGATTTATATGAGTGGGGTATCCTTAATCCATCCTCCCTTGTACGCATTTTAGATCAATTTTGAAGGTGTGATTACTGAAACAGGTGGAATTGATAGCTTGGAAAGCTTGACTAATAGGGTTAAAGGTTAGCTAGCTAAGGAAGCATATCCATCCGAGAACCTATTTCATATGACTGACTCCTGAATCCTTAATAGTTGTTAAAGTAGTACTGCTCAATGCACCATCCTCATGCTAATGTCTAATCCTCATGCTCAGTTCCCCCCTCCCCAGAACCCCCAGAGACCTGGGCTAAGCACTTTGCTTTCTGCTTGAGAATTCCCTTGTCAATTGGGACTTCCTCTTTGCTTCCATCACTTTTTGCCATATATACGATCAGTGTGGTTCCTTGCATCAAGAGTTACACCATAGAAATGGAGCTTCCTGTTATCCAGCTTCCTAGTTCTCTTTAAACTCACCCACTTTCATTGTCCATTGGATGTTTCCATTGCCCATCAAAGCCTGCATTTTGAATGAGGGGCTTTTAAGGAGAAAGAGTATGATGGAAAGTCACTGGATTTTGGAAGTGCTGTTCATAGATTACATTATGAACACTTGTTCCTTCTAAGTGGTTTCATTTCTATGAACATTCTGGATGAGTTTTTCCCCCCATTTTAATACAAAAACATATACTGTGAGGATTTGGATGCAAATGAAAGAGGGAGCTAAGCATCTTATCCTTGCGCTATTTCCATACAAAAACTGCAATTTCAGCTGCTCGCTGTACCTTATCTGAATATGTGGTCCTTTGTAAAAGTGTGTTATGGGAAGTGATTTTGCTCATTTTCTCTGTGCACTCAGTGTATTTTTCCTCCTAATTTTCCTATCGTTTTCTAATGTTAACTATTTAAAAACAGGAACATTTTCAACCCCACTTACCAGTCTCAGCATTGCAGCAGCTCCTGGGATGGTTCCAAGATCCTAAGAGCTTCTTTTGCTTGCTGTACAGCTCAGCACAGGAAGTGGGGCAGCAGCGGACCTCCCATAGGAAGAATGGGGTAAAAGTCCAGGGTGCTGTGCTTGTGTGTCCCGTCCAAATATCCCAACTCTCTTCTAATGCCCGCTTTTTGGCTAATTAACACCCTCTTTATCTCTAGAACAACAGCTGCGGTGTGCGAAGGAATGAACACAGAACTCCTTATCTATAGCAACTACCCACATTTATTGCTATGAATACAGACACTCCCTGCAAGTCCTCTTGTCCAGAAGCTTTCCCTCCCCAAAACTCCACTTAACTCAGCGGGTAAAGGTCTGAAGCCTCCAATTCAAGTCCAATCTGGTCTCCAAAGCACAGTCCAGTCTTCCCAGTCTTCTGTGTCCTCCAGCAGAGTCCTGGCAGTCCCCTTCTCCTGTAGGTCTGGGTCAGGTAGCCCTCTGGTTCCCTCTGGGTCAGGTAGCATCTCCCTCTGGGTCAGGGTCCGAGTTTCCCTCTGGGTCAGCGTCCTGCTCCTGGCTGGGTCAGCGTCCTGCTTCCGGCTGGGTCAGCGTCCCACTCCCAGCTCTCCCTCTGGGTCAGCGTCCGGCTTCCGGCTGGGTCAGCGTCCCGCTCTCTTGGTCCTTCTGAAGCTGCCTTTTATCCTTTGTGTACCATTAAGTGCAAATACAGCTCAGCTGTGAGCTACCTCGTTAGCTCATTCAAAGCCCCATCAAGGTCAAATGAAGCTCAGGTGTCCAACCAGGTCTCCATTGACCTTGATTGATTACAGCTGTGGAGCCAGCCCGGCCCTTCCCAGAGCTGTCAACCAGCTATCAAAACATGGAATTGCTGGCAACACCACATCATCCACCTGATGATCTTCTGATCTTCCATTACATTGTGGACCTTCAGGACCGCGTGGGAAACCCTAATGAGATTTATATCTTGCCTTTCCCATGCCGAAGCAAGTATCCAAGGTGGCTTACAAAGCTCCATAGTAGAGTACAAATGATTTTTCACAACTATGGTTCTACAGGCAGCTTGTAGAATCCATCTCTTCCAGATGGAATCCTTCACAGAATGGTCATTACATCTGGGTATGCCTTCCAAACTTCCAGAATGAGCAGTTTCAGGTCAGCCAAGCTGTAAATAGTGACTCCTCCTGGCTCTGTTGTCTCATGACAGCTTTTTATGGGGACAGGCAGACCATTCTTGGGCAGACCATGGGCAGGAGGTCTGGCTCAGTTGGTAGAGCTGCTGCCTTGTATGCCTGAAGATTTGAGGCCGCCAGTTCAAAACAACCGGAAATACCCGAGAACTGACGACACGCTGATATACTGATGAGCTGACCCTCGGTGGCAGAGAGGAGTTGCTGTCAAATGGAGCGTGGGAGGTGAAGGGCCAGAGAGAGGCCAGACAGGGAAGGAATCCAGCTGGAACGAGGAATTCTATGAAATAGAAGAACTATTCAATTGTAAGGTTTAGAACAGCCTGCCTATGAAAACCGCCTGGGATTAAAGTCTGAGGAGAAATCTGACGAGCAAAGAAAGGTGGTATATAAATACCTGTATAAATAAATAAATAAATAAATAATTCTTCTATCCCAACAGCTTGCCATGTTATACGCAGTGGCGTCACTAGGGTTCGCGTCACCTGGCACGGGATGCCAGCATGTCACCCCCCATGCAGTGAGCAGGGCAACACCCCACGTGGTGGGCATGGTGATGTACCATCACTCTGCCCCCACTGGTTTTTTGGCTGTGCCTTTTGATAGAACAAAGATAGAACACATTCTGCATGAAATTACGCATTGATTGATGTATAACGTGATGGTATTATTCTTCCAAATTATGATTTTAGTGATTTTGGTCACTAGTGGTGTCACACACACGCACTCCCTGGGTGTCAACTTACTAACACCTTATTGCAGCAGTTCTCAAACTTTTAGCACTGGGACCCACTTTTTAGAATGAAAATCTGTCCAAGTCCCACCAGGAGTGATGTCATGGTGGAAGTGACATCATCAGGCCAAGGCACGTTTACTTACTCGTGAGTAAATGTGACCATGAGGCTTAGTTTCGCTTTCCATAGGGCTCAATACATTCATCTGCTTGGAGGGAGGGAATTCTTTCTCAGGTGTTTTTGGGGGCTGCATTCATTGGATCAGGACCATTCTGGTGTTGTTGGCTTCCTCTCAGCCTGCCCTTTCCAACAGACTATGGTAAGTTCGCCTACTCATGAGTAAACATGCGATACGATTTACTTTCACTTTCCATAGGGATCCATGCATTTTTTGTTCTCCAGTTTTTTTACCATAACTTTTGATAGAAAGGAGATATTTCACTTTGGAGTTTTGCATTGCATTCCACTCAAAATTCTGCATCCAACAGTATATAATGTGATGGGGTTACTCCTAACCACCACAATTTTAGCATGTCACACCCCCAGTGCACGTCACCCCCCTGTGTGTGTCACCCAGTTCAGCCCGCACCCCCGCACCCCCTAGTGATGCCACTGGTTATACGTCATAATGCAGTGTAGTGGCTAAGAGAACAGCCAGGCTGACTGATCTGTACTGTATTCAGTGCAAGTTGGGAGGTGGCTGTGGTGCAACTCAGCGTAAGGGAATATTTATCATCTTACCCCATATTGCATGCCAGCCATCTCTATGGGGCTACTTGGGTCTGCACCAGTGAAATCACTGACACAAATCTGAGCAGGCCAGTGTAATGCTGTGCTGGCTGGGAGGGGGGTTAGGATCCAGCCTAAGTTGCTTAGGCCAGACCCACCCTCCTCTCAGGCCTGGTCTGCTCACCAGCTTCATGGCTGAATCCAATCCCCAGCTGGCACACAGGATTTAGGGTCACCAGTGCAGCCTCTGTTATATTTCGTACACCAGCAAGGGACGAGGCCTGGTGGGAGAGGTTATTTACTTACTTTCACCATTGCCTATGGGTCTACTCAGATCTACGCCAGCTTCAGTAGTGTAGTAAGCGGGGGTAGGAGTGGGTTGCTCTGCGTGATGTGCCCGGGGGGGGGTGAAAAGTGCACCACCCAAGCCCCCACTGAGAGAGGCCCATGGCATGTTTGGTGGTGGATGGGCCCTCTCACTACCACTCCTGGCTCCTAATGGCCAGAAATGGCAGCCTCAGAAGCAATTCCATCATTGCAATGTCAATTGTGTCACCACCAAACTACTTCCAGGTGCTGCACCCTGCTTCTGGTGAGTAAGGGGATGTCCCATGGGGTGGGGGGGGGGGAGGTGGTTGACACATGCTAGCAGTGCCACTGACCAGCTCTTTTGCTGGTGTAGGTCTGCTCCACCACAGGGGTACATGCCAGGCCCAGGACAGAGGCTCTGAATTTCATTGATACTTTTGCCACTAAAATTCACTTCATCCTGCCCTTATCTGCCCTCGCCCTATCCCTGCCCCAAACTGCCCCAATCTGCTCCAACTGCCAACAGAACTCCATCACCATCTTCTCTGCACAGCACCACCACTGGCACATGGCCTCCAAAGGATGGAGAGGCTGCTTGCACCAGCAGAGGCCAATGGAGTGGGTTGTGGGCCTGGCACAACCTAGAAGCAGCCTCTAGAAGCTCCCAGAAGGGCTTTGCAGGGAAAGAATTGAACATCGGGTTGTGGCCTACCACTGGGTTGTGACCTACAGTTTGAGAAACGCTGGGCTTGAGCATTGGAGGCACCTTTCTCCACACTTCCTCTTCTGCTCCATACCCCTCTTCTTTTTCAAATCTGTGACATGGGAGGAGTTCTGGAGGTTGTGGCCGGTACCACATCAAGTAAAGGGGGTGACATTTGACATCCTGCCAAAGGCACCAAGAGATCTTGCGCTGGCCCTGACAGTTGGCAGGGTAGTACTAGAAATCATATTGAATAACTGAAATGAATAAGAGCAGGATAAAGACTATAACTTATAAACTGATCAATAAATGCTAAACTCGTGCATCTGTAATAAGGCATGGTATAATGTGTGTTTGGTGCTTTATGGTATTACAGTCACTGGACATTTTACATTTACATTTACTTTACATTTTGCGTGTGATGCTATTTGGTTGTTGTCTCAGGTTTCCATCCATTGCTTTTATTTTCTTTGTTTTTCTCTTAAAGAAGGACGTAACATTTTATCTACATAGAAATATTATTTTTTCCAATATTCATTAAGACTCGGTGATTTACACAGCAAGGAAGTTATATTCACATAATATTTATCAAACTTATCTACCATAAAATAAGAATTGGTCTTAAATAAAAGTTTTTTTTAAAAATCAATAACAGTTTGTTTACACTCAGCTTTAACTCCGCAAACTCTTAAGCACTTGAATTGTATAGGGTTGTCCATTTAAATCAATGGGCAACTTTCATATATAAAGATATTATATTACAAAACAATGTCCATGGCTGTGTCAGGAAAGGCTTGAAGACCGGTTACTAACAGTAGTAGTCAATAAAATTACTCTTGTAAGCTATAAATGAACAGTAGCAAAGCAAGCAGGGGATGATCCACCCCTGGTGATATTTCCAGAGGGCTGATGGGCACACCACCCAAGCCCCCATCAAGCAGAGGCCCATGCCACTTTTAGCAGTGGATGGGCCGTCCCACCCTCCCCGATGCTCCAAATGACCGGAAATGGCTGCCCCAAAAGCAACATGGAAGTGCACATGATGATGCTATTATGTCATTGCGTCATTGCCAAATCACTTTTGGGTGCTGCGCATCCCTGCAGGTGAGTCACACGATGCAGGCGGCATGACACCCACCTTGGGCAGCTCCTGCATGGCAACACCTCTGATAATGAATTCTCCTGAATAATCACTGTAGTGTTACACTGACACTGTAAAAAGACAGTGGAGCCGTTGTCCAATTTCTCCGTTGTATTTACTTGGAGAGATAAGCATATCTAGGCTCCCTTCTTATGCTTCAGCCATACAAATTTCCATTCACCAAAAAGCCAGCTAAAGTCTTTAAAAGAAAATTTGCTGAATCCTGTTGATGTGATCACTGTACACCGGGGCCAGCTGGGCAGTATCCATGCCTGTTATGAACCGTGAGTGAGATTCTCCTTTCAGATAAGATCATTATCTTACAACTCTTCACATTTTTTAATAAATATCTATCCTGTCCTATTCTTTAGGCTCATATAAAATTTAAACTTTAAAACCTGCCAAAACACAAAAATAGATGAGAATATTCTCAGACTTCTTTGCGGGTGCTAAAGGCTAAAGACCTGAACTAGGTGTGCAGTGGAATTATATGATACTGCTTCTCCTGCACTGTACCACACCAGGCCAGTAGTATAGTGTGGATGGGGGCGGCTGGGGTGCCCCCACAGTGCTCTGGTGGTTTTTCTGGGCTCTCCAGGGGTGGCACACAGTGCTAGCCACCCAAAGTGCTTGGAGTGGCAAGCATAGCACTAAAGGATCCACCTACTTGCCCCTGGCTTTGTTTGGCCCCAAATCAGAGCCATTACAGGTGTGTGGGGGGGAGGCTAACATGGTGGTGCAGGGCGTGACACGATGACATGGGGGTCATGTGATGGTGCCATCATATCACCTTGCCCCAGGAGCCAGTCGGCCCAGTAACACTACTGCACCACACTGCAGGGGGTGAAATTACAAAGTTGAATTTCAGCACAATCCTATGCATGTCTACTCAGACATAAGTCCCACTGAGTTCAATGGGACTTACTTTGTAGATAGGATAGCAGCCTTTGTTTCCAAGAATTTGCCTCAACGTTCTCCTTTATAGATTTTGATGGATAATCAAGTGTTTTCTGCTGTCTGCTTCCTTGGACATCCAGTGATGTTTGATTTCAATGCTTCCCATCTAAGAGTACCATTTTATAGTACTGACACAACGTTTCCAGGAAGTAACATTCAAAATGAATTACAGGCTTTCTCCGAAGGAGATATATCTGAACATTCTCAACTAAAAGCAAACAAATGTATTGAAGACCAGTGAGATTTCTGGGCGAGGGAGTCTATCTATCCCTAAAATGGGCAGTCAGTGCAGATGGGCAAGTGTGTGTCCTGTCCAAAATGTGAATACTGTGGGTTAGACAACGAACCAAGGAACCAAGGGATGTCTGCATATCTGCAATTGAAGTCTTATGTGTTGCAAAGGATTCTGGGTCACATTATATTTTGGGTCACAGGTCTACTCATTTCACACAGAAAAATACTGAACATCACTACCATCCATTGTGGGTAAGAACTGGGCCATAGAACTCATCCAACACCTATCTGTGACTGAACATATGAATGAATATTCAGTACTTGTGGGCAAGTTGTTCTTCACCTGCTCTCATCAAGTAATCCCTGACAAACTTCTGGGTTCACCAGACATTAACGTGAAAACCATGGTATATCATCCTTGACAGTATTTGATGGATGGTATATAATAATATTTAACATTAGACAATACAGGCGTGCCCCGCTATTTGCAGGGGTTCTGTTCCGGTACCCCCTGCAGTTAATTGAAACTGCAGATAACTGGGGATGCCTCGTTAATGCCTTATAAGTGAAACCGTGGATACAGGATTCATCGATACACCCCTCCATACTTGTCAGTGTAAAATGTCACTTCAAAACTTATACTAGAATATAAATGATTCCACTAGGATATTTACTTTGAATAAATGAGACTTTTCATTTATGAATCTAATTTGGGAGCATTCCCTTATAAAATATATTGCTTGTACCTTAATGCTTAAAATTTTGGGCTAGCCAAGAACCCTTTTACATGAAAAACTTATTATTCAGGAGTTTATTTTGTTGGGAACATTCAAGATTTTGAGCCTACCCCCTGTAGTCTGAATGGTTCAGTCCAGGAGAGACTATGCCATCTGATTCTGCTACATGTGAGTTGGAAAAGCTTCACCAATTCCATCTGATCAGTGTTTCACCATCTCTCAGTTCTGCTCTTTGTACCTGAAGGCAGATGTAACACTTGTGGAGCCAATTGTGTGTTTGAAAAACACAGTGATCGAGCCCTGAATATGATCTACTACTTAGACCACAGCTGTCTCTCTGTCCTCTTGCGTTTCAGTTAAATAACAACTACCCTGCACATTACATACATATATTTTAATATATTTTATATATAATATATTATATAATATAATATTATATTATATATTATGTATGTATTTACATCCAAACCCACCCACCCCCTCTTTCTCTACCTTACAACTTTAGATATATACACGCTGATACCAGTCCACCCAACTTGTGTTACAGTTCATGGAGAGCTGAGTTTTTCCTCCTTACGCTGTCGATGGCTGCGTGAAGCTCCTCTGGCTGGAGCTTTTGAGACTCAGCACAAATGTGGAAGAGTTGCTTTTCTTGCTGACACTTAGATTGCACTCTTGTCGAGATTTTAAATAGTGCGAAGAGCAACAGAGGAACCTGCGCAAGAGATCATGGAAAAGATGACCTGTGAAAAGCATGTAGATCCAGGGGTTACAACAGCTGTTCAGACTTGCTAGGAGCGTGGTGATGACGAACGGCAATTCTGTGGAGTGGAAACACATCAGAGAGAGATAAATAACACACAGTTCTGGGAACTTTAGATATAGCAGGATCTGATAAAGAAAGAATGCCAACTCACGCCTTTCAAGGTTATGAGAGTCGGAGAAAACTGGGTGAATGTTTTCCAAGCTCTTCCAAGAACAGCACACATCTCTGAAAACCGTTGTATGGGCAAGCATAATATAGAGACTGAAGGCAAGAAACTAAGCAGGTTCAAGCTTGGTGGCTAGAATGTGGTGATTCCATAGCGTATGGTGGAATGAGATCTGGCCCTGCCACTGGGCAGTTCGGGCAGTCCTTGTATGCCTCAAGGATTCATGCTAAGACCATGAATTTGCTAAGTCTAACTATGAACAGAGTGGGCATGAAAAACATGCTTTGAATTTAGACTCTAGAAAGAATGTCTGAAGTAAGGAAAAAATATTCATTCAATATCACTATGGAATTTGAGGGTGGAGAATTTGGTCTCCAATTCCAATTCCCAAGTTTTATTTTTTCAGATATTCAGTTACACAAGGCTATGTGTTCAGTTTTTTTCCCCTTGGGTGTGAAATCTATGTTTTGTAAAAGACCAAATGGAATGTATTTGAAAGGCAGGGAGATCATTCCAATAGAAGACCTTCAGTACCCCAAAATTACATTTCTGTTATACTGGGTTAAAGAGCTATTGAGATGCTTGGCTTGAGAGCTGGAGTTGGCTGGGGGGAGTTGGGATACGTGCCAACTCAGTTATAAGATTTGCTGGGGGATCTTGTGTCGCAGACCTAAGATCAATGATAAGAAAACCAAGTCTCAATTTACAAGGTTTGTGGTGAGTCATTAATTTGAATCACCACTATACCAATAGCCCAGTTGAATTGTAGAGCAGCAGGAGCACCTTGGTCATCGACCCAGTAGTTCCCACGTGTACGTATGATGTGCTTAAGAAACTTCTTACCCCAAGGCTGTTCACATTTTAGACTAGTCAAAGAAAAGAAAGCTGATGTAGTAAATCCCCTTATTGTGAGTTGTGAGGTAGCTACCTCCTACCCTGCGCTGGATACAGCACAGGTCAGTCAGCCTGTTTGTTCCAGTGCAGGTTAGGATTGGGCTGCCCGTGGTCTTAGGTAAGCCACAGTATTCCATTTTCAATGCCTGGTCTGCTGTATGGGGATCATAAACCTGGTCTACCTTACAGAACTCTTGTGAGGATTACTGAGGATTACTAATGTATATGAATCACTCCACACATTCCTCTAACACAGGGGTGCTCAATAGGTGGATCGCGATCTACCGGTAGAACACAAGGCAAAATGAGTAGATCGCGGCGTGCCGACCCCCCCCCTTTCAGGTGCCTCTGGGAGGAAACGCCAGGAGTAAGGCCCATTGTACTCAATGGGGCTTACTCCCAGGTAAATGTGGCTAGGATTGCAGCCTCACAGCCTAATCCTAGGCATGTCTACTCAGGAGTAAGTCCTGTTATACTCAGTGGGGCTCAAGGTACACCAACATACATTGTACACATAAATGTTATATGTTATGATGGCGCGAACATTGTAAAAAAAACTCTGGTAGATCTCTGGGCCTTGCTGGGTTTCAAAGTAGCTCTTGAGCCAAAAAAGTGTGAGCACCCCTGCTCTAACAGGTTCCATAAATGCTAAGTGGCATTATAAAAAGGGGCAAAATCATTGCCTTGACATTTGTGATCATTTTTCCTTTACCTATTACTATCTCTAGGGATTGACATGGCTGGTGACAGAATTGGCATGCCTTCAAGTAGGAGTGCTTGCAGCCACCTTTTGACATTAAGCTGCTAATGTAAAGGTGCATTTGCATAATCGAGCCAAAACCTATGGTGCATTATAGCATTCTTCGGATCACATGACACAGCCACAGTGAAAAACAAAAACCGTGACAAAAACAGACACCACTGATGTCAGTGTTGAAGCAGATGCTATAAGGTTTGGTGAGTGCATATGACGCACATTCACAAATCTAGGAACACAAATACTCTCTCTAGAAAAGTTCTTTCCAGCTCCGCACAGGTGGAAGAAGATAAACATTTTACTCATTAGAAAACATCTCATCATGCTGCACTCCCATTTTTTCTAACTCCAAACATCTGGTCCAGCCATGAGTCTGAACCAGAGTGCTTTGCCTGATGGATTGTTAGCTTGTTTACTGACACCTTTCCAGCTGATTGCGGAGCCCCCTCTTATGAATACTGTACTATCAAGAAGCACAGTCATAAGCTTGTGGTCAAAGAAGAAACCTCCACTGGGTTATGTTGGGCTTACTCCATACTTATAGCACTAGGAATTTCCATCTTAGGGAGTTTTTCACCTTTGTGTTTATTTGTAGGATTTTTTGTTTTGTTTTACAGTTTTGGACTGAGTTCTTGAGCTGTGCTTCCATGTCCTGGCAATACGGCTTAATTACAGTGTAATTAAGGATCAGTTAAAATATTGGCAAAATAAAATGAAGTTAATTTCATATTCACAGAGAGAGAGAGAGAGAGAGAGAGAGAGAGAGAGAGAGAGAGAGAGAGAGAGAGAGAGAGAGAATGGAAACCATGGCTGCTGAAACATTCATCCTTCTAGTCCCCAATGGAATGCCCACTTTTCCAGCTTAGTCAATGGTTAGAAATGGCCACTGGATATAGGACTACACCACCATCATGTAACCTCAGCTTCAAGTACAGCTTCAACCTCAGCTTCAACCTCAGCTGAAGTACAGGTACAGTATTTGGAGACTTAGAAAGAAAAAGTGTTTCTTACCACATCACACCACAAACACACCCCAAAATAGCCAGACTGACATTTCTGGGATGATGGGAAAGGTGGTCAAGGAAAGAGGTCCATAAAGGCTCTCTTAAAGAGAAGCCACAACCAGGGACTCACTAGGCCAGATCAGATGGTACGTCTCCCTCAATCCAGCCCATTGCATGGAAATAAGCAATTGTACTCACACGGCATGTCACTCCCACTTCCATTGCCCCCACCCATTGCCCCCACCCATATATATATATATATATATATATAACAAATTTTGTTTTGTTTGCTCATTTCACACTGAGCCAGCCAACTTCACCTGTTTAACAAAGTGTTGGAGGTTTTGTGTGCCATGCTTCTAGATAGCTCCCCAGCTCCCTCTGCTGGGCATACTCAAACTTTTTCTTTATGTCTATCCAGGCAAGTTCAGGCATTTTCCATCAGCTTGTTTATTACACTCTTTGTACCTCATTTTGTTTAATTCCTTTTATCTTTTGAGTTTTTAATTCATTGAGGCTGCAATCCTAACCACGCTCTCCTGAGAGTAAGCCCCATTGAACAAAATAGGACTTACTTCTGAGTAGACCTGGTTAGGATTGTGCCCTGACTCTATTTTGTCTCCTTGTTTCCCTAGTCCAGTGGTATTCAAACTGGGGCATTGCGATACCCCAGCCTGTGGGTCCTGGCCTCTGCCCCCTTAAGGGGCGGGGGCAGCCAGGAGACAGGGGGAAGGCAGCGGCACGATCCACAGGATCACACTGCTCAGGGGGGCTGCAGGGGCTTGTGTGCACTTGCCGGGGGTGCGGGGAGCTCTGCGCAACCTTCAGCAGGACTCCCCAGGTCAGGAAAAGCAAAAGTGGAGCGATTGCGCCCCACTCCACAAAACTGGAAGTGGAGCACAATCGCTCCACTTTCCCTTCTGACAGGGATGCAGGGACTGGAATGCACTTACCAGTCCCTGCAGCAGCAGTCCCTGTGTGTGGGGAGCCCTGCGCAAGCGCCTGCAGGGCTCCCCAGGTCAGGGAAAGGGAGAGTGGAGTGATCGCACTCCGCTTCCGCTTTTGCAGAGGCAGAGCAGATCGCTCCACTCTCCCTTTTCCTGACCTGGGACATCCTGCAGGCACTCATGCAGGGCTCCCCGCACACAGGGGCAGCTGCTGCAGTGACTGGTGAGTGCATCCCAGTCCCTGCAGCCCCCTGAGCGACGCAATCCTGGGGATCGCGTCACTGCCTTCCCCCTGCCCCTGCTGCCTCCCCCCCACCCCCACAGTTACTGCAGGTTTCAAACTCCCGGAGAGTTTGAAAACCACAGCCCTAGTCTATACTTATAGGTAATTCATTGGGTTGTCACATCTAATAGTTTGTGGGCACTACTGTGATTTGGACTTAGATAATAACACAAGGGGTTCTGTGCTCTGCTGGAAGAGTGGTTTCTCCCAGATAGCTCTGCCCCCCCCCCCACCTGGTCTTCATAGCCTGAAATTTGGCAGTGGCTAGAACTATGAGTGTTGTCCCCCCACCCGGTTGCTGACCTGGTAAAAAGGGAGAGCAGAAAGTAGGAAGGGTATATGAACACTACCCACTAGGTACTACTCTTCTTGGACTGCAGCCTTTTGCCACGCTCCTTTCCTGATGGGCGTTCACTGGATAGAAACCACTAAGGGCACAATCCAAAGGTGCCCAAGAGGGTCACAAACATGCCATAAAGCACATTTGCATCTCCTCAGGAGTAAGCCGCATCGGCACATGGAGGTACGCCAGCACACAGAGGCTGAATCCAGCCTCCATGGCGGCTTACTCGGCTGGGCTGACACAAGGTTCTGGGGGGGGCGGGAGGGAGGCACTCCTGGGGAGGAAGAGGGTGAGGGGAGGGCAGGCAGTGGGCAGTTCCCAGGGTGGGTAGGTTGGGAGCAGGAGGCGGGGCTAGAATCCAGACTTAAGAATGACTACAGTGGGGCAGCTCCTTAATGGCACCTTCAGTGGCGCACCTGGTGAGGCAAGGGAGACAAATGCCCCAGAAGCCAGGCTTAGGGGGGTGGCCATCCTCACCCCCCTGCAGTGCCCTCGCCTACAACACTCAGTCAGCCACCAATAGTATAGGAGTGCTGCTTTGCAAATACAGGTTGAGCCTCATTATTCATGTGGTTTCCATTCCAAGCACTCATGTGGACAGCAAAAAACGCACTATAGCAAATCAATTTAAAAAACAAAGTTTCTTCGCTCAGGTGATTTAAAAACAGCCTTGTTGACCTTTGTGATGTAAGATAAGAGTCATTAAGAAGACAATCCATCAATCAGTCCTCCTCCAAGCACTTACAAAGGCGCTTCACTCAGCCCCTCCCTTCACCAATGCAAAGTGATCACCTTTCTTTCAAGTGCTCAGGGGGAAGGGAGGGGTCACTGAAGAGAGAAGGATTGATGTATTGTCAGCCAGCTGCCCTCTCTCTCTCTCTCTCTCTCTAATTAATGATGCTATTGTTAAAAGATTGTTCAGTTTTTTAAACTGATTTTAAAGGGATGCATTTTTCCCCTTCTCCAGGGATCAGCACATTCCTTCTCATTTGCAGGGGCCATTCGTGTTGAGTCAAATCCATGTATAAAAAATTCGTGTATAACAAGGCTGAACCTGTAAATACATCTGAAGGTTGACCCCTGAGGGCTTCACCCCAGAGGTGTTCTGAGGGTCAGGGAAGCTGCACATGGCCTCCCAGCCTTCAGAAGTCCTTCTAAGGGCCGAAAATCATCGGTTAGAGTCTCCATAAGGCATTAGAAGGACTTCTGAGGGCCAGGGAGGCTGCGTGCAGCTTCCACAGCTATCAGAATGCTGGCGCGAGGCAGTGGGCACAGGGGGAAGGCCCCTCTAGGTAGGGGGTAACATCCCTGGAGGTGTGGCCCTGGGTGGCACAATGGCAAAGAATGCTACTGATTTGTATTACCAATTCAAGGTCGCTCACCAGATCAGGAAGGTCCCATTTCCTTGTTCTTCACCCTTATCAACACTTGGAAGACATGGCAAGAAAAGTATTTCAAAGAAATATTTTAGTTGGATACTATCTTATAATGTTTGGCTGATAAAGTGTTGTATTGGAGGTAATGGAATCTCATGTAATTATCTGCTCTGAGTGAAGCTCAGAGAGAGAGAAGCAACATGATGCTTTAAGCAGTGACATCTAGACTGTGAGGCTCTGAATGCAATTTTTTCAGTCCCATTCCCAAATGAGTTTCTTCCTCAGCTGTCATTTTGCTGTTATCTCTACTGAGACCTACGAAGAGCTACAACAGCTTCTCTGCACTCCGCATTCACACTCCTTTTGCTGGCCCAATGTTTTCTCTCAGCCCTGCCTTTCATTTTCTACCACTTTGTTTGCGGACAAAATCTGAATGTCCACAATCGCTGACATCCACAGCTATTTTGGTTCAAAGCTTTGTGAAGGTTTTCAGACTTCACAGAGCTCTTCTTCAAAGAGATTAAGCCAGATGTTCTCAATCTTTTTAACACCAGGACCCTCTTTTTAGAATGGCAGTCTGTCGGGACCCAACCAGGAGTGATGTCATTAACCTGAAGGTGATGTCATGGCTGGAAGTGACACCATCAGTTTAGGTTCCAAACCTAAGCCACAATCAGCCAAAGGTTCCATTACACAACACACTCACACTGTTATTTTGCATAGCTCAGAATTCAAACATTCCCACTGGGAAGAACTCAGACTTGGATTCCTTTCCAATCACACAGCTGCCCCCCCTTTCCAGCGTCCCATCTTCCCACCTATTCAGAGCAAAGCACCATGCCTCTCTCCCACCAGGAACCTGCCCTGCTCAGCAGCTCTGTACCTTGTATTTTCATCTCTGTATTTTCAGTGGCAGCTGAGCTAGGTGCTATGTGACCCACCTGAAATTGGCTCATGACCCACTTAGTGGGTCCCAACCCAGTCTGAGAAATGCTGGATTGAGGTATAGGTCATTCTGGCCAATTCAGTATAGGCACATCATTCAGTCTGGTAGTTTTGATAGCAATCCTTTAATCTTTCTAGAATGTCAAAGTGAATATTTTTTTGCATTTCATAAGCAGCAAGAGACATTTGATTCCCTGTAAATCAGAACCTGAGTATTAGCAGATTGTAGATGATATTGTGCCCATCCAGCAAGCACAGAACTTGCATCATTGCAGATCCACCACTGCACACCATGCTGTGGGAACAGAGTTTGCCGATTAAAGTAGCTGCTGGGGCTATGCTGCTGTCCCAGCAACCCCACCCAGTGAACTCAGCCCAGATTGTTTTATGTAACTGCTTGGGTGGAGCAACAGCCTGCAGTCCAGAGTCACCACTGGTTTACACCTATTGAACTCACAGGGTCTGCTGGACTCCTGAAGGCATTTTTCAATTTATAACTGGAGTGAAGTATATAGCTGAAGGGAACCCCTAGACAATTCCCAGGACTGCAGGACTGCAGCATCAGGACTGCAGCATCAGAACCACTATTTCATCAGAATTGTATCTGGGTTTCCAAGAGCATAGCATGGCACACATAAACTAATCTCATTTTTATCCTCCTAACAACCCTGTGAGGTAGGCTAGGCTGAGAGACACTGACTAGCCTGAGTATGGCCACCCAGTAAGCTTCGTGGATGAGCAGAAATTTGACTCTGCATTTTTCATATTCAAATCTCAGCCATTTGCAAGAAACTGACCCTCAGTTCAAGCAAGATATAGTATGTGTATCTTTTTTCTTTAGTGGGCAGAAAAAGCCGCCGGGAGCGGCAATTTCGAATATGGCAATGGCCAGTGGAAAAGTTTTCTCAACTACTTAAATTTGCAGTGTCTTCAGACTGTTTTTTATTATAGGAAAAAAAGTAGAGAGAAGATACACAACTTAATGTGAAACTCAGCAGAGGGGCATGCAGAGGATGTCTGGCTCATGGCTCTGATATTTGCCACTACAATAATTGGTTGCTGATGCTTAGAATAATAGACCTGGAAAGTAATGTACAGCTTCTGCTAGCCATGGGTCTCGGGGTGGGGTGGGAGGGTGAAACTAGCTCTTAAAACCATTTTCTGTAGCTTGTGACATGCCCACCAAATTTTGAGCAATATGTGACCAATTTTGCCCATAGTTCCACTGGTAAGGAACATAAAATTATTTCCAGAAGTCAGGACAGATAGTGTCTCACTGTCAGGATTGTATATAATGCCCTGGCCAGGTCAGACTGTGTGATCCTCAAAGCCCACCTGGGGAAGTAGCACTGATTGCACTATAGATCCTGGCTTCCAATGAAAGGTATGAGGTTGTGCAGCAAAATAACATTCTGATTTCCAGACTCTGAAAATACAGAAGTTGCCCAACCTGTCTGGGTGAGTGAGCATGCACACGAGTCTGTGCAAGTATGAACATGTGCTTGAAACAGTGGGAGAAAGATGAATGGTTCTACCTGAGCCGATTGAACTGTGATGCTTCATTCATACAACCAAGTCATCATTCGATGTCACGTGCAGTCATCAAGTGATAAGCATGTAGCTGTGACCTCACCCACAGAAGAAGGGTAGCTGCTCTACAGAGATAATTTGGGATTATTGCTAATAAAATGCTCTATAGCCAAGACCTGAAAGAGTGAATGGTGTATCACACTGAGGGACTTGGTTGGTTGAATATCTCTCATCCTGCACTGAGCACTGCAGATAGCAAGGAGATAAGATCAGCTGATCTGTGTGGGTTATTGGCACTGATCTTCAGAGGGAGAAGGTGGAGAGGCCAGCCTTTGAATAAAGTTTTTCCCTGTCATAGGAAAAGTAAGGGTTGCAGAAGAAACAAGCAAGACAGTAAATAGCAGGTGTCCATATTCTGGTCCATAAGCTGGGAAATCACTTACCTCTGTCTATTGTAGGCAAATGAGAAACAGTGTTTTGTTTTAAATAGAAAAAAGTAGAACAATGGCTTTTCATTAAAGGAATACATACTTATTTTCTCTTTGCTCAGGTCCCATTTGGCAATATCAGTCTATAGTTCAGAAGACACTTCCTTATTAGTACCCTGTCCGAATCAGTTTCATCAGTCACTGCTAAGAATTCCCAGACCATTTCCTGTGGCCCCCAAGTTCTATCCTTATGTTCAGAATCTAGCCAGTCTATCATTCAATCTCACTTTGGGGTTAAACCAGAGTGACTTACAACCCGAAGGATCCCTTACTCAGAAGTAAGTCCCATTGTGCTCAATGGAGCTCACTCCCAGGTAAGTGTGCATAGAATTGTAGTCTTAGTGAAAGAACATGGGGAAAAAGTCCATAATATCTTGGATCTCTCCACACACATTCTTGTTACTCATGCTCACTTACTTTCCTGTCATAAATCTCCATTTCCCAAGCATACAAGTGCCTCATTTTGCAGGCAGGACAGTGAGAGTGACAGAAATATCAGGTCCAAGAGCTCTTAAACAATATCTGAAGTCTTAAAGGGCTAACATCTCATCCTTCTACCCTATCCTAGCAAGTAAGGGTACAATCCTAATCAGGTCTACTCAGAAGTAAGTCCTATTTTGTTCAGTGGGGCTTACTCTCAGGAAAGTGTGGTTAGGATTGCAGCCTAAATCAATCTACTTACCATCTAAATGATGCTTCATTTTTTTATTGACATGCTAAATGGACCTAATATATCTATAATTTGAAGACCTTATTCATTGGGCAATCTCTACATTTATTTCATGAAGCATGTACAGAACAGGAAAGGGGGGAAAACAAATACCTTCTTTTGGGGCATCCTGGTCCCATGCAATCCACATCTGCACAATGAAAAAAGGAGTCCAGCACATAATGAATGCTAAGACAATGATGAAGGTCATTTTGACAGTCCGGATCTTGGCTTTGGAAATGAGTTTGACGCTGCTGACCCGGGAGAGAGTGCCACCGTGACAGTGACTGGAGGCAGTCAGGCTCATGTTGGTCTCATGGATTGTCTTTAGCTTCACATTCTGCCAAATTTTGAAGCTGATCAGGCCATAGCAGACACTCAGGACTACTACGGGAATGATGTAGACAGACAAGGTTATCCAGGTGATGTAGGCTTTAGGTCCCCAGGGCTCAATGAAGCTCGCCCAGCAGTCAACTCCCCCATGAGCCACGTCCTTCAAAGAGAATATCTGAAGCTGTGGGATGCTGAACAGAAGGCACACTATCCAAGTGAGGAGAACAGACAGTCGGTCAGACCTCCTGTGCAGAGACCTCAAAGGCTGACAGATGGCCAAGCACCGGTCCAGGGACATTAGCAAGAGCATGTAAGTGGAAGCAAACATCCCCACCACCTGCAGGTATTTGATCAACCTACAGAGGTAATCTGGCCCATAGAACCGGAAGGTGATGTCCCAAATGAGCTGAGGCAAGATCTGGAAGATGGCCACTGCCAGGTCAGCAATGCTCAGGTGCTTCATGAAGAAATACATGCGGGAATGCTTGTGGCGGGTGGTGTGGATAGCCAGCAAGACACACAAATTCCCAGTGAGGGCCAGGATCAAGATGAGGCAGAGCACCGCCACCTCCACCTTGGCAATGTCCTCATTCCTTTTCACTGGAACGCGAGTTGTGTTGAATTGGGAAGTCTGGTTCTCCATGGAGGAATTGCTCAGGGAACAGTTGTAAGTCCACATATCATTCACGAATAAGCACAGTGGATCCATGGCTAACCCCTTTCCATCCAATGCTCTTTGAGAGATTGATCTGAGGTGAGCTTCCTTTGGTGAACTGTGGTTCCGTTTAGAGCCTCCCCTTTCATGGGGCTAGGCCTTTCACTTGATCTCCCCTTTTCCTGCAATGCCCCTTTACTCCCATTTGCTTTCACCCTGTATTTTTTTAATCCTGGTTTTCCACACTTTGGGTTGGGTGCCTTCACTTGGGATTGCACTGGAAGGGGTCCTCGAAGCAGGAGCTATGCTTGTCTTCTGCAGGCTTCATGGTCCCGAAGAAGCTGAGAGAACAAGTCTCCTTATTCTCCTCTCCAACTCTGTTCCAATGATGCTCCCAAGAACTCGATGTGTTCTTCTTGGGCTCCTACTCCAATGACAGGAGAAAAAAAAAACAAGGAAAGGAGTTTTACCAGAAATCAGTTGCACTGCACCGCTGTCACCTTCCCAGGGCAGAACCCTCCTCAGAAAACAGCTCTCTCACTAGGCACTCATTCAGTCTCCGCGTTCCAGTCATTTCAATGGTTTGCTCCAATTTACTTGAAAGCAACAATTAACCACTGCTCATTGGCTCTCGGAGTCCCTTTTGAACTGGAGTGTTTATTCCAGTGTCTTCATAAAAACATATATACAGAGAGAGAGAGAGAGAGAGAGAGAGAGAGAGAGAGAGAGAGAGAGAGAGAGAGTACATGCAGATACAGGGGTAAGAAGCCCACCCAAAACACTAGTCACAGACACATTTTTACACATCCCAGCACAACATCTCTTCCTCAGTGACACAGGAACCCTTCTTCTTACCTTTAACTCATCTTTCTTTCCAAAACTCCTTGGCTGAATGATTCTTTTTCTCCTTGTTGAGCTGAAACCATTGAAAAGTCAACCTTCTTCTCCAGTCTGCAAGAATTTCAGGTGAGGGCTTTGCCCCTGTGACAGATCTCGCTGCTCCACAAGTTTGCTCTCAAATGAATCCAAGAGGACAGAGAGGAGAGAAGGGGGAGAGGAGGAGCCAAGGCTGCAGTCAGTCCTTCAGAGTCATTCATGAACAACATAGACTGGTAGTTTCTCTGTAGTGTGGACTGTTTTTCCCTTCCACCATCAGGTGGTGCAAGAGGCCACCTCTTCACTCTCCTGCCCTGTAAACTACTTAAAAGATCAGGAGACTGAATTGAGATCTCACTCCACAAGGAATGCCCTTACATTGGCTTTAGATATTGATGGTTATACACAGCTGTGTCTTAAAATGTGTGAAAAATAGAGACCAGGAGCCACAGGACTGTGATTTGTTCTGTGAACCCAGAGTTGGAATTGAACATCTTTTTAAAGAAGTGAGCTGGAGCAGCTTGCCCAATTGCCACCACACCATGAATGCCAACTGCTTGTGAAACTGAGGACAGATTTCAAAGCAGGTTGTGACATGGGATGGGGGGGTGAGAAATTCAAAGGAAAGAAATCAAGAATCCATCTCACCTCAAACAAGCTCCACGGGAAAGTACAAGCATCTCTCGGGTCAGGAAAGATTGTGGAAAGAATGAATGAAGATGTCAAGCTATATGCCTGCCACTTCCAGGAGGTCATATTAGAGAAATATTTTCCTAGTAGTCTCACTTTATATTTTCAGGCACCTGGGAGTATTTTTGTGAGCTCCTTTGAACACTACTGTCTCTGATTTAGAGAGCATTCTTTATATTAAGTGGACATAGTTCAGGTCCTATGAGAAACAGTTAAAAGAGTTTGGTATGTTCCTTTAGGAGAAGACTAGGGGCGCAATTCAAACTGTGCCCTAGGCCAGCGCAAGTCCCTTGCGCCAGCCTCCGGGTATCACAAAAGTGCCATAAGGCCCTTTTACACACCTCAGGAGTTGGGAGGCCGAATCCAGCCCTGCTGCGCCAGTGGACAGATGAGCTTGCCCTGCCTGAGTCAGGCCAGTGCAGAAGTCTGGGGAGGGTGGTGGTGGAAATTGGACAATCCAAGGCAAGGGGAGGGCTGGCAGTGGGTGGGCCCATGAGGTGGTACCAGGATCTGGCATTTAAGCCGGATCCTAACCCCCCTCCCAGGCAGCTTGGCCTAGCATGAGCCACTTGGATCTGCAGAACTGCCACCACTTGGATCTGCGCAACCTCTTTAGGTGGTGTAGATCCAAGAAGCCCCATTTGGGCTGCTGCCACATTCCCCGAGGTAATGGGAATCAATCCCCTTTGTCCCAGGTTGTACCACAGCCAGCCCCAACCCTGTGCTGGATACAGTGCAGGCCAGTTGACCTGCCTGTTCCAACGCAGGTTAGGACTGGGCTGCCAAGGAGATATGGGAGCCATCTTCAAGTGCTGCACAGATGCAGTTGCACAAATGAAGGAAAGAGCTTGCTTTCAGTGGTTCTTTGAAGGCAAGACTAGGACTAATAGGTTGAAACTACAGGGAAAGTAGATTTACGCTACACTGGAGAGGAAGAATGTCTTAACTGTAACAGCTGTACAGCACTGAAATATTCTGCCTCATGCAGTTTTGGGCTCTTCCTCACTGGAAGTTTTCAAGCAGTGGTTATATGACCTTCTGTCAGGTCAATTGCTGTAGTTGCCTGCACTGATGGAGAGTTGGACTAGATGGCCTCTAAGGTCCCAATTCTAAAATTCTAGGTTTCTCTGGTATGGAAAGAGAGCAAGCAGAACATCTGATATGATTAGATCATGTGGAGTGGCATTCTTCCTAGTTTGTAGTAGGATTAAGAAACTTACTTAGCTTCAAACTCCTTCCTTTAAACTAGTCCTAATAACAATATTTGTCTTAACTTTTGTCACACCAGTTCGCAGAAAAAGGGTTTTACAAAAACGCCAGGGAGTTAAATCAGTTTGAGGTGGGAGGTAGTATGTGGGAAAATTGCAGAAAAATGAAGGTGCACATGTGGATCTGAGTCACAGCCTATGTTTTCTGTAATCATTTAGAGTGCTTACCACAGTTTCTTCCAGTTTACACACACACACACACACACACACACACACACACACACACACACCATTTCTGTCCATCAAAGAACACCCATAGCCAGGTCAACCCCTAACCCTCAGTATTGGTGGCAGTGGTAGCAGCCAATGTGCCACTGAGGCAGGAAGGGGATGTCATGGAAGGTGCTACTGCAAGGCTTTTCCCCAGGCCCCCGAGCAATCTGGTATCGGCATTTAACATAATTGTATACTAAATGCACCTGAGCTCTGGTTATTTTTTCTCCAATTATATAATTTAACTAGCATTTTTTTCCCCTCATGTGCACATGAAAGGCACAAATGTTTTATTGATTGAATTTTATGCCCTTCTCCATATTTCTTTGTCAAGTAGGAGATAAGTTTCATTCCCGCAACGATAACTTGAAAAAGTAGAAGGCATATGGGTGCTCTCTGAAGTGAATAGATGAGATGTTGATTTCCTGAAGTAACAATGTAGTTGTATTGTAAATGCTTGGAGAGAGAGCCCCATCTGTTAGTCTGGATAGGAGCTGCAGTTTAATTACGCTCGTTTTGTGTTGGCAATCAGACTACATAAGAGAATGTCAAACCACTAATGAAAAGTGGCTTTCCTATTTGTAGAATTTACTGACAAGGGAGAGGTCCAGGTAATATCCAGCTCTTGGGGAAAGACATGCTTTTTGTAAAAGTGGAAGTGCGTATTGTTGGCTTCTCAGGTCCAGCTGAAGCTGAAGTGCTGCCTGAGGTGATCCAGTTCTGCTGCCCCTCCATGAGCTGCTATCATTGTCTGCTATCCTTGCCCTCCTTGCAGGGTGTGAGGAAGGAGGATAAGACAAGGAACTGGAGTCCATCCCTCCAGCCCCACCTCTTTCCTTTTGTGCCTGTCCCATTTCAAAGAAACAAGAAGAACAGAAGATGCCAGGATTCCGTTCCTAAACAGCCAAGTGTGGACAAAGGGGGTGGTGGCAGGAAGCAGCAGCAGCAGCCCAGGAAGGAGAGGTGGGCTGCCACTGGCCCAGTCTTCTTCATGCTGGCTGAAGAGGGAAGAGGGAACTTCAGCTAGTGGGAAGAGGTTTGGAGAGCTGACTGATGTGACTCAGTGGATGGCCAGCCTGGGGCTGGGGGAGTGAGTAGATGTGTTGTGCAGGGCACCCTTTATTTGTTCACCACACTCCCCCCCCCCCCACTCATAGCTCAACACAAGCCTTCCAGTCTGTGTCACGGGCAGAGTGGCCCTGAGTCCTCTTATTGATAGTCCTATGTGGCTCAGAACAAGGATACTTGAGGGTCTACCTTCTCCCATGTGAACTGGCCCATTCCCTAAGGTTAGCAGAGGGGGATCCCGCTGTGCGTGCTGCCTCTTGCGGAGGGTAGATTGATGGCAACAAGCAGCAGAGTCTTCTCTGTGGCTGCCCCTTTATTATGGAACCCCTACCAATGGGATTACAAACTGCTCCCTCCCTGTTAGCCTTCTAGAAAGGGTTGAAGAATCCCTTTTCTGCCTGGCCTTCCCTTAATTAGTTGCTTTGGGGTTTTGTGGTTGCATTTTCATAGAATCATAGAGTTGGAAGGGACCTAACAGGTCATCTAGTCCAACGCACCGCCTGTAGCAGCAAATCCTCCTAGAGGATCTCCAACAGGTGCTTGTCGAGCCGCTGCTTGAAGATCTTCAGTGAGGGAGAGTCCACCACCTCCCTCGACAATCTGTTCCACTGCCAAACCACCCTGACCATCAGGATTTCTTCTCTTGCAGAGATTTTGTTTTAATGCTTTTTATTGCACTATGCTTTCTGATTTTTATTGTTATTGCACTTAATTTTATTCCTATTTTTTTGCATTTTACCATTTTTTTCTTTATGCTGTATGCTGCCTGGAGCATTCTATTTATTCAGAGAAAAAGGCAGAGTATACATCATTTAAATGTATATCTTATTTGAAGAATTTCTTATCTAAAGAATAAATATCTCATTTACTGATGGCACACGGAGCAGGGCCCTTCTGAAAGATCTCAATGAGCAGGCAGTTCCACATGGCAGAAGACAAGGGCCCAAAATGTCAAAGAGCTTTTAAAGTGAGAACCATACCTTGAATTGAACTTAGAAATTGACAACAAGCCAGTGTAGCTCTTTCATGATAGGAGTAAGATGCTCTCCCCACTTGGCCCCCACCAGCACTTGGGACCATAGAAAGAGACTGATGTGTACATCATGTGAAGCAATATCATCCATTAACCACTCAAATGTGCAACAGAGTCCCCTCCATTTTACAGGCATTTTATCAATATACTGACATGTAACTGACCAGATCTGTACAACTTAACAGAAACTGTCTCTGAATCATCAAATGAAAAGTTTGTGAATTTGGGAAGAACAAGACTCTCTGATTCAGAATAATACTATTTTGCATAAGCATATAATTATTACAGTGGGGGGGGGGGTCACAAAATGGCATCTACAAACCCAGCCAAATTATTTCTTTTCCGATACGGCTACTGCCATGTTGGACAGCAACATACGCGGGTTTTCGCTTTGTTTTGATTTATCTTTGTCCTCAGGGAGGAGAACTTATTCCCTGGTGCATTACTGCCTTGGATCATAATGAAACACTGACACACAAATCAAGTACCACTCATTTTCTGGATTTCAATAAATCACAGATGCAAGAAGTCACTTGATTTATCTTTTGACTCCAAACGTCGTCAATCACACCTAAGACACAGATGGATTAGTCCTAATAAGCAGACAGTAAGTGCATGTTGTCCAGTGGGACATCAACGGGAGGTTTGAAATGACTTGAGAGACTGATGGTCATGCAAGATGTGGATTTTGGAAGAAGGCTGTTTCTTTGACATTGGCAGAACGCCTCTTAAGGAAACATCTGCGGCTAGTCAGTGCATACAAGACTAGAAAACAGGTCTCC
This sequence comes from Tiliqua scincoides, assembly GCF_035046505.1. Classification (NCBI taxonomy): domain Eukaryota; kingdom Metazoa; phylum Chordata; class Lepidosauria; order Squamata; family Scincidae; genus Tiliqua; species Tiliqua scincoides. The sequence goes on along the minus strand of NC_089822.1, from coordinate 228,432,859 downwards.
TCTTGCAGCACAGCTCCTTGTTCCAATATGTTTTTCCTATTACGCTCTTCTCTCTCCTGTGCAATGATTCCTGTACTGGATATTATTTAGGATGAGATATGAGAAAGCATTAGGTGCAATGTCATTTTCATTGGTCTGCATGATCAATGTGCCACTTGCTCATTATGGCATGGCCACATGGGTTTTGTTTTTTAAAGTAATGACCTAGGTGTGCTGCAAAGCATGCAGCCACTGCTTTTGACCCCATGCTAACTTCCATTAATATACATGGCAAATTGTACTTCTGGTTAAGAGCTGAGCAGACAAGCATAGCATAGGAAGCTCTCCTGTGTAACCTGATTGCTGAACTTGTAGCTCCAGTTTTCAATGTGTGGATCTAGTCCTTCTAGACCAGCGATTTTCATGCACTGCACCATGGCACATGAGTGTTCTGTAAATTGTCTGCAGGTGTGTGGTGGGGAGTTTGAGGGAGATCATTTATTAATAGGGCCTTTGGGGGATCGACAGTGCAGTGTGCCTTGACAATTTTAGTGTTAGTGTGCCATGAGATGAAAAAGGTTGAAAATGGTTGTTCTAAACCAGGGGTGCCCAAACCCTGTCCCTGGGGCCATTTGCAGCCCTCAAGGCCTCTCAATGCGGCCCTCAGGGAGCCCCCAGTCTCCAATGAGGCTCTGGCCCTCCGGAGATTTGTTGGAGCCCTCACTGGCCCGACGCAACTGCTCTCAGCATGAGGGCAATTATTTGACCTCTCACATGAGCTGTGGGATGAGAGCTCCCTCCACTGCTTGCTGTTTCACATCTGTGATGCAGCAGTGGCAGCAAAGGAAAGGTTGGCTTTCCTTTGTGCAAGGCCTTTTATAGGCCTTGAGCTATTGCAAGACCTTCCTTCATTTATATAAGTTCATCTTTAATATATTCATTTATGTAAATGTATTCAAATTGTAAATGTAAATTAATTCTTTTTTTCCCCGGCCCCCAACACAGTGTCAGGGAGATGATGTGGCCCTCCTGCCAAAAACATTGGACACCCCTGTTCTAGACCATGTAGACACATGAGTTCCATAGACATGTCAGAGCTGCTGCACATATGACTATTTGCTGAATCAGGGCATCTGGGACTGCAAAGAGCTGTCCATGGTGCAATTTTCTGCCCCTCTCATATATCCTCCTTCCTGGTCAGCCCATTTTGTGATGTGAATGAGCTCATTTGCATCAGGTGATGAGTTAGGACCTGAGTGGAGGAGCAGAGAGATACCCACTACACCCCCCACTCCGCCACTGCAGATGGAATTGGCCTCCTTAATAGTACCTACTACCGAAAAGCTCCTTAATCAAAGCAGGAAATTCAGGGTGTGCTTTCAGCCAGTTGTTCACTGGTATGACTCCTTCTTCTGAACCCCTACTCCTGGTGAAAGAGGAAACCTCTTGCAAAAAAAAAAGGGGGGGGGCAAATATTGGGTTCAGAATCCATCACTCAAATTAAGGCAATTTATGCAAAGCAGTATTGATTTCATTGATCAGCAAAATGGAGTTTGTTCTGGATTTTCTGGCACTTAACTTTAGGCGCAGACTGAGATGGGATCTGAACAGTTGTGACTATAAAGACACAGGTATTTGCAGTTCTGTGGCATCTCTTCATCATAGTATCATGTTGGATCATTTCCTTGCACAGGTCAGCTGTGAATTTCAGGGTATCACAGTTCTAAATGCTAACCTGGAGGAGGGGAAAGCAAACAAATCTACTCTTGACCTTGTCCAATTGCCCTCTGCCGCAGATTTTGTACTGCTGTCTTCGCTCCAAAACGGCATTATGCTGCAGAGCACATTCAGAGCAAGAGGCTGCATGTGATGGCTCTGGAGATTTCTTCCAGCCCTGCGATTCTCTGATTAGCAATGCTCTAGTTTATTGCACTGCATTTTTGTGTGAAGTGAATGACCAGCTTCTCATTAGGTTGTCATTCACGGGGGTATCACAAAAGCTGTTCAGAGACAAGCTGTTTTCCCCCAGGCGGCTTTGCTGAAGGTGTTTGTACATTTAATTTGTTTTCCTCCTAAAGGAGGAAAAAACAGGTACCCCCATCCTTTGTAGGAAGGGAACGCGGGTGTCATTGCACCATGCCAACTTTTTAACATACAACCCGCAAAATGAAGCAGTGGAGTCTAAGCTCAATTAGGCATGCAGGGCACTGCCCGGCTGTTTGCAGGAGATTCACAGAGAGTGCTTTGCTTTCCAAACAGAAAACGGCTGCCTTTCACTTTTCCGTGTCACTCTGCTGCCCTGTTGGCTTTCTTTTTACATCTGCAACACTATATTAAGAGATATAGCCTGCCCTCCCTGAAGGACTTGAGATAGATTCAGTTTGACATAAAGCGCATAGATTTTAGACAATAAGGTGATGTGGTTTTTAGAAGGCTTCTTGCAAGAAGTACGATCTCTATTTTTAGTATGATTTCCATTGGCATGACATGGCAACTTTACAAAGAATGAGAGGGAAGGTCTCTGTCATGAGAGGCTTACAATCAACAAAGTGACACCTGGAGGGACAGTGGAAGAAAAAGGAGGGATAGAGGCAGAGTATACAGGGAAAGAATACTTCTTTTATTTGAGGATAGCTTGTGAATTGCTCATTTCCTATGAAACTCCCAGAAGATAGCAAGGGGACAAAAACATGACCATTCAGGTACCCTAAAATATATATACAGGTTGAACCTCATTATTCCCATGGGTTACATTCCATTATAGGCAAAAAAAAACCCTGCATTATAGCAAATCAATTTAAAAAACAAAGTTTCTTTGCTCCAGTGATTTAAAAACAGCCTTGCTGACCTTTGTGATGTTAAGATGGAGTCATTAAGACGACAATCTAACAATCAGTCTCTCTCAAGGTGCTTAGAAATGCTTCACTCCTCGATTCACCAATGCAAAGTATCTTTCTTTCACTTGCTTAGGGGGAAGGGAGGGGTTGCATGGAGAGAGGATTGATGGATTGTCAGCCAGCTGCCCTCTCTCTCTCTCTCTCTCTCTCTCTCTCTCTCTCTCTCTCTCTCTCTCTCTCATTAAGGAGGCTATTGTTAAAGGACTGTTCAGTTTTTTTTAAAACTGATTTTAAAGGGGTGCATTTTTCCCCTTCTCCAGGGATCAACACATTCCTTCTCATTTGCAGGGGGCCATTTGTGTTGAGTCAAATCCATGTATAAAAAAATTTGTGTATAAATAGGCTGGACCTTATGATATTTTTCACATTATATTCAAATTTTACCCAAAAAAGAAAAAAAAAACATTTACAGAATGAAGAGGTTAATATATATATGGTTAATGCAAATACATACATGCAGCATGGCCTTTCCCAGTTTGAAGAGACCCTTGGCCAACAGTCTGAGGCAAAGAAGGAAGGCCCATAGCCAGGGAGACAGACCAGGGACAGACTGCACTTGCTCCCAGTGTGGAAGGGATTGTCACTCCCGAATTGGCCTTTTCAGCCACACTAGACACTGTTCCGGAACCACCTTTCAGAGCACAATACCATAGTCTTTCGAGACTGAAAGTTGCCAACGATGACATATTTAATATATAATACATATATATAATGACTCAAAACTATTAAAAAGTGCACAGCTAAACTAAAAAATACAGTGAGTACAATTAGCCTAATTTTTTTTTTAAAAAAAGGATATATAGGCTACTGAGCATAAGAGTTACAAAAATTTGCACATTTCACATACTTGTAAGTGCTATTTTGAGAAATGGTGTCTAGAGAATCTCATATATATGCACCTTGTAAATATATATGATACTTACAGAAACAAGTAGAGACAATAAGTACATAAATTTGTTAAAAGCATGGCAGATTTTTTAAAAAAATTAAGGTATGGAAGCCCTGGAAGCAAAATGATCTGCCCAAATTTTAGGGCAGGGATAATACATGTTGCAGGGACAATGCATGTTGGTTTTATTTAATGAAAGGGACATCTCAAAGAGAAAAGAATATTTAACTGCAATTAACTGAATAAATGGTTAACGTTTACCTGCAGATGGATTCAAGTCAACATGTTTATAGCCAAGGTGGCAGGTCAAATCCTTGCGGAATATGAAAACTTGGAAAACACATTATATAAATCAAAACCACAATCAGTTGACTAGCTGGAATTTGTTGAAACTAAAATATTGGGAAACATATAAAGGGAACCAGATGGTGAGTGCCCTCAACAAATGCTTTACAAAATATTCCACAAAAGATAGATGTGAATAAAAAAGAGGGGGGGGGGAACATAGACATTTTTTGGCTGTCATCTACACTTCTTAAGCCCATGCAGTCTCATTCAAGAGCACAATGGCCTATGGCCTGATCCAGTGGGGCTGTTCTTATGTTCTTATGTTATGTTCTTATGAGCATAAGAGTTGCCTTGCTGGATCAGGCCAAAGTTCCTTCTAGCCCAGAATTCTGCTTCCAACTACAGCCAGCCAGATACCTTTAGAAAGTTTACTACGTAAGTGTGCAGCACACACTTGCCAGGCACCCTCATGCAGCTTCCCCCTTTCATTTCCTCCCATGTTTCACCTATACCACCACTTCCCTAGCAGTTGGAAAGGGACTCCTCCATGTCTGACTAGCTCCTCCAGACCTATGCAATAAAACAGGGGACAACAGGAACAAGCTCCAATGGCCACTGGGCTGGAAAAAGAAGGAAGTGCTTGTGCGTCCACTTTCTCCTTCCCCAAGACTAAACCATTCCTTTTGTACCTTCCCAGAAAGCCAGGAAGCAGGCAGATTGGGAACCTCTTTCTCAGCATCACTGGAGTGCTAAGAGAAAATAAACCTGATCAGCTCCCTTTCTAACTTGCAGGCAATGTGTTCTCTACATTTTATTTCTGCTTTCCTTCCTGTGCTTGAGTCTTGACTGGACCATCACATGTTGCCATTTCATCATGCTAGGGAAAGAAAAGACTTCTCTTGAGGAGGAACAGTGTGCAGGGAGAGGAGCCCTCACAGATGTCATTCTACTGCAGCCATGCAAACAGAATAGTGATGCTGCATGGTTCTCCCAATGCCGTGTGAGATTCCTGCTCCCTCTAGTACCTGCAATCTATTTTAAGCCCTGCCATAACAAAATGCAGAGCACATGAACCTGACTTATTCTAAATCCAGTACCGTACTGTATCCTTTGACTACTGGCAACTCACCACTGCCTTAGGCAGACACCTGAGACCCTTTCACTGGAGGTGCAGAGGATTAACTTGGTCCTCTGTGCACACAGACCATTGAGTTTTGGCACCAATTTTCCAAGCCTTGGGGAAAAAAGTACTTTCCAGTGCTCCTACCTCAGTGTTCTTCAAACTGTGGGTCATGACACCAATGGGATTGCAAAGCCTCATTTGGGGGGTCACAGCAAGCTATCAAAGCCTGTACAAAAGAGGGCTTGGATCCAGTCCAGTAATGGTACTGCCTTATCAAAAACTGAATTTTTGATATAATTCTGCACAGCCTCTTCTTGCTGTCTTTCTCCGCAGCTCCTAAGGATGCCATGCTCAGATTGCTTGTTGTGAAGACACAAGAGGTAGAGAGAAATGGGATGGATGGGGGCAGGGGGTGGGTAGATTGGGCCCTGGAAGAGGGCAGTGGGTCCCTATTCTCATACTTTATTTTATTTATTTATTGGGGTTGGGGCATGAAAAAGGTTGAAGACCACTGTCCTATCTGATATCAGGGATTGAAATTGGAGTCATTTTTTTTCAATTGGGGGGGACAGGTGGGACCCAGACCCTTCAGCTTTTGTAGGTGCCCCAACTTACAGCTTTTAGAAGGCTATGGGGTCAAAAGTTGGCTAAAATTGCAGGAAATTGAGGATTAGAGTTTGTGGGTTTCCTTATGCCCCATCCCTTTTCTCTCATTATTCAAGAATTGCCTGATACCTGATGCATGCAAATCATGGCCCGTGTTCTCTCTAAGTTGGGCAGTGGCACAACCAAGCATCTCTGAGCCAAGTTGGGCAACCCAGAAGTTCAATGATGATGTGATGACATCATTGCCAAATGCCTGGAGGCAGTCACAAGGAGCTGCGACACTGTGCTGCTGAAGGACCGCTTAGACCCCTTAGGGAATGCTGATCACAGGCCTTCCCAAATACATATGACTTTGTCGGTAAACCCATTTTAAAATGTCCTTAGAGTCTCAGTGTTTCAATTCAATGACTTTTACTACGATTTTTCAAGACCAGTTTCTTGTAAATCCTCATGAAAATTTATTCCATGCCCACTGGGCAATAGAGAAAGTGGATACACCACTTGATCAAGTGTGTAGGAATACAGAGCGGCAAAGAAGTCTTGATAAGAAATGCAATCCAGTGTAAGCTTCTGAACAGTGTGAAAATCATCTGCACATTTTAGTGCCTTTTCACTAAACTTTCCAGCTCCGGTGTAGCCATAATGCAACCCTGTGGTAAGGGAACACATATTCCCATACCTTGAGAATGCCCCAGTGATTGCCCCTCCATGACAGGATACAGCACACACCCCACTGGCACACCTGCACCAGGACTGGAAAATTGGATGGGATTGGGCCCTGCCAACCCAATCCTATGCATGTCTACTCAGAAAGCCCACTACAGTCAATAGGGCTTACTGCCAGGAAAGTGTGGATAGGATTGGGCTGTGAGTCCAGAACCTTCAGCATGTGCTCTACCATTAAGCCACAACTCCTCAAAATGGCATAGGTATAATGATATTAAGGAACACTGGAACCCTGTGCCCACTGATATCCTGGAGTGTCACATGTTTTAAATGTATAAACCACAAAGAGACAGGTACAAATCCAGTATCAGGCATGCCCATCTCCCAAACATGGTGCAGTACAGATAATATTTCTGTCATTATCATTTTCCTGTAATCAAGAACATGTCCGCATTTTGGAAGGAAGAATTTGGAAGGCAAGAGAAGGTTTTGGCCTGAAAATGACAAAATTCCTCTGCAGTTTGCTTGAACTCTGCCCAGTTTCATAATATTGTTTCACAGATGATGAGGTGACGCAGTTCTCCACAAACACAAGCCATTGTGAAACTTTGATCTTCATTTTGTATAACTGAAATCAGTATGTATTATTCCCTAGGTACCAAGCCAAGTCTTTCACATTATATACTAAAGTTATTGTTCTATTGCTTGGTGTCCCCATCAAGAAGTGTTTCTAAGTGTCATTTGATTTATTTATTTTTTTAAGAGCCAGCTTGCAAGATGTAAGATACAACAATCTTTACATTTCAGTTTGATGAGTCACTCACAGACCAATCATAATAAGGGCCTGTGACCACAGAATGCGTGTTCCACCAGTACGGGTTGTCACAAAAGCTCCATAAAGTGCTTTGCAACTGCATAAGGCCCAGTCAGGGATACCAGTGGGAAGGCTAGAGCCTTCCCTTTCATGCCATTGGTTGTCAGGAGGCCCACAAGAGCAGGTACATCCAGTGCAGGGCATGGGGAGGGTGGAACAGAGCAGTGATGGGACAGAGGTGGGCGGATCAGACCCAGGAGGGGAGGGGATTGGTGGCACATGCTGTATTCAAACCCCTTCCCTGCATGGATGAATGTAAGACTGCACCAGTGATACCAATGGCACAGATCTGAGTTGACCCATTGTGGCAGCTGGAGCTTACCGGGAGGCAAGGGGACAAATGTCCCCTTATCCTGAGAGATGTTTAGCAGTCAAAAATCCCCTGCGGAATGCAGTGTAGCCCAAGCCAGCGCTATTGCATTACCATGCAGGGATTTACACTGGATTGGGCTGTAAGTCTTACAAACACTGCAAGGACACTAGTGACTAAATGGTATAAGACAGGGGTGTCAAACTCGTTTCAAACCAAGGGCTGAACAGCATTCATGATGCCTGCTGAGGACTGGAAGGCAGGCCCTTCCGATGTCATTAGGCAGGAAATGATGTCATTAAACAGGTCCTAACCAAAAACAAGCACCTTTTCTCTCTTAGGAACTCATTAGCTGCAAATGACAGAAGAGAAAATGTACAAATCTTGATCATATTTCAAGATATGGGAGAGCCCAATTTTCATGTGGGCTGCCCTTTCAGAAGTAACACCTCAGCACTGCTCAGCAGATGAGAGCCTGAGGGCCAGATAAAAAGCTTCCGCGGGCCACATCCGGCCCCCGTGGCCTTATGTTTGACACCCCTGGTATAAGAGAATCCTATTCAGTTCAACAGGCTCTGGTCAAGGCATCCAACCCTTTGAAAAGTCAAGCCCCTACTGCTCAATTCCAGACTCACTCCCAGTTCCGACCATGTTATGAAACAAGGCAAAAGCCTTTCAGAAAGAGTAACATCTCCAACCTCCAACCAGCTATAAAAGTCACAGGATTGCCAGCTATAATTTATTAGCCCCCATGATTAATGCATTCAATCATGATTGCATGATTGGCCTGCCTTGCCAATCAGTACAAAACAGTAGTGCTCACTGGCTTGCCCACCCACATGCATGTTCCTAAGGGCAGCGGGGTGGCATGAAAGCTAGGTCTGCCAAGTTACTCTTACCCCAGGCAAGTGAGGAACTGTGAAACTGTATTCATTTCAAGGCTTCTGAAAGCCTTTCAGTTAATTAGTTACCATAGGGAGTCACAACATAAGTGGCTGGCATTAACAGCATGTCCCATATTTCAGGCACCCCAAGGAGGACGTACAACATCTCTTGACAGAGGCATCCTCAGGCTGAATGGAACTCTTGGAACAGAGTGGAACTCTCAAGGCCAAGGGCTTGGCCTGTGGGTCAAGGCTGTGGGCCATAGGCTGCAAAGGGCTTTTAATATACAGAGAAGGAACATTGAGATGTTATTCATGTAAACATTTATGTAAAAAGAACTCATTAGCTGCAAATGACAGAAGAGAAAATATACAAATCTTGATCATATCATCTGGAAATCTGTTTCCAGAGGATTTTTGAAGACTCTTATCAACCTCACCCTCACATGAGGTAAATCACAGCTATTTTCCCTTTATGGCTGCATCAGTTCCCAAGGTTTAGGGGGCCCTTCATTGAATGCATAATATTTATTTGTTATTAAGATGCTGCGCAACTCCTTGCTTTTTCTTCAGATATTGTATTTGCGGACACCAAGAAGGGGGGAAATTGAGGCATTCTCTTGCACAACTACAAAATCAGCCTGTTTGTTGCATCTTTCACCCTTGCCTCACTCTTCATTCCTTTCCAATCCATTGAGCTCTGCCATTGGCCACTAACCAGGATCACAGACACAAGATAGTTCCCTGCCCATGTGCAGATGTTCATGCATGTTTAAGCCATTTCTGCCCAACGTTGCACATACGCAAAAGGGATCAAATGTGTACACCTGTGGGCTAGGCAGAAATAGGTTAAAAGTACATTTGGAACCCCCCTCCCCACTGCCAGAGGAGCTCATGGTCTGTTAGCAGAAGAAGGAGGATGCCAGTGGAGCATCACTTCCACTGGCAAGTGCAACCAGGTCACCAGCGCAATTGCTGAGGGCTGCGCAAGCTGAGTGGCAGAGAAAATTCCATGGCACAAGGTGAGTAGGGGGTAGGCAATGAGAGGAACCAAGGGGGGAGGAATGAGGGAGTTTCTGGGCAGGGTAGGGGCAGGGAGGGAGGCCGAACAGGAGAAGGAGAGGTGGGTTTTGCAGCACTCACATGTGGCCAGACCCTCTCCCTCTCTGCTGCTGTTACACTCCTTGGTTCTGCAAAATAGCTGGTGCTGGACCAAGGAGACCCACAAGGAAAGTAGGGGTTTTCCGCAAGGCAAGAAGACAAAATTCCCTTACCCTGAGGAGACCTCGGTAACTGATCTCCCCACCCTTGGATGCATGCTCCATTGGCATGCCTGCATCAGTGGGAGATGGGACTTCAGTAGGATTGGGCTGCTCATAATGGTTAATGTCTCGTTACTACCATTGGAAGCCAAAGTCCTAAATCTGGTACAAGGACAACTGCCTTTCCCCATACAAATAAGATGTATGGGAAGATCATCCTCTGAGTGCTTGAACCCACAACAATGAAACAGCGTTTGGGGCTCTTCAGTGTAGAAAAAAGGGACCTGAGGGGAGACATGATTGAGATATACAAAATTCTGCAGGGGATGGATAGAGTGGATAGAGAGATGCTGTTTTCCTTCTCACATAACACCAGAACCAGGGGACAGCCACTAAAAATGAGCGTTGGGAGAGTTAGGCCAGACAAAATAAAATGTTTCTTTACGAAGCATGTAGTTAGTTTGGGAACTCCTTGCCACAGGATGTCATGATGCAATCTCACCTCGATGCCTTTAAAAGGGGATTGGACAAATTTCGGGAAGAAAAGTCCATCACTGGTTACAACCCATAATGTGTATGTGCAACCTCCTGATTTTAGAAGTGGGTCCGAAAATCAGAATGTCAAATGCAAGGGATGACATCAGGATGAAGGTCCCTTGTTGTCTTGTGTGCTCCCTGAGGCATTTGGTAGGCCACTATGACCGATCCAGAGGGGCTGTTCATATGTTCGTAAATGGGTCATAGCGACTATAGATAGGATCTTTTCTATGGTGTTACCCTGGCTGTGGAATAATCTCACCTGGGAGGCCCTCCTGACACTCATCCTGGTTTTTTAGGAACCAGGTTAAAATATATCTTAACCTGGTTGAAACTTATTTTCATGTTTTATATTTAAAAAAAACAAAAAAACACTTTTAGACCTGGAGTCTATCATTCAGTTTTATGCTGAGCCTGTTTTTGTGCTGCTGCTCTTTTAAATTCTTTTTCACTGAAGTTGATTGTCATCTTGCAAACCACCTTTTGGACCAAAAAAAAAAAAAAAAGGAACATGGCATTTAAATAATTTGATATATACACTATATTGTAATGGTAAATTTCAGAAAAGTCTTGCAATGAATTGGCACTGCAGAGAATGAAGAGAGAGGTTAGGTTGAAAAAAGCAACAACTTGGGAGATATTTTCACAAACTGATGTAACTATGAACCATCCATGAACGTTTTGTAATGTAGGCACAATCCCAGGTGTTTTAATTACAGGTGAATCATAGCATGAATGCAGGTGAATTAATAAAACATGATTCTAGCTGATGTTGCCCTTATATGTTCAAATTCACTTCCCATTTCCAGTTCCTAAAAGAAACATATATCTTCGCCATGACACTGTTGCCAGATTAAAGGCACATCTGGAATGTTTACACAGATAAATGGAAAATATACCTCTGAAACATATAAGAACTACCACTGTTTTACTATGAGGCAATTGTAACACAGAAGGAGTCTGGGAGTGGCCAAATACCTACCCATTCTTTCTCTCTCTCTCTCTCTCTCTCTCTCTCTCTCTCTCTCTCTCTCACACACACACACACACACACACACACACACACAGAGCTATGCAATGCAGCATCTGTTTATTTGGATCATCAGAAACAAAAAATACTGATGTTGGCAAGATAATGCTGCCCAGGGTGTACTTTGAACCCAACACACAGTCATGTGGATTCTGGAACATTTCAAACTTTAAAATTTGGTCGTTTCAAAGTGCTGAAACTTTTGTGTCCCTCTTCCTTAACTTTAAAAAAGAAAATGCTCTTCCAGACATCAGAGATTCACTCATCGCCTACTTATAACATGAAAGAAGAAAATTCAGTTTGATTTTCTATTCGTTTCCTGAGTGCACCGTGTTCTTGTATTAAGAACGGAGTGCAGCCCTTCACACCGAAATGACGTTTGGTGTATCTTACTCTAATGGGTAACTTACCGGCTTTGTAGCAAAGCAAGCAGCAGAGGCAAAGGGTGAGAATTTCTCAAAATTTCTTGTTCTACCACAGATCCCTAAAGATGGGCTATATGCAGAAAGTAAAGCTGTCTGACATACCCTTTTGCACACCCTATTCTGGGCCTATAATGAAGTTTGTGGAGTAGGCAAGACTTCTCCAGGCTTGCAAGATCTACTTTGGTTTTTTACTTAAACCCACCAACTAGGGCCAGATAGTGGCTCAGGGGGCAGAGCCAACAAAAACCTGTAGACATCTACATGCGTCTCTACAACTACAAAAAAAAAGTACACATCTACATGTGAGTTACTACAGATCAGGGATTCCCACTGGTGTTTGAATTGTGGGGTGGAGGGGTGTCAGAAGGGGCCTGGCTCCTTTACTTTAGTAGTGGTTCATTTAGTTACTGTTTTCAAGATATTGCAGGAGGGGAGGGAAGCTATGTTTGGCAAAGATAGGGGAGTCACATATTTTAAAAGACCGGACTGCTGAAGCTGCCTGATTAGCAATCAGCCCAAACGTAGCCATAGTATTTTCCTCAGAATTTTTTTAAAATATTCCTTAATTTTTTAAGGAATAGCAGTCTTAAGCATAAAGGCCCACTTTACAGCCAGGGAACATTGAAGCACACATAGTACATTGTATGTGCATAAGCTGTCTCCATGCAGTCTATTCTCTGCGGTTGTTCCAGACACACAGACTTCACTGACAGAGCATGTGCTGATACAGCTTATAGGCAAGCAGACCCTGTGCACCAAGGTGCAGAAGGCGTGGAGGCCATCAGGAACAATTTTGCTCTCACCCCTCCAAAGAGAGCCAGCATGTTGAGTCTACGTGAAGCGGCCGCTTCAAGTGGTGGACTAGGAAAGATGGCCTCACATGCTGTGCTTGCTCGCTGCCTCCACCACCTTACACTGACTGACCAGTGGCGTACCTGGGGGGTCCACAGTTGCAAGTGTTCCTGGGCAGCATGGTTGGGGGTCAGCAGCGCCTCCCTAGCTGTGCCACCCCAAGGGCTGCCCTCGCCCACTGCCTTCCTGTCCAAAGGCATTCTGGGGGTCAAAGAGGCTGCATGCAGCCTCCCCGACCTTTAGAAGACTTCCGAAGGCCTCCAACAGGCCTTAAAACATCACTTCTGGTTTTGGGGGGAAACTGGAAGTAACATTTTGAGGCGCTTAGAAGGCCTTCTAAGGCCTCTGGAGGGCCTTAAAATGTCATTTCTGGCTTTCCTTTACAGAGGAAAACCAGAAGTGACATTTTAAGGCCCTTAGAAGGAAGGGCCACAATTCCAGGCTTGCCCCGGGTGGCACAGTGGCCAGGACTGCCACTGTGACTGGCCACTGACCCTGACCATTGCCACTGTAATCTTCTTCCTCCTTGATCCCTAGATTTGGGGGGGGGGGGGGAACAGGGCCTAGAAAAGTGGCATAGTGACAATGGTGGCCAGGCTGCAAAAGGAGGCAGGGAGGAGGGTCAGGCAAAAGTACATGTACACTAACTGAAAAAGAGTAGGAAAAGGGGCTGGGCATTTGACACCATTTCTGCCAAAGATGTGGCTCAGGAAGGTTGCCTTTGCACTTTGAAAACTGTGTGATCAGTCATCAGCCTAGGGTTTGTGTTATAACATTTCACAATCAGGGAGTTCTTAGAACATTTCAACGTACTATACTAAAATAACAAAATCCAGCAGATGCTCCAATGATCAACAGGCAAAGGTTTTTCAATTAAAAATATTGAAGATATAGTCATCTGGCCATATTTTGGTAGCCCATCCACAAAACAATTGTCTCTTGATAGCAACAGAGACAGTAACATCCACACCCACCATATTATGCGAATTAAATAAACACATTGGCAAGGACCATTATATGTATTAACCATTATATGTATTAAGTACATTTCCCATGTTCCGTGCTGCACTAATCTTATTCACAAGTTCTGAAAACCCTAGGTTAGAGACAAAATATGTAAATAGTAGCCCAATCCTAACCTGTGCAGGTGCAGCCAGGCTACGTGGCCTACACTGTATCCAGTACAAGTGAGGAGCAGACTGGAGATCTCTTTGGGGTAAGAGGATATTTTTTCCCTTACCCTGAATAACGCTCCAGGCTGCCCAGTGGGGATACTTGGATCTCCATCAACTAAATTGTTCACTACACAAACAGCCCTATGTAGGGCATTCAGACCCAGGAAGGAAGACAGGAAATGGCAGAGGCCTCCTTTGCCCATCCCACCCCCTTGTGGGCCTGATCCACAATCCTCTGCCCTGAAACATCCCCTTCCCATCTCTGTTCCGCTGCCCTGCGTTTCTCCCCTGCACCTCTGCAGCTTCGCACTTGCTTACCTCCACCGACAGTCGCTCCTTTGAGTATGGCACCAGTGGGCTGGCGCAGGTATTTACTGGCTCTTGAGTAGTTGCACACATGCTTTACAGCACCTTTGGAACACTTTAGGCAAGCGCAGCAGTAGCTGTGCTGGTGGAGAACTCCATTAGGATTGCTCTGTAAATGACTTTCTGAAAGCAGCTGTTTAAATTTCGTTTTGTCTAAGAGCGCTTCAGATGCTTTAGTTTCCCTGCACTGAAGACACTTGGTGTACAAAAAGGCAGGAGAATGCCATATGTTTTCATGTTCTATGTTTGTTTTTGAGCAGACACACAGTGTGCATCAAGGTGGGGAACTTGACTCGGATGACTCAGACTCGAGTCGTGAAAATGTACATTTTTTGCTGACTCGTGGAGTTGTGAGTCACGTGCATGAAAGACTCAGAAAAACACTGTAGTCAAGGGCCCTCTGACTCGGCACTCATCCCCATGCATGCAGACTCAAGTCTGCCTGTGTCTGGGTGTGGCTGCTTACTGTTTTTGCAGCGTGAAAAATCTTGTGGGACAAGCATTCCGATGGGCGAGCAGCAGGGAAGTCCCAGCCAAGAGGCAGGGAAGAGTCAATGTTTGCATTTGCATCTGAGCTGGAGTGGGGGATGTGGTAGCGAGCTCTTTTGCCCATCTCTAATAGAAAGGAAGGAACCAATGATCACTGGATGCAGGATGGAAGGTTTGGTATTTTTTTAGCTGAGGTAGGGCAGAAGGAGGAGCCTAAGGGTATTCTTACCTTTTGATTGGCTGCAGAAGCCCAGGGAGAGGGAGGAGGCAGGGAAGCCGGCGGGGGGAGAAGGCAGTTCATAGTGATCATGCTATGTGGGGAGAGCAGCATGGCATGGCTGCTCTGAGCTCCATTGTTACTTGGAAGGAGTAACCCTCCTTGAATGCAACTGGTGCAAATAGGACTACTTCTGAGGAGAACTGCCAAGGTTATCCTGGTAAACCTCGCAACTGCTGCATGTGACCCTCTTGCCGCTTCTATCCGCACTCTCTTGCAGTCCCTCCCACCCCCTCCTGCCCTGTTTACAGATGTTTAGGGACAGCAGGGAAGTATTAAAGAACTCCAACACACATGCACACAACCCTCAGCAGCAGCTCCGTTTTTTCCACAGTTTTAAAGGGGCGGGTGACTTGATCGAGTCTTATCGAGTCGCAAATGGGAGACTCAGAAACTTGGAAAGTGCTCCTGTTAGGACTTGTTTTCAACTTGAGTCACACTGGAGGCCAAGACTCTAGACTCGACTTGAGTCAAGCCGCGCTGGACCTTCTCATCCCTGGTGTGCATGCACTGGAAAGTAGGGGTCATTGTTGCACATGTCCACACACTGAAACAGAGATCTATGCAATCGTCACATGTGACAGTCTGCATTCATCCATTCCACTTTTGTTTGAATGCAGAAGTGGTTTCCATATTGTGGAAGCAATGTTGAAGCAGCCCTAAAAAAATGAAAAAGTTCCCCCTACCCGGTTTCCAGAGAGACCAGTGATCTGCTGGCTTGCTTTCCACCACTTTCATGTTTGAAATGGCTGGATATGACCTAACCAATGGTCCTTGGATGACTAGCAGATTTCATTGGGAAAGGTTCAAGCATACACTTCGTTCTCTCATTGACTCCATTTTGACTGGATCATGCTGTTTTTCTTGGAACCTATTCTATACGGAGTAGGAATATAGCAAGCAGTGAATCAATCTGTCTTCATCTTCTGCCAGCTGATTTGCATGCTTGGAATGTATTGACCGTGAGAAGCTTCCCATAAAGAAAAACTAACAGACAAACAGACTAATTAAGGCCACGGCTAATTATATAACAGTAAATAAAGGAAAGATGGGCTTGGAGAGGTTACCTGGGGTATTTCATGAGAAGAAAACCACTATCCCTACATGAAAGTTTCCCAGAGTAATCTATGATAGGTACTGTTCATATTACCCCATATATTCCTGCACATCCCCTGCGATCTTCAGAGAAGACCCTTCTTAGGATACCTCCGCCATGTGAAGACAGGGGGATGGCAGCAAGATGTAGGGCCTTCTCAGTACTGGAATGATGCCTCTGGAAGATTTGAGGGCAGTCTCTTCAGTATACAGTTTCTGGAGGGGTTTGAAGGCCCATCTGTTTTGCTTGGCATTTGGGAGGCAGGCACTCCTTAGGAATCCCATCTTAACTTTATGCTGCTGTACATTTTTATTCTGCTGAAATTTTAACCTTCCCTTTTGTTGTTTTATTTTAAATTGTTTTAATAGCTTTTAATTTTAATATTTGATTCCATTGTTTTATCTTTGTGTGTTTGACTGTACACTGTTTTGGGTTTTTAGAAAAGCAATATAGAAATCAAATAAAATTAAATAAATAAATAAATAAATAAATAAATATTCCTAAAGTTACCACAAAATCAATGTACTGAGGAGCATTCTGTTCCATCTGGTCTTCAACCCTCTTCAGACAAAGTCCTCCATGCATCCAGTCAAAAAGTTATTTAATTATAGTTGTTATTTAATGAATTTTTATTCTGCCTTTCATTCACACATTTGGGGCATTACGGGATCTGTATTCAAAGAACTTTCATGACCAGTTCCATACATTCAAAAGGGAGATTTGGACTTGTTTTTCTTGAACAGCCTTCCATGCTGCATGACAAACCTCTTTGGAAAATGAGGAATGTTTGAAAAGTGGTTTTGTGTTATGACAAAATAGTTCTTTTTCTGAAGGAAGAAATAAAAGATTTTGGTGGGCATGCCCAAACCCTCCTCTGTGGCGAAAGGGCGCTTTGGATCCAAGCCAAAATATGAAAGGAAACAGTGGAGCTGCACCAACTGTGCTTCTAATTTAGTATCGTTCAGCAGGGCCTAGGAGAGGGGGGTAAAGGGGGTAATTTGTACCTGGGCCCAGGGTCAGAAAGGGGGTCCAGGAGCCAAAGGAGGGGCCTAGAAAGTTCCTGGGATCTGACATTTTCCTATCTCACCTGAACTCGCTGCCTGGGCACAACCACGTGCATGCAGTGTTAACCATAAACACTGGGCTCAGGAATGCATCCATGACCCTCCTTAACACAGTGTCAAATCTGGGAGGAAACTGGCCTGCTACAGTGGCTCTTTGGCTTGTGGATCGCATAACCATGAAGGAGTGTATAGAAGCTCAGGAACCCAGGTGTGGAGCTACTGCTGCTGCAGAAGTTCATTTTGGTCCGTTCTAGTGTGAGCCTAAATACAATGATGCTAATTTTCTGCAATGGATTTGCTATATTTCAAAGATTTTAGAGAGACTTAGGAGTGTGTTTGGTTTTCTGAATTACCGTACTTTATCTAGTTGCCAGTGCTATATGATCAGGTAGACCTGGGCTCTGCATCAAGAAGCCTAGTAGACCTGGGCTCCAAAGACTATTGTGGCTGTCAGTACCCTACCCTTGCCTTATTTTGCCCCCTGTTCTTCCTGTCCTCATTGTCCCCACCCCCTTTGGGAAGGGGCCCAGAAGAAACTTTGTACCCCCTGATAAAATTCTTCTCATAGGCCCTATCGTTCAGAGATGGGCTGCAACTTGGATGACTCAAACACAAGTTGCAAAAACAGGCATTTGTGCAACTCATACAGATTTGAGTCACATGTGTCAAAAACTTGGGACTTGGGACACAAGAGGTTTACCCTAAAACTGAAAAGATTGGAATAAACTTGAGTCAAGACTCTGTTTTGTGTGTGCCTGCTTTTTTCCCCACCAATTCTGGGTCTTGACTCACTTTTCAAAAAGACTAAGAGCCCAATCCTGAGCTCTGCACACCAGCCTACCACCGACATGCACTGTCTCAAAAGTGCTGTAAGGCACATTTGCAAGCCCTAACACCAGGCAAGCACCTGTGCTAGTCCAGAGCTGGCTGGCACTGGGCTAGCGCTGGGTAGGCGTTGGGCCTCCACCGCTCAGCAGTCGCACGAACTGCTGAGCAGTGGAGAGGACAGCAGGGGCACGGGGGGAAGTTGGGAGGAGGCGTTCTGGGGAGGGGGGAGGCAGGCAGAGGGTGGGAAGAGGGTGGGGGAAGCGTGCCGGGGGAGGGAGGGGGGAGGGAGGGAGGCAGGACCAGTGGAGCTTTGCTCTACTGAATCCTGAGCCTCCATTTCAGGCTCGCCACCTGACATGGAGGCGTTTACCTCCGTGGGGCTACTCCCTATACCCAGGGGAAGGGGAAGGGAACAAAAGTCCCCTTCTCCCGAGATGCCACCTGCGGTTGCCTTGGGCATGCAGGTTGTGGTGGCATCCGTTTCTGTGCCACCGCAGTCGCACGCCCGGGCAGCTCAGGATTGGGTTCTCCGACTTGAGTCAAAATTACTTGGAAAATGGCTCTGGATGAGTTACGACGGTCCCTGCTAGGACTTGTGGGCTTCTCAAAAGGGCCAGGCCCTGGCAGCGCAGGCCTCCTTGAGAGCAAGGGGCTCCTCAAGAGTAAAGGGCTCCTTGGGAGTAAGGGGTTCCTCAGCAGTAGGGAAGCTGAGTGGATACTACCTGAATCCAGCTCCCATGCAGAGGGTCTCCTCGGGAGTAGGGTCTGAGATCACATGTCCCAAAGGGGTGGGACAGGCTGGGTTGGCTGCTGGGTTCATAAGGAGCCCAGCAGCCAGAGGGAGAGTTCCTGGGACTTGGGCTCTTCCTGGGGCTTGGGCTCCACAAGGGTGGCTGGGAAGCACTTGGGTGAACCACTTACCTTCCCTATACCGGACTTTTGCCTTGAAGAGGTGGGAGTTGCCCCTCTCTTTTGAGGGTCGACCCAAACTCTTGCAAAGGCCCATGGAAGGATCATCAACGAAGGGGCTGCCCAGAGGACTGAGGGAGAGTGGAATCACCGGGGACCCTGAGAGACCTCAAAGCGCTTGTGCAGTGGGGGCAGCCAGGCGGACCAGTCCAGTAAGCAGGCAACCTGGGCTGGGGCACCATCAATGCAGCTCAGTGCCCATCTGGGGGGCTGGCCCCCAAGCAGCCTGAGAGCCACCCTGTAAACCCTGGGCGGCTACGTCTTGCTAAAACCCCAGCTGCGTACCTGGCTCTGCTTGCACTGTATTTCAAGCTCCTTGTTCAAGCCTTGATCCCGGGTCTTGCCTATGGACTGTGGACGTACCTGTAGGTTGTGGACTAGCCTATAGCCAGTGGACTTTTGCATTCCATACCTGTTGGGTTTGTACCTTGCCCATGAGCAATGTGAACGAACTGGAACCTAATGAATGTTCAGCATTTGACCAGAATAAACAGGCTTTGATAAGATAGCCATTGGTCCCTGTGGTTACTGCTGAAGTGGGGTAAGTGGAGCGTATCGTAAGTTGACCCAGGACCACCAGTAGACCCCCCTGGGGGGAGGCGGGATCAAAACATGGACATACAGGGCTACTTGAGTCAAGGGGGAAGAGGCTCAGGACTTGATTCAAGTCACAGCGCTGTGGCTCTGGCATATCTCTGGTACCATTCCCCAAAGCCAGCTATCAACATTTTATCAGAGAATTTCAGCCCAATCTTACCTGGGCCGGCCATAATCTGAGCATGTCATCTACTGGTGCTGCCTTTCATAAAGCAGTCAGTGCCAGTCATAAAAGTCACCCCAGCAGTGCATGAACTTGTGTGCTGCTGGAGTGCCAGTGGGAAGGCTGGAGCATGCTCCGGAGCAGCATGAAGGCATTGCTAATGGAGATAAGGTGGTGGGGAGGCGGGAGAGGGCATAATGGGGATGGGGAGGGCAGAAAGAGGCAGTGACAGAGGTGGGGGGTGGAACAGGGCAGCACTGGGAGCAGGGAAGGGCAAATCAGGTCTGAAAAGGTTTGGTGGCCATTGAATCCTCACCTCTTCTGGCGCCCCCACATCAGTGGTGGTGGGAAGACTAGGACTGGGCTCTTTATCCTTTTATCCTGTACTCTACAACAGGATTAAACACATCTGGCTCAAAAGGTTTGGGCAGAACATCCAGGAGTTGCCCTATAGACACAGGTGTATGCTGGCCAGCACACCAACCTGATGGTAGGCTCAGGTTTCTGCTGGATCAATCACAGTTCTCTGAATAAATTAGGCTGGACTTTCAGCTATGCAGAACCAAACGGACACTTGAAGAGGCATAATTAAACAGAACCCCAGTCTGCATTATAACTTTTACACAGGCAAAACAAAATCAGCCATTTCCAGTGACATACTATTGAGAAAAATACGGTTACCAGAAGGGTTCTTGCAAGGCTGAAATCATGACTCACTTTGTCTTTACTTTCTCTATGAACTTGAAAATCTTTTATTAGTACTGTAGTAGTATTAATATAAAGATAAGAATACTACTAATAAAAAAGCTCAGCAACTCATATAGAAAACTATATTTTAATTTACGAGGGGAGCTCAGAGCTGTTTTTCCAATAACTTTCTTGAATACCAGTTTTATGGCCCCAGTGATTCAAGCTGCTAGCAGAGCTATTGCTTCCAAATGAGCAAAGCCTATTGCAGGGGCTGCACAGAGCAATCCATCGCTCCACAAGAATGCACTGACCCCAAAATCCCATGCACGTATGCTCCACCATCACTCTTACTGGTGTCATTGCCGCTGCCTCCTCCTCCACACCCATCAGGCTGGTGAGGAGAGCAGCCAGATTGGCAGGGTGAGGATGGGGACCAGGTGAGACACAGTGGCAATGAGAGCCCACCACTAGAGAGCCCAGTCCAGCACCACCTCTTTCCTCCCCACCATTCTGTTTATTTGCTCATGTTGTGACCACTAAGTACACACTAGCCTATGAATCCTGTTCAATGATGGCTAGGTTGAAGTTGATGTAGAGTAGTGCCATTTCCTGTAGAATTTTCCAGTAAGGCCTATAAGGCAAATCCCTCTTTAAATATAATACACTTTCGACCCAATCCTATAGAAGGCCTAAGACAGTGGATTTCCCTATCTGTTGTTGTAAGTCCTCTAATGGTGGTACAACCATTGTGCATCAGACCCTCCAGCAGAAACAGCCTGCAGTTCTACACACCCACCAATGATTCCGCCACTGCCAGAGTAGGTAAGGTGCTGGTGGGAATGGTCAAGGGAAGGTTGTGGGGTGGGGAGTGGAGATGGCAGGGGCAATTTAGGGGTTAGAAGGGATGGGTCCCAACAGCAGCATTGTGCATGAAAACGCTATTTTTCCAGCACAACACACCCTCTGCCTTTCTTCAGACTTATGCTAGCAAAATAGCTAGTATGGGTCCAAGGAGACCCATTAGGGACCAGGAGGCCTACTAGGAGGTAAATAAGAAAAATGTTTCCTTGCCTCTTCCAGGCCATCTGATCATGCGTCCCCACCCATTGCATGCAGCATGCTCTCCATCAGTGCAGCTGGATTGCAAAAGATGACGGGAGATAGGTTAAAAAGACTTTCTAATTAAGATTTTTTGGGGTTTTCTAGTTACGGCCGATTTGTACCTGTTGTTTTAAATTGGTTCGATTGGCTTTTTTTTGTGAACAGTTATTCATTTTAAATTATTTTATTATTTCTTTTAGGTTTCCGTAAGCCATCTTGAAGAACCGGAAGAAGGCCAAGAGGTGAGTTATAAATTGAAATACACGGAAACAAACAAACAAATCCTTTCCCAAGTAGTCACAATTCTACAAATAGCCTGACTGCGAATCAAAATAAACTGGAAACATGTAGCAGATCGGTGCCAATGTACACAGTGTGCATAATTTATTGTGACTTTGGGAAATGAAGTTGTAGGCATAAGATCAAGCCCTGGTTTTGCATTCTGTTTGCATTCATCTTCAGTGGACTAGTTTAATTAGAACTTTCAGCCAAAGAGTTTTCATTTTTATACATACAGTGGTGCCTCGCAAGACGAAATTAATTCGTTCCGCAAGTCGTTTCGTATTGCGAAAATTTCGTCTTGCGAAGCGCAGTTTCCCATAGGAATGCATTGAAATTTAATTAATGCGTTCCTATGGGCAAAAAAAGTCAGAACAAAGTCAAATTTGGTTTACAAAGTGTTTATTAAGTGCTCTTTGAAGGCAAACATACTGTACAGAGGATTTCAAAAATTTCAAGCACAAAACTTCAACTTTTTAATTTTAAAAATTTGTCCTGCGAAGCACGGCCATAGAAAAAATTCGTCTTGCGAGTCACCAGAAAAAATAGCAAAAATGCTTTCATCTTGCGAGATTTTCGGTGTGCGAGGCATTCATCTTGCGAGGCACCACTGTATTTGTTATTATTTTATTTTATTAATTTATTTTAATATATTTTAATTAATTTATTTAATATTTGTTTGCTGATATTCATATAAGTTTCTGTTCATAATGTTTATGTATTTTCTCTACCATCTGTTTGATGTATATACATTTTTTAAGAACAGCTGTGGTTGAAATTATGCATACAGCTCAATTCAATGTAGGGCTGAGCTGCCCATTTGGTCAGCAAATGTAAAATGGCCTCCAGCGATGCCCACAGTGTGCCGCCAGCAGCTATTTTAGAATCACTGGATAGAATAGAATAGAATCACAGCTATTTTCATCATCACCAAATGGTGGTGATGCTGGCGGATCATGGCTGGACCCAGCTACCTCTGCCACTGAAGATAAGCTGGTAGCAGGCTAGGCAGAATGGGGTCGGATGGTTGGAACAGGGCACGGATTTGGGCCTCAAGTGGGAGTAGCGGAGGTGGGCAGAGGGCAGATATCGGCAGCAGCTCCACCAATACCCCCAGCTCCCACTTGGTCCTTGACATGTTCCCTTTCCTCTAGCTAGTGCAGATGTGAGTATACACATAGGTAATTATGACATGGCAAAGTAAAATTTTACCTCTCTGCCTTAGCATGGCTGCCTTCCCAAAGGATGCAGTGGAGCTCATGCTGCAGCCTGCAGACGGGAACTTTTTAGGGCTGGACAGATAGTAAGTTTTTACAGATAGTAAGTTTTTAGCTGCGCAGCCAGCTCTGTAGGGGCATGATGCCGCTCAAGTTATGTTTTGTGCAGCCTGATCTTATGCATGCTTTCTCCCAAAAACATTTTACAGAGTTCAGTGATGCCAGCTCTCAAGTCAAGGCCAAACTACACGCATTAAGTCATAGCTGGTCCTAAGTGTTTGTTTTGTATGTGTGTGTGTGAGAATCTTAAGGGCCACCCCCTGTCCATATGAAATGGTCTGTCCCCTGAAGTCATGTGAAAAAGGCTCCTTTATGTTTCCACAACCATCTAAAGCGTGCATGGTTGTGAAGGGGCCTTCTCTGTGGTGACACCCATGTTATGGTACTCCTTCCAGGAGGTAAGATTAGTGTCCTTTAGTGCTGACTAAACACTGTTCTGTTTCATTCAGATGTTGGTTTATGATGAACTTCTGTGTTTTTTTTGGTGCCCTCACTGATGCTGCTATTGTTTTTGCATTTTATATTGTTTTGTGGTTGCTTCATTGTATTTTATTTTTAGTTGTGAATCACCTGGATGGGAGGTGAAAGTGCACAGTGAATGTGTTAAATAACAACACCAATAAACTGATAAGGGCTACACGGCAAATTAAACATGTAGCTTGCCCTTCCATTTGTGCTTTTTCATAGATAGCAGCTGTGGGGGTGGGCAATCAGAGAAGGGACAATGAGACAAGATTTCTAACCCTTTTCCCTCTTTTTTACATGAAGGCTATATAAAATGTCACAGCCTTACATGTTTTACTGGAAATTGTTCAGGCCATACCATGTATTTCCTTCAAGAACCCGACATCTGAAATGTCAGCCTTTCTATGACACTTCCTTAATCTACCATTACAACCTTTTAAATGTCCAGGAGGGTTTTAGTATATATATAATGTGCTTAAAATGTGTGTCGCTACCCATAATGCCACTTCTGCTGATGTGAAATCAGTACCCTAGAGATGCATTTTTTTTTAAGTACAGTGTGGTGTTCTATTCACACAGCCACCATTCCTGTTAATGGTGGCATGCAGAACAAAATCCATTACAGGCACTTTACAACACATACCTATTACTTACGGCTGACTTAATCCTTGATAAAGAAGGGACTTGGGCACACTTTCAAGGACTTAGTCTAATGTCAGGCACATTTAAAATTGTTTCAGAGTGACTATCTGGTGCTCCATTTGTTAGCATGGCTGATTTACAGCCCAATCCTGAGCCTCGCACACCAGCTCACCGCTGGTGCACACTGTCACAAACATGCCATAGACACATTTGTAAGCCTTACCACAGGCCCAGAGCCAGAGCTAGCCCAGCAGGAGCCCACACTGGCCAACTCCAGTGCTAGGCCACAGTCTGCCACCCAGTGACTCGCCCAGACCACCAAGCAACGGTGAGTGGGGCATGGGGGGAGGTGGGGAGGAGGCATTCTGGGGTGGGGGAGAATGGGGAGGAGGCATGTCAGGGTGAGGGAGTGAAGTGGGAGGGGGTGGGACCGGTGGAGCTCAGCCATGTGGCCCAACATGGGACTCCTTTATTCTGCACCAGCTAAAGAGCCACTGCAGAATAAAGTAACCCCATTGCAGGGCTACTTCCCTTACCCAGGGGAAGGGGACAAATGTCCCCTTCCCCTGAGGAGCTGCTGGTGGCTGCCCAGTGTGCTTAGGGTGTCACGGCAGCCATTTTCGGTGCCACTGCAGTCCTACATGCCGGCAGCTCAGGATTGGACTATTAGACAGTAGGGTGTGGGAAGGTCACTTCAATGCATACAATCATAAAGAAAGGAAATTTTATTTACAGGAATTCTATACTGAGAGAGAGAGAGAGAGAGAGAGAGATGCTATCGAGCTGGAAATCTGGGAAGAAGACCCTGATGGGGTTTGGAGGTCTCCCCTGTCCTCAATGCCCCTTTTGCTATTCCCCAAAATGCATCTGACAACAGCAATAAGAAAAAATGCTGTTTTGACTTTATTGCTGTAAAAGCATCCTGGATCCCTGAAACTTGTAGTTTTTACACACAACACAAAGAGAGAGAGAGTTTGATTTATGTTCCTTCAGGCACAAAAAAATGAAAGCACAACATTTCACAGCTCAATGGGATACTCAGACAGGGCCAGTCTGAACATTTATCTGATAATAACATAGTAGAGAGCCACCCTGGCCTTATCATTCAAGGTAATGAGAGAAGCAGAGAGGACAAAGGAAATATAATAGAGCAGGGATAGTGAGACTGACAGATTTTTGAATCAATTGCTTTGAAATGGTCTGATAGGTTGGGGGAATGACTTGATGTCACAGGACTGATTGTGATTGGGTGAGCAATGCTGAGTTTCCGCCACATGTGCTTATATCCAAAGGGTCTCTGCCATGAGAGTATTAATGAAATACCAGACTGAAAGAAATGCTAATGAGGACAGATGTTAGCTATTTATCTTTCTTCTCCGGGTTCCAGAGATCTCCGTGAAAAATCCCTTGGCCACCTGAGATGACAAATAATATTAAGGCCCTTCTTCACTCCCACACAGGGCTTTAGTGACAATCTCTGTGTCTACAACATCTAACGAATTGACTCAAGTACAGTAAATCCCATGAACACAGACATGAAGCAAATATGCCTCACAAAATGGTTAGCATTCGCATTTCAGCTTAATTATTCTAGAACATTCTTTATCGCCTGTTCCAATATATGGTAATATGTATCCATAGTCCCTCCCAATGAGACAGTTACAGGCAAAATAAGAAACTTTATTGGCTTGAGTGCTGCAATATAATGAAAGAAATTGTGCCTAGTGAAGTTCAGCTTCTGTCTGAACTTGCCAACTTCAAGGGAAACACCAACACTACCACAATCCTTTTCAGTTTAACAACTGAGACTGCAAATGTGAAAATAAATCCCATGAAGCTCAAAGCAGGTAAACATGCTGGCAGTTTTGTGACATCACTAGTCCTACCTCAGACATTTCAGGTTTGAAGAACCATCCAATCTAGCAACGCTACTCTGTTGTCCCTTCTTCAAACAGGAAGAATTCCTAACTTAATTGAGAACCCCAATGATATAAAGAAAAGAATGAAATAATCAACTTCTGCCCAGCTCAATTTGTCTTAATATTTCATTTGAAAACATATTTGTCCTGTGTGCCTGTTTTTAGGTCTATTTACCATATCCCAGGGATGGGCTGACACCACTGGCATACCTGGAGGGGGGCAAGCAGGGCAAATGCTGGGGTGCCAACCCTCCATGGGCACCTCCTCAAGCTTCCCCCCTGCCTGCCCGCCTGCCTGCTTTTTTCTTTAAAAGGAGAGAAACCGGCACCTTCTCTCCCTTTAAAAAAAAGGCCTCCTCCTGATGGAGGAGGGGTGACCAGGAGCGCTGTTAGAGAGGCAGCAAGAAGCTGCCTCTCTGCCAGCGACTCAGCGCCAACTGGGCCACCCCCTCTCCGCTTCTCCTTTATAGGAGGAGGGGAAAGGGGTGCCCTAGAGAGGTTGTGCTGACGCTCTAGCCTGGGCGCCCCTGCCCTCTCGCCTCCTCTGGAGAAGGCTCCGGAGGCGAGAGGGCAGCCTAGAGCATCAGTGGAACTCCTGTCGTGCTGACGCTCTAGGCTTCCTGGGCCCCGATGGAGCCTAACATGCCACTTGTAAGTGGCGTAGAGGTCTCCTTTGGAGCAGTCTGGGGCTGCTGGAAGCAGCGTCCCAGACAGGAGAGCTTCCAGAAGCCCCAAACCACTCCAATGGAGACCTCT
Source organism: Tiliqua scincoides (assembly GCF_035046505.1). Classification (NCBI taxonomy): domain Eukaryota; kingdom Metazoa; phylum Chordata; class Lepidosauria; order Squamata; family Scincidae; genus Tiliqua; species Tiliqua scincoides. The sequence continues at coordinate 228,406,084 of NC_089822.1, read as the reverse complement.
GCAATGCTTACATGCAGTGCGGAATGCTCCATCAGGGCCTTGGCTGCCTCCTTCATTCCCCCTTTTTTCCAAAGGGGGAATGGAGGAGGTAGCCACACGGAAGTCATTGCAGTGATGATGAAATCACTGCAATTACTTCCAGGTCACGGGTGGAGGGAGCGGAAAAGGGGTGCGGAGGTGTAAAACTGGGGGTTGCCCCAGAGACCGGGACCCCCCAGGTATGCCACTGGCTGACACTCAGATGACTTGGACTCAAGTTGTGAAAACATGCATTTTTTGTGACTTGTACAGAGTGGAATCATGAATGTCAAAAACTTGGGCACTGACTTGGGACTCAGGGGTTTTACCCTAAAAATGAAAAGACTTGAATAGACTCAAGCCAGGACTTGCTGTCGTGTGTGCTTGTGACTTTTTCTTTCTTTCTTTCTTTCTTTCTTTCTTTCTTTCTTTCTTTCTTTCTTTCTTTCTTTCTTTCTTTCTTTCTTTTGCCACTTTGGGGGCTTGACTCACTTATCAAAAGGACTTGAGTCAAAACGACTATAATATGGCTTTGGATGAGTCATGATGGCTGCCATTGTAATTCATGGGTGACTCGAATCCAGGGAGTGGAGCCATGGGACTCAACTCAAATCTTGGCACTGTGGCTCTGGCACATCCTTGCCATATTCTTTGTGGAAGAAGCAACTTTTTTATTTTTGCCCTATCCCTCTTGAATTCTTGATTTTACCTAGCCCATCCCATTCACAGCCAAATCCTAACCTGCCCTGGAGCAGGAAGGCCGGCGGGCCTACCCTACATCCAAGGCAGGGTTGGGGCCAAAAGCGCCTCTGCCTGGGGCAAGGGAAATTGCTTCCCCTTACCCCAGGTAATGCTGCAACAGCTCCAATGGGTCGACTTGGATCTGTGCCACTGAAAGAGGTGCCCGGGAACAGGGATAGGATCTGGCATAAGTGCCAGATCCTGACCCAACCCCCAGCTCAACTCCCGCCTGCCCACAGGCCCACATGCCGCCCACTCTCCCCCTGCCCTGAAATGCCTCCCTCCTGCCCTCCCCAGTCTCCCGCGCCAGCCTAAATTGGTCGGTGTGGGCTTACCTGCTGGGCTGGCCAAGTGGATCTTGCATCAGCCTCCCTCCTCTCCCAGTATTACGAAAGTGTTTTTTGGCAATTTTGCGATACCGGTGGACCAGCTCAAAGGATTTGCGCTGGCCCATGCCCATATTAGGACTGCACCCTTAAGCATTTGAGGCTACTTCACCAGCTGCCTCATGACCTTCAGTCTCCAAAAATTTCCCTTCAAGGAAAAAAAAAATGTATCTATCATTCTCCTGAACGGGCTTATATTACCTTTCCCTTTTAGATCATGTTTACTCAAGGCATAAAGCAATCTGAGAATAATCAGTCAACTGAATTGGATTAGAACATCCTATAAAAGGTGGAATTGAATTAAGTGTGTGCTTCCCATTGCTCCCAGCACTGAACAGAGCTGTTAAGGTTTCCATCCCACTTCCTGTGTCTACATGTCCTGTTATTTTCCTCATATACAGCCATATATCTTGTGTTTACCAGTCCCTGCCCCTCAAGTTCTATGGCACAAAATTAATGAGGATGTGTTTGCCAATACAGAAGGAAAACACATACTGAGCAGCTTAAGTATGGTGATTAATGATCTCTTGCTGGTGTGTCTGAGATAATTTTCAGTCAAAGGCATTCCCTAAAGCAGAGCTTTCTGAGAAATGCAAGAAAATGCATCCTCCTAAACTCTTTAAATGTGTCAATTTTCAGCATGACCTCATTTCTTCTAGAGTGCTTCAGAATGGAGAACTCAATGAGCTAGCAGGCTAGTCAAGCTTTAAGAGGATCGGGGAAGCAGCTGTGCCTCAGTGGTAGAGCATCTGCTTAGCATACAGAAGGCCTCAGGTTCAGGTGCTGGTATGTCCACACAGGGATGCTAAGTCCTCCTTCAGAAGATTCTGGCGAGCCACTACCATTCAGTGAACTAGATCAGTCATTCTGAACCGTTTCTTGTCTATGGCCCCTTAATCGCTCCTCTCAGGTTCCAGGGCCAACCTGTCAAACAAGGATACAACACAAACAAAGAAAAATAAAATGCCTTTCTCACAGTTTTTGTCTGTGACCCTCTTCAAATGTGCCACGGGGAACATATGGCTTCCATTGAGAAGGCTGGTCTAGATGGATCAATGGTTTTATTTGGTATAAGGGTTAGCAGAGCTGAGGGACTAAGGGCCTGATCCTAAGGTATCAGCACTGGCTCAGTGCTGGCGCTGAGCATTGCAAACATGCCATAAAGCACGTCTGTGAGACTCTGCGCTGGGCGGGCACCAGTGCTGGTTCAGCACGAGATTGTGCTGAGCAAGCATTGAGCAGAGTTGGCTAAATAGTCGCTGCAGTAGCTAAAATAATAGCGGGAGCTGCTGGTGGCTGCCCATTATTCATTAAATGCAGCAGAAGCCATTTTGGCCCCACTGCAGCCCTGAGCACCGAGCAGCATACAATTGGGCTGTAAAGCAGTTCCCCACTGCTGATTTTTAAGAAATTTGCTGGGACAAAGAAGTAACTTTTGTTTATGTTTGTGTGGTGTGAGAGATCACATGCTGGAAAAAAATATCTATAAATTTCCAGGTGTTTCATTTTGTGTGTACCTTACAGAAGGGGAAATATTCACAACTAGGAAGCAAAGAAATGGAAAGCAAGGATAAGCTGAAGGAAAACTAAGATGAAGAAACAGCAAATAACCAACACATTAGTGCTGCTCCATGACCAGGAAGTTAATATGGAAGCCAATGATTCAAGAAGAAATTCAGAGGAAGAAAAATGTAGAAGCATCTTTAATATTTACTGTTAATATTTACAAGCCAACCAAGTTTCTACAGGGAATGACTACATTTTATCCTTATTTGCCAGTAGAGGAACACAATCATGTTTGATTGTGAACACAATCTGAATTGCCAAATCAATCCTCACAAAATAAATGTTTCTAATATTTACTATCATTCTGTTTTTCTCCAACTACGTGAAATGTGCCAGTGGTTCCCAAACTTTTGAGTACCGTGACCCACCTCACGCTCTGCATTGGGTAACAACACAATGTTCAGTGAAGCTTCAAAAATCTTACTTAGAGTTCCTGGAGGCTGCTTCTGTGTCACACCAGCCTGTAACCCACTCTACTGGTCTCCATGGGTCTCCCAGGATGCAACAGGAATTCACAGAAGCAAACCGGAAGTCAACTGGATCTCGCTTCCACAAAATGGAAGTTGCAGCTAACCAAATTTGGCACCAAGGTGTAATCAGCTTAAACCTCCCACCCTGGAATCAGTGTTATGATGGTGGGGAGCACTTTACAGCTGTCACAAAGAGCCTGCTGGCAGCACATGGAGCCATGCACTGTCAGCCCACTGGTGGTGAGGCTAGAGCTCCTCTGGCAGCACATATAGTGCTGGCTTCCTCTGTCCCATCTGTTCTCCTCCTGCACATGGCTCCTCCTGCACATGGCTGTGCACATGATTCCTCACTGTCCCCAATCTGTTCTCCTCCTGCTCTAGCCTCACCACCAGTGGGCTGACAGTGCATGGCTCCATGGCTCCATGTGCTTACCAACTTACCAACATTGGTGGTCCCATGCATGATGACAAACTTACAAAGGACCGCCAATGTTGGTAAGTCAACATAGGAGGTGGGATGGGACAGCGGAAGCCAGAATGGGTGCAGGGTAGATAGAACAGGGTAGTGGCAGGGGCAGGAGGAGAAGAGATTGGGCCTGGGAAGGAGGTGGGCTGTGTGACAGTAGCAGCCACCAAATCATAACCCCCTTCCTGGATCTGATCCCATAGCCTAGGTCCACAAAGACCTGTGCCAGCAATTTTTCTGGCACAGATCTGAGTAGAAACCTCCACACTATGGTGGCTTACCTCAAGTAAGGGAATGAATGAAAAAATGGCAAGTAATCAACAAATTAATGCCACTCCATGACCCGGAAGTTAGTATGGAAGCCCATAATGGAAAGGAATGAATGTTCCCTTACCCAGAGGAGACCTCCAGGATTTCCCACCCCCCCCCCCCCAGAATGCCATGTGAACCATTTTGGTGCACCTGCCCAGTGTGGGGGATAGGATTGGGCTATTACTCTCGTCAAAATCAGTTGGATTATCCAGAAGCAAATAATCTGAGGATCAAATAACTGCACATTTCAACAGTAATGCATAGCAGGAAGACAATCATAAAGCAGGAGGTGTATACTTTGAAGAGCAGAAAAACTAGTACTTCTGAAGAATTCAGACCAAAAGAGGTTTAAACATCAAATTCCTAATTTTTCTCTCAACAAGTATATATTTTCCAGAATGAACTGTTTTTCAATGATGGTACTGAAGATATCACAGTGGCTGCCATTTTGACAATTCCCTGCCTCACTTCCTACAAGCCACTGACTCTAAAGACCTGACTGTAAGACTGCCATGCCCTGTGTTTCACTGTGCTTAAACTACCCTGTAATCAACACAGTTTGCCCATCCAGTACAACTGAGATCAAAGCAACCAATTCTTATTTTAAATCATTTCTAGTCTACGCTAATTTGGACATTCAGCGCAGCTAACAACCAATTTTAAAATATATATACAATTTATAAAATTTAAATTGCAAGGTAAGAACATCTGATGGATTATGGTCATACTTTTCTTCAAGGGCTAGCACTAATTTTATTCTCAAACATAAAAACAAGTGCCACAGTAACTTAGTGACATTTAAGTTTTATCATGAGAAATTATAGTGTGCGTAATATTTAATAACTTGCAAAATAGCTTCTCAGCAGAGGGTAAGCTTACGATTCATTGTCTGAAATTGTTCCAAAAGTACTCGGGGTACAATTCTATGCAGGTTATGCCTTGCTATCCACTAGGGTTCTGTTCTGGAATCCCAAGTGGATTAAAAAAAAAAAATCAATGGAAACCAAATTAGTGAAAAAAATAACTTTAAAGACTCACTTCCAGGTTTCTTGCTTCTCTGTTGTTGCCCCAGAATGCATTGGTATAATCCAGGGAATGGAAACTTGATCAGATGACTCGAGTCCAAGTCGTGGAAATCAGCATTTTTCATTGACTCATGTACACTCGAGTCATGCACGTAGAAGACTTGGCGAAACACTCAAGTCAAGGGCTCCTTAACTTGGCACTTGTCCCCACACATGCAGACTCAAGTCTGTCTGTGTCTGGGTGTGCTTGCTTACTTTTTAGCGGTGTGCAAGGCCTCGTGGGGCCATCATTAAGATTGGGCTCACAACAGGGAAGTTCCAGCCAGCAGGCAGAGAAGGATTATTATTTTGCTTTTGCATTCAGCAGGAGGGAGGGGAGGCAGAAGCGGGCTCTCTTGCCAGTCTCTGATAGGAAGGAACCGATGGTCATTGCAGAAAGGATGGGCAGTCTGGTTTGTTTCTTTAGATGAGGAGGGGCCCAAGGGGGTTCTTACCTTGGATTTGGCTGGAGAAGCCTAGAGAAAAAGGAGGCAGGGAAATGGGGGTGGGTGGAGGTTCATAGAGATCATACTTTCCAATTGTATGGCTATTGTGAGCACCATTGTTATTTGGGGGGAGGAAGCCCCTTTGAATGACCGGCTGTCGTGGGACTACTTCTGAGTAGAGCTGCAAAGGATTGGGTCATCCTAATAAGCCTCGCAGCTGCTACATGTGACCTTCCTCTCTCTCACCACTTCTGTCCCTGCTCTCTCGCAATCTGTTCCACCCCTTCCCACCTTGTTCCCACTAGATGGGGTGAATAATGGACTCTAGTGGAATTAAATTATAATTATTTCACAGCACCACAGTGGGAAATTGGGTTTGGTGCTTTTTCCTTTTTACAAGGCATTTAAAGGTGGACCTTGATATCAGCGGTGAGTCAAATCAGTGGATACCAAATCATTGGATGCCGAGGTCCCACATGTTCATGTTCACTCAGAAATAAGTTCATTGGAAAGGGTTTGAGACCCCATGGGGGCATCTGCCAGCTGGAAAGAGCCGTTTTTATCAGGAACGAGCCTGAGACAACTCACAAGGGGAATTTCACCAGCACTCAAACAAAGCAGAGTGCTAGTGGCTAACTGTGCAAAAGCAAAGGCTGGGGACCAGGCAAGGTGGGTTCAAGCCCAGCCAAAGGACTTGCCTTCACTAGCAGGACACTCACCTTTTGCATGACTGGCCATAAACACCCATGACAGAGACAAAAGAAGAGAGGAACATGGTTCTAGACATTCCCTGGTCTTAGATGTAAGAACATAAGAAGAGCCCTGCTGGATCAGGCCAAAGGTCCATCTAGTCCAGCTTCCTGTATCTCACAGTGGCCCACCAAATGCCCCAGGGAGCACACAAGACAACAAGCACAACCTGTGTCCTGGTGCCCTCCCCTGCGTCTGGCAATCAGAGGCAGCCTGCCTCTAAAACCAAGAGCTTCCACATACCTACTATGACTTGAAACCCGTAATGAACTTCTCCTCCATAAATGTGTCTAATCCCCTCTTAAAGGCATCCAGGCAAGATATCATAACTACTTCTTGTTGCAAAGAGTTCCACAAACTAATTACACACTGGGTAAAGAAATATTTTCTTCTGTCCGTCCTAACTCTCCCAACACTCAGCTTTCTTGGATGTCCCCTGGTTCTGGTGCTATGCGAGAGGGAAAAGAGCATCTCTCTATCCACTCTGTCCATCCCCTGCATGATTTTGTATGTCTCAATCATGTCCCCCCCCTCAGGCGCCTTTTTTCTAGACTGAAGAGGCCCAAACACTGTAGCCTTTCCTCATAGGGAAGGTGCCCCAGCCCAGTAATTGTTTTGGTTGCTCTCTTTTGCACCTTTTCCATCTCCACTATAACCTTTTTGAGATGTGGCAACCAGAACTGGACACAGTACTCCAGGTATGGCCTAATCATCGATTTGTAGCATGATTTGTAAATTTGTAGATGTAGTAAAAGGAAGAGATGGTTCAGCAACATAGTTGATAGAGACAAGTTTGATAATCCTAGACAGTCATCACTGGGGGAGTAGAGAATTGAGCGGAAAAAGCAGCATCAATGTGGGGTGGCATGGGGGTGTCTCCCCCTCTTTGCTTATCTGTGTGGGGTTCATTTTCTCTGCTTTACCTGTGGGAGTAAGGAGATAAAGGTTCCAGTTGGGTGTTTGCATGTGGAATCCTCCTGGGGCAGACTACCAGCAATAAGCATTCTGAGGAGCAAAGTGTTAAGCTGTCTGGTCACACATGTTATGAGGGTCAAGTGGTTGTTTGTGCAGAGTGCTTCCTCTCAGTGCCAAGTGTCCTTCCACCATGGTACTCATCACCAGAGTTCCCCTTTGGGAGACCAGAGAGGTATAGATCCATGACATGCAGTTGATCATCTGACCTGTAGTCGTCCTGGCAGAGGCTTGATGTGCTGTAATTGTCTGCCAAGTGTAGTCTGAATGCTATGCTCTGAAGGGAATAGGATGGGGTAGAGTGTTGTGGGAGGTGAAATTTTCTGCCATTTTCCCCTGTTGTTTCTTATGGGGTTACGCTGACCTATGTCAGCTCTGCCATTGCCAGGCATTTTTCCAGCATCCGGGTTGTGTCCATTGTCTGAAGAGGGGTTACAATATGGTGTTGCCTCTTCCTTGCCTCTCCCCAGACCCCTTCATCCCTCCCATGTCTGCCAGGAGGTCTGGTCTAGAGGGTAGAGCCTCCGTCTGCCTGAAGATAACATCCACAAGGTCGCCAGTTCGAGGCCACCGGCACCGTGCGACCTTGAAGCAGCTGACAAGCTGAGCCAAGCTATTCCATCTGCTCTGAGCGTGGGAGGATGGAGGCCAGAATGTGAAGCCAGATCGGAATGAAACACCTGAATGTAGTGGTTCTTGAAAGAAAGAACCTTCTTTCACTTTGTAAAAATCCCTATTTAATAAGGGATTTAAATAAAGCCTGCCTATGTAAACCACCTTGAATAAAGTCTTGAATAAAAACCAAGAAAGGCAGTATATAAATACCTGTTGTTATTATTATTATTATGTCATGCTCCAATATCCCTGTTTTGACCTGCCTACCTGCAGAGTTGCCCTGACATCTGAGTGACGACTGAGCTATGTCGGCATCCTGTTTTTCCAACATTGCGCCAGCATGCATGGGGCTGTTGTTGTGGCACCGTATATGGAGATAGGCTAATGCATCTCTGAGGGTCTTTAAGATGGTAGAGAAACTCTGTGTTTGATGAGCAAATGGCTATGTGGGCTCAAGTGACAAAGTACCCCTAGAAATGATGGCAAAAAATGTGTTTGGACTACAGTGCCACTTTATCCATCCACCTAGCTAATGTAAGCTTACTCCAGATCAGTGATCCTGCTTATTTCCTACAGATCTTCAAATCTGTGAACAGTATTGAAAAATACATAGGAATACAGTAATAAATATAAATCAACATTTTATTTATGAAAAATATTTAAAACAGAATGTACAGTATACACAATATGAAAAATAAGTTGCCTAAAGCAACAGCAAAAAAATATGGCTCAGATTGGACTTCTCCAATTTGCATCCTTTCAAGCTAGATGCATGTCTCTACTTTTATATGCAAGCAAGCAGTGCTGTGATTTTGGCAGCACTTATTATTTTAAGGGCAATTTGGCTTCCCAGAGTGACTGGGTATTGATTAAAGGCCTATAAATATCTGTGCACACAAGTTGGCATACATTTTTAGAAAGCGTGTTCTGCTTTTCGATGGGCAAGAAAACTCTGCGAGTGGCGCCTCGGTGGAGGCTCGGAATGCAAACGACAGATAAGAGCATTCAGATTTATCTCCTGCAGCACAGTGAGAAGTTGGTTAATGCAGACAGAATGAGTACCTGAGCAAAGAAAGGTCACAACTTGCTACCAAGTCAAAGCGACTCATATGATCTACCGCAGTGTTGAGTATAATGCAGACTTTTCCAAGCCTGGGCAGTCGCCTGGGAGGGCATGATCTTGTCTCTAACTCCAAGTATGCATCTTCCTTGGCCCCAGACTGTGAAGATAGACCTCCCTCAAATGTGCTAAATCAGTGCAATTGAGGAAGCACTGAGCTCCTTCCTTTGTACGAGGGGTCAATGGGGCAAGGCGTTGTTTATGCAAGTGTTTCTTTTTCAAGGATGCTGTCTGCCAAATACGGCTGCCCAGTTTCCTCGTTTTCCTTTCTCTTCCTATCTCTGAGATGTGGGGCAAGAGTGAACATTTGCCAAGCAAACAGCTTGGCATATCATCTTTCTTGCCCTGAGAGGCATTTGTGTGGTTTTTACCTTGACTAAAAAACATGCACAATGACAAATGTCAAGGATCCCAAATCTGCTAGATTTTGAGCTGGTCATATCACAAAGCCACCTGGGCTGCAAACAGCATTGTATTGTGAAGACCCAGGTGCTACTAGTAAATGTCATCCATAACCCAGTGAAGTTATGATAGCCACTGGGTTCTGTTAATGGCATACTGATTGTAGCTGTTTCTGTTTATCCCTGTGTTATACTATGCAATTACAACAACACAGCCAGGATTGTGTGTTTCATCTAGAGTGCAATCCTGAGTACTCTCTGGATCAGCACAAATCCTTTGCCCAGCTCTGTCACAAATGTACCATAAGGCACGTCTGTGACAATTTGTGAGTAGCCTGGGCTGGTGTAAGAACATCGCTGATGCATGGAAGCCAGATCCTCCCTTAGCCTGTGGGGGGGGGGTGGTTTGGGGAGGGCAGGGGAGGATGGGATATCCCAGTATGGGAGAGGACAGAGGGAGGGTGGGCAGCAGGCCGTTCACTTAGGCTGGATCCTATTCACGCTTCCTGAACAGCCCAACCTTACAAAGGGTTATTTGGATGTGTGCCACCAATTTTGATGGTGCAGATCCAAATAACCCCATGGGGGCAGCTGCTACATGACATAGGGTAAGAAGAATTAATTTCCCTTACTTTAAGTTGCAGGGCAGCCAGTCCTAGCTCTGTGCTGCATACAGGGCAGTTCAGCTGGACTTCCTGTTCCAGCACGGGATAGGATATTATCAGGCAGTCCATTTCACATTGTGTTAGCGAACTCCTCTCTGGAGATTTAGGATACATAGCATTAAGATTAAAGGACTTTTACAGCGCAGTCTTATCTTGCGCTGGAACAGGAAGATGTTCCTGTTAGGTGTTCCTGTTCGTTAGAGATGGCAGAGAAATTAAATGAGTTCTTTGCATCTGTCTTCACGGCAGAAGACTTCGGGCAAATACCGCTGCCCCTCCTGACCAAGGAATTAAGTCAGATAGAGGTTAAAAGAGAAGATGTTTCAGACCTCACTGATAAATTAAAGATCAATAAGTCACCGTGCCCTGATGGCATCCACCCAAGAGTTATTAAGGAATTAAAGAATGAAGTTGCTGATCTCTTGGCTAAAATATGCAACTTGTCCCTCAAAACAGCCACGGTACCAGAGGATTGGAGGATAGTAAATGTCATACCAATCCTTAAAAAGGGAAAGAGGGGGGACCTGGGAAACTATAGGCCGGTCAGCCTAACATCTGTACCGGGTAAGATGGTGGAATGCCTCATCAAAGATAGAATCTCAAAACACATAGACCAGGGGTGCCCAAACCCCGGCGCTGGGGCCACTTGCGGCCCTCAAGGACTCTCAATGTGGCCCTCAGGGAGTTTCCAGTCTCCAATGAGCCTCTGGCCCTCCGGAGATTTGTTGGAGCCCACACCGGCCCAACGCAACTGCTCTTAGTGTGAGGGCAACTGTTTGACCTCTTGCATGAGCTGTGGGATGAGGGCTCCCTTCACTGCTTGCTGTTTCACATCTGTGATGCAGCAGAGGCAGCAAAGGAAAGGCCAGCCTTGCTTTGTACAAGGCCTTTTATAGGCCTTAAGCTATTGCAAGCCCTTCATTCATTCATATAGGTTCAGCTTTAATATATTCATTTATGTAAACTTATGTAAATTTATTCAAATTTTAAGTGTAATTTTCCCCGGCCCCCAACACAGTGTCAGAGAGATGATGTGGCCCTCCTGCCAAAAACTTTGGACACCCCTGACATAGACGAACAGGCCTTGCTGAGGAAGAATCAGCATGGCTTCTGTAAGGGTAAGTCTTGCCTCACAAACCTTTTAGAATTCTTTGAAAAGGTCAACAGGTATGTGGATGCGGGAGAACCCATGGACATTATATATCTGGACTTTCAGAAGGCGTTCGACATGGTCCCTCACCAAAAGCTACTGAAAAAACTCCACAGTCAGGGAATTAGAGGACAGGTCTTCTCCTGGATTGAGAACTGGTTGAAGACCAGGAAACAGAGAGTGGGTGTCAATGGGCAATTTTCAAAATGGAGAGAAGTGAAAAGCGGTGTGCCCCGAGGATTTGTCCTGGGACCGGTGCTTTTCAACCTCTTCATAAATGACCTGGAGACAGGGTTGAGCAGTGAGGTAGCAAAGTTTGCAGACGACACCAAACTTTTCCAAGTGGTGAAGACCAGAAGTGATAGTGAGGAGCTCCAGAAGGATCTCTCCAGACTGGCAGAATGGGCAGCAAAATGCCAGATGTGCTTCAATCTCAGTAAGTGTAAAGTCATGCACATTGGGGCAAAAAATCATAACTTCACATATAGGCTAATGGGTTCTGAGCTGTCTGTGACAGATCAGGAGAAAGATCTTGGGGTGGTGGTGGACAGATTGATGAAAGTGTTGACCCAATGTGCGGCGGCAGTGAAGAAGGCCAATTCTATGCTTGGGATCATTAGAAAAGGTATTGAGAACAAAACAGCTAATATTATAATGCTGTTGTACAAAGCATTGTGGAGCATTGTGTCCAGTTCTGGTTGCTACATCTCAGAAAGGACATAGGGGAAATGGAAAAGGTGCAAAAGAGAGAGACTAAGATGATTACTGGGCTGGGGCACCTTCCTTATGAGGAAAGGCGTTTGGGTCTCTTCAGCCTAGAAAAGAGGCGCCTGAGGGGGAACATGCTTGAGACATACAAAATTATGCATGGGAAGGGTAAAGTGGATAGAGAGATGCTCTTTACGTTCTCACATAACACCAGAACCAGGGGACATCCACTAAAATTGAGTGTTGGCAGGGTTAGGACAGACAAAAGAAAATATTTCTTTACTCAGTATGTGGTCAGTCTGTGGAACTCCTTGCCGCAGGATGTGGGTACGGCATCTGGCCTGGATGCCTTTAAAAGGGGATTGGACAAGTTTCTGGAGGAAAAATCCATTATGGGTTACAAGCCATGATGTGCATGTGCAGCCTCCTGATTTTAGAAATGGTCTATGTCAGATGCAAGGGAGGGCATCAGGATGAGGTCTCTTGTTATCTGGTGTGCTCCCTGGGGCATTTGGTGGACCTCTGTGAGATACAGGAAGCTGGACTAGATGGGCCTATGGCCTGATCCAGTGGGGCTGTTCTTATGTTCCTATGAAGGCCATGTTTTCCAGACTCACAAAGAGAGTCTGGTCCAACAAGAAGCTGACGGAACACACCGAGATCCAGGTCTACAGAGCTTGCGTCCTGAGTACTGTACTGCAGCGAGTCATGGACCCTTCACTCACAACAGGAGAGGAAACTGAACACTTTCCACATGCACTGCCTCCGATGCAATCTCGGCATCACCTGGCAGGACAAAGTTCCAAACAACACAGTCCTGGAACGTGCTGGAATCCCTAGCATGTATGCACTGCTGAAACAGAGACGCCTGCATTGGCTCGGTCATGTCGTGAGAATGGATGATGGCCGGATCCCAAAGGATCTCCTCTATGGAGAACTCGTGCAAGGAAAGCGCCCTACAGGTAGACCACAGCTGGGATACAAGGACATCTGCAAGAGAGATCTGAAGGCCTTAGGACCTCAACAAGTGGGAAACCCGGGCCTCTGAGCGGCCTGCTTGGAGGCAGGCTGTGCAGCATGGCCTTTCCCAGTTTGAAGAGACACTTTGCCAACAGTCTGAGGCTAAGAGGCAAAGGAGGAAGGCCCATAGCCAGGGAGACAGACCAGGGACAGACTGCACTTGCTCCCAGTGTGGAAGGGATTGTCACTCCCGAATTGGCCTTTTCAGCCACACTAGACGCTGTTCCAGAACCGCCTTTCAGAGCACGATACCATAGTCTTTCGAGACTGAAGGTTGCCAACAATCCAGTGAAGGCCAGGAGGCCTGCACTGTATCCATTGCAAGATGGGGCCCAAAGTGGCTCAGCTGGAGGTAAGGGAAAACTTTTTCCCTTACCCCCTGGGTATATTGCAACCCCAATGGGTCGTCTTGAACTTGTGCCACCTCCAGAGGTGGCATAAGTTCGAGGAGAGTGGAGTAGCTTGCAGTCCCCCCGCCCTGGAACACCTCCCTCCCGCCTCCTCCCCTCCTCCTCCCTGCCACTCCAGACCCTTGTGTTGGCCAAGCTCAGCTGACACAAGGCTCCATGTCAGAGTCGGCGCGGAGGCGGGATCCAGCCTCCGCAGGCTGGCGTGTATCCCTTCGCCACCCCAGAAATCCTTAGAGGAGGTGTGAATGTGCTTTACAGCACATTTGCAACTCTCCTGGGCAGGCGCAAGGCCCAAGGACAAGCTAGGATTGCTCCCTTAGTTAAATAATGTAATGCTTTTGGACTGATTGATTAAGCTGCAATTCTATATGCATTTACGTGGGATTATGTCCCGTTAAATTCAGTGGGGCTTACATGCACAGAACTTCCTGATGTCAACTACTCTTGAAATAAATTAGTATATCACTTCCTTTATGAGATATTGAGGTAGGTATGTGGAGTTGTGCTTTAATAAATAAAAACTGTCACTCATGGTGAGAACGAAAGGCCACCTATAATATTTTCATTCTCTCACAGTATCATACCAGAGCCACAAAAGCTGAGACAGAGAGAGAAGGGAGGGAGAGCAAGTGTTAACTTTGAACCTCTCTAATTAAAATGTACTCTGGCCGGTTAATCAACGAAAGTTATTTGACTTCATATTAAAAGTTAGAACTCCCAACCTCTTTGTTTCATGCTGGCCTGTGAAGAGAGGGTCCTTCCAAAAATAGCATCTCAGAAGACTCGAGAAACTGATAATAAGTTTCTGTAATGAGTTCCATCATTCTTTGGGTTGCCACCAGGAATCGCTTTCCATAACCTGCTCATATGCTACTGCAATGGCATGGCTGTTTCCATGCAACGGTTGCTGTGGGTGGTACCATAACCTGTCAAAGGCCCACCAATAGAGCAGGCAAAGCAGCTGTAGTGTACATTTTGAATGCCAGCATTTAAGGCCAACTGAATCTTCAGTTCAAGGCCAATTTGGCACAAGCTGCATCCCATGGGGGAGTTAGCCCCGGATAGTGGCGGACCTCCCCAGCCTCACGCCCCAGGGCAAAGGTCTGAGATGGCACTCCCCCCGCAGGATGATGGTGCCCCCCATGCACAAATCCCCCCCACCTGAGGCTCACGGAGCCTTGCACGACCACAAAGCTACATCCGGGACGTTTCCTGAGCTTCCCTGAGGCTTTAGACTCTGCTTCTGGTAAAAGGAAGCACAGTTTCCGACCCCATCAGGAACCTCAGAGAGGCTTCCATGGGATCCTAAAGGCTCGCGCCTGGGGCATTTGCCCCATAGTACATAATGGAAGGTCCGCCTCTGTCCCAGGGTAAGGGAACATTTGCCAGTGCAAACCAAACATGCCTTCCAGTTGCTTCTGGGAGGCATCTGAGGAGGCCAGGAGGCTGTGTGTGACCTCCAGAGGGCTGGTCACAGTCTTCAGGTAAGTAATTGTGACACTGTGCAGGTCCCCCCGTGGATTTCATTATCTGTGGAATTCTGTATCCGCAGAAGGTCCTGGAATGGATTTCCTGCAGATACCAAAGGACCACTGTATCATTACAAGATATCTGCAAAAGGAGTTGATCCCACAGCTTATCAGGATTTTAAATTATCCTACAGCTAGAAACCCACTCATTTCTCATACAAAGTGAGAACATATCCCTTATTCTTAACCACTAGGAAGTTTTAAAGGAGACCGGTGCAGTGAGTAAGATGGGCTATATGTCATGCAGAGCCAGTAAGATGACATAGTTAGTTTCCCCCTGCCCCCACCATCTGGCTGTGGCCTGCTCCATACTTACTATAAACTGCCAGGACAAGGTTCAATTAACCCATTTTTGCCCAGTCCACTGGTGTACATATTTGGTCCCTATTGCATATATGCAATGTTGGGCAAAATTACTTAAACAGAATTTAGGCAGGGATCAGAACCCAAGTCAGGTGACTTGAGTTTGCCATGAAAATCAGTGTTTTTCACTGACTCATGTACAATCGAGTCATGTGCTTGGAAGAGTCAGCAAAACACTTGAGTCAGGGCTCCTGACTCAGCACTCAGTCCCCACGCATGCAGACTTTTTGTCTGGGTGTGTTCACACTGGGTTTGCGGTGTGAAAAACCTCATGGGGCCATCATTCAGATCAGATGAGCATCAGGGAAGTTCTGGCCAGGGGGCAGGAAGGGTTAATGTTTGCTTTTGTATCCAAGCAGGAAGGAGGCGAAGTGGGAGCGGGCTGTCTTGCCCATCTCTGACAGGAAGGAACCGATGGTCATTGGATGAAGGATGGGTGGTCTGGTTTGTTTCTTTGACTGAGGGAAGGCAAGAGGAGGAGCCCAAGGAAGTTCTTGCCTTGGAATTGGCTAGAGAAGCTCAGGGAAAGTGGAGGTGGGGAAGGGGGGAGCTTTGTAGAGATCATGCTTTCCAATAGCATGGCTGCTGTGAGCTCCATTATTACTTGGGATGAGGAAGCCCCACTGAATGACCAGCTGCAGTGGAACTACTTCTTAGTAGAGCTGCACAGATTGGGTTGTTCCAATAAGGCTGCGTGTGAGCCTTCTCCCTCTTGCTGCTTCTGCCTGTCCCACCCCCTCCTGCCTTGTTTCCAGACGGGATGGGGCAGCAGGGGAGTGTTTAAAGATTCCTCTAACACACACACCCCGGCATTAGCCCTATTTTTTCTTCCATGCCTGATATGTGTATAAAAAAGACTCGTGATTCGCGTCTTTTCGAGTCATGAAAACACTCCAGGTGACTCAAAAAGTGCCCCCGTTGGGATTCATTTTTGACTCAAGTCACAGGGGGCAGAGACTTGTGACTCAGCTTGAGTCAAGTGGCGCTGGATTTGCCCATCCTTGAATTTAGGTAATGTGTGTCTTTAAAATTACTCCACATTACACCTCCTTCAGCAAGTGATATGACCTTCAGATTTTCATGCTATATTTTAAAATGTTAAGATATAAAACTGATTTAAGGCAAGCAAAGTCTGTTGCTTCATTGGACATCTTTCTTGCTTTCACAGTTGAATGAACATTTACAATGATTTACATGCACCTTGCATGCTTAATGCCCGAAGGTGCGGACGGGGGATGAGTACGTTTCAAGGAAGAATAAATTCTGGTTATGCAGATACAAAATGGGAGTGTGAGAGCCCACTACTAGGGCTGCTATGTTATGATTAGCAAGCCAAGAGAAGCCTGGTCTAATACTGGTGGGCTGAATTTCTGAATGCACTAAGTAAATATTTCATCACAGTGGCTGAGACCATCATTTTCTTCCTGGCTCAATCTGTTCTTTTCACATGATAGTCCTTCAAATATAATACTGCCTTTATTGAATTATAAAACGCACATCTTTCAGATGTGCTGTTCCAGAAGGGCAGTATAGTGAGATCATTGAAGGGATGAGAGCCATTCTATGCTTCTTGCTGAACCCAAAATTTCTACTAGGTACAACAGCGTTCAGAGCAGGAAAAGCGGATTTTTGTCTGAATATTGGAATCTTTGGAGAAACATTTCTGAATGAATAGGGTAAGATTAGGTCTCTTTTGGAGATGATTAATTGAAGAACTTTGAAAATCATTAGAGAAAATACAGAACTCTTACTCTTCTTTTGTGTTTTGGGGCAGTCACTAAGGATATAACTATACATTATACAGGTGTTCCCCATCATCTGCAGATTCAGTATCCACAGATCCAATTAGCTGCAGGTCTCCGCTGCCCCTTGCCACCTCCTGCAATCCCCCACCCATTAACATCCTTTAAATCAGTGGTTCCCAAACTGGTGAGTCGCGACCCACCAGCCAAGGAAGCACTTGGCCCTGCCCCTTTAAGGAGTGGCAAGAGGGGGAAAGCAGCAATATGGATCATACTACTGGATTGCACTGGAGTGCCTGCCTCCAGGAGGAGCACAGGGAGATACCTCTGCAGGGCTACTCAAGTTTCTGTAATAGTGAAAAACACAATTGAAAACCACTTCCGGTTTTCAATTGAAAACTGGAATTGAACTTCGATCACTTTAAAAAACTGTTTTGGAGGCTTGGGGAGCCCTGTAGAGGCATCCACAGGGCTCCCTGCACCCCTCAGAGGCTGGCACTTCCTCAGGTAAGTTTTTAAAAAACTGCTCCCCCCCCCCCAGCAGCTGTGTGATCCTGGGGATTATGTTGCTGCCATCGCCCCTTTCCTGTACACACTTATGTTGCTCCCAACTCCCTTGTATGAGTTTGGGAAACACTTCTTTAGATTCTTCAATTTCCCCATGTAGTCCCTGTGCCCATTAACATCCTTAAGGGTGCAATCCTACCTTGCATTGGAACAGGCAAGCCAAGGGGCTTGCACTCTATACAGCACAGGATAAGGGGCCCAAACTAGCTCAGCCAGAGCTAAGGGGAAACTTTTCCCCTTACCTCCAGGTAAGGCACCCTAGCCCCAATGGGTCTCCTCGGACCTGCCCCACTTCCTGAGGTGGAACAAGTCCGAAGAGAGCGGAGCAACTTGAAGCAGCTCCAAACTCCTCAGAAACAGGGGTTGGGATCCAGCATAACTGCCAAGTCCCAGCCCTGTCTCCCGCTTCCCGCCCACCCGCCCCTGGGACTGCCCCCACCTGCTCCCCCCCACCTAGGAATGCCTACTTCTTGCCTCTTCCCTGCCTCCTCCGCACCCACCCCAATGCCTTGCGTCAGCCCAGCTGAACTGACACAAGGCTCGCTGCACAAGCCACCACAGCCTTTGTGTGCCAGTGCACGGCGCACAGTTGCTCATGAGGAGGTGTAAAATCATTTGCAACCCTCTTGGGCCGGCGCATGGGACTTGTGCCGGCCCAAGGGCTGGTCAGGATTGTACCCTTAGTGGCTTACCACTGGAAGATGTTTCTTCTTTTACAGGATGCTATAAGCATGCAAGCTTATAGCACGTGCAGGCTGGCTGCAGGTAGCCTGAAATCTTGAAGAGACTAGATTGAACAATAACAGGAAGCAGTTTAGTTCCTGCTTGTTTTTAACATTCAATCTAGTCTCTTCAAGCATTTAAGCTGCCTACAACTTGGCTGCATGCGCTATAAGCTTGTATGCTTATAGCATCCTGTAAAAGGAAAAAAAATTTTTTTAAGATGTAAACATCTAAAGGACATTAATGGGCTCAGGGGCCATGGAGGGCAGGGGGGCACAGGAGCTGCAGAGACATGGTTCCTCCCTATCTGCAGTTTCTGTATCGGGGGGGGGGCTGGAACAGATCCCCTGTGGATACAGGGAGTGCCTGTACTGGAGAAAAAAAATGACTTTCCTAAATTCATGATTGCTGTTTGAATGGGGGGAGGGTATGAATTTGAGGGTGTTTAACCATTCCCATTGATTCTCCCTAGGCTTTTTTCCCCCACTGCCAGATTTCCTCTAGCCACAGAGTGTGGCTAAGGAAGAAAACAGCAAAACAACAATTCCAGGTGAACTTGTCAGAGAGAATCGCTGGGAGCAGGGTGGGTTAAGAACCTCTCCCCACACAGTCATAGCTGCCAATGCTTCTTACCCCTGCATTGGCATTAGAAAGCAAATTGAGAATCCCAAGTTTGCGTCACAATATGCAGCTTCACCACAACATAAGCTCATGTGTGGTAGTTGTAGTGAGGCTTCACAGCCATGGAGGGCCGCTCAGTTGACATGACTGAGCAGTCCAACCAAAGTGGCTTTCCTCCGCCATCACCACCAATTTCCATTTCCATGCAATAAGGGAACCAGAACAGCATTCTAATTTGCAGCAAGATAAAATGTTTCCCTCAGAACATCAAAAGCAATTAGAGCAGATGAATGGCTACACCTGCACAAGATTCTAGGAATGGAGCAGAGGGCTTTTTTAAATACCATAATTGATCTGTGTAGGTTCTGTTGTGTGTTCTTGCTATAAACACCAAATCTTTGAACTGTTTGGCTCAGTGTGCATAGAATTGCCTAGTTTGCCCAAAATGACTCTGTTTTTCCAGCTTTATTCCTTTTTTTTAATTTTTTCCTCAAGTGACACAGATTAACCTCAGGTCATTTGGGGGCTGCTGCTGAACTCTGCACCCATCATCATCATCATCATCATCATCATTTTACTACTTCATTAAAGCCTGTACTGGGCCGCTTATAGTCTGTAGTTCAGGATCTAGCCAAGATCCCGGTAATATTATATTCTTATATAAGAATATGTAATATTATTAAGAATATTTATTCGTATACAGTTTTTCAACAGGCATAGTTCACAAACTGGTTTGCATAGGAAAATAAATCAATAAATGGTTCCCTGTTCCCCAAAGGGCTTACAATCTAAAAAGACAAAACACCAGAAACAGCCTAGAACCTCAAATCTCTAATTGTGGAAGTAACTTCAGAGACACACCCAAAGCACAAATATTCAGGATTATGGGTACTGCAGTTGGTTTCAGATAAGTGCTTCATACACAGCCAGTCTGCACTGTCAGAAAAAGCACATGATGTAGCCATCCTGGGAATTGGGGTAGGAGGATTTGAATGCTCCAGCATTCAGATGTCTAGCATAGGAGGAAGTAGGCTAGGCTAGAATCTCCTCACCAGTATTGTAGCAAGTGGAAGGCAGGGGGTGGCCTGCCCTGGGTGACTCTCCCTGGGGGGGTGACAGGTGTGCCCCACTGAGTGGAGGCCCATGCCACGTTTGGTGGCAGATCAACCTTCCTACCCTCCCCAAGGCTCTGAACAGGGAAATGGCTGCCCTGGGAGCAATTCAGTGGTACACACAATGACACAATGGCATAATTGCATCACCACCTAATCACTTACGTGTGGGTGCCACATGTTCCTCCAGGGAAGTATGGGGGTGTTGTGTGGTACAGGGGGGTGACGCCCACTCTAGCCAGCGCCCACACTGCAACACCACTGCTCCTCACTGACAACCTAGTTTTCCAAGGGCAGAGAGCTTTTGATAGGGACACACCCTGAGATCCTGGAGAACTGATGTGGTATAGTTATTGATGTACTGAATGTCAAAGGTAGAGACCTAGGTTCAAATTCATACTCATTCCAATCCCATGAAACTCATCATGTGACTTCAGGTAGTTGTCCTTTTTTTCAGCCTAACCTACATTGCAGGTTGGCTGTGAAAATATAATTGGAGAAACACACATATGGTGCCTTGAGCTTTTTTGAGGATGGATACAATGCAAACATGTCTAATAATGTTGCACTCCTATACATGCTTATCTGGGAGTTGGTCCCATTGGACTTAGTGGGGCTTCTAAATAGAGATGCATGGATTGTGCCATCCTGAAGGACCATAATCAGTGTTCATTCTGAATGTGTAAATTAACCATTAAGTTCTGGAGCAGCATCTGGATTGAGATTACAGTGTGGAGGGAGAGGGTCTCTAACCCTTTGTGTTGTGATGGTCTGATCCAGTTCCCCAGGATGAATACTCCCATTGGTACTAATAGAAGTACCACTAGTACTCCCAGGGCAAGTAGCAGCTGCTGGGAAGGGGGGAGGAGTAGATCCAATTCAAGGCCATGGAGGGGGAAAGGGGTTAAAGACTCTGCACTGCCCACAGTATGGTTTTGCTATATCTACAAAAGAAAAATTAATCCCATCAGGGTCAAGCCCATTAGTAGCACAACAGTATGGTCTGGTCTGGTCCCAAGTTCATGGCAGAGAAAGCATTGAAGCCATTCAATTATGTTGCTGCCAGTGGAGTTATCTGCTTCTCTCTGAAATTCAGGGTTCTAAGTGAAATGAGGCTCATGCTGTGAGTCACTGTTCTGCAACATGTGGGGTCAATTGGCAGAGATCCATAACTGTTCCTTTGCTTCAGAAGGAATGATAAAATATGTGCTGGAATAGAGAGGGCATAGAAATGACCCACGTGACTTTTATTCTTTGGCTTAAAATAAGATACTTATAAAAAATTCAGGAGGCATTATG
Source organism: Tiliqua scincoides (assembly GCF_035046505.1). Taxonomy (NCBI): domain Eukaryota; kingdom Metazoa; phylum Chordata; class Lepidosauria; order Squamata; family Scincidae; genus Tiliqua; species Tiliqua scincoides. The sequence goes on along the minus strand of NC_089822.1, from coordinate 228,384,848 downwards.
TCTGGCAGCACCTGCTAAGCAACCTTTAGATTTAGGAAGTCTATTTTGAGAAGCCTATTTTAAAAAAAAAACCCCACATGCACATTTCAGCAATTCCAAATATAGGTTTGATCTGCAGACTAGCAGGAGCCATCATTTCTCGATAATGGATCAGCAGGTGCCTCCCCTTTGTTCTGTTTTCATCAGTGAGGAGAGGCTGCTTTTGAAGAAAGGCACCATTTTCCAATTGGATACGTGTCTCTTTTTTTCTCAAAGAGCTCAGTCATTTAAAATGGCTTCCAGTGGGCTCTTTTTTTTTCTTCCTTTGCTTTAGATAATCTGAAACTATCCATGGCATACAATTTTGATGTCATTGTTCCCCTCGTTTTAAAGTTTAATCTTCTTCCTGGAGTCTTCTAACAAGTGTTCAACCTCTTTAAGCTGATAAAGAGGGAAGATCCTGTCAGGAGCCAAAGTTCCATTAGCTTCCTCTTCTATACCAGAAAAGCCACTGGGATCCAGTACAGTGCTGAAGCTGACTGTTGGGGTTCCTGGGGCAAAATCCTGCACTGGCCCCTCTTGCCCAAGAGGTTCAGGCAACAGCTCTTTTACATCAGCCAAGGGGAGCATCCCCTAGAGCAGTAATTTTCAACCTTTTTCATCTCTTGGCACACTGAAAAGGTACTAAAATTGTCAAGGCGCACCATGCTGTTGGGGGGGGGCTCATATCCCCCAATGGCCCTTCTCATCAATGACCCTCCCCCAAACTCCTGCGGCACACCTGCAGACCATTTGTGGCACACCAGTGTGTCATGGGGAGTGGTTGAAAATGGCTACCCTATGAAACAGGGACCTCTGGGAGATTTACCTATTGTAGATGTAGTGTGTGTGATTTGGGGAGAACAGGTGCTGATGCTGGCACCCTCTCCTTTCCCCAAATCTTCCCCTAAGATCAAAATCAAGATCAAAATCAGCAGACTCCCCTGCCATCATGAGGACAGAACCAATCCTAAGCAGGTCTACTCAGAAATAAGTCCTATTGTGTTCAATGGGACTTACTCCCAGGAAAGGGAGCTAATCATTTGCAGCCTAAATGTCACTGTTTTTAAACTGTGCTTACCTCAGCGTTAGCTTGAAGAATCCATTACACCTCTGATCCCCAGAGATGGAGGTGGAGTCATCATTTTATGACCAAAGCATCACAGTGAAGATTGCATGTAGGTAAAGTGGCCATCATAGATTTAACTCTATAGAAAGAACTTCCATCTTTATACACAAACCACAAAACTATATTGCACAAAGGAGTTGGAATTCTCTCTTTCAAGGCAAGAGTGCACCAAATGTTCATTCTGTATTGGGTAAAGTGGTGAAATGTCTGAGCAAATATCCCATTGAAATTGCTATGAACAGTTGGGCTAGCAGTGTGAAGCACTATTGTCATGTCATGGCCTGCTGTGAACATGATCATCACTTAGATTCTGAGGTGGTGGGAGACATTAATTAAAGAAAAGATGCCTTGGAAGAATATGCTATAAGATACAAAATCATTCCAAACACTTGTGTGAAGTGAAGTTTTGTGAAGAAAAACCAAGCTCCTCAATGGTATTTGCAGGAACTTTTTTTTCCACTGAAGAAAGTTGTGAGTCAGTTGCATGTGCCCTTCTGTATATAGTGGTTGTTAATAAATTATGGCCAGGGAAGAGCCAGGAAAGGCTTTGCTCTGTTTATAATAACCTTTTCAACCTGCTTTTATTGGGGTGCTTGGGAAGTTATTATAAATATGGTCATTGAGGTTATTATAAATATGTCACTGATGTGCATGGCACTTCATACAGAATGACAAGACAGGTCCCTGGCCCACAGCCTTCCAGTCGAGACAGTTACAAGGGAAACAACTGAGCAAGTAGAGGGGAACGAAGACAGGGTTAAGCAGGGAAAGAATGTGTGATAACACATACTTGAACTTCTGACAGTGTCTTCAACATATTTGAATGGCAGATATAAAAAATGTTACTGAGAGCACAGCCCTAACTTCCTCTATCTTCAGCCACACAGCCCCACTGATGGAGCACATTGTGCATGCATTGGGGGGAGAGAGAGAACCAGACAGCTTGGGAGAAGAGAAATTTTTTCTTACTTACCTCCCAGGAGGCTGCCTGATAGCCAGTGGGTCTCCTGAGACCCATGTCAGCTATTTTGCTTGCACAAAGTAGAGGCAGGAGGCATGTTGGGCTGGAAAAATAGGGATAACACCCTAGTGCTGCTGCTGTGATCCACTTCTCCATCTCCCAAACCACCACTTGCCCTCCCCTGTCCCTATCTGAACCTCCCCAAACTGCCCACGACCAGTCCCTGACAGCAACTTACCTGCTCTGACATGGGCGGGGTCCTTGTGTTGCAGATGCATGGAACCTCTGACTATTTCCACTGCCAGCTCTGATGCACATGGCAGCCCACACAACTGTTGCACTGCCATTCAAGGACTTTCAGCAGTGGACTGGGAGCAGGGCCCCAAGAGGAATTTTATCAGGGAGTGTAAAGTTTCTTTTGGATCCCTTTGCAAAGTGGAGGGATGAAACAACGAGGGTGGTGACGGGTGAGCTGAATGGGGGCAGGGAGGGGTGAAACAGGATTGGTGGAGGGTAGAGATAACTGGCAAAGTCTCTGGAGCCCAGATCTACTAACCCATGTGGCATCAGTAGTCATGCCAGCATCCCCAGTCGTGGTAGTGTCCCCAGCATCCCGTATGGGCGACAAGTCTGAGTAGATAGGAAAATGTCAGATCCCAGGACATTTTAGGGCCTCTCCTTTGGCTCCTGGGCCCTCCTTTTGACCCTCGGCCCGGGGACAAATTACCCCCTTTACTGCCCCCCTCCTAGGCCCTGACTGGGAGACCTGTTGCCATCCATCAGCCCTCTATAGAATTGGGCTGTCAATCAAAGTATTGTCAAGGACAGGGGTCTCCAAACCCCGGCCCGGGGGCCAGATGCGGCCTGCAGTCAACCTCTTGTCCCCTGAAAGCCTCTGGCCCACTCAACTGAACAAGACCAGAACTGTGCTCTGAGGGGTGTTCTGGTGTCTGGAGGGTGTTCTGAGGGCCAGAGAGGTTGAATGAATGAGCCAATTCATTCACGTATTCACTCAACTAAGTTCCATCTCTAATTTATTTATTTAAATGTTATATTTAAATTTTTTTCCAGCCCTCCACACCATGCCAGATATTTGATGTGGCCTTCTGGAGACCCCTGGTCAAGGACATAGTTTAGTCAAGACAGGTGTGCCCCCTTATCCATGGGGGTTCCATTCCAGAACCCCCTGTGGTTAAGTAAAACCATGGATATGGATGATTGACCCCCACTGTCCAGAGGCGAGTGGAGCAGAGCTTTCCCAGGCCTCCTAATGCCTTATAAGGTGTTTAAAACATCACTTCTGGTTTTTTGGAAAAAAACAGAAGTCATGTGTTTTTGCCTCTAGGACTTGGTTTGAGTCCAGCAGAGGCCGCGGATGGATGTTCATGGTCTACTGGGCTTAGATGACCCTCTGGAGGCAAGGGGAGCTAAGTGGGTAAGTGAATCCACAGATACAAGATCCGTGAATATGGGGGCCCACTGTACTTTCCATTATATATCTCCATAGAGAGATTTTTCTCAGGTCTTTTGAATGGTATTCTTGGGTGAACAGATCTGGAAAAATCAATTATTTGCTCACTTATTCAGATAAATATATCATTTCTAAGACAATGATATTGACAGTTGCTGCTGAGAAAAGAAAACCCAAATATAAATATGCACATTTGATTTAAGTACCTTGCCATGGAGACCATCTGAAATATTACCACAGTAGTTTTGTTGCCAATGTAAATCTTGTTTCCAGCTTATTTTCAGCTTTATAATAATGGCTATAATAATTTACAATATTACTCAGCAACTGTGAATCCAATACACTGAACTATATAGATAAGAAGTGGTATTTTCTGTATGAAGTTCATTGCTTTTTCATTGACCTTCAGCTTCAGCAAATGAAAAAAAAATAGAGCTCCTGTATCAACACAATGCAAACATGATGCTTTCCAGTGAAGTCAATTCATGTGCAATGTACATGCGCACATAAAGCAGCACACATAAAGCAGGCCTTGATGACTGCCACTTGAATGTGAACTCAGTGACTATTGAAAAGTCTTGCATTGGAGGTGGTGCAAGGTGACAGGAAAGCTCTCTTTGTGATCCAGTAGGTTTGTGACAGTCCATTCACAATACAAGTCATCACTTAAGTCACTTGATGAGAAGGCTATAATAGTTCCTTTTGTATTTGAATCTGGCAACCATTCTTTCCACCTGGCAGGACAAAGTTCCAAACAACACAGTCCTGGAACGTGCTGGAATCCCTAGCATATATGCACTGCTGAAACAGAGATGCATGCGTTGGCTCAGTCATGTCATGAGAATGGATGATGGCCGGATCCCAAAGGATCTCCTCTATGGAGAACTCGTGCAAGGAAAGTGCCCTACAGGTAGACCACAGCTGTGATACAAGGACATCTGCAAGAGGGATCTGAAGGCCTTAGGAGTGGACCTCAACAAGTGGGAAACCTGGGCCTCTGAGCGGCCTGCTTGGAGGCAGGCTGTGCAGCATGGCCTTTCCCAGTTTGAAGAGACACTTGGCCAACAGACTGAGGCAAAGAGGCAAAGAAGGAAGGCCCATAGCCAGGGAGTCAGACCAGGGACAGACTGCACTTGCTCCCAGTGTGGAAGGGATTGTCACTCCCGAATTGGCCTTTTCAGCCACACTAGACGCTGTTCCAGAACCACCATTCAGAGCGCGATACTATAGTCTTTCGAGACTGAAGGTTACCAACATCTTTCCACCTTCAGAATGTTAAGGCTAGACTTCTTTCTTCAATGCGTCCTTGATGAGAGTCTGGAAACTGTGGCTTGAGGAGATCGCATCAGCTTGAATTGACTGGAGAGAGCTGGCTTATCGAGAATGTATTATGCCAGTGTTTCTCAATTTTTGTCCTTCACTGTACCACTTCACATGGTCCACCTATTCGAAGTACCACCAGAAATAACTGGTGATGACATCATTGCCAGTTACTTCTGGGTTGGGAGGCCAGATGTGACATGATAAACACCAGTAAGAGGCTCAGGGTGGATAGGAGGGCTTTTTCGAGAGTGAAAAAGCATGCTTTGGAGCCTCCTACTGCTCTTTGCTGTGTCGCTGCCAGGTGTCCAGGAGCCCCACAAGTACCACCAGCCATCACCTCAAGTACCACTGGTGGTACCTGTACCACTGGTTGAGAAACAATTATGTCAATAATTTTGAGTCTTTCCTATTTTATTCTTCTAGGAGCATTCCAATGCATGGTTTTCAAATCTACTAATAGGATGCTCCCTTTAAACCTAGGTCAGTCCGTTCTCTGGGACCCAGAGCAATCATTATGCTTTACAAGGCCGGGCCATCCATGTTACAAACTGAAGCCATTTCCTCAGGTGATGGATTAGTGGGGGGGGGGGGGGGGAAACGACACGACACTGCTGCTGCCACTCACTGCCCACTACTGCCACCTACCACTGCTGATCCTCCTCCTCCTCCTCCCATGGTCCTCAATTTTAAAAAGAAGAGGGGAACGGATCAAAAGAGGAAGAATGGAGGAAAGTCCCACTCTTCCTCTCCACTTCTGCATCTGCTCTATTTTCCACATCCTTTTCAAATCCAGGAAGCACATGTGGAAGAAGTATCAGCAGCTGATTTTTTACATGTGTACAGGTGGGACCTCGGTTTCCTTGGGGGTTCTGTTCTGGGATCCCCTGTGGATACCAAACCTGTGGATAACAAAGGCTTCTGTATGCCTCAAAACACCTCTCAGAGGCTTTTGAGATGAACTTCCAGTTTTTCATAAACTGGAAGGCGCTGGGACACGTTCTGATGTTTGGTCACGCCCAGGAGGTTTGGTGAGACACTCCAGTTGTGGGTTTGGAAGTCACAGTAAGGGCCAGCTGTATGTGTACACTGGTAGGTAAGGGGGCAGTAGCATTTGGCACACTGCTTCAGAGGTTAGAAGATCTTATGCTGACCCTAAAGATTTCCTTTGTGTGGTGTTGCATGTGTATGAAGGCACAGAAGAGATGTTCTTGTGATTGTTTTACCATTGTTTGATTATTTATTAAAAACTTTTATGGCGCTTCCTTCCCCAGGTAGAGTTGAGGAGCTGCCAGGAGAATATTCTATCTACTAATGAAGTTTGTAGCCAAACTTTGATACATAAACAACTTTGACTATGCGCGATCAGTCCTTTTGCTTTTTAAGCTATTGTCCTACAAAATACCTAAAGAATGCTCTGATGTAATTGATGACTAATGGAAAAGTCAGGACTCATCTTATTCAACATGATTGTATGTGGAATAATGCAAAAATAAATAAAATCATAGGAGAAATATTCAGTAGTAGAAACCCAAGGAAATGAAGTAATAAACCTTGCTCAGAGTTGTAATGAGCCAGTCAGTAGAAACCAATCAGTATAATTGCCATCATTAAGTCAGTAAATGGGTTCAATCAAATCAACCTCTTTGAGATAAATCTTCTTCTGGGACAAGTTTCTTTCCTCTCTAGACGTTATTTGATACTTCATGTTACTTTGGGACTTCTAAGAAATTAAGGATCAGTGTTGCATGGAAGGTAGCAGGACATCCCACAACAAAGCACACGTACTGGAAACTAGATTTTTGCAAATGCATTGCTTGAAAATGACTTGATTATTTGTAAGTTAACATTTGAATCCAGTGTATTCAGGGCATCATTGTATCCTCACAACAGGTAGAACAGGTGGAGAGACTGCAACCCAGTTCACATACAACTGGTAAGCCGTTACTGATGAGGAACATGAGCTGAGCTTGAATCCTCCTTCTCCCCTTTTCCCCTTACCTCACATTGCAGGACATCCTGGCTTGCTAAACAATGGTTCTGTGGCTCAGGCAAAGGTGGAAACTGTACTCTATGCTACACACTTTCCATGTTCATTCATTAGGCCAGGGGTTCTCAAATGTTGGGTTACAACCCACCAGCCTGGAAAGTCCTATCTCTACTCCCTTAAGGAGAGTTGAGGAGGGAAGACAGCAACATGATCCCCAGGATTATGCCGCTGTGAGGGATGGGGAGATTATACTTACCTAAAGTATAGGTAAGTGCCAGTGCCAGTCTCCAGGGCATGCAGGAAGCCCCATGGAACCCTCTGCAGAGCTCTCCGAGCCTCCAAATGTCTCAAAATAATGATTGGAATCCATTTCTGCTTTTGCTATCAAAACCAGAGCAGAAGGAGGGTGGAAGAGGGGAACTGGTCCAACATGGAGTCAAAATAGCAGGTGCAGACTTGAGAAGCCCCATTGCAGCCCCACTGGGGGAAGACGATGACCTCTGGCTGCCTCCTGGTGCCCACTGGATACAATGGTAGCCGCTTTGGCACCCTGCTCCAGCAGGCACCAGGAAGCTCAGGATTGGGCTTTCAGGCCCCAATCATATTAGTTCATACACTGCTGAAACTAGCATTCTGGCAGTATGAGATCCCTTATGGCAGAGCAAAAGCCGGGCTGCTGCTACACCTTGCTGGGCAGCTACCACAAATGGCTACTACATATGGCTACCACATGTAGCAGCGGCTCCAGGAGGCTCCATAGCCAACGGTAACTTGGCAAAGAGTGGGGAGTGTTCCAGAAGGGCAGGATCTCAACGGAAAACACACATACCAGATCCTATCCCCCATTTTTTTGGCCTGTCCATCCCTCTTTCGTTCCTCAGATGTACACCATCTTTATGGCTGCCATTTGTTCGAGGAGAGCAATAGGTCATCAGGGGCCTTACACAGAGGAAAGTAAAAAATACTTTTACGTGGCTTTGGCAGACTTCCTGATTCACCCCTCCTCTATCATGGTATATCTATCTATCCCATAGATATCCTAGATAGATATCTTCCATCTATCCAGCACAGCAGTATCAGTGCCAATGGTGGGAGATAATATTGGGCAGTCAGATATATGCAGGTTGGTGTAAGATTACAGCCTAAATTTACCAAAATAATAGTACTACTATGTGCATGGTCAGCCTGCCTTTGTTTCTAGTCTTAAAACATACAACTGTATATAAAATGCATTGATTTAATTGTAAGAACAGCTTTTATTGCCAAATGGGGAAGGCGCGAAAGATGGGCAAATTAAATGATTGCCAGTAAACAGTGGCAAAACATTGACTTTCAGCAGAAGAAAAACAGCACTGAAATGATGACCATGACTTTATATTTTTAAGTGCACACAGTATAAATACATTCAATATCCCTTCCCTATTCTCAGCAGCTGATGGATACTAAAATATTTGCTTTCTGTGCCTAGGCTGAGATATTCAAAGGCAAACATACAAAGGCAGTGATCCTTGAGCCACAGAACTACGTCAATGTGAGCAGCTTCAAATGAAGGGTTTTCTTGAGTATTTTGAATGCATGCTTTATCCTTTCACTCAGTTTTTATTCATTCTTCTGAACACATCATCTGAAGGGTTAAAGCAAGATAAAAGAGGGCTTTTTCCTCTTGGGGTAGATTGCGGTAAAAAAGTGGGTAGATTGTAAAATGATGAGCCTGATTCACATAAGTGATTGCAAGAGCATTATCAACCATTTAATACAGAACCAAAAAAAAAAAATACACCGTTTAAAATGGGTGGCCACCCTCCTATAATGCATATTGGGAATTTTAAAAAAACCTATCTTTTCAAGGCTATGTTAGTCACCATGGCACAATCTGTTTAACAGACATCCCCCGAAGAGCTTCGTACCACTCTGAATGGCTTGAAATGCGTTGCTGTTGTTTTGTCAGACTCAGAGGACGTCTTGTGGGAGCAATTACAAAACATGTGGCTATTGAGAATTATTTCTATATTGCTGGGTTCCTATTCCAGCCCAATGATATCTATTCTCTTAGCCTATGAATGGAAGCAGTGTTGTGTCCTTATTTTGTTTCAACATTCATTTCCATTGCCCTTTACACCTGGGTTAGTTCACAGCTACATTTATTTCTGCATGCAAATAGATATTGTTACCCAGACATAATACAAAACCGCTGTTGAAAATTAGGTTCTTTTCAAATGCTCATGAAGGGCTTGTAAAGCCTTTACATGCTGTGAACATAAAAGGTTGCGGCAGGGCCCATGAGAGGGGGGTAAAGGGGGTAATTTGTACCTGGACACATGTGATGGAACTCAAACCACTGCCCACAAACTCCTATGAGGGAACAGAGTTGGGGGTGAGGGTGCAGCCAGGCAAGGAGGAACTAGAGGAAAGGGGGGATGGAAAAAGCAGAAGAAATGCAATCTACTGACTCTTTTTGGCTTCTTTTAGATCAGGGGTGTCAAACTCACTTCATGTAGAGGGCCAAAAAGCATTCATGGCACCTGCTGAGTGCCAGGAGTGACATCATTAAGCAGAAAGTGACATCATTAAGCAGTTGGTGACCAGAAATAAACACTTTGTTCTCACAGACAAACTCATTAGGTGCAAAAGACAGAAGAGAAAATGTGTAAATCTTGGCTCGCAGGCCTTATGTTTGACACCCCTGTTTTAGACAGAGAAGTAACTTTGCCGGGTGGTTTCTGTTTTCCTTCTGTAATTCTTGCAACACCCTTTCATTGTAAGCCAGTGGCTTATCTAAAGGCCACCAATAAGACTGCCATACTAAAGTGACTCTTCTCTGAGTTTTCAGGTTCAGGAATTTGTTTTGTTTTTTTTAATCTTCCAAAATAAAAACAAAACAACAAATATAAACAAACACAAACTCAATATACAACACAAAAACACACCGGCTCAGGAATTTGGATAGTGTGTAGTTATTTAAATGAAGTCACAGGATTAGGGGAACAGCAACATTGTCTTTGGGGGAAAAAAATACTTCAAGTGCTTTTGAGATTTTTATTCAAAGTTACATTCTGTACAGACAGGTTGTTCTCTCAATTTTTTTCCCACTGCTAATTGAACCAAATGAGTTCCACAGTGCTTTGTGAAGGAGGTCTCCACATCACAAGGGACTCTTAGATAACATGTAGTTGGCAAGCAGTCTCACAAAGAAGGGAAGGAGGCACCTAAAGCACTTGTGGATCTGCCAAATAGGCATCCTCAGGTTTTTGGACTGGAAAATAAAAGACAAATTTGTTTTCAGACTGTTTGTAAAAAGATCAAGAAAATATGGAAGGCATCAACTTCACCAAAATGTTGCTTTGTGTATCCAAATCTCCTGGCACAAACTCACAATTAGCATCATGCAGTTTTTTGCTCTGCCAGTCATGCTCTGCTCTAGTGTCTAGAGGTTTTCAGCCTTTTTTGTGCCACAACCCTAATGAATAAGTAAGTATGAAAGTAAGAAAGTAAGTACGTAAAGTATGAGACTGGGGACCAACCACCAATCTCACCCCTCTCCTGGGACCCAATTCCCACCTGCCCTGTTCCCTCTACAGCTTGTGTCTTCACCAGTGGCAGACCTTCCTAGCCCTGGGGCAAAGGTCTGCAAATGTTGCTGCCCCCATGCACAAATGTCCCCCCTTACCTGGAGCTCACAGACCATCATGTGACTCCAGGACACATCGGAGAAGCCTCTCTGTGGTTCCCCAACGCTTTAAACCAGGGTTGTCAAACATAAAGCCCGGGGGCCGAATGTGGCCCACAGAAGTTTTTTATCCGTCCCTCAGGCTCTCAGCTGCTGAGCCATGCTGCTGAAAAGGCAACCCACTTGAAAACTGAGCTCTCCCATATCTTGACTATGATCAAGATATGTATATTTTCTCTTCTGTCATTTGCAGCTAATGAGTTCCCAAGTGAGAAAAAGTGCTTATTTTTGGTCATGAACTGTTTAATGACATCACTTCCTGCCTAATGACATCACTTTTGGCCCTCAGCAGGCATCATGAATGCTATTTGGCCCTCTGTATGAAATGAGTTTGACACCCCTGCTTTAAACTGTGCTTCCAGAAAAATGGAAACACCGTTTCCAACCCTGTCGGGAGCCTCAGAAAGGCTGAACAGGGCCTGCCTTAGGAACTGTGGAGCAAGACAACAAGAAGAGGCTGCGCAGAATTATATCAAGAACTCATTACTGAATTGGATACAAACACTCTCTTGCACAGGCTTTGAAAGTTTGTCATGACACCCCAAATGAGGCTCTGTGATCCCATTGGGATCATGACCCACAGGTTGAAAATCACTATGGAATGAAACCTTTCTCATTTTGTTGATGCAACAGATGGGTCAAGCTGACTTTTTCTGTGATCAAGTTGCTCTGTTCTAACCTGAGTCCATTTCCATCAGAATCAGATTGGTTTTAATCTGAACTGGCAAACTCTAGAGTGTAAAATGTTACTCATGAGCAGAGAGGGCCATTCATCCTTGATTATTCTTTCTAGCTCTCCTGGGTGCCACTATCTTGGATTGCACACATTTGTTGTGAGAATTGTGTGTGATCTCGCATGATCCAAGATGATGGCATCCAGGAGAGCTGGGAAGGAGAGGCCACTAGGAACATCCCATAGTGCCACTGTCAGTTCACTGGGGTGTCATCAGGCACCAAAGCTCACAGTTTGGGAACTACTTGACTGGCATGAGATGGGCTGAGGCTAGGGGCAAAGGCAAAATGGAAAACTTTGCAAAAAATGTAAACAAGCAGCAAGATGGGGAAAGATAGTGTTTCTGAGTTGTCCTGCAAGTCTGAGGTCTCCCAATCTTGCCATAAGCAAAAATGTAATTGCTTGTTCCATGTAGACTTAACTGTTACCAATAGTTTTAAATCCACAGCTCCTCCTGCAAACTAATTAAGCTTGAGGAACAAGGATTATTGGCTCCATAAAAAGTGCAGTTCCATTCCTTGCATGAGATCGGTTTACAGGGCCAATGGCATTGTTAATGGAATACCAAGTTCCATCGAGAACAATCAAATCCCAAACATTTATTTCCCATGTACAAATTGTTGATTCCTGCAGCAGACATTCTCAATTGCTCCTAGTTAATAATGAACAAAATGGGCTATTGAAATATGCCATTGGGTAAATAAATTAGCTCTTTTAAGAAAACAGCCACAGGGAGGCTCTTTCCCTTTGCAAGAAAGGCGCAGGAGATATGACACAGGAAAAGGTTGGCTCTGAATAAGAAAGCCAACTTCTACAAAGGTTTAGGGAGTTACTCAATGCTGATTCATATGTTACGCATCAACTTTGACCTTTACAAATATCTGTTCCCGTGAGTAGTCTATTCCAGTCAGCAATGTACTGTTAGAGAAGCTTACTCATGGAGTAACACTCCTCACAGTTGGAGACCTCTGAGGTGAACAGGTATTTGCACCACTCAGAAGGACAAGTCACACTCATTATGTTGATGTGTTTGTACAGGTGTCTGTGCATACATATTTTTCTATGAATGACTGTATGTGTGGTCACTTCTAAAAGTGTACCTGGGGGCTGGATCCCTCAAATATGTAGTATAAATACTATATACATATGTTGAACTTTATGTGTGAATGGTTGTATGCGTGTACAGAACAACAATGTGTATGTATTGTACAGATTGTACATATGTAGCATACGTTGTGTGAATATCCTTAGAGTACATAATGAATGAAATCTGCTCTAAGCCATGTAATGTTTCTCCCTCCCAACCCCCAGGAACGTGCCTTGTTTCCTAAAAGCACAGAACATTTCCCATATGTTGGATGCTGTGTCCAGTTTCAAATATAGCATAATCCAGCAGTTCCTAAACTGTGAGTCTGAGACTCACCACTGGATTGTGACCCAATTTTTGGCGATTTGTGAAACTGATGGCAAATTAGGCTATGCGCATTAAAGGTTAAACAAGCTGCTACTTGGGGAGGGGGGACTGCTGTCCAATCACCATTATAGCCACACCCCTTGGCATTTATAAGAGGCAGTAGCCTCAAGAGCAGGGGTTGGCAACCAATACATGAACTACTTAACAAAATGACTAACTGCTGAAGATCTACAGTATCTACAGAAATAAAAATTGGATCCTTTGTTATTTGCATACTTTTTGTGTTTGCTCCTGGCCAACTCCGCCCCTTCCAGCTGCTGCCCACTCCCAGCCTCTCACAGGAGCTTGAGAGAACCACTCCTTGCAGCTGCCAGCCACCTGCCTGCCTCCCAGCTGACTGGGGGCAGCCACAGCTTGTTGCACCATTCCCCAGTTGAACTGCAGCCGTGGCTTCCCTTCCCTGGCAATGGCCAATGTTCCGCCCCCTCGCCTCTCTGCCAGTGCCACATCTGCACCAGGATGACAGCGAGCAACAAAAAATGGATCCACGATCAATTGGTCAACCTGTAATTGTCAGGTTGCCAACCCCTGCTCTAGGGCCTCTAAAAAGTTGGGGAACCACTGGATAATCCTTTATCAGCCCAGACTACACATACAATGAAATGACGTGAGAGAATCCTGAGTTGTAGAATGGACTGTACCACTTTATTTATTTATTTATTTACACCCCACCTTTCCACCCCGTTTCAGGGTCTCAAGGCAGTTTTAGATTGCAGTTGGTGGATCACATGTTCAAATGCTCCTTTCTGTTAAATACACTTTGCAAACAGAGAACCATTGCAGCAGCTCCTTCTCCCTGCTGCGCTTTCTATTTGTGCATTGTGTTTATGTGGCCGGACATTGAAAAAATGGCCTTCCTACCTACAGTGGTGAAGTCCAACCTACCACCTGTTTCCCACTTCACCCCTCCCTCCCGCCCCAATAGATGCCTACATGCAAACCAGGCTTCTTTCCAAAGAGGCGAGACATTAGCCTCAGTCACAAGTTGAGCTCCCCCAGTAAACTTGTTGGAATGATTCTCACAAGAGTTGAAGTAGATGGCTGTTCTGGTCTGAAAGGTGGTTCCTATTATGCTTAGCTTGTCCTGAATCCTCGATGACAATTTTTCTTACAAGTTCTGCCTTTCCTTGATTGCTGTTTCCAGTCATGGCCGTTTGCTCCCTGCCCCCCACCCCGTTTCTTCATCCTGGCATTTATTTATTTTATTTTATTTATTTTTCACATTTTTATACCGCCCTTCCTCCAAAGAGCTCACTTCACCTTGTTAAGATTTCTGTCTTTGGCCATAATGAGAAAGACTCAAAGCAGGAACTAATGTGTTCTCTGTGGTTTTTATCGGGGATATAATTTTGGAAAACACTCAATTTAGAATAAGGAGAGAGAGCAACAGACAGCTTATACTAAAATGGTAAGCACTTGGGTCTTTCAAGTAATGTTTCTTTGTTGCATAGCTCAGCCTTCCGTTTGTATGCTAAACTTTGCTTGCACATTCAGGCTCCACATAGGAGTTGGCAATATAAGGCTGCAATCCTAACCACACTTTCCTGAGAGTAAGCCGCATTGAACAAAATAAAACCTGGTTCAGTAGAGTAGACCTGGTTAAGATTTGTGCCCTAATACATTTATTTAAGAGAGTTATGCACAGCTCATCGGCAGCCATTAAAAAAATAGACCTGTAGCCAGGTTCCTCTTAGTCTACCAGAAGAAGGGAAAAGAGGAACCTTGAAGGTGGACTGTTCATAAAGGTCCTATATGCAATTGAGGCACTGCAGCTGAGTAGAGTGCAGTTTGCAAAATATATAAAGTTTGCAGCAGAAATGGAACTTGAACCTGTATGTGGAAGTCACCGCCATTTGGTCCTGGGAAAATCCAACAAATGGTATCCCTACCAATGGAGAGAGGCACAATATATATAACTGTAAAACCCAGAGTCTAAGCCAAGTCCCTAAAACAGTAATATGGCCAATTTCATTGCTCTTACTTAGGACTTTACACAGAAAAGTGTTTCATTTCCATCATTGAGATTACTGACATTTAGAAAAGAAAAAACCCACCTTTGTAACTTCACTTTTCAAATTCTGTAATTGTGCTTCCTCAGAAGCCTGGTTCAGAAGGGATGATGCAGGATATAAATCTTTTAACTAAATAAAATTAATATCTTCACTTCTTTGACTCCTTTTACATGATTTTACAGCCATGTTACATGCTAATCTGCTCTTGTATTGCTGTTGTTTTTTTTAAATTGTTTTAATGTTTTTAGTTTAATATTCTTTGCTGATGTTTTAATCCTTTGGATGTTTATGTTCTGTTGTACACTGCTTTGAATTTTAGAAAATGGATATAGAAATCTTTTAAATAAATAAATATCAAGCTTCCCATGAGGTTAATTTCTAGATTACTATACAACCATATTTTTCCAAAAAATTTTTGCAAATTTTTATTCCAGAGACCTGGTGGATACACTGCTTAGATCTTAACTATATCAATGTTAATATCTTATTCCAAAGGTAAAATATTATACTTCAGGATGGACTTTATGGCTGCAATCCTGCGCACTCTTACTTGGAATTCTTATTTTAAGCCCCATAGAACTCAAGAGGACATCCTTCCAAATAAACATCTATAGGACAATACTATAAGTCTATTTAACTTTTTTCATTTTTTAGTCTAATAAAAAGCAACTCAAAGCTATGTCTATGTGTGTGAAAGAATATATTGAAAGGGAATTACGAGATGCATAATAAAATTAAAATAATTCCCCTCAAGTGGGTTCCCATGTGGTTTTTATAAAGCAATAAAACTGTTCTGAATTCTCATATGAGGCAATCAAGTAGGAACCCAATAAAATTTCTGAATAGAAAACAAGGTGAGAGAAGGACACGGTAAGAGCCACTGCCTAGTTAGCAGGAACAATTGTTTTCTGTCATTAAAACCAGACTTAACTACCTGTGGAAATTTCCGCTTTAGAGTGAAATTTCACTGAGGAACTAGAGGCAATAAAATCTAGTATTTTTCACTTGTCTTTTCCTCAGGACTTTTTTTTTAGTTCACATGAATCAGGACTGTGAGGAGAAGGAAAATTTTCTCATAAGGTTTTCTAGTGCAGTGGTTCTCAAACTTTGAGGCAGCTTTACTCCTCAGTAAGTCTTTGCGGGGGAGGGGCTAAGGCAGTGATGCGATGCCCAGGATAATGTCGCTAAGGGGGGGACAAGGGAGAGGTGATTTGTGATCACTCCATTCAAACATTCTAAACCTTAGGGAGCCCTGCAGAAGGCTGCACTAGGCTCCCAGCACCTCCTGCAACTTCCAGCACTCCAAACTACATAAAAATGAAAAGAAACACCCCCTTCGCAACGCAATCCTGGGCATCGCGTCACTGCCTCTCCCCTTCCTCCACCCCTTAAAGTGATGAGGGAACCTTTACACAGACTGGTGGGTCATGGTCCACCAGTTTGAGAACCACTGTTGTAGTGAATGCTACTCTAAATTCCTTGAAGAACGTGTGGCATATAAATGAAATAAATATGTGATAGACACGATGTTCAGAATACACTCTCCCTTACCTATTATTACAGATGCAGACAGCTTAATCTCTGTACCTGTATATTCTGGTGACAGGTGACACATGGTGCAAAACTGGCATGTGTTGGCACCCCACACAAATACACCATCATTTGGAGGTCCGGTTTGCATGAACTTTGCTATCAAAATGGAATTGAGAACATAGCAAACAGGTCTTCCGTGTAGTCAGGTGTTTAAACTGGGCCACTTTGATCACAAGTGGTATTATCCAGACTCTAGTGATGAATGTGCCTGGGTATGTATGAACTGTACCTTTCTCCTACTTTTCTAGAATCATGACAATATAATTTATGGCATACACCAAAGAGAACCACTTTTCTGGACCCTCACCTTTGTTTTATCAATTATGTAAACCAGTAATAGAAATCACTTTATTTTGGTTTAACATAATGATCTTCATACTGCAGAATAATGTATTAAGAAACACTCATTGTTTTGCTTATACATACAGGCCATTACCACAAAATATCATTTATACTTTTGTCAAGTTCCTCAGAAAATCTACTCTGTCTAATAATATTTTAATGTGGCTGTTACTGAAATTAAGTGTTTATATTCCATATACTGAAGGAAATCACTTTACTACAGTATGTTTATTAGACTAGTCATTTTGATTGCTTTTCTTCTGCTTCAACAGATTCAAACATTTTCAGGTCAGAAAAACACCTCATGAGTGTATTAGGTAAAGATAAAAACCAATCCCAAGAAGAAACACCACAAGGATGGTAACCCAGGATTCAGGTGTCTTGTTGTCTTGTGTGCTCCCTAAGGCTTCTGGTGGGCCATTGTGAGATACAGGAAGCTGGACTAGATGGGCCTTTGGCTTGATCCAGTGGAGATCATCTTATGTTCTTTTGTAACCCATAAAATATAGTTGTAGAAAGTTTTCATTAACAGAATAATAACTATTTCACAGGGTCTTTGTGAGAATGAGCTATAACACCAGGGTTACCAAACTGAATGCTCCCATAAATCTAAAATTTATGGGGTGGGACCTAGTGATGTTGCAAGACTATCAATTCTTGAAAAATGGGGGAGTGCAGAGGCATAGCTAAGGCGTCCAGTATCTGGAGGCACAAAAAATTTTAATATCTCCCATCCCCCCATAACACCCTCCAAATATTTTTAACACCCCCATAGGACATCTCAGAGGCTTTCAAAAGGTACCACACCTTGAGGGGGTTTCTTAGAAGCCTCTGCAAGTCACTTCAAGAGGCCTCTAAGACACCCCCTCAAGTCATGATACCTGGGGCAATGTACCCCACCCCCCCACCTACCTTAGCTGCACCACTGGGGAGGAGGCCCTGTAGTGAAGAAGTGGAGCCCAGCAATGGCTCAAAAATGGCCTGAGATCAACTGTTGATTCCTGTCAATCTGAGAAAAAAGAGAATGGGACATTTTAGACAAAACTGGCAATCCAGTATACTGGATTTAAATCCAAGCATATGTGACAATACAAATCTCCTGTAATCTATTTGCCATCTGAAAAGAAACAAACAAAAAGATTAGGAAAAACCAGTACTCAATAGTTTTAGAGAGCTCATGTTGTTGTGCATCTAACTACAGCTAGGGCTCCAAGTTGTTTTGAAGGCCAACAGTAGAAACTCCAGTCTCCATTCCACACAATTCTTTAACATTATCCAGTGTTACCAGTGGATATTGTCTTTGAAACCATTTGATCCTCACTGATGAGCAAGGAGGACTTAGATGCCCTCCAGCTTCATGCTGGAACAGTAGCTGACATCCTCGAAAGGAATCAACCTTAAAATGCCATTGAGTTAGTAGAAAGTATTCCACAATGCATTTAAGAGCTCAAAAGATGTTCTTTGTGTCTTTCTCAAGCAAAACAACCAAGAATGCAGACAAGATTCTTGGCATTGTGCTTCATTATTTTGACTTCAATACGGTTACCAGGCAGAAGTAAAGCAGTAGTCATTGCATGGCCTGCTCAGTGGGTCACGGAACACCCATGTTCCTCCTCCCTTTCCACATTGTCCTTCTGTACAACACTTAATAATATGCTGTGTTTTTCCAGTAATGCAAAATGCCTTCACTCACTTCCAAAAGTGCTTCTTATTCAAAGGAAGAGGTCTCTATATGCATTCAATTGAAAATGTGCATTTTTTTTTTTACTCTTGAGTAGTGCTGATGAGGTCTCTAAACACATTGGCTTCATCCCAAGGTGTGTAAAAGAAACTAATTGCTGTTCGAATTGCCCAATCCTATTCAGCAGGTAAGGCAGTGGCAGAGAAGTTAGGGTATGAAATGGGGCAGGGAAGGGACATGACAGGGTGAAGAGGCTGCAGGAGGGGATGGATCTGGCCCCAAAGGTGCACGCCAGATCCTATCCCCTCCAAAAGCAGCATCCCCACCCATTTTCCAAGGTCCAAGGAGACCCATTGTGGGTTGGGAGGCTTAAGCAAGGGTAAGGGGGTTTAAGGCCCACGTTGGCAACTGGGATCCCACTCTGAAGTACATCAAGAAGTGGCTGGAGAAGATGCAATCAAAGTTCTGCAATGTAAAAGACTCAGGGCCCAATCCCAAACTCCCTCAGCACCAGCGCTGAGCCCCAGTGCTGGTTCTGGGTGTCGCAAATGAGACATAAGGCATGTTCGTGACACCCGGAGAGGAGGGGCCACCAGCACTGGGCCAACCCCAGTTGATACTGAGTCTCAGCGCCATGTGGAGGTCCAGCCTGCACTCCAGCAGCACCAGCTGGCGGTAAGTAGTTTTGGGGCGGGGGAGAGGTGGGGAGTGGGTGGAACAGGATGAGTGAGGGCAGGGTGGAAGGGGGGTGGGACTGGCAGAGCTCTGCTCCACCAGATCCTGAACTCCATGTTGGGCCGGAAGGCCCTACACGGAGTCTCTCAAGTCTGCACGGTCTCTCAAGTCTGCACCAGACTTGAGAAGCTCTGTTGCGGGGCTTGAGCCTTCACCTGAGGAGACTTCCAGCAGCATTCCAGGTGCACCCAGTGGCACCACCAGGGATAGGATTAGACTGCCTATCCACAGAAAATCAAATTGATCCAATTTGGCCATCCAACATACAACATGGAGTCAATTTTTCAGTTACCTACTCTTTTCTCATGGTAGAGTTACTTTGTCACATAGTGTCAAACAAGTGTAACTTTCCGTATGTTGTATTGGGAGAAAGGAGACAGCAGCCAGACCAAGCAAAGGCAGAGACAAACATTGTCACATCTGATTCCATTATTCTAGAAGACCTCTCTGTTATATATGACCAGCCAAGATGAGTCCGAGCTCTGGGGCTGGCACAGCAAAGGAAATTGTGGTGACTTGGCTCCATGTAGGGCACAGCCTAATTGCTACATCTCAAGCATTTCTTCAGCCAATGCTGGGAATCACATTCCCAAGAAGATACATTCCCAAAACAATATCATGCAAAGTAAACTTATTTTATTTACTTAAACATTTATATATGCTCCAGACTCTCCATCTGAAATGGCTAGCAGTCCAGCATTAACATTGTTTTTTTAATCCAACGTGCCACATAAATCGTCCACATTTTATGAGACAGCTTGCTAAAAGAATTGTAAACGCATGTTAGACTGAAGGTCTGCTTCACTGAAGATTTTAAAACAATTTACATGGCACAAATCATTTCCACTGCACATTGGTAAGGCGCTGGGCAATGTAATTTTAAGTTCACATGGTAATGAATGAATATTTTTCTTTTAGTGAATGACTGAATGCTGAAAGAAGACATTTTTCTATTCTGTACTATTAAAGGATGCCTTGCAAATCTGAAAACCAAGCTACTTATTCGAATGCATGCATTCGAGCTGACCTTGTAGGACTTAGGTTTTTGTTTAAAGCAGAACCCAGATTTCAATGGAAGCATTTCTACTACTATTACAAGAGCAGGGAGTGTGTGTGATCCAGACTGGAACCATAGCATAGTATGAAAGTCCCCCTCCTCCACAGATCTGCCCATGTTGCGTGTCCCCACCCTTTTAAAACAAAAGCACACTTACAAAGCCAGCTCAAGCATTAATTTTCATGTGTAGCTTAGCTCTTATAAAACATCATTCCTTTGGAGGATTGCAATGTTTCTAAGCAACAACAATTGCTATTGGTGTTATTTCTGCTTCTTGATAATAATCCCCGTCCTACTGTATGTACCTCTGCTGCATAGAGTAATATGATTTTTTTAAAAAAATGAAAGAGAAGTAGGGAAAACTGGGGAGGGAAAGAGCAGAAAAGTTATGGAACTTTTTCCTTACAAACTTTTAAGGAAAGACTGAACCCAGATCTGTTGGGGATGGTTGAGGTACAGCATATCCGGCCTCAGGATGGGTGGAGGGAGGGTTGGCATAGAAGATCCTTTGGGTTCCTGCCATGTCATAGTTTTGAAGTTTGTGTCAATGCCAGCTACAACTTGATAAAACGAATACGGATTAAATGCTGTCTCTTTATTGTGGCTCCCTTAGCAGAGTTCCTGTATGTACTATTAAATATCCTCATGGAAGTAATCTCAAAACACAGATTAAGACTTGAACTGTAGTAAATGTGAGCTCTTATCCTGATGGGATACTCCAGCCAATTTACCCTAGAGCAGGGGTCTCCAAACCCTGGCTCGGGGGCCAGATAAGGCCTGTGGCAAACCTCTATTCGGCCCACAGCCAGCCTCTGGTCCCCTAAGAGCCACTGGCCCACTTGACCAAACACAACTAGAGCTTTGCTCCGGTCATGTCTGGAGGGTGCTCTGAGGGCCGGGATGGCTGCACACAGCCTCTCCAGATTGCCTTCTAAGGGCAAAAAAATCACTTCTGGAAGTAACTTTCTGTGCCCTCTTGAAGGCACTTAGGCTTTCTGGGGGTCAAGGAGGCCTCCCCGGCCCTCAGAACATGCTCCAGGTTTCCTGTAATGTGATGGTTCTGAGATATTTACTCCTGTACATTTAAGTAAGCTGCTTGTGGCGTGGGAGAATGGAAATCCATTCAAGTGTGTGCTTTATTTTTGTGGTAGTGTTGGTGCTTGGAGAAATCCTGGAAATTCAAGCCCATTTATTCATTCATCTAAGTTCCATCTCTAATGTATTTAAAACTTTTATTTTTCCCAGCTCTTGACACCATGCCATAGATTTGTTGTGGCCCTCTGACCAAAAAGTTTGGAGATCCCGGCTCTAAAGGTAAATTACCTCCGAATGATCTCATGAAAAAGTAATTAATGAAGTGGACTGTAATTCACAAAAGATTGTGCTATAATACATTTTTTTATTCTTTAGATGCTGGTTTGTGAAAAGTTGAAGAAACTGTATGCTTAAACTTGAGTTCTGTACTTACTCTTATGTTATGTTTGGCCCTTGGATTTCACTTGAGACACTTATGCAACATCCACAAGAACTACATACTTTATGGACCTCTTTAATCAGCACTAGTAGCGCACATTTCTGCCATCGGTTTGGAGACTCTCCACATGATTGGGCCAGTTCAAGGAAGAATGATTTTCACAAAGTACGGTTACTGCATGGTGTTAGCACATTGAAGCAATTTCAATTTGATCCACCAGGAATCCTGTACAGGACTACCCAGAAATCGGTTACATTGACTTCAATGGAACTTACACCTAGGTAAGTGTACGTTGCCATGGTTCCCAAACTGTGCACACCGTGCACTGAGCACCATTGCACACTCACAGGGGTGCAACGTGGCCTCTTCTTCCCAGCTCACCAGGCTGAGATCAAATGAGATCTTGCATGATGGCACCATTGCAACAGGGTGCTATGGATGGAGGGTGCCTCAGCAGTAGTAAGAGTAGTAAGTCTGAGAATCACTGGTGTATGGGATTGCAGTGCAACGGCCAATTCTATCCATGCAGTATGTCATCTTACTATGAGGTCCACCAGGAAAGCGGCCCCTCCACCGGTCTGTGCAATGCTCCCAGTGATGCAAAGGCTGAAAGGCCATGAGCCATTTCTGCTGGCAGAGGGGTCAGAAAGGGGCAAGGATCCTGGCAGCACCAGCATTCACTATACCAAGACTCCCATCTTGGACTTGATGTACCCTGGCAAGATTCTCAAATCTACACCAGCAAAAGTAGAGTCCCAGGCAGTGGTAGGGCAGTGAGTAGTTTTTCTTAACTCTTCTCGTTGGCCTGGTCTCAGCCAGTGCACAGGATATAGCAGCAGCTGCACTGGCAGCCAGCATCCCAAGTCTGGGAAATGACTACTCAGTTACGTAGGTTTAATCTTCCCTAGAGGAGAAAATGAATGTAACCTGGTAATCACATATAGCTTCAAGCATCACCTACTGGCATCACACTGACCTCCATTATGGCCATTACACCCCTATCATTTGCTAGTCCAGGATCACCTGCATCCCAATCAGATATAGAAATGTTTCTGAATGATGAATAAAAGAACTGCTAATCCCTAATGCACATTAATGGTACCTCCAGTCATAGAGAAACTACAAATCCACAATAATTCAAGCTAATTAGTTTCTAATGCTCCCTATTCACAAATTTTGTTTTTAATATGTTGGAGACAAAAAAAAATGTCTTGACATCATTGTGGAATTTCTCCATTATTTCACATTCCCCTTTGAATAGCTGGATCTCCTTTACAAATTTTATTTTTAGCCAATACATACTCATTATGATGTTGTAAACAGGAAGGCAATAAAAGGCATACTTATACAACAATTTACTTATACAACATTCTGTTATCCTATTGCACTTTGCTGAATAATTAGCCATTTTGAACTTTTTCTGTGCAATGAAGCTGTTTGCCCAGCACATTCTGACAGCCACTAATTGCAGAGGATAAATGCTTTTTGTGCTTAATACCGAACTAACAAGCATGTGTCTTAATGCCAGGCTCACATGGAGCTTTAAAGGTCACTCTGTTGTTCCCAATAATCATTTCCCCAGGGCATGTGATTCAGAAGTGGAATTCACAGCACCTTTAACAAGGTTGTAAGTAGCTAAGTGGGAAGATTCGCCCTTTTGCCTTGGTGCTTTTCATTCATGCACAAGGTTAGGCTGTAGTGGAAAAATTCACTGGAGACACTGATGAGTCTGTTTGCTTTAACACCAGACACACAGAGCCAGTCGATGTCATCCCTGCAAAGAGACAAGCACGGAATGGATGGACAAGTCAAAGACATCAGTATCTAAGCTAATCTTAATTATAGCCATGTGTGCATGCAAATCTCTATTCGTGGCCATCTCTGATTACCTGGAGAAAGCAGATAAGATCATAAAAGAGTATTGTCAGAGAGTGTTCAGGGTGGGCACTGGCTGAGGTCTCATGCCTATCAAAACACCCACCCAAGCAGGGTGGTCCCTGAACCCCTTCAGCACCAGTGGGAATGGGGGAGCAATTTGACCTAAAGACCCATGCCATCACTGCACCAAGCATCGCCAAGTGGGAGCAGTACTTCAAAGCCCTCTGCATCATTGCAGGATCTCCAGGGAATGCTCCCGCTGGCTGGAAGGGCTATTGGCTAGGAGAGTTCCCACTAGCCAGGTAGGAGGGAGCAGCTGCCCTCCATCACCCTCCGCTGGAAGCTTGTGGGTGTGTGGGCGTCTAGGGCAGGGCTTTGCACCAGGGCCCAAGCAACCTGACATGGGCACAAATATCACAGATAGGTGAAAAAGCTTCTCACTTTCATGCTGGCACAGTTATTTATTATTCACTACATTTTAAGCCCACCCTTCCTCTAAGGACTTCAGGGAATTCCAGGGATAGAGTACTTGATTCCCGGATTCTCTTCCCACCCATTTTACCTTCACAAAAGCCCTGTGAGGATTGTGAATGAAGGCGTTTTAGTAAGCTTCATGGTTCAACTCAGATCTCCAAGTTCTAGTCCAATTGTCTCTAACCAGTATACCACACTATCTGGCAGGCAAAAAGCTCACACAATTGTCCATACAAAGTAACATGGTAATAGCATATTACCCCCTCAAGGAAATTGGTGTTTCTAGGCCTAGCTCTTTCAGCAACCTCTTCCAGTCTGATTTTTAATGTGTTTTAGACGTTAATATAGTCTTTGTTCTGTGTTTCTTTGTCCAGTTTCCTTTTCCTCAAGACGGAATTACATGGAACATGAGGTTGCCACCAAAAACAGCCTCCTTTTGTTGAGTTCTTCCTCTTCCCCCATTTTATGTAGGATAAACATAAACCTATTTTGTGACATCACTGCACCTTACATTTCTCTACCACCACCTCAGATCAGCAGAAACTTGTAGCCTGAGGGCAAAGGCAACAAATCTGTGATAAGCTCAAGACACAGGGCAAAATAATTCTACAACTTGACCTGAGGATTCCATTTTTGACAGCATCCCTTACTACAAGTAGTGTGTGATTCTGCTGTTTTTGTTGTATTTGTTTACTTATCATGTTGTCTCTGTGTTTGGTTGGTTAGTTGTTTAGAACACTTATACCTTCCTTTTCTCATTAAAAATTGAGTCACCCAAGGCAACCAAACCAGCAACAATCCACATCCTTCCTGTTCCATTTCACACTGGAAATGCCATACAAAAAGAAATAATTTGAGATGTAGAGGTGAAGGATACAGAACAGGAAAAGAACAGGACAAAAAGTATATTCAGCAATTTAAAATAACTTTTGTTTCCAATAAAACCTCCATGCTGAATCTCTTACCTCACTAATTGCTTCCGGATCTTAGTAAGGTTTCAAAATTGTTGAGATGTTTTGGATACTTCACAGCAAAGTTTGGCACTGGGATTTTAATTATTAGTTTCCTCAAATATTAGTCCTTCCTCCTCTCTGCCCCCTTCCAAATGAGCACTGTCATAAATGCTGGTTTCGACAATGCCCATGAAATTGCTTATATTAGATTTGAAAAGAACTATTCAAGCTGTCCCAGTCTGAAATATCCTTTTTCCTTCATCCTTCAGCCAAAAACTGAAAAAGAAATAATAAAATGCAGTAAATTGGATTGTCTTAATGTATTATATTACACCTTACCAAAAATAACTTAAATACACAGAATGACACTAAAGAACTAAATCTATCTTATAAAATGATCCCTAAACAATGGGCCAATAGATGCAGTTCTCACGGCAAGCAACTCTTGTGATATTCAGCAACTGTTTGAGTTTCATTGCTTTGTTCTTTCAGCCATTTTCAGTTATAACCACATTGCTAATTTGATCCACACGCTTTCCTCTTTCGTCCAATTTCATCCAACCTTCCATGAGTTTGTATACATGGATCTCTGTATGAGTAAGAATGGTGAAATTAAGCACTTGCCACTTAATGAAATAGATGAAAACACTTTTCATCTGATGAAAACACTAGGCAAACCATGAAATGTACAGCAATCTGTTTAAAATTTGCTCCTCCAGATGAAACATACTTTCATGTGATGGTGTTTCCGGAACTCCTAGTTATGAAATGAGGGGTGAGTTACAGAGAACACGAGATGCAATTAATAAAGCTATCACCAGTGCTGATTTTTCATGGAGCCTTGATCTGGAGTATTTCTAAAGGTGAGATTCAAAAAGTGACCTGTGGAGCACTTTAGTTTACCAACACCAATTATCTGTCTCTGAAATAGCAGACGTCTTGATAATGTTTCAGCTTGGGAGTTCTCTAAAAACCATTAGTGACATATTGGGGGGGAAAATCAGTTCAGTAGTTCTTGTTTTCTGCCAATATTGTGCCTCTATATGAATGCCAATCATGGGAGTAATATAATGCTTGCTGGGCTCATTAGTGCCAATATCTATTCATTCACTGACCCTTTGTCACACGTAGCTCTCTTCCTTTTTTTTTCTAAAGTGCATTCTCACTTTATTTATTTATTTCCACGTCTGATTTTCATCCACATTTAGTGTCTTGTACACAACTATTTCAACAAACAGAACAGAAGGAAAGTGCACCCAGACCTTCTGCCATTATATAAATGAGGAAGCTTTTGTGGATGTGACTGCTCTGTCAGTTGGTACATACCGGAGCTATGACAGTTGTACCAATTCACTGAATTTGGGCAAGTATATGAATAGGACACCTCTGCAAACTTGGCGTATGGGTATTTTTAAAGTAATGCTTCTGTTATATTTAACTGCTTCTTTATTATCAACTGATTGCTAACATTATATTTTGATGTTTATATATAAGCATTTTGCCTTGTGAATGTGTTGAAAAGCTATACAGGAGTCCCCCTGTATCTACAGATTTGGTATCCATGGTTTCAGTGTGGTTCTCTCCCCCCCCCCCGCCCCGCACTGCCTCAGCTTCCATTTTTGTCATTAACAAGCAGGCATGTTTCTTGCTTATACAGATACAACAAGAGGAACATGACATGGAGGCAGGTGGCCTGCATGCTAGGGGAACACAGCAGAATGTTAACAGGCAGCAAGGAGCCGCTGCTTGTTAATGTTCACTTTGTCTCCTGCTGCTAGTGTTCAGGCTGCCTGCTTGCATGTCATGTTCCTCTTGTAACATCTGTAAAAGCAAGAAATGTGCCTGCTTGTTAATGAAGAAAACAGAAGGGAATAGGCATGAGGGGCACAAAATGTTTTATTTATAGGGTTGCCTCGTATCTGTGGCATCTGTATCTGTGGGGAAGGGCCTTTGGACTGATCCAGCAGGGCTCTTCTTATGTTCAAATGTTCTTAGATCCCCTGCAGATATGGGGACACGCCTGTAGATCAATATTCATCAACATAATGCAACTAGGATTTGATCAGTTGAAAAGCTGTGGAGAAAAGAGAAGCTAGGACCCCAAATGACCTGGGTATCAGAAATGACTATAATAATAATAATAATAATAATAATAATAATAATAATAATAATAATAATAATAATAATAATAATAATAATAATAACTTTATTTTTACCCCGCCTTTCTCCCCGAAGGGACTCAAGGCGGCTTACAACATATTAAAAACATAATTTAAAAAACAAATAAAAACATTAACACATCATTAAAAAAACAGCAGTCAGAGTAAAAATAGGTAAAAAGAGCATAGAGCAGCAGCAAGTCATAAAAGAATCAGGCCTGTAAAAAATATTAAAAGATGTTAAAAAGATGTTAAAAGGCCGAGAACTCAGAAGGCTTGTTTAAACAGAAGGGTCTTCAGGCCTCGCCGAAAGGTCTCAAGAGAGGGAGCCATTCTTAAGTCAAGGGGGAGTTCCATAGCGTTGGTGCCACTACTGAGAAGTTGGTGCCACTACTGAGAAGAGTGCCACTATAAAAGAGATGTAACCTGAAGTTTCTTGTAAGGGAATTCTGTTACCACCTGTATTCCACGCAGTACAGCTCAATCTGTACACCTGAAAATAAAGCAATTCAAACAAAGGCACCATAAGCTCCCACTGATCTCCCTTTCCAAAGGAAGACCGAACCCAGGTAGTGCTGTGGATCTGTAATTTTTCAAATATGTAACACCTTCAGATTAGGACATCAATTGGCTTTGGAGCAAGAACCTCTGGTGAGTCAGGAACTAAATGAATCTTTAAGATTGTTTTTTAAAGATTGACCTTTTAAAATTCTGTCTCAGTCCTGGGCAATGTTAAATTTGAAAGTGAGGCTGTAAACCTAAGCATACTTACTAGGAGGTAAGCCCAAACAAATCAGTGAAACATGCTTCCCAAGAAATATGTATAGGATCAGGCTGTAAATTGCCTTCTGCGTAGCAAGTCAGTGGATATTATGTTCTCTTGGAATAGAGGCAACTTAACATGTTTCATCTTGGCGGTAAGATTTTTTTTTATTGCTGAATTCATATTACATTTTCTGACTACTTCACATTCCTTTGGCTAACACATGGATCGGGTTGACAAGACAATGCATCAGGAATTTGCCCTGGCATGCTGTAGGATGCATTTATTTCACATATTAAGGGCATTTCTCCTCAGCAAATGTGACTAATGTATTTCGCATGACTACCAGCAGACATCCCAGAAGTCAAATACTTCAAAGGTTATTCCTGAAGTACTGTGAATCCTACAAGTATTCTTTAGTGTCTTGCATGTCAATGCAGGAAACATGCATTCATTTTTGGCCCAATCTTATCCAAGGCCTGCACCAGCAGAATGTGCATTCTGCTGACACAAACCGCTGCAAAAGTGCCATAAAGTGCTTTGTGACAGTGCAGGGAACTGGTACCCCAGAGGAAAGGCTGGAGTCTTCCCATGCATGTAAGTGGAACAATGGAGGCCCACTGGAGCACATAAGCCCAGCGCAGGGGATGGAAAAGGACAAGGGGTTGAATGGGGTGGGAGACGGTAGAAGGGGGAGGAGATAGGACAGGGGTGGGTAGATTGGGCCCAGGAGGAGGGCAGGTTTGGCAACAGTGACACACGCCAAATCCCAACCCCCTTCCCGGGCCTGATCTGCTTGCACAGATCAACGCAGAGTTGTGCCAGCGATATTGCTTACGCAGGTCTGAGTTGACTCATTGAGGCTGCTGGAGCTTACCCCGGGGCAAGGGGATAAATATCCCCTAACCCAGAGGAGAACTCCAGCAGCTGAAAATCCTCCTTGGGATGCAGCATATTTCACGTTGGTGCCACTGCTTCACCATGCAGGGATTTAGTTAAGATTGGGTTGCCCAAATTCTTCATTTACCTAAAATGTTTGGATTAGATGGGCCCTTGACTTGATCTAGCAGAGCTTATGTTCTTAAGAAGCCATTTCCTACCATTAATACATAGGAGGCTAAACAATGACACAGGTGCTAAATAATATAGGCAGTGGGGTTTCCATCATACTACCTACACCAAAGTAGGAAGGCCAGCAAGCCACTGGGCCTCTGCTCTTCTCTTGCACTGTTGTGCTGCTGGGTCCTCACCTTGGAAAGTTAAGGCAAAAGTGCATTAAGGACTTGGAGGACTGCACTGTACTGCATCATGCACGAGGGCAGCAATCTGTCTCTAAAGTGGACTTGCTTTCTGTGTGGACTTGCCACCATTCATGTTGGCCACCACTAATCAAACATTTCATGTCCATACTGAAGTTAATACAGCAGGCTTTTGAGTTTGTTCTTTAGCCCCTGAGACAGACAAGATGGTTAATTTCTTTTTTTCATTTGTACTTAAATCTATTGCTAGCTTCCCGGGCCAGCTCTTTCTTTTTCACTCATATTGTTTGTTTAAAGTTGCTTGTGCCCCTGTCAATCGTCATGCAACCTCATTAATTTATCTCAGTTTGGGCTTTTGATCTCCTCCAAACATTTCTTTTTCTCTTGTTTGTCAAAGAAAGCACTTGTTTATCTGGCATTCCCAATTATTTCTTTGTACTTTTTATCAGCTATGGACTAGGATATTAAAAATGTAAGGTCTTGACCCAGGGTAGTTATCTTTAAAGTTCCCATAGCATTTTCCCCCCAAGAGTTTTTTCCCTACAAGAGCCGTGCCAAATTCCTGCTTGGGGTTAATGCATTTGGACCAACTTACAGCCTGAGCTATGCTGCCCACTTACCAATATAGGCGCCACGGAAAATTACAGGAAAAACCATCCTTTTGCTTTTGGATGCAGTTCAACTTCATACTCTATGTAGCTTCAGGGCAACATTATTATAGGCTGCTAGAAAAACTGTTACCTTTCCTTCCCCAGAGGAAGATGCATGTTAGTTGCACAGTGACAATATCAGGATAGTATTATTTGCCTTTCCAAAAACAGAAACTGGTTTGTGTTTTGTTTTTGTTTTCCTAAACCCAATACTTAAATTATAGAGGGGCCAGAGGAGGCCTGGCCCTCAGACTTTGGTAAAGGGAAGAAGGAAGGGAGGGAATTGCAGAGGGGGAAACGGGGAGGCCGGGCAAGGGTGAGCTATCTGGAGAGAGAAGGCATCGAATGAGGAGGAGCGAGGAAAGGGCCCAGGAATGGGGGAAGGAGGAAGAGGGAAGAGCACAGGCAGGGTGTCAAGATACAGTGGAGGACAGAGTGCCTATACCTTTAACTGTTCTCTAGAAGAGGGGATTTTGACAGGTGCAGCTTTTGAAGCCCTTCCATGTTGAGTGGCAGCTGCCAAAATTGCCTCTAGAAAATAGTTAAAGGTATAGGCACTCCGTCCTCCATTGCATCTGGTCACTCTGAGCATAGGGCTGCCAGCTAAAGGAGTAAGTTCTATGGGAGGCAAGGAAAAGGAAATCAGAAGAGGAGAAGAGAAAGAGACTGTGGCAAAATGGCTATAAGGGTGAAAGCCACGGAACTAGTTGCCCAAAGGACTGGTTGAGGGCTACCCTTCAGAAGCATCACCAGGACCTGAGATTTACAGATGGCTTCCCTGGCACCATGTGCGTTACCCTGACGTGTGCACTCACACACACACATTGAGCCAGACTTTACTCCACCTGAACCCTCTGAAGGCAACCTGGAGTTGCACTCCAGTTGCCTCCGGAAGACTCGCTGAAGCCTGCAGAGTCTGCATGCATCTGGCTGTGGCCTCTGCGGGCTTCAGAATGTCTCATAGAGGCAAAAAAGGGGACTTTGGGTTTCTGGAGGGAGCCTCCAGTTGCCTTTGGAGGTTTTAAAAGGGCTTGATCCCATGGGTTTTGGAATCCACAGTGTTCAATATCTGCAGAAAACACCCAAGGAAATGCCAAGGAAAATATCCAAGAAAAATTCCCAAGGCAGCATATTTTATATATCTATGAGTGCAATCCAAAGGCTCCCATGGCACGACACAAGTTCCTTGCACCAGCCCAGGAGTGTCGCAAACGAGCCGTAAGGTACAGTGGGCAGGCAGTGGGCAGTCCTGAGGGTGGGCGGGCGGGGAGTGGGAAGCGTGGCTGGGATCTGGCGGTTATGCCGGATCCCAACCCCCGTTCCCAGGGAGAACAGAGCTGCTTCAAGCCACTCTGCTCTCCTTGGACTTGTGCCACCTCAAGGGGTGGCGCATGTCTGAGGAGACCCATAGGGGAAAGGACGCCTTTCCCAGGGGTAAGGGGAAAAGTTTCCCCTTGCCTCTGGCTGAGCCTCTCTTTGT
Source organism: Tiliqua scincoides (assembly GCF_035046505.1). Classification (NCBI taxonomy): domain Eukaryota; kingdom Metazoa; phylum Chordata; class Lepidosauria; order Squamata; family Scincidae; genus Tiliqua; species Tiliqua scincoides. The sequence goes on along the minus strand of NC_089822.1, from coordinate 228,353,515 downwards.
CCCTAGCCCGCGCTGGATACAGCACAAGCCTCCTGGCTTGCTTGTTCCAGCAGAGGGTAGGATTGCACCCTTTATCTATATGAAACAGCAAAACAGGCCACTCCCATCATACCTCACTGCACTGATGAAATACAAGAAGGGACAGCAGGAGTGGAGTTGGGTTTTGCTTCCCCCAGTACACTCCTTCTCAGAAAAAGAGTAGACTCCTTCCAACATGTTAACTTTATAAGAGATGGGGTAGATATGGAGAAATTCACCTGCTGTCCTTCATGCTAGCTGGGCCCTCCTCAAAGCCCAGCAAGGTTGGATTTCTCTGTGACGCAGGCCTCAGGATAGTCCTCATCCTCAATGAGGATATGTAAAACACTGTTTTCTCCTGCCAGTAATGGAGTTTACTTGACCTCGCCTGATACTTCTTTGTGGCATTCTTTTGTCAACGTGGTGTTTATTTGAATCTTAAGAAGCTCTTCAGGCATATAAACAGTGTCATCACAAATTGGGGAGAATTCTGACAGAGATATTGTTTACACAAAACCAGGGCCAATTTATTACAATGTATTTGTGAAGGAGGCGTTAAATGCCCAATTAAAAAGGTCAGGCGAGGATGACTGTCTCTGAAAAGTGGTCCTTTTCTTCTTTCTGATTGCAGACTCCGAGTCAAAGAGGGCATCCATGCTGCTCTACGAGTTGTCATCACTCCTGTTACCTTAAATATATCAAAGGGATGAATTATGCTTGAATTTCTGTTTCTCAAAGGAAGTCAATAGACAATGACTTCTTAGAGCAAGAGAGAGCCCCTTCATTTTCTTTTGATTTTTTATTCATTGATTTTCCAGTTAAATGTTATGGACACAAAAAAAAATTGTTTTACATGTGTTAATACAGCTGTATGAGTCAATACAGCTCACACATTTAAAGTCAGAAAGTGCTGAAAAGATCATGATGTATCAGGCAGCCCAATCCACCATAACTCCCCATGTGACAATGTCGTGGTGCCAATGTGGCATCTGCAGTGCCCTGCAGGAGAGTTTTTGTTTCCAGAGGTCTCCTCTGGACCAGGTAAGGCAGCAGTGTGGGTGGCTTGTGGGCAGGCACGGGGCAGACTGAGGCAAAACTGGGGGAGGATCTGGCAACAATGGTGTATGCCAGATCCTATCCCCTCCATTAAGGAGCTCCCCACCCTTTTTCTGTCTGTGCACATAAGCTACCAAAAGTTGTGATGTTTGTCTGAGGAGACCCATAAGTGGCCCCAGGGCAGCGGCATAGCTAATGATTGTGTAGCCTGGTGCTGAGCTCAAAATGTTGCCCTAGAAGTGATACCATGCCCAGGCTTATAAAAACGTGAAAATGGGGGAAAATCTGGATCCTCCCCCCATCAGCTCGCCGGCCATTTACTCTGCCACCTTCCCCCCAGACTTCTCCCATATTAATAACTTATTGGTTCCCTGCTGTATCATAATAACACCTAATTGGCTCTCAGAACAATCACTCTCATTGGTCAATTTTGAATTAAGAAAATCCATTTTTTGTTGCATAATGCAGTTGTGTTTTTATTTTCTGGTTATTTGGCTATAACTTTTGGTAGAATAATTTGGTAGAGATTTTGATACTGTTTCATTTCATTCTGCATCAAATTCTGCATTGAATGATATATAACATGATGGTATTATTTGAAACTACCAAAGTTTTCACAATTTTGGCCACTGGTGTCAAGTTCAAGTTGTTGCCCCCCAAAGTTTGTTGCCCAGTGCAGTTGCTACCCCCTGCACCCCTTAGCTACGTCACTGCCCCAGGGCTTACCAGAAGGTAAGTATAAATGTTTATAAATGTCACCCTCCCCCATAGGATGCACTGCAAGCCTGTTTTGGCATGGCTACATTAGTGGGGGGGGGGGAGGATAGGATTGGGCCGTTAGCAAAAGACTATAACTGCAAAGAAATGAAGAAAGAAACAAATTCACGGGAGATAGATAATCTAAGACAACCATTTTCAACCACTGTGCTGCGGCACATTGGTGTGCCATGAATGGTTGGCAGGTATGCTATGGGAATTTGGGGGAGGGTCAACATGTGCTCTACCACCAAGTTCATCTTCCCGGGGGTGGGGTGGGGCTCAGAAAGTGAAAGTGTTTGCTGGAGAAGGAAAGAATGCATCCAAATTATGAAGGCTAACCAGGCTGTCATTCCCATTGTATCTGAGAAACAAAGAGGCAGGTGAGGAATTTGTAATTTTTGAAGGTATGATTTTTAAAGCTGGGCTTAATATGAACACCATCCATGGAGCTGCATGGACAGTACCAGGCTGCTTCTTTAGGTGGAGCCAAGATTGTGAAGGATAAATTCAGAGCATAATCCCCAGAGCAAGCAGTTGTTGGGTGCTGGCACTGGATAGGCAATGTGCATTCTATACCTACAGTAATTGTATCCCCAGTTCCTCATCCAACTAGAGAGCTGCACATAGGTGCTTATTTTTAATACAATACATATTTTTAAATTGTATTACTTCAAGGTGTGTCATCTGTTTTCCATAGGACCACTCACTATTCAGCAGGAGTAGTGCCAGGGTTTGGCTAGAATGGGCAATACTCAAGGACTCATCTTCACTGGAGGAGGCACCTGGCCAGGGTAACCCCTGAATCTCCCAGTCCTGGTGCCATGAGTTCACCAAGGGACTCACGCCACCACTGCACCTGGCATGTAGAAATAGGGGTGTACAGCAGAGGATGTTGCATCATTGCAGGGCCTTTAGGGCAGGGGTGTCAAACTAATTTTGTACAGCAGGACAAATAACATTTATGGCACCTGCTAAGGATCAGACATGATGTCATTAAGTAGGAAGTTATGTCACTAAGCAGGTAATGACCAGAAATAAGCATGTTTTTATCACTTCGGAACACAGCTGCAAATGGCAAATGAGAAGATACGCAAATCTTGATCTGATTTTCAAGGTGTGGGAGAGCTCAAGTATCACATGGGATATGTGATACCACCCTTTCAGCGCTGCTGCTTCTTCTGTCACTTTGCTGCTTAGCAGCTGAAGCGTTCTCTGCAAAGTGATACTTAAACAGAAGTGGCGCCGCTGAAAGGGCCCAGGTGAAAATTGGGCTCTCCCAACACCTTGGCAGCTCCCCCTTTTGTCATCCTTCTTCGTCTGCCTTTCCCCCCGACCCTTCCTTGCCTTCTGAGGCCTTCTTCTGTCTCTCTCTCTCTCTCTCCCCCAGCTCCTCAACAGAAGTGGTGCTGCTGAAAGAATGACCTGCATGATATTTGGGCTCTCCCAGCACTACCCTTTCAGCAGTGTAGCTTCTGCCAATGTGTCACTTCTCAGCTCAACAGCTGAGAGCAGCTGATGGCAGTGCTCAGAAAGCCAAATTATCATGTGAACTGGATAAAGAGCTTCCACAGGTCTGATGTTTGATATTCTTACTTCAGGGGATGTTCCCATTAGCTAGAGGGGTAGAAAGAGTTAGTGCTGGTATACTTGAGGAAGACATTGAAGTCCAACATGCCATAGGAAGCCCAACTTAGAACTAGTAACCTGGAACTGGCACTCTTAGTCAGAATTTGGTTCCAGATGCCAGGAAGCGCTTGTTTGAGAAATGCCAGGACCAACCATCAAATGGGCTGTGTATGCTAATACTGACGTATCAAGCTTCTGAAATAAATAGACCTATTATAAATTAATTATCAAAGGGACTAGCCAATGAGAGAGAGAGAGTTGCCGTGTCTGATCAAAGAGCCTGCATGAAAGTTAGCCATGTCCTTTTTCTTTACTAGAAAACATAATAAACTCAAGGATGAAAAGCATGGATAGTCACAGAGGAGAGCGAGTCTTTCAACATTTTGAATTAATGTACTGTAGGAACTGATTTAAGGAGTGGGGGGGAGGGTGGTTTAGTCAGCTGTAAAGATCTAGCCACATATTCATTAGTTGAAGTCACTCTCAAGAGCTGCAGCAGTTCGTTTTCACTCTTCACCCAGAAGGAAAAATCTCTTGCAGTAGTTCTGGTTATATAGAGAGAACATAAGAACATAAGAACAGCCCCACTGGATCAGGCCATAGGCTCATCTAGTCCAGCTTCCTGTATCTCACAGCGGCCCACCAAATGCCCCAGGGAGCACACCAGATAACAAGAGACCTCATCCTGGTGCCCTCCCTTGCATCTGGCCTTCTGACATAGCCCATTTCTAAAATCAGGAGGTTGTGCATACACATCATGGCTTGTACCCCGTAATGGATTTTTCCTCCAGAAACTTGTCCAATCCCCTTTTAAAGGCATCCAGGCCAGATGCCGTCACCACATACTGTGGCAAGGAGTTCCACAGACCAACCACACGCTGAGTAAAGAAATATTTTCTTTTGTCTGTCCTAACCCGCCCAACACTCAATTTTAGTGGATGACCCCTAGTTCTGGTGTTATGTGAGAGTGTAAAGAGCATCTGTCTATCCACTCGGTCCATCCCCTGCATAATTTTGTATGTCTCAATCATGTCCCCCCTCAGGCATCTCTTTTCTAGGCTGAAGAGGAAGACGGACAAAGGGGCTGTGACCATTTATTGGCAACAGCTAACAGCTGAAGTGTTCAAGCAAGGTGCCTCTCCTGAGATCAAGCAAATGATCATGGCTTAGAATGGTATGTGGGAATTGAATTGGATATGCCAGTCTACTTGGTGTGGTAAATTAACCATGTCATTAGGTGCTAGCTGAATATCACAGACTTAGCATGTGCACCTAGAGGCAGTCAGGAATAGGAACAGTATGCCAGGAGGCAGGACTGACTTGTGCACACCTGTTCTTCTCCACATGATTGGCCAGCATGTCTGGATCCTATTGAGATTTGCCCAGTTGTTGGTGATCATATTGTTCCTTCTTCCAAGAGTTGTTGCATATGGCTTGGGGGCAACTGTGAAGATGGTGCAATTTAGCAGTGCAATCAGAATGGTGACAGACCTATGGTTCTCACCCACTCTTGGAAATGCCTTCATTATTGTGGCAACCTTCATCTGTTCATTTTCCTCCTTGTCAAGCAGTCAATGTAGCCAATGAGATATAGTTGGTAAGGCCGTCAGGCCCAAGCCATGAAATTATTGTCATACCATAAAGAGCTTCAGTGAAGGTTTCTTCCACCATTGCACTGAAAAGCTGCACTGGGTGAAATTCAATCTTTACTAAACTTTTTAAGGATACAGGAGCCATCTCATGGGCTGCAGGAATCTGTCACTCCAAACACCTTATACCTAGAGGAGGGAGAAATTTGTTTTATTTTTTTGTGGATATCAGTGTTTTCTAAAAGTTAGAAGTGCAGAAAGTGGTGTAGTGTGTTTTTATTCAAAATTTTCATTATAATTGTAAATTATAATCACTTTAAAAGGGTACTAGGTAGGTAATAGAGGTGGCTAGTGTTTGCAGATGCAGCCACAGTCATTACCCCTGCACCCCTCCATTAAATAATAAATAAAAACAAGATTAAATGGTTTTATTTTTTCAAAGATTTCTGTGTTTGTTTTTTCACCATTTTCTCCCACCTCCACTTGTATCTTCTCCCACATAGGGCAGGATGTGGTCTTTATGGTCCAGGCTCCAACCACAGAAAATGTGCTGTCGACTGTCTGGTGTTTTCTGTCATGGCTATTCTTAAAATGTCATGCATTTGCCGCCCCCCCCCCCCCATAGCTCCAGCTACAAAAGTGATGTGGAGGGATGATTAAACCTAGCCAACTGTCCTTTGTGCCATCTCTTCTGAAAATGAGTCACGGCAACAAATTAATAACTTAGATCAGAACCAAAGAATTCAAGTTGGCAGGTGTGACTCATAGCTTGAACAAGCACTGACAAGAAGAAAAGATGGAGTAGCCGAAGCATTATTTACCCACACAAAGGTTCTGAAAACTCACTCTGTAAATGGCAATTTTTACCTATAATGTCATTCTTCAGAAAGTTGTGGATAAGGCTATCTGCTGTGTGCCTTCTGTTCTAAATAGCATGAATTCAGTCTGATGATATGCCAACAGTTGGTCACACCTAACCTATGCCCATAATCTCATATTCAGATCTAGTAAATGTAGTCATTCAAAGCCTTTCTGGGGATGGTTGTAATTTATTCTTTGTTTGCACTTGGCTGCATTTATATGTCACTGAGAAACATTTTCACTAGGGAGATTTCACAGCAATTCCTGCAGGTCTGGTTTTGCTAGATAATAGATCTGAATCATTAAAGGTTGTACATGCATTAGGGGCTATGGGTCATCCTGACATGGGTTATAAGCCACAAAGGCTTATGCTGCAGTAAATCTGCCAGTCATTATGGTTGCACAAAACTCATATTACAGTTCCCTATAAAATATGTATTATCCCTATATTAATCTATGGTATGGTCACAGTTGCAATACTGTGTACAGTTCTGGCCATTATACCTCCAAAAAGATATTATAGAGCTGGAAAAGGGGCGAAAGAGGGAAACCAAAGTGATAAGGGGTTGGACCAACTTCCTTACAAAGAAATGTTACAATGTTTGGGGTTACAATGTTACAATGCCAGGAAGAACGGTGATTAAGGAGTGACATGATTGAGGCCACCATGAGTAGTCATGGTGTGAAGAGAGTGGATAGTTTCTCCCCTTCTGTCTCAGTACTAGAACCAGAAAACCAATTGGTGGGAAACTTAGGACTGACAGAAGGAGGTACTTCTCCACACAGCACATAATTTAGTCCGTGGAATTCATTGCCACAAGGTGTGGTGATGGCCACTCACTTGGATGACTTTAAAAAAGGATTGAACAAATTAAATTAAAGGATTAAACAATTAAATTAAAGGATTAAACAAATTAATAGAGGACAGGTTTGGTAGTGGCTACTAAGTATGCCTATGTGCTCTCTCTGGTTCAGTGGCAATATGTCATGAAACACCAGTTATAGGGGAACAGAGGTCGGATTATCTTCTCTCCTACATGTGGGCTTTTCAGTGGCAGCTGCTGAGCCAACTATGGAAAACAGAATGCTTGATTGGATGGGACACTGGTATGCTCCAGCAGGGATTTTCAGATTTTCTTAGCAAATGTAAAGGGGAGAAAGAAGGCGAGGAGTGTTCCTTCCAAATACAACTCTAGGTTATTGCAAACAGGTGAGTCACTTGCAGAAGTGCTTTACACCCTGTGCATCAAACCAACTCTAATCTTACAATTTATTTTCCTGCTACACAAAAGCAGCTTTGCACCATATTAATACCGAAATGCTGGTAGACGGTCTCCTCAGATATTTCTCATAGAATAAGACAATTCTCTGTAAGGGAGCTCAGCATGTTGAAAGATAAATACAGCTCCTCACTCTCAATTCTTCCCAGCCTTTGCATGTGTATTGATCACACAGGTCAGTGTTAGGGGAAGTCCTACATTCTTCTATTATAGGAAGTCCATTTCTACAGCTTCCTGCTTTGTCAAATTGTGCTTCCCAAGCAATTTTCCACACAAATCTCATGGGGCATAAATGCTCATGGCTCTAATGGAAGATCAGAAGATTAAAAGGTGGATGATGTGGTGTTGACAGCGATTCCATGTTTTGACAGCTGGTTGACAGCTCTGGGCTGTAATCCACAGCTGTAATCAATCAAGGCCAATGGAGACGCTGATGGACACCTGAGCTTCATTTGACCTTGATGGGACTTTGAATGGACATGGACTAATGAGGTAGCTCACAGCTGGGCTGCATCTTGGATAATGGAACATCCAAGGATAAAAGGCAGCTTCAGAAGGAGCAAGGAACCAGACCTATGGGACACGGCCCAGACCTACAGGACAGATGGACCTACAACCACACACTGGGAGAAGGGGATTGCCAGGACACTGCTGGAGGACACAGAGGAGGAGAGGACTGCCAGGACCCTGCTGGAGGACACAGAGGAGGAGACTCTCTGCTGGAGAAGATACAGAGGAGGGACTCTGCTGCAGTCGACTGGACTGGAGATTGAATTGGACTTGGAATGGAGGCTTCAGACCTTTAACCACTAAATTAAGTGGAGTTTTGGGGAGGAGAAAGCCTCTGGACAAGAGGAATTGCAGGGAGTGTGTTTGGAGCAATAAATTGTGTTAATTGCTCAAACTGATAATGAGTTCTGTAGTCATTCCTTTGCACAGCACAGCTGCTGTTCTTGGAAAAGGGTGTTAATTAGCTAAAAGGGGACATTAGAAGGGAGTCAGAATATTTGGACAGGACAATGGCCTTGCTCCATCATCTCCCAAACTAAGGAGCACAATTATCACCACTTGCCCACTATCTGTTTATCTTGAGTTGATCTGAGGACTGTTTTTCCTTGACTTTCAGAGATCTGAAGATGGTTACTCTAGTCATTCAGCTCTTGAGCTGCCACTTTTTCCTAAGGGGAAATCAAGAGAAGGGCATTTCTTATGTTGCCACTGTGTTGGTTTCTCAGAGTCTTGCATGCTCATAGAGACGTACTGCACTAGTGGAAGCCTCTGTAGACTAATGGGAAGGAGACTGAGCTATGAATTTGAATCTGGTTCAAAGCTCATCTCAGCAATCAACTCACTAGGTTGTCTTAGGCAAAGCATTCTCTCTCAGCCTTAGCCTTCCCCAGTATCAGCATAATGAAGGTAATAATATTGACTTTCTTTGCCACAAGATAATGAACAAAGTTCTTTGCATATGCTAGAAGTGCTACATAAATGTATTAGGTTGTAATCCTAACCAACTTCCCAGCACTGACATAAGGGCAATGCAACTCTGAAGTAAGGGAACAAACATTGTTTTACCTTGAGGAGGCCTCCATGACTACCCCCCAACTGCAGGATGCAGCACATACCCCATTGGCACAGCTATGCCAGTGCTGGAAATTTGGTTAGGATTGCACCCATAGTATTATTAGTCAGGGCTAATTAGTCCAACAAGCATACATTATTCACTTTTTGCACACAAAACTTGTTCATTTACTGGACAGGAAAACTCTGAGCATGCATTCCCTTGCAGGTCTTGAATTGCCCCTCTGGTGAGATAAATGGAGTAGCCTGGACATGCCTTTTGCACAGAGAAAGCATTCAGATCTCTGGGTAAAAGTACTGGAATTGAACGGTGCATTGCTAGTCCCAACTACTGTGGCACAGGTATAACTGTGCCATTGAAAGAACAGGGAAAGTCTTCCGTAGCCCTGAACCTCTGCAGACTATAGAAGTATAGGAAGCAATTGTAGTGCTACAAGTAGGACCTATGAGGTAGGAAGTCTGCACCTCAGATTCCTGCTCAGCCATGAGCTTATAGGTAGAGGTGTTTGTTTCCTCCAAGTAAGTCAGGATTACAGACTAAGACATAGTAGAGGAGTTTGAAAACAGTGTTCTTTATTGTTCTTTATTTTACACAGAAGTAAGCCCATTGTGGTCAGTAAGATGTAGGCTGCAAGTCTATTTTACTTACTGGAAACAGTTTTACTTGTAGGATAAACTAGAGCAAGCTATTATCACTAAGCTGTTGTGCTGGAGAACACATATGAAGGAATGTACTGCACAATCGTAAGTTAGATCAAGTGATATTTTGTTTGTTTTCTAAATCCAGAGCACAGCAGTCTTAATAACCAACATTTCTATAGTTTTGCAAAGTTGTTGTTCTGCCTATTTAGGCTCAGTTAGGAACAAAGTTATTATTAGCATAGCGAGGAAGATGGAATTATCATCACCGGTTACTAACAAGTACAAGATGAATGGTGACTGGTTGGCAACCTTCAGTCTTGAAAGACTCTGGTATAAGCCTACAGTACCCAGTATTCCCAGGTGGTCTCCCATCCAAGTACTAACCAGGCCTGACCCTGCTTAGCTTCCAAGATCAGATGAGATTGGGTATGTGCAGGGTACTCCGCAGGATCCAGGGCACTCGTGGAGGGCTACACGCCCTACACGACCGCCTTTTTCTTTGCAGCCCATTGCGGGACTGCTTACCTTACTCAGGGGAAGGGGACAAATGTCCCCTTCTCCTGAGGCGCCTCCCGCGGTAGCACGGGAGGCGCTGGATTCGGCGGCAGCCCTCCTCAGTGCCACTGAGCTGGGCACCCCGGGCATCTCAGGATTGGGCTGTTGGTCTTCCTTTTACTGAACACTCCCTGAGTATATAATAAGTCTGGCTATTACAATGCAGCTGAAAAATCTGAAGCCAAGCAAACTCTGAGCTCACTGCAGGGAGAGAGGAGCAGCAAACGCCTTCCCAAGAGCGCATCTATCATACACCAGGCAAAATCTTTTTTATTATGTAAATTAAACTGCCGGGAACATTTTTTTCAATAGTAACTCCATTTTCAAAGATTTCTTTTCATATGAGCAAAAGCTGCAGCACTTGCGCCAACATTTTTGAAACAGTCTTCCATTCTCAATCACCTGCAAACACCAGGCATTTCCTTATGAGCAGACAGCTGCAATGGATTTTACAAACTAATCCTAAGAAAGAGTAACAGCAGAACTGAGCCTCTGACCACAGCTTAGATGATATGGCTGAAACTTTGCCCAGTTTCTTTCTTAAAAGTTTCAGCAGCTGCTCCCTGTTCTGTGAAAAAAACAACAACAATATTTTGTTGTTTCTTAACAAAGACTGCCATGAATTTCAATAAAAATAACAGAATAGAAATTGTAGGCGGTGGCTCCCAAGAGATGATCAGTTCTGTAGTCCGGAGGGATCCTGGCAGGAAATATTGCTGCCCTTGCCTAAAAAATACAATGCAGTAAGTTATAAGGGTTAGCAAGCAATGGCACATACTTCAAAATCTTGCACCCATTCTGTGCTTCCATGTATTTTTCCCACTCAGAATTTCAAAGCATGCTTCAGACAAGTCTGTGTGTATATACTATCATTATCCTCATTTGAACTTAGGAGTACCTTTATGGGGGGGTCTCTACAGCTTGCCAATTTCATGGAGTTATCTCCAAAGACAACCCTGATTCACAGTCCAATCCTATTGAAATTGTCCTGAGCCAATGAGCCAGGCTTGCACCATATTCTGCAGGGGGATTTTGTAGTCTGAAGGTCTCCTCGAAGTTAGAGAACATTTGTTTCCTTGCTTTGGGGGAAGCCCCAGCCCCAGCAATGGACCTGCCTCTTGGACCTGTGCCTGCTAAATCGTTGGCATGAGTCTGAATGGATCCATGTCAGTGGATCAGGCCCTGACAGGGGGATAGAATATGTCCATCTGCCTACCCCATCCCCTCCCCACCCCTCTTCTGCCCTGTTTCATCCCTCTCTGCCCTCCCCTTGCCACTGCACTGCCCATTGCAGAACTTACTGTGTCCTGCACACATTTCCTTTTACCTGCTCTGACTCTCTCGCCAGTCAATGTTAGTGGATTTCCACTGGTTCTGGTATTGTGTGAGAAGGAAGCTCCCATGCATAATTTTATAGGTCTCAATTATATCCCTCCTCAGGTGCCTTTTTTCTAGACTAAAGAGCCACAAATGCTGTAGCTTTCCTTGAAAGGAAGGGGCACCAGCACACTAATTACACAGGCCAACACACATTTTGCTTCCTTAAACGTTACACCAATTCCTGGGTAGATTTGGGGTGCCAATTCCAAAAATGGCATCTGTTTTGCCCTATCACGTCTAGTTTTGGAGATATACGCGTAGTATAGCCTCATTAGTGAATGGTTCAAGCAACTTCCTCATGAGGAAGCCTACACCGTGTTGTTGGCAACCTTCAGTCTCAAAAGACTATGGTATCGCGCTCTGAAAGGTGGTTCTGGAACAGCGTCTCCAAAACTAGACATGATAGGGCAAAATGGATGCCATTTTTGGAATCAGCACCCCAAATTCATATCAAACCACCATAAAGTTTAGGAAGAACTTTTCTGACCCTCAATTTTGTAGGCCTGTGTTCTTTGGGTTACTCTCTTGTGCATCCCGCAGTCTTTTGGCAATTTTTCAATGCTGAATGATTTGGCATTATCTGCAAATTTGAGGTATCCACTACATTTATGAACAGTTAAATACGTAGTACTGATGATTCCAATTTAGATCATGTGATGACCTCACTGTTTTCTTATCTTCATTGAGACAACTGTCAGTTTATTCCCACCCTCTGTTTCCTGTCTTTAACCAGCTACTGATTCATAAGAAGAACTGGTCTCATTCTTAACTGCTATATTAGTTTAGGATTGTTTTTTGGCAAGGGACTCTGTCAACAACTTCTGAAAATCTCCTGGGACTCTCCTATCTATAGCAAACACCCTAAAGCACTTTCCTTTGGAGACACCATGCTCTTTTTTCTTGCGCAATGCTTGTTCTTCTATATTCTTAATAATGCTTTCTGCCAATTTACCTGGGGCAAAAATGTCACACTCCAACCACTTGACTGAGACACATGGGGCAGGCACCACCCTGGCTTTTGCCATTACAGAACAATTGCTGAGTGCAGTATTCTGTATCCATGGGGTAATGGAGGAATAGGCAAACTCCTGATGTTCCATGCAACTCAACTGATCATTATTTCAGTAGTTGATCTGGATGCTCCTTACATGGAAACTGCCAATCGACATCTTACCATTATCTTGGGATGCCAGAAAGGCACTAGCCCTCCCATCTACCAAGATGATACCCCCCTTGCTCTTATATGCAGAAGCTTTGTATTGGCAACCTTCAGTCTCGAAAGACTATGGTATCGCGCTCTGAAAGGTGGTTCTGGCACAGCGTCTAGTGTGGCTGAAAAGGCCAATCCGGGAGTGACAATCCCTTCCACACCGGGAGCAAGTGCAGTCTGTCCCTGGTCTGTCTCCCTGGCTATGGGCCTTCCTTCTTTGCCTCTTAGCCTCAGACTGTTGGCAAAGTGTCTCTTCAAACTGGGAAAGGCCATGCTGCACAGCCTGCCTCCAAGCGGGCCGCTCAGAGGCCAGGGTTTCCCACTTGTTGAGGTCCATCCCTAAGGCCTTCAGATCCCTCTTGCAGATGTCCTTGTATCGCAGCTGTGGTCTACCTGTAGGGCGCTTTCCTTGCACGAGTTCTCCATAGAGGAGATCCTTTGGGATCCGGCCATCATCCATTCTCACGACATGACCAAGCCAACGCAGGCGTCTCTGTTTCAGCAGTGAATACATGCTAGGGATTCCAGCACGTTCCAGGACTGTGTTGTTTGGAACTTTGTCCTGCCAGGTGATGCCGAGGATGCGTCGGAGGCAGCGCATGTGGAAAGCGCTCAGTTTCCTCTCCTGTTGTGGGCGAAGAGTCCATGACTCGCTGCAGTACAGAAGTGTACTCAGGACGCAAGCTCTGTAGACCTGGATCTTGGTATGTTCCGTCAGCTTCTTGTTGGACCAGACTCTCTTTGTGAGTCTGGAAAACGTGGTAGCTGCTTTACCGATGCGCCTGTTTAGCTCGGCATCGAGAGAATGAGTGTCGGAGATCGTTGAGCCAAGGTACACAAAGTCATGGACAACCTCCAGTTCATGCTCAGAGATTGTAATGCAGGGAGGTGAGTCCACATCCTGAACCATGACCTGTGTTTTCTTCAGGCTGATTGTCAGTCCAAAATCTTGGCAGGCCTTGCTAAAACGATCCATGAGCTGCTGGAGATCTTTGGCAGAGTGGGTAGTGACAGCTGCATCGTCGGCAAAGAGGAAGTCACGCAGACATTTCAGCTGGACTTTGGATTTTGCTCTCAGTCTGGAGAGGTTGAAGAGCTTTCCGTCTGATCTGGTCCGGAGATAGATGCCTTCTGTTGCAGTTCCAAAGGCCTGCTTCAGCAGGACAGCGAAGAAAATCCCAAACAAGGTTGGTGCAAGAACACAGCCCTGCTTCACTCCGCTTCGGATGTCAAAAGGGTCTGATGTGGAGCCATCGAAGACAACAGTGCCCTTCATGTCCTTGTGGAAGGATCTGATGATGCTGAGGAGCCTGGGTGGACATCCAATCTTGGGGAGAATCTTGAAGAGGCCGTCTCTGCTGACCAGGTCGAAAGCCTTTGTGAGATCTATGAAGGCTATAAAGAGTGGCTGTCGTTGTTCCCTGCATTTCTCCTGCAGTTGTCTAAGGGAGAATACCATATCAGTGGTGGACCTGTTGGCTCGGAATCCACACTGCGATTCTGGATAGACGCTCTCTGCAAGTACCTGGAGCCTCTTTAGTACAACTCGGGCAAACAGCTTTCCTACAACGCTAAGGAGAGAGATGCCGCGGTAGTTGTTGCAGTCACCCCTGTCACCTTTGTTCTTGTACAGCGTGATGATGTTTGCATCCCTCATGTCTTGAGGTACTCCACCTTCTCTCCAGCAGAGACAGAGGATTTCATGCAGCTCAGTGACGATGATCTCTTTGCAGCATTTTAGGACTTCAGCAGGGATGCTGTCTTTTCCAGGTGCCTTGCCAAAGGCAAGGGAGTCCAGGGCCACGTGAAGTTCTTCTAGGGTTGGTTCACTGTCAAGCTCTTCCAGCACAGGCAGGCACTCAATGTTGTTCAGTGCTTCTTCGGTGACTACATTTTCTCTGGAATATAGCTCAGAGTAGAAGCTACCTGAAATAGAATCATGGTCTGTGCATTAAAACAACCTCCACTAAGAAAACTGTGAAAACCTAACTTGTCTTATACCACACAGGTGCTTGGATTAATGCATTGAATTATTTCCTATTTAGCAACATGGGGGGGGGGGGCTGTAATCATGGATTCACTTATCTGCGGATGGTATTCACGCAGAGGCGAGGGGAGCTCCCCTCGCCTCCGGAGGGTGGAGGGGACACATTCACTTGCATCCACAGTTTCACATAACTGAGGGGGTTCCTGAATGGAAATCCTTGCAGATACAGGGGCACGCCTGTATATGCATGGTATCTGTCTTCCAAATCAGCCATTGCTACCTTTTTAGAGAAACAGAGCCATGGTAATCACATTAAATCATAAATGGCTTCATCAATTCTGTGTTCTTTTGGTCTTGGTTCTCAAGAAAGCAGTGAAAAATACGGATAATTTAATTTGAGGCACTATGCTTTTATTTTAATTTAATTTGGTATTTTTAAGGATCAAAGTAGGGTTGTACAAACATACCAAATTGTTGTCATGAAAGCATTAAAACCAACATCAGTCCCAGAGGTGCTCCTCTTGCACAATGCTGATTTGTTCCAGTGAGGTTTGACGTTCACAATGATAGACTGTGCTCTCATGGGCACGTCTATCTGAGAGCACAGCGCCTCTCATCAGATATTTTTATTTTGGAGTTGCTTTTAAAGCATTGGTTTATGTTATTTTACCCAACTGCGGGCGCAATCCTAACAAACTATCCAGCACTGGCATAGCTGTGCCAGCAGGGCATGAGCTGCATCTTACAGTTGGGGGCAGTCATGGAGGCCTCCTCAAGGTAAGGCAATGTTTGTTCTCTTACCTTGGAGTTGCATTGCCCTTACCTTGGTGCTGGAAAGTTGGTTAGGATTGTGCCCTAAGAAAAAGACTATGTTTCACTTGGGTCATGAATGTGAAGTCACATAAGTGCACATAATTCTGAACTAACATGGGGTAGAAAAGACAGCCATTTACCTTACACCTCCACCTGATGCAACAGAAGGCATCTATCTCCGGACCAGATCAGACGGAAAGCTCTTCAACCTCTCCAGACTGAGAGCAAAATCCAAAGTCCAGCTGAAATGTCTGCGTGACTTCCTCTTTGCCGACGATGCAGCTGTCACTACCCACTCTGCCAAAGATCTCCAGCAGCTCATGGATCGTTTTAGCAAGGCCTGCCAAGATTTTGGACTGACAATCAGCCTGAAGAAAACACAGGTCATGGTTCAGGATGTGGACTCACCTCCCTGCATTACAATCTCTGAGCATGAACTGGAGGTTGTCCATGACTTTGTGTACCTTGGCTCAACGATCTCCGACACTCATTCTCTCGACACCGAGCTAAACAAGCGCATCGGTAAAGCAGCTACCACGTTTTCCAGACTCACAAAGAGAGTCTGGTCCAACAAGAAGCTGACGGAACATACCAAGATCCAGGTCTACAGAGCTTGCGTCCTGAGTACACTTCTGTACTGCAGTGAGTCATGGACTCTTCGCTCACAACAGGAGAGTAAACTGAACGCATTCCACATGCGCTGCCTCTGACGCATCCTCGGCATCACCTGGCAGGACAAAGTTCCAAACAACACAGTCCTGGAACGTGCTGGAATCCCTAGCATGTATTCACTGCTGAAACAGAGACGCCTGCGTTGGCTTGGTCATGTCGTGAGAATGGATGATGGCCGGATCCCAAAGGATCTCCTCTATGGAGAACTCGTGCAAGGAAAGCGCCCTACAGGTAGACCACAGCTGCGATACAAGGACATCTGCAAGAGGGATCTGAAGGCCTTAGGGATGGACCTCAACAAGTGGGAAACCCTGGCCTCTGAGCGGCCCGCTTGGAGGCAGGCTGTGCAGCATGGCCTTTCCCAGTTTGAAGAGACACTTTGCCAACAGTCTGAGGCTAAGAGGCAAAGAAGGAAGGCCCATAGCCAGGGAGACAGACCAGGGACAGACTGCACTTGCTCCCGGTGTGGAAGGGATTGTCACTCCCGGATTGGCCTTTTCAGCCACACTAGACGCTGTGCCAGAACCACCTTTCAGAGCGCGATACCATAGTCTTTCGAGACTGAAGGTTGCCAATATGCCACCTGATGTGTAGTGAGAGATCCTCAAAAACAGAGCTTTTATTTTATTTTTTCCTGCATCCAAAACAAGAGGAAGGTCAAGGAAGCAGCAGGCCAGTTGCATGGAGCAGACGGTGAAGTAGAAACAGATGTAGAGAAGGCGGAGCTGCTCAGTTCTTATTTCAAATCTGTCTTTTCCTAAAGGGAAAAGGTGGTCCAACCTAACAACAGTTGCTCTAATGGGGGGGGGGGGGGGGAATCACCATTCAAAATAGTAAAGACATAGTAAGGGAATACCTAGTTATTTTAAATGTACTGGGCAGCCAATCCTGAGCTTCCTGCTTCCTACTGGTGCAGCAGCACCAAAGCAGCTACTGCTGTATCCAGCAGGTGCTGGGAACCACCATGAGTCTCCTTGGGGGAAGGGGATTTCTGTTCCCTTACCCCAGGGAAAGCACCACGTCCCACAAGGGGCTTTTCAAGTCTGCACCAGCTGTTTGCCTACACAGACTTGAGAGATTCTGTGTCAAAGCTTCCGGTCCAAACCCCCGCCGGTCCCACACCCCTCCTGCCCCAGTTCCTCTCCCCACCCTGCCCTCCCCTTGCCTCATTCTGCCCACTCCCCTTCTCCCCCCCCCCCGCCCAAAGTTACTTACCACCAGTCGGTGCTGCTGAAGCACTGGCCAGCACACCTCGCAGCGCTAAGGCTCAGCACCAACCGGCACTGGCCCAGTGCTAGTGGCCCCTGTCGGCGAAGGAGCAGCGTCTTATCTGTTTGCTGCCAGCGGAATGCAGCCTCAGACTCTCAGCCCATACAAAGAGTACTCCGGACACAAATTTTTCATTAGTTCAGTCTATATTTACAATGTAGATAACAGCAGCATAATAACGAAACATAAAGACGGCACAACGTGCTACATACACAATAACAGCTTCCCGGCCCTTCCTTGCCTTCCCTGCCTTCCCAGGGACATGATGGTTCTTGCAGACCTTTGAAAGTACTGTGCTGGAATTAGGAGGGTGGTGTCTCCTCCTCCTGATTCAAGCTCGACACCTGTTACAATTAGTGAGTTCACCTGATTCATGATGACTCAGCATTTCACATAGCTTAGGCTTTACCTTATCCAGGCCAAATTTTCCTGGGTTGTTTTCTAACCCTGACAGTGCCGCAGTAACCTTTCTCTGGGTGCTGCAGACGTGCCTTCTGTCACCTTTGCAACACCCAGCACCGGAGCTGGAGCTCAGTGCCAGTTCTGAGAAGCTTTAGGATTGGGCCCTAAGTCCCCAGAATCAGATGAACAATACCTGTGGTGCTAAAAGAGCTTGTGGATGTGATCCAGGAGCCGCTCTCAGTAATCTTAGAAGACTTCTGGTAAATGAGTGACATACTGGAGTACTGGAGGAATGGGGAAATGTCACCCCTATTTTTAAAAAAAGGAGAATTCAGGAAAGTACAAACATTCAGCCTGACGTCAATCCCAGAAAGATCCTGAAACAGATTATTAAGTGGAAAGTCTCTGAGTGCTTACAAAAAAGCGGGGTGATTTCTAGGCGCCAGCATGGCTTTCTCAAGAACATGTTGTGCCAGACTTAATCTCATCTCATTATTTGATAGTGACTAGTTTGGCAGACTGTGGGACGTAGATTTCGGTAAAGCATTTAACAAAGGCTCCCATGATATCCTTGCAGATAACAGTAACTTGTGGGTTAGAGTGTCGCCTTTGACCTCCCTTTCCAAATGTGCACAATCATTTCTAGCTCCACATTGGTTCCAACATTCCAGAGAGACAGCCAGGACTTTGCCCTGGAGGGGGCAAGGCACAGCTCCTTCTAATGAAGACAATAACACATCATCAATAATAATGAACTCAATAACACAGGCCATCACACATTTTGCTTCCTTAAATGTTACACCAATTCCTGGGTATATTTGGGGTGCTGATTCCAAAAATGACATCCGTTTTGCCCTATCACATCTAGTTTTGGAGACACGGCATAGCCTCTTTAGTGAATGGTTCAAGCAGCTTCTTCATGAGGAAGCCTACACCATGGCTTCCTCATGAGGAAGCTGCTTGAACCATTCACTAAAGAGGCTATGCATTGTCTCCAAAACTAGATGTGATAGGGCAAAACGGATGCCATTTTTGGAATCAGCACACCAAATTCATCTCGCACCACCATAAAGTTTGGGAAAAACTTTTCTGATCCTCAGTTTTGTTGGCTTGTGTAATCTTCCATTGATCAGAGTGGAAAACTGCAGGCAGTACTGTGGGCCATCAAATGTCTTGCAAATTTATTTAAAAGATTTTTACACTGCCTTTTCTCTGCTAGAGCAGATGCCCAAGGTGGCTTACAATTTCCAGTTAAAATATACAACATATGAAAACAATAAATAAAACCATTTGGAGGAGGGCAAACTATTTCCAACCAAGGTTGTACAGAGGCCCAGGAGGCAGACAACCCATCACCCAAACACCAGACGGAACAAAAACTTTTTGAGCCCTTGCTGAAACACCATGAGGGGAGGGGGTAGATCTTTACTCCCCTGGTAGGGAGTTCCATAATTGTGGTGCTGCTACCAAGAAGGCTTGGCAGCCTGCCGCCATCTCCCTAACTTTGGAAGAAGGCAGCAATTGCAGGAAAGTCCCCTCAGATGATCTAAGAGGGCAGGCCAGAATATATGGCAGAATGCAGTCCATCAAATAATCCGGTCCCAAACCATGAAGGGCTTTAAAGGTCAAAGCCAACACATTGAATTGGGCCTGGAAATGAATGGGCAGCCAATGCAGTTGCTGGAGCTGGCTGACCATTCATATCCTACAATAATCAAACCACCTAGCTCCAGTAAACACCCTGACTGCTGTATTCTGCACTAATTGCAGCTTCCAAACCGTCTTTAAGGGCAGCCCCAAGTACAGTGCCTTCCAGTAGTCCAATATTGAAGTCGTCAGGGCATGGAACACCATGGTCTGGTTCGATTGACTCAAGTATGGCCACAGCTAGGCGCACCAGCAAGGGCTGGGCAAACACATCCCTGGCCACCACTGCCACCTGGCTCTCCAAGGAGAGCTGTGAATCCAGGAGCACTCCCTAACCACTCACCTGCTCCTGCTATCCCCTATAGCATAAATTCAGACTGTCTTCCATGGCACGACATCACTTGCAAGCCCAACTCTTCCAAAATACTAGATTAAACTGAACTGCCCAGTGACCAGGCCATCTGGACAGTCTTTTCAAACTCCACTCTGGAATATTTTTCCAACCAAGAATTCAAACATGAGTACAGCTCACAGTCTGCCATATCTTTTGTCTCTTCAGGAACCTCCTTGATTGGGGTGCAGTTAAACTTTTGTGGCCTCCTAGAAGGAAACACCTTAACTCAGTCAAGCCCAGGATATGTTCCAGATACCAATATTTATCCAGATCAACCTTCTATTCTTTATTCAGATCCCTTTAACTTCTGCTTCTGCTCCAGAAGCAGAACTTGGGCATTTTTCTTCCCCATGGAAGGTGTCCACAGTTTCCATTTTGGTAGTCTCTCCTTCCAATAGAGACTACTATTCTGTCCATTTTTAAGCGGTTTCTCCTGCTTGAAAGCATCCAGCTGAGGTAGTTGCCCTCATCTTCAGAGGATCTAACTTCCCTGCCAATTTTTTTGGCCACCTTTTCCCATTTTTCCCTAAGATCCAGAGTCATCCAACCTAACCTGTCCTAACAGGGTTTTTCAAACCTCAGCCCAAGTGCCCAGATCCAGGGTTTGAGGAATGCCCTCTGTTCTGTGCATCCCACCTCTGCCCCTTGTGACTGCCATGTAGATCTGGGCACAGGGACACCCTGGGCAGTCACATCTGCCTGGACGTTCTATTACACAGCTTTCTGGGATAATGGGCAACAGATGAGACTGCCCAGAGTGTCCCTGTGCCCAGATCTACATGGCAGTCATGTGGTGCAGAGGCAGAACAGCAAGCTCTGGTTTAAATGGGGACTGGTTTTGCAGGGCACAGTGGTTGTGAGTTTGGCAACCACTGTCCTAGAAGGGAGATTAAGGATAGGTAAATTCCTTTCTCTCACCTTCACTCTTTCACCCTGCCTATCAACCCTTTCTCTCTTCTAAAAAACTTCATCCCCAGTGCCCAATCTCTCATTGGGTCATCTCAGGTGGAGGAAATTCAGTCCAGTTAGACATCTGAATCTCTGTCGTCCGCCCCTTGCACTTTAACCTGTGCCAGACCTAAAAATCCTTTATTCCTAGTATTGATAAAATGAGGAAGTACAAAATACGACTATAGCCACTTTGAATACAAAAAAAAAATAAAAAAATAGAAACAATGTTTGGTCACAGGCAAAAGAATTTTGAAGGGCCTTAAAAGTGACATTTATAAGAGTGGTGGTGGCAATGCTCACAAGCAGAACACATCCTTCATGTGCAGAAAGTCCCAGATTCAATCCCCAGCATGTTCAGGTAAGGCAGAGAAACATTTTTTTCTGAAAACCTGGAAAGCCACTGTCAGTCACTGCTGACAATATTAGCTTGATCACTCCATATCAGACAGTTTTCTATATTCTGTTTAGAAATTACCATGTTTACTACATACATACATGGTTGAACTACATACAACTATGAAAAGGAATTCAAATCCTTCCAACACCAGTCCTGTTTAAGGAGCGACTGAGATTTGTCTCAGCAATAGCTGAATTGACAGAACCTGCAGCATGAAATGGGGAGTTAGCAGTAGAAAAGTTCATGCGGTAAATGCCATGCAACATCCCATCCTCTCTTTTAGGGAATCTAGAACTACTGTGTCCACATTTTCAGCTTGGCGCACAGTCAGGAGCACTGATGTTTCAATGCAGACACCATAACTGGCAATGCCAACTGCATTCCACTGAAATCAATGGCCTCTCTTTCATTCGTGGTCAATTTCTGTGGGGTGCCCTGCAGTCTGTTCCACCACTTTTTCCAAGTCATCTCCTCCTCTGTCTGATCTGCCCCTTGGAGATGTTTTTGAATACATCCATCTGTTCTGATTAACAGCAGTGCTGAGTTTGTTCACTCATCACACAGCAACATTGGTAGGCACTGTTGAGACTACCTTCCATTAAGGATCATTTGGAGTACCTTGGACATGGAAATCAGGCTTTTTTATTGTTTCTTGTTTGGGGGGGCAGGATGGATATCAAGTGTGCAGAGAGATCTTTGATTTTGCCCATTACTGGTATAATGAGGAACAATGGGTTGGTATCCAGCCACTAGGACAAGAACTCAAAACTCTCATCTTTGTGTGCGGCTTCCCTGCTTATTGGATTCTCCCAGATAGGCAACACTATATAAAACTTCTTGTGTGGGCTAGGATGTTGTCTAGATTTTGTTCCTCAGGCTTCTAACTTCTGGTTCTTGTCTCCACCCTGACAGCTGCCCACAGCCCAGCTCTGACTGGATACAAGAGATAAACTAAGAAGCAGAGTTGAAACAAATTTGCTTCCTTATAAATTTTGATAGTTGATATTTTCCAGCAGTAAAAAAAAAATATATGTTTTCTATTTTTAATGTGTATTTTCACCCAATTATATTTTAATTGCAGCATTTGATCTCAGACCATTGGTGCTTTGATGTGATTTAAAAGTTGACAGGCAAGGGTTTTAGAACTGATCGCATTTGTATCCCTTGCTTGCCCCAAGGTGTGGCACACATCCTCCACCCCTGCCCTTTTATCTGCACAATAGCCCCATGAGGTAAATTAAGCTGAGAAATAGCTTCTGGCCCAATATCTTCTAGAAACTTTCATTGCTGAGGTGGGACTTGAACCTGGGCCTTTCTGGTTCTGGTCCAACAATCATACCATAATGGCTCTGTGTGTACATAATAGTATTGACCATGAGCTTCTGCTGAATATTCTCCAGTGATATGGGGTATCAAAACAAGGCTCTGAAAGAGTAGCAGGGAGGATAATTTTCTCCCACAAACTGTAATTGTGAAAATATTTACCTTTTAAAAAATATCATGTTCTATTTTTTATCCTGTTCTCTGCAACTGTCTTAGGGTGACCTCAGGGATCAGAAAGGAAGTGATCTAATGATATTATGTAGCCAATCAGAATTGATGTATGGTGCTACCCTCAGAGATCATGTCACTGCGGGGACAAGAAAGGGCCGATTGAGTGACATGGCAAAAAAGAAATACAGTACAAATGGAAAGGTAACATTTCACAGAGTAACTGAAAGATGATACATCACAGCATGCTAGAGTGGTTTTCAAACTTACTATGTTCAGGAAACACTTTCAAAATCAACTTGTCTGTCAAGGACTTCTTGTGCACTTGTTGTGGAACTTCTGTATAGTGGAAAGGATTCCAAGGCATGTTCTAGCGAAGGGGCCTACCCAGTTCATGTACCGAACTCCCTGGGGACCATCTGTCATGAACTAAATATTCCCTAGAGCCCTCAACTTTCCCTTGTAGTGGCAGATTGGAGAGGTATTTTTAGCAGATACTCTTGAGAGTTGAGATGCAAAGATAATCAACCGTTGACAGCTTCTGAGATTTCATATTTGAAGCCTGCCAATCAAGAGGCACCAGCAAGCATTTGAATTGGGATTCTGAGGTAAACATTTCAGAAGGTGAAACATTTCTCATTTCAAGCATTCTGAAGGTCGGCATGGGAAAATAGGCTTAATTTGATGCTTTATGAGTATTCATTTCAGCTGTACCTAGGGAGCGAGTCAATGGAAGAGATAATGGCAAAGGGAAGACTACAACAGCCAGTCTAGAGGGCTGGACTGGAAGCAAGAAAAATGTGTCCTCTTGGATGGGTTGAAAATGGGCATAATATTTAAGCTTTCGCTCTGAGACCTTCTTTTCCTCATACAGATAATAAATTGTAATCCCTTGTGACAAACGTTCCCCCCCCTTTTGACAAAAATGTGAAGACTGCACATGCATAAATCTGCCCAGAGCACTGTGTGTTGACTATAACCCCAAATACGCACACACAAACCCAATTCTGGTTGTCAGAATCTGTTTGAGGAAGTATGGTAAAAAGTGTATCCTTGCTCTTCAATGTGTAAGCTATACTTCACCCATTTTGACACTATTGTACATTGTCCTGTTTTTACATATTGAGAATGGCCCAAAGAATCCAGGTCAACAAAGCTACAAGGAGGAAAATCTCATAAGAACACACTGGGGGCAGTGAAGGTGCTACAATTTCAGAGCTCTCTCCAAGCTATGTTTGACACACTATGGTCCCAAAACCATTGGGGGTGGTGGAGCCCTAAGGGCCCATTACATGCACAGCCACTACTTTAAATATTTCAGTTCTCTACAGGACATTTCAGTCTCAAATATAGGCAGTCATGATCTGTACAATTCTGGTGGTACTATAATAATACTGCAGATCAGGTACATATTTATGGAATGTAGAATGTCCTGGAAAACAGGAAGGTTGCCAGTTTGCAAGCAATGGCCCAGTTTGTTTTGCTTTCGTCTCAAGCTGACAGGCAGCAAATATTAATTTCAGGCCATTTGGAGGCCACCAAAAGGTGCCACTGCTTTACAACTAGGGTCTGCCCTGGTCTCAGAACCCCCCCCCCCCATTTTTCAAGGGTTAGTAGTCATGAGATATCACCAAATCTGGACAAAATCTCAGGCAGGGCTGTCGTACACGTCGTACATTCCCAGGGTTTTGGGGTGCTCTGAGTTCTTGGTTCTCGAACCCTAGAGCCCTCAAGGACCCCTGTTCGGTAGTACTGCCACCACCCTGTATGTGCCAGTGCCTCAGTCCAGGGACACTGAGACCCTCTAGGCTTAATTCTATCCCTTGCAGGCACTGAGCACTTTCTTTAATTAAAGCCTCAGTCCTCAAGTTACTAGTCCTCAATAGTATTTGGTAGCTTGCTGAACAGCTAGGCAGGATTCTGAACCTTTGTCCCCAACAGACAATGAAACAACTTAGTAAAAGGATTTTTACTTTATTAAATACATAGGGTTTTTAGCTTTTGTCATGCCCTACATTTTTCTTGGGTGTCCTACATTTTGGGATGCCTTGTCCTCTTTTGCAGTAATGACATCTGGTCACCCTGATCTCAGGGTTCTGGATGCACTGGACCTTTTTAAAGCTGAAAAGTGAGCAGGATTTTTATTCTGCTTTCCCTTTGATTTACTTCAGCTTCAAATACAAAAGACAAGGTTCTGTGAAAACAAAGCATAGCTATGGTCCATTCACTTTCTACTTCACAGCTTAGGAGAATGATCAGCCATTTTGAAGTAACTTCCTGGACAGACCTTCCTTGTAAGGGGTTCTCTCAGGACAGCAACCTCTGAATGTTAATTGGATAAGCAAGCATTTATACAAGGCCTTTGTTTACTCTTGTTATACACATTCTGTTTACCACATATTTGCCTCTCTGTTTTATGTCCTTCTGCATCTAGTACAGCAGTTATGCAATTTCTTTTTTAGAAGGGAGTCTGCAAACTTACTGCCCACACATCGGTTGCACTTCATGCAACTTTTTATAGTTTTTCCACCACCTTTTATTTTGCTTCACATTTCACTGGACTGTGGTTGTCGTCTTCTTCATCTTCTTCTTTATCATCATCCATTATCATAACAGAAGGGATTTCTTGCTTTCCTGGGGCTCATTCATGTTTAGATATCTGGTAGTTTCACCAGTATGAGGACTCTAAGAGAATGCTTGATGACAGGGATCTTGTACTGTCTTCAGGATCTGCTGCATTTCAGAGAAAATTCTGAACCACAGATTAAGCAGACTCCTGTACTGGACTCTCTCTGGCAACATGGACACTAAAGGAACACGCATGTTTGTAGCTGCAACAAAATTTGCTGAGAAACATTAGAAGAATGTTGGCTGCATATGTAGTGTCCTTTGGCCATGACCAAGGTCATAATTCTAAGTTCTGTGAACATGACAACAGATCAAGGTGGCTCCATGACATGTATTTTGACATAGACCCTGCCTGGGTCTTACTGACATTATTGGCCCCAGAATTAGTGGGAATCTTATCCTCTGTTACAGACTTAGGGACAGAGAAAGATCAGGCAATGGAAAAGTAGATTGAGGTTGCCATTGACACCACTATTTTCAAGCATGCTATCTGTTTTTCAGGCATAACATTACACCACTGCAAGGGGGATAAGAATGAGCCTGGGTGGCTTTAGATTCCACCTAAGCGCTGCACAGCCCATCTCTCTGTCCCACCAAACATGATACTATTCCACTAGGTAGGAGAGCAACAGTGGCCTCACCCCAGCGTTTCTTTGGCCTCATTTGTATAGGAGTACTTAGAAATAATCCCATCCCCACACAACAGGTTGATTTGTACTATTAACGTGGTGAGACAGTTTATGTATCCAAGCATGTGTTTTCTGCAAGACAACTTGGGCTACCTGCCAAAGAAACAGAGCATTTGATTCAATGCTCATTTATTTTAAAAACGAGCTTGTGCATACACGCATACACAGAGTGCATATATAGGATGATGGAATTCTTCCATGGTAATCATCTGAGCACCCAGAACACAACGTATTGAATTCAGGCGAGAAACCCATGCTTTGGCACTTGCATAAAATTCATAACATCTGAATAAATGAAGTAGCATCGTGGCAGCGTCAGACATCTAACATCCCCAAGCAGAGTTTGAACGCCAGCATAATAAAATGCATATTTTTCTGTGTTTGTGAAATTTCCTCTTGTCACAAGCCAGGAGCTCTCAATGGGGTCAACAAAGCAGCTAGCAAATGCTGTGATTCCAAATATTCGTCTGGTAGTCGACACCATTTCCTTGCTCTTCTCTCTCCATTGAGCATCGAAGAAAGTGAAGGCAAGAGCTCCAAATCAGCCCAAGTACTTGCAGCTTCCTGAGAAATGACATGCTCACAAAAGCCTATTATAATATTACCGAGATCTAGTGATTGCCTGGAGAATGGTAGCCATTGGGAACTGCTGTAGAACATCAAGTGAGAAAGGAATATTGCTCAGGGAAATATGTGTATATGTGCGGTACATAATAACAACCACAGCATTTGTAGAGTGCCTGCTGAGTGTGCAAGGTGCACTGCATTGTTTTACCTTGATGCAAGCAAGCCTTACAACAACACTGAATGTGAGTATTCTTATCCCCATATTGCAGCTGAGGTGGAGATAGCATCTTGCCGAACACCATGGGCAGCCCGATCCTGAGCCCAGTCAATGCTGCTCCCCAGGAGCAAAGGGATGATTGAGCCTAGGAGGGAGTAGGGCCAGCAGCAGAGGCTGCTACGGCATCCTATACCCCCTCCCAAGCCACAGGCACCAACACGGGTCTCCTCAGTTCTGCACCCACTAAATAGCAGGCGCAGGTCCAAGCAGATCCATCAGGGCCACCAGGGCTCAAAGCAGAGTAAGGGAACTGCTGTTTCTTTACCCCAAGGAGACTTCCGGTAGCTTCCCTGGCCTCACAGGATACGGCGGCAGCCATTTCTGTGCCCCTGTAATGCCAGGGAAGCTTAGGATTCCAGGGAAGCTTAGGTGCCAGGGAAGCTTAGGATTGGGCTCCTAGTGAATTCATGGCAGAGACAAGATTCAACCTGGGGAAGTCCTGAGCTGCAGCTCAATCTCTTAGTCACCAGGCTACGCCAGCTCAGAAGAAGATATGTGGCCAATTGTTTGGAAAACTTCTTATTCTTTTTCCCACGAATATCAGCCGGCTAGATATTATTCCTGAAAGGATTTGTATTACAGAAACACACAGTACTTGGATCGATGTCTCTCTTTGGGCTTTTAGTCATTCCTTGTTTGAGTAAAGTTCAGAGCCAGCTTCTGTTAACGTTCAAGAAAATAATATTGATTTCTGAAATTCTTCTGGCACCTCAAACTAGTTAATGCACAACAAAAGTTACAACTGCAGCCTCATTCCAAGTACCTATGTCCTGATGCCATCCAGCAGACTGCACGGTATCAAAATTACATTGTGGCTGCAGGACTGCAATGTTATTACAGACTCTCACTGTGCAATCCTTTGCATGCCTACTCAGAAGTAAACGGCATTTGGTTCAATGGGGCTTGCTCCCAAATAAGTGCATTTTGGACTGTAGACTTAGGACCCAATCCTATTCAAATTTCCAGCACTGATGCAGATGAGTGCTGCATCCTGTGGTGGAGGAGCAGTCATGGAGGCCTCCTCAGAGTAAGGGAAAGTTTATTCCTTTACCTCAGCTATACATTGCAGCTGCATTGGTACTACAAAGTTGGATAGGATTGGGCCTTTATGCTGCAATTCTATCCACACTTACATTGGAGTAAGCCCCAATGATTATAATAGGACTTACTGCCATGTAGACATGCATAGGATTGGGCTCTTAGTTGCACATCTTTTAGCTTTACTGCCACTAGGCAGACTTGTTTTGTTTCCTAGGCTAATGTTCTCAATGGTGACCCTCATCCAGTTAAGTAACAATAAGACTAGTACTTAATTGCATTGGATTGCATTAGCAACCTTCAGTCTCGAAAGACTATGGTATCGCGCTCTGAAAGGTGGTTCTGGAACAGCGTCTAGTGTGGCTGAAAAGACCAATCCGGGAGTGACAGTCCCTTCCACACCGGGAGCAAGTGCAGTCTGTCCCTGGTCTGTCTCCCTGGCTATGGGCCTTCCTTCTTTGCCTCTTTGCCTCAGACTGTTGGCAAAGTGTGTCTTCAAACTGGGAAAGGCCATGCCGCACAGCCTGCCTCCAAGCGGGCCGCTCAGGGGCCAGGGTTTCCCACTTGTTGAGGTCCATCCCTAAGGCCTTCAGATCCCTCTTGCAGCTGTCCTTGTATCGCAGCTGTGGTCTACCTGTAGGGCGCTTTCCTTGCACGAGTTCTCCAGAGAGGAGATCCTTTGGGATCCGGCCATCATCCATTCTCACAACATGACCGAGCCAATGCAGGCATCTCTGTTTCAGCAGTGCATACATGCTAGGGATTCCAGCACATTCCAGGACTGTGTTGTTTGGAACTTTGTCCTGCCAGGTGATGCCGAGGATGCGTCGGAGGCAGTGCATGTGGAAAGCGTTCAGTTTCCTCTCCTGTTGTGAGCGGAGAGTCCATGACTCGCTGCAGTACAGAAGTGTACTCAGGACGCAAGCTCTGTAGACCTGGATCTTGGTATGTTCTGTCAGCTTCTTGTTGGACCAGACTCTCTTTGTGAGTCTGGAAAACATGGTAGCTGCTTTACCGATGTGTTTGTTTAGCTCAGTATCGAGAGAAAGAGTGTCGGAGATCGTTGAGCCAAGGTACACAAAGTCATGGACAACCTCCAGTTCATGCGAAGAGATTGTAATGCAGGGAGGTGGGTCCACATCCTGAACCATGACCTGTGTTTTCTTTAGGCTGATCGTCAGTCCAAAATCTTGGCAGGCCTTGCTAAAACGATCCATGAACTGCTGGAGATCTTTGGCAGAGTGGGTAGTGACAGCTGATCGTCGGCAAAGAGGAAGTCGCGCAGACATTTCAGCTGGACTTTGGACTTTGCTCTCAGTCAGTACTTAATAATTCTTGACATTTACACAACGCTTTTGGAGTGTGCAAAGCACAGAACGTATTTCATCTGATGCAATCCTTACAAGAACCTTCAAAGTATAGTTGGACCCCAGTATCTGTGGGTGCATTCTGGGGCAAGCCGGGAGAAGAGAGGAACCTTCACACGATCTGAAAGTGGGTCTTTCAGTGCGAAAAACAGCTCTACAGGCTTGGAAATGGCACCGTTTGGCTGTGGCAGGAACCCCGATTTTGGTGCTTTTTTTGTTTTTAAAGGGATTTAAAATTGACACCGGTATCTGCTTGCATCCGCAGTGAATCAAATCTGTGGATCCCAAACCCACAGATATTGGGGTCCACCTGTACAGGTCCAGCCTTGCTATACACGGATCTTTTATACACGGATTTGACTCAACACAAATGGCCACTGCAAATGAGAAGGATTGTGCTGATCCTTGGAGAAGAGGAAAAATGCATCCCTTTAAAATATCAGTATAAAAAACTGCTTTTCTTACTATTGTAGAGAGACAGTCATGCACGTGATTACTTAATAATTATCCATGGATAATAATTATCCATGGATATTTCACCCATGAAAAAATCCATGAATTGTTCTATCTCAACACGATGAGAAGTGCCCTTTAAATTAAAGGAAAATAGTCGTTAAACGGTAGCCTCATTAATGCGAGAGAGAGCGGCTGGCTGACAAGTCATCAATCAGTCTCTCTCCAGGTACTTAGAAAGGCTTCACTCTGAGGCAAGGGACCCCACCCATTCCCCCTGAGAACATGAAAGAAAGATAATCACTTTGCATTGGTGAAGGGAGGGGTTGCTGGCTCTGAGTGAAGCCTTTCTAAGTGCCTGGAGAGAGACTGATGGATTACAAAGGCC
Organism: Tiliqua scincoides; assembly: GCF_035046505.1. Lineage (NCBI taxonomy): Eukaryota > Metazoa > Chordata > Lepidosauria > Squamata > Scincidae > Tiliqua > Tiliqua scincoides. The sequence continues at coordinate 228,323,528 of NC_089822.1, read as the reverse complement.
AACACACATTTTACTTCCTTAAACGTTACACTAATTCCTGGTTATATTTGGGGTGCTGATTCAAAAAATGGCATCCGTTTTGCCCTATCACGTCTAGTTTTGGAGACACGGCATAGCCTCTTTAGTGAATGGTTCAAGCAGCTTCCTCATGAGCTTCCTCATGCTGCACAAAGTTCAGAAGTCAGCCCCCGCTCCCCTGAATAATTTCAGCTGCCTCAAAGACTGATTTGAAAAATAATAGCAAGAACCTATGAATTGAATCTGTAAGTGGCTTGCTCCTCATTCGCAAAAATAGTTAAACTTTGCTGCCTGAATCATTTCTTGAAAATGAATTTCTCACTTCTTCCAAGAAGTCCCATTAGCTATTTTTAAAAAATGCAAAAACAGAATTTCAGGGGCAATGATTCCAGGGACTGTTAGGGGAACAAGTTGGGCAGAAAATATAATCATATCGTACTTGAATGGCACATAATTGTTACAGGAGAGTTGGCCTGTTACAGTAGATGCTCTTATATATGACAAGCTTCCTATGCCACCAAAAACCCTACCTGAGACCTCAGGGGACAATAGCATGCTTCCTTTCATTTGTAGAGGTTAAGAACGGGACAATTTTATTTATTTATTTATTGAATTTGTAATCTGCCTTCCTCCCCGAAGGGTACCCAAGGCAGCTAACACTTAAAATACAAACAATACATAAAACAATAAAACAGATAACAATAAGGCCAGCAGCAATAAAACCAGCAGTACAGAACAATTATTAAGAACCATTTAGTTATTTGATTTTTCTCTGTAAACTGCTTTGTGAACTTTTAGTTGAAAAGCGGTATATAAATACTGTTAACAATAATAATAATAATAATAATAATAATAATAATAATAATAATAATAATAATAATAATAAGCAGCCACCATGCCCTCTGTCAGGCATCAAAGGCTTTCTGGAATAAAAAAGTCTTCAGCCCTCGCTGGAAGGTTAACAATGAAGGAACTATTCTGAATCCAAAGGGGAGGGAATTCCAAAATATAGGCACCACCACTGAGAAAGCCCTATTTCTGTCCACCATCTCCCTAACCTCTCTTGATGATGGCACAACCAACATGGCCCTCTCTGATGACCAAAGAGAACAGGAGGACTGTACGAAAGAAGACGGTCTCTCAAATACACTAGTCCCAAGCCGTTTAGGGCTTTAAAGGTCAAAACTAGCACCATGAATGGGGCCCAGAAATGAACCAGCAGCCAGTGCAGCTGCCAGAGCAGTGGCGTGACAGAGTCAAACTGCCAATCTCCAGCAACCACACAAGCTGCCGCTTTCTGTACTAGCTGCAACTTCCAAACCATCTTCAAGGGCAGCCTCACATAGAGCTGTTCCAATAGTCTAATCTTGATGTCACCATGGCATGGACCACCTTGACCAGATCCAACTGAGGCCAGCAAGGCCACAGTTGGCGCACCAGCGGAAGCTGCATGCAAAAAGACGCTTCTGCCCACAGCTTACACCTGGGCATCCAGGAGCAGCTGTGAGTCCAGGGTAACCCCCAAGCTGCAAGCCTGCTCTTTCAGTGGGAGTGCAGACCCATTCAGAGTAGGGCAATAGTCCAGCACCCGCATTGTGGATTTCTGCACCAGGAGGACCTCTGTCTTGTCCGGATTTAATTTTAGCTTGTTTGCCCTCATCCAGATTCCAACTACCTCCAGGCAGCTCTGCAGGACGCTGTCACCTGAACTGTGTGAACATGTCCAGTTTGGACTTTCATATATAACTAGTCACAGAACTCTGCCAGTAGAGTGATCGCACCTTATTTTGTTTCCATGAATTCATTATGCAGCTGTTAAATTTCAGTGCACGCTTTAATTTTGTCTCAGAAATGATGCATCTATTTGTTATACTGGAAACAACAAACATAAAAGCTTCCATAATTCGTGAACCAGATTAATTTTTCCCAACCAGGATCCATTCATGAATATTTAAATAAATATAAAGGTTTGGGGAGAGGGGAATAAGAGTAGAGTAAGAAGTACAGGGCCCAATCCTATCCAGTTTTCCAGCGCTGATGCAGGTGCAATGCAACCCAAAGGCAAGGGAACAAATGTTCCCTTACCTTGTGGAGGCCTCCATAACTACCCTCCCACCACAAGATATTGTGCATACCTCATTGGCACGGCTACACCAGGGCTGGAAAGTTGGATAGGATTTGGCCCACAGACACCTTTATATCCTGTGGATACAGAGGACTAACGTTTAAGGGCTATGCAGAGATGTCCTCTCAGACCAGCCCAAGATCCCCCAACAGCGAAGGCAGCATGCAAAATGCTACTGCCACCCCTTACCTGGGGACATACCACTTGTCACCTCTCCTTCTCCTAATCCCTGGATTGAAAAAGGATGCAGGAAATGGAAAAGATGCAGAAGAAGGAAGAAGCCTCAGACATTACTACTAGAAGCAGGGTAATCATATGCAGGGTCAGTGAGAGCCAGGGTGGTGTAGTGGTTTGGGAGATGGACCTGGATGAACCAGGTTCAAATCCCCCCCTCAGCCAGGAAGCTTCCTGGATGACCTTGGGCCAGTCACTTTCTCTCTGTCTCACCTACCTCACAGGGTTGTTGTGAGGACAAGAAGGAAGGGAGCGGCTGTGTACACTGCCCTGAGCTCTTTGGAGGAAGGGCAGTATAAAATGTGAAAAAATAAATAAATAAATCATTAGGCCAACTAGGTAGCCGACAGTACTGTCTTTTGAGGTGTACGGTTTAATACTGATTAGTTTTTTTTTAACCCATGTAAAAATGCAACTGACAATTTATATTTTATTTTGAGATGTATCCCACAACGGTGCAATGGAATATAATTAATTTTAAATGTCTTACAAGAAAAGAAAAAATGGGGGGAGGGTGCAAATAGTTAGTCCTGCCTAAGGTGCAAAATAGACTGACACTGATCATATGTAGGGTTTTTCTTATACCTGCCTATCCCAACAGGCCTTAAAATTATTTGCAGTGTTGTCAGTTGCGTACAGAAGAATGATAAGTAGTATGTGGCACAGACAATTGACCTCAAATGAGACCAGTCACATTTACAAAACTACAGAACTATGACAAATGTTCTTAGCGTGTCTGAAATCTGTTCCCAAATCTACATGCTTCAATATAGTTAGACCAATGAGCCAGCTGACCTCAGGGTCTACATCTCCTTTCCCAGCTAAACTACTCAATAAGGAATATTACATTTGCCAAGTGGGTAATCACAGTGAGGACTGTAGCTGGGGGAGGAGGAGGAGGAGTGGTGGACACTGGACTTAACTGGATCATTGCAGTGCTGTAGCTAGAGGGGGTGCAAAACACCAAGTTGTGCAGGAAGCCTGGCCACAGCATGCAAGCGGCCCCTCTCCCTTCCTGTTGGAGCCATTCCAGGTGGTGGGTGCAAAATGGAAGTGTACAGAGGGGCTGCATGCACGCTGCAGTGAGGTTCCCGGCAAAACTTGGTGCTTTGCACCCTGTCTACCTGCACCACTGGATCATTGTCTAATTATGGTATGTTTAAGCAGTTTGTTTTGGGAACCAAGCTCAGTTACACTAGGAACATTTGTCAAAGTTTGCAGACTTGTAAATGCTCCTGCCCTTGTTTGAAGTACCTTGTCTATGTCACAGATTCCTTTGACTCAATTTGTAAGGAACAACAACCCTCTAAAATTGTTTGACAGGTTTTTTTGGGGGATAACATATTGCAATTTGTTTGCCGGTTAAGCGTGATATCCTTTTCGAAAGTCACTCACGGATGCTCTGCACAAACCAATCTCACCCTGCTAAAACACTGAATCCCACCATTATAGGCTATATGAGAATGCACATTCATGCATATGTACAAGTGATTTCCATATGCAGTGCAGTGTCAGCTCAAGCCTGCCTTCCTCCATTTGAGACCACTAGTAAGTGCATAAGAGGACGGACTGCTCCCTATCCTGGTCGATCAAGGCTAGAGCATTCTGCCCCTTCTCAAAAATAGGGCATTTGAGCTTGACAACTACTGGTGCTGCTTCCAGAGTACCCCTGTTGTTGGCACCACCAAAAAGGATTAGAATTATACCCTTTGTCTAGTAACTGTAAATGCAATTGCTCCTTGTCTAGTCGAGGGTTATGTTCTGGAGAGTCAGTGTGTGAAACTAAAATCACACATACTCAAAATTTCACTGAAAATTCCTGACGTGGGAAAAGTAGGTACTGGCTGTATCAAAATTATGAGAAGCCAGTGAGAAACAAGCTTTATTTTCCAATCTTAGACTTACTTTTAGGCAGGTATACTATTTAGTCAGTGGTATTCAGTATTTAAACTGTTTTTTCTTCTCTCTCTCTCTCTCTGGTTGAATTCACAAAAGTCAATTGTGCCTGTACAATTGTCTGGAGGGGGACGGACAATAGTATGGGAGGCGGAGCATCCTAGACAGGATGTGCTGCTTTTACTGACTGATTTTCCTACATTATAATCAATAGAAACGGCTCTATTTTGTACCAAAATTAAGTCTCACATGCACTTGTGGGGGGAGGGAATACCCGGGAATACAGTTTCAGACCAAATTTTCATGTAGGAATTACTGTACCCTGTGATGGAAACCACTGTAGTGAAACAAGGGAGGAAATGGAACCAGTTGGTATGCCTGGAACGTGAACAGTTTTGCACCAACGAGTCTCTGCCATTTTTGCACTTACCAACCGATTTGTGTAAGTGAACACATGACCCAGTCATGCATTTAAGAGCTGGGAACAACTTGCTCAGATTGAATCAACAAGTAAAACAAGCATTAGAAGTCTGTGAAAATTTCCATTGAGACAGCTGCATTTATTGCTTTTGCTGCGTCAGAATCTTCTGACACCTTAACGACTACCTAATTTACTGTAACATACATTTTCATGGACTCATAGGCATCCTTCAGTCTCAGAAGACTATGGTATAAAGCTCTGAATGGTGGTTAGTGTCCTCTCCAGTGCACGAAGCCTGGGTAAAGTAGATATGGAGGATAGACTGTTACCCATGCAGCAAATCCCCCCTCTCCACATCGCTGAAATGGTCCAATGGAAAGGCAGAGGCCAATACGGTTGGTTCCAGAGGCGTCGCAGGAGTTGCCAGAACGTGACTGTGTTCAGCCATGAACTGCCTCAGGGACTCCGGCTCCGGATTTTGCCTCGAGGTTGACTCCTGAAGCCTTTTCCATAACTGGATGTAGCCACAAGGCAGTGGAGGTTTGGGATCAGAGTTTTCCTTCTCTCAGATGAGCTGCCTTTCCAGACTAATGAGTCCCATCTACCCGGTGGCTGTTTAGTTGCCTCTTATGACAAGTACAGCCAAACTGAGGGCCTATTCTTATCTCCCAGCCCCCAGGGGGTTTCATGGACTACAGTTCATTATATAACACTTCCTGCAGCTGACGATGTGGACGAAATCTAATGCTGCAATAAATTTGGTAGTCTTTCAGGGTGCCACTACTAGAGCCTTTCTTGTAAGCCTGTAACCATCTTTCTCCTAATTCTGTTGGGCTGTGTTTTTTCCACTGTATTTTGGGGGCATGCCATACCCAACTCAGCTGTCCCAGCAATGAAGTAGATGGATGAAGCAGTTGTAGCAATAAAGAGGATTCTGGGGCATGCAAGCATTTACATTCTCTGTTTGTTGTGCTCTGAAAATGGGTCTCCATTCATCAATAATCAGATGTGCTTAGAATCAGTGAGAACATCTTCTGTGGTCTGATAAATATCCTTTGCAAAGTTCCCCAGCACAGTTTTTTTTTTGTTTTTTTTGTTTTGTTTTTTTTTGCAGAAGGCAACTCTCAGTCAACCAAACAACCAAGAGACCACATGTCACACCAAACCAACCTTTGGCCAGACTTCTGCTGAACCTCGCACAACATATGAATCAAGCATGGCTGTTGCACATTTGAATGGAATGTATCTATCCTCAGAACACCCTGTGTGAAGTAGGTTTGACCAAGACAGATGGCCAAGACTAAAACTGTAATGTTTTAATGTCAAATGTCAACCTCAGACTGAGTGTTTTGAACCTTGTTGGCAGTTTCTTGATTGGTTTTCATCAGGCGGCAAATCTCAAATGTCAGAAACTGTCAGTTCTCTGATATTGTCAGAGTCTCAACAATAAGTAAACACTGCATGTGAACTATCAACATTGGATGCCAAATACTGGGGCACATTCAAATGCCTCAAATCTTATGTATGTCAGCTGTATTTTAAATGGTGTCTCCCAAACCCAACGCTCTGTTTACTGGCCCAGAGGGGCACCTGAATTGCTTGAGGATTTCACAGCACACTCAAACAATCACTCTAGCTTGAACAACACACAGCATTTATATAATCACAGTGAAAGAACAGAAAGTCCACACTGGACAACCCGAATCCGTCATTCTGCTATTGGGTATCAGTTCTCCCAAGCTGACAATGTCAATGAAGTTACCGCCCTCCCCGCCTTATATTGTCTGAGAAGCTTTGATTGGGGTCACCACCGGAATCAGATCACTAGATAACATTGGAGTAACACAAATCAAAACACCAGCAGTATTCAATTGCTCAGTAACACTGTTAGTAATGGAAACTAAAAGCTAGAGAGGATGTTAATAACAAGCAAACAGAAAGAAAAATAAAAGCCCTGGGCAGGCATGGACTGGTGAGACTGGTGTCCCTGCCTGACCCAGCTTGAGCTCTCCCACCCCAATGGCTCAGCTAGAATTAGAGAAACTGCTTGCTGCTCAATCTTTTGCTGCAGGTAGGGCAGATTCAGCTGCATTGCAACATCCTGGCACCAATGTGCTACGCAGGGCATTCAGACAGCTTTCCAGTGTCTTCCAGCAGGCTCCTATTTCTGTAAGAGGCATGTAGTCATAAGGGTCTGCTGAACAGCAAAGAGCACATTGTATCTCCAGGCCAGGACGCAACCAAAGATCTGTGTAATTAGTTATCTCAAAGGTAAGGGGGCAGAGCAAGAGATTTGCAGTGATATAGGGGAAATCCACCTGGGCTGGATAGGGATGCAAAAACAAGTAAGAAATTCACCTGCCTGAATTCTTTGGTGGGTTTGCAGTGCCAACACCAGGTTGCTGGGAGTCCTGTGGAAAAGCCTTGTACTGAGCCTCCTCTCCCCATTGCACTCCCTGCCTGCTCCCCAAAGATGTATCAAGCACAACCATCAGTGGTGTAGGTAAGGCATCTGGCACCCAAGGTCACAAAATTTTTTAGCATTTCGCCATAGCCCCATAACATCCCCAATTTTTAGCACCCCCCACACGACATTGTTAAGAGGCGTACAAAATCGGAAGAAAGTCTCCAGGAGGCCTTCTGAGGCCCTGCATACCATGCCTTGAGGTGAGTCTTAGAAGTCTCCAAAGGGCACTTCTAGTTTTCAGAAAAAAAACAATTTACCTTTCGGAGACCTCTTAGAAACCCCCTCAAGGTGTGGTACTCAGGGCAATGTACCCCCCTGCTCCCCTTAGCTATGCCACTGGCTACCATTGCCACTGGTCTGGAAGTTTCACCTTGCTAAACAGGCATGAGGTCTCAGCCAGTGCCTGATCTGACTTACACAATGGCACCCCTGAGTTTTGGTTCAGGCTACGGCAAAGACTGAAAGTTTCTGCCTGTTTCAGAAGGTTTTCCTTTTGTCAAAGTGTGTGGGGAGGAGGGTGAGAGGATGAATGTCTGCACTCATCTGCTTTATGAAATAGGTGGCCCTGCAAGGTGTGTGTAAGGGAACCTGGATGTGCTCTGCAGAGCAATTTGGAAGGTTAGTTGGCAACCTTCAGTCTTGAAAGACTATGGTATCGCGCTCTGAAAGGTGGTTCTGGAACAGCGTCTAGTGTGGCTGAAAAGGCCGATTTGGGAGTAACAATCCCTTCCACACTGGGAGCAAGTGCAGTCTGTCCCTGGCCTGTCTCCCTGGCTATGGGCCTTCCTTCTTTGCCTCTTAGCCTCAGACTGTTGGCCAAGTGTCTCTTCAAACTGGGAAAGGCCATGTTGCACAGCCTGTCTCCAAGTAAATGACAAGAAAGCAGCCATCCAGAGAAGTAAGTACAAATATTTTTTAATTACCTCCTAGCTATCCCCCTCCCCAACCAATGGATGTAGTGTGTGCTCTGTCAGTGTGGCTGCATTGGGACCAATGGTGAGGGATAGGTTTCAGGCAGTTAACTACCCAATCCTGCTCAATTTTCTGTCTGATTATGGATATGTTAGTTATTAATCTTTATAGTGCTTTCAATATGCACAGTGCTCTAAAATTCATATCCTGTTTCTCAGATCTCCCAGTTCTTTGTGAACTAGTTGATTACTCTTTCCATATGCAGATTGGGACAAAATAACTTGTCAAGATTACTCACCCAGTCCACAGATGTGAATCCAGCCCTCTTGGGTCTACATTCCACATAGTCTCCATTGGTCAACAAGGCATGTCATACATGCCTTAGAACACACTGAAACTGATACAAAAAATGATTGGTTCACTGCCTCTGGAAATCCTGAATTTCTATAAACTCATTCTGAGGGAAGGAGACTGAACATGTCTAGAAGTTTAGCATGGAGTTTATTACCCTACTATCAGGTTTCTAGAGAACCAACTGACTTCATGATTGTACTTGAACCTACCCAGTCTCTCAGGACCCTTTTTCATAATCCCAGAAAGACAGAATCTGTTTCCCCAGAGGGCAGTTTTCCAAACCATGCAATTCATTCTTCTGTTTGTGTTTACACTTCTTAGCATCACTGCTAACTTGGGTGATATTCAGTCTGCATTTCCAGAACCCTTCCAGGAGAGAAAGAGCACCCTTATTAAGTGTGTGTACAAACCCCTCTCAAACGCGGGCTCTGCCTTTTAAATTCTGAACTGTTCACAATGAGACAAACAGAGCATAACAGTGTGGGATGGATCGTTAATATTCCCAGTCAAACAAAGAATATAAATGTTCATTTACCCACAATAAATATTCTAAAACAAATAGAAACATTAAATAACAGGAAAGTGAAATACACAAACAGTATTATAAGATGCAAGTTTTCTTGTTGGCATCCTTCAGTCTCGGAAAACAATGGTATCGCACTCTGAATGCTGGTTCTGGAACCGAGTGTCCTCTCCAGTGCACGAAGCCTGGATAAAGCAGGTATGGAGGATAGGCTGTTACCCATGCAGCAAATCCCCCCTCTCCACGTCGCTGAAATGGTCCAATGGAAAGGCAGAAGCCAATACGGTTGGTTCCAGCGGCATCGCAGGAGTTGCCAGAACGTGACTGTGTTCAGCCATGAACTGCCTCAGGGAATCTGCCTCCAGATTTTGCCTCGAGGTTGACTCCTGAAGCCTTTTCCATAACTGGATGTAGCCACAAGGCAGTGGAGGTTTGGGATCAGAGTTTTCCTTCTCTCAGATGAGCTGCCTTCTCAGGCTGACGAGTCCCATCTACCCGGTGGCTGTTTAGTTGCCTCTTACGACAAGTACAGCCAAACGGAGGGCCTATTCTTATCCCCAGCCCCCAGGGGAAGATGCAAGATGCAAGTTTACCTACCAGTAAAAGGGGGGGAAAGCCTGGCTTTCTAAAAATCTTATCCAATTATTCTCCTACTGTAATTTCAACACTTGAGACTGAAAAACAACACAACCACAACACATAGATTCAGGGGCATGCAGTGTGGGGCAGAACTGCCTCACAGGAGTCCTTCAAAAAGCACTGCCAGCACCCCTGTGAGTGTGCAATCAGTGACAATGCAAGCACATGTCAGGCCTTGCATTGTGGGCCAGTTCTTAGGGATAGGGTGTGGCAGCCATGGCAGAGGAAGGAACAGAAAAATATCAGATGGTGCTTTTCCTCTTCCTAACTGAAGAGTGATGGGGTGGGGTGGGGGATAACAGGGGAAAAAAATAAAGAGTAAGGGAAGGAAAGAGTGTAGCTTGGTATTCTGTTTCTTGCAGCAAAACTTCATGGACTAACACTAACCCACCAAACATAGATGCCTGAAAACTATATTCAGGAATACCTGGTATGATTCAACTAGGTGAATAAGAGTTGCACCAAATTCTGAAAAGAACTTGCATCTGTACTCACTGGCTATGTAAAAACCTGGTTTAGGAGGAAAACAGCCAGGAAGTACACTTGAGAAGAGAAAACCCCCAAACTCTCCTGCCTATAAATAAGGACCGCAAGAGCTTCTGGTCATAATCAATTTGGCAAAAGACGGCATGAGCCAGATAATTCCATTTGGCATGCTCTGCAGACAGAAGGAAGCCTAAGCAACGTGACATTTTGCTACCGCCTCATTCCATGTGCGACTTACTCAGCACAGTTCTCAAAATTGGCCTGGACCTGTGCAGGATGTCTTGCGCTGAGTCCAAGTCCCTGGACCATCTGCTGCTTACATGAACACTGGGGTCCCTAAGAACATGCACATGAGTCAGTCCAGAAATAGTTCCAGTTCTGCTATCGTCACGGATATACTTTTCCCTCCGCATTTTGAGGACACTCATCAGATTCTTCTAACCCTGCATCACAACCAGATGTCATATATACATGCTGCCAACCTGTTGTGTTTCTTGGATGCTCTGTTAGCACTCCTAGGGCCACATGTTCAGTGCCTGAAAGTTTTCCTCTATGTGACTAAGAACAGCTGGGTGGGAACAATTTGTATCTGGGTGAGGAAAAGACTTCCATGGAGGTAAGGGTTAATGCCATTCCTCAGGCTGCTTCCACAATTCTAATCACATGTCCCCCTTTCAAATCGGCTAACTTTTAAATTTGTAAGATACAGAACCCTTTTAGGGCCAAACTAGACTTTCCTGGAAAGGTGCATAATCAGCTAAATGAATCCTAACTAAAGATTCACTGAGGCACATTCAATATACAGGCGTCCTCTGCTCATTTGACAGGTTAGGGACACGAGCAGTGGTGAAAAGTGGAAATGGTTGAAAAACAGAAGCCAGTCTTTTTTTAATTTACAGATGAGGCTTCAGATGCTTTTTTAGCTAGCAAATTGCAAGTGTGTGCAAATCTTGCAAATTATCTTACAAATTTCTGCTGTCAACGAAGATTTCTGCAAATGAACTCTCATGGAGCTAAACTTGGCTCTCTCTCTCTCTCTCTCTCTCTCTTTCTCACACACACACACACACACACACACACACACACACACACACACACACACACACACACACACACACACACAATCCCAAACAGTTTGAATCACCATGTCATGTGCAAATCAACATAGGGAAGGGCAATTTTAGCCTTTAGAACAGCAGAGATAGGTTGAAAGAGTGGAGCATGCGTTGAATGAATGACTTCCAGGGATAACTGAAGTGTGTTGAAAGAGCGGGTCATCATAAAAAAACAAACCATCACAAAAGCAGGGGAAACCTGTACATATCTATTTCTACCCTAAGCTTGATAGAGGTTTTTCTTTGCCTTCTTGTCCCCAAAAGATGCATGGCAGCCATCATTTTTTGCTTACTGACTACAGTAGAACCAGCATTGTGTTATTAAATTCTATTTTAGTGATTTTTAATCAATATTTTTGTACATTTCTTCTAGCAGAAAAATAAATTTACCAGTCCTTACAGAAAAGTACTTTTTTCTGAAATGCTCTTTTCTTACTGGATGTCTCTTCTCATTTTCCTTATATTAAATGATAGCTATTATTTTATTCCTATTTTTTGTTGTTGTTATTCTCTGATATAGATGCTCAGCTTGCTTAAATCATTTGTCCTCTATGCTTACCTTTCCTTTGTATTGTTTCTGCCACTTTTTCCGTGCTGCCTATTCCCATTCTCTCTTATATTTTTGATGCGGTCTGCAAAAATATTTTCTTTATTTAATTTTAATTACTTTCTGAAAACAGAAACTGCCCTCTTTTTTTTTTTTATTCTTTTACCTTTCAAATGTATTCATTTTGCCAAATGTCTCTGAAGTCCCAAACTGTATTTATTCTCCTTCTGACCATTCATTTTCTAATTATTTTCCCAAGATTTTGTTGCGTAAGCTGGGTACGTCAACTAATTTTGCCAGATATTACTGAAATAAATGTCCTGGGGCTTCAAGGCTGCTAAATACAACCAAACTTTGTCATAATTCCAAAACCTATCTCCTTACTGACAAGGAAAGATATCTGTTCAATACCAAGTGTGTACTCACCTGGGACTTGGCCCTACTGAATATACTGGGACCTGGGGTCAAATCAGAGATGATGTCAACTGTGTCATTAGGGCTTACATTTCTTCTTATTTAGGGTAGTATCTGCGGAAGGGTCCAACCAGGCTTCAGGTGGGGTTTGGGGAATTTAATTTTTCTTCTTGCCCAATGGTCCTGACCGTTACCATTGGAAGCTTCCTCCTGTGGCTTACAGTAACTTTGCTGAAGCACCATTTTAATCTGATTGCAGTAGAAAGGGGAAGGATTAGGTGCTTCTGTCTCATGCACCTGGATTGCCACTCCCCCCAGTAGCTTCTGTTTTAAATAACGGAGGCATGCACACCAGCAGAAATGACAGTGTCTCGTGGTTTGCCCCTCACTTTCATAGCAACACAAATAGGATGAGACTGTGTGGATTCTTTCACATGGAGCCATGACAAAGCAAGTAAGAGCCATCATGATGATGACCAGGCTGGAAGGGGGTGCTGTGAGGTAGCCACCCAGCCAAGATGGCGGTGGTGGGAGAAGCAGCAGCAGCACCAGTCGTGGTCACAGGTATGTAGAGGCCTCCTCCTCGTATTTTGGCGGCTCGGCAATCTGGCTGCCACTTCCGTTCCTCCTCCTCTGGAGGCACAATGAAAGCTGAGATTCTAAATCATGTGGAGAAACTCTGCCTACTTTGTGTTTTGCTCTGTGCAGACAACCATTGAATACAAGGGTGCCTTCCAAAGTGGCTAGAGGGAATCTCAGTCCAAAGGGCATGGCTTGCCAGTGCATGTTCTTCCCTCTGACATGTTCAATGAACGTGGAAGGGAATCCCATGAAGAGGTCTGTATACTCCCTTTTGTATCCATGATTTGGTTCACATAATAGGTGGTTGTTAGAACTCCGAGGATTCCGTATGGTAGACTGAAATCATTATATCAGATATGGCAGAAGTACCCGTTCTTCAATTAAATTTAAAAAGGGACCCCTTTCTACCCTATTGGTGGTCAAACATCTAAGATTTAAATAATTACATAGCTACATGACTAGTGCTTTTAGGTACAGTATGTTTACAGTTTTACTAGCTGGTGTGAATATCACCACATTAGTTGCTTTACTACCCCTTGAACACACTACATACAAGAAACAATCCTGCCTTACATCGATACCAGCCTGTTTTAAGGATTGTCCCTGGGACATTGATGTGAAGCATACTCTGAGCAGGAATAGCAGTCTTCTAAATTCAAAAGGGTAGCCTGACTGGATGCTTGGGATGAGCAGAATAAATACAGTTTTGCCTTCTGAACTTCCTGTATAAACTGTAGCCTTGATGACATTGCACCTGAGGACCTTGAATTGACACCTCATGTCATTACAGAGCTTTGGCAGATTCAAATTACGTGCACCAACCAGGAGAGAAAGAAGGTGGATTAGTATTCCAGAGGTATTCAATGTGTTGAAGAATTAGCATTAGCAGGGTAGAATTAGCAGGGCAGTTCACTGTCTGATCTGAAGTTATCACCCTATCAACTGAATGCTGCGTGGGGGCGGGTGGTGGGTGGGAAGGAGGTAGCAGGACAGAGTCTGGGACTATCAGGTGTCATGCCAGGGTGATATCAGTGGCAATTGTGTGCCAATATGCTTTGCCTCCAGCCTGGCCTTGCCATGCCATGCCCCTTTGTGCCTCCTCAGATTTGTGCCAGTCAAAGAGTTGGCACAGATCCAAGTAGGCCCAAAGGGTGACAGGGGACTCACTTGGGTGTAAGACAACAAAAGTTCCCTTATCTCAAGGAGGTCTCTGCATCAGTACTGATAGTGAGGGATAGGGTTGGGCTGCCAGGTTGCAACCTGGGATTAAATTCCATTAAACTAAGTGGAACTTATTTCTAAGTAGACCCTCTAGGATTGCACTGTAAGTGTTCTGTCATCATGACATGAGGGGGAACTTAAACGAAGTACGTGCCATTTTTCCTCCCTTTCAGAGGCTGCTATCCCAGGTTGACAGAAATCCATTTCATTCTCGCCCAGATGATATAGATGACAGATCTCCTCTACAATTCACAAATCTGTGTTTTTTGAATTGCAACATAAAGGATCAGAAGTCTCAAGTAAAAACACTCAATAACGGTTGGAAGGATTATGTGTTGTTTCCAATTACGCTGTTTTTGTCCAACTCTTTCTCTCCCCCCCTTGGGCTGCACCATCCCATTTGTACTGATGAGGCACTTCTGGGTACAGATAATCTCTTCAAATGTCATAACTGCCTTCCAGCTCGACATCTTCCGTCCATTACAGCTTTTACTTTAGTACCATGCTGGTAACACGCTTGCTGATATTTCCTGCGGTTTCTAAAGCCAAGTTTTCAGCACCTTCTCTGAAAATTCATTGCTTTGTTGGAAGACAGACAGAGAGTCTGGTTACTGTATGTGATCTCTTGCGTCCAAGGCATACTCAGAACATATTCCCCACAAAGCTCCAGCAAGCCCAACATATCGAGCATTTCCATATGTGATTTCATCACCATGCTGGACACCGTCCTTTGCTGCCGGTGCCAAAACTTGCACAATGGTATCTATTTGAAATGTACTTGTGCAAACATTTCACAAAAGTATTGCTCCAACTCAGTTCAGCACTGATGTGGGCCTGGAACCCTAGCACATAGGGGTTGCAAGTAACTACCCATGTGTTGTTTGCATCCATAAATGTCCACGGCTGTTCAGCTTTTTTTCATCTTGCATGAAGAGAATATCCATTTGCATTTTGGCTGGTAAAACTGTTTCGAGCTTCTGGAAAAGCAATATATATATTCCTTAGATGGGATAGGTGGATAGTAGGCAGTCAGGTTGGTTGATAGGTTGATCAAAAGGTCGATAGATAGGTCAATAGATACCGTATTTTTTGCTCCATAAGACGCACTTTTCCCCCCCCCCCAAAAAGTGGGGGGGGAAGTGTGTGCGTCTTATGGAGCGAATACTGCAAAAAAGAGTGCATGTTGGGGACCTTAATGAAGGGGGTCCCTTCATTGAAGGGGGATCTTCATGCCAGTTTTATGCTCACATTCAAAAAATGTCATTCAAAAAAATGTGGCATTAGCAATGCCTTAGATGGAAGTGAAGACGGTATCTTATATGAAGACAGTGAAGAAAGTTATGTCAGTGATTGTGAGCAAATGAGCTTCATAAATTCTGACTCTAGCCATGATGAGTTCTTGGGGTTTCCAGAAAACTAGAGTACTCAAACCTTTAAGTCTCTCCATTTGTTAATGACAGTGATAATGGTTCTTAATGCCACTGTTGACTGCTGTTCACGTTACATGGTTCAAATGTTATTCTGTTATAGTTTATTAAATATTTTATTACACTATTTGGTTCAGAATATTTTTTTCCTGTTTTCCTCCTCTAAAAACTAGGTGTGTCTTATGGAGCGAAAAATATGGTAAATAGTTTGGTAAGTAGATCGATAAAACGTTGACTCTGTTTGGACCTCCGTCAGAGTTCAGTCCAGAGGACTGGTGCTGGCCCAAGAGTGTTGCAAATGTGGCATAAAGCACATACATGACTACTTCAGGGAGGCTGGGCAAAGATCCCAGCAGAGGCAAAATCGGCCTCTGAGGTACCCAAAACAAGTAGGTTTGTGCCAGCTGAGGGCAGCCGGCACACACAGTTGAAGAGGATGGTAGGAGGGTGGAATGGGGGCACTTTTGAGTGAGGGAGGTCAGGTTGATGGGCAAACTGGGCCTGGGAGAGGGTGGGGCTGGCTTCAGCATCTTAGGCCAGATCCTAACCCCCTCCAAGCCAACCCGGCGTTACACCTGGCTGCTGAAATTTGCATCAGCGATTTCACTGGCGCAGATCTGAGTAGCTTTGTGGGGTGTATGGACCATTAGTCGGGGTAAGGGGATAAATATCTGGTTTGTGCCACAGCCACCTCCTAACTAAACTGCACTGGATACAGCACAGGCCAGTTGGCCTGCCTGTTCCAGTGCAGGTTAGGATTAGGTTGCTCGTACACTTTCTATTCTTCCTACCAACTGTCTCTATATTCATGTATCACCACTTTAAATAACAACATTTGCATTGTCACTTAATACGGATAGCGGTTAAGTGGTTTCTGAGCAAAGTGCTTCACATATACTACCTTCTTGTGGTCTTTACAGTAACTTTGTACATTAAATTCCTATACTGCAAATGGGGCTTAGAGGAAGTGACTGGCTTAGGACTACCTAATGAACTCAGGGCAGAAGAGAGGCAAGATCTAAACTGTGGAAGTTCTGATTTACAGCTCAGGCTCTGAGCCACAACCTGCACCAGTTCTTATGATGGATTGTTAATATCCCCTCTAAAGTATGTCTGATGTGTTGGATCCGGTGCTCAGATTTCTGCTGAAAGAGATAACTATCTATATGATTGTCTGTCATAATTTAAATGATCAAGAGTAAAAAGAAGATGCACATGGAGCAATCTTCTCCAAAACATGATGACTTAGAAGTAATGTTGTAAAGGAAATGCCAGATTTCTTAAGAAACATTAGAAGGTTTGGAGAGTTTCCAAAATTAAACTTTCCAAAATTGTTAATTTTTTTTTTTAATAAAATGTTTCCAGCATTTCCTTTACTGGAAGCCAATGTTTGGTATCTGTCCTGGATACTGTAATAGGTAGTATTTTATCTGATTTATCTGTAACAGGATATAGCAGGTAATAGACTTTTTAAATATCATATTTCTACATGATGTGCCCACATCTATTCAGCAAGTTTTACTTTGTGATTTGCTTTCCATAATGCATCTGATTTCTCTTAGAGCACCTCCCTTGTCTCCTCTGTCTTTAATCACATAAGCATGGATACATACTTTGGATATGCTAACTTCTTGCTATTGGCATGTTCCCAACTTTAGTATGGAATTTTAAAGGGACAGGAGAACAAATCACTCATCTCCATCATCTTGTCAGTTTGCCCTTTAACTCCCCTCAGTTACACACTTAGCCAATCATACAAAATTTGCATATTGTTATCTGAACACAGGCCAGGATGTTATAGTGGTTCTGATGTTAGACTGGGATCCTGGTTCAAATCGCAGCTCAGTCATGAAGCTTCCTGGGTGACCTTGGGCCAATTTCTCTCTCTCAGCAAATCAGCTTCACAGATGGGTTTTGTGAGAACAAAAGGAGGGAAGGAACCATGTTCATCTCCCTGAACTCCTTGGAGAAAGGGTGGTATAAAAATGTGAAAAATAAATGTTAGTCTATTTTAGGAACATTCATGATCTCACCTCAGATTTCATCCCCCACACACACACACCTTTACATTTATGTGCAAGATGGAAAGTTTTAAGAAAATGAATGTCATATTGGCATCCATGTTAGCTTAATGAACTTAATGAATAAATTTTTATGAAAAATGACTTGTATAACACTTTATATATTATATAACAATAATAAAGTTCTTTAGACAGTTCAAACCTGTGTAGGAGAATATCTGCCTTTTCCCGTCCATGTGGTCAGCACTTGTCTGCAACCACTAACCCAAGGTCTCTCCACACATTCTTCTACATAGATTTGGAACATCTGAACAAGACTAAAAAAGCAGCTAAATCAGGAAGTCAGACACTCTAGCGACAGGAGATGAATGGTGGTGTAGGATACACCATCTCTTAGTGCTACTTTGAGTGATAAATGATACACAGCTCAGCTGAGGTCAACCCCTCCCCCAGCAGCAGCATATATTATTGCTCTTCTGAAAGTCATCAAGGCTTGTCTCTACACTCTAGTTTATGATCTGCGCTCAGAGGAAAAAAGAAAAGGAAATGATTAAAGAAACAAGGGCAGGTGATCCATTATCGGGTCACGGATACCATTTGTCAAACAATGTAAGTCAAATTAACCTTGATTCTAGAAATATTGGGGCCAACCTGGGGGCGTACACATTTTAAGGGGGTGTCACAAACTAACTGTGCACAAGAGGTAGGTGGCAATTCACAAAGAGACTACTGGCATGTGCCCTAATGGTTGACAGTTTTAAAGGCCAGGAAATACACAAATGCCATCCAGAAAGATTCGAAGACACCACAATTTTATTCCAGATTGTGAAGATCTGAATCATTGACTTTCCCCCTAAACCAATGGTTCCCAAACTGTGAACTGTTACTCCCCAGGGAGCTGTGGAAACCAGCCAGGGAAGCCACGGAATCCTCACAAAATCCCTGCTGCCCTATACAACATACGGGACTGTAGCCCTAATGGGAAGCTGCAGTCAATGGCCCTATTCGGGGTTAAGGGAGCCTCCAGTTGAAAAAGTTTGGGAACCAGTTAAAAAAGTTTTGGGAACGTGTGACCCAATCTTACATTCCACCATGCATGAATGAGACAGGAAGCTCTGAGCAGTTGTGGACCCTTGCTGATTGTGCCATTTGCAAAAAGTCACTGATGACTTGCTAGATGAAGAACCAGACATCCAAATGTATGCTGGAACGCACCTCTGAAGGTTGTTGCTCTCTAGCCATATGACATTAATTTCAATTGAACACACATCCCAGTCCACATTCTGGCATAATTAGTCATGCATAAATACTGTGGTTTGTTTTTTTTTAAACCCAAGTTTGCCAAGAGTTGGATTACAGGAACAGCATGTGTATGTTTTCACATACCTAGCACCATCTAGCAGAAGTGAAGTACTTCTACCTTCCTTGGATTTTGATGGGGCTTAGTTGAAACCTTTTTTGCCTGGCCCAAAGGTGTACACATTTGACCCTGTTGTATACATGTAATGTTGGGCAGAAATGGCTTAATTAAGCAGGCACTGAAACCTCTCATTAAAACAATGCGACTTACAGTGCAAGCCTCATCCACTGAATTAAATGTGATTTACTCCCAGGTAAATGTATATAGGAGTGCAGTCTTAAGGACAAACACAGATTTCTGGCTAAATTTTAAAACCTTATGAGGTCTGGGCCCCCAAGTATTCCAGAGAGGACTTTATTCTGTACAACTCCCCCCATGGGGCTTCAGATTCACTAGTGAGATCTTTATCTGCTCCATATTCCTTTAGGAAGATAAGGTTCTCATATCCTAAGAGCAGGGTCTTTTCTATGGTGGCACCAGAGTTTGTTCATTAATTTATGTTTGTATACCGCCTTTCAGGTCAGGGCATGTTAAAGCAGTTAGTGCAATTTTTTTTTTAATGGTCACGGCTTCTGGGGGCTGCTGCTAGTTCTTAAAACTGCAACAGGTCCAAGTTTAAATAACCCCCATGAAAAAAAGCTACCAGGAGAACCTGGCAGCAGAGGATAGTTACAAAAACTGAGCTTTTCTTCTGGTCATAGATACCAAGTGGCTTCCAATGCAATCTCTTCTCTGCTGCGGCTCCAAGATGCGGAAAGGTTTAATGAGATGGCAACAGCCCTCACTCCAGTCCAGATGTGTTGCTACCGCTGTTTCTTAAAGCTGCAGCAGGCCTGATCTCAAGTGTCTCTTCAAATGGCCAGCAGGATAATCTGGTTGCGGGATGACGGTTATGAAATTTCCTCCTCTGGGAAGTCCATTTGTGTTTTTGACAAGTGAAACACTTTTATTCCATCAGAGATTTGGGGGATTACAGGTGTCTTTCACTGTTTTAAGTTTCTGTTTTTATGCATTTCATGGTTGACAGCCCAATCCTATCCCCACTTACCTGGGAGTAAGCCTCATTGACTTTAATGGGACTTACTTTGGAGTAGGCAGGCATAGGATTGGGCTGTTAGTCTGGTATGGATTGTTGGTTTGTATTTTTTAAAACTGCAAACCATTTTCTTTTGAAAACAAATCTATCAAAGGCTGCTATTCATGATGCCTGTGTGCTTCTTCCAGGTTCAGGAGCAATATTCCTCCAAAAACCAGTTGCAGGGAACAATGGCAGGAGAAGGGCATGCCTTTCTGCCCAGTTTGGAGGCTTAGGTGAATAGCTGGCTGCTGTGGGAAGCAGGAAGATGAACTACGTAGATGGGCCTTTGGCCGGATCCAGAAGAAAATGGTTATGTTTATGTTCTTATGATGGCCTATAACGATTGTAGGCAAAGTTCAAAACAAAAGGAATATGAAATGTTGCATATAAATGTTGCATACAACATGAACATTTATTGATTTGACTACATAAACAGCTTTGTGAACTACTCCTGTGGAAAAGTGGTATCCAAATATCATCATCAACTACTACTTCTATTACTATGTTGTACAACATGAAGGACACCAAGGGACTGAATCCCCCCTTGTGGCATGGCCACACATACACATTGTCTTCTGATATGTTGTAAATGCAGTGCCACCCTGCCAGAGCATTCAGGTGACTCCCATCTGACTGCCCATTGGCTGTCCTGCAAACTAATAATTCCTGTTCCTGGCCTGGATCTTTGAGCAACTGGTCTCATATGATCATTTCCTGCTTTCTCCACGTTCAAAACAAAAGCATGCCAACTTTTGCTCCTATAAGGGCACACCATCAGTTTCGTTTCCTTCATTAGGCTATCCTTTGACCTTTTCCCTTGTGATTTATCTGCCATGTTTTGACTCCTCAGATAGCCTCAGACCTAAGTTGCTGCATAAATTTGCTGAACATGGCCTCGACTCTGACCTGGAAACAGACAGATGCATTTTGGCCACTTCAGGCAAAGACTGTAATAAGGTACAAAAGCTCAGCGCTCTTTCAGGCTATCAGTTGGGCTACTAAAGCATATTATTTCTTTTACAACCCAATCCTATCCTCCCACTGCTATCCAATGCAGCAATGCCAAAATTGGTACTGCTGCATCCATTCCCTTGCCCGGGGGGTAAGCATCCGCAGTATGGAAGGGTCTAATCAGACCTGTGCTAGCAAAATCACTGGTGCAGCTCCATGTGGTAAGAGGTCAAAGAACTGGGTTTGGGAAGGGGGCCAGGATTCTGTGGCCACCATTGCCAATATACCCACCCCTTTCCCAGAGCCAATCAACCCTTCCACTGCCCCATCACTGCCCTTGTCCCCCCACACTCACCTCCTTTTTTCCCCTCCCCGTCCCTGTTCTTCCTCCTCCACTGCCTTACCTGCATTGGCAGGTTCTTAGTGATCCTCCCATGTGCTGGCACTCCAGTATCACTTGCTTTTGCACACTGTTGGAATACCTTTTGCAACTGCCATAAGACCACTGACGCTGGTAGAGCCACCAGCATTAAAGCCCATATTGGGCAGTTAATCTTATTTCAGAGGCCCATCATGAACATTTTAGCTTATTCCACAGGTTCATCTGATCCGTAGATGATAGCTAATTTCTCACATGGGTTACAGTCAAAAACTCCTGAAGATCAAATATAAGGAATTAACCACTAGAAAGGATGTCATCCTCCACATGCTTTGCCTGTGAACCTTACCTGAAGGATTTATCCTCTCTCGATACAAGGCCCTATGCTAAATGAACCATTGACTTTAAGCATCATGGCAGAGCTTATCTTCAAAAATAACTGAACTGAAAATAGTTCAAAGCCCTTGCTTCTAAGGGCCAATGCGCAGAATCATTTGCAGCGATATTTATTCAGTTGGTAGCTTAGCACTTGATATGATTCTTTCCACAGGTAAGTACTGAAATTCCTTGCTGTGAAGGTTTTGTGGATGACTGTTGATTGGTGGTCACGTCACAATAATCAATGGATCAGCGTTCTCATGTGAATTGTCTGCCTAGGATGGTGAACTGGAGCTTTCCATTCCGTATCTAGTTGGGGTTGTTTACATATTATGTTGTACTTCAGTACAGAATGTCTGCACCCGAGTACACATTTCTGTGTGAATGCCTGTATCACAGATCAGCAATCGGTGCACACCAAACTGATTGAATGGAATGTGTGAATGATTGTATCCAAGTGCAAAGTAACAAAGATTGTACGCATCTTTATGTGCGAACAAGCCCTTTGACTCATGCCACCCGATTTCTTTCTCTCATTTGGAACCATGTCACCATTCCCCAGATTTTTTTAAAAATCTGTTTGGAATCAACAGCCTTAGAGAACGGATAGCCTTAGAGATCGCCTACTCCCGTACAATCCGGCTCGTCCTCTTAGATCATCAGAGAAGGCCTTTTTACAAGTGCTGCCGCCTAAGGAGGTACGTGGGGGGCGGCGGCAAGAAATAGGGCCTTCTCAGTAGTGGCACCAACGTTGTGGAACTCCCTTCCCCTTGACTTGAGAATGGCTCCCTCTCTTGAGTCCTTTCGGTGAGGCCTGAAGACCTTGTTGTTTAACCAAGCCTTCTGACGTTCTGGCCTTTTTAACATCTTTTATATGTCTTTTAGTTGCTTTTTTACAGGCCCAATTCCTCTAAGAACTGCTGTTTTATGCTCTTTTATTCTGACTCTTCTGACTACTGTTTTTATGGTTTCTGTTAATATGTTTTTATTTGTGTGTTAAATTATGTTTTAATGTTTTTAACATGTTGTAAGCCGCCATGGGTCCCTGTTAGGGAGAAGGGCAGGATAGAAATAAAGTTGTTTATTATTATTATTATTATTATTATTATTATTATTATTATCAACCAGAATAGATCCCTTTTCTCAATTCTCTCTCCCCCATTGCTGTGACCCTCAAATATTTTGAATAATTACTCCCTTCACTGCCCTTTATCATCCAGTTCTTTGTGTCATAAGCCTAGCCACAGCTAATGATACATGTGGATACAATGAGTTGGAATTTCTATTAGAAGGAAGGTGGTATTTCATATCACCTTTTAATTTTCTGGTGTATTTGCCTCTCCATTAAGATGCTGATGACATTTTCTGCCACTGGTACTAGTATTTTGCACATTCTCACTAGTTAAGCATCATGATGTCCAATTGATGTTCCAAAGGGAAACCTGAAAGAATTCCCAAAGTATCTTTTAGCCATGTCCTTTAGCAATGTAATTAGCAATGTAACTGAAATTCCTATTAATGGGATCAGAACAAGCATTATCCTTTATATTCCAATCATCTAGGCACCATGGAACAGGTTTATCTTTCGTCCTTCTGTCATGCCATTTACTTCACTACGTGGCTGTCAAGGAGAGTTAGGAATGAAAGCAGTTGAGGATTTTTTTGTACCGTCCAAGTTTTATCTCATTTTTAGTTACCCAGTCGCCCCACCTATAGGACAACAGTACAATCTTTAGCCATTGGCTGCTCTTGGCTCCCTTCAGTCACTTCATCTATTAGCGGCAAAATCCTGTGCACGTCTATTTGAGTCCCATTACATTTAATGGACCTTACTCCCAGGAAAGTGTGTATAGCAGTGTTTTTCAACCAGAGGTATGGATGGTGGTGGTGGTGGTGGTACTTGAGGTAGTGGCTGGTGGTACACACAGGACCCCTGGATCCCTTCTGCCTTGCAGCAAGACCAGTGATACGACAAACATCAGATAGGAGGCTTGGTTTGGCGGGCAGAGCTCCAAAGCATGCTTTTCTGCACTTGAAAAAGCCTTCCAATCCACCCTGAGCCTCTTACAGGTGTTTGCTGCATTGCATTTGGCCTCCAGACCTGGCAGTCATTGTTGATTATGTCATCACCTGTTATTTCCAAGGGTACTTCCATTAGGTGCACCATGCAAAGTGGTAAGGCAGAGAACAAATATTGAGAAACACTTGCATTGCAGCCTGGGTCTAATGTTACTGCTTCAGCCTAAAGCAGACAGTTGCTTATTAAGACACAACCAAATCTGCTGTCAAGAGCTTGGTGGAGTTATCTAACTAGTTATGCTTGATGGATCTTCTGCCAGGAGAACATTTTGGATTCGAGATTCAGTTACTGCCTTCTGGGATTGATATTTTGAAACGCATAAGATGAATTGCCTGCCTAGTGCATCATCTAGGGTACATTATAAGACACTAGAAGCAATCCTTTCCTCATTTAATAGACTGCAATGAACCATTGCAACTGACCCCACATTGGTGTTGCAGCTATCAGTTATTTGGACATGTCAGGGCAGATCTATTCATCATTGTAAAAGTTTGGGTACTGTACACTCGTTTTATTCAGTGACTCCCAGGGTAATGCAAGAAAGACCACCAGGGATGCCACAGTGACACAAATGCATCTTTAAGGAGTTTTTGAAGCTACCATCTAATTGTATGGAACAACATTTCTGTTAATATATTTTTATTCTGCCTTTTGGCACGGAACAGGACTCACTGAACAGGACTCCGGGTAGCCAGTTATTAAAAGTGAGAATCTATCAATAAAATAGGCAATACAACAACAACAACAAAAAAAAAACACAACCCAACGAATTCACAAAAAGCAACAGTAGTAGCAAAATTAATTGAGGAGGCATTCAATCCCCAGAGTCTGGGAAATAAGAGCATTTTCACAGCACATAGCACACCAAAGTAAGATGAGCTTTCCAAAACAAAGAGTATCAGTGCCCGCCCCAACCAATAATGCTCGGTTCTGCATTCCACTAACCACACACCCCCAATAGCGAAAGTACACAGAGCTGGCTCTCCAGCAAAGCGAGTAAGCAGAATCATGTGGCAGGAAGGCATTCTTTTCAATATCCTGGTCCCGAGCCATTTAGGACCTGAAAGGTGATCACCAGCACTTTGAATTGTTCTCAGAAACAGACAGGAAACCAATAAAGATGGAATAAAATGGGAACACTGTATTTCAAACAATGGACCAGTCAAGAGTCTGGTAGCAACATTTTGTACCTGCTAAACTTTCTGAACACTTTTCAAGGGCAGCTCCCCCCACTCCGAGAATTGTCATACTAATCTAATCTGAATAAGATGGTAGTCAGATAAGCCTTTTCTAGGGATTCAAAAGCATTCCTGACAGGCCACTCCCTGGTCATCTAGGAGCACAACGATGCCAGTGAGTCCAGCCATACTGCAAATCTGGTTTTGTAATGCTGCAATCCCATCCACACTTATCTGGGAGTAAGCCCATTTGACTATCATGGGACTTACTTCTGAGTAGACATGCAAAGGATTGGACTTTAAGTGAAATGCTACCCATGCAGAACTGGCTGTACATCTAACTCTAGATTGGATTTCTTACGAACTAAAAGCAATTCTGTCCTATCTGTCTTAATTCTCTGTTTATTCATCTATGTTCCATCCATAACCAGTCTCAAGCACTCTCCCCCTGGAATTCAACAGAAAGAGGGAGAGTTGTGAACAAACAAGTTGATCAGAAACAGCAAAACTCAAATCCTCAGGCAGTCTCTCCAACATGAAAGCTGAAACATGTCTATGGGAGACAAGATGGAATCCTGCAGAACAGCTTGTGCCTTTTGGCCATGGAGCTGAGCGATAAGTCCCAGCACCATTTTTTGGGTCCTATCTTTCACATAGAACAAAAGCCACTGCAATATGGTAACCCTCATCCCTCGGTAGATGGCTCAGGGCACAATCCCAAAGGTGCCTTGGCCGGCGCAAATCCCTTGCACCAGCCAAAGAGTGTCACCAAAGTACCATAAGGCACTTCTGCAACAACTCTGGATGAGTAAGGCCAGCCCAACCCCTTGGACCAGTGGAAAGTAAGCCTGTGCCAGCCGTGTCAGGCTGGCACAAGAGTCGGGGGGGGGGGCATGGGATGGCCAGGAAGGAAGCATTTTGGGGTGAGGGAGGGAGGGCGTGCAGGCAGGTCACATGTGAGTGGGAGTTAGGGCTAGGTAAGACCAGTCCCAGGAAGCTTGGAGCAGCTCTAGTCTGCTCAGATCTGCAACACCTCTTTAGGTGGCACAGATCCAAGTAGCACCATTGGGGCTGCAGCAGCATTACCAGGGGTAAGGGGACTGCACTCCCCTTGTCCCAGACTGAGCCACATTCAGTCCCAACCCCGTGTTGGATATGGGGCAGGCCAGCCGGCGTCCCTGTTCCAGTGTGGGTTAGGATTGGGCTGCCCAAAAGATAACAGAGCCAATGCTATTGACCGTTACTGAAAGGTCCTGCAGAGTCAACAAAATTCCTCCAGTCCAGCTCCCAGTGCAGGTCATCAACCAGGACAGCCAAAGCAGTTTCAATTCCCAAATCACACCTGAAATCAGGTTGGAAAGGATCAAGATAGTCAAGCATCAGAAAGTATTTCTATCTTCCTTCTATTTATAGATGTTTCCATGGTGACATCGCCATGATGTCCACAGTCCACGGTCTTTTGAAAACATATTTTTGAAACTGCACATGTTCCTAAGCAGAACAAAGTGGGTAGCTCCTCACTTGTGGTGCACTGGAGACATCTGGTCAGGGGAAATTGCTTCTCTATTCATCAGTAACTGTTTGACCATGCAAAGGGCAGTCGATGAGATAGAAGGATCTGAATTTCGATAGGAATTGCTTGATGTTGAAAATGGAAAAAGCCAAAAGCTGCTTTTAAAACACTGTGTTGGCATTTTCTCTTACAAATTGTTCCAGTAAGACACGATCCTCTTAAGTCACTCTCTGTGGTTGAATTTGTGGGGCAGATGTAAACACCCCCACCAAGGGAAACCATAGTGAACAAAAACAAAGCTGTTCGCAATTGTCCAGCTAAATGTGAACCTTTCCTGGGAAACCCAATGTCAACACATGGCGAGTAATAAAAACTGGAATTCAAAAAATGTTTAAATGTCAAATCTTTATAATCAGACCATTTGGTTTGTGAGGTATAACGTATATTAGACATTTGTGATGAGAAAATGTGTTGGTAATTTTTGTGATCACACTTACAGAAACAAGCTTGGCCAGCAAAGTTCTGAACCTAGAACCATTAGTTTTTAGACTAATATCCCCCCACCCAGGTGACTTTTTTCTAGACTGAATTGCTCCCAGAGCTGTAGCCTTTCCTTGTAAGGGAGGTGCCTCAGTGCAGGAATTATTTTGGTCACTTTCTTCTGCACCTTTTCCAGTTCCACTACATCCTGTTTTGAGATGTGGCGACCAGAACTGGACACAATACTCCAGATGTATTGCCAGACGCAGGGCAGTGACAGTGAGATGCAAGTATCTTGTAGTCTTGGCCATCTGGTAGGCCACTGTGAGATACAAGAAGCTGTACTAGATGGGCGCTGGGCCTGATCCAGCAGGGCTCTTCTTACATTCTTATGATTTCAACAATGGCATAATACTGGTCAATTTATTCTCAATTCCTTTTTAATTATTCTGACATGGAATTGGCCTTCTTCACAGCCACTGTACACTGGGTCAACCCTTTCATAGAGCTGTCCACCAGCCCCCCTCCCCCAGAGCTCTCTCTCAATCTTTAGGCCACCCACAAACTGGCAGATTTAAGTTCCCAAATCAGTGCAAATTAGGGCGCAATCCTAACCCCTTATGCTTTCCAGCACTGGCATAGTGGTATCAATGGGACATGTGCTGCATCCTGCAGTTGGGTGTCACTCACGGAAGCCTCCTCAAAGTAAGGGAATGTTTGTTCCCTTACCTCAGAGCTGCATTGCCCTTATTTCAGTGCTGGATAGCACTGACATCAGGGGTTAGGATTGTGCCCTTAGTGACATACACAAAACATGTTGGATAGAAAGAGGAAAATCACAAGATTAAGAAACATCCTACTCAGCAATAATGGCTGCTCAAAGAAATGTATCAAATGACAATCAAAACAACATTATATAACTTTTGCTATTTACTACATTGGAACTACAAAGCATGGGTGCTTAGATTCCTTCTCTGAAGTGCCAACCTTATGCTGTATTTAACCAAAAAGTTGAGTAAACTTGGGCCAAATTCATGGTACAAAATTACTTTTCTTTGCCCTAAGCCCAGATCAGATGTCTGAGCCTTTAATCTTGGCAGTGTATAAAGATGCCAAAGTCCCTATGCCCTTCCCCAAAGGCAATCTTGTAACTGGTCCCTAGTTTCATAATAATGGTAATTGGATATCTGACAATATCCCCTTTAAAAAAACCCAATGGAAATACCCGGCTGCCAGATGCAACACATAAAATTACAGTTTTATCCTCAAAACATAAGTATCCTGCCAGTTTGTTCAATCTGTGAATACTTTTTATTTAGAATCTGAAGTGCCTGAGGAAATATTTGAAAGGAAGAGTTCTAAGCAAACAGAAGTGAAGCCCTGCTCTCCTACACCAGTGTTTATCATGCCAGTGGTTGGAAGGCAAACTTCACAAACAGGACTTGGAGACAAGCTGCCAACATCTGGATGAAAGAACATTCCACACAGCTTGAGGAGGAAGACTCGGAGGCTTTGGGAAGTCCAGAGGAAAGTCTGTCCCAGGCCTACCACAAATCCGCCTCAGGGAAAACAAGACAAAATCAAAACATTGGTATGTATGTATGTGACCAGATTTAAACACAGACCCTGATGGGTTACAGCCCAGACCTGAGCTACTCAGCATGCTGGGCTCCTGCAGCGCCAAAATGGCTGCCACAGGCGCTGCCGGCAGCCTCTCAGGGGAAGTGGACATTTGTTCCCTTCCCCCATGTAAGGAAAGTAGCCCCGCAATGGGCAGCTGTAGAGTAACAGAGTTCTGTATTGGGCCGAAAGGCTCTGCCCGCCACTCCCCATGCCCCACTTACCTCTCCACCACCCAGCACTCCCACGGAGCTCTGGGCAGCAGTCACCCGTCCTCTGCCCGGCGCTGGATCAGTGTGGGTGTGCACTGAGTCAGCACCCACATTGGCTGGGTGGTACGTGTCACAGGCGTGCCTTACGACATGTTTGTGACACTGCGTGCCAGTGGTGAGCCTGCATGCATGTGTCAGGATCAGGCCCTTAGTGTCTAATAGTCTTATCAACCATGACAGACAGGGTAAGCCTTTGTCTAGTTCAGAGTTTAGCCTAGTCTAGCATTTCTCAAATTGTGCTCCTAGGAGCCCCGGGGGTCCCTGAGACCCTTCAGGGGCACCATGAACACACACCATAAGTGGCTGCCATCTGCCACCTTCCCAATTTGTTTCCACCTCTCTTGTTCATGGCTTTTTCTCATTCCCTCCTGGTTCCACTGCAGTTGCCTCTCCATGGATTTGAGGAGGCAAGATTTTGTAGGAGCATTATTCCTTAGTTGAGCTCTGAAATGAAGCCCAAGTAGGGGTGTTGGAATGGCATAAGGAGGGAGAAAGACACACGAAGGGAGAAACCCACAGATTAAACATCTCTCCTTCCTGACGCTTCTTCCTTGCAAAGAAGGACATTGCTAGACCATTCATACTGCACTCATACATGCCTTTTTGTACTCTGATAGTCATCTGAGGTCTTGCTCAAGGTGCTGGTGTTCTCCAAAATCTGTTGGGCATCTAATAGGAGCTTTTGCGTGGTGGAATGCCCTCCCTACAGAGATCCAGGTGGCCCCCATCTTGCACTCATTCAAACAGTGTGGGAAGACCTGACTTTTTCATTTTGCTTTTGGAGGAGGTTAATGTCTGGCTGTAGATCATTGCACAGTAGTCGCTGCCGTGTCTTGTCTTATGGGTTAGGCAGGGGTGTCAAACTCATTTCATACAGCAGCCAATATGCTAATAAAGGTTTATTGAAGTAAGTAAGTACAGCAGACTGAATATCATTGATTAAAAAATTCATGATTCCTATTGAGGACCGGAAGTGATGTCATTAGGCAGGAAGTTATATCATTAAACAGGCCAAAGCCAGAAATAAGAACTCTGTTCTTGTGTAGGAACTCATTAGCTGCAAATGACAGAAGAGAAAATATGTCGATTATATTTCATGGTATGGGAGAACCAATTTTCATGTGGGCTGCCCTTTCAGCAGTCACACCTCAGCACTAAAAAGCTTCTGTGGGCCACATCTGGCCCCCGGGCCTTATGTTTGACATGCCTGGATTAGGGTTTCATTGGACTGCCTTTTGTACTTTTTACAATGCTTTTCTTTTTTTACTGAATATTTTATTGATTGTATTGACCTGCTTTAGGCATAGGCTGCACATAAACCGTACAAATAAATAAAATGCATCATTGCAGTCAACTTGGATTTGCAGATGTGGATTTGCCAAGAAAACATGTATTTCTTTTCATAAGTGTCTCTTGAAATCAGCATGCTTATTTAAGCGCAGAACCCATACTATATTTCTATTAAAAATTTCACACCCAGGCTGGGGATAAAGTGAGGAATATGTCTTGTAAAAGATAGCTGGACTGATATTCCAGACTCCGTGGTTGGCAACCTTCAGTCTCGAAAGACTATGGTATAAGCCTACAACACCCAGTATTCCCAGGCGGTCTCCCATCCAAGTACTAACCAGGCCTGACCCTGCTTAGCTTCCAAGATCAGACGAGATCAGGCATGTGCAGGGTAACAGAAACTAAACTGAACACCTAGCTTAAGTAAGATTTATTCTCTGGATCATACCATGACCTTTCTTCTAAAAAACTGTTAGAGACACAAAAACAATCACCATGGTCGACACAAAGGAAAACACCGCATAAAAACAGCTGTATTGCAGGAGTTAAGTAGCTTCACAATTTTGAATGTCAAAACGCTTTTCTATGAAGAATGCCGAAGCTAATTTCAGCCTGAAGAGCTCCTTCAATGTTTATTTTCAAATGCATACAACAGAAGCTACCCACTACAAATTCTTAACCTCTCTAACTTTGTTCTTCACCTTTTTGGGGGTATCATCATCGTGATAGTTTTCACAGTATGGTGGGATGAAAAGCAGGGGACAGATATTGTACTCAATGGTGTGCAGCCAGTAAGTATACAGAATCCCTCTATACAATCTGTGAATTGATGAAAAGGGTTATGCAGAGCTGTGAAAAACCAGGTGAATATGAACACATTTGCCTTGTACTACTAAAGCCTTGGAAAGCTGTGAAGGATGAGTTTACCTTTGCTCCTGTCTTGGGTGGAGCACTAAGTGAGACAAAAAAACAGAAATTTGGAAAATTCTTCAGCAAATATATAGCAGATCCTTGTAACTTCCTTGTGGTTTTCTTTGACCTTTGCCGTTGAAGCCCACATTTCAGATACAGTTACCATTGTGTGTCTCATGGAGAGATTTAGGTGCTCACGGAACCCCTACACAAAATGGGTATAAGTACTGTAGAGTAACTTGACCTTGTGTCCTTTGCTTGAAGAATGCCATAAAATGTGGAAGACATCCTAATGGAGTTTTACTAAATGCTATTACAAGGACCCAAAGAATGAGATGAGCACAAGCTTCTCATTTTTGAATTACATCCAATCAAGCCATTGCAAAACCTGGTACAAAAGTTCAGTGAGTTACACAGCAGAAGCGTTAAAAGTCCCCTAAACCTCTGCCTCCTCAGGGATGACACCAATGGGGTCCCAGTCTTACTCTTTACCTGTACTCTACTTGAAGTCAATCTTTTTTGGTTTGCTTTTTAAGCTTTCCAGGGACAAAATTCCTTTACGACATTTCTGACCAATATACTTTTCAACTCAATTTTTTAGGGAATGTGATTAGAAGGTTTCCTATTTCAGAACCAAACTCCTTAGATCAGTGTTTCCCAAACTGTAGGTCCTGGCTGACTGTTGATGGGTCATGAAACTGAAACTGACAAGCTGATAGCTGATAAAGACAATGCACTAAGCCCTACAAAAAGTGAAACTGTACTGCATGTGTGTGTTTACTCATGAGTAGGTGATCATGTCTCAAACCACTTTGTGGGGAAGTCAAGAGGAACACAAGATCACCAGAATGGTCCTGATCTGATGAATGTGGAGCTCAACAAATGCTCCAGAAGGTGACTACCCCACCCCCACATAAAAATGATAAAAACAGAGACTTGAGCAGCTAGTAAGGTGAAACTTTTCTTTTTGTTTAGTCTCATAAAGCTAAGTGGGTCCTGACAGTGTGTCATTTTAAAAAGTGGGTCCCAGTGCTAAAAAGTTTGGAAACGGCTGGCTTAAATACAGTCGAAAGGAACTGTTGCAATTACAAATCTGCCAAAAATCCTGAACAGTTCTCCAACAATGTGTTATAATAATAATAATAACCTTCATCTGTAAAGTGCTTCTGGTCTGGTCTCTCCCCCTCTAAAAAAACAAAAACCAAAAACACGCCCAGGAGTTCCATTTAAAATACAGGTGTGCCCCCATTTCTGTGGGGAATCCATTCCAGGGACACACATAACCACTTGGATGTGGGTGACACATGTATTAATAGTATCTCCCGCATGTGCCCTCTATGCGTCCACTAGCATTATTTAAAAGCTTACCAGAGAAGTGTTTCTTGCTTTATCAGGTTTCTATAAGCATATAGTGTGATGAAAGCAGGCTGCTGGCAGCCTGAATGCTTGAAGAAAAAAAAACTAGATTGACATTAACAGGAAGCAGGAAGTTAATGCTAATGACTCTGCAGGGGGTGCACGGGAGCTCCCAGATCAGTGGATAACTAAATCTGCAGATACTAGATCTGCAGATATGGGGCCCACCTATATAAACTACAATGTAATATACTTGAAGCTATATACCAGTAATTTTTTTTAAAAAATCATTTAAATATGATAGTCATCGCTTCTGCCTAACAGAGAAGGCAACAGACTGTTGAATAGTGATGAAGACACAGACCGTGTGGTTAAAGAGGAAGCACTGAGGAAAGTTGGGGGTCAGGGGAGGTTCTATTATGTATTTCAGATCAGTTCTTAGAATTCCAGATTGGAACTTCGTTGGTTACAATTCTGGGCATCTAGAATGGAAAATATTTTAAGAGCAGAAAAATGTGGATGGGAAATATAAACCATTTTATTCTGCTGGGAAGAAGGCCCATGCAGAGACAAAGCATTGGGTGCTTTTTCTTCCCTAAGGAGAACTGTGTGCTATAGTCCGGAAGAAAAATCTATGATGTCAGAGCTTGGATCTGAAAAAGAGCATTAAACGCTTAAGTTCTCCACACTGTGTTCCAAAGTATGTATGACATACTGGGTTTTATTTGCAATTGAATTGCACTTAACTGAATCAACAATGCCCACATTGGAACAGTCTGGATCTTTCTTCCTTTAGGGGATGTTAAGTTTCAAGGTTGTCTCTGAGTAATGAACTCTGACAATTAAACTTTAGTAAAAGAGAGCAAAATGAAATGATTGCATTAGGGATGGAAACAGTCAGCTACCCCAGATTCTCTCCATAATTCTTATGTTACCTATGAGTACATACAAACTTCCTTGTTCCTATAAAAACAAAATATTTAAATGGTCAGAAACACTGTAGATATACTGTAGTATTCTTAATACGAATTACTTAATACGAATGGTACTCGTAAGTAACATTCACCCAATTGAAATAAAAGTGATCATCCATCATCTTCAAAGACTATCCTTTTAGGTGAAGATATCACAAACACAAATATTTCCGTTTGTTTGTTTGAACTCTTCCATCAGTCAATTTTAGTGAATATCCTCTGGTTCTGTGTGAGAAGGAAAAAAAACTTCCCTCTATTCATTGTATGAATAATTTTATAAATTTCAACATCCAACCTCAGGCAACTTCTTTCTAGACTGAAGAGCCCCAAATTTTGTAGCCTTTCATCATTTTTTACACTGTCTTTTGAATCTTTTCCACTATATCCTTTTTGAGATGTGGGGACAGGAACTGGACACAATACTCCAGATAGGACACAATACCCCAGATTTCACTCTCCTACAATACCAGAAGCAGAGGTCATTCACTAAAATTGACTGGTGGAGAGACAGAGCAAAAGAAAATACATCTTTACCCAGCATGTAACTAATTTGTGGAACTCCATGCTACAGGATGTAGTGATAGCACCTGGCATAGATGCCTTTAAAAGGGAATTGGATAGATTTTTGGAGGAAAAGTTCATCAAACGTTACAAGCTGTGATGGGTATATGCAACCTCCTGGTTCTAGAAGTAGGCTATCTCTGAATACCAGATTCAAGGGAGTGGCACAGGTATCTTGTTGTCTTGTGTGATCCCAGAGTCATTGGGTGGGTCACTGTGAGATATAAGAAGCAAGATGGGCCCTTGGCCTTGTCCAGCAAGGCTCTTATGTTCTTATGTAAGAAAACAGGCAAATTTAGAAAGGCAACCTTGGTTTATGGCATAAACTTTGTGTCTGCTGGATTGGTACCTTGATAATCTACCTCATATCAAGAAAAAAGTTCAATTATACATTCTATAAACCAGTGTGTGTGTGTTGGCAACCTTCAGTCTCGAAAGACTATGGTATCGCGCTCTGAATGGTGGTTCTGGAACAGCGTCTAGTGCGGCTGAAAAGGCCGATTCGGGAGTGACAATCCCTTCCACACCGGGAGCAAGTGCAGTCTGTCCCTGGTCTGTCTCCCTGGCTATGGGCCTTCCTTCTTTGCCTCTTTGCCTCAGACTGTTGGCAAAGTGTCTCTTCAAACTGGGAAAGGCCATGCTGCACAGCCTGCCTCCAAGCGGGCCGCTCAGAGGCCAGGGTTTCCCACCTGTTGAGGTCCATTCCTAAGGCCTTCAGATCCCTCTTGCAGATGTCCTTGTATCGCAGCTGTGGTCTACCTGTAGGGCGCTTTCCTTGCACGAGTTCTCCATAGAGGAGATCCTTTGGGATCCGGCCATCATCCATTCTCACAACATGACCGAGCCAACACAGGCGTCTCTGTTTCAGCAGTGCATACATGCTAGGGATTCCAGCTCGTTCCAGGACTGTGTTGTTAGGAACTTTGTCCTGCCAGGTGATGCTGAGGATGCGTCGGAGGCAGCGCATGTGGAAAGCGTTCAGTTTCCTCTCCTGTTGTGAGCGAAGAGTCCATGACTCGCTGCAGTACAGAAGTGTACTCAGGACGCAAGCTCTGTAGACTTGGATCTTGGTATGTTCTATCAGCTTCTTGTTGGACCAGACTCTCTTTGTGAGTCTGGAAAACATGGTAGCTGCTTTACCTATGCGCCTGTTTAGCTCGGTATCGAGAGAAAGAGTGTCGGAGATCGTTGAGCCAAGGTACACAATGTCACGGACAACCTCCAGTTCATGCACAGAGATTGTAATGCAGGGAGGTGAGTCCACATCCTGAACCATGACCTGTGTTTTCTTCAGGCTGATTGTCAGCCCAAAATCTTGGCAGGCCTTGCTAAAACGATCCATGAGCTGCTGGAGATCTTTGGCAGAGTGGGTAGTGATAGCTGCATCGTCGGCAAAGAGGAAGTCACGCAGACATTTCAGCTGGACTTTGCTCTCAGTCTGGAGAGGTTGAAGAGCTTTCCGTCTGATCTGGTCTGGAGATAGATGCCTTCTGTTGCAGCTCCAAAGGCCTGCTTCAGCAGGACAGCGAAGAAAATCCCAAACAAGGTTGGCACAAGAACACAGCCCTGCTTCACTCCACTTCAGATGTCAAAGGGGTCTATAAACCAGTGGTCAAAGTGGTCTATAAACCAGTGGTTGGATGTCAAAGGGGTCTATAAACCAGTGGTTCCCAAACTGGTGGGTTGCAGTCCACTAGCCAGGTAAGCACTTGTCGCTGCCTTTAAGGGCCAGGGAGGTGGAGAAGGCAGGGGTGGGATAGCTCTGTTGCCAGGGATGGGAGCAGGGTTTTGTACTTACCTGCAGCCAGCGTTGCAGACCTGGAGGGTGCAGGGGGTCTGGGGAGCCCTTCGCAGGCTTCCCTTTGCCTTCAAAAGCCTTTAAAAAAAAAAAAAGAGCACTTCTGGTTTTTCCGATGAAACTGGAAGTGCCCCCTTTTCCCCTTTTTTAAGAGACTTTTGTGGGCAAGGGGAGTCTTGCAGAAGCTTCCCCCCGTCCCCCTCAAGACTTTCCAGGACTGCAGCATTGGCTGCAAGTAAGTGGAAAACGTCCCTCCCATCCCTGGCAGCAGAGTAATCCTGGGGATCACATGGCTGCCTTCCCCCCTCCCCTGCACGCACTTACAGTGCTCCCAAATGCCTTGCGACAGTTCGGGAAGCGCTGCTATAAAACATGGAAGATGTCTTCTGACTTGTATTTCTTTGACATGGCCATTCAAGATGAGTCATCCACTAGGTTACTATACTACTATGTCGAAGGGATTCCTGAATTCATACCGTTTGGCATATTTGTCGTCTGCCCAGTTCACCATAAGCACAGAATTTTGAGATCCTTAAGTCCATTCATTTCAGTGGAGAAACTAAATTGGTGCTTAACTCTTTCATGGTAATCAATGCAACCTAAAACTGTTTACTTTAAAATGAACTGGACCCAAAGCAATGACTTCCATTTTTCTTTTTAATGCAACAATAAAAAAACAACAATTATTGTTTCTAATAAGACAAATATATTGAACATTTGAAATACTTCAAATGTTTTGAAGTACTTCATGTGTTAGCTTTTAACAAAGATTTTCTTTGTTTTTTTTTTAAGGGCCTTTTATAAAAACATCACTGGACTAAGAAACTAGGAAAACCTCTTGATTTCAAAACATGTGAGACTACACACATTTATGCAAAACTGTTTTATGTTATTGTCAAGCAAAATTTCATGCCCACCTTTTCCCCCAATATTTAATTTACTAACAGGCTACTATGAGATTATGAATGAACAGAAATTGCTTCAATAGCAGTTTCTCTCAAATAAGAGAGGGTTGAGCTCAAAAAAATGTTATTGGATAAAACAAAAACTGGAAGCAAATAGCTACAGTTAGGAACCACTGCATACTACAGTTGGATGATAAGGCCTACAAAGGTGGCAGATGGTAAATTTATACAAAACAACTGAACATTTTTTATAAAGCTCCTTGTGAGTTATGTTTGTCTCCTGCAGGAAATCCTGATCTGGTCACAAGTGCTGCATAAGAGCCCAATCCCCTTCTACTGAGGCACCTCCCGCAGTAGCCCGGGCGCGCAGGATCCGGCAGTAGCTGTTCTCGGTGCCACCAAGCCTGGGAGCCCTAGGCAGCTCAGGATTGGGCAGTAAGTAAGCTATCCTGAATCCACCATTATAAGACAAACGGGGGTTATGGAAGAAGGCTGGAGGTAGAAGAACAGCAGAAGGGAAGACTTCCTCAACAAACACTGTAAATATTCTTCAGGTTAACACATATAATGTATGAAAACACTTATAATAGAAAGTTTAAAACAGTCATAGGAATGTCTCTGAAATATCGAGAGATGCTTATTTTTAGTACTTTTTAAACAATTCTGTGAACATATATACATTTAATGAGGTTATTTCCAGTACTATCAATGCATTGTATGAACAAAGACATTTCAGAATTTTTCATCATACAATATTAGCATTCATAATATTTTCTTATTGTACAATATTAAGATCACTGAGCAAAGGTTCCAAGGGTCAAACATTTGCACCTTGACTATTTCTTTCTCCTTCGCTTACTCCTAGGTGGTAATGGTGAGCTTCTAGAGTGTTGTGGTTTCTGCTTGGTCTTTTTCGCATCTGGAATACTGTTGCTAGGAGAGGGAAAAAAAGAGACAAAAATGCATCTTAAATGCAGAGTATAAGGGAAGTGGATTTTAAAGGTAGTATATTCTTTGTGATGATCAAAAGTTATTTCTTTTTTTCTGAATCTCATATAAGTCATGGACAAACACTGAGGTTGTATTCATATAACTAAAAAACTTCTCAAATTCTCTAATCCAGTGGTTCTCAAACTTTTTAGTGCCTGGACCCACTTTTTAGAACTACAATCTGTAGGAACCCACCAGAAGTGAAGTAATTAAGCTGGAAGCAATGTCATGGCTGGACTAGTAGAAAAACTTTGTCAAGCAGAAAAATTAACACCCTCTATATGACAAAATCAAATCAACTAGTAAATTGTGTAAGTGAATTAAAAGTTTACTATAAGTTCTAATATTTATTTAAAATAAAGAAGAACCCTCCCAACCCTCCGAAGTAGTTGCTTATCTGTTTGTAAAAATTCCTTAAACATCCCAAAGGTTGCAATCCTATCCACACTTACCTAGGAGTAAGCCCCATTAACTACCATTGCTAAAAGCATATCTGTATAGATATGCAGAACCGTAACATTTTCTCAGATGCAGCCATATACCATGGTAGCATCAAGTCTGCTATATTAAAAATACACATTGAAATAAATCACGACCCTCCTGAAACTGGCTCACGACCCCCATAGTGGGTCCTGAACCACACTTTGAGAAACACTGCTCTAATATGACTACCTATGTACGAATACTTGTTACAAAAAGTCCACTTAGTGGGGTTTAGCTAATGCGTGCATTATAGAAGGACATTCTGTCCCAATTTTAAGACTATCAGAGCAACCCCCTCTCAAAGCTTAATCCCCGAAGAGATCACTTTGTCCACATTCCTTAGTACTCAACTTAGTTATTATATGATGCCACAAACTCTTTTAAAGCCACCTATGCTAACGTAGGGAAAAACTGTAATGAAAAACTGAATTAATAATGGCAAAAATGAGATTATACTGATGCAAAGTGCAACTATTTTGAGACTGGTGGTGCAAAGTAAAGTCACGTGGCTAGTACAATACCCTCCGATTTTCTGAACAGCAGCAGCTAGAGAATAGATCACTTTGCAGAATATAAACTAGCTCTCTAACTGCATGCTGTGCTTTTTCAAACATCCATAATGATGAATCTATAAAAATGAATCAACCCCACCATTCCTTTAATTTCCTTTCCCACTGTCCAGCCTAGATACTGTATGGCTCAAATGCAAAATCAAGACAATAGCAAAGGGGGTAGAAGTAGAAGACCAAAGTAGAAGATCTGACAAATTCATTTATTAAATTTGAATAGTTACAAAAAGCAGTGAAAAGTTGAACAAATGAAAATGTTAACAGTGTTAATGAGGATCAGTGATGACCAAGCATAGTCCCTACTTTAATATTACAGAAAGAAAAGGCAATTAAATTTTTTTCACAGTAGGTGAAACACACACACATCCACATGCCCCAGATTTCAAAATGTAAAATTGCTGGAACTGGAGCAGGAATAGAATAAAGTAAACAAAGGCACAAATGGGAAAGTGAGGCAATAGTAATGAATTCAGAGGAGAAACTTAATATATACTTTTAAGATAAAAGCCCAACCATCTATGTAAAGTCTGCTACAGAGTTTTTATTTGAAAGGGTGAATTTCAAACATTTATTTTATAACCAAAGAATTTATGGTTCTAATTTAGGGGAACTTCAAACACAAGCTGAACCATATGTAGCAGCGCCAACATGACTGGACATTTATGTGCTAAAAGTAGTTTCTTGAATCAAGTTTTAATGAGGCAGCACACTCAAATCCTCAGTCAAAGGAACACAGGAACAAGAAAACTCATCATTTCACTTCTTTACAGAAAATAGATTATTCAGAGTTGACATATTCCCAGTATAGGCCAATCCAGCCTAGTACTATGAAAATGAGCTTGGGTAGGCTTGGGTAGAGACCCTTCCAAATCCTTCTATCTCAGATCCTTTGACTGTGGGATACCAGGAACTGAAGTTTTACATGTTAAAGAACGTGTCCTATCACTGAGGTGTAGCTCTCCCATTAGATACAAGGAGATGCCTCATAATGACGCAGAACAGCAGTCTCTCTTCAGAATCAGAAGCTTTTCTCAGACTTGTTCCTTTCTCTCTTGTGCACGTTCCTCCGTGGGTGGGAAAAGAAGTAATATAGGATATCATCAAATCTTGTGTACCACTAAATCAGTTGATTCCAAACTTTTTCGACTGGTGGCTCCCTTGACCTAGTGGACCATTGGCCACAGCTCCCCATTAAGGCTACAATCCTATACATTGGTGGTTCTTTGTGGGGATTCTGCAGCTCGCCAGGAGCCTTGGCTGACAGTTTGGGAATCATTGCACTAAGTGTACAGGCAAGTGTAGATATTAAGTATCCAGGTTCTAGCAGTTTATATATTTTATTGCTTATTATTCTATATTGTATTTTCACTTTTGTTCCCCCATGTCAGTGGCATCACTAGGGGGAATGGGCTGCATGGGGTGACACACACAGGGGGTTGACACCACTATTGGCCAAAAATTTTTAAATCTTGATATTTTCGAATACTACCATCATGTTATATATCAAACAATGCATAATGTCATACATAATGTAATGAAACAAACCACATTGAAACACCTGTGTTCTATCCAACGTTATAGCCAAAAAACCAGTGGGTGTGGGACAATGGTACATCACTTCACCAACTGCCTGAAGCATTGCCCCGCCCACTGCATGGGAGGAGGTCCATCATAGGGCTGAAGAGCTCGTGTCCAGCACCGGGCGACACAAACCCTAGCAAAGCCATTGACTTAAGTTCCTTCTGATATTCATCATATCACCACTACACACACTGTCATTAACTATTTCTCTTTTTCCAATGGCAAAATGAGGTGGAGGGGGGAAGGGATCCAAGTTTCCTAGGATCCCATTCATAATTCTATTTATTGGACTGGGAAAAAAATTCTTTTACAAATAGATACAGAGTCTATTTGACTTATGCTAAGAGGACAGTGCTTTTGAAATGTGTGGTGTTTCTGAAAGTCGCTCCAGTGAACTGACATTTTAAAGCTTTGGCGTTGGCTGCCAAGTTCCAGGATTCCAAGGTCATGGTTTATGCATCATCTCAGTTCTACTGGTGAAGGTTATGCAGGCATCCAACATAACTATGCCAGACTGGATCGCATCAAATTAACACATAAGCACTAACCACACGTAATCCCAAAAGGAATGTTCCTCCTTCATGATCACTAATTCCTAGAACATGGTTACTTCTTGAACTGCAGAATGCTCATTAACAAAGGTAACAAATACTGGATAGCAAAAAACAAAAACAGAAAAACAGCCCTTGATGCAAGCATCTAAACATAGCACTCCTCCAAGTCAGGATTGCCATTTCCATACTGGCTACTTAAGCACACTCCATGCTACTGCTAAATGACTAGAGGAGTCTGTTGGACAGGCTGAAAAGCTAAGCTCCAACAAGTCCTCAAAATGCACACCATGTCTTTTGCTGCACAAATTACACAACTCAGACCGGTGATGCAGGTCCTCAACTGACGCAATGGATGAAGGGTTCATAGAAGGGCAAACTTGAGCACACCTACAAGGAAGAAAGTTCTGTTGCAATCGACACTCTCAGCAAACGCGTTTGCTTATACCAACAGAGGAACTAGCCATTAATGCTCTCCTCATTACTATTAAGCAGTTGGTCTCATTTGCAAGTGCTTTTCAGGCATGACCAGCATATTATTCTAAGAGGACCAAATAATTTCTGCCATTTTTATATACCTTACAGGCAAAAATGGGGCATATAAGAAAAACAACAACAAAATAAGCTGTTATACTAAGAAGGACCCGTCTTTCAAACTCACATTCAAAGGTACAATGAGAATTCATTGGACTGAATCAGGATGGACATGAAGCTCACTACTGCCTACAGGTTTCCAGGTGGAGGCCTTTACTAGCCATACCTGGATATAACAGGGACAGAACCTGGAGCCTTCTGTATGCAAAGCACATGCTCTACCACTGAGGTACATACTTTCCCCCAAGCATGTATCATGCCCCTTAAGTAAGTCCAGTTGCTGAGGCTCATGCTAGACTTTCCTGTGTCTGGCAAGACAAAATCCATTTTCCCTCTCCATGATGCCCTGCCTATTACACGATGACCATCAATTGAATTAAAAGCAATAACTTTTCTTCATTACATAATGGGGTTCAGTGCAGATATATTTCCTGTTCCTTAAACATATACTGTAGTACCCAACAAAAATCAAGGATACAGATCCTCAACTGATGAAAACTCTAATGGCTAAAGCACAACCAGGCACACTGATTACTAGAATGTAAGATCCTACTGAAATCAGTGAACCCCACATCTTAGGAAGCCAGCACCTCACATCTTAGGAAGCCAGGCTTCCTTTCCATTCTCCTGTGAATGTTCCTCCCTCCTTTATTGGGCAAGAAGGATTGCCCTTACAAATCAACATTCTGAATTGTGTTTCACGGTCTGGCTCTATGTGCAAAACAACTGCATCAATTATTTTCAGATGGTTCTCCAAAGGGCTATTCCATGTCACAATGACTTTTCCATGGGATGGAATATCAGACAAAAAGCCAGGGAACAGCAAATGGTCTCAAGACCAAAGGAACCCAGTAAACTTAAAGCCAAAGATAGCATTGCTACTATCCACATTTCATGAGCAACACGCTCTTTACAGAAAAGGGGAAATGCTTTAGCAGGACACTCCTTTTTAGCATTAATAACTGTTGCTAGTTTAGTTGTCCAA
Organism: Tiliqua scincoides; assembly: GCF_035046505.1. Classification (NCBI taxonomy): domain Eukaryota; kingdom Metazoa; phylum Chordata; class Lepidosauria; order Squamata; family Scincidae; genus Tiliqua; species Tiliqua scincoides. The sequence goes on along the minus strand of NC_089822.1, from coordinate 228,281,288 downwards.
ATAAAAATCTTTCAAAAATTAGCTTTCAGTTAGAAAGTGCCATGAAGCAGAGAAGTGTGTTGTTCAATGAACTTCTTTTAAAGCAAGCAGCTTTATGCTCTCTACGAACAGTAGATCAAAGCAAAAGTTTTGATCCATATGCTTATCAACTTGAATTGATAGGTAAAACTACGCCTGAATTACTTAACATTTGTGTAGCGCTTTTTGAGTGCACAATGTGCTTCACATGTATTATCTAGAAGTAGTCCTCACAACAACTTCGTAATTTTAATATTATCCCCATTTTGTGGCTGGAGAGCTGAGCTCGTGAGATGTGTATGACAACTCAGGAAATGGTACCCAATGGTGAAATTCAAACCAGGGAAATTCTGGTTTGCGGCTCAGTCTTCTAGCCACTTCTCAACACAAAATAGTTTTGGGAGAGAGTCATAAAAGAATCTTACAAAGTAAACTAATAATTGTCCAAGACAATTTGTATGACTGCTGTCCTGTATGTATATATGTGAGGATATACTTACTGTTCTCACCAAACAAAACTGAGTTTTAAATAAGCAATTTAAAAAATAAGCCTGAGATTCTTGCTGTAGTCAAGTTTTCAGACGAAAGAATTTTGTTCTACGATTGACCTACAAAGTGGAATTTGATTTTTGTAACATTACCGAACTTTCCAGAACTTTTGTTCAGGAGTCCTCTTGTTCTAAGTTCTTCCATCAGCTGAATTTTTCCAAAGTCTGTGAATAATTTCTGTTTTAATAAATGTTACATTTCAATTTCACTGCTTAACCTTTTACTTTGTTTATGAGTCACCCTTTTATTTCTAATGAAAAGACAATTGCAAATATCACATTTGTTGGGATTTTAATTTTACAAAGGAATGAGTTCTTCCCACCTCCCACATATAGAACTCCATGGAGGTTAAAGAAATGAAAAACACACAGATATCTGATGAGCGTTTTTCATTTGATTATAAATCATGTGGCCTGGAAAACATCAACACTTTTTATGCATTTAGAGTTATTTGTGCAGCCTAGCCTGGAATGTACAACAAATCAGAACATGTAAAATTAACTGTAACTACAGGATTTCTCAAGAGTTGCTTTTAAACAAAAGTCTTGCTCTCAGATTCTTCGAGAAATCCATAACCAGTCAGTCTGCTAAAGAAACAGAACACACACACACACACACACACACACACACACACACACACACACACACACACACAGAGAGAGAGAGAGAGAGAGAGAGAGAGAGAGAGAGAGAGAGCGCTAGGTCTGCAGAGGTCATAGTAAAAATTAGCTGCTAAGAGAGGAAGAATTGCAGGTCCTGGAAAAGAGAAATTTGCATAGCTTGACCCCTGGGAAAAGGCGAAGAAGGTAGTATGAGTCTTAAACTCAATGGTAGTCCACAATGCTACCATAGTTTGGATCTAACTTTTGTATAGTAACTATGCGGGGCCATTACAAAGAAGTAGATCATATTTAACCCTTTGCCCCTGCACCGTTTTCCTGCCCGAAATGGCTAGTCACTTAGAGTTAATCCAGACAAGGCTTACTAGTGAAGATCAGACTCAGTACAGCAAATCTCCAAGGCAAGAAAATCACATGAAGGGAGACATGATGAATAGATCTTTACATGCTTTAAGGATATCTGAAGCAAAACTCAACCAATACATGGTTGATGTTTAAGGTATAAGCGAAGGAAACAGAACTCAGGGCAAGCTATTGATTCTAAAACAAAAGTCCATGTAACATAATAAATAGTAACAAAGCACAATGTAAAATATAACATTCATTAAAACTGTCTGGATCTTCTCTAAAATATTCAGGAAAACAGACCTGGGACCATTTGTCAATGACTGCATGAACACATTGCAGCTTGAGGGAATGATAAGCTTGGAAAACTCAAGCTTGGATAAATGGAGAGATGCCAATATAGCTTCTGTTTGCTGGATTTCTAAATGTGGTCAACTTAAGCCAAGTGGCACCATTTTTCAAAGACTGCACAAAAACACTTTTAAAGAGACTGTTCTTGGTATGCATGTTACGTACCTTTATCAACCCAGATACCATTTGAAGAATGAGGGGCAATTCGAATCAATATTCATTCCTGCGTCCAACCTTGTGACATAGTTGAAAATGTGTTTATTAAAAAGATTTATAGATTGCTTTTCCTGAAGCTCAAAGAGGTGTACAACACACTATAAAACAATTAAAAATATAAAAGTGCAATAAAATAAAATACAAGCAATTGTATTGCAATAAAAGCAATACAAGAGTGGATTATAAAAACATAATTACTGTAGATACTGGCCTATAGGGTGAAAAATTTGTCCCAAAAGATGGCTCCTGAAACAACCCTTCGCCTTATCTGCGGCGCCACTTAGGGGCAGGGCTGTTTCAGGAACGCTGCAGAGCAGCAGTGGTGCTGCTGGGAAGGGTGACGCGCCACCCGCTCCCCCACTGCATGCTTAGGAAGCGCGCGACTCCACACCTCAAGTGGGGAGCCTGACAGAGCTGCTCAGCTCGCCTGCTGCTCCCTCCTCCTCGCTGCTCCTGGGCATTGCAGTCCCGCCCACTCAGGCTCCTGGTCTCCTCTGCTCTGACTTCCTCCTCCTCTCCTGCCCTGCTAGACTTCGCAAGGACAGGAAAGAGAAGCAAGGATAGGGAGGCAGCAGGAGCTGTGAACCAAATCGCAGTTGTGTTCTAAGTTGTATGTTATATGTAGAGCTTCTGGCTTAACACACCAGACACCTTAAAGGTGGATTGGATTCATGGTTCTCCTGCAGTGGTTCCCAACCTTTCTCACTTGCATATCCCTTGGCAGCCCATTTCCATAAATTGTACCCTTCATATTAGCAAATAATACAAGCCCTCATCTCCTCCATATGAAAACCCAAACTTCATATATTCTTCACAGTATTTTCTCTCTTTATTTGTTCAAAGAACAGAAGACTCTGCCTTTGCACTGTTTTGCACCAGAAGTGTCCTGAGAAATTCTGAGTGATAGATCACTTTTTTATGTTTTAGTTTTTTTCCTGTGCTGGTTTTCAATCACTGGTTCATACATGAATTGATCACCAAAAATTAGCTATTGGTGGGGCTTTCACAGTCAACTAGCTACCTCCCTTCCTGCCTTGCTGGCCCTGCAAGGCATTCTGGAGCACTGCCATTATTCCATTCTCTTTCGAGTACCCCTAAAGGTCCTGTTGCGTGCCCCTGGGGTACATGAACCCGAGGTTAGTATGTTGTTTACAGCGCAGTTACTCTCTGATAGTGTTTACAAAAAGATGGTGAAGAGCAGAATTTAAAAGTTTATGAATGAAAATGAATTTTATGATCTTTTACTATATTTTTAATAAATTAGAGACTGCCAGTTCTTAGGTAACAATTACTGGTAGGTTATTTTTCAGGATCTGGCCTCGGGTAAAATCAGACAAAACTATAATCAGACACCGCCCTAAGTTTATGACCCCGACTTATCCGAGGGTCATAGAAAATTCTATGATTCTTGCCTCAAAACCTGCCCTGGACTTACCTGTGAGATCGACTTATGGGCGAGTGCCTGCAGTTAGACCATGAAAGCAGCACAGAGAAAAACCTGTGTACACTGATTTTGAAAGGGGTCCTCGGGGGCATCTTCCCTCCTCAAAAGTCAAGCAAAATAGCTGTGTTTTTAAATCTTACCAAAAAAACTATCTAAAGAGGATGCTATTCACAGATCAAACCTCTGTTTTATGTTTTTATGGGGGGCTGCCTTCTGGAGCATTTGCTGAGTTCCACTTTCATCAGATCAGGACCATTCTGGTGGCCTTGCATTCCTCTTTGCCTGGCCTGACCAAGAGCCAAAGCATGGTTGCTTACTCATGAGTAAACACGAAGGTGTAGCTTAGTTTCTCTTTCCATAGGGCTCAGTACATTCGTGAGCTTGCAGGGAGGGACTTCCTTCTTGGGTGTTTTTTGGGGGCTTTGGATCAGGACTGTTCTGGTGTCGTTGGATTCCTCTCAGCCTGCCATTTCCACTGGACTATGGAAAGCAGTCCTACTCGCAAGTATACATGTGATATGGCTCAGATTCACTTTCCATAGTATTTGGAAAGTATTTGCACTTGCCTTCTCAGCTATCAGCTAAAGCTTCGCAACCCACCCACAAGTGGGTTGCAACCCACAGTTTGAGAAACCCTGCATTAGAGAACTAAGCAGTAGCACCACAGCTGCAAATGTAAGCCCACAATCACTTGATATCTTTCTTAAATAGTTGGCATACTTAGAATGTACACCTCAGTACTGTAACTCCAGAAGTGACACGAAACTGTAAACAGTGTAAGAAGAGAATGATGACACAGTGACTTTTGGAAGAAAAGTACAATGAGAATGTAGAGAAAAATGCAAAACTGGACCAGTCACAGAATATGCAGTTGCTGTTATTCTGGCTCCACAGAAAATGACTGGAGGCTGAAAATCTGTTTTTACTGCAAAAATATTATTTGTTAGTTTGCTAATGACTGTGTCTAAATACAGGTACAACCACCAGCATAACTGCAACTGAATAACTCATTCAGCATAACTTGTCCTCAGTCCCAGGATCTGTTTTGATGGCCTGAACCACAGAACCCCTAAACAGACTTTCTTTATTGAAAGTTCAGCATCTCACTTTTCCATCTATACAGACTACCAAGGTGGCTAACTATCAATTGTTTAAGAACATAGATGAAAAGACTCATAGCCTAATCCCAATCTGGACTGGTGCAGCCAGGCTGCATGTATCCAGTGCAGGTTAGGAGGCTACTGGAGATCTCCTTAGGGGAAGGGGATATTTCCCCCCTTACCCCGAATAATGTCCCAGTTAGCCTTACGGGACTATTCAGATCTTCGCAGGCTATTTAGTTGGCAGAAGTCCAAGCAACCCAGTGTAATGCTGGCTGGCCCAGGAGGGGTGTTGTGGTAAGGTAGAGGAAGCCTCTGCCAATTTTGCCCCCTCCCAGGCCTGATCCGCCCCTATTCTGCCCTCTCACACCCAAAAATGCCCTTTCCCCAACTCTGAAACTCCCTGCCACCACCCTCTTCCAGTGCCAGTGCTGCTGTCTGTGCCAGTGCTGCTGGATGGATGTAGAGCTTGCTGGGCAGCACAGGCCTCTCCACCAGTGCTGTTTACTTGGCGGGTGTCATGAAGCAAATTATAGTGCTTTTGTGACACCTCCAGCTGGTGCTATTTCAGCGGACCTTGAAGATATTATTATGACTGCACATCCTAAGTAACACTCCCATCAGCAATATTTAAAAAGAAAACGAACAAAAAACAGAACTAAATTCCAACAAGATTATCTCCCAGATCAATCAGTGCTCAGGGAGAACACACACTAAAGCTGCAGCATCTTGGCCACTGACTAAAGCAGAAAATGAGGAAGACAACCAAAAATTCTAGGACAAAGAATTCCACAAAGCAGACAACACAACTCAGAAAACTACACTACCTCCTCCAGAGATAGGATACACATAAGGCTGCTATAGAAATAACGAATTGTTCTTTATAAAACCAAGTAGGTAAAACAGACAGACAGACAGACAGATCGACCGACCCCTGACAAATCTAACGTAACAGCACAAATGCCAAAAGAAATGCAAGTTAGCTTGGCAGAAAATAAGATTTCTGCAAAGCATTTCTTTGATCCATGAAAATCATCATTACGATGACCAAGGAACTTCGTACTAGAGGCTCAACAAGATTATTATTATTATTATTATTATTATTATTATTATTATTATTAACAGTATTTATATACCGCTTTTCAACTAAAAGTTCACAAAGCGGTTTACAGAGAAAAATCAAATAACTAATGGCTCCCTGTCCTAAAAGGGCTCACAATCTAAAAAGATGCAAAAAGAACACCAGCAGACAGCCACTAGAACAGACACTGCTGGGGTGAGGTGGGCCAGTTACTCTCCCCCTGCTAAAAAAAGGAGCACCCACTTGAAAAAAGTGCCTCTTACCCAGTTAGCAGGGGTTAAGATGATCCTCAACATAATTCATTTACACATAGTGAAGTGTATGACACTAGCTATTGCTGTTAGGCAACTGAGTTCCATAATTCAACTCAACAGGCTCGAAATCTCATGTAGGGCATGAAATAATGAGATAGCATTCACCCATCTGGAAAAAGCTATTAAAAAGTTATTCATGCTTAGCATAGATGATAATGATCACAAGCAGGAAATCCCACAGACAGGTTTAAAAAAATCCACATGCAATGTCACTTTTTTCATCACCACCTAAGATTTCTGAATGTACTTAAAATGTACCGAGTACTACAGGCATGCCCCCATATCCATGGGGGATCTGTTCTGGAACCTCCCACGGATAACTGAAACTATGGATATGGGTGAAAGCCTGCCCCCCTCCCACTCTCTAGAGCAGAGGGGAACTCTGGTTCCCTTGTCTCTGGAAGGTGCTCTGAGGCTGCGGACATCCATCCATGAGCTCTGTCAGGGTCAGACTGAGCCCTAGAGCTAAAAAAATGTCACGGTTTCTCTGTGAAACCGGAAGTGACTTTTTTTTTTTAAGGCATTTAAAAGGCACTGGTAGGCCCGGAGAAGCCTCTACGGATAGAGGATCCACGGATACCGGCCCCCCCTGTACAGTCCTGCCCTTAGGCTTACAATTAACAAAAACACTACACTTGTATCCTAACTTCCATCAGTAAATCTGTGCTCATGGAACAGGACTTTTTTTGTCTCCCCTTTCCTCCAGTCTCCACCCTCCCTTGCATAACTGGAAGCCTCTTCCCTTTGAAGTTGAGCATGGGAGTACTCAGAATGCCACAGATTAACATTTTTCTAGAGGCTTAGTCCACACAGGCACAAATAAACAAAGTAATGATGCAGCACAATGTCATCCAGAGATGGATAGAGGTTCTTTAAGAAGTCATTGTAGAGGGATGAAGGTAGCATCTCAAGAACTGGGCACAATGGTACGTAGTGCAGAGGGATAATGTAGACTCAATTGCAGTGTGGCTAAGTGGGATTTGCTACAATTGGTCTGTGTTCATGTTTGTTTCATGGATCTGCAGCTGAGCAAACCAATAATTTGATTACTGTGTTTTGCTTCCTGGCACCTTTTGGGCTCATGGAACTCCAGCCCACTGCTTGCCTATCAGCCTCACCTTTACATTAGACCAGCCATTTTCAACTACTGTGAGTGGCATACTGGTATGCTGCAAATGATACGCAGGGGTGCAGTGGGAGTTTGGGGGAGGTTCATTTATTAGTAGGGCCATTGGGGGATGCGAGCCCCCCCACCAATAGCATGGTGTGTCTTGTCAATTGTAAAAAAAAAAAACACCTGATGGTTGTATCTTGACAATTTTAGCATCTTGTCAGTGTGCTGTGAAATAAAAAAGATTGGAAATCACTGCATTAGATACAACAGCAGCCAATGTCTGCTATCAAAGATTTTTTTTTCTTAGAACATCTCTAATATAGTATAAAACGGAATACAAATTTGGACACACAGTGTTGGCAAACTGGAAAAAAAACAACACTATTCACTCTAGACGGAACGTGATGGTTAGAGAAAACACTTGTATCCAGGAATATATATATATATATATTTTTAAGAGACTTGATTGAAATTATTTCAATGGCAGTTTCATTTGTGATTATCGTTGTTGCTTTTAAAACGCATTCACTGAGCACTGCTCATTGCTTAAGTAGCAAATTATTAAGAGATTAATTTGGAATATTAAGAAGCGAGAAGTAATTTTAAAAATTGGTTTTACATCTATCAGAGCCAAAAGGGAATTTTGCCACATTTCTCATAACAGAATAAAATGGCTGCAAATGGAAGGATGGGCATTTATGAATATCATTAAGCAGCGAGGGGCAGCATTATAAACACACAGAAAGGTATATAAAACAAAACTGTCTCAAACGCTATGGGCTTGATAATCAAGCAGCATGCATTTTCACAATCCATAATTTTGAATTCTTGCCCTATGATCCTTTTCCTTCAGCCTTTTCCCTGTGCTCACTGGTTACAAAATTCACTGATTTACTTGAAATATGAGGAGACTGGTGAAATACGGATTTATATAAATACGGATTTATACCTATTGTGCTCCATCTACCATACAGATCACCGGATCATCCTTGTTTGGGGAATCCAGATATTGTCATGGCTTTCTAATTTCAATCAGTAACAATACAGGAACAAAGACACTCAGAAGGTAAGTATTCTGAGGTACAAGCATAAAAAACTGAGTTATCTAGCGACTGAAAGATAGAGGTTGAAAAGATAGGGGGAGATTGAGACTAAATATTATCCCCCAAGTTCTCCCTCTACTTCCTCCCCCTGATTCTAGTTCTGATCATTATTCACTCTTTGTGCTTAATGTTATTGTGGTTATTAAAGGTTATTAAAGTAACCTCTCTTTAATAAATGAAGTACTAAAAATATACACCCGAAGATCCCTGAGCATATCAGAGAGCATTGATGGCACATTATCATTTTAATTTGATGTAAGCACCATGTCTTAACTAAATGAAGCTCTGAGGGGCCAATTGTATCCAACTTTCTAGCTCTAATGTAGCTATGCCAATGGGGAGTGTGCTGCATCCTGAGGTGGGCGGGCAATCATGGATGCCTCCTAAAGGTAAGGGCACGTTTATTCTCTTACCTCAGGACTGCACTGAGACTACATCAGCGCTGGAAAGTTGGATAGGATTGGGCCCTCATTGATAGAAGGCGATTCCCAATGGAAACTCATGAGTAGTGGTGCTTGAAAATTGTGTTATTTATTTTACTCAAAGTAAGCCCAAGATGGTAATCCTATCTTACTGGAAACAGAACATCTCTACTCATGAATCACTTTCTCACCACCGGGTGTATTGAGTATGAAACCTCTTTATGAGCCTGTTACATCTTCTCAGGTTTCATGTTCACAATCCGGAAGTGGGTCATGATTGCATTTGTCAATGTTTACAAGAAGTAGGGAGTCCAGCAGAGCCCCCCGTGGGGCTCTTCGGACCCTGGTAGTAGGTAAAGCTTGCTACGGAAAGCCCCCTCTGCACCTGCAGCAGTGCCATCCTGGGGATCGCGTTGCTGCCTTCCTCCTGCCCCACCCTTTAAGGGGGCAGGGCCCAGGGCTGGTATATGGTGTACACTGACTCCTCCTTGTCCCTGTCTTGTCATTCTACGTTATGCCCCAATTCCCTCCCCATTTTCGCTTCTCCACAGGAGGGGTTGTGCCAGTATCCAAGTTACGCTGGCACAGTGTTTTTTCAGCATTACATCAGCATTTGTGACCTGTTCACTGATGGGCAGATACACTGGCACATTTCAAAGACAGAACTGGGCCCTATGTCAGGCAAAAGGCTTTGCCTGCTGGATATTAAAACCCAGCTGTGAATTACTTTACCAGCAAGCACACTGGTTCAATTAAAAAGCATCAACCTTCATACTTTTTAACAGAATTAATAATCAAGTCTGCTTAGAAATGTTAGCAAAGATTTTTTTTCAAAACTCATTAAGTATCTACATACTGAATTAATCCATCTCTGCCACCCGGTCGAAGGGTCTGCTGGTGATTCGTGGAGAAATAATGGATCATATGCCGATGTTTCCAACCGGCAAGTTCAATAAAACAAATTAATAGAACTAAATGCCTTGCTTTGCCCCAGTTTGCAAAGGCAGCACTTATCATAGATATGCTGTTTAACTGCAAATTGAAAGGGGAGGGAGGAAAAATAAGAAACAGTCCACGCGATCAAAACGAGAAGGGGTGAAAGCTTTGGCTCCTGCTCGGAGAAAGCAATTGTCACCATTTCCTCCCCACCGCCAATGATGCATTCACAAGTCTGCACAAGTTCTTAGACTGGAGGCCAGGCAGGGAGAGCAATCCCACCACCATCAGAATCCTCCTTTAAACACACATTAAGAGCCAAAGAGGAGAAACAGAAATGAAGTCTTTTCTAAACCATTAAGTTTATAAAAAACAACAAAAAACCACAGTATCAAGAGGATGAAAACATGCAGTGCAATTCTATGGCCAAAGCAGATCTGCCTTCTTCCATATATTCCTACCCGTCCTCTTAGATCAGGGCTGTCCAAACCCCGGCCTGGGGGACACTTGTGGCCCTCGAGGACTCCTAATCCGGCCCACGGGGAGCCCCCAGTCTCCAATGAGCCTCTGGCTCTCCAGAAACTTGCTGGAGCCTGCGCTGGTCCGATGCAACTGCTATCAGCATGAGGGTGACTGTTCAACCTTTCGCGTGAACTGTGGGATGAGAGCTCCCTCCACTGCTTGCTGTTTCACATCTGTGATGCAGGAGTGGCAGCAAAGTGCAAGGCCTTTTATAGGCCTTGAACTATTACAAGACCTTCATTCGTTCATATAAGTTCCATCGCTAAAATAAGAAATAGGGCCTTCTCAGTGGTGGCACCCCATTTGCCTTCTGGATTTGCATTTGTGGAATTCCCTCCCTTTCGAATTAAGAATGGCTCCTTCCTTGGAGTCCTTTCAACAGATTCTTAAATCTTATTTAGGGAAGCTTTTGAATGCTGATATTGGAGGCCGGCGCTTCTTAATATAATATAATAATATACAGTATTTATATACCGCCTTTCTTGGTCTTTTATTAAAGACTTTATTCAAGGCGGTTTACACAGGCAGGCTTATTAAATCCATGCAGAGATTTTTACAAATTGAAAGAAGGTTCTCTTTTTCAAGAACCACCACATTCAAGGTGTTACACTCCGATCTGGTTTAACATTCTGGCCTCCATCCTCCCACGCTCCGAGCAGATGGAACAGCTCAGCTGCAGCTTGCCAGCTGCTTCAAGGTCGCATGGTGCCGGTGGCCTCGAACTGGCGACCTTGTGGATGGAGGCAAATGGAGGCTCTACCCTCTAGACCAGACCTCCTGCCCAGACCTCCTGCTTCTTATGAAAATGTTTTGTGATCCTTTGGAGTCTGTGGTGTTTTATTCTTTTAACAGTTTTTATGTTAATGTTTTAGTATTGTTTTATTTATAATTGTATTGATGTTTGGTTTTGAAAGCCGCCTTGATTGTGATAGAAAGGCAGGGTATAAAGTCTTTCAATAAATAAACAAACCTGAATGAGAGGCCACTTGGAAAGCAGAAGTGAAGCAGAGCAAACCTGGGCATCCCAGGGGAAACATGGAGCATCAAATGTACATATGAAGCTGCATGCACTGAGTCTACACTGCCTGGCAGTAGCAGTCCAGCATTTCAGAGAAAGTTCCTTCTCCCCCACCTGGAGAGTCCAGATATTGTACCTGACACTTACTGCATACAGAGCACGTACTCCGCCACAGATTTATGGACGCTTTCCAGGACAGTGAATAAATAAAACCTAACCTCTCCTCCTACTTCATGAAAGCTTTTACATGGTTTGGAAGGCTATTTATTATCAAGCTCCCATGATCACTGCTGAGACAAGCAATTATTTCCCTCAAAGACTAGTGCTTTGCTAATTTTTTTTCCTTATCTGCTAGTCCTTTCATGCCCCCCCTTTTGGTTCTCTCTTGAAACCCTTCCAATTTCTCAATATCCTTAATTCATCCAAGGTGTGGCATTCTGCAGCATGCCAGAGATGCAAGATCAAAATGTTTATTCCATAAAATGATATTTTTGAAATGCAATGTGAAAAGGAAAAATAAAGCAATTTTATTCATACTCAGGCTCTGGTCTTAATCTGGAGCTCGGAAAATGTTTCCCAGGTGATATGTTTCAGGCTTGGAATTATTAGATGGCATTTTCAAAGTGGAATCTAATTTTCTTTCATCACACTTCCAGACTTTTTTTTTGGGGGGGGGGACCGGATGAGGCTCAAAAGACGTCAAATTCCTGTCCCAAGACTGCTACAACACAACTGGATTTGTACTGATGAAACCCAATGTGTCATGACTTGATTCCATCTTCTGCAAAAGGCAAATAGGTTTGCTAGAATTTCTCATAAGTTAATCATGGGGTGTACAAGCTTTTCCCTGAAGCTTCCTTAGGGAGAGGTTGTAGCTTAGTGCAAGAGCATCTGCTTTGCATGCAGAATGTCCCAGACTGAATCTTAAGGACCTTTTTTATTTAGGAAGGCATTTGACTGAGATTATGGGCTGGCATTTTTAATGAGATGTAATTTTATTTCTTTTGTATGATCTTGGAGTGATTTTTAAGATAGGGGTTAACATTTTTAAATACAGGTGGGGTCTCCATATCCGTAGATTATTCATCCATGGATCTGGCTCAATGAAGGTCCCGCTGGACCCACATGGAACCAGGCTTGGCTCCATCTGAGCCCTCCAAAGGTGACTGGAGCGGCTTTCTGAAGCCCTCAGAGGCACCACACATCTGCCCTTTTTGGCTTCAGAATGGCCTTTTCAGCAAAAAAAAAGGTAGTTCCAGTTTCCCAAAGGAAACTGGAAGTGATGTTTTTTTATGCCAAATAAGGCATTCTGATGCCCAGGGAAGCTCAGGATTTCCCCGGGTCTCAGAATGCCTTATATGGCATAAAAATGTCACTTCCAGTAATTAGTTTTTTTTCCATTGACAAGGCCATACTGAAGTTTGCAGAGTCCATTCTGAAACTCCAGAGGACTCTGGTGGGGCCCATTACAGATTTAATTAGCCACGAAATTCAGCATCTTCAAGGGGTCCGAGAACAGATCCCCCATGGATTCCAAGGCCCATCTGTATTGTTTTAATTTAATTAGTAGTCTTTATTCTGTAAGTCACCTTGATTGCCCTTGAGCGTGGGAGAAAGGAGGAATATGAATGAATGAATGAATGAATGAATGAATGAATGAAATCTCGGCAATCTTCATGAAGGGCAGAGGAACATTCTTTTCTGAAACCTTGGAGAGCCACTGTCAGTCAGTGCCAGCCACAGGGAGTTGGATCAATCGCCTGACCCAGTAGACAGCTGTTAGCTCCCTATGTTCCTGAAAGGCAAATTGCCCTATTTCTTTTCGCCTGAAACACGCAGGCACAGGAGAACTGTGACCATGTTTTGGACACGGTCTCAGTTCACACAGAGTAATGGTAGGACTGGACAGATCAGAATAGCAGTTTGTGCAAACTGACTCTGGGACCTAGAATATGTCCCAAAACTTTCTAAGGTTTTCTTTGGAAGGCAAGACAATGGAGAAAGGATCTTTGAGGTTATGATGTCTGAAAACCAATGGGCAGGGAGTGAACCTAAGAAAATCATCTCTAAGTGCATAGGATATCAGACCAGACATTAATCACTGGCAGTCAGAACAGTACTGTATATTAGCAAGCATACAACAGTAGCCCATGTTCTTTACTATGCAGAAAATTTACATTTCACATATCCAGTCTTTGGCTACCAATGCAACAAACATTTCACTACCGTTGCTCTTTGGCACACAATACACAATCTCCTGTTGCCAATACAACATTCTTCCTTTTCTTTAACAAAAGAAAGAAAGAAGGGGCAGAAAAGTGACAATTTGGCTAAAACTAATGGGAGCCCAGAAGAGAGCCTATGGTTTACACCAGGGGTGCCCAAACCCTGGCACTGGGGCCACTTGCGGCCCTCAAGGCCTCTCAATGCGACCCTCAGGCAGCCTCAGACTCCAGTGAGCCTCTGGCCCTTCCAGAGATTTGTTGGAGCCCACACTGGCCCGATGCAATTGCTCTCAGCTTGAGGGAGACTGTTTGACCTCTCGCGTGAGCTGTGGGATGAGGGCTCCCTCCACTGCTTGTTGTTTCATGTCTGTGATGCAGTAGCGGCAGCAAAGGACAGGCCAGCCTTGCTTTGCGCAAGGCCTTTTATAGGTCTTGAGCTATTGCAAGACCCTCATTCATTCATATAAGTTCATCTTTAATATAGTCATTTATGAAAACTTATGTAAATTTATTCAAATTTTAAATGTAAATTAATTCTTTTTCCCCCGGCCCCAAACACTGTGTCTGAGAGACAATGTGGCCCTCCTGCCAAAAACTTTGGACACCCCTGGATTACACTAAAAAAACCCTTTCAAAAAAGTAAATCTTTGCCCAATAATTTAAACACTACCTGAAACAGAACCAACAGCAGAAACATGAACCAACCAAGAATCACTGCTCTCTGTAGCTATTACTAGAAAGATTTGCACCTCACTGCCACTACACAACTACACTGTCATTCCGCAATAAAATTGGTACTGCTGCCTCTCCCTTTCCCCTCTTTACTGCCAAAGTTGCACATTCCAAAGTATTAATCTTCTCTTAGTGTGATAATTTATTGCATAATAAAAATATTGTTTCATAAAACACACCATGACTATGCCACTGTAGTCCCAAATCAATAAAGCTACATTAATGCCTCTCTTACCACAATTGGAAAGAAAAGACTATTGTAAAATTTAACTACCTACTGCTTCAAAACAAAACCACGTCATCTGTTTTCTTTATCCATAATTAGAGGGAGTTTATATATGCAGACAGTAAGAACAGCCAACAACAACAACACTGCTCAAAAGTCCATTAAAAAGGTAACCAAATGAGAGGGTCAACAGGGCAGGAATGGGATAAAAAACCAGATCAGGGATTCCATCAACTATCATGTCATCTAAACTTCACCTTGCCTGCTGCTTACCCATTTCACACAAAATGACTGTGGAGTCTGGCTACCAATTCCATTATTGTGGTGCAGAAATTGACAGTGTTAACCAAGAGTTAACCTACTCAAGAGAACATTGGCTGCCAACACAGTTGTCTTGCAGTTTATGCCTATACTGACACCATACTCAAAAGTTTCCTTTCATTTATTGCCAATCAAGTTCCACAAACCATCTCAGCAAGAGATAAATAGGCTGAGGACTTCTTTTCTGCTTAAGCACACATTCACATTTTCTACTCATCCCCACACAGACGTTCTCTACTCCAAAAAAAAGGAACAGGAGGCAGGTGAATATACTGGAAGACACAGTAATCACAACATAGAGTAGACCTTGCTATATCTTGAAATGTTGAACTACCCACAGTTAATGTTTTCAGGTCTGAAGATCAGATGGAAGGCTAATATCTGACAACAACCTGCAAGAGTTGATGTTTAAAAACCAACAACAAAAGACATTTATCTATTTTGCCCCCCCCCCCCCCCCAGTAACAAAAAACTAACACAAAACCTAATGCACAAACTACAATCAAATGATGATTGGTCAGGGTCCAAAGATGTGTGTAACAAGCTCCATGAATGCAGGAGGAATTTTGAGGCTTGCCCTTTTAAAAATAGCTGCGATCAAGCCTTTCCCAAATTCCCTTTCTCACACTCATCTCACAATACTAGAGCTACTTAAGAAGTCTTGCTGGGTCATCAAGCATTCACCTAGTCCAGTGATTCCCAAACATACTGGGTTCATGGCATCCCTGCAGCCTTCCTGGCTCAGTCGGGTGCCACCATCTCTCGTGATCCAAAAACGGTGGCACCAAAATCTCACGAGATCATGCATGATCCAAGTTGGGAGCACTCAAATCTCACAAAATCTCATACAATCCAGGATGGAAGCGATCAAATCTCACAAGATTTGGGTGCCACTATCTTGGATCACTCAAGATTTTGCACGATCCACTATGGTAGCATCCGGAGAGCCAGTAGGAGGGGCCACTGAGGACATCCTGTGGCGCTCCAGAGCATTGCAACACACACTTTGGAAACCTCTGACCTAGTCTAACATTTTGATTCCAAACATGGCCAGCAAATATAGCTGGAAAGTTCACAGACAGAACATAAAGGCACCAGCCTTATCCTGCTATTTGGCTCCCACCAACTGGTATGGGGTGGGACTGTGAAATCTGGAGATTATGTTTAGCTATCATGACTAGTAGGTTTATTAATAGCTATCTTTTATGAATTTGCCTAACATCCACTTTTTGGAGCAGCGAAAGGGCCAGATAACACGAGTCTTTCTTCACCGGGTGCCAATGCTGTGGGCTGTTGTTGATCAAAAAAAAAAAACACATCTAAATATTAATATTTCAGTGGCTGCTGTCTGTAAAACAAATTGCTCCCACTGCTGTCAAAAAATACTGCTTAAATGAAAAGAGCTGTGAGTTTCCTGTTACTATCACATAAGTAAAATAGAGAAACATGGTCTGAGCTGTTGTCCTCAATATAATTATATTATAAGCCTACACTGTACCTGCAGACAAAAGGTACAAACATTAACATCCCTTAAAGTCAAATCAATTTAATTCAGAAACACTAGAATATGCTGGCACTAAAATAAATTGCCTGGGAGATTCATTTAACTTTCTGTCAGGACAAAGAACATTGATTTATGTTATTCTCCAAGGGATTACACAGAAAGCAACCTATGTTCAAGTGGTAGCTTCCCATGTGTTGTCAAGTGAGAGCTCAAAAGGTCTAAAAACATACCTTTGCATTTGGAGAAGACGTAATGTATTCATACGTATGTATACATATCTCAACAGTCAGTCAACAAACCTCAGGCAAGTTGGGTGGAGTACATTTATTTATTTATTTAGCATATGGCATATAATACATGGATTTATATAACAATTAGACTAGATCAAATGTCAATGTCCAGTTCATGCAGCCATTCAAGCACAGAGTTACTTTCATTGAAAAAGTCAGACCATGGACCAGTATACGCCCTCAGTTTGCAGCCAGACACAATGTGGTAAATGGTTTGGCGGGAGAACCCGCAATCACACTGTGAGGTAGATACTAGCCCCCATTTAAACACTGAGTCCTGGCAAACACCATGTAGGGCACGGATCCTGTTTAAAGTTTTCCAGTGTTGGAGAGGTAAGTCGAAACCTGGCACCTTAAGTTTAGGATTGTCTATATAACTACTTGTTTCTGGACATTCGACTGCCTGTTTAGCTTTCCATTGGGCATTGATGTTAAAATTGTTGTGTAGATGTTGTGTGAGTGCCAGAGAAGGCTTCCTGGATTTAAGCCTACCAATTGACAGGTGAGGAAGATCGGCATGCACTGGTAAAAGTGGAGTACAAAACTTGGGTCACTAAAGCATTTTTCTCCAATAGATTATCCAAAGTCTGGTACTCCAACAGAGAGCAACAGAGGATTCACCCAAAGCAGAAATGTGATCCTGTTTCTGCAAGTCG
This sequence comes from Tiliqua scincoides, assembly GCF_035046505.1. Lineage (NCBI taxonomy): Eukaryota > Metazoa > Chordata > Lepidosauria > Squamata > Scincidae > Tiliqua > Tiliqua scincoides. The sequence continues at coordinate 228,264,181 of NC_089822.1, read as the reverse complement.
CCCATCCCTGCTGCTCAACTTAAAGTTGACCAATTTCATTATTTTTAAAGAGATAACACTATTACCGGTTACTGGTAATGACAGTGTGCAAAGATGCTTTTGTCTATTCCTTCATGCTTGGGTGCAACAATCAAGTGCTGTTTGTTCACAGCAATTACGATCAGATGGCGTACAGGATTTGTGGTTTCAAGCTGACAAATCTGAACATACTGCTGGATAATCTGAAATAGTAAGTCAAAAGCTGCAGATTTCCACTCACAATAAAAACTGCACCATTGAATAATTAGCCTCCAAATCATGTTAGACATGACAGTCACCACGTGGCAGCTGCCAAAAGACTTCACTCAAGTCAGTACCCCACATGTGGAATTTAAAAGGCTGATCTTCCATGTGCTCTCCGTATGTTGACATCTAGTGCATAATGCCACAGCATACTGTTGAAGCAATGCTGAATGCAATGTTGAAGCAATATGGTACCAAGAGCCTTTTAAAAGCATACATAAGCAGCCTCAACTGACAGTCATCATATGTAAATCTGGTCTCATACTGACAATTTCAGAGGATGGCATTGCTCTCATGGAAAACGTTTTCGTTTATGCAGATTGGGGGCTAGTACAGGGTAGTGGCTAAAAGACAGAGCGGTGAATCAAGACTTTTCTAATTCAAATCTCGCCACTGCTATGAACCCAGTAGGTGGCCTTCCACAAGCCACTCCCTTTCATGCTTAGCTGCAAAAAGATCTTTTTATAAAAAAAATCTGTACATCTGTGTGTTATTATTCAACACTGCCTTAAGCACCTTCAGACAGAACTTCGATAACATAATTTCACAAGTAAATAAATGCAGAAATTTAGCTACTACGGGTAATCACACCTGTCCTGTGTGGACTTGTTTAACCCTTTCAGTATAAATGTGATTTTAAAAAAAATTAAGAGTTATGTAAGATAGTGGTTCTCTGTCTTTTCAGAGGCGCTAGAGCAGCGATTTTCAAACTTTTTCATCTCATGGCACACTGACAAGGCGTTAAAATTGTCAAGGCACACCATTGGTTTTTTGATAATTGACAAGGCACACCACACTGACAGCAGGTGCTTGCATCCCCCTACTACAAATGATCCTCCCCCAAACTACTGCAGCACACGTGGGGCAGGAGGTCTGGTCTAGAGGGTAGAGCCTCCATTTGTCTGAAGATAACATCCAAAGGTCGCCTGTTCGACCTGAGTGAAGGCAAGTGGACAAGCAATACTGGGTCTACCCACTGACTCTGTGCTGCTGCAAAGGGCATTTTAATCCCCTTCTTCCCATATTAACAGCAACAGAAAATCTTGCAGAGCTTTCTCTTGATTATTTACCTAGTCCCAGAAACAGAGATGAAGTCAAGTCAGTTTTGTCTATCTAACTCATATCATGTACTCTGCCTGGCAGAAACTCTCCAGGGTTTCAGGTGGGGCAGGGAGTCTTTCCCAGTCCTTCCTGGAGATGCCAGGGATAGAACCTGTAACCTTTTTCACGCAAAACTAGTCTTCTACCGCAGAAATATAATCCCTCCCCAGTGGGGAAGTAATAAATTTTAAAATGCAGCAGCTTGTTATGACACCCCCCCCCCCCAATATAAGACTATAAGAGCAACATTAAATTTCTTAAAGTTGTTAGGGCTGTGTTATGTGACTGGAATGCGTGTTCTGGTGTGTAACAGGGCAGGAGGTCTGGTCTAGAGGGTAGAGCCTCCGTCTGCCTGAAGATAACATCCACAAGGTCGCCAGTTCGAGGCCACTGGCACCTTGCGACCTTGAAGCAGCTGACAAGCTGAAGCCGAGTTATTCCATCTGCTCTGAGCGTGGGAGGATGGAGGCCAGAATGTGAAACCAGATCAAGAAAGTAACAACTGAATGTTGTGGTTCTTGTAAGATAGAACATTCTTTCAAATTGTAAAAATCCCTACGGGGATTTAATAAGCCTGCCTATGTCAACCACCTTGAATAAAGTCTTGAATAAAGACCAAGAAAGGCGGTATATAAATACCTGTATTATTATTATTATTATTATCTGCAGCACACCAGTGTGTCATGACAGTGGTTGAAAATGGCTACCCTAGGGGCTGCTGCCTGATTTTTAAATGCCAAAGTGTGTGGCTATAATGGTGATTGGGCAGCAGCACTCTCCCTTCCAATAGCAGCTTGTTTAACCCTTGATACACACAGACTCGTCAGGCCTGTCGTTTCGCAAACCACCAAAAAATTTATCACAACCCACTGATGGTTCCCAGATTCACAGTTTGAGATACAATGATCTAGGACTTTCTGGGGGGAGTGCAATGCCATCACCAAAGAAATACAGAATAAATCTACAGATAGTTAAAACAAAATCACCCACCCCTATAAACCAGTATAGCTAATTAAATCAATGTGGCCTATTAAAGTTTTACAAATGACAATTCCAACACTTCCCCAGCACCAGAAAACTCCATAAATGCATCAAGGAGATTATATCAGTAATTCAGCAAACTACCCAGAAAGATAAACCTAATACATTGTTATACACTTTGTATTTGGAAAGAAATTCAAAGTGAGCCCAGGAGGTCATATGTCATGAAGCCAACATTTTTCAAGTTGGTGGGTTGGCTTTGTTGAAATGTTTGGAGATTAATTTAATAGTTATGCTTTATTGGTGGAACCCAGCCTGAGATTAAATAGGCTAAGCCAATTTTTCTGGAACAATAACTTAACTGTCATCACTAGAGAGCTTAATCTTCTCGGAAAAGTAGGCAGATTAACGTAAAGACGTAATTGCAAGACGTTGAAGCATGTCCAGTATATTTCTACAGAGATCAAACCACACAGATGACAACATCTCCTAACAGATTTTAATACATGATTTATATTAAGCAAAGTATAATGCATTACAAATATGGTCATTGTTATATGTAAAAGCATAACAGGTTTTGTTCTGAAGACCTCTGCACAGATAGCTGGAATAAAGGCTCAGTTCTATCCTTGAGATACACCAGCATATCCCTAAGTACATGGGTGCAATGACAGCCCTGTTGGAGTAGAAGTACTAACACCAAAGGATGTGTTATGGATGCCAGCACATCATCAGAAAAATGATGCACTGACAATGTTTGGACATCACTTGGATGCCAGTGCAACTCTACCAGTGGAGAGGCCCAAACAGGAAGGAGAATGGGGCGTGACATGGGAGGGATGAGAAGTCAATATACATCATATCTTAACGCCCCCCTTCAGATGACGGACACACTCCTGACTCTAGAAAAATGCTATGTCAACAACAGACCTGGCACACGTAGCAGTAACGCCATAAGGAAGAACAGGGAGGGGAAAACTATACCTCCTGCTCCCTCTGCCTTCCCCACTTTCCTATGATGAAGCATAGACTACAGGTTACATTTGGCAGTGACATTTTTGTGTAATCTATCACATTGCACCTATCCCAGTACTAAAGCCCCTCTTGGAGATCACAGCTTGGAAGATCAAACATGCGAATGGTCTTCTCTGGTCTCTCAAATGGGAACCTTGGTGAAAGGGCGCGTGCCTCGCAGAGAAAGTACTTTACACTTGTCCCTAACAACTTATATGGCAGGGTATTTTAACACTTTTTTCAGAATTTTATTGCTGGTATTCTGCCAAGGATGTCCCCACGCACAAACACCCAAACTGGAACCTCCACCTTACCTCCCCAACATGGGAAGGACAATTCAACACACACAGGAAAGCAAGTGGGGGTGGGAGTTTCATGCTACAATGAATTGATGCTTCTCTCTCAGGTGTATACCCTCCCCTCCTGGACTTTTAGGATTATCACGTGTTCCTGATTGCCTAACCATCCCTTTCTTTTGCAACAGCTAAGAGCTGGGAGTCTCTGCTCCCTTTGGGGGAATGCTAGGGGCTCCTGATATTGCTACAGCTGGCCAAACGCTTATCTGAATCCCTTTGTTCAGGACTGCATTATTGCAACAGAGGACTGAACATTTGCCCCACGGTATCAGTCCAAGAGAGGGAAATCTAATGTCACCACGCTCTCACCCCCCATAGAGAACCACAGCAAGTACACTCTCCCTCATGAACACTGAGTATGTGATTGATGCTGCTATCAATTCCTTGTTATTTTCTGTTTTTCTCCTTGCTCCCCAAAGGCAGCTGTCCCACAGGTGAAGACAGTGTGCAAACCCTAAGGGAAGTTGACCGCTGCCTGAAGTGACCAGTGTGAGCTCAGCTGTTGTGCTGTGAGGTTGCTGACCTACTTGTTCCAGTTAGGCCCCTGTGGCTTTGCAAACTCCATGACAGACAGTGACCCAACTATTGCAGCCAGATCTCACAAGCACCTCTTACTTGGCTATCTGTTGGATAACTTGTAATGGCACAACTGCCCTGCTGGGAGGAGATTGTTGGCAACCCACTTGTGTGTTTCCCTTTCAGAAGCTGATCTGTCACTGATGAAAGTCAATTGGCTAGATCACTTGGCTTGGCTAGATCACACTTTATTCACTTTCTCAAGTTCATTAGCAAATTCCTGTTGCATGATGTAATGGTAATATAGGCTGGGTCTTTGCACAAGGTAACAATAGCAGAAGGTCTCTCCTTAACTAGAAATGATACTACTGATCATGCTCAGAAATGTCACTTCTCACTGTGGAACATGGCAACTAAAATATGCAACTTGTCCCTCAAAACGGCCACGGTGCCAGAAGATTGGAGGATAGCAAATGTCATACCAATCTTTAAAAAGGGAAAGAGGGGGGCCACGGGAAACTATAGGCCAGTTAGCCTAACATCTATACCGGGTAAGATGGTGGAATGCCTAATCAAAGATAGAATCTCAAAACACATAGACAAACAGGCCTTGCGGAGGGAGAATCAGCACGGTTTCTCTAAGGATAAGTCTTGCCTCACGAACCTTATAGAATTCTTTGAAAAGGTCAACAGGCATGTGGATGCGGGAGAACCCATAGACATTACATATCTGGACTTTCAGAAGGCGTTCAACACGGTCACTCACCAAAGGCTACTGAAAAAACTCCATAGTCAGGGAATTAGAGGACAGATCCTCTCATGGACTGAGAACTGGTTGAAGACCAGGAAACAGAGAGTGGGTGTCAATGGGCAATTTTCACAAAGGAGAGAGGTGAAAAGCAGTGTGCCCCAAGCATCTGTCCTGGGACCGGTGCTTTTCAACCTCTTCATAAATGACCTGGAGACAGGGGTGAGCAGTGAGGTGGCAAAGTTTGCAGACGACACCAAACTTTTCCAAGTGGTGAAGACCAGAAGTGATTGTGAGGAGCTCCAGAAGGATCTCTCCAGACTGGCAGAATGGGCAGCAAAATGGCAGATGCGCTTCAATGTCAGTAAGTGTAAAGTCATGCACATTGGGGCAAAAAATCAAAACTTTAGATATAGGCTAATGGGTTCTGAGCTGTCTGTGACAGATCAGGAGAGAGATCTTGGGGTGGTGGTGGACAGGTCGATGAAAGTGTCAACCCAATGAGCGGCGGCAGTGAAGAAGGCCAATTCTATGCTTGGGATCATTGGAAAAGGTATTGAGAACAAAACGGCTAATATTATAAAGCCGTTGTACAAATCTATGGTAAGACCACACCAGGAGTATTGTGTCTAGTTCTGGTCACTGCATCTCAAAAAAGACATAGTGGAAATGGAAAAGGCGCAAAAGAGAGCGACTAAGATGATTACTGGGCTGGGGCATCTGCCTTATGAGGAAAGGCTACGGCGTTTGGGCCTCTTCAGCCTAGAAAAGAGGTGCCTGAGGGGGGACATGATTGAGACAGACAAAATTATGCAGGGGATGGACAGAGTGGATAGAGAGATGCTCTTTACACTCTCACACACTCTCAGAACCAGGGGACATCCACTAAAATTGAGTGTTGGGAGAGTTAGAACAGACAAAAGAAAATATTTCTTTACTCAGCGTGTGGTCGGTCTGTGGAACTCCTTGCCACAGGATGTGGTGATGGCATCTGGCCTGGATGCCTTTAAAAGGGGATTGGACAAGTTTCTGGAGGAAAAATCCATTATGGATTACAAGCCATGATATGTATGTGCAACCTCCTGATTTTAGAAACGGGTTATGTCAGAATGCCAGATGCAAGGGAGGGCACCAGGATGCAGGTCTCTTGTTATCTGGTGTGCTCCCTGGGGCATTTGGTGGGCCGCTGTGAGATACAGGAAGCTGGACTAGATGGGCCTATGGCCTGATCCAGTGGGGCTGTTCTTATGTTCTTAACTGTAGGTTGCTCTATCTTCCAAAATGAATTAGGAGACAAAGGTCCTAATCCTATCCAACTGATGCAGCCATGCCAATGGGCATACAACTGCACCTTGCAGTGGGGAAGTAGTTGTGGAAGCCTCATCTAGGTAAAGCAGCGATTTTCAACCACAGTGCCATGGTACATTGCTGTACTGTGAATGACCTGCAGGTGTGTTACAGGATTTTTTTTTGGGTGGGGTCATTTATTAGTAGGGCCATTGGGGGATGTGAGCACCCTCCTGCAAAGTAACGTGCCTTGTCAATTGTCAAAAAACCGATGGTGTGCCTTGACAATTTCAGTGCCTTGTCAAGTGTGCCATGAGATAAAAGAGGTTGAAAAATGCTGTGGTAAAGGAATATTTGTTCCCTCACCTCAGGGCTGCGCTGGTGCTGGAAAGTTGGTTAGGATTGGAGCCAAAGAAAGCTAGTCTTGTGCTCCCTGGTATTAAATGATGGTGGACAAGCTGGATTGCACTTCTCTCTATCTGTCTGCTCAGTAGTGTCATTTCAGGCACGCATCTTCATGTACTTGTAAGTCTACTCCCATCACGCAATGTACATTTTTTTGCTTGGAAAGGAGAAGGGACATGCTTCTTTTTGAATTTTGCCTTTCTCAAGAATACTAGTTGGAGTTTTTTCCACCTAGTTTTCCTGAGGAACACAAAATGTTGTCTAAGAAAGCTTGAAAACACACACTCATACCTACACACACCAACAAATTCCAGGGTAATTAATGGGGGTGTTTTGCCCAAGGCTAGACCAAACGGATCCCAGAATACACTGGGATATGGTGCTTATCACTCCCAGTAGATGTCTAAAAAGTAGGAAGATGTTAACTTTTTAAAACAGTTTAAAAACTGTCCCATCAGTTCTTTTAAATGGCACATTTCAAGCACCAAGAGTTGCCTGTTTTAGCAATCAACTTAGGTTAACTAGAGTCACTGAAATCTATCACACTCTGGCCAGCTACAAGTCCAGTGTTAATTGATGCTGATGACCCTTCTTTAAATTACAAACCCTTTAACCAAAGAGTACAGAACATTTGAAATAGCATTTAACACATGAAGTCCATTCAATCATCTATTTAACAAGCTAATTTGGAAACTTGTTTGCATACTGAAGAGCAACTTTGGGAGATGTTTTAATAAACAAAAGGAAATAAGTACTTGTAAGGCACAGTGTGCATCCTGAATATGTATGCATTCCAAAAGGAATGGAGCATTCAACAGTGGCTGTCAAGCTATTTTGGTGCATACAACTCCGCCCCCAAATTTGCAAGTTTCATCTTCTGGGCAATGATCCAACCTAGTTGCTTAGGACAATTAGCTATTAATCAAATAAAGTAGGGCTAAGGGTAATAAAAGTCATAGTTGAAACACTCTTTTAGCATGGATCTTGTTCTCACAGAAAAGTAATCATACCAACATGGGGCAGAAAGAACCTAAAAACAGAAGTCTCACAATAGTGTATATAAATGGTACTTTACAACAGATGGCCCTGAATGGAAACGGAGCAATATTCATGTCTTCATTAATATGTCCATATCCAAGAGTATGTAAGGGTTGTAATATATTTCTAGTTAATTCAGATTGGCAAACACCCAACGGCAAGCCAGAAAAATGTTAGGCTATGCAACCATGTGCTGGGCAGCCCAATCCTAAGCTGTGCAGGCGCAGCCAGGCTGCTTCTGCATCCAAAGCAGCTTAGGAGGTGGCTGGAGGTCACCTCAGGGTAAAGGGATATTTTGCCCCTAAAAAAAATAGGTCACCCCTATGGGGCTTCTCAGGCAGGAGGTGTGCTCTGATAGTGGAGCTGCTGTACTACCTGAAAAGCTAAGTAGAAACAACCAGGGTCTTGCTCTGGATGGAATGTTAGGCTGACAAGCTGCTGTTTACATGTTGTGACAGAACAGAGTCACTGCTGAGTTGATGAGCCACTGCAGCAAAAGAGCAGGGGAGTGTGAGAGGTGAGCTGTCACAGAACGGAAATGGCCTTGAGGAGCTTCTGAGCTTGAAAGATAGTTGCCTGCTGAAGCCTGATGGCATGCAGCCAGAAGAGAGAGCGACACTGTGAAGGGATCATATGGTGAACTGAGAGTTGTGAATTGTTTCCACAGAACATATTCTAAAAACTCCATTGAAAAATGGTGGTTTAGATTAGCCTGCCTATGTAAACCACCTTGAATGCTGTGTAAAAACAGAGAAAGCAGTATATAAATATGTATGTGTGTGTCTGTACCAGCTATTTAGCTGTTGCAAATCTAGGAAGCCCATGTAAGGCCCAGGAATGGGGGTAAGGATATAGCAGAGGAGGCCTCCACTGTTCTCGCCTCCCTCCTGGGCCTGATCCTCCCCCATTCCATCTTCCCCTGCTCCAAAATGCTTCCTCCCAGCCTCTAAACTGCCCTCCCACCAGCCTCTCCCAGCCCCTGCACTGCCTGACTCAAACTTACATGGCACTAGGACAGGATTCTAAGTCTACATGGAATAAGTCTACATGGTCATATTTGGAATGTGAATTCTGTTATTTCATTTTTACAAGGGTTTAATAGACCAACATAAAATACTCCAAACAACTATGAGTGCAATGCAAACTGCATACCAAGAGAAGGGGGATAGAAGCAGATTTCTTTTGTTCATATGGAATGAGACTGCCGACTAAAGATCAAAAATTAAATATTAAGTATCAGAAAAAAATATAACTTGTTGTATGGATACAGTTCAGGAAGGTCCCTAGCTCTGCTGCTTCTTTTTCCTTTAAATATGAAAGAAAAAGAAATAAATTGTCCACTAGCTTCACTTTGCAGTGCTTCATCTATAAACTAACACTGACATTTTAAACAAGGAGAAAAACCACTCACATATTCAGACTCAGCTCCGCCATTAACTCTTAACCTGGGTATGTCAAAAAATACAGAGCAATAAATGCAACATCTGAAATATGACTTATTAAAAGCTCAAAGAGGAGGCAATTTGTTCAAAAAACAACATATGCCTGCTAATTTTGCTTTGAATTCAAGTGGCCACTTACACACTTTATACTACAAAGCATTTCCCTCTTGACCAAAGAGATCTGGTTTCTCTTGTTCAGAATACTGCTTTCCATTTTTATTTCAATGATTAAAAAATGGCATAATCTCAGTTGAAGTCACAGGGCATCTACTTTAATCAAGAGACAGAAATCTACAACCCTTGGAAGGCGGACTGTCCTATTTGATCACATGAACTCGCCCAAATGCCCAATCTGATCCCCCACCTGCGCTGCCAGAACTCACATTCTGACAGCTCTGTGTGGTTTGTTTCTATCAAATAAATTTATTACTTCTGAAATTTCTATCACATCTGTCCTCAATCTTTTAAAAATGCCTTATGGCCACAATACTGATGCCTGGCACATCCTTCCTTCAATTACACCTGTTCTCCTAGCAACAAAGGCACAGACTGAACAGACACATCTTCCCTTATACGCTGTCATTCTTTTCTCTAGTTATTCATAACTTAGATGCCCCATTTGTAATCAATGACAATTATCCTTTGCATCCCCCCCCCAAAAAAAAAATCTTATAGTGGGGATCTGTCCTAGTATGCACAAAAGTTTGCAGATTTGTTTTAAAGGTACTGCTAATGGGAAACACACTGTCTATTTTTGAGTTATATTTAATTAGATAAGGATCATCCAACTAGAAGAAGAATGTGCTCTGACTACACATTAGCTTGAGGAGTGATAGATTTTAGTGGCTGCTTGCTGGATAAATTAATTGCTAGACCCAAGGTGCAGTCAGGGCAATCCTGTTAAAAGCACCAAGTTATATTATAATAAAAGAAACAGAAACTTAAGATATCACACAGGGCAGTATAAATACACACACATAAAATACAAACTTTTCAGACACAAGTGCCACAGCAAACCCAAACACACAGCAAACTGCCCTACTATTAAATTGCCCACAGCAAACTGCCCTGCTATACCTAACTGCAAGGACGTAGGAACCTCATCCAAAAGGAGGCTGTCACCGTTTTCATCTAATGTCAAAAAACTATGACCTGGTCTCCACACATACTGCAGGATATGATGGTAAAAGTCCTGTAATGTTAGGCTGTATTACTTTAGGCTGCAGATAGGGGTGCCATTTTTGAATACTCTCACACTTTAAAGAAACTTACAACACTGGGACAATGGTTCTCATCCAGTTCTCTGTGCTAAGTTTCTATTGACAGGCATATGACAAATGCCTCAAATGCTTCAGTATGGCTCAGGGGTATTAATGGTGCAGACTCCTTTTCCATCATCACTTCTGTATACGTGGTACTAGAAGCCACATGTCTTCATGAAAAAAAATTGGGGTGTGTTGGGCAGGAGATACAGGAGAATTTTTGGAAGTAAATTGGTGAAATTTCAAGGGTAATCAGAAAGTTACAGGACACAGCACCCGACTTTTAGCCCAAGCCAGTAATGAAACAGCTTAGCATTCTTCATCAGGTTCCTGCATACAGTCTTATACATGGCTGTCTTGCTGTTGTTTGGTTACCTTGATTAAACTGCAGATTTGGGGGGAACAGGACACACATTTTCTCACATATATATTTTTTCATCTTTTGGTGGCCGTTTTCAACAATATGCAGTGCAATCTTGTAATGACTAGAAACTGCCACTTAATAGAGCAAAAGCATTATTTTGATACTTGCAGCAGAAGGTCACAGAATACAGACCAAAATGGAACATTGTTCATTCATTATCTATGGGAAGGAGGCAGAAACCTCTCCAGTTCTGTGGAAGAGATTAACCACCAGTCATTAAAAACCAACTGTGAAGGAAAGCTTGCAGTGTACCCATATGAATGAATTAATTTTTTTCCACTGAATTCAGTGGAATTAAGGCTTGCAAGTTCAGAGAACTGGTAACAGATTTTAATGCAATTATGTAAGGAAATATGACAAACATTGGAATGAATAAAGTCTGGCAACAATTTTTAAGACATCACTTTGCAGTTACTATGGGCTCCCACAGTCTAACTACAAGTGAATTTTCATGTCTGAAATGTAATAAGTGTAAATATTTGGTTATATTTATATGTCAATTTTCAGCCAAGATATGCACCAAACACACACTACAATTGGGCCCTTATCTGACGTGCAACTAGTAACGTCATTTTTTAATGCTGCTGGTGATAAGATAAAACCTCACTGTTGATTTGTAGTTCCCACAAAAAGAACTGCAAGTCAACAGAGCCATGGTAATCTTCAGTGAAACCACTGAGGACAATTTGAAAACCAATCCAAATGCTTCAAATACCAACTCTCTTTCCTTATGTCATAGACACTATCAAATTTTATTACATTTGTCATCTGCCCCAACGTCTGTCAGGACCTATTTTGAAACTTCAAGGTGCCATCATCTGCTAAGCTCAATTCACCAGTCAAACCTTGTCATACTGTGCTTCAATAAACCTTTGCATTATCAAGCCTAAGAGGCGATTCATGGTAAGGTTGAGATGTTTTTATCTTCTTTTTTTGCAGTCATTTGTTGGAAAAATCAACACAGACATTTAGCTTCTAACTGGGGTTGAACATCCTTGCGACTCTCTAGCCACCATCCAATCAGCAGGCCTATTACAATGTGAAGGCAAAAATGTGTTGTGCTCAGGTAACCAAAGGTTCATGTAAACCGAACATATTTTAATTGAAAAAAATGAGACCATGGAAAGGTTTTGGCAAAGATCTCAAGATACTGTTCTTTATATACTCGTCCTTCAAACTGATCAATATAATACATCAATAACGCCCAGTGGTGTCACTAGGGTTTGCATCACTCACTGCAGGAGGCCAGTACATCTGCCCTATGATGGACCTCCTCCCATGCAGTCGATGGGGCAATGCCTCAGGCAGTCAGTGAAGTGATGTACCATTGTCCCACACCCACTGGTTTTTTCGCTATAACTTTAGATAGAATAGAGATATTTCAATACGGATTGTTTCATTACATTCTGTATGACATTATGCATTGATTGATATATAACATCATGGTAGTAGTCGAAAATATCAAGATTTTAAAAATCTGGCGGGTAGTGGTGTAATCCTGTGCCCGTCACCCAGTGCAGCCCACCCACCCCAGCGATGCCACTTTAACGTCTTAAAGAAGATGTAATTATGATATATAATGCAGGTAAATAACAGTGCATATGTCTTCAGTCTCTTCTCTTTAACTGTAAAGAGACTATAGCTGATCTGACATACATATATGCAGACTATCAAGCCATTCATACATATAATAGCCTCTCTCAATTGAATACTTCAGTTCAAGGATTGATTCTGGACTGATTGTTGGTCTATAGCAGTGATTTTCAACCTTTTTCGTCTCATGGCATACTAAAATTGTCAAGGCATACCATCAGTTTTTGGACAATTGACACCTTTCTGTTGGTGGGGGGCTCATATCCCCAATGGTCCTATTAATAAATGACCCTCCATCAAACTCCCACAGCACACCTGGGGATTATTCGCGGCACACCAGTGTTAAATGGCACAGTGGTTGAGAGTGGCTGGTCTATAGGAAGAAACAAACTCGACCAAGCCATACGATCACTTTTCACAATGCTACACAACACTTTGACCAAACTCAGCAGGAAAACTTAAGGGAACTAACTATAATGAAGAAAAAAACACATACAAATGCTTTGTATTCCTTGAGTTATTTCCATCACATTTCTAATTGTGTTTTGGGCACTATAACATAAATATGTAACACTCTTAAAGGTTTCTGTTTTAGTGAAAGTTATAGTTAGTAAGCCAATGTACAGATCACTGAAATACTGATGAGACGTTTAGGTAACGTTGGCCCATGTTGGCCCGTAAGCAAACATCCTAAAGTCACATTCTAGTCTTATCAGGACTCATCAAAATAACACAAAATCTCAAGCAGTGAACTCATATCCACCAGGAAGATTTCGTATCTGTTCATTTCCATGCTGTTCACGCACGCACACCTTTCTCTGAATAGTTTCTAGCAAAAAAGTTTTTGTTTGGAATCATGCTTAAATCAAGTACTGTACTTCCTCCTATAAGCAGGCCTTTTATGTGCCATCTCAGACCACAATTTACTCCAGAATGAAAAGAATTCTAGCAGAAAATCAAGGGGTGGGGGAAGGAACCTATGATATTTAGCATATTTTCCAGTTACACTGGCCAGGTTTAGCTGAGTGACAAATATAAATCAATGACCATTTTTATGGCAGGAAAAAGGATTACTCTGTGCTGCACTTACTTATCTGATGAGCCTGGACACATCCCAGCCATTTCCAGATCTCTTAGAATGTCTGAACTTGAGCTGAAAGATAAATTAAGATTTATCTTTAGCCTACTGGTTAAAAATTGTCAGGAATTCTTACATAGTAGGTTAAAAAAAATCTGTGCTTCAGGCAGAAAGGAATGAAAACATCAGCTACCAGGCAGCCCAATCCTGAGCACACGGGGCTGCCACGGCGCCAAAAATGGCTGCTGCATTATCCTGCGCACACCAGGCAGCTGCCAGCAGCTCCTCGGGAGAAGGGAACATTCATCCCCTTCCCCCAAGTAAGGGAAGTAGCCCTACAATGGGTCACTTGACTCTGTGGTGGCTGTTTAGCTGGCATAGAATCAAGAAGACTCGTTTTGGGCCGTGTAACATACCCACAAACATGGGGTATTATGCTGTTGCAGCAGGCCCATAACAGTAGCTTAATGTCAACTGGCTCTGTAGGCAGCACAAGAACAGAGACAAATATTTTGCTACTAAAATTAGTGTGGGGGAAAAAAGAACCATAAGGCAGGTGCAGCTGGGATATGACCAGATGGCCCTCAAGTTCAGAATTGTGTGTACTTCAATTGCCAGATCGCCCATCCAATCGCCCCCCCCCCAATGAAAATTTAAGGTGATGGAGTTTCATGAATGAGCAGGACCCTCAAGTCACCTGCTCCACAGTGCCCCCATATTGGGTATTTTTAATGAAGTTGATTGGGGAGTATGGCGTAACCTCAGAGATCATCTACAGTGCTGACAGAATAGAACTCTTTTGACATTGCCTGCTGTCTTCAACCCTTGCTGGTGCAGGTGGAATTGATGTAACTGGATTCAAGGGCAACAAGGGCTGCAACATTGTGCTTACATGCGCAAATGCTGCTGGTGAACACAAAATGAAGTTGGCATTGGTTTCAAAATTCAAGCCACCAAGAGCATTCAAGGACATCGTACATCTGCTGCTGGAATAGAAAGCAGAGCCTAATGTGTGGGAGGACAATGAATTATTTTTGTGTTTATTTTTGATCCTTCTGTAAAAGATCATCTGAAGAAACCAGAACAAAGGTTATCAAGATCACCTTTCTAAGGCATAGCTTGTGTTTGGCAGTATTTCAGTCTTCCTACCTGCAGATGTCACCTCAATCATTCAGCCAATGGATCAGGGAATTATTCAAAACCTAAAAGCAATCTGTAGAAAGGATTTTAGGAAGGAGCTGCTCAACTTTGAAGGCACCAGCCAAGAGATCCAGTTCCAGTACAGCATAAAGGTTGAACATGTGCCTGGTACAACTTTAAAGAAAGTGTAGAAAAACTGTGGGCAGAAATGATATTTGTGGAGGGGTCTTCTGATGGAGAAGAATTTGAAGGCTTCAATGTTGGACCATAAAAAGAGAGCACTAAAGGAGATAATGAACAGCCTTCAAAATGATAACCCCCCTTCCAAACCCAGTCACCAAATTGAAGGACAGTGAAGCTCAAGAGTGTGTAAACATCCACCAAGATCTTGATGTCACAAAAAAACCATGAAATTATAAAATGGTGGTCAATGCGGAAAGTACTGCAGATGAAATAGGTTCATAGGAAAAAGACCATGGTGAAGAAACCAAAATTTCTTGGGCTGCCGCTGCGGTGTCTGAAAACTGGTGAAGTTTGCTGAGTGGCAGTCTTCTTAATCTGCTCAAGAAGTCACACACCTGCACATTATCCACAACAATTTCACCAAGAAAAGGTAACTGCATTGCAGGAAGGCAGACATCCAATAGAGGCTTCAAAACTTTTCTGCAGCTTGGTCCAGTGTCATTGACATTGACTGTAGAAGTTACTAATATTGATGATCCCCAGAAGGTAGACAAACAGTAAACCATTATGCATGATGATAAAAGTTGTTAAAAGGTTTAGTGTTAACATTTTTGCATGTGGTGAAAAAATTCATGATTTATCAGTGTCACGTTCAAATAAAGTACATTTAACAAAGAAGCAACCCTTATTCCCTGTGAATGGCAGATAACGAAGCTTATACTGTATTATGGTGCTTAACTATTTTCCTTCATGCTCTGAGAAAAATGGAAAATTGAAAGTTGAGAGGATCACCTCAATTTCTGTGACAAGTAATAAAGACTTTGTGTAGTGTCTTGTATATTACACTAGGTTTTACAAATTAGGTTCAACGCATCCATATTTTGACTGGGTCTTTCAGCTCAACATTAGGCTGCAAAGGAATGCATCCAGGCAGAAATTCACCTTTATGACCTAGTATGGCATTCCAAACTCACAGTAGTTCAAACGTAAGCCTGTTATTTTCATTAAAATACATGGGCACAGCACAATACCCTCCAGGAAGTTCACTGATTTTACCAAGACAATTTGCAGTTTAGGATGCCACACTTGAGAAAGTGAGCCAAGTCACATTCTCCAAATTTGGAGATTTCTATACTGCCTTTCCCTAGGTAAACAAAACCTGATCCTCAAGGTGGCTTACAACATAAAAGGTAAAAACACACAGAATAAAAGCAATATTTAAAGCCAGAATAAACTAAAAGAATGGCCCCCCTCTGACGATCTTTGGGGACAAGACAGTATATCTGTGGTGTAGCTAATGAATGTGTAGCCCGGTGCCCAGCTCAAAATGATGCCCCTGAAGTGATGTCACAACCGGAAGTGACATCATGCCCAGGCTTTACAAAATGTGTTAATTGGAGGGAAACCTTCTTCCGCCCCCCAGCAGTTCACCACCCACTTGATCTGTCACCTTGTCCCAGTCAGTGACATAGCTAAGGCATTTATCAGCTACCTGGGATCAAAGAAGATTTTGTAGCCCCCCCCATGAAAAAATCAAATTTTAGTAAGTAAAATAAATAAATAGTGTGCCCCTTATTGGTTAGAGATACTGTGCTGGGGTGAAGCGGGACTGTTATTCTCTCCCTGCTAAATATAAGAGGAGCACCACTTGAAAAGTGCCTCTTTACAAGTTAGCAGGAGTAGCTGTATTATAATATATGGAAATGAGAGCTGTCTCATATTAACACCTTATTGGTTCCATGCTGTATCATAGTAACATCTCATTGACTCTCAGAACAATCAGTCTTATAGGTCGATTTCGAGTTAAGAAAATCCACTTTTTGTTCCTTAGGGCAGTTGTGTTTTTGTTTGCTGGCTAACTGGCCATAACTTTAAATAGAAAACAGATATCCTAATGTGGTTTGTTTCATTGCATTCTGCAATAAATTACCTTTCCAATGATATATAACATGATGGTATTATTCGTACATACCAAGATTTTCACAATTTTGCCCACTAGTGTCAAGCTCAGCTTGTTGCCCCCCTAAAGCTTGTTGCCCAATGCGACTGCTACCCCCTGCACCCTCTTAGCTACACCACTGCAGTCTATATGGGAGATGGCGGGACTTCAGATACTCTGGCCCCAAGCTGTTATATTAAAGGAACATAGTAAGAACAAAAAACAGTTTTTAATACTGTAAGGTTGTCAGAAATTCAGAGAAAGCAAACTGCAATTTTTGAACTCAGAATTAAGTTCAAAGTAGCTCACTCTCAAGTAAGTGAATTACAATCTTGTGTACCTGGAAATAATCTTCATAGTAAATACACGATGGAATGTGTTGCATCTTCTGTGCATCTGGCAATCCTCTTTTCTTCCCATAGGTTTAACCATGGGAAATGGTATCTCATCTTCTGCTAATGTTTACTACGATACAGTCAGAAACAGCTGTTGCCTAGGAGGTTTTCAAATGCTGCATCCTGTGAGTTTGAAGGAGGAAAAAAAATACACCACCTTGACCAGATTTTGGGAGGTGGGTAAGCCTGATATCAACTTACTCTGAACCAGATTTCAGGAAAATTGTAAAAAGGGTATTGTCTTTGTACAGCAATGGTTGAGAATGAAATTGTTCCATCTCATTCATTTTTCTGCAGTTCTGTGGAAGTAATGAACATAATGACTCCACATGAGGTGTGGAAAGATTGAACAAATGGTGTTGATTTCATGAACTAAAGAAATTCCAATTCGGGTTGCTCTTACTCAGTAGGAAGCAGCCATATTTGTTGAGGCAATAAAAATCAAATCTATCATCAACTTCCCAAATGGACATGTGTTACCTTGGACAGGACAGTACCCCGCTAGTTGGCAACCTTCAGTCTCGAAAGACTATGGTATCGCGCTCTGAAAGGTGGTTCTGGAACAGCGTCTAGTGTGGCTGAAAAGGCCGATTCGGGAGTGACAATCCCTTCCACACTGGGAGCAAGTGCAGTCTGTCCCTGGCCTGTCTCCCTGGCTATGGGCCTTCCTTCTTTGCCTCTTTGCCTCAGACTGTTGGCCAAGTGTCTCTTCAAACTGGGAAAGGCCATGTTGCACAGCCTGCCTCCAAGCGGACCACTCAGAGGCCAGGGTTTCCCACTTGTTGAGGTCCACTCCTAAGGCCTTCAGATCCCTCTTGCAGATGTCCTTGTATCGCAGCTGTGGTCTACCTGTAGGGCGCTTTCCTTGCACGAGTTCTCCATAGAGGAGATCCTTTGGGATCCGGCCATCATCCATTCTCACGACATGACCGAGCCAACGCAGGTGTCTCTGTTTCAGTAGTGAATACATGCTAGGGATTCCAGCACGTTCCAGGACTGTGTTGTTTGAAACTTTGTCCTGCCAGGTGATGCCGAGAATACGTCGGAGGTAGCGCATGTGGAAAGCATTCAGTTTCCTCTCCTGTTGTGAGTGAAGAGTCCATGACTCGCTGTAGTACAGAAGTGTACTCAGGACGCAAGCTCTGTAGACCTGGATCTTGGTATGTTCCGTCAGCTTCTTGTTGGACCAGACTCTCTTTGTGAGTCTGGAAAACGTGGTAGCTGCTTTACCGATGTATTTGTTTAGCTCGGTATCGAGAGAAAGAGTGTCGGAGATCGTTGAGCCAAGGTACACAAAGTCATGGACAACCTCCAGTTCATGCGCAGAGATTGTAACGCAGGGAGGTAAGTCCACATCCTGAACCATGACCTGTGTTTTCTTCAGGCTGATTGTCAGTCCAAAATCTTGGCAGGCCTTGCTAAAACGATCCATGAGCTGCTGGAGATCTTTGGCAGAGTGGGTAGTGATAGCTGCATCGTCGGCAAAGAGGAAGTCACGCAGACATTTCAGCTGGACTTTGGACTTTGCTCTCAGTCTGGAGAGGTTGAAGAGCTTTCCATCTGATCTGGTCCGGAGATAGATGCCTTCTGTTGTAGTTCCAAAGGCCTGCTTCAGCAGGACAGCGAAGAAGATCCCAAACAAGGTTGGTGCAAGAACACAGCCCTGCTTCACGCCGCTTCGGATGTCAAAGGGGTGTGATGCGGAGCCATCAAAGACAACAGTGCCCTTCATGTCCTTGTGGAAGGATCTGATGATGCTGAGGAGCCTGGGTGGACATCCAATCTTGGGGAGAATCTTGAAGAGGCCATCCCTGCTGACCAGGTCGAAAGCCTTCGTGAGATCTATGAAGGCTATAAAGAGTGGCTGTCGTTGTTCCCTGCATTTCTCCTGCAGTTGTCTAAGGGAGAATACCATATCAGTGGTGGACCTGTTGGCTCGGAATCCACACTGTGATTCTGGATAAACGCTCTCTGCAAGTACCTGGAGCCTCTTTAGTGCAACTCGGGCAAACATCAGCTAATAATTCAAAGAAGTACTTGGCACTTCTTAGCTTGTTAAGATCTACAGTAGCAAACCACATATTTGAATATGTGAAACATGCCCTTATCAGGACATGAAAGGGAAAAGTATTTGAATAAATTCTTCTGTGCCCAGTAATTTTGGTCTTAAAGTTATCTATAGTTCTCAAGAGGCTTCAAATCTATGGTAAGGCCACACCTGGAGTATTGTGTCCAGTTCAGGTCGCCGCATCTCAAAAAAGACATAGTGGAAATGGAAAAGGTGCAAAAGAGAGCGACTAAGATGATTACTGGGCTGGGGCACCTTCCTTATGAGGAAAGGCTACGGCGTTTGGGCCTCTTCAGCCTAGAAAAGAGACGCCTGAGGGGGGACATGATTGAGACATACAAAATTATGCAGGGGATGGACAGAGTGGATAGGGAGATGCTCTTTACACTCTCACATAATACCAGAACCAGGGGACATCCACTAAAATTGAGTGTTGGGCGGGTTAGGACAGACAAAAGAAAATATTTCTTTACTCAGCGTGTGATCAGTCTGTGGAACTCCTTGCCACAGGATGTGGTGCTGGCGTCTAGCCTAGATGCCTTTAAAAGGGGATTGGACAAGTTTCTGGAGGAAAAATCCATTATGGGGTACAAGCCATAATGTGTATGTGCAACCTCCTGATTTTAGAAATGGGTTATGTCAGAATGCCAGATGCAAGGGAGGGCACCAGGATGAGGTCTCTTGTTATCTGGTGTACTCCCTGGGGCATTTGGTGGGCCGCTGTGAGATACAGGAAGCTGGACTAGATGGGCCTATGGCCTGATCCAGCGGGGCTGTTCTTATGTTCTTATGTTAAATCTCAAGCAAACAGTAATTTGGAGGTTTTTGTTTTGTTTTGTAACAGTTAACATAGAAAACTTGCACCAGCAGCTATTTACCAAATCCTGAATGAATTTTTAAGGGTTTCCCATAATAACTTACTCTCCCTTTACTGTATGTCATTATACATAAATATTGAAGAACTAATGACTGATAAAATTTTGCGCAATGGAGCAAATATTAAAGTATGTTGATTTTTACCATGTTATTTCAAAGCAGGCTGAACCTTTCAGGAAAAATTGTAAAATGGCATCTAGAGCTCTACAACATCCAGAAGTCTAAAAATGAAAATTTGATGTTCTAGTAATCACCAAGTCTTTCTATGGACAGGAGCTATTACCTTAAACAAAGCCTCATTTCAAAGATCCTGACGACTTTTTTGCAAAAGAAGCAGTGATTAACTAAGTATAATTTACGGTAATGTCACATCAGCCCAAGTCATGGTCCAATGTCTCTAAACACAATTTGTCGGGGATTATCACAAGCATATGTTTGGCCACTGCAGAGAAATCACTGGATCAGACCAAAGGCTTGTTTACTCCCACATCCTGGGTTATTCTTATGTAAAGAATCATGTTATACTAGGCTTTCCCAAGTCAATAAAATATGTCAGGCAGAGCAATCCAAATGAGCACTTGAGCCAGGGCAGGCCCCCTGAGTTGGCTCCTGACTGTCACAAACATGGGCAGATTCAGACCCGGATGAGGTAAGTCTGTGCCAGGCAGAATGGAAAGTTTGTTCTAGTTTGCCAGAAAGTTTTTGCCAGTTTGTGTCCCAGGCAGGCCAGCACAAGGGGTGGGAGACAGCAGAATAGAGGCAGGGAGGGGGTGTTTTTAAGGGAAGGCAGAATGGGAGGTAGAACAGAACCAGGAGGGGAGTAGCAACGCAGGCTGAATCCTAACCCCCATCCCTGGCCTGAACAGCCTTACACAGACTGCTTGGATTAGCTCCAGTGAAATCACTGGCACAGATCCAAGTAGCCCAATAGGTGTGGCTAGGCTTTATTCAAGGTAAGGGAAAAATATTCCTTTACTCTGAGGTGACCTTCAGCCACTTCCTAACCTGCACTGGATACAGCACAGGCCATTTGGCCTGCCTGTTCCAGCGCAATTTAGGATTGCACACTGAGCCACCTCTACAACTGAGAGTTTAGCTTATAACTTTCGACCTTGTTCTTTGTTTTAAGTAGGATAAATGAAAAATATGACACTAGGGGTATGGTGCCCCCCCTTGTTGTAGGGGGATCACCACACAAAATCACCCCAACTTTTAGACATTTTAGGTTTAGGCAATATTTCTGATTTACTCAAAAATACGAAGAACTACCAATTGCATTACGACATCTTTTTTTCCTGCTGTACTCTAGCTCCTATCCCAAAATATTTAACGTTTCTGCTACAATATTAAAATGCTGAGAATCTATGAAAGAATACCTGTTCAGATGGGATTGCATGACCTCAGTAGTTGAAGTAAAGTTGCTCAGCTTGTTCAGATAACAGGGGACAAGGAACTGAAGGATACATTTTATTTATTTTTAAAGTGGCATGATATTGGTTGCCTGTCATTTATGAATGATAAAGTACATTATTATTATTAAACAGTATTTATATACCGCTTTTCAACAAAAAGTTCACAAAGCAGTTCACATTGGACAACCTTTGAAAGTCACCTAAAACCCATCAGCAGTTATATGCTGAGGTTAAGAGGATTCATAAAGTAGACTTTTGTAATTACTTGACAAAATACGTACTTTCCAACTTTTTTTCAAGGCTGCACCATTGTTCTAAGTCCTGATACTTAGACAGGTAGGCAGAAAACTAACACCTGCCTACGAGCCTGAGCTTTTGGACTGACACACAACCAAACCTATTGGTGACCTATTCAGGTTCCTCTTAACTTGTCCCATATGGGCATGTTCAGTTTTTAGAAGGAACAGGAGTCAAAATGGCCTTTCACAGTATAGCTTTTCATACTCAGTTATAGCCAATGCCAAGACAGGAGTTGAATGTGAAGAAGGAAATCAGGAACAAGAGGAAGAAGAGCATGTGATCAATCCAGGCCACATGGAAGGTTAGATAAACTATAGAGAACAGAGGCTGATCCCAACAGGACCCAGTCAGTCCTCCAAAGCTACAGTTTTAGTTGATCGACTTTTTCAGACAGTTTTCTTCCACTGCAGAATGGAGTCTGGGGTTATAAATCCAAATTCCTGAATTCAATATACAGTAATGCTGTGTTCCAATTTGGAATTTGGATTTGTAGCACTAACATGTCATGGCACCAGTGGCGTCACTAGGGTTCGTGTCACCCGATGTGGGATGCCAGCGTGTCACCTCCCATGCAGTGGGCGGGGCAATACCCCAGGTGATTGGAGTGGTGATGTACCATTGCCCTGCCCCCACTGGTTTTTTGGCTGTACCTTTTGATAGAACAAAGACAGAACACATTCTGCATGAAATTATGCATTGACTGATCTATAACATGATGGTATTATTCTTCCAAATTATGATTTTAGTGATTTTGGTCACTAGTGGTGTCACACACACACACAGCCCCAGGAAGTCAACTTACTAACACCTTATTGCAGCAGTTCTCAAACTTTTAGCACTGGGGCCCACTTTTTAGAATGACAATCTGTCCAAGACCCACCAGAAGTGATGTCATGGTGGAAGTGACATCATCAGGCAAATTAAAATAAATAAGTAGAAATAATTAAAGTAAAACAAATAATTAAATAAGCAGAAGACAGCCCTGTTCCACCAAGTGAATTTCCTCTGTAGCCTGCCTGCAATAACACCCCCGCCTCCAAAACCAGTAAGGTTTTCAGCCCTACCCAGTGCGCAGTTCAATTTAAGAACTTCTGTTTAAACCAGATCACTGTCAGGATCCACCTGGCTTTGCAAGTCTCAGCTGCAGCCTCTGTTTTGATCCTTTTTAGGGGGGGGGGGAGAAGAGGAGGCTGCCTTCTGGAGCACATGTTTAGCTCCAGGTGCATAGGATCAGCACCATTCTGGTAGCCTTGCATTCTCCTTCACCTGATCTTCCACACCAGCCAAGGCACATTTTCTTACTCGCAAGTAAACTTTTAGTTTTGCTTTCCATAGGGCTCAATACATTCATCTGCTTGGAGGGAGAGACTTCTTTCTCAGGTGTTTTTGGGGGCTACATTCTTTAGATCAGGACCATTCTGGTGTTGTTGGATTCCTCTCAGCCTGCTCTTTCCAACGGTCTAAGGCAGGTTCACCTACTCACGAGTAAACACACGATACGGCTCACTTTCCATAGGGATCCATGCATTTTTTGTTCTCCAGTTTTTTGGTCATAACTTTTGATAGAAAGGCGATAGTTCACTCTGGTTTTTTGCAGTGCATTCCTCTCGAAATTTCGCATCCAATGGTATACAACATGATGGCATTACTCCTAACCACCGCGATTTTAGCGTTTCACCCCCCGTGTGCGTCACCAGGTGCGGTTCGCACCCCCTACACCCCCTAGCAATGCCACTGCATGGCACGCCATAGCAATCTAGAGCATATCTTGTTACAGCTAACCCCAAGTCCCTTCACAGATGTTTAAGGATATACGCACCATGCAAAACTGAACATTTCCACATTAAAAAACAAACAAATTCAGAACAAATGTGAGATTCAGTCCTAAGAATAAGTGAACCCCTAAGATGGATGGTTTAAGACTAGTAAACTCTGCTATTGCAAAGTTGTATGACATGTTCTTAGGAGATATTTTCAAACCTGTGAATGCAGGAACCTGATCTTACTGCCCAC
Source organism: Tiliqua scincoides (assembly GCF_035046505.1). Taxonomy (NCBI): domain Eukaryota; kingdom Metazoa; phylum Chordata; class Lepidosauria; order Squamata; family Scincidae; genus Tiliqua; species Tiliqua scincoides. The sequence continues at coordinate 228,240,328 of NC_089822.1, read as the reverse complement.
CTAAAGCAAAGTCTTTTCTACCCAGGTTCAGGCCTCTAAGAAATGTGCTCCTTCCTGTAGAAGACTGTACAGAGTATTGTCTCTCTTTTGCCTACCATTATTTAGCCTAGTCAACTGGATTCTATCTGTACATTTACCCTGCAATCCCATACATACTTATGTGGGAGTAAATCCCATTGAAAATGGGGCTTACTTCTGAGTCAACATGAATACAATTGCACTGTAAGCCAATGGGCTCTATCTGCTAGGAGTCCGCATACACACAAATTGGACCGTCAGCTGATCTGTGTTGAACCACACGTTCCTCTTATCCATTCAGCCTTCATGGCATGATGTCAGGACATTAAGAATAGTAATGGTGCTGGATTGTCAGAGTCACATAATTCCCTTTAAGCAGGAATTCCATTAGGCTATTCTTCCACCAGCTTTGTTTTAAGATGATACATGCATCTTTGTTTTAAGATGATGTATGGCATCCAGCCTAAACTGGCACCATCCACTGCTTAGCAATGCTAAACTTTAGCACTTAGCACTAGCACTAAATTTTAGTACTTAGCAATGCTAAAATGGAATCACAGTGCCATTATTATTTAAAAACAAACCAACAACTTCCTAAGGCAGTACTATAGGTTAAGTGCAAGCTTATATGGAGATCAAGTACTGTCCTAACACACCCTGATTTAAAACAAAAAACAAAAGCACTGTTTACATGTTTATCACACAATACTATTACTAAAGAGATGGTTGGGGCAGGGAGTGCATTCTTTACCCCAAAATTAGAATTTGAAGATGGATTCTCTTTATCAGTTAGAAAGTTCATGTCTTCTTATTACTTACCTTCAACATACAGGCAGAAATCTTATTAAGAAATCTAACAGCATGGAAGAACATTATGGATGCACTTTAAAACAAAACCACAAAAACACAAGCATTGTGACAAAACCAACCAGAGAAGGTCAGCGTGCCGTGTTAACAGTTATATGTGTTTAATCAAAATGTCACATAACAAAAGAGAACACCTGTGGAGGGGAAGGAAGGAGGATTTTGAAGATAATAGACTTCCCTGTGAACTTTGTACAACCTAGAGAAAATGCCAATAACTGCATTTTATACAACAGTACTATAGAACTAAGATCTAAAATTAAAATTGGTGATTTTAGAAGAACTGGCAGAAATAGAAAAATCCTTTATTACTAATGAGACTCAAAACCTAGGGAATTTGTATTGTAGGTTGACCGGCAGTGGTGTAGTGGGAGATGCAAAATGCGAAGTCTTTTACAGTGACTGACCGTGCAGTGTAAGCGGCCCTTCCCCCTTGCCGCTGGAGCCAGTCGAGGTGGTGAAAACACAGAGGAGACACCTCCTTAAAAAAAAATCTGCCTCCTTATAAAGCAGCAATCTTCAATCAGTGTGCTGTGAATGATCCACAAGTATACGATGGGAGTTTAGGGGACAATCATGTATTAGGAAGGCTATTGGGGAATGTGGTGTCTTGTCATTTATATAAATAAATAAAAACTGATGGTGTGCATTGACAATTTTAGCAACCTGAAAGTATGCCGTTAGATTGAAAAGGTTGAAAATCAGTATTATAAAGGGAAGGGTTTGCAAATATTTGGTCAGGGCATCAAAGACCTCCAAATTTGAATTGCACACCTCGTATGCATTCCATGAAGCTAACAAAATTCATTTATCTCCAAACTGAGCTTCAGAAGTTTAAAATGGTAATTAAGCACTTCTAATCACCATAGTAAGCTTTTTATTTTACATATGTTAAATGAGCTGCAATTAAAAGATATAATATGGATTCCTGAGCTTCCTTTGGTAAATGCTTAACAAGTTTATCTTTGGCATTTGCACCTTCAGCTTTTCATTGATCAGATTTGTCACTGGCCTCCAATATTGTTTTGCATGCTTTACAAAGACTTCTTATATATAATATTGCCATACATTCAGCTCTAGGTTTTCATATATCCATTCCTCATGCTGTCAGTGGTACTTGCACAAAAACAAGATTCTGTACTTTGTCTTGGTTAGCAGAGTTAAAAAGCACAGTGTATCACAGCAGCTAAGGGTGGCTGCTGATCAAACAAGCTGTAAAAGTTATTTAGGAGATAAAAGGAAAAGCAACTAAATTTTTACTGTATGACAACTCAGAAAGCTAATTTGAAGCAGGTGAAGCAAGGTAGGCACCTACTTCATTTTTGAAAGCATGCCTAATTTATCCTCTCTTCAGTTCCCATCACAAGAAAGCATATTTAAAACAAAGGCCAAAAGTTAATTGCTGCCCTAACTCCAGCCCAATGCAAATAGGTTAATCAAGGTCTTCAGATGTTTCTGGGAAACAGAGACTGAACCACAAAGTTAAAACGCCCGTTCCATAAAAAAGTGGCGTTACTGGTTCATTCCATTGGGCAGACAACAGAAAACCTTGTGGGTTACACTCAAGTACACCCTTTTGTATACTACTGGGTGCATGACATGGCTAAGAAGAAAAGGAAAGGAAAGAAAGTTTTTAACATGCCATACCTTAGAACACTCAGTAATTCTGACATGTGCACAAACTTTATTTTGTTGGTTAGTCCATATTTTATATACCACCCCTTTCTTTTGAGATGAAGGAGAGTCATCTCAAAAGGAAAACACAAAGCAGTTCTGAACAGCTAAAGATGTCCATGGCTGGGAAGCTCTATTAAGAGTCAAAGGTTACTACAACACATAGACAGACAGACAGATTCAAGGGTGACACTTTGCTGAGATTCTGCAGGACTCTGAAATACATGTTAACATATTTCAACCACAACAGCATAATGAATGCTGTGCCTGTATGGCAGAGGGAGGCATCTTCTGTTACAAAGTTCTTTAAAAACTGACTGAGAAAGCCTCTTCCTGAGAAATGTGGAGAACTGGGTATGTTTATTTCTCTCTTGAAAATATTTACAATTCCACTTTTCTCCTCCACATTGGGAAGTGTCCAATGTGGCTTACAGTACATCTCCCCCTGCCCCAATATTAGTAGCAGTCCTACTGGTCACAAAGTAAAAATATGGTTAGAGAAGTCAGTAGAACTAAAGAAGGGCGCAATCCTAACCGGCAGTTATGCTGGCATAGGAGCCCCTGGAGGGTCGCAAACGTGCCGTAAAGCACATTTGCGCCTCTGTGGGAGGAAGCTGCGTCGGCGCATCCAGATGCACTGATGCACACAGGCCAGCAGAAGCCTCCATGGTGGCTTCCTACCCGCCGCTTGTGCCAGCACCTTCGGGCTCACACAAGTGGTGAAGGTAGGTGTGGGGGGTGTGGAGGAGGCAGGAGTGGGCATTTCTGGGCGGGGGAGGGTTGGCGATGGGCGGCCGTAGGGCAGGTGCGCGGGGAGCTGGGGGTGGGCGCGTGGGGAGACAGGGGCGGGGCTGGGACCTGGCGGTTATGCCAGATCCCAAACCCCATCCCTGGGGAGAATGGAGCGGCTTTGAGCCACTCCGCTCTCCTTGGACTTGCGCCACCTTCAGAAGTGGGGCAGCTCCAAGGAGACCCATTGGGACTAGCAGCCCTTACCCAAGGGTAAGGGGAAGAGCTTTCCCTTGCCTCCTGGCTTGCCTGCTCCAGCGTGGGTTTAGATTGCACCTGAAATGGGATTAAAAATATTTTCCCTCCTCTTCACAGGGACAGCCATTGATGTTCCTCTCCGACAACATAGAATTCTTAGGCTGAAGAGAACAGATTAACTGCCCAACGATACTGGAAAGGATAGTTCTCTTTCTGTGATGGTTTTTTGTGTATAAGATCAAAGAATTTGCAGAATATAGTTACTAGTGAAGTTCTCTACTACATGGGGCAAAAGAGGCGTTCTACCTTGGGATACATGCTGCTGAGAGAGAGAGATCTGCAACTTTTAATGGCATTAGGGTAGAAACACCAAAATTCAGTTCAAACACCAATTTCAACTACTGAAATGATTCTGCCATCTGAAATCTATGCCATCTGCCTACAACTGTCAATGAATCGAGTGTGCCTCATTATGCTTAGATAAATAAAACGTTGTTTTCAAAGGGGGAGGGAGGACTTAGGTCCCTGTAAGAACTTAGATGCATGTAATAATGCACAGTTGTGCAAAAATGCATGTAAACACACGCATAACTTTCATATGACATTTTCTACAAAATAAGAAAAAAAAACCTACTTCTTACAGCAACAGGAATATTTATAATTCTCCTTATTTTGAGGCTGTTTTTCGCCTGAATGGCCATTATTTCTGACTTCCAACAGAATGTCCAGGCAAAACATGCTAGTTATTAGAGTAGCTCTTCACTAACCTCTCTCTCCTCAAAATGATGGCTATTAGGGCTGTGCTCCTGACCTTGGCAACAACTTATATGGATAAACCTATTTAACAGGGTTGTGGACACACCCAGAAGAGCTGAAGTAGTTGGATTCATGTGATCCTTTTTCAGTGATCTCAGCCAGGGCCTGGGCTGCAAAGGTAATCTGAGAACAGCTGGGAAATGTGAGATGGCTTCAGTTAAAATTGGAGGCATGTGCTAAAAGCCTGGATCCCTAAAGTGAAGATAGGGAATGATCTATCGTTTCTGACAGCTGGAGAAACGGGGGCCATTTCATGAATATCTAAGTTATTTATGAATGGCTACTTCTGATAAATAACTGCTGCCTATTTTAAACACCTAATTCTGTTTCTCATTTGCACCACTAATCATTTATACAGCACTTTTAGATTTCAGCTTGCTAGAAGTTTGGCTTCAATGTTCAGGCCTATCATTCATTATTTTCCTCCTGCAGAAGGGCAGCTGGTGCTGCCCACTTCAGTTACAGTCAGACAGAAAGCACAGGCCTGCCAGGATATAATGCAATGCTCTATTCACTGTACCATACTGGCTCACTTTGCACACTGAAGAGTATCAATATATTCAAAATCATTCCACGGTGATTAGTTAACAGTTCACGCACCCATCTGTACTGACCATCAAGGATGTTTAAGGGTGCTAAGCACACTAATTCAAAGTAAGCTCTGTATATAAGCGTGATTCTAAGGTATGTTAACGATTGTGAATAAAGAACCAGGGGGCGGCAGTAAATCCAGTTTCTGGAATCAAGAACAAAATTATGTGTTTTTGGAACGCAAGGACATTCTAGGGTGACCAAGCGCCCTCTACAGGATCCCCACATTCACATGACCCAACCATCACTCGCATGGGGTGGAAGCCTTGGATTCTTCAGAAGGATTCAGAAAAACCCATTGGAAAAAGAAAAGGTGGGGAATAACACTCATCCACCTACCTTTGCTTTGGTGTGTCACAGACAATCCTAACATTCCAGCACCAATGCAGCTGTGCTGAAAGGGCACACACTATATCAGGGGGACAGTCATGGAGGTCTCTTCACGGTAAGGGAACATAACAGGGCTGCGTCAACACTGGCAAGTTGGTTAGAACTGGGCTGTCAGAGAGGCAATAAATGGGAGAGGGTCCAACAGAACACAACTCCTCCTTTTCCTGAGGGCAGCTTCCCTAGACATCTGTCACAACCATCCTTCCTTGTTTGCCTCATCACAGGCACTGATCCCATTTTTAACCTCCTCTATCACTTGCCACCTGCTTAGTCTCCTCCCCTCTCCTTCCTACAGCTGTCGTGAATGCCTTCACTGGACGCAGCTGAGAAAAGATTATGAAAGGGACAGGACCACATTGCTGCAGTTGATTCTTCTGCTAGAAACTCCTTGAGTCTTGGGTAAGGTCCTGGAAAGTGAAGCTACTGGTCACAGCAACAGTCTTGGCTGAGGTGGCGACAGAGCCAGTAGGACCAAGGTCTGTGCCCTGCCTGAGGGGTCTGGGGCTGGACAATTGTGTGGCTTATCTGGTGTGCTCCCTGGAGCATTTGGTGGGCCACTGTGAGATACAGGAAGCTGGACTAGATGGGCCTATGGTCTGATCCAGTGGGGCTGTTCTTATGGCTTAAACCAGAGATGAGCATCTATTGCTTGAAAAGACCCTAGGCCACTTGAACAGACCATGAATTACCCTATATTTATGTTAGCTGGAAAGACAAACAGTTCTGTCTTCGGCTCTCTGAAGCACAAGGAGTTTGAATGTTTCCAAGTGGGTAGGTCCTGTAGCATGGTTAAATACTTCTAGAACTGGGATCGGCAACCTGCCATTCTGGAGCCGCAAGCAGCTCTTTCAGCCTTTTGCTGTGGCTCTGTATGGGGCCGTCTCACCAGCCCGAGTGCAGCTCCCACGTGTCCTGCGGCTGTGCCCCATAGGAGAGGGCGCGAACGGGCTGGCGGAGCAGCACCTGCCCAAAGAGCCCGCACCGCCGCTGAGGGCGAGCCCCCCACCACCGCCGCACGTCCTCTCCTGCGTAAAAGCAAGCAATTGAGTGCAGCTGCTCAGTCCTCCTCCCAAGCTCTGAGCACAATCCTGTGCATCTCTCCTCCGAAGTAAGTCCCATTGTGCTTGCTCCCAAGAAAGTATGCCCAGGATTGCAGCCTTCAAGCTCCCCAGTCAGCATTCCCCCATCGCTTACTTGCCCTCTCTGCCCCATTTCCTGAGTGCAGCTGCTCAGTCCTCCTCCCAAGCTCTGAGCACAATCCTGTGCGTGTCTCCTCAAAAGTAAGTCCCATTGTGCTTGCTCCCAGGAAAGTGTGCCCAGGATTACTCCCTACTCAGCATTCCCCCGTCACTCACTCACACTCTCACTGCTCCATTTCCTTTACTTGGAAGCTTGAAAGGGGTTTGGAGACCCCTGCACCAGATGGTATTCTGTATGTTTGTATACTGTATGTGTTACATACTATATATGTAGCACCAAAGCATATTTCATTGTTGGGAAGTAATCACTGTTAGTATGCCTTTTATTTTATGCAGTTTTGAACTCTTAGCTTGTTTGTTCAGGAGCACTTTTGTGAACAGTGTTACTAAGTGGTCTTGTTCAGAGGTACTATTGTGTGTAAAGGCATTTACAAAAGTACAGAAGTAAATGACTGTAAAGAATGACAGTATCCTTCACAAGCAGTTCACCTGTGCACAATCTAAAATAGTTGTTCTCCAACTGTGGGTCTGGACCTGATTTTTAGTGGGACCTATAAGAGGGGAGTGTATTATATAACTGTGACCTACAAGAGGGGAGTGTATTATATAACTGGAACCTATAAGAAGGGAGCACAAACTATATATGCAGTGTTATCTTCATTTTAGATGTCAAAAGGGTTTGTGGCTCCGGAGGTTTTCTTTTTTCCGGAAAATGGGTCCAAATGGCTTTTGAGTGTTTAAGGTTGCCGACCCCTGTTCTAGAACAAGAGTCCACCCTTTGTGGGGCTATGAAATCCACCTCCAGCAGTCAAAGTAGACTTGCACCAGTGATACTGCTGTTGCAGGTTTGAGTTTGAGTGGTTTGAGTTTGATAACCTGCTATTGCAGGTTTGAGTTGACCCATGGCAGCAGCAGGGGCTTATCCCAGCAGGGGTTTATCCCAGGGCAAGGGAACAAATGTTCCCTTACCCAGAGGAGGCCTCAAGATGCCAAAACTTTCTCATGGAATACAGCTGATGCCATGTTGACGCTACTGCATTGCTGCATAGGGAGTTAGGTAGATTTGGGCTGGTAGTTCTGCCTTACTGTGGAGCTGCTAAGAAAAAAGAACCAGCACCAAGAAACGGCCATCTTGAATGCATCAGCCTATTATACTAAACCAATTTTTGTTGTTGTAGTTGTTTTGAGCACTCCAAGCTCAACAAATAATTAAGCAGTACTGTTTCCTATGTCGTCCTCCTCCTCAAACACACACACACAATGCTCCCTAAAGAGTAGAATGTGTAATACTAATGAAAATGTAAATCATCAGTTACTGTTCATTGCTATCTTTTCCTTTTCAATGGATGCAGCAGGTGTGATTTTGATCTCAAAAACAGCAGAAACCAAGATTTAAGTTAACTTTCATCACTTCAGGAAGACCAGATATATGTATGAGAAAGCTAAGCAATAGGTGACAATTCTTTTCCTGCCAACAAAAATCATTTTTCTGACCATATGTTGATCCAATAACAATTGGAGTCCTTGGAGCAATGTCTAGAAGTCTGAAGAAACACCTCGGCATTCTTGGCCTTGAGAAAATTACAGCAGCCCAGCTCCACAAAACAATGTTGCTTGAAACAGCAAGAATCCTACAGTGATACCCCTGCAATTCTCACAATCTTGGCTAGAATTGCAGAATATAACCAGTTTGGCATATGTGCTTGGGCTGTGATGAAGTATAGTATAATATATTCATAATTATATTTTTTTAAAAATCAGTTTTTTCTTGCATTTTATTTCCCAGGTAACTGCAATTCTTCATATACATTATCTATAGAGAACAAATACATGGGGTCAAACAACTGGAATATATATTCTATCTTTGCCAGAAAGACTAACGCTTCCAGGGAATTTTAATGCAACACAGAAATAGTAGGGTCTGAACATTTTTCAATTCCTTGAATTTCAAAAGGCAGCTTGAACCCACTTTTGAATGAATAGGCTTGAAAGCCTCAAGAATCAATTATTATCAACCTTTGAAATTCTATTTCCAATTATAGTTCTCTTAACAGAAAGTTCTCTTTAAACGTCAGATGATGGTTAAGTGCCAGGGCATGGTGTACTTGAGATTTCCAGCGTCACAGTGGCTTCATGACTAACTATGGCAATGTCAATCAATAAAGACAAGGAACACATTTCAACACTCAAGAGCAAGACTACAAGCTCATAACTTGAGCTGACATTTACAGCAGGATTCTTGGTTTGTTTGTTTTTATAATGGTTTATATCCTGCCATGCAATCTCTGGAGAGGTCTCAGAACAGCTTAGAACACTTTCTGCCCTATCCTACCTAAGTCCCCGTATGGCAGAGTAGCCTCTACTCTACTCCTGCAGGGGGGTTTTGGCTGCTGGAAGTCTCCACAGAGTAAGGAAACATTTGCCCTCTTGCCCCAGCATACACTCCCAATAGCCACTGTGGTCAACTGGGATCTGTGCCACCTCTACAGCTGGTGCAAGTCTGAGTTGTTTTGTGAAGGTGGATCAGGCCCAGGGAGGGGGTTTGGATTTGGCATCTGCTGCTGCCACCAAACCCAACCCCTCCTGGGCCCAATTCACCCATTCCCCACCCCATTCCACTCCCTGCACCAGGCTTACCTGTTCCAGCAGGCCTTCTCAGGTCCACCAGCTTACCACTGGCATCCAGCACTATACAGTTAATTTTCAGCAGCCAGTGCAAGTGGAATGCATGTTCCACCAGCACAACAGCCCAATAGGATTGGGTTGTTAATAACAAACAAATAGCAATAAACTATGTTAAAATGCATCATTCTAAATTCAGCTACTACAACCAAGATCTTAACACAGAATAATACAAACAATCCAATTCTGTCGAGGTTGTCCTGCTCTATCTTGAATCTAGTTCTTGCCCTATCTACCCTGAGTCATGTGACCTCAATCCTCCATTATGTGTAGCTCCAGCCACAGAAACATAACATGACATTAAGTAGTGACCTAAGGTTCTTCATAGGCAACAGCAAACAAGAGCTAGGGCAAGGACAGAGGAAGAAAGTAAGAGTATTTTCTAGGTCCAAAGTCGTAACTTACTTGTGATATGTTTCCCTAAACTTTCTCACCAAAAACTGGAAGGTGTCTGATGATTGGCTCACATTCCTATCTGTTTTGTTCCATTTCTCCAAACAGGGAGAGCCAAGTTATCCTTCCAGCAAATGTAAAGATTCCCAGCACACAAGAAGTCATTGCAGTTTCCTTCCAGCAGCCTGAGAACCCATTTTGTAGGACTCAGAGAGGAGCACCCATTTGCCAAACAAGCAGGTGAAAAGAGCTGGAAATTCCTGTAGGTGAGGCGACTTATCCAGGCAAAATGTCTAGTTAGAATGCGTCAGGCTTTCTGGTTCATTTCAGTCCATTTTGCAAAGTCCTCCCAACTAGCAGAAACATCTCTTGAGTGAGGTAAGCAAATTGAATAGTTGCAGACCCATCTACTGGGCACTGGTGGTAACCGCACTTATACAATGCTTCCCATTCTTCTTTTGCTTCCGTTCTCCCTCAATCTATTACTTTTCTTCTCCTATTACTTAAAATAAAACTGGTTGTATTTCAACCCCAGTTCTGCCAGGTCCCTGGTCACAGCAAGTTTCAGTGGATTGTCACATCTCCTCGCTCGGCAGAATCTACTGCACAGGATTCTAATAGGAACCTTTTGGGCTTAGGGTTCTTTTAAAAAAGGGGAGGGGTTGCCCATAGTGCCTCCCTATATCTGGTCTTATAGCTTGGGCTGGTGGCAGTGGATATATTCTACCAAGTTTTTTTTCCTCCATCCAGCTGATTTTCCTCCATCCAGCTGATTTTACGACAACGAAAAGTGGGGAGCAGGAAGGGGGGAGCATTTGGGGGGGCACTACTTCCCTAGGACAGCCTGCATTCTCTTGGGAGTTCCCTCTTGTCTATGAATTTATTTGGAGCCACTTTTTTCCCAAATAAAAATCCTTCTAAGTTATTGAGTAAAGTTTAGTTCGGGGTCTCCAAACTTTTAAACTCCAAAGAATTTAAATATAAAATTTAAATAAATTAGAGATGGAACTTGGATGAATGAATAAATGAATGAATGGGCTCATTTACTCAGCATCTCCGGCCCTCTCCAGATGCAATCAGAGCACAGCTCTGGTCATGTTCAGTTGAGTGGGCGAGAGGCTTTCAGGGGACAAGAGGCTGGATAGAGGCTTGCTGCGGGCCACATCTGGCCCCCGGGCCAAGGTTTGGAGAACCCTGGTTTAGATTATTCCTGGCCCACCCCAAAACTGGCTTCACAAATCCACACTTTCTATACAAATAGCTTCAAACAGTATTCTGGCAATTCAGCCACTATCATTGCCCTCAACGTTTGAATTTGCACAGAAGTTTAATAAGTGATAGAACATGATGACTTGAGAGACATATGTGGAGAATTGCAATAAACCTAGGAAATGAATTGCATCAGGGAGGAGCTAATGAAGTTTATAATTGAGTTCATAGCTTAATGCACAATGTCTTTAGCTTAACCTGTCACAAAGTTAAGTGGCATATGCTCAAATAAAACATAACAAAGCACGTGTGCTATGAATGATTGTCTGAAATTATGGATTATTTCCATGTCCTCCATGTAATTTGGAGCTGTGGAGAGTTAATTTATAGGAGATGTCAGACTGGTGCCTATGATTTTATTAGGCAATTCCTTTGTATACTTGTTCTTGTAGAAAATAAGAACAGAAATTCAATTTGTTAAATCCTTGACAGAAAGGTAGGTAGGTCGAGTGGGAGTTTTATGGCTCACCACCTGCTAGGCCACATTATACAAAACAGTAGTGCATATCCGGACATGAGAGATGCATCGTAGGGGGGTGATGACTAAGGAAGATTCAATCATACAGCCATATCTCTCCAGGTACTCAGTGTACCTCCAGCACCCCCAGGCCTCTGGCAGAAAGGATTTGAAATATACCAAAATGCACAAGACAAATCACATCCAAGTATTAGTAGTTAAGAAAGGCAATGCCCTAAAACCATCAAAACAAATTTAGATCTTTTCCTAGCTGTTTGTGCATATCAAGGTGCAAATACAGTCCTTCTTGTTTTATCTTCCAGTTGTTCTGGTTCCAGTGAAAAAATGTTTAAATAGGAAAAGGAAAAGTCACAAAGATTTACTTGAGAGTCACAGGGAAGATAATACAGTGAGGGCTAGAAATTGTTTTGCTGTCCACTGCAGAAACAATTAATAAATTCTGCATTGCATCAGTATTCAATTTTTCCAGCACCCGCTATCTGCTCCCTTATGAGATCCTATTTTACTCACAGATGTTTTCATTGAGTGTCCTCCAGCAATTTTCCTCCATTGGGGGGGGGGGGGACATCTTAAATGAGGCACCAGCTCTCAGCAAGAGCTTACCTAATATAGCAAAACTACTTTCTCTATAGGAACCAATGCATCTGTCTGTTGCTCTGAGGACACCATTACCAAGTACATTTTTCACCTGTCCCATGGCTAATTTATTAAAGAATGAAAGAACTAAAAGGAATCTGCATCTACAAGACAAACATTCACCCACATGATATAGAACCTTGCTTCCTTCGGATTGTAGAAATTGCTCTGCCTCCAGTGGTAAGAAAGACTGCACAGAATTCTGGAGGGATGTTATCAATGAGGTGATTTCCATCCCATCCTTCACCTCAGTCTCTGCTTTAAATATTATTTTTGCATTTTCAGGATTTTCAAAATCACTGGATCTAGGTGCCTTAGGGCCCAATCCTGAGCTGGGCCAGCACAAGCACTAGGTGTTGCAAACATGCCATAAGGCACGCCCATGACACCTGGAGTCGAGTCAGCATTGGCATTAGCCCAGCGCCAATCAGTGCCAATCAGATGCTACCTGGAGCTAGGGAACAGGTCTGGGTGGTGATAAGGGCTTTGGGAATGGGGGAAGGTGTTCCAGGATGGGGGCAGGAACCAGGGTGGGGTGGGTGAGATCCTGAATTCCGTGTTGGGCCTTCCAGCCTGACACAGAGTCTCTTAACTCTGCGCCGTCAAAATAGCTGGTGCAGACTTGAGAAGCCCCATTACAGGGCTTGGGGCTTTTCCTGGGAGAAGGGGACGAAAGTGCCCTTCCCCCAAGGAAACTTTCGGAGGCTGCTGATGGATGCATTTGGTAGCCACTTTGGTGCCCACTACACCTGGCGGCATCAGCATCTTTAGGATTGGGCTGCCCATCTAAATTCCATCAGGCACACTGCAGGTTTCTGTGCCTTAACCCCCATCTCTATTTATTCATAACCAAGACTGATTGTGTTCAAGGAGACTGACTCCCAGAAAGTGTATGTACGTATATTGCAACCTATGACTGCAACCGAGAATGTGGTCTCTGTGCGCGCGCGCACACACACACACACAGAGAGAGAGAGAGAGAGGCAAAACCTTACCAAACATTTAGAAACTTTCTGTTTACAAAAAGTGTCCACCTTTAGTTTCCAGCTTTACAATGGAATATTTGAATCAGTATTTGAATGCCTCAAATCTGTGGACAGGACTGCTCTCACACTGGGGGAGATTTCCAGAGACCTCATCTAGTCTCCATAGTGATTTCCAACAAAGTTACATCCCCCCATTTATTGCCTCTGAAAATGAAGTTCTGGCTCATGCGGCTAACTTTAAACCTGATGTTCCAGCTCTGAATAATGGTACAGCAGTTCTAAAGGCTCTCAATTGCATGTTTAATGCAGGCTGTTCATGTAGTGACCCTGTTATGTGAGGAAAGCAGCTGAATTCCCTCTCAAGGATTTCCCTGCACTTGGGTCTTTGTCACCACATTTGGCTGACTCCATCGAACAACACCCGTCCTACAGCTGGAAGCTATCCCTTGGAGAGACAACACAAGTACACTTCAAATTGCAAAACTCTTGTCAAAACTGTCAACAACTCCATGTTTTTCAACTTAATAGGTTCTCCTGTACTCCACGATGCCACTGAACCTGACAAACCATCACAGTGAATAAAAATCCATGTGTCTTCCAAAACAGTATTTTTAAAAAATGTTAAATTGGACATTTTAAAAACATTTCGGTGGTAGAAAGCATCTCTTTTCAAAAACAACTTGGTTTAAATCAGTATCAGAATTGAATACAGTGTCTAAGGCTTCAGTCCTATGGTCGACCTTCACTATCAGAACTCATGTTCTGGCAGCACAGGTGCCTTTCAGTGGCACAAAAGACAGGCTGCTGACACAAATGGTAAGAGGGGCAGCATGCACAGCAGTGGCTCCAGGACTCTGGTACGCTATCAGCAGGGGTAGGCCATGGATGGGAAGGGGCAGTAACAGGAAGATTCAGGGGAAGAAGTGGGAGGTTTGCCAGGGAGGGAAAGGGTAGATCTGGTAGCAGATGTGCACATTGGATTGTATACCCCATTTTTTTGCTCACCCTGTCCCCTGGCTCTTATGGTGTGCCTGCATGCTACAGCCTGAGAGGGAACAGATTGGACTATCAAACTAAGGGCACAATCCTAACCAGGTCTACTCAAAAGTAAGTTCTATTTTGTTCAATGTGGCTTACTCTCAGGAAAACGTGGTTAGGATTGCAACCTATGTAACATAGGTTACATAACAATAAAACATTTTATTTTCCTCTTTTTAAATTACTATTGCTCTTAATCCAGGTTATTTTTACAAATTATCTACACATGGGGCCTCAGTATCCACAAGGGAGCTGTTCTCAGTCACCCCGAGGATAACGAAATATACTGATAACAAAATCTGTGGTTTCAGCTACTTAGGGCCCAATCCTATGGTCACGTTTGCAGGGCTTACCGCCAGGCTCCCACCGGAGGTGACTCAGCTCCAGCCGGCGCTGAGCAACTGCCCGGCGGGCGCCCGCATTCCACAGCTCGACAGTGCCTGCAACTGCCAGGCTGCGGAACAGCAAACGGGGCAGGGATGGAGGGGTTGCGGGGAGGGGGGAGGTCAGCATGATGTGGGGAGGGGGTGGGGAGGCCGGTATGACACGGGGAGGGGGAGCGTGCCAGAAGCGTGCCTGGGGGCAGGGGGGAGGCAGATCCTGTGTAGCACCATAAACATATTAGGAGCCAATAAGGTTGACCTGGTACTACTATTTTAAGCCCTCCAACTACCAGAGCTCTGCAATCTGTACAGTTTCAAATTATGAATGCGTGTGACTCTATCAGCCAAACCGCAGAGACATTTGCCATCTAACTCATGGCGAAAACCGCCATAGAAACTCGCCTATAAGGCGAGAAATTTCTACCAATAAATCAAGTGTAGATCACCTCCTCATCTTATCTGCGGGTCACTCAGGAGTCAGGGCTGTTTGGGCTGTCGGGGCAGCCAGGAGGAGCTTTAAAAGTGCCTGCAGAAGGTCTGTGAAGCATCTGAGGGACATTGAGTGATTGTAGACAGCTTACAAACATGCACCTTTGTTTGCAATTGTCGGAGCTCCACTGCAGTCTTCTGAGCATGCCCGTTAACGCCAAATCCAGAAGTGCCTCTTAAAACAACAGTGAACAGTATAAAAAGTTGTCAGGCAGCAATCGAAACAGGGTGTTGTGTGGTGGTAAGCTGTTTATGTTGCTTTATATTGTCAATGCATTTGTTTTGGAAAATTTTTAAAAATGCAAATGCTTTTCTGCAGTTTCAAACCTAAATTTCAATGCAACGTTCAATTCTGTTGTTTTAAGGGAGGAGGATAGCATATGGTACTACATAAACACCTTGTTAATGTCTTCAAAAACAGCGGCGTGGCTCAGATTCTTTCCCCCCTTTCAATCAGACCACAGGGCAAGCTACAAGCACGATTCCCTAAGTTATACCCCTGACTTATCCGAGGGTCATGGAATATTCCATGATTTTTGGCTGAAAACCTACCCTTATCTTATCTGTGACATTGCCTTATGGGTGAGTATCAACAGTACTTTGTCCAGTAACTACCAATCCCAGCTTATGAAATTTTTTAGGACACTATAGCATAATCCTATGCAGAAGGAAGTCCCATTCTGTTCAGTGGGATTCCCGAAAGCACGTGCATTGGATTGCAGCCTTCATTTTCACACAAATAATTTGCTCAGTATCTCTGCAGACAAAGAAAAGCAGAAAGCAGTCTCAGGTCTCTAAGCAGACATAATAGTGCTGTGAATGCAGGCTGCCTGGAATGCCCCCAGGATAGCTAATCTATTCATTTGGCAAAGCAATATATTTTATTTATAATATGCACAATGGTGAAGGAAGCATGTGAATTTCAAAATTTGAAGCAATTTAAATCAATGATTTATTAATGCTATTTTTTTGCCCCCCTTGGGGACTTAAATCAACCCACCCTGCAAACAACTAAAACATTGTGTTAAAGGAATCATTGATGCAATCAGTGATATATGCATTGCATGTTGAAGGACCCAGGGTGTGATCCCCAGCAACTCCAATTAAAAGGATCTCAGGAATCAGATCTGGGTAAGACCTTTGCTTGAAATCTCAGTGGCTGCTGTCAATCAAAACAGAAATTTCTGGGTCAAATGGGCCCCTAGGCATAACATAACACAGCTCTGAAGTGACACTGCCACAATGTTAGCTTTATGAATGCAAGTACCGTGATATGAGGTAATCCAACCAGGGAGCCCATTTCCCTAAAAGATTCTCAGGTACGTTGTAATGAAAGCATTAAGTTTTTTCAACTATTCTTTCTCTGTTGCATAATTCCTATGCTTCTCCTCTGGCACATCCCATCGCCACTATCCACCATTCTTGCTCTGTCTCTTTATGGCCCTTCATCATGCAACAATTTGTCTTGAAAACAAATATTTTTTTCAAGATCTGATATTCTCATAGAATCAAACTCCGATTGATCTGCTTGGGGATCCACTGGCAGTTCATATCAAAAGAAGTCGACACTTCAAATGTCAGGGAAAGCTGTGGAAAGTACCACAGCAACTAACACGATTGATCCCTGACATCTAATAGGAAAGCAAGTTCTCAATCAAAGCTCTCTGTGTGCACCCACGTAGCTTTTACATCACAGTATATGGGCACAGTTGTGTATTGCCTTTATCTAAGAAAGCAATCTGTGACAAAACTTGAGACAAAGTATCTTCATCCCACCTTCCCTCTCCAATTAGGAGGCACCTAAGGCAGCATACAGTCTGTTTAAACAAACAGGGGAAAAAACCCAATTAAAACATCAAATTACGCTTTGAAAACAGAAAAAAAGATTGCCAATTTTATGAAGATATAATGGTTGCCAGTTTAGTACATAAATATCCTGCATACACACAAACATGCACACACACCAAAAACAAAGCCTCAAAAGCAACCCTAAAAAGTGGGTTTTCAGTTATTGTGGGAATGAGAGAGGGAGCCATTCTAATCTCCACCAGCAGGGAGTTCCACATGAGAGATGCCACTTCAAAGAAGGCATCCTCCCTTGTTACCATCAGCCAAATTTCCACTGGTGGAACACTGGCTCCTCCATATGAATGAGCTTTTTTCATATGTGGGGAGAAGGTCATTTTGGTTCCATAGTTCTAGCCACTTGGGGTTTTAGAGTTAATGATTAGCACCTTGAATTACATCCAGAAACAAACTAAGAGACAGTGTAATTGGTATAGTTACAGAATGACAGGAATATACCATCTTGCACCAGTTAGGAATCAAGTAGCAGCATTCTGAACCAACTGTAGTTCCAAATGGTCTTCAAGGACAGCCCCACACAAGCATTTTACCAACCAATACAAAGCTAACCATAGCCAGATCTGACTGAAGTAAGAAAAGACAGTGTGGGTGCACCAGCTTAAACTCAGGAAAACCTCATTAAGGTTCTAGGTTCAATTAACATCCGCTAAATTTAAGACAAGATAATACAGGATGACTGTGAAAATTTCCTGTAGAAAGGGCAGGATACAAATGTAAATCCATAAACATGAAAGGAAAGTCTAACACAAACTCCCTCATCCTGAAGGATGCTGGCAAAATTCAAACCATGGGGCTGGAGTTCTGGGTTGATTATAGAATTGGAAGGGACCTACAAGGTCATCTAGTCCAATCTCCTGCTTGTAACAGTAAATCCTCCTAAAGCATCCCCAGCAGATGCCTGTCAAGTCTCTGCTTGAAGATCTCCAGTGTGGGAGAATCCACCACCTCCCTTGGCAATCTGTTCACTGCTAAACCACCCTGATCATCAAGAATGCCTTTTTGATGCTCAGCTGGAACCTTCTCTCTTGTAGTTTGTACCCTTTGGATCTAGTTCTTCTCTCAGAGGCAGCTGAGAACAAAATGGTTCCTTCTCCCATATGACAGCCCTTCAGATATTTGAAGGGCACTATCATATCCCCTCTCAGCCTTCTCTTCTCCAGGCTCAACATTCCCTCAAAGGGCTTGTTCTCCAGCCCTTTTATCACTCTTCTCTGAATCTACTCCAGTTTGGCTGCATCTTTCTTAAAGTGAGGTGCCTAGAATTGGACACAGTACTCCAATTATCCTATCTGCAGGTGGTGGCGAGCAGCTGTGAAGAGAAAGAAGGAAAAGAGGCCTCTCCTCCTTACCCTGTGCCGTGTATGCCAATTACATTTCCTAGGAGGCACTAGAACAGGGGCATCAGCATAAGGCCCATAGTCTGAATGTGGCCCCCAGAAGGAATTTATCCAGCCCCCATGATACTTGAGTTCTCCCAGTGTGATAATTGGGCTCTCTCATATCTTGAAAATATGAACAAAATTTGCAAGATTTGAAGATTTCTCTTCAGTCATTTGTAGCTAATGAGCACTGGCGGACCTAGAGGGGGGCAAACAGGGCAAATGCCCCGAGCACCGACCCTCCAGGGGCGCCTCTCGGAGCCTCACCCCCGCCACCCCAGGAGGAGCACCCAGGAGTACTGCGGAGAGGCAGCTTGCTGCCTCTCCGTCAGTGCCTTGGCGCCGACCGAGCTGCCCCCTCCCCTACTCCTTTATTGGAGGATAGGAGACAGGCGCCCTAGAGAGGCACTGATACTCTAGGGCGCCCATCTTGTCTCCTCCTATAAAGGAGGGAGGGCGGCCCAGTTGGCACTGAGACACTGCTTCCCTCTGCCTCCCAGGAGCGCTCCTGGATGCCCCTGCTCCGCCTCTGAGGGTGTCCCTCAGAGGCAGAGCAGAAGTGGCATGCGCCTCCTCCAATTTCGGAGGAGAAGCGTGCTGCTTCCTGCGCTCCAGAGGAGCCTTCCACGAAGGTCTCCTCTGGAGTTCTTTGGGGCTGCTGGAAGCCCGCCTGTCTGGGGCACCACTTGCAGCAGCCCCAGAGCGCTCCAGAGGAGACCTCCGTGCCGCTTGCAAGCGGTGCTGAATGCTCTGCCAGGGCACCCCTGCTCCACCTCTGAGGATGTCCCTCAGAGGTGGAGGGCAAGCAGCACTCGCCCCCTCCGACTCGAAGGAGACGCGTGCAGCTTCCTGGTCCTCATAGAGCCTTCCCTGCCGCCTGTAAGCAGCGGGGAAGGCTCCAGGGGGGCCTCAACTACCTCCTCCATTCCCCCTTTGTTTTGAAAGGGGGAACGGAGGAGGTAGCTGCATGGAAGTAATTATGGTGATGATGACGTCACCGCAATCATTTCTGGGCCAGCGGCGGGCGGGGCAAGAAGGGGGGCAAAGGGGGGTGAGGGGCGGAAAATGGGGGTTGCCCCGGGTGCAGGGACCCCCAGGAACACCTCTGCTAATGAGTTTCTATGTGAGAACAAAGTGCTTACTTCTGGTCATCATATGCTTAATGATGTAACTTCCTGCTTAATTATGCCACTTCCGACCTTCAGCAGGCACTATGAATGCTAACTTCGGCACTCTGTGTGAAAAAGGTTTGACACTCCTGCACTAGATCTAGCATCCTGGTGCATTATTGTACAATGTGTGAGATTTCACAGGCAATGTACCACCACAAAACACTCTGTTCAACTTATATCTTATCAAGCCATTACGTTTAATTAAGTATGCAGCATTAGCTGAGCCACTAAGGCACAAATGGTAGCATTTGTAAACTATTTCCTTAGCATACTCATATGTGAGCATTCTCCTATTAACTGACATTTTCTTGTACACTGAGAAATGCTGAGGAAAATAACTACAGGATCTAGACCCACCTGAAAACAGTGTGAAAAATTGGCATATTCTGTATTTTGGACAAGGTGGAAAACTGTACTCTTCACAGCTCACTCACTAATTGACTTGTCATCATCTCCTGGGCCTTGTTTCTAGTTTACATATTGTAGAAGCAGGACAGATAAAATGTGGCACTCAGCCCAGAGAATGCACACATGCAGAGAATCTACTGATACAGAATTACACTGATGGCATGAAAGTTGTTTTTATAGTTCTACTGGTTTTGGAAGAATTATATTTCAGAGAGACTACAGTGAGACTTTGGTATCCACGAATTCAGCATCTGGGTTTCTGACTTACCATGGATGCCAGTAGATACTGGGATCCACATTTAAATGCCTTAACTAGAAGAAAAGCACCAAAATTGTATTTTGTACCTTTGTGCAGTCAGGCATACGTTTCCCAGCCTCTACAGTTGTTTTTAGGTCTGAAAAGCCCATTTCTGGGTCACACAGAGATTCCTTGCCCCTCACAGCACTGCCCCAGAATGCATCAAGTAAATTCAAAACAGAGCTTTAGATGTCACTTAAATTGTTTTGCTAGTGTTAGTACTTGATATGTGATGGACCTTCTTTTCTGCTTATATCCAAATTTGGTAATCCTAACGCTTAGTTAAATTAATGGATTTAAAGTTAAAGTTAAAGCTTAGTTAAAGTTTTGGATTTCAACATTTATTTTCTGGGACTTCGGATTAAAAATTAAAACACACTCTCAGTTTTCTGTGATACAGGGCTGAAATCACCTTAGATGATGATGATGATGATGATGATGATGATGATGATGATGATTTTATATACAACTTTTCAACTAAAAGTTCACAAAGCGGTTTACAGAGAAAAATCAATAACTAATGGCTCCCTGTCCCAAAAGGGCTCACAGTCTAAAAGATGCAAAAGAACGCCAGCAGACAGCCACTAGAACAGACACTGCTGGGGTGAGGTGGGCCAGTTACTCTTCCCCTGCTAAAAAAAAGGAGCACCCACTTGAAAAATCAGATCATCCACATACTGTCTCATGTTTTGGAAACAGTAAGCAAATGTCAAAGAAGGGGACTGTGCAAAGTGGTTCCAGACGCTGGCCTTAATAAGACAGGCTCCTTTTGATGAAAGAAAAAAAAATATCTGGAATTCTAGCTTAAAGCTTGGCAAAGTTGGAAACACAGCTGTAATACACAGGATCCCTTGTTTCATGAAAAACCCAGGGAGACTGTCTATTCAGAGTACCTCTTAAAAAGATTGATAGTACAAGGGCAAAAAGAAAAGTGGCCTTATTTTGCCACTTTGAAAGGTTTGTTTATATAAGCTTTCCAGTATGAAAACATATTTATGTGAGTTATGTGAATATGTTAAGTTACAACATTTAGGATAGGCCTGCTTTTTGGCAGGATAGATCCATGGTCCCTTGAAGACTTTCAGGTAGATAAAAATGAAAGTTTTGAAACACTTTTGTAAAAGTATTTATCATGACACCTCAATCCTAAAAGTATTTATGTGTATATGTTTAGACCCTGACTACAAAAACAGTGTAATCCTATACATCAGTGTTTCTCAAACTGTGGGTTGGGACCTACTAGATGGGTCGTGAGGTGGGTCCCCATTCATGTCAATATTTTATTTTAATAAGTTAGACTAGATGCTACCCTGTTGTGTGACTGCATTTGGGGAAACGTGACAGATCAGTACTTTTAACAAGCTACTATATATGTGCTTTTAACAATGATAGTCATTGGGACTTACTCCTGGGTAAGTGTGGGTAGGATTGCAGCCTAGGATTGTTAAAATTTTTTCCTGCCTGATGATGTCACTTCCGGTGACATCACTCCCCCACTTCCAGTGGGTCCCAGTGCTAAAAGTTTGAAAACCATTGCTATACATTTTTCAGAAGCAAGTCCAACTGTGTTAAATGGGGCTTACTCTCAGAAAAGTATGCATAGGATTGCAATCTTAGTTCATTTCTTCCAGTATCAATAGGACTTCCTAGAAAATGTGTTTAGGATTAGAGCTCCTATTTGCAAAGTATCTTCTTCAAAGAGTATGTAGCTTAGATTTGGAGGAGACTTTCTGAAAAAGAAGCTCAGCAGCTTGAAAGGTTCTTTCAGGAGGAAAATTATTGACTGATAAACACGAAGCAATTCCACCACAGACTTTCACAATATTTCAGCAAAACCTCATACAACAAAATAAGTTAAACTCTTAATCAGAGGGCAAGTTCTCTTGTGCAAGAGGAAGTGCTACCATTTATAAAGGCATCATAAATATGTTGTCTTGGATCCAGATTTACCATTCTGCTCACAGTGCTTCTTTCCATGCATGGAGGGAAAGTTGCATTCACAAAAAGACCCCTCCAACTCACACACAAACCTTTTCCATTCATAGGAGCTACCACAAGCGGAGTTACAAGTTCGGATCCAAGCCATTGATTTTGACGTTAACATAAATGAATTTAAGAAAAATTAATTATCACTGAGTAGTTACACTATTGATCATGTTTACAGACACAACCAAAGGATAACACATCCATAAACTATTCAAATCAAATCATGGAAGGAAACAAGGTTGACAGCTTTTTATGTTCTTGAACGTCATTTGTTTTTTCTCAGTACATCACATTCAGTCACTGTATCTGTAAATATAAGCAAATGTTCTAACTATTTCGAAATTTAAGAAGTCACTTATCTTCAGGGCATCACCAAAGAAAAAGAAAACCTCAAATGTTTCCAAACAGGAAAAATAATCAAGTATGGTTTACAAAAGATTGAAGACTGATTGTATAAATTAAATTATAAGAAATTCAGCGCTCACATGATAACCAGCTATTCTTTCCCAAAGGTCTATGTCTCAAGTTGTTCTGTGCTGTTTAACAGCTGCTATTTTGTTGTTCTGAAAGTGAATATTGCCATTTTGCTGTCCAACTGCATAAACTAAAGTATGAGTCAATTTAGGATTGAAAAGTTATTCTGGTAACAATTTTTTTCACAGCAAGATTACCACTAGCCACTTAACAGTGAATAAAACCTAGGGTCAAATAAGAAAACTGAGCAGGACAGGTTTTGAAAACAAAGGCTTAAAAGTAATACCAAGGGTACAACTTCTGAAACAGCACAAGAAAATAAATATCGGTTTTCATGAGCCCAAAGCAATCTATGCACCGAGGATGCTGCCTGCTGCCTCTCTGCATGCCCAGCGGGAGGGCAGGAGAGATAATTCTACTATCTCTCAGTGTCGTATGGTTCAGTCATCTAAAAATTTATGATGTAGATGCAGGAAAATGACCCAATCACAGAGGTGGATAGGCATTGGTCACTGCTATAAACTACCTCTTTCTGAAGGGATGAAGTTCTTTGCTGACTGCACACCTGTTTGCTTTCCCCCAAAGCATTGTTCTCCAAGGGCAAATTTTAATTGTATCAATGGCTCTGATGCATTTTCTCTTCTCTCTAAGAAGCATTCATGGGGGGATCTAGATGGAGACTGCGAAGGTGTCTCCACACAACAAAGTTCTGAAACAGATCAGCACCCAGCCACCCACCCATCCTCATGCAGTATTTTGCTCTTGATCAAAACCTCTCACTGGAGCAAATGGATGCTTCTCCTGTCCTTGGGCAAACAGCACTTGTGTGTGTGAGGGGGGAATCCATATCCGGGTAGTTGAGGACAGAGTTAAAGTCTCTCTATTCTATAATCCCACCATGGATCAGCTCACAAATGAGCGCTATTTACAGAAGAAAAATAAATAATACTTACATTGTGGGGCCAGTGACATGATTTAAGATTGGAGGATAGCAAATGTCACGCCTATTTTTAAAAAGGGAAAGAGGGGGGACCCGGGAAACTATGGGCCGGTCAGCCTAACATCCATACCGGGTAAGATGGTGGAATGCCTCATCAAAGATAGGATCTCAAAACACATAGACGAACAGGCCTTGCTGAGGGAGAGTCAGCATGGCTTCTGTAAGGGTAAGTCTTGCCTCACGAACCTTATAGAATTCTTTGAAAAGGTCAACAGGCATGTGGATGCGGGAGAACCCGTGGACATTATATATCTGGACTTTCAGAAGGCGTTTGACACGGTCCCTCACCAAAGGCTACTGAAAAAACTCCACAGTCAGGGAATTAGAGGACAGGTCCTCTCGTGGATTGAGAACTGGTTGGAGGCCAGGAAGCAGAGAGTGGGTGTCAATGGGCAATTTTCACAATGGAGAGAGGTGAAAAGCGGTGTGCCCCAAGGATCTGTCCTGGGACCGGTGCTTTTCAACCTCTTCATAAATGACCTGGAGACAGGGTTGAGTAGTGAAGTGGCAAAGTTTGCAGACGACACCAAACTTTTCCGAGTGGTAAAGACCAGAAGTGATTGTGAGGAGCTCCAGAAGGATCTCTCCAGACTGGCAGAATGGGCAGCAAAATGGCAGATGCGCTTCAATGTCAGTAAGTGTAAAGTCATGCACATTGGGGCAAAAAATCAAAACTTTAGATATAGGCTGATGGGTTCTGAGCTGTCTGTGACAGATCAGGAGAGAGATCTTGGGGTGGTGGTGGACAGGTCGATGAAAGTGTCGACCCAATGTGCGGTGGCAGTGAAGAAGCCCAATTCTATGCTTGGGATCATTAGGAAGGGTATTGAGAACAAAACGGTTAGTATTATAATGCCGTTGTACAAATCGATGGTAAGGCCACACCTGGAGTATTGTGTCCAGTTCTGGTCGCCGCATCTCAAAAAAGACATAGTGGAAATGGAAAAGGTGCAAAAGAGAGCGACTAAGATGATTACGGGGCTGGGGCACCTTCCTTATGAGGAAAGGCTACGGCGTTTGGGCCTCTTCAGCCTAGAAAAGAGATGCTTGAGGGGGGACATGATTGAGACATACAAAATTATGCAGGGGATGGACAGAGTGGATAGGGAGATGCTCTTTACACTCTCACATAATACCAGAACCAGGGGACATCCACTAAAATTGAGTGTTGGGCGGGTTAGGACAGACAAAAGAAAATATTTCTTTACTCAGCGCGTGGTCGGTCTGTGGAACTCCTTGCCACAGGATGTGGTGCTGGCGTCTAGCCTAGACGCCTTTAAAAGGGGATTGGACGAGTTTCTGGAGGACAAATCCATTATGGGGTACAAGCCATGATGTGTATGCGCAACCTCCTGATTTGAGGAATGGGTTAAGTCAGAATGCCAGATGTAGGGGAGAGCACCAGGATGAGGTCTCTTGTTATCTGGTGTGCTCCCTGGGGCATTTGGTGGGCCGCTGTGAGATACAGGAAGCTGGACTAGATGGGCCTATGGCCTGATCCAGTGGGGCTGTTCTTATGTATGTTCTTAAGTACATTTAGTTTAGTCCAGTGGTCTTGGACTAAGACCTCTCTTATGCCACAACCCCCAATAAATAAATAATTAAAATATAAGACTGGAGATCCATGGGCAATCCCACACACACACACACACCCCAAGACCTGAGCCAGCCTTAGGAGCTGCAGAGCACGACTGTAAGAAGAGGCTGTGTAGGATTGTATCAAGAACTCAGTTTTGATAAGGCAGTTAATACCATTATTGGATTGGATCCAAGTCCTGTCTTCCACAGGTTGCCACAATTCCACCAAATGAGATCCCATTGGGGTTGTGCCCCACAGGTTGAAGAACCCTGGTTTAATCCTTATATACAATGTTATAGAATTAATGTGACTATCTAAACAAGCAGTCGCTGCAAGAATGGCTGAACATTTGCCATTTTTTCCCAGTATTTCCTATTAATCACCTGCATATTTGAGTTTTCAAGCACGTTCACTGAGGCAAAACTTTCTTCATTCCAATAGCCAAATTGTATTTTACATAAAATATCATAACAATGGTCAGTTTTTTGATTGCACAGAGACTAACATTCTGCTAGCAAGAGATACTGAAACAATGCAAAACATCTGTTCCTGAAGCATGCTACCCATTTACATTTTCAAAAGCTGTTCTCAGAATGTACCAAAGTCTGCCAATTTCCCCCCTCAAATTCTTTTGCATACTTTACATTCTCAAGTGCCTATCTGCTTAATTATTTGTGCCTTTGTGAAAACAAACAGGAGAAGTCAAAGTGAGGTCATCCATGAAGCATGAATAAAGCAATCATGTGCACATGATGTCATCGTCCCCCCAAAGATACTAGGGACTAATTGTGCAATATGCATCCATGAAAAAGATGTGAACACTGAATGCTTAAGACCTTCACTACCCCTCTAAAACTATGACCTTCAATGTCATGTATGCAGAAGCAACATCTTAAAGGAGGGGGATTAAATTTAAGGACTTTTAAATCTAATAGTTTTCAGAGGAACTTCTTAATTTGCCTACAATTATACAGGAGGGCATTACTTAATGACAGGGATACTTTTCGCTGATCCCCATTGTTATGCGATTAAGTTGTTAAGATTCAGCCCAATCTATTGCCTTTGTTGTGTAAACAGACACTCCCTGCCAGACACTGGCTGGCTGCACAGGTTATTGGAGATAGATTGCATCTTCTTTGCATTAACAGCCTCTTTGTTGTGTAAACGGACACTCTGCAGCAGGCTGTGGGAGACCTGATTGCCTCATTAAGAGCCTCTTTGCTGCGCTTTGACCACCACTGTATACGCGGTCAGTTGTTAAGTAGACAATTGTTAAGCGACACACGCCTGTATTCTCAACAGGCTCTGAAATCCAATCCCAATGGAAAGAAGCTACTGGCTGAAATTCAAAAAAATTGCACAGCTAGTTCCAGGTACCCAAGGAGTTTGAGGTCTTGTTTCTAAAACAGCAACCTGTGATACCACAGGGTAACACACTTTGGAACCTGAAGGACATTCAGAAGCAGATTGTGATATGGCACAAGAGCCTGCTGTACAAAGAAAACAAAACCAAGAACATATTTAATAAGGTTCAGCCACTGTCACTGCCTTGACTGAAAAAGCTAACAGGATCAGCTGGGGTTTCGCCTTGGACAGGAGACTGGAAGCCTCCGGCTAGAGAGAAGGAATGTGGGCTGGCAAGAAATGACAACTTCATAAGAAGCCGCCAGAGGCATGTTTTACAGCTCCCTGTGGAAGCCTGGAAAGAGCAAGAGCTGTGCAACCAGGACAACGATTGTACTATAAAGGGAAGCATCTGGAGAAATGGAGGGTTCTATAAGTTACTTTCATAGAATAACATGTGTAAAAACCCCATTTGAAAAAAGGGGAGGTATGGTCAGCCTGCCTACGTAAACCACATTAAATCTATGAATCTTAAGTCTACAAGTAAGGCGATATATCAATACTGTAATTAATAAATAATCCACTTCATTGCCACGTGGTACTTCAATTCCCCATAATGAGAAGACCCACTGGTAAGGAGTTCTCATAGCATAGGAAATAGGCAGAGAAGTATACTGAAAGTGTCAGTCCCGTCCCGTCCCGTCCCGTCCCCCCCGGTGAGGAAAGGCAGGAAAAGAGCAACAGGTGCATATGATGGGAAGATGAGTCAGAAATCAGGATCAGGCTGCATCTTGCAAGTTTTAGGCAAGTAAGAACAAGAGAAGGAGATGTAGGCAAAAGGGGCTGGAATAGGGAACGTGCTAAGTGGATTACAAGACCGAGAGGAGAGCTAGGACAATGCCGTACAGCAGATCTATTGTGGTTCAACATCATGGAGTGTCATATATTGAGATTAGGCTTTATTTTAGCCATAGAAAAAAACATGTCCCTGAAGTTACTCTATATACAGACAGGACAAAACATCTCATCATTTTAAGGGTCTGTCATCACATATGTAGCAATTTCAATTGCAATGGACATTTGTAAAATTTTGTCACCACGGAGCACGAGAATAAAAGGAAAGTTTGGAGGGAGGGAATGGAGAATTCCAGAAAGGTCTTCAACAAACCTGTATGAAGATTCAGGTGACTGAGAGAGCCTTGGTTCCTGCTTTGTCCTAACTTCAGACAAATCAAGGGATAGGTTTCTTCCACAGTCCAGAGCTTCCATTTTGCATGGCTGATTTTTAAGGGACTCCCAGTTTGCATGTCCTTCCACACTCATTTTTTCTCCTAGCAGAGAAAGCATGACCCAAACAAAGGTTAACTTTACCTAGGTTTCAAATGATTTATACTGTAAGATACTTGTGTTCCCCTGAATACATTCACTAAGCAAACATTGTTCTTCTGTGCACACTGCACGGCCCTTTTAAAATCCATCCCTTTGAAATTACTTTCCATCTCAATAATTGGCCAGTTCCACCAGTGAGCACAGCAAGCTGCCAAAACAATCACTGGTGGCCACAGATGCAGGCCAGCAGTGAGGCCTCTGTCCACTGGCCCAAGCTGAATCAAGTAGTAGGGGTGGGCGGTGTAAGGGAAAGGGGTGTTTCTGGGAGAGAAGGCAGGAGGGGGTGGATTGGACAGCAATGGCACACGCCAGATTTTATCCCCTCCATTTCTTCTCTTCGGACATACACCACCAAAATAGGTGCTGTATATCTGAGAAGACCCATTGCCGCTTACTCAGGCAGCCAACCAAGGGGTATGAAGAAAATATTTTTGCTTACCTTCTAGAGGCTGTCCAAGTGCCCCCCCCCCATACACATACACACACCCCCACACACAATATGACGCAGCATGCACCCTTTGGCACATGTGCATCAAAGCTGGTGGTGGGGTATAGAACTGAGGCAACAGAGTAATAGATAATTGAAAACAATTATCAGCTGTATTCAACAATTTATGTGCAAACTCTAAAGTGTGCTCTAAAGATGCCTTCAATGAAAGAGGAAGGCATTTCCGTTTGTGTGAAGGAGAGTCTCCAACTTTCTGTCAATTCCTGCTACAGCACCCTGTACAGTTTTTCTGAAACATTCCATGGTGTCATGGAGGATCTAACATTCGCCTCCACCTGATTGTTGTTGTGTCATGAATCTGACAAGCTGATTGCTAATTAGAAAAATGCGTTGAGCCTTGTGGAAAATGAAATTGATTTGCACTGGACATTTGCTTGCCTTCCTACTCATGTGTAGGTGACCATGCCACATTCCATTTTGAAGGGCAGGAACGTAACACTACCATTTTGTGAGGAACGTAACACTACTAATCTGATAAAGGCAGACCCTAAAAACACTCCAGAAGGAAATCTCCCCAGCTGACAAATGTATACAGCCATATAGAAAGTGAAACTGAGCCTCACATGCACTGTTCCTCATGAGTAAGCAACTGTGCCTTTGACAAGTAAAGGGGAATGCAAGGCCACCAGAATGGTCTTGACCCAATGACAATGGAGCTCAACAAATGCTCTACAAGGCGCTCCCCACCATAGTAGAAAGGATAAAAACAGAGGCTTGAGCTGGTAAGGTGAAACTTTTTTTTTAAAGTCTCGTAAAGCTAGGAGGGTCCCAACAGAGCGTCATTTTAAAAGATGGTCCCCAGTGCTAAAAGGTTTGGGAACCACTGCTCTAGGAGCAAAGTTTCAGGGTACAGGGAGCTGCAAAAGGAAGCATTCATGGAAGCTAGGATCCAAATCCACACAATCTATATAGAATATTTACAGCTTGTGGCAAATCATCATAATGCATATTTTATAAAATTTGAGCCAAGAAAGAGATTCTTTTCTGAACTTGTCCAGCCAATTTATCATTAAACTAGGATAAATCAGAAGGCCAAGAACAGTGGATCTCGCTTACTTAGGTTCAAATGATTCATTCTGGAAGGGAAGAAACAAGTAATCTCTTGCTTGCTGTAATTACTAACATTCGAGAATATAACAGTAGAATACTTCTACAAGTATTCTGACATTATGGGTATTGTTTTATACGAGGAAAATCTGTGCATTTACAGTATGGGGAGGTGGAGGGCCTACTACATGGGTATGTCTACTAGGTAATTGCAAAAGGGACCAGTGGCAGGAGCCCATTTTATTGAAGGTCCAAACTGATCTATTGGGCATAAATAGAGAGCTTTGCTCGAAGAGACTGAGAGCTCAATCCTGAGCTCTTACCACAAGCACTGAGTGTCACAAATGTGCTGTAAGGCACGTCTGCAGCGCTCAGTGCCAGCTGGTGCTGGGCTAGCGCCAGTGGACCGCCGCTGCTCCACAGCTGCCCGAACCGCTAGGCGGCAGAGAAGTAGGTGGGGGTGTGAGGGGAGGTGGGGAGGATGCATTTTGGGCTCAGGACTGGGCTGTCCAACATCTACCAAAAGAAGCTGCTGAAGTGGTCACCACTGTAATGTAAGCACATTATGCTTTTTACCATCAATGCAATCTGTTGTAAATTGAATAGTATGACCCCAAGGTTACTTTATAACAAAGTCATTTTGTTATGTTATTTAATATATTAATGGGTTTCTAATTCTGCAGAACAATTCAATTCAGACTGCAGAGACAGGCTAATACGTCATTAAGTTTGGGGTTCTTCCATCCAGTTAGAGTTCTGAAATGCAAAGGGAGACAACTAGCGCAGGACAGGCTAAAGGCAGAAATTTTTGACTCTTGGAACCATTTCAAGCTTGCTTGGCTTCAAGAGTTGTGCAAGATGTCAACAATGTGGTTCAAAAAGCATCTTGAAATTTCCATTTATTTTAATTCACAAGAGGTCAAGAGCCGCTGACAGGCCAAGAAAGCAATCTTGTTAACTTGAGAATGGCTGAGATTTAGACAGCCTAAATGATGCTGATTGCCAGCATGAGAAGTGCAAGGAAATTTTCCAAAGATACCATCAAAATGGTCTATCCAGAAATGAGGTGAAAAATAATAACTGTTAACCCTTTGTGTTACACAGGAGAGTGTTGATAAGAAACTTGAGCCACCTTCTCCCCATGGTATGTGATGTAGGGAAAAAAGAGTGTACAGTGTTGTGCAAACTAATCCTGGTCACTAACTCGTTCGCACGAGTTAGTGCGAACAATTTCAGCTTTTAGGAAAATGAAAGTGCTGCATAATGCCCCCACATCCCTCCTTCCTCAAATGATGCTTGGCCTCTGCTCTCACCTCCAAAACCAGCACTTCCTTAAACATAGGATAAAGAGCACTGACAGGTCATCAGCTGTTCAAAACCTTGCGCAATAGACTGGGATGGCCCTGGCTATGCCTTAAAACTAAGAAGGGGACGTGCAAGGATTAAGTGACACTTAATCCTTGCATGTTGTTGATTATGACAAGAAATTGGCTGAAAGATGTGCAAGCCAGGAGGAAAAACAGAAGCTGTAATCAAAGCGGCTTAAATTTCAGATGCAAGCAAAGAGAAGTAAAAAAAAAACTGAAACAGAAGGAATTGGATAGACAGGAACCAAAACACTTTTTAGGAGGTGAAAAAACTCTTTGTAGTTTTGATTAATTACTGGGATGGAGGAAGGCAGGCGGGCAGGTGACTCTATCTGATTTGGTTGAAAGTAAAATGTTAAAGAGAAACACACAGTGAATTGCACTAAAATAATAATTTAATTAATGTGCATGTATTACTTTAGCCACTCCCAATTCCATATGCAGCATCTCCCGCTGACAAGTGCATGATCAAGAGCATTAAGAGACTGAACTGTTTTTCTTGGCAATTATTGCTGCTCAGCACTAAACAACGGAACTTGAATTCAGGGGCGGGCTGGGTACTCTTCCAAATTTTAACTAAACCATACCATCAAACCACAACACACACTTGAGGACCCATCCTAGCTTGTGTGTCCCATCAGCAGGGCGCAGAAGTGCCTGCCCAATTCAAGGACTAGCAAGACATAAGGAGTTAAGAACATAAGAAGAGCCCTGCTGGATCAGGCCAAAGGCCCATCTAGTTCAGCTTCCTGTATCTCACAGTGGCCCACCAGATGCCTCAGGGAGCACACAAGACAACAAAATACCTGCTATACCCTTGCATTCTCAAGTAGCTTACTTTTAAAACCAGGAGGCTGCACATACTTATCACGGCGTGTAACCTGGAATGGACTTTTCTTCTAGAAATCTGTCCAATCCCCTTTTAAAGGCATCCAGGCCAGGCATCATCACCCCATCCTGTGGCATTTAACAGGACCAGTTACATGCTGGGTAAAGAAATATTTTCTTTCATTTGTTCTAACTCTCCTGATGCTCAGTTTTAATGGATGCCCCCTGAGGATCCAAGTCAGTGCTTTAACATGCTCACTTTTGCCAACAGAGAGGAATTCTAATGAAATGTTACCAATGGTAGATCTTTCTACCAGAAGAAACTCATGTACACACCCTACCACGGAACCAAGGGCAGCTTTAGACAGACAGTTTGGAATTAATACACAAAATGAAGCTGGGCAAGTGTTTAAGGCTGCAATACACATTTACCTGGCCACAGTTCCACTGAACTCAATGGGGCATTCTTCTG
This sequence comes from Tiliqua scincoides, assembly GCF_035046505.1. NCBI lineage: Eukaryota > Metazoa > Chordata > Lepidosauria > Squamata > Scincidae > Tiliqua > Tiliqua scincoides. The sequence continues at coordinate 228,208,318 of NC_089822.1, read as the reverse complement.
AGCAGACTTGCATAGGATTGCGTGGTAAGAAACCTAATGAAGTGAGACTCGCAGAAGCTGAGAGACTCATGGAAACATTTCATTCCTTTATCAATGAAATGATACAACACATTAGCTCAGAACTCAAGTAGTATCTTAATCAACATTCCATACCAGTCTCTCCCGGAACATCTTCAGCTGTTGCTTCTTCCTGCTCTGGCTCTTCCACTTCTTTTTTGATTTTAGTTGCTGTTTTCTTCCGCTTAGTCACTTGGTCAATTAAACGCTGGAATTCAGCTTTGTGTTTCTTCCCTGAAACACCAAATTACGCTCATACATAAGAAGCAAACTGAATGCATAAAGATACCATTACTACAACAAGGGCTCAAAGATTCATTCCGCAGTACGATGCCTATAATTACTGTATCATTCACTTAGCATTCCTACAGCATCTTCATTTAAACTGATACACAGTAATTCAGCTGAACAACTCTGCCAAGTTTTGTTATTAACAGCCCCATTCTTAAAATGATGGAAAAGGGAGACTGAAGGCACAATCCTGAAGTGCCCTTAGGCCAGCACAAGTCTCTTCTGCCAGCCCAGGAGGGTCGCAAACATGCCATAAAGTATACTGCCTCCATTAGAGTCCAGGAGGCCAGCGCAAGGACATGCACCAGCCTTCCCGTGCTGACATGGGCCCTGAGTCAGGTGAGTTTGTGCCGGCCTTTTCAGGCTGGCGTGGGAATCTGGGGGGCATGGGGAGAGGGGGGAGGAGGTGAGAAGGAGGTGAAAAGGAGGCGCTTCACGGCAGAGGAGGAAGGGTGGCGGGCAGTCCCATGGGCGGCCAGGAAGTGGGAGGCAGGGCCAGGATTCAGCACTTATGCCAGATCCTCGCCCTGTTCCCAGGGAACCTGGGCAGCCCCGGGCTGCTCAGATTTGTGCCACCTCTATCGGTGGCAAGGATCCAAGTAGTCCCACTGGGGCTCCTGCAATGTTACCCGGGATAAGGGGAATTATTTCCCCTTACCCAAGGCTGGCCTGCAGTCAGCCCCAATTTGCGCTGGATACAGCGTAGGCATGCCACCCGGCCTGTTCCAATGCAAATTAGGATTAGAGTTCTTGGCACAGCAGGAATTTGAATCCATAAAGCGGATGCTTAGCTGCATAAAGTATGCACTTGTACATGTTAATACCCATATTTGGGTTGCAGTCAGGACCATGTGAGTAGCCAACTAGTGAGTAGCAGTTGGCCAATGGTGAGTACCAGAATGGAAAACTGCATCTGCACCAGCCAAGGGAACTGGCTTGTGTGAGTATGTTGGTGTCTGCACAGATGGTTCTATCCCTGGTATTAGTCATGGGCAAGGACAGGCAACTCAGGCAACTGTGCATGGGGGAAGAAGCAAGAACACCGGTCAAGCTACTGGAGTAGGGAGTGAGCAACTGCTCCACCTGTACCCTTTACGGAGTTGCAGCTCACAGGAATTATAATTACCTCAGGCTGTAAGTTGTCTTAAATAGTTATCAGAAAGCATGTTTGGAAGAGTAAAGAGAAGATAAAATTGTATTTTACAACCTTGCCTTTCATTCATCAGTCATTCTCAGAGAGAAAAACATTTCATAAGCAGTGTTTGTTTTGTTTGTTTTAGTGTTTCCCAAAATGCTCGATTTTGTCTCTGGAAAAATGGTTGTGTGTGGAAGAAACCTTGACGGTGGGGGTGCAGAAAATCTGTTTTCATTCTGTTTTTCCAGGACTTCACTTCCCTAATCACAATCAAGCAGTTATAACACAAGCCCTGCACAGCTTATCTCCCATCCCCTCCTGCTCTCTGATGGTGAGCAGTTTAGGTCTTATAGCTTGGCAGCAGCTGTAGCAATATTAGCATTCTGTTCCTTGTCAACAGAACAGGGCACTCCTAGACAGGCAAAGCTTTTCACCAGTCTGCACTTCTTGATCCAGCTGGAACAGATTTTTGAAAGGCTCATAAGATGCCATCCAAGGGAATCTTTATTAACATTTGTATCCCCCTCCCAAGTACTTGAAAATGCTCAACTTCACAATATCGCTGTGCAGTAGGCAAGAGAAGGAGAGGGCTTCCCTAGCATGGCTGAACAGAGATCTGTATCTTGGTTCCCCCAGATCTAAGCCCGCCGCATCACCAAGAGCAGGTACAGCAGTGAGAATGCTGCTGATGTGCCATTGCTAGGATCAGGTTTCGGTGCTTAAGCCTCATCCGAAGAGCTGTAGTAACTTGCAGCCAGATCAAATGGGATCAGGTTTTAAAATCAGCCTTGCAAAATGTTGATTCATTGTTAGATTTTCCCTTCCCTGTAGATCAAGGTAGCGTCCATGAGATTCACAGTCAATCTCCCATTTAGGAACTAACCAAATCCAAGCCCACTTCACTTGAGCAGAGCTGCTGCATCATTAATATTGCTTCAGATCATACCTGTAGCCCAAATGCTCATCTAGGGGCTAGGTGCCCACTCCTGCTGTATGTTCCCTGCTTTGCTAAGGGAAGACAAGGGAAAGAGACCTCAAATTGAGTTGGATGCACAGTGCGCCCTACCTCCCTTTCTGCTAACTGTCTGAAGCTCAAAGAGGCACAAGAACGGGGCACTGCATGAGACACACCATTTATCAAGGAGGCACTCGATCCAACAGGGAAAGCTACTTATACCAAGTGAGTAGGCACGTGACAAATTACAAAACACATGTAAATAAAAGATATCTACAGTGAAATCTTTTAAAGGAAGATTGACATATACAACTCATACATCAGAACTGTCCCTTTCTCTAAACAGCATCATCATTTTATGTAACTAGAACACCCAGTGAACAAGTCTATAATCCTTGTTATAATTCCCCCCAAGTTCTTTGTTGCCAAGAGGATTTTACGAGCAGCAGATCTGTTGTCAAACACTTCATTTGTGGCAGGACGCATCTGTTAGTTCAGATATAAAGGAAGAAGAGTGTCCATTCCATTATATAATAAATTATATTCTAATTTTAATTTAATTAAGTTGTAATTATAAGTATATAATATATAATTATATAATTATAATTATATTATAATTATTATTACTACTACACAGGCCTTAAAAAACTTTTTTAGTTGCCAAGGATGTTTGAACAAATTTAGGATATTTTTGGAGCTCATTTTGTTATTGTAAAAGTTAGGCCTCTTCTTGGGTCTGTTTGGCATGCTGAATCCAAAAATGCCATGGTTTCCTCATGAGAAAGCTGCTTGATTCAGTATATAAAGTGGCTATGCCATACCCCCAAAACTAGAGCCAATCAGCCAAAACTGATGCCATTTTTGGATTCAGCACACCAAACAAACTCAAGAATAGGCCTAAACTTTTACAATAACAAAATGTGTGTAGGCCTCTGTTGCTGTGCTGGTAGTTGTGGTGGTGGTTGTTATTATCAAGAAATATTAAATGCCAAACTATGTGAATAATTTCTGATAACTGGTGATTCAAATCATCAAGAATTGTCTACTTCAGTTGTGTTAATAGAGTGCTTATGACTTTAAATGTAGAGGACCAGCTTCTGTCATTTTGACAATTTCAAAGCCAGGGATGGGCCGTGACTACAATAACTCAGACTTGAGTCTCAAAAGCATGGTTTTTTTTTGCAACTCGTATCGGCTCAAGTCACACATATCAAAAACTTGGGCACTGACTCAGGACTCAGGGGTTTTACCCTAAAAATGAAAAGACTCAAATAGACTTGAGTCAACGTTCGCTCTGTTTCATGTATGTGCTTGCTTCCTTTATTTTCACAACTCCTTTTCCGCAACTCTACTTGTTTCTCAAAAAGGACTCAGACTCGAGACAAAATGATGCAAAAAATGGCTCTGAAGTCAAGGGAAGTGTGGAGACTCAAGACTCAACTTAAAGAAGTGGCTCCAGCACATCCCTATTGAAAATTCTGGGATATCCAGATTTCCCATTTTGCACCTGCTCTCGGAGAACTGGCTATGAGGATATCCCCTATCCTTCCCCTTGGTTTCGACTTCTGTCATGACATGGAGTCATGACTTAAACATGATTTAAAACAACAATCAGGGCCAAAAGCAGCCCTGTTGTACCACCAGGTATCAGGTAATAGACACTGTACCATACCATCAGGTATCAGAATCCTTAGGCATGGGCTCAATATATGTTTGCTAGCTGCTTTGAAATAAACAGCTGGACACAAGCATAAAAATGTTAAACAACTTTATCTTCTCAGTTCTCACGATTTTAAGAAGCAACAACTGCAGTTGACTCCAGCAGGTTGTTAAATTCTGAAGGCAGCGTTTCCACTAATTAAAGTTTAGCATTTACCATTTCCATGAAAATTGTAAACAAACATGTACATCAGCTGTGGCTTTCCAGCAATATGTCTCCCTTTGCCTGGTCTAGACTACAAATAAATTAGAATGGATTCTATCCAAATATCTTATTTACATAAAAATCCTTAATGTTTTTGAAGCACCAATTCTGGCACCACCAAGTTATTTTAACAACATACAAATGAATCTGTTATAGACGCAAACGTTCACTATTCTTTCAAACACAATGTGCCTCCCAAAGAGATTTCCCTTGTTTAAACTGTGGCAAAGTGTTGTGAGGAGGGAAAAAACTGGATCTTCTTCCTAGTTACATTGCTGATTGCTCAAAAAGGATAGTTTAATATCTTCTTCTCTGCTTCCTTTTGAAGGCACTATAGACGTGGAAAGCTAAAATGTCCCAAACTCATTACAAAATTGTGCGCCCTAAGAAAGGCAAACCTAAGATCATGTTAGAATGAATGTTACAGTTAAAAGAAAAAAAAAGAGGTCCACATCTTTCGATAAAAACTTTATAGTGCAAAAAACTCTTGATCCTTCAGAGGCCACCTGATTCTCACAATGATCACTAACTTTGAGGCTGCAAGGATTCAATTGGCCTTTTCAAATTGCTAGCTTTCATGTCTTAACTTCTATGTTATAGTAAAAGTACAGCAGCTTACACCTTCATCCTGAAATAACAAGTTTTTGTTTTCTACGGCTTTCTACTCAGGGTCAAAATAGACATGTGGGGCACCCACATGATGTTACCTATGTGTCCAGACCATTCATATACACATTGGGGAGGGGGGCGGGGGAAGTCCTAAGCTGTATACAAAAAGGAGTGCGTGGAAAAAGACAATGAAGCGCAACATCCTGCTCAGCTTACCTTACTGCTCTCTATCACTTGAAGCAATTTTCTTTATGTCCAGTTCACTTCCAGTACAGAACCAAGTTGAGGGAAAAAGTTCTTAAAAGCAGCACAGCATGATGAGGAAAGGCAGGAGACACAGGGCACATTCCTCTACCCTCCTCTGCACACTCCTTTTTGTATTAAGAGACGCCTCAACCCCCACTTTATATGCAAATAAGGCAAACACATACATACATGTGATTGTCTGGCTTGGCCCTGTCAGCAAGGGGAGGACCCAATATTATAGTAACACTAACTATCCTGCTGACTGGGCAAAGAGGCACTTTCTCAGTGGATGCTCCTCTTAACTTTAGCAAGGAGAGAGTAACTGTCCCACTTCACCCCAGCACAGTGTCTTTCCTAGTGGCTATTTGCTGGTGTCTCTTATGCATCTTTTTAGATGCAAACATCTTTTTAGATTATGAGCCCTTTTGGGACAGGGGGTCATTAGTTATTTGATTTTCTCTATAAACCACTTTGTGAACTTTTTTGGGTTGAAAAGTAGTATATGAATATTCTTAAGAATGATTTTTCCTTTTTGTATTTTAACCTTAGCAATACCCAAGCAATATTTTTATTTGCGTTGTTGCACATAGTATTCAGGTGTTCGGGTTGTTTAAGGTCCTCTCTCTCTCTCTCTCTCTCTCTCAGAGAGGAGAATGAAGCATACAAAAAGAGAAAAAACCGCACACTCCCGCAAGTTCAAAATAGTGAGCTGTTGAACTTCTAAGCCATTCAGCGAGATATCATCATCCTTTTACCTTTTGTTCATAGGACTAAATACTGATGATCCAAGGTTTCTAGCTGTAGTGACGCACAAACCAGACAAAGGGAAAGCAGGTGAACTGGCAATAATAGGTCCCATTCACCAAACACTCACCCTGTACAATCTCCATTCTTTTCAAATTGTGTTTAGCAGAAGGCTGAAGATGTACCTGATAAATTATACCCACAGAGCTCAACAATTGTTACAGTAAGAAAGGAAGCTACTCAGACTCTAAAAGCAAGGCTTCTCCTTTGCGCTTGGAGGGTTAAAACGAAAAAGAATGAATGTCCAGAATAGTAAGGTACAAAGTAATAAGATCACCCCTTCTCAAGGGTTAAATGATACCTTTCACATACCTCAGACTGCCCTTGACATTGATGCACACCCAACTGTGAATTATTCACAAGTTCTCATAACACAGATGCTCCCAGGTGAGCTTTTCAGAACATGAATAATACGTGCACATGGGGCAAATTTGTTTTGCAAGCTGGGAACACGTGCAGTGGACCATGGCATAGCTCGATGGTTTGCCAAAGAATGAAGGAGGAATCAAGGGGGAAGGTGAAGCAAGAAGGATGCTACTGTGGGGATAAAAATAGGAAAGTAGAATCAAAAATAAAAAGCAATTCACTGATCCTTAGCCAGTCATATGACTAGGCCCAAACCATAAGTCGTTACTATGCACAGAGAAAGGAGACAGAAGGTAAGGAAATTCTTACAGGGAATGGGGGAATATGATGGTGCAAGGAGGGAGGGAGGGATGTGGGGAAATGAGGGTTTGCTAGAGCAGGAACTCAAGCTGGAAAACTAGGGGTTTGTGGTGACAAGAAGAGAGGGAGGGAGAGGAGAGAAGAGCTAGGAGGAGAGACCAAAAGTTATTGAACTTACAAACACACACCCCACTCAAATTTACATATAGGAGGAAAATGACAGAAGCAGTGAGCATGTCATCAATTTGACGGCACACAGGACAAGGAAAAGGGTCAGCGATGAGGCTGTGCAAAGACCACATTTACCAATCAGTTTCTGCTGATGCACGCGCAAAGCATTGCAGGCACTGCTAAGCTTGGTTGTCCAGGGCTGGGTTGAAAACAAAAGCTGGAAAGGGCTTGAAAACAAACCCAGTGGCTAGGCTGTAGCTGATTTCAAGACGGGAAGTAGGGCAAGGGAGTCGAAGCTGCTTTCCTAAGAGAAGGAGCCTCCTTGTGTCTCCAAGGCCCTGCCAAAGGCTTCTTAGCTGCACTTTTGGTTTTTTGAAAAAAACAGAAGTACGTCTTAGTTGCCTCCCACAGGCGTTCTAAGACACAGGGACGCCACGTGCAACCTCCCTGCACTTCAGAACACCCTCCAGGCATGACCGAAGCACAACTCCAGCCACATTCAGAGGGTACAGGTCAGGCTTTAATGCGAATTGGGCGCCCATGTTGAGTCGAATCCGCGGAAGTAAAATCCGCAGATGACAAGGTCCAACCTGTAGCTTCTTTTCAGAATTGGGTGGCATCACCAAGTTCATGGAGACTGCTTCTCCTTGACCTATCTGCTATTTCCAAAAAATGGGATTGGGATATTCAAAAGAGAGAGCGCAGAGGAGGAGGAGGAGGAGGAAAAAATTAGAACAACACAAAATTTGCTTATACATAGCACACATACCCAGTCTTATCTAAAACAAAGAAATGCAACTTAAAAAGTGATGTAAAATAATAAAAAGCAGTATCTTCAATAGCAAATGCAATAATAAAAATGCATGCAATGCAACAGGATGCAAAAGGGACAATAATAATAACTGCAACGCAGTAACGTCCTGGATGCAATAACCCAAGGGCCTTATTACATTCTGGCTTTCGGAGTTCGATGACTTAGAGTGCATATAGTCAAACAGAGTCTTGACCCCGAGATCTTTAGTGGGAAAGGCCCTTCAACACAGTCCAGGCCCTTCAAGAGATCAAGGCAACAGAGTCCTCTGCAGGAGAACCGCCAAATTCAATGCTGAAGGAGCCTTAGGGTGCAATCCTAACCCCTTATGTCAGTGCTTTCCAGCCCTGGCATAGCAGTACCAATGGGACATGTACTGCATCCTGCAGTTGGGTGTCACTCATAGTGGCCTCCTCAAAGTAAGGGAATGTTTGTTCCCTTACCTCCGAGTTTCATTGACCTTATGTCAGTGCTGGAAAGCACTGACATAAGGGGTTAGGACTGCGCCCTTAGTTCTTCAAACACGACAGATTCAAGAGCATTTCCCTCTCTGCGGAGAAAGAAACATGAGAAGCACTGACAAGCATGTCAACCAGCAAACAAACAAAGAATTCCCTCTCTCCCTCTCCTGCAAGGGGTAAGCCTAGAACTAAGCCAGACCTCGGTGCTTGAGCATTTGATCAGAAAGAGGCATCAGGACCAGATAGTGACCCAGCAGGTTGCTACAACAACCTGTGTTGTTGTAGCAAAACACACAAACATCAGCCACTCCCCTGCTGTAGCATTTATTTTTTATACTATTAGTAGTAGTTATAGTAGTTGGCAACCTTCAGTCTTGAAAGACTATGGTATCGCGCTCTGAAAGGTGGTTCTGGAACAGCGTCTAGTGTGGCTGAAAAGGCGTTTGTTTAGCTCGGTATCGAGAGAAAGAGTGTCGGAGATCGTTGAGCCAAGGTACACAAAGTCATGGACAACCTCCAGTTCATGCAGAGAGATTGTAATGCAGGGAGGTGAGTCCACATCCTGATCCATGACCTGTGTTTTCTTAAGGCTGATCGTCAGTCCAAAATCTTTATACTATTACATGCTGCAATTCTATAACACCTTTCTGCCTTTGCTAAGGCACCCACGTAAGGTCGACAACACAAACAAATCCAAAAAAAAAAAAAGGTAGAGTTGTCATCAGCGTGTGAACCATCAATAGTCTGAGACAAGAGGTTCATGGTCTAGAGCTTCTTTTTTTTTTTTACCCTTCCTTCAGAGCACATAGATTTGAGATCCTGGGAAGGTGGGAAAACTTAACAGATTTCTCAGACCGAAGGTCGTCTTTTCTAGAAGAGAAGACATGAGATCTCTCTCCCCCCCCCCTTGGTACCTCAGCTCAAAGATCTTTGTTATTTTAAAAAATTGACAGGTTTAGATTCCAATCAAGACTCCATGCTAACCCTATGGACAGAGGTGTTTGCTTCCAGAAAGTAAGATAGGATTACAGCCTAAGTTTTACTGAACACAGTGGGCTTACTTCTGAGTAAAATAAAAAGCACTGTTTCTCAAACACCTCTACCTATGGAGTGTCATGCTTCTGAAAGTGTACACAAAAGCACCCCCAGTATCATTCAGCATCAGCTATGAAAGAACTTCCTAACCAAGCCACAAAGAGTTTTAACTAAGGACATGAAAGTTCAGTTTGGCCTGATCCAACAGGGCTCTTCTATGTTCTTACGAAGGTCCCTTTGCAAGTCTCTGTCAACAAACCTACATCAGCAACCATTTCAAGTGACCGCTAAGATGGGAAAATGGGGCAGGGGAAGGCATAAAATAATTTGAAGCACTAAGACCCAGAGGGAAATTTTTGTTAAGTGTGCTTTCCAGAGCTGCTATTCTATTTATGCAGTTTGTATCCTCACTTTACCTCATCACAAAGATTGTCATTTCTTTTTGTTTTTGTTATTTACTCTCCAGAAAAAAATTCCTATATATACTTTTGACAGCCATCTCAAGTTAACAAAAATTCTATCTGCCTCTGAAACACACAGGGCAGAGCCACGCATTAGGAACTTCTCAAAATCAGACTATAAATCAAGGTTAGATTTTCTCCTATCTTATTCCTCACGTGCCTACTTTAAAACACAAGCCAGAGCAGTTGTTATTTCAACGTCACTTCCAATTTGAGCAATGAGCTGGGAAGGGAGGAAAAACCTGGCCTGGCAGCACAGTGGGACTAAAGAGAGTCTGCCTGCCAAATGCAAGATGCTGGCAAGGGAACTGGACCGAGGGCCAAATTCACTAGGGAAACAGGTTCAAGCATTATGGTATCTTAATAAATAAGAGCACATTCTTGGCTATATTTGGGACACTGATTCCAAATAAGGCATCAGTTTTGCCCTATCAGCTCCAGTTTTGGAGGTATGTGTACCCACCTCAGATGCTGATGTGCACGTTCAATCAGCATATCAGTTGGCTATGCTGTACCTCCAAAACTAGAGCTGATAGGGCAAAACCGATGCCATTTTTAGAACTCGCACCCCAAATATATCCAATTGATCTAACTTTTAAGGCACCAAAATGTGTGTTGGGCTGTGTAACTATTACAGTTTAGATTTTACAATCATTTTGTACTCCATGGTATGTGTTCAAGACAACATTAATTCAGGTTTATTGATTTACCCTAGCCACCTTTTCATGTATGCAATGACCTGGTGAAAACATAATAAAAGACTTGGCCTTTTATCCCCAAATAAACTCACATTAGAGCATGCTTGTGAGCTTGTGTTAATGAGCATAAACAACATGGATTAATCTGGAGGCTTCTCTAGTGAGGGGCTCACTAAGAATTGCAACAAAGGAGCTATTTTAACATACCATCATGAATAGCTCCTGAGCACTCTTTTATTACTATGTAAACCACACCAGTTGGTTGAACTGTAAAGAGGTTGAAGCATGCATGAAAGTCATATGGAAATGAATGGACTTTGCATAAAAGCAACTTGGGACCAAATCCTATCCAGTTTTCCAGTGCCAATGCAGCCATGCTAATGGGGCATGTGCTGCATCCGGTGGTGGGGGAGGGGAATCATGGAGGCCTCCTCCAGATAAGGGAGCATTTGTTTCCTTTCCTCAAGGCTGCATTGTAGCTGCACCAGCACTGGAAAGTTGGATAAGACTGGGCCCTTAGTGAGTTTGGTCCACAGCCATTTCTTACATAGCAATCTGTAAAACAGCAGTCTTTTGCTTGTGTTAAAATGCTTTGGTCCACAGCCATTTCTTACATAGCAATCTGTAAAACAGCAGTCTTTTGCTTGTGTTAAAATGCTGTAAATCAGTGTTTCTCAAGGTTTGTCCTCTGCTGTACAGCTTCACATGGTCCATCTATTTGAAGTACCACCGGAACTAACTGGCAATGACATCATTGCCAGTTACTTCTGGGTTTGGGAGGTCAGATGCAAAATGACAAACACCAGTACGAGGCTCAAGGTGGACAAGACGGCTTCTTTGAATGTGGAAAAGCATGCTTTGGAGCTCTGCCCACCAAGCGTTTCACTGTGTCGTGTTCCTTGTCTCGCTGCTGGACAGCAGGGATCCTGCGAGTACCGCCTCAAGTAACACACAAGTACAAAATGGCAAAAAAAAAAAATTCTACTCTTTAACGTGTGCAAGCAGCACAGCTTGAAATGTGCTGAAACATTGTGCCCAAGAAGCCTGATGGAGTGGAGAAGCAGAAAGCACTAATGCCTGGCAAACATGCTTCTCCTAGTAAAGAAGATTTCTTGGTTCTTATCTAGCCCACTAATTTGGAATAAAATGTAAAGCTGCTCTTAGCTCTTTTTTTCTTTTTCTTAATGGCTTGACATTAGAAAAAGTGTGAAACAACAAAAGCAAGAGATCAACACGCTAAGTGGATTTTTCTGTGCTACACTTTATATTATCACATTATAACTTAATAGTATAATCAGCTGCAGTTAGTATACAAGCGGAGAAGAAAGGAAATGAACAGTTGTACCACAAAACATCTGCTCACAGGGGATAGCAAAGCCAGCAAATTTTATTGTCAATTGTCTGTCTCCATAAGAAGGATGAAATGTCCCTGGCATCCTCTGGAGAGTATTTACTCCTCTGTTTAAGTAGGTTCCTGAGTGAATAACTCAGCTAGTTTATCCAGCTGTATCTCCTGTATAATTCCTAAAGAATTTTGGGTGCCGCCATCATGGGATGAGATATTAGAATTCCCCCTAGTTTAATTAACCAAAAAGTTAGTCTTATTTACAAACACAGAAATGCAGTACATGAAAAAAAAAATGTTGGCTTGATCCAAAGCTCCAAAAGTAGGTTTACTTTAGAAGTTTTATCTCTCCCAGAGTGTTGAATCTTAGAAGCAGTACTAGCTAACTCCAGCTGAAGACCCTGACCTAAGAATTGGTTGTGCATTTATAGGAACCTGTCTGAGAAATTGATGCAGCGGCATAACCTGCTTTATGATATTGACCAGGGTGAAACAAAGGTCAACCTAATGTAACAATGTGCACTTTTGCACTTAGGAAAGAAGGCATAGGGGAAATAAGGAGAAACAAAGGTCAGATTTACACATTACATGCCATTTCTACAGTTTCACGGGTTGCATGCCTGTGACAAATGGGTTCAAAGCATTCAACTGGATTAAAGCAAGCAATGTACAATTTGCAGTCTGCTGAAAAAAAGTCTTGGCAGCTATGTAGTTTCAAATTTATCCAGCACCCAAGTCCCCTTCTCTGAAACCAAAGGAAGCAGAGCTGCTAATTTACCCAGTTTGACCAGTTGTACAGATTTCTAGATGATAAAATATCTGATCCAAGCAGTCTGGCAACTCCACTTTTTGTTTGGACACATCCCTGAGCTTTCATGTTCTGAAAAATAATCCCTTCAATGCAACAAAGGCAGTTTATACTCAGCATGTCACAGTGCCATACTAGGGCATTAAACAGTCATGTCGCACACAACTAAGTTCACTGCACTACTCTGGAAAAGTCACAGTGGTTCTGCAGCTGCTTAATTGAGCATCACCGTTTACTCATAGTTTCTAGTACAGAGTGTTCTGAGCTCTGTCTATCAATACGTTTGGTGGCAAGGCCACATTGTCTAAAAACTCACAAAAGTCATGTTTAATTACCACTTTTCATAATGCTGGTTTTCTGCTTCTTCCTTTGTACCCACCAGTCTTCTACACCAATGTAGTCTTCTACAATCACAGCAGCAACAGTAGCACTAGAAAAGCAAAAAGTGTGCAGATGCAGGACCCGGAATGGTGGGCACTGGATTTTTAATTTAATTTAAGGCTACAGTCCTATACACACTTTCCAGGGAGTAAGCCCTATTGAGTCCAGTGGGACTTACTTCTGAGTAGATATGCATAGGATTGTGCTGTGAGTCAGATAAATTACTTACATCTATCCAGACAGTTATCATAAATTATCTTCTCTGTTGCAGTACCATTTTTATGGAATTCACTATCTGAGTATCTAAAATTGGCCTCTTTAGTAGAGAATTTCCAGTGAAGCCTAAAAACATTTTCATTTACATTTGCTTTTAGGGTTGATTAAGTGTAGGATATGTTTGGCTGTTTTAATCTGGTCTGTTGCTTTTATTGTGTATTTATATGATTCGGGCCAGCTTACTAGTTTTCACTTGTCGTGTATTGCCTTTTTACCTACGGATTTGTAGAATTGTGGCTACTATTTGCTGTGCTGGCTTTGAAGTTTTAAATTTTTTGAAATTTATATACTAATATTTTATATTTTATCATGTAATTTAAGTCGCTGTGAGCTTCTGGAAAGGCAGGGTATAAATGTTTTAAATAAAAAAATAGAATAAACCAGACAAATACATACTCTAAAATTTCTTGTAGTTTTTTTAAAAAGTAATAAAATGCTTAGTAAATCTTAATTTATTGAAAGCTCAGGTTTATACATATGTATGCAGTACCAGGCAGGAGGCTCATGATGTCTATTGCTGAATGTTCCTGTAAGTCTTCATGAACGAGATGGTTTTTTGAAGCCAATGCCCTTGTTGAGTACTATCTTATCCACAGTAACATCCCTAGAAAGAAGTAAACCCATTCCTTCAACTCCCTTGAGAAACTAGACAGGTTCAAGCAGCTGCTCCAGAATGTTATAAAACATCCTGCTATTTGTACAAACCAAGAAACTAAGACACACTTCAGCAAAAATCTGGTCTCCAGATAAAACAGATGCCTGCTGCTTGATTTTCGCTTCCAGCACCTTTAAGTGAGCATCTTAAAAGTCATGCAACAAATGACAACACTGGCAAACCAGCTTTCCATGGCCATTCCTTTTTCAAGGAACTGAGTGAAGCTGCTAATGCAATGCTTAGAATCCATGGCAGTGCGGTATCACACCTACTATGCTCTTAATATCATTCACAGTCCATTTTAAGAGGCTATGGTTTACATCAGGGGTCTCAATAATATTGCCTGGAGGCCGCATCTGGCCCACCACAAGATTTTATCTGGCCCCCAGCAACTTTTGTTTTTGTCAGAGTATTTGCTGTTTGACATTTTTACTCCTTGTATATCGTTTCTCAGTTTAAGCATGGCATTGTTTCTTTGTAATATCACATTTCTCTTTTGTTCTGAATCATACCATGTTGGTAAAAAAAAATCCAAGCAAAATGTGTTCATTCATTTAAATTTCATTCATTCATTTATAAAACTGATTTTTTTTTTTCAACCCACAAATAAATGTGTAAAATATACTATGTGGCCCTCATACTGAAAAGTTTGGAAACCCCTGGTTTACATGGATGAGAGAAACATTTTGTGCCATAATCTTCCTCATGAGGAAGAGGGCACCTTTACAATTTTGCTTTTATAAAACAAAAGAGGATATTTCTGGTGCAAAAATGTACCTGATGTCAAAGGCCAAATACACTGGGACTCATCAGTTCTCAAAATACAAACAAAAGGTTTCCTGAGACAGAAGTGAGTCATTATCTGAATAAGTAGAACCTCCATAATGGCCTGGATCTTGTGAATGTTATGAACAAACAGAGAAGCAAACACTGTACCAAATTCCCTACCCTTCTTAATAAGAACATAAGAACATAAGAACAGCCCCACTGGATCAGGCCATAGGCCCATCTAGTCCAGCTTCCTGTATCTCACAGCGGCCCACCAAATGCCCCAGGGAGCACACCAGATAACAAGAGACCTCATCCTGGTGCTCTCCCCTACATCTGGCATTCTGACTTAACCCATTCCTAAAATCAGGAGGTTGCGCATACACATCATGGCTTGTACCCCATAATGGATTTTTCCTCCAGAAACTCGTCCAATCCCCTTTTAAAGGCGTCTAGGCTAGACGCCAGCACCACATCCTGTGGCAAGGAGTTCCACAGACTGACCACGCGCTGAGTAAAGAAATATTTTCTTTTGTCTGTCCTAACCTGCCCAACACTCAATTTTAGTGGATGTCCCCTGGTTCTGGTATTATGTGAGAGTGTAAAGAGCATCTCCCTATCCACTCTGTCCATCCCCTGCATAATTTTGTATGTCTCAATCATGTCCCCCCTCAAGCGTCTCTTTTCTAGGCTGAAGAGGCCCAAACGCCGTAGCCTTTCCTCATAAGGAAGGTGCCCCAGCCCCGTAATCATCTTAGTCGCTCTCTTTTGCACCTTTTCCATTTCCACTATGTCTTTTTTGAGATGCGGCGACCAGAACTGGACACAATACTCCAGGTGTGGCCTTACCATCGATTTGTACAACGGCATTATAATACTAACCGTTTTGTTCTCAATACCCTTCCTAATGATCCCAAGCATAGAATTGGCCTTCTTCACTGCCACCGCACATTGGGTTGACACTTTCATCGACCTGTCCACCACCACCCCAAGATCTCTCTCCTGATCTGTCACAGACAGCTCAGAACCCATCAGCCTATATCTAAAGTTTTGATTTTTTGCCCCAATGTGCATGACTTTACACTTACTGACATTGAAGCGCATCTGCCATTTTGCTGCCCATTCTGCCAGTCTGGAGAGATCCTTCTGGAGCTCCTCACAATCACTTCTGGTCTTTACCACTCGGAAAAGTTTGGTGTCATCTGCAAACTTAGCCACTTCACTGCTCAACCCTGTCTCCAGGTCATTTATGAAGAGGTTGAAAAGCACCGGTCCCAGGACAGATCCTTGGGGCACACCGCTTTTCACCTCTCTCCATTCTGAAAATTGCCCATTGACACCCACTCTCTGCTTCCTGGCCTCCAACCAGTTCTCAATCCACGAGAGGACCTGTCCTCTAATTCCCTGACTGTGGAGTTTTTTCAGTAGCCTTTGGTGAGGGACCGTGTCAAACGCCTTCTGAAAGTCCAGATATATAATGTCCACGGGTTCTTGGATTCCTGTCAGACCTACCTTAAAGCTAAACATAGAAAAGAATCAATATTTTGTGTGATTTGTGGGAATAAATCACAACGGTGATTCTTGTGTGGTAATTAGTGCTGGAAAAGACTGGGAAAGGACTGGGACTGCAACCATAAGTGGCAGCTGTTGCACATTGGTAGTTTGTGGCTCTCAGCATAATGTACTGAGTAGAATATTGAATTGACCAGGCCACACATTCTGTTAAATATTTAGTTTGGCTTTGTGAGTATGCAGTCTTTTAAGTTAAATAGCAACAGTTCAAAAAGAAAAAGAAGAGAGTGAAACATATTGGAACCACAGAGCGGGTATATAATCCTTTTCTGCAGTAATCCTCACAAAAATGGCACCCCCAAAGTCACTCTTAGTCCAACAAGAGAAGTTACCTCATGCCAAGAAATGGTGAACAAGACAAATGAAGAGGTAAAGTCCAATCCCACAAAATATTGATTCTTTTCTATGTTTAGCTTTAAGGTAGGTCTGACAGGAATCCAAGAGTGCTGATGTGCCCACATCACATTGCTTTCACTCAAAGAAAGACAGGGATCAACTTGTTTATCTCTTGAGCACAATTGTTAATAAGGTCTGAACTCCGTATCCATGGAGGGCTCTGTTCCAGAACCCCCCAGAGATACGGGGGTAGCCATTTAAATCCTTTCAAAAGGATTAAAAATAGCTCAAAAGAATCGTGATGCATTCTGGGGTGATGCTGGGAGGAACAAGGAACCTCTGCGAAACCCAGAAGTATCTTTTGAGCTATTTTTAGCTCTAAGAGGCTTGGAAACCATATGGTTTGACACATGAAGGTAAGAAGTGTGATTTTGGCACTTTCTCATTTTAAAGGGATTAAAATGGCAACCCTAGTATTTACTGGCATCCACGGTGAGTTAAATTCATGGATGTCAGATCAGCTGATACTGAGGTCACACCTGTACTAGCGTGCATTAAAAAAATCTTGCAGGCGGTGGAACGCCAGAAGTTTGTTTCCCAATGATGTGTCACTGCAATCCCATAATGCTCTAGTCACTCCTTTTCCTTTGTTCTGCCAATATTTTAGAAAAATCATAAGGGGGAAATAAATAATTCAATACCAGTTCATTTTGTATACACACAATCGCTAAGAGAGCATTTCTTTTTTAAAAAATGTAAATGAAATAATCATATTACTTACGGTAATCTCTATGAATTTCATCCATTTCATTTTCCGTCTGGTGCTTTGTAAATGTCATGCTCTGCAACAGTAGTGCAAACATTAGGTTTTTTCATGAAGAAAGGGTGGGGGACTATCAAACAGTACACCAACATTTTAAGTCATAATTGTCTTGAAACCAGAAGAATCTCTCATCACTCACTTAGCTATTGCTTTTTTATGTTTTAATGCTCTTTCCTACCACATCCAAACAGCCTAGTTGTATTTAACATATGCTGAGCACTTCAGGAGAGATCCTTTTCTTCACTGTCAAGCAAAGTGCTCCATGTTTCCAAGGAAACAAAATAGAGTTTGGATTTTCCCTAAAGCCCTGTTTAGCCTTATAACTGGGAATATCTCTCTCTTTTTATTTTTTTACATAAATATCTTATATCTTTTTACATATATACCATTGATTGTGTACTTCTGTGTAATATATATAGTCCAGAATGCACAAAAGCTGACAGTAGCTATAGAGCTTACCCTTAAGAGAAAACCCCAAATACTCGTAGTTCCATTCCTATCTTAAATATGCTCATTTTTATCTCTGAAAGCTGAGTATATAATTTCTCGAAGACAGAACCAAGTAGGTAGCCTTTGGATATGGTTGTGTTGGGCAGAATGAGGGCACAGGAACTTCCACAGGTAACCTGCTCAAATTCTTCTGGGACAGACTCCTGAAGCTATCCAGAGACGTGGTATAAATCAGGGGTGGTAAAAATCAGGGGTGTCAAACTCATTTCATACAGCGGGCCGAATAGCATTCATGGCGCCTACTGAGACCCTGAAGTGATGCCATTAAGCAGGAAGTGATAATATTAAGCAGGTCATGACCACAAATAAGCCCCTCTTCTCACTTAGGAAATCGTTAGCTGCAAATGACAACAGAGAAAATACACAAATTTTGATATTTTCAAGATATGGGAGAGGCAATTATTGCATGGGCTGTCTTTTCAGCCATGACACCTCAGGACAGCTCCGCAGCTGATGCTGGAGCTAGGAGAGCCAGGGGGCTGGATAAAGAGCTTCCGAGGGCCCCATTCCACCCCCAGGCCTTATGTTTGACACCCCTGGTATAAATGATAATTTAGGGTGAGGATAAATAATGCTTAGAAGCCCATGCTCCCATTAAAAGTTGGAAGCTTTGTGCCATTTTCTAACCATTGCAGCTGCGAAGGACCGGTTGCAATTCCATACACATAGAACGTCAGGCAGAACTGGTATCTAACACAAAATCCAATACAAAATACCGAGAACCCCCTGCTTTCATTAAGAAATGTTAAGTGTCTAGGTATAATATGTATACCGCTCACCTCAATCAGACAAAATGAATTGACATTACCACGGCATATCCAGTAGATTAGTGTATCTATGCAATCTCCAGCAGCTTTCAATTTGGAAATACAAGATGAGCACCCTTATCCGAAATTACAAAATATGGAATATTCCAAAATACAGAACTTTTATGATCATCAACCTGACTTTTCAATAAACTTTTTTGCCTAAAGAAATAAAATCACAGACTGTGTTTCATGCACAAACCTTGTGTTATGCACAAAATCATCTTAAAAATTGTACAAAATTACCTTCAGGCTATGCATATAAGGGGTATATGAAACATAAATGAATTTTGTGTTTAGACTTGGGCCCCATCCCCAAGATCTCTCATTATGTATATGCAAGTATTACAAAATATGGAAAAATCCAATATCCAAAAACTTCTAGTATAAACACTTCTGGCACTTCGGATAAGGGATGACCAAACTGTAGTAATTTAATGCGCAACAGCAGCTTCACTATCTAAAACGGTGGTTCCCAAACTTTACGCAAAGGTAAGGAAACCACTGAGTGCTTAAGGAGCCATTATGGGGGGTGGTAACTCGGCAGCAATGGCACTTCCAAGTTTGTGCCACTTCTGCCACCACTGACTGAGTGAAAAAAGAGGTTTCAGACTTGCCCGGCGGCAGCTGTGCAAACCCAGAAGTGCCACTGCTGCAGGCCTACCGTCACCACCAGTTGTTACCCTCTAAGTTTGCCCTGGGCTTCTAGGAGCACACTTTGAGAAACACTGGTCTAGAGATTTTTTGAGCAAACGAGGATATAGCAATCAACACACAGCTCCTTCATTCTTAAGTGATACAGCCATCTTCATCACCAAGCACTTAATGCCAACACTATACAGACTAGCCTAGTGAAAGTAAGTCACAAGAAACCTCTGCCCTACTTTGAGGTCAGTAGGACCAGTGGCATAGCTAGCGAGGGGCGGGGGGGCGTTCTGCCCCAGGTACCAACATTGGGGAGATGACACCACAAATGAGCCAACCACTAACATTGCGGAAGTTATGAATAACCCCATCATGCTATATACCGTTAGATGCGGAATTTCCAGAGGAATGCAATGCAAAAAACCGGAGTGAAATATCTCCTTTCCATCAAAACTTATGGCCAAAAAGCCGGAAACAAAAAAAAATGCATGGAGCCCTATGGAAAGTGAAACCAAGCCATATTGTGCCTTTAGTCACAGGTAGGCGAACTTGCCTTAGTGTGTCAGAAAGGGCAGGCTGAGAGGAATCCAACAACACCAGAATGGTTCCTATCCAAAGACAGGAGCCCCCAAAAAACACCCAAGAAGGAAGTCCTTCCCTCCAAGCAGACAAATGAAGAGGCACCTGAGGGGGGACATGATTGAGACATACAAAATGATGCAGGGGATGGACAGAGTGGATAGAGAGATGCTCTTTACACTCTCACATAACACCAGAACCAGGGGACATCACCTAAATTGAGTGTTGGGAGAGTTAGAACAGACAAAAGAAAATATTTCTTTACTCAGCGTGTGGTTGGTCTGTGGAACTCCTTGCCATAGGATGTGGTGATGGCGTCTGGTCTGGACGCCTTTAAAAGGGGATTGGACAAGTTTCTGGAGAAAAAATCCATTATGGGGTACAAGCCATGATGTGTAGGTACAACCTCCTGATTTTAGAAATGGGCTATGTCAGAATGCCAGATGCAGGGGAGGGCACCAGGATGAGGTCTCTTGTTATCTGGTGTGCTCCCTGGGGCATTTGGTGGGCCGCTGTGAGATACAGGAAGCTGGACTAGATAGGCCTATGGCCTGATCCAGTGGGGCTGTTCTTATGTTCTTCTACTTATGTAAATGTATTGAGCCCTATGGAAAGTGAAAGTAAGCCACATGGTCGCGTTTACTCGCGAATAAACAAAAGTGCCTTGGCTGCTGGTCAAGTCAGGCAAAGGGGAATGCAAGGCTAGCTGCAAGGTCCCAATCTGATGAAAGTGGAGCTCAACAAATGCTCCAAAAGGCAGCACCTCCCCCCCATAGAATAAAACAGAGGCTTGAGTTGGTAAGGTAGGCACTGGGGAGGGCTGAAAATCTCACTGATTTTTTTGTGTGTGGGGGGGGTGTTATTGCAGGCAGGCTACAGAGAAAATTCACTTGGTGAAACAAGGCTGGCTTCTGCTAAATTATCTGTTTTTCTTTAATTATTTATAATTATTTTATTTTGCTTAATGATGTCAATTTCAGCCATCACATCACTTCTGGTGGGTCCTGGACAGATTATCATTCTAAAAAGTGGGTCCCAGTGTTAAAAGTTTGAGAACCACTGCCTTAACTCAAAACAGGCCAATGAGACATCCTGGGGGGGGGGGGGTTAACCCTAGTGACCAAAATTCTGGAAATCATGGCTTTTAGGAATAATATATTGGCAACCTTCAGTCTCGAAAGACTATGGTATCGCGCTCTGAAAGGTGGTTCTGGCACAGCGTCTAGTGTGGCTGAAAAGGCCAATCCGGGAGTGACAATCCCTTCCACACCGGGAGCAAGTGCAGTCTGTCCCTGGTCTGTCTCCCTGGCTATGGGCCTTCCTTCTTTGCCTCTTAGCCTCAGACTGTTGGCAAAGTGTCTCTTCAAACTGGGAAAGGCCATGCTGCACAGCCTGCCTCCAAGCGGGCCGCTCAGAGGCCAGGGTTTCCCACTTGTTGAGGTCCATCCCTAAGGCCTTCAGATCCCTCTTGCAGATGTCCTTGTATCGCAGCTGTGGTCTACCTGTAGGGCGCTTTCCTTGCACGAGTTATCCATAGAGGAGATCCTTTGGGATCCGGCCATCATCCATTCTCACGACATGACCAAGCCAACGCAGGCGTCTCTGTTTCAGCAGTGAATACATGCTAGGGATTCCAGCACGTTCCAGGACTGTGTTGTTTGGAACTTTGTCCTGCCAGGTGATGCCGAGGATGCGTCGGAGGCAGCGCATGTGGAATGCGTTCAGTTTACTCTCCTGTTGTGAGCGAAGAGTCCATGACTCACTGCAGTACAGAAGTGTACTCAGGACGCAAGCTCTGTAGACCTGGATCTTGGTATGTTCCGTCAGCTTCTTGTTGGACCAGACTCTCTTTGTGAGTCTGGAAAACGTGGTAGCTGCTTTACCGATGCGCTTGTTTAGCTCGGTATCGAGAGAAAGAGTGTCGGAGATCGTTGAGCCAAGGTACACAAAGTCATGGACAACCTCCAGTTCATGCTCAGAGATTGTAATGCAGGGAGGTGAGTCCACATCCTGAACCATGACCTGTGTTTTCTTCAGGCTGATTGTCAGTCCAAAATCTTGGCAGGCCTTGCTAAAACGATCCATGAGCTGCTGGAGATCTTTGGCAGAGTGGGTAGTGACAGCTGCATCGTCGGCAAAGAGGAAGTCATGCAGACATTTCAGCTGGACTTTGGATTTTGCTCTCAGTCTGGAGAGGTTGAAGAGCTTTCCGTCTGATCTGGTCCGGAGATAGATGCCTTCTGTTGCAGTTCCAAAGGCCTGCTTCAGCAGGACAGCGAAGAAAATCCCAAACAAGGTTGGTGCAAGAACACAGCCCTGCTTCACTCCGCTTCGGATGTCAAAAGGGTCTGATGTGGAGCCATCGAAGACAACAGTGCCCTTCATGTCCTTGTGGAAAGATCTGATGATGCTGAGGAGCCTGGGTGGACATCCAATCTTGGGGAGAATCTTGAAGAGGCCGTCTCTGCTGACCAGGTCGAAAGCCTTTGTGAGATCTATGAAGGCTATAAAGAGTGGCTGTCGTTGTTCCCTGCATTTCTCCTGCAGTTGTCTAAGGGAGAATACCATATCAGTGGTGGACCTGTTGGCTCGGAATCCACACTGCGATTCTGGATAGACGCTCTCTGCAAGTACCTGGAGCCTCTTTAGTACAACTCGGGCAAACAGCTTTCCTACAACGCTAAGGAGAGAGATGCCGCGGTAGTTGTTGCAGTCACCCCTGTCACCTTTGTTCTTGTACAGCGTGATGATGTTTGCATCCCTCATGTCTTGAGGTACTCCACCTTCTCTCCAGCAGAGACAGAGGATTTCATGCAGCTCAGTGACGATGATCTCTTTGCAGCATTTTAGGACTTCAGCAGGGATGCTGTCTTTTCCAGGTGCCTTGCCAAAGGCAAGGGAGTCCAGGGCCACGTGAAGTTCTTCTAGGGTTGGTTCACTGTCAAGCTCTTCCAGCACAGGCAGGCACTCAATGTTGTTCAGTGCTTCTTCTGTGACTACATTTTCTCTGGAATATAGCTCAGAGTAGTGCTGCACCCAGCGTTCCATCTGCTGCGCCCGATCCTGGATGACCTCGCCTGTGGCAGACTTCAGAGGGGCAATTTTCTTCTGTGTTGGACCTAGGGCCTGCTTGATACCATCATACATCCCCTTGATGTTGCCCGTGTCAGCTGCTATCTGTATCTCGGAACAGAGCTGGAGCCAGTAGTCGTTAGCACATCTCCTGGCAGTCTGTTGGACTTTGCTGCGAGCAGTTCGGAGGACCTGCAGGTTGCGCTCACTGGGACAGGCCTTGTATGCTGCTTGAGCTCTCCTCTTTTCCTCAATGACTGGTGTCAACTCCTCAGAGTGGGCTTCAAACCAGTCTGCCGCCTTGTTGGTCATCTTGCCGAATATGGACAAGGCGGTGTTGTAAACGGTATTCTTGAAATGTTCCCATCTGTTGGATGCGTTTGCGTCGGCCGGGCCTGGAAGAGATTCCTCAAGCGCTTGTGCAAATTCCTCCACTTTTCTCTGATCCCGGGTCTTGCTGGTATCAATGCGAGGTCTTCCTTCCTTTTTCGTGTGATACAGTCGCTTTGTTTGCAGTTTCACTCTGCTGCACACCAGGGAGTGGTCAGTGTCGCAGGCAGCACCATGATAACTGCGTGTGATCTTGATGCTGGGAAGGCCGGAGCGTCTGGTGAGGATCAGGTCGAGCTGGTGCCAGTGCTTTGATCTTGGATGTCTCCAAGAGACTCTATGTTGGGGCTTTGTGTTGAAGAATGTGTTGCTGACACAGAGACCGTGATGACAGCAAAACTCTAGCAGGCGTTGGCCATTTTCGTTCATCCTCCCAGTGCCAAACTGACCTAAGCAAGTGGGCCATGAACTGTTATCAGCACCAACTCTAGCATTGAAATCGCCGAGGATGAACAATGGCTCTTTTACAGGGATTTT
This sequence comes from Tiliqua scincoides, assembly GCF_035046505.1. Classification (NCBI taxonomy): domain Eukaryota; kingdom Metazoa; phylum Chordata; class Lepidosauria; order Squamata; family Scincidae; genus Tiliqua; species Tiliqua scincoides. The sequence continues at coordinate 228,184,551 of NC_089822.1, read as the reverse complement.
CTTGACAGTGGTGGCCAGGTCATCATAGAATTTGTCTTTGGCTTCTGCTGGAGACGACAGAGTTGGTGCATAAGCACTGATGAGAGTGATAGGTCCTGCTGATGACTGGAGCTGCAGGGACAAAATTATTTCACTTCCCACAGTAGGTGGGATGATGGATTTCAGCAGGGTATTTCTGACCGCAAAGCCAACGCCATGTTCCCTGGTTTCGTTTGGTGGTTTTCCCTGCCAGAAAAATGAGAAATTTCTCTCCTTGACAGATCCGGAATCTGGCAGCCTAGTCTCTTGAAGGGCGACGATGTCCATCTGCAGTCTGCTCAGCTCCATGTCGATGACAGCTGTTTTGCGTGCGTCGTCTATTTCTTGCAGGTCATCAGAGAAGCCAGGTGTCATCGTCCTAACGTTCCAGGTGCCCAGCTTTAGGGCAGTAGTTTTCTGTTTTCTGTTGCATGGTGCAGAGTTGTCGATCCGCTTGTCGGTTTTCACCCTAAACCCCACGCACCCCATGAGGTTAACGGACCGTGGCGAGGCAACACCTTACTGGCTGGGGACTGCCCAGCTTAAGGCGGGCGGTAGCTGCCCAATGAGATGCAATGATCTCTCCCACCGTCGGAAGCAGCCCCTGGCGTCATGCTCTACGCCAATCGAGCAAAGACTTATAACCGGTAAACTGCTGCTTCCCGTGTTGTGCCGACGCCGTATGGCGAAGTTGGAGTGTCCTCTCCAGTGCGCGAAGCCTGGGTAAAGAAGGTATGGAGGATAGGCTGTTACCCATGCAGCAAATCCCCCCTCTCCACGTCGCTGGAATGGTCCAATGGAAAGGCAGAAGCCAATACGGTTGGTTCCAGCGGCGTCGCAGGAGTTGCCAGAACGTGACTGTGTTCAGCCATGAACTGCCTAAGGGACTCCGGCTCCTGATTTTGCCTCGAGGTTGACTCCTGAAGCCTTTTCCACAACTGGATGTAGCCACAAGGCAGTGGAGGTTTGAGGTCAGAGTTTCCTTCTCTTAGATGAGCTGCCTTCCTAGGCTGACGAGTCCCATCTACCCGGTAGGAATAATACCATCATGTTATATACCATTTGATGCAGAATTTCATCCATTGCTTGTGGGGAAATATTCACTGCATTTATTTTCTGGCCATTATTATTATTATTATTATTATTATTATTATTATTCATTTCATGTCATGACTACTACTATCTCTCAGTCTCACCTACCTCACAGGGTTGTTGTGAGGACAAAATAAGGGAAGCAACCATGTACACCACTCTGAGCTGCTTAGAGGAAGGGTGGTATAAAAATGTGAATTAATTAATCAATAGTTTAATTAATAATATATTTAATAATAATAAACAATTCATTAATTAATTATGTCATATGGGGTGACAAAAATTCATGGGTCCTGGGTGTCAAATGACCTAGTTATACCTCTGAGAAGGGCACATTACAATTCAGCAAAGGTGCTACTGTCACCCTCAACCTGAGCAGCCTGATTAGAATTTGGGTGCAAGTTATCTGTGAAGGGATGTATTTTCAAGCTCAACAATACCACAGGGCAGGCGGAGCCCAACTGAATCTTCATTTAATAATGAAGAGACATATACTTACAGTTTGAGTCAAAGTTTATAAGCGTACCTCTTTCTCGGGTTTACTGGATTCAAGCTGTGCTCGAATTTTCTCGTCGTTTTCCAGCTCTTTTACTATATCGGAAACTGTGAACATGAAATGAATGAACACCATTAAGCAGCAACATAACACCACAGGCATTCTTACTTGAGTCAAAAATAAAAGCATATTCTAACTTCCCTATCAGGTACAAATGTTGGACTGTAAAAAATACATTTTGAACAACAATGAAGTTCTTCCTAAACGGGGGGAAAGAGTCGAGAGGCTGTTGGGGAGGCAAGACTGAGTCAATGGAAACCGGTAAAAGGAGAGAAGGAATCAATAAGCACATGCTAGCTGTCAGAAATGATATGGATTTCTCCTGTGTTGAACTACTAACTTTTTCTGAGTGAGCTCAGGGACCTTCTTGACATACCCAACTGTTGACAGCTCTCAGCATCACAGAACTTTTACAAATGCAGTAATAGCTGCTGCGTAAGGAGACCACAGAGAGACAAAGAAGGGAAACTCTAAGAGCAACAGGAAGGAAAGGCAGAGGGATAATCATGGCTTCTGGCAGTAACAGGTCTATTACTCCAAGAATTGTATAAACAATCTATCACTCTTGCTTATTGTGTGCTCCACTGGGGAATTAGGAGAGAGGGCCACAGCAATGAGCCTTGGAAGCAAAAGACATACAGTACATCAGCAGCTTCATGCGATGCTATCAGTTGCATACGGAGTGCAGGCGGAAGATCAAATGTGTGCTATTTCTTTTTTAAGTGAAAGAACAAATTGCTTGCACATTCAAAACTAAGCCAACAGAGATGAGGCAAGGCTAAAACCCTCTCCAGGACGTCCTAGCTTCAAATGTGCAGGGAATTTGCTTGTTGCAAAACACGTCCTCCAACATGCATTGCCTCACCTGCGATCTGGTTAAGCCAAAGGTAAGTTCAGAAGTCCTACATAATATCTACAAAGACTGTTAGGTCCTGCTTTGACAGCACACAGTTGTCTGCCCAGCTGAGGCACAGGTTTACCACCTTAATGAAAACAAAGCCTATGAACACTAGTTGTGCATGCAAAAGGTAAAAATGTGTGTACTTGCGGGGGAGGGGAGGAAACATTTGGATTTCTTCCATCAACATTTGTGATTATTGCTGTATTAAAATTAATGTTTCGTAATGAATAAAAAGCTGATGGGGTAAGTCAGCATGTGGGATTTGAGCCTAAGAGAACATGTCTTGAACGCCTGCCCTACAATCAGCTCAATGGACCAAAACGCTGAGCAAAGCCTCCGTTCCATTTCAATTCCCTTCTTATGAAAGAGAAATATAACTGATCTGTTGTAAGTTGCTGAGAGATCAAATAACCCAAGAATGGGAGGGACTGCTACAATGATGACAAATTATAAGAATTCAAAACATGAAGGAAAATGGTTTTAATAGGCCTCTTGTCTGTTAGCACTATGCAGAATTCTACTTACATGACTGTCTTTCTGGGAACAACAAGTAAAGAGAGGCAGAATATTTGAGAGTATGTTACACCACCAGAATTTTCTGGCTTCTCCAACTGTGTTCCATTTGGATAATGTGTGTGTTGATTTTAAAGCCTGTCCTAAAATGACCTAAAATGCCCAGGACAGAACCAGTTACTTCAGAGTCTATGGATTTTAATACCAAAATTCTGTTAGTATGTCAGCAAATGCAGCCCAAAAGCATGTCAGACCAAAGCAATTAACTTTTAAGGGTGCAACCCAGGGCATAGAACTCCTGGAAAAATACAAGGTTATTGCAGTTATCAGATATCAAGGGAGGTTAAAAGTGAGTATAAAAGATAGAAGAGCGGAGGAGAGATTTACAACATGGAATTCTATTCCAATCTTCACCTTGTACTATCACAATGCCAGATAGAAAGTATATCTCTGGTGGTAACACGGGAAGTCTGGCTTTAAAAGGACATCAACAAACTAATGGAAGAGTTTAGATTCTCAACTTTGGAAGCATATACAAGAAGCTCAAATAAATAACTCAGAGTTTTCCTTTTCTTATGCTGTAACATAGACTTCTGATTTTCCAAAACAGAAGAAGAAAAAATACTGCATAATGGTTTAATTGTCTTCTAACAGAACCTTTCAGACTACAATGTGAGCTTTTACCAGGGAGGGTTTGGGTTACTGACAGACAGCATGATCCTGCACTACCTGAGCATCTGCCATTGTGAAAGAACTTCAGCAGCAGCAGTGACCTCACAGCATGGGAGGAGAGGCCAGTACCAGTCAGAGCTGGGCCTCTGCAACGCCCAGATGGAGCACAGAGCAGTAAGGTCCTCCGTCAGGTGGCAAGGTGGCTTTTGGGGGCAGGGGGGACAGGGAAGGCGAGGAGGAGGCAGAGCAGGGCAGAGGGAAAGCAAGATCAGCCCGGGACAGGGGCTGGGATGGCAGCAGAGGCTGCCACTGCATCCCATGCCCCCTTCAGAGCCAAGGAGATCAACCCAGGACTCCTCAATTCTGCACAGGCTAAATAGTGGGTGCAGATCTGTAGACCCATAGGGTCCACCAGGGCTTGACACAAGGTAAGGGAATCGCTGTTACCTTATCCCAAAGAGACTTCCCTTCCCTTGCCCCATAGGATATAGTGGCGGCTATTTTGGTGCCGCTGTCTTCCTGGGCATCGGGGAAGCTTAGGATTGGGCCATGAGTGTGTGCTTTGCATGAATTTTGTTCCAGTTGCAATCCCTGGCAGTTAAAAGAATCAAAGGTAGCTGGGGGGGAAACTCCTCCTAAGATGCAGGAAAGTCATTGCCACTCAAATGAAGACAGCCTGTATTCCAATGCTGTGACTGTATAGAAGACATCTTCTTAGGTAGGTTTAAAAAAATTAAGTAGACCCTCTTTTTAAGCCCACTGTTGTTTTAGCGTTCTGCAAACACCAGGTCAAATTATGAGCAGCTGTTCCTTTAAACATATATTTGTGCAAACCACATTAGGAAACTGAATGTTGATCTAGCAGACTTTCAATCTGCTGGAGAAAAGCAATTCTTATGTTTCTTTTATTTCATTTTTTATGAAGCACTTTCAGAGATCAATATTCAATTTTTTATGATGTCCATGCTTGCGATGCCTTTTCTCTAATTCTATTTACAGATAGGAAAACAAAGAGAGCAAGTGACTTGATGAAGGCCACTCAATAAGCCCATTACTCATCTGCAATTTGTCAAGCACCTTGTTTTAATGGTTTACACAGTGTCAGATCTGAGAAGCCTGGTAGTAGAGCCAATACCCCAACTTCAAGGATCCCAGTCCTTAAGGGACTGAACCAGACAGATCACAGGGTGGAAGCACAGACCACAAGACCAAGAACAAACAGAGGATAGATGAAGACAGGAGCAAGGATATGGTAGAATGAGCAACCGCCTTGCAGGAGCCAAAGATTAAAGAAACATCAGGATCCATGTGACTGAAGAGTAAACCATTCCTCTAGCAAGGAGTTGGACTGATCTGTAACATATACAGGCAAAATGAACATAGTCACAGAGCTGAAAGAAGAGCTCCACAAAGACCACAGAAGTCTACAGCTAGAGAACAGCATCATTTGCTGGAATAGACAACAAGCCAAAATGAAAAAACAAAAAAACAAAAAGGCAACAGGTTTCGTGATTGAGACATCTAAGATTGATACATGGGGTGGAGACAACCTTCCTTACAACATCAAAACCAGATGTCATCCAATGAAACTGACTGGTGGAAGATAAAGGAGAGCCAAAAGGAAGGACTTCATGCAATGCATAATTAATCTGGGGAAATCATTGCCATAGGATATAGTGATGGCCACCAGCTTACATGGCTTTGAAAAGGGATTAGACAAATTTACAGATGACTGGTCTATAAGTGGCTTCTATATATGATGGCCCAGCACCACCTCCAGGTTCAGTACCATATGCCTCTGAATATCTGTTGCGGCTGATTGGCCAAAGGAACCACCACGCTGGACTAAATGGGCCTTTAGGTCTCGTCTTCGTCTTCTTCTATTATTATTATTAACAGTATTTATATACCGCTTTTCAACTAAAGTTCACAAAGCGGTTTACAGAGAAAAAAATCAAATAAGTAATGGCTCCCTGACCCAAAAGGGCTCACAATCTAAAAAGATGCAAAAGAACACCAGCAGACAGCCACTAGAAAAGACGCTGCTGGGGTGAGGTGGGCTAGTTACTCTCTCCCTGCTAAGAAGAAGAGCACCCACTTGAAAGAGTGCCTCTTACCCAGTTAGCAGGGGTTAGAGTATGTATTTAACTCCTAAGAGTAGGTGCCTAATTAGAAAATAGCAAGGTCTCCAGTTGAAGGCTCTCCAGCTCTGATGATCTGCAATCTAAATTTAAACTGTCCAAGTTCAACAACTTATTTGTCAGGCAAGAGTGTATCAACACACCACATCCTGCTGTTACTACTCACCATCAGGCAGGAATAAAGTAAAATCCTTAAAGTGATGCAAAGACACAAAATATTCTAATGTAATGCTTCTCTCTGTCTCAAGGAACAGAACTCCCCGTATGCTAATAATCTGAAGACATGACTTTTTTTACTAATTAGAATTTGTTAGAAGACACCAAAAATATCCAGGCAGAATGTGTACAAATGACACACACATTCCTCAAGACATACATGCTAAAGGGCCGTTGACATGGCACACCCATCTCCCAACTTGGTATGAGGGAAAAGGCAATCGGAGCATAAATTTGACTCACAGAGCAATCCTATCTCCAAGCTCCGCCAGCACAGCACTCCCTGCACTGGTGGAATGCGTCGCAAATGTGCCATAAGGCACATTGCGACACCCAGAAAGTAAACAGAGCCAACAGAGCATCCTGTGCCACCCCACCAACATTGCATTGCAACCCAGGGCTACCAGCAGAGGTGAGTTTTATGCCAAGCAGTGCAGGGGCTGGGAGATGGTGGCAGGAGGGTGTTTCAGAGGTGGGGAAGGTGGAACAGGCGGCAGGATTGGCGGAGGCCTCCTTTGCTGTATCCTAACCCCCCACCTGGGCCAGCCGGAGTTACACTGGGCCCTCGAGACTTCCACCAGTTATATAGCTGGCAGAGATCTGAGTAGCCCTAGAGATCTGGCTAGGCATTAGTCAGGGTAAGGGGAAAAATATCCCCATACTGCAAAGGGACCTCCAGCAGCCTCTTAACCTGCGCTGGATACAGTGCAGGCCATGTGGCCTGGCTGGGCCAGCACAGGTTAAGATTGGCTGTAAAACACATACATATTTACTGGGGGAATTATTTAAATCAAAAAGAATGGGGAGAAAGTATATACAGCAACACAATAGCAGTGACCAAAATTGTCTAGCAGACTGCTTCTTGTTCAGCTCAAGAAATTCAGGGTTTTGGTCAAAAAGTAAAAGACTGGCAGTTCTCCAGCAGAGGCACCTTGACCAAGTTAAAATACTTCCAGGCACTCATTCTGGTCAGGGCAAAAGGCACCTACTTAATCCTTGAGGCAAAGCAAACAAGGGGCCACGTGAACCTGATTCGGTTCCAAAAGAGAATAACAAGGCTATTTCCATTCTCTCCTTCTCTGACTCCCTTCTCTGCCAGGTACAATGCCTAGCATCTCCAAGTAGGACATAAAAAATTCCTGTCTGAAACCCTAGAGAGCTGATTCTGAGAAAGTCAGCTAGAACAGACAAAAGAAAATATTTCTTTACTCAGCATGTGGTTGGTCTGTGGAACTCCTTGCCACAGGATGTGGTGATGGTGACAGGCCTGGACGCTTTAAAAGGGGATTGGACAAGTTTCTGGAGGAAAAATCCATTACGGGTTACAAGCCATGATGTGTATGTGCAACCTCCTGATTTTAGAAATGGGCTATGTCAGAAGGCCAGATGCAAGGGAGGGCACCAGGATGCAGGTCTCTTGTTATCTGGTGTGCTCCCTGGGGCATTTGGTGGGCCGCTGTGAGATACAGGAAGCTGGACTAGATGGGCCTATGGCCTGATCCAGTGGGGCTGTTCTTATGTTCGTATGTCCTGCACTCCCAGGAGAGAGTAGTGTGCATTACCTTCAGAGTTTGAAGCTGCCTGGCAAACATGACTTGGAAACCTTTGCCTAGAAGCACTTTGCACAAAAGTTGTTTTCCATAATTAAGAACATAAGAACATAAGAACATAAGAACAGCCCCACTGGATCAGGCCATAGGCCCATCTAGTCCAGCTTCCTGTATCTCACAGCGGCCCACCAAATGCCCCAGGGAGCACACCAGGTAGAGACCTCATCCTGGTGCTCTCCCCTACATCTGGCATTCTGACTTAACCCATTCCTAAAATCAGGAGGTTGCGCATACACATCATCGCTTGTACCCCATAATGGATTTTTCCTCCAGAAACTCGTCCAATCCCCCTTTAAAGGCATCTAGGCTAGACGCCAGCACCACATCCTGTGGCAAGGAGTTCCACAGACCGACCACACACTGAGTAAAGAAATATTTTCTTTTGTCTGTCCTAACCCGCCCAACACTCAATTTTAGTGGATGTCCCCTGGTTCTGGTATTATGTGAGAGTGTAAAGAGCATCTCCCTATCCACTCTGTCCATCCCCTGCATAATTTTGTATGTCTCAATCATGTCCCCCCTCAAGCGTCGCTTTTCTAGGCTGAAGAGGCCCAAACGCCGTAGCCTTTCCTCATAAGGAAGGTGCCCCAGCCCCGTAATCATCTTAGTCGCTCTCAAATTCCGTTTGTTAACTTTAGTTCTTCCAACACGCGATGCCAATTATTTTATAGCTACAGAAAAATCTCACAAACAAAGCAGGATGCTAGATAAAGTCACATTCGTGTTCCATGGGCAAAATTTCTAAGAAGGCAAGCCAAACATGGGTAGAAAGAGCAACTCAGCATTTTCACATGGTTTACGCTTGGAGTGTGACTGCTTGTCAGAAAACTGCAGCAGCAAAAAATGGAAATCAGTACCTTTCATTAACTGAACACAAGATACCTTACCAATTTCTCTGGAACCATATCCACTGCTGAAATGTTTCCATTACCACATTGGAAGAAGGAACTGTTCAGAAGATTTCGTTTTGAATTACAGAGGAGAAAATGGGTTGTGGATTGAAATTCTTTACCACAGTGCAAATATGCATTCATTCCATAGTTTAACCACAGAGGCACCATTCAATGAAAGGAGGCACTAATAGCTGCAAATGCTATCCTACCTGCTTCTCATACTAACCTTTCATCTGAAGGTAACAAACCAGGAAAACTTTTTAGGTGCCTTTTTCAGTCCTGAGGAAAAGGAGCCAGGATTGCACCTGGGAGGCAATCCTGTAAACCAGGGGATCCCAAAGTATGTGTCACGATACCTCAGGGTGTCATGACAAATTCACAGGAGCATCACGGAATGTCCCCAGTCACCCCTCCTACCTTTCTCCCCCCCCCCCCCAGGTGCCACCACCTTGGATCTTGCAAAATCTCACAAGATTTGGGCACTGCCACCTTGGATCTCAAGAGATTTCACAGGATTCAATATGGCAGTGCTTGGCTCAGCCAGGAAGCTGCGGTGACTCTGTGATCCAGGTGAGTTTGGAAACCACTGCAGTAAACACTTATCTGGCTATAAGGTTCACTGAACTCAATGGGACTTACTTCCAAGCAGGCACGGCTAGGCTAGGGTTCTTATTCTGGCTCAGGTTATTGAAATAATGCAGGATTGGAATGAGGGGCTGAAGGGAATCTCACCATTTACTTGCAAGTATGTTTGATTTCTTTATGAAATAGCCTGAGACCTTCAGAAACAAAGTTCCCTATTTACGTAAACCATTTGCATTTACTGTAGCCCAACATGAACCTACGGACAGGGCAGGATACAAATCTAAAAGCAAACCAGTCGATAAAGTGAAAAATGCCTCAGCTTATCCTTCTCCAAATCTGATAAGAGCTAAACCAATTTGGATGGCATTAAACTAAATTATTCAAAATTCTCACTTGTGGGCAGAATTCTACAGTTTCACTTGCTTGGTCACCAATGACAACATTTCCAGCTCCAGGCACCAGACATAGAGAGGAGGGAACTTTTCGAGTATGTGTTAGGACTGTGCCAAAAGCCTCCTGCCTAATCAGGATGTGGGACTTGGCAGTGACTCTGCACCAGCTCAGTATTTCTCTTTGCTAGCTGAGTATTGAGGTCTGCAAATGCTTGTCTGATTACTAACTGATTACTGATAACATCTGATAAACCAACTGCAGCTGCCCTGAACAGTTTTTGTATGCAGTTTATCACAGCGTATTTCATGCAGCCTGGCTATGGCTATTCAATGGAATAGGAAAAGTTCATGCCACTTGCTCAGGAGTCATGTAATGCTCTTGGAATGGGTCTTGCAGTGAAAATAAGTTCTCATGCTGCCTTGTTGGTCAGCTGGAATACCGACAGGGGTATCATTAATGCAAGATTCCTACGCAGGTGCCCCATGATTCTCCTGTATGTCCTCCCCTGCTCCCCCCTTTTGTTTGAAGAGGGAAGAGAGAATGAGAAAATAATTGCTCTTTTGAGGATCCAGGTAGGAGGAAGTGGTGTGAGGTGTTTTTTTCAAAAACAACAACAAATGTATGTGTAAATCTAGGAAGCTGGTGTGGCTTTTTTCTCTTATGATTTTAAGGATCTGAGCTGCTTGAAATATAATATAAAGGCAAAGGAAAAAAGAAAAACTCCTTCATACACCTATTTACATTCTTTGACGTTCACAAAGAACTGGGGGGGGAGGAGGAAGGAGAACATATTTTATCTCCCCCTGCACTTTGGCAAAAGGAAGAAACACTCCCTTGCTTTATTTAAAAGAAAAAACAAAAAACAGCTCAGTTGGAAAGAAGAAAAAAATACTCTTCCATTTCCTCAAGTTCTCTACACATAATACAGGATCCTGAATTTGGAGAGAAGGAATTGATGGACACAACAGGGGATAGAGAGATGCTCTTTACAATCTCACATAACACCAGAACCAGGACACATCCACTAAAATTGAGCGTTGTGAGAGTTAGGACAGAGAAAATATTTCTTTTCTTTAGACTTTAAATCCAGTGGTTCCCAAACTTACCAGGGTCACTTCGCCCCCATAGCCTCTTCTTCCCAGTTCGGCTGGATGCTGCCAGATTGGATCTCACAAAATCTCGTAAGAACCAAGATGGCAGTGCCCAATTCTTGTGAGATCCAAGATGCTGGCCCAGAAGAGCTGGTAGGAGGGGTAACAGGGGACATCCCATGGCACCCCTGTGAGTGCGCCATGGCACCCTACGGCACTGTACACATAGTTTGGGAACCACTGGTTTAAACCCATTGGTTTTAGTCATGTTCTCAGGAGCTTGGAAGAGTAAATTCTTCTCCTGCATGACAGCCCTTCAGATACTTTGAAACAGTATCATACTACTGGCAATGTTTTATAATTGTAGAGTCTCGAAAAGAACATGGAAGGAGAACCTGATTCAATATTGCCCAATACTTCTCCCATTATAAGGTGGAAGCAGAGCAACCCAGTGAAGGTTAATATAACCACTAGTCTTGCAGTGAAAAAACATGACCTGAGGGCACAAGTAGTTATCTCCAGCAAAAGAAGACAACTCAACAGTCTGACAATTTATTTCTTTGAAAATGTCTTTGCTGATCCTCTTTCCATTAGTCATAGTTAAAGTCCTGAGTATAGGTACAAAAGATCACAGTGACCCTTAGTCAGAATTATTGCTGTGCTTCCAGGTTATTCTGCTATAGTTTCTTTAGCAAGCAAGAAATGCAAACCAGATGATCAACTTTAAAATAATTTAACCATTTCATTTTTCTTTCTAGAAAGTTGTGGTTTTTAGTTTGTTTTTAAAGGCACTTAAAAACAAGATGGCCTCTTCAAGATTCTCCCCAAGATCGGATGTCCACCCAGGCTCCTCAGCATCATCAGATCTTTCCACAAGGACATGAAGGGCACTGTTGTCTTCGATGGCTCCACATCAGACCCTTTTGACATCCGAAGCGGAGTGAAGCAGGGCTGTGTTCTTGCACCAACCTTGTTTGGGATTTCTTCGCTGTCCTGCTGAAGCAGGCCTTTGGAACTGCAACAGAAGGCATCTATCTCCGGACCAGATCAGACGGAAAGCTCTTCAACCTCTCCAGACTGAGAGCAAAATCCAAAGTCCAGCTGAAATGTCTGCGTGACTTCCTCTTTGCCGACGATGCAGCTGTCACTACCCACTCTCCAAAGATCTCCAGCAGCTCATGGATCGATTTAGCAAGGCCTGCCAAGATTTTGGACTGACAATCAGCCTGAAGAAAACACAGGTCATGGTTCAGGATGTGGACTCACCTCCCTGCATTACAATCTCTGAGCATGAACTGGAGGTTGTCCATGACTTTGTGTACCTTGGCTCAACTATCTCCGACACTATTTCTCTCGATACCGAGCTAAACAAGCGCATCGGTAAAGCAGCTACCACGTTTTCCAGACTCACAAAGAGAGTCTGGTCCAACAAGAAGCTGATGGAACATACCAAGATCCAGGTCTACAGAGCTTGCGTCCTGAGTACACTTCTGTACTGCAGCGAGTCATGGACTCTTCGCTCACAACAGGAGAGGAAACTGAGCGCTTTCCACATGCGCTGCCTCCGACGCATCCTCGGCATCACCTGGCAGGACAAAGTTCCAAACAACACAGTCCTGGAATGTGCTGGAATCCCTAGCATGTATTCACTGCTGAAACAGAGACGCCTGCGTTGGCTCGGTCATGTCGTGAGAATGGATGATGGCCGGATCCCAAAGGATCTCCTCTATGGAGAACTCGTGCAAGGAAAGCACCCTACAGGTAGACCACAGCTGCGATACAAGGACATCTGCAAGAGGGATCTGAAGGCCTTAGGGATGGACCTCAACAAGTGGGAAACCCTGGCCTCTGAGCGGCCCACTTGGAGGCAGGCTGTGCAGCATGGCCTTTCCCAGTTTGAAGAGACACTTGGCCAACAGTCTGAGGCTAAGAGGCAAAGAAGGAAGGCCCATAGCCAGGGAGACAGACCAGGGACAGACTGCACTTGCTCCCGGTGTGGAAGGGATTGTCACTCCCGGATTGGCCTTTTCAGCCACACTAGACGCTGTGCCAGAACCACCTTTCAGAGTGCGATACCATAGTCTTTCGAGACTGAAGTTTGCCAATACAAATAAGGTCTGTAACTAACATTAAAAGCAACAGAGTCTTGTAGCGCCGTAAAGACCAACCAATTTATTTCAGGATGTTGACTATCTGCCTTCAACAGATGTATCAGGCATCTGTGACTCATAGTCCACAAAAACTTATGCTGAAATAAATTGGTTGGTCTTTAAGGTACTACAAGACTGTTTTTGCTGCAGCCCTCTGGGATACCTTCACCCAGATTCAGTAGCACTAGTCTAGTGGCCCCAGCTGCATTTTGTATGATTTCTATGCCTCACCACCATCAGTGTTATCAGAGCTTCTAAGTACACAATTTAACTTACACTTTCATTTGTGCACATAATTATTTTCCCAAGAAGATATCTTGTCACAAAATCCCAATATACCTGTGCAAAATTTTAAAAAAATTAAAAGATTAGGGCCTTTGGTATACTATATGGGGCTGCAGTCTCTACCTAAAAGGAATAAGACCTGCAAAAATTTATTAAACATCCATAAAACAAAGCAACTGAAGCATGTGTTCACTCCCAGACACCCAGATAAAAGATTTAGAATTTTTGCTGCTTCTGCCTGAGCAGTAAAGCTACTTAGCTGCCTGCCACAGATTCACTCTGTCCAGCATGGGCTTTGTGTGTCTCACCTTGCCTTTCCAAACAAAGTGCCTACTGCCTTTCAGCTTTAGGGTTAGACTTAATAAGAATGCCTATAATTATTTTAATTTGACTGTTAAGCATGACATTGCATTTGACACAACTTGATCCAGGGCTATTTGAGAGGCCTTACACTGAGCTGTGTTGCAACCATGAATCAGAGCACTTCAATTCAGAAAACTATGAACATGTTACTCTTTGAAGAGATGAAGGAATGGCACCTTAAGAAAAAAAAAAAAGACTAGTTCCCCCTTCCCAACAACACTTCTAGGACATAGGCATGAGGATCATAGGTCATTGCTACTTTTAGGTAGTATGGCTATTTAATGTTCATCTCCTGTGTCACTAACAATCAGGTCCAATCCTGGAGGGGTGGCAAGCCCAGCAAAGTGGGCTATGTGAGCAATATGTGAGCATATCCCTATATGGATATAGGGAACACAGTCCCCAAAGACAGCTATAAACACTCCACTGTGATAAACAAGTTGCACAACAGCAGTGGCTCATGGTTATTGTGTAGAGCTCACTTATAAAGGGAAGCTGTCAGTTACCGTGGGGTGGTGGTTCATATGCAGTAAGTAAGCACACAGATTGCCCAACCTTTTCTATACAACCACAGACAGCCAAAGAAATGGTCAAGTTCTTTTGATGAACTACTGTGTGTGAAGAGCTTATTAGTTAATACTAGCTGCCTGCACCTAGTAGTCAGGTTACATAGTTCTGAGTGACCAGATATTATAGTTTCTTTAGGAAAGTCATACATTTAAAAATGTTGTGCTTAGTAAATATGCAAGAATCTACATACTATCTATCCTGTTAATATGTACTTTTGAACCCTGAAATTGTTATGAAGAAACACACAACTAACATAGAAGTATCTACAACACCACCAATGAAAGAAATGTAACAGAATGGGATTGCTACAGATACCACCTAAAATGGCCATAACCATGGAGGCTACTGTAAATTGCATCCATGTGGCAACAACAAGCTGCTTGTGTGATATAGTTATATTGGATTAGCTAGCACCACATGCTATGTCTGAACACCACCAGGAAAATGGTGAACAGTGATCTATGCTGTCAGTTATTTGTACACAAACAAGCTGCTGCCATACAAATACAATTTCAAAATGATCTCCGATGTGGCAGTGATTCCATGTGAAGAAAAGTCAAAGACAACCCCAAAGGAAAAAAACAGGAAATTTAACAAATGTTGAGTTTTGTTTAACTACTGTCATTTAAAATGGTGGGTAAAGAAATTGCCTGGAAGAGACATGTTATTGTTTTGTATTTTTAACACTTGTGCGCGAGAGAGAGAGAGAGAGAGAGAGAGAGAGAGAGAAAGAAAGAAAGAAAGAAAGAAAGAAAGAAAGACCGGACCAGTTTACTGTTGCAAATACTGCTAAGAGTTGGAGTAAAAAACATTAGCTGAAATTCACCTGCCTACCTGATTTGGGATTTAAAGAATCACACTCTGCATTATATCTATGCACAAATTCTTGGTGTCTTTTAATAAGCTGTTGCTTCGTTCCGTGAGTGGATAATCCATGTTCCTTCAATCTTTTCTTCAAGTCGCGATCAGAAAGCAAGTTGTAAACCACTTTAGGTAGAAACTTTCTTTTGTGCCCAGAGCTGAAAGAATTACAAAAAGGGGAGAAATACATCACAAAAGCATTTCCTGTGGAGTTCTTGAACATAGTTTTTCTCCAGTACGTTTATTCAAAAAAAAATAAAAAATTGAAAAGGAAGCCTACATACTACAATAAAAGCTCATGTAGGCTTCTTGACTTGTTTGCGACTATCTGACCTGTTGTTTCAATATGTTGAGTTCAGTCGCCACCTTTTTTTAATCCCTCCCAATCAGCTGTACCCTTCCTGATCTTATAATCAAAAAGTGTTGGATTCAGATAAAACTTCACGAAGTCTATTATTAACTTATATCTATAACAGTATGAACGGTGAGGGCTGGGTCCTTTTCAGCTCTCATTCTCTGACTCTGAATAAGTGTGCCATAGTATTAAAGAGAAATGTACTGATACGATCAAATTAATCCAAGTGTCAGTTAATGGTGCTTACACAGCAGTTGCCCTAATATGCTATAATGATATCAGCAATTTGGGAGCCTACTCTCAACACTCCAATCGATCCTCTCCTTCCAATCTATATAAACAAGGCTGGGAAAGTCTGAGCTTAGGACCATAGTGTCACTGGAGAGATTCAACAATGTCAGTGCAAACCAAGTGATCATCCAGCTGCACAGCAAAGGAAAAAATATTTTTCTTTTGGAAGTGTGCTTTCTTGGCAAGTCTAAGCTCATCATATTGAAAAATAATGATAAAATGTATCCAAAAAAAGGCTGGATGGTCATTTTAATTGCTTCATTTCAATTATCGTATTCTTTCTACTATGAAGTGCAGGTGGTTCGAAGATACATTTCCTCTCTGGAAGGGAGTTGTTTAACATTCTAACAGGGACTGTAAACCTTTCAATGGGCAATTATATTATATTACTTCCAACAATCCTACAGCATATGTTAAATCACAAGCAGAATAAAAGTTGCTTGAATACGCTGGCAGGTGAAGGCTATACAACTATTTCCTTGCATATTTTCATTAATGTATCAACAGTCAGTCTTGTGTCCAGTGTAGAGAGTACAACTTCAATTACTACTCCACTCTTTTACAAACATCATTTTCATGGTCATTTCAAACATTATCAACCATTTATAAAGGGCTAACAGGTCCTGTGAATTTTCAACTGCATTTTCAGAGAGCAAACCATGGTTTGCACATACAAGCAAACCATGGTTTAGTGCGTGTGCTTTTGTTTTCCTTCTGCTCAGGACTCCCCAGTCTATGGTATAATGGCTATCAGAGGTGTAGTGACAACTATAACTATGGTTTGTCAGTCTGGGCATACCATCAAACCATATGCAGCTTTAACTATGGCTTGCAAAACCTTGTTAAATCATGGTTTCTGATTCTGGATTGCTGCTGATCACAAACCATGAATTGCCAATTTGGTCACCACACCAGATCATTCTTACATCTCCTCAACATTTGTTTACAGTGATGTCCAAATTAAGCCCATGCGTATCAGAGTTCTGCTTTAGAATAAAAATTAAGCTTTCCTGGAAGGTGTTTAAGATTCTCAATTCTGCACCTAATTCCATGCAAACACTTGCAGAAGATTAACAATGTTGGACACAGGTTTTTCAAATGGAATAATAATTATGTGTCTTACGGAAATGATATTTGAAATATATTTTGACCATTCTATACCGTAACCAGAAACAGATCACATTCCTAAAAGGCAAATTAAATGTGCTAACTACCATTGAAATCAAACAAAACATATTGCCAAGGTCATACTTAAGAAGCCATAGAAGCTAAATCTTCTCAGACAAGAACCTTCTCCAAGACTCTTAAACAGCATGACGCCTAGATAAAAATAAACCACATTACACAAAACAGTCATATTACTAAGAATTCTGGGGGAACCAGAATTCAGGGGGAACCAGAATTCCAGGGAGAAACAACATACAAGTTCTTGCTTCTGCTAGTAATAAATGAAACAAACCAACAAATTTTCAAAAAGCTGTCAAAATAAAATGATACTAGCACCTGTCTAGAACTCTTCACGTTCTGAGAGACCTCAGCAAAAATGAGATTACTTACAAACATTTATAATTGTCTTTCCATGGCAAAGGGTAAACTGAGAGACTTGGTAAGCCAGACAGTGACATTTTTTATTCAGGAGAACTCTAAAAGCTTTAGTTAAAACCAGTGGTTTTATTAACAGAAAACAAGAGAAGGTCAGAAGGGGAAGCCCACAGAAGCAGACACAGGACTCTCAACAAGTATTGCGTCATTTGCAAATCAGAATTCATATTAGATCTGACCAGCTTGTACTCTTCATTGTTCCAGTAAAGAATGAAATGCAAACTTGAAATCAGAGCTTAAAATAAGTTATATTAACCCCAGTAGCCCAAAAACAGCCCAAAGGCTCTCCTTTTAGTGGTGCTTCATGCTTGGACGCAGTCTAGATACTCAACATAACACAGACTGTGCTTATGGTCATTCAGTTTGGCAATTGTTGGCCTGTTGGGCTGTCAAGGGCTGAAGTGGAGGATGGCACAGGTGATCAAACAGGCCAACTTACCCTAGTTGTCACATGAAAGTCCCACACTTTTCACATGTATAAGCATTAGGAAACTTTTCTGAAAAGCCCTAATCAGGCCCTTCCTTGAGTTTCCAGGTAATGCTGCCAGATGCAGGAAGGCCCCTCTCAGCAACAAACTGTAGATTAGAGTGAGCCGCAGCTCAAATTCTTCAAGTGGACACTGCCATTTTGGAGGCCATGCTACAAGCCACAATAGAAGATAAGTCACCTTTTGTGAAACGGAGATCTTAAAAGCAAGAGTCTCTCCCATATAGCTCCAAAGACCAAGAAGCTAATAATAGTTAAGAATGAACAAGGACACGTACACTGCACATGATGACATTGTACAAAAAAGGCTCCTGCGATTACCAATATCTGTGTCCCCTCTAGCTTCACATTCTATATCTGACACTACAACAAGATGAAGAGATTCATTCCTTAAAGTACTCCCTGTATTTACAACAAGGAACAATTACAGGTACATAGGGCTGCATTCCTTCACTATCTCAATTCATGGGCACTCAAGGCCTCTTTGTGTACCGTAAACGTACCTAAAATCTTCTGAAATATCATTTCAGAAATATTATTTCTTTATTATTTATAACATGTATGAATCACTGTTCTGCCAGAGGCACTCAAAGCAATTTGCAACAAACGCCACTGATAACGTTCCTTAGCAACAAGTGCTACAAGACCACTGGTTCATTTCATTAAAAAATATTCTTAAAGGTTTGTGCTTTCCCTGTTTGTACTGCCTATTGCATTTCATGGGAAGCCCTCTGGTTTCACACTATAAATCAAGACAACGGACACTACCTTATTCAGAATCCCAACTTCATTCATGGTTTTACAGACCTCTGTAAACCTTGGCAAAACCCATTCGACGGGAAGACATCTGTTTTAGAGGCATCTGGGCAAAATGGTCAAAATCCATTCTGGTTTGTGTCTCTGCTCAATATCCCAACTTTGTGCATGTAGTCTCAAAAGATAAAAGGGATAGAGGGTAGAAAAACATTCAAAATATGCGGCAAACGCTGGCAAACAAAAACACCAACGTACTTTAGTGCAGGAATACTTCATCCTATACAAGCAAAGTTCATTAAAATTATTAAATTACTCTTGCACAACTGCAAAATTTTCAATAAATTGAATTTTGTTGCTGAATTTTGTTGCTGATATTAGTTTCCCCCCCCCTTTCAGATGCCTGTTAACATTCATTATCTAAAGAATGTAATTCACAGAACAGGCAAACAAGCAAAGTTCATTTTGGTACAGTCTGACTCATAACAGCATCTCATTGCAGCAAGCATGGGGAACATTAATTCGAAGCTCACCTAATCAAATTTCTTACCTCCGAAGACTCTCCTTCTTCTCATCTCTTATCAAGCAGCTATCAAGGTGCTTGTTTATATGCTGTTCCTGGATAGGCACTCCACAGGCAGGACACTCCACTGAAAAAGTTCAGGCAAGCACATTATCATGACCTTTCCTAAAGGCTGCTTATTAATTAAAGCAACTCAACACATTTTCACATTTTAAAAATCACACACAAACGTGTTGGCACTTGTACAGAAATAAATGCAGACATCTGTGAGGTCTTTTCCACACACTGATTTGTATTCTAAGGAGCAACCCCAGAGGAAAGGTCATGGAAGAAAACTTCTACACCACCATCTCTTCAGAATAGCAGACCAGCGCTTGCCCAAAAATTCAGTCTGAGCAAAGGCAGGAACCCACCCCCCAGCAGGTTGCATAAGGTACAGAGGTCTGAATATCAAGCAGAAAGATTTGGCATGAAGCAGAGAATAACCCCTTTCCAGCACAAATGAAAATGCCTTCCATCTGAAGGGGAGAAATCTGGGATACAAGACTCAGTCTATAAAAACAAAGGATGTGTGTTTACAGGAGGTTCCCATTATACATTTCCCTGCATCCAAGTCCTCAACTTTTTAAGAACTAGATGTAAAAATTTGCCACACTTCTCCTTTACTGCTGCATTATCTTCTTACTCCTCCAAGCTCTTAAAAGGACGTCTCAGATATTTAGATTTAGCACCTGCTGAGTGTGCATGTTCTTTTTTCCCCTTCCCGCACCCTCCAGACTTAAAGGGACATTGTGACTTAAAGGGACATTGATGTCTTAAAAGGACAACGTGATTTATTAAAGTTAAGTGTCCATTTGGCATTGTTGTGGTAGTCATTCACTGGAATATAAGAGACAGTGACTTCAAACCACTGCCCGCTTCACTAACCTCTCAC
This sequence comes from Tiliqua scincoides, assembly GCF_035046505.1. NCBI lineage: Eukaryota > Metazoa > Chordata > Lepidosauria > Squamata > Scincidae > Tiliqua > Tiliqua scincoides. The sequence goes on along the minus strand of NC_089822.1, from coordinate 228,164,696 downwards.
TCTCAGCTTCCAATGCCACTGCTGCTGCTGCTGCATCCCATGATGAACACAGAGGGAATGCTAGGCTTCCAGCATGCCCTCCATTGGCCATGTGAGGTGGCAGCAGTGACCATGCTGTGACACCAAGATGAGGACAGGGAACCCTTATCCTGCTGTTCAGGTTCCACTGCTGTGCAAGCATCATCCAATGGCTGGTGAATGCCACTAAGGAAGCAGCAGTGGTGGTGGATGCCAAGGGAGAGAGGTAAGAGAAGGGAACAGGGGGCTCACCTCTCTCCCTCAGATGAGCACCATGCCACATCTTCCTATAACAGTAGAAGGAATGCTTGGCTCCCAACACTTCCTGCACTGATGATGAGAGGAAGAAGAGGTGGCGGCTGTGTTGGATGTTGAGGGAGAGAGGTAGCCATTGTTATCCTCCTCTCATAGTCTAGCACCACTGTCTCCAATCCTTCACTTGGTGTTCAGCATTGCTTCTTCCCCTAACAGCCACAAAAGAAGATGCTTGGATCCCAGCATTACCTCCACTAGCCATTAGGGGAGGCCATGGTGGAGGCAGTGGATGTGAAGGGAGAAAAGTAAACCCTCCCTATCCTCCTCTCACATGCTACAGTAGGAAAAGAGTCTGAACTGCACAGAGGCAGCAGATGGGCATGGGATACCCTCCCCCTCACCAACTCCTTCAATATTTTGCCTGACATGAAGTTCTCAACTCAGCTCACCCCAGCTTATGAAAGGGACTCCACCCTCCACATTATGAATGTAAAGGCATATCCATTATTGCCAATTTCAAAACAGCAGTTCAGAATTTTCCAGTTTTTTTAAGATAAAGTAGGCTTGAATTGCAAAGTGCCACTTACATACAGCACTCTCAAAGTCAATTTTTGAAATGAAAATTGGTCAACTGAAAAAAAAATACAGCAAAATCCTTTCAGCAGTAATCACCTGATGGGCCTTTGTTATCCCCTTGCCTTTGTTAAAGACCCAAAAGAACACAGAGCAAGAATGTAAACATGTCATAAATAACCTTGTTACATAAATCAGGCTTTTCTTTTAAATATTTGTTCAGCATTTTCGGTGTTAATAGGAATCCCCTTCCATCAGATGGCTGAGCACGATTTAAATGGAATTCAAAAAACAGGACACAGGAAAACTGCCAAGAGCTTCCAGCAAGAGGCTGCTTGTTCAAGATTCTATATGATTCCAGCCAACTTTAATTTATGAGCCAATCAGTCAGAAATCTCTGGCTGCTGCTGAAGATACATAGCTATGGCACAGCATGCCAGATTTACTTTCTGGTCACAAGAATTGGAAACTACATCACAATCACAGAATTCGCATGGGCTCCTGCGCCACACAAAGTCATAATTACAGAAGATACTATAGGTGTGCATCTCTTAACGACGGGGATACATTCTCCAATCTATGTTGTTATGCGATTAGGTCATTAAGTGAACATTCAGCCCAATCTATTGCCTTTGTGGTGTAAACAGACACTCCCTGCAAGGCATTAGCAGGCTGCACAGATAAATTGCCTCTTCTTTGCATTAAGAGCCTCTTTGTTGGGTAAACAGACACTCTGCTGCAGGCTATGGGCGTCCTGACTGCCTCATTAAGAGCCTCTTTGTTGTGCTTTGACCACCATTGTAGATGCAGTCTGTCTTTAAGCAACTCATTCCTGTATGCAGAATGAACTCTGCTTAAGAAATCACTCTCCTAGAAGTGCACCTCTACAACTCCAGGGGCCAATGCCCACTTCACACAGCATTTGCCAGGAATACACCAGTGGTTATTTACTTCGCAGACAAAGGAATAAAGAACCTTCTGGGCATTCAGGAAAATCCAGCAGACAAGGAAACCTCAATTTGCTCTCCAGTACATACCCACTATGAGGAGCAGTGACTGAGTAGTTAAAGACTGTCGGCTGGAAGGTTGGCAGCCCAAGAGTTCAAGACCCTGGTGCTGCAGAACAGGGTGAACTCCTGTTACTTGCCTCAGCTCCTGCCAACCTAGCAGTTCCAAAGCATGTAAATGCAAGTAGATAAATAGGTACCACTTTGGTGGGAAGGTAACAGCGTTTCGTGTGCTTCAGTATTTAGTCATACTGGCCATATGACCACAGAAGATGTCTCTGGACAACGTTGGCTCCATTGGCTTGGAGACAGACATGAGCACTGCCCCCTAGAGTCAAACGCGACTGTGCGGGGGAAACCTTTACCTTTACCTTACATACCCACTATGTGCCTAGAGATGTGTGTGGCTGCTTCACAATATATGCTTGCTGCAGCTGTAATCAAGTACCCATAGAAAAGTATTAATCAGGCCTAAGGTATTTGGAGCCAAAAGATGAACACATGATACAAGCGTCCCTCCGGAACCCATGGATTTGCTATCCACAGATCAGAGGGAGAGGCTGTCATTTAAGTAAGAAAATCGAAATACCACTACACCAAAAGAGAATTATATAATGACCAAGGACCAATTACTCACCCTTTGTAACAACTTTTGTTGCTGAAGTAGAGGGCATCTCAGTTTTCCAGGTGCCTGCAGCAGAACCAGTGCTGGCTGTTTCTTCACTAAGTGCTTTATCACCCTCTTCAGAACTCTCTTCCTGCTTTATTTTGATCTTTTTGCTTCCCTTTGCAGGTGGCGTTAAGGGTCTTGCAGGTGTCTGAATGTCCGTGTTGGCTGAAAAGGAATCTGTGAATTGCTTCTTCTTCTCCAAAGCAAAGCCAGTGGAGGACCCCAAAATCTGGCCCTTAACAGGAACTTTCTTGGTAAAAAGTGCTGAAGGAGAAACTGAAGGAGAATCGAAGTCCACTGGAAGCAGCCGCCGCCTAGGAACAAATACGGAATTAAATCAGTGTGCAGTCATCACGCTTCCCCCATAGCATTTTGTATACCATTACAAAAAAGAAAAACCCAAGAAAAATAACCCAAACAATTGATGCTTTGGCCTCTCCATAGCATAGACAAACAGAGGGGAAAAGATTAACACAAAGTAAGTAAACAAACTCGCAAGGGGCTCTAAAACGCATCCCATTCCCTCCAATTCATATAGGGGGGTGAGGCGAGAAAAGTCCCCTACACCATCTGCTCTGTCTAGTTCACTGATTCACAACCTGTGGTCCGTGGACCACAGATGGTCCACAAGACTCTGAGAAATGGTCTCCGAGGTCTCAGGGGGAAAAAATCACCTTTGATCACTTCCAGTGTCTTGTTGAGAAATGCTCCCCCACAGCCCGCCAGAGGGCAGGAAACAGATTACCTGCAGCCAGCACTAACAGCTGGCTGCAGACAGTCCATTCGTCACCCTCTCCGGTAGTCTGTGGGGAAGTGCTCACTTGGGAGATGCTTCTTCATGGGCCACCACAGAGGGCAGAGACATTGAACTATCAGCAGTTCATTCTCCACCCTCTCTGGTGTTCCATGGGAGAGTGCTTCCCCATGGACCATCAGAGAAGGCGGAGAACAGACCACCCACAGCCAGCACTGCATGTGCTCCACAACAATTCCAATTTGGTCCACAACAATTCGAATTTTTGCCTCAGTGGTCTGCACACTCCTAAAGGTTGGAAACCACTGGTGAATTGGGAAGTGAGATGAGAGGAAGAACTCAGCAATTGTAACTTCCATAGCCACTCTTAGGTGAGGGAGCTGAATTGCAGTATTGCTGAAGAGCCCATTGATGGAAGTACTCAACCTGAAGTCAGAGAGCTCAATGAAGGAAAAGAAGTCTGAAAGTGTAGACACTCCCCCCTGACATGGCTTGTGACATGCCAAAACACAGGTGCACAATGGAACACCCTACTGAAGTTACCAAGGGCCATTCTAGATACTTGACCAGCACAACATCACTGCAATACACACTGATGACAGTCTGGCACCAAACTGAATTTTCATTAGCTCTGCTGCCAAAAGTGACACAACAGAATCATATTCCCACCAAGAAAGGCATTTTTCAAAGACAGTAACAGTCTGTGAAGCTCACCTCTATGAACACACTATTCTAAATAAGACACTGTGGTTGACAGCAAAACTTAGGTTCATTCCAACTACATGCATCATTCAGAAGAACTTATAGTTTAACACTTAAATACAGCCAAAGGTACTGAGTTATCAGACATTCATTCCTTTGACAGCACACTACAATTACAGTTAGCTAAGGGGAGACATCTAGTGGCTATATTTTGGGTGCAACCACACCATACACTAAACCCAGCGGGTAATTCATAATGAAAAATCATGGACAATATTTTTAATACTTTAGCATCTGATGCTGGGGAACAAAGTAGAAGAAAAGTAATGAAGTTATGGATTCCTTTAGCCTTCATGGTTAGGATGCAATGACCAAACCAGACGTGAAAAACTCCAGAGAAGAAAACGGCCAGCTACCTCCTGTGTTTCTTTTTGAAGTTTTGATCAACTCTTCTGATCATTTTATCTCAACCTAAAAACACTTTTTACAAACCTTAAATCTTTGCTCTCTTTTTTTTCTCTGTACTGCCACCACAGTTGGTGCAGTGAGGGTATCAGAGCAGCATCAAATTATCAGGACTCTTTGATTGGCTTCATTTGCCCTCAGTCGCACATCAAGTAGCCCAATCCATCTGGCTACGTGATGATGTTACCATTACTACAAAGACAGTAGCCAAACTGCAAAGAATCTCAGTCTAGAACACCTCAAGAATGTCAGGTACTTGAGGAAAGTTGAATGGAGGAGGGTCAGCCATGTGAATATTCTAACTTTTGCATATCCCTGCAAAAAAAAAAAAAAAAAGCTACATGGAGATACTTTACACAAGGGAGGAAAACCTCGTGAAATGAGACCTTGTGAAGCATGCTGGATCGCAGGGCTCCATCAGACTGTCCAGGAAGTGCCCATCAATCAGCTCAGAGGCAGAGCAACAACTGGTGACTTCATCAGCTGTCACCCACTACCAGCTGTCAGCCAGTCCAGCTGATGGCTGTCAGCTTGCACTGAGGGATGGGGTAAGTATTTGCCCATAAGTACTCACAGGGAAAGGAGAGGGCTGCAGAAGAAGAAGGGAAGTTAGACCAATATAGGAGGGTGAGGCCCACCTCACCCCAGCACTGTCTGTTCTAGTGGCTGTCTGCTGGTGTTCTTTTTGCATCTTTTTAGATTGTGAGCCCTTTTGGGACAGGGAGCCATTTAGGTATTTGCTTTTTCTCTGTGAACCGCTTTGTGAACTTTTAGTTGAAAAGCGGTATGCTGCTGCTGCTGCTGCTGCTGCTGTTAATAATAATAATAATAATAATAATAATAATAATAATAATAATAATAATAATAATACTCCCAAGTCCTGCATGCTCTGAAGCTCCTTTTTCATTGCCACCCTGCACTTAGCTTGTTCTGCAGGGGCCAGTCCCAACACTTCTTTGTAGTTTTATGGAACCCTCACATTGCACACAACAGCATTTGGTGTAAACCTCTCAGGAGCTTTCAGATCTCCGCGTTACAAGGAAGTGTTTCCGGTGTGGATTGGATCAACACTTAATTAAAGCGTGGAAAGCAAAGAAGGGGAAGAAGCCCTCTGTTCAGGAAGGCGGAAGGCTGGCGGTGTGCAGATCACCGTGGCAGAGGTGAAGAAGGAGAGGGGAGGCCACCCCTGGCTAATTGACAGTGGTGCAACCCAGCACATCACAACCAGCGACACCTTCTTCGTATCCCTTGAGCCTGCAGCATTGCAACAAGTGAATTTGGCTAACAGTGTTTGTGCAACTGTGCAGGGCGAAGGGACAGTGAGACTGCCATGAAGAATCTCCTGGGGCAAGGAGTTTCACATTCTGGGTGCTGCCACAGGAACAGCTTTTTCCTCATGCCCACCAATGATGCTTCAGATGATGGAAGGACAACTCAACAGGCCTCCCCACTGATCTCAGGGGATGGATGGAATCATTCCAAAGGAGACAGCCTTTTAACTACCCTGGTCCCAAGTCATTTAGGGCTTTCAAAATGTATTACACTTATAAGAAAAGTCTATTATATATTTCATTCACAGTTTTAAACACTATGAATCAAAATAATTATCAATGACTCAAACCTACACAGACTAAACACATTCAGTTCTAACAGAAAAGAAGAAAGAAATGGTTGCATTTCTTTCACTGAATTACTTGACTAGAAATCCAATTATTATCACAGCTGCGCAGTTCACGGTCACATTTAACAATGAGCCACTGAAGCTGGCACTATTTCTTTTAACCTTAAAACACAGGTCAGCCAAATTAAAGTCTCACCACAATTTCCTCTTTACCTCATAAAATAGATGATGGCTCCTCTGTAAACACCATTCCACTCTGGTGTGTGTAAAAGTTATGGACACCATTAATTGTATTGGATGTGAAGTAAATTGGAACAATGGACTACTATTAAGAGGAGACACTCTTTCTTTCAAGGTCTGCATCTTATTTTTATATCTTATTTCCACAGCATGAAAACCTGTCCTGAGTACACAGCCTAAGGACGCCAGAAAAAGCCCATCTGAGAGTTGAGCTGAGAAGGAGAATTAAAGGGTCAGGAGCAGGCCCTGCAGGTGGGACAAAAGGACCAAGGGCAGGGACCAAATAAGTCACTACTACATTCCAGATCTGCAACATTCTCCATAAACTTTACAGGAAGAACCATAAAGTCCAGCAGCACTATAAGTCTTTATCGGTAATGGTAACCCTCAAAGAGGGTGAACGTACTTGCTGCAGACAACAGACCATGGCAAAGTGCACCTCCTCCTAAATGAGTTGTCATCATTCTGTTTGCTCGCAGAAATTTGCTCAAGTACAGACTTTTGGACATTCGGAGTAAAAAGCAGTAGTTGTCCCCTTCACACACATGCACAGTAAAGGAAGACATTGTTGCAAGGCTTCTAAAGAACAACCAGCATCAAACTAAGGACATTAGAAGTATCAAGCAGCAAAGGATGTGTTCCACACAAGTCTTTCTCCAGTCAAGGAGAGGCTTGGAACTTTACTAGTAAGTGATAAACATGGCAAAATTGGGGGCAAATATAACCTCCAAGAAATATTCCTCCTCATCTTTGGAACAATCCACATAGTCAGTTTCCCTTACTTAAGTAGCTGTAGCGGCAAGATCATATGAAAGCTGTTAGTATTACGGGGTACAAGCCATGATGTGTATGCGCAACCTCCTGATTTTTGAAATGGGCTATGTCAGAATGCCAGATGCAAGGGAGGGCACCAGGATGAGGTCTCTTGTTATCTGGGGTGCTCCCTGGGGCTTTGGTGGGCCGCTGTGAGATACAGGAAGCTGGACTAGATGGGCCTATGGCCTGATCCAGTGGGGCTGTTCTTATGTACACAACAATTCCCATGTCTTATGGAAAAGTGAAACCATAAATGCAAACAGGTATCACACGCACGTGTGCCTATTCTTACACATGCCACGCATAACACAATCACAGGCCTGGATCTGCCTGGTCCAGAATTACCTGGACCTGTCACCTATAAGGCAATAAATTCTTATCAAAAAATCCAGAGTAGACCATCTCCTCAGTCTACCTGTGGCTCACTCAGGGGGTTAGGGAAGTCAGGAAAAGTCCAGAGGAGCGGCACACATGAGCTTACCCTGTGCAATATCACTCCAGCTGGCCATGCGTTACCTCTCCCAATACAACTAGCCAGCACATGTCTCAGCAGGAAGGCTGGCTGGCTGCTGGCTGGCTGGTTGGGTCCTAAAGCCTAACATCCACAAATTCTGTACAACTGCAAATCAGGGGAAAAAAGTTCGCTCACTTCCTCTCTCCCTCCTGGCTGTTTCTTTACACAGAAGGGGGAATGGCATACAGTATTGCATAAGCACCTTGTTAATGTCTTCAAAAACAGTGCTGCAGGTCAGATTCTCCCTCCCCCCTTTCAGTCAGGCTACAGGGCAATCAGGTTCCATGGCAAGTGCAGCTCTTCCTCACAAGTACAGTGGTGCCTCGCAAGACGAAATTAATTCGTTCCGCGAGTTGTTTCGTATTGCGAAAATTTCGTCTTGCGAAGCTCGGTTTCCCATAGGAATGCATTGAAATTTAATTCATGCATTCCTATGGGCAAAAAAAGTCAGAACAAAGTCAAATTTGGTTTACAAAGTGTTTATTAAGTGCTTTTTAAAGGCATACCGTATTTTTCGCTCAGTCAACAGTGGCATTAAGAACCTTTCGCTCAGCAGTCAACAGTGGCATTAAGAACCATTATCACTGTCATTAACAAATGGAGAGACTTAAAGGTTTGAGTACTCTAGTTTTCTGGAAACCCCAAGAACTCAGAATTTATGAAGCTCATTTGCTCACAATCACTGACATCACTTTCTTCGCTGTCTTCCTCCCCCTTCCTTAGGGTGAATGTGAGCATAAACTGGCATGAAGATCCCCCCCCTTCCTTAGGGTGAATGTGAGCATAAACTGGCATGAAGATCCTCCCCCTTCCTTAGGGTGAATGTGAGCATAAACTGGCATGAAAATCCCCCCTTCCTTAGGGTGAATGTGAGCAAATGCAAAAAAATTCGTCTTGCGAAGCACAGCCATTAAAATTTGTCTTGCGAGTCACCAAAAAAATCGCAAAACACTTTCGTCTTACGAGTTTTTCGTTGTGCGAGGCATTCATCTTGCGAGGCACCACTGTACCTTTTCCTAAGTTTTACTCCCCCCCCCCCAACTTATCTGAGGGTCATGGAACATTTCATGATTTTTGGCTGAAAATATCCCGTCACCTTATCTGTGAGATTGCCTTATAGGCGAGTGCCTGCAGTAAACTCTTATTGGAGGAATTAGCAATATCTATAGAGATAGAGGTCAGAAGTTTGGTGTCTGACAATTTTGGGATCGTTAACGCAGATAGCAGTGCAAACAACCTCAAAGTGCATCTAAATTAGGCTACCAGTAAACACAAGGCTGCGCTTTTCAAAGGAGATGGAGTTTATTAAGACATAAAGGCAAACAAGGAAAAAGGCAACATTTACTTCGCTTAAGAGGTCAGTTATACAGAAACTTAGGGCTCAGTGCTATCCAACTTTCCAGCATTGCTGCAGCCATGCCAACAAGGTATGCACTGCATCCACAGTGTGGGCAGTCACAGAGATCTCCTCAAGGTTACGGAATGTTTGTTCCCTTACCTCGGGACTGCGTTGTGGCTGCAACAATGCTAGAACGTTGGATAGGATTGGGTCCTTAACCAGTTACATGTGATAGAGAGTATTATAAATACGTAGCTCTGTTTGGATGGGCAGGAGTAAACGCAGGAGGGGTTTTGACACAAGGTTAAAAATTCTCTCTTTCTCAGTCTTGGAGAGGAGCAAAAGACTTTATTCCACAGGAAGTCATTAGCTAATTAGAGAAGAAGAAATGGAAGCGCATGGGCTATATGTGTATCAAATTTCATATAAGTTCTGTCTCTAATGTATTTATTATGTAAATTTATTCAAATTTGAAATGTAAATTTCCCCCAGCCCTCGATACGGTGTCAGAGATGATGTGACCCTCCTGCCAAAATGTTTGCCCACCCCGGTCTAGACTACACATGTACAAAATTTCATGGTTTCATAAGCACCCCATTTTAATATCCCTTCCTAGTCAATCCAGAGTCTTTTTTCACTACATTTTTCTTTCTTGTGTGAGTTTCATTCCTGACAAAATGTGCAGACAGAATAAAAGCTCTCCTTTTGAGAGTTCAAACCAAAATACTTTTTGTGCTGCATTGCACTAAAAAAACAAAGCTGACACATTCAAGCAATTCTTGCAGTCTGTGAATAGTAAAGAACAATATTCAGAAATGAACTCTGGATAACAAGTTGCAGCACTGCCTTCACAAGAAATAGACCCAGTGGAAGAAACAAAAGAGAAGGCAAATGAACCATGAAATGGAGGAGGTTTCAGTGAAATAACAATATGCATACAAAAATATTCAAGAGAATGTTTTAAACCCCCCTCCCGAGTTAATATTTCTGTTTGTCTAGCCCTTTTTCATTGACAATTGCATTTCTAGTATTTTAGGAATGTAAGATAAACAAGGGTTCAACAAAGCCAGGATCCTGATTTCCCACAATCCTTTGGAAAGCCAAGAAGCGCAAACTCAGCAAAAAGTTCTTTCCTACTGTTGCTTCAAAGAATTGGTATTCAGAGGCAAACTACCTCTGAACCTGAAGGTAGCTCATCGCTATCATAACCAACAGCTGTTAACACAGTTGTCCTCCATGAACTTTCCAATCCCCTTTTAAAGCCATCTAAGCCAGAGGCTACCACAGCTTCAAACTCTGAAAGCCCAATCCTAACCTGTCCTGGAGCAGGCAAGCTTGCCCCGCATCCAGAGCAGGGTTGGGGCCAGTTAAGGTTCAGCCTAGGGCAAGGGGAATTCCCTTACCCAAGTAACAATGCAGCAGCCCCAATGGGGCTACACAGATCTGTGCCACCTCAAGAGGTGGCACACATTTAAGCAGCCTAGCGCTACTCAGGGTTGCCCAGAACTGGGGTTAGGATCCGACACAAGTGCCGGATCCTGGCCCACCTCCTGCTCACCCACCACCTGCCCTCTCCCATCCTGAAACACCTCCTTCTTGTCCTCCACCTACTCCCTGTACCAGCCTGACTCAGCCGGCACAGCTGGTGCACGTTTGTGTGCTTCCCTCTCTTCTTCAGCGGTGGCACAAAAGTGTTTTATGGCACTTTGACGACACCGCTGGGCCAGCACAGGGGAATTGCACTGGCCCAACATGTGGTTGGGATTGTGCCCTGAACTGCATACTTCCTTTTATCTGCTTTGACTCCCCCGCTATTCCATTTCATTGAATGATCCAAGTTTGAGTATTGTGAAAAAGAGCAAAAAAACTCTCTCAATCCACTTTCTCCCCAACATGCATAGTAGTATATGCCTCTAACACACACACAGCCAGTAGCAAATGTTTCCAAGTGCAGACACTCCACAGATTTGTAGACAAGCAATTAGTTATTGGCAGTTTTATTTTTAAATTCTTCCCTAATCGATGACAATGAAGCTATCAGAAGAGATTGAAGGTCTGTGATGTAGCATCATTCATCTGGGGAAGACAGCCAGCTCTCTGAAGCCTTGAACCAGCGCATGCAGTTGGAAGGACTGGATGTGGGTAAACAAACTTGATTCAGGCAAGACAGAAGTGGTGTTAGAAGGAAAGTGGATTTTGTACTGGGTTACAACCTGTTCTGGGTAGGGTTTCATCCCCCTTCAAGGATCAGGTTCACAGTATAAGGCTGTTTCTGAACCCCACTTGTTCCTGGAGGTGCAGACAGCAGCTGTGGCCACTAGTTTCAGGTAGTACAGAAGCAGCTATCCTTCCTGAAGCACTAGCTACAGCAACCAATGCCTTTCTCACTTCTCAGCTGAACTATGGGAACTCTTTCCAGTAGTTAGTTGGACTACAGGAGTCATCTCATTTGGTCTAAGTGGCAGAGTCCAGTTATCATCAGCATGACATTAATAAAGCAATTTCTGTTGGTAATCCTACAAAGGACTCAGTGGTCACTCTTCTGCTCATGTTAATTTGTACATAGTTTTCAGTAATAGTTTCGTACTATTCTTGCTTTAACTTTACATAACCCTAACTTTTCAACACACGGAACTCTCATAAGCTATCCCATGCCAGGTCATTAGAGATGGAAAAAGTAGCTTTCACTGTCATGCCCAAGTATCTAAAAAAGGAAAGATAAAGGTTCCCTAGTCATTTCCGACTCTAGGGGCAGTGCTCATCTCCGTTTCTAAGCCAAAAAGCCGGAGTTGTTCGTAGACGGTTTCTGTGGTCATGTGGCCGGCATGACTAAACGCCTAAGCACACAGAACGTGTAACCTTCCCACCGAGGTGGTACCTATTTATCTACTCACAGTTTTATATGCTTTCAAACTGCTAAATTGGCAAGAGCTGGGACAAGCAACAGGAGCTCACCCCGCCGTGCGAATTCGAACTGCCAACCTTGCGGTCAACAGGCTCATCGACTCAGTTTAACCCACTGAGCCACCGTGTCCCTTGCCCAAGTATCTATTTCCCTAAAAAAATACTCCAGCAGCTCCTCCAGTATCCCCCTTCATTGTGAGCCTCTTGCAGCTTCGCTACAGCACTTCTCCCTCCCCCCATTCAAAATGGCTCTCCAGAAAGAGTGGCACTATCACTCAGACTTGCTAATACAGAGCATGGGCATTGCTAAATCTGATGGAGGGGCATGTCAATAGGAAGAGCCATTTTGACCGCCTCCAAACAATGGTGCTGCAGTGCTACTGCTGCTGCCCAAATATCAGGAATAGTGAGGGCAGTAACCATGTGAATGTGTATCAGAGAGTGCCATCCTATGCAGAAAAAAAATTGCCTTCCAAAAAGGGGAGGGGCTCTTTCCTGGGGTAAGAAAATTTTCATGAGTCACACTCCATTTCAATTGAGGGCTCATTTATACTCCTTTCACAGCAGCAGAGACGCCCAAGGCATCTCTGGTCAACTCCATCTTGGCCCCTGCCAGCTGGCCTCTCTCGTCTTATTACTATCATTATCAGGAAGTCTCAGCATTGCATATTTATTTGCGACTTCAGCTTTCTTGTGGTGCTGCTCACTTCCATCCAGCAGGCTATTACCTCGAAAAACAGATGATCCCAATGTTACATTGCTATTAAAAAGACAATGAATGCCGTGTCCTGGCCACGCTTTGCTTATTGTTTTTTTTTTAAAAAAACTTAAGTGAAAACAAAGAAATAAACAATGAATTTGATTACCAGACGTTCTAGGACAGTGGTTCTCAAACTCTCCGGGAATCTGTGAAGCACTGGTAAGTCTTCATGGGAGCAGGGACTGGGATGGGGGGGATGTCCCAACAGTGCTGCAGTGGTTGCAGTGCCATGGGCTCCCAGGCACATTTCAACCTACCTGGGGGGACTTTGCAGCCTCCCAGAGGGTCCTAAAGGCTCACAGCCCCCTCCGCGAGCCTCCAGACCGCTGCAGTGGGCTCTGATTTGCACTTCTGGTTTGCACTTCTGGAGTTCCACTTCTGGTTTGCAGTCGGAGCTCCAAAGCACGGAGTTTCCAAAACCAGAAGTGGGTTCTGACTGCAAATCAGAGCCCACTGCAGCACAGGGGATGCTCGCGGAGGGGACTGTGAGCCTCCAGGACCCTCTGGGAGGCTGCATAGTCCCCCCAGGTAGGTTGAAATGCACCTGGGTGCCCACGGTGCTGCAGCGATCGCGGCACCTTCGGGACATCCATTCATGGGTCTTTCCCCTTAAGAGGAAAGCGACCCATTTTGGTTTCAATTTAGGGTTGTTACCCACCACATTGAGAACCACTGTTCTAGGCTACTGAGACACCTGGCAGTCAAATCCCATGTCTGAATTTTTTTTTTAACAGCTACATTCCATTTTGGAACATTTAGACAGCACAGAAGACATAAAAAGCCTCCCCATTTTACTATTATAGATAAGAGAAAGCAATAAACTACCCCCACACTCACTTCTCCTTTTTTCTCTCCCCACTTCCACTGCTTTCACACAACCACCTCCTCACTCCATTCTAGCTTCCTGATATTAATTGCTCAGAAGAGCTTACAATCAATGTAGCGAGCTGAACGAATGGGAAACGTGTGAATGCACACACACGTGCCCGAATGAGTGGAATACTGTGTGCACCATATGGCCCAGTGACCAATTTCAAATTCAGCCAATAAGTTCCCTGGACCAGAATCCTTGCATCCCCTTTCACCACACACAGATTTGGAGTTCTAAGCTCAGCTTCACAGAGCACTTTAGCCTGCAGTCCTAAATGGAAGTCAGGTCACCTTTGCATTCTCAATCTGAAATTTGCAAAAATGGTGCGGTACCTTGCTGAATGAAAGGTTTTTACCAGTTCATCTAAGAGCCGATTATTTTTCAGGTCGGGTTCTGCAGCTGCCTAGAAAACAACAGAAAATGTTCAAGAACTTGTACTACACTCATACATTTATAAGTGTTTCAAAATTTTCTCATTTAAATTGCTACTTTAAAAGAAAACAAATACAAATCAGGCACATTTCTCCTTTCATAAAAGCATCAAAGACAGCATATAAACACATATGAAAGATAGCATAAAAAAAATAGAGGCTGGATACAGCCTCTATGTGCCAGGGCACTTCATGCACTGGCGCAGCTTGCTCCAGAGGAGGCGCAAGCAGCCTAACTCATGGTTAGGACTGCACTCTTCAGTGTAAAAATGTCATCCTGTTCAGGGCCGAGGTGAGGCGGGTAAAGGGGGTAATTTGTACTCGGGTCCAGGGTCAGAAAGGGGGCCCAGGAGTCAACAGAGGGGGCCCAGAAAGTTCCTGGGATCTGACATTTTCCTATCTCACCTGAACTCACTGTCTGCGCATGATGCTGGGGGCACAGCCACAGGCATGCAGTGACAACTGCTGCTTCAAGCCATACACCCTGGGACCAGGAATGTATCCATGACCTTCCTTAACACAATGTCAAATCTGGGAGGAAACTGGCCTGATACAGTAGCTCAGCGGTTATCAAACTCTCGAGGAGAGTTTGAACTGCTCTAAGTCATTGCAGGGATGGCGGAAAGGCAGCTACGCAATCCCCAGGATTGTGCTGCTCAGGGAGCTGCAGGAGCAGCCTCCTGCAGCCTCCCGGGGGTGAGGGGACCCCTGCACGAGTGTCCATGCTCCACTTCCGGTTTAGCGGGGGTGGGGTGCGATCATTCCACTTTCACTTCTAAAGCATCGGGGAGCCCTGCAGACACCCTCGCAGGACTCCCCACACCCCTGGGAGGCTGCAGGAGGCTCTGGTAAGTGCAGCTAAGCCCCTGCAGCCTCCTGAGCGGCACAATCCTGGGGACTGCGTCCATGCCTCCTGGATGCCCCTGCCCCTTAAGGGGAAAGAGGCCAGGGCCCTCATGCTGGGCGACACCCCAGTTTGAAAAGCCCTGCAGTAGCTCTTTGGCTTATGGATCCACCAACCATGAAGGAGTGGGCAGGAGCTCAGGGACTCAGCTGCAGGACTACAGCTGCTGCAGAAATTCATTTTGGTGCACAGAAGACACTTTCCATCTTAGTGTGAGCCTAAATACAGCGATGCTAATTTTCTGCAATGCGTTTTCTATATTTCAAAGATTTTAGAGAGACTTGGGAATGTGCTTGGTTTTCCATATTACTTTCTTTAAATGCCAGTGCCACATGGTCAGGTAAACTTGGGCTCCACATCAAGAAACCTGGTACGCCTGGGCTCCAAAGACTATTCTGGTTGTCAGCACCCTCCCCCTGCCTTATTTAGCCCCCTGTTCTGCCTGCCCCCATTGGCCCCTCCCCCTTGGGGAAGGGACCCATAAGGAACTTTGCATCCCAATAAAATTCCTCTCAGAGGCCCTGATCCTGTTACCTGATGGGAGAACAAGAACCCACTTGGCCTCTCCATCCCATCTCTTTACCTGTATAAACAGGCCCTATCAGTAGGAGCATACCAGTCTCAACAGTGGGTTTAGGTACTCCAGACGTGAAGAAAAACCCTGAATCCCCAACAGCACATGGCTGGTTGATAATGGTGTTTCAAATAAAGAACAGAAGCTGCTTCAAGAACATGCTTTTTAGGGTGATAAGCCAGCACAGAGCTTCTGGAGGGAGGGGGATTAGAAGTAACCAAAAATAAGGAAAATTTAACAACAACAAAATCTGGAGGAGGAGAAATTCATCAAAAGTCACAACTGAGCAACCCAAATATTCAGAGCACATAGTAAAGTCCTCTGAAAATAGTACCAGCTATGATACGCATGCTCTGAATACTCTCTCACATTAAAGTCTTCCTGCAGCTAGAATAACAGAGTGCAAATATTGGCAAACACTAATGCCATGTCTCTTGCTTTCTTTGCTCTAAAATGAAGAAGTCTCAGCAGAAGTGGCTGGAGGACTGCACTGTCTAGCACCAATCGTGGAACATAAATGCTGCACACATAGCATCAGAGAGGGCCCAAGCCTATCCAACTTTCCAGAGCTGATTCAGCCATGCCAATAAGGCATGTGCTGCATCCTGCAGTGGGGGCAAGTCACAGAGGCCTCCTCAAGGTAAGGGAATGCTTGTTCCCTTATCTCAAGGCTGCATTGCAGCTGCATCCGTGCTGGGAAGCTGGATAAGGGTGGGTCCTAAGCCAGCAACTGAGCAAGCCTGCAGCGGCTCACCTTAAGGCACTACATCTAAAAGCCAGTGGCAAAAATTTGAGACTTCACACCACAAAGAATTTAGCTCACACAAGGGAATGGGTGCACACAGCAAAGAAGAAGATTACTTACATTATAGAAGATCACAGGTTCAGGAACAAGTAGCTATAGCGCTCCATACATTGTATGGCAGTAAACTTAAGCTTACCAATGCATGTAAGCAGCTATCAATGACAGCTTACATGGCAGGAGCAGCTATCAATTCTGAACCCGGACATACGTGGCTGCATTATATTTTTACATGTGCATGAAAAATGTTTGACTAATACAAGTTAAAAATTTAACCTATGAATCCATTCTAAATATCTGGAGATAACCTCGGGTTGAAAAGCAGAACATATTCAACACCAAGAGTTTTGTGACCAAAGAAATGTATTCATTTTAAAACAGAAGCAAATTAATTTATGAAAGTATGTTCTTGATGCGACTCCTACACAAGATTTTATTATATTTTTTTTCCTCCTAAGGTACTAGAAGGGCTCCATGTGAGCCTGCGCAAAGGCTGAAATTGCTCTCAGAGGCCCATCACCAAGTGCCTCTGCTTTCACATTCAATAATGAATGCAATCAAAGAGAAGGTCATCTTTTAAGAACAAATGTGCACATGAAACCTGAAATCTTTTTGCTGGGTATGATAGATGAATATGTGGAAAAAATATCTGAAACTTTATTTTTACATATTATAAATGCAGCTAGAATACTTTATGCACCATTTTGGAAAACGACAGATATTCCTTTGATAGAAGAATGGTGGACAAAACTTATCAACTTTGCAGAAATGGACAAACTTATGACCTTACTTAAAAAGAATCAACAGAAAATTTTATGAAAAACTGGAAATCAGTTATTGACTTTCTGCATGAGAGAGAAAATAATGAGTTAATGAGCTGTGGATTTGAAATTAGATTGAAAGGAATAGAAAACATTCATCTGAAATAATCTGAAATGAAATACCTATAATGAGAAGAGAGATGACAGGCTGTTGGGGATATAACTTATATATGGGTGGAAAATTGGATTATTAAGATATGAAGCTGTAAGTAATAAGAACATTCGACTTTGCCTGTGCTACATTATTAGACGTATTCTTTGTATTTTTTATAGTTTTTAAATTTAACTTTAATGATTTTTTTTCTTTTTTTCTCCTTTTACAGTTGTCCCTCATTATCCACTGTGTTTCCGTTCCAGAACTCCTAGCGGATTTTAAAAATCCATGCAAACCTAGGCATGTCTACTCAGAAGGAAAACCAATTGAGTTCAATGGGACTTGCTCCTAGTGTGTATAAAGACTGCAGCCAGGCAGCCCAATCCAAGCTGCCTGTTGAGCCAGGACTGCCACAGCACTGAAACAGCTGCCACAGCATCCTGTTCACATTAAGGCAGCTGCCAGCGGCTCCTCAAGGGAAGGGAAATAGCCCCGCAATGGGGCTACTTGATTCCGTGGCAGCCCTTGCGCAGTGGTAGAATCAAGACCCTCCATCAGTGGCATCACTAGGGTTCTCGTCACCTGGTGCAGGATGCCAGTGTGTCACCCCCCATGCAGTGGGTGGAGCAACACCCCAGGTGGTGGGCATAGTGATGTACCATTGCTCCGCCCCCACTGGTTTTTTGGCTGTACCTTTTGATAGAACAAAGATAGAACACATTCTGCATGAAATTACGCATTGATTGATCTATAACATGATGGTATTATTCTTCCAAATTATGATTTTAGTGATTTTGGTCACTAGTGGTGTCACACACAAACACACCTCCAGGTTGTCAACTTACTAACACCTTATTGCAGCAGTTCTCAAACTTTTAGCACTGGGACCCACTTTTCAGAATGACAATCTGTGCAAGACCCACCAGAAGTGATGTCATGGTGGAAGTGACATCATCAGGCAAATTAAAATAAATAAGTATAAATGATTAAAGTAAAACAAATAATTAAATAAGCAGAAGCCAGCCCTGTTCCACCAAGTGAATTTCCTCTGTAGCCTGCCTGCGATAACATCCCCCCCCTCCAAAACCAGTAAGGTTTTCAGCCCTTCCCAGTGCCCAGTTCAATTTAAGAACTTCTGTTTAAACCAGATCACTGTCAGGGTCCACCTGGCTTTGCAAGTCTCAAAAAAGTTCACCTTATCAGCTGAAGCCTGCCCTTTCCAACGGACTAAGGCAAGTTTGCCTACTCACGAGTAAACGCACAATATGGCTCACTTTCACTTTCCATAGGGATCCATGCATTTTTTGTTCTCCAGTTTTTTGACCATAACTTTTGATATAAATGAGATATTTCACTCTGGTTTTTTGCATTGCATTCCACTCGAAATTCCGCATCCAACAGTATATAATCTGATGGGGTTACTCCTAAGTACCGCAATTTTAGCATGTCACCCCCCAGTGCGCGTCACCCCCCAGTGCGCGTCACCCGGTGTGGATCACACCCCCCGCACCCCCCTAGTGACACCAGTGCCCTTGGTGGAGCTGAGCTCCACCAGTCCCATCTCCCTCCTGTCCCACTCCCTCCCCCTAGCATGCCTCCTCTCTGCCCTTTCCCAGCTCTTCCACTGCCTTCACCTGCCCTGGAACACCTCACCGCCTCCCTCCACACCTCCACCTATCTCTCCACAGCCTGGTGGTTTAAGCAACTGCAGAGTGGCGGAGCACCAATGTTCTGTCAGCTGGCGCTGGGCTAGCTGCGACGCTTGGCCAGCGCTAAGGGCTCGCAAACATGCTTTATGGCACGTTTGCAACAGTGCTTGCCGGTGGTGAGCTGGTGCACACTGTTTAGGGTTGGGCCCTTAGCTGATTTTATCTGTTCTGCACCCTTGGATGCTTTAATTCATGTATTATTTACTTACTTTAAGAGCACAATCATATGCTTGGCTATTCAGAAAAAGTTCCTTTGTAATCAATAGGGATTACTCCCAGGAAAGTGTGGATAGTATTGGGCTCTAAATGTTGGATGACATTGTTTAATTTGGTTGTTTTAACAACACCATAAATTACCTAGAAGGCAAGAAGACCTTTTTCATGGAGATACTATGAGGTCAAGCAAGACACACTTGATCTTTTAGTGCCAGTATAATCTGTTTGTTTGACCATCTGGGTTTAAATGAACTTCTTGTCTTAAAATAGAATTCAGACTCGCCTATCGGCACCACACATTAATTTTATATTTTTTTCAGATATGGAGATTATAACATAAACCAGTGGTTCTCACACATTTAGCACTGGGACACACTTTTTAGAATGAGAATCTGTCAGGACCCACTGAGTGTGATGTCATGACCAGAAGTGACATCATCAAGCAGGAACATTTTGAACAATTCTAGGCTACCGTCCTACCCACACTTACCAGGAGTAAATCCCATTTACAATAATTGCTAAAAGAATATACATAGTACCTTGTTAAAAGTACAAGTCTGTCACATTTCCCCAAATGCAGTCACATACCAGGGTAGCACCAAATCTAATATATTAAAAATAAAATATTGAAATGAATGGGGAACCACCTGAAATGGGCTCACGGCCTACCTAGTGGGTCCCGACCCACAGTTTGAGAAACACTGACATAAACGATCAAGACTCAGAAAACCTGATTTTGCCAGGTGAGGGGATAAGCAATCCACCAAATACCTGGAGCCATCACATCACATCCTATGGGCATTACTGAGTGAGGGAGAAAAGAAAGACCACAGCAGGGAAAGGTCAGAAGAGAAAGCGGGGAAAGTAGGCAACACAACTAATGAAGCCTGATGTCAAGTTACTAGGATCACTGGAAAAGGGACATTATATATACTTAGGTCCAGTGCATGTCACTGATGAACTGGTGTTCTACCCAAAGTGCTAAAAGCTATGAATTGGAATAGAATTCAGATTAAGTTCTCTCTGTCTATAGACCTGTGAGAAATAATCTAAAGAAAGACAACCTGTTTAACCTAAACAGAAATAAATATGACTAGAGATAACACTTACCATGCAACATGTAGGACACTGGGCTTTGTAGGATAGGGACTTGCGTATGCAGAAAGAACAATCTAAAGGGGGGGGGGAACACAGCATAATGAAAACAGAAAATTATTTGATAAGAATACAAATGCTGCAGTTTGATTTTCAATGATAAAACCTGTTGCATAATTTTCAAAGCTAAGTTTTCATTTCCTTTACACAAAGGTAACAGCCACTGTCACCTACTCCTTGGGGATACCACAACAAAGAATGACTGTTATCTTTGCACTCTCAATTTAACAGTAAATGATTATTTCTCACACTGCAGCCAAATTCACAAAGCAAAAAGAAGCATTACAAGGCAGACTTGGCAGGCAAATGAAAGACTTAATTAGAAACCAGGCTCAAACCATGGTTTCCAATCCTGGTTTGTAGGGCAAGTGAAAACTAGAGTTTGCTGGTTTGCACTTAACAGCAAACTATAGCTTGCCTCAAATAAGGGAAAAAGGAATTGTGTGCAAGGGAAAGACTATGGAATTATGTAAGCTCCTGGCTTCTGTAAGATTTATTTTTGTACGGCTAAGCCATGGTTTGTAGTTACATCTAATCAACATTCTAACTCCTGGATAAAAATGTTAACAATTATATTTACTGTGGGTGGGGCAAAACTATCAAGATTTACAGCTATCAACCAAACAGTATGAACCTTCCATCTCATAAAAGAATGCTGCCCAGTAGCTACAAACCCTTGTGGAACACTTTGCCCATAATCCAGCACACCTAGCTCTGTGTTTAGATAGAGCCTCTATCTTCAAATAAACGATCTGGCTTAGTGTCCTTGCATGTTGACAAAGAAACTAACATGAAAATCCATTAATTACACCATCTGTGCACTGCCCTATCTCTAAACAAGTGGTACTTTTTAAAAGACCAAAATGAATGTGGGATTATGCTTCAAGATAGAAAATAAAGCTGTAATTTAACTGCAAAGCAGAACTGTATGTATTAATTGTTTTTGCAAAGCAATTCTTCTTCATGCTGGCTCAGGAAAGATATAATAATAATATATATACAGTATTTATATACCGCCTTTCTTGGTCTTTATTCAAGACTTTATTCAAGGCGGTTTACACAGGCAGGCTTATTAAATCCACGCAGGGATTTTTACAAATTGAAAGAAGGTTCTCTCTTTCAAGAACCACCACATTCAAGATGTTACACTCCGATCTGGTTTAACATTCTGGCCTCCATCCTCCCACGCTCCGAGCAGATGGAACAGCTCAGCTGCAGCTTGCCAGCTGCTTCAAGGTCGCACGGTGCCGGTGGCCTCGAACTGCCGACCTTGTGGATGTTAATCTTCAGGCAAATGGAGGCTCTACCCTCTAGACCAGACCTCCTGCCCTGTAATATTAATTACAAATGAGGAAATCTGACTGAAGAAAAACTTCTCTTTTCTTCAGTGATGTAAGTCATACTGTAAATCTAAATCAAACTGCATTGATTTAAATTAATCCACCTTTCATCCAAAGCATGTATAAAAAGAAACAACTACTAATTGTCCTCTCATTGATGAATTTACTCATCAGAATATTTTTTCAAATGAGGATCATAAGTCATTTACAGTAGCAGCCAGATTTTCCCTTCCTCCACACAAGTATCTCTGATGTTATGCTTCGTCCATTACTATTCCTTGGGCTGATATACAAATGTAAATTATGTAACAAATCCATTTGCATCAGACATCAGGATGAATACTAAGAAGGACCAGAGCCATTAACAACATTCCTTTCAAAATCTGCATCGCTGATCAAACCAGTAGTCACACAATTAATATTACATAATGCAGGGTGCTATATATGAACTAGGCTTTACAGCTGCATACATATGGATCAGCTTAATTGATCTGCACTGCACAATCCCGTGGGAAGCAAGACATTTTAGAACGTATGGGGGCCTGATTTACGTTATGTTCAATATTCATATCCCAAAGCAGCTGAAATGCATCCAGAGATAAAACAGTGAAGCTGAACCAAAATAACAGTCTTTAACATTACACTTCATTTACTTTTGCAGTGACACAGAGGTAATAGATCTCCATCTGCAAAACTAATTACAGCTCTCAGCTGAACTATCTAGTCAGAGTAGCCCAACTCTCTAGTCACTGTTTCAGGAATGCAACACTGAGGTCCGCAGCGAAAGAAGTATCTAGGGTATCCTGGGTCACGAAGAATGCAATTTGCATGATCCCCAAGCTTAAATAACCCACACCCCATCTCTGAGCCCGCTGAGCACTCCCCCCCCACCTACTTCCTGCCTGTGCCTCTCCAATCCCCAGGTTCCAGCTGCAGGCAGAAGGGAGGGTGCACTGGGTCTCAAAAAATCCACACAAACTTTTCAAGGGTTCCTTGAAGCAGCCTACTTTCCCTCTGGTGGTTTTACAAGCAGACACCCCAGCAATATACAGGGTGACCCAAAAGTAGGTGGACAGTAAATGATAACATTTATTCCACCTACTGGCCACCTACTTTTGGGTCACCCTGTACTATGAAAGGTTTATTAAAGTTTTTCCATATTAGTAAGAACAAGTTCCTCCATCCCACATACTGGAACTCTAAAAGGAGAGTTCCAAAGCAGTGAGTGAGTACATACTATTCAAAGATAGCAGAAAATAAACTACGTAGCTACTTACTAAGGACAACATCCTCACAGTTCTGCAGTGCAAGGTCGATGTTCTGTTGGGCACAGCATCCATCGCACTCCAGGCACAAAGTGTTTAGCAGTGTTTCTCAACCTTTAGCAGTGTTTCTCAACCAGTAGTATGGGTACCACCAGTGGTACTTGGGGTAGTGTCTGGTGGTACTTGTGGGACCCCTGGACCCTGGCCAGCCAGAAGCAAGACCAGGAACACAACACAACAAACAGTTGTAGGAGGCTCCAAAGCATGCTTTTCTGAGCTCAAAAAGCCCTCCTGAACACCCTTAGCCTCTTACTGGTGTTTGTCACATTGCAGCTGGCCTCCCAATCCAGACATAACTGGTTATGACATCATTGCCAGTTACTTCTGGTGGTACTTTGAACAGGTGGACCATGTGAAGTGGTATGGCAGAGGACAAATGTTGAGTAACATTGCATTATATAAGATCACTTCTCCACTTATATAGCTAAAACCCTTTATAGTCCAGTCCAAACAAATACAGGGTGTCCACAAAAACACCCCCTGATTTCACGATGTTATCATATCTAAACTAATTCAAATATATTGATAAACATGTTGTGAACCGATTCTCTAACAACAGTTATTTCATTTCTGCTGTATCAGACAGGACAGTGTATGGCCCTTTCTTCTTTGAGGGAGGAACTGTTACTGGTCAAAGTTACCTGGAGATGCTGACCAATTGGATGTTTCCACAACTAGCTGCTGAGGGTGATGACTACCTTTTCCAGCAAGATGGTGCTCCGCCACACTGGCATCTCGCTGTCAGGAGATTTCTCAGTGAGCACCTGCCAAACAGATGGATTGGTCGTGCTGGACGAAATGATCAGGTGTTCTGCAAGTGGCCTGTGAGGCCACCAGACCTAACTGTTTGTGACTTCTTTCTTTGGGGGTACGTGAAGAGCACAGTTTACTTACCACCACTACCTGCAACCCTGGAGGAGCTAAAAATTTCGATCACTGAAGCAGTTCGCATGATAACTCCAGATATGCTGCAGAGCTTCTAGACCGAACTGGACTTTTGCATCGATGTTTGCCGAGCAACCAGAGGGGCGCACATTGAGTGCCTTTAATGCTACCCTATACCACATGAAACTGAATGAAATCCTGCATCTGAAGCTATTAACTGTGAAAGATTATTACAGTAAAGTTGCATGTTATACCTGTTTGAAATCAGGGAGTGTTTTTGTGGACACCCTGTACACGTATGCATAGGTTAACGATGGGGTTACTCCCCCAAAGCCTGCTGTTAACCGACAGTGTTGTTATAAGAACAAAGTTCTTTGCTCTGAGAGCTCTCTGAAAAACCACCCCACCTCCATCGCCATTCGCAAACCTGAAAGGCTGCTCCGCCACACACCTGAAAGTGCTGGTTCCATCAGCCATAAATCGTCCCAGAAGGCATTGTGCAGGCCCAGCCAATGGGTGGCACTCTGGCTTGTTACCAGTTCATCAGCTGACCCTGCACAATGCCTGCTGGGACAATTTCTGGCCTGCAGAACAGCCAGCAATTTTCAGGTGTGCAACACAGTAGCCAGGAACAACCTTTCAGGTTTACGAGCGGTGGAGGTGGGACAGTGTTTTGGAGTGAGGCCAGCAGAATACTGACCACCAAGGGACAGATGTATATACAGTTCTTTGCTGGTCAGAACATCGGTAAGCTGCACATACCTGTAATCCTAATTTTGGCTGAGTCATGTCCGCCCACTGCCACAGCATATAGCCTTCTCCTAATCAGATCTCTGGCATTACTCCAGATTTACAGCACTTGGACAGAGAGTGCCCTTGTAGACCCCATACTCTCAGATAACAACCACCTGCTGGGTTCCTCCCTCTTGATTCCCAGCAGTAACTTTCCACACCTGCATCTACTCTGGCAATTTATTCCTCTGACTGGGCAGACCCCCGACTCACTTCAAACAGTTTCACACTTTATTTCAAACTGGATTTTACAGGGAAAGACTGTCCCTTTTCAAAGCACCTGGAACTGTCAGAAAGGAGCATCCCATTTCAAAGCAGCATCCCTCTTTCAATTCACTCCCCTGTGAAGATGTAACAGAAGGGAGGCCCACCTCCGTGATAACGAACATCCACTATATTGCACACCAGTAAAAAAGAAACCCGGGGAAAAGACCTCTGAGAAAAGCAGCAAGCAAGAGCAGCCCAAGCTCTTAAAACACATCCAGAACTATAAAAAGTTACTAGCAATAGTAGTAAAATCTTATTGATAGCCATTGACAAGGCTATGCGAGCGGCCTTTGCAGAGCTCAGAAGAGCCTCCAAGGTGCATCCTGCATATCAGTGGATTCAGTTATCCAGAACCCTCCGCAGATACCAGGGCATGCGTGTATATCACAATGCCATAATACCAGTGATACACTACTATTGGCGATACTTCACAAAAAGGCCAGTGGCACTGTGTGCAAAATGCCACTCTTGAATTGACCCAACTTGAAGCAGACATGGTCTAATTAGCTTAGAGAAGTTTTGGCACAGGGTGTGGTGATGGCTAGTGATGTGATGTGAACATCACATGTAGTGTGGTAGTGAACATTTTTTAAAAAAAAATGTTAAGTGTTAAAAATGTGGTTTTAAAAACTATGGTAAGAATGGGTTATTACAGAAGTTAGTCAGGATGGAGTGCGGGCTGACAGCTGGATGCTGCAGGCAAAGAACAAGCCATAGTTTTAAGGAAATGCCATCCAAGGGCACAGTACGGTCCAAACAGGTGGGACCTCGGCATATGTGGGGTTCCGTTCCTGGACCCCCTGCAGATACCCCCTGCAGAATTTGCAGATAGTGAGATAATGGGGGGATCCCTTAGACAACATCTGGACATGACCATAAGTGCCTTCCAGTTGTGTTTGGAAGTGTTACTAAGCGTGGGGAGGTTGCGTGTAGTTTCCACGTGCCTCAGAATGCATCCCAGAGATTTTTTTAAAACCAGAAGTGCATCTCAGAAGCCTCTGGTAGGTGTTTTGAGGCACATGAAGGCACTTCCAATTGCATCCAGGAGGTTTGGTGAGGCCCTCCAGCCATGAGTTCAGAACCTGCAGTAAGTCAAATCCATGGGTTCCAAACCCGCAGATGAGGAGGGCCCACGGTATATAGCCCTCCACCCTATGCCTTGGTATACTTCTGCTTTTAGGCCCCTGATTCAGGAAGCAAATAGCGGTGCTCTGCAAAGGCCCGGGATGCATTCCCAATTGTGCCATTGCCAGGCAATGTCACTTCCTGCTCCAGTCTTAGCATACTACTTCCCACTTCCTCTGCTCCTTATGGAATTCATGTCTCAGGTGGCCACCTACACTACAGGGCCAAAATATATATCTCTTTTTTTTTTTTTTCTTTTTTGCTTGAATTATGGAGCCAACTTCAGTTAGGTATCAAAATAGAACGTTTATAGCATCCTCCAGTTGTTCTTTGAAGGAAGCAGTTTTTCAAAAATTTGAAAAATACACAAATGTAAATACAAGCAAAATCTTCTGTACTTACAGTTATGTGAACACTGGGGGATGATCACTGCAGTATTGAAGTAATCAAAGCATATTCCACAACGCAACAAGTCATCCACTTCCTGAAATGGAATTTTCAGAGTTCATTTTCAGAAATATAAAGCAAGATGAATAGTTTAGAGCAGCGTTACTCAGTGTGAACTCCTCAGATCCCTGCCTCTCTCTGACTGGGGCCATTGTTAGAAGTGGAAAGGGCTCCTGAGACCAAAAAGTTTGAGAACTGCTGGTAGAATCCAGAATGAAAGAGCAGTTTTGAAAAAGCACCTCCTAACAAAGAATTTTTTTAAGCCTCTAATCATTGAATGGTATTACCACTTACTAATGCAATTTACTGACAGTGCATAACTAAAAACTAATACTACTAAGTATAAAGTTCTTAAAACCTGCTAGGTGTCTTACAAAAGTTAAAATACACACAACACAAAATACTGTTGTGTCCAAATATTCATAAGAAATACTATTTTCATGTCTGGTTCTTGCTCTTTTTGTCTGGAACCAAACAGAAAGCACAGGAAACACACAGAAAGCACTTAAAAGCTTATTACATAGCAGCAAAAGCAGTATACAGAGGCACTCATCCACCACCCCTAGCTTCACAGAAACCCAGGATAACTATGGATCAAAAATCCAAAAAAGTGGTATACTTGGTATATACACAGGAACATTAGTTTTACCACTTTACTATAGGTGGATGATCACTTTATATGTGCTGACGTACACAGTAAACTTCTAAGCAGTTACCCCACTGTTCCCATTCATATGGTATTTCCTGCCCCAAATGCCACATGTACCAAAAATGGCTCTTTATTAGAGCCAAAAGACACATTTACACTGAAAAAGAAACTGATATTTTAAATTCATGCAGCAATAAATCAAAATTAGTGTTTTAACCATGATCAGTAATCAGTTTGTCTAATTCAGAATTTATCTACTCATGGGTCAGATTAGGTAAAATCATATCAACTACCTACTGACTAAATTGGTCTGGGCTGACAATGCGCATACTTACATTAAGATCATCTTCTGGCCAGTAGGTCACAGAAGTGGTATTGGGAGATATCTATTCTTCACCTAGGCCTTAGGATTGTGACATGCCTCAGGGTTGTTCTATTCTGCCCCCCCCCCCCCTCATATTGTTCAACATCTACATGAAACTGCTGGGGGAGATAATCTGACAATTTAGAATTGTCACCATTACCAGTATGCAGATGATCAGTGTCTGGGAGCAGTTCAGGGCAAACAAGTTAAAATTAAATTTGGACAAAACAGAGTTCCTCTTGATTTGGAGATCTATGATTCAGATCCTGGATCGGCAACCTGTTTTAAGTGGGGTTGCACTACCTCTGCAGCAGCAGGTATGCTGCTTGGGCATTCTTCTGGATTCTTTGCTGCTCCTTGACGCCCAAGTTCCACTGGTGGCCAGGAGGGCCTCAACTTGGGCTAGCATGCCACTTGCATAAATACCCAAGTCATTCAAACCTGAGCACATACACCTGTAACATCATGACTTGATAACATGCTATATGTGAGGCTGCCTGTGAAGTGTACCAAAAACTGCAGTTAGTATAAAACATGGTCATGGGAGCTGGGTGGTTTGACTGTGCCAGACCTCTGCTTCTTCAGCTGACCGGCTTGCAGTTTGTTTCCACTTACCACTCACTATTTGACCAATCAAATACCCAATCCTAATCAAAGGACACCATTCTCTCCGTACAATAGACCCAAGTTGAAGTCTTTTCTGCATATGTTCTTACAAGGTACATAAGGAAGGTTCAAGCCCCAAACCACTTTTATTTGAAACAAAATGCCAAATTGCCCTGGCACCCACAGATTTTTCTTCTGCACATTAGCTTCAATAATTTAGAACTTATTTGTCTATACACCCAAGAGGCAACAGCCACTCTTTTCACAATTAACATGCTTGAAGTGCAATCCGCAATGAACAAAGAAAAATACCCGAGAAATTAAACTGATGCACAATGAGGTACATAAACATCAAGATGACAAAGTCATTACTTAAAGATTTTGAGAAAAGATTCTGCTACCTTTCTATCACTTCTGGCCCTGGAAGAGTGTTTTAACAGATTCCTGGATTTACTGGACATTTGTACAAAAATATCCAATTCCTTTATATTTATAACAGAGAATCATCTGTTCTGACCTAAGAAAAGTTATGACTTCAAATGAAGCTTCCTCAATATCGAACTGCACTAACAGGGTCTCTCATCAGATCCTCAATTCTCAGGCAGTTAGTGTACATAAAGATGTCAACACTGATCATAGTGTGATCAACACTGGTCATAGTATTAAATTCACAACTTTACTGAACTCTTTTCATTCTGTTGGCTGTTGTAGGATGCCACTAGAAACTGTACACAACTATATACCTGTAATTGAATGATTAGCAGACTGAATAGCAGACGTTTCACTATTTTCCTGTATATAATTCCTGTATATAATTTCCTTAGCAATTGTTCAGACTTATTGCCAATACTTTCAAATTTTTTAATACTATATTTTCTTTATTTACTGGTCATACACATACACTTCACAATCCTTAGTTAATGCTGCACGCATTTACAACCGGTTCAAAGATTGCAATCTTCTCCACCTTCTGGAGACTTGAGACTTGTTTGGACAGGAAGTTCAACATCTAAATTTCCCATGACCAACGTCAGAGCACTCCCAAAACAAGTCTTTTAAGAGGAGGTACCAGACTCAAGGATTAACTGTGGTGAGGAGGTACCAGACTCAAGGATCAACTGTGGGTGAATGATACACACTTCTGATCAGACAGCCATTTCCTACATCAAATGTAGGATGCTACTTCTAGCTGTTTTGACTGGAAATTCAACATCTACACTTCCCACTTGCAAAGCATGAGAAAAAGAGACCTCAGAGGATTCCCAAGACAGGTCTCTTAAGAGGGGGTACCAGAAGCAAGGATCAGCTCTGGTGAATAACTCCTGATCAGACAATCATTTCCTGAATCAAATGAAGGATGCTATTTTTGGCTGTTTTGACAGGAGGTTCAACATGTACACTTTCCACCTGCAAACAACAACAACAATAATAATACTAATAATACTACAGGTATTTCTATACCGCCTTTCTTGGTCCTCAGATTTCTCCTTAGACTTTATTCAAGGTGGTTTACATAGGCAAGCAAATTAAATCCCCGTAGGGATTTTTACAATTTGAAAGAAGGTTTCTATCTTTCAAGAAACCACAACATTCAGATGTTTCTTTCTTGTTCTGGTCACACATTCTGGCCTCCATCCTCCCACACTCAGAGCAGATGGAATAGCTCGGCTCAGCTTGTCAGCTGCTTCAAGGTCGCACGGTGCCTTCCGATGTTATCTTCAGGCAAATGGAGGCTCAACCCTCTAGACCAGACCTCCTGCCCAGACCAGACCTCCTGCCCTCAATGACCTCACAGCACTCCCAAGACAGGTCTAATAAGAGGGGGGTACCAGAAGCAAGGACCAAGTCTGGGTGAATCATACACACTCTTGATCAGATAGTCTGGGTGTATGTTCTTACACCTGATCAGGCAGTCATTTACTGAATCAAATGTCTGATGCTACTTCTGGGCCAAAGAGAAAGCACTCTGCACATGCTCAGAGACACCCTTTTCTCATTGTATTATCTGTTTAAGAGCAGATCACCACCACCACCCTGAGAGTGCAAATGGGTTCCAGGACTGATTCCTCATCTGAGGCTGAACCATAAGAGAAAAAATAAGTAACTTAAGCCTTAGTGTCTCACACACACACACACACACACACACACACACCCTTAATGTCACTCACTCTCTCTCACACACACACCCTTAGTGTCACACACACACTCCTTTCCAGTCAGGCTGGACTCCCCTCCACTTGAACTTACCTTCAGGGGCTCCAGAGGACGTGGCCATCGCGAGTCAGTCAAGGCAAGAGACATGGTGCGGCAGCCAGAACTCTGCCTCTCCCGCCTGGAGGACTCCAAATCACCCGCGCTCTCAGTCCCTTCCGGGAATGCATAGGACACAACTCAATTTCCGGACGCGCCGCTCAGCCTTCTGGGAGATGTAGTTTTTCGCAGCCAGCAGAGCATCACGTTCCACGACCCTGTGTTGTCTGTTCCTCTCTTGGGGCTGAGAAAGTGCAGCTCAGAGGCATCCCCCTGAAAAGGCATCTGGTGGGGAAGGACATTCCCTGCTCTTTGGATAGAATCCCTTTGCCAGCAGAGCAGAGCAGGAAGGCTGATTTGGGAGCACAGGCTTGAAATGAATGAGAGTCCCCAGAACTGACTTCCAGCCTGTTTTCCAGGCTGCACCCTGGAGTGCCTGCTGCACAGACCTGCCTAGCAGGGGGTGGCTGACTCCTGGGGAGTGGAAGAAGAAAGAAGGTTCTTGGGGTGCCCGGGGCAGGGAGGACGATGTACAATCCGGCTTGCTTTGGGTGAAACGGGTGCAAAAAGCAGCACCATGAGTTAGAGACGCTTGGGAGCAGTTTTTCAGCCTTGGAAGCGTTCCAGCAGCAGCAGCAGCATGCTTTTATTAGCCCCTTTCCAGCCCAGACCCAAGGGAAGCAACCTGGGAAAGAGGTTTCCTAACTCAGAGTCACACAAAAGACAACGGCACATACAGTTCAGTACTAGAGGTGCATAAGGACAACACTTTGACACCCATGGCGAATGGAAACTGCACAACTAACCTCCTTCATCTCAGCCAAAGGCTGTCTTAAATCACTGGTCCTCAGCCACTCAGCTTCAGAATACAATTGTGGTTGGCAACCTTCAGTCTCGAAAGACTATGGTATAAGCCCGGGGTGTCCAAACATTTTGGCAGGAGAGCCACATCATCTCTCTGACACTGCGTCGAGGGCCAGAAGAAAAAGAATTAATTTACATTTCAAATTTGAATAAATTTACATAAGTGAATATATTAGAGATGGAACTTATATGAATGAATGAAGGTCTTGCAATTGCTCAAGACCTATAAAAGGCCTTGCACAAAGCAAGGCCAGCCTTTCCTTTGCTGCTGCATCACAGATGTGAAACAGCAAGCACTGGAGAGAGCCCTCAGCCCACAGCTCACACGAGAGGTTGAACAGTTGGCCATCATGCTGAGAGCAGTTGCATCAGGCTCCAGCAAGTCTCTGGAGGGCCAGAGGCCCATTTGAGACTGGGGGCTCCCTGAGGGCTAGATTGGGAGCCTTCAGAGCCGCAAGTGGCCCCAGGGCCGGGGTTTGGGCACCCCTGGTATAAGCCTATAGCACCTGGTATTCCCAAGCGGGCTCCCATCCAAGTACTAACCAGGCCTGACCCTGCTCAGCTTCTGAGATCAGACAAGAGGGAAAATTCATGGTGCTGCAATTTTCCTACAATGTAGAAAGCTCCACCAGCACCCATGAGAGGGGGTAAAGGGGGTAATTTGTACCCCAGTCCAGAGTCAAAAAGGAGACCCAGGAGCCAAAGGAGCAGGTCTCAAAATTTCCTGAGATCTTCCATTTTCCTATCTCACCTGGCCTTGCTGCCCACACAGGATGCTGGGTGCATCGCAGCTGCTGCTGCTGCTGCTGCTGCTGCTACTACTGAAAAGGCATATGCACCAGGCCGAGGAATGCATACGTGAAATTCTAACACAGTGTCAGATCCAAGAGGAAAGTGGCCTGCTACAGTATCTCTTTGGCATGTAGATTTGCTTGCCACAAAGGAGTGTACAGGAGCTCACGGACACAGCTGCGGGGCTACATTTTGGTGCACACTTTCCATTCTAGTGTGAGCCTAAGAACAATGATGCTAATTTTCTGCAGTGATTTCCTATATTTCAATGATTTTAGAATCACTTAGGAGTGTGTTTGGTTTTCCATATTACTGTATCTAGCTGTCGATGCTGTATGGGCAGGGACACCTAGACTCTGAATTGGGAAGCCCAGTAGACCTGGAAAAGTTTTTGTTCCAGCGGTTGCAATCATAAGGCATAGGAATGGACAGTAAAGCTTCCAGCTTCTCTTTTGGAGCTCCAGCAGGGATATTTTCATTGCTAATGTAATTAAGAAAACATGCAAGCACAAATGTGCATTTAGTGCTTGTATCAACTGTAGTATCATCCACAATGTGGCATTTCATATCCAGCTGCAACTATGCAGTTTTCTACTCATTTGCTAAAATTACACCGTGAGAAGGATGAGGGGGAGTGGATGCAAGTAGAAACTGAGAATAAAGAGGAGGGCTAGGACAGGAGGGAACAAGAGCCTGGAAATGATCCCCAGCGGCAAAGCCACCAAATGAAACAGGATCATTCTTTGGACTGACATTGGTGGTTCCTTGGAGGGTGCAGGATCCTGTTGATGCCTCAAGCACTTGTTCTCTAATCAGAATACACTGAAGAGCTTCTTTTTATTCCCTATGACTATTTGGGAACTTTAGGCAGTTTCACATACTGTATTTCTATTAGACTAAACCCAAAATGTACAAGTATATTCAACAGGGGAAAAAATGAAGCCAATTATCAGTTTTCCATTCTGCCTGTTGGACACTGCTGTCAATGCAGTTTTGCAAAAGGCCCTTGAAAGACTTTATTTTTAAAGGATGTCATTTATCACTTCCACTTTAGTTTTATTTCCCTGCTGGGTAGTATTTTTTTTAAGAGATGTCAGGCCAGATCTGAAAATGCAGCCTAAACTCTCTCCCTCTCCCTCTACTGGAAAAAGGGAAAGAAGCCATTTGACATAATGATGTCACAGCTTGTCTTTATTTCATTTAAGTAAATTAAAACCTTTTAGATGGGCAAAACAGGTCTTGAGGCTGTTTGCCTAGGACACTCAGAATGTAATGGCCATAACCTGTGTAAAGACCTCTGTGTCCTACAAAGACCAGGGGGGAAACAACTGTTCTAACAGGTTCAGGTTGCAGCTGAGTTCATGGCTGCTGTGGGCTGTGTGTTTATGACCATTGCCTTTAATGACTAGATTCCAGCTAGACAAAATCTGGAGAATGAGCTTATCAGTAGCAATTGAGAAACAAAATGGTTATAACCGCACTGACTATCCTGATGTACCAGTGCACATTATTACAAATGTCCCATGGCATGAAGTGGAATCATAAATGGCTATTGGTAAAAGGTACTTCAGCACCTTGTGTTTATTTTCCAGTTGCCAACTATTTCAGTCATCCCATTACTAACTGTATATTAGAAGAAATAATATGCTTATACAGGCTTTTTAGTTTAGGCCTAGTGCAAGACAGATCTATTATTGGTTTGTTGTGCAGTGATAAATCCAATATCTGGCTCAGATTCAAGCAGAGTGACTGGAGAGGACACAGTGGCCGGAAGTTTACATTTGGTAAATGATGCCAAGAAAGGCCACTGCAAAGTTCAACAACATCATGGGAAATAAAATTTAGAAACTGACACCTCCACAAGTGCTTGGCTTGATCACTTTTAATTTAGAAAAGCTTTTATTTTGCAGAGCGTGACAGCAGCCACCCAACAGGCCACTGGGTTTGACTGTTAACTGTATCTCATTCTTTAGATTAGCTATTATTATGACCATATAACCTTATTATGACCATATAACCATATACAGCAGGGTTTCTCAAACTGTGGGTCAGGACCCACTAAATGAGTCAGGAGCCAATTTCAGGTGGGTCCCCATTCATTTCAATATTTTATTTTTAATATTTTAGACTTGATGCTACCACGGTATGTGACTGCATTTGGGGAAATGTTTCAGACGTGTACTTTTAACAAGCCACTATGTGTATTCTTTTAACAATGATAGTCAAGGGGGCTTACTCCTGTGTAAATGTGGATAGGATTGCAGCCTAGGATTGTTAAGAATTTAGCTGCTTGATTATGTCACTTCTGGTCATGACATCACTTCTGGTGGTTCCTGATAGATTCTCATTCTAAAAAGTGGGTCCTGGTGCTAAATGCATCAGAACCACTGATATATGGTAATCTGATACTGTTTTAAAGCAGAGTGCTTTTAAAATAAACATACAGCTCAATTCTATAATTTATATACAAAAGTGTGTAAAAATGCTTAATGTTCCTCCTTCATCCTTTCGCCCTGTTCTTCACAGATTTTTCTTTAATTCACAATGCCACCATTGAATTCACAGAAATACAGTAGTATTTAATATGTATTAAGAACATACATATGTATTAAGAACATAAGAAGAACCCTGTTGGATAAGGCCAAAGGTCCATCTAGTCCAGCTTTCTATATCTCACAGTGGCCCAACTGATGGCCAACTGATGCCAAGACAACAAGATACCTGCATCTTGTTACCGCTCCCTTGCACCTGGCCATCTGAGGCAGCTGCTTGTTGCACATTTGTGACACATTGTATGTGCGTTTGCACATACACATCATGGCTTGTAACCTGTGATGGACTTTTCTAGAAATCTGTCCAATCCCCTTTTAAAGGCATCTAGGCCAGATGCCATCACCACATCCCATGGCATAAAGGCATCTAGGCCAGATGCCATCACCACATCCCATGGCAAGGAGTTCCACAGACTAATTACACACTGGGTATAACTAGGCCAGCCCAGTTTACAAGTAACTGTACAGCACCAGAACATACACAAAGCATACTACTTCACAGCCCTTTTCCCCCTTTATTTTTCTTTTAGAATTCTGCTAACATTCAAACATCTACAGATAATTTATTGAGCTAACACTCATATTGCCCTCCAGGGGACAAGAGGAACCACAAATATGCTGTCATTTTTTGATAGCAGCCTCACACACTCTGACTGCGTTCCCGGTAATGGGAAAGCAGGCTTTTACAGCTCTTCTGATGAAATCTCTAGCGTGTCCTGTAAACCTGAAATTGATTCAATTGGCACCTGTACTACAAGAATAATATGACATCAGCCTTCCTTGTGACTTCAGCAATGTTGACTCTTCAGTATTTTTCCACTACTTTTATTCTGAATGGCAAGGAAGTAATTGTCAACACCTTGGTACAGAAGTGTTTGCTCCCCTGAAACACATTCAAGGTCATCTTAGCTGGAGTTCAATTTATTTCCAAAGCTCATCATCATGTTATATATAATGACTGTTTACAGACAGGCTGTTCCTCCACAATAGCCTCTGTCTCATAAGTTGTGGGATCCCAAAGAAACAGTTGAATGTCTGGCTTTTCACAAACCTACTACTTTGGCAGTTGGCATTACTTTGGCCCAAACGTCTCCATACAGCTAATAGCCCTAATTTCTACAGTCCATTAGATTCAGAGCGCCTCTCTTAGTTCTAATTGTTCTGCCATTACACTCATAATCGTCTACCCTGCCATTAGGCGTTTCATATACTTTACTTCCATTAGACAGCTGTTTGTACACAATGTACTTACTTATACAGAAATTGTGCATTGGCTGAATGGCCACTTACACCGAACATCCACAGAGCAAGGCAGATGCTGCCCACTCCTCTAAAAGAGTGAAAATGAAAAACAAGAATCCCTCCCCTGTTGCATGTCACTGCCACATATGGAACCATAAGCAGCATAGTTCACAGGCATCCTCCTATGGAATATGTCCTGAAGCCATGCTAGAATGAAAAACTGCAGCCTCATCCTCAGCACACTGACTTAGAAGCATACTACAATGGCACTTTTAGGGTTCCACCGAAAATGGGGGGCAGAAAAAGACATGGAGGCCAAGGGGTAAAAATTCACCTCTGTCCTGCACCTCACTTCTGTGCAGTCCCCCAAGCTGTTTTGGGTCCTCTGCAACTGCTGTTTTCAAGGGGGTTGGCTTTTTCTTAAAAAAAAAAAAAAATTCTATTCTATGCAATGCATCTAACTTCATGCCTTGTTTGACTCTCAGAACTCAGTGGGACTTACTTCTGAGTATGTGTAGGAGTAAACTCTTTCCTCCATTTTCCTCCAATTTACAACTCCTCCCCAAATAACTAGACTCCAATTCTGTTGGGAAAAATGATGTCATTCATCTTACAAAAATCATTTTTTTTTAATATCATCCAGTTGAAACAGTTTTAATTTTGTTGTCATTCCAAGTATGTTCTGTTATTCAAAATGAAGATAATTTTAGTTAATATCAACTTTAAGAACATAAGAACAGCCCTGCTGGATCAGGCCATAGGCCCATCTAGTCCAGCTTTCTGTATCTCACAGCGGCCCACCAAATGCCCCAGACTTTCTAAACTTTGTTTAGAAACATTCAGTATATAAAATGTCTTATTTGTTTTCCCCATTGTTGTATTTCCTGTTGCACATTTTTGAGTCTTTGCTGTGACACGCACTGATATTTCCAACTTTTTATTACAATTTGTAGTAGATACAATTTCTAATAGCAATTCACCTATATTGGAAATGCACAAGATTAACATTTACCCTGAAGGTAAATGGCAAGATGACATAATGCCACGAACTACAGAATTAATTTTTTTTTTAAGTCTATTCAATGCATTTGCAAATGCATTGCACTTATGATAAGAAAACTATGGTTACATCAGCAGTTGCATCAGTGTCCTAAACTGCTGCTCTTGGGAGAAGAATACTACACATATAACCTAATACAGTGCTTCCCAAACTTTTTAGTACTGGGACCCACTTTTAAAAATAACTATCTATCGCAATCCACTAGACAAGAAAAGATATCCAGAAAGAAATAATGTTTTCTTTAATAAAATAATTAATACATTATTAATTAATAATAATTGGGGTCCTGTGTTCCTGAGGCTGCTAGGGACCTTACATATAGTATGCCTGTGTGTAGATATTTGCTATACTATCTCTAGAAATGAAACTCAAGGACTGTTCCCCAAAACCTTGACAGTCATTCCAGGATACCCAGCTGAAGTGGAGAGCAAGTTGTACAGTTAGGGACTTCCAGGCCAGACAAAAGGCTGAAATTGAGTTCACCCATGATCTATAGCAAGCCAATTACTAGAGAAAATCAGAAAATATGACTTTTAATTTTGGGCTAAGATTACCTCATACCAGCTAACAATTTTCTTCTGCTAACTGTTTTTTTTCTTCTTCATGTTTCGAAAACTTTCCATGACCCACCAAAAATCGACTCGCAACCAGCAGTTTGGGAAACATAATAACACGTGATGTTATTTGCCTTGTAGGAGAGCCGCTTTCCCTCTGTATTTGTAATATTTACCCTTCCTATAGCCATCCTACAAAGCAAATAACATAATTCCATATGATATGAATCACTGGCTTGACATTATGTTCTGCCATCCAGAAACTACCTATTTCTGCTTGGAATTCTGGACACATTGTGGATATCAATACTATTCAGAATAGGTCATGGTCCTATTGCTTCATGAAACACCAATATGTCCTACAAGTGAGACTCTAATTTCCTCACAGATGAATAAGTATTTTGGGGATCTGGCATGAGAATCTTTCAAGATTCTGTAGGTTGTTGGGGGTTTTCTGGCATCATTTCTCTATTTTTCTTGTTCCAAATCCCCAAACAATGATTTGATTCATAGGAAATTCAAAGGGCTTCTTGGGAAGAGGCAGCTACTGATATAATGATCTGAGAAGATTCAGGGGCACCATGTGGGTGCATCATTTTCCGCCTCGTGTTTCAGCATCTCTAAAAGTTGTCCCACAGTCCTCATTGTGGATGAATCACTTTTTTTTTCTCCTTCTGTTGTCCTAATATCCATGCCTATATCGGAGGGAAAATCCTTCACACCAAATAGGAGTCCTCGCTTGTCTCATGTGGCCTAACTGAACAAAGATAAATGGGCCTGCACCTCAGGAAAGAAAACAATCCATCTTCTGTATACAATGGCATATTCTTGATACGTGCAAGCCGAGACAAGGGATGATCTATGAACTATCTTCCTGTAGCTTTTATAGATTCATTGGTAATTGGAAGTAGGTGTGCCTTTTATCAGCTAGTTCAGTGGTTCTCAAACTTTTTAGCACTGAGACCCACTTTTTAAAATCTGTTGAGACCCACCAGAAGTGATGTCATTAACCTGGAAATGATGTCATGGCCAGAGGTAACATCATCAAGCAGGGAAATTTTTAACCCTCATATGACAAATCCAAATCAGTATTGGCAACCTTCAGTCTGACTATGAAAGACTATGGTATCGCGCTCTGAAAGGTGGTTCTGGCACAGCGTCTAGTGTGGCTGAAAAGGCCAATCCGGGAGTGACAATCCCTTCCACACCAGGAGCAAGTGCAGCCTGGTCTGTCTCCCTGGCTATGGGCCTTCCTTCTTTGCCTCTTTGCCTCAGACTGCTGACAAAGTGTCTCTTCAAACTGGGAAAGGCCATGCTGCACAGCCTGCCTCCAAGCGGGCCGCTCAGTGCAGCACTACTGGGTGCAGCACTACTCTGAGCTATATTCCAGAGAAAATGTAGTCACCGAAGAAGCACTGAACAACATTGAGTGCCTGCCTTTGCTGGAGGAGCTTGACAGTGAACCAACCCTAGAAGAACTTCACGTGGCCCTGGACTCCCTTGTCTTTGGCAAGGCACCTGGAAAAGACAGCATCCCTGCTGAAGTCCTAAAGTGCTGCAAAGAGATCATCGCTACTGAGCTGCATGAAATCCTCTGTCTCTGCTGGAGAGAAGGTGAAGTACCTCAAGACATGAGGGATGCAAA
Source organism: Tiliqua scincoides (assembly GCF_035046505.1). Classification (NCBI taxonomy): domain Eukaryota; kingdom Metazoa; phylum Chordata; class Lepidosauria; order Squamata; family Scincidae; genus Tiliqua; species Tiliqua scincoides. Next base: position 228,125,722 of record NC_089822.1, on the reverse strand, counting down.
CATCATCACGCTGTACAAGAACAAAGGTGACGGGGTGACTGCAACAACTACCGTGGCATTTCTCTCCTTAGCGTTGTAGGAAAGTTGTTTGCCCGAGTTGCACTAAAGAGGCTCCAGGTACTTGCAGAGAGCGTTTATCCAGAATCACAGTGCGGATTCCGAGCCAGCAGGTCCACCACTGATATGGTATTCTCCCTTAGACAACTGCAGGAGAAATGCAGGGAACAACGACAGCCACAAATCCAAATCAAATCAATTAAATTAAAAGTGTACAGTAAATATGAGTTTAAACATTCATTTAAAATAAAGAAGAGCCCTCCTAACCCGCCCAAGCAGTTCCTGATCTGTTTAAAACAAATTCCCCAAATATCCTAAAGGCTGCAATCTTATGTGGAAGTAACCCTCATTGGTTATCTTTGTTAAAAGATTATCGTTGCTAACCCACCATTAATTCATCATTTGGAAATTGGTAGCCAAAGAGATGAATTTCCTCGACTGGAGAAATGGATTACAGCGCAAGCCTGTGTGTCCACTCAGAGGGCAGTGCCATTGTTTTCAGTGGGGCTTGTTGCCAGGGAAGTGTATACTGTATAAGATTGCAGCTTTACCAGGCTGCATCTTTGATAACATGGCTCATAGAAGTGTACATTTACCTGTGACTAAAATGCTTTCTCTTGGAGATTGATATCCTTAACTCTAGATGGAAACAATATCTCTCAGATATAAAATACATGGGATTTGAAAGAGGAAGTGTTGGTGATTAATGCGTTCTGCTGATCTTGCTTGCCAAATGCAATTGATGGTAGATGTATTAAACTAGAAATCAATAAACACAAAGTGGTTATCACACACTGAATCCTGAGTAAGCAGTGGGTCGGAATACAAATCCTGATTTGTGCATGTAGCTGGCTTTATCTTGATTGTCAAACCTATCTGTTGTATTGTCCATTTTCTTTTGAATTTAGTTGTGCAATGGCACTTGCTACATTGGCAGAATATACATATTTTGAGCCCAGTCCTATTCTCCCCCACCCCACCGATCCAGCAGCACTAAAATGGTTCAACTGCATCCTGTGATGAGGGAGGGGCAGTCCAGGAGGACTTCTCTGGATAAGGGAATAATTGTATATTAAATAGCTGGCACAGGTTTGTGTGGACCATCTCTGCAGGATTGGAACCAAGAAGGGGGTTAGGATTTAGCAGCCACCACTGCTGCCAATCTGCCCATCCCTAGCCCCTGTCACTGCCCCATTGTACAAAAATTAGAAGAAGCTTTCTCACACACACACACACACACACACACACACACACACACACACACACACACACACAGTACTTACAGAGAGAAGGGGATAACTGCTAAGTGCCCAATCAATTTGACTTTACACAGAGCAAAGACAGGGAAAATAATGGGGTTTTGGTGGGTCTTCGGGAAAGTTGCAGCACGGACCAAGGTTAGCTATTCTAATTCTGCAAGGCTTGAGTTGCAGCGGTCGTGGCAGCAAAGGGTCAACCAAGCAAATCTCCCTGGGCAAGAGGGGTCTTAGAAAGAGAACTATGAAGCAAGCCCTTATCAGGCAATTAGACAGAGGCCTTGAAAGGAGCAGGCATGGTTGCCGCATTGCATTCCTTGGAGGGAAGGAAGGTACGGTGCTGAGAGAGAGAGAGGCCCAGAAAGTGGCTGACCAGTTCAGGCTGGCTCAGCAGCTTCAGTAGCTCTTGGGGGATAGAAGGCTGGCAAGGAGAGGAGGTGGCTGGGTGTAACTGTCCTGGTTGACATGGAGCATGAAATAGGGATGACTAGACACAGCACCAGCAGATTAATATTCCACAGATTAACAGCAAAACAGTGTGCAATGGTATAGGTAGAATGAACAATGAAGCAAACATGAGGTTCTACAACCAAGGGTTTTAAAAATGTTTGCCCAACAGTATCCAGTGTGATTCTTAGGTGGGATGACTCAGGGCCCAATGCTAAACTTTGCATGCTGGTTCACTGCCGGTGCGCACTGTCGCAAATGGCCGCAAGGCACGTTTGCGGGCCCTAGCACTGATGTTCCACCAGTGCTAGCCCAGCGCTAGCCGGCACTGGGTTAGCGTCAGGTGAGCATTGGAACTCCGCCACTCAGTGGTCGCACAGATCGCCGAGCAGTAGAGAGGCAGGTGGAGGTGTGGCGGGAGGCCGCGAGCACGTGTTCCAGTGAGGGGGGAGGAGGCGTGCCAGGGGCGGGAGGGAGGCAGGACGGGTGGAGCTTTGCTCCGGATCCAGAGCCTCTGTGACAGGCTGGCCACCCGACATGGAGACATTGGGCTACCCATCAGGAGATCTTCTATTGCTGGTATTGGACTGCTGCTGGGTTCTGCCTTTGTTTTCCCATCCAGTTGTGATATGGATGGGAATAGAGTGTGGAATGGATCCAGCAGGATGGCTGTTGGATCATTTCTAGATTGTTCAGTCATGGGGTTAGTGTGGACCTTTGGGAGTGTGAAGCTTTCTTTTGTTTTACAAATGTTTTTTATGCCAAACTCAGGAGTCCAGGAAGGCAGTTCTGGTCACATAATTGGTTTTTTGCTCTCTAGCATCTAGGCACATGTTTAAGTGCATGCCTCCTGCCCATCTTGAATTAAAGGAAATAAACAGAAATAAAATATCAACCATGCAATATCACCCAGCCAAACAGTACAGAGTTGCACCTTGGATTTTCCATGGTGATGTGAACTGGAAAATAAGATACTGTTAAAATAAATTTTGATAGCAGTAATAGTGTGATAGATGAAGTTGCTGGTTTCAATAAGGACAACAACTTCAATTGTAAAAAATAATTGTGTACAATTTCAAAGATGTGTGCCAGGGGAGGCTGACAGCGCTGAAACAGTAGGTGTTTAAATCTTTGACTGTCTCTTTTTGCCATGTGCCATTTTCCATTAACTGATTTCTGTCGACCATTTGTCAGATATTCACACCAATAGCAGCCATCTGAATTTATGCGCTCAATTGCTATTTTGCAGCCACAATGAAATCAACAGAGTTACATGACTCTAAAGCTGACAGATTTTTGGCCTGCGCGGGCTGGTTGGCCAGATCTGATAAGAGGCTTCATATTGCAGAGATTCTGCCTCATTCAATTATTCTGCTGTTTTGCCGAGATCAACATGAAAGAACAATGAGTCTAACAGATGATAAAGATGGCTGTGAAATAAAACCAGTCATTAATAAAAGTCTTTGACAGGTGAACAAACGCAGCATACAAAGAGCTATATGGCAATAACAGTCCAGTCCTATAAGGTTAGTTGCGATGCCATAACATTCCTTTCAACATCGCAAAGGCCTTGTGGTGTCACAAAGAGCAGGCCGCCAGCTGCCATTTTGGATCTGCCCTTTGAAATGGCAGCAGCTACCTGCTCCTGCACCTGGCTCTGCAGGGAAGCACAGGGAAGCTGGCAGGATGGGCAGAACGGGGAGGGGGGGGTGGGCATAATGGGGCGTGTAAGGGACAGGAGTGTGGGTGTCATGGCTTACACAACCTGCACCAGAACGCTGTCTCCTTCCTTGTCTCCGAACGTGCCGCCTTTCTCTACTCAGACATGCACCAGCCAAAGGGCTGGCGCTGGTCTGAGGAGACCCTTTGGTGATTGGGAGGCTTATGGTGAGGTAAGGAGATATATTTTCCCTTACTTCTCCCAAGCCTCCCCATCTACCTACCACCACCATAGCAGTGGTGCCGCACAGCCCATTTTGACGCAACTGCATCTATGGTAGGGAAACGGATAGGATTGGGCTGTTAGCCAACGAGTGAAATCTATTTTACTAAACATGTGGGGTCACAGGAGTCGCATGTTCATCATTCTCATCTCCGAAAGGCAGAAAATGGATCTGCAGCATTTCTCTAAGAATGGTTACTTCCCCAGGGTTTGGCTGCTGATAAATGAATTTGAAGTGCTAACCCCAGCTAACTGGGCAAAGAGGTACTTTTTGAAGTGATGCTCCTCTTCTGTTTAGCAGGGGGAAAGTGACTGTCCCTTTTCACCACAGCTGGAAAAAGACAGTGTCTTTTTCAATGGCTCTTTACTGGTGTTCTTCTGCATCTTTTTAGACTGTGATCCCTTTTGGGACAGGGGACCATTTAGCTATTTGATTTTGGCCACAATCCTAACCAACTTTCCAGTGCTGACATAAGGGCAATGCAACTCTGAGGTAAGGGAACAAACATTTCCTTACCTTGAGGAGGCCTCTGTGACTGCCCCCCAACTGCAGGATGCAGCACAGGTCCCATTGGCACCGCTATGCCTGTGCTGGAAAGTTGGTTAGTATTGCGCCCTTTGTCTGTAAACTGCTTTGTGAACTTTTTGGTTGAAAAGCAGAATATGGACTAATAATGTGGCTCTGTTGTGGAAACTGCAAAATGGTGAAAACTCAGAGGTAAACTGAAGGTTTACTTTATTACAACCAGTGCATTTTATGTTAGTGACTCTTCTTTGGGCATGCTAGTTAAACAACAAAGGCCCAAATCATAACCAGCTTTCCACCACTGGCATAGTGGTGCCAATGGGACGTGTGCTGCATCCTGCAGTTGGGTGTCACTCACGGAGGCCTCCTCAAGGTAAGGGAATGTTTGTTCCCTTACCTCAGAGCTGCATTGCCCTTACATCAGTGCTGGAAAGTTGGCTAGGATTGCGCCCAAAGTCTTCTGTAGCTAGTACAGAAGACTTGATCTTATCTAAATGTTAACTTTTTCACCTGATGTTGAGGTTCATTTCTGGCATATCACATGGTGACGGCATCTTGAGTGTCCTGCTTTCTACTTCAGAAATCGATGTCTTGAATTACATGGTGTTCTGGGCTGTGAGACTTCTTGATATCTTGTTTGTTTATGGTCATGTAGGAATGCAGCTGAGAGCAAGTTTGTTCAACTGCTGCTGTGGCTAATCTTGAGAGATTATCTAGGCTTGAAAGTCTCTCCTGAAGTACTGATGTCCTTGGATTGCCTGAGCTCTGTGTAGAACAATGTCATTTGTCTAATGACATTTGGGAAGAGGGAATACTATCTCTTAACAACAAATAATGCATCATGGGGTTTATTTCACAGGGCAAGAAAAAGCATAAGATCTTCATCCACCAAACTCACTCACTCACAGAACTCACTCACTCACAGAAAATTTACATGTTGATAAGATTTAAAAACACACATGGAGATGTTCAGTTGCAACATCTGCTCATGCATTTATGGTAGATGTAACATTTACAGCCCAATTACAGCCCCAGCACCAACACTACCCTTGCAGCACTGACACTAGGTGTCGCAAAAGGGCTGTAAAGCACTTCGCCACTGGGGGAGATGCCCACATCAGTCCAGTGGCAGGAAGACTTTTTTGGGGAGGAGAGGCCGGGAAAGACGGGGAGGGGAAAATCTGGGCAGAGGCAGGTGGGCTGGAGGGCAGATCAGGCCTGGAACAGGGGAGAAGATGGCAGCAGAAGCTATCACCAAATCCTATCCCCCCTCCCAAACAGCGAGCTCTGCTTCACATCAGCCTCTTCCCTTAGATTAGGTGTCATCTTCACACCTGACAGCTACAACTCAAAAAAGATTTCAAGTTATCTCCCAATTCCCATTAATTCCCATTAAGGAAGCATCACTTACAGCACAAGCATATGCCTGTCTTTTCAGAAGTAAGTCCCATTGTATTCAATGAGGCTTACTCCCAAGAAAGTGTGTACAGATTTGTAGCCCTAAGCGTCTAGAAACTTTAACCAATAACCTGCCCACCAAAAGATATGTCTGGCCAGGAGCCATTAAAATATAAAACATTCCTTTTCCCCCTCATCATCTCTTTGGCCCAGTGCAAAAGTACAAAATGGGATCACTTTTCTCCACTCCCATGAGCCATTGCTTTTGAAACAGAAGTCTTGACTGGTATTCTTTAGTTTTTTAGGCTGCAATCCTATGCACACTTTCCTGGGAGTAAGTCCCACTGAATACACTGGGACCCACTCCCGAGTAGACATACGTAGAATTACACTGTTAGTCTAGCACAGTGATTTTCAACCACTGTGCCATGGCACATTGGTGTGCCGCTGGAGTTGGGGGAGGGTCATTAATTAGTAGGGCAATTGGGTTATTTGAGCTCCCTACAAGTAGCACAGTGCCTTGCCAATGGTAAAAAAACTGATGGTGTGCCTTGACAATTTTAGTGCCTTGTCAGTGTGACATGAGATGAAAAAGGTTGAGAATCACTGGTCTAGCATCTCTACCTGATTTGTTTATCGTTGGATCTTATGGCATGCATGTCTTATTCAGGCATGGCACAGGCCATGTGCTGGCACAGGCCGTGCCTCGTTATCCACTGGGGTTCTGTTCTGGAACCCCAAGTGAACAAAAAAAATCAGTGGATATCAAATCATTGGAAAAATAGCTTTGAAGACCCACTTCCAGGTTTCTTGCTCTTCCATTGTCACCCCAGAATGCTATACTGCATTCAGTCACTAGATGGGGTGAATAATGGAATCTTGTGGAATAAAATTATAATTATTTAACAGCGCAAAGGTAGGAAATTGGATTTTTGTGCTTTTTTCCTTGTTACAAGGCATTTAAAGGTGGACCTCGGTATCAGTGGTGAGTCAAATCAGTGGATACCAAATAAGTGGATACCAAGATGGATGGGTGTGTCCTCGGTGCAAGAAGCTCCAGGGTCTCAGGGAACACATCCGCTCCCTTGAAGCCTTGGTGGCTGACCTGGAGAAGCAGAGGAAGGCAGAGAAGGACCGTGGGGAGACTTCTAGGGACAATCAGGCTTCGTCCCAACCTCAGGCGTGCAGTTCCTCGGCTGTCTCGGGGCTGGAGGATGTCATCCTGGAGAGGAGGGAAAAAATCCCCTAGGCGGGGCCCCTTCTCCAGGGGACGGGCCCGTATCTGAACGCACTCAGGATACTCCTCGGCAGGAGGGGGGTCGGGGGCTTCTTGTAGTGGGGGATTTGATTATTAGAAACATAGAGAGGGGGGTTTGCGATGGATGTGAGGACTGCATGGTGACTTGCCTGCCTGGTGCGAAGGTTGCGGGCATCACTTCTTGTCTAGACAGGCTGGTAGACAGTGCTGGGAAGGAGGTAGTGGTTGTGGTGCATGTCAGCACCAAAGAAGCGCCTGAGGGGGGACATGATTGAGACATACAAAATTATGCATGGGAAGGATAAAGTGGATAGAGAGATGCTCTTTACACTCTCACATAACACCAGAACCAGGGGACATCCACTAAAATTGCATGTTGGGAGAGTTAGAACAGACAAAAGAAAATATTTCTATAATAATAATAATAATAATAATAATAATAATAATAATAATAATAATAATAATAATAAAGGTTTTTATATACCGCCTTTCTAGGTCCTCAGATTTCTCCTCAGACTTTATTCAAGGCGGTTTACATAGGCAGGCTAATTAAAATCCCTGTAGGGATTTTTACAATTGAAAGAAGGCTCTGTCTTTCAAGAGCTACAACAATTCAGATGTTTCGTTCTGATCTGGCCTCCATCCTCCCACGCTCAGAGGAAATGGAATAACTCGGCTCAGCTTGTCAGCTGCTTCAAGGTCGCACGGTGCCGGTGGCCTCGAACTGGCGACCTTCGGATGTTATCTTCAGGCAAACGGAAGTTCAACCCTCTAGACCAGACCTCCTGCCCTGCCCTTTACTTAGCATGTGGTTGGTCTGTGGAACTCCTTGCCACAGGATGTGGTGATGGCATCTGGCCCGGACACCTTTTAAAGGGGTTTGGACAAGTTTCTGGAGGGAAAATCCATTACGGGTTACAAGCCATGATGTGTATGTGCAACCTCCTGATTTTAGAAATGGGCTATGTCAGAATGCCAAATGCAAGGGAGGGCACCAGGATGAGGTCTCTTGTTATCTGGTGTGCTCCCTGGGGCATTTGGTGGGCCGCTGTGACTAGATAGGCCTATGGCCTGATCCAGTGGGGTTGTTCTTATGTTCTTAAGATCCCACCTATAAAATTAAGGGAGGCATAACAATCTCCTTCCAGCATTATAAATGCTGAATATTCCGTCAGTAATAAAATCCAAACCATCTGTCCAATTCCCCTGTAATTCACCACATTGTGCCCAGGTGAAAAGTGCCACTGCCTCTCCAAATTTTGTGCAGATTCATGGAGGAATAGTCAAGATACACAGATTTGAAAATTGGTCACCTAGAAGTTGGTTTTCTCATGAAAATAACCTATTCTGGGGCCTGCAAACAGGAGCAAAGGAGGTAAAAATTGGAGGAATTCAGACAATATTCCTTCTTTGCCACAGCCACCACCTGCACACCAAAAATGTTCACTGGAGAATATCCAGCACAGCCCTAGCAGACATTGTGTAATCTAATCACAACATTCATCCACCAGTAGGTGTGCAGAATGCCAGAGCAATAAGAAATTGCAGAAGTAATAATATTGTATGTCACAGCATTTTATGTTTACCAAATTCAATTTAAGCCATAAGTTACTGCCAGGCAGTCTCATCAATCAGGACTGAGTTTTTAAATTCTTGGCATAGAGATCTAAATTGTTGTTTTTTTTTAAGACATACAGAACTTTTAAGAATTCTAATTTCCACTTCTAATTTCCACTTTTGCTTTGCTTGGTGCAACAGATGTGAATTCCCTTCTCCATTGTTTCTTAACTCAGTGCAGTCTTTTTATAAGTCTATATAGTATTTTCACATCAGATATAATGTAACCCAAGCCCAGGACAGTATCAAGAGAGACTATTGGTATAAGGGCACATTCATACAGCTGAATCAGACGTGCACGTATCCCACCCATTTGTGCATACAACACATGCAGAACCACCCCAGTATGGAATAAAATGAGTTTTTAAAATGACATGATTTCCTTTCTGTTTTGCAAAGTTCGTTTTTCAATGCTTAGTGCTTGCAAACCATTGCACCCTCAATTCTGCGTACATGCACACATGAGAACTTCTTGTTCAGCAGTTCAGCACTAAACTGATATTGGGGAAAGCAATACTTCTCATGGTAATTGTATGTAATTCCACCAGAGTATCTCAGTGCATACCATCTCAGCACACAGTATAGCAGGAACCCTGATGACTGTGCCATCAATGCACAACCTAATGCCCCAACATCACCCCGATGAAGCGGCATGGATTGGCTTTGGATGCAGGAAATCCAGGTTCAGATTCCCTTTCTGCTATGAAGTGTCACTGAGTAGCATTTTTTTATTTTTAAAAATCTGTTGAAAACACCTTTTCAAACCAATGGTGTATGCAGCAATATACCTTGAGTGTGTCTCATCCTAAACTACCTCACAGTATTCTTATAACAATATATTTGTACTTATTAAACTCATTGGAAGAGGAATTGGACATTACTGCAACCAACAAATACTGCCTGTGTAAGGGATAAAACTGGATGTTGGGGAAGGAGGGACAGAGGAAAGAAAGATTGGGGGGGTGACATCTTTCCGGACAGTGTCCTAAATCAAATTGCAGCTACCCTAGGGGCGGCTATCATGTACCACCCTACATGCCTGAGATATTACTGTAAGGTGGTTCAATAACTCACTCTGAAGGAAAACGGTTTTGTTTGTGTCTCTTATATTTCCTTGGTGGATATATAAAAATCAATAGATATAACTTGTGTTGATGTCTCAAAAAACCCTATAGGCATTTCATCTATGTAAGACATATGGGATAGTGACTACAGGCTCTTTGAAAGTTCTTTTTAAGTATTTTCCATCTTCCTTGCAAGAGGAGGAGCAGGTTAAATAGAGGTGAAGTGATGAATTCCCCTTCTTTTTATCCATTAATCTTTTATTGGCAGTATGATCAGGCTTGACCTACCCATTCTTCCCCCAGGAAAACAACAATGGAAGGAGACTGCTGTATATGACTTTTCAAACGGTCTGCATGTTTATGAACTAACATGCCTTGGCTAGGCCATAATCCTAGCTTACTTGCCACAAAACAAGTCCCATTGAATTCATTGGGATTTACTTCTATGCAAACGTTTCTGTTTGTTTTTAGTATTGGCTGTTTGTTAAGATTTTTTGCTGCCTATAACAATGACAGTAAATGAGACTAGAAAAATAAATTCAGAGATAAATTATAGATAGAATGAGAACAAAAAAACTGATGCAAATTGGACATTTGGAGACCAAGTCCATTTTCCAAGGATTTGCCATTCACTCCAGTGAGGCCAAGCCAATCGATCAAAAGTTACTTCTTGCTGCTTTCCATGAATCTGGCATTTTCCCAGTCTGCAAAATATCATTCATCGTGTTAAGCAATGGTAAACTTACTTCTTCTTCTAAACATTTATAGAATCTACCTGTTAAACCATCTGGACCCAGAGCTTTATCTATATTAATCTTCTTTATTGCCTCTACAACTTCACACAGAGTTATTCTATTATATATAGAATAGCAAATATAACTTTGATTCCTAAAGAAGGACAGGATTTGATGGATATAAAAAATTACAGACCTATTTCTTGTTGAATAATGATTGTAAAATATTTACAGCAATTTTAGCAAACAGAATGAAGAAGATATTACAAAATCTTATACATGAAGATCAATGTGGTTTTTTACCGAAAAGACACATGAGTGATAATATTAGAATAGTATTGGATTTGCTGGAATATTATGATAAAAGGATAGAGAAACAATTAGCATTGATTTTTTTGGACTTTGAGAAGGCATTTGACAATTTGAGTTGGACTTTCTTGATTGCTGTCTTAAAGAAGATGAACTTTGGAGGGAACTTTATACAATGGATAAAGTCAATTTATACATCACAAACTGTGCAGGTAGTGGTAAATGGAGAACTATCAACAGTGTTTGAGATTCAAAAGGGAACACGACAAGGATGTCCATTGTCGCCACTTTTATTTATACTTGCCCTAGAAGTGTTGTGTAGAGATATTAGACAAGATGAAAGACTACATGGTGCAAAGATTAAAGATGAATGCTTTAAATTAAGAGCATTTGCAGATGATATGGTTTTGATTTTAGAAAAACCTTTAAAAGACATAGAGTTGTTGATGCTTAAGTTGAAGAAGTTTGAATCATTAGCAGGATTTAAGATAAATAAACAGAAAACTAAAATTTTATCTAAAAATATGAATGAACAAGATCAATCGAAGTTGATGAATAAGACTGGGTTCAAAGTGGAGAAGAAGATTAAGTATTTAGGTATTATTTTGACAAACACAAATTGTATGTTATTTCAAAATAATTATGTTAAAGTTTGGGGTGAAATTAAAAAAGATTTTGCAAGATGGGAAAGGTTGAAATTATCTTTTTTGGGGAAGAATATCTGTAATTAAAATGAATGTACTACCAAAAATGCTTTTTCTCTTCCAGAATATACCAATATTACTTTCTGATAAACCTTTTAAAGAGTGGCAGAAAGATGTGACAGGTTTTATATGGCAAGGGAAAAAACCAAGAGTGAAACTTGAGATTTTTCAAGATGCAAAAGAAAGAGGAGGTTTAGGACTGCCTGATCTGATTATCTGAAGACTTATTATGCATCATGTTGCTTTCTGTGGCTTAAAGAATGGATATTGTTGCAAAACAAAAAATTGTTGAAGTTAGAAGGATATGATTTAAGATTTGGTTGGCATGGATATCTTTGGTATGATAAGTTGAAAGTGAATATGGAATTCAAGTATCATTATGTTAGACATGCACTGTGGAAGATATGGAATCGTTATAAGAAAAGGTTTTACAACAAAATTCCACTCTTAACTTCACCACAAGAAGCACATTTTGGTTTGGGAACTGTACCAAGAGATAAATGGTTATTGTATAAGAACTTATTGAACTGTAATCAAGGTCAATGTATTTTGAAGTCTAGAGAGGAATTGATTGTAGAGGGTTTTGACTGCCAATGGTTTATGTATTTACAATTATTAGAAAGATTTAAAATTGATAAAAAATTATATGGTTTTGAAGAGGGAGAGACAATATTGGAGAAACAATTAAGATCAGATGAGCAGGTAATATCTAAAATATATACATTGCTTTTGAAGTTTGAAACAGAAGATGAACAGGTTAAAGAATGCATGATCCAGTGGGCAAAAAATGCGGGTTATGAACTTTCAATGGACAGATGGGAGAAATTATGGATAAAACAGACAAAATTTACTTTGAGTGTTAGCATTAAGGAAAATATATATAAGATGATCTATCGTTGGTATGTGACACCAAGTAAATTAGCTAACATGTATGAAACTATGTCCAACAGTTGTTGGAAATGTAAGAAACAAGAGGGAACATTTTACCACATGTGGTGGACGTGTTCAAAAGTTAAAAAATATTGGTCACAAATTCATGCACAGATACAGTTGATCTTAAAAACAAATATACAATTGAAGCCAGAAGTATTTTTATTAGGTATGACAGATGAGTATGTGGAAAGAAAAAATGAAGTTTTATTTTTGTATATGATAAGTGCTGCCAGAATACTTTATGCTCAAAATTGGAAGACTATGAATATACCTTCGATGGAGGAATGGTGGATAAGATTTATGGATTATGCGGAGATGGATAAATTAACAATTTTGCTTAGGGAGAATTCAACAGAAACCTTTTTGAAGAATTGGAGTCCAGTTATTGATTTTTTGAATCAGAGAGAGGATGGGGATTTGAGGTATTTTGGATCTGAAGATTGATTTTGAAGTATTAGTGGTATAGATTAACATTTGTTAATGTTTGGACTGTATGTATTTGGATTATAAGTATGGGAATGTTTTGGCTTCGCTCGTGCTGCTTTATTGGAATTTTGTTTATGTATGTATTTGTTTTTCTATTTTATGTTTATTATAGTTAAATAAATAAATAAATGACAAAAAAAAGTTACTTCTGTGTTTTAAAAGGTTCCTTTAATTAGTGAATACAAACAGATGAAATTAGAAGGTCATTTTCACTCAGTGCATTTACTGCTCCATAAATCACAAATGAAGATTCAGTCTGTTTATTCCATGTAGGAAACAAAATGAAAATTGAACATAATAGACCAACATCTGCAGAACTCCCTCAACAAAAAAGTATACCTAGTCCCATTTTGGTATTCTATTCAGTCCCAGGTGATGCCATTTTTATTTGCCTAGACCTCTTATGCCCCAATCCTATCCCCCACCAGCCACACTGATACAGCCACACCAAAAAGGCACATGCTGCATCCAACTGGGAGGGGGTTGGAGCAATACAAAGGCAACTGGGAGGTAGTGATTGTACTTACCTCCATTAAACATGCTGGCTTGATACCTTCCAATCAGATACAAAAATGAATATTCAACAATTGAAAGAAGGTGTGCTTGACAAGGTAGCAGGGAGAGCTCTCGCCTATTAAGTTGTCAAGAGTTGGACACCACTGAATGGAAAAAACCCACACACACTTATCTCCAAGAAAGTCCTGGGGCTGTTGCTGGGTCTCCTCTGACATACTCCAACACTTTTGGTAGTGATGTCTGAGGAGAGGAAGGGAGAGATATCAAAATGGAGGGGGTAGTATCCAGTGTGCACCATTACCACTGAATCTACCAGGTCCCATCTCCTCCCTACCCTCCGTTTCTCCCCCCCCGACCCAGTTATGTCCCCAATCCTCCCACTCCATTCTTCCCTCCTGCTCTTCCTTTCTTAAATGCTACCTTCCAACTCATTGTGTAGTCCAGTGACTCTCAAACTGTGGGTCAGGACCCACTAGGTGGGTCACAAACCCATTTCAGATGGGTCCCCATTCATTTTAATATTTTATTTTTAAAATATTGAACTTGATGCTACCATGGTATGTGACCACATTTGGGGAAATGTTATAGATTTGTACTTTTAACAGGCTACTTTGTGTATGCATTTAACAATGATAGTCAATGGGGCTTACTCCTGGGTACGTGTGGCTAGGATTGCAGCCTAGGAGTGTTAAAAATTTCCCTGCTTGATGATGTCACTTCCGCTCATGACATCACTTCTGGTGGGTCATGACATCACTTTATTCTAAAAAGTGAGTTCCATTGCTAAAAGCATGAAAACTACTGGTGTAGTCAAATCTACCAGAGCTCTTACAACCAGGATCTCCAGAGATGCATTCTTGAACTAAGAGGGTGTAAATTCACCACGGGTGATCTGGCTCCCTTCTGAGGGTGCATCACTGACATAATTTATGGCGTTTGCCAAATTTAGCTTTTCCATGTACAGAACCTGGGTTATCTTGTAGAGCATGTTGACTTTTTTAAACACCCAGAACCCTGACAGAATGGCAGAAGACACAGATACAGAAGAGTATAAAGACTAAAGAGCTAGTAGCAGATAGGCTTGAGTGAAGGGAAAAGCACATTTTACAAGAGGAGACACTGAGGTATCAGGAACATTAGTTCAGATTTCCTAGTTGCCTGATTTAACCAAGATTTCCTCTTAACAGCCCAATCCTAACCTGCGCTGGAACAGGCAGACCGCCTGGCGTGCACTATATCAAATGCAAGGTTGTAGGTGGGTGTGGCACAACTTGGGGCCAGGAGATATTTTTCCCCTTAACCCAAGCACTACCCCAGCCACTGCAATGGGCCTACTCAGATCTGCACCAGCTAAATCGCTGGTGCAGATCTGAGGAACTTGGATTTAGGCCGGCGGCTCAGGAGAGGGGTTAGGATCTGATTAAAGTGCCAGAGATCAGTCCCACCCTATGTCTGGGCCCAGCCCACCCACTGGTCCACCCTCCCCCTGCCCCAGAACATCCTCAAAACACCCTCCCTTGCCCTCCCCAAACCCCCTGCACCAGTGGCCCTCCACCGGTACAAACTCACCTCTGCCATGGCTTGCTCCAGCACTGGGAGGCCAATACACATCCTTTTGCTGCCCGCCCTAACTCGAATAGAGGTGCAGATGTGCCTTAAGGCACATTTGTGTCACCCCTGGGCCGGCTTAAGGTACTTAAGCCAGCCCAGGGTGATGTTTGGATTGCATTCTTAATGCGTTTTGTCCTGTGTTTTTTTTTAATATCATTTTGAAAACAGAATATTAAAGCAAACAAAACATACCAGTGAAAAATAAGCCTACTTTTATAATCTCTCATTGCAGCTCAATAAAGCTATTTTCCACTTCACTAAAGAGAACTCTGTCTTTATTTATACATCCAACTCATCACAGAAAATAATTCTGATGCGGTCACTAAAATGCATTCAAGGTCTTGAGTTCTGTTTTGCTCAGCAAAATACAACATGATCTCTCACCTCTGAGGGATGGAATTTTTCCTACAGTATAATGGGTGAGATATAAAGTAAATGGGTTCTATTGTAATTGAGAATAAATCCAGAAGAAGAAGAAGAAGAAGAAGAAAGTGATGAATGTAGCTACTGATTTCATTATATTTTAGTATAGTCTTTATAGTTCCATCTCTGAGACTGAGACTGGCTTACTGTAGTTCAATGTAAAGAGATTATAATTGTCTTCAAGGTTATAGTTTGTAGCTGGGTTTGTTGCTATGTAATGTGCTATGTTTGGGAAGGTATATGAAATCAACAATATGCTCTTTAATTTAGGATACAAACATTTGAGTTATTTGGTACTGGAAATTTTTCATAGTCACAAACAATAAATTTAGGAAGATACATTTGTAACATTTAACTAAACATTTATATTTGAACCCTCAAACTTTGGGCTTTGTCTGCCTTGCATACATACCATACCACCACACTTTGAAAGCCCTGCCTTCTCCTGAGCACTGGACATTGAGTGTGATCCTACCTGGCTGGGCTGGATAACCAACAGAACACAAACTGATACCAGAATAATGAAATTATTTGCACTGGAAAAAGACAGAGTGACAACTGGTGGGATGCCACACCCTTATTGGGCCATTAGGTCTCCCATGCTGTTGCTTCTACTGGGATACTGTCTCTGAAATTGGAGGTTCTACCTGGTTAGCACAGCTGATAGCCACTGTTACTCCTATTCCCCATTAATTAGTTTAATAATCTTTTTCCAAAGCCATCTGAAACCAGCATGTGGCTCTGATTTGCCATTAATTGGGCTTTGTTTCTGGTCTGGGAAAATTTCAGAACTGGAGAGTTAGGAGGCAACCAAAGGAATCCTTAACAGGCAGCTCTCAGCAATACCTCTCTGCTGGGCAGCCAAGGCCCAGTTCCTGACCTTGAGATTCAAGAGTCTCACATGGATTCATGAATCAGTCCTATGAGTCAAGGACTTCTTCTTCATTGGCTGCCAGTGATAGTTTTTCATCCTCTGAAGTGAATTGGTTGACTCCTAAGTCAGACTGGAACCCATTTGCTAACACCAACAACCCAATCCTATTGAGCCGCAGTGCCAACGAAACGTGCGTTCCACTGGCACTGATTGCTGCAAAGTGTACTCTGACAGCGCTGGCTGCTGGACCACCATTGAGTCAGCCAAAGCCTTCCCACGCTTGGCAGTGGATCCCAGAGGACCCTCCAAGGCAAGTAAGATGGCATAGGACATGTGGGGAAGGGAGGAATAGGGGCAAGGGAAGGGCAGAATGGGAAGGAAACTGGGGTTGGGGGATGGGTGGTGTGGGGGTGGGAGGGAGCATGTTTGGTGGCAGTGGTGCCTGCCAAATCCTAACCCCCTTCCAGGGCCTAATTCATCTTCATGGATCAGTGCAAACTTGTGCCAGTAATATTGATGGTGTAGGTTCAAGCTGACCCATGGTGGCTGCTGGCTCTTACCCTGGGGCAAGGGGACAGATGTCCCCTTACCCCAGGGAGTCCTCCAGCAGGCAAAACGCCCCATGGAGTACAGCAGAGGCTGCACTGCCACCACTGCATCACCTCATAGGTTGTTAGAATTGGGCCATAAATCAGTCTCTCTCTTCATGCAGACAACGTCCATGAACTACGGGAAGGGAGCAACTGCCTCCTCCCCCCCCCAGGCGTTCTCTTCAGAAGATGGTAGTTTAATATCCTAGTTCAGCTTGGCACAATACTAAAAACCACATTTTGAGAACCGCAAAATGAAACTGAAAACTTATAATGAGATTAGCTTCTAACAGTCTCCAACATACAGAAGTATGTTTTCAATTAATTGTATTTAAAACCTATTTTTCATGGCTCCACAATTTCCATGAGACCCAAAGCTTGCCATATAATAGATCAGCATCCTCGTTGCGAAGAATTCTGTCAACATTTAAAGCCCATTTGACCAACATTCCCTTCCCCCATTTTTTAAAGGTATGGCCCATGTGATCCTGTTTCAGAGAAGAAGCCGTTTTCTCATCTGGATCGTAATTCAATATCATTTATTTGTGAAAGCCGTCAAATATGACAGGTTTCTGGTATCAGGGAATGGAAAATATTATTATTTAAATTATTAATATTATTTTTGAATGGTACGATGTGCCATAGCCATTGCATCATTTTATCATGCAATAATTTCCTATGGCTGGCTACAGCAAAGCAATAACTCCTAAGATCTTGGACAAGGCAAGGCCCATTTTTCTCATCAGGGCCAGGCCCCTAAATCTGCCCAAGGCTACTGCCCTTATTATCTGCAGTCCGCTGCTCAAGGGCTTTGGCAGAAAGGAAGGGTTTCAAATGAGAAATAAACAAATAGCAGCCAAATCCTAGGCATGTCTGCTCAGAACTCCCATTGTAGTCAATGGACCTTACTTCCAGGTAAGTGTGCATAGGACTGCAGTGTAACTATTGCATGGGTGCATTTTATATTGCCCTTTACGTTCCCTATTTTTTTAACCTTGGGTTTTTCTATTGACTGACTGGTCTTTTAATGGGGACCACATGCTGCTGAGTTTTGTTGATTTATTGTTATGGACGGATTTTCATGTTTTATGGCAATGTTTTATTAATTGAACAGTAGTACGATTCTGTCACTGCCTTCTGGCACAAAGATGACAAATACCAGAAACAAAGAAGTTTGTGAAACTCTCCCCCATTCTTTTAATAGTCCAGTGGCTAGGAAAAAATTCAAGATGTTCGTTCCAGACAGGCAGACAGTAACTTTGGCTATGATTGGCTGAACCTTACCTACAGTCAGAGTATCAGTTGGGGACCTGCCTTGCACCCCACACCTCTGCAATTTGCCAGCACTCTTGCTAGCTGCACTCTTATGATATTGCCTCCTAAGTTCCCACCCAAGATATGTGGGTATTTTGATCTCATTTTTGTAAGATGCCTTGATCAGAGACACAGGGGGGATACATATTTAAAATGAATGAGCACCCTTTGAAAATGACCTGCGCTTTTTCTAATCCCTGTTCCTGCTAAAACTGATCTTTGAACCTGTGGATTTACAAGGCTGCTTCCAATCCAGCCAACACCTTAATCAATTAATAAATAGCCCAGGTTTAGTATTCCTATAACTAGGTATGTTCAGCCCACCACAAGGAGACACTCTTACTGTGGATTATCTGGAAGTAAAGTGTCAAAGCTTCTCTAAGCTCTGCACAAAGGAGATAAGTCCAACTCACCATAAGTCATGATCACTGTGGATTAACTCCTTTGTGTGGAGTTTAGAGAAGTCCATACACTTTTCTTCCAGCCTTCCTATAAGGAAAGAAAGCAGAATTTCAACATTCAGAACTCCAAATTTAATGGGAGACACTGGCCTCAAGCAGAGCACAAAATGGTGCACTTTGTTTCCCCTTTAACATTTTCTTGATTAAAAACCACACCTTCAGTTCTTTCCTTTCCCACTGGGGTCTCTTTTCCTCTGGGGAAAGGAAGAAGAAAAGCAGTACGGGGGCCATTTTGCCCTCCTTCCTTTGTAAAGTACTTTGAGGGGGTGCTGAGTGGGCTGCTGTGGTTAACCCAGAGACCCACCTGTGTTCAGCCTTGTGGCTCACACTCACAGCCCACTGCCTGAAGTGGTCTGCTTCACTCTGCCTTATGGCAAGGCCAGCCCTGACACCAGCACTGCAGGAAGGAGTACTTGGAAGAAAGGTACATGTCTACCCAGGTAGACTTTGTGACTTATAATGAGGAAACTTGAGGTAACTCTCAAGTTGTGGATTTTACTGCAAAGAATTCTACCAAATGTGTAAGCTACAAACCTAAGAATGCAATCTTATACACACTTTCCTGAGAGTAAGGCCCACAGAACTAAGGACTCAATCCTGAACTGTGCATGCCAGCTCACTGCCAGCGCGCACTGTCGCAAACATGCCATAAGGCATGTTTGCAAGCATTATCATCAACCCAGCACTGAAGCTGGTCCAGTGCAAGCCCGCACTGGGACAGCATTGGTTGGAGCCCCATTGTCCATCACCCAACACTCCATGTGAAGTGCCAGGAGGTGGAGAGGTAAGTTGGGGTGGGAGTGGAGGTGGGGAGGAGGCGTTCTGGGGCAGGCAGAGGGCAGCGGGAGGAGGGAGCGGGACAGGAGAGAGCAAGACCAGAGGAGCTCAGCTCCACCGAATCCAGAGCCCTGTGTCAGACCTCATGGCCCAAGACGAGGCATCTTTCCTCTGCACCGGCTAAATAGCTAATGCAGAGTTGAGTAACCCCATTGCAGAGCTGATTGCCTTACGAGGAGGTATCGGGAGCTGCCACCAGCTGCCTGGCACACTCAGGATACCACAGTAGCCATTTCTGGCACTGCTTTCATGCCCGACGGTTCAGGATTGGGCTGTAAGTGGGAATTACTACTGAGTGGAAACACATAGGCTTGCACTATAAATTTTGTATCAGCTTTATTTTATTTTACTTTATCAGAATACATTGGGGGGAGGAGGAGGGTTGCCTGTCTTTCATCAGCTCAAATACTTGTTAGTGAATGAAAATGGAGAATCCTTTATTAATTAAGTCATATTCGCAGTGATACAGAATTAACTTCTCTTTAATGGAGAAAGTGAAACCCACTGCTATTTGTGAGGGAAAACAGACAATTCAAAGTACGCAGCATCCTTGTTAGCCTTCAGGCTTATTAGAAAGATGGTACTTAATAAGTATGAGTGGATTACCAGAGATCAACTTCTTTTCAAATCAGAAATTTAACTCTCGGGTTCTTAATTTGCCTTTCAAACAGCATTGTGCAAGGCCAGGGAATGTTTAGGGTGCATCCAGCCTCATATGCTTGTGGAATTCTTATTTATCACTGATACACATTGTAAGGGAAGCAAGAATTCAAGTTTCAGCACGTAAACTTGTGACACTTCACCACAACTCCCCTTTTCTTTCTTTAGCTGGGATTAAACTGGGACCATAGTTGTCACTGCCAACACCCATGGCTTTCCAGACAGCAGCCTTCCTCCCAATATGGTAGACATGCAGATAGCCCAGTCCTACCTAACTCCCTTCATGGTGATACAGTGGCACCAATGCTGCATCCTGTGAGGGAGTTTTGGCCTCAGGAGGCCTTCTCGACATCTGAGAACCTTTGTTCCCTTGCCCCGAGTAAGCCCATACCTGGCCACCAGGTCTACTCGAAGCAGCGCCAGCGATATTAACCCAGATGATTTGACAAATTAGTTGGGCCCTTAACTACCCCCTCAAACTTCATCACTGAGTTGAATGAAGAGTCTCTAACTGAAAAGATTAGCTGACCTGGAGAGATGCAACTATCAGGTTGGCCTCAGAGACTGTGTGAAGATGGTGCTGTAACCCTTCTTTTTGTTTTTAAGTCCCTCCTGCCCAGCTTGTCTTAATAAGTTGGGACAATGGCCCCAAAATGGTTACCTGTGGCACACACAGCACACCATTGTATGGCCATTTATGACAAATGAACTATGTTCTACTGTCATAAAGAGTTGCATAACCGTAGTTAGGACTGGGCTGTAAGGAGATCAAACTATTACGTAAAGGTGAACAAAGAAGTATTTTCTTCTGAGCATTACGCTTTTTTGGCCTAGATCTGTCATTAAAATGAAAATCCCCTTCCTGTGTTATGCTTTACTTGGCAAGACACACTGGGAATGCAACAGGGAAAACAATCCATTATTTAATTTCAAATCCAAAAGCAGCATTCAAGTCCAACAGCAGCATTATCGTAATTTGTCGTCGATCACTGAAAATTTTTACAGTTTCTCGTGTTGATTTTTCCTCCCCAACTTTTATTTATTTTCGGTCCCTTCAGGAGACTTACAGAGCAACAAACATTTTGCTTTCAACTCTTCAGCAGTTCATACCAAGTGTCAGTGAATGTCTGGTCATTTAATGAAATTGGTTTTCCTTGGACATGTAAAGGAAAATGTATCGAGGGGGGAAAAATCTATATAATCCAACAGTTTTAGGCCAACAACAACTAGTGTGAATATCAAACTCTGCTGCTCAGTGGTATAGACTGGGGGGGGGGGGGAAATTGGACTTGCCATCTGAAGACTTTTTCTAAAACAGCCAGGAACAATATTTAATCTTTCTGTGAAGCTATTACACATGAGAGAGGCTGGGTTGGGAAATCACACTGGGAACCTACCTGGTGTGTAATAATAAACCAGTCTGGGTCTGCACAGAGTTGAGATCAAATATCAAGAAGAGGAAAAGCAAAGCAGTGTTCACTGATGAATGTGATACACTTTGGTTCAAGCAGGCAATTCCCAGTTTAATCACATCTGAAATTGCCTTTGCTGACCTTAATCTTGGTCCCTAATAGACGTTTGTCTTGGTTCTCAATTCAACTACTTAACCAAAAATGTCAAGGTTTCCTGGATCATTGATCCCATATTTTCATCTTTCAAACAAGCAGAAGTGTGTGTGTGTGTGTGTGTGTGTGTGTGTGTGTGTGTGTGTGAATTTTAAAAATCATCACTAATTAAGGTTAAATTTTAAAGTTGGAGCCCTTCAGTAACAAACTTATGATAAAATTGTCCTGACTTTGATATCAACAGCAGAACACAGTTAACTAGACTGACCCATAATTTCAGCTAAATACTATGAATTCCCAATATCTGCCAAACCAACTCAGGGAGTTCTTACACTTCTTCAGGGTAAGACTTCCTGAACTGGTGATGACCATTTCCGATATGAATGCCTGTATCCAGAAGCAGCCCAGTGACTCCAGGCTGCTGTCCTTTACCTGGAGATGTGCCAGCCTCTTGTTCTGCCCACTCCCTGGATTGCAAAAGGAAGAGGAAAACTGAGAAAAAGAGGAAGTGTGGAGGAAAGTGGTGAGCTGAAGTGTCTCCAGGTTTTAGTCTACCACACTTCTCTCCTCCAGACTTGCTTTCCCGCTTTGTTCCTCTCTTCCTTTTCCAATCTAGAGAGTGGGAAGAGTAGCAGTGTAGACAAGTTTGTAGATGGAGATGGGCATTTCCTGCATCTGTTGCCTGAGGCGACCATGTCCATCAGCCTCCATGGGCTGACCCTGCCTATTTCATACTACACCTGCACTGATTCTTGCAATGGTGCAGAACTTTCAAAGTACCATTAGGGAAAAGGAAAGCAGGCAGCATCTGTCATTTGATAGTTGCCAGTGCATGGGATTGCTGGCAGCAGCAGAGTAACTTAGGCAGAGCCTGAAAGGCATGTGTCCGGGTGCTCCCTGAAGGTTGGGCGTTGGTGGCTTTGCCGCCCCCTGCCCCAACTTCTGTGAAGGCTCCTAGCCCTGAGGCACCCTGCCCTGAAGGATCACGTGACATTCTCCCTGAGAGTGGGGCACCGGTGACATCTCCATTCCTCGTCCCAGCTTCTGTGAAGGCTCCCAGCCTCCACAGAAGTCGTAACAAGGAACGCAAAGCCAGCTGCGCCCCACCCTTCAGAAAGAACCTGGTGCAGTGATGTCATGACATTGTGTGATGTCACTATATCACGTGATGTCACTGCCTTGGGCACTGGGGCAATACATTATGCCCCTAAGAGCATAAGAACAGCCCTGCTAGATCAGGCCATAGGCCCATCTAGTCCAGCTTCCTGTATCTCACAGTGGCCCACCAAATGCCCCAGGGAGCACACCAGATAACAAGAGACCTGCAAGGCTTCCTGGGAATTGTAGTTAAGAACATAAGAACAGCCCTGCTGGATCAGGTCATAGGCCCATCTAGTTCAGCTTCCTGTATCTCACAGTGGCCCACCAAATGCCCCAGGGAGCACACCAGATAACAAGAGACCTGCATCCTGGTGCCCTCCTTGCATCTGACATAACCCATTTCTAAAATCAGGAGGTTGCACATACACATCATGGCTTGTAACCCGTAATGGATTTTTCCTCCAGAAATTGGTCCAATCCCCTTTTAAAGGCATCTAGGCCAGATGCCATCACCACATCCTGTGGCAAGGAGTTCCACAGACCAACCACACGCTGAGTAAAGAAATATTTTCTTTTGTCTGTCCTAACTCTCCCAACACTCAATTTTAATAGACATACCCTGGTTCTGGTGTTATGTGAGATTGTAAAGAGCATCTCTCTATCCACTCTGTCCTTCCCATGCATAGTTTTGTATGTCTCAATCATGTCCCCCCTCAGGCGCCTCTTTTCTAGGCTGAAGAGGCCCAAACACAGTAGCCTTTCCTCATAAGAAAGGTGCCCCTGGCTGGCAGAATGCCATTACTACCAATCCATGCCTTATCATGGCATGGGGGGTGGCGGGGCGGAGACGTTCCAGTGAGGGGGGAGGTGGGTGGAGGGCAGGGAGAGGGTAGGGAAGGGGCGTTACAGGGAGGTGGGAGGTGGGGAGAAAGTGGAGAGGAGGCGTGATGAAGGGAGAGAGCAAGGAGGTGGGGAGGCGGGACTGGTGGAGCTCACCACCTGACACAAACGCTCTTGATTCACTGCTGACCTTTATGTTGGCAATGAATCAAGTAGCCCCATTGTGGGGCTACTCCATTTACCCAGAGGAAGGGGATGAAAATCCCCTTCTTCTCAGGAGCCAGCGGCGGCTGCCCAGAGTGTGTAGGCTGTGGCGGCAGCCATTTTCGGTGCCGCTGTACCTCCGTGCTCCGGGCCGCTCAGGATTGGGCTGTGAGTCAGCCTTACACAACTATCTTTCCTTTCTGAGGTTTTTCAAATGGCCAACCATTTTGCATTCTTCAGTATCTACAGAAATGTCCTGGCATCTGCCAGTGGAAGCCTAGGAGAGTCATGAATGCCCTACAGGCAGGGAGAGCAAGCCTTTCTCCATGCATAAATGGGGTGAGGACAGGGCCTTGGAGAGTAATTTTATCAGGGGCTACAAAGTTTCTTTTGAGCCCCTTTGCAAAGGGGGAGGGGTGAAACAGAGCAGGGGGGGATGTGGTGACAAGTGAGCAGAATGGGGGCAGGGAGGGACAAAACAGGGTGGGGTAAGGGTGGAGACTGCTGGAAAAGTCTTTGGAGCCCAGGTCTGCCCACCCATGTGGCTAGATACAGTAATACCAAACACTCCTAAGTCTCTCTAAAATCTTTTAAATATAGAAAATCATGCAGAAAATTAGCAACATCATACTTAGGCTCACACAAGAATGGAAAGTGTCCTGCCCTTTACCAAAACTTCCTTCTGCAGCAGCTGTAGCCCCACAGCGGTGTCCCTGAGCTCCTACACACTCCATGGTAAGCAGATCCACAAGCTGAAGAGCTACTGTAGCAGGCCAGTTTCCTCCCACATTTGACACTTTGTTAAGGAGTGTCATGGATACATTCCTCAGCCCAGCATATATGGCTTGCCAGTAGCTGTAGTAGCTGCAAGCTCCTGGTAGTGTCCCCAGCATCCTGTGTGAGCAACAAGTCTGAGCAGAGAGGAAAATGTAAGATTCCAGGAAATTTCTGGGCCCACTCCTTTGACTCCTGGGCCCCCTTTTGAACCCTGGGCCCAGGTACAAATTACCCCCTTTACCCCCCTCTCCTAGGCTCTGGGTGAGGAGGCTAGTGGTCAAATATAGACTGTAGGACACCCAGATAGCTGAGGCTGGTACCAGACACATCATCAAACAACCCTTCCCATATCCTCCTGCTCTGTTGTGTGAGTTCTGATAAATAGTGGATCCATGCAAATAAAGGAAGCCATAGAGATAATAGCTCAACTCATTTATTTCATCTTCAGAACAGAACCTGGCAATGAAAACACAAGGCAACCCCCCTAGCTTTATACCTCTTAGCTCCACCCAGATCCCCCATAATTGGTGCTGTTGAAACACTAAACAAGAGGGCCAATCCGATGGTATTGGATTTTAATCCACCACCCAATTGGCCAGCCATAAGTCTGAGCCAATCCGTTAAGAAAGGATTTTGATCCTGCATAACTTGCATACATAACAGTCCAAGGTGCTGCCCCTGAAGGTGTAAAGAGATTGTTATAAACCAGGTTCTTCACACCTGCAGGGGCAGCACCTTGGACTGTTATGTATGTTGGATCATAGGAGTAATGTTTCTGTTATTCCATACAGAGATCATGTACAGAAGGGTTATATCATTATAGGCATGAAAATTTGAGGGACAGAAAGGTGGAGAGAGGCTTGAATCCAGGAAGGAAAATATAGCAGGGCAAGATTGAGAGTTGAAATGGAAGGTTCCACATTCTGTGTTAGTTCTGTTCATTGTGGAATTCATATAGATAATGGCCTCTGAGCGGCCCACTTGGAGGCAGGCTGTGCAGCATGGCCTTTCCCAGTTTGAAGAGACACTTTGCCAACAGTCTGAGGCTAAGAGGCAAAGAAGGAAGGCCCATAGCCAGGGAGACAGACCAGGGACAGACTGCACTTGCTCCCGGTGTGGAAGGGATTGTCACTCCCGGATTGGCCTTTTCAGCCACACTAGACGCTGTGCCAGAACCACCTTTCAGAGCGCGATACCATAGTCTTTCGAGACTGAAGGTTGCCAATACAAAAATGTAGCAGCACAGTATTGTTGGCATCCTTCAGTCTCAGAAGACTATGGTGTCACACTCTGAATGGTGGTTCTGGAACAGAGTGTCCTCTCCAGTGCACGAAGCCTCGGTAAAGTAGGTATGGAGGATAGACTGTTACCCATGCAGCAAATCCCCCCTCTCCACGTCGCTGAAATGGTCCAATGGAAAGGCAGAGGCCAATACGGTTGGTTCCAGCGGCGTCGCAGGAGTTGCCAGAACGTGACTGTGTTCAGCCACGAACTGCCTCAGGGACTCCGGCTCCGGATTTTGCCACGAGGTTGACTCCTGAAGCCTTTTCCATAACTGGATGTAGCCACAAGGCAGTGGAGGTTTGGGATCAGAGTTTTCCTTCTCTCAGATGAGCTGCCTTCCCAGGCTAACGAGTCCCATCTACCTGGTGGCTGTTTAGTCGCCTCTTACGACAAGTACAGCCAAACTGAGGGCCTATTCTTATCCCCAGCCCCCAGTGGTTAGCAACATAGGACCTGACACAAAATGTTATATCTCCCCTACCCAGTTGGCTCAAGCAGGTCAATTCCTTCCTTTCCCCTGTGTTCTGCTTCCCACCCACTCCCAAATGACTCCTGCACAGCCTATGCTTCTTAGGGATCATTGAGAGTGCTCAGTCTGCATCAGGCATTTTATGGTTTTTCCCTTATTCTTTTTCCTCTTCATTCACAAACATGCAGTATCTACTTCTGCATACCTAAGGAGTCCTCTAAGTAATGGAAACCCCTACCTTGTCTGTGGGTAGCCTCATTTTGCTTACAATCTGATAGGCACTCAATCACCTGAGTTAGTAATAAGTATATAAATGATAATGATTATAACATTGTTAGCCCCAGCATGATAGATGAATACTGAGAGTTCATCATTTAAATCTCTCTGGTATTAATAAATACTTTGGTTTACTGTTATTCCAGTTCTCTGTGGGATATCTAGCTTTTGCGAACTATATCTATATCTCTCAGACTATATATCTCTATATCTCTCAGACTATAGGACTTGGAAATGTGTTTTTCCTGGATTATGAGAACATTCAAATACCATCACACAATGCTGGACATTACAGCATTTACTCTAGGTTTGAACAAACCAGATTTCAGTAAAGAGTGATCCATGCTGACCAGACATAGGCAAATCAGGATATAGTCTCTCTTTCTATCCAAGGTCACTTCACATTTGTAGCATACTCTCTTGAGAAAAGTAAACCAATTTACATAAAGACATATCCTTTAAAATTAGCCTTCCTTAAGAACATAAGAACAGCCCTGCTGGATCAGGCCATAGGCCCATCTAGTCCAGCTTCCTGTATCTCACAGTGGGCCACCAAATGCCCCAGGAAGCACACCAGATAACAAGAGACCTGCATCCTGGTGCCCTCCCTTGCATCTGGCATTCTGACATAGCCCATTTCTAAAATCAGGAGGTTGCACATAAACATCATGGCTTGTAACCTGTGATGAATTTTTCCTTCAGAAATTTTCCTCCAGAAATTCTGAGTTCATGGTCTTTTAATAGAGGACATCTGGGTTTTATATAAATTATTTCCATGCTGACTAGATTTTATAGGTTTTGTCCTTTCTTAAGTGGTGACTGCTGCTGGTTTTGTGTTTTTATTGTGACATTTTTCAAGTTGTTTTAATGTTTCAGAATATTTTAATGTTAGGATTGTAAATGACTTTTCAATGTGGTTTTATAAGCCACTTCGGATGCTTTGGGGAGAAAGCACTCTGCTTTGGGGAGAAACATGGGATAAAAATTGGGTAAATAAATAAACACACTTGGGGACACATGCAAGAAAACACAATATCAGCACTGGCTTTAAACAATGAAGATGTGATTGAAGTTAACAGGAAAAGTTTGTGATCAACAAGAAAGTCTGGAACAAAAGAGGCTATGTCAGGTTCCTTTCCCAATTAGGAAATGCTTCTTGTATAATCTGTTTCTGCTTACTTGTCTCTTGTAATATCTGGTGATGTTCTGTTTGAAATGCTAATCATGTGGAAACAACCCTTAGACATGAAGCAAATTTTAGTTAATTAAAGATAAGGACAGATCCTGCATATCTTGCGCATTTCACTATGCATTTAAGATGGTACTCAGCATTTTAGGTGCTCGGGTACTCAGCATTTTCACATGACAATCTGTCTAATTATGGTCTTTGTTAGATATGATGCATTGATTTCATGCATAAAAATCCGTTGATTAGATAGAAGGAAAACATTCAAATAGAAAATTAAGCAGCAGATTAGAAGGACCAGGAAAGAGGTGTAACTATCATTGCTCTTTTTCACAAGAACTTCCATTGCTTCAGAAACTCAGGATATCATCTCTAGAAATTTCCATCTGCAGTTCCTCAGCATCAGATACATTAATTAAGGAAGCAGCCTCAGGTTTCCCACTGAATAATTGCACCCTTTAATTTGGATTATGATGGTGATTTAAACTTGATAGCAATCAGACCATCGGTAATTGCTAGTGTAACCTCTGTGCATAACAGTTATGCAACCAGATTATATACGGGAATGGAACACTTCACCAGGTGTGGCAGGGAGGCCGTGCACCTATGCTCCAGGTTCCAAACCTGCGGATAAGGAGAACCAACCTGTATACATTTACCTAGGAGTAAATCCCACTGAAATAAATGGGATTTACTTCTGAATAGGCATGCATAGACCTGCACTGTAATTCTGTGCTTTCTAGCATGGGGCACATTAGTGTCCACGAGAAGCGTTCACAAAAACCAAGTCACTAGGTTGGGTGTATTGACTCTCAGATATTCACAGACAATATATGTGCTATCCCAAGTAAGACTGCTTCCTGTAGTTGGTATGTAGTGATTTCATTTATACCCAGGACATTTAGGTGCTTTTCGAAGTCTTTTGGTATTACGCCCAGAGCACTGGCAACATTTGGTACAAGTTTAGTCTTTTTTTCTGCCATAGGCATTTGACTTCCATTTGCAAATCTTTATATTTTGTTATCTTTTCCTGTTCTTTCTCACATCTCCAGGTATTGCCGTATCCACTATCCAGACCTGTTTGCTTTTCAGAATTGTCAAATCTAGAGTGTTGTAGGCTAGGTATTTGTAAAACAGAAATGCTAAAGATCCCTCAAAAAGACAGGGTATAGTGTTAACAGTAGCCCCTTGCTCTGGTAGATCAGCCAGGAAACATAGGGTTAACCCCACGGCTCTAATTAGCAATGGGTGCACTGCCCTTTTGCAGCCACTAGAGGCAGCCAGGTCATTAAAGGGATAAAAGTTGCACTTGGAGCAATGAGAGTAGGTGAGTGTAGAAGGACAGAGGTTGGAGAGACTGGAAGGAAGTTGGAGAGGCTGAAAGAACAGAAAGAAGGAACTTGGAGGAAAGAGGATGGATTGACTAAATGGACTGACTGATGGAAGTGAATGGAGACTGCTGGAGACTGGAGTGTGGCTGCCACTCTCAGGAGCTGCTGGGAACCAAGGTGTTGCTATAGTGGTGGGAGCTGCTGGTGGGTGAGTGGAGGAAGGTGGACATCTAAAGGTTGAACAGGCAAGCTACCCTGGGGCAGTACCTAGCAGTGCTTTCCACAGAATTAAGGCTATTTTGAGTGAAAAGGGGAACATGCAGTACAATCCTATCTTTCTTGGAACCGGCAGGCCAAGAGGCCTACACTGTATCCAGTGCAAGATAGGTGCCCAAAGTGACTCAGCCAGAGGTAAAATCTTCCCCTTACCCCCAGGTAAGTCTCCTCCGACTTGCGCCACCTCCGGAGGCGTGCTGCTCGGGAACGTTGGCTAGGATCCAGCATATCATTCCAACTCATTCCAAGACTGTGTTGTTTGGAACTTTGTCCTGCCAGGTGATGCCGAGGATGCGTCGGAGGCAGTGCATGTGGAAAGCATTCAGTTTCCTCTCCTGTTGTGAGCGAAGAGTCCATGACTCGCTGCAGTACAGAAGTGTACTCAAGACGCAAGCTCTGTAGACCTGGATCTTGGTATGTTCTGTCAGCTTCTTGTTGGACCAGACTCTCTTTGTGAGTCTGGAAAATGTGGTAGCTGCTTTACTGATGTGTTTGTTTAGCTCGGTATCGAGAGAAATAGTGTCGGAGATTGTTGAGCCAAGGTACACAAAGTCATGGACAACCTCCAGTTCATGCACAGAGATTGTAATGCAGGGAGGTGAGTCCACATTCTGAACTATGACCTGTGTTTTCTTCAGGCTGATTGTCAGTCTAAAGTCTTGGCAGGCCTTGCTAAAATGATCCATGAGCTGCTGAAGATCTTTGGCAGAGTGGGTGGTGACAGCTGCATCGTCGGTGAAGAGGAAGTCACACAGACATTTCAGCTGGACTTTGGACTTTGCTCTCAGTCTGGAGAGGTTGAAGAGATTTCAGTGTGATCTGGTCCGCAGATAGATGCCTTCTGTTGCAGTTCCAAATCCCAAACAAGGTCAGTGCAAGAACACAGCCCTGCTTCATTCCGCTTCAGATGTCAAAGCGGTCTGATGTAGAGCCACCGAAGACAACAGTGCCCTTCATGTCCTCGTGGAAAGACCTGATGCTGAGGAGCCTGGGTGGACATCTGATCTTGGGGAGAATCTTGAAGAGGCCATCCCTACTGACCAAGCTGAAAGCCTTTGTGAGATCTATGAAGGCTATAAAGAGTGGCTGTCATTGTTCCCTGCATTTCCCTGCAGCTAAGGAAGAATACCATATCAGTATGGATCTAGTAGGGATTAAAGAAAGAAGAGCTGTATTCTAAAATCCAAAATATCCTGATGATGCTGTGTCAAAGTTCCTAGATCTTATTCCTGGCTCTAAATATTTTCCTTGAGAATATTGTCCTTCTTGCTAGCAGTATAAGGAAAAGGCAGCCTAATCCTATTCCCTGCCAGCCCATAGCATACAACACTGATGATGAAGTCTGTACTGCATGTTATGGTGGGAGCAGAGGCGTAGCTAGGTCATTTGACACCCGCGGCCCATAAATTTTGGTCACCCCATATTAATTAATTAAAATAATAATAATTTATTAATTATCAATTAATTATTAATTATATTGTTTAATTAATTAATTCACTTTTTATACCACCCTTCCTCTAAGCAGCTCAGGGTGATGTACATGGTTCCTCCCCTTATTTTGTCCTCACAACAACCCTGTGAGGTAGGTGAGACAGAGAGTAATAGTCACGACATGGAATGAATAACAATAATGGCCAGAAAAATAAATGCAGTGAATATTTCCCCACAAGCAATGGATGAAATTCTGCTTCAAATGGTATATAACATGATGGTATTATTCCTAAAAGCCACGATTCCCAGAATTTTGGTCACTAGGATGTCACCCCCCCACCCCCCCACCCCGGATGTCTCATTGGCCTGTTTTGAGTTAAAGCAGTGGTTCTCAACTTTTAATACTGGGACACACTTTTTAGAATGACAATCTGTCCAGGAATCACCAGAAGTGATGTCATGACTGGAAGTGACATCAACAAGCAAAATAAAATAATTATAAATAAATTAAGGAAAAACAGATAAATAAGGAGAAGCCAGCCCTGTTTCACCAAGTGAATTTTCGCTGTAGCCTGCCTGCAATAACACCCCCCCCCACACACACACACACATAGATAAAGCAGTGAGATTTTCAGCCCTCCCCAGTGCCCACCTTACCAGCTCAAGCCTCTGGTTTATTCTTGGGGGGGGGGGGGCTGCCTTCTGGAGCATTTCTTGAGCTCCACTTTCATTAGATGGGGACCATGCAGTTAGCCTTGCATTCCTCTTTGCCTGACTTGACCAGGAGCCAAGGTACATTTGCTTACTCGTGAGTAAACGTGACCATGTGGCTTACTTCCGCTTTCCATAGGGCTCAATACATTTGTCTGCTTGGAGGGAGGGACTTCCTTCTTGAATGTTTTTTGGGGGCTGCTTTCATTGGATAGGAACCATTCTGGTGTCATTGGATTCCTCTCAGCCTGCCCTTTCCAAAGAACTATGGCAGGTTTGCCTACTCATGAGAAAATATGTAAAATGGCTTAGTTTCATTTTCCATAGGGTTCCATGCATTTTTTGTTTTCCAGTTTTTTGGCCGTAACTTTTGATGGAAAGGGGATATTTCACTCTGGTTTTTTGCATTGCGTTCCACTGCAAAGTCCACATCCAACAGTATATAGCATGATGGGGTTACTCCTAACCTTCGCAATGTTAGCGATGTTGGGGCATTTGTGGTGTTACACCCCCCCAAGGGTGGTACCCGGGGCAGACCGCTCCCCCGCTCCCCACTAGCTATACCACTTGGGTGGGAGTGTGTGTGACCAGATAGCCCAAGAGAGTCTTTTTTACCCACTTCCCTGTAGGCTGCTTGGCTGTCAATTGGCACCCTTGTGCCTATGCCAGCTATTTAGTCAGGCCAGAAAAGGGGGGATAGGAACTTGGCATCTGCCCCTACCTCCAAGATCCATCCCTTCTCCCCCTTGAACCACCCTCTGCCTGGCATACTTCCCAACCCATTCCACCAATGATTCTCCCCACTGTCCTACCACCACTTTACCTGCTCTGATTGGGCATCCAGGAGCCATAGTTGCATGCATGGGACCTCCAGCCATTTGCACTGGCAGTCCCAAAGTGCACAACAGTGGCACCCTCTACTCATGGAGATTAGCTCCAGCCCAACAGTAGGGCTTGGAAGGGTGGGCTCCTCTGTTCCGTTTCCTTGCATGCCTCCCTCCTATCTTTCCTCCATTCCCTGTTCTTTGCCCTTGCTGTCTTTTCCTCCCGTTGTCTTTGTTTCCTCCTTCTTTCCAGGCTTTCCCCTCTTTTCTTGGGCTGCTCTTCTCCCATCCTCTCTTTCTGTCACCTCAATCCATCTGTTTCTGCACTTTCCATCATCCTTTGCTTGTGTCCCCTTCGTCCTTCTCCCCGCACTTACTGCCCTCCTCCTCACTTTGTCCCACCCCATCTTTTAAACCCTTCCATTTCTCTGCTGATCCATCTCTCCCAAGATTGCTGTCAGCTGCATGGCCACCAGCAGTTCCCTCTAAGATCTAGCATTTAACGATGATGTCATCGCCCCACCATGGGCCCATATTGGCTAGCCATGTGTTCTTCTTGCAGCCAACTAGCAGCTTAGAGTGGAGCAGATGCCCAAGTGTGGTAGCAGACAACGCTGCCATGTGGACAGGAAAGGAACAGAAAGGCATGTCAGGGCAATAACCAGCAGACACAAATGAATGTGGGGAAAGCACAGTATCATAGAACAGAGTGGGCAAAATGAGAGGCACTTTCCTTAAGTTGGTTGTTCCATTTGATGCTCCCATTGATAACAATATGCTGAGCTCACAATATAGAAATATCCCAAGATGCCCAGTTCACCCATAAGGCTCTTCTCTGACCAAAAGCCAGCATCTAAAAATCCCTCTTAGAGAACAGGCTAACTGTGGTATGTTCACAAGGGTAAACAGAAAGTCATAAATAAGAGCCATAAACAAATAAAAGGGATGCATAGAGGACCAGATCCTTTGTAATGGATATATCTGTAAACAAATTGCCGATGCGTATCGAATTGCCCTCCTGAACATCCTGAGGATCAAGATGTTGATCTGATAACCAAGCCAAATGTTTGTGGGACTGTTGGTCTGTTATTTTTCCCATGCTTGCCACGGATGTGTTTTGCTCTCTTTGTGTGCTCTTTTGTCCCCCCTCCCCTACCTAGTCTATCCTATAAAACCAGCATCACTGTAATTGTTCAGGGCTCTCCACGTGTGTGTGTTTGTGGAAGGCCCCGTTTGCAAATGAGTAAAACGTTAGAAGTCCTTTGAATTCTCCTGTCGCCTGTTTGTTTGCCTCTCCAAAAATCCAAAGAACCGTGTGTGTGTTCATTCGGGAACACCATCTTCACATATCGTAGTCGATTAATTTTTTAATCCGGTTCATCCTCATACCTGCTCAAAGCAGTGTTCTTGATGTCCCTGTGCACCTTTACCCTCCACAAGCCAGTGAAGTAGATTACATTGACCTAGGGTCACCCAGTATGCTTTGTGGTCAGATAGTGATTTCAAACTGGGTCTCCTGGGCTATGTTCAGTGTTACTTTTCCCATCTAGACTAGAGTGTAAACTCTCCAAGCAGGAATTCAGCATGCTCTACAGCAGTAGTAGCTCACAATTCTGAATCTTTAGGACTTATGAGATATATAGGTTTAGTTTTGTAGTTTAGCAAATCTATTCCTACTGTATCAAGAAAATGAATATTTCTCAAGGCTCTTCCAAACTGGCATGTCATCTGCTTATTTTTCATCAAGTAATATTGTGGGGTGGAAAAAAGAGCTTAAATGAATTTTTAATTTCAAGCTGTACAGGCAGAGCTCACTGCTGAAAGCAAGGCAGCCCTTCTTTCAAAAGGTAATCTCTCCTGATTGAGGCTTCACACCAGGACCTCTTTTAAGAGCGTGCATTAGTCATCGAAGAGCAGGTGAATCAGAAAGGGCCTGGAGATTATGATGATGTGAAGAGTGGAGAGGGGGGAAAAAATCTCCTGTAGTGACAAGAGACGGTATCCTAGGTGAATGAACAAGATTTAAATAAATAAGACCTCTCTGTTGTTTTGACTTTGAATATTTTGAAAGACATTCATGCAAAATTAAACATGAAAGGAAAACTAAGATTTCCCAGCTGCCAAACAAATCCTTACAGCCACCTCCCCCTGGGAAGAATAAGAAAAGTTTAGCTCGTACCATGACACTGAAAACTGCACTCTGGTCTACCTCCTTAGATCTGTTATTCCCCCCACTGTTATCAGCCAAGGCATTTGGGAGGACAATGACAAGTAGGCTTGTTATCAGCCATCCATCTCATAGACTCCCTTCTGGCGTTAACTTAATTGAAAGCAAAAGGATTTCATCCGAACCCACTGCAGATGTCCTGTCCAGAGTTACCTGAGGGCATGAAAATAAACACTTCTTCATGTGCTTCCTTACAACCTCTGTTTCCCCCTCAGGTGCTCCTTCACACAGGTTTGTCCCTGAACCTTCTTACTATGCAGTCTCAACTCCTGTTTCTTACTCCCCTTCCTTTCTGTTGCTTCTGCTGTAGACATTCCATTCAGCTCTTGCTTGACACCATACTACTTAATAAAGACCCAATGCATGATCTTTTTCATTGACTTGGGGCAAGGGGTATCGCTTCCCCTTACCCTGGGTAAAGTCGCAGCAGCCCCAATGGGGTTACTTGGATCTGTGCCACCTCAAGAGGGGTAAGTGCCAGATCCTGGCCCCACCTCCCACTCAAACCCTGTTCGCCCATGGCCCCGCCTGCCACCCTCCCTCCCCTGCCCCAAAACGCCTCATCCCTGCCCTCCCCATGACACTCTAGACCCCCACACTGGCCTGAGTCAGCTGGCACGATCTTACCCCTTCCCGTCTTCACAGAGGCTAGATCAGGCCTCTGTGGGCCACTTCACCTTTGTACACCAGCCCAGCTAACTCCAGAGGAGGAGCAAACATGCTTTATGGCACCTTTGCAACACTCCCAGCTGGCCCAGCACAATCTCAGGACTGCATTCTTAAAGTCTATTTTGTTGTTGCTATATTGTCTTAGTGGGGCCTGGTTCAGGGATGGTGGTGTCATGACAAGCTCCTACACTCAGAATTTACTACTGAAGGCGATAGGGGTCTTAAGAACATAAGAACATAAGAACATAAGAACAGCCCCACTGGATCAGGCCATAGGCCCATCTAGTCCAGCTTCCTGTATCTCACAGCGGCCCACCAAATGCCCCAGGGAGCACACCAGATAACAAGAGACCTCATCCTGGTGCTCTCCCCTACATCTGGCATTCTGACTTAACCCATTCCTAAAATCAGGAGGTTGCGCATACACATCATGGCTTGTACCCCATAATGGATTTTTCCTCCAGAAACTCATCCAATCCACTTTTAAAGGCGTCTAGGCTAGACGCCAGCACCACATCCTGTGGCAAGGAGTTCCACAGACTGACCACGCGCTGAGTAAAGAAATATTTTCTTTTGTCTGTCCTAACCCGCCCAACACTCAATTTTAGTGGATGTCCCCTGGTTCTGGTATTATGTGAGAGTGTAAAGAGCATCTCCCTATCCACTCTGTCCATCCCCTGCATAATTTTGTATGTCTCAATCATGTCCCCCCTCAAGCGTCTCTTTTCTAGGCTGAAGAGGCCCAAACGCCGTAGCCTTTCCTCATAAGGAAGGTGCCCCAGCCCCGTAATCAGCTTAGTCGCTCTCTTTTGCACCTTCTCCATTTCCACTATGTCTTTTTTGAGATGCGGCGACCAGAACTGGACACAATACTCCAGGTGTGGCCTTACCATCGATTTGTACAACGGCATTATAATATTAGCCGTTTTGTTCTCAATACCCTTCCTAATGATCCCAAGCATAGAATTGGCCTTCTTCACTGCCGCCGCACATTGGGTCGACACTTTCATCGACCTGTCCACCACCACCCCAAGATCTCTCTCCTGATCTGTCACAGACAGCTCAGAACCCATCAGCCTATATCTAAAGTTTTGATTTTTTGCCCCAATGTGCATGACTTTACACTTACTGACATTGAAGCGCATCTGCCATTTTGCTGCCCATTCTGCCAGTCTGGAGAGATCCTTCTGGAGCTCCTCACAATCACTTCTGGTCTTTACCACTCGGAAAAGTTTGGTGTCGTCTGCAAACTTAGCCACTTCACTGCTCAACCCTGTCTCCAGGTCATTTATGAAGAGGTTGAAAAGCACTGGTCCCAGGACAGATCCTTGGGGCACACCGCTTTTCACCTCTCTCCATTGTGAAAATTGCCCATTGACACCCACTCTCTGCTTCCTGGCCTCCAACCAGTTCTCAATCCACGAAAGGACCTGTCCTCTAATTCCCTGACTGTGGAGTTTTTTCAGTAGCCTTTGGTGAGGGACCGTGTCAAACGCCTTCTGAAAGTCCAGATATATAATGTCCACGGGTTCTCCCGCATCCACATGCCTGTTGACCTTTTCAAAGAATTCTATAAGGTTTGTGAGGCAAGACTTACCCTTACAGAAGCCATGCTGACTCTCCCTCAGCAAGGCCTGTTCGTCTATGTGTTTTGAGATCCTATCTTTGATGAGGCATTCCACCATCTTACCCGGTATGGATGTTAGGCTGACCGGCCTATAGTTTCCCGGGTCCCCCCTCTTTCCCTTTTTAAAAATAGGCGTGACATTTGCTATCCTCCAATCTTCTGGTACCGTGGCCGTTTTGAGGGACAAGTTGCATACCTTAGTCAAGAGATCTGCAACTTCATTCTTCAATTCCTTAATAACCCTTGGGTGTATGCCATCAGGGCCCGGTGACTTATTGATCTTTAATTTATCAATGAGGTCTGAAACATCTTCTCTTTTAACCTCTATCTGACTTAACTCCTCGGTCAGGAGGGGCCGTTCGGGCAGCGGTATCTGCCCGAGGTCTTCTGCCGTGAAGACAGATGCAAAGAACTCATTTAATTTCTCTGCCATCTCTAAGTCTCCTTTTATCTCCCCTTTCCCTCCCTCACCATCCAGAGGGCCAACCGCTTCTCTGGCGGGTTTCCTGCTTCTAACATATTTGAAGAAGCTTTTATTATTCCCCTTAATGTTGCTGGCCATGCGTTCCTCATAGTCTCGCTTGGCCTCCCCTATCACCTTCTTACATTTCTTTTGCCACAGTTTATGTTCCTTTTTATTCTCTTCATTAGGGCAAGACTTCCATTTACGGAAGGAAGCTTCCTTGCCCTTCACAGCCTCTCTAACTTGGCTGGTTAGCCATGCGGGCACTCTCCTGGATTTAGTGGAACCCTTCTTTCTTTGCGGTATACACCTCTGCTGGGCCTCTATTACTGTTGTTTTAAGCAGCCTCCATGCACTCTGGAGAGACTGGACTCTTTTTACCCTCCCTTTCAACCTCCTTCTAACCAGCCTCCTCATTTGAGGGAAGTCCGCCCGTCGGAAGTCAAGGGTTTTTGTTAGAGATTTGCCTGGTATTCTTCCCCCAACGTGCACATCAAAACGGATCGCAGCATGATCACTGTTCCCCAATGGCTCAGTAACGTTTACATCTCTAACCAGGTCCTGCGTACCGCACAAAATTAAATCCAGAGTCACCTGTCCTCTGGTGGGCTCCTTGACTAGCTGATCTAAGCCACAGTCATTTAGCACGTCAAGAAATCCGGTTTCCTTATCGTGACCAGAACACAAATTGACCCAGTCAATATGAGGATAATTGAAGTCCCCCATGATTACAACCCTGTCCTTCCTTGTCACCTCCCTGATCTGTTTCCTCATTTCAAGGTCCCCATCAGATTTCTGGTCTGGAGGACGATAGCACGCCCCCAGTATTACATCGCTGCACAAGCCTGGTAATTTAACCCACAGAGATTCTACGGTGGAGTCGGACCCACCTTCAATCTCTACTTTGCTGGATTCTATCCCTTCCTTAACATAAAGGGCCACCCCACCTCCAACACGCCCCTGCCTGTCCCTCCTGTAGAGTTTATAGCCCGGGATTGCGGTATCCCACTGATTCTCCGCATTCCACCAGGTTTCCGTTATGCCCACTATGTCAATATTTTCCCTTGTCACCAGACATTCCAGTTCTCCCACCTTTGCTCGTAGACTTTACTCAGACTTTACACTCAGAATTTACTACTGAAGGCGATAGGGGTCTTAAGACTGTCAGATTAATGGATCAGATGTTTGACAGAAGGCTTCTTGACTAACTAGAATGAAAGTACAACTTTGGGGCAGTTATTTGGAAGTGAATAAAATGTGTAGAGAAGCACAGCAGTGTTAACGAGTCTTCATATCCTTTCTATTTATTCCATGGTGCTTGTTATCTCACTATGTGTTTTGCTTCTCCTGCATCAAATAGTGTATCAAAGGACAATATTTTTTTCACTATGGAACAATTCCTAGAAAATTAAACTGTGCATGTGTGGATCCAAATCTACAATGTAGCATCGCCTTCCTGGAACAATTAAATACGCACATTTAATTGTTAAATGTACAAGGAACAAGGCTATATTCAAAGCCAGAATGTGGAAAGGGGTAAAGATGCTCTCAGCCTCCGTTTTTGCCCCTCTAAAATTACAAACATGTTTATTAGCCCTTGATTTAGAACACTGAGATATTTAATTACGACACTCTGCTGAAGAGTAACTCTGGATCACTGAAAAGGGGAATGTATTCATTTAATCACTTATGCCTAAAGAAAAAAAAATCCAACAATAACTGGTCAGTGTTTTAACTGTATTAGGGCGCAATCCTACCCTGCACTGGAACAGGCAAGTCAAGAGGCTTGAGCTGTATCCAGCGCAGGATAGGTGCCCAAAGCAGCTCAGCCAGAGGTAAGGGGAAACTTTTCCCCTTATCTCCGGGTAAGGCACCCTGAACCCAATGGGTCTCCTCTGACCTGCGCCACATCCTGAAGAGGCACAAGTCTGAGAAGAGCGGAGCAGCTTGAAGCTGTTCTGAACTCCCCTGGAATGGGGGTTGGAATCCTGCCCCTCCTCCCGCTCCCCACCCACCTGCCCCAGGGGGCCACCCACTGCCCACCCTTCCCCCACCCTGGAATGTCTCCCTCCCGCCTCCTCCTCACCCACCCCAGAGTCCTGGGTCAGCTGAGCTTGGCTGACACAAGACTTGGAGCCTCCATCGGCTTGGTGGCTTGTGTCAGCCTCTGCGGGCCAGTGCGCCTCTGTGCGCCAGCCTTGCAGACTTATGAGAAGGTGAAAACGTGTCTTATGGCACATTTGCAAGCCTCCTGGGCCAGCACAAGGGACTTGCACCGGCCCAAGGGCCAGTCAGAATTGTGCCCTTAGACCAGGGGTCTCCAAACCCCGGGCCGGGGACCAGATGTGGCCCGTGGCCAGCCTCTTGTTCCCTGAAAGCCCCTGGCCCACTTTGCCAAACATGACTAGAACTATGCTCTGGTTGCATCTGGAGGGTGTGCTAAGGGTCAGAGAGGTTGAATGAATGAGCCCATTCATTCATTTATTCACACATCTAAGTTCCGTTCCTAATTTATTTATTTAAACTTTATATTTAAATTTTTTTTCGGCCCTCAAAACTGTGCCAGACATTTGATGCAGCCCTCTGGCCAAAAAGTTTGAAGACCCCTGCCTTAGACAAATAGTTGAATAAGTGATTCCTCTGGAATTTTGCATGTGTATGCATGCACGTGAGAACATATGTTGACTAAAACCATTTCATTTTCCATACATAGACAACAATGCTTGCACATTATTTTTTCTTATTTTGCTAAAATGTTACATAAGAACATAAGAAAGCCCAACTAGTCTAGCATCCTGTTGGCCACACTGGCGTGCCAGCTGCTTCTGGGAAGCCCACAAACAGGAGAGAAAGAACTGCTACTGCTCCCCCTCAACTGATATTCATTCCCAAACTCTCCAGGAGTTTGAGAATCAGGGTAAATTGTTGTGAGGGAGGGGTGAAGGCAAAGGCATGATCACCAGGATTGCCAGGGACAAGGGGGCTGTTTTCAACTACCATGAGCAGCACTGGCCTCCCAGGGACTGCAGGGAGCCTGTGGATACCTCTGCAGGGCTCCCCAAGGCTTGGAATATTTAAAAATAGAGATCACGGGTCAGGATCTTCTGGACCCAGTTTCGGTTTCATGATTGCAAAATATATACAATGTTGCATATATGACTGCAAATATGACTGCAGTCATAATATATGACTGCATATTGGCAGCTAACATCCAGGCTATCTGTGACCTCTAAGTTTGCATGTGCTTTGTTTGTAAAATTCCTGTTCCTATTACAAGTTCTAGTTTCTATCAATTCATAAAGTGCACTCTGATAACTTTGGAATTATTTGGGGAAGAAGAGGGTGATGTTCTGTCTTACAAGTTAAACAAAAATCTATGTTTGAATTATTACTTTCAGAATCACCCAAAAGTGAAGTACTATGCTGAAGTTGTGCTTCTAATTCAGTATGTGAATAGTCACTGAATAAGAAACTGGATAATAAGAACTGGCTACATAGTACTTTATGATCTTACTTTAGTTTGTCTTAGAATGATTGCCGTCATGGGTAGAGAGATGGAATTTGCTCTATGGGAAGAAATTAAAATGGTGCTTTGAAAGAGGGATTTCTGCAATGAGACAAGAACCAGCAGTGGCGTCACTAGGGGCGGTGTGGGCCGTACTGGGTGATGCGCAAAGGGGGGGGTGACACCACTAGAGACCAAAATCACGGTTTGTAGGAATAATACTGTCATG
Organism: Tiliqua scincoides; assembly: GCF_035046505.1. NCBI lineage: Eukaryota > Metazoa > Chordata > Lepidosauria > Squamata > Scincidae > Tiliqua > Tiliqua scincoides. The sequence goes on along the minus strand of NC_089822.1, from coordinate 228,084,710 downwards.
CTATAACCATTCAATGTGTCATTTACAGCGGAATGCAATGAAACAAACTGGAGTAAAATATCTCCATTCTATCAAACATTGTAGCCAAAAAACCAGGAAACAAATATGCAACTATCTTATGTAACAAAAAAATACACTTCTTTAATTAAAAATGGACCAATGAGACTGATTGTTCAAAGACCCAATAGATACTATTATGACACAGCATGGAACCAATAATATTATTTATTATAATATAATATTAAATATTAAATATATATTAACTATATTGATATTAATTATATTAATCATATCATTAATTAAATACAGATCTTAAAAATATATTATTAATACACAGCAATATACATGCTTTATAAATGATCAGCTGCTGATCACTGTTGGAGACAGGATGCTGGAGTAGGTAGATTTTGTCTGGTCCAAGACTCATTTTTTTAAACTTTGTAAGCATACCAATAGAATTGTTTTATCAAATGAACTTTGTGAACAACCAGTCTGACCAACATCACACACACACACACACACACACACACACACACACACACACACCTGTGGACCCCAATCCAACTAGTCATTTCTCCCATTCTCTTTGGATAGGATTGAACCCTTTATTAATTTAATGAAATTAAATTTTTCCAGCAGCTGGTGGGGAAAACAAAAATAGACCATGAAAATATATCAGAGCTGATAAGGGTTTGGTTAGAAAGCTGATTTGTCTCCTATACTAGGAGAGGCACAGCTCAAGCCTATGCATGTCTACTCTAAACTGTGGCAAAAGAAATGTAAGAAGGTGATAGGGGAGGCCAAGCGAGACTGAGGAACGCATGGCCAGCAACATTAAGGGGAATAATAAAAGCTTCTTCAAATATGTTAGAAGCAGGAAACCCGCCAGAGAAACGGTTGGCCCTCTGGATGGTGAGGGAGGGAAAGGGGAGATAAAAGGAGACTTAGAGATGGCAGAGAAATTAAATGAGTTCTTTGCATCTGTCTTCACGGCAGAAGACCTCGGGCAGATACCGCTGCCCGAACGGCCCCTCCTAACCGAGGAGTTAAGTCAGATAGAGGTTAAAAGAGAAGATGTTTCAGACCTCATTGATAAATTAAAGATCAATAAGTCACCGGGCCCTGATGGCATACACCCAAGGGTTATTAAGGAATTGAAGAATGAAGTTGCAGATCTCTTGACTAAGGTATGCAACTTGTCCCTCAAAACGGCCACAGTGCCAGAAGATTGGAGGATAGCAAATGTCACGCCTATTTTTAAAAAGGGAAAGAGGGGGGACCCAGGAAACTATAGGCCGGTCAGCCTAACATTCATACCGGGTAAGATGGTGGAATGCCTCATCAAAGATAGGATCTCAAAACACATAGATGAACAGGCCTTGCTGAGGGAGAGTCAGCATGGCTTCTGTAAGGGTAAGTCTTGCCTCACAAACCTTATAGAATTCTTTGAAAAGGTCAACAGGCATGTGGATGCGGGAGAACCCGTGGACATTATATATCTGGACTTTCAGAAGGTGTTTGACACGGTCCCTCACCAAAGGCTACTGAAAAAACTCCACAGTCAGGGAATTAGAGGACAGGTCCTCTCATGGATTGAGAACTGGTTGGAGGCCAGGAAGCAGAGAGTGGGTGTCAATGGGCAATTTTCACAATGGAGAGAGGTGAAAAGCGGTGTGCCCCAAGGATCTGTCCTGGGACCGGTGCTTTTCAACCTCTTCATAAATGACCTGGAGACAGGGTTGAGCAGTGAAGTGGCTAAGTTTGCAGACGACACCAAACTTTTCCGAGTGGTAAAGACCAGAAGTGATTGTGAGGAGCTCCAGAAGGATCTCTCCAGACTGGCAGAATGGGCAGCAAAATGGCAGATGCGCTTCAATGTCAGTAAGTGTAAAGTCATGCACATTGGGGCAAAAAATCAAAACTTTAGATATAGGCTGATGGGTTCTGAGCTGTCTGTGACAGATCAGGAGAGAGATTTTGGGGTGGTGGTGGACAGGTCGATGAAAGTGTCGACCCAATGTGCGGTGGCAGTGAAGAAGGCCAATTCTATGCTTGGGATCATTAGGAAGGGTATTGAGAACAAAACGGTTAGTATTATAATGCCGTTGTACAAATCGATGGTAAGGCCACACCTGGAGTATTGTGTCCAGTTCTGGTCGCCGCATCTCAAAAAAGACATAGTGGAAATGGAAAAGGTGCAAAAGAGAGCGACTAAGATGATTACGGTGCTGGGGCACCTTCCTCATGAGGAAAGGCTACGGCGTTTGGGCCTCTTCAGCCTAGAAAAGAGACGCTTGAGGGGGGACATGATTGAGACATACAAAATTATGCAGGGGATGGACAGAGTGGATAGGGAGATGCTCTTTACACTCTCACATAATACCAGAACCAGGGGACATCCACTAAAATTGAGTGTTGGGCGGGTTAGGACAGACAAAAGAAAATATTTCTTTACTCAGCGCGTGGTCGGTCTGTGGAACTCCTTGCCACAGGATGTGGTGCTGGCGTCTAGCCTAGACGCCTTTAAAAGGGGATTGGACGAGTTTCTGGAGGAAAAATCCATTATGGGGTACAAGCCATGATGTGTATGCGCAACCTCCTGATTTTAGGAATGGGTTAAGTCAGAATGCCAGATGTAGGGGAGGGCACCAGGATGAGGTCTCTCGTTATCTGGTGTGCTCCCTGGGGCATTTGGTGGGCCGCTGTGAGATACAGGAAGCTGGACTAGATGGGCCTATGGCCTGATCCAGTGGGGCTGTTCTTATGTTCTTATGTTCTCATGTTCTTATGTACTCAGAAGTAAGTCCCATTAGAGTCAATGGGGCTTACACCCAGGAAAGTGTAGCTAGAATTGGGCTGGCAATCACTTCATCAGTGGCTGATAAGTATTCCCTTCAAATAGAAAGATTCATCACTTTAAAAATACAGCCTTTCCTCTTCAGTCAAACAACAAGATTAATAAATCACTTTAAAAACAGTACCCTTTTTTTGCTCCTGGCCAAGTAAAGTGTGTGCTTGTCTCTCCCCTCCCCCCTTTGCCAACTGCATGGAAACAACTTTAAGACCCCTGGTGACTGGTAAAATAGGAAGCATTTTATTTGGGGAGGGGGAGGAAAGTGGAAAGGTTTGGAGATTGAAAGGGGGGAGTGGAAGAGGGAGGGGGTTGAAAAGAGATTTCCCTTTGATGAGAAGTGATCCCAGGCTGGGAACTAGGAACCAACCAGACAAGGATCAGCGAGGGTCAAGGATCGCAAGCTGAGCATGCTTGGTACTTGCCAGCTGGGGGTTAGAGTCCAAGAGCTTTGGAAACAACATGCAGCGAACACAGAAGGCGGCAGTCTTAGAGTGGAGGGAGAAGAGGGCGGGGTGGCAGCAGCTACTCTCGCAGCTGAGCAACTCCCGTTTCATCTGCTTTAAAAAAGCGCAGACAACAGGTAGAAGATGGGCTCATATTCTGCCCAGGGGTGTGACTGTATCGCTGTGATAGGACATCCCACGCCTCCCCTTTCAGTTCCTGGCGCCTCCCTACAGAGCCGCGCCTCACAGTTTGAATAACACTGCAATAAGGTATTAGTAAGATGACACCCTTGGGAGGATGACACTGCTAGTGATGAAAATCGCTAAAATTGCAGTTTGTAGGAATAATGTCATCATGTTATATATCATTCAATGTGTAAATTACAGGCGAAGCAATGAAACAAATCATATTGAAATATCTGTGTTCTATCAAAAGGTATAGCCAAAAAACCAGCAGGGGGAGGGTATGGTACATCACCACTCCCACCATCCGTGGCATTGCCCCACCCACTACATGGAAGGAGGTCCATCATGGGGGTGACGTGCTGGCCTCCCGCATGGGGTGACACAAGCCCTAGTGACACCACAAAGAACAAGAGTCTGAAAAATTACTTCTAGTAAGGAAAAACTGAAACTCACTCATTTAAAGGAGCTGAGCATCAGCAAAGATGCTGAAAAAGAAAGGCTGTTGACATGCAGCGCTCCAGTCAAAACCAGTTGCTTCTCCCAGTAGGACCTAAGAGAAATACAAATGCGATTAGAGTTCTGTTTAGCCTGGGATAATGCATTACTCAGTCCCATAGTATGCTTATGAGCTGACATATCACTTAGGAGGACTTTCTGATTTATCTAAGCCTCAAACTATGTGAGTTTTTCACGAAAAATAAAACATAGGGCATATTGAGAATAATCCCAGTTTTCCAAGCAAATCAAGTTGAGAGCTCTGCAGAGTAGAGAGTGTGGGTGGCTCCCCTTGCACAGCACGGTTCCAACTTTCAAAAAGCTCACTTAAGGGTGTCCAAGAACAGAACCCTTACTTAAGTCGGGGAGTGTCTGTACTGTGAATTGGAGGCTTCCATGGAATAGCTGTCATTTAGTCAATTGTTAAGAGCACACATGGGCAAGACTCCAAAGCCTGGAGGTTTGGTCTAGAGGGTAGAGCCTCCGTTGAAGATAACATCTGCAGGTCGCCAGTTCGAGACCACCGGCACCATGCAACCTTGAAGCAGCTGACAAGCTGAGCCAAGTTATTCCATCTGCTCTGAGCGTGGGAGGATGAAGGCCAGAATGTGAAACCAGATCAGAAAGAAACATCTGAATGTTGTGGTTCTTGAAAGATAGAACCTTCTTTCAATTGTAAAAATCCCTACGGGGATTTAAATAGCCTGCCTATGTAAACTACCTTGAATAAAGTCTGAGGAGAAAGAAAGGTGGTATATAAATACCTGTATTATTATTATTATTATTATTATTATGTCCTGAAGCTTCATTCTTGTGCTTAACAGCCATTTACCACCACCCTGAAAGGCAAGGAGGTATCGTAAATGGGAGTGTATGGAGTTACTGACCCATCATATTTACATAGCCTCATCTGGCCAATCAGCATGCAAAGCTGAAGAACATATAGATGTTGTGAAGCTAACATGATTTGAGCTAGAGAAGGCAGAAGCTCCTGCAGATACCTTGCCCTTGCAGGACTATTGCAGTGTATGGTTCATCTGGACACCTAAGAACCTGCATTCTTGACCTATCATCATTGCTTCCAATACTGAACACCAGTTTCTCTCACTGTTGTGAAGCAATACAACTCCATGAGTATTATTGCTTTGCACTCATACTCTCCCAGATGCTTTGCACTCATACTCTCCCAGGCTCAATACACGGCTGTGGAGCTGAAACACAAAACCTCCCAGTCTAGCACCAACTGCAACCCCGCCCTAAATTGTTTCCGACTCCAACTCAGGGCTGTAGAGGCAGAGATAGAAGCAATTTTGGGTGGGGTCAAAGTTGGAGCTTTTGTGTATCCAGTCCACAGTCCTGGTTCAATACCTAAAATAAAAGGATCTCAGATAGCAGGTTAGGAGGTCAGCCTTACCATGAAGCAAATCATAATGACCGTATCAGGCAATGCATAAAAGTGTGGAAGGCAGCTCTAAACTTGCACTAAACAGGTCAGCTTTCTTATTGGCAGAAGCTGTAGCAGGTAGCACCTCAGCCAGATCCTCATGGTGTTCAACTCTTCTTCCTCCACTGGAGTCAGGTAGGGTGAGTGCGAGTGCGAGCAACGGCACACATTTTATGTGCCTCTCAGGGCGCAATCCTAACCCCTTATGTCAGTGCTTTCCAGCGCTGACATAAGGGCAATGCAACTCTGAGGTAAGGGAACGAACATTCTCTTACTTTGAGGAGGCCTCTGTGAGTGACACCCAACTGCAGGAAGCAGCACAGGTCCCATTGGCACCGCTATGCCAGTGCTGGAAAGCACTGACATAAGGGGTTAGGATTGCGCCCTCAGTCATTCTCCTCCTGTTGCTGCCACTGCTACCTTCTTTGCTAGCAGTTCAGGGGAAGGTAGCAGCTAAAGGAAACAGCTGTGTGCTCAGCTGTGAGCTGGGCTAGGAAGGAAAAAAGGAAAGAAGGAGACTCCCTGCAAGCAGGCAGCCCTCAGGTAAGGGTGCACTGCGCAGCGGACTCCTGGGGAGTCAGAGATAGGAAAGCCAGGAACATTTGCAACAGAGAAAGGGTCGCGGGTGGGAAATACATCTTTATTTTCCTCATTGCCTTCTTAACCATCAGTAGCCATTCCCACTCCCAATAATCTCCCTCCTAACCCTCCTCCTACACCTACATCTTGGAACTGTGGAGGGTGTCCCCCACAGACAAGCATTGGTAGAACACGGTGAGTTTATTTACTGACTGTGTTAATTGCCAGCATGAATTAGACTTTCAGTCTTAATTGCCAATCGCACTGTTTTGAAAATGCATAAATTAAGACTGTGTAAATTGAGAGCTACTAGTACTCACGTTTGCTGAGCAAAACTGCAGACCACATTTTGACTTTTACTAATTTCCAGTAAACTATTCTTTCGCCTTGCGAGTTTTTTGTTTGTTTTCTGTAGGGGAGCTGCCTCCTCATTTTCTAACTAATAGATCTAGATATGACATTTACAAAGCTAATTAACATTGACGAACAAGTGTCAGCTGTTTCACTTTTTTTCTTTTCTTTTTTACTGTAAGGGAGGAACCATGTGAATTTTATACCTCAAGTGTCAAAATGTCTTTGGCTGGTCCTATGTCTCTGTTAGACTAATACTATCTTGGAGACTGTGCATGATTTATGATGCCTGCAATGCTTTATTGCACCCTCTCAAATAGGCCATGTCAATAGTGCTTTACAGCACAGTTTTTTTGTAACTGAATTTCATGTTTAAGTGCATTTCAGCTCCTATAAAATGCCCAATATTCTCATGCAAGTAATTAAAAACCCTTCTTACAGCAAATATCTAGCTATGTTAGCACTGATTAGAAATTAAACATTATCTTTATGGCTCTGAACCCACTGTTCATATAAAATTTCATGAACCAGATGGTTTTGGAAGGTAGTAAAATGCCAACCTGTCACTGCAGGATTATGTGAAAAATTATGGAATTTTGTGGCAAGGCGCACGCAGAACGTTCCCATCCTGAACTGATATAAAGAGGCAAATGTCCTTGTAAACCTGCGTGAATCCGAAGCTTTGAAGGATCCAATCCATCTTTCAAAACATTTCCTGCTTGATGTCTCTTTTCTAAAACAGGATTTCATTTCAAGTTGCATGTTTAGAAATAACAGAAGATGGTGGAGAGCATAGGTGGCAACAGCTTCTTTCACTCCAGTGGTGTAAAACTAGACGACCAGTCTCTAAGTTCCCAGGGAATGAATTGTGACCCCCCCCCACCCATGTGCTAGAACAGGGCCTTCCAAATCCTGGCCCAGGGGCCAGAACCGGAGTTTGGAGTAATCCTTCCATCCTGTGATTGGAGCTTACTGTTCTGCCAGGTTGCAGCATGACTTCTACTGAGATTGGGGGGACAGGGATGCTCTGGGCAGTCGCGTCAGCCCAGACATCCTGTTGCATAGCCTGCTGGGACCCTGGACAGCAGATGCGACTGCCCAGAGCATCCTTGTCCCCCAATCTCAGAAGTCATGCGACGACCTGGCAGAATGGTAAGCTGTGGTTTAAACAGCTTTTCTGTTACGCAGTGGTTGTGAATTTGGTGACCACTGTGCTAGAGTCACTGGAGACCTACCACAGCTACCTTTCTGGAGCTTGCAAGCCTAGGTATGGCCAGGGCCTGGGTGGGTGATTGACCATACTGCCTTGAGATCCATGAGAAAAGAAAGGTGGCATACAACAGTACTTTTAAATATAATAATATTGAGCATCTTTATAGCACTTTCTGAATAGTGCCTTCTGAGTGTGCAAAGCACTTCATATGTATTAGCTTGATGTCATCATTACAACAATCCTATGAGGCAGCAATTTGCAACCTTTTTCATTTCATGGCACACTAAGAAGGTACTTAAATTGTCAAGGCACACCATCAGTTTTTTGACAACTGACAAGGCACATTGCAATGCCAGCAGGGGGCTCACATCATCCAATGGCCCTACTGATACAGGGCTAAACTACCTCTGCCGAACTCCCACAACATAGCTGCAGACCATTTGCAGCACACCCATGTGCCATGGCACAGTGGTTGAAAATTGCTGCTATAAGGTAAGTAAGGATTATTATCCTCAAACTGCAGCCAAGGATTAGAGGCAGTGACTCACCTAAGACTCCCTAATGAGTTCATGGTAGAGGCAAGACAGGGAAGTCCTGATTCATAGTGCAGTCTTAGTGACTACATGATACTAGTTCTCAAAATAATTCCATCTTTTGAAAACACCTTCACATTTCAGCCTGTTTGTTTCTGAACACCTCCTAAGATGAGAGCAGCCAGTGAATATTGGCATTCAGACAATCACTTTTTCTGTGCAACAAAATGTGCATTGTTAAGTGCTATCCACTTGTGCACAGAATCCATACATATTTCCCTTTGGGGATTTCTGCACTGGGAAAGCTTAGTGGAAGCCCAGCTAAGAAGTGATGCCTGACCATCAGGTCAGTCTCACTGGGTTGAATTTGGCCTGTACCACTTCCTGCATCTTACTTGCAACAAACGTCCAATTCAAAAGCAGCAGCATTCCACCTCAAAGCAGCCCACTAACATTGCACATCACTTCTATGCTGGGCTGACTCTCAGCCCGTCCCTGCTTAGTTGGAAGCTGCAACACCACTCTCTGACCATCCACAGCCATAACACCCAAGAGCAGGTCCATAGCTTCTTCTTCATTGACTCCCTCTGACTAATTTGCATGGTGGTACAAAGAGTGACAGTCCAATTCCAAGGTGCCCTTATGCTACCAGAACTAGTTGTAGGCACTTTAGAACTAGGCACTTTATGGCACTTGCTAACATGATGTGCCTGCAAGAGCAGCCAGGCCATTCCTGTGAGTGGTGGCCTGCCAGAAGATCTTCCATGGCCCCTGGTGCTGGTAAGTCAGTGCAGGGAGGGGAACGGGTGAGGCCAGGAGAAGGAGGAACAGGAATTGGAAGGGGAGAGGGGAGTTAGAACAGAATGGAAACAGAACAAATGCTGGAAGGGGACAGTATCGGTGGCAACTGCACAGCCAATCTCCTACCCCCCCTTCCAGGCCTTAATCTGCCTTCCTGGATCCATTTGGATTTGTGCCAGCGATTTCACATATATTTCCTTACACAGAGGAGACCTCCAGGACTGACCCTTGCAAGATGCAATGCATGCTCTGGTTGCACAGCTGTGTCAGAGGGAAGGGAAAGGATAGAATTGGGCCCTAAGGCATCCAGCTCCTGCTGCCAGAGTCACTTCACAAAGATACATTGACATCTCACCTATCAATGCTGTCAGGATTACTAACAAATCAGCAGCAAACTTCCCCAGTCCCACGCCCAGGGCAAAGGTCAACGATGGCACCCCCCAAGGGGCTGTTGCTGCCCCCCTGCATGAAAATCCACTACCCCCTCACTCACCTGAGGCTCATGGAGCCTTGCACAACCTGAGCCCGCATTGGGGAAGCCTCTCTGAGGTTCCCCGATGCTATAAACTGTGCTTCTAGAAAACCGGAAGCACAGTTTCCAACTCTGTCAGGAGCCTCCTAGAGGCTCATGCTCAGGGCTTGTGCCCCATCCAAGTCTATGGCAGGTTTGCAACAGTAACAAATATTCTTACAAAATAAAATAATGTCTTGAACAATATGCACCATTCAGGTGCATATACATCCCTGTGTTTATGCATGCCATGCAGGAACGTTATCTTATACATTTCTGTTAGCAGTGTGCCCCCCCCCCGTGAGAAAGAGAGAGAGAGACCCGTGCATACACAAACAGCCTGCTGCTTAACTTCTTCTAAACCACAAAAGTCACCCTGCATGTTTAATGCTAGAATTGCTAGTATTGGAAAATTGCCTTCGGTGCACTTGCAATCTTTTTTCAGTGACTTTCCTCATCAACGGTTCTTGTACTGATCAGCCAAACTGCATTTTAATCTCAATAGGCTTAGGCATGTTTTGCAGGGGGGATTGCACCAGAAGGGTCAAAACACGAGAGAAAAAGTGTTCCACTGTGTACACGCATGCCTCTGCAGTCAATACGATTAACCTTAAGGGACCAACTGATTTGGTTGATTGCTAGGAAAGACATACAGAGATCAAACCATAAATGATTGGAGCAGGCAGCGCCCATCTTTGCTCCAGAGCCTAGACAGAACCTGGCACTGGCCCCGATTCTGAATCCTCCTTAAAATGCATGCTCAAATCTCATTACAGTGTGGCCATGTTCTTCTCCAAAACCAAGCAGGAATTATTGCTCGATTCCTTCCCTTGGTTCAATTTTCCTTGCGGCTCTCTCCAGCTTGCCCACACACGGTGCTGCATAACTTCTGTCTCCTCAGCAATTGCAGACTTGCTCCACTATCCTTACAGGATGGTTGGCAACCTTCAGTCTCGAAAGACTATGGTATAAGCCTACAGCACCCGGTATTCCCAGGCAGTGTCCCATCCAAGTACTAACCAGGCCTAACCCTGCTTAGCTTCTGAGATCAGACAAGATCAGGCATGTGCAGGGTAACTGCATCAGGCATGTGCAGGGTTGCTGCATTTTTTACCTGACAGGGTATTACCAGCACAGTCATTAATCAGCTTTGTATTCTCGGCCAGTGGTAAGAAATACAGAGGATGTGTCAGAATGAAATTACCAAAATTTGTGAGTAATCCATTGTTGTAAGTCACCTTGAGTCCCTGTGGGGAGAAAGGCGGGATATAAATAAAGTTAATAATAAATCATTAATAATAATCTAACTTCACAGTTCCACGACTGGAACAAGGTTTTCCAGCCAAGACTCGATGCTCAAGCCACTCACCCCGGCCTAACTCCATATCTGTTCCAATGCCATTAAGTGCCAGGGCAGTGACAGAGGACATTTCAACTCTTCAGTTGCATAATACTTGTTCATCTGTCCAGATTTTGTAGGTATATTTTAATTTTTTTAATGATTGTTCTGTTCTTTGAAGGAAAAAAGGGGGTTTTAAAGGTAAGGTACCAACAATAAAACCCAAGGTGAAGCAAAGAGGCCCAAACATTAAGTTATGGGATGCTATTAAAAAAAAAAATTCATTCCTAATGCCACAGTTTTAAGTGGTCTTAAAACTGACAGCCTGCAAGACATCTGCCTGAACATCACCATCCAGTCCTGGCCAAAGAGGTAAAAACAGAGACTGCTCATAGGCCTCAGCACACTTCTGACTTGGCAAGCTTGCTTGCTCTTCTAAACAACTAAGAACCTCTGTTCTCAATGCACCTTGCAACCTATGGAATATATTCACCCTGTCCCAGCAAAAAAGGGATCAAAAAATATGTTTTGTACTGACTTCCACTGCCTTCCCAAATGATGAAATATCAGATTGCTTTCCCCTTGCATGGAAGTCTTTTAAAAAGAGAGGCTTCTGCTTTACATTACAGTCTGACTCCTCTGAGAGAACTGTGGACCCCATTTCCCTTTCCTGCCACTACAACTCAGATGTTTTCGTCTTCAGGCTGAAGTTCTGTTTGAGTTTCGATTTATGTTGTGTGTTCCATTTCTGACACAAACTCTGTCAAGACCATGAAGTATGAGCACCATATTGCCCATTAGAGAGTCTGAAAGGAATCATAAACACGTTAATAGCCTTATAAAAACCAAAATGTTCTCTTGAGGGTTTCTTATGCACCTTCTGGTGCTGAGGAAGAACAGTGGCCACTGTCTCATTCTGGAAAGCTTTTGAAATTCCCCAGATGATTGCTAAGGATTCTCCAATGACATTTTTAGGATCATCTGTTCTTTCCTCCACATCTGGAGCCAGCAGCTTGTTACTCCCAGTAACCACTTAAGAACAACAAACACAAATAGTGGCATTCGGCAGAAGCTATGTGCTTACAGCAAGTAACCTCAAGTCCAAAGTTTCCATTATCCATGCAAGAAGCATTTAAAATAACAGTGTTGAGAACAACATTAACTCGAGGTATCGTCAGACATCTCAGCAACATTGAGATGAGTTCTGCATATAGTATCCATGTTAGAAAATGCAAAAACTAGAATGAAAAGTCTAATAAAATCTAGCTCATTTATTGCAGCATGTGCTTTCGAGCCTCCTTCATTAGATGCATGGAATGAACAGGGAAAACGTCTTCCGGAATTAGGAAAGAAAGATCATAATGAATGTTGTATTTGGATTTGGATGAGAAAGATCAAATTCCTTGGTGGAAAACTATATACCAGTGTGTAGTTTGTTACTTGAGAGCCGAAATCAGTGTTTAGCCATTGGGAACCCTCACATCTCGCATGATGCGACATTTCTTAAAATATTCATTATCAGACCTGGTCATGGCTCCAAAAATTGAACCAGTGGCTTTACTAGGGTTTGCGTCACTGCCGGAGGCCAGCGTGTCACCCCTACGATGGACCTCCTCCCATGCAGTGGGCAGGGCAATGACCTGGGTGGTGGGAGTGATACCATTGCCCCACCCCCACTGCTTTTTGGCTATAACTTCTGATAGAATAGAGATATTTCAACATGGTTTGTTTCATTGCATTCTGCATAAAATTATATAACATGATGGTATTATTCAAAAATACCAAGATTTAAAAATTTTTGGCCAGTAGTGATGTCACCCTGTCTATCACCCGCTGTGGCCCGCACCCCCCTAGCGATGCCACTGAAATGAACTATTTCACCTGAACCTTGGAAAGGAGCTCAGTGTATTTCCAGCCCAATCTGAACCACATTGGATACTGTCACATCCCAAAAGATGTCATTAGGAGTACAATAAGATCCAATTCCTCTGCCACAGTCAGCACTACATGGAAAGCCTCAAAACAGCATTCTTCCCACCTGCTTATCTCACTTGAGCCTCCACAGGTGGTGGAATGGAAAAATTAGTTGAGATTCTCTCTCTCTCTCTCCAGGCACCTAGCATGCTGCTACAGCTGCTAGCCTTGTTCCAGTACTGTTGGGAAATCTAGTCTCTCCTGTACTGCTGAGTAGTAAGAACATAAGAAGAGCCCCGCTGGATCAGGCCAAAGGCCGATCTAGTCCAGCCTCCTGTATCTCACAGCGGCCCACCAGATGCCTCAGGCAGATTTCTCTCTCTCTTCCATTGCTGATCCACTATGCTTCCCCTCCCTCCCACATCTGCCACCTGAATGGTAAGGAAGGAAGGTGGATAAGTGAATAAGAGGGAGAGATTTCTAGGCAGGTGGGCAGGAAGGAGAGGACTTCCTTCAAGGTCAGATTAAGATCTAACCTGAGATGAACTTTCCAAGCAATAGTGCTTGCCTCATATTGGAGGTGAGTATCACAACTTACCCAGATTCATACTTCCAGTGCAGGAAATATAAAACTCAATAACATCACTTGAAAAAGACAATTAAAATACTGAAAGTGTTGGAGCCCCTGTCCTCCATGGAAAACTAATACCTTGGGGATTTTAGTTTAGGCAATAAATCAACTGAGAATTAAACTTGATGTGTGTCTGAATGCCCAATGTGACCTGGTGGGGGTGTGTGAGATTTTTATTTATGAACAGCAAGTGAGGGCACATTAAATGGGGTAAACTGGTGGTGGCAGCAGGTTTTAATACTTTGCTTCAGGCTTGGTATTGATCCCAGTGGCGTAGCTAAGGGGGTGCAGGGGGTAGCAGTTGCACCAGGCAACAAGCTTTAGTGGGGCAACAAGCTGAGCTTGACTAGTGACCAAAATTATGAAAATATTGATAATCCTGTGGTATTATATATTGGAATATTGGTATTATATAATACCATCATGTTATATCGCATTGGAAAGGTAATTTAATGCAGAGTGCAATGAAACAAACCGCATTGGAATATCTGTTTTCTATCAAAAGTTATGGCCAATTAACCAGAAAATGAAAACACAACTGACTTGTGGAAAAAAGGTGGATTTGCTTAACTCCAAATTGACCAATGAGACTGATTGTTCTGAGTGCTAGTGAGATGTTATTAAGATCCAGCATGGAACCAATAACTTTTTATTTATTTACTTAATTAAATTTGATTTTGTCATGCGGGGGGGGCTACAAAATCTTCTTGGTTGCAGTTAGATGCCTTAGCTATGCCACTAACTGGGCACAGCAGAGCAAGTGGGTGATGAGCTGCTGGGGGAAGGAGGTGGGTTCTTCCCAATTTTCACACTTTAAGCCTGGGTGTGATGTCACTCCGGTTGTGATATCACTTCCGGGGCAACATTTTGAGCTTGGCACCGGGCTACACGATCATTAGTTACACCACTGATTGATCCTAACTGCAGTTTCACATATGAACACAGTTCTTCACACAATAGTTTCACGCACTATTTCTAAATGCAATAAATAAATACATAAATACATACATACAAAAATTCCATTGAAAGTCAATGGAACTTTTTTCTTTCACTATTTTGTGCAGGAGGGGCAAGAGCTGTGTAAAAATCCCTCTCCCCCTCCTTGGTTTTGCCATGTTTTATGGCCCCTCACACACTACTTCAAAATAATCCCTCCTCAGGAAATATTGCACAGTTAGGCACACATTTAGTTTGACCACAAGAGAGAACATAATAGAGGTTTATAAAATTATGATTGGTGGGGGAGATCATTTTTTCCTCCTGCTCTCATACTAGAACTCAGAGTCAAACAACAACATTGATTAGTGGTAGACTGAGGACAGAGTCCTTTTTCATCTCATATTTACCGCACCTTCCATTATATACAAAAGGAACAGTAATTATTAATCAACTGCCTGCAGGAGTGTGCTGGTGTACAGAAAGAACATCATTCAATGAAAAATGGCTGGCATCTTTTGTGCCATTATGTTGTATATCTGTTTTGTATGAATATCTTTTCATTTCAAAGACTTCTTGGAAAGAGTTCTGTTTTCCCAGCAATGATTAAAGATTTTTTTCTTCCATCCATTTGAAAGCAAGGAGAGGAAATCTTTGTCCTCAAGTTCCATTCCATGAAAATCTGTCCATGTACAAATACATTTTAAAAAATACAAGTATATATTATTTGGGTCTGCAGTTTCTCAGCCACTCCCATAAGCTTAAACCCTAGAGAAGGCTCAAGGGACACTTGTGAAGGGGAAGACCTCAGGAGGTTAAAAAACAAATTTCACATACATTTTTCCAAAGTTCAAAAGAGTTTTAATTAAAGCCAGATAATGTCTCCACTTCTGCCTCCTCCAGAAGCCAAGCAATTCATTCAGTTGCAATGCAACTACATACAGGATTTATAGTTTTAATATTTGCTTCCATTGTTTATAACACGTGCAGAAACACGAGTTCATAGTCAGAAAGTATGTCAGATGTCAACTGCAAATTAAAAGTAGCTCAGAGAGGACACTGGAACGACATCTGTGGAAATAAATGGTAACGATGCCAGAATATGGTAGTGTCACCCTAGCCCTACTGAGACAATTGCAAAGAGGGGAGCTCCATCAATTGCGGAGCAGAATCATACCATCGGGCCACAGCAGGTTCTGCCTCCATCATTTGATTGTACTGGTTGCACAGAATCTACACATACAGTGTGTTCTCTCACCAGCTCTGTCCACAAGTCACAGTTGACCCTGGCCATCAAGGTGGGACCTGCTGCCATGAACCCCCTCCCCTTCCCTGAATTGATTGTATGCAGTTTGCTGTCATTTGCATGGCAGGGTTGTAGCTGGGGTGGGGCCAATGGGTGCACTGCTTTACCTACAGTGCTGCTTTGCCTCACTTAGCTTGGGGGGGGGGGCAGGGACACTAGCTTTTCAGTTTGTGGCACAACAGCTTGTGCTGAAGGAATGACAACTTGTTTTAAGAGCAGGTTTTATGTAGTTTAAAAAAAAAAACAAACTATGCCAGTTGGTACTTTCCCCCTTCCCCCAAGGAGCATTGCATAAAACTCCATTCAGCTGACTCGCACAGCTCTGCTCATAAGTTTTCCCCTGGCTTAATGTGGATTTTTCACTGCTACTGGTGGTGGGTCCAGGCTGCCTGCCCTTTGTTTGCCGCTGATCAGGGGAGCCTGCTCTCCCCACCCAGCTGATTGGT
Source organism: Tiliqua scincoides (assembly GCF_035046505.1). NCBI lineage: Eukaryota > Metazoa > Chordata > Lepidosauria > Squamata > Scincidae > Tiliqua > Tiliqua scincoides. The sequence goes on along the minus strand of NC_089822.1, from coordinate 228,068,728 downwards.
GGTAATCAAAGCACAGGCAGTCATATAGCACAGGGGTCTCCAAACATTTTGGCCAGAGGGCCGCATCAAATATCTGGTGTGGTGTAGAGGGCTGGAAAAAAAAATTTAAATATAAAATTTAAATAAATAAATTAGAGATGGAACTTAGTTGAGTGAATAAATGAATGAATGGGCTCATTCATGCAAACTCTCTGGCCCTCAGAACACCCTCCAGACATAATCAGAGCACAGTTCTGGTCACGTTCACTTGAGTGGGCCAGAGGCTTTTAGGGGACAAGAGGCTTGCTGTGGGCCACATCTGGCCCTCGGTCCGGGGTTTGGAGACCCCTGATACAGCAACTTGGATGCAAAAATGGCTTCAAGTCACAAGTCAAATCATGAGTCACTACCTCTTGATCCCAAGACAAGTCTTCGTCTTTGATTGAAGCAACTTAAGTTCTACTTGGGAGCGAGTTGCAAGACACAAGTCTACATCCCTGGTACTTCCTCTTCTGCTCTTTTCTGTGTTTCTGAAACTACAGGAGCAGGAAGATTAAGAGGAGAACTGGAGCAGCTAGAGCTATGTGGGATGGAGCCAGGTCAAGTCTGAATGGGCATGATGGGGTGGCAGCAATGACTGCAGGGTACCTATGGGCACTTCTCACCAATCCGCTGCCTCCTGAGCATTCCTAATGTGAGATGTTCACCTCATCATGCCTCAGGAGCAGGCTGGCCCTTGTCCTACCTAGAAACTAGGCTGCCTTGCCCATCAAGGAAGGCTGCCCACAGCCCTAATGTACAGGTTATTGTAATGGCTTTATTGCAAGCTCTGCATGCTCTCAGCTACTGCTGCTGGGTGTTTTTTGTTTTTTTTTATGACAGAGATATCTTTTTCCAATCGGAAACATCTTATACAATGCACACATGCACTTGACTTGCATATGTACGTGGCACATGATTTTCTCACAAGGACGCAGTAGTTTCTGAAGGACAAACATCCTAGGAGGGGGGGACAAAGAGCTTAAATTAAGCAGACAAGTAATGAATGCAACTCCGAGATGAAAACCAGAACCTTGACCTCTCGTACAAGAGACCGTGAATGTACCCATTCCATCCTAACTGATGAGCCTATAAAACCCGGTTGCGATGTGTAAAATATGTGCATGTTTGCTTGCCGCTTCATTACTGTATGTAGAACTAGGCCTGGCCTAGCACATGCTCCATCTCTCTTCTCGTTCTCCGAAAATGTTATTTGTTGTCAAGGAAACAGAACATTAACAGCTTTTGCACATGAAGAGCACCCGAAAAACCCAGAAGAGCCTGAGACAGCTGGCAGTGTAAACAAATATTAGGAGCACAAGCAAATTACTAGTCTCATTTTCAAACATCTGCAGCACTCTTTCCTTGGATATATTATTGGAATTTAGCAGGGATCATATCAACAGAAAAGATGCTGCTTCTTTTACCTCTACTATTGTTAAAGCTTAGGCCTTTATCTAAACAGATATTGTCTTCTTTATCTGATCTTTCCAGCCACAGCTGAATAGCCAAAACCTAAGAACAAATGTTATTGGTTCATATTATGGTCCGGACAACAGAGGGAATATTCTGTGTATTTTTATAAATAATTAGAGAAAGGACTGGCTGCAGTTCAGCTTCACAAAAACAACCTGGAGTGACATTAAAATGCCATGTGAGTTTTGGCTAATATTTAAGTCCTTAAAATATACAAGTCAGCATAAATTTTTATATAAAAATTCAAAGCCTCCCAACCCTTTGGTTACATAAGACTAGCTTAAGAAAGCTTAGAAGGGTGGAAATATTTGAGCTCTTGTTTGAGAGAATTAGAACTGATACAGTCAAACCTCAGTAACTCCGCACTCGGTTCCCACTGATTTGCTTATTAACGGGAGCACAATTGTTACTCTCACACCTGTTCTTGGCTATTCGTAGCCATTCTGAATGTATTTGCAGCCATTTGCAAGCTATCTGCGGGGCCATTCTATACCTGTGGCTGCCATTTTCAAACTATCCCTGCCCTTCTGAAACGATACTCAGCCATTCCGAAGCTATTCTGCAGTCAATCAGTGCCCCCTGACAGTGCTCCAGAATACCTTGCAGCAGCCGGTAGAACCCTAGAATGCTTTGCAGTGCCCTAATTGGCTTGGGCAGCAACATTTTGAACTGCTGAAACTTCAAAGTTGCACTTTTTCAAACTGTAAAATTGTTTTTATTCTTTTTACACTCTTATAAGCTCTCTCGGGGCCATCCAGCAAAAGAGAGGACAGCAATGAATATGACAGTAAGCAGTTCTTTTATACCCTATAAAAGGATATGTGTCTGCTGACTCTAATCCCATAGGATTAGTGATTCTGTACCTGCAATTTCCATATCCACTGGGTTTTTCAGGAACCTAACCCAAGTGAATAAGGAAAATTGCCTGTATATTCAAATGAAAGAACTTGATTCCACATTCAGTTTCTCCATGCCTTCTGAAACTGGACTTGCTTAATATTGCCACTCTCTGTATGTTCACTTTTAGATGACTGGAGGCAGTCCATCGTTTAAAAAAAAATCAAAGGAGGTTTAATGAAGGTATCTTTTCTCACTCATCTTTTGTTTCCAATCAGAAGATTTTGAAACACCAGTGGAGTTGCACACATTTAGCACCAGGATCCACTTTTTAGAATGACCATCTGTCAAGACCCACCAGATGTTATGTCATGTCCAGGAGTGACATCATCAAGCAGGAAAATTTTTAACCATCCTAGGCTGCAACCCTACCCAGGATTGGAGTAAGGAGGAAGTCCCATTTACTATCATTGTTAAAAGAATATACATAGTAGCTTTTTAAAAGTCCAGGTCTGTAACATTTCCCCATATGCAGATACATAACATGGCAGCATCGTCTAATATATTAAAAATAAAATATTGAAATGAATGGGAACCCACCTGAAATTGGCTCACGACCCACCTAGTGGGTCCCAACCCACAGTTTGAGAAACAGTACACTAGTAGATATAATCCTTCCATGGTCACAGCTTTTTAAAGTGTAGTGAGCTGAACAATCCTTCTGAATTTTTTCCATGAGCCCCTCCACCCATCTTCTCCTACTTTATAATGCAAACACCGCAGTGAGACTAATCTGTCTCACCAATGCTGCCTGGAGGACACTAGAATGTAATCCAGCTCTCCTCACTTCTTGATCATCATTCAGAAAGAAGTCAGTTGCCTTAAGCATGAATGATGTCTAGCAATGGACCAGTGCACAACTACACACATGAGCTTCATAACCTCTGCAGGGGTTTGGTTGTCTCACTGCAATGCTTCGTATAACCTACAGTTTTAGATCTTCCCTAGTTTCCAATTGCTTCCAATACAATGTTAGCAATATCACTATCTAGAATGAATTTAAAAGAAAAACTTATTAAATCAGGAAATTATCCTCAAGATCTGAAAATTGTGTGCCCCCCCCCCCAAAAAAGCCTAGTGAGGCACATGCTTTGAAAAGATGGTTCTGAAGTAATGCTTCATTAAGTGGCTAGCAGGCGTATGAAGAATTCATCACAGCTTTACAAAACTGTTGCTGTGAGCCACAGTGTGCGTAACTCATAATGCGCATTTTCTTTTCATCACATAATTCTCTGCCTAATTAGAAATTGACTCTTTCCAAAAATGCTTGTGAATTTGACCTATTTGGGGGATAACTATGTTTTTAGTTGATCAGTGCCATTCACGATCACAAGCTAACTGGCAGTCATCACACATCTAGCCTGATCTTTTTGGTCTGTCTATGGCTCTGTGCTCTTCCATGTTCTTGACAGCCCCTTTATGGTTTCAACTGCTTTGCATATTTGTATTGCTTTATCTCAGATCCAGTTCTATCCTGCTAGTGTCTTTTTGTTAGAAGGGCTTCAAGTGGAGAGAGACCTTCTGATCTGAACCTTGGCATAACTTCTTAAGATATTAGACAATTCAGAGATCACATTCCATTCTGGAAAACAATCCTATCATACTCTTGATCAACCAGACAGGCTTGCATCTCAACCTTTCATCTTGTACCAAGATTATACTTAACCGATACATAAAATGTTTCTTTGTCCACTACATTCTTGATCTTTATAAGTAGGGCAAGCTCCCCACACACTAATGCACCATCTCAATCCGCAACACTGCTAGCTATATTTTTTATCACAAGGCACATAGCGTTTCCTAGATTTGACAATAGGTGTTCATTGACGGCTACTGCGACCTTCAATTCTACCCCCTCTTTAACACTACATTATCTGTTTTTCAGTCCTTTTATTTTAAACACTGTTTTTCAATCTGGAGGTATTTGAGATGTCTAACATGACACCACGATAAAAACAGAATAAAAATAATAAAACAGCAGAATAAAAACAACTCTTCAAAGAAAGCCACAGTAACACCCATAAAATTTGAAAATCTTGTCAGAATAAAAAAAAAATTTCAACCAACAATGGAACGTAGCCGAAGAGGGAACCAACAAAACCTCTCTTGAATGGGACTTCTGCATGTTGGGTTCTTAGTAGGTGCCACTGCAAAGAGGACCCTATCATGTGTCGCTGCCCATTTCACCTGAGTGGTAGAATGACTGAGAGTGCAATCCTAAGAGTGTAATCCCTTACGCTGGCCTGGGAGTGCTGCAAAGCATGTTTGTGTCTCCTCTGAAGTCAGCCTGGCTGGTGCATGGTGGTGCACTGGCCCATGGAGGCCCGATCCAGCTTCCATGCTGACAGGAGGGGATAGGTTTGTGCCAGCCAGGCTGGTGTGGAGATCTAGAGGGATGTGGGGAGGGCAGGGAGGAGGCATTTCAAGGCAGGAGGAGGGCAGGCAGCAGGCAAGGGTTGAGTGGGGGGCAGGGGCAGGATCCAGTGCTCATGCCTGATCCTATCCCTGGTTTGAGGCAGCCTGGGGCAGCTCTGGGCTACTCAGATCTGTGCCACCTCTTGAGGTAGCACAGATCCAAGTATCCCCACTGGGGCTGCTGCAGTGTTACCCAGGGTAAGGGGAAGCAATTCCCCTTGTCCCAGGCTGAGCCATTTTTGGCCCAATCCTGCTCTGGATGTGGGGTAAGCCTGCCAGCCTGCCTGCTCCAGGGTAGGTTAGGATTGAGCTTCGAGAGGCCTTTCTCCGTTGATCCTTTAAAGGTAATCCTCAGTAGCTTGAATTTCATCCAGCCACTCATCAATTGCATCCAGCCACACCCATGTACAGAGTGTAACAGAAATTCAGTTTTGATGTATCCAGCGCATGGCTGACAGTTCCCAAGACTTACTGATCTGGGAATGGGTGCAAGTGGAGCATTAGTCAAAGCTGGGCAAATGCACTGCTAGCTACAAAAAAAGCAGTTCATGGAGTGATTTACATAGCCATGTAAATTAATAAAAGTTTTGCTGTCCCCAAAGGGCTCACAATCAAAAAACAAAAAGCAGAAGAGACACCAACAACAGCCACTGTAGAAGACACCAAGCTGGAGGAAAGAGGGGCAGTTGATCTCCCTCTGCTAAATATGAGGACACCACCTTGAAAATGTGCCTCTTTACCCTGTTTGCCTAATTTCAGCTTACCAATATCCAGTCCATCACTGACCCCAGACAACAGTTCAGGACTTACAATAGAGATATCACATTTTCTTCTAAGACACTGCTGTTTGTAGTGTCACTCCAAGTTCCAAACTCTGTCATAAGATGGGAGTAGGAGCTCAGAGGTGTCCTATAGCTTCCCAGAGTCTTGCTTCTTTCCTACTCTCTCTAAGGATGCACTCCTACCCTGCACTGGAACAGGCAAGCCAAGAACATAAGAACAGCCCCACTGGATCAATCCATAGGCCCATCGAGTCCAGCTTCCTGTATCTCACAGTGGACCACCAAATGCCCCAGGGAGTACACAAGAAGCTTGCACTATGCCCAGCGCAGGATAGGGGCCCAAAGTGGCTCAGCCAGAGGTAAGGCACCCTGGCCCCAATGGGTCTCCTGGGACTTGGGCCACCTCCAGAGGTGGCGTAAGTCCGAGGAGAGTGGAGCAGCTTGAAGCTGCTCTGAACTCCCCAGGAATAGGGGTTGGGATCTTGCATAACTGCCAGGTCCCAGCCTCACCTCCCACTCCCCACACACCCACCCCCAGGGCTGCCCATCGCCCACCCTCTCCCAGAACGCCTCCCTCTCGCCTTCCCCTGCCCACTCCAGAGCCTTGCGTAGGCCCAGCTTGGCCAACGTAAGGCTTGGTGTGCAAGCTGCCACGGAGGCTGGATTCAGCCTCTGTGTGTCAGTACACCTCTGTGCACTGGCATGGCTTGCTCATGAGGAAATGCAAACATACTTTATGGCACTTTGCGACCCTCCTGGGCCTTGCACCGGCCCAAGTTCTTCTCTCCTCTGCACCCTAAGTTACTGAAGAGGTTTGGGGCTGATCTTCATTGTCCAACACTGAACTGACTTTGGAAACACTGAATACCGGACTTGACAGGAGCACTACCCTCTGACCAAATTTGCTGGCAGCACCCAGGCTTCTTGGCAGGGCAGAAAGGTGCAGTGGAACTATGCTTCCCTGTCACTTTGGTCTGCATCACAGCCAGCATAGTTGGGTCATCTGGCCCAACACCATGAACTCAGTGGTGTGACAACAGCCTTCCCCTTGACTGGGTGACATCATGGGGGGAATCCCCAAGACAGCAAAATTTGCTCTTATTCTCCAGTAACAGACCAGTCCAACTAGAGTTCCATGCATCTCTCACCAAGTCATAAAATGAACCAAGAATTCAAGGAATTGACATAATCCGACCTTCTTTTCGGCTTATAGGCAATGCATGCGAGTAGTGTAGCTAGAAAAGGGCCAAAACGGTAAGTACTGCAGGCACTTCAACATGCTGTGTAAGTGGCTTTTCCCACTTGTTGTTGGAGCCATTCCAGGAAGTGAAGCCAACACACAGGAGACACCCTTTGGTGCGGTGAATGCCGGTGTGTTGCTGTCACTGCCTGGAATAGTTCTGAAATCTGAGTAAGATTTCAGGCCTTCTTACAGCATACACAAGAAATCTTAACAGCTTGATGCCCATTTTAAAAATAGTGTCACTGTTTCTTCTCCAAAGTGACATCTTGCTTGTCTGCGATTACTGTCTCCCTTCTCAAATCACCAGTCTTGGCTGGAGTATTCTAGGAACATCTCTCTTCCAAGATTTATCCTGATATTTAAAAAAAAAATTACACCCAAAACGTGATTTGTCAGCAACTAAAGTGTATCTCATGTATCACATAATAATAATAGATTTGAACGATACTCAAGTTCATTAATCAAAACCCACTTCAGTTTAGTGTATCCTTGTTATCAGGTTCAAATTCAGCTGGAGGTTGAAGGCTATCTTGGCACAGCACCATCTGCTAAAATGATAGGCTACAAAGGTAGCATCTTTCACAAAACAAAGATCAATCATGGATCATTTCCCAGTGCCAGTGAAGCCTGATGCAGTCCTAGCATTTACTGTGAACATTATGAAGCAAAGAGAAGCTGTTTATTCAATCTGAATATGTGAGATGAGATGGAACTTATTAATGATTGCTATAATTTTTTTTTAATTAATGGCAAGTAAATGGCACTCACCAAACTCTCCTGCTCTGAAACGCTGAATGGCTAAATCTAGGACAGCCTTATAAATGGCTACTGCCCAAATATATTTATTTAAAAGAAGGAACATGATCCATAGCCATGTCAAATTACTTGCTCTCCCTTGGCCTCACGAGTTCATGAAAAACTGTTGTAACTGAGAATTAAATTGCAATGGATTTCTCCATTTAATAATTTGGCTGAATTTTTGGTACATTTTTTGTACCACATAGTTTGTCATGAAATTGCCATTTGAAAGAAGGCAAAATGTAGTAATAAAAAAAGAAAATCTGGCTAATCAAATATCCAAACAGCACAAAGTTTTTGGCTCTAGAAACAGTCCAATTATCATCATTTTTCATCCTGGGCAATTTACTCCAGATGGAGAATTGCATTGTAGTGGCAAGATTTGTGACAGAAGTTCATATCAACCTGACCCTCAAAATACCAATATTGTTATCAATGAATATGGTTCAAAGATGCACAGTTCCAGGGAAGAAGGACATTTGTGAAAACCAAACATAAAGTTGCCCTCATTTCAAAAAGACTCATCCTTTCGAACAGGAAATCCACAATATCTATTGACACTGAGTCACGATTGGAAGGCTTTTTGGACTTTCCAATGCAGGAACATATCAGGTTCGGAAGAAAATAATAAGAAAGTACCCATACCTTATGGACAGATTATATGGCCATCTTTGCTTAATTTGAGCTTTAGTAGCTGATGCATCACCATAATCAGAAGCAGACCTTGACCATTAACTGAGCAGAGACTGGAAGGCTATGCAAAGATATGGGTGTCTTTGACAGACCTTGGCAACAGTCAGGCTCCAAGCAGTCGTGTTCCTGGACCTGGAGGAAGAGAGGGCTGTCAGTTCATGAGGGCCTGAAGCCAATGGCCCAGAACAGACAGGGTCTGTTCTAAAGCAGCAATCAAGGTTCAGAATGACTGGAAGCAGGTGTCTAGTCTGGCAGGGGCAAATCTAGAGCATCAATCAAGGGTAAGTAACTGAAGCTTAGACAGTGTCTAAGCAAAAGAGACAAGCTGTCAATTGAATAGCAAGCTAAGGCATTAAAGGACATGACGGGCAGCCCAATCCTATCCCTGGCACCTCCACCAGGTGCAGTTGCGCCAAAATGACTACCATTGCATTCAGCAGCACCACGGGGGGCATTCGAGGTCTCCTTGGGGGAAGGAACTTTTTTCCTCTTCCCCCAGGGAAAGCCCCAAACCCAGCAATGGGGCTTATAAAGTCTGGCTGGCTATTTTTCCGGAGCAGATTTGAGAGCCTCTGTCTTACCCAACATGGAGGATAGGATACAGTGGAGCAAGGCCCCACTGGTTCCACCCCCTCCCTCCCCAGTTCCTACCCCACCCATCTCCCCACCCTGGAATGTCTACCCCTACCCTGAAACACCTTACTGCCACCTGGAGCTCCTCCCTTGCTCCAGGCAGCATCTGTGTGGTGCACATTTATGACACCAGTGCTGGAACTCAGCTCCAGCACTACAAGCCCTTAGGATTGGACTCTTAGTGAATAGACATTGGCCTCTGAGGGCAGCTGACTGATCCCTCAGGCCAGGTGGTACCAGAATCTACATGATACCCTCACAAGCACAAGCAGTAGGTTAGGTTGGTATGGCAACCAGGGCACTGCTGGCATAAGAGGTAAGTCGAACTTCCAGAGTGTCCCAGTTCGAGAAACAGACACACTTCTAGAGCCTTATAGACATACACACAATTCTCCTATTCCTCATCAGTTCCCATGCATACATACGACAAGCATAGAGGTGAAAATAGGACTCTTTTATGCCCACTATGGATCCTGTTTATTGTGGGTGCTGTACCCTGGGCAGTCCGAATCAAGTCCAAAATGTATAACAAACAAATGAAAAAAAAGAAAATGTAATTAAATATAATCACATTCCCTACCAAATGGAAACAAGAGCTAGCAAAGCAAGAAATCCCCACATAGGCTTGCAGAAAACCTGCAAATGAGTACATACTGATGCGCTACAGATGTCCCCATAATGATACGTTCGTGAGGTTTCCTTTGCCAATAGCTTCAAGTCTGGCAGCTCCATAAATGCCAGTGATTAGGCAGATTTTGCTGGAGGATCTCATCTAAAGTCCATTGATTTCAAAGTGCTTTTTTTGGTCCAAAACTGGCTTTCAACAGAATGTCAGCATGTGTGGCAGGGGGTTTAAAATGCATAATTGACCTCCTTTCCATTTTTGTGGGAAAAGACAAATAATAAATTATATCAATAAAATACAGTTGAAATTATGAGAACTTTGCCATTGCATAAATGTAGAATACGAAACAGATCCCTGCCTCTAGGTCGCTGACAGGCTGAGAGCCCAACACAGCCCTCAGTCAAGGCATATGGAGAGCAGGCTACAGAGGCCCTAAATGACGCTTGGAGTAGGTATGTGGAAAACCTCTGGGAGCTGGGAGCATGCCAGCTGTGTACCTCCCATAGACTTCCCTGGGCAGAAGCCTCAGGCGCCGGCTGCTAGGACCCGTCAGAAGCCTCTCTGAGAGGTTTCCCCGACGCGGGAGAAGGTCGCACAAGGTTCCGTGAGCCTATGGTGAGTGGGGGGGGCGGATTTCTGAGCGGGGGCGGCGATAGCCAGTGGGGGCGCCATTGCGAAGCTTTGCCCTGGGCATGGGACTGCAGAGGTCCGTGGCTGGGGCATGTCCACCCTTACCATTCTATAGCCACGCCAAGTGCATGTTTGTGCCATCAGCCACACACACCTATGGGAGCACTTGCTTTGTATGTAGAAGGTCCCAAGTTCAAAACTTCTCAAGGCAGATTATGTTTGCCTATTTGCCAGATAGAACGTAGCCTATTAGATAAGACAAAGGAAAGGAATACAATGTGAATAAAAAGAGAACATCTCCTGCCAATCAGATGGCAAGGATAAGGAAAAGCAATTAACCCATTTCTGCCCAGCCCACAGGTATATACATTTGATCCCTCTTGCTGTATGCAACATTGGGCAGAAGTGGCTTAAGCGGACTGAAGTCACCTCTCTATTTTCCCTCCACCATGTAGTTTTTGATCAAACAGATCTAAACTTGATTTCATTTCCATCTTTTCCATGCGTACCAAAGCTGCTAGTCAAGCGCCTATTTGAAATGCAGCTTCGATCAATCTTTTGCTGTTATACAAACGGGACCCCTTGATCTTCAGCAGTGGATAAAATCCTGCACTGCAAACGAATTAGAATACCAGTTTAGAGTGGGATCAGAACACAGAATCAGTTACAGGCGTGCCCCTAAACCCCACCCCCACCCCCCACGCCCGTGGTTAGGAGAATCTGTGGATAAAAGTGACCGCCCAGCAGAGGCCACGTCTATATGTCTGCAGACTCTGCCAGGGTCAGACTGAGCCTCAAGGTTTAAAAAACGCAACTTCTGGTTTCTCCATAAAACTGGAAGTGATGTTTTTAATGCCTTATATGGCATTAGGACACCTGGGGAAGCCCCGGAGGGGTTCAGGGTTCAGAAGACCGTCTGGAGGTGAGGGGAGTACAGCTCCCCTCACCTCTGCAGGGGACACATGTGGGGAGCTTGCACAGGGTGCCCACGAACCTAAGTGAATTCATGGATACAGGAACTGCAGATACGGGGGTGGGGGCTGTATTTGATTGCAACATTTATGAAGACTTGAGAAAAATCAGTGTTGCTGCTTTTTGTTTGAAACAAGATCAGCAACAAACGCTTAACTTTAAGGCAGAAACAACATGATGGCGTTTTTCAAGCGACTCAATACAGTGTATAAGCACTGTTGACCTTGCTCACTGACTTGACCAAGCCAGGCCTCATCACTGAAAATATGTGGACAAATCTGGATGATCTGACAAGTTCCTAGGTGCAGAGCTTTGTTAAAGTAATATATTCTAAACACTTGAAGCTAACAAATTCAAATCAGTGTCAACATCTTCGCCTAGGCCAGTTGTTCTCAAACATTTTAGCACCCGGACCCATTTTTTAGAATGACAAATCTGTCGGGATCCACTGGAAGTGATATCATTAACCTGGAAGTGATGTCATGGCTGGTAGTTACATCATCAATTGAGGCTTCAAATCTAAGCTGTGATCAGCCAATGGTCCTATTACACAGTGCGCTCGTGCTCTTATTTTGCTTAGCTAGGAATTCAAACATTCCAGCTCAGATCCAGCAGACTTGAAGCCTTTTCCAACCACACAGCCCTCCCCCCTTTCCAGTTTCCCATCTTCTCATCAATTCAGGGCAAAGCACCAGGCCTCTTTCCCACCAGGAGCCCACGCTGCCCAGCAGCTCTGTACTCTGTGTTTTCAATTGCAGCTGAGCTAGGTCCTATGAGACCCACCTGAAATTGGCTCGTGACCCATGTAGTGGGTCCCGACCAACAGTTTGAGAAATGCTGACCTAGGTGACTGTTCTCTAAAAGTCTGGTTGACGCGGTGGGGGGAGTAATGAACTGCATTTCTTTCCATGCTTTCCTGAGTGGTTCTGTTGTTTGCCTCCTCCCTCACCAGCTGAGTAACACACCTGGAGGCCTGCTTGCCACTGTTCATGAGGAAAGAAGGCAGACCGCTGACCCATAGGAGGAAACAGGTGGGGTGAGCAAGCCTTCATCAGTACTCACATGAAAAACGAGATTGCTTCTTGACACCTCCCTCTACAACATTGTAGGCAATGTGTAAAAGGATGAGTTTCACAGTGTACAAGAGTTATGCAATCCCAATTAAATTTCTGAGAAGTTGCTTGAGCATAGCTGAGTGCAGAATCTAGTTCTCAGCATTAGCTTAGCATTGCATTGGCTTTTACATTGAGTACACAAATAATGGCAGATTAACTCTGATAGTCAGTCTGTACTTAAGAGGCATATGTTGAATAAGCTTCCCAAATCCATGATTCTGATCTCTATTTCTGTTTTTCCTCGGGGCACCTGGCAACAACTGTGTTGGAATGGATGCGTCTCTTGAGAAAGCAATGTTACTCTCTTGAAAGCTATTTATGCATCTGATCTATCTGAATGGATTACCATATATATGAAGCTATAAGAGAAAAGGGGGGTGAGTGGTTTTTGAGGCATGAATTTTTTTTTTCAGCTGCCACTTCATAAGATATTTCTTTTGCCAAACCATGCACTTAAGCCCTTACTTGCTTGTTGTTTTGGTCATTTTTCCAGTATTTCTAGTTTATAAAATTTAATCGTTAATAGGAAAAAGAAGAGGAGCTGAATAGTTTCAGCCTCCCAGTATGTTGTTCTTACCTCCCCTCAAATACCTTGGTTGGCTTTTAACGCAGATCATCTTCACTGAGATGGACTTGGAAGTGAAGCCCACCCAAATGTTTCTTAGATAAATATTTTTGTACGAGCCACAGATTTTAATTAGAAAATCTTCATTTCCTGCCTTTGTTTTTGTCTCCAGTGTTAGTTTCCTCATGGCCTCCGCCGTTGCAGTTCTACCAGGATAAAACATATGTCCTTGATAACGAGTCATATAAACTGTAAAGCAAAATTAAAATTCTAACAACTTGCTGCTGCATCGCTAAAACAATAGGAAAGACTCCCACAAATTCATTTTGGGACTCTTGTTCTAAAATTGTCATTGTGCTGGGAAATGGCACCTGAAGCCACCACTGCTGCCCTGATAATACAGCAAAATGGCTCAAAGTATCACATGGAGAAAGCAATGAGGAAGGCATATCAGATGGAATGGGTCTTAGTCAGGGAGGGAAACAGACTGTTCTGTGTGTCACATTCCTGTCTTTTTTCACACTGCATTCTGGAAACAGGAACTGGGATATTAAGGTACTCGGAATGGACATTCTCTAATACCTTGAGGGCCTAATCCTAGCCAACTTTCCAGCACCAATTCAACCACAGTGCAGCCCCAAAGTAAGGGAACAAACATTCTCTAACCTTGAGCAGGCCTCTGTGACTGCCCCCACATTGCAGGATGCAGCACATGCCCCGTTAGCATAGCTGTTTCCGCACTGGAAAGTTGGATAGGGTTGGGCCCTCCTGAGAATCACAAGTATTAACTCTTAGGGCCAAATCCTATCCAATTTTCCAGTGCCGGTACAGCTGTGCCAATGGGGTGTGCACTGCATCCTATAGGGGGAAGGCAGTCACAGAGGCCTTCTCAAGATAGGGGAACATTTGTTGCCTTATCTCGGGGCTGCATTGCGGCTGCATCAGTGCTGGAAAGTTGGATAGGATTGGGCCCTTACTCCACACACTAAAAAAACCCTAAAATTAACTGGAGATAACTAAGGGCCGAATTCTGTCCAACTTTCCAGTTCCAATCCAGCGGTGTCAACAGGGCATGTGCTACATCCAGTGTGGGGGGGGGGCAGTCAAGACAGCCTCCTCAAGATAAGAAAAGTTCTGTTCCCTTACCTCAGGACTGCATTGTGGCTGCAATGGCACTGGAAAGTTGGATAGGATTGGGGCCTGAGTTCTCCCTTATGGCCTGTCCCCTGAGCACACAAGGAAATGGCCTCAATCAGAAGGACAAATGGTTGCATAGGGACTGCAGGGGTAAGGTGCAAACATTGTCTTTCCTGCCAAATTTTGAACTTGACCCACATAGCATGTGCCCCTCATAGATGCACACAGCTGACAGCAAAAACATGCGCTTGGCATGGTTGTAGAATGGTGCAGGTGGGCGGGCATGCTCTCAGCTCCCAGAGGCTGAATTGGGTTATTGTGCAATTCAAGATGGCAGCACCTAGGAGAGCCGGTAAGAAGAGGCAGCTGGGGACATCCCATGATGACCCTGTGCGTTTGCACAGTTTGGGAACCACTGCTCTGTAAATAGTAATATAGGGGGCAGAGATCATTCCCCCATGTACATATTGCTGCACCAACCATGAAAACGAATGTATGTTTATTTACTTCATATCTTCAGAAGCGTGTGAAGTACCATGGGCTTCTGCTAAGGAAAAAGAACTTTGAGGGGGTGAAGTAGTCTCTCCTTTAACAAAAGAAGCAAAAAGTGTTTTTGTTTACAGAGAAAAAACCGTTTGTCAGCTATAATCTCGTCGATCAGGAGATTGCTTACTAAGTTTCCTCCACCCCCATCCTTTGCTCAGAAAATTCAAAGAACAATCATTGGTCTTTGGAGGGTCCTTCTTATCTCAAACAATCTTTCTTATGTGCACGGTCTCATTAGTTCTCATTAGACTTGATGATAGGCAGTGATGAAAATAAGGATGAAAAACTGGAGGATTTCCCTGATGTCAGCAGCTGTTTCTTATCTTTCTTCCTTTTAACCAACAGTAACACAAAAGCAGTGGCGTCACTAGGGAGGTGCGGGGGGTGTGGGCCACACCGGGTGACGTGCACAGCGGGGGTGTGATGAGGCTAACAATAAATACAATAAGAAATAAAACAATTAGTAAGAACAGTCGGGGGGGGTCAGTTAAAAAGGGGGGGAATAGCCGCAAGCATCATATAGAGGCAGGCAACCACCAGCACATCCAAACACACATCACCCAAACACTTGATGAAACCCCCAAAAAATCGAGCCCTTACTAAAAAGCCACGAGGGAAGGGACAGTTCTTTACGCACCTGAAAGGGAGTTCCATAGTTGTGGTGGCACTACGGAGAAGGCTTGCCCTCATACTGCCATTCCCTAACATGAGTCAGAGGAGGCACTTGCAGGAGAGCCCCCTCACACAACCTAAGAAGGTGGGCCAGAACACATGGCAAAAGGCGGTCCTTCAGATAACTTGGTCCCAAACCATGGAGGTCAATACCAGCACCTTGATTTGGGCCTGGAATCAAATGGGCAACCAGTATAGCTGCCGGAGCAGTGGTTCAATAGAATAGATGGAACACCAATCTAGTTTTGCTGGCCCCGAAGGGCAGAACAAATGTGCAGTCGCATGTTTCTGATCATGACAAACACAAAAATAGGTGAATGGATGTAACAATATCCATGTGTCAAGCTTAGCAGCTTCAAGGACCAATAGCTTATGAGACACACTCAGTATTTTAGCCGAATACATTACCATTCAGAGACAGGATACTTCAACAGCTGACTTTAAGCCTTTCCAACATGAGCATTGGTGGGAAATGGAATTATGAGCAGTATGTTCCTTTTCTACAGAAAACCAGTTTCACTTTCTGCCTGGAACTCCTGTCATCAGTTGCAGAAATGAATTTATTGTGCAGAGACTGACATTTTGATTTACACAAGGGAACGTTTAAGCTGACAGCTTTGCACGCTCAATGTTTTGTTCGGCATTTCTTCATCATGCATAATTCCTGCTCGCACTGCAGTCCTGGGTTGTCTTGTCATTTTAAAAAAAATGATACCAGCCAGTTTTACCCTGAGGCTGAGAAGTGGTTAGAAGAGTTCCTGTGCAGCCAGGGTCATGCTTCTGAATTGCAAAGCTATACTACAAATATTAAATTGTAAAGTTACATGCTGCCAATGCTAGCCCACCAAAATAGCACACAAACATGATCTAAATTCAGTGATGAATCAGCAAGGCTAGGATCTCCAGCCAAAGTCATGTCTGGAAAGCAGTAGAGATGTCACCCCCCCCCCCAGCAGTCACCTTTCCTCCTGCACAAGTAGGCCTCTGATTTTACTGTAAGCCAAATAGATGGAGCTTTGTGTTTCAAGGGCACCATCAAGGCTGCAGTACCAGCTTGCTTGTCTGAGCATTCGCTGCTATCCTCAAAGGTCAACCTCTATCCACCAGGACCTATAAAGCCTGAGGCCTTGTTCTTCGGTTGACGTAACTTGTCTCTTGTGTTAGGACACTTCCTAAGATTCCTGTTTCTTTCCTGGGAGCCTGAGCTCTATCCATGATGTGTCCTCCTCTCCTCCTGATGGTGTGTTGGGCATTACCACTGCCAGTGGTGCTTAGGATTCAGAGGTCAGCCCAGCTAAATTGGCTTTCTGATGGATGTGGGCCCATCCCTCATCCAATACCCAGCCAAGTTAAACCCTGGTGCCATTTGTGGTTCTAGAACTCTCTACGTGTTTGGGACCACATGACTCATTGTGGCTCACATTGGCTTTTTGAGATGTCTCCCGTTTTTCTTTCTCATTGAAATTTTTTAAATTAAGCCTGTAGTAACTCTTTCTTTATGAACTCCCATCCATCTTGGGCTACTTTTTCATTAATTTGTTTGTCCATCATGGAATCCTACCTAAGATTTTTCTGAGCTAGAAATTAGCCTTCCAGAATTCTAAGGTACAAGTTCACTATTCTTACCCTTAGCTTCCCAGAAGACTTCCAGAATGTCCTAGTCACATCCCTTAAGTTCCTACTACCTCAACATCATTGACCAGTTCTTCCCTGTTGATTGGGATCAAGTCAAGAATAGCTTCTCCTCTTTTTCCTTCATCAACCTCCTGGAGGTAGAAGTTATTATCAAAGCACACCAGGAATTTGTTGGATCTGGCACAAGTCCAAGTGGACCCAGGAAAGCAGATTGAGGGTGGGGAACAAGATATCACGATAGTAGCTGTGCCACTGCTGCTGACATCCCTCCTTCCTGGCCTCGATCCACCCTCCTCTCTGCCCTGGTCTCCTCCCTGTTCCTCCCCCTCCCTGCCCTGATCTGCCCACCCCACTTCCCTCCTGCCCCCTACTCTCACTTACCAGCTCAGGGCTCTTTCTTTCTCTGCTGGGTGCAGACCTAGCCGCTTACTGTTTGCAGTAGTAATCAGGCCATGCTGCATGATGTATTGGACTCTGCAACAAATGTAAAGAATCTTTGCATAAGATCCTTTTATGATTGGGCCATTAATTTGGGAATTGGTGGCACTTCCACAAATTCCCAAGTTGCAACTGTGTCCCTAAAGTTCCTGTTTTCCACTTGTGGAAGAGCATCTTTAGATTTTGTTTCATTTTTCTCATATAACAGTCTAGCATGGAGTATAAAAAAGCAGTCCCTCCACAAGTGGAAGGCAGATTCCCCATGTGGGATCCCATTTTCCACTACTGTCCCCTCACTACTTGGGTTTCCAGTGGTCTATGGCTCCTACAATCAAGGCTGGGCAGGTGGAGTCTGGATGGAGAACAGAAGAGTTCTCCTAGAGGACAGATGATTGTACCATGGACATGCCATTTGGCTGGTCTCACCTGCAACCCAGCACTAAAGCAAAACAAAGACCACTCACATGCATTGCTAGTTCCAGGACTAGCACCCATCCCCCCGATGGTGCTTTGGATACTACCACTGCCACACCAGTACTGAGAGTTTAGTTGTGTGTCTAGGTACGTAGGCTCTCTGATAGACCTGGACCCTCAGCCATCCCAATGTCCTGCCTCTGAGGTGTATTCATAGTCATTTGCATCTATCTGGCAAAAGGGTAGTGAGAAATACATCCAGTAACCTTAATCCTCTCATATGTCCTTTTTAAGGAGCTCCTTTGCAGGGATAACTGGAAGAAGGTAGTATATTTTCTTAAAGACTTCTATCCAAAGCAGCCTCTAACAGATGATATCCATTACTACATTGGGCTCCTGAGGCAGCCAAATCCAACTTCAGAAATGAGTCCTGCCTGCAGAAAGAATATTTTGCGAGCCATGCAGAATCCACTGTGTGTCAACATGCCGGCTTCACGTCTCAAGTTCCACTAATGGGGCTTTCAATCTTATTCATTCATCAGGCTTCTTAAGCCATCATCTTTCCCAACCACTCAATGACATCAGAGAAGACAACTTAAGTCCAGCACTCTGGAAGCGCTCCACAAATGACACTGTCAAAAGGCAGATAATGTATTGCAGTATAGCTCATGCCTATTGCTAACTGATACAAAAAGAAAGACTTGTATTAACTCTGTATTTCTTCATTGTAATTATTCAGTGGATACTGAATGGAAACAAAAATTACTGCCTAGGGAAAATGAGTTCATGTCCATGTTGGGAAGCCCAAACCATCCCTGGGCTTTGATGAAGAGCTGTTCAGATCCAAAAAGCCAACTGATATTCTTGCTTCCTGCCTTGACACCAAAGTAGTACCACTGACATCATCCAAATTGTTCCAGGTTAACCAAAAAACTCTATATGGAAACAATTAAGAGTTTTGCAAGTAGCATTGAAGGAAGCCCCAGAGAATGCCTGGGGACTCAAGTTGTCCACATTGCTCTGGCACAGAAGCTGCAGGGCTTCACTTGAGCTAAAGTTGCCCAAAGCACAGGGAATATGATGTAGTTTCAGCTCAGGAATATGGGACAAAGTCACATTTGTGCCATGGTTTTTGAGAATGCAAAGCCTTCATGTGTATGATAAGCACATAAGAACATAAGAACAGCCCCACTGGATCAGACCATAGGCCCATCTCTCTATCCACTCTGTCCATCCCCTGCATAATTTTGTATGTTTCAATCATGTCCCCCCTCAGGCCTCTCTTTTCTAGGCTGAAGAGGCCCAAACGCTGTAGCCTTTTCTCATAAGGAAGGTGCCCCAGCCCAGTAATCATCTTAGTCGCTCTCTTTTGCACCTTTACCATTTCCACTATATCTTTTTTGAGATGTGGCAACCAGAATTGGATGCAATACTCCAGGTGTGGCCTTACCATTGATTTGTACAATGGCATTATAATATTAGCCGTTTTGTTCTCAATACATTTTCTAATGATCCCAAGCATAGAATTGGCCTTCTTTACTGCCGCCGCACATTGGGTCGACACTTTCATCGACTTGTCCACCACCACCCCAAGATCTCTCTCCTGATCTGTCACAGACAGCTCAGAACCCATTAGCCTATATGTGAAGTTTTGATTCCTTGCCCCCAACGTCCATGACTTTACACTTACTTACATTGAAACGCATCTGCCATTTTGCTGCCCTTTCTGCCAGTTTGGAGAGATCCTTCTGGAGCTCCTCACAATCACTTCTGGTCTTCACCACTTGGAAAAGTTTGGTGTTGTCTGCAAACTTAGCCACCTCACTGCTCAACCCTGTCTCCAGGTCATTTATGAAGAGGTTGAAGAGCACCGGACCCAGGACAGAACCTTGGGGCACACTGCTTTTCACCTCTCTCCATTGTGAAAATTGCCCATTGACACCCACTCTCTGTTTCCTGGTCTTCAACCAGGTCTCAATCCATGAGAGGACCTGTCCTCTAATTCCCTGACTGTGGAGTTTTTTCAGTAGCCTTTGGTGAGGGACCGGGTCAAACGCCTTCTGAAAGTCCAGATATATAATGACCACGGGTTCTCTTGCATCCACATGCCTGTTGACCTTTTCAAAGAATTCTATAAGGTTCGTGAGGCAAGACTTACCCTTACAGAAGCCATGCTGACTCTCCCTCAGCAAGGCCTGTTCGTCTATGTGTTTTGAGATTCTATCTTTGATGAGGCATTCCACCATCTTACCCAGTATAGATGTTAGGCTAACCAGGCTATAGTTTCCTAGGTCCCCCTTCCTTCTGTTTTTAAAAATCAGCCTGACATTTGCGATCCTCCAATCTTCTGGCACCGTGGCCATTTTGAGGGACAAGTTGCATATTTTAGTCAAGAGATCAGCAACTTCGTTCTTCAATTCCTTAATAACTCTTGGGTGGATGCCATCAGGGCCCGGTGACTTATTGATCTTTAATTTATCAATGAGGTCTGAAACATCTTCTCTTTTAACCTCTATCTGACTTAATTCCTCGGTCAGGAGGGGCTGTTCGGGCAGCGGTATCTGCCCGAGGTCTTCTGCCGTGAAGACAGATGCAAAGAACTTATTTAATTTCTCTGCCATCTCTAAGTCTCCTTTTATCTCCCCTTTCCCTCCCTTACCATCCAGAGGGCCAACCGTTTCTCTGGCGGGTTTCCTGCTTCTAATGTATTTGAAGAAGCTTTTATTATTCCCCTTAATGTTGCTGGCCATGTGTTCCTCATAGTCTTTCTTGGCCTCCCATATCACCTTCTTACATTTCTTCTGCCACACTTTATGTTCCTTTTTATTCTCCTCATTAGGGCAAGACTTCCATTTACGGAAGGAAGCTTCCTTGCCCTTAACGGAATCTCTAACTTGGCTCGTTAGCCATGCGGGCACCCTCCTGGATTTAGTGGAACCCTTCTTCCTTTGCGGTATACACTTCTTCTGGGCCTCTATTACTGTTGATTTGAGCAACCTCCATGCTCTCTGTAGAGACTGGACTCATTTTACCTTCCCTTTCAGCCTCCTCATTTGAGGGAAGTCCGCTCGTCAGAAGTCAAGGGTTTTTGTGAGAGATTTGCCCGGTATTCTTCCCCCAATGTGCATGTCAAAACGGATCGCAGCGTGATCACTGTTCCCCACAGCTCAGTAACATTGACATCTCTAACCAGGTCCTGTGTACCGCACAATATAAAATCCAGAGTTAGCTGTCCTCTGGTAGGCTCCATCACTAGCTGCTCTAAGGCACAGTCATTTAGCATGTCAAGGAATCCGGTCGCCTTTTCGTGACCAGAACACAAATGGACCCAGTCTATATGAGGATAATTGAAGTCCCCCATGATTACAACGCTGTCATGGGTTGTCCTTACCCTTTCTTGTATTACTACCACCACACTGCAGTATAAGAGTTGAGGATGAGAGGGCATGACTTACCTATAGCTACCTAGTGAGTTCATGGTCCGGGAGGGATTCCAACTGGTGAAGTGGTGACTTACAGTTCAGTCTCTTAATCATTACACGATCCCAGCTCTCAACGAGTTGTGCCTAAAACGCCCCCACCACCAAAACTGGGATTAAAGTTAATTATTCCAGTGCTTCTCAAACGTTTTAGAGGTCCTAGAGGCTGCTGCCTGATTTGCCAAGAGGTGTGCCTATAATCAGTTGCAGACCTGGCCCCCGTCCCACCTCGGGGCACAGGACCTCGACATGTTGTGTCCCCACCCCACAACCCAGAAAGGAGACTTATCTGCTGTAAAGATATAGGAATTAGGTATAGGGTTGATAAGCAAGATGATGTAGAAGGGGCTAAGGAAGATTGAAGAGCAGTAAGTTTCTAGGATCAGTGCCCTCTTTCTGTATTGCTGTTATGTAGAGAAGGTGATTGTTGTGGAGTATTGAGTCATGGGGTTAAGTTAAGTTTTTCAGGAGAAAGGGAAGAGGTATAAAAGGAAGGGCCTGGGAGCTCGTGTTGGCCTGTCCTTCTGTTTGTCCCTTGGGTTGCTCCCTGCTCTTTTGCAGCATTCTGCTAGGAAAGAGTTGGTTTTAGAGATTTTTTTCTTTTCTTTTCACTGGTTCTGTGCCTACCTATTTTTATATATAGTTACTGAGAACCTTTAGTTATCTCTTATGTATTTTGTGGAATAAATATCTTTTACAATCAATTTTGTGTGGAGTGTATTGCCTGGGATTATCAGATATAAGATTTCAGCCTATATCCAGTGGCCTTGAATACTGTTGGTCATAAGAGTCCTGGCTACCTTCACACTTGTGGAATGGAACCTTGCACGACATCCCCTAGTTCTCTGAGAACCTTCTGAGACCTCCAGAGTGCCATTAAACAGTCCTTTGATTTTCCAATGAAAACCAGAAGTATTGTTTAATGGCCCTCCGGAGGCCTCAGAAGGCTTTTTGAAGCACCCATGGACACAGTGTGGGGCCCCCTCGGAAGTGCTCCGGGGGGGGCGGATGGAGGAGGCAGCAGCGGTGCTGCCCCCACGAGCATGGCACCCTGATGGTTTTACCCCCATTACCCCCTCCCCAGGGCTGCCACTGACTATAATGGTGATTGCAGTAGTGCTCCTAGCCCCAAGTAGCAGCGTGTTTATCTCTTGAAGCACACAGCCTAATCTGCCCTGTCAGTTTTGTGAACCACCAAAAATTGGGTCACATTCCATTGGCAGGTCCCAGACCCACTGTTTGAGTACTGTTGAATTATTCTGTATATGATGTTGAACCTTGATTACAGATTTTGGCTCCACACATTTATTGTCACTGTAGCATGTCTATCAAATAGATTTATATACAGTTCCCCAGCAGGTCTCTAAACAAAGGCCTGCAGCAGGGCTTCTCTTAAGGGAAGAGAAGGACAGGAACTCTGGATGCTGGGTTGTATTTAAGGAGACATTACACAGTTAATTCATTGTGCCTGAATACAGCATGTGCACTGCCTCCAGCACAAAAAAAACACATAATGCTTAAACTGTGTTCCTAGGCACACTTGACATTAAATGAGTCAGCAGCCTTGACATGCTTCAATTTTCTTTGGGAAATAGCAACTGGATCAGTATACCCAACAAATAGCTGTCCAGTCTCTGCCTGAAGACCTCCAGTGAAGAAAAGTCCACTACCCCAACTAGGTAATAGGTTCCATTGTCAAGTTGTTTTTAC
Source organism: Tiliqua scincoides (assembly GCF_035046505.1). Classification (NCBI taxonomy): domain Eukaryota; kingdom Metazoa; phylum Chordata; class Lepidosauria; order Squamata; family Scincidae; genus Tiliqua; species Tiliqua scincoides. Next base: position 228,045,835 of record NC_089822.1, on the reverse strand, counting down.
CAGTAAATATTCCTTACATTTTTCCTAATGTTCAACCAAAATCTGTCTTCCTGTAACTTAAGGCTATAAGATCCAGCTTTGTCCTCTGAGGAAGCAGAGAACAGGTCTTTGGTCGCTTTTATGTGACAGCCCATCATGAGCAACCACCTTTCTCCTGAGGAAACTTCCTCCCCCCCATAGCAATGCTCTGTGTAACCTGAGGTTGACCTAGGAAATAACCTGTCACATTCTCCATTCAGACAGAAGCTTTAGGTCCCATTTCACACCTAATATTTGCTTCCCCCCCCCCCCCAGGTAAATAGGACTGTCTGGTCTTGCCAGATAACAATAATCTTGACTAAAACCTTCCTGGAGCCTCACTGGGTTTAGCTCAGTCATTGATCTAGTTCACACACTTTGGGAGCAGGAAATTTGAATATCTGCTAATTTCAGACCAGTCTATTAGTGTTTGGGGGGCTCCCAAACTGGGGTTAAAGAAACCAATTCAGCCGGGTTGAGAGAACAAGATGTACGCAGGAGGAAAGGTATAAGAGGTGCACTGCACCTTGCAAGATACCAGCCAAGCCATGATGCTGTCCAGCTCAGTCTCCCAAGAAAATCTTTCCTCCAGTGCCAAGAAAACGCTGAATTGTGAGCAGACTCTTTAAGTCAAGAGAGTCTGAGAATCTTTTTATTTTATGTTGACCTTTGCTTTCTGATCTCAGATACAGAATTCAATTGTATGTCCCTTATTTCATTTTAATCCTCAATAAATCATTTCAGCTGATTTATTAAAACCAACTTGTCTATCACCTAAAGGGCAACTGCCCCTCATCTCTGATGCCTTGCTCAGTCTTGCATGCTATCCAGAGAAACCTGAGTGCATGTGCATAGTTTTATGGGGGGGGGGGTGGATGAGAGAGGGAGAGAAATGAAGGAAAGAGGTTGGTCAAGACACTCCTCAACCTCCTCAAGTAACTCAGCATGAAGGCTGACAATTGGCAGCCAGACTTCCAGTTGGGTGAAAGGGTGCCCCTGACCACATGTTTATGGTGGCAGCAACCTATTGAATTCATTGTGATCTAGGATGGGGAGCAGCACTAGATTGCCCAGAGAGGAATTGGGTAAGGACTACCATGGAGACTGCCATACAACCCTTCAGGTATTCAGGAGTACTATTATGTATCCTGACTTAGCCTTCTCTTCTCAAAACTAAACACAGCTAGCTCTGTCAAAAGTTCCTCACTGGATCATTTTCCAACCCACAAATCTTGGTTGCCCTCCTTTGATTCTGTTCCAGTTTTTGACATCCTCCTTAAGTAGTAGTAGTAACTTTATTGTCATTGTGGTATAGCACAACGAAATTTATGCACCTTAGAGATACAAGCATAAATATAAACTACAATTCCAACACTTACACTCTACACACTCACCCACACATTCTATACAACATGCATCATAATATTAAAACAGTATAACAGATCATAATGCCCAGGAGCATGGTAACAATTATATCGCCTTATTCAACGTAATTATGGCTGTGGGATAAAAACTGTTCAGGAATCGTGCAGTGCTGCTCTAATAGTTCTGTATCGTCTACCCGAAGGCAACAGTTCAAAGAACTTATGAGCAGGATGGAAGGGGTCTCTCAGAATACTATGTGACTTCTGCAGACAGCGAGATGTATAGATGTCCTCCAAATCTTTCAGATGAAGGTTGATGATGTGCTGCGCCATCTTAATAATTCTTTTGTCCCCTGCAGAGCAATTTCTGTACCACACCAAGATATCATAGGTTAGGACACTCTCAATGGTGCAACGATAGTAAGACACAAGCAGCTGCTGTGACAAATTTAACCTCCCAAGCTTCCTCAGAAAATATAACTGCTTTTGTGGCTTTTTTATCAACATGCTGGTGTTAATAATCCATGAGAGGTCCTCTGTGATGTAAATATCTAGGAATTTGAAACTAGCAACCCTCTCCACAACCCTAATCTGGACACGATGCTTTAGATGAAGTCTGCCTAGAGCAGGGCTGTCAAAAACATTTCATACAGTGGGCCAAATAGTATTCACAGCACCTGCTGAGGGTCGGACATGACGGCGTAGCTAAGAGGGTGCAGGGGGTAGCAGCTTCACTAGGCATCAAGCTTTAGGGGGGCAACAAGCTGAGCTTGACACTAGTGACCAAAATTGTGAAAATCTTGGTACATATGAATAATACCATCACATTATACATCATTGGAAAGGTAATTTAATGCAGAGTGCAATGAAACAAACTGCACTGGAATATAGGCATTCTATCAAAAGTTATAGCCAATTAACCAGAAAATAAAAACACAACTGTCTTGTGGAACAAAAAGTGGATTTGCTTAACTCCAAACTGACCTATAAGACTGATTGTTCTGAGTGCCAGTGAGATGTTATTATGATACAGCATGGAACCAATAACTTTCTATTTATTTACTTAATTAAATTTGATTTTATTATGCAGGGGGGGCTACAAAATCTTCTTTGACCTTGGGTAGCAGATAGATGTCTTAGCTATGCCACTGACTGGGGGAAGGCAGCAGAGCAAGTGGGTGGTGAGCTGCTGGGGGGAGAAGGTGGGTTCCCCCCAATTTTCACTTTTTAAAAAGCCCAGGCACGATGTCACTTCTAGTTGTGACATCACTTCCGAGGCAACATTTTGAGCTTGGCACTAGGCTACATGATCATTAGCTACTCCACTGGTCAGACATGACATCATTAAGCAGATGATGACCAGAAACAAGCACTTTGTTCTTACATAGAAATGATTAGCTGCAAATGACAGAAGAGAAAATGTGCAAATCTTGTTCATAATTTCAAGATACTAAGGAGCTCAATTATCATACTGGGAGAGCCCAATTATAATGAGGGCTGGAGAAATGCTTCCAGGGGCCGCATCTGACCCGTGTTCCTTATGTTTGACACCCAGAGTGTGGAATAAAGTGGAACTATTGCTTCTTATACATTACAGGTTACATTAGACTCATGGGTTACATCTCATATAGGTTACATTAGCAGAACTACTGTTCTGCGGAAGTAATCAAAAATTGTATTTGTCCATTCTGCAGAAACACCCGCTCTCCAACTTGTACCCAGTTTGTTATCGACAGCAGTCCTGAGATCTTTTCCATGTATACTACAGCCAAGTTAGGTACTGGTTGCATAGAGGTTGCAATTCTAATATATACACACTGGAGTAACCCCCACTGAACTCAGTAGGACTTACATCTAAGTAGACACATCTAGGTATGTTAAGTTCTCAAGGCTTACACAGGGCTTTAGAGGTAGGGTTACCTAGATGCAAAGTGGGACAGTGTGCCTACACCTTTAACCATTGCATAGAAGAGAGAATTTTGGCAGGTGCAGCTCAACATGGACAGGGTTTGAAAAGCTGCACCTGCCCAAATTCCTTCTTCTGTTCAATGGTTATAAAGGTATAGGCACTCTGTCCCACTTTGTATCTGGTAACCCTATTTAGAGGTCAAGCTCTAGAGGAAGAGGTAGAAAACTACTATATGGAGGATGGCAGATAACACATCTGGAGAAACCTGGAAGCAAGAATAGAATTTGTCTGCCAATAAGTGTCTGGCTTGGATATCTTGGCTATAATTCTAGAACACATTATGATCTATAGAGGCTCCAGATGCTAAGGTTTTAGTTTTACAGTTCTACTCAAAAAGCATACCTCCATCAGCCTACAGCACTGAGGTCAGAAGAGGGGGGGGGGGAAACCAGAACTACCCAGAATGAGTAGATCCACTGGATGGCTAATGGCACAGTCTTAACAGTATTTTGAATTAAACCAGTTCTGCCCTCTTCAGACACAGATTTATCCCCAGCCAGGAAGAGATAAACACTCTTGACAGGACAATCTCAGCAATCCTATCATGTTTCCAGTGAAAACAGATGTAATTTGAAAAATGCACCTCTACAAATTGCTGCCATATCCACTTATTCTAAAAGCATCATTTTCAAAGCATCAGTCTAGTCAACTTCAAACTACATGGGAATTTGTCCGATTTGTCAATGAATATGGAAGATGCATGCCTGATCACTAGAGCCAACTCATGACATAGACAAGGGTTTCATGTCCAAGATTTTTTTCCTTAAAACCTGGAAGCAGGAGGCTGCTTAGACACAAATGAATAAACAACATTATTTTTAGGTCACCCTCTCTCTCTCTCTTGCCACCAAGTTAAACCAATAAAATGCAGTATCAAACCAACAATGCAAAGGAAGAGCAGCAGGTAAAATCATCATAAGAATCATTTAGTTTGGAATGTAAAAGCCTGTCTGTGTGACTTCCTCTTTGCCGACGATGCAGCTGTCACTACCCACTCTGCCAAAGATCTCCAGCAGCTCATGGATCGTTTTAGCAAGGCCTGCCAAGATTTTGGACTGACAATCAGCCTGAAGAAAACACAGGTCATGGTTCAGGATGTGGACTCACCTCCCTGCATTACAATCTCTGAGCATGAACTGGAGGTTGTCCATGACTTTGTGTACCTTGGCTCAACGATCTCCGACACTCATTCTCTCGACACCGAGCTAAACAAGCGCATCGGTAAAGCAGCTACCACGTTTTCCAGACTCACAAAGAGAGTCTGGTCCAACAAGAAGCTGACGGAACATACCAAGATCCAGGTCTACAGAGCTTGCGTCCTGAGTACACTTCTGTACTGCAGCGAGTCATGGACTCTTCGCTCACAACAGGAGAGGAAACTGAACGCATTCCACATGCGCTGCCTCCGACGCATCCTCGGCATCACCTGGCAGGACAAAGTTCCAAACAACACAGTCCTGGAACGTGCTGGAATCCCTAGCATGTATTCACTGCTGAAACAGAGACGCCTGTGTTGGCTTGGTCATGTCGTGAGAATGGATGATGGCCGGATCCCAAAGGATCTCCTCTATGGAGAACTCGTGCAAGGAAAGCGCCCTACAGGTAGACCACAGCTGCGATACAAGGACATCTGCAAGAGGGATCTGAAGGCCTTAGGGATGGACCTCAACAAGTGGGAAACCCTGGCCTCTGAGCGGCCCGCTTGGAGGCAGGCTGTGCAGCATGGCCTTTCCCAGTTTGAAGAGACACTTTGCCAACAGTCTGAGGCTAAGAGGCAAAGAAGGAAGGCCCATAGCCAGGGAGACAGACCAGGGACAGACTGCACTTGCTCCCGGTGTGGAAGGGATTGTCACTCCCGGATTGGCCTTTTCAGCCACACTAGACGCTGTGCCAGAACCACCTTTCAGAGCGCGATACCATAGTCTTTCGAGACTGAAGGTTGCCAATGCAAAGATACAAATAAAGCGATCTTTGCCTGATCCTCAGTGGATATTCAAGTAGGTGCTAGGCAAGCCTCTCTGGAGGCTATGTGTCACAAACAGGGTGTCACCACCAAGGCAGACTCTCTCCCTGGCTGCCATCTGCATCACTTCAATGAGAGCACTGGGAGTGGCCTACTGAAGATGCGGGTGAAATGGTGGAGGGTCACCTCCATCAGTCAGAGTGCTCTGGATAACAGCCTTTTTATTCTTCCCTGCCCTCTTCTTCCACTTTCCAGAGTCTCCTAGGTTTTTTAAATGAGGGAGCAGGTAAGCAGAGGAAGTAGTGGCAGAAGGTAGAGGGTGCATGCATGCATGCACAATGTGGAGCATCAGAGCAGCATGTGATGGGGAAAACACATCGTTTTTTTGATGTTGATGGGGGCATGTGCCAGCTGTGAGGATACTGAAAGTGACCTCAGTGTGATCCTTCAGGGTTGCCACTCAGTTGTCAGTGGCAACCCCGACAACGCCAATTCATGAAGGGCTTTCAAGGCAAGCACCACAATTTAGAATTACGCTCGGCAATTGCAGTTCAGATCTGTGTTCCTATAGTTCAGGGTTGGCATCTGCCACACTTCCTGGGGTTACCACCTCCTTTTCGCAATTAGCCACAGACTTGATTTTTCAGTTCCAAGCTCTTGGTTTAGATGTGGTGGAACATTTCTCCTGCAAATCTATATCTTCACCTCAGTTTTACTCAGCAGCACTATTGTTTCCTCTGGCTGAAGGTGTGTAAAGGGGGGAAATAACTTATGTAGCATTCATAGGAATTGTGTTGTCCTACCCAAAATGGGTTTTGAGCATATGCAGGATTCCTGAGTCTGTTCAAATCTAGGAAAAAAAGGCAGCTCTTCAGAGCAGTGAAAACCCGACTATGCTTTTGGAAATCTATGGAACTGGCCACATCATCCAACAGTGTCAGCTGTCGCCAAGTATAAATCAAGCAATCTTCAGTATTTGTTTTCATGAAACATGAGATTGATTCTCCCCCATTTGCACTGATCACGTTTCATCCCTGGCTCATTCTCATTCTATCACTCACAAAATACTACAGTCAGGCTCTTGACAGGACAATCTCAGTGCTGCATATTCTGTTTCAAGAACTATTTTCTTTTATCCATTTGTATTTTACTAGAACTTGACTTGCTACTTGACAGTGACCTAAATTTAAGAGCCAATGAGTGCATTTATACATTTTCTTATTGCAAATTAGAATCATCTTTGACTGGCTGATCTATTAATTTTTTTCCTTTACAGTTAAGAACATAAGAACAGCCCCACTGGATCAGGCCATAGGCCCATCTAGTCCAGCTTCCTGTATCTCACAGCGGCCCACCAAATGCCCCAGGGAGCACACCAGATAACAAGAGACCTGCATCCTGATGCTTTCCCTTGCACTGGCATTATGATATAGCCCATTTCTAAAATCAGGAGGTTGCACATACACATCATGACTTGTAAACCGTAATGGATTTTTCCTCCAGAAATTTGTCCAATCCCCTTTTAAAGGCATCTAGGCCAGATGCCATCACCACATCCTGTGACAATGAGTTCCACAGACCAACCACGCGCTGAGTAAAAAAATATTTTCTTTTGTCTGTCCTAACTCCCCCAGCACTCAATTTTAGTGGATGTCCCCTGGTTTCTGATGTTATGTGAGAGTGTAAAGAGCATCTCTCTATCCACTCTGTCCATCCCCTGCATAATTTTATATGTCTCAATCATGTCCCCCCTCAGGCGTCTCTTTTCTAGGCTGAAGAGGCCCAAACACCATAGCCTTTCCTCATAAGGAAGGTGCCCCAGCCCAGTAATCATCTTAGTCGCTCTCTTTTGCACCTTTTCCATTTCCACTATATCCTTTTTGAGATGCGGCGACCAGAACTGGACGCAATACTCCAGGTGTGGCCTTACCATTGAATTGTACATGTAGTTGGCAACCTTCAGTCTCGAAAGACTATGGTATCGCGCTCTGAAAGGTGGTTCTGGAACAGCGTCTAGTGTGGCTGAAAAGGCCGATTCGGGAGTGACAATCCCTTCCACACTGGGAGCAAGTGCAGTCTGTCCCTGGCCTGTCTCCCTGGCTATGGGCCTTCCTTCTTTGCCTCTTAGCCTCAGACTGATGGCCAAGTGTCTCTTCAAACTGGGAAAGGCCATGTTGCACAGCCTGCGTCCAAGCTCAGAGGCCAGGGTTTCCCACTTGTTGAGGTCCACTCCTAAGGCCTTCAGATCCCTCTTGCAGATGTCCTTGTATCGCAGCTGTGGTCTACCTGTAGGACGCTTTCCTTGCACGAGTTCTCCATAGAGGAGATCCTTTGGGATCCGGCCATCATCCATTCTCACGACATGACCGAGTCAACACAGGCGTCTCTGTTTCAGCAGTGCATACATGCTAGGGATTCCAGCACGTTCCAGGACTGTGTTGTTAGGAACTTTGTCCTGCCAGGTGATGCCGAGAATACGTCGGAGGCAGCGCATGTGGAAAGCATTCAGTTTCCTCTCCTGTTGTGAGCGAAGAGTCCATGACTCACTGCAGTACAGAAGTGTACTCAGGACGCAAGCTCTGTAGACCTGGATCTTGGTATGTTCCGTCAGCTTCTTGTTGGACCAGTTATAATATTAGCTGTTTTGTTTTCAATACCTTTTTTAATGATCCCAAGCATAGAATTGGCCTTCTTTACTGCCACCGCACGTTGGGTCAACGCTTTCATCGACTTGTCCACCACCACCCCAAGATCTCTCTCCTGATCTGTCACAGACAGCTCAGAACCCATTAGCCTATATGTGAAGTTTGGATTCCTTGCCCCCAGTGTGCATGACTTTACACTTACTTACATTGAAACACATCTGCCATTTTGCTGCCCAGCCTGCCAGTTTATGAGGAGCTCCAGAATGATCTCTCCAATCACTTCTGGTCTTAACCACTTTTCTAAGTTTGGTGTCGTCTGCAAACTTAGCCAATTCGCTGCTCACCTCTGTCTCCAGGTCATTTATGAAGAGGTTGAAGAGCACTGGTACCAGGATAGATCCTTGGGGCACAGCGCTTTTCACCTCTCTCCATTGTGAAAATTGCCCATTGACACCCACTCTCTGTTTCCTGGTCTTCAACCAGGTCTCAATCCAGGAGAGGACCTGAAAGTTCCTGAAATTTCTGAAAGTGCATCGCATTTCATTCAGTCTTTCCATTTTGGAGATATAAAAAGAGCAGGGCTGGAGTCTTCCTCATCTCAACTAACTGTAAAAATGCACAGCCATTTGCAGCATAACTATTTCCTACACAGCTGACACCTGAAAACATCCCAAATGATGGCTGTCATTGGGTATGCATTTGTCCATTTTTAACCCCCAAGCTGGGATGAAAATATCAAAGCTGGAGGGGAAAATACAGGCATTAAATGCAATGATACAGGCAGCTGAAATGTCAAAATTCTGCTCTAATCACCTCTTATTTATACACGATCTTTCAGATGGTGTTAACACTAATCTCCAATACAGTTTTCCTCCTAACGTTTTATATAGGGAAAACATATATGGAGGTGTATTATGAGAACATATGGAACAGGTACCCAATATGACTAGTAGCCATTGACAGACTTCATCTGACAGACAGACATTTGTCTAAATACGTTTTAAAGCCATCTAAGCTAGGGCCATCATAAGAACGTAAGAACAGCCCCGCTGGATCAGGCCATAGGCCCATCTAGTCCAGCTTCCTGTATCTCACAGCGGCCCACCAAATGCCCCAAGGAGCACACCAGATAACAAGAGACCTGCATCCTGGTGCCCTCCCTTGCATCTGGCATTCTGACATAGCCCATTTCTAAAATCAGGTGGTTGCACATACACATCATGGCTTGTACCCCGTAATGGATTTTTCCTCCAGAAACTTGTCCAATCCCCTTTTAAAGGCGTCCAGGCCAGTCGCCATCACCACATCCTGTGGCAAAGAGTTCCACAGACCAACCACATGCTGAGTAAAGAAATATTTTCTTTTGTCTTCACTTCATCTTGCAGCAATGAATTCCACAGATCAAGGCCACACTCGTATTGCTAGCATTCCAGCAGTGCAAAGCCTTTTATGGTGGTGAGAAAGCAAAGCCACCAACATGTGCTTCCAAGCCATTGCCTCAAACAAGCAGCAGCACAACATGTAGCAGTGACTCCAGAAGCCTCCATCAGCACAGGCAAGTTGTTGGCAGAGCAAGTTGTTAGTGGGGAGGGGAGGAAGACTTTCAGGGAGGATCAGGGGTGGGAAGAGGGAGGGAGGGAAAGTTAGGCACAGCCCCTTTTCAGTGGATTTCAGTGCCACCAGTGTGGCTAGACTCTGTCCTCTCTTTCCCAGGCCACCCTGTCCCTTTCCTGTCCTCATACACAGGCAAAATGGCTGGCATATATCTGAGGAGACCCACAGGCAGGCAGCCTATCAGGAGCTCATTTTTACTTACTCTTGCTGGCTGTCCAATCATCCTCCTGAATCACTGAATGCTGGTCACACTCCACCAGCATAGTAAGATTGGACAATAAGTGTGTGCTGAGTGAGGGCCAAATCTTATCCAATTATTGACCCATGGTGTAGCTGTACCAATGGAGTGCGCACTGCATCCTGTGGTAGGAGGGTAGTTATTGAGGCCTCCACAAAATAAGGGAACAATTGTTCCCTTAGGGCTGCATTGCAGCTGCACCAGGACTGGAAAGTGGGATAGGATTGGACTCTGAAGTACCTTCACTGTCCATCCTGACACTCACACTGAATCTCCCTTTCAATTCTCAAAAAGTAAAGGAAATATCAAAAGGTAGCAGAAAAGACTGGCCTTTCATGACCCCTACTAATTCAGTTCCTGTTTTATCTCTGTTTCCAGTTATTAGATATACGGTATTTTTTGGCAGTTCCACATGATTACTTTTTATCATTTGACCTCAATAGAATATAGAACTACAGTAGCAATAAGGAAACTCAATCCCTGGAACCGATATCTCCTTGAAAGCATCAAAACTGCCTAATGAAAGTGAACCCTATACATTTTATGTTCAGTTTGGCTACCGTGTGACTTGGAAGCTGGCTTTGATATTTCAGTTGAGCTTATGTAAGGTAGTTCCTGTCTCTTTTTCCTCCTGTAATATTAAGTAGCTACATAATTCTGTGGAAGGGTGCCACATCCAAGGCACTCCAAACCTGAGATTGTGTGTGTGTGTGTGTACACACACACCGCTCTGTATAAACACATAAAGAGTGTATATATTTCCATAGAAGAATTGCAATATTTTTTTTCCAGAACTATGAATTAAATACTTTTTAAAAGTGGTGTTTTCAAATGATAATGTTCCAGTGAGGTATACTGCTGAAACACTCCTCCTGCCATTCCACTTCAACTTATCTTCCTCTCCTATGCCAACGACTGGGAGGTAGTGCACTACGCAATTTCATAGGCTAGGGAGTTGAGAGGCACTAAAAGTAGCCCTTCAATACTTGATCTAAGCCAAAAGGCCAAGAGGCGAACGAGTCTCAGTTCTTCTAACTCCCAAGTGCCCAAGGTCACCCTCAAAAACTTTGAATCTCACCAGAAACCCGAGATCCAGTAACCCTAATTAACAGCAACTGTTATCCTGCACATGCCTGATCTCGTCTGATCTCAGAAGCTAAGCAGGGTCAGGCCTGGTTAGTACTTGGATGGGAGACCGCCTGGGAATACCAAGTGCTGTAGGCTTATACCACAGTCTTTCGAGACTGAAGGTTGCCAACCAATGCTATTATGATGTCCCTAAGCTTTTTACTCATTCTACAGTAATCCTCCCCCTTAGATTTCAATCCCTGCCTGGTCTTTTGGGTGCCGCTTCTCCTGTCATGCCTTGCCTTAGCAACAGCATACATCCTTTCTGGCTCATAGGCCGTGGCAGAGGGTTTTCCTCTGACTCTTCTGCATCCATCTCTGATTCAACTTTAGTGATGGCACACTTTTCACTCCAACTAGAATACTGGCTGGCTTCAGTGGTTCGCAACAGAGATGAATTATGATCAGAATATGCACTTACTGTCATTTTCCCACTGAATACTGCTCTGAGCCAGGGGCAATTTGGCAATCTGCTTCTTTCTCCGTATGTTCAGTCAATGCACTTTTTAAAGGTGAGTGCAATACCTTGGTGCTGATGAAACAGAAGGAGGGGGGGTGCACACATGAACCCAGACTATGAATTCACACTCTCCCTCTCCTCCCCTAAACAAGTCTAGTTTATACCAGCTGTTTTGTATTTTAAATCTAATTTACTTGATTTGTCATTATATATAGGCTATAATTTGGAAATTGCTGTGCCTGATGAGTAATAGAACAAAGATTGGCCTATCATAAAGCGATCAAGCCTCAGCTTAAGAAAGAGCTTTGACTAATCTTAAAAGTGAGCAAAGCCCTTTAAAGGGTAAATGCCTATTTCTTTAAACTGATGAACCCTTCTAAATTAAAAACAGGGAAATGATTAGATCAATAGAGCCAAAATATTTTTGTTTGTACCCAAAGTCAATTCAGCCCACAGTGTCTTCTCATTCCACTTCAGCTTTCTTCCCTCCAGAAGGGACCTTTTTTGGAATTCTCGTTGTCTTGGCTAATTTAGTCCTGGGACTTCAGATTGCTTCCTAAGTTCAGGAAAATGTCAACAAGCGACAAAATTGCACTGTTAAGGGGTCCTTTTCCACAGACCTTTCCTACAAGAATTAAGGTGGAATTACAATGACATTGTTAAAGGTAAAAAGCCACTTATGTTTAAGATTTCTCTCTGGCTCGTTGCTGAACAATAGTACATTGCAGAGAAGGCACTGCTTGTCTGCGTTTCTCTTTCCAGCTTCCAGAATCAGACACCTGACTCTCAAGGGCAATGCTCATATATATATGAAAGCCAGTTCATGATGACATAAGCTTGGTCACACTGGAATGTGATCAGAAGCCCAGAACCGAATTTTGGCCTCTCAGGAAGCAGCAATCCCTCTTTCTAGAATTCTTGAGACCTAACAAAGGCTGCAGGAAAAGGGGCAGGTGAGGAAGGGGTGAGCCCTTGGTCCACTTCCCCACCTTCTAGCCAGTGATACAGGTTGATACAACAGTTGCAGTGCAGCCAGCAAGTGATCCTGGTTCTCAAGGCCTGGTTCCTTTTGCTTGCATCATAATCTGAGTTAGTGGCAAGCTCTTGAAGTGAGGAGGCCCACTCGGGGTCAGCCTCAGAGCGGCAAATGGAGTAGAGGAAGTTCATAGCTGTGACTCAAGTATAATTTGTATGACTATGCCATATCCTGGCATCCAATGCCATATGCCAGGGGTGCACAAACCCCGGTCCTGGGGCCACTTGCAGCCCTCGAGGACTTCCAATGCAGTCCTCAGGGAGACCCCAGCCTCCAATGAGCCTCTGGCTGTCTGGAAACTTGCTGGAGCCCACACTGGCCTGATACAACTGCTTTCAGCGTGAGGGCGACTGTTTGTCCTCTCGCATTAGCTGTGGGATGAGGGCTCCCTCCACCGCTTGCTGTTTCACGTCTGTGATGCAGTAGCAGCAGCAAAGAAAAGGCCAGCCTTGCTTTGTGCAAGGCCTTTTATAGGCCTTGAGCTACTGCAAGACCTTCATTCATTCATATAAGTTCATATTTAATATATTCACTTATGTAAATTTATTCAAATTTTAAATGTAAATTAATTATTTTTCCCCGGCCCCCAACACAGTGTCAGAGAGATGATGTGGCCCTCCTGCCCAAAACCTTTGGACACCCCTGCCATATGCCTATGCCAGGTCCAACAAGCCAGAATTGTCTACCTGGCAGGGGCTCCCCAAGGTCTTGGGCAGGAGGCTGACCCACCACCTGCAACCTACTCTGTAGCAGGTACGTAGTGGCAGAGATGCCATGTGTTGAACTTGGGATCCTCTGCATACAAAGAGTGCTACACTACTGAGCTATGACCTCACCTTTGAATGGAGACAAGCTCGCACACCATCACACAAGCCATGGTGAACTGCAGGGTATCCATGCTCTCACTATGATTCTCCTGAATGCAGCACTGCCCCTTTCCATGTCAAATGACAACCAGTTTTCAATAACCCCAAAACCTTACTGATCAGCAAAGATGCTATTTCTGTGATCACAGACTGGAGGATCTGGGGACAAAGGCTGGAGCTGTTTTTGTCGTCCAAGTTGCAGCTTCTCCCTCTGTGGTCTGCCTTGCTAGGAGCCCTTTTATGAGAAAAAAAAGAAACGAATAGGCCATGCCTGGTCTTCCCATTTGCCCAACAGCATTTAGTAAAGGCAGTCATAGTGGTTAACTTCTTATGGGCCCAACCATGGCTGCTGATGTCTAAGGTATTGTGACCCCTAGTTGCTTAGCTAATGATCATGTGCAAGCTCAAAATGTTGTCCCGGAAGTGATGTCACAACCAGACTTTTTTAAAACCCAGGCTTTTTTAAAAAGTGAAAATTGGGAGAAAACTCACCTCCTCCTGCCAGAAGCTCGCAACCCATTTGCTCTGCTGCCCCCCAACCAGTGGCATAGCTAAGGCATCTATCTGCCACCTGGGGGTCAAAGAAGATTTTATAACACCCCCCCCCCACAACAAAATTTAATTTAATAAATGTGCCCCTTATTGGTTAGAGACACTGCGCTGGGGTGAAGAGGGACAGTTATTCTCCCCTGTTAAATATAAGAGGAGCACCACTTGAAAAAGTGCCTCTTTACCCAGTTAGCAGGGGTAATTACATTATGATACATGGAAATGAGAGCTGACCCATATTAACACCTTACTGGTTCCATGCTGTATCATAACAACATCTTATTGGCTGTCAAAACAATTGGTCTCATAGGTCAGTTTTGAGTTAAGAAAATTCATTTTTTGTTCCATAAAGCAGTTGTGTTTTCATTTTCTGGTTAATTGGCCATAACTTTTGATAGAATACAGATAATCCAAAGAGGTTTGTTTCATTGCATTCTGCATTAAATTACCTTTCCAATGATATGTAACATGATGGTATTATTTGTACATACCAATTTTTTTCACAATTTTGGCCACTAGTGTCAAGCTCAGCTTGTTGCCTGGAGCAACTGCTACCCCCTGCACCTCCTTAGCTACACTACTGGTGCCCCCCCCCCCAAGAACTAACCAAGGAGGCTTTCAGTGTCATCCTGGGTACCAAGGTTAACCAGGAACAGCAGAGAAGCTAACCACTAAGGTCGAGGAATCAGCCACACATGTCACATTTCTCCTTAGATAGTTCTCATTGTGTCATGGTAGCATGGCATGCAGAAATTCAACACACACTGTTTTTGCCAGCATGTTGTTGTTCTTCATTTCTAGTTGTATGGTTTCAATCTGGGTTAAAAGACCAATTCAGATCATATCTGACTGAGGATGAATTCAAACCTAAAATGGAACCGACTTTAAAGCAAGCAAAACATAAATCCAAGGATGGAAAGAACAGGTGCATGTTGCTTCTGGGCTCCAGTCCAGCACCTGCTTTTCATCACTCCTTCCTGATGATAATAATGACTAAAGACACCAAGATGGTCCAGTTCATGTGCTAGAACCAGAGGACAAACGTGCAACAAATTATTCACCAAAGCGTAGCATTGAAGTCTTCTATAAACATTATATTTGCATACAAGGTCCAGATGAGCCTTTCATCCCATCACTGTTTCTGTCCTGACCTCTTTGAGATGAATGTCCATAAAGATGAGCTTCCTTGGCAGAAGAAGGGGGGGGGGGAATCACAGATAACATCATGCTAATGAACTTCCAGAATAGAAAGAAGGTGCATGTTTGCTCTTTCGTGTCTTGGCAGTGAAAGCAGCCTTCACATTATGTAAATGTATCAATCTTCTCACCAAGCAAAATTTGCATAGAGAAACCCACATGTGCATGCCACTGCAAAGCGACAGGCTCCTTATTTCCATACTGGCTGCTAATGCATGGAGAAATCCCTAGCCCTGCACTAGAAAAGTGCCAGTAAAATGATGAAAGTTTAATGCTGGGTAGGATGGAGCAAACATGAACGCGTTTCTTCATCCTCATTACTGATACATTAATGAGGTAATAAATAATGTCACTAGAGAGCCACACATCTGCTTAACTACCATTTAGTGCTTTAATAGAGACCTGCTTTTCCCCCAAAGCATTTGTACAAATAAATCAACCACTCTGCGCAGGGGCCACGGAGTACTATTATGCTCCACATAGCATGAAGCACATGGCTGGTGCTCAGTGCATATTCAAAAGAGCGGTAAGTGAAGATGAGCGCATTTCACCATGCATGATTGCAGTCAACAGTGGAGTCATTGTGCCTCTTTTAAAAGACAAGCAGATCAAGAGGATTTAATCAACGGGATTGCTACGTTAGGGCGCTATCCAAACGCTGTGTTGAGCCAGTGCAGGCCCCCTGTGCCAGCTCCCAAGTGTTGCAAATTTGCCATAAGGCATGTTTCTACCAACATGGGGGTCAGCTGGGCCAGCAGAGCTGGATCCAGCATCTGGGCCAACTGGCCAGGGTAAGTTTGCTCTGGATGGCACAGAAGTTGAGAGAGGGTGGCAGGAGGGGACCTTTTTGGTTGGGGGAGGGCGGAATGGGAGAGGAACAGTTGCTAATCCTAACTCCCACTCCTGGGCCTCCGAGCCCTACAAGGGTTTCTTGGATTTGCACCAGCTAAATATCTGGCACAGATCTAAATAGCCCCATAGGGTAGGCTGGGCCATTACTTGGAGTAAGGGGAACCTTGATTACTCATTTTGGCTCCATGTATGTGTTGGTGACCTCCAGCAGCCTCTCTAACCTGCACTGGATACTGCACTGGTACATCCACTGTAGTTAAGATTGGGCAGGCAAATGTTAGGTTTGGCAAGTGTTGTCCTGACTAGGGTATCTTCAAGAAAGGTATTTGCAAATATACCAGGGCCAATTATCATGGCATGTGATAGTCACTTGAAAACCTTGCTTTCAGTGTGTGGTTCACTTTCATTTGTATCAACTGGAAATTTTATTTAATGTAGGATATTATTTGTCTTATTCCGGACGGGGTGGAACAGACTCTTTATCAATCAACATGGAATGAAACGTTTCATAATATTATGTGTTTAGAATAAGAAGAGGCCATTCAGAATCATTTGGAGTTTCAATCAAGGTGTTGTTGTTTCCCTCCTTGTTCATTTGCTGGCATCACAATGCCAAGCTTACAGGGGAATTTACATCAGAATAAAGGAACAGTAGGAGGTTTGCTATATTTTGATGTGAGCGATAGCCTATCTTGGCACTGGCTAATTTTGCATTCTCAGAAACTCAGACCTTCAATAAATATTAATTACAGGTTGGTCTTAAACTAAGATTGCAGGGTGTGGAGGAACAAAAATAATGTGTTCAGGGGTGAGAACAAAAGCAATGTTTAATTCACCGTTTGTGGGACCAGCGAGTCTGCTTCATGCGGCTTCATTTGGTTACAGATTCACTGATCCAACAGAAACTCTAAGGCTTTCCATGCATGCTTTTCCGATTATAATTAATTAAAAGAAATGGCCCAATATTGTAAAATCTGTCAAAATATTTTGAGTATTTGTATGAATACAAACACCAAATGCAAATCCTTACAGCTGCAACTTCCTTGTAGTCTTTTCTGGGGACTTTGGGAGTGATCCACCAATGACTGCTACTGCTGGGCAAACTCCATTCATACCATTCGTTCTCATTTATGACAGAAAGGCATGCTAAGATATCTTTTCTAAGTGCTGCACACGAATATTGCTTTTCAGGACTAGCTCCAAGTTTGGAGAGACACATGGTAAAGAGCCCTTCAGTGGATCTCCTCCTACATGGGTCAGCTCCTGCTCCAGGTTTCGGTGGATGGGACACAGCTTGAGAATGTCTGGCCAGCATTTCAGGTGAGGAGGGAGAAGAGAGAGGAGTAGTTACAGCTATAACAATAATGGAATGCAAGTCTGAGGAGATGATGATAGGGACCAGCACTGAACAGGACAGCAGTGGTGTAGCTACATGAGGGACAGAGCAGTAAATACCACAGGCACCACAATGTGCCAAGTAAGCAGCCCCTCTCACGTGCAATCAGAGCCACTCTGGGCAGTGATGACAATGCACAGGCACTGTCCAGAATGGCTCTGATGACAATTGGGAGGGGTCGCTTACATGGCACGTTGCGGTGCCTGCGGTACTTAACCACACTGCCCCCTGTAGCTCACCACTGCAGTACAGTTCACTGTATCCCAGAAAACATTCAACGTTCTAGTGGATCCAGAAGTTGGTAAGCCACAACTTCAGTACTAGCCAGAGTTCCACTCAGATGTCATAGTGGCTTTGCCATATGAGCACATTGTTAACAATGGTCCAGTGAAGTGTCTTCTGACAGCAAGGTCTAAACTGTTTAGTTTGCCTTGCTGTGTTACTGATGTGTTAATTGGATTCATATCAAAAGCATCATTTACACGCAGAGGAATAAAAAAGAAAGAAACAGATGGGCTGAATCACCTGGGCAAGCCTGTTCTTCCACTTCTGACTCCTCAGTGGAAGGTCAGGGCAAGCCAAGTTCACCAATTTGTGCATGTAACTTGTTGCACAAGTGGGTCTTTAACAGTGCAACACAGAGGGAGGGGACTGATGGAACTTTTTGAGAAGTTCCTGCACTCCAAAACTGGGAAGTCCCACTCACAGAAGTCAAAGGGTGCACAATTAAAGACACATGTAAGGCAGTACGTCTAGCCTAGACGCCTTTCAAAGGGGATTGGACAAGTTTCTGGAGGAAAAATCCATTATGGGGTACAAGCCATGATGTGTATGCGCAACCTCCTGATTTTAAGAATGGGTTATGTCAGAATGCCAGATGCAAGGGAGGGCACCAGGATGAGGTCTCTTGTTATCTGGTGTGCTCCCTGGGGCATTTGGTGGGCCGCTGTGAGATACAGGAAGCTGGACTAGATGGGCCTATGGCCTGATCCAGTGGGGCTGTTCTTATGTTCTTATGAGTCCCTTCTTCCAGAGCAAAAGTAGACTACTACCGGCAATAGTTGATTCTGCAAAGAGTACCACAAGAATAACATCTAAACTAAATCTTACTATGCTAGGGATGAGATCACGTCACACACCAACTTTTACTGCACTGGACAGTTATGTGATATTGGTTACAGGTCCAGCCTTGTAATACACAGATTTTTTATATATGAATTTGACTCAACACGAATGGCCCCTGCAAATGAGAAGGAATGTGCTGATCCCTGGAGAAGGGGGAAAATGCACCTGTTTAAAAACACAGTTTAAAAAACTGGTTTTTACTGTTGCAGAGAGACAGTCATGCAAGTGATTACAGGTATAACCTAAGTATCCACAGATTTTTCTATATCAAAGCTGATGAGAAGGGTCCTTTAAATTAAGGAAAACAGTCCTTTAATAATGCCAGAGAGGGCAGCAGGCTAACAATCCATCAATCATTCTCTCTGCAGGCTTCACTCCTCCCTTCCCCTGAGCACCTGAAAGAAGGCTAAATGGCAGCGATTATCACCTTCTCCATTCTTTCACCCTTGCTGGGGCTCCTGCTGAAGGGAGGGATTGCTGCCTCCTAGTGAAGCCTAAGCTCCTGGAGAGAGACTGATTGACTCTGTGTGCATTACAAAGGTCATCAAGGCTGTTTTTAAATCACCAGAGCAAAGAAACTTTGTTTTTTAAACTGATTTGCTATAGTGCATTTTTTGCCATCCATGTGAGTTCTTGGAACGGACGCAAATAATGAGACTCAACCTGTATTTGCCATTTTTGAAATGGGAAGCCTCAGATAAGCTGCAGTTGGACAATAGTCCAAAACATCTTATGGTAAAGTGGGCAAGGAAAAGTTACTCAAATGAAGCAATTTGAATGAGGAAGATAAAGTGCTCAAATGAGGTCGTAGATGGTTGATCATTATATCCATAACAGCCACTAATTCATTACAGTGCCTGTCATTAAAAAAACTAAGGTAACCCTTTGAACAGTCAGGGGGTTTAACCACCTTGGGAAAGATGGTGCTGCTGCAGGTGAAACTGTGAGTTTATTTGCTTGTGGTTACAATCCTAACCCCCAGTTAGGTTGGCGCAACTTGCTCTGGCCCAGGGGTGTCGCAAATATGCTGTAAGAACATAAGAACAGCCCCACTGGATCAGGCCATAGGCCCATCTAGTCCAGCTTCCTGTATCTCACAGCAGCCCACCAAATGCCTCAGGGAGCACACCAGATAACAAGAGACCTCATTCTGGTGCCCTCCCTTGCATCTGGCATTCTGACATAACCCATTTCTAAATTCAGGAGGTTGCACATAAACATCATGGCTTGTACTCCGTAATGGATTTTTCCTCCAGAAACTTGTCCATTCCCCTTTTAAAGGCATCTAGGCCAGATGCCATCACCACATCCTGTGACAATGAGTTCCACAGACCAACCACGCACTGAGTAAAAAAAAAAATATTTTCTTTTGTCAGTCCTAACTCTCCCAGCACTCAATTTTAGTGGATGTCCCCTGGTTCTGGTGTTATGTGAGAGTGTAAAGAGCTTCTCTCTATCCACTCTATCCTTCCCATGCATAATTTTATATGTCTCAATCATGTCCCCCCTCAGGCGCCTCTTTTCTAGGCTGAAGAGGCCAAACGCTGTAGCCTTTCCTCATAAGGAAGGTGCCCCAGCCCAGTAATCATCTTAGTCTCTTTTGCACCTCTTTTGCACCTTTTCCATTTCCACTATGTCCTTTTTGAGATGTGGCAACCAGAACTGGATGCAATACTTCAGGTGTGGCCTTACCATCAATTTGTACAACAGCATTACAGTATTAGCTGTTTTGTTCTCAATACCTTTTCTAATGATCCCAAGCATAGAATTGCTTAATATTAGAATATTAGAATTGCTTAATAATCCCTTATTATTACTGCATATTTCTTATAGCACTTCATAGAGAGCAGCACCAATTACACTTGGCTTGCATGTGAGAGCAAATGGCTTGTTTGATGAATTCATTCATAAGCTACTGCCTATCAAATTGTGAAGCGAACCCCAAGAAGATTTTTAGTGCATAGCACATGCATGTGAATTGTGTTTACTGGTACCTATTTTTTGAATAAGGTTCGACTCAAGTACTTTTTTTCATAACAGAAGCAATTTTGAACTTTCCTTTTCAAGACATAGTAAGTCATCATAAATTTGTGCTTATTGCCATCTTCTGGAAGGAGAGAGAGAAACAACTCTCCATAAAATGCATTTTAAAAAAAAATGAATGGCAAGCATTTCCAGGATCCACATTCAGAAATGCCCCCACATCTGTGGATCCCGTATCCGTGGATGTGGGAAGGCCCCCCATGTCCTGCCCCTCCCCACCCCACCCTCGGAGGTGAGAGGAGCACAGCTTTCCTCACCTTTGGGGGGGTGCCCACCCGTGTCTAGATTCACATAGCCGCAGGGGGTTCTGGAAAAGAACTCCTGCAGATACAGGGGCAGGCCTGTATCTGCCAAGATTTGAAAATCCAAGTGACAGTATGAAGATAAAAATTCTTATTTGTGGCCTACCCTGAAAGTAAGGCCAGTAACTTTTGGATTCATTTAAACCAGAGTTCTGAAGATGTGATGAAAGCAAACAAACAGTACCCCAACTTCTACTTCTGAAAAGGAGAATGAAATAGAGTATTGTGGGGTTTTTTCTCAGTTTCAGTTTTAACGAACAAATAAATGTGAACTAAATCATTGTAATGAGCCCGCAGAGGAATAGAGCTCTTGCAGTGATTATGTTTGATCAACAGTTGGATCTGTCTTGAAAAGTTTCATTTGCCATTTCATATTCTATCCCACTTCCCTATTACTTCATATTATATCTTCAATTCACATTAAACCCCAACCCCCTAAATCTGAAACCTTACTAAAATCATATAAAATTCACACACAACCATAATAAATTAAAATAAATAATTGTAGCAGCAAGATACAGGTGGGGCCTGATTATCCGTGGATTTTTCATCTGCGGATGTGACTCAATGTGGGTCCCCTGACCCACACTGTGCCCTGATCAGGCTGAACCTAAACCTTCTGAATGCAACCAGAGCTGTGCTCCAATCACGTCCAGAGGGTGTTCTGAGGCCCAGGGAGGTCGTGTTTGACCACCCGCAGCCTCCATGGGCCTCAGAATGCCTTCTAGAGGCAAAAAAAAAAATAAACATGCTATTTCCGGTTTTTAGAAGTCATGGGGGATGGAGAGTCAAAGGGGATGGAGTCAAGTCAAGGGGGATGCTCAGCGCTTGACTCAAGTCTTGGCACTGTGGCTCCGGCACATCCCTGCTGATCTGCAGCCCTAAATGCTGGTGTGGCACCACAAAAGCACCACTGTTGTATACTGTGATATTGCAGGGGCACATTGCTTGGAACCGTGTACATTTGTCATTAGTGGCACTTAAGCAGGTAAGGTAGTGGTGGTGGCAGATCATGAGTGGGTTAGGGAAGTTTGGGGCAAATAAGGGCAGGATGGGGGTGGATTATAGCAGCAGCAGCACATACTGAAATCCCATCCTTCTTTCTAGGCTTGAACCCACCCCCAAGGCTCCTTGGACTTACTGCCAGCTAAGCATTAGTCCCAGGATACCCACTGGCGGCCAGGCAGCCTTGCAGGAAGTAGATAAAAATATTTTGACTTACCTTTTCTGGGCTGTCTGGTCATACTCCCCACCTTAGCCTGCAGTGCGCACTCCGGCAGCAAGGTTGCAATGCATAACTTGTGGGGGCAAGGATTGGGCATTAGTGGTCTTTCGAATATACTATTGAAGAATAGAGAATATTTTCAAGAGTTCTTTATCAGGAATGGTGATATAGCACTATTTGCTCACAGATAGCAATAACCCAGAGCAGATCCTGAACTTACCAGGAAGGCTCACAAGATGGCAGCGCATCACTTATTACTTAACCGTTAGCAGTCCTGGGAGAACAGAGATGTATTTTGGCTAGATTCTTAGGCTCCATTGAGTCACTTGTTTTCTCATGCTGGAGTGGGGTACACATTCCTAGAAGCCAAACAACTTCCATATCATTTTTTCCACCCCAGAACTACTCATGAAACAAATTTGAGTTTCATCAGTGACCAGCACACAGCAGCATTGCAGTGGGCAAAATGACTCAGTAAGAGAGTCCCTGAGGTCTGAAGATGTGCCCTATATGATGTCCCTACTGCTTTACTGGTCCTTCCCGACCTTGAGGATACAGACTCTTCTCCTGCTGCATGTGACTGTGTTTCCCTCCTTTGGTCATTTTGTCCCCTTCCTGGATCAACTGTGGTCCAATTTAACTTTTGTTTCGTCTTGCACCATTATCTGCTCCTCTCCCCTGCTAGTTGCAGCCTGTTTTGGCCTTACCACTGTTGCACCCTTAAATCAGAATTTCTCCAACTGTGGGTTGCAACCCACTTCGTGGGTTGCGGCCCAAGGCCCAGTAAGCTGCAAGTTGGGCCCACCTGCACACCCTTGCCTCCCTCTGGCTCCAAAGTGGAGCCAAACGGATAAAACTGGAGGCCACTTCTGGGTTGCAACCCATTTCTGGAAGTCGTTTCTATGTTGAACCAGGCCTGGGAAAGCCTCCAGAGGCTGCCAAGGTCCTTGGAACGCCTCTGGACATGACTTGGGGGCCACTTCCAGTTTTGAGAACACAAGTTCCAGTTGCATCCAGAGGCCCATTTTGAGTCACAACAGCAGTGCCAGAGGCCAAGGTGGGTCATGGCTCCAGTAAGTTTGACAACAACCATTACAAATGACCACTGATCTCTGATTATACACAACATGATTCAGCATCCACAAAAGCCTGGAACCAGGCTGGAGAAACAAGAACACGTTGACTGAACACAGAAGCAAAGGGATTGTCTCATTGTCTACATACAGCCCAAGAGTTGAAGTTTTTTTATATTAACTCTGAGAGGATGGTAAGGAACATTTTGTATGCATCTCCATCCATTTGCTCTATCAGAGATTCCCAGTGCGACCTCTAAATCTATGGATAAACTAAAAAAAAAACCAAAATAACAACCAAGTCAGCATGCTGGAAATCCATCCAGAAGAATGATAGCCAGGGCTGAATGTAAAATGTGCAGAGATGACAGGGAATCAAATATTAATTTCCACTGCACAGTTCAGGCCCATCAGTCTTTGGCCCAGCACTGCAGCAAGGGCAGAGATCACTCCAGCAGGGCAGCCAGCCAACCACATAAATCTCTTCTTCCCAACCTTGCTCTTGGCTAAGCAGTGCCATAAAAACTAAATGGGATCTAGCACTCTACATTCTCAGTTGCGTCGATAACAGAGAATGATCACCACTGTTCCTGAACATGTCACCTCTCCTAGTTAAATAGTTCAAACTTCTCGTCCATGAGTTTGTGTTCCAACATGACTACTTAGTTTTATGCAATGAATGATGTAAGAGAGTATGTTGTTTCCCGGTCCACATAAGATACTTGCAGTCATGAGTCTTGGTCCCTTTACTATGAACTGCAAGTAAACCTCTTTGGCACGGCTGGACTTCCGAATGGGGTTGGCTCAGCTCAGTCTGCGTACTGACTAGAACCCAGATTTCAATCTGGAGTATGACAGCAGTTTCTGTGAGTCTGAGCAGATGTGTAAGGCACACTGGATGACTTTTATTGTGGGTCTCGGTTTTGCAGTAGTCCAAACTCTTGCTTCCTTCTTGGGACAAAGGCACAAGAGTGACAGAGCAAGAGTCTGCTGGGTCTTCATTCCCTTGCCACCCAGTCTTCTCCTGTGAATCAGCAAGACAAGATTTGCATGCAGTGGCAATACACACATGCACGCACAGAGAGAGAGAGAGAGAGAGAGAGAGAGAGAGAGAGAGAGCGCTGAATTTCTGAAGGTTCCTTGGTGTCCACAATGATAAGCACTCTGAACTTCTGTGAAGGGAATAGGAAGTGACAATAGGTTAGGAATCACAATGGGGCCTCTGCAGCCTTCCACAAGCCTCAGTATCTGCTTAGTCCACCTTTATTTTGCAGACATTACCACTGGCAGTTAAGACAGATGAAATATGTACACACAGTATGCCACCATAGTGTTTCTCACATGTTTTATGAATGGCTGTTTTAGTAAATAATCCAAGATTACGACCATGCAGGGAGAATGAAAGAAGTTTGTTCTGGATTTCAGGGGAACAAACTTCAATGCTATTCAGAGTGCTCATCTGAGAAGTCATGTACCCCTACTGAGGCTGTAGAATACTTCATAACATCATTATTTACAATATTTATTTATCACTGCTCAGCTAAACAGTTCTTCAAGTGGCTTACACAGCACAGCAAGATGGTGGCTCTCTATCCCAAAGGAGGTCACAATATGTGACGGTTTTGTGAAAATGAAGACGTCAGCAAGCACCACTGAGAGGGATGCTGGGATGAACAAGGACAGCTGCTAAATATATGCGTATCACCACTTCAAAGGAGTCTCTTTGCCCAGTTATCAGAGGTTTTAAAAACATTGGTGTCAGTAAAAGACATAGAATACAAAAATGAATTCTAATACATTGAATACATGCACAGGCGCACGCACTCTCAGTCACCAAAACACACATGTACACATAAGTCTTTCTGCATGTCCCAGCTGAAATGCAGGCTTTGTGGTTTGGCACCATTTCTCTTACACATGAGGAATCTGGGTGGTTCCTTGGAGTTGGCTTATTTTCAACTTCTTCTTTTTTTGGCATCCCCATACTAAACAAATGCCATCTGTGAAGCTGACTTCGTCCAGGTATTTGTTCTGTTGCCAAGGAGTTGAGATAAATAATGTGAACCAAATTAGCAAGAGCAAGGAAAACTGCAGCTATCACTCAGGCCCTTTTTTATTTCATTTTGCCTGTGAGGGAATATTGAAATATCAGGTGTTGAATGTACACATGGCCCTTCAGTTTAGCAAGGCAGCAAGAAATTACCCCCTTTCGATAGACAATGAGAGCGAAGTATTGTGGATTAACTACACAACCATTAGGAAACCTGATTGTCTTCATTTCCATACCCAAGTTGCACTTTACTTCCTGTAGCGACTTCAGACATAAAGTTTTGCTGTTTGGCAAGCAAGACATGCAAAAACAAAGTGGAAAGTCACCCCTTAATGCTGTGTGCATATATTTGGGTAAATATTGGTGGATCAAATGTGTTAATCTCTCTGCCTACGTGTGGCAGATATGGGTCAAAGAAGGGTGTAGAGGGACACCCAAAGGTTAACAAAGCACATCTCACCTGTGATGGTCTTAGGCCAAGAGGCATAGAAGTCCTTGGTTTGTTCTAAAAATGAAGAAGCACGTGCTTCTCTTAAAATAAAAGAGAACATAAGAGTCCTGCTGGATCAGGCCAAAAGCCCAACTAGTCCAGCTTCCTGTATTTCATAGGAAGGCCTCAGGGAGCATACAAGACAACAAGATAACTGCATCCTGTTGCCACTTCCTTGAATCTGGCATTCTGAGGTAGCAGACTTCTAAAACCAGAAGGTTGCACATACCCATCACAGTTTGTTATCTGTGATGGACTTTTTTCTAGAAATTTCATTTTTCTAGAAATCTTTTTTCTAGAATTCTAGAAATCTGTCCAGTTCCCTTTTAAAGGCATCTAGACCAGATGCCATAACCACATCCTGTGGTGAGGTGTAACACAGACTAATTGCATGCTGGGAAAAGAAATGTTTTCTTTTTTCTGTTCATTCAAATTTAGTGGATGTCCCCTGGTTCAGGTGTTGTGTGAGAGGGAAAAGAACATCCTTCTATCCATTCTACCCATCAAAAGGCAGGCCCATCAGCTCATGTTGGCACACATCATATTGGTGCTCCAAGCCAAGAGGAAGCCCCCCTTCTTTGGCACACACAATTCTCCTACAAAATGAATTCTCCTACAAAAAAAGTAGACTTTTTTCAATTGTTTTCTGGAAAGAAAACTCCTTTAATCACTAGTTGGGCTGAAAGGGTTTAATCAGCCAAAGGGAAGATTGACTAATTAGACCACTGGGAGAAGAAAATGACTTTCCAATGATCGAAGGGCATGCAAATAAAAAGTTATTACTCTGTACAGCAACACATAACTGCAATTCTGGATGTGACACCTTCACAGGTCACTTGACAAGATACTAGGAGAGAGAAAAATGCCACTGTTATGCATGCACTTCCACAATGAAGGTTGTTACTGACCAAATTTTTAAAATAGGGCTACTTTCTGGCACATCCCTCTTCTTTCAGTAAGCTTCAGCAATTACTCTGAATTTCTGGATGCCAAATTGTCCCTACAGGTTGAAGATCGCAGGGTGCTATTCAAAATGTAATGATCACGCAATGCAAATAAAGTTTTACAAAGTTTAAAGCAGAGTCATCCACAATATTTGTGCAGACCCAACGTGGTTGGCCCTTGAACCCCTGCTGAGCTAAACATATGGCTCTTTGTTCATAATTCATTGCCAAAAGTTGATCTTCATCAGTAGTGTATCTGACTGACGCACCAAAAAATGATTGCCTATATAGATAAAAGTCTGCAGCAAGTCAGCAGCCTCTCACTCTTGATGATCTACACTAGGGGTCTCCAAACCCCGGCCTGGGGACCAGATGTGGCCTGCAGCAAGCCTCTTTCCGGCACGCAGCCAACCTCTTGTCCCCTGAAAGCCTCTGGTCCACTCAACTGAACATGACCAGAACTGTGCTCTGATAGTGTCTGGGGGGTGTTCTGAGGGCCAGAGAGGTTAAATGAATGAATGGGTTCACTCACCTAAATTCAAAGTCTAATTTATTTATTTAAATTTTATATTTAAATTTTTTTCCCAGCCCTCCACACCACACCAGATATTTGATGCGGCCCTCTGGCCAAAAAGTTTGGAGACCCCTGATCTACACGTTTTGATTGCATAAGGTCTCGTTTGTAGGCTTCAGTTCAGTTGCAACTGTACTTTTGAACAGCTAGTTACAGGCCACAAAAATCCAGGTTGACCTTGACCACTTGATCTGAGGTACCTGATCACCATCTTAAAAGAATATAGGCAGTTTATTATTGTCTTTAACCTTTTCTTCTAAGGCACAAGATTTCTATGAAGCAAAATTATACCAAAAGGGAACAGCGCTCAGCAAAGGGATGTCAAAGGAAGTTTCTGAAGACTTGAGGAGTCACAGAGATAATATGACAAAGAATAAGCAAAAGAGGATTATGTGCTTAAAGTTGGAAGGAAAATCTCTTTCGTTGAGGATGAGAAGAAAGGAGGAGATAGATTCAGGAGACTCAGAATAAAGACACTGCCGAATGATCTAGGGAGGCAATGGCAGTGAGCTAAATAAGTTGTACATGTTCCAAAGAACCAACAGAGATGGGCCAGAGGTAATGCATCATAAAGGATGGTGGGTGGGGTAGTTAATAGCTCACAGAGGCTAAAGATAATGCTGGTGACAATTGTGTGCAATCTTAGGGTTGCCTGTTAACTGGAATCCAAAAGCAGTTGCCCTCTGAAGGCCACTTTGAGTGCACAGGGCAAAATTGAAAGTGCAAATTAGCAAATGCAACATATTGTTAAATATGTTGTCACCAGAACAGTTCTCTGCATTTAACCAAAGCTAATGCTTATACTAAAGTTGGTATTAACACAGTAAACAGCTTATAAGGGTTGACCGGAACACTTTGGTTTAAGTTGCATTTCCCACCCACCTTCCCAGAATGTTCACAGGAACTGCAGTCAGGGTAGTCCACATGGTGTCTGGCTTTTAAACATTTCTGCCCCATCCCCACGGAGCAGGTGCCTTGCAGAAATATTTCTAGCAGCATCTGACTTGAGGTCCCATAAAGTGGAAGACAGGCCATAGGACTGGCCATTAAAAGCAATATCATGATTCAAAACACAGAAACTGCACCAGAGTTTTCTCTTTCCTGTAATGGCAGAGGCCAAATCATCCCGAACATTCACACTGTCTCCAGGCCAAACTCCCCAAGTTTCAAGGGAATAAAACAAAAGAAAGGGTGAAAGGAGTAAATTTTCAGAACCAAGAGCACGTTTGGAGAGGATTTCTAGGGATCGAAGTGGCATTTTGACAGAACTAGGTAGTGATGGCTTTCCTAGCTTGACTAGTTGAGGGTTCTACTTTTTCTGCTCACCTCTGGTCCAGGCAGAAGAAGAGAGTGCAGACAAGGTTGGATGTTGGAGTTGTAATCTCTTGGCTTACAGCTGGTGGTGACAATGGCCCATCTTCTATTTGGCTACCGGTCCAGCAACGGATGGGGCAGGGTTCTACTTTCATCCCATTTACACTGAATTTGGCAGAGACGATCATGGAAACTGGGTGACGCAGTTTGGGTAGATTGGGGGATTAAGTCAGGGCCATGTCCTTGTCAATTCACTCTCCTTCCTGTCTTGGGATCCAGATGGGAGGAGAACAAGAACCTGCATTGCAGAAGTCCCGCATTCATATGGAACATGAGATACATGTCTTTTGGCTCAGAATTAATACCAGAAGAGCATGAACCTCAGGCATGGCTAAACAGATTCTCCCCTTTCTCCTTCCTCGTCTAATACTTTCCATGAAAAACCTCCTAGGGATGGAATTCTCCAAAGATAACCACAGTGTATGCTGATGCCCTATCTGGACACAACCACTGCAATGTTCTACCTTTGATGTTAAAATAAATCTGAATGGACACACAAAAAGACAAAGGAGCCTGACCCCAAGGTGCCCCTGCCAACATGAGACTCAATATCACAACATCCTCACATTCGGTTGGTAATTGTAGCAATTAGCCCCTTTCTCAGTTTCAAAACATCTGCCATATCTGCTGTGTCAAACCCATGTCCCCTCTTGCTCCCAAATTTGGTCAACAAATAAAGCCAATGAGGAAGTTGGGAGATGGAAAGATTCCTGGAAAGAGGCATGCAGCCCTTAAGCCACTTGAAATCCACCCAACCCCCATGCAAAAAAGACTATAATTGCTCTGGTTTGAAGACCCCAGTTCACATCCTTCCTTCACTCTGTACTGGAACAGAGATGGGATCTCTGGTATGCAGCCTCCACTCACCCAGCCACCTCAGTGACTGTGCCAAAAAACTAACACAAGGAGAAGTACGAGTATTATATCGCAGGCTGATCTATTCATGTCAACATTTCCACTTTTAATATCCCCCCCTTTCAAAGCAGGACTGTTTGTATTCTCCACCTTACATTTATTCCCCCAAATGTTAACCCCAAGGTTCACCTTGCACCTCCTTTTCAATTCCCCATAACTGACTGTAAACCAAGACTCCTAAGGAACCCCACGTGCCTCTTGGGTAAACTATGTCATTTCCATCCACATTAACTTCTTTCCCCCTCTCTGAGGTCACAGAAGGGACACCCCCTCTATTTCTCTCCCCTCCTTTCCCTCTGACTGTTGCTCAGCACTAGTCAGTAGCAAAGCATAGGGATTTCCCATATAGCATGTGCCTGTTCATTTGAATAATGTATTGATCTTATTGCTTTTTCTCCCACCTCTAATCTAGTAATTAATCCCTCAGTAAAGCTCATTTCAATTGCTGTGAACTCCTACATCTTCTTTTAACTTCTTAACTGCCAATACACAGTGTGGCTGCGCCATGAGTCTATGGTGAAAGATTCCGCTCACACACATATTTAGTATGTTTGTCCTAATGCTCATCTGCCACAACCAGACTCTGAGCATGTCAACATGGGGAAGGCCATGAGAGGCACTAGTCATATTCATCCCAGTGACTGAGAAGCAAACAGCTATCTGAGGGTGCAGCTGAAGGGAAGCCTTCCTCTCTAAAGATAATCTTGAGACCTGACTGAGGGGAAGCAGACCTCTTCTGCTAACACTTCTTGGAATCAGAACCACCATTTCCTTAAGGACGAGGGAAAAGCTGACAGAGTTGCCCCCAACTTATTATTGAAAGGATGCAAAGACATCATTCTACCCAAGGTCCAAGTAATGTTCTCAGGGACCCAAGCTCTCTGGTGAAATCCCATTTCACCCCACACCACTGCCCAAGTTTCACAGAGCTTGCTTTGATGCCTTGGCACATGACCCCAAAACACAGACAACTGCAGATCTGGTAGGATGTGGGAGTGCTGTGAAGACAGAATGACTTAGAGAAAGATTTCCAGCACATTTGAAAGGTGCTTTTGTGGCAAGGATTGAGATAAGATATTCACAATAGCTCTGAAAACTGTGCTTTCCCTGAGAAATAATACCAAATCCAGGTCAGCTGTCAGATAGTTCAGATCAGAGGAAGAGAGCCAGTTGCCCAGTTCTGAGGTAAAGTATTTTTCTCAGTGTGGTTCCTCCATTCCATACTGAAAATCATCCAGAACAAAATTTTCATAATTTTTGAAAGACAACATGTATCAGGATTTATGCATTATTTTTAAAGACAGCATATACAGGTGGGACCTCGGTATCCACTGATTTGGCATTCAGAGATTTGACTCAACACTGATACTGGGGTCCACCTTTAAATGCCTTGTAACAAGGGAAAAATGTACCAAAATCATTTTCTACCTTTGCACTGTTAAACTGTACTGTTTGCAAGCTCCTCGGGTTAGTTTTAAAGACCCACTTCCAGGTTTCTTGCTCCTCCATCAGTATAGACACTATACTGCAATCAGCTACTAGATGAGGTGAATAATGGAATTTCATTAGATTTCATTATTCACCCCATCTAGTGGCTAAATGCAGTACAGCATCTATACAATGCATTCTGGGTGACAATGGAGGAGCAAGAAATCTGAAAATGGGTCTTTAAAGCTATTTTCCCACTGATTTGGTATCCACTGATTTTTTTTTAATCCACTGGGGGTTCCGGAATGGAACGCCCAGTGGATATTAAGGCATGACATGTATCAAGATTTATGATTCAAATAATTATATTTCTGTGGTGGGACAAGCAATGCATAGTATTTTGCCTTAAATACAACTTGCATTGTATCCTATTCAAATTTTGTTTATTTTTATGAAATAGCTGAATTGCATCTCATTGCCAGAACATTAAAATAGAGACAAAAGACCAACTAGCACCCTTTGGCACTTAGTGTGATTAAGCTCCTATTAATTCTGGCTGTCAATAAAACAGTAGCCATTTGGGTCATTTTTGTCCTTTCGTTCATCTTAGATCCCTCTGTCTCTTTGTGTCACATTGCAACACCAGCTGTGGAAAGTGGTGTATCCTAACAAAGCCAGTGTGGTTCAACAAAAAGCAGATGGGACCTGGATGCCTGCAAACCTGTCTAATCAAATCCTGGTCTCTCTGCAAGCAACACTATTTCACAGCCCCAGGTTTCCATTTTGAATACAAAGATCCAGGATTTCCAATCAGACCAGATGGTTTGGCACTTGGCCTGCATGTTACTCAACCTATTGGGGAAAGTTTAGGGGAAAAGTTTCATGAGCACCCAGGTACCTTCTAAAGAATCCCGGCTATAGATAAAATAGAACAGGGCTGCCAGGGTACTGTTCTAGCACTCAGGTCATATGGGTTTTAGCTAATGTCTAATTACTAATCTGGCCAATTTATTCTACAATCAAGAGCAGATTTTTCCAAGAAAGGTCCAGTAAGATCTTTTTCTAGTGCTAACAAGATCTCCACCAGCTCCGTGTGCCAGCAGCTGATAGATGCCCTCTGGTTCCAGTAAGCAAGTGCAGGGGGTGGTCAGTACAGGGCACCAATAGGGGTAGGGAGGATTGGATCCAGAAAGGGGGCAGATTTGGCAGCAGCAACCACCACTGAATCCAAACCCACTTTCTGGCACCCATTTTTTTTTTTTTTGTATTTTAATATTTATTTAATACACTTTGGACTTTTGCTTGACACGTAACAATTATATAACAGTGTCTACCCCTATCTTTTCTACACACCTAGTGACAATACTGCTGACTCCAGATATCATTGGCAATGTTCAAGACAGGAGTTGACGGCCTAGAAATCAGATACATTCTCTGAAAGACACACAAAGGGATCTCTGCCAGCAGCCATAGACTCCAAAACCAGCCTCTGCCAGTGCCCAGACTGGCTGCCATTTTGCAAGCCCATCAGGCCTTGCCAGAGTTCTAGGCAATCTGTGCTACTTGTGCCAGATTCTTATCTGACCAAAAGCAGACTTTGCACACAATCTAGCGGCATGAGCAGTTAACACAAATCCCATTCCTAAGCTTTTCCTTACTTGTGGTGGCATCATCATCATCACCATGTACTAGTATACCCACCCATGTCCTGGCCAAAAAAAGTTTTGTTTAAGTCAGGATTGTCAAATCCATTCCATACAGCGGGCCGAATGGTATTCATGATGCTTGCTGAGGACTGGAAGTGATGTCAATATGCAGGAAGTGATGTCATTAAGCAGATCATCATGACCAGAAATAAGCACTTTTTGTCACTTAGGAACTCATTAGCTGCAAATGACAGAAGAGAAAATATGGAAATCTTGATCATATTTGCTGCATAGCTCAGCAGCTGAGAGAAGCTGATGTGGTGCCAAGAGAGCCTGAGGGTTGGATAAAGAGCTTCTAGGGGCCACAACCGGCCTGCGGGCCTTCTGTTTGAAATTCCTGGTTTAAGTTAACATGGAGGTTCTACTTTCCCAAATGCTTCTCAACTATTAGAAGAGCTGCAGGGCTGGGGAAAATTTGGAAGATGCAAAATGTGCAGTGAATTCCTGATTACAGAGTTATGACATCAGTAATACCGTAACACAGGGGTGTCAAACTAGTTTCATACAGAGAGCCAAAGTTAGCATTCATGCTGCCTGCTGAGGGCTGGAAGTGACATCATTGAACAGAAGATGGTCAGAAATAAGCACTTTGTTCTCACACAGAAACTCATTAGCTGCAAATGACAGAAGAGAAAATGTTCAAACCTTGTTCATATTTTCAAGATGCTAGAGAGCTTAATTATCATGCTGGGAAAACCCAATTATCATGGGGGCCAGATAATTTGCTTCTGGGGGCCACATTCAGCCCACGGGCCTTATGTTTGACACCCCTGCTGTAACAGAATGTATCTCTAGAGGCAACCCTGAAAAAGGGGTACAATGAAGCAGTGGAGAAAATGTTCAGAAAGCCAGAAGTTAGGCCAGTGGAGAGGAATTACATTGTAGCCAAGATTGATGAGGGAACTGGTAACAGCCTGGCCTGGATCTTTGTGCCCCCACATTGATTAATAAAACTTCTGTTCTCTAACTGAAGTCCATGTTATCTCTGAAGAACAATTTGTCAACTAGAGTAGTTCAAAGTACTGTGACAATGTGTGCTACGTATGCTAACTGAGGTTTCCTGGTTGGTATGTTTCAAACACATATTTTCCCCTTCTCTGGTGCAATTACTACACTAATACTGGTGCTGTGCTTCTGGTCAAGGATCCTGAAAAATGATTTTGAATCCTCTTCTAGATGTAACAGGAAATAGACTTGGCTCGATTCAGGTTAACCAACCAATGCTGTACTCATATGGCATCTCTGTTGGCAACCTTCAGAAGACTGTGGTATATATGGCATCTAATTCAGTCCTTTCCTGGGAGGAAGCATTCTGGCACCAACGTGGCTGGTTGTTAAATCACGACTGAAATATAAAAATTTGAGAAAAAAGGTAAACTGTTTATTCAACAGGATGAGTCCACATCCAACCAGTGGTTTGATCTACATGGCATCATCAGCATACATAACATAGGATCCAATCAGACACTAACTGAATGGCATTTCATCATACATTACAGAGACAATATCCATAAGAGGGACAACAATCATTATATAGGGCAGCCAACCAGCAGGTTCCTAAAATTTTTCTGGCAAGAAACAAAAAGCAGCCACTCAGAAGCAAATTGAGATTCAGGAGGCCTATTGCCATACTGTGAAAACTGCAGCATTGCTAGGAAATTATATAGTCCAGGTTTACAAAAAAGTAAAGAAAATAAAAACACGCTATTAGGTATTGTTGAGCCGAAGAGAAAAAGTGCATGCTCCTTATATCATTAAAGGGAGTTAACCATTTATATTGTTTATGACAGTTTCTGTACAGCAATAATATAAGGGCAGGCGCAATTGCTTTTAAGTCAGCACCGTTACAAGCATCACTTGGTTGAACAAAAGTTATACCTTCGCCAAGGTACGGGGAAGAGATGAGGCTACACTTAAACAGTCAGTCATTTCTGGGTGTTGGCCAAAGTAGCTTCTGTTGAACGAGAACATTCTAATTTTATGGGGAGGGACAGCAGTCGCTCAAGGAGACTTCACTTGTTATGCATTGCAGAAAAATCCTTCCCCCTCCCCTTTTTGGGGTTCAATGTCAACCATTTATGTGGCACTGAGACTTGGGCTCTTTCACAATTTCTCCACAGGTCAGTAAAACAGGGACTTTTTCCTCACTGTTTGAAACACGTTTGATTTGTCAATTCAACCAAACGATGCCTAGTCTTTTCTTCAGCTGATCTTGATATTACAAACACTGCAATGTTCCCTTTAATCCTGGCACCATATTTGTGAGCTACACTCGCCCCCATATAGACCTCTGATCAAGGGTGTTCCCATGACTGATGTTATGGTAAGAAATCAACACGATACGATAGACACGGGGAGCAAGATACTAATTTGTTTCTGGGCTGTTTTTCACCAGAGTGAGTTAATGCACTACACTCACACAGTGTTTTGCTTCACATTTGCTGCTTTTGTACATTTTTAATAGTCCCTTGAAACCCTGGTGTTGGTTCAAGCTAGGCCCAACTGCATGTGTGAATGCAGACACAAGTCTACCAGGAACATCTTGAAACAAGCCCAAGATGACACTTTAGAAATTTGTATCACACCTTTTCATTTCAAAAGAAACTGTGCTTTTACTAAAAAAAAGTCCAGTACTTTCTGCCCAAAGTCTATACAACTTAGACTCGAGACATACAAAATTTATCTAGATAAAATGTTGATGCTTGTACAGCATATGTTGCAAGTGCTTCCATTTGTTGCTCTAACACAAGCAGAACAGATGATCTTCTACAATTCCTAGTAGTCCCCAGCAATTTGACATTGGCAGTTCTTTAAATTTAAAACCATTTCCTCCTTGTACAACACAAAGGGGAAAGAACTTTTAAAGCATTACACCCACAGCATAACATTAAACTGTACGGAGATCTTGATACGTCCAGCTCCCAAGCAAATTTAATCCAAGCATTTGTTCCGGTGCTCAAAAGGCACTTAAAGATTAAAAAAGATAGTACTACTAACAGATGAAAAAAAACAAAACATAATTTAATAGAAAAGGTATTGGTATGGAATCATATCTTGTAATAAGAAAAATAAACCCTCCAATGAAGTCATCATGGTTTTGCTCTCAAGTCATTTTGCAAAAGAATATTTAAAAAAAACAAAACACAAACTGGCAAAGCAATTGTTCTCCATTAAGTAAAGGAAGGAAGGGTAGAATGGTTGGCAATGAAGATACCACAGTTTGCCAAATGGCTTTGTCTCTCCCCCACCCCACACATCTAAAACCATATTTTCCGGTTCACTATTACAACAAACTGAACATCTGCTGTCATAATGACCCTAGGGTTACTCTAAAGTTAGCAGACATGGCGAAGCATGGAGCAGTAGGGGAAAGGGAGACAATTCAAAGAATAGCATGAATGAAAAAACCAACAACACACCACTATTAACTAAGTGTGGCAATTATAAATGCCTACGTTAGCAGACATGTAGGCAAACACCATTTCTCCTTGTAATATTATATTTAGGAACAGTAATAGAATAACTACATACAGTATTTTCCTTTCACACTGTACATGGGGAAGGTGAAGATAGTTGGGGAAGATCATTTTGTTGAGTTTTTTGTTACATTGAGCTATCTACTAAGTGCAAAGATTTGACGAGTGTCACTGGATCTCAATTTAAAATTTAGCCTTTTTATTTTTTACAGGTTACATTTTAGAAGTTATTTTCCAGCATTTAAGCAAGTACAGCAATATATAAACAGGCTAGAACAGGCAAGGGGCAATTAAGAGAAGAGGGTCCATGGAGTGAGGCATGCTTGCACACTAGGTGTCGAAGAGGCACATACACTGATAGCGTGTACGTTTCATAATGAAAAATTTCATAATGAAATCTGGCACAATATATGGCTATTCGGTGTGAAATAGGCACACTGATGGGGGTTTGAAAGTATAAATGTGGTAAATTACTGGATGGTCCTCACAGCTCTTTCCTGCTTTAGTTGTCAAGATGGACCAGCAACTAACCTATGCCCAATCCTATGCATGTTTACTCAGGAGTCCCTCTATGTCCAATAGAGCTTACTCCCAGGTATATGTGCATAGGATTGCAGCCTAACAGTGCCTGTCCCTTTAAGGGACAGGGGAAGAGGAGAGGCAGGGAAGTAATCCCCAGGATCGCGACCCTAAGGGGGTGAAAGGGAAGTGCTTTCACTTACTTGTACCCAGTAAGGGCTGCTGGAGGTGCAGAGAGTTCATCACAGCCCTCCGCAGGGCTCCCTGAGGTATGGAATCTTGAAACAGAGCAATCACAGAGCACTTCCTGTTTGCAGGAGGTGCATTGCAATTGCTCCATCTCAAGATTCTAAGCCTTGGGGAGCCCTGTAGAGAGCTGCGCTGGGCTCCCTGCACCTCCTGCAGCCCTCACTGGGTACAAGTAAGTGCAAGCACCCTCCTTTCGCCCTCCCCTAGGGACGGGATCCTGGGGATTGCTTCCCTGCTCTTGCCCCTCTCCTGCAAAGACCTACTGAGGGAGTACAGCTTCCTCAAAGTTCAAGAACCACTGCACTACAGTGTTCAAAGGGGCATTAAAACCAGCCTCTAAAGGGGGAAGTAAATGACTTTTTTTCTTCAGCGTGATGGCCACTTTATGATTACGAAATACAAAGAGAAAGAAAGAAAATGCAGGAATAGTCTCATGTGCAGTTTTGAATGAGATCAGTCAAGAGGCAGTTCACGTTAAAATAATCATACAGTGGTATTTGAAATAATAATAATGCTAGCCCAGTGGGAGGGCCAATGTTATAAAATCTGTCCACAAAGACAGACAAAAATAAAAATAGCAGCAAGACGAGTCTTGAGTACAGTGAATGAAGATACACACACACACACACACACTTCTCTTTGCCTAGGTTAAATTTTTAGACCCAAAAAATGCGTTTTCATAAACCCAAACAGATGCATATTGTTAAATAGTATAGTACAGAAAGTGCAAATTATCATCCCATCAGATCAGTTATATGTCTGACACGGTCAAATATGGCTCATGCTATTCATGCAAAGGGATGCAGTCCGAATCAAGTAATTTGAAAGGGAATGTGATTTTACTAAAAGCTTCCTTGCCTGTTTTAATCCAGATTTTTCCCCCAAGGGAATAGTTACCAAAAAGAGGGGAAGAGGAATAAAATATTTCAAACACTATGTTAGCCTATTTATTTATTGTTACCACAGTTTACTTTAGAGTCCCCTTCTGTTTTGAAACCTTCAAGACATCAGGAGTTTTGAGTTTCTTTTGTACACACACAACACTGTGCTACAACATGAAATAAGTACAGAAAATCCTAGGTTTCCCTTCATACAAAAGGGATGGTGTACTACTTTTCATTTTTGTGTGTCCACAGGTGGTACATTCTTCCAGCTAGGAAATGAACGACAAGCTTTCAGGTCCCAATGAAATGCAGTCTTTAAGAGATGAGTTTGAAGACAGAAATCCATCCATCTTGCAGGATTGGCATGAAGATCGGACGCACTTCAGTATTGGCGGGACAACAGTTGAAGCAAACCGGTGTTTCCTTTCATTCTCCAGCGTGAAACAGCATTCAAGGACTGACCAATCTTCTATTGCTAAATGCACAGTTGCCGTGCAACCCGACACACACACAGGCACACAAAAACATTCCCTAATGAAGTCTAAGGGCAAGTTTCTGAGGTAAATCTACTAAAATGTTACTGGGCTATGTACAGTTTTCATATATACTTCTACACAGACGTGGACATTTCCAGTGGTATACATAAAACGGCCATCTTATTTGGCTGTACAGCTTTCCAGCAATCTTGATGAGTATGTGTGTAAATATCATGAAATGTTTAAGCCTCAACCACTGTCCCCAGTGCCATTTTTTTCCCAGTAAGTCTCTCTTTAATGACATCATTTGTACAATCAGAGCTTCCCTCTTCAAAGAAGTGAAAAGCAGGATGATCACCCATTTTTCCAATACTTATTCCCTTAGGATGGTACTAGCTACATCGTGCCGGATTTATCTGAGGAGCTGGTAGGGAAGATCTTCTCTGTGGGTGTCACTGCAGGACTACCCATTCCTGAGCTGCTGCTGCTACTTGATCTATGCTGAACAACTGGTCGGATGGGTCTCATGGGTGGGGGCCTAAGCTGAGCTCCAGCAAGCCGAGCTGAGAGGGCAGGCTTAAAAGTAGTCATCATTTCAGTGGTTGAGCTGCTGCTACGCCTCATGGCTGCATCAGGATCTCTGATCATGATGGTGTGAAGTGGGCTGGCAGGTTCAGAGTTGACAGAACCTATTTGGGGGTTCTTCATTGGTTCAAGGGTGTCCAGAACAACATCAGGGGCTTGTTTCACAGTATTTTGCCTCTCAAGCTCACGTAGCTCATTCAGTGCTGTGCTCATGGTCTTCTCAATGTCCTGTAAACACAAGAAATTCAAGTCGTTAAAGAAAAAAGCCCAGTTATGCTTTCATTATTATTATTATTATTATTATTATTATTATTATTATTATTAACAGTATTTATATACCGCTTTTCAACTAAAAGTTCACAAAGCGGTTTACAGAGAAAAATCAAATAACTAAATGGCTTCCTGTCCCAAAAGGGCTCACAATCTAAAAAGATGCAAAAGAATACCAGCAGACAGCCACTAGAACAGACACTGCTGGGGTGAGGTGGGCCAGTTACTCTCCCCCTGCTAAAAAAAGGAGCACCCACTTGAAAAAGTGCCTCTTACCCAGTTAGCAGGGGTAATGACCTATAACTATCCTCTCTCCAAGAGAGGATAATTTCATTTAACTTAAAAAAAAAAAAAACTAATTTGGGGGGAGGGGGAACTAGCATACAGAGGGCCATAATATACATTTAACATAGTGAGTGATTTGGTCTTCAATTGCCAGACATCCATGGGAACCATCCCCTTCAAAAACCTGGACTGAAGTAGTGACCAGTGAAAGCAAGCTTGTTAACCTTTTTGTTCCCAGTCATCTCTTTACCTGGGATAAGCCACATTGGATATGAGACCCATTCAGTGTAGTAAACATATTTTTAGCCCATGAACCCAAGGAAATACCTTTTTTCAGTTCAAATGATGTAGATCTCTCCCAATAATAATAATAATAATAATATTTATATACTGCCTTTCTGGTCATCGGATTACTCCTCTGACTTTATTCAAGGCGGTTCGCATAGCCAGGCTATCTCTAAACCCGCAAGGGGATTTTTACAATAACAGAAAGGTTCTATTTTTCAAGAACCACACAACATTTCAGATGGATCTTTCAGTCTGGTATCACTTCTGGCCCCCAGTTGCCTCCCATGCTGGCTGAGAAGCAGCTCCTTCATCTCTCACTTGAAGGGCAGCCAAGACACTTCTTTGCTCATACCAAAGAACAGGTGGAATAACTCAGCTCAGCTTGTCAGCTGCTTCAAGGTTTCACCATTCAAGGAGCTGCCGGTGGTCTTGAACTGGCGACCTTCCGATGTTATCTCCGAGGCTGATCTCCGGGGGCCTCTACCCTCTAGATCAGACCTCCTGCCCATGGGACTCCCCATGGGATTAGGTGGCAGGAGCCCGGGACACCACAGGCCCTTTCCCAAATCAGCTGTTTTGCCAATACATAAAAGGTGTTTCACGGAATGTAGAGATGCTTTCTCTGGTTGTAGACATTTGCTAATATCTTACTAGCCATTTGCTCCAATTCTGATCCCATTCACTTTCATTTTCTTATTATGATTATGCTCTTTTTGCACATCACATTCCTAGTACCTTCCTCTGCTGGCTGAAAATAAGCTTTTTTAAAAAAATATAGTTTGAAAATGATTCTTGGTGAACCTGGAGGACACTTGCTATCCTATCTTTTGATGACAAAGATAGCAAGCTAGACTATCTGTTAAGGAGGCATTTCCCTTTCTTCCGAATGCCCATCACTACAGAAGGTTTGTCATATTCAGTTCATAGGTCCATCTCCACTGGTTTCTGTGCCCACACTAGAAGCAATGGCCAACACAAACGTTTCCTAATAGAAACCTGTAGGCCATCAAACAAAGAACACTCACTGTTATGCAAAGTAGTCATAATATTTTATTTGGTTAGCTGCTGGGCAAAATTAAACACTAGACAAAAACTAAAACTGGAAAAGCCATTTGATTCCACGGAACAGGGCCGTTTCCTTTGAAGATCTGTGTGTGGGATAATAGCGCTAAACCTAAATCCATAGTACTGCAAAACAATTGGTGTTGATCTTTAAAAGCAAAATAAAACCCACCCACCCCCTCCTATTATTGTTACTATGGTGAAAGTATCACAGTAACAACAAGGAACAAAGTGACAACATAATCAATCAATCAACAGCCCACACGGAAAAGGTTGAAAGGTGTCAAACGCTAATAAGTGTTAGATTGAAAATAAACAGCTCCACCGACCTTTGAGCAGCCCATGCAGCAAGAAGTAAGAAAAGCACAGCTGAAAGTTCAGGGGAAAACGCTCCTCCATTTAGTCTTTAAAGGCTATAAGCTGACACAAGTGCTTGCTGCCTGGGATTTTTTTTAAAAGTTCCAACAACCTTATACCCTTCACATCATTTATTCTAGTGCATGTTTGGTTCCCAGTTCTCATTTTTCTGGCAGGGAAAACCACCAAAGCCATTCCCAGTATGAAGAGACACTTGGCCAACAGTCTGAGGCAAAGAGGCAAAGAAGGAAGGCCAATAGCCAGGGAGACAGACCAGGGACAGACTGCACTTGCTCCTGGTGTGGAAGGGATTGTCACTCCCGAATCGGCCTTTTCAGCTACACTAGATGCTGTTCCAGAACCACCATTCAGAGCGCGATACCATAGTCTTTCGAGACTGAAGGTTGAAACAGCATCTTCATAGAGATCTTTCTTATTTAAGCAAGACTGGATACACAGGAGGCAAGAACACCCCAAGTTCGTTGTGGGTCACAAAAAATGGGGAAACCCCAAAAACAGGGATTCCTGCTTCATTCATTAATTGCTCCAAGGCTAGAAAATAATCTTCCTGAAATGAATCACTAATATGAAATAATCAAGTGAGGAGGTATAATTCATGTATTTCATTTAGGTAAATGATTGAGACACACATAATGTGTGAAGCAGCAACAACTTCAACCATGGCAGGTACCAATATTGGAAATACAAATGGGGATTGGTTGATAATCCTAATTGTGACTGTGGGAATATTCCACAAACTTTATACCACATTGCAGTGGAATGTCCTCTTAGAAGGTATTCTGGCTCCCTGCAGGAACTAGAGGCTACTACTAATGGTTAAATTATTTAGATATTCAGCCATAATGATGCTGCACCTGATTCTCACCAGATGCTCCAGCCTTTCCAGCATCAAGATCACACGCAGTTATCAGGGTGCTGCTTGCGACACTGACCACTCCCTGGTGTGCAGCAGAGTGAAACTGCAAACAAAGTGACTGTATCACACGAAAAAGGAACATAACATAAGAACATAATGTTCTTAT
Source organism: Tiliqua scincoides (assembly GCF_035046505.1). Taxonomy (NCBI): domain Eukaryota; kingdom Metazoa; phylum Chordata; class Lepidosauria; order Squamata; family Scincidae; genus Tiliqua; species Tiliqua scincoides. The sequence continues at coordinate 228,003,797 of NC_089822.1, read as the reverse complement.
CACACGAAAAAGGAAGGAAGACCTCGCATTGATATCAGCATGACCCGGGATCAGAGAAAAGTGGAGGAATTTGCACGAGAGCTTGAGGAATTTCTTCCAGGCCCGGCCGATGCAGATGCATCCAACAGATGGGAACGTTTCAAGAAAGCTGTTTACGACACCGCCTTTTCCATATTTGGCAAGAAGACCAACAAGGCGGCAGACTGGTTTGAAGCCCACTCTGAGGAGTTACAAGCAGTCATTGAGCAAAAGGGGAGAGCTCAAGCAGCACACAAGGCCTGTCCCAGTGAGCGCAACCTGCAGGTCCTCCAAGCTGCTCGCAGCAAAGTCCAGCAGACTGCCAGGAGATGTGCTAACAACTACTGGCTCCAGCTCTGTTCCCAGATACAGATAGCCACTGACACAGGCAACATCAAGGGGATGTATGATAGTATCAATCAAGCCCTAGGTCCAACACAGAAGAAAATTGCCCCTCTGAAGTCTGCCGCAGGCGAGGTCATCCAGGATTGGGCGCAGCAGATGGAATGCTGGGTGCAGCACTACTCTGATCTATTTTCCAGAGAAAATGTAGTCACCGAAGAAGTGCTGAACAACATTGAGTGCCTGCCTGTGCTGGAGGAGCTTGACAGTGAACCAACCCTAGAAGAACTTCACGTGGCCCTGGACTCCCTTGTCTTTGACAAGGCACCTGGAAAAGACAGCATCCCTGCTGAAGTCCTAAAGTGCTGCAAAGAGATCATCGTCACTGAGCTGCATGAAATCCTTTGTCTCTGCTGGAGAGAAGGTGGAGTACCCCAGGACATGAGGGATGCAAACATCATCATGCTGTACAAGAACAAAGGCGACAGTGGTGACTGCAATAACTACCACGGCATCTCTCTCCTTAGCGTTGTAGGAAAGCTGTTTGCCCGAGTTGCACTGAAGAGGCTCCAGGTACTTGCAGAGAGCATCTATCCAGAATCGCAGTGCGGATTCCAAGCCAACAGGTCCACCACTGATATGCTATTCTCCCTTAGACAACTGCAGGAGAAATGCAGGAGACAACGACAGCCACTCTTTATAGCCTTCATAGATCTCATGAAGGATTTCAACCTGGTCAGCAGGGATGGCCTCTTCAAGATTCTCCCCAAGATCGGATGTCCACCCAGGCTCCTCAGCATCATCAGGTCCAAAGGACATGAAGGGCACTGTTTTCTTTGATGGCTCCACATCAGACCCCTTTGACATCCGAAGCGGAGTGAAGCAGGGCTGTGTTCTTGCGCCAACCTTGTCTGGGATTTTCTTCACTGTCCTGCTGAAGCATGCCTTTGGAACTGCAACAGAAGGCATCTATCTCCGGACCAGATCAGACGGAAAGCTCTTCAACCTCTCCAGACTGAGAGTAAAGTCCAAAGTCCAGCTGAAATGTCTGCGTGACTTCCTCTTTGCCGACAATGCAGCTGTCACTACCCACTCTGCCAAAGATCTCCAGCAGCTCATGATTCGTTTTAGCAAGGCCTGCCAAGATTTTGGACTGATGATCAGCCTGAAGAAAACACAGGTCATGGTTCAGGATGTGGACTCACCTCCCTGCATTACAATCTCTGCACATGAACTGGGGGTTGTCCATGACTTTGGGTACCTTGGCTCAATGATCTCCAACACTCTCTCTCTCTCGATACCGAGCTAAACAAAAGCATCGGTAAAGCAGCTACCACATTTTCCTGACTCACAAAGAGAGTCTGGTCCAACAAGAAGCTGACAGAACATACCAAGATCCAGGTCTACAGAGCTTGCGTCCTGAGTACACTTCTGTACTGCAGCAAGTCATGGACTCTTCGCTCGCAACAGGAGAGGAAACTGAACACTTTCCACATGCGCTGCCTCCAACGCATCCTCAGCATCACCTGGCAGGACAAAGTTCCAAACAAAACAATCCTGGAACGAGCTGGAATCCATAGCATGTATGCACTTCTGAAACAGAGACGCCTGTGTTGGCTCGGTCATGTTGTGAGAATGGATGATGGCTGGATCCCAAAGGATCTCCTCTATGGAGAACTCGTGCAGGGAAAGCGCCCTACAGGTAGACCACAGCTGCGATACAAGAACATCTGCAAGAGGGATCTGAAGGCCTTAGGAATTGACCTCAACAGGTGGGAAACCCTGGCCTCTGAGTGGCCTGCTTGGAGGCAGGCTGTGCAGCATGGCCTCTCCCAGTTTGAAGAGACACTTGCCCACCAGACTGAGGTAAAGAGGCAAAGAAGGAAGGCCCATAGCCAGGGGGACAGACCAGGGACAGACTGCACTTGCTCCCAGTGTGGAAGGGATTGTCACTCCCGAATTGGCCTTTTCAGCCACACTAGATGCTGTGCCAGAACCACCATTCAGAGTGCGATACCATAGTCTTTCGAGTCTTTCAAGGTTGCCAACTATTTTGCCATATAACTAAATAAATACTTGAGCAAACCGCCAAGAGTGATGATCAGGCAGGTTGAGCACTGGTCAAAGGTATGCACACATCACAGAGTTTGCCTGGCTGGGCTGACCCTACCACCAGCAGCGGATCTACCATTATGTGAAAGGGGCAAATGCCCAGGGCATGAATCTCTAAGACCACCCGGGAAGCTTTCTGAGGCTCCCAACACAGTCAGAAATGGTACCGGAAGTACAGTTTAAGACCATGGAGAAGCCTTAAACAGCTTCCCCCGGTTGGTCCTGGAGCAGCGCATTGCATATGAGTGGGGGGGGGAGCTTTGGGAGGGCACCATCACAGACCTGGGTGCTCTGGGGCGCCTCGAGGCCAGGTTCGCTACTGACCCCCCCCCCGAAACATTAGTATTAAGGCAGGGGCCCAGTGCATCTCCAGGGAGTACCATAGTGGGTCCAGGGCTTTGCCCCAGCACCCCAAACAACCTGGTACTGGTACTGTAAATAGTAAGTCATTGGCATTGCTACATCAGGATTTCCGGTGGCTCTAAAAAATTTCTAGGAAGTTCCCAATTCATTGGAGTGAAAAGTGACAAGGCATTTTAAAGACTGAGAACAATCCCACAGTGCTAAAAAAAAATAGAACTGTGAAAGTGGTGGATTTGGGGTGGGGACGGCACAGTGGCGGGTTTGTAAGCAGCAAACTGAGCAGTCTGCGTTGAAAATACTATTGAGCATGGTGCTTTATTTCACACTCTACAAGCCCAGAAACTAGCACATCTTAGGCAGGTCAGTCCAGATGGCCCTATATGGACTCAGCTTGAAACTCCTGGAATACATTCCCTAAAACATTTGTTGCATCTCATGTTTTCATAATCTGGAAATGCTTTACAAGGCTCTCCTACCTCTGCCAGTGCCTCAGCTTCTAATGATTTCTGATCGCCAAGACTACTGTGCCGAGTTGAGCTGCAGGTGGGCCTCAATGCATGGCCATCAGTCATGGCCTTCCTGTCCGGATAATTGATACTGCCGGCACTACCAAATGTTGCCATCCTGCGTTTCTCTGGGCTCTCAATCCTGCCTCTGTTCAGTGGTAGTATGTGGGGGCTGCTCGGACAAGCTGCTGCTCGAGGTGGGGTGTCAATTCCAGGACCAATCCCTCTTGGGGGGCTGTGTGTATCCCCTCCACTCCGACGGCGAGGGATTGCTGCTCCATCAGATCTCAACCTCACCCTGCAAATAAAAACCAACAGGATTATTATGAAACCAAGCTTCCAAAGTAATGAAGACTAATGAATGATTTCTCTAGACCCGTTTTTGCTATGCTGCATAAATTATACAAATTGACTCAAATTCCCTGCAATCTATGCATTCAGATTTTTTTTTGACTGTCACAGAACAGAGGGGAAAATATACTTGTAAGAACAAATCAGTTTCCTACCGTCCCATTACTCCCCCAAATCCATAGTCTGGAATATGATCCGTTGGAGACTGGATATCATTCTTTGAAGAGGCTTTATCATCCAGCAGGGGTCCACTGCTTGCCTCGCTGTCTGCCTTCTGACTCAGACTGTCAGAGAATGCATCATCCCTATGAATAATGGAACCCACTGTCAGCCAGGGCAGATAACAGAATGCCGTCTTGTGCCTGAAGGAGCAGTTCAGTTTCGTACCTGTGTCTAGATTCTCTGTTGAATGGTGGGGAGTGGAACAATGTTTGAGCACAGAGTGCAGCCTACCAAGCAAAGCTTAAACGTTTGAGTTTCTAAACTGCTGCCTAATTATTCCACAACTTTAGATAAGCTCCTACATATGAGGAAGAGACCTCAAATACAAACGTTTCTTCAGCTGACCCCACTGTGTCTTTCTGGGTCAATTATTCAACTTTTTGCACCACACACAAAGCAGGTTCGTTCAACAATCTATACAGCCAAAGCAATTCATACCATCCAAGAACTCACAATCATTGGATGATCATTCAAATCATCCAAGAACTCATTTTTCTTATACTTCAGGGAGTCAGTATTTGGTATACTTATCTATCTACTTGCTAAAAGGCTAAACATGCTGCAGCAGCAGGAAACACAAAGTGAAAGATCTAAGAATAGGATATTGCAATGTTTCCCAAAAGCTATTTTTCTTGGCTGAGCTGGGCTCTGCCATCCTGGATCTCATGAAATACAGTGAGATCCAAGATGGTGGCACCAAAATTTCACAGGATTTGGGCATTATCTTAGATCTTGTGAGATTTCACGATATCCAAGGTAGTGTTGCCTAAGGGAACAGATAGAGGGGCAACTGGGGACATCCCATGGTGCCCCTGCGAATGCGTTGCAATGTCCTAGGGTGTTGTAACACACACTTTGGAAGCCCCTGGTATACAGAAAGGAGTGGTCTGAGATATCTGGACTTGCACATATCCTCAAGAAAGAAAAGCATTAAAAGACTCTGTGTCCATCCTTAGCAATCTGGGGGAGATGCCTGCCTCTATAACATCAATGTCTTTCACATGCATTGTATTAACGGCTCAAAACTGTAAGTTCCCAAGAGGCTCAGCTACCTGCACAGCAATGAAGGTAGCCTCTGAATTTTCACACCTCTGCTCATCAACAACTAGAAGCTGTGCTCCAGGGAGGTGATCTGCATAATGACGGGAAGAGTCTGCAAAAATGTTTCATATCACCAAGAGGTCTGCCAACTTATGATATGATCCGAAGGCCACTGATGCAAAAGGAGTTTTCTCATTTGATGTTTATGGGCCATAAAGAAGACCCACAGTTAAACTTATTCATTAGTGTCAATCCCAGGGAATCTCTATAGCATATGAACATGAGCATCCCTTTAGAGCAGTGGGCATTCGGGCTGATCTGGTTTCAGAATCAAAAGCCACAGTACACCTCCTTGCTGCTGCACAAATCACCATCTGGTAGTCTTGCTTCTAAACTCTTTTTGAAACTGGACTAATGTTACCAGGGTTTCAAAATAATATTGGATGTTCATTGTTATAGCACAAATACTAAGGAATTCTTCAATTTCTGCTTATAAAACAGTGCATATCACATGTCCTTTGAAACCAAGCATTGTACTCTTAGCTACTCTGTGGACAGGAGATTGGGGAGATTGGCGCCAAAGTATTTACTTGATAGTATGCAAGAATATGGGATTGCCCAACTTCAGTGGATCCCACTCCATATTTTTATGATGCAGTTCACTATTCTGGGTGTAACTCCAGACTGTAAAGATACAAGACCAGAGCATAAAATCATACAGAGAGTCAATGGGCAATTGACTGTGTAATTCTGCTGCTATCTCTGAATCATTCAGTCAGTTGAAGTTCAATCATACCTGATGCAGAGGCAGAGAAAAAAATTACCCTCTCTCAGAGGAGATTAACTAGAAGGAGACATGGACAGAGCAGTGAATCATGCAGAGAAGAAGCAGGCAACAAATGAATGTGATTGAATTAATGATAGTTTGCCAAATCTATAAAACTGTTCAAGTGTCGTCCAGATTTTAAAAAGCCATATTAGGGCATTCAAGATTTAAAAATGGTGTTTTAGAGAGCCATTCTCTACACCAGTGGTTCCCAAAGCCCTCCTTAGGAGGAGGGAACCACATATTTGCTGGGGCCGGGAGATTGCAGCAATGCCAGGGAGGGGGGTTTTCACCCCTTTTTTTGGTTCTTTTTTTTTAACAGACTTACAGAACCCTGTGGAGGACTCCCCAGATCCGCCAGGGCTCCAGCACTGGCTGGAGGTAAGAGAAAACCCTCCTCCCCGGCAGCAGCGCAATCCTGAGGATCACGTTGCTGCCTTCCTCCCCTCCCCACCCTTAAAAGGACATGGGCCAGTGCTTCCCTGGCTGGTGGGTTGCAACCTACCAGTTTGGAAACCAGTCTACAGAGGCTCACATCTATGCAGAGACCTTTGTAAAATGAGCCACCTGAAACCTACTAGAACAGATTCCACTTTGTGTTTGTTATACAGATAAATTAGTTTTACAACTATCTGGTGGCTCATCTAATAAGAAAGAGCACTGTTCTCTTGTAAATCATATCAATTGATTTCTGGATGCCACTCTTGCAAATCAAAGCTTATTCAAGTGTTCTTGCGCTTAGATCTGATCTCCTTTATTGGCGTGTAGTTCAGAAAGAGACATACAGTAGCCTGCCTGAGGAGTAATTGCCAGTGGTATGGGGAAAAATGCATTTTATCGAAGAACCTAACAGGAAGGAAAAAGACAGAGGCAAAACAACAAAATCATCTCCTCTCACCACCCAGCAGTTTATTTTGGAATTATAATTCTGAGTTTAAAGAAGCAACACACTCACCAGTGTCCACCCCAAAAAGAGGCAACCACCTAGCATTGAGGGGCCTTCCAGTAAAGCCTTGTCTGGGTCCCCTCATGGTGTTCTGCTGTGCATGCATACACACAAATTGTCTCATCCTCTTCCCCCCCCCCCCAGGCTTGATTGCTGCTCTTTCAGTACTACCAGGGGGATGAGACAACAGCATCTAGCAACTGCCCCCTTTTTAACTTTCCTGGGCATTTGGAGGGTCACCAGTTTGCCACTGGTGCCAAGGGTCAACTATTTGCCACTGGTCTCTCTGCAGCCCAGCAGTACTGTGAGAAGAATGACTCAAACAGTTCTCTCTCTCTGCCTCTCTTGGACACATGGGAAAGTAGGGGTGGCAAGGTTTTCAGCGCTGCAAGGGTGCAAGAAACTGTCGGCAACCTTCATTCTCAGCAACCAAAGACTGCTCTTTTTTGTCTTTCCAGGCACCTGCAGAGGTAGAGTGCCCTGCATGCTCTTCCTTCAGTGCCTTGAGGAAAAGGAGGCAAGAGGCAGCAGCTGCATCCCCTGTCCTCCAGCAAATGCACTTCCTCAGAGGCTCTTGCATCATTACAGCAGATTCTTAGAAACCCAAGCACCAATGGGGAGGGGCAGAAGAAAGAAAATGCAGTGCATGTTGCTTGTTTGAGTAACTGAGCTGCCCGAGGAGGCTTCAGGGGTCAGCTCATGGACCTGGCTGGCCCCTGCCTCTGCACCCACCCAGCAGATGCAAGTTCACCTCTTGAATCTGTGTTAGGCCACGTATAGCAAGTTTTTCCTACTCACATGTCTTGTACCACAATGTACTGATGTGGTATGAGGCCATCCACACCATTATGACGACCTTCCCACCAGTCTTCGGAAGCCCGATGGTACAAGAGGAGCGAGGCACCTTTCTTGAAGGACAACTCACGTGGGGACCGGCCGATGTAGTCAAATTTTGCAATTGCTTCAATCTGTTCCACCTCTGTAAAGTAGGGAGGAAAGAAAAAAAAAAAGAGAAAGATGCTATTATAGAAAAGATGTTAGCAGAAATCAATGGCTTGCGCTGTGTGCCGTAACCCTGCAATGACATGGCTAATGCTGTCCCATTATCTGGGGACATCTTTCCTTCTTCAGAAGCAAAATCCTGTTCATTTGGCATTCTTCAGGAAACAAAAACTTAGGGTATTCACAAAAATTTACACCATGGAAAGGACATGACATTTCATGTACACGCAGGTATGCAATGTCACTACACCCCTGCCTGTAGCCAAGCGTTTCTATAGGGTGGACAAGGGAAAATTCACTTCAGTGTTGCGACAGACCCCACAACCTGACTGCTCCGTCTTGGATATCTAATGGGTTTTTTTTAAATTATGGAACTACCAAAATGTGAATGATTAGCAGTATCTCTTCATATGGGGGAAAAAACCCAAAATGCTTGCTGAAGTTATGCAGATACCTATCATTAATAATGAAGGCACCACTACATAGATCTCCACCTTCCTGTTACCACTCCACATGTGATTCTCAAGAATACCAGGGCCCACTCTGATACACAGTTATGTCATACACTTTATCACCACTCCCAGTATTGCTTTTCTTTGCTTGCATTGCATTTTTTTTAAGGCAGAAACTACAAAATGGCTACAAATTCATTGATTTGGGAGTGGTCCGAGTCATTTCAGACACATGTAAACTATTGGAGAAGATAGCCTTGAAGCTTGCCAAAAACATGCCTCAAGGCAGATCTCAACAACATGGAAGTGAACTGAAGTGTGACTAGAGTTTGAACACATGATTAAAAAAAAATAATGAACACAATCCATTCACATTACAAATTCCAAGTATAAGTAACCTGGGCAGAGACGGGTGGCTGGATAGGGACACAGGAAGCACATATAGGACTCCTGTTCTGCCTAAGATCCCATATGCTGTTTGCATGCATGTGCACACACAGGCAGGGAAGAGCAGTGAAAACAGATTCTATTAAACCTTCATTAAAAATGGAAGCTGCCTTATACGGGATCAGCCCCTCTAGGTCAAGATTGTCAACACAGATTGACAGCAGCTTTCCATAGTTTCAGACAGAAATTGTCTCTGCCCTGTTGAAGATAACAGGAATTGAATGGTGCATATGAAATATGTGTTCTACCACCAAGGCATAGCCCTTTTCAGAACCATCCACCCATTGGGTACAGTATGTTCACATCACCCTTTTTTTTAAAAAAAGTTTTTTAAAACACATTTTTGCACTGACCTATGTTTTTAAAAATTGCATACCATAAGTATAAAACTACATCTTTTGCATCTTTTATAAACTGAATATTTTTTGTTTGAATTGCATCATTCCTCCAGAATGAGCTCAGAAAAGCGTATAAACCATCTGAGGTGGTATTCAAACTTGCCCAAGCTTCAGAGGCAAAACTATATCAGGTGACGTCAGACCATTCTCTAGACTAGTGATTTTCAAACTTTTTCATCTCATGGCACACTGACAAGGCACTAAAATGGTCAAGGCACACCACCAGGTTTTTGACAATTGACAAGGCACACCATGCTGCCAGTGAGGGCTCAGATCTTCCATTGGCCCTATTAACAAATGACCTTCCCCCAAATTCCTGTGGCTCACCTGTAGACCACTCTTGACACACCAGTGTGCCACATCACAGTGGCTGAAAATGGCTGCTCTAAACAATCACAGAATATACCCAAATTTCATTCTCTTGATGCAAATTCCATGCCACTTTCAAAGTCACAAAGTGGTTCCTGGGTTCCGATCTGGTTAATACTGGAACCAGGTTCAGATCTGGCAAATATTGGAACCGGGTTGTTCAGAATTTGAACTTCCCCAGTTCAGAAATCCACACGCATAAGATGTGGATCCACACCCATTAGATGGTGCGCCCAAACCTCTCTTAATTTGGGCCAAGCCTAATAGGGGTCTGAGACTTTCTAGTAAACTTTCCCTTTGGTTTTCCTCCCAGACAGGTCTTGTGAAGAAGTCAGGAAACCAGTGCCTGGGCCACCTGGAAACAGGAGAGGTCGCATAGACCTTTCCAGTTTCATTCAGCCAACCTCTTCACAAACACAAAGTGACATTTGGGGGAAGAGAGAGTGTGAGGAAGAACTGGGGAAAAGCTTTGTAGGCTTGGTTTTTCAAAACCCCCCTCCCAAGAATTCTTTCAAAGGTTGAAAAACCTGTATACATTATGAGGCAAAGCAGGGGAGTTTGCCCTTTGCTAATCCAACATATAAGGCCATTTTCTGCACATTTCTTTGCATGTTTTTTCTGAATAGACAGAATGAACATTTCGAAACAGGAGAATGAAATTCTAGAAGCAGTCCTTTGAGCTTGTTTACCTGATCCAGAGATACAGAGGCTGTAAGTTCAGAATGGTTATCCTGAATCAACAAGCATCCCTCAGGTTTGTTTAGACTACACAGAAATACAGGCGAAGTTCGTAGTCTGGTATCCCAAGGCTACCACATGAATAACCTCAGCAAGGCAGAAAAGATCTAATTGTTCAGAGGCATGCCTGCATACACCCCTGCTCCCTCTACACAATGCAGAAAGTGAACTGTTGGATCTACTGGGAGAACTGGCCATGGTATTTATTAGTTTACCAACACAGACAATGCAACATGCCACAAGCCAGCTCTGTGGTAGATTATTAGTTACCTACAAGAGGTAAGATTGTGGGAAGGGAGTGCATTTTACTCTTCCTCACTTTTAACTTCTCTTATTCTCGGAGTTAGCCCCACGACCATGCAAAGAAATGAGAGGTTGAAGCAAGATAAGGGGTAGTGGCCTGAAAAAAAAAGGGATTATGCCAACACGCTTTCACAGCAGTCTGTCACTGACACAACACCAGGTGCAACTCTGTCATTTCATCGCACCACCATAAAAAACCTCCAGAAGTTCCTGGCAAGCACCCAATTTCAATTGCCTAGGTTCCCAGTGGGTGTTGAAACTAGACCACCATTTCATACACCAGTAGGGTCAAAGACAAAGTTGAATAAAAGCAAGTGATCTTTCACTTGAATTACATTTTCATTAATGCACACAGGTTTCCCATCTCATACTGAATCAGCAGCTAACAGTGAACAGGCCTTCACTTAATATTCACATAGAAAATGTTCTAGCAGAGAGGTGTGGTGATGGCCGACAACTTAGGATGGAGCCAATTCGTATCTTTCAAGAAAAAGTTCTGAGGTAAGTTTCACTTTGCGTGGTACATGTATGTATGCATGAATGTGTACACGCATACTAGTGCTTCCACTGGTCAAACAAGTTCTGCTGATTTTTTGAAGCCTAACGATATCCTACAAATTTGCTTGCCTAACGATATCCTACAAATTTGCTTGCCAGAGGCAAAAATGGGTAGGAATGCACTCCCCATTAAGCAAAAGTCCCTATTTCAAACCACTCTCAGCATTCTGAAGAAATTACCACCTGTCTCTAACCTAATAGTTTCTTAAAAAAAAAAAAAAAGAACTCAGTTCCGTACTGGGTCTATCATATCATATTGGGTCTACTGGGCCTCTCATATGACAGCTAACTGTGATTTCTAGGGTCCGAGGCAGTTTGTATGCCAGACACTGGCGACAAACTCCTGGGGCTGCCAAATGCTATATCATCTTGCTTGTGAACTTCCTTCTGGCCACTGCCAGAACCAGAATCCAGCAAAGCAAAACAGAGATGGTTCCTGAACAGAGAATTCAGCACACCTCTCCATTCTTCTGGGCCAACAGAGCTGTGCAAAGCCTCATACCCCAAAACTCTTTTTGCCTTAAAACTAAGTCCTTAGTGACACAAAAGAGGTGCCTTCAACCTCTGCTTCCTTCACCAACATGGGCCAAATGAAGCAACATTTGGTTAAAATGGGAAGAATCAATAAAGGCTAATCACGGGATGGAATATGATAGCAGTGGCTAGTCTGAAAGTCTTACAGGCTGTATAAAAATACTGAGTTTCTCAACAGGACAGAGGGAGGCGGGCTAGAAATGGGTATGTAAATTTATAAAACCAAAACAGCTCTTCCTTTCCATGCTTGTGTTATGGCTAATCACCCAGAAACTCCAATCAGAACTATTAACATAATCATTCAGGCATAAAATTGCCTAAATGGAAGCCTGCTTGCCGACTTGACTTTTCAGTTGGGGTAGCCCATTTGTCACCAACATTAAAAAATGAAGGTTGACATCTCCCTCCCTTTAAAACATCCATCTTCAACATCTGACTTATCCTTTGTCCCCTTCTCCTCCTCATATGCATTAGACCAACAATTAGAGTAACCTATGTCCTTCCCCCACATCATGCATCAGTAAAGTCTGCGGCTTTATGTATCTGCAGCAGTGAGGGGAAAAAATATTAATAGTATAAAGGCCATAAAGCAAGCAAACAACAGGCATGCACAGTCATGCAGCAGGCAGGATTCTGAAACAATGTTCTTCTAATCTGCGAAATAAGCCAATTTAAATGGCACCATGTGGTTCCAGGTTTATTAATTCTCACTGATGTCCAAATCAAACTTGTTCAGTCTGCAAAAAAAAATAAAAATAAGAATGGGTGGGTAGGTGCCTGCGCGAGTAGAAAACAAATATATATTTTATTCCCCCAATTATGTATCACAAAGTGATTTCAAAGTGAGGTCATTACTAATAGGGCCATGCTGAGCATTCTCCTGGGTTCATTATGGAGCTGAAAATAGCTATCTTGGGGGCAGGGGAGCCTGTTTATCTGCAGATTTTTCATCTATGGATCTGGTTCAATGTGAATGTACGTGAGCCCTCCAAAGGGGACCATACCACATAATGATCAGAATGCCTTATATGGTGAAAACTGGAAAACCTTTCCTTATATCAGGAAAGGAAAGAAGGAAAACCTTTCCTTATATCAAGGAAAACTGGAAGTGGAGTTTTTTTTTTTTGCCTCTCCAAGCCATTCTGAAGCCCGCAGAGATAGCAGGTGGGTGCATGCTGCCTTTGAGGGCTTCAGAAAGCCCTCTGGAAAGGTCCAGAGTGCAGTTCCGGTCCTCTTCGGAGGGAGAAAGGGAGGAAAATAGCGGATTTGATTATCCACGATTTTTGGTATCAGCAAGGGGTCTGAGAATGGAGCCCTCGCAGATACAGAGGCCCCACTTGTATTTCTCAAAAAATTATCACCTTTGAGAATATCCAATTTTTATACATGTTCTGTTCAGTACCATTCTTTTCCCTAGCAGCTTAGGTGCCTTTCTTCCTGCCTTTACTGCTTCTTTTTTCCCTTCCAGGATAAGTCACAAGAGTAATCCTAGCCAATCAAGCACTGAACATGATGGTGTTCCAAGGCTATATTATCCATCGAACGTGTATCTGTGTGTCACAATCACACTGAGGACTAATGAAGTCAATTTAGGAAGGGCAATATTTATAGAGGTGTACCCAACCAATCAGGGATAATGTAGTGAATATGAGGAGGAACCATAGCTCAGGGTTTGCACATGCTTTGCATACAAAAGGGTTCCAAGTTCAGTCCCTGGCATCTCCAGCTAGGACTAGGAAAGACCCTGTCAACTGGACTAGGAAAGCAACTGCCAATCAGCATAGACAATACTGAGCTAGATGGAACCATGGTCTGATTCTGCATAAGCCAGTGGTATTTATCTCTGCCTACCTAGCACAGTGATATCATGCTGCTATATCAGTGGTTCTCAAAGTCCCACTTGGGCTTTGGGAATCCTGTAAGTATTTCCTGGGGAGGGAAGGGGGAGGGGCAGGGGCCAGCAACATGATTGTGACGATTATTCTGCTGTTGGGGAGGGTTTTTCCAATTTACCTGGGAGTCGCTATGGCTCTCTGGAGGCTCCTGGGAGCCTGTGACCCCCTCTGCAGCCCTCTCTGAGGTTTCAAAGTCTTGTAAAAAAGGGAAAAGAAAACATTTCCTATTTTCATTGTAAAACCAGAGGCGTTTTTTTCCTCTATTTTTTTTTACAGGATTTTGAAGCCTCAGGGAGGGCTGCAGAGGAGGTTGAAGGCTCCCCAGACCCTCTGGAGAGACATAGTGATCCCCAGGTAAGTTGGAAAACCCTCCCCTCTCCAGAAACAGCACCATCATCCTGATCATGTTGCTGCCGGTTTCTGGGCTATTTCCCTTAAAGGGCAATGGCCCTTTTCTGGTTCCCTGGGTGGGTCACGACCCACCAGTTTGGGAACCACTGTGCTATATTATTTAGCAATAAAGGTAATGCCACCAAGAACAAAGTCAATTCAGACAGAAAGCAAGAGGGAGCACTGTAAATGAATCAACCCTTTCGAATCAATGAACAAGAAATTGCCAAAAGTGGGGATACTTTGGCACTGCTGAAAGAGCCAAGTAATTTCCAGTTCAATTCTAGACATCAATGAGACATAACTGTTTTTAAAAAGTTCCTCAACCTCCTTCTAACCTATAGTAAGTGTTGGTCATGGTATTAATCAAAGCAGGATCTCCTTGGAACTGGAACTGTGAATGAGTACTCTAGTTTCTTTAACTGCTATAATATTTTAAATAGATTTTAAATATTTAAATCTATTAAATATTAAATCTACTAAAAGGGATTAAACAAAGATGAGCAGATCCAGGAGCAAGAGAGCATATCAACACTACAAAGTATTGCCTGTTAAGGAAAAGGGTTATGGCCTTGGCTTGTCTAAATTCCACTAAAGCTTATGAAAAAATTCCAACAATTTCATTAGGCTGTCAAAACAACATAATTTCATAGAATCACTCTTATTAAGTTTGATCATATTTCTTTCTAGGAAGTGCATTACAAGCTGCAACCAGTCACATATGTAACTATCCTCCACTGCTTTCAATGATTATTTTAATACAACCATATATCTCTTCATTTTTCTTCCCCAAATACTGGAACAGACAACAATCCATGCATGCCACTTCCATGCCAAATGGAAAGACGAAAGGCTAGCTTGTCAACCAGGACACAAGGACAACTCCCATAATGCCTTAGAATGAAATTACAAATAAAAGCAAGTTAATTGGTATACTCCCATATGGTCTACTTTGATTAAATATCTATCAAGGTACTTGGTCTGTATCTGTTTGCCCCATCAAGTGGAGTCAGACTTTGCCCTGCAGTCACATGTTAGTTCACAGTAATTTGATTAGGAAAAAAAATGTGCACTGCTGTTCTTCACAGAAGTTTCAGTTGCTTTTCTTGGTCAGAGTCAATTTTCCACAGTTTTTTTTCACACTCACCATCGTCGCTCGTGTGTGGTTCTGTGCCGTTGTCATGGTCCGCTTCATCAATAGTGCCTGGCTCACTGTGTGGGCTGTCACTGGAATTAAATTGTGGACAAAAAAACACAGACCGCTCTTAAAATGTGAGGTGAGGGTTACCAATTCCTTGCTTAATGTAGGGAACTTAGAATTTCTCTGAACTGACTTTCCAAATTTCTCAGATAAAAAGGCACCTCCTAACAATGTTGACATTGCCTTGCAAGCTAACTGTTCAAAAGGGAATTTGCTATACACCGAATTCGCTGCACACATCAGTGGCAGCATTTTATACTGATTTTATTGCACTATTAAGGAGAAAAAATCAAGATTAGTTTCAAATAATTCAAAACAATCCACATAATCTAGAAAACTTTTTAGATTTCATGTATACTGGAAACAAGTCCATCAAAACGTCCAGAATTAGGCCCAAGGTTACATCTGACACAGAAACATGTATCCCGAAGTCTAAAAACTTGATTTAGGCTTGATCATTCACACCCCCACCCCACCCCCAAAAGGACTGGACAATAATACTCTTTGGAAATAAGCAGTTAACATTTCTTTCCCATTTTCCAGATTCAAGATCTTAATATTGCAGCAAAGGAATATGTATGAAATCCACCTTGATTACTGGGTCATATAATTATTGTGGGTTTGATTAACTGCTCACCATATTACAAAATTGGTAGGGCAAGTACGTGTGTTATAAATTGGGTTTGACAGAAACTCTAAGCTCACAAAATAGGAAACAGAGTAGCCTCTGGCAGGTCCCATTTGATTTAATTCATCCAATGGAAACAGGCATGCATTGATTTTATTCCTGGGGCCTGCTTCCTTCACAGAGGCCAGTTTAAAGAATCAACTGCTGCCCAGCAAGCAGGAGATATCACCAGACAAGCTGTCCTCATTGCCATCACCACCTGCTCCTGCTGTGATCAGCCAAGACTTGGCTCTTCCCTCCAAACAGTTATTTTAAGAGCCAGCTGCCTCATGAGCAGGAGAGAGGAAGGGAATCAGGCAAGCTGTGACTCTCATGTGCTGCTCCTGTCACCAGGTGGGATTGGCTCCTCCCCTTCACAGCAGCCATTTTAAAATCCAGTTGTCTTGTACGCAAAACCACTGGCATAGCTAGAGGGGGCGGAGCACTAAGTTTTGCAGGAAGCCTCCCCGCAGCATGCAAGTGGCCCTCCCCCTCCCCCTGGGAGCCATTTGGGCAGGGGAGGGCAAAACGAAGGCAAATGGTTTCCAAGGGGAGGGGCTGCTTGCATGCTGTGGGAAGGCTCCCTGCAGAACTTCATGCCCCACTCCCCTTTTAGCTACGCCAGTGTTCAAAACAGAAAGAGGGGTCCAGGAGTTCTGTCACTGCTGCTGCTCTTGTACACCTTGACAAATTTCCTCCCTCTCAGGATAGTTTGAGATGGATTCAAATGTTATCACCTCACATGAAAAGATGCTGGAGACTCTCCTACTTGGACCAGTAGTACACACGGACTATAACATCTGACATCATCTCAGCATGTAGCTGGACTCTGTTATGTGGAGAGTTTTTGAACCAGTGCTCCACAACCCATTAAGGCTACAATCCTACAAACACTTCCCTATGAAAGTCCCTCTGAAACTTTTAAGAAGATATGCATAAAGTTGTGATGT
Source organism: Tiliqua scincoides (assembly GCF_035046505.1). Classification (NCBI taxonomy): domain Eukaryota; kingdom Metazoa; phylum Chordata; class Lepidosauria; order Squamata; family Scincidae; genus Tiliqua; species Tiliqua scincoides. Next base: position 227,987,166 of record NC_089822.1, on the reverse strand, counting down.
AAGCATAGCTTTGGGAAGAGGAGATGGTTTTTCAAAGCCCTCAAAGGACCTGAATGTGACCAGACTGCAGACGACCTCCCCAGGCCTGAGAATGCCTCCCCAAGGCGTTAGAAAGGTACTTCTGATTTTGTTGAAAACCAGAAGTGCTTTACCAACACTTCCAGAAGGCATTCAAGGGACCTTCAGACACAGGGTTGGCACTCGTAGTGAGTCAAATCTGCAGCGCCGAACTCAAAGATGACAAAGGCCAACTGTATGCTCACATTTAAAGCAAGTCCTACAACCAGTCTCTGGCATAGTTTGTCATTCTAGTAAGCTACTCCTCTTTGCACCTTTTTCAATTTGATCCATCTGGGAAAGTGGACCCCAATTCATATGTCCATTTTGGGAACAGAATTAAACATATGCTTAAATAAATGCAACTGACACGGATCAAATTGAGCACTTTAATTGTGAAAATTCAGAATTCATATCTTGGGAGCTTTTAAGGATATAGTAGTTCTTCCCTCACTCTCCTCCGTTCTAAGGTAACTGAAAGCTGGAAGGCTCAAGGCCCCTTTTTGTTTCCTGACAGGCACAGCCAATCACTATTTCAAAACCTCTCTTGGCAACCATGAAGCTTAAGCATGAAAGTATTTTCTTATGCATGCGTCTTTGGATCAATAGCAGTTCTAGCAAACTAGGTCAAATTACTATTTCTGCATCATTTCACAGCCTTCATTCTGTCATACAATATAAATTAATAGCAGCTAGAGTAGGTGTTTCTTGTTTAAACAAACAAAAAAAATCTTTCACCTGTTCATGATGCTGAAGGCACATATTTTGCGCACACATTTCTTACCAGTACTCTTCCCCACCAGTCATGCATTTCTCGTAGACAGGTCCTTCGAGCTCCCTGAGACTGGGGAAGATGGCTTCATGATTTATTATGATGGTTTTGATGACCTCATTGACATGAGCCTGGCAGGACACTGGATCTTGCCCATCTGGAATATGCATCAGAGTTGGTCCAAAGCAAATGGCCAAGTTGTAAGGATCCATCATGTTCTCATCACTGTATTGAGACAAGCTGCAAATACAAGCAACCCATAGCTATACCACTGAGCATCAACTATTAACACAGGCAGGACTGTTCTACAGGCAAAAAGCTGCATTACAGATAGATTAACAATCAAGTGGCACCCTTCCCTTGCTGCCCAAGCACTGAGTTTGGGAATTAACATGGAAAGAGATTTGCATCTTCAATAAAAGCAAGCAACAAGTGAAAAGACTCACTGGTTGAGGAAAGCAAAGAGATATCTCATGACAATGATGACAGCCCGTGGCAAGGTAATAATGATTTGCTGAATCTGGTGCACTCTTTCTGCAAGATTTTCAATTTCTGTAACATAAGAATTTCCATTAGTCAATTAAGGTTCAAAACCACACACAAACAATTTGTGTGTTTCTCAAAGATGCAAGTAAGGAAATGTAACATTGGATTTGACCATTCGTAGTCATTTCACGCACTTGATGAGGCAAGCTTCTCTCTTCACAACTCAGGTTAAATGTTCTGGGAACAGAAGTGAAACGTCAACCCAAAAAGGTGCACTATATTCTCACAATAAGGGCACGATCCTAACCCACTTTCCAGCACTGACATGAGGACAATGCAGCTCCGAAGTAAGGGAATAAACATTCCCCTACTTTGAGGAGGCCTCCATGACTATCACCCAACTGCAGGATGCAGCACATGACCCATTGGTACCACTATGCCAGTGCTGAAAAGTTGGTTAGGATTTGGGCCTAAGTCTGACAAGAGGATTAGTAGAGGTTTACCACACCCTGAGAGAACAGGGCAAATAATTCAAGTTGCAGGATGGTAGATCAGGTATGAACTTTATGAAAACCTTCCTGGCTATGGCTGCAATTCCTTATGTATTAGTTAGGGAGAAACAAGTGGTGCTTGCTTGCTTTCAAGTACAATGTAGAAGACTACAGCTTTTAGGAGCAGCCCAGTTAGGACACAAGCAAGCCAACACTGCTGAATCTTCTTTTTGAAGGTCTTCAACAAAGGAGGCCAGATTCTTCATTGGCATCCTTCAGTCTCAGAAGACTATGGTATTGCGCTCTGAATGGTGGTTCTGGAACAGCGTCAAGTGTGGCTGAAAAGGCCAATTCAGGAGTGTCAATCCCTTCCACACTGGGAGCAAATGTAGTCTGTCCCTGGTGTGTCTCCCTGGCTACGGGCCTTCCTTCTTTGCCTGTTTGCCTCAGTCTGTTGTGTTTCTCAGTCTGTTGTGAATCTTAGGCCAGATTCAGTAGAAGATATAAGTGCATCCTGCCACAGGTTTACAGATTAGTTCAACTCTGTGGTTCTCTGGCATTATTAAACATAATTAGGAACATTTTGCTTTGTTAACAAAGAAAACTTACATGCATTTAAGTTGACATTAACAAACATCCATTACGATTTGGAAGTGACATTTGTGTTTATCTTTCCATACCACTGTTTGATCATAATAGCACTCATGTCAGAAATATAGATATAAATATAGATATAGATTACGGATATAGATACCCTCTTTAAAAAGGCAGCATGAACACTGGGCCACAATTATAATTGGTCCAGCTATGGCCTAGCAACCGAGAACATAAAAATTGCATGAATTTTAATCTCCATGTGTTGCTGCTGTCCATGTGAAAAAGCATTTCATGCAAATTCTACAGTTCTCACTTGACCCAAAACAACAAGGAGCTTCCTTGTCATTGATTAGTGTGTCCTTTTTAAAAGAAACTGAAAAATGTTAGAGCAGACAGTAGTTTGGGTGTAAGGCTCTCAAAATACAAAGGTATTCAAAATACAAAATACCCTTCCATTCAAATCAGAATAGACATCTGATTTATTTACAATATTTGTAACTTGTCTTTCTCCTTCCACAACTCAACATACACTTGGGACATTCAAAAAAACTAACATATCTGAAACACTTAAGACATTTAAGACAGAAGAGAGAGAGAGATCATCTAAACAAGAAAAGCTCACCTATTCAATGTTCCCTAGACTTTGGCTTTCACAGTGTTTTGATAACTCAGTTCAACTTGGGGCCGATACATACACTGATGAAATGCCTCATCCTTCATGTCTAGCAAAGCTTAAGTCTGCAGATGAGTCCAGCATCACATCAACATCTAAATGTGTGGCACATGTGATATAACCATACAGAGGTATCCCCGTACCACTCGCATTTCATGGTATATCAAATGTGCAGTGGCAAGCACGCTCACGCTTCACTGTACGGGGTCACCAGCACGTGAATCAGCCCTTTTGTTCTTTTTAAAAACATATTTTAAGCACATGCTTAATTTAAAGCACAGAAATACCTCCACTGGTTTTATTACTATACTACTAAGAATATGGGCAACTCAGTCCTATGACTACTGCTGCTGCCAGGTGCAGCACTGCCAAAATGGTGACCACTGTATCCAGTGGCCCCATGGAAACTGCCAGAAGTTACCTCAGGTGAAGAGGGTATTCATCCCCTTCCCTCGAGTAAGGGCACAGGCCCCACAATGGGACTATGCAAGTCTGCACTAGCTATTTTGCCAGCATCAACTTGAGAACCTCTGTGTCGAGCTTTTTCAGCCCAACATGGAGGATAGGATCTAGAGAAGGAGGCCTCCACCAGTCCTACCCCCTCCCAACCTGGCCCCTCCTCCCCCCCACCCCCTGCCCTGGAATGCCTCCCCACCCTGAACAGCTATACCTCCAGCCAGCGGTGCCACTTACCACCGGCTGGCATCCTTCTGGTGCTGGGCACAGTGCTGACTGGCACTGGTTCGGTGCAGGTGCTCCCTCCTCCCACAGTGCCATAAATGTGCTTTTTGGCACTTTTACAACACATTTACAACACCTGGCACCAGTGCTGGAGCCCAAGCCTGACAGGATTGGGCTCTTATTAGATTACGTAGAAATCAGTGGGACTTAGAACATAAAAACCTAGGGCACTCACATGGTGCAGCTTTTCCTGGACTGTACCATTTCAGTTCACAGCAACAAGAAAACAAAACAGAACAAAAGAGAAAGAAAAACAATGGGGAAGCATTCAATGCAATTCTCCCGCATGCATTCTGAAATGATATGGTCTAGGGACAGATACATCACGTAAATAGTCTGATCATATGTAGCTACTTTTAGTCTTCAACAATTCTGTTTAGGTCCAGCATGTCAGGAATTAGAACATGGTACTAACCTTCCAATGGAACCCAAAGACTGGTATCCTGAAAAAGGGGGGGGTGAGGTGACTCACGCTTGTCTGAATAACCATAAGTCATATGTAGTCAAGTAATTACTTGCTAGCTCCCAAGGAGTAAGCTTCTATTTTACCTCACAGCTCTAGGGGGCTTGGAAAGGTAGAAGCTGATATACAGAATTCAAGTACTTAGTTCATTCACCACTGACCATACTTACTTATGGTAGAGATCAAATCTTGGAACCTTTCCTTAGGAAAGAGTGGATTTTCCAGTCCTCGGAAATATAACTTTAAGACCCCAGCAACAGAATTGATATCGCGTTCGTTTTGATCATCAGCTAGGGGGTCTTCACCTGGATAGGTTAAAAAGTCATTTCTACATTACATTCTATTTCTAGAATAGGCAGGAAAACTACACATCTAAATGGAAATGAAATATTGAGGCTTTGAAAAAGGTCTGTTAAAACATTTAACTGTCTATATTACAGCAGACCAGAGATTTCCATCATCAGGATAATGATCAGTAAAAATTTTCAGCCTCTTAAAGGACCAGTAAATGCTGTCATAGGATTTTCTTTCAGTAGTCTTATGACAGGACTGATTTATGCAACTCTGCATGCCTAGCATAAATATGTTATTTAGTAGGTGAAATGTGCGGACAACAATTTGGCCATGCAAATATAGTCCCCCCTGGGCACTATGCCCCTTGGCTGGGGCACCTCCCTTATGAGAAAAGGCTACAGCATTTGGGACTCTTCAGTCTTTAAAAAAAAAAAAAAAAAAAAGGTGCCTGAGGGGGGACATGATTGAGACATACAAAATTATGCAGGGATTGATAAAGTGGATGGGGGATGTTAGTTGCAGACCTGCCATTGGGTTTGATGGGGCAAATGTCCCAAGTGCAAGCCGCTAGGACCCCACAGAGGCCTCTCTGAGGCTCCTGACATGGTTGGAAACTGTGCTTCTGGTTTTCCAAAACCACAGTTTATAGCGTTAGGGAAACTCAGAGAGGCTTCTCCAATGCAGACTAAGGTCACACAAGGCTCCTTGAGCCTCAGGTGAGTGGGGGGGGGGGTGGCGAGAGCCTGCAGGGGGGGCGCCATGTGGACCTTTGCCCCAGGTGCAGGGCTGGGGAGGTCTGCCGCTGGGGAATGTTCTTTTCCCTCTCACACACCAGAACCAGTGATGGCATCCACTAAGATTGAGTGCTGAAACAATTAGGAAAGGCAAATGAAAATATTTCTTTAGCCAGCATGTAATTAGTCTGTGGAACTCTTTGCCACAGGATGTGGTGATGGCATCTGGCCTAGATGCCTTTAAAAGGGGATTGGAAAATTTCTGGAGGAAAAGTCCATCACAGGTTACCAGTCATTATGGGTATGTGCAACCTCCTTATTTTAGAAGTAGGCTACCTCAGAATGCCAGATGCAGGGGAAGGCACCAGGATGCAGGACTCTTGTTGTCTTGTGTGCTCCCTGAGGCATCTGGTGGGCCACTGTGAGACACAGGAGGCCGAACTAGATGGGCTTTTGGCCTGATCCAGCCGGGCTTTTCTTATGTTCTTATAGTGACCCTCTTGAGTTTGCAGATAAAACTAGGGGCAGAAGTTTTTAAAAGATGATCTAATTGCCAAACCAGATGTGACAATAAATCCATTACTGGGGAAAAGGTAATTAATACTGTTTCCTGATGTTGTGGTATGAACAAAAAAGCCCCCCTCCCCTGCCACTGTACCACTAGGAAAGCTTCCACTGTACTTTTTTAACCAATATTTACACATTGCATTGAACACTGCAGGGAAAAGAGCAGCAAGCTAACTTGCAAGTATCACAGCTTATTCACATACCTCTTTCAAATGAGTTCTTGATATCATTGACTTCAACCTGAGATCCTGGAACTCTAAAAATACCCTGTTGTTGTAAGCCTGAAGTGAGACAAGGCATAAGAAGAAAGGCTTATTGAAGCATTTTTGGAAAAAAACACTACATTTTAGAATTGTAATTGTTTTTGCTTACCCTTTTCTGAGATGTGTCAAACAGCACATTGTATACTGGCTGGTGCTAGGCTAGGCCTGTGGAGCACTGGAGCTCTGCCGTTTGTCGATTGCACGGACCACCGAACAGTGGAGAGGTAAGTGGGGACGTGGGGGAGGCAGGGAGGAGGCGTTCTGGGGCAGCGGGAGGGGAGGAGGCATGCCAGGGGCAGGGAATGGGGCGGGAGGGAGGTGGCACCTGTGGAGCTTTGCTCCTCCGGATCCAGAGCCTCCGTGTTGGGCCGCTCGCCCAACACAGAGGCTCTTCATTCTATGCCAAGCTTCAGGTCATCGTAGAATTTAGTAGCTCCATTGCTGGGCTACTCAGTTTACCTGGAGGAAGGGGACGAAAGTCCCCTTCTCCTGAGGAGGAAGCGGTGGCTGACTGGAGTGGGCTGGATGCAGCGGCAGCCATTTTCTGCACCGCTGTAGCCCTGCACGCTAGGCAGCTCAGGATTGGGCTGAGGGGTATTTGATGTACCAAGCGAAGATAAGAATAGGTGCCCTGGGCTACAGTACAAATTTGAGTATCTAGGCTCAAAGCTGAGTCCAGGTGCATTCCGAAACGGCAAGCCTGAAACTTCATGGGAAATGGAACCCCACCCAAGGAAGGTTGAAATGCTAAAGAGCTAATGTAGGGGAGAGGAACATAACTTCAGACTAAGTTCTGCTTCCAAATTCCCTAGAACAAAGGCATGCAAGGTAAGGCTCAGGGGTCATACTGATTCTACCAAGCATTGTACTGCTTGGTAGAGACTTTGAAGATTCACCCACAGGGTGATTGTTCATTATGCAAAGGGAGACAGACACTTTTCCCCAGCTGAAAGGCTTGGGCATCTTGATATGGCCTACAAACCTTGTATCACCTACCTCTACCCTAACACCCCAACACCATATAAACACCCCAACACCATCATGATATATGGCCCAATGAGGTACATGGAAAAATTGCAAATGGTTTTAATTACAAGTATTTGGACTGAGACAAATGCAAACAATTTGGCCAGTGAGCGCTTGTACACACCAAATATTTATCACTCAGAAAATGTTCCGTTTTGATACTAAATCAATTATAGATTAAATAGCTATCATTAAGACTCAGGCCCATATAATTAGTCAAGCCAGCTGGCATATTCATTGCATTTCAGAGAAAAACAAGTTCTTATGCTAAAGCTTCCTAGGAAAACACTGATGACTCAAATGAACTTACCATATAAATTGATGTATCGAATGCAACTTTCAACCACAAGTGGAATAGCCTGGCCTGAATCCTTCAAAATAAAACCAATTAAAAACAAAATCAATTTGAGGGCATTAGATTGCTGACATCAGTACTTTAGGAAACAGATTCAAGCAAAGATTGCACAACAAGCCCCAGGTTGAAAAATGGGCACTGTTAGTTTAGCCAGAGAGTTAGCAAGATACTGAGATCACAAACAGTTGCAAGTTTTCAAACAGTGCTTCACGCATTCTGTCACTGACTTGTGAGGAAAATTCTTTGGTAGTACAAAATGAAAAGCTCGTTCTTGGTATCATCCCAATTTAACAGTCTGAAGAAACCCACTTCATGCAGCTGGATTATGGCTACTACTACTTTATAGAGACATAGCTATGAGCCAGGTCTTCCACAAAACTATGCTACTGTTTGCTTACACCAGGGGTGTCCAAAGTTTTTAGCAGGAGGGCCACATCATTTCTCTGACACTGTGTCGGGGGCCAGGGGGGGAAAAAGAATTTACATTTAAAATTTGAATAAATTTACATAAGTTTACATAAATGAATATATTAAAGATGAACTTATAAGAATGAATGAAGGTCTTGCAATAACTCAAAGCCTATAAAAGGCCTTGCACAAAACAAGGCTGGCCTTTCCTTTGCTGCCGCTGCTGCATCACAGATGTGAAACAACAAGCAGTGGAGGGAGCCCTCGTCCCACAACTCACGCAAGAGGTCAAACAGTCACCCTCACGCTGAGAGCAGTTGTGTTGGGTCAGCATGGGCTCCAACAAATCTCCAGAGGGCCAGAGGCTCACTGGAGACTGGGGGGTGCCCTGAGGGCTGCATTGAGAGGCCTTGAGGGCCACAAGTGGCCCCAGGGACAGGGTTTGGGCACCCCTGGCTTACACCATCCAGAAGTTAGAATCTCGGGGGGAAAAAATCATTGCCTAAACTAGTAATAGTATTTTTTTTTTTTAATAAAAAACTTGCTTTCAACTAACAAGGGGAGGAGGAGTGATTCTAGCACACATTTTGGTTTTTGGCTTCCATTTTAAATCAAATGCACATGAGCGCTAAGGAAAGAAAGTTCAGCTTTACAAACTGGCATATTTTTTTTTCAAAAAGGATACAAACACATCTCTTCAGTTTATGCTAAGAAGCGCATACACATACCCTTCCCTATAATTTGTTTTTGTTTTTTTCCAGATAGGAGGCCCTCTAGTAAATACCTGGTTTCTTGTTCGGGCATTCCTTCTTCCTCTGATAAGCAAATAAAGCAGCAGAGCAGGGAAAAAAGAAAAGGTTAAGCAAGAAAGAGATCAGTTAAAGTAAGCATATCTTCCAGAGGCTATGAAAGCTGAAATGCGATGGCAGCTTAGAAGGGTCGAGTTCAAGCTCCAACACTCCATATAACTGCTTAGTATGCAACCTCTCCGCCTCAGTGACAGACTTTCAGAAGCTTCCTGTCAGATTTATTCCATCCTTCCAAATAAACCCATTGCCCAAATTCACAAGAGTCCCAAGTGTTTCCCAACAAGGCAAGCCCTGTTGGTAAAAAAAATAAAGCCTTCTTTTCCCTTTCATAGAATGAACAGGACCCATCCCTCATGGACTGGTTCTTGCTAAAGCACCATTTTAGAGCATAGGGACATTTCCCTGTCTTCCTTCCATAGTTAAGATTTCTCACAAATATGCCACACAGTTAATACCAGGAACATGCTTCAGGACCCAATTAAACATCCTTTTTACCACTGGAAATTGGGACGCCCACAAGAAACCATAACTGCCTCGCTCTTTGAGATCTTCACAAAAGCTCAACTAAATAGAAAAGAGGCTTGAAGAAAATAGAGGAAACAGGGAATTGAGATGAGAGCTGTGGGGGGGGGGGGAACTTCACAGTGCTTATGGTGAGATGGTGCTATGAACTGAGGATGGGGAGAGGCAAAGATATTATGCACCAAGAGACAAGGTGGCTAAAGGAAGCAGACTGTCTGTGCTTTACTGGTAGGAAGGAAGGAAGTGGACAGGGATAAGAGGTTTGAAGGGTTAGGGATATACACCCAAGGGAACAGAACAGAAACCCTGCCAAGGCTGTTGTAACTTCACGAGTTACAGAGAGGAACTCAGCAAGTTGTGGCTTCTGTTATCACTGAAGTATTGTGACCTGGCAATCCTGAGAGAACATCACAGACCAAACAGCAGTAGGGGTGGGGTACACATTGCATTTCACATACTGAACAACAACAGCCAATTCTCTGGTTGCAGCTCAATGTTTTATTCATTACACTTATACCAGCTTTTCCTACAAAGATCTTAAGTTTATGTATGATTGCTGTGAGGTATCATTCAGGTGGCTTTTAAGGGTTACACCTGTTTAGCTTCAGGCATCAAACTATACCAGGGTGCCAAAAGTGACACACGCATGCCATAAGTGACATGTGAAAAAAAATTGTTGGCAAGCAGCATGCAGGGCCACTCACTACATGCAAATGGGAAGTAGCTAATCCCCTTTCCTCTGCATGCTCCATTCTTGCGCACAGTGGCATTCCCAGAGAGGGGGCACAGCGCTATGTTTTGCAGGGCGCCTCACCATGCCATGTAAGCTGCCTCTCCCTCTCACCATCAGAGACATTCCGGGCAAAGAGAACAAGGGTGAGGCATTGCCACCTTGTTCTCGTCACCCGGAACTTCTCTGACAGCATGGGGAGGAGACAGCTTACATGATGCAGTGAGACACCCCACAAAACCTAGCACTGTGCTCCCCCTGGGAATGCCACTGCTTGCACAGGGTTTATAGTTTAACAGGAATGTATCCTTTTAAACATTAGATGCACAAGGAAGGAGCACTTCACTACTCCTACCCCATTCCTTAATTGCATGGCATTTAAAGTTTAAAGGGACATGTTCACTCTACATGTGAGGAGTACAGTGAGGCGGTAAGGAGTTCTTTTCCCCACTGTTTTTCCAGTGCTACAAGAAAGGGGGCATCTAGATCTCGATCACCTCTACAAGGAAGTAGAGATAGGAAATATGGATCCCGTCTCCCTTCTTTTTAATATATTTATGAAGAGCATGACTGCTGGCTGCCTGGCCCACATCATTTTTGTTTGACATGAGCAGTAACAGAAGAGGCTGGAAACCAAACTGCATCACTTCCATTTCGAACAGAAACAACATGGACAAGGCAGGCTGCAGATCAAACTCCTGGTAAGGGTGTGTGTGTATTATCTCCTCTTTCTCTATGGAAAATTTGGTAAAAAACAAATATAATAATATATGATAAAATAAAACAAAATTATAAAACAAATATAATAATTATAAAACAAATATAATAATAAATGATAATCTGCTGCACAAAATTAGCATGTTTTAAAAGATTATGCCAATTTGGGCACATGATCTCAAAAAGCTTTACCACCCTTGAACTGTATCCCTTCAGATGTCACTCAAAGACATGCACTGTACCCTATTGACAATTCCCCAGAGTTCAAACTCCAGACAAACTCCAGAGTTCTCGTCTAAAAGCTGATGTTGCTCCTGTTATCAGGTAAAGCCAAGGAAAATCCTTTAAAAAAAAAAAAAAAGTCACAGACAGTTGAGTCAAGATAAGGGCCATTCAAAAAGCAATTTGCTCTTGTACCAGAATGATAATAAGTTTGCCCATTAAGTGTGTTTCTCCTTGCAATAATCTGTACTGATTTAAAGAAAACATATCCCTCTAAATTCCTAGGTCAGCATCCTGCTTTTAAGACATGCCTCAGGTATATAGCCGAATGCTGAGTAGAGATGGACTGCAAAATGGCACCAATTCCTCAGTTCAATTAAACCCTTTCTCTGTTTCCCCACTGCCTATTAAATTATAACTCTTTCCAAGTAGTAGAAAGATCAACACATCCTCTTTTGAAGAACTCTCGGCAGTACTAGATGATGTTTTTTTTTTTTTAATACAGATAAGTCTTTCAGGGTTCAGACATGAAGTAAAATCATCCTGTCAGAATACCTGTTATAAGACTTTTCCCCTGCTTTGTTGAACAACAAAACAATAATATTGGACCAATTTAAATAAAATGTGGAAACCCATTCTATCATCAAGCTGGTCTCACATAGTGAAAAAGTGGTTGAAGTATACTGAATATTCAGAAGGGGTATATTCAGGAAATTGTAGGAGAGGAAAGGGGAAGGGGGGAGAGATGTGCCTCAACATAGATCATAATTCACTTATCAATTGGCTCCTTTCTTCCTCTTTCCTCCTAAACAAATATTCAAGTTTTTACTGTCTGAGGAATAAATAATTATACATTTTGCTTCTCTTAACAGCATATTGCTTTTCCTGAAATTCTAAGGACCCATTATCAGTCGGAGCACCACAATCTTTTAAGGATTTTTATTTTAATTTTGATCCACGAAAAATCTCCTTCCATAGGCAGGATGCTTTTAACCTCCAGGATGTTCATAGGCAATAGCCGCTTATAAGACTACAGCAGTTTTGCCTGAAGTGATAAGATATGGCAGATTGCAATTAGCATGCTGACAGGCAAAAAGGGCCCTGTGCTTCCATACTGCTCCACAAGAGTCATTGCTGTTATCTCATCCCTCCCAGTTGGCACGAACCGGAGTGAGAAAGGCTTGAGTGGATTATATTGCATGCCTCACCGTTGTGGTAAGAGGGAAATCACCAAATGAAATCTTCACTGAGGCAGAGAGCATACTAACCATGTTAATGATGTGACGTGCAGCGCATGGGTGAGGCCAGGTTCAGGAAAAGGAAACAGGTCAGCAGTTAGAGAGAAAGCTACCATTACATCCACAGTGTTCACAGACTCTCACTGTTAGACAGCAAGTACCTTAATGAACGTTTCCATATTGCCGTTAAAGAGTTTATGATTATAGACTGAGAGAGGCCTAGGTCTCCTCATTTTCTGTGGTTTAGGGGGAAGACATGGGGGCCTGAGAAAAATGGAACAAAAGAGATCAACAGAACATCAACGTGAATACAATGGCAGGGAAAGATATCAATGACTACAAATAAAAAACACCTGGGGAAGGGGAAGGTTTCTAATGCACCAAGTCAAACCATATTCTGTCACCATTTCCACCTGGATAGCTTCCTCAGGAACATCTGGCATTTGAAATATCAGGACTCACCTGGATTTCAGGTTGAATGCCAGCTTCCCCTTCCCACTGAAAGGAAGTAGGGAGGATACAATACAAATAGAAGTGGAAAGCACTAACAGGTATGAGTTCAGTCTGGGCATGGACACAGAAGAACATAGCGTATCTGTATTTGTGTCTTCCAATCTGACAGGAAGTGAAGTGGCAGGGAGGTGAAGGTTATAAGGTCTGCAGGGTTTTGATATCCAGAATTACCCACCCAAATTCTGCACAATAATCTGCCCCACCAAACTCAGTGCACAATTTCTCAGGGTTCACTGGATTATCTATCATAATAGGCTATGCTAGGTCACAGAGCTGGCAGGCTCTAAAGCTCAGGTTGTAAAGCTCCAGAACCAACCTGAGAGGCCGTGTGTGGAGCAAGTTATGGCTTGATCAGCTACAAACAGACTGTCCTTTCCACCCCTTCATGACTTATATAAACTGCACAGGCCTCAGGGAGTGCAGCGACCTTCAAAGCTTGATATATGCCAATTACATTGACAGCATGTGCCAGAGCCTAACAGTTTTCCAGGCAAATCTAACAGACCTGGTACAACAAGCTCCTCATGTTTTATCCAGATAGAACCCAAAATCTGTTGCTGAATTCCAGATGTTTCTGGACTGTGACAGTAACTTGACTAAAGATAGAGAAAATGATAGCAGGAAGCTGTATTTGATCAGTTGTTACAGATTCCCCCCCCCCAAGTTAAGCTCAGTGATAGAAGTTAGGAGCCTGTGTTGACACTCCAACAGTACCCCCACAATAAGGTTTAGACATTAAGAAAAATGAACTTTCTACAGTACATCAGGTCTCACACTGGATTAATACTGATGAAGAGGTACATTCATCCTATTTGGACAGTACAGGATTCCTATACTTCAAAGTCCCAATTCAGATTCAAAACCAAACATGAATATTCAAAAACCAGGTGATTTTACAGGGAAACATCTTCTCAAAGTGATAAACCTTTCTCATACCCCTATATACAATCACTCATAACTGGACAGAAGATTACAAGTATAACCAGGTAGCGTTATTGTTAATATACAGTATAACCAGTGGCATAGCTAATGATCGTGTAGCCCAGTGCCAAGCTCAAAATGTTGCCCCGGAAGTGATGTCACAACTGGAAGTGACGTCACGCCCGGGCTTTTTCAAAAGTGAAAAGGCATCTATCTGCTACCTGGGGTCAAAGAAGATTTATAGCCCCTCCCCAGACAAAATCAAATTAAGTAAATAAATAAAAAGTGTGCCCCTGGTAGGTTTGAGACACTGTGTTGGGCTGAAGAGGGACGGTTATTCTTCTCTTGCTAAATATAAGAGGGGCACTTCTTGAACAACAATCAGTCTCATAGGTCAGTTCTGAGTTAAGAAAATCCACTTTTTGTTCTATAAGGCAGTTGTGTTTTCATTTTCTAGTTAATTGGCCATAACGTTTGATAGAATACAGATATTCCGATGAGGTTTGTTTCATTGCATTCTACATTAAATTACCTTTCCAATGATACATAACATGATGGTATTAATCATATATATCATATATATCATGTATTTAAATCATATATTTAAATTTTATATTTACATTTTTTCCAGCCCTCAACACCACGCCAGATATTTGATGCGGCCCTCTGGCCAAAAAGTTTGGAGACCCCTGTGTTAGATGATGGGATAACATTATATCACAAGGGCCAAGTATGTTTGTGACGATAATTTTTTCTTATGCATTTCTGCCTTTGATTGTTTTGTGATCAGAAAGGATGGACCAGACAAAGACCCTTGGAAGCAGTCTTCCCTGGATTGCCCAAGAAGTTTTTTAATAGTTTGCCTCCTAAATATATTCAGGGACAAGAGGAATAAAGGACATGCAGCACTCTTCTGTCCATTCCTCATTAATGAACCTGGAAATTCATCATTGGCTCATAACACTGGCCCAGATACATTAAATTTTGCAAAGGACACTACTCCATTTTCATGTCCCAGAACTCATTCAGCGGTTAATTCCAGCATAGATATAGCTGTGAATTGGTCTAGTGCCCTTTTAGTCATTTAAACTTCCATCTTTCAATTCTGAAGGAACATTTGTTGTGCAAGGCTTGTGCGTTTAATTTATTCATGCATTGTTGGTAGGCAAGCCACACCTAAGACTAGAGCTTGTTACCATGGCAATACTCTATAGTTGGTTTTTCCTCTTCATTATTGTGTATTGATTATCCAGTTAAAACTAGTAACTGATGGGCATGGCAGAACATTGGGTTTACAGCCTAGGAGGAGAAACCACTGCCATGGCCCAGCCATCCACTGTCTACAGCAAACTGGTGACCTGCAGAGATAATTCCCAGTATAACTTTAGAAATATGCAAACTCCCAGGTCTATTGGCAGAAGGAAGTGGCAAGCTTTAATACTCTCAAAGGATTCCTTAGAATGTCAAGCCACAGGTTGAAAGGGACTAGATCATGGAAACAATTTGGTTAGTAGGCACAGGCAAAAATTAGCTTTTGAGGAGGATGGAAGTTGTCAATGTGAGTGGTAGCAGAGGTAAGAGACCAAGAACAGGTGACATCAGGGGATCCATTAAGTGCTAGCTCAGGAGTCAAATCTCTTTGGGAAAAATGGGCTGTGAATGCAGTGGGGTAAAATGAATGAATGTGATAAAACTGGAATGCAGGGCTAACACTGAGAGATGTTTTATTTATGGTACTTTGTGTGTGCGGCAGACATCTAACAACACTTTTGAGGACTCAATTAACACATTTAATTTCAGTAGTTTGGACACATTACAGGATATGTTTCTACAACACAATCCACTGTGGGCAAGAGAGAAATCTTGACCACAAGACAGGATAAATATCTAAACCATTACCTAAAGTAACCTTGGAAGAAGCAGGTCTGATCTTCTAAGGAAAAATTCTATTAACTCCAATGGGAATCCGTCTACTTCTCATCCCTATAACAGATCTGGCATTTTAAAATTTATCATAAGTGACATCCACTATATCCTTTGTGGTCAGGGATAAGACTGTATTGTCAAGGAGTTTTAAACCCTTGAAGCAGTGGTTCCTAAACTCTCCGGGAGTTTGGAAACTGCTGTGTTTGTGGGGGAGGGGTGCCACTGCTGGGGACAAAAGGATCTTTTTTTTTTTACTTACCTGTGGCAACACTGGCCCTCTGGAGAGTTCGGGAGCCTACGAACCCCTCCTCAGGGCTCCCCACATCTCCAAACTGCTTTAAATAGTAAAAAATAAAATAAAAAAATAAAAAAAGAAGTGGCCTCCAGAGGTCCAGCGCTGCTGCACTTAAGTAAAAAAGAAACCCTTTTGTCCATCACCTTCGGGGGCAGGGACAGGGCTTCCCTGGCTGAGACACTGCAACACCCCAGTTTAGAAACCTCTGCCTTAAAGGCATTAAATATTCTTAACAGTTATTTTAGACCTTCTAAAATGCAGTAAAGTATTTTTCAACCACTCAGAAAAGTTATTTTTCTGTAATCAGGGCTGAGCTACACATTCAGCACCCCCATATTCTTCTGTACTTCACTGGAAAAAGAGCTTCATATGTGAAGAGCTGTTCTCCAAGCGGGTAAAAAACAGGCAGCAGCCATCTATTCCAACATTTGCAAAATCACTTCTTGAATTTTTTTTTGCTAGTACTGCATACTTTAACACATACTGAAGCAGTACTATAAAAAGATAATTAAAGGTTTCTATAAGATCGGAAGGGAAATTTGGCAGTTCTACAGTCCTGCATGCCAGAGTCCCATATTCTATTGTTCTACATCTTTACAAAATAGCTACAAACTGAAAAGGAATTGCTGCATTTACTTGAATGTTAAAAAGTTTAGGGAAACTTGCCATGCCCCCTCCTCTTATCATCTTCTTTAGCAGACATTTCGAATGGATCTATAGACTTTGTTAGCATGATAGACTTCAGTCCTGTAAGGCCTTGAAATCTAGAAAGGAAACTTTTTAGAAAGCTAGAAATAATCTAGAAAGGAAGCTTAGCTGTAAGCAGAAGTTGTTTTTTTAGAGTGCATATATATATATATATATATATATATATATATATATATATATACACACACACACACACACACACACACATACACACATGTTCCGACCAGCGACAGCCCGCATATATGGTGGCCACCACTGGTCCCTGTTCACCCCTCCAAGCTGAGGAGAGTCACGCTTCCCTCACCTCCGGAGGCTTTTCTGAGCCTCACAGAAGCAGGACACTTCTGTGTGCTGCCTTGTGAGGCTCAGACTGGCCGTTTCAGCCAAAAACACATGACTTCCAGTTTCCTGGGAAACCGGAAGACGTGTCTTTTCACTCAAAATGAGCATTCAGAGCCTCACAGAGGCAGCATACAGATGTGTGCTGTCTCTGCGAGGCTCAGAAAAGCCTCAGAGATGAGGGGTGCATGGCTCCCCTCATTTTTCAGAGGCTTCGCATAACATCAAGACTTGCTGGACAATGGGGGTGCCAATCCACATCCCTGTTGCTAAGTGACACACGACTGTGTGTGTGCATGCACTTCATGTGTCAGTTAGTCCTTGTTCTTTTAAGTAAACCCCCCCCCCCCAAATGTAGGCTACAAAGAGATTAGGTAAGCGCTAAACAAACTGGATCCTGATTACCCAAAGGAACATATCCTATTTATGAGCTTTCAGCAGTTAAGAACTGCAAGTGAGGTCTTGTTTCAGATCCCATCTCGCATGGCGGCCAGACTGGTCACATCAGGAAGCAGGGCCTTTGCTGTGGCAATTCCAGTAATTTGGAATGTTCTTGTGACACCCCCTACCTGCTGTCTTTTTCACAGCAGGTGAAGATCCACTTGTTCTGAGGTACCTTTCAGATTGACTAATTTTGCTGTTTTGTATTGGTCTGATGCAAGCTATATCTTTTATTTAAGCCCTAGGTTAGAAATTTTAAAATTGAAAAAATGAAGACAGACACAAATATATTAAAACAAACCAACAAAGGAGGTTCTGGAACCATCATAATCCTGGTCATAGCTACATATTCTCCCATGCAATTTGCTACTGAGATGTTATTTAATCTGGCAGATACCACTTGAGGCATGAATTACCTTTCCCATACCCTGAAGCACCTAAGCCAGAAACAACTTTAGATATCATAGTCCCTGAGGGCAGACTTATTTCTATTCTCACCTCTCCACTGCCCCAGTCACACTGGTACCAGTTTTCAACTGGCTACAAGTGGTGACACCGTCTACATTACTTTTCACCAACAAGTGCCCTAGAGGCAGGGAAGGAGCAGTAGTCTGGCCAGGAAACAGTGAGAGAGAAGTACTGGCTGTGCAGGGCAAACACAGTATATCTGCATTACCAGATTTAAAATGCTGCAGCTTCTCTCAAGGAGCTCTGAGAATTGTAGCACTGTGAGGGCATCAGGGATCTCTTGGCAGAAAATTCTCAGTTCACTCATAAAACCACAATCCCCAGATTTCCTTATAAGCAGCCATGACATTTAATCAATTTTAAATAAAGTTTGCTGCATGGATAGGATGAAATAAGAAGTGATTACTAAAGCAACGGGGTGTGTGCGAGGAAAAAGGGATGCAGCTGAGATTATAAAGTGAGATGGTGAACTCAGTAGACATTTTTAACGTGGGGGACAAGTGGCAGTTTGAAGAGTGGTATATTTTGAGCCTCTCACCTAGCAGACTTTTGCCCCTATGCTAAGAAACTTAGACTGACCTCATTACCCATAAACACACACACTTCTTCAAGGCTCAGAGTGGGTTCCTCAGAGGCTTGCCCGCTTCCACCTTACCCACTCAACTCTATTATCAGCTTCTTTGTTTCCATTGCCCACTGCCACTATGTGATCTTTTCACAGTTTAATTAATGTTTTTTAAATTTTGCTTTCCTTCAGTTTCTTGCCATCAGTTCTTTTTTATCAGTTTCCTAGACTTTACCTGTCTTTTTGAATCCACTGCTTTACCTTCAACCACCACTGAATTCTCCTTTACTGCCCTAAGAATCTAGTATTTCATTCCTACTGCTTCTGCTTCCTTCTCTCTTCTCCAGCGAATGGAGTCATCCAGCAGCCACCATGCACCAAAAAGCACAAGGGGATTACAGAGTAATCCGTGCAGATTTAAAACCTCCTTTTCCCTCAAATGCTGGAGAAATGACTAAGAGGATGGTCAATGTCAAACAGATTCTGAATAACTGAAAAAAAAACCCTCAGGTACATCCACAAAGACACTGCAATGCACCGTGCTTATGCTGCACCTTTCAGCATTTCAGACCCAGTCAGCTGAAAATTACACTGCAACAAAAGCAAGGGCCTGTTTGTCATCTTCCTACTTAATCCATTTAGGCAATGCAGACATAAGTAGGCCCCTGATGTGGAAAGTTGCCTTTTGCTGCCTCTCTCCACAGCACACGGATTTACCAAAAACCTGCAGAAGATACTAGCCTGGGTTTAAAACGCATTTCTGACAACTACTTCCCAGAATGAAAAATTCAAACAGGGTGGCTCCTATTTGTATCCACTTACCTGGTTGTCCCACATTCAGCTCTTTCACCTAGAAGACAAAAGCAAGGGAAATTTCATATTAATTTAATTCCAGCCCTGTTTACCAACGAAGGACACAGTTAATCGGGAGGGGAGGGCTTGATCAATGAGGGAAAACTGCTATACAATTGATATATGAAATAAGCGTTGTAAGTGAGAAACTGAATGTGCCTGAAGAACTTGCATATAACTGAAAACTTTAGCCTGTTGTGAGGTTATTCTCTGTGCACCATGGCTGCAGGAAAAATATCATGCAAGTCAAAAACCAACTCCTGGAGTTCAGGGAGGCAGGGAGTGTTTCAATGTCCATACCTAAATCAATCACTTAAAGATACACAGATAATGGTAACTTTTTCTCTTAAATGCAATGCTATTACCAGCCCTTGCAGTGCCTCCTCCACCCTTCCAACTATGAAATTGTACTTGGGAGGATCATCTCTGGCCATGCCCTAACTTTGGAACTGCTGAAGCCCAAGCATCTTCCACAGTTGATACAAGCTCTTTCTAGCTGGGCAGTCATTTAATAGACAGCTGGGGATAAGCAGGAGGAAGGCGGTTATTTAGCTTTATCTCTGACTTTAATCTTTTTGATTAGTACTATCTTAAGCTTTCATATAGAAATGTTATCTGCCTTGAGCCTTCAGGGATGAGGCTCGTTAAGAGCATGAATAAATTATTAAAGGCTCAGGCAGCTGGCATAAATCTAGTAGTTTCTCCATCAATGAAGCTGACTTGTACCAGACAAAGATCTGTTCCCCAGCATCCCTTGTTTCTGGCAGCCAAAAGAAAATGGGGGAACAGGGAGTACTCCCTGATAAAGGTTACAGTCCTTGGGGAGCTAGCAAGAGATTATCCTTTCACCTTAGAGCAGACTACTAATAGCATGTGAACATGGCAGACTATTTAGCAGCTCAGCTCTTGCGTGTGAGATAACTGTCCATCTGATTGCAACCAGACTCTGTTCTTGCCGTCAATATCTTTGCTTCTTTCATTGATTTATAGCACTTGGATTTAGTAGAAGTGCAGGCATACCACTGATGCAATCTATTCATTTTTTTAAAAATGTGTCATCCCACTGATAAATTTGTAAACACATTCATGGGGGGGGGAGCTGAAAGCCCAACATTTTTTAAAAGATTATGTTATTCTTCTCATTTTTCTTTTTTCACAATACAGAAAGAAGGAAATGTTTTAGGTGCAGCTCTTTTCTGACTATGCAAGTAAGCGCCCAGAGAGTGAACTATAAAAAGTTTTCAGTTTTCCTTTGTGCATCATCACATTTCGGTGTACTCTGTTTATCCTTATAGATAATGTTCCTAAGGGATGACATGGGAAGTTGCCTTATATTGTCAGCCTACAGGTCCACCTAGCCAAGTATTCTCTCTAACTGCCACTGGCTCTCCAACTTATACAAAGTCTTTTCCAATCTGGCCACCTAAGAGTTTAACGTGAGATGCTAGGACCTGATCATGGGATCTTGTGTATGCAGACATATGCTCTACTACTAAGCTAAGTGCTCCTTTGAAAAGTTCCCCACAGACTTTTTGATGAAGCAAAAGATCAAGTGACATTGCATCTGATGAAAATGACATTCAAGGTGTGTTGGGCTTTTTAGGACAATGATTTTTGTTTGGGGGGATAAATGTTCAGTAACAGCTTGAGACTGACAGCCCAACACTATCCACACTTTCCTGGGAGTAAGCCCCACTGACGAGACTTACTTCTGGGTAGACATGCATGGGATTGGGCTCTTACTTCTTTGTTAGTCACACTTTAGTAAAAGTTTTATTGGTACCAACCAAAATGAGACAAAATCTCAAGCACCAGGCTTTCAATGATTAAGCAGGCTAGATGGCAAGAAGAAAAAAGGGGCAGAGAGTTGGATCTCATGAAGCAGCCCCAAAAGCTCTGAACTTTTTTTAAATAGAAGTCTTAAGATGGAGTCGGGAGCAATCAGCTTCACCAGGTGCTAGACATGAATCTCGTGCACATATCTGGTGACAAAGTCAGGGCACTCGGAATATCCAAACTGCTGAATGTGTTGAGAAAGTAATGGTGTGAGATGCCACCCCAGAGAAGCTGGGCAAAATCTAAGCAAGAGAATAAAACCTGGTGAAATGAAGAAGGTTCCGAAGGGAGAAAGGTAACTGAAGCAGGCTACATGCCTGGGGGAAGGGGGTGCAGTGAAAGGGAGAAAATTGTTACAAGCTTGAATGTTAACAAAAGGATGAACAAACCTGCCAAAGAGAAAGAGACAGGACTAGTCAGGATGAGTGTAGACACAAAAAAGTAATTTAAGACCTTGATGAGGATAACCAGTTGACCATTGCACTAGTGATAAAGTTCCCAATAAACAAGAGTCTAATGAGATACTATGAGTAAAATAAATAACACCATTTTCAAACACCTCAAGTCACATGCTTGAAGTGGTGGAAACAGTTGCTCTCACAACTGCCTGGCAGGGTGCAGTTATGGAATATGCTTAATGAGAACCACGT
The DNA here is from genome assembly GCF_035046505.1 of Tiliqua scincoides. NCBI lineage: Eukaryota > Metazoa > Chordata > Lepidosauria > Squamata > Scincidae > Tiliqua > Tiliqua scincoides. Next base: position 227,965,487 of record NC_089822.1, on the reverse strand, counting down.
CAATGTAAACTTGAAACACAGGGTGAGCTGTGCAAGGAGGTAAGAGAAGCTACCAGTGTTCTCCTGCAGCTACATATGGTCGGGAAAGTTACCAGCTCTGCAGCTGAGTAACATTTCAGAGAGACACCAGAACTTATGAACAAGTTTTTGTAGTTCTTAATTTGATTCTCTGAAAGGCAGTTCAGCTTAAAGTACAAGTTGTGTGCAACATATGGCTGGCTCTACTGATGAATCAGGTCTTAAAATTATATGAATTTGGAGAGACAAATATCTATGGAATTAAAGCCAACAAAAACTAATTAAACTTTTATATGTGAATGTATGTGTTACAAGGGCTGTAACGCACTATTAAGAGCAAATTAAACACAGATGATTCTAAAACTTAAAGTAGTGCTTTCTCAGTGTAGGGCAGAAAAATACATAAATAAATCACCAGAAACTACTGCAAAATGGGCATCTTGAAAATGAGAAAGAGCCCCTTGTTCCCAAAAGGGGTACTGAAAAAGGTCTCAAGGTTCCAGGTCACCTCAGGTTCCAATATAATGTTCAGGTCAGAGTATAAATCATGCATTTAACTATTAAATCATGCCTATTTAGAGTAATGACTCTTCCTGAAGTATTAAGGTAGAAGCAATTATGCATTTGGAGTCCTGGGTAACTATGATAATTTTGGAGATATCATGGTTAGGGTATGGCAGGGGAAGAAAGGCAAACAATGGGCTCTTTTGCCCGCTCAAGAGAAGATCCTATAAAACCAGGGGAGGAGGAATAGAAGCTGAGGTTGCCTTTCGTCACTATAAGCCAGTATTAGCCTTAAGTGTGATTTAGCCCCTACAGGGTTTGAAAGTTTATTGCACCATCCCAGATCAGAATCTTTAAAAAAATAAAAAATATCCCAGTAGGAGTTGGCTAGATGGAGAAATAAATGTGGCCAGCAGAAGGTTACTTACTATGGATCATTAAAGCTGGAAAATCTGATGGAAGCACCTTGTACATTTCTTCTAAAATAAAATATGTGGCCCTTAAAGAAATTGAGCAAAGGACTAAGCCAGGCCAGCCAATAAACAAGCATTTTATCTATTACTGGCAGAAGACAGAGAAAGCATGCAGTTTTCTGGAACATACATAAGAAAAAGCATGAGGACAGCCCTTATTCTGCTCCAGTAAAAACTATTCACATACATTTGTGCATGTGCATCTCCAGTGACTTCACTGCATTTGGATTTAATGGACTCTTGGCTTTAACAGACTCTTCTTCCCACTATTAGTTCATTAAGGGTGTAATCCTATCTTGCACTGGAACAGGCAAACCAGGAGACTTGCACTGTATCCAGCGCAAGATAGGGCACCACAGTGGCTCAGTCAAAGGTAAGGGGAAACTCTTCCCCTTACCCCCAGGTAAACCACTGCAGCCCCTATAGGTCTCCTCGGACATCCCCTATAGGTCTCCTCGGACATCTGCCACACAAGTGTGAGGAGAGTGGAGTGGTTTAGCTGCTCAGGGAATAGGGCTAGCTGCTCCAAGCTGCTCAGGGAATAGGGCTAGGATCTGGCATAACAGTCGGATCCCAGCCCAGCTTCCCGCCCGCCCCTGGACTGCCCTCTGCCCGACCTCCCCGAGCCCCAGAACACCTCCCTCCCATCTCCTCCCTGCCCTCCACAGAGCCTTGTGTTGGCCAAGCTCGGCTGAGGCAAGGTTTACTTGCTCCCTCCATTGGCACAAAGGCTGAATTCAGCCTCCTTGGGCCAGTGCACCTCCACGCATGGGCCCAGCTGACTCACAAGGAGGTGTAAATGTGGCTTACGGCATGTATGTGACCCTCCTGGGCTGGCACAAGGGACTTGCGCCGGCCCAAGGGCAAGACAGGTTGTGCCCTAAATTGAGGGTTCACTGTACAGAAGCTCCCCTAATCCCCAAATGTGACCAGTAGAGAAGAGCCTCTATAAGCTTAAAATGTAGTTTAACAGCCTGTTGTGGTGAGAGCTGTAAATTTTTTTTTACACACATTGGTGACTTACCTTCTCCTAGAGTCTGCTTCAGTAAGTCATGTTTAGCCTGTAGTTTGGTAATAAGGTTACTGCCATTCAAATACTCCTTAAATTTCTGAGGAAAAGCAAGCACAAACACAGGAAAAAAACAAAGGTCAGCAAAGCTTCTTGGTAACAAGACCACATTTTTTTTGAGGCACACACATTTTTTCTCCTATGTGATTTGTGGAAAATCTAAGTTGAACAAAGGACATTTTGTAAGCCCTAATGAACCAGACCTCAGATACATACACAAAGCTGGACCAAGGATGCTATTTTCATTTAGACTTTTGCACAATTCAGGTATCAGCTCAATTGATCTTATTAGGCCAGATACCTTTGTGTTCAGCCATGTGCTTGAGGTCAGGGCCTGACATCACAAGGAACCCAAAGACAACAGTTCAAAGAAAATGCTCTTTTGTCAGGCTTCTGGGAATGGCCTCAACAAGCAAAGAAGCTTTTTCTACTGAAAAGGCTCGACTTTTGTGCAAATAGCGATAAAGCAGAGAAGAATTCCCACTGCATGAGGTCTGCTGGCTCGGTTGATCAGAAGCTACTGCAGCGCTGGTAGAATTGTTCAGAGAATAATTTATTTCTAGATTGCCTCATACCCAATAACAGCACCCTAGAGGCAAATAACTTCACAGATGTTAGGAGCTAAGAGTGAAGACAGAAGAAAAAAAATTGAAATAGGAAGGCTCAAAGATTTATTAGAATATATCTAAATCTAATACACACACACACACACACCCCTTAAAATTTTTGGAAAACAAATCAGACAATCCTCTGAATAAATGAATAATTCTGGCTATAGTGCTACTTCCAGCACTGCTCCTCATTGAAACCTCTCACTGTGAACTAGGAGATCCCTAAAGCTAAAACTCCACTCCCTCCCCCAAAAAACAACTATTATTGAATGACACTGGTTGAGAACCAAATACCAAAAACAAGAAGAGATGAGTTGTAGTATTTTCCTACTTATTTCAAGGTACCATAACAGACTAGTCAGACACCCAGAACTCTGCAAAATGTGCCTTTGATGGTTACCATCAGGCATCTTTGTAACCAGAGGAAAAAACTTAATTTTAACAAATTTCACAATTTTTGGAGAATGAAGACACGTTCCTGAAAGTTATACTGGAAAGACTAGCTGGTTTGTTAGCTGTGGTTGGTTATTTTGTTTTGTTTCTGACGGGTAACCCCAGAAGCAAGCTAATGCTTTCTTGGCTTTCTTGGAGGATTCTTGGTGGTAGGATGGCGTCTGGGGTGAGCTGAGGCAGAAGAGAGAAGATGCGTGGTGGGTGTTAAGAGGATGGGGTCTGGGGTGGGACAGAAGAGAAAGGGTTCTTGATTGGAGTGAACAGGAGAGGGTCTGGGGTGGGGTGAGATAGCATAGCAAGGAGGAAACCTCAGTTTTTTAAAAAACAGGAAGTGATGTTACAAGTGGCATCACTTCCTGTGTTCAGGTCACTTCCGGGTGCCACATTTGGAGTTCAGTTCTCAGCAGTGCCATAAACCCAATGTGGCCCCCAGGATGAAATGAGTTTGACACCCCTGTTCTAAATAAACTGTTGCCTATCTGTAAATAGTTTCATGGTCACTATAATCCCCCAAATGGTTTATTGTTATGGCTTTCTAGGGATACATTTGACCCCATGTGACATTGACAGCAACTGAGGATTAAAAGTGTTAGAATGCTGGCACACACTATCAAAAAGAGTAACATAGATAGTCACATCTTTGCTATCAAATTGGGGAGGGAATGCAAAGAATCCTCCACTCAGGATGATCCAGCCTCCTCACTTAGGGCCCAATCCTATCCAGCTTTCCAGTGCCAGTACAGCTGTGCCAATGGGGTGCGCACTGCATCCTATGGTGGGGAGGCAGTCACAGAGCCCAATCAAGGTATGGGAACATTTGTTCCCTTACCTGGAGGCTGCACTGCTGCTGCACCAGTGCTGGAAAGTTGGACAGGACTGGGCCCTTAGTCCTTTTCATTACACTGTGCTTAGTACAGACAGAAAATTATCCTCACTGTAAAATAGAACATTTCAGTTTCCTGTTGGTTGGCTCTCCTCTTGGCAATGTTTATTTTACTCATGTAAGTCTCTGAAGCAGCTGATTTGACTGACTCGGTGGAGCGACTATGCTGGAACGCATCCGAGACATCAAAATCTTCCACAGTCAGCATGTCTTGTAAAGTCTGCATAGTTGCATCCAGCGTTTTTCTCACCTACAGAAATTGTAAACACAGAAGACTATGAAACAAGAGTGAGGATTTACAGTTTTGACACAATAATTGCAGAACCTCTGAAATAGTAAAACCATCTTGGGTTTTGCACTGAAACATTTCTGGGGGAGAGGGGAAGAGACATGATATTATTTAAGGGTCCCAGATTTAACTGGATGCCTTTGTGCATGGATGGACAATTTGTTCAGCAACTTAGACCACATTAAAAATATAACTTAAGACATTTCTAGCTCTCATTTCAAAGCAGCGATGGTAGCATTCAATCAGAAAGCACAGTCTCAAGCTCTTGATAGAGAGGTTTAGAGTCATGTTCTGTAGATTTGCGATAGGAGGAGGTGTCGCACAGTGGTAGCTGTGGACCTCTGTGCTGATCCTCTTATTCTGATAGTCAGGAACAGCACCTGGATTTAGAGTGCCCATCATCCATAAGGCCCTACGTCTGGATACAATATTGAACTTATCACTCCAAGCAATCCATTTATAATGTGTAGTGGAAATTAGCAACTACATCCAGAGACACAGCAAAATGAGTGCTCAATAGAAACCATAGTGCCTGCTTTCTACTTGGGGTCAAATATCTGGCATTGAGTGCATCTTGAAGCAAACAGGTCATTCTTGTAATGGAAATGAGCTAGCTTGCAGGATGGCCATTAGGATGGGATAACATTCAATAAAAAAATTATTTCACAGATGCTTGCTCTATAAAGTCTATAATAAAACATTACTGTTCTCCATTCAGGGACAAGCCCTTAGGCTTCCAAGGCTTCTTCTCCAATTTAGAATTTCAACAAAACTTTTTGATCATAATTCGTCACCTACATGCTTTAATAACATATGGTCAGGATCTCATTAAGAACTATGTAAAACTTGCTAAAGATATGAACCAAAAAGTTATAGTAGTCCTGCACTTGCTGTGGATATTCTCTTTCACAAAAAAACATGAATTTCTTGCAGATATCAGCATATAGATGACCATATCATGTAAATCAGGGGTGCTCAATAGGTGGATAGCGATCTACCGGTAGATCGCGGGGCAAAATGAGTAGATCGCGGAGCCCTGTCTCTCCAAACTGTTAATATGTCAGTTTCGTCTAGTGACTAGACAAAACTGACATATTTAGCTGACACTAAACTGACACTGAAACTGACACTTTAGCTGCTCTTCAGGCATGCAGCAACAAAACTGACGAAACTGACTAGACTCCAGCAGGGGCTCCATACATTAAAGGGGGTGTCTGTCAGACGCTTCCTTCCCCCCTGGTAGATCTCCGGGCCTTGCTGGGTTTCAAAGTAGCTCTCGAGCCAAAAAAGTGTGAGCACCCCTGATATAAATACTGACAATACGAATGAATGCTGATAACACAACACCAAGGTTAAAATGTTCCCAATATTGCCATGAACAATATTCAAGGCAATATTGCCAGTCAGTCCTTATGTAGTTTTGTTTGAGGACAACAATGTGGCCAGAGTATTTTAGTAATTTATTTTAGATAGTTTATCAGGCTGCATTAAGCTTAACAGGTTACATTTATCAGATAGTTTATCTGTGACTCAGATACCAAGCTTAGGACGTGTTTAGATTACTTTGTCCCCTGGCATTCTATCTAGAGTAAGACCAAACAGGAAGTGGTATTTCCTCCACTATTCAACAATACACCTCACTGGAAACTAGGAGTTCCTGTATCTGAGTATGTATACATGCTCTCCCCAATGCAACAAGCCTAAATTCATCTCAACAGGCCCCAAAGATGGACTGTGTTTTCAATAAACACTGAAGATCAAAATGTAGCATTGTAACACACTAAATATCCAGCTTCCATTCTAAATATTAAGCAAAGTGAAACACACCCACCCCATGAAATAAGCAGCATAGAACAGGCTTGCCACAAAAGAAAGTTTTCCAGGAATCACAGTCCTTGAAGCTGAACACACAGGACAGTCCAAGTGCATCTGATTTTTTAAAATACTAATTTAAAAGACAACTTGTTCAGAATCATTAGCATAACTGAGGGGATAACATTTGTTTACTTAAAGATGAAAGACCATTATAAGTTCTTACCTCTTCATTCTCTATTTTGAGCGTGGCAAGTCTAGACTGCAGCTGGTGATATCGCATGAGCAACTCTGTCTGAACTGGCTGCTGGGCACTCACCTGACATACCTGAAGCAACAAATTAGAAAAAAGAAACAAGATCTTACAGTATGAATATTTCTGTGGTGTGACAGGGCTTCTCCCCTTCGCCTTTGAGTCCTCATGACAAGGCATAGAAAATGCAACACTGGAGAGCAATTTCACGCATTAAATGTGCTTCTTTTCATCCATTTAAGTGGGAACCTCTCTGTACCTGTTCTTGCATGGAACCTTTAACATACCTCTACATTCAACCTACAATGGGCAACTAGAACTCATCACCACATTCTGTGGTGCTTCTGAACCTATGCCAGAAAGGTTACATATGCTCAGCACATGCTGATAGCCAGAGGAACACCAGCTGATGACAATGACTTAGCCAGCAGGCACCAAACCTGGCTCGTGGGCTGGATCTGGTGTCTGGAATTCACACAAATCTGGATCTGAATTCACACAAATTCAAAGACAGTTATTAGACAAGGCATTAGGTAAAGCAGCAAAGAAAGTAAGTCCTCATGATTATGGTCCCTCAACATTCTAGACTGCTGGAAATGGGAAGTGGGGAAAAACAGGAAATGAAGTGTGTCATTTTTAACCTGTAGTGCACTTCCTTCAATGTGTTTGGTGTACGACTCAGATGCAAAATACTGGATAAAATTATTGCCATTGTTGATATAAGCAAAACTGCTCTAAATCAATCAAATCAAAACTGCAAAAAATCAATATGTAGGTGGAATTGTTCTGAGGTTGAATAAGTAACAGATTGTTTAAAGCAAGGATTTGACATTTGCTGCTCAAAAGATGAAGATCAGCACTTCTCAAACTTTTTTGGTCGCAATCCTAAACACTATTTTTCCCTTAGGCTGGTATGCTTGGTGATGATATCATTAACATCATCACTGAGCTCTGGAGTGCTGGGGGGGGTAAGCTATGCAGGGCTTCAATGTCATTTGCGTGGCTGCCCAGCTTTCAGGGTAGGCTGCTTCTCATGACCCTCAGCAACATCCACATAACTATCATGGGGGTTGTAACTCCTGGTCTGGAAGCACTGCTCTAGATATTTATAATTCCTTCCACTCATAGGAAGTGGAAGAGCTAAGACCAGCTGTATTTTAGAACTTCCAATTGGTTAGAAGCCATGTGGAACACTTGCAGCCTAATCCTATCCTCTCTCCTGCTACAGCATGCAGCTGTGCCAAAACAGACTGCTATGGAAGAGGGGGAAGGAACAGATCAGCAGAGACTTAAGGAAAAATATTTTCCGTTACCTCCCCATAAGTCTCCCACTCTGCTCTTTAGCTGATACAAGTCCGGAGGGAGAAAGGAGGCATGTCGGAAGGATAGGAAGGAAATAACATTCAGCATAAGTCACCCATGCAGGGTGCCACCCCCTCCTGCGTCCTGACATACCTCCCCCTACCCCCAGTTCCACCCCTGCTGCTGACTCATCATCGTCAGCAAACATCCTTCTGGCCATCAGCATATGCTGGGCATCAGTAGCCTCTCTAGCAAAGAGAGTACACAGCTCCATACGCTTCTGGGGCACCTTCTGTAACACTGGAAAGTGTGTTCTGCCATCAGAGTGCTAGTACTGGCGGTGGAGCCCAGCAACAGGATTGGGGTGTTACAGGACAAGCCTATCAAAGTCTATTTCAAAGTAAGACCCACTGAGTTCAATAGGACTCAGGTAAGCACTGGAATAGGATTGCAGCCCTATTCACTCTATAAAATGGATTTTAATGGGAGGAAAGCAACATCAATGGAAGCCAAATAAGAAATCAAGTATTTTTATGTCAACTGGCCTGGTACATAAAACAGCAGCAATCCAGGCATGTATTAGTAATTTTGAAGCCTTCTTCACAAACAGAGTGGAAGTAATACCTCAATCCAACAGTAGCAACAAATGAAATACAGGTCCAGCTGAAAGTAACCTTTGGTACTAGAATGTACAAGTATTGTATCCATAGAGACACAAGAACTACACGGCAATGTTAGCTGTGGAAAACCATTATCTAGAGTTACCATACCTCATCACCCATATGAGGCTGGTATTCAAACTTCAGAGGAGGGCAAAAGACTTGATTGCACATATCCATGACTGTGTGCTTGTCACTCCGTGCATCCAGATTATCCACAGCATTCTCAATAATATCCAGGCCCTCATGACGCGAGGTTTCTAGATTATACTCAGCAGAAAGGTATGTTCTGAATGTCCTTGCCAGGCTGGCATGAAACCCCAGGTCACAGCACTACATAAAAGAGAGAAATAGCTGTCAGTTTAAACAATTATTGCTAACTAAGTACCCCTAAATAGTGGCATTACACCACTTTTCTCCCGAAGAAATCTCTAATAGTTCATTAGAAGAAGAAGATGTAATTTCTAGAGCACCTATATAAACGAAGTACTGTGAAAATATTTAAGACACACAAGAGCAGGGGGGTAATGGTGAAAAATTGTACCTGTGAGAGCTCACAAATACAACACACACACACACACACACACACACCCACCCCTTTGGACCACATACTCCTATGCAGTGAGTGTGACAACAACTGACTTTTCTGCTTTTTGTAGACTTTCATGATCAACTAGATAGCACATTTCATCCTAACTTACTGAGAAGGCAGCCAAAGAATATTCAATACCATCAATGTTGGCCATATGTTGAGGGGAGGGAAGATTTCCTTGAAAGTTCATTTTTTGATCTGACTTAAATCCTATTTATAAGATTGTCTACTATCACAACTACAGAGAAATGAGGTCCCAAAACTTTGTATTTCATTCTTTGATTTAGTTTTTCCCTTTACACATGCACCGATGAATCTGATTGGTCACACTGTAGATCAAAGAAATACCATCAATTAAATAATCTCCACCCAGATCCTAACACACACTCTTGATGAATTAATTCTCACTGGAATGTGTTCCCATATATGTCTGCTAGGCTTGTTCCCTTCATTAATAAAGAGACTCAAAACAAGTTCCCATTAGTATAAACTCTTATCACGTAACAGAAGAAGATCCGGTTAATTTCCTCCATGCAGCAGATTCTCATACATACAAAACTATTCCCATTCGCCTTGGGGAAAAATCTGAATTTTAATTGCTAACACAGAAACCCAGTTTCTGTCCACAAAAAAAAAAAGCACTGTACAAACACACTTTCAAAATCTCTTTTAAGAATAATAGAGTGTGGTTTGACAGCAGAACCAATAATTAAGAAGTTTTTTCTTAGAATGTCTGTTCAAAGCTTGGTAAAAATGGAATCTGCAGACTTCCCTGGGAATTATGTGCTTCAACTGCCTCTAATATCTCAACTAGTACGTGAACTGGGCTAATCATTACGGGAAGGTAAAGAGAATACTTGGAGCCCTAAAAAATAATAACTGCTAATAACTGCTATTGGCTGGACTAGAAGCAGCATTTTATTTCACTCACTTTATTCTATTCCACCTGAAAAAGGGGTCTTTAGTTAATACGCAGTTAGCTGCTCAGTAGTTGGCAACCTTCAGTCTCGAAAGACTATGGTATCGCGCTCTGAAAGGTGGTTCTGGGACAGCGTCTAGTGTGGTTGAAAAGGCCGATTCGGGAGTGACAATCCCTTCCACACTGGCAGCAAGTGCAGTCTGTCCCTGGTCTGTCTCCCTGGCTATGGGCCTTCCTTCTTTGCCTCTTTGCCTCAGACTGTTGGCCAAGTGTCTCTTCAAACTGGGAAAGGCCATGTTGCACAGCCTGCCTCCAAGCGGGCCGCTCAGAGGCCAGGGTTTCCCACTTGTTGAGGTCCACTCCTAAGGCCTTCAGATCCCTCTTGCAGATGTCCTTGTATCGCAGCTGTGGTCTACCTGTAGGGCGCTTTCCTTGCACGAGATCTCCATAGAGGAGATCCTTTGGGATCTGGCCATCATCCATTCTCACGACATGACCGAGTCAACGCAGGCGTCTCTGTTTCAGTAGTGCATACATGCTAGGGATTCCAGCACGTTCAGATAGCTGCTGCAACATAACACAATGGCAGAACTAAAAGCAGTTTATTCTGTTCATCAGTTAAACCTAGTCAGCCTTAAGAAGCCAGAAAAATGATGAAAATGTGAAGATACCTACTTGGTTGTTCCTTTTGAGCAACAATGAATGAATAGCTGCTACGGTTTCTTTTTTTCTGACAAATATTTCTTCAAGTTGTTACACCAAACTTTCACTGAGGGATAGAGCTTGGGAGCAACTGTCACCACTCCATAGGAAAGATTCCTTGGTGAGCTGACAGCCCTTACCAAGAGGAGTGACCCATGAGCAAAGGCACAATGATACCTCAATTCATGATATAGTGCTGCACTAAAAGGCATGCTGAAAAGTGTTTGCAGTATTATATTATCCTCAGTTTAGCAACACATTATTTACATCTGAATTACACAGACATGCAGAGATACTACAGTATAACCCCCAAACAACCTATAATAAGAACAGAAGGGAAAGGGCTGCTGATCAAGGTACCACAGAGCAGAAAAAGAACTCTTTCATTCTCACTGCAGCTGACTAATGGCTGCTATTGAATTATTCTTATCCTATTAGGCAAAACCCATCAAAACACCTAATTACGTTACAAAGTGGAGATCAGAAAAGGTTAAGTTATGGTGACATATGAATAAAACAGGAGCAGGTAGAACACTTACTGCTGCCAAGAATAACTATAGAATTCTATCAATATAGAGAAAAGATAAGAAAAACTGGTGGTGGACTCTATGATTAAATTTTTTCAGTCTCCACATTAGCTGCTAAGAACAATACGCAGTCATCAAGCACAGGTTTTACCAATGTTATAAACCCAAGTCATAAAGCTCTAGATGAGTCGCGAGCCACTGACCCGCGAGTCAACTCAACTTGCAAGTCATAGCATGCACCCGTTACAGCTTGATTTGAAAAAAATTTCAAATATTCAAGTTGTGAGTTTGAATCACCAGTCCTTGAGCAAAAATGCACAGAAAAATGGAAGGTGGTGAGGTGTGTAAGTAAGCAAACACACAGAGAGAGAGAGAGAGAGAGAGACTTGAGTCATTTTGAGCCCAGACTCTTTTCGAGTCACTGGCCCAGATTCATGAGTTGAGTTGGGGTCAGTGACATCCATGACTCGGATCACCAAAAACAGTCGCTTAGTACGACTCGAGTCGAGTCAACTTGAGTCAAGTGCCCATCCCTGGTTTTAGGCAAAATTTAATAGATGTTCGTGGGTCTAAAGGTATCATTTTTTCCTATGTTAGAAAAAATTCACACATTTTCTTCGACCCTAAAACTTCATTTTTTTCTTCTGATTTCAAAAGAAATTGAAACATTTTTGTGGGGCACTAAAAGTATTGTGGGCCCTAAGCATTCTGCCTAATGGATAAGTCGGCCCTGGGTACATACATGCCTGTGACGGCAGAGTTGTTTGTGTGACTACATGCAAAGAAACACCCACCAGAGTTAAAGGGGCCTCATAGATCCAAGTAATCCTAACTCAGTAACACAAAGATGCAGGGGCAGCAGTTCTCTTGATGGGAGCTCAATGTCATATACAGTGGGTCCTCCTTATCTGCAGGTTTGGAATCTGTGGATTTGACCCATTGCAGGTTCCAAACCAGTGCCTTGAGGGCCCGAGAAACTGGAAATGCCTCTCAGAACACCTCTGGGCATGACTAGAAGGTATTTCCAGAGGTCCTCGGTGGGATCTCGGAATCCTCAGGGGGTTGGGAACAGATTTCCTGCAGATATTGAAGTCCAAGCTGCATAGAGATCGACAGAAGCAGGTAATAATTTTTGATTACTACATACATGAGCACTTAAATATGTATATAGGCAAATTCTCTTTCACAAGAGAGCAATGCTCAGAGAGGAATAAGCAGCTGGAGGGTTATATACCTGTTTGTCAGTTCAGTGGAAAGCAGCATCACAGGCCAGAATGGGCAGGAAAAACAGCCAGTGGAAAACGAGAATTGAGAGAGCAGCCAGAAATCAATGCTAGTACTTGCTTTCCCTACTGGAGAAAAAGCAAGTGCTAACAGAAGACTTTAGCCAGTGCTGCCCGAGTTAGCCAGAAGGGAGCCTGCTCTCTTCTCCCTGGTTGTGGTAGGATTCATGCCACACATTACCATATTATAAAGCATCATGTGAATCCGCTCCAAGATACTGCACCCTGTGCCATTCAGTTGAGAACTTCAGACAACAGCAATCTTATTGTAATAGACCTTCCACTAGACACTATATCGGCTGTTTAGCATAAATGCTGGAATCATGAAAGAAAGAGCAATACAATTCAATAATCTTACAATGAATAATTAAAATTAGTTGGTTGATGGGATGAGACAAAAAACACACACACTTTGTTTTACAAATATATGGCAGAATACTGCCAAGACTGCATTTCCCCCCACTTTCAGTTCTACAGATCTTGTGTTATTTTTTAAGGCATGTCCTCAGAAGGATTTTATAGCAGAATTTTTTCCATTCCTAACTCAAAGGGAAATATTAAAACTCAGTTACTGCCACAGGCAACTCTAGCCAAAGAAGACATCTCATCTTTACTGATGATTTCAAGAGACATCCCTCAATTCATATTTAAGTCACGCCAAAGAGATAAATTTATCCTACAGTACTCTAAAAGCAGCCATAGCAGCAACTCACTCTCTCTCCCATGGAAACACAGAGGGGGTAGGCAGATCCTGTTCTCAGATACACTCCTCTATTGCAAAGATAGCTGTAACCAAACATGCAACATTGTGAAATGTTCCAGAATTCCCAGTGCATTAAAAAAAAAAAAAATCAGTGGATACAAAATCAGTGGAAAAATAGCTTTAAAGACCCACTTCCAGGTTTCTTGCTCCACCACTGACACCCCAGATTGCATTGGTATAGACGCTATACCATATTCAGCCACTAGATGAATAATGGAATCTTATGGAATGAAATTATAATTATTTAACAGTGTAAAGGTAGGAAATGGGATTTTGGTGCTTTTTTTCTTGTTACAAGGCATTTAAAGGTGGACCCTGATATTAGCATTGAGTCAAATCAATTGATACCAAGGTCCCACCTGTAGTTAAATATGCATCTGAAACCAGACTACCACATCATTCCATTCTGTCTAAACTATCAATGTACTGTATGTGTAAACAAAACACAGGAAAGCAGTTTATTATGTTGTAACCAGGTACAACTGGTGTGTACCTGGTACAATGTCCCTTTGAATTACTATACTTAGGTCCATTTTTTTACAATCAACAATCCATGCACACAGTATACAAACTGTAACTGAATTTAATTCAAAGTGAGTAATTGTTGTATTTAGGTACAGTTACATGGTCAATACTTCCTTTTCTGGTGTGCAGGAGACACACACTTCTTCACATATACTTAGTGCTGAGTTCTTGCCTGGAGAGCATGGACCAGATCACCACAAGGCTATTTGCTAAAGCCACATATCTATAGGCCAGAAAGGTCACACTTCTCATTGACCCATGTAATCACCTCCCCCCTCCACCTCGCTTTCCTTGATTGTTCTATGGAGTTTGATGTTCCAAATTTGAACAGAAATCTATTTACTCATTAAATTCAAATGAAGTTTTCACAGCTCCAAATTTCTAAAAGAACTTAGTGAGTTCAATTTAGTGACCGTGGCCACTTCCGAAGTTTGGGAAAAACTTTTACAAAAAAAAAGATAGGTTTCACATAAATTCACTGTTTTGTTCTGAGGCAACAATAAAACAAAAGTGGTCATTGCTGCACACCAATGTTGTGAACCCTTAATTATCTGTGGTGCAAGCCTATACGCTGCGCTTGTGGAGAGCAGAACAAAGTACAGGTGTCCGTCCGTATCTGAGGAGGAATAGATTCCAGGGCCCCCTGCAGATATGGAAACAGAAATGGGGAAACCCTATCTCTGTGGCACCCTGCACCCTCCCCTTCATCCATTAACATTGTTTAGAACAGGGGTGTCAAACATAAGGCCTAGGGCCGGATGTGGCCCACAGAAGCTTTTTATCCGGACTGAGGTTCTCAGCTGCTGAGTAGTGCTGAGGTGTTACTGCTAAAGGGGCAGCCCAGATGAAAATTGGGCTCTCCAATATCTTGAAAGATGATCAAGATTTGCATACTTTCTCTTCTGTTATTTGCAGCTAACGAGTTCCTAACTGAGAAAAAGTGTTTATTTTTGGTTATGACCTGTTTAATGACATCACTTCCTGCTTAATGGCATCATTTCCGTCCCTTAGCAGGCATCATGAATGCTATTCGGCCCTCGGTATGAAATGAGTTTGACACCCCTGGTTTAGAAGCTTGCTGGGGTGAAGTATTTCTTTCTTTAACAGGATGCTATAAAAGCATGTAAGCTTCTAGAGCAGGCAGGCGGGCTGTCAGTAGACTGAATGATCGAAGAGACTAGATCAGACATTAACAGGATGCAGTTAATGTTCTTCCTGTTAAGTAGCAGCAGACCTAGCGCAGGGCAAATGCTCCGGGCTCCGAGTTCATGTGCCTCTAGGATCGTGCAGGAAGCTTCACTGAGGCTCTCGAACCGGTCGGAAACTGTACTTTATTTTCAAGAACAGTTTAAGACTGCGGGGAAGCTTCAGAAGGCTTCCCCAGTTGGTCTAAAAGTCATGCAAGGCTCCAGTGCACTTGAAAGGTGGGAGGGGCGGCAGTTTCGTGCACGGGGTGGAGAGCAGCATCGTGGACTTTTGTCCCAGGAGTGGGAGAGGTAAGTCTGCAATCCTATACACACTTACCTGAGAGTAAGTCCACTGAATAAAATGGTGTTTACTCTGAGTAAACATTAATAGGATTGAGCTGTTAGACTCTAAGCAGAAGCAAGAACCAAATGAAACTAATAAGTGATTCATCATTAGTGTAAGCCTGGCAATTCAAATGATTTTTCAGTCTGGGAACACTTTGAAGAACAACTGAAAGTAGAATTCTGAATTTGTAGGACACTGGATTATAACTGCTCTTTGACATCTCCTACAGTGTGGAACGATCATTGAAGCAAGCTTGGTTGTTTGAAAGGATTCAACAGGTAAATGAGTGTACTAGCCAGAATACTTGCAGCTATCTCAGTACTTAAGAGCTAGAATGAAAATGTGATGGCTTCAAAGTCCACCACACCTTTTCAGACAGAATCATTCCATGAAAATTTCAGTACACAATGGGGGAAACTGACTGAATTGGTCTGAATTTTCCCCTAAAACCAGAAATTGTAGATCATCTTACATCTATATTCACCTGCATTACAAAGAACTCAACAATGCTACTTTTATACTATTAATTCCATTGCTGACATTGTTCTGAAGCCAGAATTTAGAGCGTGGCACAAATAATTCAGCTGACAATTACGGCAGCAGCCTGGCTAAATCAATTTTTTTAACAGCTCCTTTGGTCTCTTACAATTAGCACTGAGATTTGCATTTTATAATTCAGTGCCCAGAAAAAAAGGGGGAGGGAGGAACAATGTAGAAATAGATATCTTTAATACACTCTTCGGAGAAACAGAAAACAAATTAATTGTTCTCATGAAGGGTATCATGTTGCTGTTGTCAGATTTTTAAAATTGTATAATTTATTTAAATTCCTGAATTTAAAATGCTTTGGGTTCCGTAGTGGAAGAAGGTGAAGGGTACAATTTTTTAAAAAAAAATTACATGAAAATAAAGTAGGAGGGTTACCAACTATACATTTCAGAGAGTTTGTTAATAAATGATTTTTGATATATTTGCACCAAAAATGGTGTTTGTAGGCCAATTTTGATCTACCATGATACTATTAAACTATCTTGCCTTGCTTAGATGACTAGAAACAAGCAATCAGATTGCATAATTATGGATATTACTGACCATAAAATTACCCCTCCTTCTGAAAAACCCAGCTGCAATTAATTATTATTATTATTTATTTTATTAATTTGTACCCTGCCTTTTTGCCCAACGGGCACACAAGGCGGCTAACAAACAATTTAAAAATACAACATGAAAAACAGTTAAAAACAGTTTACAATGATTAAAAAGCTAAAAACAAAACAAACCCCGTGGATTTTCATATAAAAAGCAAGAACGCCAGCCAGCCTGTCAACAATTAAAAGCTTTTTGAAATAAAAAGGTCTTCAGTCCACGCTGAAACGTTAGCAACGAGGGAGCAGTTCTCAGTTCTAAGGGGAGGGTATTCCACAGTTCGGGGGCCACCACCGAGAAGGCCCTCTTCATGGCCGCCACCCCTCTCACATCTCTTAGTGGCGGCACAGTCAAAAGGGCCCCCCCCCCCAGAAGATCTAAGAGCACGGGCCGGATTGTAAGGAAGGAGGCGGTCCCTCAAATACCCCGGACCCGAGCTGTAAAGGGCTTTAAAAGTCAAAACTAGCACCTTGAATTGGGCCCGGAACAGAACCGGCAACCAGTGTAGCCGCCGGAGCAATGGCTCAACAGAGTCAAACCGACGTGCCCCAACAACCACACGAGCAGCCCCGTTCTGTACAAGTTGTAATTTCTGGACCGTCTTCAAAGGCAGCCCCACGTAGAGCGCGTTGCAATAATCTAATCTAGATGTCACTAGGGCATGGGTTACTGTGGCCAGGTCCACGCAGCTCAGGTACGGTCGCAGCTGGCGAATCAGCCGAAGCTGAGCAAAGGCTCCCCTGGCCACTGCCGCCACCTGGGACTCCAGGAGCAGCTGTGGATCCAGGAGAACCCCCAAGCTGCGGACCTGCTCCTTCAGAGGGAGTGCAACCCCATTCAGAGCAGGACGATAGTCCAGCACCCGAGCTGTGGATTTCTGAACCAAGAGCACCTCTGTCTTATCCGGATTTAATTTCAGCTTGTTCACCCACATCCAGTCCCTAACCACCTCCAGGCAGCGATCCAGGATCCCAACCGCCTCCTCGGAATCAGGGGGAAAGGAGAGATAAAGCTGGGTGTCATCAGCCTACTGGTGATGGTCAAACCTCTGGATGACCTCTCCCAGCGGCTTCATGTAGATGTTAAAAAGCATGGGGGATAAGATGGAACCCTGCGGCACCCCAAACCTAAGAGGTCGGGGTGCCGAACAGGCATCCCCCAGCACCACCTTCTGGGATCTGTCAGCCAGGAAGGAGCGGAACCACTTCAAAACAGTGCATCCAAGCCCCAACCCGGCCAGCCGGCCCAGAAGGACACCATGGTCGATGGCGTCGAATGCCGCTGAGAGGTCCAGCAGGATTAACAGGGTTGCACTCCCCTGTCCATCCCCCGGCGAAGGTCATCCACTAAGGCGACCAAGGCAGTCTCCGTCCTGAACCCCGGCCTGAAGCCAGATTGGAATGGGTCCAGATAATCCGTTTCCTCCAGTACCCTCTGAAGCTGGGACGCCACCACCCGCATTACATTATATATATATACATATACATATATATATTATATACATATACATATATACATATATACATTAAGTAACTGTATAGTCTCAGGAGTCATAATTTTATACACATATATTAAAAGAATGGGTATTTAAAGTTCTGCAATAGATCTTATTTTGTTTCCTGAAGTACTTTCCATCGGTCTGCACATTTCTTTTACTTTTTTAGGGCTGTTTCAGGTGTTACATGGGAGCTAATGAGAATCAAGAAGGATTTAAACTCCTCTTTCCTTGCTTATATAGAATGCATAATTTGCCCTTAGAGACACATATCGACAGATTATTCTCTCAAAGAGAACAGAAAAATGTAAAGTTGCCTCTTCCCTTCTAAAGATTAGAAATGTGGCCTGTGGCCTGGCCAAGAAAAGCTGCACTAGGAATTATTTCTGAGGGAAATGACTGTTCACATAAAGCTAAAAAAGGTTTGGGTGCTCACTATCTACAGGCTGTGGGGCCATTTTGAATGGCAAATGAATCAATGCGTGCACACTACTATGTATGTTACACAGATAGCTTACAGGACCAGCATACCAAAATGTTGTGCTTTCCAAGTGGAGAATAAAATTTTTATAGGTGCAATGCCTGGCAAAACAAAGTCTGCATAACCTGGCTGCACTATTAGACGGAACTTGAGTAAATGAAAGCCACCTGCACTGGGTTTTATTTTTAAGTTTATCACCAAACACAAAATATGGGTCATTTCGCTTTTTCTTATGGTCTCCTTCCAAGTGAGAGGAGCTGTTTAGCTCAGCACTTTGATTATGGCTCCCCCTCCCACTGGGTACGCTCCCTGAGATAAGATATGTTGCTGTTTCCAAGACCCGTAGTCATGTGCCACCTTCTCCCCCATGAACACAAAAAATTGCAAATAAAGTCGTCGTCCCCAAAAGGATATACGGCCAATTTCAACATTACAGGAGAATCAGGGCTCTAATAAAAGAAAGCAACACTTTTAAGGATCATGCTTAAGTCATTTGTTTAGAATGGACACTGTTCTTAGAACTATAACTTTATACTAGGAGGCCTGCATACTGTAGCAAGACCTGGAGATTATAAGCAAATGGAATCATGAAGCAACCATAGTTTACTTTGTACTATTTAAATCAGCACTGGTATGTTAAGGAAAGAAACGTCTCTGGACATTGTAAGGAATTTACTCTTCCCCCAGCTCCGGTCCAAAGAGAACAATTTTTTAAACTAATGTGATATTTGAAGCAGAAAATGTGTGACCCTTTGGAGCTCTGTTATAAAATAGCTATGCTGTCTCTGTGAAGCACTTTTATATACATATATTAACAAGTGTTATATCTGTTGTATACAGTATACCTAAGTATCCCTGAGAAGGTATGCTACTTATAACAAGTCCAAGTTAGAGTTTTAAAGGATTTTGTAAGTTGAATATTTTGGTTAAAGTGTGCACACACACACACCCCCATTTTATGCATTTCTCAGTGGGTGTGGCCCTCTATTTCAACCAAGTTACCCTCCCTACCACAGTTTAAAATAGTAGCCCCTGCTACCACAGTTTAAAATAGTGAGAAAACAGCCTAACCACACACTTCCTCGTCGGAAAAGATCTAGCAATAGCTAATTAAAAGGGGATCACTTTACAGGCAGGCCAGGGGTTGACTAAACTCCCCACATCAAGAGAGTCTCTCTCAACCACATTAGATTTCTTGCTGGATAATTTTGAAAGCCACAAACCAAATGTCAAGTTTCTCAAGTGAATGTAGGGGTTGCCTATACATTTAGTACAGCATTAGTACAAGCTGCAGCATTTAGCTAAGATCTGCTTTGACTCTAGGTCTCTTGAACTTTTAAAACCTTCCAGTTGGACACTGTGAGGGTCAATTCCTACAATCATATTCTGAGCTTAATTCATCCAGTGCTGCTATTTTTTTTTCGCCTGCACTAACTGAATAACTGAATAAGTAGAAACCAAAATGGCCAGATGTGTCAGGTCACCACAAGAATTTCTACTCTACAGAGCAAATAACAAAACCCCCCAAAGTAACCATGTGACCCAGGTCCAACATTCTTACGCATGCACACACATACCAGGGATGCTTAAGAAATGCAAGCCGCTGCCAACCTCCCAACTTCTTGTTCTTGGTTTTTGTGTGCATAACAAGGGCAGAGTACAGTTTAGGCTGCACCAATTGTTAGCCTAGAAGAATGCTCAAAATTACACAGCCTGTTACTGCGTGTAATTGGAGGGCATATTGCCATTTGAAGTTGGCAGTCTCTGAAAACCAAGGAGAGGAGCTTTGCCTACTACTTCCTTGCTCCAAGTACTATATTTCTCATCTTTGTCTCACACACATGCAAAGCTCTTCCCCTTGCAGAACAGCAGAGAAGACAAAGGGTTCAAGGGCTTGAAATTCCCCTTGGCATTGCAACATAGGAAACAACCCAGAAAAAAGACACAAGAGTGGAAAGCAAAGGCACTGCCTTAAAACCACACTCAGTCTTTTGAGGGAGACTAATTTCCCATGATGGAAGCTGTTTATTCTCTTTTTGCCAGGCTGTTGATTTTATCTGAAAAACCCTGAAGCAAAGAGATCACTTTAGCCAGAGATGTCAGTATATCACGCCAGAGCAAAAGCACCCACCTGCAGTTCAGGGAGAGTTTCCTTATAGGCACTGTTAAAGTTACATATTTGCGTTAAACTTGTTCTGCTGATCACCAAATCTTTTCTCAGTTGAAATATTTACCCTACATTACAGGATATTTCTATATATAATGGGCCCTCTACATCCACGGGGGAATTTTTCCCAGACACCAAGGGGATACAGACTTCCAAGGATAACAGAATTCGCGGGAAATGCCTCAAAGACCAACCAGTCATTGAGACCCTCCAGACGTGGGGTCAGTAACCACATTGAGTTAAATCTATGGGTATCCACAGTCTGGATAAGGAGGGTCCACTGTACTCTACATAGAATCTCTATATACCTGAACTTTGGAGGCCTTCCAAATTTAGAATCTTGACCAATCAAAAACAAAGCCTACCAGTCAGGCAGGCACCATAGACAGCACAGGTCATCCTACTCATTCACCAGCTGCTTAAAAGCAGTAAACATAACTAAATTAGAGTTCAACAGTCAGACACTAAGTAAATCAACTTCCCATTACACATACATCCTCAAACATTTAAAATGCTTATTCCAGATTAGGTGGGTTCAACTGGCATTCTTCTACTGTTACATTTATTTAATACACACACTAGTAAATTCTCTCTCTCTCTCTCTCTCTCTCTCTCTCTCTCCATCCTGAGATTCTTTAACTTAGGTAATCTTAAAGGGGGGGGGAAGCTTTGACTGAATAGCTCTCATTTCTCCTTACCAGGACCAAGTCAATGGAAAGAACCTTTAATATTGCTAGGGCAGATGGCAGGAAAAAGGGTTAAAGACCCCCTATGTCCCTCAGCCACAGCCATATGCATCAAGGGTGGCTGGGTGGGTGGGTGGGGAGACAGAGGTATAGAGGTTTCTACTCTTTAAAGAATAAGAACTCCACAACTTGGGTCTCTTTTGCAAAATGCGCTACAATTTTTTAGCCAATTCTTGCATCCCCGTTGCAACACTGGATCATCCTTCAGAGATGGGAACTCCAGTCAGGTGACTCAAGTCCAAGTCACAAAACATGTTTTTTCATTGACTAGTGCAGACTGGAGTCGAGTGCATTGATGACTAGTGCATTCAGTGACAGACCTCCCATTAGGTCTGATGGGGCAAATGCCCCAGGCGCGAGCCTCTAGGTCCCTGCGGAAGCCTTTCTGAGGCTCCCGAGGGGGTCGGAAACTGTGCTTCCGGTTTCCCAGAAGCACGGTTTATATCATTGGGGAAGCCTCAGGGAGTTTCCCCGACACAGGCATGGATCGCACGAGGCTCCATGAGCCTCAGGTGAGGGTGCGGATTTCCATGCGGGGGAGGGACTGCGACAGCCCACAAGGGGTGCCATCACAAACCTTTGCTCTGGGGCGTGGGGCTGGGGAGGTCTGCCACTGACTTGCGCCTGAGGCCACTGACTTGGCACTTGGTCCCCACACATGCAAACTCAAGATAATGCTTCGATTACAAGGAGGAGAAATGAGAAGATTGAGGAGCTTGTTAGAAGGAAAAGGATCCAAGCGAGAAGGGGGGACAAGTGGGGAAGAAGGGACGTAGGGAGATTAGCGAGGCTTCACTGAGAAACCTGGGAGAAAGGGAAGGGTTTGGGGTCGCCAAGGGTGTGCCAAGGAGAAAGAGGGGAGAGTTAGTGGAAGAGAAAGGAGAAAGTTTCAAGTAGTGGCGAAAGGCTGCAGCTAGGCTACCTACAGCCTGAAAATGGAGGGCTACAGGCCACGGGGGAGCCTAGAACAACCATGAATGCACCCACTTACAGTGGGGAAGCTAGCCTCTCCCACCAAATGAGAGGCAACAAACGAAATGAGCACAACTAATGATGCTCCATGCCTCTGAGACTTCACCGTAAACCAAGTTTACCTATCCTGTTTCTGCAAGGCTTGAGAATGTTAAGTTGCAGGGGTAGCGCGGTAAAGAGAAAAATCACGCAAATCTTCCTGGGCAAAAGAGAGTCCCAAAGACAGAAAGGTGACTATGAAGCAAGCCCTTAACATAAAGTGATGCAGTAGCCTAGGCGGGAACTGAGTTTCACCTATATTTTGGAAAAGTAAAAAATTTATATATAAGGAGTCAACTGACTCCGGTCAGATTTGGAGCATTAGGGTACAACCCTGAGCCTCACATGCTGACTCACTGCTGGCACACACTGTCACGAATGTGCCGTAAAGCATGTTTGTGAGCCTTAGTTTGGGCCCAGTGCCGGAGCTAGCCCAGCGTGAGCCCGTGCTGGGCCAGCTCTGGCACTGGGTCTGTGGTCCACCACCCAGTGGCTTGCCCAGACCCCTGTGCAGCAGAGAGATAAGTGAGGGCGTGGGAGAGGTGGGAAGGAGGCGTGGCGAGGGAGGGAGTGGGGATGGATAGGGTGGGACCAGCAGAACTCAGCTCTGCCAAATTCATAGTCCCATATGAGGCTGGCTAAAGAGCTGCCACAGAATCAAGTAACCCACTGCTAGGCTACTTCCCTTACAATTTCCTCTAGGAGCTGGCAGCAGTTGCCGAGTGTGCTTAGGATGCCACAGCAGCCATTTTAGGTGCTGCAGCAGCCCTGTGCACTGGACAGCTCAGGACTGGGCTGTTAGGTTCCATGGATCAGTTAAAGGGAAGTTGATCACATGGTTCAGTGAAAAGCATGGCATTTCTGGCCTGAGGGGATCTGGGGCCTCTTGCCTTCAGTCCTTTCATCAACCATGCCTGGCCCTTTGCTCTCTTGGCAGGCACACTGCACCAAGTATACATCGGGGCACATGTCTCCTGCACATCTTGAGAAATAAACCGAAATAAAACACTGACCATGTAGCAGTGGCTATAAACCAACTGCACTTGCTGTAAAACCATCATAGCTGCGATCGGAGTTTGAAGTCTTTGCCCTGGTTTTAAATGTCACTTAACTGCATCATGAAGTTAATCTCATTTAATTAATCTTCTGAATCGGTTTTTGTTGTTCCATGTTAGAATTAAAAGGCAAGTTTCTTGTAGCATTTCCAAATCCTCAGAGGATTTGAAGATATTATGGTAGTTGGGTGGCCATTAGCAATTTCCAAAAGATTTGTTTTAAACAGACGTGCAATTTGTAATCTCATTCTTCTTTTTGTTCAAAGCATTGCTTTGTTTGCATGCTAGGGAGGCAAACCTTGAAAACAAAAGCATGGGAAGAGAATATGAGTCTGTCTTTATTGATTTGCCTCTTGGGTTTCCCACATGTTGATGTGTGACTTTTTGCTTTCATGAATTCTGATCTCTAGATTCCTGGAGAGCTGCCGAATGCTAGTTTAGCTCTAGCTGTTTTTATGTCATTCCTCCCCAGTTTATTTCTTTTTCGATACTTCCATTGCAGTCAGCAGATGGCTTTTCTTCCTCACTCCAGGAAATCCCTTTAGGGGACTTTAACGAAAACATCTTTGATTCAGTACAACTAAATTTGTCTAATTATATATTCTGTTTGCCCAAGAAAACAAAGTGTTATTAAGGATGCATGAGTTGTATGTGTCCTAATTTCAAGCGCCCCAAGAGAAGAGCTGTTTATTTGAACAGGTTTTCATACATGTCTAGTATGCTTCAAAAGAGCACTACAGGGCGGAGTTATATTCTGATATAAAGGGAATTGGCTCATTCCCCTAGACAGTTGATAAAGACACCTTCTTGTACTTGCAAAATCAAGCTTCAAGCCCTCTTGTGCATAGCAAACAAGGAATAATACTGGATTCTCAGAGTCCAACAGGAACTATTTACACTTAGACACTCCATCAAATCTAGGAAGGGGCCATAAATCCAGAGAGGGACCATAACTCAGTATACAAGTGTATGTGCATTATGTGCAGAAAACCCAAGCTTTGTCTCTCCCCCTCTTCCAAAAATGTGTTTTAATCTTTCCAAGGCAATTTACAAAAATGTGTTTTTGTAGAATGAAGCTAGAAAATTTAAGTTATATGCTGAATACATCATACGAAAGGCTGGACTGGATGAATCACAAGCCAGAGTTAAGATTGCAGGGAGAAATATCAATAACCTCAGATATGCAGATGATACCACTCTAAAGGCAGAAAAGAAGGAGGAACTAAAGAATCTCTTGATGAGGGTGAAAGAGGAAAGTGCATAATGTGACTTGGAACTTAACATTAAAAAACTAAGATCATGGCATCCAGTTCCATTTGCTTCTTTCTCTGACCATATATAGCTATTTCCAAGAAAGCAAATTGTCACTCATTTTACATATAGTTTTCAAGGGAGCTTACAAATGGAATGATTGATAAGTCGTTCCACCAGGAAAGACACAGGGTGGCCAGCCCTGCTTCCACCTTAAGAGATATGCAGCGAAGGTGAAATAAACAGCTCTGTTGATAAGTGATCAGACAGGCTGTGAATCAGTGTTAAGCAGAAAACAACTCTTAGTAGAAGAAACAGAGGGGAAAGCTTCCTCCAAAAAGAACAGAGTTTTATTCTAAAATGTTAAACACTGTACAAAAATACCATTCCACCAATAATAAAATAAATAGCTCCTGACTCCTGAGGTGGTAGTGGATGCATGTGAATAGTTTTTGGTGCACCTGAGGGGTGATGAGAAAATGTGAGAATGAATTGGAAAGAAGGCATTTCAAAGGAAAAACCCTGACTCAAAACCAAAAAAGGGAAGGGGTTTAGAGATGAGAAAGAAGTAATATTGCAACAGCTACCACTCCAGATGACAGCCTACCAAGCCTATACTAGGTTCCTTGTTGTGTCTGAAGTATGACTTGACACAGTAACCTCAAGAGAACTGTTCTCAGGAAAAGCACATCATACTGTTTAAAAACCCCATTATTAATGGGAATTTAGGGTGCTGCCTACATCAACAGGATGTGGTGATGGCACCTGGCCTAAATGCCTTTAAATTGGACAGATTTATGGAGGAAAAATCCATCACAGGTTACAAGCTATGATGGGTATGTGCCATCTCCTGGTTTTAGAACTAGGCTACCTCAGAATGCCAGGTGCAAGGGAGTGACAACAGGATGCATGTATCTTACTGTCTTGTGTGCTCCTGGAGGCATCTGGTGGGCCACTGAGAGTTACAGGAAGCTGGACTAGGTGGGCCTTTGGCCTGATCCAACGAGGTTCTTCTTAGTTCTTATGACACCCTGGGGTTAGGCATTTCATGATGCATAACAAATACCTGTTCTTATTATCTACTCTATAACTGCTTAATGGACTAAGGGCACAATCCGAAGCAGGTCTACTCAGAAGTAAGGTCTATTGTGTTCAATGGAACTTACTCCCAGAAAAGTGAGGTTAGGATTGCAGCCTAAACCTCATGACTGGTCTTCCTGCTCTGGCAGATGCTGAAGGGAGGAAATATTGAAGCCAAACCTTGGCCCATTCCTTTCTGGATTCTTTCACTGCTCCTGCCTAGCTACACTCACACCTGCCTGCAGTTTCCACTAGCCCCCTTGAAACATCTCTGCTTCTGCTGCCTTGCTGCTTTCTAAGTACAGAATTCCATCAGCTTCATCTTGAACCCAGAGACTCAGTTGCTCTACAGTTGATACCTGCAATTAATAAGCATCACACCTCCAAATTCAGGCCAGCTTTGACTGATTCAAGACCCTAGTTGCCAAGTGGCAGGGTACAATGGCCTTCACGGGAGTCTTCAGCCTCATCAAACTCTTCACAATAGGATGTATTGAGATTCTTATCCAGACATTGGCAATTGTCTAAAAAATGATAAGTTGACACCAGATAACACTGTCTGCACACGGGAAATGTTAGCCATGAATCATAAACAATGAGAATCAGCTCTGCAAGTCTCCAAAAGCAAGGCGACCTGCAGCATAGACACATTCATATATTCGAAAGCATCAGGCACGGCTGCCTGTGTGAAGATCCCATTGGGCATTAGCACTTTGAGCAAGAAGAATCAAGCAAATACTCACATCAATCAAGTCTGAGACATCATGGATGTAGTATTTACTGACTGCTGCATTCGTAGCTGCCAGGTTCAGCAGATAGTCGTTTCTGGCTTTAGTGCACTTCAGCTTATTTTCAGAATATTTGGCTTGTCTCTGAAAAACATCAAAATGGTACACACACAAAGGCATGAATATGTCATCCCAGTGCTCACCTTTCCCCACCACCAAAGTTTAGGTACTTAGAACAGGCACACTGTGCAGCGCTGCTGCATTTAAGTAACGAAATGACTTCTGTGATATAAGAGAAACCCAAGCAGGTTTAATCGAGCAGCAGCGATTTCCCTTGTACAGTCAGCAGCACAGCCCAGCCATTCTACTTCAGCATACATGCTACAGTTTATGCATTTAATCACTGCCTTGTCAAAAGATTTGACATCAATCATATCAAGTGGTCAGGGGAAGCTCTTTCAGACCGATATGGCATCCTAGTCAATTTCTTAACACACAGTGAAAATGCAATGGGCCAATTCAGACAATGCTATGCAATTGGTTCTTCCAAACCTACAGTGAGAGGTATGCGTACACACATTCTGCCTCCTGATGCAACATCCCATTGCTGCACAATCACAGGGGGTGAGGACCACTCAAACAACCCTCCACAATGCAAATTTAAATACCCCTTTACCGGTCCACCTCTCTTTATGATTATGCATGGCAGTAGGACCTGCAAAGGGACAGGCGCGCCAGTGGCATAGCTAAGGAGGTGCAGAGGGTAGCAACTGCACCGGGCAACAAGCTTTAGGGAAGCAATAACCTGAGCTTAACAGTAGCGGTCAAAATTGTGAAAACCTTGGTATTTTTTAATAATACCATCATGCGAAATTTAATGCAGAATGCAATTAAACAAACCACAACAGAATATCTCTATTTTAACAAAAGTTATAGCCAAATAATCAGAAAATAAAAATACAACTGCGTTATGTAACAAAAATTGGATTTTCTTTACTCAAAATTGACCAATGAGAATGATTGCTCCAAGAGCCCATTAGGTGTTATTACAATACAGAAGGGAATCAATAAGGTGTTAATATGAGTCAGCTCCAATTTCCATGTATCATCATACAGTTATCCCTACTAACTGGGTAAAAAGACACCCCGTTTGACCCCCTGTAACAGATGCCTGAACTATGCCACTGACTGGGGGGATTTCTCTGCCACATGTGTGGCAGAGAAATCAAATCATACTATCAGCAGCTCAGTGGCATAAAGGGCTACCACTGCAAGAAGTTCACCATTATCTATCCTAGATAAGAAAGGGTTAAAAGAACTTTTCTCTTAAGCTTGGTCTTTCCCAGTACAACAGAACAAGGTGTAGAACCTTGAAGTGACAGGGTAGACTGTACAACTTCAGAGTGCAGATGGAATTTGCCATTTCTGAATGTTTCTATATGTAAGGGCACAATCCAGCCCTTGATTTGGGCCAGCACAAATCCCTTGCACTGGCCCAGAAGGTTCATAAACATGCACATTTGCACTTCCTCAGGAGGAAGCTGGGTCGGCTCTCAGAGAAGTGCGGCCTATGGAGGCTGACACAAGTCTCCACGCCGGCTTTCTCCGCGCAGGTTGCACCAGCCCAGCCAGCCCAACGGATGGAGCAAAAGTAGGCAGCGGGAGGCAAGGAGGAGGCGGGAGAGAGGCGTCCCTGGGAGGGGGGAGGGCGGGCAGTGGGCAGGGCTGGCCACTTCAAGACACTCCGCTCTCCTCAGACTTGTCTCACCTCAAGAGGTGGTGCAAGTCCGAGGAGACCCATAGGGACCAGCAGCCCTTACCCGGAGGTAAGGGCAAATGTTTCCCCTTGCCTCTGGCTGAGCCACTTATGGCCCCTATCCTGCGCTGGATACAGCGCAAGCCTCTTGGCTTGCCTGTTCCAGTGCAGGATAGGATTGTGCCCTAAATAATAAAGCACCCCAGAACAATTGCCTAATCTATTCCCTTCCATGCTAATTTTCTATCTGCAGGGATTTTTTTTTAGTGAGCAAGCATTTAAAAATATGATCCTTCACCTATATTGGGAAATGGTGCATTCCATTCTACCACCTCATTTCACTGTATGGTTAGACCAGACCTTGGTGTAGGGACCCAAATTTGGCCGATACACTGTAAGCAGAGGGTACAGTACCATTGCAACTTTGGACCAAATCCTAATCAACTTTCCAGTGCTGACACAGCAGTGCCAATGAGGCAAGTGCTGCATCCTGCAGTTAGGTGGCAGTTACAGAGGCCTCCTCAAGGTTAGGGAAAGTTTGTCCCCTTACCTCTCTGCTGGAAAGTTGGTTAGGATTGCACCCTTAATTTTTTAACTGCGGACATGTTAGCTTTGAAAGAGGAGATGGTAAAAACATAACCAATGAAGTTGACGGCCTTGCCTATCCAAGAGTAAAGGAAAAACAAACAAAGTGTGCTATAAAGAACTGAAAAGTCTTTCAGACAAACATCAATAAAATAATCTGTGTTAGAAGAGTTTCTTCTGAAGTATTGCCTCTGTGCTACTTTCTCACATATGCTAGCTCAGCCCTTGCCATTTCACTAATTAAGGGCACAATCCTAACCCCCTGTGTCAGTGCTTTCAAGCACTGACATAAGGGCAATGCAGCTCTGAGGTAAAGGAACAAACATTCCCTTACTTTGAGGAGGACTCCATGAGTGACACCCAACTGCAGGATGCAGCACATGTCCCATTGGCACCGCGATGCCAGTGCTGGAAAGCACTGACATAAGGGGTTAGGATTTCAATCTAAGGCTGCAATCCTATCCACACTTTCCTGGGAGGAAGCCCCAATGGCTATAATGGAACTGACTTCACAGCAGACATGCATAGAATCTAAATTTTGTATGAAAGGCCATGAGTATGGTGACAGGATGTCAATTCACCATAGTTCCATAACATTTTATGGAAAACCCTGGGGTTCATCATGTAAAAACACAGCACAGCATACCACAGAGAGGTGATCATGGATCACAAGCTGGAGACAATGCTGCATTGCATGCTGCCCCATCTGCTCAGATAAGCATTAATGTAAGAGACCAAGATTTACTGCCAACCTCCCCCGCCTCTGTCGACAACAAAATCTCTTGGATACCAAACCATTAAACTTTCTTCTGGATCTAGGCGACGCAGCCTGAGAAACTATGGCATGAGCATTGCACTCAAAACTCCCTTTTGCACTGGATGCCTAAAGCATTTTGGATTTTTTGCTTTGCTTTGTTTGTTTTCTGAGCCATCACTCTCTGGAGGCCTGCCTTTCCTTCCTCCAGCTGCCCTTTTCAACTCTCCTTGCGTTGGGCAATTTAATGGCTGAGCACATCAGGCCTGGATGATGTAATGCACCCCCCTCAGTGGAAGTGCTCCGCAATGTGCCTCTGAGCTCCGTTCTTGCTGGAAGGTGCCTGACCGACTGACTCAAAGCTCTTGCTACCTGCTGTCTTCTTGGCATCTCTCCTCAGCAAACAGGCAGCAAAAAGCAAAGCTTTTTATATGGCTAACCCAAGCAGATTTTCAATGTACATAAGCAAAACAGGAGGCAACCTTAGCTATTCAAACTCATTCAGAGGAAGATTTGTATTCTGCAAGTGGTCAAATATTATCAGCCATAAACCTTGGGGAGGTTTTTCAGTTGATGACTTTTTGCAAGCACACAGATATGCATGTTGGCATTGTTATGTTGGCACTTATGCTCTCCAAATCCCACTGTGGATCTTTCAGCAATCATGCTGCCCGCCTTCTCACCTTTTCCTTCATCTTCTCAATCTTCTTGACAGAGCTGCGGCGCTGAGGCCTATCTTCATGCCGCAACAGGTTCACACTGATATCCCCAGCTTTGTTAAACTGCTTCTCCTCTTGCTTTTCAGCCTCTTTCAGTTTGCTCTCAGCACTAATGCTCTCAGCATGGTACATGTGGTAGGTTTTCATCACCTAAAATGCAAGAAAATTAAGTGAGTCTCCAATATGTGTAATAAATAATAATGATAATAATAATGATTAGTATTAGTAGTAGTAGTAGTAGTAGTAGTAGTAGTAGTAGTAATGATAAACAAATGAGTGGGTCTTCCGCAACTATTTGCCATTTACACCACACTTTTAACTGGAAAAGAAATGCTTTTGTAGTTTTTTTATTACTACTCATATCCTGTCTTTTTTCTATCATGGAACGTAGCATTTTTAGGATTCCCAGGTGCATTCATTCACTGACCAGACCATGACCTACTTACCTTCCACCAAGGGGCTTCATCAGATTGTCTCCCGGATCCTTTTTTTCTCCGCTTAGAGCCCTGAAGCAGGAGATAATTCCTCCCATATATATGCTTATTTGTTTATTTTTATGGATTGGTGGATTTTGGCAATTTTGTGTCACCTTAATTGTAGCACGCTGCCATGGGTGCCTTCTGGCAGAAAGGTGATGTAATTACAAGAAAAGTCTGTGGAGTAGGTTCTATACTGAACTGGGCAGTCGTCAGATTTCCATAAAGTTGCAAACTGTAGCTACATCTGATGTGTATTTTAAAACGTCCCACCAGTACCTGTACCAAAGCTAGCTCTAAGTATGATGGAGCCTTGATAACAGGGACTCTCATGGACCCCTCCTGCAACTGGCAGGACCCCAGTATAGGGGTAAGCTCCCTAAGCAGCAGCTGTACTTTCAATTCAAAATCCGACACAATGCACCTAATGTAGCATGTTCCAGAACAATACTGTGTTGGAGCACTGTTGTGGGGTGGGAGCTAGTGAACGTCACAGCTGTGAAGAAATCCGAATTTGTGTCTTCCAAGTTCAACAACCAACCTTATTTTCTACTGTATGACAAGGCTCTGGTTAATGCAAATATCAGGTTAGAGCAGCAATTTTCAACCAATGCACTGTGGCACATTGGTGTGCCGCGAATGGTCCACAGGTGTACCACAGATGTTTGGGGGAGGGTCATTTATTAGTAGGGCCATTGAGGGATGTGAGGCCCTTGCCAGCAGTTCAGTGTGCCTTGTTAATTGTTAAAAAAAAAAAAACTGATGATGTGCCTTGACAATTAGTGTTTTGTCAGTGTTCTGTGAGATGAAAACAATTGAAAATTGCTGGGTTAAAGAGAAGATATTACTTTATAAAGAGAGTGTAGATTCATCAACAGGTCTTCTGTGGGGGGGATGACAGTATTGATTCTTGTCCAGAGCAATATGCTTTTAGTACAAGGAGGAGGACATGGGAGGGACTGGCACCGCCATTTTGAGAATGACAGGCCAGGGAAGATATGGTGGTGAGTGTTTAGACTGGTTGTTGCAGAAGGAAGGTAGGTTAGTCATAGGCAAAATATTCCCATCTTTTGGTCAGTCCCCCAGCCTTGGGACTCTTAGCAGTCCTAACTGTGACCCTTGTAGCCTGAAGACACTGCTGCTTAAATGACAAGTTGGTAAACAATAAGACCACTCAGACACATGGTTCTGGAGGAGGGTGACAATCTGGCCCATATGAGAGACTTGTTTGGATGTGAAGGAAGGGATAAGACTCTCCCAGTTTTGTCTGCCAGGCTCCCAGGTGATGCAGCAGCCAAGACCTCAAGGGGAGAGTCCCAGAGGCAGGGTCACAATAGTCTATCACAGTGGTTTGCAAGGTGTGGATTGCAACCCACCATAGGGAACAAAAACTGGGCCATTCTCCCTTAAGGGTCCAGTAATAGGGACCCTGACAGTGCTGCAGCAATCATGGGACCATGGGAACCAAGGGGCTTTTTCCCTTACTTGGGGGGTCGCGCTGGCCTGAGGGACGGTAAAATAAAAGTCCATCTCCCTGCCTGAGTGTCCTCTCCAGAGATTTCCAAGATTTGAATGTTTTTGCATGATGCTGAATGGATGAGAAAGGATTGAAATTCTGTTGGTGTAGCTTTCCAACAGAATTTCTAATTAACATTCCTAATTCTGCTGGTGTAGCATTCATCCTGCTGCTAAACAGTCTTCCTGCCCGAGCTGACCAGTGTGAGCTCTAAAGTAGCACTGGAATGTCCGTTTATTGGTTCTGGGCAAGTTCAGTGTTCACAGAACTCGCAGACTGCAAATAGCTCAGGATTTCAAGGTCGCCTGTCGCAGGTAATTCCTCCCCCCGATACGTGTGGCAAGACATATGTTGGAGCTTGTGTTTTCTGCTGGGCAGGAAGATGGTGATGGGAGTGTTCATAAGGAAAGGCAGTACATACATCTTTTAAATAAATAAATATATGCTGGTCAGATGGATATGGATTACCTTTTGTTCTGTGGTGGAGCACTATGTATTTACTGGGTTCTTTCAAAAGGAAGTCATGACTACGCACAATTGAAACCAATAAGACAAGTCGTCCCCATCGCCCCAAAAGGTACTTCATTACAATGAACTTTCTCTTCATACAACTCACTGGGTAGAAGAAACAGCCTGAGCAGACACGGTTATCTTTAGTGGTGTGACAAATTCTTTCACACCTCCAAACCTCACAGCTTTCAACTACGAGAATCATGATAAAATTTGCCTCGTTGCACAACTACAGATAAAACCTCCATGCAGTCGCAGCTGCACTATGTGCTGCTTCGAAGCCGTTATATCACCATGAAGCAAAAAGGGCAGCCTAATTCACCAAGAGTATATCTAGGATCAAAATCTAATCCCTCTTTCTTGAGCCTCTCCAAGATTAATAATGGCAAAGAATGATGGGCAGCACCAAGCCCCCCTTCCCCCTTTTAGAACCTCTATTAATATTGTTGTATACAAACTCTTTTAAGGAGTTACTTTATAAGCTGCTGTTTTTCAAGAGGTCAGTTAACTATCTCCTTAGATAAAAACATATCAAAGGGAAACAGTTTGCCTAGAGCACACCTTGTTACGTAACTATCTCTTCAAAATGTCAGCTGAAATCCAATCAGAGTCCTTTGGACTTGGGCTGACTGTGAGTTTGTTGGCATTTTCAGTCCACTGTTAAATCTTCTGTTTTGTTTTAAAATTCATCAGTACATTTGGACTACTGTGAACAAGACTGTGGCATTATTGCACTGATTTGCACAGTCTGTGCAGATCCCACCACCCCCATCCAATCCACCTTGTTTAAAGTTTAAATTTTTAAAAACCCAATCCTTTTTCATTTTCATTGCATCCTCATTGCTTCCTCTTATACCGCATAACAATAAAGTGTGCCACTTTTGCCTTATTAGTATGCATTAGCTAGAAGACCCTGCAATAAATAAAACTAATATCTATTTATTGCAGGGTACTCTGAGCAATGAATACTAATAGAACTATTTCTAGATGGTCTGGACCCTGCAAAAAAAATAAATTGGTTTTATAGCAATATTAGCATGCATTCCACACAACCCTCCTGTTTTCAGCCAGACTTTGGGTGTCGCATGTCAAGAACACACTTTTCCAGTATGGTTACATACTGTAGGAAACTACAATCTATCAGGCAGTCCCAGGGTTCTGGGCCCTTACAGCTTGTAGCTCAACTAGTTTTTGGAACATAAATGTTATGGTCTTAGAATGTACAAAAAGCACACATTAAAAACTTGAGAGCAGCCCTGCATCCAAGGTTACTGCCTTAACTCTACAGTCTTCAAGAGACTCTGGTCCACATTCAACCCATGCTACTTTTCTTCTCTACCACTTTGTTTTGCCTTCTATCTGGGATAGCACTTTATGACATTGTTTTAGGACAGGGGCATCAAACTTGTTTCAAACAGCAGGCTAAACAACATTCATGGTACCTGCTGAGGGCTGGAAGTGATGTTATTAAGCAGGTGATGACCACAAACAAGCACTTTTTTCTCACATAGAACTCATTGGCTGCAAAGGACAAAAGAGAAAATATGCAAACCTTGATCATATTTTCAAGATATGGGAGAGCACAGTTATCACACAGGCCACCCTTTCAGCACAGCTTCTGCTGGGACATCACTTTCCAGCTCAGCCGCTGAGAGGTGCTTTGCAAAGCAACAGCTCATCAGAAGCGGTGCAGTAAAGATTGGTCTGCATGATCATCGGGCTCTCCCAGCACTGTGACAGATTCTTCCTCTCTCTCCTTTCATCTTTCCTTCCCAGTGCCTTCCATCTCTCCTTCCCAGTGCCATCAAAATGATGGTGACCTTCTCTTACCATCTTCAATCATGAACAGGTCAAGCTCACAAGACATGGATTTTCTTCATATGCTGTACCCATCCCCCTTCCATCCTCATTAAACTATAACGTATCTACAGAATTACATCAGTCATTTTTAATAACGTCAATGTAATGAAAACACGTTGTACGGATCTAACTTCTGGTAATGCCCTGAAAAGGGTGACAATCACAGTAATGCAAGAGACAGCTGCAGCATTTCTAATCAAAGAGAAAAAAACACCTTCTCTCAACAGATAGCTAGTCTACTAGATCTTATTATTATGTTATCCACAATGATATCTAAAGCCACAAAAATCAAAGCATGAAATAAAAATCTCCACTCTCTTTGCCACAAAATATGCAGATACCACTGCTACACATGTTATAGTCCTATAGTATAGAGATATTCTGGTGGTGCTTTATTATCAGATTTCCAGAACAGCTATAAACAGAGATGTATATCATAGATCTCAACCCCCACAGATTCTAAAGATTCTCAGTATCTCTTCTTAGACGTAGACATGAAAGCAGAAGCAGAGCTTGTTCAGAACCGTCTGTTTAAGAAATAATTAACTTTCACTTGTGTTCAAGTTAAAGACCTGCTTTTCTTACCAGCCAAGAAAGCTTTCTTAAACAAACCTATTCTTTAACGTACAGCTCCTTTCATAGTCTCCATCAACAATAATGCCAACTGTGCGCAGAAGAAATTCTGCAAAGCCAAAAAGAAAAATTGTGACATCTGACATGTGAACATAAAGAACACCAACTGGAAGCTAAGAAAACCAAGCTTTAAAAAAAAGAATAAGCCAGGATGAAACCAATATCAACTGGTATTTGTGTTTTTCGGAGTATACAGCAGCATAACGAAGAGCCTGATCCTATCGGGCACAGCACCGGTGCTCTAGCCCCACAGCCAGCACTGGGTGTCACAAAAGAGCCGTAAGGTACTCCAACACAAACAGGAGACACCCAGTGCTGGTGGAGAGGCCAGCGCCAGTCAGCGCTGGGCTTCAGCACTTTCAAGACAGGACAGTAAGTATCCCCACCAGGCTGCAAGGAAGTTTTTCAGGGCAATGGGGAAGGCAAGGAGTGGCAGAACTTGACAGTGACATCTGGAGGGCAGATTGGGCCCGGGAGGTAGACAGGGATGGCGACAGAGGCTGCCACCAAATCTCATGCCCCCTCTGGAGCCGTGAAGCCTGACAAGGCCTTCTCAGTTCTCCGCCTGCTAAACAGCAGGTGCAGATCTAAGGAGACCTATTGGAGCCAGCGGTGTTCTACCCAGTGTAAAAGAACCGATGTCCCTTTACCCCAAGGAGACTCTGGTGGCTGCTCTGGCCCTGTGAGATACAGCAGTGGCCATTTTGGCACCACTGTGCCTTGCAGCGCTGGCAGCCCACAGGATTGGGCTGTAAGAAGCAGATCTTTAAAGTACAGGAAAGCATCAGGAAGAATGCTAAAGCTGAGCTACAGAAATAAGCTGAGCTATAGAAATAACTCTGCACAGTACTCAAAAAGAGCACTTGCATCAATATTAGATGCCCATGTTAGATTGGATTGGTTCTTGATGCATTTCTGTGGGAAGAATTGTGACACAGTAAAGAATTCAGTCCCAGTTAGAAAACAATCCCCTAACCTTGGAATTGGAAAGTCAATGGTGCTTTTGACATTGGTTTGAAAAACGGTGGAACTCCCTGCAACAGAACAGAAGAATTCACACTGCAGTATACAGCTTGAGGAGAACCAAAGGGCTACTTCTTCCCACATAAACCTGACTGTTCATTGTAATCTTCAGAGACCTTCTCTGGAGCCCCCACCTTCTGAGGGAAAGCAAGTGACAACCAGAGATAGGGCCTTTGTGGTTGAAGCATCTCATCTCTAGAATGTTTGCCCCTGGAAGCATGTCTGGCACCTACTCATGTCTTGGCACCAAAAGATTTTTATGAAGCCTTTAAAGACATAATTTAAATTGTTCTTAGGTATGTTTTAGTTGCAATTTCAATATTTTTTTCCACTGCTCTTTATTATTTGTAAGCTGTTCTGAGAAATACTGGCAGGGGTGGGGTACACACACTTAAAATAAATTGCCAAGCTGTTAGTTACATCAATACAGTAACAACCTACACTTCTGATTTTTTCCTCTAATATTCTGAACTAGAAGAGGGCAGCAATTTTAGGGCCTTTCGCAATGTGACCAACTCTTTTTTTTCCAGGGCATGCAAATGCTGAACGTTGTTAAGGTGCTGGAAAAATGGAAGAGCACTACAGTACTGTGAAATATAATATCAATTATAGTCAATGCAGTCGTTTGGGTCAATGCAGCTTTGCACTCAAACTGCAGTCAAAAAACAGCTAACATGGGATTTAACAGATTAAAACAAATTTATGTTCAAACATTATGGGCAACAGATGAAGCCCATCTCCTCACTTTGGCTGTGCTATCCTAACTACTGGTTAAGCCAGGTTACGTCAGCCACATCAGTCTTCCATATTCTCAAAACTGGAGAGAACCATTCTCTAAAAGGACCTTGGGGAGTTACCAGGTTGCTCTTCCTTCTCTTCCATCACCCCAGTGGAAGTCTTAAGAAGGTCAAGAGGCAGAGAGTTTATTCCTCTCCTCTCAATCAGTGCGACATAAATGGATGCCTGAGGGCCATCAAAATGACACAGTGTCTCTTCTGTCCTTCCACAGTTCACCACAGTCTGGTCCCAGTAGTTGTTAGTAGTATCCAGCCCCCAGCATGTAAATACTAAGCAAGAGAGAGTATGCACTACCATATGCAAGAGAGTACTACCACTACTTTTTAGCAGGGGGAGAGTAACTGGCCCACCTCACCCCAGCAGTGTCTTTTCTAGTGGCTGTCTGCTGGTGTTCTTTTGCATCTTTTTAGATTGTGAGCCCTTTTGGGACAGGGAACCATTTAGTTTATTTGATTTTTCTCTGTAAACCACTTTGTGAACTTTTAGTTGAAAAGCGGTATATAAATACTGCTAATAATAATAATAATAATAATAATAATAATAATAATAATAATAATAATAATTAGGTGTGATTTTTCCAATGATAGTGAAATAAGAACACATGCTTTCTGCACTTCTCAATTTTGTTTAAAGAAATCTGCAAAAAAAACCTGGGAAATCTGCAAAAAAATAAATAATGTGCTGGGTGGGGGGATACATGGGTCATGTGGCTGCATCCACTGACACTATATCACCCATATCACCCACCTAGTACATTTTAAATGATTACAGTTTGCAATTATAATTTATAAAAATGTGCCCTTGGAATAAAAACACATAATACCACTTTCTGCACTTTTCCTCCTTGGGGGAAAAAAACAAAATCTTAAATATTTTTATTTTGTCACAGAACACGTCTATTACAATCAAAAAACCCATTCCAACATTCCAAAATGTAACCGTGCAGACAAGGTCTGCTCCTTTAAGGAGAATGACTGTATAGCACCCTTACTGTGAAAGCACTTTAGGGGAGGGGAAAAAAGACAATATACCATGTTGTAATCCTTAGAGGAGGATTACTAAAACAACATGACTTATGAATTACATGCTGCAAAACCTCCGCCTAATACAATTTTGTTGATAATTGTAAAGCAAGACTAAAATGAGCAAGAGGAAAGGAGATTGCAGGGAGAAGAGAGCAGCAAAATATGTATTCTAAAAGAAGTGCGATCCTTGTATAAGTTAAAAGTAGGTTTATTTATTACAGACAAAACCATATATTGTATGAGTTGAAGTGAGAAGGAAAAAAAAGGGTTTCCCCCAGCTTTAATTGTGAGAAAGAACCTTGAGTGTTTTACTTGGACGTGGCTAGTCTAAAATGTGTGATCTGTTTCCCAGCCGACCGTACACACAGCCTCTTAAATGAGCTCCAAAAGCCAGGCTGAAGTCACCACCAATAAGCCATTTCTGTGATTTATACAGTATTTTAAAATGGGGAAAAAGAAACAGAGGCTTTTTTTCCTACCCTTTTCATTTTGGGAGGGGGAGACAACAGAGTGTCTATGCCTACGAATTGTAGGCTTGTGAGCTGTCTTGGTTTGGCTAGACAGCATGGTTTTACCTTGTTTCTTCTCCTATAAAAGCCTATGGATCAAAGATTCTTGTCAAGGCATGCAAAATAAGCACCTTTTATTTCTAAAATGTCATTACTATGCTCTCTCACCTGGACTCCCACAAATTCCTCCTACCTGGTTTGCTCAATTTTTTAATCATGTTTATATAGCACCCTTCTTCCAGAGAGCTCACGGTGGTATGAACATTATAAAAGCCCTGCTGAATTAGGCCAAAGGCCCACCTAGTCCAGGTTCCTGTATCTCACAGTATGGCCCATCCTGTATTTCCTGTATGGCCCATCAGATGCCTCAGGAAGTATTCAAGAGAACAAGATACCTGTATACTGCTTCCACTCTGTTCCATCAGACATTCAGAGATAGTCTACCATTAAAACCATTAGAAGTTGTGCATAGTCATTGCGGCTTGTAACCCGTGATGGACTTTTCCTCCATAAATCTGCCCAATTCCTTTTTAAAGGCATCTAAATCAGGTGCCATCACAACATCCTGTGGCAAGGATTTCCACAGATAAATTACACATTCTGCCACCAGTCAGTTTTAGTGACTGTGGTGTATACAACTCTTTACCCTCCTTTTTTATCCTTAGAACAACCCTACAAGGTAAGTTAGCCTGAGACATAATGAATAGCCCAATGTCTCCCAATAATTTTCATGGCTAAGTTGGGATTTGAACCCAGGTCTCCCAAGATCAACACTAACTGCTGCACCACCCCGGCTCTTCAATTCTATCTCCCTTTCTCAAATCAATTAAAAATACATTCACCACAGCACCTGCCTTTAACGCCATGGTGCTGATCAAGTAACCGAGTACCAATTTCATCTGCATCATACAGTATTTACCACAATACTACCCTGAGATGTTTGTCTTCAGCATCAGGTATGTTTCTGGGGAGTTTTGAAA
This sequence comes from Tiliqua scincoides, assembly GCF_035046505.1. Lineage (NCBI taxonomy): Eukaryota > Metazoa > Chordata > Lepidosauria > Squamata > Scincidae > Tiliqua > Tiliqua scincoides. The sequence continues at coordinate 227,926,013 of NC_089822.1, read as the reverse complement.
ACCAGTCTATCAGTTCCACAGCCACCAGTATTTATGGTCATTTTTGGTCTTTTTTCTGTATTTTAAGGGAGGAAGAACTGAATTTTGGGACATCATCCAAGTATTTATCAGATCAGGTGTAAAATGAAGCTCACTGTCAAAAGTCTACATTAGCACCAAATTAAAACACATGTTGAATAGTTTTCAGAAACTAATCAGTGCTTCATTGTACTCTACATAACGGATGTACAAGATTGAACCCCATGATAGAGTTCAACCTAGGAACAAGACAATGATCCTCAAACTAGTTATCATAACTTCAACTGGTTGGGAAAACAAAGGCAAAACCCAACAGGGCCATCTACCAGCAATAGAGGATTCCCTGACTAACAGACCAATCCTGAGCTGCCCGGAGCTGCGGGACCTGGCAGTGCCACGGAGGGCTCCCGCCAGATTCAGCGCCTCCCGCACTACTGCGGAAGGCTTCTCGGGAGAAGGGGACATTTGTCCTCTTCCCCCTGGCAAGGGAAGCAGCCCCGCAATGGGGCTACTCACTTTAGCGATGACTGTTTGGTGAGCTGCCCTACCCGAGCATCCTGGATCCTGCGGAACTCGGCTCTGCAGATCTGCCTCTCCCCCAACACGCCTCCCCCACGCCCCCAACCACACCCCCATTTCCCGTTCCGCAGCCCGGCGGTCATGGAGACCGCCAAGCGCGGAACCCGGGCGCCCGCCGCACACTGGCTCAGCGCCAGCTGGAGCTGAGCCAGCGCCAGCGGGAGCCCGGCGGTAAGCTCTGCAAACATGCCTTACAGCACATGGAGGCGTGGCATGGACCATAGGATCAGGCTCTCAGTCACCTCACCCAAGAGTCCCATAAGATACTATGGGGTAAAAATCTATTAAAACCCTGAGCACTACATCCTTGTGTTCTTTGCTTTCCCATCCCAACAGACATCTTAGCACCACTATGCCAGCCGACACTAAAGACGGCAACATCTGGCAATCAACTTGACTTTCCCTTCTAAAAACCTGAGCACTACGAAAGATGCTGAGCCTGTGCAGGCTGATCAGCTAACCATGTGGGCCATGTCAATCTCTCTTCATGCACACACCTGCCCAACCTGCCTTCCTTCCTTGAAAGGCAGCTGGGCACTTTATCATTGCAGGTTAAGGGCTTGCTTCACAGCCCATCTATTTTTAAGACTCTTCTTTGCCCAGGGGGATTTGTGAGATCAGTCCATTGCCACCACAACCCCTGCAACTCAACATTCTCATGCTTTAAAGCAGATGTCTCCTAACTGGAGACTGCTACACGCTGGAAATGCCTTCCCCAGTACAACTGGAGCTTACCAATTCGGCATGGTGCGGCTCTTCATGTCCGCAGATCAGGACAATGTGACACTACAGGCAGTTGCGTCTATGGTGCAATGCCCCAGTGGGCATTGCGCCTGGATTTTCGGACAAATGCAACTGCCCAGAACCTTGCATTTTCCCAATGTGGGGACATGACGAACTGTGGCGCACTGGAATGGTAAGCGCCGATCATGGGGGGTGGGGTAGGAAACACCCAAACTCCAGATCCAGCCCATGGGCCAGGGTTTGGAAGGAGTTGCTTTAAAGAAACAGGATAGGTAATTTTGATCCATGGCGCAGTCTCCTGAAAGACCCACCCATTCCCCCATTTTCCTTATCTTTGTCTTATGTAAAGTGACCACACACTTAGTGTTTTTCACTTTCTTTTCCAATTGAGAGTGCTGTGTGATTTTGTGTAAAGTGTTTTTCTGCACCTTTTTGATGGAGGCCCAAGTTCAGTTTCAGTTTCCCTTCCCAAACAAACTCCCTTGAATGACACAACAAATCCTCCAAATAAGGAGAATCCCCATTGCCAGTGGTGATTTCCCTTCAGATGCTTGCAGTATCAGTCAGGAGCGTTTGCTTGGTGGAAGAGGTTCTTTTCCCCACCCACCTTGAAGGTGGATGAAATATTTGAGGTTCACTCCTTGCCTGTAGCCCTCAGTTCAGGCTACAGAACCACCACCTTTTGCAATGGTCTGAAGCTAAACCAGGGACTGGCAACCTACAGCTCACCATCTGAGATTATCCATCCCAAAAAGATATACCCACCCAGCCCATGGTGTCCTTAAAACAAAACAAAACAAAAAGAGTTCAAATTTGTAATTTGTTGTTGGCATCCTTCAGTCTCGGAAGACTGTGGTATCGTGCTCTGAATGGTGGTTCTGGAACAGTGTCCTCTCCAGTGCGCGAAGCCTGGGTAAAGTAAATATGGAGGATAGACTGTTTCCCATGCAGGAAATCCCCCCTCTCCATGTCGCTGAAATGGTCCAACGGAAAGGCAGAGGCCAATACGGTTGGTTCCAGCAGCATCGCAGGAGCTGCCAGAATGTGACTGTGTTCAGCCATGAACTGCCTCAGTGACTCCGGCTGCGGATTTTGCCTCGAGGTTGACTCCTGAAGCCTTTTCCATAACTGGATGTAGCCACAAGGCAGTGGAGGTTTGGGATCAGAGTTTTCCTTCTCTCAGATGAGTTGCCTTCCCAGGCTAACGAGTCCCATCTACCCAGTGACAGTTTAGTCGCCTCTTACAACAAGTACAGCCAAACTGAGGGCCTATTCTTATCCCCAGCCACCAGGGGATGATAATTTGTAATTATCTCTCTGTAAACCTTACAGTATAAGCAGACCAAGAACAGAAGCTTCCTTCAAGCATCATTCTCTGCCTGGGCATGCGTCTCTCTGCACTGTGCCCATCTCTTTTTTTTTTTTTTTAGCTCTATGGCCTCATCGGGAGGTTCACGCATGCATTTGTACTATTGATAGATCCAATATCCAGCCCCTAGGCAGAAGAAGGTTGCTGACCTCAGACTTAAACCTCTCTGCACCACTAACGGCCCTCATTTCCCTTCCCACTTCTTTCTCCCTTGCACACCCAAACTTTCCTTACCCTTGGAATCCCATCTAATCTCCCTATGTGTCTTCTCTCACATTTTTCCCCTCTTCATTCTTCCCATTTTCCTTCTAGGGAGTTCCTCTCTCCTCCTCTTAACCATTTTCCCTAGGCTCTATTGTGCAAGAACATTAACTACAGAATCCCCCCGTGTCCGGATTTCCCCCTCCCGTATAGTAAATTAACACGTGTTAATTTAGTTTGATCCAGCTTATACCCCCTTTTGGTTTTTCGAACACTACAATAAACCTGTGTGCACCTTCACTCTTGCCTGTTTTCCTTACCCCACTGAACTACACAATCATGCCATTGGTCATTACACAAGGTCTCTGCACATGATTGTTCTAAACCACCTCCCCCCCCCCATGTACACATAATACACAAGTTAAAGTACTGCTACTAACTTAACTCTGCACCAGGAGACAAGAGATCCCTCAAAATGAAAAGTCTGACACAATGTTCAATCCATGCTATATTTAACTGTGGTTATGCTATTCCAGAATCTTACTTCACAAGAATGTGTCACACTACTCACAGTGTAGAGTTCATTGGTGACTTTCAGGAGTTCTTCATGCATCTGAAGCCCAATTTCCTTGCTCTGGAACAAGAAATAAAAGCAGAAATGGGCAAGTTGAGATCTGTTACAAGCAAAGACATCTAGATGACCACAAGAGGCTTCTACAGTGTTTTCAGAGCTAAACAGGACCCTGTGGTTGAGTTCAGACATCTCAGGAGCCACACTTTGATATGATGATCCCAAGCCTCAAGGTCATGGGTGAAAGGGGAAATGTTATCAGCCACCAACTGAAACTGAACAAGTCATGATTTGTCAAGACATCCAAGTGGCAAGTTTTGGCTTATTCTAACCACTGTTTGCAAACTAGCCAGGATATGAAACTAGGATTCAACACTCTACCACTGTTGGGCAAAAGAAAAATTACACTCTACAATGGGAAGGACAGTTTGGCAGTTGAATATCACACCAGGTAGCAAAGAGGAAAAATACACACACACACACACACACACACACACTGAGGCTGGGAAAAATGCTCCAAAAGGAACACATTTAGAAAAGTGGTGTTCAATGGGTTCTGTTTTTTTCCCCGAATTTCATTTTATAATCATTTGTCAACTGAATGCTGCTAATCCACAGCAGATGAACAACAGAATTCCCACAGAGAATATTTTTGTGTCATTGCTATGTATGTCTCACATGACTTTCATGCTTACTGAATCCGTTTATACCTTTTCTCAGTTTATAACAGACCTTGTGGATATTTGATTCAGAATCAGTTTCTGGTAATGTCACTCTTATATTTTAAAAAGTCATCATGATTTCCTCTGGCATCCATTCCCTATTGTTTCAAAAGCCACTCAGATATTTTACAGTCCTGCATTTTGCACTGGAGTTTTGATTACAAACAGTATGTGTATTTTACTCATGAATTACTTTTTTAAAAAATGCTTTAGGATACAGAAATGGCTTGATAGTGCTTTGTTTACCACAAATGTACAAATTCTTTTTTAGTGTACATTTTCCCTTCAAACACTGAACTGGCATAATCCAAAAAGGGCAGTAATCAACATCTGGGTTCTGCTTCTCTCCTTCAAAAGTGTTAAAATGAAAATGCAGATGTTCTCTATTTTGTCTGGGAGAGCTAAGCGAATGAAACTTTAATCTAGTTCTCACAAACAGCAGGTGTAGCAGTAAGCCTCTGGCTGAATTGTTTCACATCAGACAGCAAGTTCAGCTTCACATGACAAAATACTTCTCCATTATTATTATTATTTTTAAGGTTTCCCTGTACATGGAGAACGTCAAGGAATCCAGTCCAGACATAAGCTTCCCTACTCATAAACCATATGAGAGAACTAGGCCATCACTTTTGCTCTACTAGTTTAAGCCATTTCTGTCCAACGTTGCATATATGCAATACGGATCAAATGTGTACACTTGTGGGCTGGGCAGAAATGGGTTAAAGAAAGTAGAGACACCCATAATTCAGTTCTCTATCACATTGTTTTGTGTATATAAAAATGGTCAGTAGTCTGCAGTGGAATAGCAATCAGTAGTCTACAATGGAACCCTGTGGAGTATGCCACCTCACCTACAGCACTGCTCCACAACACCTAGAATTTGTTTTGAGAAAATTGACTTTTATGATTTGACATCCTCCTGTTAGAACATAAGAACAGCCCTGCTGGATCAGGCCAAGGGCCCTTCTAGTTCAGCTTCCTATATCTCACAGTTGCCCACCAAATGCCCTAGGGAGCACACAAGACAACAGCTTAAAGAATGACAGTTTGTTTTAAAAACAAGAGTGTTTTTAAAGTTTGTTTTTTTTAAACTTCTGGCAGTTCAGGCTCCCCCCCCCCCCCCAAAGTAGAAGGAATAGCGCTCTAAACTTCTCCTGTTCCTCTGGAGCCCTCAGAATGGTCCACATTCCCCATCTCTCTCTTTTTGTCTAGCACCTGTTTAGGTTAGTCCATTTAAACAAAATTATTCCATTAGTAGGGGAGTCACAGCCCCACCTAGCTAGGAAGGCTAGCTACAGCCCTGGTGCCAAATAACTCTAACAAACAATGTTAGGCAGTAGAACTGGGAAAGTCCTCTGCATAAAGTCAGCATAGATAGTAGATGTCTACCTGGACCATAGTCCAACTCCATATTTCTCCACTAATCTTCAATAGATGATCTGACCCTTACATACACCAGCACAGAGTTTAGTAGTCAGTTCCAGCTAGCACAAAACTGCAGGTCAACACAACTGATCCAAGCAATTTGCACTGTGGAAATCAGGTGTGCAATTTCCACCATCAATGTCACATTGGGACAGGAGCAACTATAGGTAACAGGTTATCTTTCACCATTTGATATGATCAGAAGATAAAATAATCTCAAGCTATATAAATTTGATATATATGAACACACACATGAATATGTTAAGTTGCCTTGTAAACTAAATCAGACTATTGAGCCCTCTCACTACTGTCTAGTCAAATACACTATGAAGTCAACATATTAGTAGTCTCACCTTTATAACTGCATCGTTCAATAGTAAAGACAGGAGCCCTTGCTTCCCAGCCTTGAAAGAGTGCACACATTCAGATATCCCCTTGCCCTTTATTACAAACATAACCACACTGTAACAAACTGACTTGATTTGTATAGCTGATATGTCAGTGGTGATTAATTTCCATTGGGGAATTAATTTCCATTGGAATAATTTTCCCAAAGTGGCTGAGTAAGGGGAAACGATTCCCTTACCCCTGGGTAAGGAACCCTACCTCCAATGGGTCTCCTTGGACTTGCACCACCTCCTGAGGTGACACAAGTCCAAGGAGAGCAGAACGAACTCCCTGGGAAGGGGGGTTGGGATCCGGCATAACTGTCGGGTCCCAGCCACACCTCCTGCTCACCACCCGCTCCCCCGGCTGCCCACCACCCACCCTCCCCCAACCCAGAATGCCTCCTCCCCCACCCCAGAGCCTTGTGTCAGCTCAGCGTGTCGGCGCTGCCAACTCCCGAGGAGGCGCAAACATGCTTTATGGCACATTTGCAACCCTCTTGGGCCAGCGCAAGGGACATGCACCGGCCAAAAGGCACCCCTGGATTGTGCCCTAAGACAGTGCTCCCCAAAGTTTAACCTCAACTCTATAAACAGGGTCTCTCAGTCTGCTGACCCATGGAGTTGGTAAATGTTAACAACAACAACATTCCAGAGCACTTGGCAATAACATCCTTGCCAAGTTCTGGAGTGTTGAGAAAGCACAGGGCTTCAATTCTAGCTGCACAGCAGCTTAGAGGGACTACTGTTTCCCATGACCTTCAGGAACATCCATGAAACTGTCATTTGGGTCAGAACAGCTGATTTGAGAACCACTGCACTAAAGGATGGGAGAAGAAGTTAAAAAGAACTTTGCATCCTTCGCCATAACCCTAGTTGGTTTGCATCCACTTGATTTGGAATGGTGGCCACTCCACCTCTGCACAGGGATGCATCAACAGGTCTCCTCCAACACTTCAAAGCAAGAATAGAGAATTTTTTTATTTGACCTGTCTTTAAATCAGACACTGTAGACATTTAAAAATGCCAGGTGCCAACAGAAAAACAGAAGACATTTTTACATTTCAAATCACAGCTTGTAGCAGTCAGGTACACAAAAGCAGCCTTTGAGAGATTTCTTTCTGCAAAAACAGTCAGCCAACAACAACATAGCATGCCTAGAAAGGAAAAAGGTGACAGATAGAGTAATATGCCTGGGAATGTGTTTGTTTCAAGGATTTGTGTTTTCTGTTGGTTTACATTCCTAGTGTTGAACTCTCTCAATGTAGCCAGCTATAAACCTTTCCAAGGAAAATTTACAGCTGTTCTAAGGAGGATTGATGTGGTTTATGCAGCAAGAAACCACAACCACTGGGGGACAAGTGCCCTGTGTCCTTAAAACTTTAAATAGCCATTGCAGCAAGCAAAGCAATATAACTGCTAAACCAGGGGTGCTCATACTTTTTTGGCTCGAGAGCTACTTTGAAACCCAGCAAGGCCCGGAGATCTACCAGGGGGGAAGGAAGCGTCTGACAGACACCCCCTTTAATGTATGGAGCCCCTGCTGGAGTCTAGTCAGTTTTGTTGCTGCATACCTGAAGAGCAGCTAAAGTGTCAGTTTCAGTGTCAGTTTAGTGTCAGCTAAATATGTCAGTTTTGTCTAGTCACTAGACGAAACTGACATATTAACAGTTTGGAGAGACAGGGCTCCGTGATCTACTCAATTTGTCTCGCGATCTACCGGTAGATTGCGATCCACCTATTGAGCACCCCTGTGCTAAACATTATAAAGCTCTTGAAAAACACATTTAATACCTTCCTGGGCCACCTCATCAATGAAAAGGCACTGGCGCGAGATTACACCAATAATGAAATGAGAGGCCTTGGGTCGCCAGAATGGATTACATCTCCCAGGCACCAGTCATTACACAAAGTGACCTAGCCTTAAACTGTGTGACTCACATCAACACCACAAACCTTGGAGGTACGGGACAGAAACTCTCAAAAGCTAGTCTCATATCAATCTCATGAACTCAGGCAGCTTCCCTGCAGCACTGAGCAATCCTGGCCTGAACTGTTCCTTGCAAGTGAAACAGTCGCACTTATAACAGCAACAGAATGGAATCACTGCACTGTTTTTAATGGCACATGTTTCCTACAGTGGTTATGATGTCATAGTGCTGGCTGGCTGCGAAGTGTCTGGTGCAATTAAAAAAAGGGTCAGCATTGCTCTGAAGTATAAGAATTCAGTCGGCTACACCCACTACTTGGCAGGAAAGGAGTATTTTTGCCCACATCATGAGTACAGTAGTACTGGCAGGACTAGGATCCAAAAGACAGAGATGATGGCCAAATAACAATTTTAAAAAGCAACTGGAATGGAGAGGGAAAGGCCAGATGTGATTCCTTCATTTCAATAATAGGTATATCCTCAAATCTGGGCCCAAACACTGCAGCTGAAGACAATTTAATTGAAGCGTATCATGCTCTCGCTCCCTGTCAGCAATATTTTCCTTCTGGAAATCTTTGAAAGATTCTTGCTAGAAATAGTTGAGTATCAACTCTCTGCAAATAATTTTACCAAAAGAAAAACTAGTGCTGCAAGATCTCCCCCCCACCCCCGCCTTTTCAGGTGCCCCTTGCAAGTTAACTCAAGAGATCATGGATGGCTGATGGAAGAAGATCATTTCCATTCAAAAATCTGCAATCACACTAGTCATCCTTAAACATTTTATATAATCTCCCCAGAGTCTTTTAAAAAAATGTTTATTGAATGCTATTTTCCCTTATTAGTAGCTGCCTTAAAAGCATATTGGTAGGTTAAAAAAAGTGGCACATAAAACAAAACAACTTCCATCTACTTTGCCCATAATGGACATTGAAGAGCCATCACCAGGGAAACTTACAGTATTAGGTTATAAAGGTACAAAGTTGTTAAAGTAAGTGCGCAATCCTATCCTGTGCTGGAACAAGCAAGCGAGGAGGCTTGTACTATATCCAGCGCAGGATAGGGGCCAAGAGCAGCTCAGCCAGAGGCAAGGGGAAACATCTCCCCTTACCCCTGGGAAAGATGCCCTTTTCCCTATGGGTCTCAATGGATTTGCGCCACCTCCTGACATGGCGCAAGTCCAAGGAGAGCGGAGTAGCTTGAAGCTACTCTGTTCTCCCCAGGAACAGGGGTCTGGATCCAGCCCCGCCTCCCATTCCCCGCCCACCCCCGGGGCCTTCCACTGCCCACCTCCTCCCACCTAGGAATGCCTCCCTTCCATCTCCTCCTCGCTGCCTACCTTTCCTCCTTGCATTGGCCCAGTCGGGCCGAAGCAACCCACACGGAGGAAGCCGGCCTGTGGAGGCTTGCATTAGCTTCCGAAGCGCTTCTTCGAGCACTGGCCCAGCTTCCTCCTGAGGAGGCGCAAACATGCCTTATGTTTGTGCCTCCTCAGGCGCATAAGGTAGGTTTGCGACCTTCCTGGCCCAGCGCAAGGGACTTGCACCGGCCCAAATGAAGGGTAGGATTGCGCCCTAAGACTATAGCATATGATACACTTGTGGAGGAAACGAAACAATGAGACTTCTCTTTATTTAATGTGTCTTATGTTATACCTAGTTAGACAGAAAGACTTATACCAGAAGAGTATACCAGTTTGAAGAGGAAAAAAAGTGACATTACTTAATGTTGGAGACATATTATCAAAATGTACGCTTTACTAACTGATGTACAAAATGCTTGTTTTTTTTAATTCATAGTTTTAGCAACTACTGTTACCTTGCAGATGCCCAATCTCATCTGATCTCAGAAGCTAAGCAGGGTCAGGCCTGGTTAGTACTTGGATGGGAGACTGCCTGGGAATACCGGGTGCTGTAGGCTTATACCATAGTCTTTCGAGACTGAAGGTTGCCAATCAATTCATAGTTTTAAAAAATGGGGGAGGAAAGTTTCTATCACCATGAATAACCTTTTGTAACTGAAACAATTCACCTGAAATTTAGTGACAAGTACCTAGCTCAAGGGGAGAGGCATGTGAAGCTAATGTTTAACACACAAATTAAAGTTTTTGACTGTCAGCATTAGTAATGGTGCTAAGCAGCTACAAAAAAAGGATCATTTCTCTCTCTCTCCTATGCTCTGAGATAAACACTTGCCCAAGATGAATCATTTACTTCATCTTTCATAAAATCTGAACTATGTTAATATTACAGGACATGAATTTCCAGGGATTAAAGTGATTCCTTGTTCAGATCATGTCATCAGAAGATGCTTTCAATCCAAGTTACCGTAAGATCTGTCTTGCCAATTAGACCCTCTCACATAATCCACTGTCTTGAGATCTTACCCCTTTATCCTTGCAAAGTGAACCCATCCCTCATGACTGAAAGTTATTAAGTATTCATGCAACTGTCACAACATGGTGATGCAATCTCATCTGATGCTCGCAAACATGGGGACAATGCAACCCATTGATGGGCCTTATTTCCATCAGAGTACACAATGTCCACAACACGAAACAGGCAACCCAAAGTCGTGGAGTCTTTCCTCCTAGGTAATGGGTAGTGACTCTGTCATGAAAGAGATGGGGACTTCCAGCAACCACCCATTAAACCAGGGCAGTGACGCCTACTGCCAAGTAATCACACCTTTCCTCTCCCTCCCCCCTTCCAAATAGTTAACCTGCAGCTTGGTGGGACCAGACTTGGTAGATCTAGTCCACTGCTACCTGAGCAAGAAATACCAGAGGGGTTCCTTGGCAAAACCCGTCCCCAAAAATGCTATGCAGGCTTGTGATTAAATAGTCTGTCTCCAAATTGCTTCTTAATCCTTGGAGTAACTACATAATCACTAATTGCACAGAAGTTAGTGAAAAACACATTTAGGGCGCAATACTAAGCACACCTTTGGCAGGTGCAAGTCCCTTTCCATAAAGCACTTCTGCACCACTCTTCGAGGAGATAGGCCGGAGCATGGATGCGGGCCCCGGGGCAAAGTGAGTTTGCATCAGCTGAGGTCAGCCGGCGCAGGGGTCTGGGGCTTGGTTAATTTTGGGGCATGGAAGGGCAAGTGTTTCCAGGGCAGGCAGGTGGGGAGCAGGAGACAGGGCCAGGATCCAGCACTTACGCCAGATCCTAGCCCTGTTCCTGGGCAGCTGGGGGCAGTCCCAGGCTGCTCGGATTTGCACCATCGATTTTGGTGGTGTGGATCTGAGTTGCGCCATTGGGCCTGCTGTGGCTCTCGCCAGGGGAAGGGGAAAAGGTTCCTTTGCCTTGGGCCAAGCCTCAGACAGCCTGAAATGTGTGCTGGATACCACGCAGCCCCACCAGCCTACCTGTTCCAGCACAAGTAAGGATTGCGATGCCCATTATGCTACATAACAAATCTGAAAGGCCAATGAAGCCAAGCTGTTAACAAATCCTTACTTTAAAAGTTTTCCAGCTTTCATATTATTTCACCATAGAACCGAAACCACTACAAAAGCAGGGTATTGGCCCAAATACATAGTACCTTATTTACTGAAGAAGAGACAAGTTTAAAAGTAGCAAAGAATGAAAACAAGACAAATGAATAGAATTGTGTTTGCATTCGAGGACACTGTAGAGCACTGTGAAATCGGTCTTCAGTTCTGCCATTATTATTTATTTTTCACATTTTTATACTACCCTTCCCCCATGGAGACTGGGGTGGTGCACAGAGTTCTTCTCTCTTCTTGTTCTCACAACAACCCTGTGAGGTAGGTGAAACTGAGAGATAGTGACTGGCCCAAGGTTACCCAGGAAGCTTCATGGCTGAGTGGGGATTTGAACCTTGATCAATGACAAGGAAGTCTATCATTTATATAGTCTCCAGCTCAATTAAATCCAGTTAATTTCTTAAAGAACAATTGAAGTGTTGTCTTACTCAGTGATCTTTGCCTCGCTGAGTCAAAGAACAGCGCACATATATTTGCAAAATTCTGTCTCAGAAACATGGAACTAAGCAGCAAAGTATGCCATACTACTATTGTCAAAGACTGATCACTCAGGCAGCCAAAGAGGAAAAAAATGTCCAAAATTTAACACCACTAGCAGGTTGCCCAAAGCTAAGAAAACATGAATCAATTATGTGTCTGTTTGTGCATTTCTCTGATTATGGCTATCAGCAAAATGAAAATACCCCATTTGCAATGGAAACATTCACCATACATTGCCATCCCTGTACATTAGTGCCCACAAGGTGCCAAAGCCTATTAACATTAGCTTAAAAGGGGAGATAAAGCAGCATTTTCTAAACAAAACTTTAATTTACCAAAGAGCAATCTGCAACAATGCCAAGAAGCTGCAAAACAATTAGGGATGTCCTTAACCTTTCTTGTGCCAGCCGGCTTGCATATTGGTTCTTAAAATGGGTTACAGAACCATCTCTGCACAAAAAGAAGCAGAAGAAAATACAAAATGCCAAAACAACAGATTGAGCCTCATTTGCACAACCATTTCAGAGGCAGAAGAATCAGGAAAACTTTCCTTCGATTTTCACAAGGTAAAGTGAACTTGTTTGTTTCTTGCTGCTGTGAGGCATGATCTGCAGTGGCTGGAAAGGCAGTGGGCAAGCTCTGTAAAATAAATTAGCCTTGTGAAAACATATCCAGTGCTACAACTGCTAGATGCCATATCTTGGAAGCACAGTACCTTGTGTTTTACTACAAGAGACCTTCTCATAGGAACACATTGCCACAGACATTCAATGTATTTTATAGGTCGATTTCAGGGGGAGTCATGATGAATCCTGCCTCATTGTCCCTGGCTGGGCTAAAGGTTATTTTCCAGCCCAATAATCTTGAGACTTCCTATTTGCTGTAGGTTCTTCAAATATTAGCCATGACAGAGCAATGATACAACAGAACCACCATTCAAAGCAGTACACACAGGGTTAAAGTCTAGAAAGTCTAGTTCCTTAAATATAAGACATTAAGACACTCTGTGTGTGTAAGCTCTTGTACACACAAGAGAAAATTACAACATTAAATAAGCCTCCTTTTCTTGATTTAACTGATTGTTATTTCCATAGATATGAGCCGTATTGAGGTCCACCTCTAGGGACAATTTTTGAATAGAATCTCAGATGCACACACAACAGAACTCAATAATGCTGCTCTGCCTTGATTAAAAGCAGGTGCTGTGTATGGCAGACTGCAGATGAGTCCTGGGTTAATGTTACCTCTGTTGCGGATCATGCCAATTCAGGGGGATGGCAAAGGGGCAGTTATTAGAAGCAATAAAGCAAGCACAGATCCCTTAGTCGCATTAGAGAAAGTTACAATTCCAAATTATTGCATTAGAGGCAGTGTCCAAGAAACAAAAATAGTTCAATGCTGTCAAGCAGTATTTCATAATGTTTGTTTCAAACTATGCCACTTTTTCTACAAAGCCAACCTCTAAAACACCACACCAGGCTGGCCTGAGGTTGACCTGTTAAAAGAATAATATTTCAAATCCCAGAGGCATGCTGTGTTTAGATGACAAAATACTGCCAGTAGTTCTGGCTTACAATCAAACAAGTACACAAGATGCATAGAAAAAGGAAAGGAAAGAAAAACGTAGCTCAGTGATTGAGTAGAATGCACTGCATGGAGAAGATCCCAGGTTCAATCTCCAGGAAGGGCTGAGAAGGCCCTTTTCTGAAACTCTGAAGAAACAGTCATAAAACTGTTGTTTCATGTAGGTCTTTACTTTCCTTCCGTTGGTATTAGAGTAGTTGGGTTTCCTCAGGAGTAAAGGACCCAGGTGAGAAGGATTGGGTTTATTAGTATAGAGCAGGGGTAGGCAACCTTAAACACTCAGAGCCATTTGGACCTGTTTTCCGGAGAAAAGAAAACCTCAGGAGCCACAAAACCCTTTTGACATCTAAAATGAAGATAACACTGCACATATAGTTGTTTTTTTACTTTTATGCTATGTATAAAAAAAACTATAGTGTGTTGCATTTTTGAAGTCAGTCCCAGTAGAGGCAATGGGGCTTCCTCCCAGGAAAGTGTGGACAGGACTGCAGCCTCAGAGCCCCTCCTCTGCCTGTCTCCTCAGAAGTCAGTCCCAGTAGAGGCAGTGGGGCTTCCGCCCAGGAAGGTGTGGAGAGGACTGCAGCCTCAGAGCCCCTCCTCTGCCTGTCTCCTCAGAAGTCAGTCCCATTAGAGTCAACGGGGCTCACTGCACCCTCGCACTTGTCAGCCAGAGTTACCTGGTGCAGGAGGAAGCCTGCCTGGGAAAGGATGGGGTGGGGGGACAAGAGCAGCCCTATGGGGGGGTTTGTGCTGGGCTGGGCAGGGGAGGCTGGGGGGACCCTCGTTCAGTGACTGCGCTTTCGAGGGGAGGGACGGAGGCAGGCACCGGGCTGGGAGGCGGAACTCAGCACGGCGGCTGTTTGTTGCGGGGGAAGCCCATCAAAAAGGTGCATTAAAAAGGTGGCAGAACGCCATTCCAGTGCGTTCCATTAGAAAAAAAGCCCTGTTTTTACATAGTAATTAGTTTAGCAAAGGGGGTGACAGAGAGGCACTCTGTCACCCCCTTTGCCACTTTCACCCAGATTCCGGAGCCTCAGCAGACGGCTGAAAGAGATGCATGCGGCTCCAGAGCCGCGGCTTGCTGACCCCAGATATAGAGAATAAAACCCTGTGGAGAAGGAAACTTTGTTGCCTCCTTGGTTGGATGGGATTTGGAGGGGAGTAGCTGGGGACTGTGAATGAAACTATTTTTTACTGCGTTAGGTTTTTAATTTTTCTTTGCAGTTTTTTTTTGGCAAGTTCATAAAAGGGTTTTGCCTGAGGGGGAGTCCTGCAGGTTCAGGAGCCTCCTTTACTTTGTAGTGCTTTCGTTATCTGCATATTGAATTTATATTAAAGTTTTTAATTGTTAATTGGATCCTAATAAATCCTGCGTTTCATGTTCCCTTTTGTTTGGACTTTAATGAGAACCTTGAGATAATTACTCCCCTTCGTTTAGAGGAACCAACGCCCTGAGAAGTGACCACCAGACAGGGTAAGCAATACAGTACTGAGTTATACGGACTCATAGTCTGACTCAGTATGAGGCAGCTTCCTAGATTCACAGGCTTGGAGATCAATATGAGAAAAATTCTGACCATTATGTAAAATGCGACAAAATGACATCAAAATCATTCATAAATTAGAGTTCTGACCTGTCCATACGCACATTTAAAAATTACACTGAATCCCAGCCCATCTTTGTGCATAAATTTTATGCTGGGATATTGCAAGTGCTTTTAGCACAGGACTAACAAATATTTTTATGACAGCATAACTTCCCAAGATTTTTTTTCTCCATAGTTCTCTTAACATGGCATTTTGTTTCTCAGCAGTGAGACCCTTAAATGACGCATCAACACTTGGCTTACCTTTTTAAATAGTCTGATGACATCCTCGCTGATCTGGGAAAGTCTGACGATGACATTGTTCATGAAGATGTCATTCAGGGTTGCATGGTCTCTGCTCTCTCTCCGAGTCTGGGTCAGTACCAGATACCAGCAGTTCACAGGTGAAAGAAGGTGCTGATCCTTCCTACAAGATTGTAAGAAATTAAAACAAATTGTCTTAGTTCACAAAGTGGCACAGTCTTCCTTGACATCAGTAGTAGCAACAAGTTCCAGAGCTTAAAAGTTTTGCTATTCCAATGTTTACCTGAGCTAGAGAGCCTAAATTTCTAAATTAGTTTTTTTTTTTTTGTCTAAATATGTGCATTTTTCTGGCTGTCACTACCCACTGCAAGAGCCATTATCCAGTAGGCCATTACAGCTCACATCTGATTAAATGAAATCTGAAATACATGAGATTGACATTTGGAAATAGTAATAGGAATGAGGTATTACACCAACATCCCAATCTCATGCAAGCTTACTTGCAAGTAAGTCTCATTGTATTTAAATGTGGCTCACTCCCAAGGCTGTGGACACTTGGGGCTGTAGCCCTAATGAGTAAAGACCTTACTTTACAATAGCATACAAACAAAGGCAACGCAGGGCGCAAGCCTAACTTGCACTGGAACCTCACCGACCTTCCAACCAGGGGACATCCACTAAAATTTGAGTGTTGGGAGAGTTAGAACAGACAAAAGAAAATATTTCTTTACTCAACGTGCGGTCAGTCTGTGGAACTCTTTGCCACAGGATGCTGTGATGGCGACTGGCCTGGACGCCTTTAAAAGGGGATTGGACAAGTTTCTGGAGGAAAAATCCATTACGGGGTACAAGCCATGATGTGTATATGCAACCTCCTGATTTTAGAAATGGGCTATGTCAGAATGCCAGATGCAAGGGAGGGCACCAGGATGAGGTCTGTTGTTATCTGGTGTGCTCCCTGGGGCATTTGGTGGGCCGCTGTGAGATACAGGAAGCTGGACTAGAAGGGCCTATGGCCTGATCCAGTGGGGCTGTTCTTGTGTTCTTATGAGCTCCATGTTCATCAGATAGGGACCATTCTGGTGGCCTCGCATTCCCCTTTGCGATGTGATCATGAGCCAAGGCACGTTTGCTTACTTGCGAGTAAATGCGATCTTGTGACTTAGTTTCACTTTCCATAGGACTCAATACATTCATCAGCTTGGAAGGAGGGACTTCCTTCTCAGCTGTTTGGGGGGGGGCTGCATTATTTAGATCAGGACTATTCTGGTGTCATTGGATTTTCTCAGCTTGCCCTTTCTGATGGACTAAGGCACGTTTACCTACTCATGAGTAAATATACAATATGGTTCAGTTTCACTTTCCATAGGGCTCCATGCATTTTTGTTTTTTGGCTATAACTTTTGATAGTATGGAGATATTTCACTCCAGTTTTTTCAATTGCATTCTGCTGTAAATTTCACATCAAATAGAATGTGTCATGATGGCATTATTCCCAAAAACCGTGATATTAGTGATTTTGGTTACTTGTGGTGTCACCCCCCCCCCCACCAAGGCTGGCATCTAAGACAAACTGCCCTCCCCTCCCCAGCTACGGCACTGCTTCCAACCAATCTCACCAAACACACACACTTTGCACACTGAATGACATGGTTCTGTTCATTTGTGTTTATGAACACACATTCTGACAATATGGACAGCGTTCTGTATGTTGACCTTACATCACCCTTTTAGAGGAGAACTGGGAAAGTACCCCATCTAAAACTCTGGAGAACCACTGCCGGTTGGCATGAACAACAATGTCCTTGATGGAAGAAAGTTCTGGCTTTGTATATAGCAGCCTCATAAAAAGGCCAGGTTGAAAATAGTAGCTGATTCAAGGGCTGCCAGGAAGCTTAATGGATGAGCAGAGATTTGATACAGATACTACTTAAGGGTCACTGGGGAGGCAGTCCTTATCTGAGTCTCCCACTCATCTATGAATGCTTCCCCTCCCTGCAAACATAGCCTCCTTAGGATATAAGCCCGCACTTCCTGGTTCCCAATGGAACACATGCTCTGCTCCAGCTTCCCAAGCTTAGAAACTGAAACAAGAGATTGCAATTCACGTCACTGAATGACTGCCTTGTTGAGGGAGAGAAAATCACAAAGAACCATATTAGACCAGCTCTCTGCCATTAAGCAATCGGATCAAATCTCCGGAGAGCAGTCAAGACCCAAGATGTACATCTCATTATCAAGTGAAGAATATTGTGTGCAGACGAAGCAAAGCAGCAATGCTAGAAATGGTGCAGGAGGGAACAATTCTGCATTAGTGGAGAGAAGGATCAGGTGACTTATTAGGGTTTTTCCATCTCCCAGGCCAGAGATTCTGTCAAACGGTTTAGAAATCTCTTTTGTTAAAGATGTTGTTTGGTGTACTATCAATCATAGTTCTGAGTCACAAAACATCATCACACTCTTCCATTCAAATGGCGCAGTACACAACTCCTACAAATCAGAGCTTAGAGACTGTGTTAAGGGCTGGGTTTACATATCTAAACCCACCATCCATTATCTATATTGGAAGAACTAGTGACCCGCCAAGTCAAATGAGAGCCCACAAGTGGTTCATTAAAGTTCATTTTCGCTGCCAGACTGAAATGGCAAAACCTGGAGGGAGCAACAAGACCACACAAGGCCACAAAAATAGTAATAACATTCTGAGACTCACAACTACAATTTGTTTGCAGTATTGTAAGCAAGTTACAAAGTGCACTTGAGGTGGTTGTCCTTGCTGGAGCAGCTCATTCCTCTTCGATTGAGTGAGTGATCGCAGTGATAGAGCTGCAAGAAGCAGCAGCAGAGCAATCCTGCTCCAATCACTTGCTTGCACAAGCAATCAAAACAGAATTTCTTGACTTTGTCTCCTTCTCACCTGCTTAGCAAGGAATAGGAGATGACTAAGTCCCTCAAAACTTTCCTCTCTCTTACCTGTAGTTCCACCATTGCTACCTCCCTTTTGCTCCACCTGGCTCTGTCTGGTAAAGGATTGGCAATTTACCTGCTCAAGCAGCTCAATAAGAGACAACTGAGAGTAACAGAGTTGCTACCAAAGAAACAAAGGCAGGGGAAGAGATAGGAGAGGATCCACATTTTCAGCAGTTTATTTTTCCCCTTCTATCTACAAAAACATACAGACCCAGACCATATCCAAGTGTTTCCAAGACAAGAAACTACCAAGGACTAGGAATATTCTGGAAGAGAAACAGAGGACAGGACTATGCTGAAGGTTATTAATGTGTAAAAGCAAATAAATGGTTCAGTTTTGTTAAGCTCATTTTCCATTTCCCCCTTGAAACTATGGTGTTCAATAACACATTTCTCCTATTTAAAACTGATGAACCACTTTATAAACCTCAGCAGCAACAGAGCCTCTTCAGTCCAAATCTATTCTCTTAGAGGCCTCCAACAAGAGGAGAATTTCTATTATATTAAACTTCACAGATCTCACAAAGCAACTGTACTTTGTCAAAGATCTCTGTACGCAAGCTAATACAATTCAACTATTTGGGCAATATTGGACTATAATCTTTCAGCAGATACAAAGAAGAATTGAACTAACTGTGGCTGAAAAAATCATGCCAGAAAGGTCAACACTCAGTAGGCAGAAAAAGGTTCAGTAAACTAGAAAGTGAAGCCCAATTGCCACAAGAAACTGATTTGCACTAACCTATAAGCTGTTCAACTGTCAGGGTCAAGTACAATCTGGATTCCTCCTATTTGTGGAAAGCTTGAAGAAAGGAAGTCATACATATTTTGATCACCTTTTACTTCAGGCAATGCACAATATACAGTTGACCCACATCTTGCACACTTTGCTGTGGAACCCTGCTCGGTTCACTTTACGATCAAATCACTTTACAATGGAGTCCCCCTAGGATAATTAAAAAAACAGATTGAGAATAAAATGGCCAATATTATAATGCTATTGTACAAATCAATTGTAAGGTCATATCTGGAGCATTACGTACAGTTCTAGTAACCACATCTCAAAAAGGATATAGCAGAAGTGGAAAAGGTGCAGAAGAGAGTGACCAAAATGATTAGCAGGCTAGGGCACCTCCCTTATGAAAAAAGGCTACAGTGCTTGGGGCTCTTCAGTCTAGAAAAAAAGCACCTGAGGGGGAATATGATTGAGACATATAAAATTATGCAGGGAATTATAGAGTGGATGGAGGGATGCTCTTTTCCATCTTGCACAACATTAGAACCAGTGGACATACACTAAAATTGAGTAGTGGGAGAATTAGTACAAAAGAAAATATTTATTTATACACAGTGTCATTGAACTGTAACACATCCTTGCCACAGAATGTCATGATGGTGTCTGGCCTGGATGCCTGTAAAAGGAGATTGGACAGATTTATGGATGAAAGGACCATCACAGGTTACAAGCCATCACAGGTCAGCTCTCTCTGAATACCAAGTGCAAGGGAGTGGAAATGGGGTATCTTGTCATCTATTGTGCTCTCTGAGGCATCTGGTGAACCACTGGGAAGCTGGACTAGATGGGACTTCGGCCTGTTCAAGTAGGGCTCTTCTTATATTCTTATCTTAGTACAACAAGGTTCATTATTTTATGATGGGCTCATGATTGCTGCCAACAGGACCTAGGTGGGTCAGATAGGCCAATGAGTTATGTGAATGCAAGCGTCTGGTAGCATAAGAAACATAAGAACAGCAGCACTGGATCAGGCCCGTCTAGTCCAGCTTCCTGTATCTCACAGCGGGCCACCAAATGCCCCAGGGAGCACACCAGATAACAAGAGACCTGTATCCTGGTGCCCTCCCTTGCATCTGGCATTCTGACATGACCCATTTCTAAAATCAGGAGGTTGTGCATACACATCATGGCTTGTACCCCATAATGGATTTTTCCTCCAGAAACTTGTCCAATTCCCTTTTAAAGGCGTCCAGGCCAGTCGCCATCACCACATCCTGTGGCAAGGAGTTCCACAGACCAACTACACGCTGAGTAAAGAAATATTTTCTTTTGTCTGTTCTAACTCTCCCAACACTCAATTTTAGTGGATGTCCCCTGGTTCTGGTGTTATGTGAGAGTGTAAAGAGCATCTCTCTATCCACTTTATCCTTCCCATGCATAATTTTATATGTCTCAATCATGTCCCCCCTCAGGCGTCTCTTTTCTAGGCTGAAGAGGCCCAAACGCCGTAACCTTTCCTCATAAGGAAGGTGCCCCAGCCCAGTAATCATCTTAGTCGCTCTCTTTTGCACCTTTTCCATTTCCACTATGTCCTTTTTGAGATGTGGTGACCAGAACTGGACACAATACTCCAGTAAGGTGTGGCCTTACCATTGATTTGTACAACGGCATTATAATATTAGTCATTTTGTTCTAAATACCTTTTCTAATGATCCCAGGCATAGAATTGGCCTTCTTCACTGCTGCCGCACATTGGGTCGACACTTTCATCGAGCTGTCCACCCCCCCCCCCAAGATCCCTCTAGTGATCTGTCACAGACAGCTCAGAACCCATTAGCCTACATGTGAAGTTTTGATTTTTTGCTCCAATGTGCATGACTTTACACTTACTTACATTGAAATGCATCTGCCATTTTGCTGCCCATTCTGCCAGTTTGGAGAGATCCTTCTGGAGCTCCTCACAATCACTTCTGGTCTTCACCACTCGGAAAAGTTTACAACTGTGCATATTAGGGAAGGATACAGTCTTGTTTTTTATAACTGTATTTTATAATTACAAACACATCGGTAAAGCAGCTACCACATTTTCCAGACTCACAAAGAGAGTCTGGTCCAACAAGAAGCTGACAGAACATATCAAGATCCAGGTCTACAGAGCTTGCGTCCTGAGTACACTTCTGTACTGCAGCGAGTCATGGACTCTTCGCTCACAACAGGAGAGGAAACTGAACGCTTTCCACATGCACTGCCTCCGACGCATTCTCAGCATCACCTGGCAGGACAAAGTTCCTAACAACACAGTCCTGGAACGTGCTGGAATC
Organism: Tiliqua scincoides; assembly: GCF_035046505.1. Taxonomy (NCBI): domain Eukaryota; kingdom Metazoa; phylum Chordata; class Lepidosauria; order Squamata; family Scincidae; genus Tiliqua; species Tiliqua scincoides. The sequence continues at coordinate 227,904,616 of NC_089822.1, read as the reverse complement.
CCTAGCATGTATGCACTGCTGAAACAGAGACGCCTGCATTGGCTCGGTCATGTCGTGAGAATGGATGATGGCCGGATCCCAAAGGATCTCCTCTATGGAGAACTCATGCAAGGAAAGCGCCCTACAGGTAGACCACAGCTGCGATGATACAAGGACATCTGCAAGAGGGATCTGAAGGCCTTAAGGAGTGGACCTCAACAAGTGGGAAACCCTGGCCTCTGAGCGGCCCGCTTGGAGGCAGGCTGTGCAGCATGGCCTTTCCCAGTTTGAAGAGACACTTGGCCAACAGTCTGAGGCTAAGAGGCAAAGAAGGAAGGCCCATAGCCAGGGAGACAGACCAGGGACAGACTGCACTTGCTCCCGGTGTGGAAGGGATTGTCACTCCCAGATTGGCCTTTTCAGCCACACTAGACGCTGTGCCAGAACCACCTTTCAGAGCGCGATACCATAGTCTTTCGAGACTGAAGGTTGCCAACATTTTATAATTATAAGATTGTGCAAATTGAAAGGTGCCTGCTGTACTCTTTAGGGACCATGATTAGCAAAGAGGGTAACAGCTTAGTTATGTGGGAGAAACTTACAAGTTTTGGAACAAATTATCAAAAAATTTGGGTTCACACTACAATAATTTCACCATACAAAGATGCATTCAGAAGTGAGGGTCCACTGTGTGGCCTTTGAACAATAACCACAACTGTGGTTATGACAATAATAAGAACATAATAAGAACATAAGAACAGCCCCACTGGATCAGGCCATAGGCCCATCTAGTCCAGCTTCCTGTATCTCACAGCGGCCCACCAAATGCCCCAGGGAGCACACCAGATAACAAGAGACCTCATCCTGGTGCTCTCCCCTACATCTGGCATTCTGACTTAACCCATTCCTAAAATCAGGAGGTTGCGCATACACATCATCGCTTGTACCCCATAATGGATTTTTCCTCCAGAAACTCGTCCAATCCCCTTTTAAAGGCGTCTAGGCTAGACGCCAGCACCACATCCTGTGGCAAGGAGTTCCACAGACCAACCACTCGCTGAGTAAAGAAATATTTTCTTTTGTCTGTCCTAACCCGCCCAACACTCAATTTTAGTGGATGTCCCCTGGTTCTGGTATTATGTGAGAGTGTAAAGAGCATCTCCCTATCCACTCTGTCCATCCCCTGCATAATTTTGTATGTCTCAATCATGTCCCCCCTCAAGCGTCTCTTTTCTAGGCTGAAGAGGCCCAAACGCCGTAGCCTTTCCTCATAAGGAAGGTGCCCCAGCCCCGTAATCATCTTAGTCGCTCTCTTTTGCACCTTTTCCATTTCCACTATGTCTTTTTTGAGATGCGGCGACCAGAACTGGACACAATACTCCAGGTGTGGCCTTACCATCGATTTGTACAACGGCATTATAATACTAACCGTTTTGTTCTCAATACCCTTCCTAATGATCCCAAGCATAGAATTGGCCTTCTTCACTGCCGCCGCACATTGGGTCGACACTTTCATCGACCTGTCCACCACCACCCCAAGATCTCTCTCCTGATCTGTCACAGACAGCTCAGAACCCATCAGCCTATATCTAAAATTTTGATTTTTTGCCCCAATGTGCATGACTTTACACTTACTGACATTGAAGCGCATCTGCCATTTTGCTGCCCATTCTGCCAGTCTGGAGAGATCCTTCTGGAGCTCCTCACAATCACTTCTGGTCTTTACCACTCGGAAAAGTTTGGTGTCGTCTGCAAACTTAGCCACTTCACTGCTCAACCCTGTCTCCAGGTCATTTATGAAGAGGTTGAAAAGCACCGGTCCCAGGACAGATCCTTGGGGGACACCGCTTTTCACCTCTCTCCATTGTGAAAATTGCCCATTGACACCCACTCTCTGCTTCCTGGCCTCCAACCAATTCTCAATCCACGAGAGGACCTGTCCTCTAATTCCCTGACTGTGGAGTTTTTTCAGTAGCCTTTGGTGAGGGACCGTGTCAAACGCCTTCTGAAAGTCCAGATATATAATGTCCACGGGTTCTCCCGCATCCACATGCCTGTTGACCTTTTCAAAGAATTCTATAAGGTTCGTGAGGCAAGACTTACCCTTACAGAAGCCATGCTGACTCTCCCTCAGCAAGGCCTGTTCGTCTATGTGTTTTGAGATCCTATCTTTGATGAGGCATTCCACCATCTTACCCGGTATGGATGTTAGGCTGACCGGCCTATAGTTTCCCGGGTCCCCCCTCTTTCCCTTTTTAAAAATAGGCGTGACATTTGCTATCCTCCAATCTTCTGGCACTGTGGCCGTTTTGAGGGACAAGTTGCATACCTTAGCCAAGAGATCTGCAACTTCATTCTTCAATTCCTTAATAACCCTTGGGTGGATGCCATCAGGGCCCGGTGACTTATTGATCTTTAATTTATCAATGAGGTCTGAAACATCTTCTCTTTTAACCTCTATCTGACTTAACTCCTCGGTTAGGAGGGGCCGTTCGGGCAGCGGTATCTGCCCGAGGTCTTCTGCCGTGAAGATACGATTGCAGGACAGCAAGTGCTCCAGAAGGGGATAAGAAGATTGTCCATCCCAGCAATTCAGCATGGGTATCAAGGCAGCTAGTCTTTAACCTCATTGGACAATCACCTATCTAACAGAGCAATAGGTCTGTGCTACTTTTGTCCATTGTAGTTGCACAAATTCAAGTATATGCACTATGGCCCAGCAAAACAGAGAAAAACTACAGTTTAAGTAGTTCACCAGCCATTCCACTTACTCAAAATATGCCTCAGCCTGAAACAGGGGAACAGAACTGCAGTACCCTCAGTCATTTTACTACCCATGTCTCTCTTGTACTGTAATTCCAGTTCTTAAAGAGACCGTAAGTATAGTCATGTGCTGCTGAACAACAGCGATCGGGACCACAATTCCCATCGTCAAGCAGGACTTGATGCAATTCAGTCTCTCCGTAGAGAAGGGAATGCTCCACTCCCCTTCCCTCTGGAGGGCTATCTGAGCTTCCCAGAGGCAGCGCACATCTGCTCATTGCCACTGCAGAACTCAGACTGAGGGGAAAAAAATCACGTCTCTTGCTCAACTTTCGGTTTCATGGAGGAGACAAGAAATCGCTCAAGAGACACATTTTCCCTCAGTCTGAGCCTTGCAGAGGCAACACTTAGATGTGTGCTGCCCCTGGGAGGGTCAGACAACCCTCCAGAGGGAAGGGAAGCAGACCTCCCCTTGCTTTTGGAGGGTTGGGGTGTGCACCCCCCCCAATAACCACACATTGTAGTCCTGCAATGCAGTCCACGCATGCAATCCTGGCGTAAGCCGAAAGGTCGCAAAGTGGCGCACCTGTATCAGCTTTTTAAATTTAAGGTAGTTTTTGGCTTTATGCACCAACTCCGTATAAGATGCGGACTGACTGTGCATCTTGCACATTGTTCACAGGATGCAGTTTTATACTGAATCAGACCGCTGCTTCATTTACCTCAGTATTGTCACCACATATTCTAGGGCAACAATTTTCAGCCAGGGTGCCACAAAGGGTCCACAAGTATGCACGGGAGTTTGGAGCACAGCCACTGAAAATCACTGAAAAACTTTTCTGGGTTCTATAGCTCTGTTTCTAGAGTAACTTTATTAACAAATTGTCGGTGCCTTGTCTTCTGCTGGCAGCAGAGAAGCAACAGACAGACATGCAGTATTATTTCTCACCTTTCCCATGCCAAAGCCCAAGGCGGCTTACAAAGCTTTATAATAAAGTACAGAGTACCACAACAGGTAAAAAGAAATACATCAAGCAAGGCATTAAAACATTACATTTCACTATGTAATATTAAAATTAAGCCAAAACAGAAGAAAAAATCTAATTTGGGTCAATGGGGAACAAATTAGTCCATGGAAACACTCGAGGCACAGAGGTCAAATATCCACTCAGCAACCAAACGCTAGACAAAACAGGTATGTTTTGAGCCCTTGCTGGAAAGCCATGAGCGAGAGAGTAGTTCTCAGTAGTTCTCAGTTCCGCTAGAAGGAAATTCCATAGTTGTGGTGCCACTACAGAGAAGGTTTGCCTCCAAGATGCCACCTGGGACAGAGGCGGCACTTGAGAAGAGCCCCCTCAAATGACCTCAGAGGGCGGGCTGGAAAGTATGGAAGGAGGCAGTATTTCAGATGGCCTGGACCCAGATCATATAGGGCCTTAAAGGTTAGAACTAGCATCTTGAATTGGGATCATAAGTGAATAGGAAGCCAGTGTAGCTGCTGAAGCAGTGGTCCAGCAGAGTCATTTCATCTTGCCTTCGTAAGCCCCTGAGGTGCTTTAGTGAAAATTTTCACAAAATTTGCTGTTCTTTAGGCCTCCTCAGCATTAATGCTAAAAAACAACAAGCAGCTATCAGTTTGCACACAATTAAACATGCAAGTGACATTATAGCTTTTCTCTTTTGAACGATGGCAGCCTAAATCTCCTCTTTTGAAAGAACAGTATACAAATTTTATTTATAACATTTTAATTGTGGAATCTTGTTACCAATACTGCTAATGTATTGATAACCGAGGCATGTGTAAACGTATGAGTGAAGTGAACTTGTAATAAGCCACAACAGCAAATCTGGGTGCAAAATGAAGATTGGCAACATACAGGATTGGGCATCCCTTATCCAAAGAGCTTGAGACCAGAAGCATTTTGTATATCAGATTTTTCCGTATTTTGGAATACTTGTGTGTACCTAATGCAGGGGTGCCCAAACCCCATCCCGGGGGCCCCTTGCAGCCCTCAGGGGCTCCCAATTCGGCCTGCGAGAAGCCCCCAGTCTCCAATGAAACTCTGGCTCTCCAAAGGCTTGCTGGAGCCCATGCTTGCCCAACGCAACTGCTCTCAGTATGAGGACGACTGTTTGACCTCTTACCTGAGCTGTGGGATGAGGGCTCCCTCCACTACTCGCTGTTTCATGTCTGTGATGCAGCAGTGGCAGTAAAGAAAAGGCTGGCTTTGCTTTGTGCAAGGCTTTTTATAGGCCTTGAGCTACTGCAAGACTTTCATTCATTCATATAAGTTCCATCTTAATATATTCATTTAAGTAAATTTATTCAAATTTTAAATGTAAATTAATTTTTTTCTCCACCTCCCCCCCCCCCCCGACACAGTGTCAGAGAGATGATGTGGCCCTCCTGCTAAAACGTTTGGACACCCCTGTTCTAGACACACATGAAAATGTGTAGTTGGGCATTCCTTATCCAGAACTCTGAAATCCAAAGCATTCCAAAATATATAACTTTTTTTTTTTTTGAGGACAGACATGACACCACAATTGGAAAATTCCACACTTTACCTCATGTGACGAATTGCACAAAATGCACAAAATTATCAAAAATATTGATTTTTAATAATATTTTAATATTTTAATTTTTAATAATATTAATAATCTGAAGGTATAAAATTACCTTCAGATTATGTGTGTTACCTTCAGGCTGTATATGAAAATAATTTATTTTCATGTTTAGGCTTGGGCTCTATCCCCAAGATATTGTATTAGGTTAGGGCTGCCCAAACCCCAGCCCTGGGGCCACCTACAGCTCTCAAAGACTCCCAATGTGACCCTCAGGGAGCCCCTAGTCTCCAATGAGCCTCTGGCCCTCCAGAGATTTGCTGAAACCCACACTGGCCCGATGCAACTGTTCTCAGCATGAGGGCGAATGTTTGACCTCTTGCATGAGCTGTAGGATGTGTGCTTCCTCCACTGCTTGCTGTTTCACATCTGTGATGCAGTAGCGGCAACAAGGGAAAGGCCAGCCTTACTTTGTGCAAGGCCTTTTATAGGCCTTGAGCTATTGTAAGACCTTAATTCATTAATAGAAGTTCATCTTTAGTATATTCATTTATGTAAACTTATGTACATTTATTCAAATCTTAAATGTAAATTAATTCTTTTTTTCCCCCGGCCCCTGACACAGTGTCAGAGAGATTATGTGGCCCTCCTGCCAAAAACTTTGGACACCCCTGCTAGAGCAATAAGTTGCCAGATGAGCTCCTTTGGTTCAGCAACAAAGAGAAGATGGTGAGGTGGAACTTAGGTGCTCTCAGCCAGAGTCATACTGCATAATTTCAGTCAAGTCACTATCTCTAACTACCCAAGAGAAAATCAGTCAAGGAAGTATCTTGTACCCAACATGAGGCTCTGAGATAGGGCACTGTTTCAATTCCAGAGAGAGCACAGAGCAGTTGTTTTCACTGGGAGTCCTTTGGTCAGCTCCTCCCTCTGGACATAGAGGTTGGCCGAAGGTCCCCATTGAGCTTCATGATTAGAGACGTACTAAAGTCTCAATAGACATACATGTATGTTTCTCATTAGCATTTGGTTCCAAAACAAATCTCACAACTTTCACTGATTGTCACCCTCATCCTGAATGAAAACTGGAGGGTTGTATTTTTCATTTTTCAAGTACCAAAGAAAAACAGATTAGTGGCACAACATTTCCAGTCTACGTACAATCAGCAGACACTTTCTCTGGTGGAATGAACTTTAAGTTCAAGTCTGAAAAGACACAGATCACTGCTACAGTGTTTTCAGAGGCCAGTAACCTTCCTTAGTTTCCTTCTTCACTGAACTGGAAAGGAAATGAAGCACTATGACAGCTCTGAGTTCTTAAAAAAGAAGCTCATTCAAAGCAGCAAACCCAAGCCTGCTATGACTATCATGTTGGAAAACAAGAATAAAGGTAACTGTATTTTTGTATCGGTTTCCTGGATAAATTCTGATTTTGAAACTCACACAATTATTGTTGCAGATGATGATGGAGATGAACAAAACCATCTTTGAAGAAAAATAGATGAGAGTTACAACTGCATGTTTTAAACTTCCAGCATCTCTTTTTTAAAAGGAAAAAAACAGCAGCTGTAAAATGCTCTTTCCCATACAACAGAAAGTCACAAGGCTTGGGTTTGCCTTATACGTGGGCCTGAATCAAACCCCTTATGATATCTGAAGAACTGTCAAATTAACAAAGGATGATGCTTCTAGAGAGTATTGACCAGTTAAATATTCCAGATAAACCAGGAAACGGATTTTGGGATGATGGTGAATAGCTCAATGAAAATCAGTAGGCTCAAATGGCATCTATCCAAGAGTTCTTATGGAACATAAATGTGAAATTCAAATATTAAAAATATGTAACTTGCCCTTTAAATAAGCTTCCATACCAGAGGACTAGAAAACAGCCAATGAAACACCTGCTTATAAAGGGATCTGGAAAATGATAGGCCAGTCAGTTTAACATGTTTTCCAAGTAAACTTATGGAAAGTATAGTTAAAGATATAGTTATGAAGCATGTAGAACAACTTATTAGCACTGAGATCCACTTTTTAGAATGACAATCTGTCAGGACTCACTGGAAGTGATGTCATGGCTAGAAGTGACATCAAGCCTGAAAATTTTCAACAACCCCATATGAAAAAATAAAATCAATTAAGTAAATTAAATGTTTACAATAAGTACAGTATAAGTTTAAAATTTTATTTAAAATGAAAAAGAACCCTCCTAACCACCCCAAGCAGTTGCTAATCTGTTTTAAAAAATTCCCCAAGTATCTAAAGGGCTACAATCCTATCGGCACTTACCCAGGAGTAAGCCTCATTGACTATCATTGTTAAAAGCATATGTACATAGTAGCCTATTAAAACTACAGATCTGCAACATTTCCCCAAATACAGATCTGCAACATTTCCCCAAATGCATGCATTTCCCCAAATGCATGGTAGCATCAAGTTTAACATATTAAAAATTAAAATACACACTGAAATGAATGGGGACCCACTGGAAATTGGCTCACAACTCATCTAGTGGGTGCTGACCCACAGTTTAAGAAACACCGCTGTACAAAAATGAGTCTTGCTCAAAAAAAAGCAGCATGGTTTCTGCAAAGGTTAAATCCTGTTTCAAAACTCTAAAAAGTGATCCACAAGCTCTCAGAAGTGATTCAGTAGACAGTGTATACTTGAAAGGGTTTTGAGTAAACTTTGAAAGGGTTTTGAGTAAGGCTCTTCAGTAAACTTCGTAGTCATGCAGAAAGAGGAGAGCTTTTTTTATGGTAACTGGTTACAGAACAGGGAGAATTCTTAGGCCAGTGGTTTTCAAACTGGGGCATCACGACACCCCAGCCTGAGGGCCCTGGAATCTGCCCCCTTAAAGGATGGGGTGGAGGGAAGGTAGTAACGTGACCCCCCAGGGGTACGTCACTAAGGAGGGTGCAGGGACTGGCATGCACTGGTTCCTGCAGCAACCTCCTGGGGGTGAAAGAAGCCCTGCACGACCCTCCGCAGGGCTCCCTGAGCTTCAGAAACTGAAAGCAGAGAGATCGCGCCCCACTTCCCATTTGCAATCGCAAACCAGAGGCAGGACGCAATCGCTCCACTTTCACTTTCTGAAGCTCAGGGAGCCCTGCAGAAGGTTGCGCAGGGTTTCTCGTATCCCCGGGAGGTTGCTGCAGAAACTGGTAAATGCATGCCAGTCTCTGTGCCCCTTTTAGCAACGCCATCCTGGGGATTGCATCACTGCCTTCCCTCCACTCCCCATTGCCTTCCCCGCTCCCCCGCAAGGACTTACAGCAGTTCTCAAGCTCCCTGGGAGGTTGAGAACCGCTGCCTTAGGCCATTCTCACAGCAGAGCAAAGAAAGATGTAGGGTCTCCCAGGAATTTGTCTCTGTACCTTGGCTTTTTAACTTGTTCATAAATGATCTAGAACAGGGTTTCTCAAACTGTGGGTCACCCTGGGCTGAGCCCTCTACCCACATTTGCATCCTGTTGGCTCCAAACTGGAGTCCTCCAGATACAATTTGCGGCAGCACCAGATAGCTGCAGGCCTCCACAAACAACTGGAAAGTCACTTTCAGTTTACATCTGGGTTCGAGAAAATGACTTTCAGTTGCTTCCAGGGGCCTGTGGAGGCCCAGCATGGGAAAAGGAGATGGGTCACAGCACAGGAGAAGGAGACAGGTCACTGTGCACTGCAGAACAGGTGGGTCGCAGCCGGTGGAAGTTTGAGAACTCCCTATCTCCCCAAAATATTCAGATGACCCCAAAATATTCAGGATGGTAAAAACCAACACAGCTCGTGATGTCCTCCAAAAGGACCTCTCCAAACTGGGGGAATGGGCAACCAAATGACAAATATGGTTCATTATCAATAAATGTAAAGTGATGTACTCTCAGGCAAAAATATAAAAAATCCCAACTTCACATATACTTTGATGGGGTCTGAACTGTTTTTGTTGATGATTAACTAGGAAAGAGATGTTGAGGTCATGTAGCTCAATGAAAATCCTCAGCTGCCTCACACCGAAGGCAGCAAATGCCATGCTAGGGGTAATTAGGAAAAGGATTGAGACTAGAACTACTAATATTATACCCCTATAAAAACTAGGGGTGGAAGAAGTGATGAATCAGCAACAAGAGCAGTGGACAGAAACGGAAGCTGGGGGAAGAGGGCAAGTGAATGAGCCGCAGTGACAGCTGCAGCAAATAGTAGGAGAGTTCACTCAGGCATCAAAATCAAGAAGCAAAGCTGCTTCTTACTTGAAAATGTGCAAGGGGAAAACACCACTGTGCCACAGATAATCCTTCTACAGCAGGGGTGTCCAAAGTTTTTGGCAGGAGGGCCACATCATCTTTCTGACACTGTGTCAGGGGCCGGGGGAAAAAAAGAATTAATTTACATTTAAGATTTGAATAAATGTACATAAGTTTACATAAATGAATATACTAAAGATGAACTTATATGAATGAATGAAGGTCTTGCAATAGCTTAAGGCCTATAAAAGGCCTTGCACAAAACAAGGCTGGCCTTTCCTTTGCTGCTGCTGCTCCTACATCACAGACGTGAAACAGCAAGCAGTGGAGGGAGACCTCATCCCACAGCTCTCACGAGACATCAAACTGTTGCATTGGACCAGTGTGGGCTCCAGCAAGTCTCGAGAGGGCCAGAGGTTCATTGGAGACTGGGGGCTCCCTGAGGGCTACATTGGGAGTCCTTGAGGGCCTCAAGTGGCCCCAGGGCCAGGGTTTGGGCACCCCGTTCTACAGTACAGTACTATTATGTCAACAAAGGCTACTATGCTTTGCAAATGCAAACCCTGGCAGGGCTTCTTGGTCAAGCAAGAGGAGTAAAGGGCTTGCAAATCATAAAACCGTTCTGATCCCTCATTGTACTTCCTGTACTCCCCAATTCTACTTGACTTTTTTTCCTCAAGCAGCTTTAAAACCACACAGATACTAAAGAGCTCTGAGAACACAGAAACCATGTATTTTTGGATTTTCAGTCACATCGCCATTTGCAAACAATGCACAGGCCCAAAAGCAAGCCTGGCTTACATTTCACTTTGAAATATATAATCATGAGTGCATGTGCCTTCCTCTTCAGATCAACAGAATTCCACCTTGAATTGTTGCCATCTGGAAGATGTTCTCTTGATCAAAAGTGAACACCATTCCCTTCCATGAACAACTGAGTGAAATACTGATGCATTAAATAAATACACGCCGTGATTAAAATAATTTCAGAGTAGGACTGTTATTTATATAACTTGATAAGCAACTTTGACGTAATCAGAGGAAGGCATAAGGGAAAATGCATACAATTTAGAGAGCAAATGTTTTCACTTATAGGATTTTTTAAAAAGAAATAAGGGCCAAAGTCTGCAAAACAGTTCACAATCTTCTTCCTGGCCTGCTCACACACCTGTGCTTATGGCCCCCACAATGTTCTATTAGCACAGAACCACCAACACCCTCCAGCTGCTTTTGCTTGGAGACTTAGTAATAATTAGTTCAACATTCGCAGTATGTTCCAGGGCCTGCTCAGTCCATTTGCCAGATGCTATGCTTATTGCCATCTGGCTGCCAAAATGACTGGAGCCACAATAAGCTGGCTTTGCTTTTCAACTGAAACAACAGCCAGCAACATCATGGGCCTCCTAAGGATTTCTAACCCTTAAGAATTAGCGTCTCCTTTCAATTCCGCCTAGCCTCTCCCATTCTCAAATAGTAACGCTGCTAGTTATGCGGTCTGATCAAGTTTTCCTGCTCTGTACCAACAGAAAAACTAAGAACACTTTCCATTAATTATTAAAAGCTAAAATCCCTTAGCAGAAATTATTAACAGTCACTACTACTTCTAAAATGGTTTAACACACCCATTTTCAACCACTGTGCAGTGGCACATTTTTGTGCCACAGGAATTTGGGGGAGGGTCATTTATTAGTAGGGCCAATGGAGGATGTGAGACTCCTGCTGGCAGCACAGTGTGCCTTGTCAATTGTCAAAAGAGTGATGGTGTGCCTTGACTATTTAAGTACCTTGTCAGTGTGCCTTGGGTTGAAAATCACTGGCTTAACATCTGCTGTATATAACCTCACATTTGATAGTTTGGGGGAAATGGGCAGTTTATACCACATCTGGGAATGAGACTTGAGGCACTATCTCAGAAGACCAGTGGAGTACCTAAGGCAAAGAAACGGAGTCTCACGCAGCTCCAGGACCAACGGGGGAGGCATTCTGAGACTTCCCCGTGGTCTTAAAGAAAACTTCCGGAAAACAGGAAGTACAGTTTCCAATCGCATCGGAAGCCTCAGTCATGCTTCCCACGTGGTCATGGAGGCGCATGGGCTCATAACCCGGGGCATTTGCCCTGTCTGCCCAGCGCTAGGTCTGCTGCTGATTGCCATTTATTTGATTGCTCACAGAAGCCTTCTGATTAGCTGGGAGGCTGCGTGTAACCTCCCAGCAACTCAGAACACCTCCAGACCTCACCAGAGGTGCCTTCCAGAGGTCCTCAGTGGGCCCTACTGATGTGGGTTCAGGACCCACGATGGGTCAAATCCACAGGATCTGAACCCACAGATAAGAAGGACCATCTACACATTTGCCTCTGTAGCAGTTGCGGACCTACCATTAGGTTCAATGGGGCAAATGCCCTGGGTACAAGCCTCTAGGACCGCTCCCGACAGGGTCGGAAACTGTGTTCCCGGTTTTCCGGAAGCACTGTTTATAGTGTCAGGGAACTCAGAGAAGCTTCCCTGACACAGGTTAAGGTCGCGCGAAGCTCCGTGAGCCTCAAGTTAGTAGGGGGCGGATTTTTGCACAGGGGCAGCAACAGCCCACTGGGGGTGCCATTGCAGACCTTTGCCCCAGGGGCGGGGCTGGGGAGGTTCGTCATTGCTCTCTAGCATGTGTGATGTAGCTCTGAAGTGCTGCTTATCAGCACAATTGTATTTATGAATATCCACATTATGGTTTAAAAATATCCTGGGCTAAGCAGTCACAAAACTAGTAAAATCAAATTTAAAAAATTTGCCCTGCTTTAGTAGCTCAAGTTATGTAAAATAAAATCACAATACAGAGTAGTTATCAGATTTAATTTTACCCAAATCCATGTGCAAATTAATACATTTTGAACCTTGAACGTTTTGAACCTTGAACGTTTTGAACCTCATGCACAACCCGCACGCATGCACATATCTACTCTTGGTGCTCTCCAGGGAGAAAGGCAGATTACAAATCAAATCAAATCAAATAAATACTCTGTGTACTAACACAGCCATCTACCAACACTTTGCTATACAGCATTCTCCTGACATGGCTGGCTTCTACACATCCTCCCGATCCAAACACACCCCTTTTCCATGCACCGCAATGTCTCCAATCTAAAGTAGAGGGGGGCATTGGTAGTTGGGTTTCATGGCTCTACACCTCTTATGTAGGGATTCCTTAGAGGTCATGACCATGTGACCCAGCTTATAAAAGAGAAATGCAAGACTGTCTGCACCATCCCTGCTGTATTGTTAAAATGAAGTACACCAGCTCAAGTTGATGGCTGTGCCCTTTAAAAACCAGATCAGGAACAGCGACCCTCAGACTCCATGTCTTCACAGTCTGCATGAAGAGGAAAGTGCAATTCACTTGCACCCCCCTCCTGGTCCCTAAACCTTGCATGTTCAGTGGCAGGTCTGAATAGCATCTCCATGCATATACAGCTGTATGCGTGGTTTTCTATACGAATCAGAAACCTTTCACAATCAAGTTCCTCAGCTGTAGGAAGACACCAGCCAGGTGCAGCTATACACACATAGAAGCCCTTTTCAGACCTTTTGCTGAACTGAGGGGACAAGATTCTACTCCCCTACATTGCATTCATAGGGTGTACAGAACACTTAAGAAGGGATAGTTAGAAGAACATCTCCCATATGAAACTCTCCATGTTTTGTGGTCAATAACTTTTTGTTGGTTCTACCACTATCATAAGCAAGATTGGTCTCTATAGCTAAGAGTTTTCTTAAAGATGGCTCTCAAGTGTGGAACTCTCTCCCATCTGAAAGCCTCCTAGTTGATCCTTTCAAAAGAGCAATCCTCTCCCTTTAGACAAGCCTTCAGTTTGCACATAGAGAGAAACTCTATTAGCTTTGACTTTTGCCTCTTGTATTCAATTATTTTGCAGGTTCTGCATTATGTTCCACTTTTTAAATGCTTTATTCTTTAAATGAATTGCTATTTGTATCTGCTACCTACTTGGGAGAACTGGAGGTTCAAAAGCAGGCTGTTATTGCTAAAACAGCAGAAGCAAATCCTAATTTATTTAAAAGCAAATGTTAAGCAGAAGTGGGGTGGCTCTTTTGTTCTCATTTTTGCCATAAATGTGAAGAACTCACTTTCTGCACAGTTCAATTATATCTGCCAAGGAAAAAAAGCACTTTCAAATAAGTAAACACATACATAAAGATGTATGTGTTCACTCCCGGATTGGCCTTTTCAGCCACACTAGACGCTGTGCCAGAACCACCTTTCAGAGCGCGATACCATAGTCTTTCGAGACTGAAGGTTGCCAATACAATTAATACATAAAGATCTGCTTCAAGGCAAAATCAAAATAAGGGAGCTACTGTATAATTAATTCCCCTGAGCCACATCAGCCGTCAAAGGCTGCTTGCCAAATGGCATAAGAGACTTCCGGGTCAGATTCCGGTCTAAAGAGTCAATTTAAGTCAGTGCACTGGAGCAAAGAGGCACATGCTCATGGCTGCTTTTCCAGAAAGTTCTACCATTGCTCCTCCAACCCCTTTAAGAGCCTCTTTTTCCTCTTGCCTATTGCCAGATACCATGTTCAGCCTACCAGGCTTCAAACCATTATACTCCCTACAGCTGTGGCTGATTATGTATTCAAAACCCTTTGGTTCGCTTTCATTTAAAAATGCTTCCTAACACTTGTCCCACATGCAGGCCTGAAATTAAAAGGGACAATGGAAACCCTTGCAGAAAGGGGTACTTACGGCCATGATAGATAAAGTCCACACATTTATGGATATGTGTAGCCTTCTTTCCACATCTGCGTATATGTACACTTGGAGGGAGATCATACTGGTGGGCACTCTCTCTCACTTTTGTAAGATGAAAGGTTAAAAATGTGGGTTTCTACATACATACAGCTGCACCAGTCAATGCTTTCAGGTGATCAGGAAACCCAAAGACACAGGATTCCCAGTCATATGCAAAGCAGGTCTATGTGAATCCCATTCTCATCTTTAGCCTAAGGAGCAAAGGTTGGGAGGCTGGCTCAGTCAGCACAACCACAGTCCTGCTCCAAACATGAGAAGGGGAAAGAAAAGAAAGAAAGCACATGCACACAGCAAACAAGAAACATGGACTCCAGAAAAAATCTTGAACCATTTTATCCCCAAAGATGAAATCCTCACATATATCCTCTGTGACATCCCCACACCAGTTCTGCACAAGCTTCTATTACTGTGACAAAGTTCTCTATTGTTCACTCAGTTCTGCCCCTGTTCAAGTCTCTTTCCCTCTGCACTCCACTTATGCCATAGTCTGGCCCAATTCTCTTTGCCTGTTCCGCCACCCCAAGCAAAATATATGGAAAGTGCTCAGGAATTCTCTAATACGGAGGATTACTGAGTGAAGAGACACAGGCTGCAGTCCTAACCGCACTTTACTGAGAGTAAGCCCCACTGAACAAAACAGGACTTACTTCTGAGTAGACTCAGTTAGGATTATGCCCACAGTCCACCCACTCCACTGAAACAAAAAATCGACATCTGGAGTAAAATACAAAATGAGCTGGGGTGTGTGTGTGTGTGTGTGTGTGCTATCCCCACGCAAAGGAAAGCCTTTGGTTCCAGTAAAAGCACTGCTACCACAGAGCAACAGACACACATTGCTCAAGGTAAGGTAGAATTTAACATGCCAGATAGCTGGCCCCTGAAAGGAGTGAAAGATCACACACGCTATTGATGCACTTTCACATGGGAAAACAATTCAGTTCAATGGCAAATGACTGGCAAATACTGAATTCATACACCATATCCATGATAGTTAAATAGTACATATTGAAAAGTCAATGCTAGGAAAAAATAACTTTACAGACTGATGAAGACACTTGCCCACACTATAATGTTGGCCCCCTCCCCCATCTTTCTTTCAAGTATGTTCAAATACCACCTCCTAAATTTGGTTCAAGGACAAGTAAGTGACAACTGCACTTCATGTAATAAAATAAGGCAGGATGCCTGAGTAGCCACGACAAAAAAATTGGGCAGATTCTATACAGTAGAATCAGGGTAAATAGATTAAAAGCGATTTAGGAAAATGGCCTAAATAGGATTTTTGTAATACAGTAACGTAAGCAGCTGTTCAAAAAAGGGAAGACAACACATAGTACAGGAGAGTTGGAGTTATCACTGTTAAGCACATTTTGCAATCAACCCTCTAGAAAGACATGAGGGTTGTGGTCTAAGACACAAATAATGCTGCCAATACAGGAGAAAGGGCAAACTCTCAACATGAAGTACCTCACAGCTGCGATTGCCAAAAAGAAGCAATGAAAACAAAGATAAACTGTAGGGCTTAGAGCAACTTGAAGTTAAAAAAATAATTCAGACATAAAGTTGCAAGAATACACTGTATTAATAATCTCTTTTTAAGCACTTTACTGTGGGGACTGGGGGATAAGAATAGGCCCTCAGTTTGGCTGTACTTGTGGTAAGAGGCGACTAAATAGCCACCGGGTAGATGGGAAGACAGCTCATCTGAGAGAAGGAAAACTCTGATCCCAAACCTCCACTGACTTGTGGCTACATCCAGTTATGGAAAAGGCTTCAGGAGTCAACCTCCAGGCAAAATCCGGAGCCGGAGTCCCTGAGGCAGTTCACGGTTGAACACAGTCACGTTCTGGCAACTCCTGCGACGCCGCTGGAACCAACCGTATTGGCTTCTGCCTTTCCACTGGACCATTTCAGTGACGTGGAGAGGGGGGATTTGCTGCATGGGTAACAACCTATTCTCCATACCTACTTTACCCAGGCTTCGCACACTGGAGAGGACACTCTGTTCCAGAACCACCATTCAGAGCGTGATACCATAGTCTTCTGAGACTGAAGGATGCCAACATGGACTGTGGGGACACTTTAAAGTTTGGGATCTCAAAGGCAAATAAAGACACTCAATCAGGCTCTCCCAAGCCAGACACCCAAGACAAAGGCTGGAAGTTGAATAGAACGGCTAATAAAGAATACTGAAATACTAGTGGTAAAGTGGGAGAGAGGAACAAACATAGATGACTACACTACAGTCTTTTGATGCTATAGTTTGCACTGTCTGTTAAACACAACAACTTTGGCAATCATATGTCGTCCAGAGGGTTAGGGTAGACCACTTGCACTATATGCTATGCAAGCTTAAAACAAAGTCAGAAGACCACCGTTGTTGATTGGGTTTGCTCACCAACCCACAATTGTCACTACCTCCAAGATAGTCGTCTTTTTCCCACCACATGCTTCCATCACCTGCTCCACAGCAGACAAGAGAAGCACAGGAACCAGGATCGTTGTGACCACACTTGGCCAGTGTCCAGAGCACCCTGGATGAGTGCAACCCAGCAAACTCCTCTTCAGGAGCAGGAAAAGGAAGCTCAGAGGTGGCCAGTTGTCAGCCATTCTACTCGTATGTACTTCAACCCAGTGCAGCCACAACAGCCCCCTGCCTCAGAGCAGGAGAGGAAAGTGCAAGGTTCTGCCATGCTCAGTGGAGGTGCCTAGGGTGCTGCCAGTGAGCATATCCAAAGCTCCTCACTCTCAGTAGAGGGTGCCAGACCACTCATCATCACTAGTGACATTGCAAAGGCCTAAACAAAAGTCTTAAGCCCCAAAAGCCCATCTTTCACTGGTGAAGTTCTTTTCTCCTTACCCTTCAGAAGCTAATGAAAGGTAGTTGATAGGACTTTTTCCCCATAGTCCTATCTGCACCAGGCAAGACTAATATAAGACTAAGCGTAGCTACTGGTTCTGATTACCAAGAGCTTCACAACGGGTGGAATTAACAATGTTTGGACAAAGTGATGTCCAAACATTGTTAATTCCACCCCTTGTGAAGCTCTGATTTTGAAAAAAAGAATTTGTAAATGCATTGTGCAGGCTACAGAACTTTACTTTCCTGGGCTGCCTTCACAAAGTTTTTTTTTAATCACAGTCCTCTGAGAGTTTTAAAAAGCCACAATAACTTTTTTTCATTCTCGCCTATACACAAAATCATCTACAAAGACCAATAGTTTTGAGGCCACAACCAGAGTAGGTTACCCAATGAGACACAGGAGCAGCCATGTGGCCTCTCTCTCAAGAGTCCATGCTTACTTGAATTGATGATGTTCCCTGGAGCTGCGAATCTTGGAAGAAAATCTTTCCGCTAGTTTTTCCAAGTTCCTGGAATACTCCAGTTCAATCTCAGCCTTTCTGCGGAAGAACTCCTGGAGGTCTTGCAACAGCTGCAACCGGGATTCAGACTGCTGTTCCAGGCATTTGAACTGTTCCACCAACTGCGTACGAATTTCTGGATGCACAAAGCAGAGAACAAGGCAGCATTAAAAACCCATTGGAACAGAGCCTGAAGGACAATTTACGTGGCATCCTGACCGTTATTTATCTGTCCTACCAAATTACATTGACGCACTGCAAAGAGCACAAACTTGCAGGATAGAGTTGACAGAAATGAAGGTACAGGGAGAGAGAAAGCTTCTCACCCATCCTAATAGAGAAGAAAAAACTGGACCAAGGTTTAAGTGCACCTACTGAAATTAGGTTGCAAACAATTGTTTAATATCTCAAGGAAATGGAACAGGAATTTTTGAAATAATGAAAGTTATGCATCCATTTTTGCTCTCCCTCTGTCTGAATGCATTTGCAGTTATAAGGGCATCTACAAGAATTACATTTCACAAAGATCAAGCAGAACTCGCCACTGAATACATACGTTCCGTCAAAATTAAGGGATTTAAGGACACATCCTGTCTGTGTGACATGTTTACCGTAACCCACTCTGAGCTCTTGAGATACAATGGGTTATAAATACAAATAAAGAAACATACAGCCATGCCATCTGTGTCTGCAGAGCTTCCAGTATTTCTCTACAGTGGTATCCAAAATTATTTTACAGTTACTAATGTGTGGCAAATACTAGTAAATTCTGACATTAAGCAATACTAGATTTATAACAGCTGAGTCATACAAGCACTTTAAAAAAATGAGATGTATTCTTAAATTCATTCATTTCTCCATGACACAATCCTCCTCCTTTGGATTGGATAAATGCCATTTTGATGAACCACACTGAAGTTTGTTTATGCTAGCAAGAAGGAAACGACAATTTCTCAACACAGGCAGTTAACACCCAGATTTCAAGGGCATTTCAGGCGCCAACTCCTACAACCCAAAGTGATCAGCTTAATGCTGACCTCCAAACACCAAAATAGCTCCTGTAAGGCTTTTAATGGCAGGGAGATGGCAGGCATGCGTCTTCTCCAAACACAGTGTTGAACTGCTGACAGGACACATTTAACACCTACTAGCAAGTAGCTGGCAACCCTGAAGTTGATCATTTAGAAAATATAGCCATGCAAGTTACCATGCCTAATCAAACTTATTCACAATATCACCAAATACACAACACAGAGAATGTATTCACTTAGGTTTGTTCTAATGCTTATGACCTGATATAAACCTAGATTTGCTACATTCCTCTTGAGAGAATGAGCTGCAGGGCAGGCAGATTTTATTCTACAGTGCCTGCCACATAGCAGTGGTGCAGTGCAACCACAGTTCGTTCTCATCCAATGCAGACCTTGTTTATGATACCACAAACAAGTACCATGCATGCAGTCAGATCTTTGGGAGGGGAGCACTGCTGCCCAATCACCACTATAGCCACAACCCTTGGCATATGTAAATCAAGCAGCAGCCCCTAAGGCCTTGAAAAAGTTTGGGAACCACTGGTCTAAAAATTGACCGTTTTCTTATACTCCCATTTAAGCACATGCTCTACCATTCTGAATACTGAAGCAATCAAACAGCATCTGAAATCAGACCACCTGGAAGAGCCCAGAGAAACAGCAATTTCTAAAATAAAGGTGTTCACACCCTGCTTCATGATTTTTCAAGCAAATTTAAAATGTACATTGAAATGGGAGAAGACCCATTAGATTACAGGTGGAGCCTATTTATCCGCGTTAATTCCGTTCCGTGACTTGGCGCAATTACGTGTTGTGCTAAATTCCATAGAGTTACGCAAATACACTGCAGCCAGACACTTCCAGATGAAAGGAAACTAAGGCAGCTGTTATCAATCCCCTCCGCTCCATACTCAGCCCTCCCCGTTGCCAGCTGCCTGGCTTCTTTTACATGGGATGCTGATCTTTTAAGAGTCCAGCCGTATGCATTTCTACTCAGAAGTAAGCCCCATTGTAGTCAATGGGGCTTACTCCCAGGAAAGTGTGGAGAGGATTGTAGACTATATCTCATGCTTTGCTTGGTGGGAAGGCTTGGTGACTGCCTGCACCATCTCAATGGGGGAGGGGGAATTTGGCAAACACTCCCTGGGTTTTTTAAAGCAATCCCCTTTGTTGCTACCACACCTGCCTGTGTGAGTGAGTGAGAGAGAGAGAGAGAGAGTTAATATGAAAATATGTGAGCTGGGCCTACAGTCACTAGAAAAATTCTGTGGAATAAGCCATTTGCTGCTTGTTGAAAAGCTATTAATTCAAGATTTGGATTGCCTTCTAAGGGAGGCTAAGCGTAAATGCTCCTTCTTATTTTGGAATTAAATTTCCCACTAAATTTTCTTTACCCATTTATTTTTATGTACTGAGGGTTCCCAAGTTGAGGTGTGCTTATATGAGTGCACGATGCAATGCTTTACCAACGGCACAAATGAAGGGTCGTTTTCAAAGTTCCTCCTGAGCAGCATTATTGTGATTGTCCCTTAACCGAATTAGACGCCCTGGTGCATATCTTTCTCCGATGCCCAAAATATGCAGCAGGAAGAGACCGATTCTTAAAGAAATTGATACATTTTCTATGTTTTCAGACTCTTTAAGACGGAAATTACTGTTAAGTAGTCTTTGCAAAGAGTGTGTTGCGGATATAGCCCAATTCTGTTTCTATGCGGTTTTAAACTCTGGTTTTAAGATTTTAGATAAATAGGTGTATGGCTTATGCACTGATCAACCTAATAAACTTGAACTTGAAGTGAGTGAGGGGGGGAGCGCTCCACCTTGCTGCACGTATTCTGGCTACAGAGATTTTCGGGTCCCCCTTCCCCTCTTCAGCCTCTTTGATGGGTCAGGGGCTCCAGGAGCGTTACTGTTCCTTTGCAAGGGGAACCTCTTCCAGGGCTCCAGGGCTACTTCCCTGCCTGGGCGAGGCAGAGCCTTTTGCAGTGTTTTGGGCTGCCTGGAAATGGAGCAAGACGCCAGTGCAGGGCAAAGGAGGCAAAGGTGTGTGTGACTTTCCCCCACCCCATTCGGCCCATATTGAGACAAATCTGCAGATAAAAAAATCCGTGGATAAATAGGCTGCACCTGTACAGAAGAAATCCCTCCTAGATCTTTGACTGCCTTGAGCTGGAAATAGATGCAAGTATTTTCACTGCATTTGAACATATCCCAGTTTTTTCAACACATCTAGTTCTTGAACCGGCAACTTTTGAAGTCATGATACAGAGTACATGCATTCAGGGCAGCTTTTCATTTTGCGCTCATGCATTTCAGGGCAGCCGAACATTTTGAGATAAATTTGTTCTTTCCCATAGTGATATTTATCACCAGGGTTTCACTGTATTTAGTAATATCTGTCATATTAACATGTTCTCTTTAGCAAATCAGGCTATCTTGCATGATATATCACCTTGCAGATCAAGAGAAAAGAATGGTTTCCTCTGACATTTATCTCTTGTGGCAAGAGACCAACAGCTTCACCCCCCCCCCCCAAGACTCTTGCATAATTTGTAGCAAAGGCTGCAAATTTACTAAACAGAATTGATTCTTGGAAGGCAAACCATCAGAGCTTAAAAGGAAATCACCTCCCCAGACAATTGGCCTCTGCCTAGTGACACCTGCATTCTTGAGCATGGATGTATGAAAACATCCTACTGGACACCTGAAAGTTTGGTGTTTTTTTTTTAATTGAAGAGAGAATATGTTCAGACTGCAAGCAGGGGTGCTACTCTTTCTTTCTAAGAAATCCTCATACGAGGAGAAAGCCTCTGGGGGAGGACTCCTTGAAACAATGAGGTTGTTAAGAAAGAAATTAGGGACAGGAAGATGCTCCCACAAAAGTGTCTGAAAGTCACCAACATTCAATATTCATTCAATATTTTTTTCAAACATTCAATTTTTTTTAAAGCATGTTCTTTTCAATTTGGATATTTCATGCATTTTTAAAATTTACATTAAGGTTTATTTATTATTTTTATTTTTCACATTTGTATACCACTCTTCCTTCAAGGACCTCAGGGTGGTCTATATAGTTTCTTCTCTCTTTTTGTCCTCACAACAACCCTGTGGGGTAGGTTAGGCTGGGAGATAGGTCCATCATTAAGGTCATACAGGAAACTTTGTGGCTGAGCGGGGATTTGAACCTATTACCTTCCAGGTGTAAGTCCAACTCCCAAACCACAACACCATCCTGGATTGGCACTGGCTTTTTATACAAATATATAAAGCTGCCTTACAATGAAGCAAACCATAGTCTGTTCAGATAATACCTCTCGCCAAAGTCTCAGGATGTTATCTTTTCCAGATCAGCGGTCTTTTACATGGGAGATGCTGAGAATTAATCTGACTACATACCTTTCCCAATATCTAAGCTATGCGTGGAAGCTTCCAATTGAAAGATGAAATGATTCAACTAACCATTGGTTGTTACTGCCTTGGTTGTCTTAGTTACCCCCAAATGAAAACTGAGCATGGAGAGCATATTTTGCATCTTAGATCCCCCATGGCTAGACAGGGTAGCAATTTTCTTTTTACAAAAAAAAAAAAAGGAAAACCCTTTTCTCTAAACATGTTTAAATACATTTTTGTCTCCATAGGGCAGTGGTATTCAAACTGGGGCATCACAATGCCCCAGCCTGTGGGTCCTGGCCTCTGCCCCCTTAAGGGGCGGCAGCAGCCAGGAGAGAGGGGGAAGGCAGCAGCACGATCCACAAAATCACGCCACTCAGGGGGGCTGCAGGGGCTTGGGTGTACTTGCCCAAGCCTCCTGCAGCCTCCCAGGGGTGTGGCAAGCCCTGCGCAACCTTCAGCAGGGCTCCCCAGGTCAGGAAAAGTGAAAGCGGAGTGATCATGCCCCACTCCGCAAAACCAGAAGTGGAGTATGATAGCTTCACTTTCCCTTCTGATGGGGCTGCAGGGATTGGGATGTACTCATCAGTCCCTGCAGCAGCCATCCCTGTGTGTGGGGAGCCCTGCGCAAGCGCCTGCAGGGCTCCCCAGGTCAGGGAAAGGGAGAGTGCGGTGATGGCACTCTACTTTCACTTTTGCGGAAGCAGATCACTCCACTCTCCCTTTCCCTGACCTGGGGCGCCTTGCAGGCATTCATGCAGGGCTCCCCGCACACAGGGACGGCTGCTGCAGGGACTGGTGAGTGCATCCCAGTCCCTGCAGCCCCCTGAGTGATGTGATCCTGGGGATTGCATTGCTGCCTTCCCCCCCCCCGCCCCCACAAGGTGTTACTGCTGGTTTCAAACTCCTGGAGAGTTTGAAAACTGCAGCCATAGGGCTATATAAATTTTCCTTGTCACCTATCAGCTTGTCAGTTTTGAGACCCACCAAAAATCAGGTCGTGACCCACAGTTTGGGAACCACTGCCCTGACTCATGGATCAGGACTTCAAAAATGTGAGATGTTCATATGGTTGTTTAGAAGGACCAAAAACAGATACACATTTTTGAAACCTCCCAACTGTTAGTTGCATTAGCCTACCTTCTAGTGACTCATCTGACCATATCCTACCTTCTGCCAAAAATTGGCTGAAAAAGCATGTGGGGCATTCTCCCCATTTCCTTAAGGACATTGAACTCCTTTAAAAGCCCACACACACTTCCAGTCACAATAAAATATGGGGTCTGTATGGCCACCTGCAAACCCCTGGTCTCAGTATCCATATATATCCAATTGCCACTTTATTTTAAAAAAATGGCAGCAAACAAAACAAGCCAAGCTAAATGAAATAGGGACATAAGAGAGTATGTAATGGAAAAAAGAATGACATTATGAAACTGGAAGATTGTAAGCCAGTTTAGTCAATCATATCTAAGAAAGTTAGCAATGACAAACTTGCTTAAGCATGATTAAACCCCTTCTCCAATACAATTCAGAGTCTCTCTCTCAAAAGCATGCATGGAGAGAAACTTAACTCTCTTAACAGGACTGCTCTCAGAATTGTCACTGAAGGCCCATAAGAAGCACTGAAGCACTTAGTCATGGAAAACATTGTGCCAGAATTGGTTGCTTCCAGGGACGTTTACGTGGCAAGCCAAAATATTTCTGCTGAGCCTTACTCATGGAGTCATTACTAGAAATTACATGGCTAACAGCCACCAAGTTACATTTTCCCCATCACTTCTTTCTTCAGAATATGATCTTACGACTGCCAAATATTGGCAGGATCACTTATTACCCGTGTAAACAGGCAGGAGGTCTGGTCTAAAGGGTAGAGCCTCCATTTGCCTGAAGATTAACATCCACAAGGTCGCCAGTTCGAGGCCACTGGCACCGTGCGACCTTGAAGCAGCCGGCAAGCTGCAGCTGAGCTGTTCCATCTGCTCAGAGCGTGGGAGGATGGAGGCCAGAATGTTAAACCAGATCGGAGTGTAACATCTTGAATGTGGTGGTTCTTGAAAGAGAGAACCTTCTTTCAATTTGTAAAAATCCCTGCGTGGATTTAATAAGCCTGCCTGTGTAAACCGCCTTGAATAAAGTCTTGAATAAAGACCAAGAAAGGCGGTATATAAATACTGTATATTATTATTATATTATTATATTAAGTGGATATTAGTAGCTCTCCTTATTTTATAATAAGAGCAAACCGGTATCACAACCATCACCATCTCTTGTCCACAATGTTACAGATTCTGTTTTGCAGACAGAAGTTACTCCATGAAGTGAGAAGCCAATGCAGACACTGCTCTATCTTTTCTCTATTTTGTTCCCTCACATTGATCAGATAATCTCTAGGCAGCACTGATAGGGTAGCCTCTTTGCCAAGCATACAAACAAGCAGGCATAATTTTACTGCTTAATCCACAGCAATGGGAATCAACAGAATTCTTCAGTTCTCCAACACCATACAGGTCACTACACTAATGATGTGCTACTTTCAAAGTTTGTTCTGGGGGTTCATCCAGACCAGCTCCATCTGAGTTAAGATGACAAAAGGTCAACTTCAGCAGACAACAGACAGCTAATTGGTATCCCAAAGGCACTCAGCCAAGAGTAGCCACACAAATAAATGGATACAACCAGCAGCCCCAGCATCACAGGGGTTTTTTAAGAAAAGCACTCATAAAAAACTCAACACCAGGTAAAAGTAAAAAGGGAAGGGATTAATAAAAAGAGCCAGGCAACTTCAAAGAAAAACACACAACAGTACTGAAAGAAGGAGGGAAATGTTTATCTAGTTTTTGAAGGTCTATTCTCTTTTAAAGCAAAAAAATAAAAATCAACACATATTAATACATTCAAAGAAAACAGGACAAATAGTAATCAGTACAAGGCAGGCACAAGTTTAATAGGAGACATAACTATATTCTTATAGCAGCTCTAGGCCTTGGCTGTCTAAAACAAACAGCTAGTCATGGTAAGATATTCGGCCTGTTCTCATCATATCCTCCACATAAACATGCAGAAGGGGAGGAGGGATGACACCAGCTGACCTACCCTCAACTTCTCCACATTCAGCCAAAAGACAAACAGATACAGGTACAATTTATGCTTACAACATGTAGCCCTACCACAACCATGTTTCCCTATCACACATAGCACCTACACATACACATAAATCTTGTATCACCTTTGGCTGAATATGTTTGGCTAATGGCCCAGCTGGCACAAGCCTGTTCCAACTTATACCCTAATGTGAAAGGTCCACAATGCAGAGTGGGACCCCTGAGCCAGCTACCAGGTGTTCTTCCTGGGGACCATCATGAACAGATAAACTCTAGGCCCTAGTCTGTGTCCATCTTGGAACTGCAACTGCCTCTCTGCAGTTGTGAGAAAGGAGCTAATTAGCTGGTGAGAAAGAACCTGTTATCCGCTTCCCAGTGGTCAGGAGAACTAGATAACAGGATAGAGACAGGCGCTATTTGTGTGCTCAAGGACACACTCATCAAGAGAGAATTGCTTACAGCTGTGTGGTTTCTGGTTGGAAGGAGTAGGAGCAGTGACCAAAAGTAGCTTAGTTTCCCAACCTTCTAGATGTTTCTGACCATTCTGCATCCTGGTTGGCTGTCTCAGGCGTAATTGTCATAGGGCACAATCCTACCCTGTGCTGGAACAGGCAAGCCTCAGCCTGTCTTTTGCTTGCCACTCATCTTTGTGCAGCTCTGACGTCCAACTTGGGTGCCTGGCTTGAAAGGTAGCCAGGGAGCTTTTGGCTCTCTCTTCTGGTTGGAAGAATCAGGTGAGAGTTAGGGAATAATGTAGCCTAGGAAGCTAGCTTTATTATTTGAGAACTGAAGTTTATCCGTTAAGTCTTTAACTCATGCAATTTGTTGCCTTGTGTGTATGTGTAACCTTAATTCTTCTTTAATAAACCAAGGCCAATAGTGTGGCCTTTTCAGCCACACTAGACACTGTTCCAGAACCACCTTTCAGAGCGCGATACCATAGTCTTTCGAGACTGAAGGTCGCCAACAACATTTTACAGGCTTGTCAACACACTCAATTTCCCACAGTAATAATGAATGTATACAGGACTTTAATCCTTGTTCAAACTAGTTTTTCATGCCCTGGGACCTGTCCAGGGTTCTGAAGGGCCTGCCTGACCATTCTTATTCCCTAGCCTGGAATTGAACCCTGACTGTAATCTCTCTATGTCCCAGATTGCTTGCCAGACCCTTATCTGCCTAACCTGCCCATGGCTTCGGTCCTGCTAGGATGAGAGAGTCACACATTCAGTCTGCATTCAGGCAAAGGTGAGAAAATGACTATTCTTTCACCTCTTAATCCACAGTTAATTTACAATTACTTAAGTATACAGCAAATCTGCAATTTAAAACGGCTTTGTCCATTTCTGAGCCTGTTAAATCATTGACTGCCTCACTGAAAACTAGCTATACAGGTGTTGCTTCGATATCTGTTCTCAGACCCACCGCGGATACCGAAAACTGCACATAATGAAATCCATGGTTTCAGCACCTTTAAACCCTCCCTAGAGGGCTTCTGCAGGCCTCAGAATGCCTTATAAGGGCAAAAAAAGTCACCTGCAGTTTCCTGAGGGAAACTGGAAGTCGCATTTTTGTGTTCTGGGGCCATTCTGAAGCCGCAGAGGCCACAGGCAGACATGTGCAGCTTCTGCAGGCTTCAGAAAATCCTTTGGAGGCAACTGGAGCACAGCTATGTTTGCCTTCAGAGGGTTCAGGTTGAGCCAAGTCTTGCCTTAATGAGGGTCTGGGTGATCCACAATGAGCCAGATCCACAGATGGAAAATCAGCAGATAAACAGGTTCAACCTGTATATGTTTTGTGTATGTGCACTGTCATAAATGCACTTAGATTTAATTAAATTCCAGCATTGATACCCTTTCCCCCCTAATAAAGCAAGGGTTAAGCCCAAAGACAAACTGAGATGTTCATTGCTGGAATGACATGGAGAATGACTACTGCACATGCTCATGTGGGACTATACTCTGAGTTTTCACAAAAATCACATTTAGAAGTGATCTGTATAGGCATCCCATACAGAAGAAGATTCTAATATGGGACCAGTATAGAATCAAGAAAAGAATCAAGAATATTACAAGAAAACATCCAAATTGCCACCTATATTTTTAAATTGCTCCAGGGTGTCTACTGAAGGTCTTCAGAGTTGTTAAACACCACAGTCATTATTTTCCAAGATTCCACACATTCAGAATTGCATGTAAAAAGTGAAGTTACCAGGGATGCCGACAAACTTTTAAATTAAGTTTCTTATGGAACTGACAGAATGTCTGAGCCCAAAATATAGTGTATGGGGAACATTCCAGGGGCTGGTGCTTCATGACTTCCTTCATCTCCACTCACCATCCGTTGCCCTATAAATAGATTCCTACAGTTTGCTTCCAAAATGAACTACAAACCGTACAGAAATTCAAATATCAACTTCAACTAAAGCTTCAACTAAAGCATAAACATTGATAAATAAATGCAATTCTTATCTGCAAAATTTATTCCAAGATTAAAAAATTAATGATCTCCTCTCAATTTATTACCACTGCAATTTATGTAGGCAGCATTAAGTGCAAAATGTTGCTGACTATTTTTGACAGTATTAAACTACTCTGGAGGCATTTCACAACACTACAAAATGATAATTGGGGTAAAAGTACAGCAAATACAGTATCACTGTTGAAATTAAGGGAACGCCAGCAGTATTTTTTCCCTGCGAACTTAATGTGCTATATGAAAACCTAGAGGTAACCATGCAAGTAGTCAACACTAAGTTTTTTTTAGCTAAAGCGTTAAATCTTTAATCTTATGCAGAAATGTTTCTTTTTCAAATCTTTCTCAAATGCTAAGAAAAGAACTTGAAGTGTGTCCTTGAAGTGTGTCCTACAGATTGACTGTACTGTATTGGGTAACAGTCAGTTACACTGCAAGAAAAGCTTCCATTGCATTAACAAGCCAAGAGCCTCACTAAAATTTCCAAAAGTCCGATCACATGATGTGGAAATTGCCAATACACTTTTTAAAGGTAAAGAAATTTTGTCATTTATTGAAAATATCAGAAAAGTTTTGATACAAGTATGCCTCACGTCAGGCATTAAAGTATAGGTCATACATGTTGACTCCTAGTCAACCGACATTCATTATACACCAAGGGGACAATGAAGTACATATAATGAACAGCAAATAAATCAGAGCTGCCCTGAAAATTATTCAAGTGCACTCATAGATAAAAGAGTGCACTCATTATAAAAGAGCACTCATAGATGCACAGTGTTTCCCGCACTGTGGGTCGAGACCCACCAGTGGGTTGCAAGCTGGTTTTTGGTGGGTCATAGAAAGTTTGAAACATTTTTTTAAAAAAACTTTGCAAGCACCCTTGTCCTGTTCGCAAAAGCTAGCATGATATAATTTTCAAACCCCCAATTTAAAGTGTCACATTTTCCAATTTTCTCTATTAAATAGTGTGCTATAGATCAGGCGTGAGTACAGTTTCAGACATTTGTCTAGCCTGGAAGTCCATAACTGCAAGTCTTGCTCTCCAGTTCAGCCTTCTGGGTACCCTGGAATGACTGTAAAGGTTTGGGGAAACAATCCTTGAACTCCATTTTTAGAGTGGGTCTAGCAAATGTCTAAATATACATACCATTTGCAAGGTCTCTAGCAGCCTCGGGTACACAGGACCTTGATTATTATTAATTGATGTTTATCATCAGCATCATATAAAAATATTATTTCTTTCTAGGTCTCTTTTTTGTTTTGTGTATTGTGTATTTAAAAAGTGTAGTGTATTTAAAAAGTGGATCTCAGTGCTAAAAAGTTTGGGAAGCACTGTCCTAGAATATTTGAATTCACCAATTGCTTTTGATGCCACTGTAACAACATCCCACAATTTCCCCACAGATACCTACATCTAAGCAAGTGGACACAAGGGTATCAACACATGTTCACTTCAAGAACGAGTTCACTTCAAGAGTCATCTCATCAGTTCTTCCCCAGGCAAGCACTTGGAGAAGCACCAACTTCAAAAAGGATGGCCTGTCAATGCAGACATCAATTTGGAATCCATGTGTGACATTTGAAAATTGCAAATTAACTCCAGCCAAGAAAGCAAAGCCTGTATTCTCTTGCTGCAGGCTGTAAAGGTACTTAAGAGCTTCTTCTCTTCTATAAGGCATTGCACTTGAAGCATCTTATCTCAATATATAATAGGGAGGTTCAAAGAAGTCTGCTTATATTAATTCAGCAAGAAGCCTCCTAAATTGGCACCAAGCAAGAAGTTGTAGGGCTTGTTGATTAGCAAAAGGGTTTTTTAGGAAAGGGAGGAGGCTTGCCTGCAGTTGTTTGCTCCTCAGGTACTATTAAAGCAGAAATGTTAATTTGATTTCAAAACTCAGATCTCAATGTAGTACTTCTGAAATGACTTACAGTGCTGAGGCCTGGGCTGCAACCAGTGCAAGATAGGGGCCCTAAGTGGCTCAGTCGGAGGCAAAGGGAAACCCTTTCCCTTACCCTTGGGTAAGCCACTGCAGCCCCCATGGGCTACTTGCACCACCTCTGGAATGGGGGCTGGACATGCTCGGGAATGGGGGTTAGGATCCAGCATATCTGCCAGCTTCCAGCCTCACCTCCCACTCCCTGCCTGCCCCCAAGACCGCCCTCCCCCTGCCCCAGAACTACTCCCTTCTGCCTCCTCCCCATCTCCTTCCTGCTCTCCTCAGAGCACTGTGTCAGCTGAGAGTGGCCAACACAAGGCTCCTCTGTAAAGTCAATGTGGAAGCTGGATTCAGCCTCCGCAGGCTGGTGTGCGTCCCTGCGCCGGCCCAGCCAACTGTCAAGCAGGTGCAAACGTGTCTTATGGCACATTGGTAACCCTCTTCGGGTAGTGTGCGGGACTTGCACTGGCCCAGGACGTTCCTAGGATTGCACCCTCAATTTATTTCACTAAGAATTCACTCAACTAGTTACACAAACTAAAAGGTTATTGCTGGATAGGTTCAAGAGATTAATAACAAAGTTTTGATTCGTAGTAACTGATCTTTGATAGTGATTTCAGGCTCTTTTATGAATAAACTGAAATCATGTGGGAACTGCTCCCAAGATGCTATATGATTATCTGACTTCCACATTATTACTAGTCAAGGAAGGCCCTCAAAATCAAAACACAAAAAAGACAGTAACAAATGAAAAAGGTGACTCTGTGAAGCCCAAAATGAATTGGATCAAGTCATAAAAGCCTTCCTTAAAAAAGGAAGTCTGCCAAGCCTTTCATAAAAGGGCAAATGCCACAACAAAAGAGACCCTCTGGCAATCGCCACATGCAACATTCCAACAGCAGGTACACTTAGAATAGGGATGCAGAAAGAAAGTGCTCCAACACTCAGGTTAAAACCAACACTTTGAACTATTTCCAAAAATGGTCACTAATAACCTATGCAGTTCTTTCAAAACTGGGGTCAGGGCTTTTTTTCTAATGGAACACGGGGGAACAGCATTCGGGCACCTTTTTGCAGGGCCCCCCCCTTTGGAGGCATTCCAGGAGGGGGGTAGCAAAACAGAGGCATTCGCCCGGTGGGTGCTGCCGAGTCCAGGGTGGGCGGGCACCTGACCCCTGCCTGACCACACAACGACCCCCTCCTGCCACCATCTCCAAGCTCTCACCTGAGCCCAGCCCGCCTCCCCTCCCCCCACGCTCTGCTTCCCTGCGCAGCTTCCAAGCCGGTGGAGGGCGCAGGGGACACCTGCCGACGCCGAGGAGGAGGACAGATGAACAGCCAGCCAGGGAGACGGGCTGCAGCACCCAAGGAACGCCCAGATACTGACTTGGCAGAGGAGGAGGGGAAGGAAGCTGGCTGGTGCAGCCCCTGTGCCAATCTGCAGCACAAGCCTAGGCATGTCTACTCAGAAGTATGTCTCATTGTGCTCAATGGGGCTTGCTCCTGGGAAAGGATGCATAGACTTGCAGCCTGAGAGCCCAAGCCTATGCATGTCTACTCAGAAGTAAGTTCCATTGTGTTCAATGGGGCTTACTCCTGGGAAAGTGTCATAGCCTTGCAGCCTAAGTAGACAGGCAGAGGAAGGGCTCTGAGGCTGCAGTCCTCTCCACACCTTCCTGGGAGGAAGCCCCACTGCCTCTAATGGGACTGACTTCTGAGGAAACAGCCATAGGCTTTGGCTCTAAGGCTGCAGTTTTTTTCACACTTTCCTGGGAGGAAGCCCCATTGACTCTAATGGGACTGACTTCTGAGTAGACAGGCACAGGATTGGGCCCTGAGGCTGCCATCCTATCCACAGTAAGCCCCATTCACTAAAGTGGACTTCTGAGCAGACATGCATAGGATTGGGCTCTTAGACTGCAATCCTAGGCACTTTCCTGGGAGTAAGCTCCATTGACTAGAACAAGACTTACTTTAGAGTAGACATACCTAGGATTGGGCTCTTAATCCTGGCAGAGAGATATATCTGCATCCGTTTTCACATGCTAAGGGCAGGTGAAAAGGGATTCTACACGTGTACAACATGCTGTCCAGCCTTGCCAGAGATCCTCCTCATCCTTCCCCCACAAGCATGCCCTCCACCAGCCAGCGTTTGCAGCTCCTCTCCAGCAATGCACAGCAGCTGCTCAGGGCAGCAGAGAACATACAATTGCATGCCAAGAGCCTTCCCAAAGACACAAAGTATTCTGATACCTGAATTAAATCGTATTTAATTGCTTGTTTGCAAACGTAGCTGTTTCTGTGCGCACCTAAGGACCCCTCTCGTGTAAGAATTCCTTTTTTGTTCTTACTCCCACAGTTGCTTAGAGTAATTTTACTACATGGAACTCATGTAAGCCATTTTCCGGAATCCATTCACTGCTTCCTTTCCTCGAAGTAGTGCCACACTACATACCACACGCTACAAGTGCACCTTTACAGTATTTTTCTCCATGTGTAGAAAAAGTAGCTAGGGAGAAGGTGGAGATTGTCAGCCCAATCCTATGCATGTCTACTCAGAAGTAAGTTCATCTTTAGAAGGGAAGCACATAAAAAATATTTTATTTCTCCAATAAAAAATGGTTTAAAAATAAATAAATAAAAGATTAACAAGTTTTGAGTTCCTGCACCTTTTTTTTTTTTTAACAAAAAAAAAAAAAAGCACTGACTGCGGTTATATGCTATCTTTGGCTAGTGCAAATCAATCTGCCACATTTTGGATCAGAGTTAATTTCCAGATACAGTGGGCCCTCAGTATCTGAGGGAACTGTGCCAGGGTCCTCTACAAATACCAGTTTCCATAGATAGCCCTTAAAGGACTTTCTGGACACACCTTCCAGTCATGTCTGGGAGGTGTTTCGAGGCCGCCTCCCTGCACCTCAGAAGGCTTTCTGGAGGTGTTGAAAAGGCTTGTGTTCAGGAGGTTAAGTGAGTCCCTCCAGCGTGGGTCCACACCCACACCAAATCAAAGCCACAAGTGCCAAACTATGAGCCATTGTACTCCTCAGTGGTAATACTATACAGAGCTCACAGCAGTAGCTTAATTTCAAAGATTACCTGGCAATGTATTATGATGGTCTAATTGAAATTCCCAGGAGTGGATATAGCTGGCATGCTACCCAGAACTGGAAAAAGGTAATCCTAAATCACATCCACAACATGAAAATCAAATCAGCAGAACTGAATGAAGAGCCAGTATAACCCTATCTACAAACTAGCCAACACTCAGTTCCCAAGTCAGCATTACCACCCATCATTAATATCTCAGTTATTATGCATCATTTGGCTTATCTGTATACCACTTGCAAAAATATGTAACCAGCCTATCACTGACTCCAAGGAGTCCACCACATAACTCGTCCAAGCGGTTCCATGTAAATATTCAACAAGGAAACAGGATGGAAACTGGCAGCATCACAGAGGTTTAATTGCCATGGAGCTCAACAACAGCCTCCCAAAACTATCTACTGGATCCTTCCAGACAAACAAGGGCACAGTACTTGTTACACCCAAGTCCAGATACACACCATAATGAACACTTTTGCTTAAAAATACAAGTTGCAATCCAGGGAGAACATCTTGTATTGCTAGAATGACTGGGGGGAAATTCTATTTCTGGCTGAGAAAGTTCAGAAAATTTAAAAGGAGACATTTTGGATAGGGATAATTAAAGCCACTGAGTGGCCCTAGGGAGCAAGAGGGAGTCCTGTTGGAGAGCCTAACACAATTTTCATATTTCAAAAAACAAAAGGAGAAGCCTAGGAACTGCCCCAGAAGAAGTGGGGAGGGGAGGAGACAGAGAGAGAGAAAGTATAAGCTTCTAAACTTCTGTCAAAAGTAGTTTTAACTGGACTACTGGACAACTGAAAAGGTCAACAGGCATGTGGATGCGGGAGAACCCGTGGACATTATATATCTGGACTTTCAGAAAGCATTCGACACGGTCCATCACCAAAGGCTACTGAAAAAACTCCACAGTCAGGGAATTTAGAGGACAGGTCCTCTCATGGATTGAGAACTGGTTGAAGACCAGGAAATAGAGAGTGGATGTCAATGGGCAATTTTCACAATGGAGAGAGGGGAAAAGCGGTGTGCCCCAAGCATCTGTCCTGGGATCAGTGCTTTTCAACCTCTTCCTAAATGACCTGGAAACAGGGTTGAGCAGTGAGGTGGCAAAGTCTGCAGATGACACCAAACTTTTCCGAGTGGTGAAGACCAGAAGTGATTGTGAGGAGCTCCAGAAGGATCTCTCCAAACTGGCAGAATGGGCAGCAAAATGGCAGATGCGCTTCAATGTCAGTAAGTGTAAAGTCATGCACATTGGGGCAAAAAATCAAAATTTTAGATATAGGCTGATGGGTTCTGAGCTGTCTGTGACAGATCAGGAGAGAGATCTTGGGGTGGTGGTGGACAGGTCGATGAAAGTGTCAACCTAATGTGCGGCGGCAGTGAAGAAGGCCAATTCTATGCTTGGGATCATTAGGAAAGGTATTGAGAACAAAACGGCTAATATTATAATGCCATTGTATAACAGCATGTTGTGATGGCATCTGGCCTAGATGCCTTTAAAAGGGGATTGGACAAGTTTCTGGAGGAAAAATCCATTACGGGTTACAAGCCACAATGGATATGTGCAAACTCTGGATTTTTGAAATGGGCTATGTCAGAATGCCAGGTGCAAGGGAGGGCACCAGGATGCAGGTCTCTTGTTGTCTTGTGTGATCCCTGAGGCATTTGGTGGGCCACTGTAAGATACAGGAAGCTAGACTAGATGGGCCTATGGCCTGATCCAGCGGGGCTGTTCTTATGAGTATGGTACTTTCAATAAAGTGAACCAATAAAAAGATGGTCTGTCCTGAGAAACGAGGGAATTGTTTTTTCAGTCATGCATGAACATAGATGGGGTAAAGGGAGATACAACAGACCATGTCAGAATGCTAGCTGTCCATGCAAGAGAGAACACCATTCTGTCTGCCTGCAAAATGCAGGGCTTACTCATCTGTTTTTTTCATTTATTGTCAAGGGTTACAGCAAGCCTTTCATAAAAATTTATAACCTTCAACCAAATCTCTATACTTGCACAAACCTCTCAAATGCTCCCAAAGAACGAACTTAAATTGGAAAGGTTTTTTAATTATTTTATTTCTGGTTCATTTTCTCTACCCTATACCCTCCCAAGAGGGGCCAGCCTCTGGAAAAGGCAGCTGGTTTTGGCATACACAGACAAAAGAAGGGGGTTTCTCTAGCAACGGGGATGAGATGAAAGCTTTCAGAACCTCCTCCCTTCTCAGGTTTCCTTTCAGCATAGTAGTGTTCACACAATTCCCACAGAGCCTTAGACATAGAAATGCCCAAGAATTTGCAGAAGGGGAGTATCATGGGGGGGGGACCAAGGATGGATCAATTGAATGAGTGCTATACTCCTCCTATTTCCTGCTCTTTTCAGTAGCTCTGAAGCAGATGGCCCAAGACCTGAGAATTATTCTCTACTCCACCTTCTCCAACATAATCCTAGCAGAGGAATCTTTCAGGAAAGAAGAGAAGGGGTTGAGTTAAAAAGCCAGAAACTGATCTTAATGAACCCTCTCTCTCTCTCTCTCTCTCATTAGTACTTGGCCACAGAAGTATTTTAAACAGCACTAGCATCCAGATTGATAAAGCCATTGCAGGTGCTGATAAAAATCCAGTAATTCACATGTGACTGAAGGGCATCCTTTTCTTGGTGGCACTATCGGGATAAGCAACACAGATTCACTGAAATCTGAATGCCGTGGTTACTTTTTATTATTCTTTTACAAAATTTACACTCAAAGGAGCTGCTCCAGTGGAAATAGGAGTGGAAAGAGTGTCTTCTTCTTGGAAATCAGTTACACCTCTAGCACATCAATCTGTGATGAACTTTTGGAAATTCTATAGGAAGCAGTGAGAGATGCAGGATTTCCCTGATCCACCCCGATTATCTAGAACAGGGGTGCTCAATAGGTGGATCACGATCTACCGGTAGATCTACCGGTAGATCGCGAGGCAAAATGAGTAGATCGCGGAGTGCCGACCCCCCCCTTCAGGTGCCTCTGGGAGGAAACGCCAGGAGTAAGGCCCATTGTACTCAATGGGGCTTACTCCCAGGTAAGTGTGGCTAGGATTGCAGCCTCACAGCCTAATCCTAGGCATGTCTACTCAGGAGTAAGTCCTGTTATACTCAGTGGGGCTCAAGGTACACCAACATACATTGTACACATAAATGTTATATGTTATGATGGTGCGAACATTGTAAAAAAAACTCTGGTAGATCTCCGGGCCTTGCTGGGTTTCAAAGTAGCTCTTGAGCCAAAAAAGTGTGAGCACCCCTGATCTAGAACAGTGGTACTCAAACTTTGAGGGAGCTTTACTCCCTCAGTAAGTCTTTGTGGGGGAGGGGCTAGGGCAGCAATGCAATCCCCAGGATCTAGCTGCTAAGGGGGGCGAGGGGGGTGCCCCTTAAAGGGACAGGGGAACCTTTACACTAACTGGTGGGTCGCAACCCACCAGTTTGAGAACCACTGATCTAGATAATAACTTGGATAAAACAAATGTTTAAGTTGACTCTTTCCTCCTGAGCTCTGCAAATGAATCTACATGCAATACTGTACCACTGTTCTCTTGACTCCTCAGAAGGACTTAAGGCCTGATTTCAAGTACTCTCAAAAGGTTAACAGCTAGCAGAAGTGCAACACCAAGGGCAAAAGAAGACTCCAGATACTAGTTCACAAAACTTCCTACCTGTGTTATAACCATAAAATAACCCTCTTCAATTAATTACAGTAGCCAGAAATAGTCTTAAAATAAGGTCCGTTTGAAGGGAGCCTTGAAATCAGTTGCAAGCAGTTCTGCCTCCTGGCTCTATAACACCAGACAACCTCTCCAATTCAAGTCAATAAACACAAATCCTTGTGGTGCTTTATCTTATTGTAGCAAACCTGTACAGCTTCTCACAAAGCTAGCCCCAGCATACAAGATTATTGTTACAATATATTTTTTTTTAATGGGGGATCATGGTCAATGCAAACAGAGATATAGGAGCCATTTTCTATACCAGCTGCTTGGTATTTCTGAAGAGCAATTTATTCAGTCAAAATGTATCCTTGAAAAAAGTCCCCATTAGCAATTGCACAAACCCTTTCTCCTTTCCAACTGAGCCCTTAATTGAAAAGAGGCTCAACATCACCTCAGTAAGATACCTTGCCCTAAAGCCAATAAATGGGCTTCTCCCTTAACAGGAGCAGAGAGTCAATAAGTTTAGAGATGCAGACCAAAAATGAATGCAAAATTCCAGATTTTGGACCATAGACAACATTTAAACTGGGACAGATCAGAATTCCAGAATATAATTTCACCACCACCCTGAGCCAAAGACTGAACATGCTATTTTCAAAGTGTGCAAGGGGATAAACAAGAGTTCTATCAATTCACCTGCCAGACTACAAGTTGTATTCTCTAATGAAAGACAGGCAGGCAATACTATACTCTTCTTGAGATGGATTTCAGAGGCACTCCAAAAGCTTATGAGGAGGTCTGCTACTTTCAAGTATCTCCAAAAGGTCAGAGACGAAAGCCTGCACTTTCCTCCCAACTCAGAAGAGAGGCAGGTTCAGTGGAAGTCACAACATTTTTTGGCTGACTACCAAGGCCAGAGAAAATCTGTGAAACCCTGGAGACATAAATACACAAGCACTATAGGCATCTTCAAGAGGCCAGGTGGGAATAATCTGAAAGTTGGAGAGCTGCATAAGTAGTGCATACACTTCTAAAGCTACAAAAGGCAACAAATTGGAAGAACTCTCAGCACCTGTGAAGTAGCAGGATTGACAGCTGTGGCGAACAAGAGTCTCCGATTACGCACAAAATCATGTAGCCAGAGAAACACTTGGCAGCAATATTTTTCAACGAAGTGTCATGGATAGATCTAATATAAACAATAACTTCCTATTGGATTTCAAGTACAAACAAGTAGTAATTTCTGCCACAGCACATGCAAGGTCACCAAACATCTGGCCAATTGAAAAGTCCAGAGGGGACACTGGAATGAATATTTTTTTTGCCAACTGATCATGCAGCATCCCCCCACCACACCCCTTTGAGCCTGGAACATGCTTTTTTTTTTTTTTAATGGATTTCTAACCTGCCACTTCGTCACTAAAATGGCATTCAGGGCAGCTCACAACATCACAGACAAAATATAAGTGCACATGGAACTTGGAAAAACAAAATACAGGTCCAGCCTATTTACATACGGATTTGACTCAACAGGAATGGCCCCTGCAAATGAGAAGGAATGTGCTGATCCCTGGAGAAGGGGGAAAATGCATCCCTTTAAAATCAGTTTAAAAAACTGAACAGTACCTTAACAATAGCCTCTTTAATGAGAGAGAGAGGGCAGCTGGCTGACAATCCATCAATCCTTCTCTCTCCTGCGGACCCCTCCCTTCCCCCTGAGCACATGAAAGAAAGGTGATCACTTTGCATTGGTGAAGGGAGGGGCTAAGTGAAGCTCCTTTCTAAGCTCTTAGAGCAGGGGTGCCCAATATGTCGATCGCGAGCTACCAGTCGATCTCCAGGTGAAATGAGTTGATCGCAGGCTTCTCTCCTGTCCACGCATCCCTAGGAGTGAGCCCCTGGCAGGCTTGTGAGCCCAGGGAGTGAGCACCTGGCAGGCTCCTCCCTGGGAGAGGAGCTGCTGGCGAGCCCCATTGACTCTACTGGGGCTGACTTACCTTTCCCCTGTTTTTGCACTGGTATGTATGGAGATCTGCCCCCCCCCAACTTCCATCTGTTGGTTCTGTGTGCAAGGGGTTTTGCACTGGTCTTGCTGTGATGTCTATACAGAGATCTTCCCTCCCCCACACCTTTCCCCTGCTTTTGCACTGGTATGCATGGAGATCTGCCCCCCCCCAAATTCCTTCTGTTGGTTCTGTGTGCAAGGGGTTTTGCACTGGTCTTGCTGTGATGTCTATACAGAGATCTGCCCCCCCCCCAACTTCCATCTGTTGGTTCTGTGTGCAAGGGGTTTTGCACTGGTCTTGCTGTGATGTCTATATAGAGATCTTCCCTCCCCCACACCTTTCCCCTGTTTTTGCACTGGTCTGTACAGAGATCTGCTCTCCCCCCCACTTGTATTGGAATCCAGGAAGATCTGGTGAGGAGGTAGATGTGGTGTCAGCAGTAGCGCCTTTAAGGGTAAGGCCTGGGCATCCAGCAGAGTGTGCTGCACAGCTGCAGCCACTTGAAGGCAATAGGGCCCTCAGGGATATAAGAGCATCTGAGGCAAGAAGGGCTCCACTTATTTATGTGAGTCAGCCTTTTCCTACATGAAGATAATTAAGTCTAAGTACCGTTCCACCATGACTGATGAACATTTGGAAATGTGCTTGCGGCTGGCTGTCAGCAGCTACTGTCCGACTATGCATCCTTGGCTGATTCACTTCAGTGCAAGTCATCAAAATAAACTCAAGTAATTACAAAAAATGTTTATAATTATGTTGTGTTGTGCAAAATTGGCTCATGCGGTTATGCAAGATACACCAACATACATTGTACACATAAATGTTATATGTTATGATGGCGCGAACATTGTAAAAAAACTCTGGTAGATCTCCAGGCCTTGCTGGGTTTCAAAGTAGCTCTCGAGCCAAAAAAGTGTGAGCACCCTTGTCTTAGAGGATGACTGATTGATGGATTGTCTTCTTAATGACTCTTATCTTACATCACAAAGGTCAACATGGTTGTTTTTAAATCATCGGAGCAAAGAAACTTTCTTTTTTTTAATTGATTTGCTATAGTGCAGATCAATTTATAGTGATTTGTCATAGTGCAGGTTTTTGCCAACCACATGAGTGCTTGGAATGGAACCCACACGAATAATGAGGCTCAACCTGTACATACAATTGCAATATTAAACAAATAATCATAAAAGCAACACTAAAACCCAAGAGTGGCGATTTAAAAAACACAGTAGCAACCAGAAAAATGAAATATAAGACCAACAAATTAAAAGCTGCTGGAATAGCCATGTTTTACATCCTGGAGCAAGTTACGAGTTCCTCTTAGCATCTCCATAGGGAAAGATTTCCAGAGGCTGGGTTTGCAGAGAAGACCCTCCTAGATCCCATTCTACCATGTCTAAAAGCTGCAAGAGGGCCAACTCTGCAGATCTTAATATGCAGGCAGGTTCAGATGGAAGAACATGGGTCCTCAAGTATCCTGGACCCAAGACATTTAGAGCTCTGGACAGACAAAATCGAATTTGGAATTGTGCCTAGAAGTATTCTGGTAACCAGTGTAGGTGCTGCAACAGTGGGGTCACATGGCCCCGACAGTTAGCCCCATTAGCTACTTGGCCACTGCTCTTTGAACCAGTCTAAGCTTCCAAACCGTCTTCAGATACCATGGCAAGGCATGTATTATGTTACTGGCAGTGATTTTTAAAGCAAATGTAACATACACATGGGGGGAGATGAAACAATAGTATGGAGGGATCCTGTGTAATGGTCAACAGCACAGCTGCATAATTCAGTGGGGAAAGAGAAGTGGGGGTGAAAGGTACAACAAAAGGATTTATTCTAGTGATTTAAACCAAAAAGAATTTGAACAGGGGCCTAGCTAAACTTGCTCACTGAACACCTTCATCTAGTCAGGAAAAAGACATCTCTAACATTCATTCAGTACAGAGCGCCAATGTAGAGGAAGTCAGGAGCAAAGAGAAATTCCTTAAAAGGAGTTAGGGACAGAGTGAGAAGGAGGAAGTGGGGGGGAGAAGGGATATAGGGAAATTAGGTAGTTTTCTCAGACAACCTGAGATGAAAGATATGAAGGATCTGGGATAAAGCAAAGAAATGAAAGGGGCAAAGTTAGGGAGGTTAATGGAAAAGAAGGGAAGAGGATGCCCAGGATTCAGACTGCAGCTAAAAATCATGGCTGGGAGGTGGCTCTCTCTCTTGAACAGGGGTACCCTCCAGACAGGCCATACAAGCACTTCATCCGCTTGCAGTGGAGGAACTCATCAGTCACAAACATACACTTCTAATCAAGGACTCAAGCTTCTTAAAGGAGACAACAGGCAGGTGCAAGGGGCACAAAGCAGTCACTTCCAGGTTTTCCACAGAGAAGGAGCGCTTCGCATGCCCCATTCCTTCTCCTGTGGAGTCCCCAGGAACGGGGCAAGTTGCCATAGCAACCATCCCCTCTTCCATGGAGAACCCAGGAGCGGCATCACATAAACCTTTCTCTATTGCTTTACCTTTAACATTATTTTGAACATACTGGCTTAAGTGCCAAGTGATGGCACACAGGGGTGTTGAGGAGCCCAATACAGATTACCCAGGAAGTGGTTCATAACTGTGTGGTTTGAAAATACAGGCTAGCATCTCAAAGGAACTAGGGTTAGGAAAATATCAGTACATTTGGCATCTAGCAGGTAGAAACATTCCTGCCCAGGTTACCCTGCAGAAAGTCTTAAATTCTGAAGCTTGCTGTAAAGCAGGGGTGCTCACACTTTTTTGGCTCAAGAGCTACTTTGAAACCCAGCAAGGCCCGGAGATCTACCAGAGTTTTTTTTACAATGTTCGCACCATCATAACATATAACATTTATGTGTACAATGTATGTTGGTGTACCTTGAGCCCCACTGAGTATAACAGGACTTACTCCTGACTAGACATGCCTAGGATTAGGCTGTGAGGCTGCAATCCTAGCCACACTTACCTGGGAGTAAGCCCCATTGAGTGCAACGGGCCTTACTCCTGGCGTTTCCTCCCAGAGGCACCTGAAGGGGGGGGTCGGCACTCCGCGATCTACTCATTTTGCCTCGCGATCTACCAGTAGATCGCGATCCACCTATTGAGCACCCCTGCTGTAAAGGGTTTCCAGTACTAAACAGAATCTGGAAGTATTTATCTAGGTGCCTTGCCTCAAGCTGAGAGAGTGCATGAACTTAAGCAGGTGATGTCCAATCTTTTTATAACTATGCACCAAGTCAAGCCTGAGATGATGCTATTGTAGCATGTGCTACCTATGCTTTTGTACAGCAATCACTCCAAAAGTTATGGTCACGTTCAGCTCCTTATTATAAAGCACCCCATTCAGTTTGTGTTCAACTATTTCTTCTCACTAAACTACCCTTAAGTGTCAAGAGCTATTTCAGATAAATACAATTGAAACCGAGTCTCCACTTTCGGTTTTCTTTTCGGAAGCACTCCAAGCAAAACAAGGAAACCTGAAATTTAAACAAGCAACTCTGACTTGCAGTCATTAAACAGTGGTACTCGGTTTCTGAAAATTGGACCCTCTCCCCAAACTCAATCTATAACCTATGTGGCATATTCTATAATCCTCCTGGCAGATTTCCTAAAATAACCAACACCCAGAAAAGTCTGGCAGCATCTGCAGCAACCACAGAGCTATTTCAGGCCTTCACTCTTCTGGTTTTTATTGTCTCACCAGTAATACATGTGCTGGAGTGAAGTTTATTGCATTCTACAACACACTTAGGTAACAACTGATCCAACTACCATCTGTTCTCGAAAACTTACACACACGTAGCGCTTTGATTTCTTGTAAATTTAGCTGCTGCTTTTTTCCCCAGGACAACTCACATTTCTGCGTTTCCAGCTACTCATGATGTGAGCCTATGGAACAGGAGATGTGTGTACAGGACTTTAAGATGTTAATTCAACTGGAGTTCAATTTGCATTGCACACAAACATGCAGGTTGCAGACCTAGCAGGGGCAAACAAAGCTTGCACATCAATTCCTCATGATGCACAGAATCTCTAGTATTAACCAAAGTCTGCACACAAAAATCATGTACGAACAGGGCAAAGAGGCACCTTCTCAAGTGGTGGCTCTTACATTTATCAAGGGGCAAGCAACTACAGGTTGAGACTAATTATTCACGTGGGTTCCATTCCAAGCACTCAGGTGAATTAAAAAAAACCACTGTAGCAAATCAAAGTTTCTTTGCTCCAGTGATTGAAAAACAGCCTTGCTGACCTTTTGACTATAAGGTAAGAGTTATTAAGGAGGCTGTTGTTAAAGGACTGTTCAGTTTTTGACTGATTTTAAAGGGATGCATTTTTCCCCTTTTCCAGGGATCACCACACTCTCTCTCATTTTGCCGGGGCCATTCATGTTGAGTCAAATCCGTGTATAAAAAATCTGGTTATAAATAGGCTGGACCTGTATATTTATTCTAGCTCAGTCTCTCCTCTAGTGGGTGCTTGTTGGTTTTTCCATTTCCTTGCCATTTTGAGAATTGTTTGCTGAAGCGTGGAAAGTGTCCATAACAAACTCATCTTCTTAAGATTCATTCCATTCTTGCCACATATGTGACCTGC
This sequence comes from Tiliqua scincoides, assembly GCF_035046505.1. Taxonomy (NCBI): domain Eukaryota; kingdom Metazoa; phylum Chordata; class Lepidosauria; order Squamata; family Scincidae; genus Tiliqua; species Tiliqua scincoides. The sequence continues at coordinate 227,861,546 of NC_089822.1, read as the reverse complement.
ACTCAACAACTACTAACCACCTGCTCTAGAGCTTACTGACCAATCACTAGTCCCCTCTGAACCACCTTATTAAGTCTGGTCAAGAAGAAATAGAAGATATTGATCACTCTCTGTTGCACTGTCATTTGTATAAATTTCCCAAAGATTTGATTTATTTGCCTGGTCTCATCAACTATCCTAGGGAATCAGATTTTGGAAAAAATCTGTTTCCTTCTGTCTATTGCGGAAAACATCCCACCAAGTACTTCAATACAGGAATGCCCTCCTATCCACAGGAGTTCTGTTCTGGAACACCCTGCAGATAGCTGAAACCATGGTTACGAGCGAACACCCATCCCCGCTGTATAGGGGAGCGCCCCCGTCTGGAGACAAGAAGAGCTCTGCTTCCCTCATCTCTGGAGGGGCCTCTGAGCTCAGCAGAGGCAGAGGACATTTGTCCCTGGCCTCTGCCAAACTTAGAGACTTAAAAAAGCGACTTCAGGTTTCATGGAGAAACTGGAAGTGACGTTTTAAATGTCTTATTAGACATTGGGGGGGCCCTCAAAGGGCTTCCAATGCCTTATAAGGCATTAGAAACATCATTTCCAGTTTCAAGGAAAAACCAGAAAGCACTTTTTTTTTAGCCTCCTAGCTCAGTCTGAGCTCAGCAGAGGCTGAGAACAGATGTCCTTGACCTCTGTTGAGCTTAGAGAACCCTCCAGAGGTGAGGGGAGTGGAGCTCCCCTTGCCTCCGGAAGGGATGTACATTGGGGCACAAGCGCTGGGGGGACAGAACCAATCCGAAGATAAGTGAATCCACGGATACACTCATGGGGGCCCCTTTGTACTTGCAGAGGCAGCCTTTTAAAAAAAAATCAGACAAAACTGAACACAATCTAATGTAGTTCCCTGTACGAGATGTATCTGATTTAAGCCACATTGTAGTTGCACTTTCTGCCTCAACCACCACAATCTTTTAAGGACATTTGCTGCTTCCTTTTTTTCAAGTTGTTTTGTGGTGACCTATGATTTCAAGGAAATAAATTTGAAAAACTGAATAAACCACTACCTCTTCCATCAGAGTAGACCATTTCCACAATGGGACAGGCACACATAGCTGATAAGATAAATGAGGATTGTACAGTGTTTTCTACATCAAGCACCACATAAAACACTCCACAATAGGCTGTATGCCAGATACAGATCACAATATGCAACTGTGAAGTTTTCCATAGGGGAAAAAAATCTGATTTAAAAAAATGCAGATTTCTATTACACAAAAATGATCAGGTGGCAGACAGTTCAATATGATCAACCTGCTATAAACCAAACTGTTGTGAAAAGAAATGGCTATAAGAACCGGCTTAAAAAGCTGATGATTCAACACACATGTGCCACTTATTCTGGAAGCCTATTCTAATATTTGTTTTCTGTCTCAAAGTCACACAACTTTCTCTTAATTGGTTCTGCAAGCAACTCAGAACACTTGGGAGGAACACCCAAGAAGTATAAATAGCGTTACACCCATTCAATTTGCCAGACTGTGGTTTCTGGCTTTATCCTTTGTAAACAGGAAGTCCTCAAATTATAGGAAGCATTTTTGAAACCTGAAACCCTTTAAGGATGAGAATCATTCCAGTGGAAGTCTTGTTTTGCCCTTCATGGTTAATTCCAGCTTTGCCTCTCTCCAGTCTGGATAGTTGGCTGGAATAATCAACAAAGGCAGCAAAAAATCAACACAAGGGCCTAGCCAATTGAGATTTATATTGATTGTACTGTGGACTAGAGAACTATATGTTCTATTAGCGTTATACGTCATATATTGCAACTCTTTTCCAAAAGCCTACTAACTAACTTTGCAGCAACCGTTACCCTGCAGATGCCCAATTTTGTCTGATCTCAGAAGCTAAGCAGGGTCAGGCCTAGTTAGTACTTGGATGGGAGACCGCCTGGGAATACTGGGTGCTATAAACTCATACCATAGTCTTTCGAGACTGAAGGTTGCCAACCAGCCATAACCAACTTAACAAGAAAGTTCTGCAAAATACTATTGTAAATACTACTATTGTAGTATTGTAAAATACTATAATAGCTGGGCTTAGGAGTAAAGAGGGTTTTAAAATGAAGGATAAGGCAGTTCTCCCTACACAGAATTCACTGAACAAAATAACAATGCACCCAGGTAACAGCTTCCCATAGGACCGATTCAGTGTTGTGGCAATGAACCAGATGAAGGTGGAAAGAGGTCACCAGTATAGTACAAACTAGCACAGGGATTTTGTCTTGTAACACCCATTAATCCTGCTATTGGATTTTTCAGCAACCAATACCAAATTCATTGATTTCAACTACATGGTGCCCTCTGACTAGAATAAAGAATCCTCCGTTTTAAAAGGTGTGCAGAAGAGCTACACAAGGAAATAAGCATGTCTCACCAGGAATGGCTGCCTTTACTTCAAAGTCAGCCGTAGCAAAATTTTAAGACCTGCTATGCCCACTCAGAAGCAAAGGTCTGCTGTGCAGGTGGGTTTCCCCAGGCTCTCAGAACTCAAGGTCAGCATTTGAAAGTTTGCCTTCACCAGCAGCAAGGAACAACTGCTTCCCAACCACCACACAATACAGGGCATTACCACATCATGCTGCATGTGCAGCTCTGTCTCCCTCCAATCTCAAAGGGCTAGAGAGTTTGAAAATGGAAGACACATAGAAATCTTGCTGTCTGGAATGGTGGCCATTGCAAATTTTGGGCTTGCGTGACATCGAGCTTTGAGGAAGTTGGGTCCAGCTGCCACCATATCTCTATTTCATCTTAAGGGCTACTTACCATTTAAGATGTCATGATGAATGCAGAATATGTGCAGCCTGAGACAAGAGAAGGACAGCTGTTTCTAGCAACTCTATGCTTGGGAGACATCAATGTTCAAGAGAAGCCACACCAACGAACATTCCATAGCAGAGGAAAGCACAAAAATTGCTCTCCACCAGCATATTCTTCAGACTCACAAGGGACATAGAGGAAGATAGTAGCAGCAAGAGGGGTAAGTAAAGTAGTCAACAGGGTGGGTTCTGGTCACTTCCTTAGCCAACTATTACAAATGTGCTCTAGTGTAATTGTTAAAAAGTGAGTCTTATGATACCAAACAAACAAATGCATTTCAGCATAAGCTTTCACAGGACTATGGTGTACAGATGGTCACCCTCAGTTGGCAGGGGTACATGTATATGTGACACACTAACACCAGGGCTTTTTTGTAATAGAATGCACCGGAACGGTGTTCCGGCACCTTTTTTATTAGTTCCAAACACTTTGAGTCTAAGAGTTTCTATGGCTCGATTGTTAAAGTGCTGGTCTGTGGAGCCAGAGGCTAGGGTTTCCAATCCCTATGAGGAAGAAATTTTTTTTTTTTAGGAGGGGAGGTGCTCCATGGCTGCAAAATATAATGGTTGGTTGCCAGTTGCCAAAAGGGGGGCCAGCTGAGGCTGCAAAACTCCTCAAAGTTCAGTTTAAAAATAAATAAATAAAAGATTAACAAGTTGTGAGTTCCTGCACCTTTTTTTTTTTTTTACACAAAAAAAGCACTGACTAACACTATATATAAGGATGAATGGACAGATACAAGTATTGTACGTATAAAAGGGGGAGAATTTGTAAGATGAAGTTGGAGAGTTGAAAGAGGACAGTCAGTGATCATTATTATATAAAGTACAGAGTGCCATTCGCAGCAAGAGTAAAAGCAGGTCTAGCAGTCTTCCCAGCTGTGCCTGATTAATTAACCAAAGTAGTGGGGCAGGAGCCATGGTTTCCTATTGAAGACTAGAGGGTGGATGTAGACTGGTAAATGAAGGGGCCAAATGGCCATGGAGCACAAGAAATTCACTGAGCAACTATTGCTATGTCAAACCAAATGTACGAGGTAAGAAAGATGGGTGATAATACAGTTATTTCTGACTCAACTCAGTTATAACAGTGCAGTGAAACAAGAAACCTCCATCTTTGTTCAAGCCAAAAACATTTTAAAAGTAACACAGGAAGAAATCCTCTTTGAGCAAGGTAACAAAAAAAATGTTCATGAGTAACCCAACACCTCCATTTCTTTTGGAAATGTGAATGAGTCTCAAATTTGTTTTGTCCCTTCACATTTTGGAGGAAATTAATATGCTTTCAAGGAGTTGTAAAGAGTACCCCAAACATCCCTACCTTTCCCTTCTCCCCTCACCTGTTGGTAGTGATTGTTCTTATTGTAGTTATCCTGCTCTGCCATGTTTTAAAGATTTAACAGGGTTTCCCTTTCACTACTTGATCCCAGTCAGCCAGAAAAGGTGTCAAGAATCTGACACTGTCACAGGGCCAATCTGAATTTTCTTCTCAAGGGGCAAACAAGTATGTATGTTAAACATTAAAAATCAAAATCAAAATCATCAGTTTACAGAGAGATGGAAAGATACTAGAAATGCAGATGGTGAGATACTACGAGTAGATGTATCTCTCCATCTCCCACTAAATCTCCTGGGGGGCCCCACCCCTAGTTTTAGCAATAACATTATGCCATTGGCTCTTTTCCCAGGAAACCTCAAACATACAGTTAGGTGCAATAGCACAGCACTCACTCTAGGCCTGAAAGGAGGCAAGTATTCCTCCAGCTCCTACAACATATGATATTTTAAATAATTCAGAGAGGAAAAACTTTCCAAAGTAAAAAAAAATACCACAATTAAGCAGATGCATTGCGCCTATTTTGGTGTCTCCCAACAGTAGGCTGAAGGTCAAACTGTACAGGCAAGTTGCTGCACTCTGACCAAACCAAATGAGCTTAAGGAGATTTACTGCATTATTTGTTACTTGCAAACACAACAGGATTCATACAATCATTTCATCCTTATCAAGTTGAGAACCAACCCTTGGTCTCACTCTCAACTTATCTTCCAATTCCAAGAAAGTCACTGCCTTTGTGTCCATACTACTGTGTTCCACTAAGGACCAATATCAGACTTACTCCGATATTGAGCCCATCTTACTCCATGACCAACATTCTAACGCTTCCCACAGGAGAGAAAGAGAAAGAGGCAAAATCTGCTTTCAATAAAAAGCAGCTGTTTACTTGCACAAGAAATACTGAAATTGTACACGTCCTTGGCCAGGTATTTCCACATAACTTTTTAAAGAGCCACCGAGTAAGTGAAAGAACAGATTTACAAGTCTAGCAACAGCCAATGTTCTTAAGTTCTTAAGCACTCTCACATACAGAAAAGGGGGGGATCTTCCAGCCACTTCTTAAGCACTCTCACACACAACTGCCAGCTTGCCTGCCCCCTCGCCTGCCTTCCCTCCCTTGGGCAGCATGTGTTGCTGCTTGGTCACCCGCCCGCCCGATCAGCAGCCTTTCTCCCTGCCCGCCCACCCGCCCACTGAACCGCCCTTGCTCCCTCCCTTACTTGTTCAGGCAGGTTGTGCTGCAGCCTGGCCACCCACCCCCCTGCTCGGCTACCCGCCCACCCACCCAACTGCCCTCCCTGCCTCCTTCCCTTGCTCAGCTTGTGCTGCAGCCTGGCCACCCACCCGTCTGCCCACTTGGCTGCCTGCCCACCCAACCATCCTCCCTCAGGTAGCTTGTGCTACAGCCTAGCCACCCATCCATCCGTCCGCCCTCCCTCCCTCCCGCAGCTTGTGCTGCAGCCCGCCTGCCCGGCTCCCTCCCTCCTTGCCCTCAACCGGCCAGGCAGGGAAAGACGGGCCCCGCATGCGCACAGGGCCTTTTATAGTGGGAAGTAACGCAAGACTTGCACCAATGCGAGACCTGCCAGTCTCTTGTTAACTTCCTACTCTAAAAGGCCCTGCTGTACGCTGGGCTCGTCGTTCCTTCGCTGTCACTGAGCTTCGCAGGTGCAAGGCTCAGCGGCAGCGAGGGAAAGCCAGACCCAGAGCTCTCGCATTCGGCCAGCGCAGGCTACGGTGAGGGCTGGGTGCCCATTGGAGATGGGGGACCCCCCCAGGTGCCGGATGGGGACCCCCCGCAGGCCGCAAGTGTTCCACAGGCTCAGGTTTGAATAGCCCTGCACTATCTGATCAACACTGAGGACGGATTAGCCCAAAATGCATATGAACAGGTCACCCAAGAAACTTCATATCAGAACATGGATTGAACACAAGTCTTTCAGGAGTTAAACACTATTCCCTGCTTTATCTCAGCTCTTTGTTTTCATGCCATGCAATTCTATCTTGTGCTGGAACAGACAGGCCAAGAGGCCTGCGCTGTATCCAATGCAAGGTAAGGGCCCAAAGTGGCTCTTCCCCTTACCCCCACGTAAGCCACTGCTCCCCACCCACCTCCTCCTGGGACTGCCCTCTGCCCACCTTCCCCCTGCCCCAGAATGCCTCACTCCACCTCCTCCCCGCCCTTCCCAGACCCTTGTGTTGGCCAAGCTTGGCCAATGCAAGCTGCCCCTGTCAATTCAGCACAGAGGCTGGATTCAGTCTCTGCAGGCTTGCACACATTCCTGCACCGGCCCAGCCGATTCTTGAGGAAGCACAAAAGTGCCTTATAGCATGTTTGTAACCCTCCTGAGCCAGCACAAGGAACTTGCGCTGGCCCAAGGCACAGTTTGGATTGCACCCTTAGTCAATTAAGGCAAACACAAGACTGACACAGTGGCACAGTTACAGTTGGCCAATCTTCCAAAAGCATCTGCCTATGCCATTTTCTAAAACCAAAGAAGGAAAACTCAAGATGGAGAATTGGACAAAATCTTGACTGTGCAATGATGGAGTCTATGCGATTTGATGACTAAGGAAAGATATCCTGAGGTCACAGCAGAAAGTTGAGGAAAACCGAACACCAGTGTTCACCACAAACTAAATGACAAAGTATTAGGAAAGTAACTGAAAACAGAAGTTAATACAATACAAATCTAGGATGTGGTTGCATTTGGAAAACTGAAACTATTCTGGTTACGTCATCTAAAAATTAAAAATAAAAGAGCCCAAGAAGGGAAATTAGAAAAATCACAGGGCTGGAGCACCTCTCCCAAGATAAAAGACTAATAAAAAGGCTGAGACTTTTTAGTTTAGCAACATATTATTGAGGGAGAGTGCACGGTAGAGAAAAACACAATTGCCTGTAGGTTCAGGAAAATCAGAAGGAAATACTTCACACAATGCGAACATGAAATCAGAGACCTTTTATTAGGGGTGTGTCTAAACATGGCTCTAGGAACCAGCCTGTTCAGAGGCAAACTACTATTTCAGAGGTTAGAATAAGCTATGGGAGATGGTCACTACTTCCCTGCTTTGACTGCAAGCTTCCAGATTCATTTGGCTGGCCATGGTTTGAAGCAGAATAGCCATGGCTTGATTCAGTAACACACCTCATACAGATGGTAGGACATTGGGTAAGGTCCAACATGGATACGATGAGCCTTCTAGCACAGGTGCAGAAGACAGAGCTGGGATGGAGTCCTGACAGAGGTTTCAGAAGTAAAAACATTAGGCTAAGCCCACTTGACCAAAAGAAGTCAGTCATCTACAACAGGAGTACTACAATTAGCAAGCAAATTATACAAGTCTCCCAACATTCAAATACCCTCTAAACGCTATTCCAAATTATTATCTGTAAAACCATGTATAAAACAGCACTAATGTGTCAGGAACTTGCTTTTTTAAAAAAAAAAAAAAAGGTGGAGAATGTCCTGCTTCGTTTGTCAATGTGGATATCTGATTATCTTTGTTTTTCACTGTTGTGGCCCTTGACCATAAAATTAAATAGTAGCACCCATTACCAGCCATATATCAATATATGTTAAAGCAGCACAAAGTTCTGTAGATGACCAGACATACCTCGATATTAGATATGACTTGTTATTCTTATAAACACATCATTCTAAGTGGCAGAGCAGGAATAACTAGAATAGCAAGTGTCTGCAGTTTCCTTATAACTTGTGGACTTTCTCCATGAACAAGGTTTGGCTGCACTTCTAAGGGAGACTGCCAATGTTACAGGATCGTGGAAAATAATCATCATTTTCCTGTTTTAAGCACACCAAGAACATCACATCTGGCTGCTAAATACTCCTTGTGTCCAATCCAAAACTGAATTCCAAAGAACAAGGGGAAGCTCAGGTTGTTAGAAACAAGTCTGCAGAATATCTGATAAAATCATCTCTTTTATGTTGTTTATCTGACTAGGGAATGACACCACCATGTTGCAGTGGGTGAACAGTGTGACACTGGATTCTGGACATGCTTGCTGTTATTCTAATAACTGACACACTCACCGTCCTAAACATAGGAAGCTTACAGCACAGTCCTATCTTGTGTTGGAACAGGAAGGCCAGGAGGCCTGTGCTGTATCCAGCGCAAGATAGGGGCCCACAGTGACTGAGCTGGAGGAAAGGGGAAACTCTTCCCCTTACCCCCAGATAAGCCACTGCAGCCCCAATGGGTCTCTGAACTTGCGCCACCTCAGGAGGTGGCATACGTCCGAGGAGAGTAGAGGAGAGCTGCTTGCAGCCACTCTGCACTGCTCAGGAAACGGTGTTGACATCCAGCAAAAACACTGGGTCCAAGCCCTGCCTCCCCCGCCCTGGAACACCTCCCTCCCACCTTCTCCCCACCCTTCCCAGGCCCTTGCATTGGCTGAGCCCAGCCAACGCAAGCCTCCGAGTCAGAATTGGTACGGATGCTGGAGTCAGCATCCACAGGCTGGCGTGCATCCCTGCACTGGCCCAGTCAACTCTTGAGGAGGCGCAAATGCTCTCTGGATTGTGCCCTTTGTCATATACACAACAAGCCCCATTATCCAGAAAAGGCCCAATTTATGAGGGCCGAGAGTCAGCACAGGAGGGAAATACAGTATCCTTTATTGACTTGCTCTCACAACTTCTGTTCTCCCACACAAAAAGGAGTCACAATGTTCACACTGTTTTCTGAGCACGGAGCAGAGGCAAAACTAACATAGCCAGCACTTAATTCTCATGAATACTAAAATTCCTAGGTAGATAGAAGGCAGAGAGAGAGAACACACTACTAAAATGGAAAGCATCCTGATAGCAAGGAAAGAGCATGCAACACAATTGGGGAAGATGTGATTGCCTTTATCCCCATCTCTAGAAGCCTCAGGCAAAGATGTTTCCATTTTCTATAGAACATGGTCTGTTATCTTAATTCTTAAGCATTTAATCAAATCTACATAAATGGTCTTCCTGCTATTGATCAACTGTATTCACTCCTAATCCTATTTATTCTATTTTGGTCAGTTTATTATGTATCTGGATATTAAACTAAAATGATCAACTGAGTGCAAGAACACAGCAACGCAGAATGTTGGATATTAGAAAAGTAATACCATCAATATAAAAACAGTGGTTTCCATTCACTGTTCAAGGTATTTTACATATCTACTTGGTGAAATCTTCCTGTCCTGTTCCTCATCTTGTTTCTAGAGATTTCTGCATCTGAGCACATATCAAGTGCACCTGCCGTTAAAAGCTATCTATCATCTTCCTGAATAGACTTATCTGCTACTGCAGAGTCATACAAGGGCAACTAGATGGCAGCAGAAATGGTCACCAGACTATATTCTGAAGAACCAAACCAATAAAAAGAAAATACCAAACAATACATAGACCTACTCTTCAGTAAACTCTATTGGGAAGGGGGGGAAATTCCACATGGTGTCAGCAAGTCTTTAATGCAGTTTGCAAATTCCAAGAAACCCATAATGAAATTCAGAGCTTTGGTGACTACATTGTTTCCTAAAGAACTTGGCAAGGTATGCAACGTTGGGGGAGGGGGGAGTAGTTTCCAAATGAGGCTGTGAAATTAAGAAGTGGGATCTAAACTTCTGCATTCTGTGCCCAAAAAGAGATGGGGGGGGGGGAAGAGTGAAGTAGCTAGTTTAGTAGTGTGAGTTAAAAGCTACCAAAGACAGCTAGAAAATCATTCGGCATACAGAGGTGAACCAGAACTGCAGATTTCAGGCATGGAGACACACATATGCATGAAGTATGTCACATAGTTGACATCCTGCCTCGGGAATACAGCCAGAGTGTATTCACTGGAATATAGTCAGAGTGACCCACTTCTAGGTCCATTGATTCTTGCAAGAGGGAACTTTCTTTTAAAAACAGAGCTGCATATAATAAGAATTCATGGTAAACTAACAGCACAATCCTTCACAGGTCTACCTAAGGTGTCCCAGACTTACTCCCAGGAAATTTACATGAGACTATAGCCCAAGAGGGCTTCAAGATGCCACGAACTTACAGCTTGCATTTCAAGTTAACTTGGGATAGGGTTAGTTCAAATTGACTTCTGGAGCAATTCTTCCGGTTATCTTTAACCTATAACCACAACAGACTCAAAATTCAGGAACAAGCAGTTGGTGCGGATGTAACTTTAACTACAATGTAGCAAGCAAGGAATAAAATTAAGAGCCCAGCACTCACAATCTAATGCAGCAATTTTCAACCTTTTTCATCTCACAACACTGACAAGGCACTAAAATTATCAAGGCACACCGCCAGGTTTTTGATAATTGAAAAGGCACACCACACTGCTAGTGGGGGGGCTCACATCCCCGACTGGCCCTACTAATAACTGACATGACATGTTGGCAACCTTCAGTCTCGAAAGACTCTGGTATCGCGCTCTGAAAGGTGGTTTTGGAACATCGTCTAGAGTGGCTGAAAAGGCCGATTCGGGAGTGACAATCCCTTCCACAATGGGAGCAAGTGCAGTCTGTCCCTGGTCTGTCTCCCTGGCTATGGGCCTTCCTTCTTTGCCTCTTAGCCTCAGACTGTTGGCCAAGTGTCTCTTCAAACTGGGAAAGGCCATGCTGCACAGCCTGCCTCCAAGCGGGCCGCTCAGAGGCCAGGGTTTCCCACTTGTTGAGGTCCACTCCTAAGGCCTTCAGATCCCTCTTGCAGATGTCCTTGTATCGCAGCTGTGGTCTACCTGTAGGGCGCTTTCCTTGCACGAGTTCTCCATAGAGGAGATCCTTTGGGATCCGGCCATCATCCATTCTCACAACATGACCGAGCCAACGCAGGCGTCTCTGTTTCAGCAGTGCATACATGCTAGGGATTCCAGCACGTTCCAGGACTGTGTTGTTAGGAACTTTGTCCTGCCAGGTGATGCCAAGAATACGTCGGAGGCAGCGCATGTGGAAAGCATTCAGTTTCCTCTCCTGTTGTGAGCGAAGAGTCCATGACTCGCTGCAGTACAGAAGTGTACTCAGGACGCAAGCTCTGTAGACCTGGATCTTGGTCTACTAATAACCGACCTTCTCCCAAATTCCTGTGGCATACCCGTGGATCACTCATGGCACACCAATGTGCCATAGCACAGTGGCTGTAACTGGCTGATCCAATGAGTCTTGAGCCACTGTCTACTATGATATATATGGAGGAGTATACATGTAATCACATGTGCATGCAGTGTGGCTGGTAGGGCTCTGAGAGCTTTCTTCAGCCTTTTTCCAGGAGCCAATGAAAATTGGATGCTTGCATGATATACAAAATTATGAAAATATTCACAAGGAACTCAAACACACACACACACACACACTTTTATTTACTTTTAATTGTTAAACCCAAATCCCATACCACGCTGAGATCATTAGACACTTAATAACACACACCTCTAGAGCATTTCTCACCTTCTGTTTCTAATGTTACTATAAAAGTGCCCAGAATTCTAAGATAACAGAAAAGCTCCAAACAGGAAGTGGGCATGAGATCATGGTGAATCGGCCCAACTTCAGAAACATTTGCTTCAAATATTGAGAACCCACAAATGAAGAAGGTCTTTAGAAGGGCAGTTAGCACCAGGATTAGCTATTTAATGAAATGACTATTTTAGCTACATGTTTTGGAGCCTCACAGAAAGAGGCCATCCATCCGTAAGTGTACCCAAGCCCCTGCAGCCCCCCTGAGCGGTGTGATCCTAGGGATCACGCCACTGCCTTCCTTCCGCCCCCGCTGGTAGGTTAAAGCCTTCCACTTTAGTGCTTAGTGATCACTCCACTTTCCCTTTCAAAGCTGCGGGGAGCCCTGCGGACATTTGCACAGGGCTCCCAGCATCCCCAGGAGGCTGTAGGGGGCTTGGGTAAGTGCACCCAAGCCCCTGCAGCCCCCCTGAGCGGCACGAGCCTGGGGATCGCGCCGCTGCCTCCTCCCTGCCTCCAGGCTGCCCCTGCCCCTTAAGGGGATAGAGGCCAGGGCCCACAGGCTGGGACATCACGATGCCCCAGTCTGAAAAGCCCTGCACTATGGACCCAAAAAACTATCCATTCCCTGCCCATACTGCTACATCACACTGGGCCTTGGATGAGTTAGGGTGTCACCAAAACTAGTCATTCCTGACTAACAAGAATACCGCAATGAAGCAACCTGAAAGAGGGATTCTACCAGGAGTATACACTGTAGACATCACTGAGTCGACTAACTTGGTTGTCAAATTGAGATGGCAGAGGACCAACAGCCACAAAATTTAGAAAAACACTCTACCCCAGCAAAAAAGAATACTGGAAAGCTACCAGGTAATAAAAAGGCACACACATTCTCAGATAAAAAAAAGACTCTAGGTGATATAGGGGGAAAGTATTATTTAATTCTGTGTTCAGAGTCTGCATAGCCTTCTTTTTTTTTTTTTTTTTTTTTGCAATTTCTTGCAAAAGACATGTTCTGAGAGTGCTTTAGCAGAGGTGCAAAAAAAGGCTTTCCTGATTCTTATGCAGCCCCTTGACATAATATCTGAATCAAGCTCCACAGTACATGCAGGAGAAGTAATCCTATGTCTTTGAACAGAGGTCTGTCCCAACCATGTATGAAGAACAGGCTGGGAGTTCCAACCCATCAAAGATGAACACAAGTAAGCAGTTTTGGACCTGCCCGTTATTCCTCTCAGCTGGGCTCACTTCCAATATCAAGGCCTAGCTGGGAGGCAGTAACATCAAAAGTGGGCAGCAAAGTCAGTAGATACTGGGAAATAAAGGGTGTGGTACTCTCTGCTAGCGTGCCTCTTTCATGTTGTGAATCACATGCACCATCACAGCACACAGGTCTGCTACTATCATGCTTTTGACTTCGGTCTGCATCAGTGAAAATCTCAAGCTTCCCAAGGGAAAATTCAGGGAAGACAGCCATCCTCCCAAAGCAAAACATTGACTGAATAAGTATAACAAGATACACAAAACAAAGGAAAGTAAGAAAGCTGTTTATTCACATGAAACAGATTTCATTGCAATGTGTTTGCAAGGCAGTCCGTGGGACATGTATCTAGACCAGTGGTTCCCAACCTGGGGTACATGTACCCCCACAGGTACTTGCCAGGACTTTTAGGGTACTCAAAAAAGAACTGAATAATGGTGGAAAAGGCAAGTCTGTTTTAAAATGCCTTGTGGGGCTGGCAAGGCAGGATAGAAGGCAGCTAGCAGAATGCAAAAGCCCCACCAACTGCTAGTTTTTGGTCATCAATTTGTGTATTAACAGATATGGATCAGTGGTTGAAAACTGGCACAGAAAAAACAATGTGAAACAATGTGGAAAGTGATCAATAGGTAAGCACTTCTTAGGAAGCATCTAACAGTTTGGCGCAAAACAGTGAAACTGCATAGTCTTCAGTTCTAACTGGTAAAAAATAAAATACTTCAATTAATGCACAAAGTATGGATTTTCATATATAGGAGATGAGGACTGTCCTAAACCCCAGTGTGTAGTGTGTGGGGAAATACTATCCAGTGGTTGAATGAAACCTTCTTTACTCCAGCAGCATTTACAAACAAAACATTCCAGATATATTAACAGGGACATGGAGCTGGTGTAGAGGGCTTTCTCTTCTTATGCCTTTTTTAAAAAAAAAAAAAATACCAAAGCTGAATGCTGTTCCAGATTTAAGACTTATCTTAAATCAGTTGAACCTGATTTCAAAAATATATGGGTCTCAAAACCAGTGCCTAGGAGAGAGAGGTAAAGTGGGTAATTTGCACCCAGGCCCAGGTCAAAAAGGAGCCAAAGGAGGGAGCCCAGAAATTTCCTGAGATCTTACATTTTCTTGTCTACTCAGACTTGTTGCCTGCACAGGATGCTGGGGACACTACTACCAGCGTGCGTCTGCAACTACTGGCAAACCATATACGCTGGTCTGAGGAATGCATATATGACACTCCTTAACACAGTGTCAAATCTGGGAGGAAAATTGGCCTGCTACAGTAGGTCTTTGGCTTGTGGATCTGCTTATCATGAAGGAATGTATAGGAGCTCAGGGGCAAAGCTGCAAGACTACAGCTGCTGCAGAAGCAAGTTTTGGTATTAACAGGACACTTTCCATTCTAGTGCGAGCCTAAACATGATGTTGCTAATTTTCTGCATTATTTTCTCTATTTAAAAGAATTTAGAGAGACTTAGGAGTGTGTTTAGTATTCTGTTATTGCTGTATCTAGCTGCTGATGCCACATGGGTGGACAGACCTGGGCTCCAAAGACTTTTCCAGCTGTTGCCACCTCCCCCCTACCCTGTTTCATCCCTCCCTGCTCCCATTCTGCTCTAATGTCACCACCCTCCCCCAATGTTTCACCCCACCCCCTTTGCAAAGGGGCCCAAAAGAAACTTTCCACCCCCTGATAAAATTCCTCTCAGAGGCCCTGCTCAAAACAAGCTCAAGGGTCACACTGAACACTTGTGCATAATATATTTGTTGTGTGTTTTATAAAAATCATTCTGTTGCTTTTTAATCTCATTATTGTGTCATTTATTTACAGTTACAACATATAAATGTGGAACAACTATATTAATTACAATTTGCTAATATGAGGGGTATTTCCCTATGGAGGGGATCTCCTCTATGAAGGACTCGTGCAAGGAAAGCGCCCTACAGGTAGACCACAGCTGCGATACAAGGACATCTGCAAGAGGGATCTGAAGGCCTTAGGAGTGGACCTCAACAGGTGGGAAACCCTGGCCTCTGAGCGGCCCGCTTGGAGGCAGGCTGTGCAGCATGGCCTCTCCCAGTTTGAAGAGACACTTGGCCAACAGTCTGAGGCTAAGAGGCAAAGAAGGAAGGCCCATAGCCAGGGAGACAGACCAGGGACAGACTGCACTTGCTCCTGGTGTGGAAGGGATTGTCACTCCCGAATCGGCCTTTTCAGCCACACTGGACGCTGTTCCAGAACCACCATTCAGAGCGTGATACCATAGTCTTTCGAGACTGAAGGTTGCCTACATCCTGGGGTATTTCCCATTCATGAAAATGGGTTGCCGAGAGGTACACAAGTGAAAAAAGGTGGGGAACCACTGATCTAGGTGGCAGAAGGGGCTGACTGAAACTCAATCTAGTCATTTTAATAAATTAAGACCCGCAATATTGGATATACGCAATTGGCGGGCGGCATATCACTTATATCACACAACATTTTATTTCAACTTCAGCTCTTTACTCATCATTCTGTCCTTCGGACACAA
Organism: Tiliqua scincoides; assembly: GCF_035046505.1. Classification (NCBI taxonomy): domain Eukaryota; kingdom Metazoa; phylum Chordata; class Lepidosauria; order Squamata; family Scincidae; genus Tiliqua; species Tiliqua scincoides. The sequence continues at coordinate 227,846,114 of NC_089822.1, read as the reverse complement.
TTTTTTTCATCTCCAGAGAAGTGCGTCTCACATTTTAATTACATAATTACCATGCAATATAATTCACCAGAACTCAGTAACCTACACTTGAAAGCAGCACAAAATAACCCAAGGAAAAAACAGTTTGGGCCAAACTAATTACAGAAAAGAAACAACCACAATATGTGTAGGAGTTGGGATAAGAAACCACCAGCCTCTTCTTTGGCTCCCAACATTACTCACCATACATGGGTAGCCACCCTGACCACTACTAACTTTTTGTTCATGGCTAAAAATAAAGTCTGGGGAGGCAACTTGCATTAGAGCTACCAGATATTCTCCAGCAGACATTTTCCAGTCACGAATCCAGGCCAGAGAAATTCTAGCTTGCCATTTTAATTTTAAGAAGCACTAGGAAACTGAAGGAGGGACTGAGAAGATACAAAGTGCAAGTCTCACGTGCATAGAGGTTGACATAAGGATGATGATTTTATTTTTGAAAGAAAAATTATAAAGCTGTACTTATATCATTTTAAAAAAATTTTGAGTGGTGGCTTAGCACACCGCAGTTAATGCAGGGACCGGCCAGGGTTTGAAGAAGTAGCACAGGGAAACTGAACTGTACTACATGTGTTTCTGACCTTGGGCTTGCTGATGACCCCACAATGGAATTAATATTGCCCAGGGAAACAAAAGACAGCATGAAGGCTAAAGAAATGGTTCTCTGGACTGGTCCCACTAGACCAGGGGTGCCCAAACCCCGGCCCTGGGGCCACTTGCGGCCCTCAAGGCCCCTCAGTGTGGCCCTCAGGGAGCCCCAAGTCTCCAATGAGCCTCTGGCCCTCTGGAGATTTGTTGGAGCCCACACTGGCCCAACACAACTGCTTCCAGCGTGAGGGTGACTATTTGATCTCTTGTGTGAGCTGTGGGATGAGGGTTTCATCCCTTCAGACTGTTTCACGTCTGTGATGCAGTAGCAGCAGCAAAGGAAAGGCCAGCCTTGCTTTGTGCAAGGCCTTTTATAGGCCTTGAGCTATTGCAAGACCTTCATTCATTCATATAAGTTCATCTTTAATGTATTCATTTATGTAAACTTACGTAAATTTATTCAAATTTTAAATGTAAATTAATTCTTCCCCCTCCCCCGGCCCCTGACACAGTGTCAGAGAGATGATGTGGCCCTCCTGCCAAAAACTTTGGACACCCCTGCACTAGACGAATGAGAGCACTAAAGCCAACTCCCATTGTTTAGCAGTTCAAGAATACACCATCACAGAAATTAGAACAAGCATGTCAGGTCTGCTAGTTTTTCCATGACATTTTTATGTTAGCCCCTCTGGGAAGCCACCATCTAAAAAGCAGAATAGAAATCTTCTAAATGAGTAAAATTAGAGTTTATTTCACGTATCACAGTAAGACCACTGTGTGCATCCTACAAAATGCATGTGTACGTTATGGTCTCATGACAACCTGTATGCTGGAGCACGTGATTCCTACACAGAAGTGCTTTTCTGGTTGAAATGTTGTAACCTGCCAGATAACTCCATTGTTACCAATTTAAACTGCCAAGTGCAAACTAGAGAAGATTTAGAACCTTACAAAAGGACAACATTCAAATGAGTGTATAAAGAAGGCTTTTTGCAATGATCAGCTAAAGGAAGAGTCTGTAGTGAGCTAATAAGAACATGAATAACAGTTTTTACATAGGACACTGGGAATAACAAGGACAAGACTGAGTAATTGTGGGCAGTGTAGGGCACTGTGCAATACGGTTGTGCACTGCAAACCGGCATCCCTGTCGTCAAGTGGGGCTTGACACTATGAAAAGCCTTCAGAGGCAAGGGTAAGCTCTGCTCCCCTCACCTCTGGAGACTTTTCTGAGTCTACAAGAGGCAGTGTGCGTCTGTGCACTGCCTCTATGAGGCTCAGAATGCCAGAATCGTGTGAGAGACACGACTTCTGGTTTCTTCCAGGAAACCAGAAATCGTCTCTCTCGTGTGATTGGAGTATTCTGAGCCTTGCAGAGGCAGCGCACGAATGCGTGCTGCCTCTGGGAGGCTCCAAAAAGCCTCCAGAGGTGCAGGGAGCAGAGCTTGAGGGAGTGCGACCTCCTACCTGTTGCTGGCCGGAAAGTCGTTAAGGAGCATACACCTGTACACTGTTGAAATAGAAGGAAGATTTTTTTTTCTAAAGTTACTTCAGGTAGCATAATATTCAAGGAGGCAGTGTCACTGGAAAAACTTTAAATTGTGTTGGCTTAATGGAAATTGTAGTTTAGACGCACTGGATGCAAAGGCTTCAAGTTCAAACACGGACATTTCTAGGCTGGTTGAGAATTATTCCTCTCTGAAACCCAATATATGCTGAAGATAATGCAACATAGACCACTACTAAGAGATTCAGGCTGCAATTCTAACCTCACTTTCCTGGGGGTAAGTCCCACTGAACACAACAGGACTTACTTCTGATTAGACTTGGTTAGGATTGCACCCTCAGTGTAATTTGCAGCCTGCTTTGGATTCTAAATTCCATAGGATTGCCAACAAAATCACATCCCATATGGAATTGGATGGACACATTCACCTACACGCATGCAGAACGTTGATCAACTCTTGTGAACTTAATGAAGGTTAAGGTTCACTTTCCAACCTCTGATCACTTCCATTGTTTTTCTTCTAGCATCTCCTGGTTTTCTTGTCTGTCTTAAAACAAGGTGCCTTAAACACAGATCCCTGAAGCATAGCCTGAGACCCAAGAAGTATGATGTTTCTATGTGCTCTCCAATGATACACCAATTTCTCTTTCCATTTCCCTGTTTCATAAGCAACCAAAACTTCAGTTTCATTACTAGTGCTGTTTAGTACCAGCTTACAATGAAGTGTCAATAACTCTCTCTCGCGCGCACACACATGGGGGGGGGCATGAAAAAATTTGTGCAAGGATTTAGTCACATGCTGCTACTTTTTAAAAAATTGTACTTGCCAGATGTTCTAGAACAGGGAGTGGGAGGCAAGGGGGGCTAATTTTAAAAGAGAGTATTTGATAACCCATCACTTGCTGACTAAAACAGAATATCCTGTTTTTGTAGCATGGAATATGCAGTGCATATAAGGCAAGAGAAAATTGTAGGTCCTAGATTCTGCAGAAGATTTATGCTGTAAAACAGATGCCCAAGACTGCGACCAAGGAAAGAAACATGACACTCTATATCAGTCCTGTTAAGAAGCTGTGTGTAGTAAAGCATACTGCTATAGAAAGGTTTGACGCATAGCTTGGCATACAGGGCAAAAAAATGTCCAAGATAACGTCATGCCTTGGCATTTCTCTCATTTTGCCTGCACTAAAATTACCACCACCCTTCTTTAGCATTAGAAAGGTATTAACTATGGAAGTAATGAACAGCAGTGAAGAAGGGGGCCTAAATTACTGACTGGGCAGTAACTGTGACTTCTGATCAGAAGCTGTAAACTGTATATTAATGAACAAGTGCAGTGTCATCCTGAACTGTCATAAATGAGACAAAACACAGAAATAAAATGCAATCATACCATGTGTAATTGACTTTTCCCAAGCCACTGCAGTCGGCACAAAAGCAGTTAAGGGAATTGCAGGAAGCTTCTGAACATAACCCCCTTGCTAGCTTAATAATTCCTAGACAATTCCGATCACAACTGAAATAAGACTTGGCCATTAACCCCATATCCTTGAATTGCTCCATCAGTTTGAAAACGTTTATCATCACTGCAGCTGCTTGAGGCTCCATTGCAACTACCTAAAAGGAAAATGTGCACTGCTGCTGGTTTTTTCTAAGAGATCTATTCAGGTTTGCTCTTTTCTAAAGATGACAAAGAAAAGATCAGGAGCTTAGCAGGGATGCTAGGGTAAGAGCATAAACTGTAAGAGCACATTTAGGAGTTTCACACTGACTAGGATATTTCATGCCTGAAATTTGTTTGCACCCTTACCCAAGCAGGTTCTCGTTGTCCATTTTAAAAGCACTTATGCAGCACTTTCAGCATGCAGATTGCATTCATCTCATTCATCCTCACAACAAAGCCTGAAAGATCCATTATCACCAGCCAAGAAATGTCTCAAATCCAGCCTCCTTTTTCCAAGTGCAGCAATCCAACTATTGGCTCTCACACAAAGAGGACAAATATTTACTCCTCTAGGTCAATCAGACTATTCAATTTATATCACATTATCTCAACTGGGCCCTCAGAGCAGGCAGGCTAAAGTCTGCACAAGTATGTCTTAACCTGGTGTTCACTGGAGGTTATCCACCCTTTTTTTTTTTTTTAAGACACAATCTCACATCCATGTTCAGCCTTCTTGAAAACTGGTCAGTCACAAATTTGGCCTGGTTCATACTGAAGATTCTGCATGGTGTAATGCAGGACTGTCATTGCTCTTCCACAGGCAAACTGTAGCTTATGAGTCAAAGTCCAAAAGGTCTAGCACAGGGGTGTCATACTAAGGCCTGGGGGTCGGAGGTGGCCCACGGAAGCTTTTTATCTGGTCCTCAGGCTCTCATCTGCTGAGAGTGCTAAGGCGTTACTGCTGAAAGGGCAGCCCACATGAAAATTGGGCTCTCCCATATCTTGAAATATGATCAAGATTTGCGTATTTCTCTTCTGTCCTTTCCAGCTAATGAGTTCCTAAGTGAGAAAAAGTGCTTATTTTTGTTTTGATCTGTTTAATGACATCACTTCCTGCCTAATGACATCACTTCCACCCCTCAGCAGGCATCATGTATGCTATTCGGCCCTCTGTATGAAACGGGTTTGACACCCCTGGTCTAGCATGACACTAAATCAGTGGTTCACAAACTTTAACCGGCAGCTCTGTTGACCTACTGGGCCATTTGTCTGCGGCTCCCCATTAGGGCTACAATCCTATATATTGTTATAGGGTGAAAAGGTTTTTCCACAAGGATTCCGTGGCTCCCCTAGCTGGTTTTTGTGGCTTCCCGAGAACCATGGCTCACAGTTTGGAAACCGCTGCACTAAACCCCCTGAGAGACACAAGCTTCAACAAATGCAGAAAGTCCTTCACATTCAGGAGACATAACCCAAATAACCAATTCAGCTGTTCTGAGCTTCCCTTTCTATCAAGGCACACAGAACCTCAGAGACAAACTGCTGGGTATTACAGCCACATTAACCTCTACAGATGCAAACTGACAAATAGAGGGTCACCACTGCTTCTAAAAATAAATACAGTACTGTTAATATTTCTAAGCCAGCACAGAGGCAGCTTTCCAAAGGGTACAAACGTTTTTCTCTTTCCTGAACTTTTAAGAAGTAGTTCTCAGTTCTGCATTAGCCTACTTTAGAAGGGAGGCAGTACAAAGAAAACAGGCTTGAACAGACTGTCACTCAAAGAAACCTCAGTCTTCACTGCCAAGGTTCAAACAGAGATGAATGCAGGAAAACTAAAAACACGATTAAAGCTGAAGTTCACTCTTAGTCAAAGGGTTCAGAAAGACTCAAACTAAACACAGCAGAAGAACTGCAATGCATCTGTTCAATCTATATAGGGATCTTTAAACCACCACTCCTTGTTTAAAAGATCAAAGTCACAGAAGAGCAGTGTCTTAGAAGCAAGCAAACCTTTAAAAATACAGAGCAAGACAAACACGTTTTCCCAAATGCAACAAAGCAAGAATTCATTGGTCACAGTCGCCAACCCAGCCTCTCAAGGGACAATTTGATTTTTGCAGAAAATATTCCAATGTAGGGAGCCAGCATCAAGTTTACACTCTTGCCTGCAGATCTTTCCTGCAAGGTCCATGTGGATTCTGCATTTTAAGCTAAATGTTTTCCCCAGGTATTTTCTCCATGGAAAATCTAAGGTGGAAGGAAACTGTTAACACCACTATATGCAAAGTTGTTCATAACACTGTGTACAAGCTCAGCATTCCACAGTCTGCTCCAGTAGTTCAGATGGTGAGAGATTTGGAAACCAAGCCCTATAAGGATTTTGGTATGGTTTGCCTGAAAAAGAGGAGATATGATAGAGGTCTTCAGGTTTCTGAAGGGCTGTCATGCAGAAGGAAAGAAGGACTTGCTCTCTGTGGTTTCTGGGAGTAGGACTATGGGTTTTAAGGCCTTTGGGGGATTCCAGATTTGCTAACAAGTAAAAGTAAATCAAAGTTAAGAACAGGAAGCAAAAGCGAGGAGACAAGGAATTAGTACCAAAGAGAGGGCAGGAGGAATGGGCAAACCTGCAGCTTGCCCCTGATCTTATGACCATAACTTGAGTGGCAGTATTACACCACTCCATGGTTAAGATGTTTCCTCCTTGATGTACTCTTGCAGCTTACCCATGTATGGATAGTGGTCCTCTGTTAAAATAATGGCCCATAGCACAGGCATACGACTAGGATCACCAATGCCGTTTCTTGCAAAAAAAAAAAAAAAACAACAAAGACACACACAAAGACACAAAAATGTTCACAAGAGAATCTGGTTCAATCTCAAAACACACCAAAAAATCTAGTAATGTCAATACACCTGTGGGTTATTTATGTTGGCTTCTCAAGTGTCACTCCTGGCAAAACTAATTTGCTCCAATTGTGTTTTAGGCAAAACGCCTAGTGGCAGAATACTTTCAAGCAAATACTCCAATAGGCATTTAGGAAATTACTTGGCATTTTTAAATAACATTTGAAGCATCAGCAGTAGCACATCACAATACTGGCATAAACTAAATGAGTAAGCAGCAAAAACAAACACATAAAAACATTTTGCAGATTGGTTTGGAATGAAAGCAAGAAAAAAAAATAGAGCCAAGAAAAGCATGAAGAAGTGATTGTACCAGCATTTTTTCCACCCTCTGTCCAGAAGTAACTGAACTGTTAAACAGACAACCTCTCAGTGAAAGCAATACTCCAACTAGAAAAAGAGTTGTGAGAGGGAAAAACGCTAAATCAACATTGTTTTCTGAGTTCCTTTCTGTCCAGTGGCATCACTAGGGCAGTGCAGGGGGTGCGGGCCACACCAGGCGACACACGTGGGGGGATGCGCACTGGGGGGTGACACGCTAAAACCACAGTGGTTAGGAGTAATACCATCATGTTATACACCTTTGGATGCGGAATTTCCAGCAGAATGCAATGCAAAAAAACCAGAGTTAAATACCTCCTTTCTATCAAAAGTTATGGTCAAAAAAACAGAGAACAAAAAAACTCAAGGAGCCCTATGGAAAATGAAACTGAGCTATATCATGTATTTACTCGTGAGTAGGTGAACTTGCCTTAGTCTGGGGCTTTTCAAACTGGGGCATCGCAATGCCCCAGCCTGTGGGCCCAGCCTGTTTCCCCTTAAGTGGTGGGGGCAGCCTGGAGGCAGGGAGGAGGCAGTGGCGCAATCCCCAGGATCGCGCCGCTCAGAGGGGCTGCAGGGGCTTGGGTCCACTTACCCGAGCCTCCTGCAGCCTCCTGGGGGTGTGAGGAGCCCTGCACGACCTTCTACAGGGCTCCCTGCAGCTTTGAAAGCAAAAGTGCAGCACGATCGCACCACTTTCACTTCTGAAGCTGCCCTATAGAAGGTCATACAGGGCTCCCCGCACCTTTGGGAGGCTGTAGGAGGCTCGGGTAAGTAGACCCAAGCCCCTGCAGCCCCCCCTGAGTGGCGCAGTCCTGGGGATCATGCCCCTGCCTTCCTCCCACCCCTGCTGCCTCCCCCCCCCACAAGAACTTAGAGTAGCTCAAATTCTCCCTGAGAGTTTGAAAACCGCTGCCTTAATCCATCGGAAAGGGCAGCCTGAGAGGAATCCAAAGACACCAGAATGGTCCTGATCCAATGAATGCAGCCCCCAAAAACACCTGAGAAGGAAGTCCCTTCCTCCAAGCAGACGGATCTATTGAGCCCTATGAAAAGTGAAACCAAGCCTCATGGCCACGTTTACTCACGAATAAGGAAACGTGCCTTGGCCGGTGGTCCTGATCTGATGAAACTGGAGCTCAACAAGTGCTCCAAAAGGCAGCCCTCCCCCCAACTAAAAAGGATCAAAACAGAGGCTTCAGCTGATAAGGTGAACTTTTTTGAGACTTGCAAAACCAGGTGGATACTGACAGTGATCTGGTTTATACAGAAGGTCTTAAACTGAACTGGGCACTGGATAGGGCTGAAAACCTTATTGATTTTGGAGGGGGGTGTTATTGCAGGCAGGCTACAGAGGAAATTCACTTGGTGGACCAGGACTGGCTTCTGTTTAATTATTTGTTTTACTTTATTTATACTTATTTATTTTAATTTTCTGGAGGAAAATCCATTATGGGTTACAAGCCATGATGTGTATGTGCAACCTCCTGATTTTAGAAATGTCAGATGGGCTATGTCAAATGCAAATGGGCTATGTCAGATGCAAGGGAGAGCACCAGGATGAGGTCTCTTGTTATCTGGTGTGCTCCCTGGGGCATTTGGTGGGCCACTGTAAGATACAGGAAGCTGGACTAGATGGGCCTATGGCCTGATCCAGTGGGGCTGTTCTTATGTTCTTAATTTTCCTAATGATATCACTTCCATCATGACATCACTTCTGGTGGCTCTTGGACAGATTGTCATTCTAAAAAGTGGGTCCCAGTGCTAAAAGTTTGAGAACTGCTGCAATAAGGTGTTAGTAAGTTGACACCTGGAGTGGGGGTGACACCACTAGTGACCAAAATCCCAAAAATCAGTTTGGAGGAATAATGCCATCGTGTTATATACAATCAATGAGTAATTTCATGCAGAATGTGTTCTATCTTTGTTCTATCAAAAGGTACAGCCAAAAAACCAGTGGGGGCGGAGTGATGGTACATCACCACGCCCACCACCCAGGTTTTGCCCCGCCCACTGCATGGGGGGTGACGCACTGGCATCCCACACTGGGTGACGCTAACCCTAGTGATGCCACTGTTTCTGCCCCAGAAAGACACAGGAACTGTGTCGTGCTGAATACATCAACCCTAAACAATTAAATGTTGCAATTAAAATCTGTTTTTAAGTTTTCTTGTTGACCTAGCATCCACTTAGAGATTTTCAAATAAGTAACACGCAACCCTATCCTCCCCCAAGCTCACAGTGGCATGCAGTATCCCAAGGCCCAAATCCTAACCAGCTTTCCAAGACTGGCATAGGTGTGCCAATGAGACATGTGCTGCATCCTGCAGTTGGGTGGCACTCGCGGAGGCCTCCTCAGAGTAAGGGAATGCTTTTTTCCTTACACAGGATCTGTATTGCCCTTATGTCAGTGCTGGACAGTGGGTTAGAATTACGCCCCAAGTTGCACAGTTCAGAAGAATGTCTGAAAGTTTAAGGCGCCGGCTCGTAAGATGCAAGATAAAAATTTGACAGGGAAGGTTTAGTCTTTTCCAAAGTCATCATGGTCACTCTTCCCAGCTTCAGTAACACATAATGCTGCACCCCTGCATCCCCATGGGTTGTTTGGCTATGATGAAGACCGATATGGATATTGGCCCCATCTCCTAGATTTTTTTTTTTTACACAGTAGAATTCATTTCAGCAAGAACCTAGGAGCCTATGTTGCACATATACCCTTTTTCTGATACTTACGTGCTCCCCAGCTGAAGTCAACATTGCTGGGCCAACAAACTCAGCCTTTGTCTTGGCGATGCTTAGGCAAGTTCATAAGCCTTGCCCACTTACTGAACTGTAAACAGTTTTCCGGGCTGTGTGCTGTGGTCCCACTTAGCCCAAGACAAGGATTTGAAATTATAAAATGTGTCTCATCCTATTGAACAACTACACACACAGGAACATGAGTGGGCCCTCCTTATCCATGGGTTCGGCACCAATGGATTTGACTTGGCGCAGGTGTCAGACACATGCTGGAGAGCTACACCTGAAGCGCCTTCCAGTCATGCCTGGGAGGTGTTCCAAGGCGCAGGGAGGCTGTGGGTAGATCTTCCTATTCCCTTGCCATCAGCTATCTCATAACATCATGGCACCAAGATAGACCAGAGACAAGAAAGGATAAAGCATTAAGAGATTACCAAACACCACATTAGCAGAATGATGGCATCCCAAGAGGAGGGATGAACTAAGGCAGTGTTATTCAAACTGTGAGGCGCGGCTCTTTAGGGAGGCGCCAGGAACTCAAAGGGGAGGCGCGGGATGTCCTCTTGCAGTGATACTGTCACACCCCTGGGCAGAATATGAGCCCATCTTCTGCCCGTCGTCTGCGTTTTTTTTTAAAGCAGAAGAAACAGGAGTTGCTCAGCTGCGAGAGTGGCTGCTGCCGCCCCACCCTCTTCCGAGCATGCTCGGCTTGCAGTCCTTAACCCTCGCTGATCCTTGTCTGGTTGGTTCCTAGTTCCCAGCCTGGGATCGATTCTCAAAGTGAAATCTCTCTTTTCAACCCCCTCACTCTTCCCCTTTCGATCTCCAAACCTTACCGCTTTCCTCTCCCTACCCAAATAAAACACTTCCTATTTTACCAGTCACCAGGGGGTCTTAAAGTTGCTTCCATGCAGTTGGCAAAGCGGGAGGGAGGGGGGAGAGAGACAAGCACACACTTTACTTGGCCAGGAGCAGAAAAAGGGTACTGTTTTTACAGTGATTTATTAATCTTGTTTCTTGACTGAAGAGGTAAGGCTGTATTTTTAAAGTGATGAATCTTGCTATTTGAAGGGAATACTTATCAGCCATTGATGAAGTGATTGCCAGCCCAATCCTATCCACTCTTTCCTGGGAGTAAGCCCTATTGAATCTAATGGGACTTACTTCTGAGTAGACATGCATAGGCTTGAGCTGTGCATCTCCTAGTATAGGAGACAAATCAGCTTCCTAACCAAACCCTTATCAGCTCTGATATATTTTCATGGTCTATTTTTGTTTTCCCCACCAGCTACTGGAAAAATTTAATTTCATTAAATTAATAAAGGGTTCAATCCTATCCAAGGAGAATGGGAGAAATGACTAGTTAGATCGGGGACCACAAGGGTGTGTGCATGTAATGTTGGTCACATTGATTGTTCACAAAGTTCATTTGATAAAACAATTCTATTGGTATGCCTACAAAGTTTAAAAAAAATGAGTCCTCCTGGACCAGACAAAATCTACCTACTCCAGCATCCTGTCTCCAACAGTGATCAGCAGCTGATCATTTATAAAGCATGTATATTGCTGTGTATTAATAATATATTTTTAAGATCTGCATTTAATGATATGATTAATATAATTATTAATATAGTTAATAAATATTTAACATTTAATATTATATTATAATAAATATATTATAATATTGTATTTAATATAGTTAATATTTCTGGCCCCCCTCTGTTTAATGATGTCACTTCCAGCCCTCAGGAACATGATGGGGAGTCATGGCTACAGCCACGGGGGTCAAGGGAGCCACTGGCTGGAAAAGTTTGAGTACCACTGAACTAAAGAGTAAAAAAACAAAAGTGAGGGAAAAGAATTAAAAAGGAAATCCAAGAGAACAGTTCATTGGAAGTAGCCAACCAAAAGAATGTGCATATCTGAACTCTCACCTCAAATAGACTGACCTACATCATACCAGGCCAATTTGGTGATGCAGCTGAATAAGTATGGTTGGTTAGAAGTGAAATTAGCCAATTTATATATTTTAACATACAGTAAGGTTGGGACTCATTCTTAGGAACTACAGGCTTCTTGCTGAAAGTGACATCTAGACTACATTACCTATTGATTCCTCTCTCAAAACATTTCCCAATACCAAGCAATTGGCCCTGGACTAGCCAGAATACACTGCTCTCCCAAAACTAGCCAGAATATGCATCTTCTGTTGGCTGAAAACACAGCAGCACAGCTGTACTTTTCTGTATCAAACTTTTCAGTGGTTTTAGGGATAAAAATTTTTCTTTTTCAGAATATTGTAAAACTTACATTCAAGATAAAAAGAGTGCTATAACAAAACAGCGTTACATGAAACAGTGCTATAAAAGAGGTATTAGTGCAATAACTAGCTGCAAGTCATAACTACCTTGACGTTCCTACCTCTTTACGGAGAAGACAGTTACTATCTCTCCCCCATTGAGCATTCTTACTCCCTGACCTGCACTATATCTGTCAGTTGTGTCTACCCTTGTTAAACACACTACACACAATCAGATAGTCTGAGGGGGGTGAAAAGAAAACCTTCCATCATGTGTGACAAGCAAAATATTCCCACTTAGCCCCCACAAAGGGCAGCCAGCTAATACCATAGTTCATGGGCAGGTGGAAAGAGCTACTTTGATCAACAACATGTATTGAAGAATAACACTTGGTTTTATGTCTTTAGCTGCTCCCTTAAGCCCCACCTTCCATAGCCTTCAACCAATGAGTGTGCCCAATTTTCCAGCCTTGCCTCATGCAAGGGGGAAGGGGCAAAGACACCCCCCTCTTCAAGGTTTTGGTGAACAGGCCCTATTTTCCTATGTGGCACATTATGACCAAGAGCCCCTCTAGTAAGATACCTTTGCAGGGTGATGCTGGATACCCCACCTAAGTGTGCCATAGAAGTTTAAAGGGAATAAGGCAAAAAAAATCCACCACATCATAGCTCAGTATTTGTCCATGTTTATCTTATGAATCAACCACAAATAAAACAAAAGAACATGCAGTTTACTTGTGTTATTAAAGAAGCTCAGCTTTTCTGGTTTTTAAATACATCTGCTAGACTATGAACAGAAGAGCAAAAACTAAAAGGTTTCCACAAAGGTTCCTCACAGTGAAAAGTGCCTCTCTGCTGGCAGTCTAAGCCAAAAGAGGTCTCAGGAGGCCAAACAGTCTTTTCTGCCCACTCTGTCCAGCACAGTACAGAGCTTTTCAATTCAGCCATATTGTCTCTTATTGCTGAATGGTGTAAGCCTTTTTGATGCAGTCAAGGCTCTTGGGTGACGTAACTTCAGCTCTGTTTTTGAAACAACTGAAGCCCAAAACAAGAGCGTATTTAAGCTCTGAGAGAGAACCCCAGCTGCTTAAAAATGCAAGCCATGCCCTGACTCACTATTCTGGCACAGTACAAGAACTCATTAAGTGACTCATTGAAAACACCTCACATTCTTTAATCTTGACATGGGAAGCCTCTGTAGAATGTAGCAGGGCTCTGGAAACAAATATGCCATCATGAACTTTATGCATCCTTGTATCTTTTGAGGGACTTTAAAGAAGTGCTTTCAAACTTTCCAACTCTCATAACGCATGGCTGGACTCCAATTCCAAAGGTAGAGAGCAGTGAAACAATATTACCAGCACAGTACTACTAATACTTCTATAGTGCTTTTCAACAAAAAGGTTCAAACTCTCTCAGTACTTTCCATCATAAGGCTACAGAATAAGAAACCGAGATTCAAAGAGGGTGGGATCCAGGTTCCCAACAAAATGTCCTCATTCTGCCAAGTGTTATGTAAATAAATATGGTTTCATCGATGCCAGATGCTGGGTGGAATTCCAGCAACACACACTTTTTGGAATGCTCAATGCTTCTTGGAATACAAATGCTCAATTTTTCTGCCACGCCCCCTCTGTGTAAGAGTGTAGAAGAGAATATGGGCAAATGGTCAGTTCAGATTGTACATAAATTGTTTGACTGACCCCATGGATCTAGAGTGCATGTGCACATTCACTCATCCCCCCTCTGGCTTCCTCCCGACACCTCCTAGATTCCGGGCTAGTTTCCTCAAGCATGTCTTTATGGGCATGTTGCATGGAGGTGTTGTCCAAACCCACTTAAGAGTTTTGTCTGCATGCAGAAGAGTAGTTTGTATGAAACCCCTCATGGTTGAGGAAACTACCCCAGTCTTGCCCAGAAATGATGAGAAGGGCTAGCACAAGAATGTGCTGCAACAATACACTTCCTTAAATGCCTGTTCCATGGGGCTATTTAGTATCATTCAAATAGCCCAGAAGGACCCACCTACTACAGCTCCCAAATGAGACTTTATACCCTATTATCAGGAACAACTACATTCTAGGCAGGCATTCACAGTTACTGCCAATGGAATGTAGCAGACAAAAACTACACACTGTTCCTGTTGCTCACCAGCCCTCTTCTTCTCTTGCCCCCATTTCTTGTGCAGAACATGCTGTACAAGAACTATTTACCACCAGCCAGCACCATTGGAGCACCAGCCAGCCCTCCACATGGCACTGAGGCTCAGTGCTGGCTGATACTCACCCAGCAGCCTCTCCTCTCCAGGTGCCATGAACGTGCTTTATGGGACATTTGCAACTCTCAGGGCTGGCACTGAAACTCAGCACCAGCACTTAGGGAGTTCAGGATTGGGTCCTAAATCAGATGTGCAACTACCTAGTGTTTGCCTAGCATGGTAGAATGCCGGATGTTATTTCATCTGAAAATCCTACAGAAAATTAGAACACAGCTAACTATTTAGGTTTTGCTGATCTAATTGATTTAGAGGCTTCAAAAGCAAGAGGGAAACTTGTAAAGAAGCATACCAAGAGTGCAAGCAGGTAAGAATAATTTATCAGTGACTGCCTGGCAGGAGTATTATAGCCTTGCTTATGCTAGTCAAGATCCATGGGAATAAAAAGTGTGTGTAATGGAACAAGGGAGGCCATTCCTCGGCATGAAGCCAGTGCTTCCACCATTACAGGCCCATGTAAGGGTATTTGGCTTTGATAATTCTTAAGCTTCCCTGTAGCCCTTAAGATTGCTTTCCTTAATCCTGTGTAAAACTGCAAAGAAGTCACTTTTAACAGGACCTCAGTATTGACTTGAAATCCTTGGGAGAGGAACGAGAGTACTGTAAGTCTCAAAGTCAGTATTTTTACGGCAAGAGGATTAAGTTATCTCTAGTATAAAATCCCTGCTTGCAACCCAAGCCTCCACCACATAAGCAAATTATGAGGATGAACAAACATGCATGCCTTTAAAGGGTTAAATCAAAGGCCTCTGGGGAGGGGAACTGTGAACATAGCCAGAAAGCAAAAGAAAAATGCATGGAGTGACCCACTTAGGAAAATTATGCCTCCAAACCAAAAATGGCCTAAGCAGTTCCAGAACTTTATTATAATTAATTTGAAGCATGCACTAATCACCTAAAATACTCTGCCTTTCATGTTCTTCTGGTTAATCATCCCCACTGTGCACTTTCTGTGCTTCTAATAATCACATCGATAGAAAAATGCAGAGCGCGTGCTATCTGTTGCCTTGATGAGCAATTGCTGTTTACAGTTTCCTACACCTCACCTTCTCCAGGACCAAGTTAGCAAGGCTATCTTGTAACTGTACAACAAATAGGCTTTTCTCCAGTAAATAATTGGAGTTAATCGTTTGTCTTGCACAGATCCCAATTCTCTCTTTCCATTGACAGAGAAAATTCAGGAGCGTAAATTGAGACAGAAAAGTGAAAAAAGAGCATGCACTTCATGGGTTCCATCTGATTTACGGTATAACCAGCTTTCATCTTTACTAGAAAGCAAGTACCTTGCACAAAAACAAATAAACCTAGGAAGGAATTTCAATTTTGTCTCTAGAAAAACAGACTTTGACTCCAAGCAGACTTACTTGGAAGGAAATAGCTTTTAAAATAAGTTTCATTAAATTCATGCTAACAGTGTATTCGGATGAAGTGGTCAGGAAAAATGAGGAGCCTCTGCTAGAGCAGAAATACCAACGGATCTCCAAAGCCAGAGATCAAAAACAATAAGAGACTCTAAATTCAATAGGTAGTAGCAAGTTTCAGGGATAAGTAGGATTCCTTCACAGAAAGGAAGAGCTAGAGACAGAGCTAGAGTGATTCACAAAGCAACAGGAACATCAGGTAAGAGTCCTGATAGGGGCTAGACAGACTGAGGCTGCAATCATATGTACACCTTCCTAGGAGTAAGCCCCACTGAACACAGTGGAACTTATTTCTGAGCAGACATGCATAGGATTGTGCTAAGAATGTCTTTTGAGCATAGCTGGATCTTAACGGGCCATTCAACAACATAGATACAAAGGGAGCACAACACTAAGTTTTGCAGGACACCTCAACGTGCTATAAGTTGCCCCTCCCCTTCAGAACAATTCCCGGCAGCAAAAGCAAATCTGAGGCGCTCCACTTTGCTCTTGTCGCCAGGAATGGGTCCATCAGCAAAGGGGGAGGGGGTAGCTGACATGGCGCATTGAGGCACCCTGCAAAACTAAGTGCTGTGCCCCCCTATAGCTACACTACCACCTTTCAACACAGTAAAGCTTGTATATAGCTTTTTCTACCACGGCAACCCTGAAAAGAATTCCTACAGAATCTCAAACTGAGCATCATGAACAGTTCACAGCAACCAGGAAATGCACAACACTGAAGCTTAAGAAGGTCCTGGTTTGAGAATCCAACTGGTTGACCACAGGCTGAAAAATACAGATGGCCTTGTAGCTTGGAACACTATACCCTAATCCTCAGTATATAGTCAGAACAAAAAAGCTCCCTCCGAATGTTGTCCAAACTCGAAGCAAAAGGTTTTCTCCAGATTAAAAACTAGACGCCCACTTCACTCTTGCACTGAGAAAGGATCTATTTTTATACTCTAGATCAGCTTCTGAACAATGGGAAAAAACCCTCTTTCAACTGTACCTAATGACCTCCTCTCTCCTGTGCTGAATGGATCAATGGTCTGATCCTGTATAACTGCGGTTTTCAATCTCTCCGGGAATTTGAAACCCGCAGTAAGTCTTTGCGGGGGCAGGCAGCAGCACGATCCCCAGGATTGCATCGCTCAGGGACGCTCAGGATGCACTCACCAGTCCCTGCAGCAGCCATCCCTGTGTACAAGGAGCCCTGCGCGAATGCCTGCAGGGTGCCCCAGGTCAGGGAAAGGGAGAGTGGAGCGATCTGCTCTGCCTCCGCAGAAGCGGAAGCGGAGCACGATCATCTGACTCTCCCTTTCCTTGACCTGAGGCACCTTGGAGGCGCTCGCGCAGGGCTTCTCGCACCCCCGGGAGGCTGCAGGAGGCTTGGGCAACTGCACCCCGGCGCCCCCCTGAGCTGTGGATGCGCTGCTGCCTTCCCCCTGTTTCCTAGCTGCCCCTGCCCCTTAAGGGGTCAGAGGCCAGGACCCACAAGCTGGGGCGTCGCGACGCCCCAGTTTGAATACCATTGCTATATAAGATACTCTTCTGTGAAAAGACTTTGACACCTCGGTGCTTAGCCCTGCCTCCAGGTCATTTATGAACAGGTTGAAAAGTACAGGTCCCAGGACAGATCCTTGGGACACTCCACTTTCCACCTCTCTCCATTGTGAAAATTGCCCATTGACACCCACACTCTGCTTCCTGGTTGAGGTTCAGATTGCCAGATGCAGGGGAGGGCACCAGGACACAGATTGTGTCTGTTGTCTTGTATGCTCCCTGGGCCATTTGGTGGGCCACTGTGAGATACAGGAAGCTGGACTAGATGGGCCTTTGGCCTGATCCAGCAGGGCTCTTCTTATGTTCTTAAGACTGTGACATGCTAGGAGAAAACATTTTCAACAGAAACCTGACTGCAGGCATGGGGACATTTTAGACAGAGTCCAGACTCTACCTTCCTAGCTATAGTCTGCACTATCACTTCCAGCTCTCATTTAATCCTGTCCTGTTAGTAAACTAGGAATGAACTCAGACAGCCATTTCAGGCCCAGGAGAGCACACATACAAAAACAGACACCAATGACCTTAGTCATAGTTTACTACAGTTATATGCCAACTACAGACACATAAGAACATAAGAACAGCCCCACTGGATCAGGCCATAGGCCCATCTAGTCCAGCTTCCTGTATCTCACAGCGGCCCCACCAAATGCCCCAGGGAGCACACCAAATAACAAGAGACCTGCATCTTGGTGCCCTCCCTTGCATCTGACATAGCCCATTTCTAAAATCAGGAGGTTGCACATACACATCATGGCTTGTAACCCATAATGGATTTTTCTTGTCCAATCCCCTTTTAAAGGCATCCAGGCCAGATGCTGTCACCACATCCTGTGGCAAGGAGTTCCACAGACCGACCACACGCTGAGTAAAAAAATATTTTCTTTTGTCTGTTCTAACTCTCCCAACACTCAATTTTAGTGGATGTCCCCTGGTTCTGGTGTTATGTGAGAGAGCATATCTCCGCACTCACAAGGTACATAAGCAATACTACTTGTAGAGTTACTTTTTAACGTGTCTTACACACACAAGAAACAATGTAATACATTTAGTTGCTTGAGGGGATATTATTTATTAATCAGTAGGCATCAAGCTGGAGAGCTACAAAGAATAGACAACATATGCACATGACCAGAAAGCACTTCCAGTTGCAATCAGGAGATCCTTTGAGCACTTTCCACAAATTTGCTTATCTGTGGAAATCAGTATCTGCAGGGGATCTAGAATGGATCACCTGTGGATACCGAGGGCCCACTGTAGTGCAACTACCAAAGCTCTTGAGCTAAGTCACTGTGAGATTTCCATCACCTAATTATCATCTCTGCTCCCCCCCCCCACGTAAAATAAGATTCTCGGTAATATGCTTCCTTGAGATTCAAGAGCTTCATGTTATTTAAAAAGGACATGCTGTCAAGAGATTACGGTGTGTTTTAAACTAAGAGGCATGAAGTGCCTAATCCTGCAAGTCTTTCAATGGAGTAGAATCTACAATGCTTAAAAGCACTTTTAGCCTTTGCAGTACCAAGGATCTGGACACAGTTTTTCCACTGTCAGTGAAATCACATGGCTTGATCAGTGCCAAATTCTTAGACAACCCCTTTAAGAAATTCATTCTTTCCCTGCATAGTTACACCCACAAAGTAAAGAGGACTGAAGAAAGGATTCCCAGACACAATCAAGAGGAACAACAAAATAAAGCCAGGACCAGATGAGCAAGGTGCAAAGCATTCCTAACTTGTTATCTTCCTTCCTTGTGGGGGGAGGAAAGAACGCCATTCAAGTGATTTCTGAATGATCAAGGCTGTGGTACCCATCAAGAAAAAAAACTCTGAAAATATGAGACTAAGGGTGTGCCTGCTTTCCCTTGACTCACTGGGAGAGGACATAATATGAGGTGCTATACTGCGAAGAAAAAGAACACTCCACTGCAGAAAGACCCTGTATCAGACAACCCTGTTGCCTACATACAAATTAAGACTTCCGTATAAGTTCCACAACTGTCACCTGGTCTGCAGTGCGGATGGTTTGAGGAGCCAGTGTGAGCTGAACCTTGGCACAGCGTGGACTGCGAGATGCATGTACAGCCAACTCCCCAAACTTGGCCGTGCAGGCACACCAGCTCAGCACTTATTAAGAAACTGAGTCTGAGGACTTGCAAACATAGTGCTTTATCCTCCTTGGCGCACTTCAATATTCGTTAAGCAGCCTCAGGGTTAACCAAGGCTAGAGCAAGGTAAAACAGAAACAGATGAAGTTGAATTTCTTGCTAATTAGGAATTTCAGCTCAGGAGAGGTTATCATATAAACAGCAGCACAGATTTAATTGTTCAGGAAGCATTCATGCAGCAGCATCTGCAGAGAGTGAAGAACTGAGCGACCCACACATTTTGTTCCTACAGGGATCTTCCCTGCCCTCACCTATTTATCACCTGGGTCCAAATATGAAACACAAGGAGCATTCATATCTGCTTTCCAATACTTTGGTGAGCACCCTCATCCCTACCATTAGTGCTTATTGGCCATTTTCCAAGGATTGCTTCCCTGAGGAGTCAATCACAGCTAAGCGTTTGCCACTTACTTGAAAGGTGTACCATCAAGGGCTTATTCACATAATTCGGAACCCTGGATCAGTCAATTTTGCAGCAAAAAGATATTAAGTTTTATTATGGTACACAATCCTCCCTGAGACCTTTTAAGAAAATCACTGCAATTAACTCTAGTTAAATTCAGACTCAGGCACAATTGTTAACAACTGATGGAAAGTGGGGGGAGGGTCTAGGCATCTGTCTTAAGCAATGTTGTAAAGCAGAAGATCCCTTCTCCTGAGCAACTCACCAACCTCCACTACTAGATTGCTGCCAAGAAAAAAACAGGAGCAAAGGTAGAAAAAAAGGCTGCAAAGAAAAAAAAATATATAGTTGGCCCTCACTTTACAATGGGTTTACTTTACAATCAAATCATTTTATAAACAGACTCTCTGTAGTAAGGCAAGGTTCACTATACAATGAGTTACAGGCATGCCCCCATATCCACAGAAGTGAAACCGCAGATATGGGCGAACGCCTCTTCCCCACCCTCTGCAGCCAAGGGGAGCTTGGGGCTTCCCTGGGCCTCCCAATACTTTATAAGGCATTAAAAAGTCACTTCCGGTTTCACAGAGAAACTGGAAGTGCTTTTTTTTTAGCTCTAGGGCTTAGTCTGAGCCTAGCAGAAGCCGCAGCAAGCGTCTGCGAGGGGAGCCCCCCAACTCCAGAGGACGCATGTAGGGGGGCCTGCAGACCTGATCCACAGATAACTGAATCCACGAATGCGCAGATACCCTCCCGTATTCACTTTACAATGGGCTCTTGACTGTTGCCAGCAGGGCCTCTCGAGTGGCAGATAAGCCAACCAGTGATGCAAATGTTTGGTAATGTTTGGTAGCATCTCAGCTGGTAGCAGCATGTGAGTATAGAGAGAAGGACACAGCCTTGTAATTTGTGTTTTATTAGTACAACATTCAATGAATTGGCAACCATGGACCCTAATGAGTGCAGTAGGCACCTTTTAGAGAGGGAAATGGCTTATTTCTGTGGCAGAAACTTCAGCTTTCGAGATCTTGAATGAATTGCCAAAAATAATGTGTTAATGGGTTCACTTAACAATATTTCTACAATACAATGGTGTCTTTGGAAAGGATTACCATTGTAAAGTGAGGGTCGACTATACTCATAGCTCACAAGCATGTACATCTTTGCTGGCTGTACAGTCCTAAACTTTAGAATGGGGAATCCTAGAGCTATTCCCTTTGAAAGACTGCAAGAGCAAGGCATAGCGTTATCCATGCGGCTTGTCAGAACTCATGGACAGATGCCTGCATGCTTGGAGGATCAGGAGGAAAGTAAGGAAGAAAGCCAGTTAGAGAGACACCCCCACACAAAGAGAGACAAAGCAAAAGTCTGGGACAGATAGCCCTTTAGGCCTCTGGACAGCACACTGCCCCCTGGCGTCCTGTAGGTGGCGCTGTACCTATTTGCCAACAACTACGTCTGAGTCCAGCTAAACTCGTACAAGCTAAAAATGGAAGATCCACAACCTGGGAAAACCACCAAACTATGCAAGTTACTATTACTATTATACCACCCTTCCTCCAAAGTGCTCAGGGTGGTATACACAGCTGCTCCCCTCCTTTTGTCCTCACAACAACCCTGTGAGGTAGGCGAGACTGAGAGAAAGTGACTGGCCCAATGTCACTCAGGAAGCTTCATGGCTGAGGGGGGATTCGAACCTGATCTTCTAGGTCTAAGTCCACCTCCCAAACCACTACACCACCCTTGCTTCAACATGAAGAACTGTACTGGATTATACAATTTAGTCTAAATTTCACATGATGTTATGATTAAAAGTATACCTTATTAGACACAAGTCCTGACCAAAATCAGGAAATGCACCAACTACTTACTGAAGTTGGTGCCACCCGAGCTCGCTTAGGCACTCCTAATTAAAAGAGTAGCATAGTTGCAGAAGGGAAGGAGAAACTGAACTTCCAGGGCGTTGGCAATTAATAGGTGGGGCAGAAAAATTGCAACCAAGGTTAAATGGGGGTATTAGATTAGCTGGTCAAGAGCAAGCGAAGATAGAACATAAGCTGATGACTCACAGGTTTTGAAGAGCAAAAGCAATACACCAGGTTGTCAATGAGTGGTCCATGCTTGAGCCTTCTGTTCCTTCCATCCTTCAAACTTAATTTAGTTCTCATCTCAGAACAAGAAATTTCTCTTTAGCTGGAATAACCAGAGTGACAGCCAAGAAATACATAGTTACCTTCAATGGCCTTTGGCAGTATCCAAGCTGTATCTGCTTCGTCAGCTGCAAAGTTTAATCTCTTCTCCCTGCTGAATCAGTCTTGTCTCATGCCAATTTTCAAAGAATCTATTCCTAGTTCATACATATTTATTTCCTTGCATCAGTATACAACATCTTGATAGGTAAATCTAGATAAACTGTTATCATGCAGCCTGGGTGATCAACTAACATTTTCCTCTAGCAGATAACTTGAATTTTCTCCACTATCATTACCCCTTATGAAGAATTTTAACATCCCAAAAGAGATCCTAAACCAACTGCTGTTCAGAGATTCCCAAACACAGGATGTAGACGCAACTGTATATTCTAATCCACTCCCTCCCACATGTCCGATGCACTCTCTTCCAACATGCACAGAGAAGAGTCACAAACCCTGAAACTATATACATGCATAGGTGTCCCCTGATACATAGATGCTGAACACATATGGGAGGCACAGCCAATATGCATGTTTAGCATAAGGGAAGAACATGAGTACAAGACGACAGTTTAGTGTCAGCAATATCTGAAGGACATCAGAAACACATTTCACAAAGACAGTCTGACATTTGAATTTTTCCAAACCTGTCAATAGAAAAGCTGTACAACTAGGGGAAAACTTTCCATCTACAAGATACTCAAAATGCATGCACCCAAGGACTCTAAAACTCTATATTGATCTCTTATGTGCTGTGAAAAGTGTGTAGTCAAACATTTCTTACACAATATTTAAAAAAAAATTTACCGAATCTCCTGCCAGAAACTTTATATCCATCTTCTTCTCCAAAGTTCTACATTCCCCAACAATATCAGGAAACCGTTCTGATACTTGACAGATCAGATGAAAATTAAGCTATCAAAAGTCCAACAACTCAACAGCTCCATTTGTTTCCTAAATCTAGGATTGTTGACTAACATTGTCCAAGTCACACTTCCTCAGACACCACTTCCACATGTAGGCCCCTGAAAATTGCTTGTACCTAAATGCAGTGGCTACATCATAAGAACAGCCCCACTGGATCAGGCCATAGGCCCATCTAGTCCAGCTTCCTGTATCTCACAGCGGCCCACCAAATGCCCCAGGGATCACAACAGATAACAAGAGACCTCATCCTAGTGCCCTCCCTTGCATCTGGCATTCTAACATAACCCATTTCTAAAATCAGGAGGTTGCGCATACACATCATGGCTTGTACCCCGTAATGGATTTTTCCTCCAGAAACTTGTCCAATCCCCTTTTAAAGGCGTCTAGGCTAGATGCCAGCACCACATCCTGTGGCAAGGAGTTCCACAGACCGACCACATGCTGAGTAAAGAAGTATTTCCTTTTGTTTGTCCTAACCTGCCCAACACTCAATTTTAGTGGATGCCCCCTGGTTCTGGTAATATGTGAGAGTGTAAAGGGCATCTCCCTATCCACTCTGTCCATCCCCTGCATAATTTTATATGTCTCAATCATGTCCCCCCCTCAGGCGTCTCTTTTCTAGACTGAAGAGGCCCAAACGCCGTAGCCTTTCCTCATAAGGAAAGTGCCCCAGCCCCGTAATCATCTTAGTCGCTCTCTTTTGCACCTTTTCCATTTCCACTATGTCTTTTTTGAGATGCGGTGACCAGAACTGGACACAATACTCCAGGTGTGGCCTTACCATAGATTTGTACAACGGCATTATAATATTAGCTGTTTTGTTCTCAATACCCTTCCTAATGATCCCAAGCATAGAATTGGCCTTCTTCACTGCCGCCGCTCATTGGGTCGACACTTTCATCGACCTGTCCACCACCACCCCAAGATCTCTCTCCTGATCTGTCACAGACAGCTCAG
Organism: Tiliqua scincoides; assembly: GCF_035046505.1. NCBI lineage: Eukaryota > Metazoa > Chordata > Lepidosauria > Squamata > Scincidae > Tiliqua > Tiliqua scincoides. Next base: position 227,822,383 of record NC_089822.1, on the reverse strand, counting down.
AACCCATCAGCCTATATCTAAAGTTTTGATTTTTTGCCCCAATGTGCATGACTTTACACTTACTGACATTGAAGCGCATCTGTCATTTTGCTGCCCATTCTGCCAGTCTGGAGAGATCCTTCTGGAGCTCCTCACAATCACTTCTGGTCTTCACCACTCGGAAAAGTTTGGTGTCGTCTGCAAACTTAGCCACTTCACTGCTCAACCCTGTCTCCAGGTCATTTATGAAGAGGTTGAAAAGCACCGGTCCCAGGACAGATCCTTGGGGCACACCGCTTTTCACCTCTCTCCATTGTGAAAATTGCCCATTGACACCCACTCTCTGCTTCCTGGCCTCCAACCAGTTCTCAATCCATGAGAGGACCTGTCCTCTAATTCCCTGACTGTGGAGTTTTTTCAATAGCCTTTGGTGAGGGACCGTGTCAAACGCCTTCTGAAAGTCCAGATAGATAATGTCCACGGGTTCTCCCACATCCACATGCCTGTTGACCTTTTCAAAGAATTCTATAAGGTTTGTGAGGCAAGACTTACCCTTACAGAAGCCATGCTGATTCTCCCTCAGCAAGGCCTGTTTGTCTATGCGTTTTGAGATCCTATCTTTGATGAGGCATTCCACCATCTTACCCAGTAAGTAAGCTTACATCAAAGCTTGCTTTCTACGTACAATCAGTTTTCATTATCTGCTAGGGTTAGGCTCCTGGCAGAAACCCTAGTGAATAGCAAATTCATAGATAACAAACAAGGTTAGGAACAAGGGGTTCCGGGGAAGGGGCACCATCAGAAGAATCCAGCACAGACCCTCAGGAACTCTGCAGAGTGCAGCAGGAAATGCCAAAATATGTCTGAATGCTGCAGAGACCTTCAGAATGGCACCTGCAACCAGCACAGACCCTTTAAAACGACTGGCAGACGCTTCCACCAGCCATTTTAGAGGTCCACTTTTGTCACAGGCACCATTCAGTCCCTACATCCTAAGGAAGGTTTCTGCATAGCAGATATTGAGAACAGAAGGCCGAATAACAAGAAAAAGTAGCAATTCTGCTCCTTGCGGATAACCAAATTTGCAGATAGTGAATTTGCAGTTCTCTTTGCATATAAAGATCACTGATTGTACTTAGTTTGACTTAATTGCATGGAGATTCTTCACACCAGCTACCACCAGGACTCTAAAACCCTCTTGCCAACCCAGGATGAACCAAGGTGAAGTGGCTTTCAACTGCTACTGCTAATATGCTTAGAACCACACCATGCTGGATTTATTAAGAACAGACCAGCTTACATGGTTATTGCAAGTGCAAACAAGAGGACTATGGTGAACCACTTAATAATATATTAAGATACGTTTTTAAATGCAATTTTCAAAGACACTGAAAGCCGTATTAAGAACATAAGAACAGCCCCACTGGATCAGGCCATAGGCCCATCTAGTCCAGCTTCCTGTATCTCACAGAGGCCCACCAAATGCCCCAGGGAGCACACCAGATAACAAGAGACCTCATCCTGGTGCCCTCCCTTGCATCTGGCATTCTGACATAACCCATTTCTAAAATCAGGAGGTTGCACATACACATCATGGCTTGTGACCCATAATGAATTTTTCCTCCAGAAACCTGTCCAATCCCCTTTTAAAGGAATCCAGGCCAGATGCCATCACCACATCCTGCGGCAAGCAGTTCCACAGACCGACCACATGCTGAGTAAAGAAGTATTTTCTTTTGTCTGTCCTAACCCTCTCAACATTCAATTTTAGTGGATGTCCTCTGGGTCTGGTGTTATGTGAGAGTGTAAAGGGCATCTCTCTATCCACTTTATCCTTCCCATGCATAATTTTGTATGTCTCAATCATGTCCCCCCTCAGGCGTCTCTTTTCTAGGTTGAAGAGGCCCAAACGCCGTATTCTATTCAAACCTGTATCATTCATAGAAATACTACGGTTCCTAACTGCAGACTATGTTTAATGCTTGTCAACCTACGTAACTGTCCTAAAATTAAAGGTCTGGGTGCAGAGATTTGCCTGGCAACTGCAAATCAAAGTGTCAGATTTCAGGCTTCCTTACCTCTGCAATACTTGATTAAAAATCCCAATCTTCCACTTATTCTCTCTTCAAGATTTTCTCCCATAGCCTCCACATTCCTCTATACAATCACTGAATCACAATCAATTAGAGTTGGAAGTGACTTTGGAAGTCTCGGCCAACCATCTGCTCAATGCAGACTACTACTACAAAGTAAGAACCTTACTGGGTCAGATACATGACCTATCTAGTCTACCTTCCTGTACCAAACAGTGGCCCACCAGATGCCTCAATTGCCACTCCCTTTCATCTGGCATTCAGACATACACTCAGAGGTTCCTTAGAGTCTTCATGGCTATATAGTATTCTAGTATACAACAGCTCTTACAGTTAGAAAATTCTTCTTCCTGTCTAGCCAAAAATCTACTTGTCTGTAATTTCAACCCATTGGTTCTAATCCTGCCCTCAGGAGGCACAGAGAACAAGGCTTCCCCTTCTTCTGTCCTCCTCTGAACCCATTAAAGCACTGGTTCTACCCTCCTCTGAACCCATTAAAGCACTGGTCTGGGGACCACAGGTGGTCCGCAAGACCCTGAGAAGTGGACTACAAAGTCTCAAGGGGGGGGGGAAGATTGATTTTGATCTCTTCTAGCGTGCTCCCCCACAGACCACCACAGAGGGGAAAGAATGAACTGCCCCCAGCTAGCAACAAATGCAGCAACCCACAAATCTTCACTAAAAATACTACATCTAATAAATCTCTAATTATTACAAATTTAATTGCATTTTTGGTGTGAAGGGATGGGGATTGCATGCAGGAGCCATGACAGGAGGTATGGGGATAGTTTTTAATGGGCCCAGGGTCAAAAAGGGCCCAGGAGCTAAAGAAGGCCAACAATTTGGATGCCTGGCAGCTGTGGCTGCCGCAAATCATATGTGCTGGGCAAAGGGCACTCCTGAACACTTGTTAAATCAGGGAGGAACTGCCCTGCTACAGCAGCTCTTTGGCGTGTGGATCTGCTTACCATGAAGGAATGTATCAAGCACAACTGTGGAACTACAGCTGCAGCAGAAGTATATTTTGGTACACACAAGACACTTTCCATTCTAATATGAGAGTGTAAATCTGATGACCTAATTTTCTTTAAAGATTATCTATATTTAAAGAATTATAGAGACTTAGGAGTGTGTTTGATTTTCTGTATTACTGGATCTAGCTACTGACACCATGTGGGCATGTAGACCTGGGCTCCATATTGGGTAGCACAGTAGACCAGGGCTCCAAAGATTCTTCTTGCTGTTGCAAGTCTCCCCAGCTCTTTCACCCCTTCCCCACCCTATTCTGCCCACCCCTGTTGCCACCCTCCCCTACTCTGTTTCACCCCCTACCGCTTTGGAAAGGAGCCCCAAAGAAACATTGCACCACCTGGCAAAATACCTCTTGGAGGTCCTGGTTGCATGTGGTCCATGCCAATTCCAATTTTTGTCTCAGTGGTCCACAGGCTCCTAAAGGCGGAGAACTACTGCATTACAGCTTGTCAATGTCCTGCCTAAAGTGTGGTGCCAAGAACCAAATGCAGTATTCCAAGTGAAGTCTGACTATATCTCCTTCCAGACCAACGTGAAACCATGTTATAGCACTTGTTGGGAACCGTTATTCAATGAGCTTTGAACCCACCTAATCCACAAAGATACCACTGGAGACTTTCAAATGCTTTAATGAAATCTAGGTACACTATGTCCGCAGCATTCCCATGATCTGATAGTCATTATCAAAAATGGAGATGAGATCAGTCTGGCATGACTTGCTCTTGACAAGCCCATGCTAGCATCTAGAAATCACACCATTATTTTCAAAGTTTTCATAGACATTCCACTTAATCTGTTCCAGGATCTTTCTAGGTATTGGTATCAAGCAGGCTGGTCAGTATTTCCAGAATCCTTCTTTCCCCCATTTTTTTAAAGATAAGGGCAACGCTTGCTCATTTTTCCAATCCTCCAAAAGTTCAAAGATTACACACAGCTGCTCTATACATAGCAATCTTCCTGCCCCAAGCTCTTCAACTGCTTTATCGGGCCCCGAGATCTTCCTTTCCTACACTTATCCTCCTCATGCCTCCCATAGCAACCATGCTTCTGGTTGCCATGAGCTCAGCTGTCCAGATCCTACAAAGACCCTTATACTTATTCCACACTATGTGCTATTGGGGCAGCTCAACCAGCCATCACCACCCAATCCTCTAAAGCACTGCATACTAAATTATTAAAAGCCATTCATTTCCATATGCAAGGCACATACCCATTAAGAGACTTGCTCTCAATTGGCATAGGACTGCTGTGGCTGTTAAATGGTTTTGCACTGCCAGCTGGTTTCCAGGACAAGCACACAGGATGCAGTTAGATTGAGCTACATAACATTCTCAGCACAACAAAGGGGCAACACACACACAGCCCACTATTGAACCTACTCAGGTTATTCAGCAGCTTCATCTACAGCCTTTCCCACAAAATTCAACTTCTCTTTCTGCTGTCTTTTTTATGTGTCTGTTTAATGTTCATCTTATGCAAATGATTTATATTACATCTATATCTAAACTAAACCATTATCATTGCCTGTCCAGAATTATTCCTGTAACCTCGACTAAATGGGATTCTCTCTCCCCATGCCATTAATGAAGAAGGATTGTAAGGAGGCATCTTTTAAGGAATCATAATAAAGTCCAGATGGAGCCCGGTACCCTCTCATTGCCTGCTGTCAATCTCCATTGCATTTCATGTAATGAGATGCTGACATCTCCACTCCTGACCAGCATATTTAGTTCCAGTGCTACACTGTCTGGGAGTAAAACACAGTCATTTCTAGACAACCTGCTGTTGCTGAGGCCTTGGTACTGTACATCAAATCCTTCTACTAACGTTGTGCTGTTGACTCCATGTTCTAAAATTCTGTGTCGTTCATTTTTAATCCATGCTCCATTATTTTTGGTTCCACACATATTTGTCAACTCACATAGTTTATGTTAGTAAACCTTGTCCAAATACTGAAATGGCACTTGAGAATTTTAGAGCAGGTGAGACTGATTTATTCAGGTTTCCGGTGCTTATAAAATCATTGGCACAAGGCCCCAGACATCTTACATCAAAGGGCATCAGGTTAGCAGAGGTAAGAAAGGCCTCTGCAAGACCTTAGAGTGCTGTTGCTGAATAGTCAACAACAGATGGACCAGTGGCCTTCTACACCAGTGATTTTCAACCTCTCATCTCACGGCATGCTGACAAAGGACTAAAATGGCCAAGACACACCATCTGTTTTTTTGACAATTGACAAGGCACACTGTGCTGTCAATGGGGTGGCTCACTTCCCACAATGGCCTACTAATAAATGACCCTCTCCATAATTCCCACGGCACACCTGGGGACCATTCACAGCACATCAGTGTGCTACAGCACAGTGGTTGAAAATTGCTGTTCTGCACGGTAGGTTGTTTATGAGCACACTAGTGTATCAAATTCTCTTCCTCCCATTACCATTTAGAAAAGCCTCACTCCCACCAGACAATCTTTACTGGGACTACATGTTTTACTGCAAATCAAACCAGAGCAGTAGATTGTGAATTTTCATACTCTCTTCTACCACACTACACCAAGAATAAAAGAAACCAGCCTTGCATGTAAGGAGCCAGAAACTAGCACAAATTATTACTCATTGCTGAGGATACACTGGTTACAATATACACTGGAACTTGTGCCTGCCCAAATCATATCATATTCCTCCTCCACATGTTCTTAAACTGAACATAATAAGGAAGCAGCTACAAGCTGAGGTCTTTATTATTATTAACAGTATTTCTATACTGTTATTCAACAAAGAAATTCAAAGCTGTTTACGGTCAAAAACCAAACTAATGGCTCCCTATCCCTAAAGGGATCTCGATCTAAGAGGGGTAGTTATTGTCGCCCTGCTAAATATAAGAGGAACACTACTTGCAAGAGTGACTCTTGCCAGTTAACATGGGAGTATTACTACATACATGATCAAGGATGCAATACTACACACACTTACTTGGAAGTAAGTATGCACTTCTGCCTAGTCACATCTGTTCATAGGATTGTGTAGAAACCAAGAAGTGTTCCTTCTTCTACTGCCTGTTCAAAAGAGGCAGATGGTATAGTGATTGAAGGCCTGTTTGCTCCCTATGAAAGCCAACCTACAGTTGCTGCTAAGGAGGAGTGTATAAGTGGAGCAGCAGCAGCACTTCTTCTAAAGGCTCTCTCCTTACCAGCCAGGTGGAGCAAGTTGAATGGGTAACACTAGCATCCCTCCCCAGTCACCAACGCCTGTTGTGGGGGAAGTTGAGTTACTTCTAACCTTCAAGATTCTAAAAGACAGGGATTCACACACACATTAAGAGGGTAATTAAGAGCAAGTCAGCCTCTGGGTACACAGACAGCTTAGACGAGTATGCCAGTAGGGTTTGATGGCATTGCATCATTCAATTCCTTTCAGTAAATCTTGCACAGACTACCATGCAAACCACCACTTAAAAGGAACCTGCACTCCATTAAAGTCTCTAATCATTCCACAGTAAGCCAAGTTGGTTATTTTTAGAGCCAGGGAAGCAAGTGATGCAGTTCCTACCAAGAGGAACTTCTCTCGCCCCCTCCCCCCCCACACAGTGCACAGGGAAAAGCCATAGCTCAGTGGTAGAGCACATGGCTTGCAAGATGAAGGTTGGTATGTAAACCTCCAACATCTCTAGTAAGACTGAGGACAACCTCTGTCTGAAATCCTGAAAAGATGCTGCACTGAGTCAGTGTAGATACACTACTGAGCCAGGATGAACCAATAATCTGACTCATTACAAGGCAGCTTCCTATGTATGAAAACAAAAAACAAAAACCAGTCACATTAAAACTCATGCCCTATGCAAGCAAGTCAGTAATAAACACATGCACAACATTTTCAAAAAAAATGCTACGGCAGTGGTTCTCAAACTTTTAGCACCAGGAGCTACTTTTTGGAATGACAATTCCCACCAGAAGTGATGTCATGGCCTGAAGTGACATCATCAAGCAAATTAAAATAAATTTTAAATAATTAAAGTTGTTGTGTGTTGGCAACCTTCAGTCTCGAAAGACTATGGTATCGTGCTCTGAATGGTGGTTCTGGAACAGCATCTAGTGTGGCTGAAAAGGCCAATTCGGGAGTGACAATCCCTTCCACACCAGGAGCAAGTGCAGTCTGTCCCTGGTCTGTCTCCCTGGCTATGGGCCTTCCTTCTTTGCCTCAGACTGTTGGCCAAGTGTGTCTTCAAACTGGGAAAGGCCATGCTGCACAGCCTGCCTCCAAGCAGGCCGCTCAGAGGCCAGGGTTTCCCACCTGTTGAGGTCCACCCCTAAGGCCTTCATATCCCTCTTGCAGATGTCCTTGTATCGCAGCTGTGGTCTACCTGTAGGGCGCTTTCCTTGCACGAGTTCTCCATAGAGGAGATCCTTTGGGATCCGGCCATCATCCATTCTCATGACATGACCGAGCCAATGCAGGCGTCTGTTTCAACAGTGCATACATGCTAGGGATTCCAGCACGTTCCAGGACTGTGTTGTTTGGAACTTTTAATTACTTTAATTATAATTAATTATAATTTAATTTATAATTAAAGTAAAACAAATAAATAAGGGGATGTCAGCCCTGTTCCACCAAGTGAATTTTCTCTGTAGCCTGCCTGCAATAACACCCCCCACCACAAATAAATCAGTGAAATTTTCAGTCCTACCCAGTGCCCAATTCAATTTACGTTCTGATATTTAAACCATATCACTATCAGGACCCACCTAGCTTTAGAAATCTAAAATAGGGAAAAAAAAATTGACCTCACCAGCTCAAGCCTCTGTTTTATTTTTTTTTATGGGGGGGGCTGCCTTCTAGAGCAGTGCTTCTCAAACTGTGGGCTGGCCACGCTAGGTGAGTCACAAAACAATTTCAGGTGGGTCCCCATTCAAGTCATTATTTTATTTTTATTATATTAGACCAGCATGTGACTGCCTTTTGGGGAAATGTTACAGATCTGTACTTTTAACAGGCTACTACGTACAGGTGAGCGCCCCTTAGCAACCTACTGGCTTATACTGGGATCGTTTATGCAACAACCACGTGTAGTCTCGTAGTCGCTGGGGCCACACACCACAACCCTCCAAATGCGAGAGAAGCTCCGTTGCCCTTGCCTCCAGTGGATTATGTGAGCCTCCCAGAGGCAGTGAACATTGAGTGCTGCCTCTATGAGGCTCAGACTAAGGGAAACCGTGCCTCTCACGTGATTTCTGGCTTCCTCTGTGAAACCAGAAGTCATGCAAGAGGTGATATTTCCCTCAGTCTGAGCCTCGCAGAGACAGTGCTCGGACGTGCGCTGCCTCTGGAAAGCTCAGAAAACCCTCCAGAGGCAAGGGCAGCAGAACGTCCCCTTCTCTACGGAGGATTCAGACTGCATCAAGCACTGCTTGATGACGGGGATCAGAGTCGCGATCCCCATCGTTAACTGGTGCACAGCTGTATATGCTTTAACAGTGAGAGTCAATGGGACTTACTCCTGGGTAAGTGTAGGTAAGATTCCTACCTAGGATTGTTAAAGATTTCCCTGCTTGATTATGTCATTTCCCATCATGACATCACTTCCAGTGGGTCATGACAGCTTCTCATTCTTAAAAGTGGGTTCTGACACTAAAAGTTTGAGAATCGCTGTTCTAGAGCATTTGTTAAGCTCCACTTTCATCAGATCGGGACCATTCTGGTGTCATTGGATTTCTCTCAACCTGCCCTTCCAAATGGTCTAAGGCAAGTTTGTCTACTCTTGAGTAAATGCACCTATATGGCTCAGTTTCACATTCCATAGGGCTCCATGCATTTGTCTTCTCAGCTATCAGCTAAAGCTTCATGACCCACCAACAATCAGATCATAACCCATAGTTTGAGAAACCCTGTGCTACAGAATATACCGTAGCAACGTATCTGATCTGCAGCTGACACACCACATCATCCAAAACCAGAAATGGGAAGAGAGACTAAATCAAATATTTCTCTGCATTTTAAGAAAAACCACACACACACCCATTCCTGCATCTCACAATCCATCTTTAAAATGAGAGTTGCATATTCATTGAAATCTCATCAACTCCAGCAAAATTAATTTTGAATACTGGATCTGGTACAACCCTGTGGCATTTAAGTGATGCAAGACGCCCATTTATCTTTGGAAACAACCACAATAAAAGTTAATTAGCACTTTCTGTAAATGGCCAACACTGGTCACCATTTCAAAACATAATTATTTTTCTGTATTAACCCCAACTGACCAAACTTTGATGGAAACCTTTCAGAAAGCAATATAACTGATAGCTTTGTGTTGTTTAATTGAAGATATGTGATCATGACCACAGCAGCCATTATTGTTCTGAAATGCTTATTCCTTACACTGCCATTTCTGACTTAAACTTACTCAATTGGATCCATGCTCTTTTCTTAAGGCTACTCATCCAGCTTTTATTTTTTAAAGCGCTTAGAGTTTTTGTTGCTTCTATTCCATTTAACTTTCTGGCAAGGATATTGGCCGAACTCAGGACTGAAATCTTCAGTTGGAAAACTCTTTTAAAAAGGTGGAGGAGCATACAGCCATATGGTTTTAATACTATGATCCTACTGCATGAAGAAAAAGTGCTTACATTTGGGGGGGGGGGGGAAGAGTATCACCAATTCCTTTCACCATTTGTCCAGATTTGTGAGAGTATGCTAATGGCTGAATAAAGTGGCACCTCTGCCACCTGTCCCTCCTTCTCCTCATGCAGCACTATCTTTGGATCCAAGTCCATATTTATTAGTTCAGTGTTTCTCAAACTGGTGGGTCACAACCCACCAGCCCAAGAACCACTGCCCCTTTCCCCTGAAGCGGGGCTGGGAGAAGGAAGCAGAAGCAAGCACATTCCAAGATGCGGGGAGCCCTGCAGAGTATCTGGTTTAGGCAAAGTGCCTAATTTAGGCAAACAAGGCTTGTTTTCAATTCTGCTGTTCAAAAGTGTATACCATGCTAATCTATTTATTGTGCTTACATCTCACCTTTAGTTCATCATGCAGGTGGCATACATGAAGGAATCTCATGCAACCCATTCATCCAGGCACTGAACAGACCGAGACTTGCTTAGCATCAGCAAGGTGGCTGTGTCATGGGCTCTCAGAATACACCCTGGGTATTTGGTAGAATAACCTGCTAGCTGAAGCTCACTGGAAGCAAGTTCGAGTCACTCAGTTGTCTCTCAGCTCAATTTACCACACACTGGACTGGCGACAGGATAAAATAAGATAGCATCAATACAAATCAGTCTGCACTCCTTGAAGAAAAGATGGAATACAAATGTAAATTTATATTAATTACTACCTCACATCTGTTGGCCTGCAGTGACAGAGGACCTTTTCCTATTTCAGATGGGAGGGGAGGGGCTGAATGCATGGACAGGGAGCAAGCGCATCCACTGGACCTGCCCTCTGCACATTCAGCAGGAAGGGCAAAAGGAACAACGAAGGTTCCTGATCATGTGAAAACCCTACACCAGTGTTTCCCAAACTATGCCAATTTCAGGTGGGACTCCATTCATTTCAATATTTTATTTTTAATAAATTAGACTTGATGCTACCATGGAATGTGACCGCATTTGGGGGAATGTGATAGATCTGTACTTTTAACACAATTATAGTAAACCATCAGTGTGGCACACTTAATCAGTGCTAGAATAATTTTAAAAATAGACTTAAAGCCTTAGCAGGCACATCTTGGACTAATTATCAGAGAGGACAACACCACTCTTTGATTAAAGGTGTGCAGTATTTCACATCTTTACTCCAGTGGCCTGGAATATAGTATTAAAATAAATTTGTATTTTCATTCATTCTTTCATACACACACACCCACACACAAGATCATAACACAGCCCAGACAGGAAGAAGACAGCATAGGAACACACTTTAAGGCCTCCCCACTACCTTCATCCCACCATGTCCATCTTCATAACCACTCAGGCACGGTGACATTTCTCCTCATTATCCTAAGAGATATGCAACGACAATGAAAGGCATGAACGGGCTTTGAGATGGAACACATGTGACTGATGGGCTTCGGTATAAGCCATCAGATTGAGTTCAAATAATTACAACTCTAGAGAGAGAAACCTGGCAGTTATTTGACATGGTTTGTTACACTAAAGTGCATCCTATTTCTTATGGCCTGTATCTTTATTCACTTTGATGTACGATCACTCCAAGCACCCCTTGATTGCTTTTCAAAAGCAATCTAAATTAATGTGAATTGGTAAAGGGTAATTATCTCTATGAATAATTAGTGCATACTAATAAATGCAAATAGGACAAAATGTGAAGCCTTACTAGTGCTAATAGATCTTGTTCTCGATATGCTTTCTGCTAAGAGGGTTTCTGAGGCACATGCAATTTTTTTTTAAAGTACCAGGTCCACAGAACACGTCAGTTTGAATGCAGTATTGCTGCTTGCAGATTTTAGATCATACGTTCAATATATTATGCCCCTTGGAGATCCGTTTTTGCCTCCTTTTGAGATGGAGGAAGCTAAGGTTCCTGTTAACTAACAACATTCTCTGTTCTAAAGGAACCCTAAGATTACTTACAGTAAATCATTTATCAAAAATGGCAATTTTGAGCCTGCAAAGCACAGTACAGATGCTTTAAGTTTAGTTTCACTGCTTGGTTTTCCTTTTCAGGGGGTTGATTTTCATGATCACTAAAAAAATGTAATTCCCAACAGCTGCTCATCAGTTAGCGCTCATGAAGACTACACAGTTAGTCTGACCAATAGAAGTTCCACCCAAGTTTCTCCTACAAATTTAGAAGAAAAGGAACATGCATCAATATTCCAGTTCACATCCACAATGATTTCACCCCAAACAAGCCCTTTTTACCTTTCTTTTATGTTCAACTTTGTGCAAGGTACACATTGCACACAAGAGATGTTTTTAGTATAAAGCTTCTGTGCATAAATGGTATGCAGCTTTGAGTTGCTAACCTGAAGGATAGAAGAACCAGCAATTCAACCTTGCAGGCCTGTTTCATGAACTGTCAAGTGCTTAAAGAAAAGCCAAGGAACTACCACTAAAAAAAACTCTTACTGATTAGGGCAGGGGTATCAAACATAAGGCCTAGTGGCCGGGTGTGCCCCCCTCCAGAAGCTTTTTATCCAGCCCTCAGGCTCTCAGCTACTGAGTAGCGCTGAGGTGTTACTGCTGAAAAGCAGCCTACATGAAAATTGGGCACCCCCATATCTTGAAATATCAAGATTTGCGTATTTTCTCTTCTGTCATTTGCAGTTGAGGTTTTTGTGAGACCAAAGTGCTGATTTCTGGCCATCAGCTGCTTAATAATGTCACTTTCTGCTTAATGACATCACTTCCGGCCCTCAGCAGGTGCGCTGAATGCTAACTTCGGCCCTCTGTATAAAACAAGTTTGACACCCTGGATTGGGGGAACACCCCAAAGCCACTAATTTTCTTCATCTGCTCAATTCTGCTACAATGCAGCTACAAGAATTACTGTACAAAATTTGATGGTCCACTCAACACAATCAATACTTGTACACACAAGTTTTATCATCAGGCTCCATACTGTTTGCAATATATGTGGATGCTGAGCCCGTGACTGGAGGACCTCCCAGACACAACCAGAACAGCATTCCAGTGTTGGCCAGGAGGACTTCCAATTCACAGGGAGGCCACGCACCCCAGGTAAGTGTAACTGTGGTTCTGCATGGTGCCCCACAGATTTCATTATCTGCAGAATACAGGGTCTATGGGGAGTCCTGAAACTGATCCCCTGCACGGTATGAACCAATTGCCAAGAGTCACATTTTTGCATTTCTGCAAAGGGCCCACAGCTCTGACAATGAACAAGGCAGCTTCATATTTCGCAGTTACTCAGGACCAAACAGATGCAAAATGGGGAGTTCATGATATCCTCATGCTCTCCTATGGATCCCCCAAACAGTACAGGCGGGGGGGGGGTGAGCAAGAGTTCACAACTTCCTCTGCAGGCATCTCTCTCATCCTGTTTGGCTCTTAATCAAGCACTACCACCTCATCTATATGAGAAGCAATTATAAAAACTGTGTCTACCTGCCTCACACTTTTAAATTTGTCAGTTCCTGCTCATTAGAAGCTCATTTCTAATCAACTAGACAGTTTGCCTGAGGTAGTAGCCTGGTACTACATGCCCAAAACCAAGGACTGGGCAAATGTTTTTGCAAGATGGCAAAATGACTCTAGCACCAAACAGTCACCTGTAACCTTAAGCTGAAACTTGAAGTCATGCCCAATATACTGCACTGGTATGGCAGCACAAATTGGCATGACTGCATATACAGAAGCCTCCATTTCAAGTATGGCACAGTGGACAGCTCCTGCGTAACAAAATCACTGATCAGCAAAATGGCACGGCAGGGACAAGTTGGAGAAGAGACAAAAAGTGCATCCCACTAACCATCTCCATTAGTGTAACCCTACAGAAATTTTCCATAATAGGACTGCCACCACCAACAGGATGGCAAGATAGCAGCTTCCCCAGAAACCAAGTGCAAGATGCCATTACAAACTACCTCAAAGTAAATCACTCTGAACATCAACAGGGTTAGGATACTTTACTCCTAACAGAATCTTCCAACTACACTGCAAAGAGGCATCATAGGCTGGTAAACCTGGGTTTGTAACCCACTACTCTTGAACTAAACGCACATTCTGCAATTGCCAGGAAGCCACTTATGTTGGCAGTTGAGAAATTCCTCACCAATAACTACAGATGCTTATCCAATATTCTTCTGCTGGTGCCAGGCAGACCACAGCCAGATGGATATATTTACTAATAAGGCAAATCAGTTTTGTCAGGCTCTAATTGGCTTTAGAAAAAGCAGGACCCAAGATCTCAAAACAAAGCTACCATGATAACAAGGATGTCATAATATAAGCAAACTGGACAATACAATGTGGGCTCTACTAAGAGGGTCAGCTGAATGTCACTACTCAATAGGGAGGAATGTGGGGCAAAAGTTTCTGGCGGCTTTCAACCATTCAACAGATTATATACATTTCCCAGAGTTGATGTAAGTCTTCCCAATACATGAGGCATCATGCCAAATGTTTTTACCTTTTACCTGAGGATGTACCAGCCAGCCTCAAGCTCTTGTGATCTAGCTCACCACTCTTGTCCTTCACACTTCCTCTTTCATTCCATCCCCATCTTCTTTCACCAGTTCAGGAACAATGGAGACAAGTTTGTGGACACAGGAGAACATCCCCTGCCCAATGACTGCCTGAGGCAACCATGTAAGCTGGCCTCATGGATGGCCCGACCCTCAGTAGTTCCACAATTAAGATGTGGGGGGGGGGGGCTGGCTTTAAACTACCAAGAGATAAAGCAGCAATTTCTTCTTTTGTAAGAGACCGAATGACCCCTACACATTATTTGATACTATACTATATGTCAAAATAAAGCTACCACAATGGTTACAAAATTCAGAAATTTTATGTCCTTGGCTTTTTCTGGTCCTGATTTTTTTGCAGCTGACAAGCACAACACAGACTAAACTAAAAAAGAAACTCTTCAGTCATGAGTGTTAGATTATCGTTTTAGTCAGGCCAGGAAATCTTATTCAATTCTCTTGCCTAGAGGGGGCTGCATGCAATACACAGGATGCTGAAAAGCAAGAACAGTGAAGGGAAATAAGATAATTATCTTCATTTTAAATGATGAGTGGTTTTTCCTCAGGTCTGCAAGAACATTTGGAGCCTATCTTCAGAGTCGACTGGGCGCATGCCTGGGTCTAAACAGAACATTCTGGGAGTGGATATCTGAATATTTGTACAGTACTAAATATCTCCAAGAAAATGAGTGTTTTAACTTTCCAAGGCTTTGTCTCTACACCATCACAATTCAAAAGCCTTCATGTTTTAATTCTGAATGTTTTTGCTCTAGTTCTCCCTCCACAGAATGCTTCATGAGGAGCCTTGCCCAAATTTGGGTATGTAGGCTAACATGCAAGCCTTTTATAAAACATACAAGCTTTGCAGAAAGGTGCAGAACCTAGGAAGGGTGGAGGAAGATTCTATGAAGACGCCACTGGAGGTTAACAGACAGCCCAATACTAAGGAGTCTGGGATTGCATAGGGAAAGTTCATTTAGCCAAGACCGGGAGATCAAGACATGGAGTTTAAAAAAAAAAAAAAAGCACTCTGCTGAAGATGGACCGAGGAACAAAATACGGGATAGGGTGGAGTTTCAAAATCTTTCAAAAAACAGCAAGAAGAGATTGTGAAGTATTAAAAGTAAGCAAGAGTAGAGCTGCAAGCTGGAACAGAGCCTTCAAAGTAGACTACAACAAACCACTGGTGGCATTTCCTCCTACCTAGAGCATATAGACAGACACACTCTAAACCCACTTTGATGCACTCTCTTGAAATAGCACAGACTGTTACTACTCTAGTTGTAGGATTCTGGGTTCAGTGACAATATTACAAGCACAGTATGTGTAGTTGCTATTTTTCCTTTAGAGACAGTAGGATTAAAAAAAAAAAAAAAAACCATGATAGGCCAAACCCAAGTGACACATGCATACACTCTACAAACCAGAGAGAGAGAGAGAGAGATGCTCATTATTTTTACTAAGAACCCAACCAGTATTGGAGCACATTGGAAGATATGCCTGTTTTTCGATCAGTCCCACATGATAAAAGGACATAGGTCCTTGTGACTGGAAGAGTTCAGAACACTCTTTAAATCATGTAGGTTTATCAGCACAGAGGAGTGGAACTCTCCCAGAAAGGAGATGAGGGGCCAGGACACAAGCATGCACACATTGGTGTGCCACAGGAGTTTGGGAGAGGATCATTAGTAGGGTCATTGGTGATGCAAGCCCATGCGGCAGTGCAGCACGCCTTGTCAATTGTAAAAAACTGATGGTGTTCCTTGACAATTTTAATGTCTTGTTAGTGTGCCATGACATCTCAAAGGTTCTTTAACCCATGGATGGTCAGGTAACCAGTCTGAACTGGCCCCAAAATGGAACATTCAACAATACTGTATCTCCCAGAACATCTCATCCCTGAGGTCAAACTTCTTCTCTTGAGGTCAGTAGCATAAGCTTGCTCTGTTGTAACAGCTACCTATCTGGCTTGCAAGACTGTTTGTGACATTAGGGAACCCTACTGCCCAAAACAGCTCCAGAATGCCACGACACCTCTTGCCGCCACTGACTTCAGTGCTGAGATGTCAGAGTAGTTTGCAAACTTGAGCCATTGGGCTAACAGGAAAAATGGGGAAACCCATTTTGAACTTTGAGGTACTGCATTATGCTAAAAGCTTTCACTGATAACTAATTGAGCACTAACAAGGTAAACAGCATCATCTGCTGCAGATAGTTCTTCCTGCTTCCATATGTAAATGCCCTACTTTAATTTCCCAGTTTTTAAATCAATTCCTTAAGGGCTTGTTTACATGCTCAGTGGTGCCTGAAGTTGCTCCGGATGTTGCTAACCAAATCATACTAGAAATTGGTTCAGATAGCAGAGAGGCCTTTATATTCCAGTGTTTCTCAAACTGTGGGTCGGGTGCCACTAGGTCCATTTCTGTAGGATCCCCATTATTTCCAATTATTTTATTTTTGATATATTAGACTGGATGCCACCATGGAAGATGGCTGCATTTGGGGAAATGTTGCAGATCTCTTCTCTTCTTTTAACAAGGATAGTTAATGGGGCTTACTGGGTAAGTTTGGATAGGACTGCAACCCTGGACTGTAAAAATTTTTTCCTGCTTGCGGATGTCAGTTTCGGCCATAACATCACTTCCAGTGGGTCACAACAGACTGTCATTCTAAAAAGTGGGTCCCAGTGCTAAAAATGAAAGGTATCGCATATTTCAAGGTCAGAACACAATGCAACTTTGACAGATGAATGACAAGGATTTCACTGTATCTGTATCAAACTGCAATGTCAAATAAGTCAGAGTTATCTTCTGATGTGAATTTCAACCACTTCTTGTCCCATTTCCAGTGCACAGTATCAGCGCATAGACTTCCTCCCCCACCCCCGCCCCCACTCAATGCAAAACTAAAACATTAACCTTTCCCTTCCTCCTGGCTGGAACTTCCCTCATGCTCTCTTGGTCTGAATGATGGCCCCACAAGGTCTTTCATGCTGCAAAAAAAGTAAACAAGCACACCCAGACACAGAGACATGAGTACTCATTCATGGGGACTCAGTGCCAAGTCAGTGGCCTTAGGCTCGAGTCAGTGCCAGAGTCATCGACATAGGTGACTTGAGTGTACACGAGTCAGCAAAAACATGTGTTTTGTGACTTAAATCACCTGACTCAAGTTCCCATTCCTATCTAAAACTAACTGTCTTTTCGGTCTTCACCTAGGCATCTTCATCTTGGTCTTCACCTAAGAACTCTGATGTCCACATTTCAATCTGTCAATCTCTTTCTTGAATTGTGGCAACCAGAACTGGGGAGACAAACAGGCCTTGCTGAGGGAGAGTCAGCATGGCTTCTGTAAGGGTAAGTCTTGCCTCACAAACCTTTTAGAATTCTTTGAAAAGGTCAACAGGCATGTGGATGCGGAAGAACCCGTGGACATTATATATCTGGACTTTCAGAAGGCGTTTGACATGGTCCCTCACCAAAGGCTACTGAAAAAACTCCACAGTCAGGGAATTAGAGGACAGGTCCTCTCATGGACTGAGAACTGGTTGAAGACCAGGAAACAGAGAGTGGGTGTCAATGGGCAATTTTCACAATGGAGAGAGGTGAAAAGCGGTGTGCCCCAAGGATCTGTCCTGGGACCGGTGCTTTTCAACCTCTTCATAAATGACCTGGAGACAGGGTTGAGCAGTGAGGTGGCTAAGTTTGCAGACGACACCAAACTTTTCCGAGTGGTAAAGACCAGAAGTGATTGTGAGGAGCTCCAGAAGGATCTCTCCAGACTGGCAGAATGGGCAGCAAAATGGCAGATGCGCTTCAATGTCAGTAAGTGTAAAGTCATGCACATTGGGGCAAAAAATCAAAACTTTAGATATAGGCTGATGGGTTCTGAGCTGTCTGTGACAGATCAGGAGAGAGATCTTGGGGTGGTGGTGGACAGGTCGATGAAAGTGTCGACCCAATGTGCGGCGGCAGTGAAGAAGGCCAATTCTATGCTTGGGATCATTAGGAAGGGTATTGAGAACAAAACGGCTAGTATTATAATGCCGTTGTACAAATCTATGGTAAGGCCACACCTGGAGTATTGTGTCCAGTTCTGGTCACCGCATCTCAAAAAAGACATAGTGGAAATGGAAAAGGTCCAAAAGAGAGCGACTAAGATGATTTCGGGGCTGGGGCACTTTCCTTATGAGGAAAGGCTACGGCATTTGGGCCTCTTCAGCCTAGAAAAGAGGCGCCTGAGGGGGGGACATGATTGAGACATACAAAATTATGCAGGGGATGGACAGAGTGGATAGGGAGATGCTCTTTACACTCTCACATAATACCAGGACCAGGGGACATCCACTAAAATTGAGTGTTGGGCGGGTTAGGACAGACAAAAGAAAATATTTCTTTACTCAGCGTGTGGTCGGTCTGTGGAACTCCTTGCCACAGGATGTGGTGATGGCGTCTAGCCTAGACGCCTTTAAAAGGGGATTGGACAAGTTTCTGGAGGAAAAATCCATTAGGGGGTACAAGCCTTGATGCGTATGCGCAACCTCCTGATTTTAGAGATGGGTTATGTCAGAATGCCAGATGCAAGGGAGGGCACCAGGATGAGGTCTCTTGTTATCTGGTGTGCTCCCTGGGGCTTTGGTGGGCCGCTGTGAGATACAGGAAGCTGGACTAGATGGGCCTATGGCCTGATCCAGTGGGGCTGTTCTTATGTTCTTATGTCAGGTGAAGAGTGCAACCATTGGCAAATCAACTGCTTAGAATCTTTATCCCAGAACTTCAAATGTTTCCCTCAGAATTTGGGGAGAAGGTTAAGATTCCAACCTTTCTTGCCCCCCCTTATATACACCATCAAATGTCTTAAGACATTTACTTTAAGAAAAAAGCCTTGTTCCACAACAACTTTTTCTTCTCATCTGACTGTTTCTGCTGTTTCTTTCACCTGACCTAGTTTGAAATAATACAGGGTTCTCCCTTATCTATTCTCTTGCAGAACACATGCATGTGCTTGTTCAACTTTCCCTCTCACTAGCCATCAAGCATACTGACCCACTCACATTCCTGTCTGTAGGCCAATCTAGACACAATTCAGAAGATCCATATTTGGCATTTCCTGTGTTTGCTTTAAAAAACACACACACACACACACACATCTAACACACTCAGTTCTAATTAACACCCTTCTACGGTTGCTTTGGATATGCTTGACAGCAACAATTTTGATCAAAGAAATGGTACAGAGGGCAAGAGTTAGCCTGCCTCATTCCCTTACCAGATTTTCAGAAGGAACCACATGGGACTGGGGTTTTGTTTAAACACACACCAAAGTGGGGGGGGGGGGGCGCTGAATATAGATATCCTATGTTGCATCTATTTGGCCACAAAACTCACAACTTGCATTAGGAGCCACTACTTACAGGGCAGTCCACAAAATGCTACAATGGGCAGCCCTGAATTCTCATATATTTGCATATGATTGTGCAGAACCCTACAGAGTCCCTTTACTCTTCCATGTATACAATAATTCTCAGAGAACCGGCAACACATTTTAGCCTTTAGACAGTACTCACTGCAAAATCTCTTTCCAGTGCCAAACTATATTCAGTCCACTCACAGCAGATGGGCAAAGATAATGAACTGTGAACATGGCTTGCTCCCCAAGCCCTTACCCCTCCCCCATTAAAATCTGTGGTTAGTCTATGTTCCACAAAGCAGCAGCATTCAATCTGCAGACTTTAAAAAGTAGGCAGAGTAGTAAGGGCCGGGGGTGGGGGGTCATGTGACTAATAATATTCAATAGGCACTCATGATACTCCTTCAACCATACTCATCTACTCCATAATCTTACCAGCAATAAAGTGTGCTCTAAGGAAAGGATTTTCTGAAGTAAGGCAGAGACACAACAAAAGGGAGATGGCACAGTGTGAATACCACAAGAAACAAACAAAAAGAACTTTTGCTGTGGTCTAGCCCAAAAAAAGCATCGTCAAAAAGTGTCACAGTGCATTGAAGTTGTCTGGATTTTGCCAAGACCCCTTCAGACTTCAGACTCTCTCCCCTTGCAAAAAATGAGGTCACCCCAAGAAAAATCTCAGCATCTCATCCGCTGCCACACGAACTCTCTGCTTTCAAACTAGTGCATATATTTTAAAACCGTTTTCATTGACCATGTTCGGAACGTCTGTGTTGGTACAGTAGTGAGTCCAGAATGCTGCTTTAGCATTTTATCTCTTGATGGCTACAGAAACAAACATTTTAGGCAACATCTGCTGAATTTATGGGAGCATCCCTTCCAGGGCAAGAAACACCCAGATGAGGACCATGGCAGGAGACAGAACTAGATGTCCCATCTGCCTGCTATGGTTTACATCCAGATCAGCCCCTCCTCCAGGTGTGATTTAACAAGCGGAAAAACAAGTACACAGGCCCAAAACTATACAAATCAGTTTCCCATGATTTGGACCCTAAAGAGAAGGGTCCAGACCCTAAAGAGAAGCAAGAATGTGATTCAGGGATATGGTTTCAGGCATCTTCCCGCCATGAACCAACACCACCAGAATAATGCAAAATAAGGAGATATGCACAATTGTTTTAGGTGCATAATCTATACAGAGTTCTTTTGGGGTTAGAATTTGAACTGTCTACAAAGAATGATATTGCTATTATATATCAAGAGGAATGCCTCTGTTTCACTATTTACCAAGCAATACCTGGTTAAAATATCACAACACTAGCCTTAGAGAGAGTGCCACTTCCCAAAGGTATGAAGCTGGACTAGATGGGCCTATGGCCTGATCCAGTGGGGCTGTTCTTATGTTCTTATGTTCTTATGAAGCAATTTGGTGACCATAGCAACAGAGTCAATGTCTTCCTCCTAAGCAAGCAGTGCCAGTTCTACTGAGTCATCCAAAGAAGCTACAATTAGCCATTGGGCTAAGCACACCAAGAAGCATGGGGCCAGCAAAAGAGATTCTTGCTTTAACATAATGCCCTCAAAACACTTTTGTGGAGAGCAAGCCTATTCCACTTTCACCTCAACCTACCCCTTATGCAGTGGTTCCCAAATTGTGAGCTGTGGCTCCCCAGGTAAACCAGGTAAACCATGAAAACCAGCCAAGGGAGCCACAGAATCCTTGCAATAAACTCGCTGCCTTACACAACATATAGAGTTGTAGCCTCTAACGGGGAGACACGGACAATGGCCCAGTAGGTCAAGGGAGCCACCAGTTGAAAAAGTTTGGCACCTTATGGTAAGAAGAAAGTGGCTATATCCTCAGGTTTGAACACACACATGCACTACAATCTTTCAGCACTTCATCTTTCAGCTCTGCAAATACCCTTCTCCCAAGCCCATCAAGTCACTTTTGAAGCTGCAGGAGTCTCAAGGACAGTTCTGAGATGTGCTGTAGGGAATTGCCAAGGGTCAGATGCCTTGTGCATCTCTCAAACATGCACTAGACATTTTGGCCACAGTTTTTATATATACAGTAATCCATTTTTCAGCTTGAAGAAATAAGCTCCTAAAGCAAGCAACTACCAAATAAAAATGGGAGGATATGAAAACAAAAACTGTAAAACCAGCAGGATTAAACACAGCAGCAGAATAAAATCAATACTAAAAACAGCCAGACAAGAATGCTTAACACAGCCAACTTTCTAGGCACCGCACAACAAAACCAATCAAGCATGCCGAATAAAAACAGGGTGAACTCCTTGGCCACACAGCCCTGTGGCCCACAAACCTAAGAGGATATGATAAGGGCTCCTCCAGGATCATCTCTGTATGGTTCTGGAAGTTACAAGTACAGAGGACAACATCATATTTGGTTCAAAGAGATATTTTTTCTACATTTGCACTATTCATGCATTAACACAGCTTCTCTCAGACTTTCTTGGCAGAAATGGGGTGAAACCGATAACCTCATTTCTCTCAAAACTATCTTGAAGCCACACACCAGTTTTCTGCCCATTCTACTAAATTCACCTTATCAAGAGCAAGCCATCAGAATAAGGAGAGAATGGCACACAGATAACAGACTGCAATTGATCAAGTGACTGAAAATCCAGTGGTGGATCTCGACAGAAGAGTGGAGAGTCCTGAGGCACCTTATAAGCTAACATGCGTATTGTACCATGAGCTTTCATGGACTGTAACCAACAAAAGCTTTGTGCTAAAACCACTTTAGTTTAAGAGAAGGAAGGTAATTCATCATAAAAACTAAATTTCATCCTCCAAGTTAGTAAAAATGAGAAGCTAATGGTTGTGACCAGCTTCCGTGAACAAAGAAACCTCTGAATTAGGCAAGGAGCTCACCTCACCCTTGCCCCCTTCATTTCATGAAAACCAAATCAGATCCAACTTCCAATGAAAAAGAAATGGATAATAAAACACCTTAGTGTAGTTGCTCACCCAACCCTGAACTAAAGCTGAATAGGACTACTCCACAGTGGCAGAAAAAAAGCAGAGAAAAGGTCCCTCTTTTTCTGTTAATGCTGTCCTATCAGCTGCTTTGGGAAGACACTGGAGTTCTGACAAGCCTGAATACACAATACTAACTTCCTAATGCCAAAGACATTGACTTGCATGGAATGCCCATTCATTTCAGTGCAATTTATTTCCACCTGTTTTTAGCACACAGCTTAAAACCAGCCTTTATAACCCAAACTCTATCCTTGGCCCACCTGACATGTCAAAGATTTACCAGTAAATTAGAGTTGGGGTCATTATGGGCAGTCATGTTGTTTCCTTGTGCCTAGAGCAGCTGGTGCATCCTCTGCATACTTGCCAGCCAACTTGCTCACCACAAAGACAACTCAACATTGTACACAACACTACAAGCCTCAATGTGGCTCAAGCAGGCTCACGATACTTGAGTTTTGTTTGCAGCAAGCAAACCAGGTGACTAACAGCCCAGTCCTATCCAACTTTCCAGCTCCAGTGTAACCACAATGCAGCCCCATGGTAAGGGAACACAAGTTCTCATACCTAGAGAAGGCCTGGCTCCCCTCCTCAAATTAGGAGTTCATTTTGAAACCTCTCAAAATGTGTTGGTGTGGACTTTTGCAGCAAGAAAAATAAGACAGTAAAAAAAACTGTCCTACAACCTAAAGGAAAAACATGTTATTTCCAGAGAAAGAGTAGTATCCAAAAATGAGGAGGTTTATCTAAATGCTATGAGGAACAAATACACCAGCAAAAAAATTTTTTTCAAATGGGTAAGATTCGAGGCCCAGAAAACTGTGGGTTACAATTGTAACCTACAAAAAGCTTACAATTCTGTACTGTATCTGCAGAATCAGGCATGCCTAAACCCATGGATTTCAGTGAATTTAAGGGTGCTGAGCTCTTCAGAGGACTGTACTGTTCAGTAAACAGCAGCAGGAGGTAGAGACTTTTTACAAGGGCACATGTGGGGAGGTAAGGAGCCTGCACACTTAGCACAAGCACTTAACAACATGAGAAAACATTGGAATGTTTAGCAATGTACCTGAAGGAACAGAGCAAGGTGGAGAGGTTGTGCCTCTGACAATGCAATCCTATGCATGTCTACTCACAAGTAAGTTCCACCAAATCCCCACTTCCAGCATCTTAGCTGCTTAATTCTTTGTGCATTTACAAAGACTTACATGTGAATAAGTGAGGCAATGAATAGATCTGGGTGCACAGTGATAAGATTTTTATCTACTTGGAAACAGAGGGGATATGGGCACCAACAGTACAATCCTATTTACATTTACACAGTAGGAAATTTCACTGAGTTCAGTGGAAGTTCAGTTTACTTCCAGGTAAGCATATATAGATTTGCAGCCTACATTCTGCATGAGCAGCCATACAGCAGTGGATTTTTTTGTTTTTAGTAGGCTAAGCAATGCAGTCAATGGGCACGTGGAACCGGTTCCAGATGGAGAAAGCCAGATTCACACAGGGTGCACTCATGACTTAGGGTATTCAAATCTATACTCCCATTAATTTTTTATTTAAGGGTTGTTCTTTATAGCATACTTCCATTATAAAGAGGTCCACCAGTCCAGATGTTGTCCAACTGTTTTACTGTGGTGGGTCTAAAATTTGCAGCTGGCTAGTAGAAAACAGGCAGCCACTATGCCCAAAGAACTTCGCCCTACAAAACTGCAGACCTCTTCAAAAAGGACAATATACAAGACTCCCAACCCATATCACTTCCCAAACATATACTACTTCTCCAAGGGACCTGGGAGCTAAGCACATTTGGGATCTACAGAATCACCATGACACATAAACACAACAGGATTAGGGCTATCTGCCAGTCTTTCCTTCACCTTCTCTGCAGGAAACAGGCTTTCAAGAGATGGGAGCTTTCACCCCTGTAATCAAGGGCTTATCCCCACAGCATGTGCAACTCATAAGAACATAACATAAGAACATAAGAACAGCCCCACTGGATCAGGCCATAGGCCCATCTAGTCCAGCTTCCTGTATCTCACAGCGGCCCACCAAATGCCCCAGGGAGCACACCAGATAACAAGAGACCTCATCCTGGTGCCCTCCCTTGCATCTGGCATTCTGACATGACCCATTTCTAAAATCAGGAGGTTGCATATACACATCATGGCTTGTACCCCGTAATGGATTTTTCCTCCAGAAACTTGTCCAATCCCCTTTTAAAGGCATCCAGGCCAGATTCCATCACCACATCCTGTGGCAAGGAATTCCACAGACCAACCACACGCTGAGTAAAGAAATATTTTCTTTTGTCTGTTCTAACTCTCCCAACACTCAATTTTAGTGGATGTCCCCTGGTTCTGGTATTATGTGAGAGTGTAAAGAGCATCTCCCTATCCACTCTGTCCATCCCCTGCATAATTTTGTATGTCTCAATCATGTCCCCCCCTCAGGCGCCTCTTTTCTAGGCTGAAGAGGCCCAAATGCCGTAGCCTTTCCTCATAAGGAAGGTGCCCCAGCCCAGTAATCATCTTAGTCGCTCTCTTTTGCACCTTTTCCATTTCCACTATGTCTTTTTTGAGATGTGGCGACCAGAACTGGACACAATACTCCAGGTGTGGCCTTACCATCAATTTGTACAATGGCATTATAATATTAGCTGTTTTGTTCTCAATACCTTTTCTAATGATCCCAAGCATAGAATTGGCCTTCTTCACTGCCTCCACACATTGGGTCGACACTTTCATCGACCTGTCCACCACCACCCCAAGATCTCTCCTGATCTGTCACAGATAGCTCAGAACCCATCAGCCTGTATGTGAAGTTTTGATTTTTTGCCCCAATGTGCATGACCTTACACTTACTGACACTGAAGCGCATCTGCCATCTTGCTACCCATTCTGCCAGTCTGGAGAGATCCTTCTGGAGCTCTTTACAATCACTTCTGGTCTTCACCACTCAGAAAAGTTTGGTGTCATCTGCAAACTTAGCCACCTCACTGCTCAACCCTGTCTCCAGGTCATTTATGAAGAGGTTGAAAAGCACCGGTCCCAGGACAGATCCTTGGGGCACACCGCTTTTCACCTCTCTCCATTGTGAAAATTGCCCATTGACAACCACTCTCTGTTTCCTGGTCTTCAACCAGGTCTCAATCCAGGAGAGGACCTGCCCGCTAATTCCCTATGGAGTTTTTTCAGTAGCCTTTGGTGAGGGATCGTGTCGAATGCCTTCTGAAAGTCCAGATATATAATGTCCACGGGTTCTCCCACATCCACATGCCTATTGACCTTTCCAAAGAATTCTAAAAGGTTTGTGAGGCAAGACTTACCCTTACAGAAGCCATGCTGATTCTCCCTCAGCAAGGATTGTTCGTCTATGCGTTTTGAGATTCTATCTTTGATTAGGCATTTCACCATCTTATCTGGTATAGATGTTAGGCTGACCGGCCTATAGTTTCCCGGGTCCCCCCTCTTTCCCTTTTTAAGGTCCTCTAATTCCCTGACTGTAAAGACCACCTCTGATCCAACCTTTTGTTTTCTTTGCACAAACTATAAATACATAATGACCAGAGTCTTCTCAAAAGAAGAACATCAGGGTTTTGCTCCCAGATTCGGTTTTGATGAAGCTCCATGCTACAACATACGAAACTTCAACTGCATAGAATACACATTCAGTGAGAAGCCTCAATATCGAATCGGCTGGGGAACAAATGCTGAAGACACAATGCCATTCTACCCCAAAGGAAAAATCAAACAAAGATGAAGTGGCTTGGAGTCATTCACAGATACTTGCAACGTTTCTGGGTCTTGAAACAAGCAATCCTCAGTGAAATCAGTGGGAGTGTGGAAGGGAATGCGAGTGTTTGAAAGACAAATATATTTGTTTCAACTCTCTGCTTTCTCATTTCTGAGAGGAAACATGTTATCATATTCCCTCCACCAAGGAAAACAAAAACAAGCCCCACACACATACACACACAATCAAATCCACATTCTTCAAAAGGTGGGAAAGGCATTTGTGAAGTGTTTCCAGCACACTAACTCAACAAGAACACTTAGCTTTTTATCTGGGATCGGACACAACAACAAAGTTAGCCTTATCAAAGCAAGAACATCCCTCTTTTGGCTATCCATGAAAACAATCATTTCATGCTTCCAACAGGGTTACAAGAACCCCCAATGAACTTGTCACCTGGTAACTTTTCCTTTCTCAGGAGTCTTTCTCAATATCATTCAGTGAAGAGCCAGAGATCTGAGAATAGGTGGCATTTTCCTCCAAGATAATGCACATAAAAGGGAGGGTCAAAGGAGCAAAAGTGCCTGCAAGAACAAAAAGCTGCCCAGTTCCGTGCATTATCCATGATTTTGGCTCTAGGGACCTCAGCGCACAGCAGTTTGTGAAGGGCAGGGCCACATTACAACTTCCATGGGCCCTAGGCACTTGCCTTCATGGGCCCCTCCCACCAAAAAAAAATTCATGGGAGTGTAGATTTGAATACCCACTGCAACACCAATATTAAACAATTTTTATATAACATTAAGTTAGAGAGAGAGAGAGAGAGAGAGAGAGTGTCAGGATTGCACCTGAAGTATTTAGACCAGAATACCCCTTCTTCTGCACTACCTGTTGACTCTGAGCTAAGAAAACTTGGTCAGCAGCATCAGTATTTAAAGCACACACGAAGCTATGCTTCCAGGCTTCACTCTTGCATGCATCCAGGCACAATTTCAGCTGCTTTCTGTAGGATGCCAGCTGTGATATTCAATGCCTTCCAATTGCCATCTAAAAGAAGCCAACTGCAAGGGAATTTTAATTGCTATCTAGTCAGTCATCCGGTAACCCAAAGATTAATATAAATGGATTCTGATAGGCAGCATTTTCCAAGAACCTGCTGACTTCGTTGAACTCCCCTGGCCTGTCCACAAAATTGTTCTGGATGTTAGCTTAACAGGAAGCACCTATGATAGATTCAATTTGTTTCCATTAGAGGGGATCAATTAATCTTTATTATGAATAGCAAAAGTGCCGCACCTGCTCAGCCTCCTGGATGCAGCTTCATTCAATACATGCAGCCTCCTAAGTCTTATTCAGAAGTCCTCATGCAGGGAATACTGTATTTCAATCAAATATCCAAATATGTGCACAGGGAGAGAAGGGAAGAAGAAAAACAGAAGCATACAAGATGGACCCTGGCTTACTAATTACCGTATTTTTCGCTCCATAAGACGCACTTTTTCCCCCCCAAAAAGTGGGGGGGGGAAGTGTGTGCGTCTTATGGAGCGAATACTGCAAAAAAAAAAAAAAACTCCGCCCCAGCCCTCGCTCTGCTCTGCTTCCCCGGGCAGTCAGAGGCTACTCAGAAGTAAGTCACAGAGTCACTGGGGCTCACTCCCAGGAAAGTGTGGGTGGGGTGGCAGTCTGCCCAAGCCCGCTTGTCTACTCAGAAGTAAGTCACAGAGTCACAGGGGCTCACTCCCAGGAAAGCGTGGGTGGGGTGGCAGTCTCGCTGCCCAATCCTGTGCATGCCTACTCTGAAGTAAGTCCCATTAGAGTCAGGGGGGCTTACTCCCAGGAAAGCCTCTCTTCCCCCCCCACCCCAAGCCTGGAGCATCACAACTTCTCTGCAACACAAACACTTTCCCCCCTCTCTCACACACACAGGCTACCCCCTTCTCTTACACACACAGATGCTCTGCCCCCCCATACACACTCATACAGCAGGGGAGGGGTGCTTTCACTCACCTCATCCAGCATCTGAATGTAAGCCCCCCCCCCCCTTCACAAAGAAAAAACTGTCTCCTTGGTCAGAATGCCAGTGTTTGCTTATTGCACAAGCCCCAGGTAAGGCTCGGTTCTCACCATAAATCCAGAGGTTTGTTGTGTCTTGAGAATTCAAGTTGTAGTTAGACTTTCCACTTGTTCATTTGTATTGTATTGTATGGGAACTGGCGAGGAGGTAGGCTGTGGTGTCAGCAGTGGCCCCCTTAAGGGTAAGGCCTGGGCATCCAGCAGAGTGTGCTGCACAGCTGCAGCCACTGGAAAGCAATAGGGCCCTCAGGGATATAAGGAGTACCTGAGGCAGAAAGGGTTTGTGGGTTTTGAAGGAGTGCAGGTTGGAGGTAGGAGAGGAGACTGACTGGGTTTATTGAATTTGGAATCTGACTGTGGATTGTGACTGGACTTGGATACCCTGATGGATTTGACTGACCTTGGACTGTAATTTGGCTTATTGGTTCTGGACTCTGATTTGGCAACTCTGATTGATGGGACTGATTTACTTGGCATCTGTGGACTGGAACTGGACTCACTTTTGCTTGCTGCACTGGTGAGTTGCACAAGGGGGACTGATCAGCCTTAAGCGGGCACGAGGCCCAGTGGATTGGGATTTGGCAGAACATCATTGTAGCGGAAAGATAATGTGATCCCCTATTTGTGTGTACCTGCTTTTGTGAGTTTCATAAATTCTGACTCTAGTGATGAGTTCTTGGGGTTTCCAGAAAACTAGAGTACTCAAACCTTTAAGTCTCTCCATTTGTTAATGACAGTGATAATGGTTCTTAATGCGACTGACTGCTGTTCACTTTACATGGTTCAAATGTTATTCTGTTATAGTTTATTAATTGTTCTATTACACTATTTGGTTCAGAATATTTTTTTTCCTGTTTTCCTCCTCTAAAAACTAGGTGCGTCTTATGTCAGGTGCGTCTTATGGAGAGAAATAGGGTATGCACTTGAGTTCCAGGATAGTCTTGATACAGGTACACATGTACATATTTGTTACAATGCTTGTCCTTGTAGTCCTTGTGCACAAGTTCTTCAGGTAGAGCAGAGGTCAAGTATATGAGGAAACCTGCATAAGCTTCAGCTATAAATTTCATAATTCTCATCCAGCCCATTACCATCCACAGACATCTGACCAGGTGTTCCACTGAACTAGAGCTAGGCTTCACCTGCACCTTGAGGATGCAGTAAGGCAATCCCCTCTCACAGCCCCCTCTCTCAATGTTTCATAATGTTCAAAACCATAGATGATCAGACCTTGCAGCTGTATCCCCTTGCAATGAAGCAAGAGTCCAGGGTGATCTTTTGAAGGGAATGAGGCTGTTTGGTAAAAGAGCACAGGCTTTGAATGCAGAAGAGCTACATTTAAACCCCTAGCATCTCCAGGATGTCTGGAAACAGATCCCCAGGGTTTCAATCAGTATAAAGACCAA
This sequence comes from Tiliqua scincoides, assembly GCF_035046505.1. NCBI lineage: Eukaryota > Metazoa > Chordata > Lepidosauria > Squamata > Scincidae > Tiliqua > Tiliqua scincoides. The sequence continues at coordinate 227,792,479 of NC_089822.1, read as the reverse complement.
GTGTCGTGAAGCATAGCTCTGGCTGGGTATAAGACAGCATGATGATGTTTGTATAAACACACGAATGTTCCACACCTGGACAAGTAGTAACCAACACAGGTCTCTATACCAGTGACATCAACAAGCCTAACAGCTTCCGCCTGGCAGGGTGAAGGGAAAAAAACCAAGCAAAAATGTGACAGGAAGGGGGAAGAAAGAAGAAACAGTCCTCCTTTCTTTCCAGCATCTCGGCTCTTATTCCTATATTCTACCCATGTTTGTCCCTGCAGCTGCCTCCAGGGTTCTCACATCTGATGTGGTAGGAGACTTCAGGTTGGCAACCTGTCATCTATCTTCGCATCAGCACCTTCCCCCCAGACTCTTAAGAGCCAGCAGTGCAAACTACAGATGGCCCCACATCAAACCTGACCTCTCACAAGACCTGCCCCTGTGAAATCCCCCATTGCCAGCATCCCCGTCACCTTGACAACTGGGCCACCATATTTGCCTCCTCTATAAGAGGCAAGTCTGTCCAGAGAGTGTCTCAGATACTGGCCTGCAGTGCTCTGCAGTGGTTGATACTTTGCCTCAGGGAAGTATTATCTTGCCACCCTGACAACAGCAAAAACCCCCCTCAAGGGCTCTAACTATTGTTAATGCTCTCTTGCCCCACCCATAGCTCCCATGCCTAACCTATAGCTACACCTCTGACAAGAACTCTTTAATGCTGGCCATCTACTTAAATACTGCCTCACCCAATTTCTGCCCTCCACCTACACTCCTGGTGTAAACCACCCACCAAGTGCCTTCTGCTAAACCAGGGGTCTCCAAACCCTGGCCCGGGGGCCAGATGCATCCCGTGTCGGAGCCTCTCTCTGGCCCACACCAGCCTTTGGTCCCCTGCACTCTGTCCCGTCTTCTGGCCCACTTGACTGAACATGACCAGAGCTGTCCTCTGGTCATGTCTGGAGGGTGTTCTGAGGACCTAAAAACATCACTTCCTGGTTTACCTGAAAAATTGTAAGTCATTTTTTGTGCCCTCTGAAAGCCTTAGAAGGCCTTCTGGAAGGCCTCCCCAGTGCTCAGAACACGCTTCAGGTGTTTCCTATGATGTGCTGGTTCTGAGATATTTACTGCTGTATATTTAAGTAAGCTGCTTGGGAGGTGGGGGAATGGAAGTCCATTTAAGTGTGTGCTTTATTTCTGATGGTGCTTGGAGAAATCCTGGAAATTTGAGCCCATTCATTCATTCAAGTTTCATCTCTAATGCATTGATTTAAATTTTATATTTAAAGTTTTTTTCTGGCCCTCAAAACAGTGCCAGATATTTGATGTGGCCCTCTGGCCATAAAGTTTGGAGAGCCCTGTGCTAAACAGTCTCCTTCACCGCTCCCTCAGTAACATCCAGCTTCCTACCAATACTTGCCTGAACAGATTGACTTGACCAGAACAGGCAAGTATATTAAAATATGACTGAAATCTTGTTTAAAAAACAAGACATCCAAAATTTATTGTATCACATGGAAACAGCTTTTATTTGACTGCATTACATATGTTTCTATAGCATTGCAGGCATTCATTTCAGTACATTTTATTTGCGTATTTTAATCTGAACTCCAAATGCATCTAGGTCATCAAACCAGCTTTTGCTGATTTAACATTCAATGTACAGTCATTATCAGAGCATCAGCCAGTGGGCAATCACAATCAAATGCACTTCCTGAACTAGATGGGCCTATGGCCTGATCCAGTGGGGCTGTTATGTTCCCTACATTTGGCATCATTAATGAAGGAGTGGACACAACACTGTCAGAAAGTATAAAAAAATAGTTTTGCAAAACAAGCGGTCCAATGAGCTTCGTATTCTTTTCTATATTCCAGGCTAGTTGTCACCCCACAGTACTGAAGGGGTAAAATCTAGAATATCTTTACAGTTTTCCAAAAGATTTAAAGTCACAAACAAATGCCACAAATTAAGTGGTCTGTAAGCACTCAGTTACACTGCTTTTTGTTCTGATGTTATCAAGGCAGAGGGAGCCTTACCCTTCTACCAATCATCTATTTAATCCTGGGAGGGAATAGTGGCTCTGTTGAACATTACACACACACACCATGTGCTGCACAAGGTTCAATCCCTGGCATCGCCACAAAAGATCACAAACTGATACAGTCACTATCAGTCAGGGATAAAGATCATTTAGCTCACTCCCAATTCAGATACAAGGAGCATATCAATATTACAAATTTATATTGACTTTACCAAGCTCACTCTCCATTCATGAGATTTCACATGGTGAAGACAAATACAGGAGGGTAGCAAGAAAACACCAGAAAGCTCCACCTCCATACCAATGTACTCCCAAAGCTCCTCCTCCACACATATAGCACCTGTCTCCAGCTCAAGTACAGTACTATAACCAGGGACAGATCTTCCCTAGAGTCTCAGACACTCTACAGGCAGCAAGAACCAGAGCAAGAGAAAAAGTTAAGGCTCTGCAAATGAATTCACCTGCTCCTTTCAAAACATGTGCATTCAGGGTGCAGCTGGATCAACTTCACAGCTACTCTTCACAACCCAGCATAATGAGATGTGTCAGTAAACACCATCATTTCAGTTTTCAAATGGAGAGACAGGAGTAAAGTTATGCAAGAAAAGGCACAGAAAAGGAAAGCACAGCAAGCCAGTTCTCTCTCAGCCTTTAGCTAGGCTGGACCAGCTGATCCTATACAATCATCTCAGCTAGTATTTTAATGGTTCACATGTGTTGTATAGTTGCAATTATTATGCTTTATTGCTGGAGTTTAAATTGCAAACTACAATTAAAACGTAATATGCAAAAAGTAAAGGACAGTCCCTTTCAAAGCCTAGGTAATAAAGTGGGATTAAAAAAATAAAACCAGCTCTATGCATCAGGACCAGGAATGCTACAAATCCCATTCCAGCCATCACAGCAGACAGAAATGAGTTGCTGTCTTTGCTGCCTGGAAGATAGGCTGCATACAGTGTCAGTGATTTCCCTAATAACCAAAGAGCCCAAGGCAGCAACTGCAGATTTGTCTAAGATTAAAGTTTGGAAGTTCCTGGCTCTTTGTGCTGTACTCTCTGCCTCAGAGTATGCTGACTTTGCACACAGACTCAAAGGACAAGTTCACACATGCACAATTACTACTCAGCAACCACAGTTGCACATGATGACCAGCAAGAACGGAATGGAACAGTCAGCACAAAGGGAACTCTCATATCACCCCATAGCAGACTATTCTCAGTAGGAGCTAGAGGGCCCCTTGGGAAGCCTTGGCACATTTAAGGGGGCCACAGACTTAAACTGCAAGAAGGGAATTTTATGTGTATCTGTTTAGCTTGCATTCTTGTTCGACAGAGCAGCCCTGGAACTTTAGAGCTACTAAGTGGCCATTTAAAAAACAAAAAAAAAGACTGAGAATGGCTGCCCTACAGCACCTCAAGGCTATTTCTAATTCTCAAATACAGCCACAAGTTGTTCAGTCACACACTCCATGTGGGGATCTGCCTAAGTCTCCTTTTTGAAACTATGGTCATTCAGTGACCAGTCCTGGTTCTTTTATTCCTACCATATTTTCTTGAAAAAAATATTTACTAGCACCATCTCAACCCATGTTAAGAACACACACTTATTCACACGCATGCTAAACACAGTGTGGTTACATCAAAGTGCGAGTTTCAGATGGCACAGGGCAGTGGTTCCAAATCTTGTTGGCGCCGTGACCCATCTCATCCTCCGCAGTGGGTCATGATACTCCAGGAGGTGCCAAGGAGGCCTCTTCTGGGTCATGCCGGGCCAGCAACCCACGCTACTGGCCTCTGCAGACCTCAAAATGACCTGTAGAAGCCTCCGAAAGCCACTTCCAGTTTTTGGAAGCAAACTGGAAGTAGGCTCAGGAAACTGGAAGTGGTTTTTGAAGGCTTCTGAAGGCCATTCTGAAGCCCAGGAAGCCCATACAGTGAGTTGCAGGCCTAGCATGACCCAAAAGAAGCCTCTGGAGCTGCCCAATGCCTCCTGTTTAGAATCGTTCAGATGCAAGAGTGGCAGGAGGGCCCGGCCTGTGACCCACCTTGCATGGGCTCTTGACCCACCTGTGAGTCACGACACAGTTTGGGAAAGGCTGGTGTAGGGGAAGGAACAACTAACTTTCAGGAGCTAAATGGCATTTCTTGACATTAGAGACAAACAGCACAGTTTACAAGCAGAAGCTGCTGTGTTAGTTTTGCAGGTGGGTAGGACATAAATTTAAGACAGACAAGGTCCCAGATCTGCCATACCAACTACTGGGAGGCAGGTAATTATTAGTCTATGTGAATTTAGGTTTACTGTACCAACTGCTAGACAGGAAAAGCACAACTCATTCAACAGTGGCTCCTCTGAAAACAGATGTTTTGCCTTTGGTGCCATGGCTTTGATTTCAAAGGCCACATCTGTACTTGGAGGATGCTCCTGAGAGCTTGCAGGTGCTCTAGTTCAAAATAATCAGTACACCACCATCAAATTCCCTCTGAGAGCATACATCATCTTCAGTTCCACTACGGCTCTTGAGGCTTGGCTCTGGCTGCCCTATAACACTGTCACTCACTCACTCAGTGGGTTCTCAGTTTATAGTCCCATTTATCACTTGATGGCTAATGGATTACAGAATGCCGATTCATACTCGAGCTCTGCCCCTTTATAGTTCCTGACACAATGGAACAGAAAACTGGCACTCAATATAGCCATAATGTTAGTCACAGCTGGATCAAATGCCTCAGACACTCCCTCTGTAAGAAAGAGTATGGAGTGCCTGTGCATGTGGAATGCACGTATGCCAGCAGTCACCTTAATGTACTATTTCTGTTAGAAAAGCTGGAAGTTACCTTTATTCCAACACTGGTACGCATTTCTCTCTCCTAGAAATACTGTGCACTTTCTTCTGACTAATTTCCCCTTTTGATCTAGCATTTTTGCAAGATATTGTAGCCTCCTTCCAAATGCTCAGCCCCATCCCTTGTAAGGGGACATGCTTCTTCAGTTTCTCCCATTATCATTTTCATATGTCAGCTGTTCTACTGCCAACATACTGCTTCTATTAGCTTTCCACCCCTCCCCTTCTCCTTCCCTATAAGGCTCCCTTCATTTTAAGCAATCATTCTTATAGTGAGGGTGCAGCAGAAATTGAAGCCCAATGGGTTGAGAGAGAAAGACCAATTCCTAATTTTGTCCATGCACCTTGTTACTGTGGGAAGGCTGAGGTCAAATTACAAAGGGACAGAGACAATCCAGAACCACCTACACTGACTTCCAAAAAAGGCAGTAGCAGCCTATAACTAGAGCTATACTCTGCCATGTGGGCTGAATATTCAGATTAAGCACTGTGGTCATGAGACAACTGAGACTATGGCGTTGGTCAAGGGTCACGACAGCTGTCACAAGTCCAACATTTATCATGCACATGTACCTCCATGAGCGTTGGAATAAGAAAACAACACCCTCCTACAAAAAAATCATCTGCCTCTGAAAAAAATATATACGTATTTTTTCCCTATACTACTGTATCTGCGGAAGGGACACAGTGGCTGACAGAAGAAGTCTGAAAACCACAATTGGTCTCAACTTGTCCAAGAATCAGAATGAACATCTTCCAAGATACCGATGGCCTCCTTTTCAGTGCCAAGTGCCACATATATTTGAGGGTTTACTAGGGATTAGAATATTGAGTTTTGTTGAAGATGTTGAATTCAGGTATGCCAAATAAGAATCTAGATACATAAACAAAGATAACTACTGCTAGGACAACAGTGCAGTTATTCCACAGGCAAGCCCAACACATTTGATATGACAAAGTTTCCCTACCTCATGAAACAATAACGATTGGCAAGGAGGGGCATCAGGCAACTTCCTATATCAAGTCACACCCTTGGCCAACCTAGATCAATATTGTCAACACTACCTGGAAGAAGCTCTTCAGGGTGTCAGATAGGACTTTTCTTCTTACCCAAAGATGTCATGGGATTGAAACCTAGTACCTTCTGCATGCAAAGCGTTTGCTCCATCACCAAGCTAAAGTACCTTCCCCAGTGGAAACTCTCAATGCAGTGAGGCTACATCACATACTTCATTTCACTAGACTTTGCAAGGGATGAGCTGGAGCTGTTGATTTCAGCAGCAACTACATAGTCTCTGTTCCACTAGCTCTAATTCATTAGCTTCTTTATCCCAGACTCCTTTTTGATCTATGGTCTTCCCTTACTTCCTGCTTTTCTCTACTTAAAGGTAGCTCACCTCTCATCACCAGTTGGTGGGGCAACACTGACCCTGTTATTTCCAACTCGGGCTCCTTCCTTAAGGTCTTAACTAATCTGGTAAAGCACTTTGTACCTTGCAATTTTAGAGGCAGGGTGTTCCTGTGCATTAAGTAATCACTAGTTTAAACATTTGTCAGCATCCAGACTATACCATGCGGATGTGTTTATGCCTGGAATAAATGAATAAGCACAGAACATGCCTTTACAAGAAGGAACAATTAAAGCTTTCCTATCCAGGTCTTCCTGGATTCTGCACCAGATTATTCATTCTTCTCAATGATCAGCTACACTGTAATTTGGGTGCAGAACTTTGTAACATTATGATCAAAGACCACTAAATAAACAATCCTCCCCAAACAATGTATTTGACTATTCCCACTCCCCATTAAGTTTGGCTTCATCTTAAAAGCAGCCTTGTAAGCACTGCAAACAAAGTAATTAGCCATTTTATACTTACAGTCCTAGAATCACACAGCAGGAGAGGATAATCTAATCTCTTCCAAGTCCTTTATTCTATAAACCACATCTGCACCAATATTATCCAGATTACAGCAAAAGAGTGAGCAGAGCTAAGAGGGTGTCTTAATTCTGTTTGGATTTCTTTCAAGTATTTACACCCACCTTACTCTCAAGGAGACAAACACCACCAATGAATATACAAAACACAGACATTATAAGAACAGCAGGCAGATCACATCTTACACACACACACCCCAAAATGCCTATTCTCTGCCAAAGAACAAGCAACAATGGGGCCAGGCAGCTTCCCTCTGAAAAGGGTCCAGAATCCAAGATTAAGCCTTTCCTTGGAAGGGTGCCTAGAATCTCAGCCTAGCAACAGAAGATGCCTCAGTCCTCATGCCTCCTACATCATTCCTAATATTACAGGGACCCGGAATTGCATCTCAGAGGTACATTTTCATACTGGAGGAAGTGTGTACCTCCACACACAAGAGGAAAAGTTGCAGGGATTCAGTGGTGCTTCTGGAACTATTCAGATCATTCCCAAAAAAACTGAGCTGGTTATTCATTACTTTCAGAACAGAAATTGGTATTCCCAACAACAAGTTTCTCCATCTGTCAGTCACTCCTATAAGGGGTATATGGGTTTCATGTCATGCACTGAGCCTTCCTGCCCTTGATCCACTTTGGTGGCAGTCAAACATGCAGAAACTCACTTGACAGTAGTTCAGATTCATGCAGGAACTTATGGTTCACAACACTGCAGGGATGTAGGACACTCATATAGTGGAAATGTGCAAGATCCCTCAAGGAGACTGGGTGTGGTATCAACAGTGGCCCCTTGCTCTGATAGATCTGGGAAGCATGGGACCAGGGCTGTAGATTGTAGTGGTGTGCTGCACAGTTGCAGTCACTTAGGCACAACAAAGCCCTCAGGGATAAAAGCAGCACCTGGCAGAGGGAGAGCTGTATAGATGGTAGACAGAGGAAAGACTGAGTGATAGGCTAGCTGACTGATTAATGGATTGAGGCACTACTGGACTGACTGATGGACTACTGGGCAGACAGACAGACTACTGAGGATTGACAGATGGACTACTGAGGATTGCTGGAATGGGGACAGCTGGAGACTGCTGGGTGGTAGAGAGCTGAAAGGGTGTTGCTATATCCAGAAGAGCTGTTGCTTTGACAGCCAGGAGGAGAAACCCTGCAGCCTCACAGGCAAGCTACCTACTGGTTACCTTCTTATTAGTGCTGAGGGTCAATAGTAGTTTTGTATGCCTCTAGAGCTAGCCAGGAGAACAATTAGCTTAAAGGGGGCAGAAGTTCTCTAGGTAAGGCTTGGAACGGGAATTTGGCAAAACAACCTATCACAAGGACATCCATTCCCATGGCAAAAGTGACATATTGACTGTTGACAAAAGTGGCCTACTGTTATAGCTAGATTAATAATTTCTCACATGCATGCTTAATAGAAACAAAAGAGCACAGGACTGATAAGCAGGGCCTAGAAGAGGGGGGTAAAGGGAATAATTTGTACTCAGATATTTTCTGGATCTTACATATTTTCCAATCTTATCCAGACTTCACCACCCATGTGGAATGCTGAGGACACTACTGCGGGCACATGGTGGTGAATACTGCCACAAGCCATACACACCAGGCCCAGGAACATTCCTTAACAGTGTCAAATCTGGGAGGAAGCTGGCCTGCTACAGTGGATCCGTTTACCATGAAGGGGTGTATCGGAGCTCAGGGCCACAGCTGCAGACCTACAGGTGCCGCAGATGTCAGTTTTGGTGCAAACAGGACACTTTCCATTCTAGTGTGAGCCTCAATACAATGGTACTAATCTTCTGCAATGATTTTCTATAGTTGCAAGATTTTATAGTGACTTGGGAGTGTGTTTGGTTTTCAATATTACTGTATCTAGCTGGCAAGGCTGGGCAGGCAGGTAGACCTGAGCTCTGCATTGGGAAGACTGGTAGACCTGGGCTCCAAAGTCTATTCCAGTTGTTGCCACTCTCCCCCTGCCTGTTTTGCCCCCATTCTGTCCACTTCCCACTCTGTTCCACCCACTCCCTCTTTGGGCAGGGGCCCAAAAGAACCTTTGTACCCCCTGATAAAATACCTCTCGGAGGCCCTGCTGACAAGCAGATGGATCCTCAACTCTCAAGAAAACCCGGAGCAATCTCTCATACCTACTGCAAACTTCCTGCACAGAATGCAACTTTGTAATAGCAAACAGTTATTCCTGTACATGTTAGCATGCACCAAGTCTGCATGCACCTATCTGAACCTGTACAGGTAGACTGTTGTCAACTGTTATTGCTATGTGCGATTTCCATACTAAAGTTTTGCAGGGTGCATTTTTGTGTGAAGGCTGCTTCGCAACAGGCTAAAAACAACTTGTCTATTCCATTTTATTCAGGAAGTGGCTGAAGAGTTGCTTGCTACTAGTGCATGTTCCCTAGGAGTCCATCCAAAGAGACCGGCCATGGAATACGTCACACAAGAGAGGATGGTCTGGCAAACACATGGCATAGAATGGGCTTGCCATAATAGGCAAAGGAAGGGAGATGTACAGGCTGAGCTTCAATAACTGACTGACATACTTGCTTCTCCAGCATAAGCCTTTATTATGTGGTCACCAGAAGCCACGATACACAGTTTTATGCATCGCTTACCTTCCACTTTCTAATCAACTTCTCACGTGCTTCCAATTTAAACAGCTGTCTCTTCTAAGCAGTGAGAGCTATTATCTTCCATCAGGCCAAAGTATCCACCAAAGTATCCACTCAGCTTTTGGTAGGAATGAAACACTCTGAACTTCATTGTTAAACTTGGGGCAGTGGAGAGGAGTCATTCCCTATTCCTCAGGGAAGTACGGAGAACACCACACCTTCTCCCACTGAAAAACCAGATTAACTTGGGGTTTCCCAACCCACAAACATTTCAAGAAAGGTTTATTACAAGTTCAGCCTACCTTATGCCTTCCCCCACATCCTACTAAGCATAACCATATTCATATGCTAAAGAACCCATACCCTATACCAAGTTCTGCCTAGTTAACCCCTAGCCACCATGAGACCAAAACCCCCAAGAAAACAGAAATTCAGCCCTCCCAGCTTTCTAGATCCTTTCTGTATGTTTTACAGCCTTTCTAGTCCTTAAGCCGTGCAGGAACAGCTTAGACCAGCAAGGATGCCCTAAGCAGTACAAACCTCAAACCATTAACAGCAGCAGCTGTGAATTAGTTAACCAAGGCACAAAACCTAACCAACTTTCCAGCACTGGCATAGTGGTGCAAATGAGGCATGTGCTGCACCCTGCAATTGGGTGGCACTCACGGAGGCCTCCTTAAAGTAAGGAATGTTTATTCCCTTACCTCAGAGCTGCATTGCCGTTATGTCTGTGCTGGACAGTGGGTTAGGATTGCGCCCCAAGTGACAGGGTCTTGGTACCACTTTTCACACTTGCACAGCAGGATGCACTTGCCACAGTTCCTTTGGCCTATACAATAGGAATGACAAAACAGGAGGCCTAGCATCACTCCTGTTAAGTTCTTAGAGCATATCAAATCTCAGGAATTTAGGGCAAACAGTAAATTTCAATGAAATTCTATCAAAAAAAATTCATTCAGACTAAAGTAATGGCATTCGCATGGAGTACATTAAAAATGACAGAATGAGATTGTATGTCAAACACGCACACAAAACCCAATCCTGTTGGCAAAATTCTCTTCATTCTTTTCAACCAAAATAGCAGCCCAACCACCAATGAAGACAGATGGATTAAGAGAATAAGAGCCTCAGCGCAGTGAATCAACAGCTGTGGTATATCCTATTGTGTCAAGGGAAGAGAAAGAAGTTTAGCTTTGAATGATCAAAGCAAATGAATATTAAGTATTCTGGAGCAGCACAACCCCAAGTGGGGGGGGGGGAGAGAAGGTAGGAACACCAGATTCGGTGAACCATGTTAGTTCCACTAAATGATTAAAGAAGTCTAGATGTTATACTTGTCGTAGAAAACTCTCTATGAAGTCCTATAGGGCTAGGCACTGAGGAACAGTATTTACTGGGCATCCACATCTTGAACTTCCCTGCCCCATTTGCAACCATCATCAATGTAGATCATGGATGGGGCAAACTTACAATGTCAGTACCCCGATACAGGCATCAAGTTGCTTCCACTATTAGATGAGTTTAAGAATAGTGATATCCAAACTGACTCCAATATTAACACCACAGAGAAAACCACTCAGTACCAAGTCAGACCACTGGTCCATCTTGCTCAGTCCCATCTATAGGGACTTGCTCAGTAGCTCTCCAGGATTTCAGTAAAGTTTCTTTCCTAGTCTCACCTGGAGACACCAAGGATCGAATCTGAACATGGTGTCTCTTGCATGCACTGAGCTGTAGATCTTCCCTCAAAGTCCTTCCCCTTATATTCATTCTCTGTTCCTGTAATGGGAGTACCATCTACTTTCTTGCAACAAGTAGAGGAAGATGGAGAATACAGTAGATGGAAGAAGTATCTTTACAGCAGGAGTAACTTCTCAAAATCCATAGCCATATTGTGGTGGTTCTCCTAAGCTTCTTACAACTCATGCTGATCATATCAGAGGTAAATAAACCCAGCTATATGCCAAACAATAGCGGGGAATGCAACTCCTACACTGATCAGGAAACAGCCAGTTAACCAGATCCAAGCTAATATTACTATAAATCCTATAAGATGATCATTTCCTTTTTTTTTTTTTTGTAACTCAAGCTTTAAGACAATGCATCACTCCAAGTTGGACGTGAACTTGAACTATTTGAGTTTAGGAGAAAGTCAAATCAGAACCGACAGGATTCTACACCAACAGGATAATTGGCACAGCGTAGTACGAGTTGTGACAGCAACATCACTGTTCAAAGCCATCTGCAAGGAAACTGAAAATGAAGTGCAATGGCACAAGATCAAAGGTCAGCCCCCCTCCCACAAATCCCCCTCCAGGGGTGCAGCACCTGCTCCACTGACCCCAGAAGCTGCATGAATCTATTTAAAGCATCTGCTACAAGATGGGCTGAAATTCACCTTGAAGCCTACTCAACTCATCTTAATTCAACCAATCACAGTTCTGCAGCTTAAACACTGTTATCTGGTTGTACAGTACTTCAACTGTGCATTTAATATAGGATTTGGAGCACTCTAAACGTGCTCTGCTAAGAGAAGACAGTCTGATGCATCTCCCAGGATTATGTTTACTTGCATTTACAGTGAAAGAGGACCACGGAATCCAAGTTTCACATATTGTAAATGAGTTCCAAGATGTGAGGCCTTTTATAAAAAGAAACTAGTGGAAAGAACATTGCAAGCCACTCAGCCATTGGCTTGAATCGCTGACTAAAGCACAAGATTATGGGCAACAGCAGCAGATGAAGAAGTTTCCTGTAGGAACCACTACAGGATATCCAAGAACAATTACAAGGGATATTATGAGATCTTTAAAAAAAAAGACAGTCAGATCTTGCCTCTCTTGAAGTTAATGGCCATGTTTCCACCAACATCAAGAGAGCCAGGATTTCATCCTGCCTATCTTGGCAAGCGATACTGCGAACCTGCATTTGCAGGGAATCTCACGGTGCCATGAAAGTGCAGGGCAGAGCCAGCTCACAATGAATAGTGCGGGTGGTCACTGCACACAGCGAGGCCACTTGGATTAATACCACTTCTCCCATCTATATTCAAGAGTCACATCCATTAAGGAGGAAAAAATAAGTCACTAACTGCAAGACTCACACGCCTTCCTGAAAAAGAGCTTTTCTAGGAATAAAGCATAGTGGATGTGATCAAGACCTTGTATATGTAGCATGCATAAGGAGGTTAAATGTTTGTAAAGAGAGCTGAACAGCTTAGCATGTAGATATGGTTTTGCAAGGCTGAGGCCTTCCAAAATTGTGATAACACCATGTAAAAAAAAAGATCATGAATAAGGAACAACATCATCCACCGTCTTGGATTATCCAGATGGTGCTCCTTGATACAACATACAACTAAGTTACAACTATAAAATGACACCTAAACTTTCTCCCAGTATCTCTTTTGTACACTCCACAGCAATTGGCACCACTCAACATCAGCACAAAACATGTGCACACAAAGCTCACCGGCCAACTGCTCTTTCAGCGTTAGCCCATCAATAATCCGTGGATTAGAAAAGCATGAGTAGACATTGATACCTCATGTTCCCTCTGTTCCACCACAAACAGTACAATACACGGAGTTAATCATCTGCATGTTTGGGTTTCTGCATCTACTGGGCCTCGATTTCTCAATGAGAGGGGGCAGGGAGGGGGGAAAATAAAAACTACTTGCTAAAAACAAGAATGAAACAGCGTTTGTGGCTTTTACGTTGTGCCAGGAGAGTTGCTTCACAGGAAGCAGAAAAATAAATGTGGTTATGACTCGGGTAGAAAAAAATCAAACAGGCTATGGACAACCATAGGAAGACAGAGCTTTTGCCCAAGGGTGTGTCAGAAGGTACTGGAGGGAAAGGAAGAGGGCAAGTAAGGACCCTGGCTTCCCCCCCCATGTTGCACCTACTATATGGAAACCCATGCTGGATATTTCTTATCCTTGCTTATGAGCTCTTCCAGCTCACCTGGGCTGCCTGAGCTAGGGGTTAAAGGCAGCAACTCCTCCTCCTCCACCACCCCCAGAAAAGACCCCTCTTTAAAAATCTAGAAGCTTAAAATATGGGTACACACCCTCCATCTAAAAAGCTATTTACCGTGGAGACACACAGGCAGCCCTTCCAGAAGTGATCTCCATATGGGAGATGTAAATCCACGCCTACATGTTCCATAGAGGCTCAATGCAAATCTGCGCTCATACATATCTATTATATACAGATGGCTGCCCCCACCTACGCCGAAATGGGGCTTTAGATTGAGAGGCAGGCACCATTGATCAAGAGATCCGACCGAGAAGGCGACCAAGAGCAAGTGAGGATCTTTTCCTCTCCAAACCGATACCGTTATTTAAAGGGGGGGGCGAGTAGAGCGAGAGAGCCACCATTCACACGACTGCAATGCAGCTTTTACTACCCCACCGTGATTCCCCCCCCCCACACACACACACCTCCCAATCCTCTCGCTTCTCAGGGCAGCCAAAGCTGGTTTCAACGATCCAAGTGTTTTCACAATAAGATGACCGATGCGTAATCTGATTTATGACAATGAAAGGCTGGTGGGGGCTGGAGGAAAGAGGGGGAGGGAGAGAAGGGGAGGGGACCAAGGTTGAAAGTCTTCCTCCAGCCCCCCCCCCCCGCCCAAAGGATGGCACGGTCACTCACCTTTTACTTGAGTTTCATATTCTGCGATGATCTCTTTGTCTTTCTTGAACTTAGTTTGAGATGACATCTTTGGAAAGCTCTCCCCAGATCCCAGCGATCCTTTTTCCTCCCCTTCCTCGGTTTTATAAGAGGGCAACGGAGAGAGAAAAGTCCTCCCCTCTTCTCCCCCCCAGGCTGAGCCTGCTCGGTACGATCAGGAGTCCGCCTCGCAGCCTTCCCCGGCTCACTCTGCAGCGGAGGGAGACCAGCTTGCCCTCCTCTCTCCCTGGGCCGGCTGCCCCTTCATCTGCCTCCGATCGGGGAGAACCTGGCTGGCCAGAGATCCGTGCCTTGTTTTGCCCTTGTGTGGATGGAAGGTGAGGGGGGGCACCAGGAGGGTGTGTCACCTGCGCCCCAGGAGGCTTCCCCAAATATGCCCTGTGGCTGGAAGGATAAGCAGCAATCAATAGCAGGCAAGCGGGAGAAGGGGCAGCTGAGCAAAACAACCAACACGGAGAGCGCGAGAGAGAGACACACACACACACCAGGCAAGGGCCCCTCCTTCCTTAGCGTGCAGGCAAACCCATGGCAAGCAGCAGCACGGGAGGCTCCCTGGCTGGCATCCAAAGGCAGGTCAGGTTGCAAAGACGGGCTCGCATGGCGCTTCCCCCCCCCCCCCCGGCTGGAGGATCCGGAGAGAGGCAGCCCTGGAAGTTAGTTGCAGAGAGCTGCTGCTGCTGGGCACTGCAGGCTTGAATTAAGTTCGCCCCCACGTCACGCGCAGGCGAGCCCCGCCCCCCGCATTTGCTAACCACTGACACATTGTAGCCTACAGGACGCCTGAACTCACTGCAAGGGGAAGAGGCAGCAGCGCCGTCGGGGGGGGGGGTACAAGACGGCGCTGGAGGGAGGGGAGCTCTCTCCGAGACCCGCTCTGCAGTGGTCCGCCCGGGGCACGCCCAGTGGACCTGAGCTCCTCTTCTCCTCCACCCCCCCCCCCGCAATCGTATTTCCAGGCTCCAGAGAGTGCGATGGGAGGCACATCGAGATGATTTTTCGCCTTGACCTCATGATTGATGGGCTGTGCTGTGAGCACTGGACAGCAGGTCCAAGTTAGCCAAGTTAGTGGGGGGGGGGAGGAGAGGTGTTTTTAAATCAGGGACCTGCAGTGGGTGGGGAGGCAGGTGAGGCAGTGCCTCCCCACCAGAGTCCTTCGAAAAGCTCCACTGTTGTGTGAGATGCCCAGGCACCCCAACCCACGCGCTCTGCACCCTGCCCCTCTTCACTCTGCTTGTGGGTTGTGGGAGCTCGGGCACCTCACAGGAGGCAGCACTTTTTAAAGGACTCCAGTGGGGAGGCGCTGCCTCACCTGAATCCCCACCCACCGCATATCCCTGTTTTAAATCAAATTCTGTGTCATATTGTCGTGTACTCTGATGGAAGTACACTCTCTGCAACATTGTCATTGGTGATTTCTGCAAAGGAACTCATGGTCTTTTTTAAAATTTGTCTTTTAGAGTAGGTATACAGTATATGCCGCTTTTCAGTAACAACAAATGTTTACAAAACAGTTTACCTGGCAAAACTTAAGGGGAAAATTAGCTGCCGGCCCCAAAAGGGGATCGCAATCTAAGCATTTTAAAATAAAGATTTGTTGATTGTCCTTCACAGTAAAGCTATGCGCGAACAGGAACGGCCCATTCATGAGGCCAACTGAAACAGTGGCCTAAGGCAGCAGATTGGTAGGGAGTGCCCTTCTGCCACCATTTGGCACCAGTGGCAGTCCTGGTGGTTTTCCTGCCAAGGGCCACTCACCCATTTGCTACTACCAACCTGAAGAAATTGTGGTGACGTCATTATCACCTCAATTACTTCCGGGCTGCTGCCTCCTCTGTTCCCCCTTTGAAAAAAGTGGGGGAAGGGAGGAGGAAACCCAGGCTTCAACAGAGCTTTTTTGTGCTACTGGAAGGTGCCCAGGAGGCAAGTGCTACCTGCCTCCTGGGCGCCTTCCCCATCAGCATGTAAAAGCTCTGATGGAGCCTTCCATGCCTTCCAGCAGTGTAAACAGCTCCTTCACAGCTTGAAGTGGTGTGTACCTCCTCTGTAATTGGAGGAGACACAAGCTGCCTCTTGCTAGGTCAGCTCTCTGGCAGTTCTGAGGGCCACCCTCCTTCCCTCCCTTTTCTTTAAGGGGGAGGAGAGGAGGGCGACCCTCAGATCAGCAGTGCCTAAAATGTCTGCGAGAGCGCAGCTACTGTTGGTGCCGACAAACTGGTGGCGGGGGAGAGTGGGTGGTGATACTGCCTCCCCAGCCATCTAAATTTCTGCTGCCTGGGACATTTGCACCCCTTCCCCCGCTGGATACGCCACTGTTTGGCACACTATCAGGAGGTCTTGTGTGGATCTATTTTGGCCCACTACTAGGAGGTCTTATGTTATACTTAGTGTACTCACGGGGGACTGGAGCTATCATATCACCATATGATAAGAGAGGAGGTTGCCTCACAATTCCAAAAAAAATGGCATTTGGACCCAGGCTCAAAAGTGCAGTTTTGTATCCACTTTGTGTTGGCATCCTTCAGTCTCAGAAGACTATGGTGTCACGCTCTGAATGGTGGTTCTGGAACAGAGTGTCCTCTCCAGTGCGCGAAATAGGAGTACCCATACGTATTCCTGGGTAAAGTACGTATGGAGGATAGGCTGTTACCCATGCAGCAAATCCCCCCTCTCCACGTCGCTGAAATGGTCCAATGGAAAGGCAGAAGCCAATACGGTTGGTTCCAGCGGCGTCGCAGGAGTTGCCAGAACGTGACTGTGTTCAGCCATGAACTGCCTCAGGGACTCTGGCTCCGGATTTTGCCTCGAGGTTGACTCCTGAAACCTTTTCCATAACTGGATGTAGCCACAAGGCAGTGGAGGTTTGGGATCAGAGTTTTCCTTCTCTCAGATGAGCTGCCTTCCCAGGCTGTATCCACTAGAACTATGAATTCACTTGTATCCACTCGCCCTCAGAAATGAATAAGAAATGTGACACTTGTGCAATCTGCTTATGTGCATGTTTACCTTGAAATGAGTCACATTAATCTGATGGAGCTTACTTCTGAGTATATAATATACATAGGATTGCAGCCAGGTAGCCAGACCCTAAGCAGAGATGAGCCATTTCTGCCCAACGTTGCATATACGCAACAGGGATCATATGTATACAACTATGGGCTGGGCAGAAATGGGTTAAGCATGCCTAGGCCTATAAGTTTCAATGAATCTACCTAACTGCAAAGAATCATGCTGTTAAATTCAAAAGCACCCTATAAGCTATCTCAGGATAGCTTCCTATCTTAATTTTAGATGAGAGCTTTCCAGACTGACAAAATACCTCTCTGGAGGCAATGTGTATAGAAATCAAGTCCTGTACTGGGTCATGTTTGCTCAGGAATGTGTTTTATGCTTATCACATTGCACTTCTACAGATCAAATGCTTTCTTTTCAAAACCATGCAGGAAGTACCTCTCTTTCATTCTCTCTACTACAGTTTCCCTTGTCACCAAGGCAGCAACTGACCAAAGGACTCTGTAATGGGCCCATTGTGCTACAGATGCAACATTTACCATGCAAACCTGTGTGTTTGTACCATGCAAACCTGTGTGTAAATCCTTTGAGTTCAACGAGACTTACTCCCAAGTAAGAATGTACAGGATTGCTCCTATATTAATTGATTAATCAGATTATTTTATTCTATTAATTCAATTTATTAAAAATCATAGCCATTAGATTAATTAAAAATGTGTCCCAGTTAACCAAGAAATCCATTTTTTTAACAAGTACAAATAACACCAGATTTTTTTTGTTTTAAATACAAGCCCTTTAAAATACTGCAGGTGATAGGCACACCTCTCACATACCTGCTTTGACCTGCACATTGGACATTTAAAAAAAAAAACAACTCAAGCCTCTTTCTGTTCAGAATAATAATTTTTTTAACTCATGCAAATATATGAAGATTTAAACAATTGATTAAATCTGATACAGTTTATTGACTAACATTTCTTTAATTAAACCACAGCCCCGCATTGCACAGCTGTGCTTTGATCTGTCATCTCCCTGGTAAAAGTTCAGCATATTGCCCACTGGCCCGTGTAGCAACTGATGTTCAGTGTGAGCTACAAAGGATGTGTAGAGGAAAGAAGTAAGATGTCCTAATGATTCCAGCATGCAAGATACATCATAGAATGTCAACAGGGCACCCAGGCCAAATGGATATTAGGGTCGGGAGGAGTTCTTCATAAATTATGTGTTAAGAAGAACCAATGAAGACTCACTACAGGTGGGGCCTCTTTATCCATGGATTCAGCATCTGCAGATTTGCCCCACCGTGAATGTCAAAACCCTGAATCGCGCCCCCCCCCCCCCCGCAGACCAACCAGAGGCGACCAGAACCTCGTTCCAGTCAATTGTGGGAGGTTTTTGGAGCCTTGGAAAGGCTGCACGCCACCTTGCATGGCCTCTCTAAGGCTCAGAATGGTGCCCAGAGCACTTTTCAGATGACTCTGGTTTTACTGGAAGTCATCCAAAAACCATTCCAGGTGGCTTTCTGAGCCTCAGAGAGGCCGTGCACCACCTCATGGGAACCCCCGCAGATACTGAAAACCATGGATAATGAAATTCATGTTTTTCAGAGCCCACCTTTGCTCCAAACATGACGGGAGCCTTGCTGCAGTCCCATCTGGAGCTATTCTGAGTCTTCAAGAGGCCGCACACCACCTTGCATGGCCTCTCTGAGCTCAGAAAGCACTCAGAGTGGTTTTCAGACAACTTCTGGTAAAACTGGAAGTCATCCAAAAACTGTTCCAGGGCCATTCTGAGCCTTCTAGAGGCCGTGCAAGGTGGTAGGCAACCTTTCCAAGGCTCAGAACAGTTCCAGACATGATTCAGAGCAAAGGTGAGCTCTGAAAACCTCAGATTTTGTTATCCACCGTTTGCAGTATCCACAGGGGGTCCGGGAATAGAACCCCCATGGATAAAGAGGCTCCACCTATTCGTTTGTCATATTTTCACCCTGCTTCCCTCCCCCTAAGAGGACACAAGGCAGCTTACAAGTAGTACAAAAAATGAATCACAATTTTAAAATTACAATATAATATTAATAAAACATAAAACATGTTCAGTGAGACTCCTCATTTTCCTTGTAGGGCAAATTCTTTCAGCGCTATTACTATTTAGTTTTTGAGAATACAGGAAATAAAAAAATATAAAACCATATGCTCTTGAAAGTACTGTAGCAATTGTAAGTAACAATTAAAGACCCATTCAAATAAGTAGTTTAACAGGTAACAGTGAAATGCATGTGATTCTCTGATTCGCATCAAAGGAAAACTCAGACTGGGAAACTTGTGCATGCTTAATGGTCCCTGGATTGCTTCCAGTATATGAAATGTATTCCAGGAAAGCAGATATGCATGCATGCATTTCTGATGCACCCAGTGCTGTCATAAGTATTTGCATTTGTGGTAATGCTGATTTATGATCACCTCACCCTCTTTGCACCTCCGTCCTCACTACTATAGCGTCTGCTGAATATTTAACCATTACAAAGAGCAAGGAAATTGTGCTGCCTCTTAAAAACGAAGCCAGGCATGGAAAATCGCGGCCGCCCTTATAAAGCAACCAAATGCCTACCAATGAAAGAGATGTTGGTCGCGTATCACAATATGTGGCGGTGGCTAAAAGAGCCTGTGGCTTTGTATCCTGTGTCATCCTAAGACAAAGACACTGTGAAGGCAACTGTATTAGTTGGCAGTAAAGTTTCCCTTGTTGTGGGGTGTTGTACCTCATTGGATTATCATAGTGAGCAAAGCACTCCTGGCTCAGCTTGGAAGTGACTCAGTAACGAATAGCTTTCTCAGGAAGCATTCAGGAAAAAACGTGTTTCTTTCCAGGAATTCTGTCCTAGCTCGTGATACTGCACACTAATACTGCTGTGTATGTGCACCTATCCTATTGACCCCTGGGAATTGTAGTTCCAACCACCACTGGTGGCAGGGAGCACTTGGAAATGAATCCACCCCCTTTCCAAAATAAACATACCAAGTGTCTTTAAGGGTGCTTAGATGTGGATGGGAGACAGCAACCACATAATACATTTGTAAAAAAACAATGAGGAGGATTCACTCAGCTGGAAAAGATACTCACCAGACAAAAGGCTCCTTAGTCAAGTGGTCTGGTCACGTAGTTCGCAGCAAACAATGAGAGTTTCATCGAGAGTATGGAGTAAACATTGGAGAGCTTTGTAGTTCTTTAGCAGTGACAGTGAGCTTTGTAGTTCACATACTACAATCAATGAGAGTTTCAGGGACACCAAAGGATTTAAACGTGACTTCTGCACATGCACCTTCAATGTCATTGGCTTTGCAGAATATGTCACTTCACACACCATGAGCGAGTAAGAAAGTTTTGGCAAAGGATTTAACATTAGAGAACTTTTGCGTCTGTGCCTAGGAAGCACCTGGATTTTGGCACTAGACTGCTAAGCAGACTGCGTATGCACAGAATTCAGCACAATCTCACTTCACATGTCAAGCTACAGCAGAATTCATGGGGAAAATGACATTCTATAACTGAACAGTACAGGGGTAGCATCCAGAGTAAAGCATCCATGAACAGAAGCATGCTCTGTGAATTCAAGTTCCTTCCAACCACGAAAGAAGCATTCTGCTCATGCAAGGATTCTTTGCAGGAGCAGAAGGCATGCTTTGCATAAGCAGAATGCTCCTTCTGTGCTCTGAAGAAGCTTGCATTCATGGCATGCCCTTCCAATGGCAGAAGTACATATTATTCTGGGTGCCACCCAGCTTGCAAAAATTGATTCTCAATCAGATAATTATAAATTTTGGCAACATCACTTCATTGGTCCAAGATCCAAGATTTGATCTTTGTACTTCCAGTTAATCAAGAGTTGTGGCTTGAACTTCAGAACTTCTGCTCCACCTCTGTAAGTGCCATCGTGGATTGTAAATAGTGTGCTGCTGTGGCATGCTGTGGGGCTGCCAGCACAAACAGCCAGAGGCTCCTCATGCATGACAGTAGCTCCCAGATGTCATACTGGTGCAGGAAAGGTGGCAGTGGGGGTTATTTGGGGTGGGAGGGGGAGAAGCAGGGCGGGCAGGTGGCATTTTGAGAGCTGGGGGGGCAGATCCTGGCAGTGGCAGTGGGTGCCATTATGCTATCCTCATTTTCCTGACCCAACACATCCCCTGCCTCTCCTCCATCTTACACTTATACCAGCAAAAGAGCTAGCATAGGTCCAAGGAGACCCACTGATGGCCAGGCTGGGAATAGTTGCAGTGATCAATGGCAGGATTGGGGCATGCCTTTTTCTCTTGCTTGTTGGCTTCTAGAGGCATCTGGTTGGCCACTGTGAGAAGGAGGATGCTGAACTAAATGAGCATTTGGAGGGCCAGCCCATTCATGAAGCAGATGGTGCAGCTCACATCAAGTTGTGGGGGGGGGGGGCAGAAGGAGTGGGTTAAGGCCAATGGGCCCAGTTGGGCTGTCCCTGACCCTCTGATAGAAGAGCAGGGCTCTTGGTATATTCAAGATGCAATGTCTCCCATTCAGTGCAATGGACTTGGACCTCTCCTTCTCTAGTTCTGAATGTGTCCCTCTTCAAGTAGAATTACTCCCTTTTCTGTCCTCTGTAATATAATAGGCCAGGAATATCAAGGATAGTCATGATATTACAAAATAATTGAATAACAGTCGAAAGGAAGTTACTCCACTGACAAGAAGCAGCTATTTTGCAAATCTAGGACCCCATTATGAAAGATTGGAAAGATGTGGTTCAGTTCTGATCTGCAATGAATGTTTTAACCCCCAGTAGCTCGAGTTTAAACTATCTGAGATCCAAGGACTAGACGTCTGCCAGGATCACTAGAAGCAGCTGCAAGTCCAGGTGGACAATGCTGGGCTAAATGGCACTTCATCTGAGGCAGTTCCTTATATCCTCCCCACCCACGCAAAGCTATGCTGCTCGACAAGTCATTTCTAGGTCAAGTCTTGCTGAAGGCTTCCATTGTAACACTGCCTGGTTAAGATTAAAAAAACAGGGAAATAAGGAACTTGATGGGAGTAAGTATGCTAGGATTGACCTGTGTTTGAATAGTTTATATTAGAACACCTATATCACAGTAAACCTCTTCTTTTCCATTGTTTTTAGTAGGAACTGCTGTTAGATTCTGGGGCTTACAGTACAAGCTGATGCATGTCTACTCAGTACTAAGCTCCATTATATTAAATTGGGCTTACTCCCAGGTTAATGTGTAGGATTGCAACCTAAGTGTCAGTCTATATGGGTACCTCAAGTTGCCTTGGTCTTTATGGGATAGTTTGAAAGTCCTGATTCAGAGGTAGGAAGAATGATATTTAATACAAATTAAACATAACTGGTGAGGCCCCTTGGTTCACACAGCAGGTTTGCAGGGTCCCCAGCACCCTCACTCTATGACTTCTTAGGCTCCAAGGGGGAGACACTCCTCAGTGATGTTCTCTTGAGAGATGTACTCCCTGTTCTCTACTGCCAGTGTATATGATGAACAGTGGCAAGGGGAAGGGGAGGGCAGCACACTGACAACCAGACCAGGTGGTGCCAGTGATGCGGCAAAAGGCATGGGATGTATGTGGGCTAGACAGACCGCTTCTGTAAGTATCCTGTGTCATATGTCTGCCCAGTGATTGGCTGGGCTCAAATCCTCTTGCCTGGCTCCAAGCCTGTGCAAATGGGCAGTGAGCCACTAGCATCCTGCTCTGTCTGAATGCTGTTAAGGCTCCCCTTCTGACTTGACCCAGTCCCTCCCCTTGCAAAAGTGTTCCTTAAAGCTGGCAGATGCCCCCATGGAGACCGAAGCCCTTGCCATGGAGAAATTTGTGTGTTTGTTTCACATGGTTGCCCTCTTCCAAGAGGGCTATCTTTCTAACTTGCTCTGTTTTGCTCAAAAATATATTCCTGGGATGTGTAAGTGGGATGAAGAGACTTGAACCTGGGGTACAAGGGCTCCTTGCAATTCTTTGCTTTTGCCCCCTTTGCTGCTTTGCTGCTGATGCCACAGCACACCAACTTCCTACAGGAAGTACTGTCCTTGTCATGGTGTGGGGGGGGGCAGGGGCAAATATGGGGGGGCATGGGTGTGTGCCCCCCCAAACTGTCACACCAGCAGGGCACCTTCCGGGATGGGGAGCAAAGTCGGGTGCCAGGGGAACGCCCACTGGGCAGGGCGTCAGCAGAAAGATTGTGCACAGCTGACGCTCTGGCTGATCCAAGGTCTCACAAGACCTCAGGTGGGCCATGTGGCTGGAAGGGGTGGGGCTCACTGACCCAGCAGCAGGGCTCATAAGGAGCTGGGCCACCAAGGAAGGAGGTCACTTTTTGGGAAGATCCAAGGAGGCGAGCTGGGGAGACCTGCCCACTGCCCTTCTTCATGCCCCCCAACAAAAGCACTTGAGCCTCTGCTCTGTGTGTGTGTGGGGGGGGGGGTAATTGGGGCATTTCACCATGCTTCAGCCTGTAGCTGTGTTATTAATTCCTAGTAATTGGTAGTATTTGTTATTCATTCCTAGTAATTGGCAGGGTGTGTTCCCCAGCACTGACTGCTCTTTGGCCTTGCAGCTAACACTGTCCCAGCTTAGTTCACCCTGCAGTGTTTCTCTGGCTGCCAGCGTTGGGGCTGATCAGATGCCGTGATTGGTTCCTTGGACATCACACCAGTCATACATGGATGACACTCTGACTATGACAATGACATATGGATAATGTGCCAACTTCACAGCGATGACAAACCAATGTCACAGTGATGACACACTGCCATCAGGACTGCTGCTCCATGGATAACAGGCTGTGTTGGGGTTTCCATGGATGTTGGGGTAGTTACTGGGAAGAGCATTTTTGCCATGCTTGGCATTTGGCCCTTGTTACGCTGCTGTCAGTTCATCCCCAGTATGGCATTGCCAGGATGGGCTTAGGATATGATATACATTGCATCAGCATCTGTGCAATGACGGCATGGTATCTAAATAGGATTGGGGCAGGGGAGGCATTCTGAGGCGGGAGGAGGGTAGGCTGGGGGGAGAAACCAGGAAGGAAGTGGGACAGAACTCCACTGGATCCTGAATTCTGTGTTAGGACAGAAGGCCCAACATGGAGTTTCTGAAGTCTGCACCAGCAAAAAAAAAAACCCTGCAGACTTGAGAAGCCCCATTGTGGGGCTTGGGGCTTTCCCTAGGGTAAGGGGACAAAAGTTTCCTTCCCCGGAAGAGACCTCCAGTGGCTGCTGTGGGGCCACAGGATGCAACGGTAGCCGCTTTGGTGCTGCTGCATCCAGCAGCGGTGCCTTTAGGGTTGGGCTGATGGTCAGTTACAAAGGGGGCCACTTTGGAAGCAAAAAGGAGGGGTGCAAATCCCTGAATGGATAAAATAAAATAAATAAACCCATATCATTTGTGATGATGATGATGATCATGAGTAGCCTTCGTCAAAACCTAATGAGAAGAAGTGCAATATAACACCAGGGGGCAACTTGTTTGTCTGGTGATATGCCAGCCTCATCTACCACTCTCCTGCTCACTTCCTCTGCTCCATGGCATCCTCCTCTTTTCTAGTCCAGACACTGGGGAGACAAGAGGAGCAATGGAGGCAGGTAGGTAGACTGAAGTGGGCATTCCCCACCAATCTGCTGCCAGATACAACAGTTGCTGTCATGGATGGGTCACTCCACCTTCACTGTTAAGTTGACTTCACTGGTGTCCAGTACATTTCCAGACCCAGTTCAAGGTGGACGAGGCTACCTAAGGAACCATCTCCTCCTGCGCAAGGCTCTCACCCAGTCATGTAAATGTGTTTATGCCCCATGAACGTCAGAAGCACAGTTGGCTGGGATGCACAGAGATATTTTCTGTTATAGCACCCAGGCTGTGAAACTCTCAAGGAGATGCATTGAACTCCCTCTTTAATGTCATTTAGACACCACTTAAATATATTTTGGTTTCAAAAGACCTATCATCTTGCGGGTCCATGATGTTTTATTCCCCTTGTTCCACCTCCATGTTCCAGCTTAGCTATTGTTTTGATCTGCATCATCTAGGTCACCTTGGGTACCTGGGATACAAAGTGGAAATGACAGCATATCAGTGTTTCAAATAAATAATAACAAATACATACAATCAAGAACTTTTAAAAATCACTTTTTAAAAGTTAACAAGATTTTCCTCTGGAAAAGAGACAGAAGCTGAATCACTCCCATAAATGACATCATGGACACTGTCCAGTGGCTGCTTGTGATACACAACCCTGAGAACAGTATTCTGGCTGGGGAATAGTAACATTTTGCCAGTGATAAAATGAAGAACTCCTTTCCTCTAAAATAGTGTTGGTTTTGAGGTTGGGATTAACCTTCATGTGCTACTGAACCTGCCCTCTGCTGTACCCAAAAGTCTCTGGTATCCCTCCCCTCTACAAAATCCATTTCCTAGGTAGGTTTTAGTTAATCTGAAAGTTCAACCCCTAGCCTGAGGCTATTCATCATGGGCTGCCGGAATTAAGAATGAAGAAGGCTACTGAAATGGAATAGGAAAGCAAAAGATGTCTGGGAAATGTGATTTTTTTCTCCGCCAGAAATCATACCTCTTGTAACATTCCACATGTGGTATTTTTAATCAGTACATGTCTTTCTTCTCCATCCACAATCAAAAGACAGAAACATTTTCTTGCTGAATTATGAAATTCTATCACCGTCAACATCTTGCTTTCATTTCCTGTTTCATGCCACCTTAGAGCTAAACTCCATGTTCAAAGCAAATGTGTATTTCAACCCAGAAGGCGGCTCCTTGTAGAGAAAAGCAGCTTTGTGAGGTGGCAGTTTTCACCAGAGAGGCAGCAAGGTAGGGGTGCCTGACCCTTTCCGCACCGGCTGCTTTTTTCCTGCAGCTCACACACACACACACACACACACCCGAGAATTTTGGGCACGGATGCTTGGAGGACAGACATAACATCCAGAATGATACCTGAAATATCAGTTTATTGTTATTTATAAAATGCCACTCAGCATTCAGGTGCTTTACACAGAAGCATAAATTTCTGTCCTGATGTACTAACAATCTAGATTTTAATGGAGAGGGAGACACAACAAGAGAGAGGCAGCAGAAGGCAGAGAAAGGGATAGTTCAGGTAAATAAGGGACAGGTGTGAACTGATACAATAACACATACTTCAGCTTCCTTTCAGATCTGAGATGTGAGGCCAAAAGACTTCCTTGACAAGAGACATTTTAGAAGGGATCTAAAAAAAGAGGGATGGGATTTTACAAAAGATTTTGATTCCTGGCAGGATTACAGTAGTGGCAAAGCTGAACTAATAATGAGCCCTTAGCAACAGCCAACATGGTGCAAGTACTTCCTCTATCCTACAATTCATGCTAGCTGACTAATCTACAGCAAAGTATAGGCTGGAAAGAGGTGGGGGGGAGACGTTAGGGCTGAAGAGGCTGATGAATTGTTCTCTAACTAGTCCAACAGCTCAATCCTACCTAAATCCCCACATGGTGATGTAACAGCACCTGTGCAGCTACTGCTGATTCTCACGTGGCATTTTCAGAATTTGTCTCCTTGCCCTGAGGTAAGCCTAGCAGCCGCTATGGGTCAACTTGGACTTGTGCCAGTCCAGACCCAGGAAGACAGATCAAGCCCAGGGGGTCGGGATTCAGTATGCTGTGCCACCACCAATCCCTCCCCCCTCCCGAGTATCCCAACCAGGTATCTCAACCTCCAGGTATCCCAACCACACCTAAGAAACATGACGAACTTGAAGTTCTCTTTATCCATGTCATGGTTCCTGAGTCTTTCTTGCCATCATGCTTCTTCAAGAATCTCCACAACAATAAAGGATAGAAACAACTCACAAGATTTTGATATTCTCAGAATTCTAATAAGACAGCAGTGATTCTATAATTACATGTGCACTCTCCAACATGTACTATTCATCCCTGTTATGCTGTTACTCATTAAGGGTCCAATCCTATCCAACTTTCCAGCTCTGGTATAACTACAGTGCATCCCCGTGGTAAAGGAACACATGTTCCCATACCTTAAGACGGCCCCAGCGACTGCCCCTCCACCACAGGATACAGCACACACCCCACTGGCACAACTGCAGCAGCACTGGAAAATTGGATAGGATTGGGCCCTTAGGTATGCAGTCCTACACACAGTTAACTGGGTGTAAGTCCTATTGAACTCAACAGGATTTACTTCTGAATAGAAATGCATAGGACTGCACAGTTACTGGCCTTCTTCATTCTTCTATATTATTTATTTGTTTGTTTATACTAATGGCTATCATAATAGTCCCAAAATCATTTTAGCCAAGACTTTGAATCCTATCATGTTTTCATGTTTGTATTGTGCAAAGCACATGATTTCGCATCCTTGCTGAGACTTAATAGAGTTTAGGACTAGTCAGTGCCTGGATGGGAGTACACTTGAGTACCACACCTGAGCCGCTTTGAGTTCCATGATGGAAGAAAGTTAAGACATAAATAAAATCAACAACAACTGGATACTAAACATGGGAACTTTTATATTTTTCCTTCCCTTGACTTGGAAGTTTGAATGCATTAAAAAAAAAATTTTAAACTATTATGTTGATCAAATTATTGTATGTGATTTAGATTTTAACTGGGAAAAGACAGAAAGTGTATTCAGAATGTCAATTTTTTCTGAAGGCATTTGTTCCATTTTGAATAATAGTACAGTTTTTAGAATATCTGAAACATGTAGTCAGCTATGTTTCATTTTCAGATTTGCTGAGGTGTGAACAATGGTGTCAGATTCTCCACATACCAAATGAGCTCTCCCACAGCCCTGACTTTGATTTCCTTTGGCAGATGAATTCAGACACACTACAGTCCTCCGTCCCCCCCACGCCTGAAGCATAATATCCAAAGACCATCCACTTCCGCAAAGATTTGTGATTATTTTACCAGGAAAACAAAATCAATAGGAAGTCCATGAAATGGCTGTTATATAATCTAGGGCAGAACTGACTCCAATTCAGACATCCCTAAAAATAAAGCAGCAGAAGCATCTGGAGAACTTGCTACTCTATGAATCAGTGATCTTGGCTAAATATATTAGTGTCTGAACCAGAAAAAGAAAAAGGATAGAAAGGGACACTTTGCATCACTTACCACACAGATGATTTTCAAATAAAGGGGCGTAGGAGGGGAGAAAAGCATTTAACTGTAAAATAAATACTTTCCAGCTTCAAGGTATAAGGAAGCCAACAGTAACTATAGCAACATGGTCACTTCAGTAAGGCTAATACAGATTACTTCCAGGGCAGTAGCCTTGCTTATGCTCAAGAAGCAGAGGTAATGTTCGCTTCAAGCTAGTCCTAAATGAAGGAGGATTCCTGAGGCACTGGCTGCTTCATATTAATTGTATATGACTTCAGATGGCAAGTATTTTATGATATGCAGAGCATGCGCACTTTGACCTTCAAGAAAGATGCAAGTGTTGCTTGCGCATGCAATCGCACGTGCCTGAGGCACACTGAGTCCACCTCCACAAACTGGACATAAGGAGAATACATCAAGAAGCACATTGAACAGCCCATGTCATATGGCAGCTGATGTGACAACACAAATATTTGATCAATCCCTGCACACTGGGAGGCAAATGTTAACTGCACCAGTGTGGCTTGGACCTCCCAGACTATGACAAGGTTAGCTGGACGAAGCCTGCTCTTTCTTGCTTTCTCTCACATGCATAAATATTCTGCTACCATGCCAATCCCTAACATGACTGTCTTTCATAATACTTGCAATGGATAAAGGATAAATTGTGATTTGCCAGCATTTTGGGCTGATTTCAACATGCATGTGCATTCCTTGATTGCATGATTACCATGTACTCCATAGCTGGCAACTAAATGACTGAGGGCCCAATCCTATCCAATTTTCCAGTGCCGGTGCAGCTGTGCCAATGGGGTGTGCACTGCAATCACAAAGGCATCCTCAACATATGGGAATATTGGTTCCCTTACCTCAGGGATGCATTGCGGCTGCAATGGTGCTGGAAAGTTGGATAGGATTGGGCCCTGAGTCCACTAGAAGGCATTAGGCTACAACAGTCCTTTCAACAGGGTTATACCTTCAATGGCCCATTCATGCATGCAGGACATCACTAAGCATTCCAGTTGTCATGTCATGAATGTGCATGTGTGAACTGTCAAGATACGTGCATGTGTGAACTGACAGGTTACCTCGGGTGCCCTTTGGGAAGAATGGCGGGATGTAAATCAAATAAATAAGTGGATGTAATGTGGTTATTCAAATCAGAATGCGGGAAGGGCGAGCTTACAATTAGAGAAAAGAGGAACGAACCCATTACCCTCTCCTTCCCACCACCTCACTCACTTACTCACAGTTCTCTGAGCTTCTAAAAACCACAGGCCTGCAATCACCACACAGTAATTTCCAAATAAGAAACCATTTAATGAAAGAATGCTCTGTTTGGTAGCGCACTTCTGTGATCAAAAAGCTTCCCTGCTGAAGTCAGCTGCTCCAAATGCAACCCCCTTAGGATAAGAGATCGCTCTTTTGACTGTGCCCGCATCGTGTTTGCAGTCTGTTCTGCACTCGCTCTGCAAGCCCTCTACCTTTGAATGCCTCCCCAGTCTGCAGCCACCCCTTCCTGACAGGAGAGTCTTGTATATTCAGGAGCCAGAAATTATTTATTTAATTATGCAAGCAGTAACTGTCTGGAAACCAGCCAGTGCACATACCCCCCAAGAACGTCTAGCGTTACCAGATCGCATTTCAGAAGAGGGAAACCGCAGATACCCCTGGGACTCATCTATGCAGCACTAGAGAGCTTAGAGGTTTCTCAAACATAGAATCTTTGCTACGTTCTGGAGGGCTGTGATGTTCTGTGATGAGGAGCATTATCTTCAGATCAATAAGGAACATCTGGCAACACTTGCCAGAGGCAACAACCTTTCAAGCATGCAGGATTTTAAAAAGTCCAACATGTCTGCTACCTATTTTAAAAAAAATTGTGATCACAGCAAAGGGAGAGATGGATAATTTGAGCATTTAACATTTGGATATCAGGACAAAATTCTTGACAATAAAGGTGGTTTAGAAGCAGTACAGATTGCCAAGGGAGGTGGTGGGTTCTCCCTCACTTGAGATCTTCATGCAGAGGTCTGAGAGGCACCTGGTGCAGATACTTCAGGAGAGTTTCCTGCTATAGGCAGGGGTTGAACTAGATAACCTTGTTCAGAAATTCCAGCTCTACGATTCTCTGATCATTTCTCTGATATGACCTGCATTTACATTTATTACCTTTCTCCTATGGCCTCGTTTCCAAAGAGGTGATACAACCTAACTGCATGCTGCCCAGGCCAGGGGCATAGGATATCAGTGCAACTGCTGCCACCACTAGTGGCCATCCCTAGACTATGCACGGCATGCACCTGGGTCCCAATCCCTATCCCAATCCTCTGTCAAAATGCCCTGAAACACCCACCCCTCTGGTTTACTTGTTCCAGCGGGGGCTCCAGAGGTCAATGGCATCTAACTGTGTTGGAGGGCCCAAGTCTGTGTGCTGTTGCAGTGGCGGCTGTGATGTTAAAAGCTTGGGCCTTGCACAGATGAAACATGAGGTCCATTAGAACAAGGTCCAGATAGGATTGGGCTGCAAGTAAATGGACCCTATCCAGTGAATGGCAATCTATTCTTTATTGTCTACTGCCCCCAATTTCGCCTTCCACTTGACCTCATTTTTTCTTGCTTAGAGTTAATGAGATCTTGGGGCACTTATCCCAGAGCATTTTGGTTTATTCATTCTCTACTATTTTTATCAATTTTGTGGTTCCACCAGTTGTTACTTGCAGAGAGTATATACTTTTTGCACATGTTCCAGTTAATTATTGTTGCAATTTTGTCATGCCTTTCTTTGTAGTCAGTCTGCATGATCTTCTTGCAGCAGCTAACCAGGTGGTCCGCAGTTTCATCAGCATCTTTACTCAGGAGGCAAGTTTCCTCAATTTTGGCTCTAT
Source organism: Tiliqua scincoides (assembly GCF_035046505.1). Lineage (NCBI taxonomy): Eukaryota > Metazoa > Chordata > Lepidosauria > Squamata > Scincidae > Tiliqua > Tiliqua scincoides. Next base: position 227,761,297 of record NC_089822.1, on the reverse strand, counting down.
ATACATTTGTTCTTAGTGCCTGGTCTCAGTACCCAATCAATCAATCAATCAATCAATCAATCTATCTATCTATCTATCTATCTATCTATCTATCTATCTATCTATCTATCTATCTATCTATCTATCTATCTATCTATCATTATCATTATCATTATCATTATCATTATCATTATTATTGATTTTTGCACAGTCAGACTTGCATTATCCATGTTTTTTTAATCCCAACATCGAGTCCTTACCTGGGATGCCTTTTATCATATTTTAATGTTATAAATACCATCACAAAATTTATCAATTATTTTGATTTGTTTTTATTTCTTCTTGACTACAGTTATGTCTGGTATATTGTGTGATAGATGCTTGTGTGTCTGTTGGAAATCCCATAATATTTTGGCATCTTCATTCTCAACAAATTTTGTGGTCCCACCATTTTTTGGCTGCAGGTAGCTTGTATTTTTTTTGCAGATGTTCCAGCATACCATTGTCATGCCTTTGTTTTTTGTGTGATATTTTTATAGCAACTAATCAAGTGGCCCACTGTTTCATCTCTTTCCTTACAGAGAATATTTATATGCTGCTTTTCAACAAAAAATACTTCACAAAACTATTCTATAGTATAGTATAGTATTCTATAGTATACTATTTAAAACTATAAATAGTTCACATATTGTTCACAAAGTCGAGCCTGTGTCAAAATCTTTTCTTGTTTGCAAGGTTTCTACTTTATTCCTTTGAGAGCTATACTGAGTTCTGTGAGCTGAAAAACCGTTTATTAGGACTGCAGGCATGTCATGTCTGTTCATTTCATTGCTATCAGATCTCAGGAAGAACAGAGGCTGTCAGCTGCTAAGGTCAATCTTTGGTATCTTTCCTCATTCTACAGCAGGAAGATTTTCAGCTGCCTTTTACTCTGCTTCCACAAAGAGACAGGTAGTCTACTGCTTGCAAGCTGCATAGTTTATCTCACCAGACCAATAATATTGCTGCAGGAAAATTATATTTCTACAATCTACCTTGAAATATTAAATTTGTCATAATCTCAGTCTAGTTATAAAGCTAGGCATAGTACATTCATTTTTGATCTTCAAGCAGCAAGACTCAAAATTATTTCCCAAACCCCATTTTGGTTGCTTGGAACTTAATCTCTCATGGTCTGTACAATGCACCAGTGTAACTGGCAGCTATGGTAAAGTCCAGTTATTAAGAATTAGCAAGCAAACGCTAATGTACTAGTTTATGTAGATGCATGTACCCAAGCTGTTCTTTTGCACAGAACATTGGTCTGATCTCCAAAGTATTTAAAATAATGTCTCTCTAATGGCTGATGGCCAAAGGGGTTAGAATCACTAGATACTACCAGTTAATATTGGAAATTAATCATGCTTTTATAGTGGAGTAAGAACACTAGGGCTGCTATCCTAACCACACTTTCCGGAGAGTAAGCCCCATTGAACAAAACTGGACTTACTTCTGAGTGGACATGGTTTGGATTGTGCCCTATGCTGAATAGGATCAAAGGTTCATCTGGACTACAACTCTGTTTTCAGCATTAGTTAGCCAAACTGGGAAGCTCACCCCTGACCTTAACATTCATTACAGCTTTGTTCAGCAAGCTCCCATGTCAGCAAGCCCCACTCCTGACACCGATGCACTCCATGGTTCCACTGAGGGCCAGCCCATCTGTGAGGCCAACTGAGGTAGTTGCGTTAGGGCCCAATCCTATCCAATTTTTCAGGTGCCAGTGCAGCTGTGCCAATGGGGCATGAACTGCATCTTGTGGTGGGGCAGCAGTCACAGAGGCCACCTTTAGGTATGGGAACATTTGTTCCCTTACCTTGGGGCTGCACTGCAGCTGCACCAGTGCTGGAAAATTGGATAGGATTGGGCAACTTAGGTAGCAGATTAACAGGGGCTGCTCACTTCTGTTGGCCAAATGCACCTCATCCTGCTACCTGGATTGGAAAAAGAAAAGGAGAACGGGGCAGAAAATGAAATGTGGAAGAGAAGAGAGTAACGGGTGAAAGTGTCAGCTTGCCTGTTTCACACAATTTCTTTTCTGCTATTTTATCTCTTTTTTAAACAGAAATACCACTTTCAGTAGGTAGAGAAATGGCATGAGTGGTGGCCCTTCACCTCTGATTTCTTTCACTCACTTAGCAAGGGGTAAGTCACATGAAGACTCACCTACAAATTAAACTGGATGAAATGGGGCTCACAATGCAGTTAACATAAGCCTCACTGATTTCAGCAGTAAGTGGCTTTGCCTAATTTTTACTGTACTGCACACTGTGCATTAATGTTCTGCCTCTCCTCTCCAAACAGCAACCATGTTTGCTGCACGTCTTTCCCTTAGGTGTCTGCTATTGTTGGCAGTCCTACAAATTTTCAGACAAGAGATGGTCAAAAATGTTCACCATAGTTTCACTTTAAGAGAAAAATGTTTTTGAGCTGTAAGAAACAGAGACATCCCACACTTGATTCAGTTTTGGATTTTAAATGTACCATACATGCCATGATATATAAACATGCCATGCTATGCCTGAGCACATGTTCTCCATAATCTGGGAAGTTCTCATTGCTAAGTGGCTCCAGCTTTATTATGGCTTTATTATGGCGTTTGACCACTTGTGAAAAGGTCTCTTTGTGCCACAAAATACTCTGGGCTACTTCCTTATAGGTCCAGCTGGGCCTATTCAGGCCTCTTAAGAGATTATACAAGCACAAAGTTCATAAGACTTGTATAGACCTCTGCTGCAGAGATGAAACAGTTTCCACCAGTCCCTCACGTGGCCTGTCTCATCCTGAGGCCTACTGAACTTGCTTCTTAAAGGTAATCCACATCAGAGAACTTCTACCTCCTCTCTAGTTCAACCCCAAGTCATCTAGGTTAACGGCAATTACTTACTTGGAAATTACTATGTCTTTTTTTGGCCCTCCCAAAACAAAACAAAACTGTGCAAAATTGTGCAATTTTGTGCAAAACAAAATTGTATAGCCAGAGACTTTAAATAAATGTCTCTCTTTTTTCAGGATGTGCTTGGCCGGGGTCAGAGCATCACCCTTCTTAACATTTGCAGGCAATGATCATGCTGTAGGTGATCAACTGCCCATAAAGAGACATTCAGTGCAGAGTGCAAGAGCTCTCTTTCTCCTGCTCCACAGCTTTCCCCTTTTTTGGTGTGTTGTTGCTACAGCAACTGTGTACTAAGACCAAAGATGACAGAAAGTTATTAAATTTTGTAGCAATTTAATTGTCTCTGGAGGGTTTTCTTTTGCCTCTGAGAAGTGAATCTTATTCAACTAATCATGTTAGATTGCAAATGGAAAATATGAGACACAAATTCCCTGCTTGGCTTTCTCCTCCTTCCTTTTAGAAGCCAGTGAGATCAAATGAATTTCTGAAATGTTCAGAATTGCCCACTGGTTTCAAGTATCTTGGGTACTATGTATATATTTAATATCAGAAATCAAACTTCTGAACAAATTAGTTTGTGTTCATGGAACTTTTTTTTTTTCAGGGGGGGGGGGGAGAAAAAGACACCAGGAATTCCAGTGATCGAAATCTCATGTTTAAAGGTTGACATGTAGGGTCAAGTAACAGACTTCTCTAGTGTGTCTTTTCCTCAGTCTCCATCTCTATCTCCTTGCCTGATTTGCGAAGATGGGGCTGAGTGGCTTATATTACACGTTCATCAAGAGGTAAATTGCAAGGTGTGTTGAAAATTAAAGGAGCAATATCCTTATAATCACTGGTGCTAAACATTTGCTTTTCAGAATACAGTATTCTATGTAGGAGGACATGTTAGTCTATTTGAGAGAGAGAGAGAGAGAGAGAATGTTGTCTTCAATGGTAAAGCTTTTGATAAACTGTCACAGCATCTTCCAAAGGGAAGGCAGAAATGTGAGGAAAACAAAACCAGATTAAATAAACAAATACTGAAGCTGTCAGTCTTCATGAGAGACAAAAAAGGAATATATATTTCATATTCATATTTATGGCTGTCACAAATAACAACATGCCATTTCGCATAGCCGGGCCACTACTGTAGTGGCCTTCCAACAAGCCAGTATGTCAGTGTAGGTGGAAGGTAGCAGGAAGGCAGAATGGAAGTGGGTGGAAAAGGGTAGAGATGTGGCAGGAAGGGGGACAGATTGAGGCCTTGAAGGGAACAGTACTGGCGATAGTAGAACTGCCTGTGTCTATCCCCCTTTCCAGCCTTGATCAAACTGTTTGGGTCCACTCATACTTTGCGCCAGCTAAATCCCTGGTGTAGGTCCAAGAAGACCCAGTGGGGCAGCAAGGGCTTACTCCCAGACAAGGAAACAAATGTTCCCTTTCAGAGAGGAGACCTCTGGAAGGCCCCCTCCCCCCCCACAGGATGTAGAACGTACTCCTGTAGTGTATGGCTGCATTGGGGTCGTGATAGGATTAGGCTGAAAGACGAACACACTGTTTGTTGCATGAACCTTTGTAGAATCACTTCATTCAAAACCACAAAATAAGCTGGCTAGATTTAAAGGTGCCACAGAACTCTTGGCCACTTTTGCACTAACAGCTACTCCTCTGAATTATTGTTCCTGGAATAAAACTGCAATTTCCATGTGTACATACACCAACAGCACGATCCTATGCATGTCTGCACAGAAGTAAGTCTCATGGTGTTCAACGGGGCCTACCCCTAGGAAAATGTGTATGCTACTAGGACTGCAGTCCAGGTGAAATACATGCATGCACACTTTATGTTGATATGATCATCTACATGACAGTGGCATAGCATGGGGAGCTACAGGGGCAGTTGCCCTGGGTGCAAAATGCTTAGGGGTGCAAAATTTCAAAAGGGGAAAAAGTAGTAATAATAAATTAAAAATAGCTCACCTTCCCCCTTACACAGAATTTCTGAACTCCAGTCCTGGGTCAAGTTCTGGGCTCCAGTTCTGCAAGGGGAGGGGTCATGTCAGCTGCCGCCAAGCAGCAGCTGGTCTGCACCTGACAGCAGCCTGTAGTGACTGCAGCCTGAGCACTGAGGTACTTGGGCTTGGGGGGCTAGTGCCGAGGGGGGTCACTCATTGACTCTTGGGAGGCGACTGGAGGCTTGGGGGGTGAGCAGGAGAGAGCTGGTGTTGGGGGGAGGCGGTGGAGCAAGAGGTGGTAGCAGCTGCCTCTTACAGACAGTTCTTTTTCTTTAAAGAGACGGCAGTGGTGAACACAGCCACTCATCGCCTCTTGTTCTGGGGGCTTTGGGGGTGAGCAGGAGGGGGCTAGGTTGGGGGGTCACGGCAGAGCAAGGGTGACAAGTTCTGATTTTTTTTCTGTAGAAGTGGTGGCGGTAGTGAACACAGTGTCTTCCACTCATTGCCTCTTGCTCTGGGGGTTGGGGGGCGACTGGGGGGTTGGGGGGCCTGCAGGAGGAGCCTGGTACTGGGGAGAAGCAGCAGAGCAAGAGGTGGCAGTGGTCAGAGACTGTGTTCACCCACCAGCAGCCCTTGAGAAAAGGGCTGCATTTTTCCTCTCCAGATTTTTTTGCAAGAGGTGACACAGAGGTGAGAACGTCCTCTGACCGCTGCCTCCTCTTACTCCAAGGGTTTGGAGGTGAGCAGGGGCAAGTAGGAGGAGGGCTGAAGCTAGGGAGAGGCAGCAGAAGGAAGGTGCAGTGAGCTGTTGGGAAAAGGAGACTGGTTTTTCCCTCTTTTTTATTTTTTTTAAACTTGTTGAAAAGCCCGGGCATGACATCACACTCAGAAGTGACAGGCTCCAAAACTGTTGTCTACACCACTGCTACATGAGGTTTGCATGCTTCCCCTGATACAGAAGTGATTTCCATGAAATAGCCTGAAGTGACCTTCCAAGTCAGGGAATTCAGAAGTCAGTGGGCATTCAGAAGAAGGACAAATTGTTCAAAATATCAGTTAACCCCAGTTTCCAATGAATTCCATAGTTCAGGAATTATTTGGCTTTTCAACAGATAAAGCCAGATATCTTAAAAAGATACCAGTGCTTGACGTCACCAAACCGAAACCTTGACATCATCTCTGACCTTACAGACTCCCACAGTCACAAAAATAGCATAATTTCAAATCACAGGGTCAAAAGAGAGAGGGAGCGTAGCTTAGTAGCTACAGCCCCTGCTTTGCATTCAGAACAGTCCAGGATCAATCCCTGGGATCTCCGAATGGGGGAGGGGAGAGAAACCCCTGTATGAAGCCCTGGAGAGCCACTGCCAGTTAGCATAAGCAGTAAGGACCAAGCTGTATCAATGGTCTGACTCCATATATACTAGAGCACCGGTTCCCAAACTGTGGGTCGGGACTCACTGGTGGGTCATAACCTAATTGTTGGTGGACCCTTAGCAGCTGAGCAGAGCCTCCAATGAAATACAGGTGATGGAAGGATCAGATAACTAATTGCCTCAAGTTCTGAGGCTATTCAAAAATCTGATAGTTGCTGATTGCCCTGCGAATAGCTCCTGCAATTTGCAAACCTGTGTTATTACAGGGAGATAAATGTTGGAGCCTCTGTTTCTGGTTATTATTATGTGTAAACAAATAAAAATACTTTTCTTTCTAGATTTTTTGAAAGTCTTGTAAACCTAGTTGGGTCCTGATACAGTGTCATTTTAAAAAGTGGGTCCAGATTCTAAAAAGTTTGGAAACCACTGTACTTGAGCTGACAGGTTCAATCTTATGTGGGCCTTATGCAACAGAATTAGTGTAAGTTCCTTTATGGCAGCACACTGTTTGGAAGGGGGTCAACTTCCAAAAGTGATGAGCAGCGGAAGCAGCCCATCAGCAATCCCTGGATGTCCCCTAGCACTTGTAAGTCGGCATCGGGCCAAGAGGGAGCAGAGAGGAGGTGGAAAGGGGTGGGTAGGAATGGGAAAGGCTGTACAGGGATGGAACAAGGGGTGAAAGGGGATGGTATCAGTAGCAGCAATGCTGCTGATATCCTATCCCCTTCCAGGCCTCGATCCACCTTCCTGGAGTCCACTCGAACTTGCACTAGCTAAATCACAGGTTCGGGTTTGAGTAGGTTCTGGTACTGGAGACTTACCCCCAAATAAGGGAACAAACGTTCCCTTACCTGGAGGAGACATCCAAGACTGCCTTCCTACAGGATGCAGCACATGCTCCAGTGGTATGGCTGCATCAGCAGGGAGAGGGAAAGGATAGGATTGGTGCCTTAATCAAATCCAACATCTGGAAAGTCTAGTTTGTGATCTCCTTCCAAAATTCAAGTATTTGTAATCATATGTGATTTTGTCAGTGGTCCAGTTGCCATTTCCAAGATAACAATAGCCATGTGTGGCTGGTAAACCCTCCAAGTTGTAAACGGCAACCTGGATTTTTTTTTCTTAGTGAAATAAACCTTCAGTTGATTCCAGTTTGTTGCCTCTAAGTACCTGCGACAACAGCCAGCTGCTAGGGGTGGGCTTGCCTTTGCCAAGCTAGCTGTAGACCTCAGGATGCCCTCTGAAAGTCTTGGAAGGCCTCTCTCTTTTGTCTGACAGTAAGTCACGGCAATGCTCTCCCCCGGTTCTCCTCATTACTAGGCATCTCGGGGTGAAAGAGAGGGAGAGTGGGAAGGAGAGAGCCTGGGAAACTGTGACTTCACTGTTTTTATCTCACAAAGCTCTATTGTTCAGGGGTTTCAGCAATTCATTTTAGTAGGCCACAGTGTACCCTTTGCTTACTGCTGCCAATGGGGTGCGCACAAAACGAAAGGAAGCGGCATGCAGGGGGCTTCTGTTGAAGTGACAGCAATTGAAGACAAAAAGGGGGCTGAATGGAAGACATGCTTTTCAGCGAGAATTTAGCACTCTCATTAGACCTGAATGAAAGTGACGAAAGGGGCCTTCCCATGGCAAAATCCAGAAGCTTCGGCCGCATTCTTTGCAGCTTCATTGCAAATTCAAGCAAGGTAATGTCATTTCCTGAAACACAGAAAGTGCAAACTGTTTCTTCTCAGCAAAATGAGCCTGGTTGTGAAGACTGCCCCTTGAACCCTCTCCCCATAGAACAGAGATTGCTAAACTTTTGCCACTTTTCATTTTCCAGGATTGATACTATCACTTTTTTTTTTTTGGCTACTCTTGGCTTCAGTTGAAATAGGGGGCTGACTTCTCATCATATAGCTTTGAGGTACCAGCCTCTAAAGCCAATTTCAGTCCATTTTGTTTACTCTCCTCCTTCCTTTTTACACATAGGCAGCAGTAGTGTAGCTAGAGGAGGACCAAAACAGTAAATAGTGCAGGCACCTCAGCGTACTGTGTAAGTGGCCCCTTCCACTCGCCAGCGGAGCCATCCCAGGCAGTCACAGCAATGTGCAAGCGTTCACCAAACCAAATGGCATCTCCTGCACATGGCTGTTGCTGCCCAGAATGGCGCCAAACATTAAGTGGGAGGGGTTGCTTACATGGCTCGTTGCGGTGCCTGCAGTACTTACCATTTTGCCCCCCATAGCTACGCTACTGCAAACATTCATGGACTGCAGCTCACTTCAACAGATGCATAAAGTGAAATCCTCAGTAGGCAGACATCCACACACAAAGATATGGAGAAAAAAGGGCAACACTTAAAATACCTCTATGTTTTATAACCCTCTCAACAAAGCAGTCACCCCTTGCATACCTCTTCTACTCACTGGAGCTGAGGATTTCAAAGCAGAGCATTGAAAAGCACAGCTTCCCTTCCAAAGCGCATCAAAACGCATCTTTTATTCAAATTAATTCCTCTGGGTGAAAAACACCCCACTTTCTCTCACTACACTTAGTGATGCACACATACGGAGAATGTGAGCTGTGTGGATCTGTGTAGAGTTTAGCACAGGATGGAGTGAGTATTCTGCTTCCATAGGCATCCAGTCAAACTCATATTTATTCTTTTTCTGTACTTTACATGTTGTCTGATCCTTTGATTAATAAAAGAACATTTTCATGTTGGATAACAATGGGATTAAATAAACAGAATAACAGCTCAATTCTAAAGGACAGATCTACTAACTTGTGTTCCACTGGTAGAAGTGCTATGGCAACAGTGCACACGATGAGGCCACCAGCACACATGGCTGGTGCAGATCCAAGGAGACAGGCAGCCCAATCCTATCCTCAGGGAGGCCACTGGGTGTAATGGTGCCAAAATGATGACCACTGTACCCATCAACCCTGCCTAGGCCACCTTTCATCCCCTTCCCCCAAGGAAAGCCCAAGGCCCCACAATGGGGTTTCTCAAGTCTGTGCCAGTTATTTTGCCTGAATGGACAAGAGAACCTCCGTGTCAGGCTTTTCACCCTGACACAGAATTTAGGATCCAGTGGAGCAGGACTCCACTGGTCTAACCCCTCTCCTGGGTTGGTTCCCCCTGCTCCACCCTCCCCTGTCCTTCCCCTGCCCTCAAACATCTCTCCCCGCCCTGAAAACCCACACTGCCGTCCAGCAGCGCAATGTACCTCTAGACAATCCCACTGCATCCTTTTTCCAGTGCTGGGCCCAGCATCAACTGGTGCCTTTGCTCCCTCCTCACAGGGTGCCATAAAGTGCTTTACATCCTGTTTACAACACTCAGCGCTGGTGCTGGAGCTCAGCGCCAGCACTGGAGGCCCATAAGATTAGGCCCCTCCCCAGGTTGCAGTCCAATTCACATTTACCTAGAAGTAAGCTCCATTAACTGTAATGGGACATAACTCTGACATGCATAGGATTGGGCTCCAATTTAGCTTGCCCCAGGGTAAGGGAAGGAATGTTCCCTTACCATGGGTAGATCGCCATGACTTCCTCCCACTTTAGGATGCAGTGCACACTCCATTGGTGCACTGCATCAGTGGGGGGGATTAGTTAGGATTGGGCTGCATAACTAATAAGATGCAAATCAATAAAAGAGCAATAAAAGCAGCAGAACCAGCAGCAATAAAAACTTTCCTCTCACCACAAAGCTACTCAAACAGAGCTGAACTGTAATGTAGTTAATGTGGGTAGAGCAGCAGGAACTTTGATGTATGGCAAAGTGATGCTTCCCCAGTTCTTCTATGTCATGTGCAAGTGTGCACTCCAGATTGGTCTTGTGAATTGGAACCGAGGGAGAACATTTTCCAAAGGGCTCTGCCCTCAGTTTGGATCTCCAAACTCTACGGAGAACAACACACTTCTTCTATACAGCGGGCCTTTACTGCTTTCTTTCTGGCAATGAAATGAAGGGCATGTTGGGGAGGGAAAGAAACTGGGCAACTGCTCTGGACATGATCACTTCTCGACAGGAGGGAGGGAGAGAGTGGCAGAAAGGGAAGGAAGCCCCTCTGCAGAATGTCCAGCTTGGCTTGTGCACACAAATACTTCAAAACAGGGCGTGAGCTATTTATGCACAGAGCTGGGCCATTACTGAATGGACTGAATAACCATCTGTCCATGGTGCTGAGTATGAAGCTGCATGAGAGAGGAAAGGAGAGAGAGCAATGGATGAAAGTGACGCAGGCCTTGGGGGCAGCTGGGGTTATTAATGCCAGTGCTAGGACTAGAACGCAATCTGCCATCTTGGACATATAAGCAGCTTCCATCTGCAATAATCACAAGCAGCCCAATCCTATGCTTTCCCCGCCATAGCCTGCAACCTGTTTCTCTCCTTGCCTCCCAACCTACCTTCTTCCTCACCTCCATTATCATCATCTCCTCAATTTTTTCTCTCGGTCTTTCCTGCACCTTGGTTCTCTTTCTACCCCAGCTTTCTGCGTATGCTTGATCTCATCTCTCCTTCTTCTTTCCTCCAACCCTGCTCACTTTCACTGTATTGGAAAGGGGGGGGGGATTCTAATAAGCAGAGCAATCAGTGGAAGAACCTTTTTCCTAGAGTAAATTCCACCACCCAGCTACTTTGCTGCACTGTGATGACACTCTCAAGCACCATGGAAGTTACTCACACACCAAGAGCAGAAGCCTGGCCCACACCACCTGGTGAGTTTATGGCAGGGGTGGGATTTAAAGTGGAGAAGTTTGGACTCCAAGTTTGGATTCCCAGTCTCTATCTACACAGCTCTTATGGAGGGAGATTGCGTTCTTAGATCAGGCTGCGCAGAAGTAACTGTGCTGGCAATGATGTCACCGCAATTACTTCCGGGTCAGGGGCGGAAAAAGGAGTGTGTGGGGTTGAAAATGGGGGATTGCCTGGGACCCCCAGGAACACCAGTGGATCAGGGAATACATTGTGGATCTGTGGTGTTGGGCCTTCCACACCTTTGGAACTCCCTTCCTATGGAGGCCAATCTTACCCAGTCTTAAAACATTCTATTTTAGGAAATTAATGTAGGCCATTTTGTTCCCCAAAGCATTTAAAGCAGTGCTTCCCAAACTCCTGCAAGGGAGTTGGGAGTACCAAAAGTGTGTGTGAGGGAGGGGCTAGGACATTAATATGTGCTGCTGCTGGGGATTGGAAGGGGATTTTTTTATATAAGGCATGTTTGCGAGGCCTAATGCCGGACGAGTGCCTGGGCTAGCCCAGTGCTGGCCCACGCCGGGCTAGTGCCAGGCGGGTGCCTGGCCTCCACCATTCGGCAATCACACGGACTGCTGAGCCATGGAGATGAAAATGGGGGTGGGGGAGGCAGGGAGGAGGTGTTCCAGGGAGAGGGAAGTGGGGAGAGGACGAGCAGGAGGCGTGCTGGGGGGAGAGAGCGGGGCAGGAGGGAAACGGGACCAATGGAGCTCTGCTCCCCAGGATCTTGCACATTCGTGTGGGGTTCGGTGCCCGACACAAACGCTCTTACTTTACCACCAGTGAGTCAAGTAGCCCCATTGCGGGGCGTTCCCTTACCTGGGAGAAAGAACAAAAGTTTCTTTCTCCTGAGGTGCCATCCGTGGCTGCCATTGGCACACAAGATGCAGCGGTAGCTGTTTTTGGTGCCACCACAGCCATGCGCCACGGGAGCTCAGGATTGGGTTGCCAATCTGGCAGAGCAGAGCTGCATGGTAAGGATTAGGCCCTGAATTCAATGGGCCTTCTTTCTGAGTAAACATGCATAAGGGTCATGTTGCACATTTTTTGGAGAAAAAAAAAACAGGAAACCCAATTATGAAATTCTAAAGAGCTAGAAAATCTGATCAAAACTCAATTTTAACCTTTATCTGTCACCACCATTTGCATTTTTTTTTAATAGTGAGGAAATTATAGAACTGAATATTTCAGGAAAAATGCAAATCTGGAAAATAAACATCTTCATGAGCACTGAATGTTTGGCACTCAACCATCACATGCTTTCAAGTTGTATTGTATTGGCAACCTTCAGTCTCGAAAGACTATGGTATCGCGCTCTGAAAGGTGGTTCTGGTACAGCGTCTAGTGTGGCTGAAAAGGCCAATCCGGGAGTGACAATCCCTTCCACACCGGGTAGCACTTTCAAGTGGTAGCTAGAAGGAAAGACTTCTTGACTGTCGTTATTTCAAAATAGGACACATTGTCACGTCTTTACTCCTGAAATTTGGTCAGGCAGAAACCAGATCCAGTTTTGACAACCTCCTGTTACAAGAAGTTGCTAACGGGCTGATTAAATTGTTGACTATACTGCATATGGCTATAATATGGGGATATATGTGTATAAGGTGATAATGGCACAGAATCTTTTGGCAATTCCCATGACCCTATCAAATTCACTGCAAGACAGGCTTATATCTGCTATGCCACAAGATGTGGAACTGAATATGGTGTAATATCCTCTCAAGATTGCATTGTTCAACCTTGAGGGGTACATTTACATAAGATAATGTTTCAGTAGTACACGCATCCTATACAGAAACTGCATCATTTTAGGCCATTCAAAATGTTGGAGCTGCAAAAAGAAACCATAGGGGCATTCCTGCATTCTGATTCTGCCTGAAGTTACCACCACATGGGGAGACAGTTCAGAATTAGAGAAGTATTGCTATATGAATTACCGAAGAACCCAATAGTGCTGTTGCTACGTTAAAAGAATGGGACTGAGTAGTGTAATATGGACTTTGTTACAAACTGTTAATGAGCAACAGGATTGTATACTGCAGCAAAATGAAAGAATAATTAAGCAACTCCAACTGATGACTGCCCCAAAGAGACCTGACATATCACAGAATTTGTAAAAATAACTAATTATTTTAGACTAAGGCTTCTGTCCAAAACTCAATTACATGGAGTAAGTCCCATTGACAGTGCACTGGCCAGCACAGATACATTTGCTTTGGGCAGCACAGGGACTGGTAGAGGGTGGCAGGAGGGCATTTTGGAGGCAGGGAGGCAGAATGGGGGAGGATTGGGTCGGGTGGGTGGCATTGGCAGCAACGCACACCACATTCTAACCACCTTACCCGGTTGGGCAGTTTACACAGGGCATCCCAGATTTGCACCAGTCATATAGCTGGCATAAATTCAAAAAATCCCATGGAGTGGCTGAGGTTTTACTCAGGGTAAGGGGAAATATGCCCCCTTACCTTGAGAAGACCTCCAAAGGCCTCCTGAGCTGCACTGGCTGCACACAGGTTAAATGGCCTGGTTGCACCAGTGCACCTTAGGATTAGGCTGTGAATTGAATAGGATTTACTTCTGCATAGACATGGTGTACAGTGCATAAGATTGCACTGTAACAACTGGAGAAGGAAAATAAGTTTATTGGAAAATGAATAAGGTTTCTATGCAACGGTTCCCCTTTATATTATTTATTACATGATATCTTATTTTAATTGTAATTTCTGAGTATGGTGACTTTGCAGTGATCAATCATGTACATCTTATTCTTGTGAAGAAACACTATATTTTTTTAAAAAGTATTTCTTTACTAATTAATCAGAAAACTGCATTATCCCACACAAAAATGATCACAAGAAAAAGTAAAGTTTTAGTTTGGCTTATTAAACTGATATCCTACCTTTTCACATATAAATGCATTTTGAGCCCTGCCTAGTAAATAACTGGTTGTAACCTAGTGGCAAAATATGTGACATTTATTCCTCTGGCCTCTGGTTAACAAAGAATAGAACAATTGAGCCTATCTATTAGATAGACAGTGATGTTGATCTTTCTATGTGGGAGAAGTTACAAGCTGTCCACAGGGAAGTAAATTATTCTAAAGTAGTGTGTGTGAGTGTGTGTGCTTAATAATTTATATCATTTTTTAAAATTGAGATACAAACATGGCAATTAAAAAATTGTTCTGAATGTGTTATATACATACGGTTTTTTTCCCCTCCATCCCCATTTAATTCACCCAATATCCTCTGTTCAATGTTGTCTTTAGCATTCCAGCTTTTGATAAAAGTTGAGACTATGACAACATTTGAGACTATAGATCTTGTTCTGAACCTTGTGCATGTTTAGTCACCCTCTTCCCTTCCTTTTACATACTGGAGGGAAGTGTACAGCCTCTCTCTCCTCTGCTCATCTCAAACAGAAGCAGCACAGAGGAGAGAGAGCGGCTGCACACAGAGCTCTGGTAAGTATAGGGAAAGGGGGTGGGGCACCTCTCTCCCTCCCTCCCTAGCCATGGCAGGGGGTGCCCATTCACATCTACTTACTGGAGCTCCATGTGCAGCCTCTCCCGGGTACAGCTGCTGTTTGAAATGAACTGGAGTAGCACATGCATCTCACCTCAAGCTGCTCCTGTTCATTTCCAGTAGAAGCCATGAGGAGGAGAGGCTGCAGATGCAGCTCTGGTAAGTAAAGAGAAAAGAGGTGGGGGTGCTGCCTCTCTTCCCCTTCCTTAGCCATCAGCACTTGCTGGCCTCCTACCTGCTTGCTTGCTGACCTACCCATCTGCCTTTCTCTTTCATTCATGTGGTGCATGTGTGAATGAGAGCCAGGGTGGCAAAACTGGGGATGGGGGGTGAGGATTGAGGTGGTAGAAGGGTATGGGCCACCACTGCCCGAGAGTTAAAAGTTTTAAATCCACAGCCATAGGTATTTGTCATAAAATGGAAAGTCAACACATCTCTTATGTTTGAAATTAAATCATCACCTTTAGAAATAATTTGTTAAAATTCTTAATTATTGTAAATTACACATGGCAGTACTATAGTAGCCTGCTTTGAATTTCATAGTTGGAGGAGTAGGCTGGGAGAACTGAAATGGCCAAGTTATTCATTACTGTTTCATGCTGTGGATTAGAATGTGATTAGATTTCTCTCCAAACTCGAGACGCTGCCAGTATTGAGTTGCACCCAGGGGTTCTTGGATTCAGCATTTAATTTGCTAGGCATCGCTCTACTGAATCCCCCCCCCCATCTAACTCAGTCAGATGTGAAATAGTACGCCATAATCACAGTTCCATCTTGTGCCATCGACAGCCTCTTCTGCAGGAAGAATACAAGACTAGGTATGAATTATTCACTCACTAAACTGAGGGAAGATTGGCTTTGGGGCCAAATACACTCTTTTCCTGAACACTTTTATCCTTGAAGGCCTAAAGGTCTGCCCAGTTTTGGAATGGATAAAAAAACTGTTCCTATCCCCAATATACTGTGTCACAGAACAAACAAAGAGCCAGGAATAAAGACAAAGAAGTGAGCATAGAAATTAGACACGTGGCGGAAAAAAATCCCTGGACATCCTATTACCTGCTTCTGGATCTAGAACTAGAAGAGGAGCAAGAAATACTTCTGCTTTTGAGAGCTTTTGCTGCCCTCCTTGCTTTCTTATACTGTGTATAATACAGTACAGTATTCTGTGTCCAGGACAAAGCTGCCCATGATGTAGAACAGCACCGTCAATTGCAGTGCTGTTCAGACCAACATACAGAGAGTAATGGAATATAAAAAGTTAACAGATATTAACAGCCCAATCCCATTTTTCCCCCTGCTGAGGGAGTGACGCCAAAATGACTATTGTTGCATTGTTTGTGGAGATCTCCTCCATCATTTGTGGAGATCTCCTCTGGGTAAGGGAACATTTGTTCCCTTACCTGGGGGCAAGCCTCTGCAGCATGGGGTAGTCCACTTAGACCTATGCTAGTGAATTCTCTGGTGCAGGTCTGCATGGACCCACATCATGGGATTGGGTTCAGGGAAGGGGGTAGGACCCGTCAGATCTGCCCCCTTTCTGGACCTGATCTGTTCTTCCCCCATCTCCACCACTTTCCACCCTTCCCCCACCTTTGTCGCTACTGTGTTCCATCTTCCCCTGCCCTCTTTCCCCTCTTCTGCCATACTACCTGCCCCGGTGGGACTTTGTTGCTCCTCTGGCAGCAGGCAACTGTGCACTGTTGAAGTGCACCTCACAACTGCTGTAAGGCAGTAAGCACTGGTTGAAAGTGCACAAGACTAGGATACCTGCGCCTATTTATTTTGGAGGCCTTTGGTAGCTCCTTTATCACCATGCAAGAGTCTACCTGTGGATTCTAATAGTTGGGAAGTGCCCTGCTTCATGTCCCACCTTCAGAGGTAATGCTGGCGAGAACACCTGAGCAAGCAATTTCCATTGTAGCACCTTATGGGATGTCTTTTCCCAGGAGATCCAGTTGATCCGCTTCCTAACAGCATTCAGATGCTGAGTGAAAACTTATCTGTTCTTGCAGGCCTTTAAAGGGCTTGGCAGCCTGTGAATTGTTATCCTGTTGGCTTTTAAAGGGTTTTCTTTAAAATCTGTCACTCTAGCTGTGTTTTGCTATTTTAATCTTGTATCATTGTTTTACCATTTTTGTGACATTAACAGCCTTGGGCATCTCACAAGTGAGACAGAGAAGCAGGATATAAATATTTGTAACAAATAAATATCTAGGGCAACTGCAGAAGAGAAAAATGACTTCAGGTAAAATAGCTGTGTGAATCCACTCCAAGCCAACGAAGGATGCTGTAGGAACTTTCCCAGAATTCTGAGTCACCTTCTCTGTAATGAATCAAGTTCGCATATATGAGGAAAAAAAAATCGGGACAGCATAATTCAAAGCCAGTTTAATCGGTGAACTGTTGCTTACTGTCGGGATCGCCACTGTGATGATGTGGTGGGGTGTGCCTGCATTCATTCTGCCTTGCTTCCTTCACCGGAGGGGACATCAGTTAGCCCTATCAACATCCTGTCAGGTTGCATCACGTGTATTAGACGATCACATTTGAAGTGCATAATGCGATAAGGGGCCATTATGATACACGTAACAAGATCTGTAATATGGAAAACATATTCATAAGCCTGCTGTGTTGTCTTAGCTTAATATAATACACAGCTGATGTAATATCTAGAGAAAATGAAAAATAAAAGAGACCTCAGCTCAAAGCTGACAAGAAAGCATAGCCAAAAACAAAACACCTGCATGCAAGGAAATATAGGAAAAATGTTTCCTTGTCAATCTCAAGTGGTACCGTGACAGTCAGGATGGTGTAGTGGTACAGGAATTGAACTTAGACCTGGAAGATCCAGGTTCAAATCTCCACTCAGCAATGACATTTTCTGGGTAGCTCTGGACCAGTCACTATCTCTCAGCCTCACCTACCACACAGGGTTGTTGTGAGAACAACAAGAGAGAAGGAACCATGTATACCTCCCTGGAGGAAGGGTGGAATAAAAATGTTCGAGGAGGGAAACAACTATTGCTATTGTGTTACAACCCAACTGCAGTTGTGTTGCAATTGCAGTTGTGCAGTTGTGTTGCAACCCGATGCAGCTGTCACTACCCACTCTGCCAAAGATCTCCAGCAGCTCATGGATCGTTTTAGCAAGGCCTGCCAAGATTTTGGACTGACAATCAGCCTGAAGAAAACACAGGTCATGGTTCAGGATGTGGACTCACCTCCCTGTATTACAATCTCTGAGCATGAACTGGAGGTTGTCCATGACTTTGTGTACCTTGGCTCAACGATCTCCGACACTCATTCTCTCGATACTGAGCTAAACAAGCGCATCGGTAAAGCAGCTACCACGTTTTCCAGACTCACAAAGAGAGTCTGGTCCAACAAGAAGCTGACGGAACATACCAAGATCCAGGTCTACAGAGCTTGCGTCCTGAGTACACTTCTGTACTGCAGCGAGTCATGGACTCTTCGCTCACAACAGGAGAGGAAAAGGAACGCTTTCCACATGCGCTGCCTCCGACGCATCCTCAGCATCACCTGGCAGGACAAAGTTCCAAACAACACAGTCCTGGAACGAGCTGGAATCCCTAGCATGTATTCACTGCTGAAACAGAGACGCCTGTGTTGGCTCGGTCATGTTGTAAGAATGGATGATGGCCGGATCCCAAAGGATCTCCTCTATGGAGAACTCGTGCAAGGAAAGCGCCCTACAGGTAGACCACAGCTGCGATACAAGGACATCTGCAAGAGGGATCTGAAGGCCTTAGGAGTGGACCTCAAGAGGTGGGAATCCTTGGCCTCTTGGAGCGGCCCGCTTGGAGGCAGGCTGTGCAGCATGGCCTTTCCCAGTTTGAAGAGACACTTGGCCTACAGTCTGAGGTAAAGAGGCAAAGAAGGAAGGCCCATAGCCAGGGAGACAGACCAGGGACAGACTGCACTTGCTCCCAGTGTGGAAGGGATTGTCACTCCCGAATCGGCCTTTTCAGCCACACTAGACGCTGTTCCAGAACCACCATTCAGAGCGTGATACCATAGTCTTTCGAGACTGAAGGTTGCCAGCATGGACAACCCAATTCTATCCCCGGCAGCTCTGCCAGCTGCAGTGGCACCAAAATGGCTACAGCTGCATCCAGCAGCACTGCTGGAGATCTCCTTGGGGGAAGGGGACCACCATGGGTCTTCTCAAGACTGTGCCATCTATTTTGCCGGCACATACTTGAGATCCTCTGTGTTGGACTTTGCAGCCCAACACAGAGGATAGGATACAGCAGAGTAGGATTCTGCCAGTCCTATCCTCTCCTGCCCTGTTTCTCCCTGCCCCAGAATCCCTTCCCCTGTCCCCCCAGACCTTACCACCACCCAGAGCTCTTCTTGCTCTGGGCTGTGTCCATCCGGCGCTGAGTTCAGCGCCAACTAGCATTGAGCCAGCACCGGCACCAGCACTCCTGACACTCCAGGTGCCATAAATATGCTTTACGGCACGTTTACAGCACGCAGCACCAGTGATGGAGCTCAGTACTGGTGCTGGGCGTGCATAGGATTGGGCCCTTAGTAACGTTAGAAATAATTTTATCAGAACCAACCAGAGTCAATGGCAATAACCCCTGCTAACTGGGTAAGAGGCACTTTTTAAGTGGGTGCTCTTCTTTTATTTAGCGGTGGGAGTGTAACTGGCCCTCCTCACCCCAGCACTGTCCTTTCTAGTGGCTGTCTGCTGGTGTCCTTTTGCATCATTTTAGATTGTGAGCCCTTTTGGGATAGGGAGCCATTAGATGTTTGTTTGATTTTTCTCTGTAAAACGCTTTGTGAACTTTCCGTTGAAAAGCGGTATAGAAATACTGTTGTTAATCATCATCATCATCATCATCATCATCATCATCATCATCATCATCATCATCATCATTTTCCAGAGATGCTGGTGTTTAACAATGACAAAACTCTAATTGAAGGATGAAACCTTAGCAATAATATATACAGACTTCCAGAGTGTCACAGAAAGTATTCTCAAGGACTCATACATTTCTCTCTCATGGAACTGCTCTGAAATGGTTTTGAATTAAAGATTAAAGGTTCGCTAACCAGCTTTTCATACAGTTAATATCAGATAGGAGGGGATTTATGTGGATTGCCATTTAATATTCTAAATTAGTTGACTACCCTGTCTTAAATGTAGATAGCAAGAAGAAAGGACCAAAAACTTATCACCTCCTGCTTCTAGAAAATGAACTTCCTTCTTGTGTGTGTGAGCACAGATGCAGACATGCAATTTGTTTCGCGAAAAGCAAAAATCACTTGCTAGAACTAGGAAAGAGGGCAGCCAGTGCAATAAATCCATGTATCATTTTTATATGGAAATATAGTCCCAGTTATATGTACCTGTAGATGACCTGAACATCGAATTTGTGTCAACAATGATCTAATTCAGGGGTCTCCAAATTTTCAGCTGAAGGGCCGCATCAAATATCTGGAATGGTGTTGCGGGCTGGGAAAAAAAAATAAATATAAAATTTAAATAAATGCATTAGAGATGGAACTTAGATGAATGACTGAAATGAATGAATGGGCTCAAATGTCCAGGATTTCTCCAAGCACCAACACAGCCCAAGAAATAAAGCACACACACTTAAATGGATCCTCATTCTCCCACCCCACAAGCACAACTCTGGTTGTGTTTGGTCAATTGGGCCAGAGGCTCTCTGAGGATCAGAGGCTGGCCGCAGGCCGGATAGAGTCTCTCCGCGGGCCGCATCTGGCCCCAGGGCTGGAGTTTGGAGACCCCTGATCTAATTCACACAATCTGTACTGCAAATGAATCTAATCCTCATTTTTTCATCCCTTTTGCACTGTGAACTGCTTGGAAAACTGTTCTGTGTATGTGTGTGAGTATGTGTGTGTTAAAAAGTCTAATATACCTATAATAATCCCATTAAGGGCACTACCTTGTCATGGTGATGGGGTTTGAGTGCTTCAATGAGGCAAAAGGCTGTGCTGGTGGTAGCTTTGCTACTGGTCGTGTCACCCGTGCCACGCAAGCTCTCGCTTAGAAGACAGATGAAAGGTGATTAAATCCATTCAGTATGGTGTTTCAAAACAAAAAGGAAATTCATATCAGATTAGTTGTCGCCTGGGTCAACAAGGACCATGCAGGATGCTGGAGTACTTGGGTATCAGATGAAAACCAGGCTACAGGACATGGAGCAATCCAGAGCTGCCTAGCAGGCAGGGCTTCTGTAGTGCCAAAATTGGCTGCCGTGGCGTCCTGAATGCAGCCGGACAGTCACCAGAGAGTCCTTGGGGGAAGGGGACATTCATCCTTTCCCCAGGTAAGGGAAGAACTTTCAGTCTTGATCATCTGCTCAGTAGATACTACGAAATCAGCCAGAACACTGATAGTTGCTGAAGTGCCAGAAGCTTTGCTGATGCACTAATGCAAGGGTCTCCAAACCCCAGCCTGGGGGCCAGATGTGGCCCGCGGCAAGCCTCTATCCAGCCCACAGCCAGCCTCTAATCCCCTGAGAGCTTCTGGCCCAGCTGACCAAACACAACCAGAGTTGTGCTTCTGATGTGGGGGAATGGGGGTCCATTTAAGTGTGTGCTTTATTTCTTGGGCTGTGTTCATGCTTGGAGAAGTTCTGGACATTTGAGCCCATTCATTTATTCATTCATCTAAGTCCCATCTCTAATGTATTTATTTAAATTTTATATTTAATTTTTTTCCCCAGCCCTCGACACTGCCAGATATCTGATGCAGCACTTTGGCTGAAAAGTTTAGAGACCCCTGCACTAATGGAACTCTAGACTGCTCTAGAAAATAGAAGTGAGAGAGCTGATGTGGGTACTGATAAAACCTCAGCGACTGGTGACCTCTAGGTAAAACAAGAATCTACAAGTAACTTTAAGATGAGTGGGAGAAGCTCACTGCAAGAAAGTGGAAGTCTAGGCCTGGAACTGAAGGACATCTCTAATGCAGGTTACCGCAGCTTTGATAAGGAGTAGTAGGATACAGGTGGACAAAGTAAAACCTGGGAGCTGAATCTGGCCTTTGAGAGCTTCCAATCTGGCCTTCCAGCTGCTCCCTGTCCATGGTAACAATCTAGCCTGTAGACCAGCGTTTCCCAACACTGGTTGAGCCAGGGCAGTGTAATGGTTTGGGAGGTGGACTTAGACCTGGGAAATCCAGGTTCAAATCCCCCCTCAGTCATGAAGCTTCCTGGGTGACCTTGGGTCAGTCACTTTCTCTCAGCCTCACCTACCTCACAGGGTTGTTGTGAGGACAAAAGGAGGGGAGCAGCTGTGCACACCACCCTGAGCTCTTTGGAGGAAGGCATTCTGACTGTATAAAAAATGTCAGCATGCCAGATGCAAGGTCTCTTGTTTTCTGGTGTGCTCCCTGAGGCATTTGGTGGACCACTGTGAGATACAGGAAGCTGGACTAGATGGGCCTACGGCCTGATCCAGCGGGGCTGTTCTTTTGTTCAAACTGTGAGTTGGGACCCACTAGGTGGGTCACAAGCCAATTTCAGGTGGGTCCCCATTCATTTCAATATTTTATTTTTAATATATTAAACTTGATGCTATCATGGTATGTGACTGCATTCGGGGAAATGTTACAGACTTGTACTTTTAATAAGCTACTATGTATATTCTTTTAACAATGATAGTCAATGGGACTTCCTCCTGGGTAAGTGTGGGTAGAATGCAGCCTAGGATTGTTAAAAAATTTTCCTCCTTGATGATGTTGCTTCCAGTCACGACATCACTTCTGGTGGGTCCTGACAGATTCTCATTTTAAAAAGTGGGTCCTGGTGCTAAATTTGTGAGAACCACTGCCTTAGACCCATTCATTATCACAAATGTTCTCAGATGTGTATACTAATGTTTAACAATTTCCCAAGTCATACATGTTTGCACTATTTGTGTTGCTGTTCATTGTTCAAACATCTTCTTGTTCCCCAACTGACTGGAAAACAAAGGGCATGATTTGGGGCCAGCTCGTTGCACCAAGACCCTCAGGGAGTAGGAAATCCAAGTGACTCAGGTCACACACGCTTGCCCCTGTATCCAATCCACAACTAAAGCCAAGTTCATACCCACAGTTTATAAAAAGATGGGTCACACACTTCCCTTCATGCAGTTGCCTTGGTCCAACATCAAAATCCTCTGATGCTTCACAGGGATTTGCCTGTTTTTTATTGAAAGAAGGAACATAAAGAATGATGGGGAAAAGGGAGAGATAAGTATGATGAGAGTATAGAGAATATGAAACAGGGTTTTTAGAGATGAATATGTATTCTTTGTATTTTTTCCCTTTTTATAATTGTTCTTTTTTAAATTATATTAAGAGATATAAGAAATTATTGGTAGAACAAATTATTAATTAATTGGTATATGGTATCCTTCAACCTCAATGTTTGCATGTGTGTATTTGTGTGTTGGTTTGTGTTTATGGAAAGGCAAAAAAAAAAAAATAGAAAAAAAAAAGAAAATGTGAGCGCCCCCCAATACCAGGTCAAAACATGCTGAGAAATTTGCACTACGCTGGAAGATTCTGCAGCAGTTGGATCCCAGAAATGATCTAATGCTGAAGTGCTTTCAGATATTGAAAGATATTTCTGATGCTTTCAGATATTGAAAACAAATGTGTACTTTCGAAGAAGAAAGCACATTGAATGTTTCCTATCCTTAAAGCCATATAATTCTGAAGAGCTCACGCGACATCCATATTTAATGTAGCAATGGAAAAAGAAATAACACATTAGTGCTCTAGCTTTGAGGAGGTTGTCTCTGGCTGCAATTAATCCATTAAGTCGGCAGAAACAAGGCCAAACATCCTGAGAAGGAAACTAGAGCTTTGGAGACAATTGCAAGTGGAGGAAAGAGGTTATGGAGTTCAAAAACAAAATGCTTTCCTAGTCTGGCAGAACTCAATGGGATGTATTTCAACCTGGTTTTTGTGTAAGAACCAACCTTCCAGAGAAGTCACAACTCTGTAACATGACAGAGATGAGTGGTTAATTACAGACTGACCAGACTGAACTGGCAAAAGGTCTGCTAGAATGTGATAAAAGTACTGTTATCACCCGATTAGAGTAATCTTCATGAATCAATCACCCAGGTTTTAATTAACAGCACAATCCTATGTTTGTCTACTCAGGCATATGGCCCATTCTCTTCAATGGGGCTTACTCTCAGTGTGTTTAGAATCACAGTCAAATCTGCATAAATTTACATATGAAGTTTCCTTCAGAAAGATGAATAAAAATAGCTTTGAACAAAGTCTGAGAACAAAGTCTGTTCTCAGATTACACACCAGTAGCAACCAGTAGATACCATGGTAGAAGAGGCATCTCCTCCTCTGTATAGGGGGGGTGTATAGGGGGGGTTCTCTCTTAAGGGCCAAATAATTTGTTATAAGTATGTGATTGGTCCTTGCATGCTTTTTTCCACCTCCCCAAGTAGCAGTCATGGGGTCCAATCTGGATCAGAACTGGGGGGATAGCTATTTGCCGTGGAAGGAAAACTGCATTTGGCACTGCCAAAGTTTGTCAATGTTGTCTTTTGTAACTTGTATTAATGCTTTCAGCCTGTCATCTGATTAACGGGAGACACCTTTCTAATTGATCAAACTATTTCAGTTGATTATTCTAACTACTGCATCATCTGGTAAGAATATAAAGGTAAGAAGAGGGGTACATCCCTCTTTCTTACATCTGTGGGGAAAGAAACATACAAAAAGCTAATTGACAGGAACATCTGTCAATAACCAGCTATTCAGCCACAAGAACAAGACATTTTTTAAACATCATAATGAATAAAGTTTCAAGTGCATCAGGATTAGCTTCTTGGTAAGAGCGCTATAGGAAATCACCAATTAACAGCACAATCCTATGCATGCATACTCAGAAATAAGCCCCACTGAGTACAATGGGACTTACTGCCAGGTAAATGTATATAGGATGGCAGCCTTAGGCCTTGCCTTGCCGGAGCTAGTGTTTCATCAGCATAAGGCACTTTACAGCAGCATGAAAACCAGACCTCTCATGCACTGCAAGACCATTGTTGCAATGGCAAGAGGTGCAGCGCACATGGCAAGAGGCTTTGCTGGCACTGGTAAGTCACCTGTGGGGGTGGGCTGTGGACTGGGAGGGCAAGTAATGGTGAAGCAAGGGGGGGGTGTTAGGGGAGGGAGAGTAGACCTGGCAGCAGCAACTTGCACCAGGAAGGACCATATCCTGGAAACCTCTCCTTGGCACACCCTCTGTCTCTTCTCAAAGATGGCAACAAAATAGCTTAATGTGTGTCTGTCAGGGTTCACATTGGTTCCTCTAAAGCAGGGGTGCCCAAACCCCGGCCCGGGGGGCCACTTGTGGCCCTCGGGGGCTCCCAATCAGACCCTTGGGGAGCCCCCAGTCTCCAATGAGCCTCTGGCCCGCCAGAGACTTGCTGGAGCCCGTGCTGGCCCAGCACAACTGCTTTCAGCATGAGGACGACTGTTTGACCTTCCACCCGAGCTGTGGGTGAGGGCTCCCTCTGCTACTTGCTGTTTCACATCTGTGATGCAGCAGTGGCAGCAAAGAAAAGGTTGGCCTTGCTTTGTGCAAGGCCTTTTATAGGCCTTGAACTATTGCAAGACCTTCATTCATTCATATAGGTTCCATCTCTAATATATTCATTTAGGTAAATTTATTCAAATTTGAAATGTAAATTAATTCTTTTTTTCCTGGCCCCCGACACAGTGTCAGAGAGATGATGTAGCCCTCCTGCCAAAATGTTTGGACACCCCTGCTCTAAAGGAAGGGGAGTAATAGTCTCAAGGTTCTCTTTAAAATCCAAACAAAAGGGAACATGAAACACAGGATTTATTAGGATCCAATTAACAATTAAGAACTTTAATATAAATTCAATATGCAGATAACAAAAGCACTACAAAATAAAGGAGGCTCCTGAACCTGCAGGACTCCCCCTCAGGCAAAACCCTCTTATGAAATTGCCAAGAAAAGCTGCAAAGAAAAAGATTAAAAATCTAACGCAGTCAAAAATAGTTTCGCTCACAGTCCCCAGCTACTCCTCCTCCAAATCCCATCCAACCAAGGAGGCAACAAAGTTCCCTTCTCCACAGGGTTTTATTCTCTATACCAGGGGTGTCCAATTTTGGCAGGAGGGCCACATCATCTCCCTGACACTGTGTCGGGAGCAGGGGGAAAGAAAGAATTAATTTACATTTAAAATTTGAATAAACTTAAGTTTACATAAATGAATATATTAAAGATGCACTTATATGAATGAATGACGGTCATGCAATAGCTCAAGGTCTATAAAAGGCCTTGCACAAAGCAAGGCTGGCCTTTCCTTTGCTGCCGCTGCTGCATCACAGATGTGAAACAGCAAACAGTGGAGGGAGCCCTCATCCCACAGCTCATGCGAGAGGTCAAACAGTCGCCCTCATGCTGAGAACAGTTGCGTCGGGCCAGTGAGGGCTCCAACAAATCTCTGGAGGGCCAGAGGCTCATTGGAAACTGGGGGCTCCCTGAGGGGCACATTGGGAGGCCTGGAGGGCTGCAAGTGGCCCCAGGGTTGGGGTTTGGGCACCCCTGCTCTGTACTTATAAACCCAATCCTTCTCTCCTGGGTCCTTTACTCCTGAGGAAACCCAACTACTCTAATACCAATGGAAGGAAAGTAAAGACTTACATGAAACAACAGTTTCATGACAGTGTCCAAGGAGATCATAGGCAATTTACCATTTTTTACAACCAGGGGGTAAGTAAAATACCTCCTAAAACAAGGGTGTCAAACATAAGGCCGAGGGGCCAGATATGGCCGGCGGAAGCTTTTTATCTGGGCCCCAGGCTCTCAGCTGCTGAGCAGCGCTGAGATGCTACTGTTGAAAGGGTGGCCCACATGATAGTTGGGTTCCCCCATATCTTGAAATATGATAAAGATTTGTGTGTTTTCTCTTCTGTCATTTGCAGCTAATGAATTTCTAAGTGAGAAAAAGTGCTTACTTTTGGTTAAGACAGTACTTCCTGCCTAACAACATCGCTTCCAGCGCTCAGCAGGCATCATGAATGCCATTCAGCCCTCGGTATGAAACGGGTTTGACACCCCTGTCCTAAAGACTGTCCAATTGTCCACTGCCTCCACTGGCATGGTTGCATGCTATAACGTGACAGGGCATAGGATCTGGCAGTTCGTTTCATTGGCTTCAGTAAGGCTACTCATGATTAATTTTGCTGGATGGGCAACCCAATTCTGAGCTTCCCAGTGCCCAGGGCTGCAGCAGCACCAAAATGGCTACCACTGCATCCCATGGGGCTGGGATGCAGCGTCAGGGCTATTCGGGGTAAGGGAGCTTATGCTTCCTTATCCCATGTAGCAACAAGGCAGCCCCAATGCGTCTATTGAGTGGGTGCAGATTTGAGGAGACCTGTGTTGGGTCTCCTGGCCTGGAAGGGGGGAATAGGATATGGTGGCAGGGCCTTTCACCATCTCCACTCCCCTTCTGCCCCACTCCCCCCCCACCACATCTTCCCCCACCCTCCCCCACCCCGGAACACTTCCCTCCCTGCCCCGACTTACTCTTCCGCCAGCCAGGGCTCACATGGAGTGCTGTGCGGCATCCGGACAATCTCTGGCAGGCGCTGGCCCAGCGCAGCCCTTTTGTGACAGTGCGTGCCAGCAGTGAGCCGGCACAAGCCCTTCAAGATCAGGCTCTAAGGCCACTGTTGCCTCAGAGCACATTCTCCATTTTTATTCTTAAAAATGACACCAAATCATCCATCTTGTTTAAGAAGTCTGCACAAACACCAGCCATGATGTATATTGATTATGGTGTTCTTGTGTTAATTGTGTCTGTTTTTAATTGCTAGAAAAAGCCGTCACAATTTGGTCTCCCTCCTCCACCCCAAGCCACAGAAGACATATGAGCAATCATAGCAGATGGTTCTCTCAAATTTGTTTTGTATTGTTATTGGCAATGTCTTGTTTTTTGACACCGTCTGCCAGAATGGGGTGGGAGGGGTGGGGGAAATCCACATTCGTTGTCAATGAATACAAATTTCTCACTGAAACAAAGTGTAAGTGCATGTGTTTGGAGAAGTTCCCCCGTTCATACACTTGTAAAATCTTTAGAAAGGGGCAGGAAGAATTGCCAGTGTCAGCCAGGAACAATATCCCTGCAGAATGCAAATTGCATTTGTGTGTGTGTGGGGGGGGGGGGGGGCTGCCTGTCTGTTAGAGATTGCTGTGTGTCTGCTGAGCTACATGATGGTGGAAAACCAAGGTGTTGCTGCTGCAGCCAGAGAACATGCTGACTGGAGCAGGGGAACCTCTGCAGCTTGAACAGGTGAGCTATCTGCCGATTGCCTTCACAGAGGTGGTGGGGGTTCACCTCACACATAAGGAAGACCGGCTATTTTTTGGATAAGGGAAGCTAATTGGCCTAAAGTGGGCATAAGGTTTCTACATTTGGAAAGGGAACTTGATGGGACACCTCCACAGAACTGCCATCTACCCTCTGGTGATACATTAAGTGCTACTACTGCCAGAGTGTCGGGGCCAGTCTGTCTAGATCACCCTCTGATGGGTGTGGGTGCTTGACCAGTGTCCAACCCATTGAACCTCCATGGCAATCTCTGGAAGAATTAGTCAAGGAATA
Organism: Tiliqua scincoides; assembly: GCF_035046505.1. Taxonomy (NCBI): domain Eukaryota; kingdom Metazoa; phylum Chordata; class Lepidosauria; order Squamata; family Scincidae; genus Tiliqua; species Tiliqua scincoides. The sequence goes on along the minus strand of NC_089822.1, from coordinate 227,733,137 downwards.
TTGCTAATCAGTGCAGCTTCTGTGAGGGAAGTAGAAGGTTTGTGAGGTTGATGAGAGAATCTCACACAGAGCATAGGGACATTGATAGGAAGAAGCCAGAGAACCAGTGAGATCAAGAAAGCAGAGATGGAATTTCATGTACTGTATGACTAGAGAAGGCTTTTCATTCTTTCAACCTGCAGCTGGGCTATTAATATGAATGTCTTAGCATATTTGTTTCTTTATTCTTGAGTACAACGGAAACTGTGCTTTACCTATTTGTTTATTTATTTATTTAAATGATATATTCCTTTCCTGACCAGAAATCTATTATGTGAGCATGCTGTGCCATTTATAAAGAGTAAAAAACAGCATTTACGCAGACTGAAGCGCCTGATACTGTCTTATATAGTACACTTTTGATATAGAAATCCATTTTTATCTATCCAGCACTATCCACTGTAGTATCAGATCCATATTCATTTCCTGTGAATTACTCCTACCCTTCTGGCAGAATTGCCATATAGGGAGAGCAACGGCTCTGGAAATATGAAATCATTCACCTGAAAACAATTCATGTAGGAGAAAATGCAGCAGAAGATACCCCATCATTTCAGGACTAGCCAGGTTCAAAACTGACTGGTGTTAATCATTTCCATGTTATCATCGGCTCATCTGCATGATCCCAACTGAGTGGAGTCTACAGATTTACATCTTAAACCTTTGGTTTTGGGGTGAAACATTTAGGACTCAGTCTTATTCCCCCCCCCCCCCAACACCAATGAATTTGTGCTGAAAATGAGGCTGCTGCATCCAGCTGGGGAGAGGCAGATCGGGAGGCTTCCAAGGGAAATTATATCCCTCAAGCCCTCCCCTTACCCCTCTGTAAACCTGCTCTGCACTGGGTCTCCTTGGACCTGTGCCAGGTCTGCAGCTAATGCAAGAATGAGGAGAAGAAAGGGGCAGGAGGTTGAAAAATGAGGGGATATCATCATTACTGCCAGACCTACCCAAACTGCAGCCTCTCTGACCCTGTTTCTCACCCTGCTCAGCCCAGTTTCACCCCTATCTACCCATCCCTGCCACTGCCTTAGCTGGTCCGCACACTGTCAACAGCCATTTTGCAACAGCAGAAGTGTGTTCCACTTCCTCTGGCCTGCAGCCCAATCTTTGATAGGATTTGGATGTCAGTGACCTCCATCCAGTAATTTCTATGTAGCATGTACCAGTGAGGACACCTGGATGCCCAGTGAATGAATAGGGCAAATAAGCAAATAAGCACAACAGGGAGAGCCAGTTGGGTGAAATTGCACTGCATAAATACAGGTTGAGTCTTGGTATTTGCGAGGGTTCTGTTCCCAGAATTCAAGTGGATGGCAAAAAACGCATTAAAGCACATCCATTTAAAAAAACGATGTCCCTTTGCTAGGCAATTTAAAAACAGCTTTGTAATGTAAGACAGCGGCATTAGGTAGACAATCCATCAATCAATCTCTCTCCAGGCACTTAGAAAGGCTTCACTCTGAGCCAGAGACCCCTCACTTCATCCAGAGCTCAGCACAAAGTGGTTATAATTCTTTCACATGCTTTCACATGCATTCTTTCACATGCTTTCACATGCTTTCACATGCTTCCACGCATTCTTCCACGCATGCCAAAGTTTGCGAGCAAACACACCAAGGGAATAATGAACAGAGGATATCTAACAGATTTTTCTTGACTGTTCAAAATGCTTTTCAGCTGGGCATTACAAGCATCTTCCATCTGCTCCAAAGATTTTGGTCATGTGATTTGGCAGGCTGTGGAAATTTTTTTCCCCTGCCCCTTTTCATCAAGAAGCTGCACTGTTATTACTTCCTTGGATGCCACTTGTTCAGGCAAGCATTCGCTTCCATTCACAGTATCTTTTGCTGCAGAAGAGATAAAGCAAGAATGGTAAACTTGTCCCATGAGGGACAGTGGCTGAGCAGGAGTCTTTTTTTCATTAAGTCAAGGCAGAATTAACCCCCTAGCAATGCTAACTAACAGCCCAATCACCATGGATGCCAGCACACCAAGAGTTTCTTAGGCACAAATGTCCATCCAGAGATAGCTGCTCCATGGACTCCAGAGCTATGATGGAAAAACAATATGCTGACGTAGCCTGGATGCTGACTACACCTGATCCCCCTAGTATTTCTTTAATTCTGCAGACCTCAATCTTAATAACTTCCTGGTATAGCTTGGCGCATCTATCACCTCCTCCTCGTTCTATCTAAGACTTCTTGGCCTTTAATGCATCACTGCTTTCACTGACTTCCAGCCCATCTCCTGACAGTACAGTGCTTTTGTGTGCAGCCTGCCTTGAATGTCACACCTTGGAAGATGGTAGTGAAGGTTGCAACTTGGGAAAGCATTTGGCTCCCAGGTCACCCTAAGCCCTTCCCATGTCATTGTTTCCACACCACCCCTATCACCATCAACTTCTCTATGCAGGAGCATTTTAAAAGACACCCCTGACATCTTTCTTCTATGTGGCAGTTGATGTACATACATAATTATTAATAATATTATTAATAATATTAACATTGACATTTACATACCACTTTTCAAAGCAGTTTACATAGCAAAATAAATCAATAAATGGTTGCTGGTGCATTTTTAAAAGGCGACAACCTCAGGGGCAAACAATGTGTTGCACAGACATGGATGGACCAAAGCCTTATCTTCCTTTTTGAAATAAAGGTCATTTTATTTGAAGTTATTTGGAGTTGGGGGGCTGTTTTGAGTGGAGAAGCATGGTAATTGACTGTCCACTGTTGGTTCTTTCTCCACTCCCAATTGCCTTCCTAACAGCCCAATCCTAACCAGTGGGTTAGGCACAGTGGGGCTGCACGGCCTGCACTGGAATTGAGTGGGCTGGAGTTCTCCTTGGGGTAAGGGAACATTTGTTCATGGGAACAAATGTTCCCTTACCCCATGTAGAGCCCCAGCCTGCGCAATAGGGCTACTCGGATCTGCATCAGCACAATCGCTGGCACGACTCCAAACAGCCCGTGTTAAGCTTTCAGGCCTGGAAGGGAAAACAGAATTCAGCATAGGCTGGCACTACCAATCGTGCTCCTCCCCACCCTCCTCCTGCCCTGTTACCCTCCCTCCTTGCTGCTGTTCTGCCCTCTCCCACCCCTGTGTTGCCCAGCAATAGCTTACCTGCTCCGTCTGCTGTACCTTCTGGATGCTGCACTGGCAGGATGGCGCAGACCACCAGTGCAGCCTACTCACTGGGTGCCACAAACATGCTTTACCGCATGCTTGTGCCACCCTAGGCTGGCACTGCTCTACCTGCAGAAGGTAAGATTAGGACTGGCCATAAGTGTTTTTTTTCCCCATGAGTTTCCTATTGTGTGTTTATGGGGTTCAGCTTTCAATAGAGTTTTCTCCCAGTAAGCATGTGTACGATTGCAGCCAAAATGAATTATTCCACATCTATATTTATGCAGGCTATTTTAGACATCAGATGCTGTTGTCACATGTATCCCATTTCTTTTCCCTATGCATAGAGCTCTGTGGTTAACAAAAACAATCTCTTTGACCTTGCCATAAAGCAAAACTTCTATTTTGTACGTCCTGTCACTTTTGAATGTGACAAAGATTTGTCAACAAATGGTCTGCCCGCTTTTATCATTCCTTAACATTCTCAAGCATCCCAATTGGCTTTTTATAGTTACGCCGACTGAGATTAAATGTGAGAAGAATCTCTACAGCAGCCTTCTAAAAAATTAACTTGCACACATCGCCATACCTACTGAGGGAGATACAATGGCCGGGAAGGCAGGAGGGATCAGGGGAGGGCCAAATGTGGGAGAGGAACTGGGCAGGGAGGGAGGGAGGGAAGCTGCAGAAGGAGGTGGATTCAGTGGTGATGGTGGATGCCTGATCCTATCCTCCTTTTCTGCAGCCTCGCCATTCCCTTTCTCCCCTCTGACTAGACCTATTGCAGAGTGGGAGGCTTATGCAGGGATAAATCCTCTTTCCCTGTTGAAGCCTCCTGATCCACGCACCCTCTCCCCACTGCATACTGCCCGCCTGCTTTTGGCACAGCTGCCCAGTTGGGAGGGAAAGGGGTAGGATTGGGCTGCTAATTGTAAATGCACAATTCACAGCACCATCACTGCTCTTGTCTTTCCCTGATCACAATTCCAGCCGGAGCCCGTGTGGCAAAAATGACACAGAAAACTGTGTTGCAACTGGACACACATTGGATATACACACCACACACACCATTTCACTGCCTGTCATCCTGTAAAGGGGAAGAAGAAAGGCAGTATGACAAAATTTGCTGAGCAGTTGAAAGACTCAGATCCGGAATGTGGATGTGGTGAGGCAGGCTCTTGTCCAGGCTGCCTAAATAGATAGAGCTGCTTCAAACAAAACACAGCACTGACAAGCCATCGGTAGGCCCAGCGTATTTTCCTTAGCTTATGGAAGCTTTTGAAATCCTGAGATTCCACTTTTAAAAAAACCCCTGAATTTCTAATGATATTTCAAATCATGATGGCTAACATGGGTTAAGGAGTAGAACTGACAAATAAAAAGAAGCCCACATTCATTATCTGTTTCAATTCTCATTATTTCTAAGCCACTTACAAAGGGTTTTCAGGAGGTGGTCTCATTTTGCTTCTGCTTTAGGCTACCAATTTCAGATTAAGAATGTAAATGAATAGGCAAAATATAGCAATTGACTGCAGTTTGGCATTCATGTTTATGAAAATGACATACAAATTCCACGCGCCCTGCATATGCAAAATGGCTTCAGCCCTCTGCCTTACGATGCATTCTCAATTGCTCAGCCTTGTCATAACAGATGACAAGCTGAACACAAGTTAGCAATGTGATGATGTAGCAAATGCCACAGTAGCTCTGATGCGTGAACAATTAGCATCCGAGACATGGGTGGGAACAGGATGCTCTGCTTCACAGTGGCGAGACCACGGGGCTGGCTGGATTTTGCACCCAAAAATAAACCCAACTTCTGCACAAAATTAGCCCACATTCTCAACTAAAAATAAATGATTCAAATGCATATCAATATGTATATTTTCCCCCAATTGTGGCATTTAGGAATTTGCATAAAATGAAACATCTTCAGATGAACTGGAACAGACAATGTTCAGGGGGCAAAGTTCTGGATAAGAGAAGAATTAGGGGAACGCCATAATTAATACAAATCGTAGAGAACCAGGATCTTGGTGAACACAGACACTGCTGCCTTAGATCTGAGTCTTTATATTCCAGAGGAGTTACTTGTGGCACAAGCTTTCACAGGCCAATGTCCACTGCTCCAATGTGTCAGTGTCACCACTCACCACCGACATGCAAAGCAGAGCCTCAAAAGGAAACCTTAAAATAATCTCCTCTGTTATAATGACTATAATGCTCCAGTCCCCTTTGATGCAGTCTTTGGAAAGTTGAAGGCTGAAGGAACCTTTCATTGATGGCAAAATTACCAGTGATGGTTCAGTTGTGATCTTATTTGCAATCCTGTTTATGTTCTTTGTGACAGTCCTTATGAACACTGAGGTTCAAGGTACTTGGCCTTTCATGGCCAAAATATGTATCATCAGGTGAGCAGGAGTTGTAATAACAGACAAAATAGATTTAGTGTTGAGAAAATGTGCCTAAGAATTGATGACTGATGCCACCAGGCGGGTGATGGCAGCCTCAGCGTATTAATGAGAGTTCCACAGTCTCTGTTGAATGCAAGCTTCCAGATTACTACAATAACATTCTGGTACAGTAGATTTCTTGAAACAATAAAGACAAGGAACGAACTCTCAGCGTTATTTTCAGATTCATACAGGACTCTGTTGGCACAAAAATGCTTTTATTCAGTTGTGATCCTGCTTAATCAAGATCCAGGTCTGGTTTCACTTATGTCATTCATTTTCCACCATTAGTTTTTACTGTGGGGGAAACGGTAAAGTCATACTCCCAAATGGTTGAGGCTCAGAAGAATTTTAAGAACACATGGCACCAAAAAAGCATCAAACCTGCACTGCTAGAATGGATTAAGGCAAGGGAGTTGAGGGTTCTCTTCTGGAAGAGGTTTACAAGGACAATTTGTTCAGCACTCAGTGTGAGCTGAGCTGCGGCTTGTCAAATTATAGAGGAAGGCATGAGGAAGAAGGAAAAAGAAGAGAAGCAAGAAGAAGGTGACTTGTTCTTGAGCTTCTTGGGTAGCTAAATGGGATGGGGGTGGCCATTTCTTTTTGTGCCACACCTTTGTGCAGGGTGCTACTGAATTGCTCAGGAGACCTGTGCCTCCATTACCAGAGGACTCAGATTGAAGTTGGTGAGGGGAAGCCAGGGGCCACAGACACTCCCTTCTTTATCTTCTGGGCAGGAGGTCTGGTCTAGAGGGTAGAGCCTCCATTTGCCTGAAGATAACATCCACAAGGTCGCCAGTTCGAGGCCACCGGCACCGTGCGACCTTGAAGCAGCTGACAAGCTGAAGCCGAGCTATTCCATCTGCTCTGAGCGTGGGAGGATGGAGGCCAGAATGTGAAACCAGATCAGAATGAAACATCTGAATTGTTGTGGTTCTTGAAAGATAGAACCTTCTTTCAATTGTAAAAATCCCTACAGGAATTTAAATAAGCCTGCCTATGTAAACCGCCTTGAATAAAGTCTTGAATAAAGACCAAGAAAGGCGGTATATAAATACCTGTATCATCATCATCATCATCATCATCATCTTAGGGCTTGGAAGTTCCAAGTATTGTGGCATTGTTTGCAGATCTCAATAGCATGGCAGAGCGCAGTGAGGCCACTTCTGGAATTCACCCAGGAGACTTCTGCAAATGGGAGGGAGGGGAGTTGCTCCAATGAATGACAGGTTTGCCTGTTAAGAGGCAATGAACAGGTTTGCCTTTTAGACAAAGGCCCATGGACCTGATGGTCCCTTGGCAAGTGTGATCTGGGTCATGCGCTATCTCTGCACCAGGACCATGCACATGTGGGCAGGAGGTGTGGTCCAGAGAAAGAGATGCTTGAAGACTGCCAGAAGCTAAGCAGGTACAACCTGGGGCAACAGCTGGAGTTTGAAATGTTCTATATACAGGTGTCTGCCGCTTAGCAACTTCTGCTTAAGGACAGACAGCATATATGATGGTGGTCAAAGCACAACAAAGAGGCTCTTAACAAGGTAGTCAGGACTCCCATAGCCTGCAGCAGAGTGTACACAACAAAGAGGCCCTTAATGCAAAGAAGAGGCCATCTATCTCCAGTAGCCTGTGCAGCCAGCTAGTGTCTGCAAGGAGTGTCTCTTTACACAACAAAGGCACTAGATTGGGCTGAATGTTCATTAACAACCTAATCACATAACAATGGGGATTGGAGAACATATTTCCATCTTTAAGTGGCGCTCACCTGTACATAGAATAAAATTGTAAAGAATAAGGGCCTAGAAAGCCTGCTTATGTAAACTGCCTTGAGCAATATCTGAAGAGAACTGGGGGGGGGGGGGTGTAACACCACAAATGCCCCAACATTGCTAACTTTGCGGAGGTTACAAGTAACCCCATCATTCCATATACTGTTGCATGTGGAATTTCCAGCGGAATGCAATGCAGGAAACCTGATTGAAATATCTCCTTTCCATCATAAGTTATGGCCAAAAAACCAGAAACCAAAAAATGCATTGAACCCTATGGAAAATGAAACTGGGCCATATTGTGCATTTACTCGTGATTAGGCGAACTTGCCATAGTTTGTTGGAAAGGGGAGGCTGAGAGGAATCCAGTGACACCAGAATGGTTTCTATCCAATGAAAGCAGCCCCCCCCAAAACACTCAAGGAAGTCCCTCCCTCCAAGCAGGCAAATGTATTGAGCCCTATGGAAAGTGAAAGTAAGCCACAGGGTTGCATTTACTCATGAGTAAGCAAATGTGCCTTGGCTCCTGGTCAAGTCAGGCAAAGAGGAATGCAAGGCTAGCTGCATGGTCCCCATCTAATGAAAGTGGAGCTCAACAAATGCTCCAGAAGGCAGCCCCCCCCCCAAGAATAAACCAGAGGCTTGAGCTGGTAAGGTGGGCACTGGGGAGGGCTGAAAATCTCACTGATATATCTGTAGGCGGGGGGGGGTGTTATTGCACTCAGGCTATAGAGAAAATTCACTTGGTGAAACAGGGCTGGCTTCTCCTTATTTATCTGTTTTTCTTTAATTTAATTATTTATAATTATTTTATTTTGCTCGATGATGTCACTTCCAGCTATGACATCACTTCCGGTGGTTCCTGGACAGACTGTCATTCTAAAAGTGGGTCCCAGTGTTAAAAGTTGAGAATCACTGCCTTAACTCAAACAGGCCAATGAAACATCTGGGGGGGGGGTGACATCCTAGTAACCAAAATTCTGGAAATCGTGGCTTTTAGGAATAATACTATCATGATATATACCATTTGATGCAGAATTTCATCCATTGCTTGTGGGAAAATATTCACCGCATTTATTTTTCTGGCCATTATTATTATTCATTCCATGTCATGACTATTACTATCTCTGTCTCACCTACCTCACAGGGTTGTTGTGAGAACAAAGTAAGGGGAGGAACCATGTATACCACCCTGACCTGCTTAGAGGAAGGGTGGTATAAAAAGTAAATTAATTAATTAAACAATGTAATTAATTAATCAAACAATTTAATTAATTAATTAAGTCATATGGGGTGACAAAAATTTTTGGCCCCGGGTGTCAAATGACCTAGCTACGCCTCTGTCACTCAGCATCTAGAAATATGCTTAACCAGCACCTGTTTTTCTGCACTGGATGTAGGAAGTTTTCAACAATACTGTACAGTTTTGATTATCTGACAAAAGACATGGTCACACCAGTAATAATAGAGCTGTTTATGGGCCGGCAACGAATGCTCTCAAATATTTCCTCCAAGCAGAAGTGTTAATTCAGCCTTTTCCATTTTAAATGGAAGAAGCCTCTTTGCAAAATAGAACAGAAGTCCCTTAGGAAAAATACTGGCTGAGAGGTACCTGGTTCTTGTTCACATTCTTATTTCCTCTCTCGGTTCAGAAGCAAAGACTGCCCTTCTGGATTTCAAGACCATCAGTTTGGATTCTTGGGTGGCTGCACTCTTTGGTTTGTGAACGCTTGAATTGAAGAACAGAAAACCCTTTGCAAACTGTATTAAGTGGAGGGAGACACATAGAGCTCTGGCTCTTGTGTCACATTGCGGTATTCACACCAGGAGGGGAGATAAATGCAGAATAACGAGGCTGCTCCTTTAAGCCAACTATCTGTAATTTCTGTATCTCTACAGTTTGAAACATGTTCATTGTTCATTTGAGAATCAGGTTTATCATATTTGGAAAAGGATGGGGAAATACGAGATTAACACAAAAAGCACAATGTGGACAGTCTCCATATTACCTAACTGTAATAGTACTACAGCCGTGTCCTAACTAAATGCAGTTGATGCAGTCGTGCCACTGATACACGTGCAGCATCCTGTGGTGGGCAATCGCAGAGGTTTGTTCCCTTGCTTAAGGGTAAGTATGGCTAAGCAAGGGAACTGCCCCTACTGCCCTACAGGTTCTACTCGCCCAGCATCCGCTCTTCTGCTGGCACAAGTCTGAGTGGACCCAGGAAGGCAGATTGAGGCTGGGAAGTGGGTTAGGATATCAGAGGTGCCGCTGCTATTACTGGGTGTCATGCTTTGTGTGGGATGCCATCAATCCTGGGCTTGCCACTGCCACAAGTAGGGGGACCCCATAGGAGGGTGGGGGCATTCAAAAATGTTTTGCATTGGGCCCCACAGCTCCTAAAGCTGGCCCTGCAACGGCCGCATTTGCCACTTCTACAGCCTGCACAGTTATGCATACTTGCTTCAGCCCTTTGTAGGGGCCAGGCAGCCCAATCCTGAACTGCCTGGCGCCCAGAGGACCAGCAGCACCAAAATGGCTGCCGCTGCATCCAATAGATGCATCCAGTAGCCACCAGCAGCTCATCCAGGGAAGACCCAAGTCCCACAATGGGGCTACTTAACTCTGCACCTGTATCAGGCCCAACTCCAGCATCCAGTAGAGCAGAGCTCTGCTGGTCCTGCCCCTTCCCACCCCACTCCTTCTTCCCACCCCATTTTCCCCTGACCTCCCCACCACTCCATTCTTTCCTTCTTTCCATAAGCACTCAGCAGATGGAAATGTTTACGATTTTCCTACTACAAAGACACCACCGGCTTCTCCTTCTAGCACTCCCATATTCTGTCAAATAAAATCTGGATGCTTGTCGAGTTTGCTGTTGCTCCAGAGGGAGAAAAAATCAGAGTGGAAGGAGGGGGCCCACAAAGTGCTGCTGTGCTTTTCTCTTCACATGATTTTAAAGGCACTTTTGTGATGCCGATCATAGCAGAGCAGTTATTCAAGTTTCACCAGAGATGGTGAGCAGTGATTTTCAGTGTGTGGAGGAGGAGGGGCAAAATTTTTAAAAAGGGGGGACCTCCCTTCCTCATTCTGCTTTGCCTTTGAAATTAATGAGGGTTGCCTCTTGTGCCAACCCAAGACTAGGCTTCCATGTCCAGTCTAAAAATGTATTTTGAGCAAGCATTACGTTCAAAAGAAAGACTGGATCAGGCAAAGGGAATGAGGGTAGGGTCCACTTGCCTTCAGTAAGCCAGATGCCAAACAGTCTCTTGCTTACAAACTCTGGCCATCTTACAGACCTCCAAGCCCACCCATCTCCATTCACAAATCCAGACTTTTTTCCCCATCCACTGACTATGAACAATTTGATAGCTGACTCCACCTGCATTTCTCTCTTTCAATCCCTTAGCACAGTGTTTCTCAAACTGTGGCTTGGGACCGAATTTCAGGTGGATCCCCATTCATTTCAATGTGTATTGTATTTTCAGTATATTAGACTTGATGCTACCCTGGTATGTGACTGCATTTGGGAAAATGTTACATATTTGTACTTTTAATAGGCTATGATGCATATGCTTTTCACAATGGGGCTTACTCCCAGTAAGTGTGGATAGGATTGAAGCCTATGGGATGTTTGGCAATTTTTTTTCAAACCAATCAGCAACTGTTTGGAAGCAACTGCTTACTTAGGAGAGTTCTTCTTTATTTTAAATAAATATTTAAACTTTTACTTATTGCTAATTTACTTGGGGCACAATCCTAACCAGCAGGAGGTCTGGCTTAGTTGGTAGAGCTGTCGATTGTATGCCTGAAGATCTGAGGCTGCCAGTTCGAAAAAACCGGAAGTACCCAAGAACTAACGACACGCTGATATACTGATGAGCTGACCCTTGGTGGCAGAGAGGAGTTGCCATCAAGTGGAGCATGGGAGGCGAAGGGCCAGAGAGAGGCCAGACCGGGAAGGAATCCAGCTGGAATGAGTAGTTCTATGAAAGACTAGTAGAACTATTCAATTGTAAGGTTTAGAACAGCCTGCCTATGAAAACCGCCTTGGATTACAGTCTGAGGAGAAATCTGATGACCAAAGAAAGGCGGTATATAAATACTTGTATAAATAAATATATATAACCAGGTCTACTCAGAAGTAAGTCCTATTTTGTTCAGTGGGGCTTATTCTCATGAAAGTGTGGTTAGGATTGCAGCCTTAATTAATTTTGTTATATGGGGCGTGTCAGCCACGGACCTCCGCAGCCCCACACCTGGGGCAAAGCTCCACAATGGCACCCACCTGCAGGATATCACCCCCCACGCAGAAATCCCCCCCTACTCACCAGAAGCTCATGGAACCTCACGCGACCTCCTCCCCTGCCGGGGAAACCTCTGTGAGGTTCCCCAGTGCTATTAAAGGTGCTTTCAGCAAACCGGAAGCACAGTTTCCGCCCCCATCAGGAGCCTCAGAGAGGCTTCTGTGGGGTCCTAGCAGCCGGCACCTGGGGCATTTGCCCCAGGGAGGTCTATGGCAGACACGCAACTGGGGGGGGTGTTAATTTTCCTGCTTGATGACATCACTTCTGGTGGGTCCCAATAGATTATCATTCAAAAAACTAAGTCCTGGTGCTGAAAACATTTGAGAACCACTGCCTTAGTGGTTTCAGCACAAAGTTTCCTACTGTAAAATGGTTTAAAATGAACTTTCTGCTAAACTTTGCAAGGGTATTTTGTTTGGAGCTGGTAAGTAGATTGCTAGTTCAGAGGAATGAAGCATGTAAAAAAAACCAAAGAAAACCCCCATTTTAATTATTTTTTCATGCTTTAAGCATTGTAATGATCGGTCAGTGAGTGGTTGGCGTCTGTCTTGGGGGAGATTCCTAGAAAAATACAGGATGTGCTCTTAATCATTGTTTTGCCAGATTCCCGGTCTAAGCTCTGCCTAGAGAATTATGCCCACTTTATGCTAATTAGCTCCCCTTCTTTCCCCAAAAATGATCCCTTTTCTGCCCTGCAGTACTGCTGGACCCCACCACCAGGGTAGCTTGCCTGTTTAGCCTGCAGAGGTCCTCCTTTTTCCCTCTCCTGCCAGCAGCTCCTCCCACCACTATAGCAGCACTTTGGTCCTCAGCAGGCCTTGGGCATGGCAGCCAAACACCAATCTCAGTGTCTCCAGCAGTCTGTTCCAGCAGTCTCCAAAGTCCATTCACCAATCAGTCCATTAGCCATTAATCCAGTCTCCCTTCCTCAAACTTTCCTCCTTCTGCCACCCACACCCAACTCTCCCTTCATCAGGTGCTTTTATGCCTGAGGGCCCTATTGCCTTCAAGTGGCTGCAGCTGTGCAGCACACGCTCTGCTGAATGCCCTAAAGGGGCCACTGCTGACACCACATCCTACCTCCTTGCTAGATCTCCTGCAATTCCAATACAGGGTGCAATCCTGACCTGGGGTTAGGCCGACGCAAGTCCCTTGCGCTGGCCCAGGAGGGTCGCAAACATGCCGTAAAACATGTTTGCACCTCCTTGTGAGTCGGCTGGGTGATGTGTGCCGGCCTGCTGAGGCTGAAGCCAGCCTCCACGCCAATTCTACTGGAGACAGTGTCACCTATTTAATGGAATTCAAGGGGGCAAGCACTGGATACTCATTCTGAAGTCACCTGCACACTCAGGTTGCCATCAGAAGTCCTGTTCTGTTTCTGCATTGTCAGAGGTTCAGTGAATGGTAACATGGGGCATGATCTTTTCAACAGTAGCACCAAAATTGTCCAATTCCTTCATTTGAGATGTGTGGCTTCTTTCATCTTTGTTGGCATTTAGGCACCAACCTAAAACGGTGTGGTTTTAAAGGGACTTTGGGGGGGGGGGGGCTAAACTGCTAATTATTGCTGCTGTTGTCTTATGGTGACATTGCTGGCTGTGACTTATTCTTACTGCTACCTTGTGTTTTTATTCCATGACATTGCTTGTGATTTTAATGTCACAAGTGGGGAGATTGAGAGGCTTTGGGGGGAGGGGAATTATTTCCCCTTACTCGCCTTCCCACTCCAAAATGAGTCTCCTCTGCTCCAGCTCTGTAGCTGGTGCAAGTCCAAGGAGAAGAAAGAAGCAGCTGCCATTGCTGCCAGATCCACCCCCTAACAGAGCATCCCCATCACTCTTCCTCCTCCTTCCCACCCTACTTCACCAGCCTCTACTGCTGCCTCACCTGGTCTGGTGGGCATAGCAGGGTCCGGCAGTAGAGTTTGGGCATTGCCACCTGTTGCAGCAGCACTCGCAAAATGGTCGCTGATAGAGCACTGCATGCCTGTTGGCAGCCATTTTATGACAAAGGAAAACTCGCTGTTGTAAAGCATTGCCCCTGACAGCCCAATTCTGGTTAGGACTGGGCTGTCACTTCCTTAGTCATGACTAACTAAACTTAAGATACAACCCATTATGTGGCCTTGACCAAGTCCCATTCTGTTGGCTCCCTATTGATAAAATGCAAATCAAGATGACCTATTTCAGAATTATTTTTAGTAGTTGTGAGAATGAGGGCGCAATCCTAACCCCTTATGTCAGTATTTCCAGCACTGGCATAGCAGTGTTAATGGGACATGTGCTGCCTCCTGCAGTTGGGTGTGACTCACGGAGGCCTCCTCAAAGGAAGGGAATGTTTGTTCCCTGACCTCGGAGCTACACTGCCCTTATGTCAGTGCTGGAAAGCACTGACATAAGGGGTTAGGATTGCACCCTCAGTGATATAAGAAAAAAATTGTACTGAGCAGGTTAGGATTGTACATCTAACAGCATTATTAGAATCCAATATTCAGCTACATGAAAGAAGATAAGACACATGCACCCATTGGTGGCTGTTATCACTTCCTACTGCAAAACTAAAGCTAGGAATTAAATTGATTTATCCAGGATTCTGGCTGGTGAGAGGGAATAATTGTTATCTGAGGCTCTAGTTCTGTCTACTTACTTAAGCTATATATGTATTTTATAAACATGCTCCCAATTTTGAATTATGTGGGATAGAGCAGAAAGCAAACTTCAAATGCTATCTCTTCTGTTGACCTTACAAGGACATCTTAAACTCTAATTGAGCCTCATGACAGTTCTTGCACCCAAGTATGATAAAGCACATAAAGCATTCAAGTTAGATATAAACCATCTATTTTGCTATTTTACTTGAATCTGAGGCTAGTGGTTTTTTTCCTTTCTCATTTAATAATCCAGTATAAATTAAACCAATGCTGCTAGTTCTGATATAGCAAAGTGAGCCTAAGTTGCACCCACACATTTTGAATTCTACTTCATCTGTTTTGAAAAGCCCAGAACCGAGCTCATCACACATGATGTGTCCAGATAAAATTCACAGAAAGACTTCAGTATGAGGTTTCTCCACGCTTTTTGTCTCACTTCCTGGTTTACAACTATGAAAACTATCCAGGCTGAAAAAGCGGTTTTGAACATATACCACTATGGTCAGTGGCATCATTAAAGTGGTGCAGGGGCTGTGGGCCACACCAGGTGAAGTGCATGGGAGGGTGACAACACTACTCACCAAAATTTTTAAAATCTTGGTGTTTCTGAATAATGTTATATATCAATCGAAGTGTAATTTAATGCAGAATGCAATGAAATAAACATTAAAAATATCTCTCTTCTATCAAAGCAAAAAAAAACAAAAGAGCAGGAGCAGGGCATCACCACAGCCATTGCCCAGGGCATTGCCATGCCCACTGCATGGCAGGAGGTCCATCATAGGAGTGACACACTGGCCTCCCACACTGGGTTACACAAACCCTAGTAACGCCATTGCTTTGATGACATTTCAATATGCCAACAACAGTTCAATGAGATGCCAATTAAAGTCTCATCTTCTGGGATTCTGGTTCTAGCAATTCTAGTAATCCAGTTTAATTTCATGTTTTCTGAGCCTTGAAAACTTTCAAGAAGAGAAAGTAGAACAAAACACATAGTTAAGTGTGGTGTGGTCATTAACATGTTAGGGCGCAATCCTAACCCGCGCTGGAGCAGGCAAGCCAGGAGGCTTGTGCTGCATCCAACGCAGGATTGCAGTGAGCAGCGGCTCAGCCACAGGCAAGGGGAAGCTCTTCCCCTTACCCGTGGGTAAGGGCTGCACACCCCTATGGGTCTCCTTGGACCTGCGCCACCTCCGGAGTTGGCGCAAGTTCGAGGAGAGCGGAATGGCTTGAGTCCGCTTGCCCCGGGGACGGGGGTTGGGATTTGGCATAACCACCAGGTCCCAGCCCCGCCCCCGGCTCCCTGTGCTCCTGCCCCCAGGACCGCCCTCCCCTCACCCAATAACGCTCCCTCCCGCCCCCTCCCCATGCCCCCCATGCCTACCTTTGCTGCGACACAAGTGGCAGCGCGGGAGCCATGGCGGAGGCTTCTGTCTCCATCCACCTGTCGGCGCATCTGAATGCGCCGATGCAGCTCCCACCTAAGGATGCGCAAACATGCTTTACAGCACATTTGCAACCCTCCAGGGCCACCTATACCGGCATAACTGCCGGTTAGGATTGCGCCCTTAGCCCAACAACCCAATCCTATATGGGTTTTACAGTGGTGGACCTTGCAATCCACCACCATAACTCTTGGGTCAATGGTGCAAAAGTCATTCCACCATTCTTGCCAGTAAGTCTGCAGGGGGGGGTGGTTCAGGGGAGAATCATGGGTGAATCGGGGCAGGGAGTAGGCCAGGTCAGGGCAATTTGGAGGTGCGAGAGGCATGGATCTCAGCAGCACCAGCGCATGAGGAATCCTGTACTCCTTGCCCAGCCCAGCCCTGCCTCCCAGAATCTCCTCAGATTGCATCAGCTAAAGAGCTGGCATAGGTCTGAGGAGATGAAGACCAAGTGGCTTATAGAGAGGTAAGTAAAAATATTCTTTACTTTCCTCTCCTGGGCTGTCTGATTAGCTAGCCTGTAGCATGCAGTGCACACTTCATCAGTGGTACTGTGCATTCTTGGCTGAGATGGGTTAGGATTGGGCTCTGAGAGTAGGAAGGCCAAGGTTCAGAATCCCTGGCTAGGCACAAAGCTTACTTCCATGAATGGTCATTCAGTCACTATGTCATAAGCTTGTTGTGAGAATTAAAAGAAGGGGAGAAAAAAAGTACAGTACCCTGAGCAACTTGGAGGAAGGGTACTATATAAATGTGATTAAAATAAATACTAGAATGCGCTAAGCCTACACATAAGCTTGTATAATAAAAAGCCAAGATGAATTTAAGTGCCAAGAAAAAAAGTCATGGTAGTCTCAGGGGGGAAAAAATCAAGGTGGAGTAATATTTTGCTCCCATTATCCTCCCAGGCAAAGCTCCACCCTGATAAACATAATAAAGCTTTGAGTGTTGAGAGAACGAATTTGGTAATTTATTCCTTAAACTCAGTAGGTTGTCAATTTCTAAGCAAAAAGCATCTCAGTGTGTTGCATCTGCTTCAGCTGCAGAGGTCAGAAAATATTCTCAAGCTGTGATTAATCTAATTGTGATGCAGTCTCAAGGTTTTGGGAGAGAAGATCTCTGATTAAACTCTGATTGGACTTCCTTTCCTCTGCTCAGTTGCACAGTAGAGCTCAGCGCTGTAAATCTGGGATTCATTCCAGGGCTCAACCACTGAGTGAAGAAATCAATGCACTCCCAAGGGGAAAAAAAATATGGATAGGGAGATGACAAGAAAGGGGAGAAGGCCAGGAGATCAATTTTCTGCTTTTATATATCACAAAATCAATATTGCAATGCTAGTAAATTATAGCGGCTCAGATAGTCAACTTGAGCTTTGGAAGTCTATCCTTTCTCTGCAAGCACAAAGGTACTGAATAAGCCAACTGGCCTTCTCAAGGTGTTTCTTTGCCATTCCTTCCATACTGTGAGCTGATCTTGATTATAAGGAAGATGTAACCAAGAAGTACTTACCATTCCCCCCTCCGCTATGCTCCTGTTTTGATAGGCATGGCTCCTTGGCCAACATCTGACCCCCACCCCTGCTGCTCTCACATATTCACATTTAAAATGGCAAACATTAATAGGCAGCCTTAAAACACTGAAAAGCAACAACTGACTCATATCGCCTATTTAATGGATCAAGCGTCAGTATTTTTACAACTTCTAGTATTTTTAAAATACTATTTTTATTTATTTTTTAAATATATTTTATTTATTATTATATATAATATATTAATATTATAATTATATTAATAATTACAATTATAATATTATATTATTATAATATATAATATATAATATATAATTATTATAATATATTATTATTATTAATAGTAATAATTATTATTTTATTATTACAGTATTTTTAAAACAGAGTATTTTTAGTATTTCCCCTGGGGGATAAGAATAGGCCCTCAGTTTGGCTGTACTTGTCGTAAGAGGCAACTAAGGTAGATGGGACTCGTTAGCCTGGGAAGGCAGCTCATCTGAGAGAAGGAAAACTCTGATCCCAAACCTCCACTGCCTTGTGGCTACATCCAGTTATGGAAGAGGCTTCAGGAGTCAACCTTGAGGCAAAATCCGGAGCCGGAGTCCCTGAGGCAGTTCATGGCTGAACACAGTCACATTCTGGCAACTCCTGCGACGCCGCTGGAACCAACCGTATTGGCCTCTGCCTTTCCATTGCACCATTTCAGCGACGTGGAGAGGGGGGATTTGCTGCATGGGAAACAGTCTATCCTCCATATCTACTTTACCCAGGCTTCACGCATTGGAGAGGACACTCTGTTCCAGAACCACCATTCAGAATGCGATACCATAGTCTTCCGAGACTGAAGGATGCCAACATGGATTTTTAGAACTGACAGAAGCCAAAACCTAAGCCCATGAAACATTACCTGTGATTTCAACTTGAACAGCTCATAAGCCACAGGCAGCCTGCCCATTATGTATGCCTCTGAAAAGGCATTTCCAAGGTGCTGATAGTACAGTACCTCTCAAATAAAACTCTACCTTCCAAGTACCTTTCCATTCTAGCATGTGATGTTCTGAACCGATAAGCTGGTAGGAAGGGTCCTTTTTGTTGCTTCCTTTCTATCATGACAGATATATAAGAAGGTGCCCCCCAAGCCCCCAGTTAAAGAAAGGAAGGTCTGCTGGTATCAGAATATCATCTTTAAAATGCATTTTTATAGAGAAAAGTCCAATAAAACTATCTTTGAATCTCAGGCTGGTCTGCCTGCAAAAGAAAGCTGTTTTTCTTCCATTTCCACAGAAGTTTCTCCTGCTTACCTAGATTTCCATCCCTATCTAGGCCCAGCCAGAGTGTTTACCAGTTATCACAGCCATTTGGGGATATTTGCTGGGAGGATCATTGGACAGGAGGGAAGAAGATTTAATGTTTGTTGTGCTTACCAATTTTGCCCTGCATATGCCTCTATGGAGGCACACATCTAGGTCTCTTCTGGTCTCAGGGCCTGATCAGAAGAGAAATGATCTGGGAGTTTCATTTACAGAAATGACTAACAGCCCAAATTTAACCAACATTCCAGCACCAATGCAGCCATTGCCTTATCTTGAGAAGACGTACGTGACTATCACAGTGCACAGCCCATTGGCATGGCTGCATTGGCCTTGGAAAGTCAGTTAGGATTGGGTGGTTAGTCGTCTTATTCTGGAATAAGTGAATTAAACATTCCCTTCCAAACTGGTAATTCTACCCTGCATTTTCTGCACTTCCAAACTGGCATTAGAGAAAAGCCATAGGGTTGAGAACGCCATGTTTCCTTGTAGTAAGTACTTCTTACCCTAGATCCAAATGAGAAAGAGGGCAAAGGAGTCTCTATCTTGAACATCTCAAAAACAGAGAGGGCTCTGATTTAGCAGAAGGAAGCTTACTAGAATTTCACATACAAAAGCCCTTTTTAGCGCATACTCATAATGCTGTCGATATATCACTGATATCAGTAACTCTGGCAGGCATGTGTAAATGGAGAAGGGGTGCAGGTGAGAGTTATACCACTATGGCACCTGCAATGTTTGATGGAGTGTATACAGTGCTGGGTCATGTGCTGACCCAGGAAGATGGATCAACCTCCTTCTTCCTGGGAAGGGTGTTAAGATTTGGCAGGTGCCACTGCCACTGAACCCTCCTCATTCCCAGACCCAAACCACCCTCCTCTCCCGCCCCATCACCTTCCAGTTCTGCCCACCCCTTGCTCTGTTCCACCCCTCCCTGCCTCCCTCCCAACCCATGTGCATGCTTACATCCTCTGGTAAGTGCCCACTATCTATCATTGCACAGATCTGGCCACTTGCTGTTTGTAGTAACTGCATGCGCTGGTGCTGACATGCCATAAAAGGGGTTTACACCATAGGAACCCCGTCAGTATAATGGCCCCTTAGGATTGGGCCATCACATCCTCATCTCATCTCCATTCAGGCTTGCTCACTGAAAGTTTTTTGAACCTTGCCCTGTCTTCATTCATTCTGAGACACTGTAATATGTGATCTACAGATAAATTGGTAGATTAACTGACTTGGGTGTTTTAAAACTGTAGTCTACTGTTTAAAATAAAACAGCCCTTCAAATCAGTTGATAAAACAGTTTTAAATTATAGCTCTCCAAACTGGATTTCAATTAGCACGGCTATAATGGCACTCTGTTGTAAGTGTCTTTGTGCCAAATAATATGGCAATAATGGAGCAGTGGATGTATTTACAATAAAACAGAGGGAAATATAGAGAATTATGGCACCATCACATAACTCTCGCTGTACACAAACAGCAGTTGCTTTGCTTCACAATAATCCTCAACTTGATTAATAGTAAAGAGCTACATGCTCTCAGTCCGAAACAGAGGAGCCCTTTATTTGCTGGGAACAATCATGTGTCTGATAGGAGTGCCTTGAAATGGCACCCCTTGAAGCATTTAAAAATGTAGGCCTTAAGTGTCTGTGGTGGTGAACAAATTATAAACACTATTCCAAATCAAATGTGTGAATTCCAGTGCACACAAACACAAGATTAGTGCTTTTCCTCTGTGGGGCAAACAGCAGCCTTGGGGAGGACAAGGCACATAATTTAGATGTGGAAAACAGCATAGGAGGGGCAACTCCAGAAAAAGTTAGGAGAAGGAAGGAATGGCAAAAACCAGTGTTAGGGGAGCAATTTTATTTATACACACATTTGGATTAGAAAACGAGCTCTTACATGATAGCATTCTAACTTGACAGCTGTTTGTGTTTTCTGAAAATCCAGTAGGCTGGAATTCAGACAGATTGGAACCCAAGCTTTTGTTACGATAATAAACCAGAAAGTTAGTTAATTGTTCTTAATAAATCCTTGAAGGCCCTGTGTGGGAGCCTCCAGTGGGTCTCTGAGGATGCTCAAGTACTGCTAACTAAAAGGAGAAAAAATGGCATAAGGTGATTGCAGAGGCAGTCTTTTTTCCTCCCTGGGCCATCTCCCAGTTTGCCACCCCACCCCTTGCCCCCTGCCCCAGAAGTACATCAACACATCACTGCAATCACTTCTGGAATCACTTTGGGAGTTGAAGCCTCTTGCGTCACAATTCCACGCTGATCTGGGCCACCCCCCTTCCTCTCCTCCAAGAAGAAGATGCACCCCCTTGAGAAGAAGGGGGTGGAAGCGTGGGCAGGGGCCAGGGCTCGTGGTGCTGCACCTATAGGTGTGGCATCTGGGGCATTTGCCCCCCTTGGCCCCCAGGTATGCCACTGAGTGATTGTTGTCATAGGAACTCATGAAAGAAAGTTGGAAAACAAAAATTCCATTATCTTTAAAAAAATCAATAAAACTAAATATTATCTCTTACTGAAAAGCTCAGATTCTGATATGTTTTGACAAGGCTATGTGTGAGCATTTTTAATGGGTCCAAACTTTCTGCAAGACACTGTTGATGTGGGTGGCAAATCCTTAGCTCAGAGGTAGTGTCTGAGGTTGGCCAAGTCATCCAACCGAACAGGGGACTTATAAAACTTCAGTGGCAGTGCCTAGTATGCCATCAGGGGGTGGACAGAGGGGTTTAGAGCAGGCCTTTCCCCCAAGGGAGCCTAGAGCAAGCCTATGCCCCAAGGCCTCCATCCATCTCACACTGGCACTTGCACTACCTTGGCTTTCCAGTGTCTCTGAAAAAAAAGGGAATTCTGTCCTACATTGCCCCATTTTCTCCCATTCTTTCAACTACAGCAAGTGCCAAGTACTGTTGCACCATGTTGTTCCTAAAAGATGCAAGTGTTTGGGATCATGGCTGATAAAAACTCAAAAGGTGATAGCCATCTCCTGCTCATCAGGAGACTGTCCCAAACAGTAAATTTCTGACTAAGATAGTAACAATCAAACAGACAGAAAGATCATCATAATCCCTTCCTCCCCCCTCCCTTTTTTAAAGAAAGCTCTAGCAGCAATCTGTTGTCATGGAAACAATTCTTCACCTTAAGGTGCTTGGTATTTGTCTTTCTATTTAATGACATCGCTTGTGTAGCTCACAGCTTCCATGCTCATTTTTTTGTTCTCTGACTCCAACAGGGATTTCTTAAGGCTCCTGTAAGTTAGTTCCTAATTTACCAGATTTTACTGCTTTCTGATGACCTTCAGAATATTGTCAGTCATCAACATGCTGTATGATAGCTCTGGTTTCACAACAACAATGGTTCATGCTGCACTATAACTCAGAATCTTCAAGTGCCCAGTTTCCAAAATTAGATGAAGTGAGGTGATGCTCTCAGTTTAGTGTGGAGTAAAGGATGCAAAGAGAGATCCATTAATCGGGGGGGGGGGGAGGGGGCTATCATTGCATTGAGAGTTCGAGGCAGACGTTCTGACTAGCAGCTTTGTATCTAAAAGGAGGATGGGGTAATACCGTATTACCACAGGTTTACACCGTTCTTCATGAATTGACTGCTGGAGTGTCCAATCTTTTGGTTATGGAACCAATTCTACTAGGATTGGCATCCCAATATACGGTTGCTCCAAGACTATGTCTGCCAGCCCCCTTGCAACAGCACAGAGAGAAAGCTGTCAACACAAGCTGTTTGATTAACAATGGCTTCTAGTACATAATCATTTGGATCAAACTGCTACAGAACCATCTGAAACCAAACGCTTGAGAAAATAATTTTTGCTAATATTTGGCTTGAGATAGTTCTGCTTTGGCACAGTCCATATTTTCCCCATTGTTCCCGAGCCAATGAGAGCTGCCACTCCTACATTCTCTTATTCTGTTAGAAATCAGACACCTTCAGTCTGAAAGCCTCTGCAATTAAAAATTTTTTTAAAATGTCAAAGTGAAAATGGCATTCCAGAAACCTGCAAATGACAAAGTATTGAGTAAAGGAGAATGATAATTCAGAGTCAGTTTCAACTTCTGCAGGGTGTTGGAAAAGCCATGTGAGGGCCTCACCATGATACACACCTTCCATGATTTGAAAGCACAGACATGCTCACTACCTCTCCATAGTGCCCAGTAACCAGTGGATGAGTGACTGTGTTCCTTCTCTGCCACTGCTACAGTTATGGCTGGTAGTGTGAAGAACTAATATCTACTGCTGCCACCTGCTCCCCACTGCCATAGTTTACCAGGTGATGATGAGGTTACCAGGTGATGATGCAGATTGTTACCAGCAACAGGATGTGTAGAATGATGGTGAGGGAAGTCAATGCTTCCACTGCTTCCCCAGTAAACCAGTCAGGGGCCCTGAGCCCAATGGAGATGCATTCTGGGAGACAGTGGGGAGCACGTGGCAGCAACAGCAAGCCATTCTTTTTCATTCCCTGGTGGTATTTAACAGATTTAGGATGCTGCAGTCTCTGATGCAGAATCAGAGGACAGGCCTCCTGGGAACTGAAACCTGCCACTGAGGGAAGGTGGTCTACTGCTGCCCTGCTCCATCACAATTGGCTAGTAAACATCCTCCACGACCCAGCTTTCTTCAGTGGTGGGGAGCTGTGGCAGTAGCTGACCCTCCCTGCCTCAGCGTTGGCGAGACACAACTATGTGTCTCATGTACCAAAATGTCTTGCTACAGGGAATACTTCACTATATAACTGGTAGGAGCCACATTCCATAAAGAGCAGTTGCATGTCAGCCAGCCCACTCTGAAGACAAGCCATCTTCCTCCCACAATCCTAGAGCTAAAAGGAGACAGGGATAGCAATGCAAAATTACAGCACTCAGGAAAACAAATGAGGAACAAGGTGCTTGGATTTCTAATCTCATAGTCTCACTCTTGTTCCTATGTGCCACACATATAGCAAGATTTTTTCAAGCTTTGTCACTGGAATCTTTACTTGGTAAACAAAAATGACCCATACCCATATAATCTCCATGTAATGATTCCCCATTTCAGAGTGCATCTTGGGCAAAGGAAAGCTTCCATTGCTTCTCTCTTTTCAGAACAGAAGTGATAGTGATATAACTATATGCTAAGTCCCAACAGCCCAATCCTATCCTGTCCTAGAACAGACAGGCCAACTGGCAGGGTAGGAGGTGGCTGCTGCATCACTTGGAGTAGGGGGATTTATTTCCCCTTACCCTGTGTCATGTGGCAGCACCCCAATGGGGCTACTTGGATATGCACCAATAAAATCACTGGCAGTGTTACAACAGTCTGGTGTAACGCTCGGCTGCTCGGGAGGTGGGATTAGGATATGGCCCAGATCATCCACGCCGGTCCCATAACCCTTCCTGAGCCTGATCCGTCAACTAGTCTGTTATCCCCCCTGAAATGCCACCGTTATGCCCACCTGCCACCCTCTCCAACCCCCTGAGCCGGCTGCCCTCAGCTGGCACAAATTTAACCCCTCCACAGTGGGGTCCAGTGCAGGGAGGCTGGTGAGTGTCCTCACGCCAGTCTGCCCTGCGTGCACAGACGCACAAACGTGCTTTACAGCACATTTGCGACCCTCCTGGGCTGGCATAAGGGACTTACACCAGCCAAGCATACCATCAGGGTTGTGCTCAGAGTTACATCCTGGTTCCCTTCTGGAGGCTTGCCCGTAAGTCAGAATGCACATAAGTAGGAACTGCCGGCTCTTGCCCATTCAGTGCTATCGTACCTGCCTGAAAGCACCCGAATGGATGGACTGCACTTGCATAAAAGTGCCAACATGGACATCCATAAGTCAGATGACCATAAGTCAGATGTTCATAACTCAGGGCGCAATCCTAACCCCTTATGTCAGTGCTTTCCAGCACTGGTATAGTGGTGCTAATGGGACATGTGCTGCCTCCTGCAGTTGGGTGTCACTCACAGAGGCCTCCTCAAAGTATGGGAATGTTTGTTCCCTTCCCTCAGAGCTGCATTGCCCTTATCGCTGGAAAGCACCAACATAAGGGGTTAGGATTGTGCCCTCAGGGATCCAAAGTACATAAATCATGTATTTTTCCCCATTTGATTTGGCCCCATTTCCTTCCTGCTCCTCTGTTGATTCCCTTGTATTGATCTAGATCTGTGTTCTTAACCTATCTGTTGCGACCCTGTCACAAAGCTTCATTTGGGGGTTGTGACAACCTTTCAAAACCCATCTCTTACAGGAACAAAAATAGCTCAAGTTTCACTCTCAGTTTTACACGATTATCCACATCGATGATGGATGGGGCAGGGCGTGGGTGGATTGGGTCCCAGGAGAGGGCAGGAGGGCGGGGGCTGGGACCCACTGTGGTGGGTCCCCAGTCTCATACTTTACTTAGGGCTTAATCCAGAGAAGAACTTGGGCCGGTGCAAGTCCCTTGCACTGGCCCAGGAGGATTGCAAACGTGCCACAAAGCATGTTTGCGCCTCCTCAGGAGCAAGCTGCACCAGTGTGTCGGTCCAGCTGGGCTGACACAAGGCTCTGGGATGGGCAGAGGGGAGGTGGGGGGGAGGCGTTCCGGGGTGGGGGGAGGGCAGGCGGTGGGCAGCCCCAGGGGCAGACGGGTGGGGAGCAGGAGGTGAAGCTGGGACCTGGCAGTTATGTTGGATCCCAACCTCCATTCCCAGGGATTTCAGAGCAGCTTCTCGCATATGTGCCACCTCCAGAGGTGGGCAAGTCCCATATGGGCCAGGGTGCCTTACCTCTGGCTGAGCCACTTTGAGCCCCTATCCTGAGCTGGATACAGCGCAAGCCTCTTGCCTTGCCTGTTCCAGCACAGGATAGGATTGTGCCCTTACTTACTTACTTAATTTGCTTATTTATTTATTGGGGCCCTGGCACAAAAAAGGTCGAAGGCCACTGATCTAGATTGCAAAGAACCTGGTTCTTTGTAAAGCGCTGTATATATTGATGGTGCTACAGAAACAGCAACAACAACAACAGATTTCCCATTAAATCCTGGATGCAGAATCTAGGACGATTACAAGAACCAAATCCTATCTATAATGGCAAGCTGAATTTCCCCAATTCAATGCATGTGCGTACTGGAAACAAAAACAGGTATCTACATGCATACATTGTAAACATTATGAACAAACATCACACTACTCGACTAGGTAGAAAATGGGCAGACGTGATCTCAGTCCTATTTCAATAAATATGATAGTGGGAGGAGCTGGTACCTCTGTGAATTCTCCCTATATTATCCCGGTTTTTGTAGCTTCTTGTTCAGGCGCCTATTCAACCTCCCTTCATGTAGAACTTCTATCTTGAAACAGATGGTAAAAAGCATCTATTTTTTTTCTACAAACATACACTTCTGCTTTTTAATGTTGTAAAGAAAAATGTATGTGAGGAGGTTTAATAACAACTGTGGGCCTTGAGGCAATATCTTTGCTATTAAAATGATACAACTGTGTCAGAATTCACATTACAAAATGAAAATTTGTCATTGCTAGCACTGAGTGCCTAATGTGTGGAAAACAAGTCATTTCTGCTCACAGTTATTTGTGATTAAAGAGTTGATTAATGCAACCCCTGATCAACATGATAACTTTTCACATAAACATCTCCCTTCCCATTGGGAACTCCTGCTTGTACATCACAAAGAAGCTGTCACGATCAGTGGCAACACATGATGGACATTCAAATTATCATGAGGTTACGTTAACTGTAGTCACCACATGAAAAATAGATATGTGACTCAGTGTAATCCTATGCATATCTACTCAGAAGTAAGGCCCACTGAGTTCAGTGGGTCTTACTCCCAGAAAGTGCTACAGGATTGCAGCCTCAATTATCTTACACTGTCAAATTATTTTCAAGTAGCATTCTCATTAGTTAAACTGTCGTGAAGGCCCATCAGAATTACAATCTCAGCCCACTCCGGCAATGCTGAAAGTGGTGACAGTTTGCTGATGTGGTCACCAAATTTATAACTCTTATATGCAAGACTGCCCTCTAGTGAGCCATTCAAAAATAATATCAAGATGGTTTTTCTATACTGTACAACTATTTATCACTCTTAAGTAGGGGTGCCCAAACCCTGGCCCTTGGGGACTCCCAATCCGGCCCACAGGGAACTCCCAGTCTCCAATGAGCCTCTGGCCCTCCAGAGACTTGCTGGAGCCCGCACTGGACCAACACAACTGTTCTCAGCATGAGGGTGACTGTTTTACTTCTCGCATGAGCTATGCAACCAGGGCTGCTTGCTGTTTGACATCTGTGATGCAGCAGTGGAAGCAAAGGAAACACTGGGCTTGCTTTGTGCAAGGCTTTTTATAGGCCTCAAGCTATTGCAAGACCTTCATTCATTCATATAAGTTCCATCTCTAATATGTTCATTTATGTAAATTTATGAAAATTTTATTTCCAGCCCCTGACACAGTGTCAGAGAGGTGATATGGCCCTCCTGCCAAAAAGTTTGGACACCCCTGCTCTTAAGTAATCACACTGAGGGCCAAATCCTATCCAATTTTCCAGTGCCAGTGCAGCTGTGCCAATGGGACATGTGCTACATCCGGTGGTAGTGGGGTAGTCACAGAGGCCACCTCAAGGTATGCAAACACTTGTTCCCTTACCTCAAGGCCACATTGCAGCTGCACTGGTGCTGGAAAGTTGGCTAGGATTGGGCCCTGAAATATCACTTTGACTTTTTGAAAGCTATGCCCCTTCAGAAGGATCATTTAGGAAAAATGTTTCACGTGACCATGTTTTTTCAAGTGAAGGTCACATGTGAAATATTTCAGTGGGTGTTCAGGCTTAAACCAGTCTTCTAACTGTTGCATCAGGTTGGTGCAAACTTTTTCTGCAAGTCTTTTTAAGATGTAGAGAGTGGTAACATGGACATCTTACATCCCAGAGAATGACAAGTGTTTTTATAGAGAAGATTCTGTAAGATCCCTTGGAAGGACAGACTTTGTATTTGTGACTTGAAGGTAGTGGAAGTATGTTACCATTTTGTGTGGGGGGGGGGGGGCAACCTAACCAAGATTTAAACCAATTTACACACATTCCACCAATACACACTCCATCAACCTGGTGAATGACCAGGCCTATGCTTTAGAGCAGGGGTCTCCAAACTTTTTGGCCAGAGGGCCGCATCAAATATCTGGCGTGGTGCGGAGGGCTAGAAAAAAAAATTTAAATATAAAATTTAAATAAATAAGATAGAGATGGAATTTAGATGAGTGAATAAACGAATGAACGGGCTCATTCATTCCACCTCTCTGGCCCTTGAACACCCTCCAGACACAAACGGAGCACAGTTCTGGTCATGCTCAGCTGAGCAGGCCAGGCGCTTTCAGGAGACAAGAGGTTGGCCGCAGGGACCGCATCTGGGCCCCAGGAAGGGGTTTGGAGACCCCTGCTTTAAAGGACCAGGGACACCTGCTGGAGGAGGTAAGGTTGCACAGGGGATGTAATGGGGTGAGGGAGGGCAGGGGGAGGAGAGGGGCGGGCAGAACAGTGGCAGGCCTTGTGCTTGACCCAGGGCTTTAAAGAGTCCTTGCCACAGGATGTGGTGACGGCGTCTGTCCTGGACACCTTTAAAAGGGGATTGGACAAGTTTCTGGAGGAAAAATCCATTATGGGTTACAAGCCATGATGCGTATGTACAACCTCCTGATTTTAGAAATGGGCTATGTCAGAAGGCCAGATGCAAGGGAGGGCACCAGAATGAGTTCTCTTGTTATCTGGTGTGCTCCCTGGGGCATTTGGTGGGCCGCTGTGAGATACAGGAAGCTGGACTAGATGGGCCTATGGCCTGATCCAGTGGGGGGCTGTTCTTATGTTCTTATGAGTCACCCTCTGGGGAAGGTCCTGGCAGCAGGGACGAGGAGGGACACTCTTGGTCAGGGGACACCAGACTGAGGACCGCTTCTTCCTTGCCTTCTTCCCCCACATCTCCTGCGTGGCTTTGTGAAGCCTGCCATTGTTCTGCCTCTGCGTGGCAGCTCCCGGCTGCGTCCCGCACGTCCCTGTGGCGACCCGCGTCTCTCAGCTTTCCAGAACAGCTCCATGCTGTTGAAATTCGGGGCCAGCACTGCCAGGACTGCGCCTTCCCCACTCCACGCCCGAGGAGGCCCGCTGCGCTCCTCAGCCAGCGGGAGGCCCCTGGTCGCCGCGGAGCTTCAGCCGAGGCGTTTCCTCGGAGGAACGCCGCTTTCCCCCCCTCGCCGAGCCAAACCTGAACCCAGGGAGGGCAGTCAGTGGAGCTCGCTGCCGCCTTCGCGGCCAGCGGGGCCGTCCGCTCGGAAGGGAGCCCCTCGCGGCGAGTGGCGCCTCCTCCCGGGACAGCGTGGCCGGGACTGCAGCCCGAGCACCGCTGCTGGAGCCGGGCGTTCCGCTGTTCCCACGGCAACGGGCGCCGGCGGATCCGCGGTGCGCGCGCAGCCCTGCAGGTGGCGGCGGAGTGGCGTTTCCTGCTCTGGCGAGGGTCTCGCAGCTTCCCGTGCCGCCGGAAGTGTTTGCGGGCTGCAGCGTCCCCGTTTCCGGTGGCGCTCCTCGTGCACGGGCTCAGCGTGTTGCCACGAGCAACGGAGGCTCAGGGAGGGGGGGAGGAAGGGAGCGCGGCCGGCGCGTGAGCGGAGCGCCTGCTGCCCTTCGGTGCCTGTGGCCGGAGCGGCTCTTTCCCCCGAGTGGACGGCGCGAGACGGAGTGGGAGAGCGGGCGCTCCTGTCGCCTCCTCAGGCGCTCCTGCCCTCGCTTCGCCTGGCAGGTACAAAGCAAGATGGTGGCTCCTTCCTCTGGGCTGCCTGCTCTGGCTTTGGCGCTGCTTCATGGGGGGGCTGATTTTTGAAGGTGTGTGTGCCGCTGTCCCCAGAGGCCGGTGCATTTTAAGTATGCTTGTCTTTGACTGTCTCGTGGGGTTCCGCAGGCCATCTTGCATTGGGGAGTTCCACAGATCAATGAAGAAACGTTTTCTTTTGCCTGTCTAAACTCTCCCGACACTTAATTTTAGGGGTCATCCACTAGTTGGGAGAATTGGGACAGACAAAACAAAGTATCTCTTTACCCAGCGTGTCGTTAAGTCTGTGGAACTCCTTGCCACAGGATGTAGTGATGGTGTCTGAAGGCCTGGACACCTTTAAAAGGGAATTGGACAGATTTCTGGAGGAAAGGTCCATCGCGGGTTACAAGTCGTGACAGGAACGTGGAAGCTCCTGATTCTAGATGTAGGCTACCTCAGAGTGCCAGATGCAGTGGAAGGCACCAGGACGCAGGTTGTGCCTGTTGTCTTGTGTGCTCCCAGAGGAGTCTGGTGGGGCTGCTGTGAGATGCAGGAAGTGGACTAGATGGGCCTTTGGCATAATCTAGCAGGGCTCTCCTTATGTTCACGCCTTTAGTAAAGTGTATGTTTGTTCCATATTTTTCTAACTTCTTTATAAAAATTGAATGAGTACAGCAGTTTTTCTTGTTATGGGTTTGATAACAACAACCAGTGCTAAGCATTTTTTAAGTTTGATTAATTTCAGTGAAGGAATTAAACTGTCAGATTAACAGTGCAATTCTATATTTACTCCAACGTGAGTCTTACTTGCAAATAATTGTAGCCTTAAGTGCTTTACTTTGCTGTATCCTATTTTATGTAAATATTTTATATCATCTAGTAAAACCCATCACCTATGAACTGCAGTTGTATCACTAGCATACCAGTCTAAGCTGCGCAAAAGCTCTTCTCGCTACAACCACCACCTGGACATCTGGGGCAGTGAAGAGTCATATTGACACCCAAGTTGCAGATCTGCTCCTGCAAAAGGAATTCAATCCTGTCCATAACAGGTTGATACTCCAGTACCAACATTATGGATTTCTAAACCTAGATGACCTATGTTTTGTTCATATTTAAACTCTGCTTGTTAACCTGAATCCAGATCCTCATCACCTCCAGATGTATTGGCTGTGGATTTTCTTTCCAAAGCTCTCATCAAGTAAATTGCTTGAAAATTTGCAGTTTTGCTTAGAGAGTTTTTTTAATTGTTTGTTTTGTTTTACAGAAAGTCTCTAGATAACATAATAGGTTTTTGTGGATATCTTTATGTGCATCCAGAATGTCTCAAGTTGAAGTGACTGCTATTGAGGGGACTGCAGACGGGTTGTCTGAAGTGAAGCTCGATGACTCATGTAAACCATTAGGTGAGAATGAAGAAGCCAATCCCGATGCAAGCAATAGAGATATTGTGGTGACTATTGGAGCAACTGTACCAACTGGATTTGAACTGACTGCTGCGGATGAAGTGCAAGAGAAACTAGGATCGCAGTCTAAAATTAGCAAGGACCGAGGGAAAATCTATTTTGACATTCCTGTGAGCTGCCTTCCACAGGTTAGCAGATTTTTTAAAATATGAGTAATATTTCCAATTCATTGTGTGTTTGAGATATATATACACACGCGCACACACCTATATATAGGGTTCACTTCTTGCAGACAGAGTTGGACACTTATCTAGCAAAGAATATGCATGATGATGTTGGGACACAGCATTTTTAAAATTTGCTTGTAGTACAAAAAAGAATGATGTGGTCACTACCAGGCTGAATCCCCTTTCTCAGTTATCCCCCCACATGTAAGTTTTCCTTCCTTGGCAGTGGTGAGAACCTGGATTTTGTGTCACTCCAGCTGCCGCCAACACTAGGTAAGTGCGAACCCCCCCTTTTTTTACTTATTTGGCAGCGCAAACCCAGAAGTTCCATCACCACTGACCTAACATCACTGCCACTAGCCACTCCCTTTAAAGGAAAATTCAGTGTTTCTCACTACCCTGGAGGGGTCAAGCCCCCCCCCCAGGTTGGGAAACACTATTCTATATTGTATTTAATTATCTGAGGAGGGATGCATGTTTATTGTTTGTTTCTGTACACAAATAATAGCTGCAAAAAGATCTAAAAAGCAGGAGTGGCCAAACTTGCTTAACCTAAGAGCCATGTACGATATTCAGATGTCTGAGAGCTGCAGAATTCAAGAAATGTTTAAACTCTTAAATATATTTATTGAACATTCAGCTTATTTTTTTAATCCTGTGGACTCTCTGTTTATACCCAGTAAATAATTATAGAGTTTGAAAATTTCTTATTTGCCTCTTATATTAATTGTGATGCAGAAGGAGTTCAGCCAACATTTCTGAGAATCAAACATTAAACATCAAAGATCCACACATGGCTTGTGAACCACCGTTTTGCCACATCTGATCTAAAGGGATGCATTTAACATGTACAGAAATAGAACACAAAATGTCCAGTCCTCAAACACGACAAATTTCTCACTCTGTTCTTCAAGATAAAAATAACTATGTTTTCCTTGTGGGCCAGGCTATAAATGTTTAAAGAGGCCTTTAGAATAGTAAACTTATTAAGATTATATATGTTTTGTCTAGGTTCACCAGTTAAGATCAGTGGACAACTTATTTGTTGTAGTTCAAGAGTTCAAAGATTATCAGTTTAAAGAAATGAAGGTAAGTTATTGTTCCACACCACACTTTCAAGGGTGTGATTTAAAGTACAAAAATAATGGTTCTGGAATTTCTTTCAACTTGTTAGACACAATTTTTTTTTAATTGGAAAAAGTAGAGTTAAATGTATAAGGAATTGGGGATTATTTATGGTAATTATGGATTTCCTTGCACAAACCCATCATTGCAGAAAGCTTCCCTGTAGAATTGACCTCTATTAACAATTTTAACTGATTACCTAAGGGCTTGAATTGCAGGAGATTCTTTTATAATGCAGTGTTACTAATTTGGTCATATTATATTCAACGTTCCAACAATTAATATGCACA
The DNA here is from genome assembly GCF_035046505.1 of Tiliqua scincoides. Taxonomy (NCBI): domain Eukaryota; kingdom Metazoa; phylum Chordata; class Lepidosauria; order Squamata; family Scincidae; genus Tiliqua; species Tiliqua scincoides. The sequence continues at coordinate 227,700,651 of NC_089822.1, read as the reverse complement.
TTTGATGCTTCAGCAAATTACAAGACTGTATTTTGACTTAGCAGCCAAGCTGCTGGGATACATCTTGTGTTTTTTAACTTAATTTTTAAAAATATTATGTTCTTACATTTTTCCATATATACCTCACATATGTACTATATACCTCCCATTTGATACATTATCAAATACACAAACACCTCTTTGTGTATTCGATAATTAAATTTTTGCTTATGAAAATTCATGTCATGAGTTATACTCTAAAACAGGGGTGCTCAATAGGTGGATCGCGATCTACCGGTAGATTGCGAGGCAAAATGAGTAGATCGCGGAGCCCTGTCAGTTTCGTCTAGTGACTAGACAAAACTGACATATTTAGCTGACACTAAACTGACACTGAAACTGACACTTTAGCTGCTCTTCAGGCATGCGGCAACAAAACTGACGAAACTGACTAGACTCCAGCAGGGGCTCCATACATTAAAGGGGGTGTCTGTCAAACGCTTCCTTCCCCCCTGGTAGATCTCTGGACCTTGCTGGGTTTCAAAGTAGCTCTCGAGCCAAAAAAGTGTGAGCACCCCTGCTCTAAAGCATTGCATGTCACCTTTTCCTTAACAACATTCTCTCTTTGCTGTGTGACGAACTGCTGTTTAAATTCAGGGGAACTTCAGTAGAAGTGTGTAATGTGATTTGAGAGAGCTGATACAGCAGCATGGAATTTGAAAGCTCCAGGAGGCACGCCCAAGCTTTTAATACATCTAAAGCAGTGGTTCCCAACCTGTGTTCCTGGGACCCTGAGAAGTTGTCCCCAAGGTCTCAGGAAAAAATGGGATCATCTTTGATCACTTCCAGTGTTTTGCCAAGTGGGTGCTCCCAAACGGACCACTGACATGTCAGCTGTGGCTGTAGGTAGTCTCTTCTCTGCCCTCTCTGGTGGTGCAACGCTTGCTGAAGTGCCAGCTGCAGGAGGGTCCATTCTCCACTCTTTCTGGTAGTCTGTGGAGGAGCACTCACTCAGCGAGATGCTTACCCATGGACCACCAGAGAGGGTGCAGAATGGATCCTCCTGCAGCTGGCACTTCCAGTGCCTGGCTGAGTGCTCCCCCATGGGTTACCAAATTGAATTGTATTTTTTTGAGTGGTGGAGATGGAAGTGGTTGCAGGTGGTCCATGATAATTCCAATGTTTGTCTCAGTGATCCGTAGGCTCCTAAAGGTTGGGAACCACTGATCCAAAGGGTTCCCGGATTGTAGCCATAGTATAGAAAGTGTAAAGCAGCTTGTCACCATGGCAGTTTCCTGTCATCTCCCCAAGGGGGCGAATTCCGTGTTTTACAGATTGGTCTGGTATCTGGTTAATTTTCTCATGGGAGGTGAAAACAGCCTATTTATTGTAGTTCCTGGTAAAAAAAAAAAGGCAAAGATTACTGAAATTAGGAAACGAGTAACTGGCAACCCATGGGATTTCTTCACCTGTGTCCTCCACCCTGGCCCCTTCTTCTGTGGATTTGATTGCCATCTCAGGCTTGGCAAGGGACATGGGGTTATCTCAGCACCCAGCCCAGTGTTAAAGAATCAGCCAGTTGGGGATCTGCTATGTGTCCATCCTTTGCCCATAAGGGTACCTGCCACCCTCCTTCCTCACTGACCTCAGTTAGCCCTAGGGAGCAGATTGGGGCAAAATCCCTTCCAGAGGGGTGGGAGGATGGGGAAGAGAGGCCTACCCAGAAGGATGTTGCTCACTCAACTCCTCCTAGCCCCACCTCTGTTTGCACCACTGTCTTCCTTTTAGCTTCCTCCTCCTCTGGTTCTTCATTCCTGAATCATCTCTTTCCTTGCCTTGTGGTCTTATAATTAGGTCTTATCCCATTAGTCTTCTTCATTCTGCTTGGATCTTTCTTTCCTCCTTCTTGTAAGTCTCTGTTCTTTCATCCTTTCTCTGTCCTGCTTCTACCCCCTTCCCCTGTCATTAAGAAGGATTGGTATCAATAACTTAGCCCCTGCTTTGCCCCAAGTGGGGCTTTTCCAGCTCTTTCCTTGTCCAGTGCCTCCTCCAGCCAGCTGGCACTCAATAATTGTCGTTGAGCATCAAGGCATCTTGTTGGCCGTGATGTTTCCTTGCACCCAATCTTCTTAGCAGCTGGTAGTACTGGGGTAACATGGCTATTGCCCTTCTGCTGATACAGGTTAACTCTGTTGCTCTTCCAAAATGTAACAAAATCGGTAAATGATTAGTTGTGTTAAATAAATGAGGGAAACTTCTCCTGACCCATTATAGGAAGAAGCGCTAAAGGATTTAGAGGACCTGGTTAAGAAACTACCTTGGAAGGATCCTTTAGAAGTATGGAAGTTAAATACAAGCCTTAAGAAAAGAAAAACAAGACGGAAAAAAGGAAATCAACAGAGTAATGCAAAGAAAGAGAAAGTGGAGGATGATGGAAGTGGAGAGGGGACAGTTGATAAAGAATTGCATGATCCAGCACAAAATATTTTAAGTCTGGAGTCTACTGAAGTCCAGGACCCAGAAAAAATGGATGAAGCAACACCACCAGATGATGATGAGCAGTCTGATTCTAAAGAAGAGTTAACATCCTGTGGGGAAAATGAAAATGAATTTAGTGACTACAAGAAGAGTGAGGTGGAGGCCCAAATGCTGAAGTTTCGGGTTACGTGCAACAGGGCTGGTGATAAGCACAGTTTCAAATCAAATGAGGCAGCAAGAGATTTTGGAGGAGCTGTGCAAGACTTCTTCCATTGGAAAGCAGACATGACCAATTTTGATGTGGAGGTACGATAGTCCATTATTTTTTGAAAATATCATTTTATATGCATACCGGTGAGAGAATAGCTTAAAACATTTTCTTGAATAATCTTTACTTGAATCCTGCCAATCTTGGTATTCATCAAGAATCTTCCACTCACATACTCAACATCTTTCACAAGCATATGGAGATAGAGATGGCAACTAAAGCATTATTTTATGTCAAGCATGGAAGGTCTCAGCCAGGAGTTACTGGTGACATTTGCTGACTAATCTCAGCCCTTTCTTACCCACTGTAAATTGATTTGCTGTCTTTTAATTAATCTGCCTACTGCCCTGACTGTTACCCTGCACATGCCCAATCTTGTCTGATCTTGGAAGCTAAGCAGGATCAGACCTGGTTAGTATTTGGATGGGAGACCGCCTGGGAATACCGGGTGCTATAGGCTTATACCATAGTCTTTCGAGACTGAAGGTTGCCAACCACCACTCCACTGCCCTGAGATTTTTTCCAGAATTGGAAGGTAAGATATAACAATAAATAAAAATGTGGGGGTGGCAGCTCTGATAATCCAGCGCTGTCTAGTTGTCTCCAATTTATTTAGTTTTACTCTGTAGTTGCCGGGGGTGGGGGGGAGAAGACTCCTTTGCAAAACAATACAGGCGTGCCTGCATATCTGTGGGGGATTCTGTTTCTGAACCACCTGCGGTTAGGTGAAACTGTGGATATAAGAGAATGCCCCACCCACCCTCTGGAGGGTCTTCTGAGCCCAGCAGAGGCCACATGTGTCCGCCCACAGCTTCTGCTGGGCTCAGAATGATTGTTACAACTAAAAAAAAATCACTTTTTTGATGGTTTTGACAAAAACTAGGGCTCTTGTGCTGGACTCAGAAGACCCTCCAGAGGGGGTGTGCAGGAGGAGCATGGACCCAATTTGCAGTTAACTGAAACCGCAGGTACAGGATCCTCGGATATGGCCCCCCCAGTGCTTCTAATGATATATAATTGCCATGCAAACACTTCAGATTGTCTCTTTTCCCACCCCACCACCACCCCACCTCACTTCAGAGAGCAAAATTATAGTGACTTGTGGAAGATCTAAACCTCTGAAGGAGAAATATTTGGGAAATACTGCATTAGCATTTCCTGTTACAGTAGTGTTTAAAAGAAGGCAGTATCTTCTGTTTTAATCTAAATCTGTGTCAATGCTTATCTATAATTAAAAGTATTTTTTGAAGTATCTCTTTGAAAATATCTGAATTTTATCCTAGGTTCTTCTGAACATCCACAATAATGAAGTGGTAGTGGGAATTGCCTTAACAGAGGAAAGTCTTCATAGAAGAAATATTACACATTTTGGACCCACAACTCTTCGGTCCACTCTAGCCTATGGCATGCTCAGGTAAGCATGGAAATTTACCAGGAAATCAGAACAGTTGCAAAGTTCCTTAAATTATGTAATATCCCCTTTGTTTTAGCCTGGCATGCCTTATGATATAAGTATTTGCAAAATCTATTAGCCAGTCCCTGAATATCAACTGTTTGAAGATCCATTAATGTCCATTAAATTGGTAGGCAATCAGGTCTTTATTGTGATGGGTTGCTCAGTGTAGAACTAATTCCTGCTGACTTTAAAATATATCCCGAAACACATACCTGCAAGTTTCAACATCTGCTGTCATTCTCCTTATCGTTTTCACTTTTTATACCAGGGGATATTGATGTGATTTATTGTGTATAATACTTTTGATGGAGTATTGCGGTTTTGAGGGGTGCTATATTTTTAACATATTAGAAATAGTAATACTCTGGCTCAAAATATTAAGTGTTTTGGGACTTTCAATCTTGTTATTTAAAAAAAATCATTATCCTTGAATTACAGGATGATTGCTGTCTGGGTAACACTAAAAATAGTAAGATGCAGATAAGTTGTTTCAACGAGAACTTGTTTTATAACATGACCGTTGACAGCACTCAGAGAGTGAGAGAGCACACTAAAAATCTAAAGGAAAAGCTGGTGACACTTTACTATATTGAGTGTGTTTTCCAAAGTTAATTCTGTTTTAATTTTTATGTGGTATTATGTGTTATTTCAATATGATACTCTTATTTTTATCACATAAGCTTTGATATAGTTGATATTTGTAAGCAGTTTTTCTTTTTTTCTTTTTTAAAGGCTCTGCGATCCTCAGCCAGCTGACATAATAATTGATCCAATGTGTGGGACGGGTGCTATACCAATAGAGGTACTGTAATTTTTTAAAATCCATTTTTTCAAGCAAACGGTATGACATTGCAGTACAAAGATCAACACATGCCTTGGTGACAACTGCCACTTGCTATTCACTCACTGCCTCTTGTCCAGTTTAATCTGTTCTACCACCCCATACCATATACACTGACAACCTAGACTTCTAGCCATAAAGGACAGTATGTTACAGTACTTCCCATCACCATCAGAACTCAGGAATGACTTGGCATATTATTGTGACACACTGACTGCATTCTAATCTAATGACAAACTATAGTTGGCTTCAAATCACACTGAGAAGCTTCTAACCTACTCTTGCATGTGGAGGAAAGAGAGAACATGTTATTTTGTTCTTATAATAGCAAACAATGATTTGCCTTTTCTCTGAATGCTGCAATTGTATGCGATCTGGTCTATGAGAAAATAAGGCCTTAATTCCTTATTTTGTACCAGACCAGTGTGGTCAGTTGAGTTGCTTGTCCCCAGGATAACAGATTGTATAAATTGCTTCTCCGTTTCCACCACTGCCACCATCACTACTATTTCCATAGTTCTTTGGTGAATGCTCTGTCATTTTAGAAATCCTTATAAACATGCCATAAATTAGGACAGTATTATTCCAGTGTTACAGATGGGGGTATTGAAGTTAAGCACCCATAATAGGTCAAAGGCCATCTCAGTACATTAGTCTGCGTTCGTTCCTGTGTATTTGTCTGACAGCACATGGTAACTAACTATAGTACTTGAAAATACAGAATTTTCTTTGTACCTATTGCAGTTCTTCGCAACAAAGTAGGAGGCAAGTTGTTTCAACGGGTCTTGAGCCCAAGCACAGCAAGAAGCAGATTGTTTCCACTCTGCTTTGTCCTGGGATGCAGGGTGCTGCAGTCCTGACATTCCCATGATAGGAAGTAGCCCTGAGGTTATAAAAATATAGAAAGCCTTCATCTTGATCAGCCTGGGTTCTTGCCTGAAAATCTTTCCTCAAAGAGGGGTGAGTGCACTTCTCTCTGTGCAGGGTCGTAGGATAGAATTTCTGTTTCTGTAAAGTGTGGCAAGACAAGAACAAGGAAGGATGTTAGGATACTGTGCTCCTAACACTCCTCCTGAGATGGCTAGGCAACCAAAAGCAGGGAATATTCTCTAGCAATTCATAGTTGTTTCTAGATTGGTGAGCAGCTTAACCATTGGCTGTGAGACCTAACCTTGCTCTTCCAAAATTCCTAGACACTGTAGCACTGAAATTGCTTTCCATTGCTCTCAGTGGGAGTTTGCTTCCTATTACCCAGGCATTTCTGTAGGAATAACTGCAAGAGTTGGTGTGGAAGCTTTGGATCAACTCTTGTCGCACCCCCCACACTGCTTGAAGAGATTAATTTCTAGAATTATTTTCAGGCAAGTTGTTACATAGTTCCTAAATTGACTGTTTCTTTTCTTTTTAGGGGGCTGCTGAATGGCCTCACTGCTATCATATTGCTGGGGATAACAATCCACAGGCAGTGAAGAGAACAGCAAATAACATCTCCTCTTTGCTGAGGCAAATACAAAATAAAGAAAGGTAATAAGGGAAGTATGGACTAGTAACAACAACTGTATCTGTTTGATTTGTCATTTAAAGAACTTTATTTTAGTGATCTAGCACGTAATTTGGCATGTTAGTTTGAAAAACCTTTTTTTCCAAGTATTAAGTTTTTATCTCATCTGAATTATTTTAAATAGCACATCCGTGGGCAAACCCATAGATAGTATTCAATGGGATATCTGCAGTCTACCATTGAGGACTGGCTCTGTGGATGTCATTGTGACAGATATGCCATTTGGAAAGAGGTAAAGATAGTTTAAATTGATATGCTTTTATTAACATTTACATTTGCATTTTATTTGCATTTGCATTTGCTTTGTTTCATTTGCTGTGATTGTCCAGAAACTTGGGTACACCATGGAGCCTCCAAATACATGGAGCAACTGCCATAAATTCATGAAGTACCACTGATAAAAATAAATTCACTAGTATGAACAAGAAATACTGGACCTCTTTTAGAATGTATTTACTTTCTGGTGCTTTTCAATGTCATTATAGGATAGGGTCTAAGAAAAAGAATTGGGATCTTTACCCTGCCTGCCTTTTGGAGATGGGTCGAATTTGCAGACCAAGAACTGGCAAAGCTGTGCTGCTGACTCAAGATAGGAAATGCTTTGCTAAGGTGGGGAGTGACTGGCTTTGGGCATCTGTTTGAATACTTTTTGCTCTTTATGGTTGACATCTGAAAGCAGAAAGGTTCATTTGACCTCAGGGTGTATTGGAAAGGATTTTTCTTATCCATATCAAATGCATATTGTCTTTGAGATATTTGAATGCAAGAAAATATCCTTGTGTGTGATACAGAACTTGTGGGGTTATTTTTAGCTGTATGGCACTAGGAACAAACTATATTCTAGAAAGCCCAATTTTGGTGCCCAGTGTGCAGATCTTTTTAACCCACAGGTTATGCTTCAAAGATGGAGTTGGAAGGGCTTTTCTAAAGAAATGAATGGAAATTGATCTGATACTGTTTTTTTTATTACCTAGTTTTTTAGCTATAATAGGATAATAATAGAAATACCAGCATGAGATTTAATCAAGGTTGCCAAAACAGCTTAAAATTGTGAGTTGACTGTAGGCTTAATCTGTGCTAGTTCTGTCAGGAGAAATTTAAAATTGTTTTTGCATTGCAGGCCTTGTCCAAAATGGGACACCTGTGGCGAAAATCTCACACAATCTGGGTGAATGTTGGAGGGCTCCATGCTGCTGTATATCTTCTGAAACGCTCTGGAGAAAAAATAGATGAGATGAAAGTATTCTGGTAATGTTTTTACCAATGTATTAGACCACATTACACTCTTCTACAATTCTGAGGGCTGTTTGCAAAATGTCTACCTGAAATTCCAAGTCTGAGTGTCCTTAAGACTTTTGTTGGAACAGAAAGTGTAGGAGCAAGTGAGCAAGCATGCTGATTCAAAGATCAGCTTATTGGGAAGTGGGGGGGGGTCATATTCAACTAGACGCTTTTGAAGGAACATTGAGGGCTTTGATAGAAAAATAAAACCAATATATTCATGAAACTGGTAATCCTGATCTGTGCCTGGAACTCTTATAAGTCCTTGTTTCAGTTTGGGTGCAAATGAGTGTTTTCATATTCATAGTGCAACTGACTCTATCTTGTGAAAAGACTAGTAGGGTGGTCTCTCCTTTTTTGCCTCAGATTGCAGAAGAGCTAAATCAGAATATAGTTAAGTTAGGTTCCTGAGGACTGTTTCCTCAAGTAATAGACACCTTGGGATATCTTTTAGGTAGATTAGAGTTGCTTTAATGTGAACCTTTTGCCAATGGAGAAGCTCCTCTATCTTGTTTTTTACCTTATTGCCTGAAATGGACAATAAGGATACTGGAAAGTGTTTCTAGTGTTCACGATATAATAAACCAATGGACCCTCAATGTATTACAGCCTCAAATCTCAGTACTGCTGCCCATGTTATCACCTGCTACCTCAGTTTAAGGCCCAATTCATTTGTTTACTTTGAGATGTCATTTATACTACTGCTGTACATAGGGCTGAGAATGCATACCATCAGCCTTAGTTTGTTTCTGTCGTTTTGGTGCTGATTACCATTGAGACTTGAAAAATGTTGTAGTTTTCACATTTACAACGTTTGGGTTTGGACACATAAGAAAGAGTTAAGCCACTAAATTGGCAGGTTATTTAGTGTAATATTGAGAGATAGACAGTTGTGTTGCCTCTTAACACAGGCGGCATTCAGAAGTTGGATAAGAATAACCTGGAGCAGCTTTTGGACCCAGTGTAACAAGAGAGGCCTGTGCAGGATGGTGGCTGCACTCAGATTGTGTTAGTTTGTGTCCTTTGTTTGAATATGTTCTAAAATCAATTTGTTAAATTTGTGGACTTCTCACCCTCAGCTGGAAAAGAGTGGCTAAAAAACTAACTGTATCTAATACACTGCCCTTCAGTGCAGAAAAGGATTTGGGGGTTGGAAACTTGTGAGTTGCACATATTTGAAAAACGTTGGAGTTTTGTCTTTAAAAAACAAACGAAAAAGACTACTGAATGAGGTTCTTGTGAGAAATAAAGCACGAGCACTGATCCCATTACTCCTCAAATGTGGTATTGCCTCTCTGTAATACTTTGTCTTTAAAGCACTTTTGCCTTCCACATTGCCATTTCTTCCCTATAAGGGTTGCTTTGGTGTTTCTCAATAGTTTTTGTTGTTGCAGCATTGCATTTTGACTTCATAAATGTTACCTGTATGTAATAAAATCTTTACCAGCATTATTTCTGTTGTTCATTTGTGACTGTATAAAAGAAGCAGATAGTGTTAGCATTATTTATTTACTAAATTTATTTACTTAAATTTCTACCCCGCTTTATCTCTCCAAAGGGCATTCAAAGCAACTCTTTCATACAAAGATTCAGAGAACATAGAAGTCAGTTGACTATCCATCTTTATTGCTAAATCAAGCCAGTCTTAGCTACAGATTAGAGCTGCAATCCTATGTACACTTATCTGGGAGTAAGTCTCATTGAACTCAGTGGGACTTACTTCTGAGTAGACATGCATAGGATTGTGTTGTAAGTTGCATTACACTCAGTTCTGAGTAACAATGCTTAGAATATCAGTTTGGACTTGTATTTCAAATAAGCTGGAGTCCATAGCCCACCGTTTTAAAAAAAAAAAACTATAGTTCAGCAAACAATGCATGTCAGAAAAGAGAACCCTCTTTGAAACCTTGATTTCTAATGAAAAAAGCAGACATTAGAAAGCTTTGAACGTTAAGGACAGTATCCTCACAAAAGGAAGATGGTCAACCAGAAGGTCCTACAACCCTCGGAGTTCTCTCTTTAGGTTGTCTAATTATTAGATTAGGGCCCAGTCCTATCCAAATATTATCTAAGGGCCCAGTCCTATCCAACTTTCCAACACTGATGCAGCCATGCCAATGTGCTGCATCTTGCGGTGGGGAGCTAGTTACAGAGGCCACCTCCAGGTAAAAGTATGTTTGTTCCCTTACCTCAGGGCTGTACTGCAGCAGGAAAGTTGGCTAGGAAAGTTGGCTGTACTGCAGCAGGAAAGTCTGCTTTAAATTAATTTTAATGTACCATTTTCTTATAGAATTATAGTCATCTGCTAACCATGGAATAAGACTATTTTGCAGGCATAGGATGCTCAACAATTAATATTAGATCACACATAATAAATAGTTAACATTTAAATGTATATTTATCTTATAATGTTCTCCAGAAAGTGCTATGCTGAATTAGCCACTTAAAAAATAAAAGTTCAAAACACATCAGTTGAAAATAAGAACTCCATTCTTATTTTTGTCATCTTTTAAATCCTCTTCAGACCAAGACTTATAAATCTCTCTCCCTACTCTTGTGTGGTATATTTAAGTGGTTCCCAAACTTTTTAGCACTGGGACCCACTTTTTAAAACACTGTTATCGGAACCAACCTAGACTTAAAAAATGTTTCACTTTACCAGCCGCTCAAGTCTCTGATTTAATTCTTTTTACTATTTGGGAGGGGCCTTCTGGAGTGTTCGTTGAGCTCCACGTTCATCAGATTGGGACCATTCTGGTGGCCTTTTCCTTTCCTGGACTTCGATAAAAGCTGGCGTGGTTGCCTACTCGTGGGTAAATGCATATATGTGGCTCAGTCTCACTTAACATAGTTTATTTGAATCAGACATCCAGAAAACCAAGTATCATTATGGTCTCTGGGGTGTGTTTCTATTTGCAGCTGGACGGGAAACACAAAAATTGTTGTCTAACAAAATACATAGACTGTTTGAATTGCTAAATATTGAGAACATGTATATGATACACAATGTGATCTCTAATAACATCCGTTTTCCAAAAGATGCTGTTGCTCAGGCATCTTAGCATATTTCTCTCCTACTGATTAACAGATAACTTGAACAACTGGTGACATCTGGGATCATGTAAGTCATCCTCGTACTTTCAGCTCCGATACTGCTTCAGTTTGATATTTTGAATTGTGTTGGCTACTGCTGCCTTACGAAATGTCTGCCATTGTAGCTGCTGCTGTAGTTTTTCCTTCAGGTCTGCTTCACTGGGGTAGCAGTATTGCTGTAGAAGATAGAACAAGCCCTAATCACAGACTGTCCAAACCAATGAATAGTGTTAAAGGGTGTGTGTGTCCTGCTCCTGTACATAGAAGCATGGTAACACAAGATTTCCTTCCACCAGGTGGAGTCCTTAAGATACAGTCTGTAGTTGCTATCTGTTGTGCTAGAGGCAGGCACCTCTACATCTTGTGAATTACTCCTAACAGCTGCACAGAAGTGGGCTTTCAGCTTGGTATAAAGTGTTTGTCCATTGGCCAGAGTGAATGTTGGAAGAATGAAAATGGGATCCAAAAGTCAGCTTCTTGTGAGAGTGCCATATGCACTGCCAGCACTTAGCATGCTGCTTTTTCCACCACAGTGTCCACTGCATAAAAAACGTGTAGCTTTTAAACCTGAACATTTGCTTGTTTCTTGAGAAGTGAGAATGACTATAAACGTAAAACGCAACCAAAGCACTAACTGCATGTAGTTCATGGAGTACCAACACCTTTAAATGCTTCAAACAAATGTGATTAGCCAGCTATTTTTAACAAAGCAGGCATTGAAAACCAGTTACATTTTTACAAAAGCAAAATTCATTAAATGAATTTTAAAAAATTCTTATACTATAAACAACTGCAGAAGGATCTGTAACTAGGGTGTAATATTACTCTGGAACATTATCCCTGAGTGACACTGTTCAAAGTGAGAGTTATGTGCGTTCTTGAATCTAACCTAACTTTGTAACCTTAATTGCCAGTGCATGAATTTAGAAAGATTATACATGGTTGGTCTTCCATGTTAAGTCAAAATCTGTTTATCTGTGACTTCTCATGAAACAAGTTATTTTTGCATAAAGTAGGACAGCTGCCAGTTATGAGAATAAGTCACGGATGTGGGTACTTCCTAGAACTAGGTTGTCATAAATTTCAGTAAAAGACAATGCCCTCTCTTTCCTGCTGAAATTTGGCTTGTGGTTAACTTTAAGAACATTTAAAAACAGGAAGTTTAGCCATTGCTCTGAAGTCACTACTTGGACTGAAGTTTTAATCTCGCCTTTTTTCTCTTTCAACTTTTAACCCATTTCTGCCCAGCCCACAGGTGTACACATTTGATACCTATTGTGCATGTGCAACATTGGGCAGAAATGGCTTAAAAATGTATTTCCACAAAAATAAACAGTCAAGAGAATAAAACAAAGCACAAAAGAAAAAGTTTATACACTAAGTCAGTGGTTCCCATTCTTGGGATGCTACTCCCTTAAGGAGGGCAGCAACCTGACCGGGAACCCATAGTGCCATTAGTACAACATTTCCAGGTTTTGCTGTTGCCACTGAACATAAGTTTAAAGAATCCCAGTTGGGTCGCTACCCTCCTTAAGGGGGTAGCAACCCAACCAAAAATGTGCACACCTACCTGGGAGGCCACAACCGACAGGCTGAGAAGCACTGCACTAAATCATAGTCTAGTAAGTACAACCATTCAAATGTTGAATCATATACCCCAACACCATGACCCCATAAATCTAACACATCTCTGGCATAAACCATGAGGAAAGTTGAAGTGGGTTGCATCAGTGGCAGATTGTGGAGGGTTGGGGGCCATGGTGGATTTAGGAGGTGCTTTGCTCTGAGTTACTTTCCTCTACCCTGCCAGTGACATGAGCCACAATGATACACTTCTCACTTAAGTGAGAAGCAGACCATTCCCCTCCTTATTTTGCTCTTCACATAGTTTCCTTAAAGCCAAAAATGACACAGAATTAAATTATCCATTAAATTTAGCAACTGTGACTAAACCAATATAGAAAGTTCAATTTTTCTTAAACCAAGTCTTGTTCACTAAAATGTGCAATTTAACTTGTCTATAACACACACTTTTCTTATAATTTTAATCCAGGTGCAAGAATTAAACAATTTAGAGATGAAACACAGAGTCTCAGTGTTTTCACTATCTAATAAAGTAACAATAGATAATAGTTTGAGTAATAAATAGATTATATTTTGAGTAATAGTTTAAAACATTTCATTAATACACAGAATATTTAGTATAGATAAAAATGAATAGACTGCAACTGAAATTATAACAGATTCCCTGATATAGGCCCCATCATCTTCTTTCTTTAGAAAAACTACTGCAGGGACAATGGCAGTATTACCAAAAACTGACTCTCTTCTTCAGAATAGTCAATTTGGTATTTCAGATGAATTGAGGGAATGACAGAATTTTATCTGGGAAGACTAAAAAACCTAGAATTAAATTTGTTTTAATTAATGGCATTTTAGCTCCTGGTAGTTGACAATTCTAGGATCCAATCCTAGTTTCATCAAGTTTGCCAGTGAACTCCGTAAACTCCATAAAGGTGAGTCACTAGAGACTTCAGCTGATGAAGTTTTACACATTTGATTCTTTCAAAGGAAACAAGAGGAAGGTGACTTGAAGGACTCATGTCCACAACCAGAGTTGTGGTGCTGATTGTTCTGTAATACTGCTTTGACCAATAAACCGTATGGGGCTTGGTAATTTGAGACCATTATTATTGCACTGCCATTGGAACAACACCAGAACAAGCCTACCTATTTACCTTGCATACCGTTCTACTGTGGCAACACTGGTACAAGTTGTTCTGTGTACTATTGTAGGAACATGCATCTTAAGAACCAGAATGTTTAGTTTCTAGTGATCAACAATAAGGTATTCATTATAACAAAGAGCACTTTGTGACAAATCTATTTATATGAATTCCTTCTAGTATGCAACTGTAGTAATGGGCCATTGCATTTGTTCCCAGACTAGTAGTCGGATGTTAACATTTATATCCTATACAAAAACCCTGGGAGTAGGTCCCAGTGAACATAGGAGGACTGACTTCCGAGTAAACATGTATAGGATTGAGCTGTAAATCTCCTGGTTTTGAAAGACTAGTCAAAAACTTCAGGACTGTCACCCAAATGGGAAAACAATGAAGGACAGTGGTAGGAACTGACCTAACAGAAATTATCAACCAGAGACAAAACGTGTAGATGGATGCACCTACCATTCTTCTCAGTCTTTGTACAAGGTCTTCAGAAGCATGATGCAAATAAAATTTCTTCAGGATCCTAAGGCATTCGGCCCCATTGCTAACCACACACACATTTGGCTGATTCTCAAAAAGGAAGTCTAGAAGCCCCTGAAAAACAAAGATAAACACACAAAAATCAGATGAATACATATTAAGAGAAAAATATGAGGTGCTATAATTGAGATTTATATGCTACTTTTCCTGCAGCTCAGAGTGATGTACAATGGAAAACAATTAAACATAGAAATACTATTAGATAAAAACAATTAAAAATGATACAGGAGTGGGTAAAACAATATGCAAACAGCTTATTTATTTAAGGGACCAATCCTATCCAATCTTGCAACACCAGCACATTTGTGCCAGTGGGGTATTTTTCACAGAGTATTTTTCACTCTGCTGTGTTGGGGAAGTCATGGAGGCCTCCTTAAGGTAAGGCAGTGGTTTTCAAACTCTCATGGAGAGTTTGAGCCACTGTAAGTGCTTGCAGGGGCGGGGGGGGGGGGAGGCAGTGGGGGCAGGTGGAAGGCAGTGGCATGATCCCTAGGATCGCACACTCAGGGGGCTGCAGGGGCTTGGGTGCAATTACCCAAGCCTCTTGCAGCCTCCCCGGGGTGTGGGGAGCCTGGTGCAACCTTTGGCAAGGTTCCCTACAGCAGTGAAAGTAAAAGCAGAGCGATCGTGCCCTGCCTCCGCTAAAGCAGAAGTGGAGTGCCTCCTTCCTGCCTCCAGGCTGCCCCCACCCCTTAAGGGGGCAGAGGCCAGGGCCAGATGCCCCAGTTTGAAAAGCCCTGAGGTAAGGGAATGTTTGTTTCCTTACCTTGGAACTTTTTGCAGCTGCATTTGCACTGGAAAGTTTGATAGGATTGGGCCCTCAAAGATCTTTCTCTGCCTCCTCAGGTGGGATGTTATCTAGGGTCCTATCAAGGTGTGTGTCCTGGAGGGAGGAGGAGGAGCCAACAGTGGACAAACAGACATATCCCCAGGAGCACCTGGGAGACGGTTTGTTTTCCCCCAAATACTGCAGGTTTGAAGAGGACCTGAAGATCTTTGTTAGGAGAGACAAGATCTTCATCGGTGCAGTTATCTGGGAAACTGAAAGCCCAACGGGGGGGGGGGGCTGACTTTCTTCTCAGAGGAATCTAACTGTTTGTGACAGTATTGGAGGAGGTGCAGTGGTCTGCAATCAAGCTGCTGCCTCCTTGCTGAGATGCCATATGGAGGGGGGGGGAAGCGTGAAGTGTAAAGTTTAAGGTGGAAATTTAAGATAAGCAAGTGTTAATATTGTCCCTGGCTCTGATTGACCGATTTGGCTAAAAGCCCTGGATATATTGGAGGCGTTAACGAGAGACTTATTAAGGAGGTTGAAAGTGTTCTTTTTCTCTGTCGTGGAATAAATTGGTGGTGGATTATAATTACAACTATAACTTGGGTGTGAACTAAAATCCAGAATTATTCTTGGATATAACTGGATATAAATATAATTCTCATTAGATTTGAAAGAGCTTTGTTTTCTCTGCACCAGAGACAGTGAGACTGTTTTCTTTCATTTTGTTTTTCTCTCCGTTAACTGCATTGGACTGTTATCTGCAAGAGGTATGTAATGAATGCGGATGGCAGAGTAGTAATGACGTGGTGGAAGTGAGGAGAATAATATGTTGTGGACATCTAATGGACTAGAGAGAAATTGCAAAATGGACTCTGTTCCAGAAATGTGGATACAGAAAATCTTGATTAATACAGAGAGATTGCTTGTTATGGAGCGACAACAGCTGAATAAGTCCTCACAGATTCAAGCCAGTCTGGAGACTCTTTCCCAATAGATAGATGTCTGTAAGGAACAATTGGAAGATGTGAAGAAACAAGCAGAAGATAAACAAGGGAGTGAAAAAGCAGACAAAGAAGAAAATCAATAGGATGATCAACAGGACAAAGAAGAGGTGCTGACGGAGATTAAGAAAGATAAGATGGACAGAGTAACAGGAGTGCACAAATCACAAAATTTGTTCGAACAAGAAGGAGAAAATATATCCCAGTTAACTGGAAGAATGAACACACTCTATATAAGAAAGTGTGGATTTATCAGATTCTGTTATAGAGATAAATTATTAAAGATATTACAGGAGAAAAAATGGAAAGTAAGAAAGAAAAAGAACCCTGAGGGGTAATCTGAGAGTTAAAGAAAATTGGAGGATTTATTCAGCTAACAACAATGGTCCAAAAAAAAAAAGAATATGTATGAAATTGATAAATATGAATTAGAATGTATTAAAAAAATATAGCTGGAAATGTAAATGTGTGGAAGAATTGTTTTATATGTGGTTATTGTTAAGGTTCTTTGTAGTTAGGTCCCTGTGTTCTGCCCAAGTTGAGCAGGTTGCAAGAAACAGCATACACAGCAGAGTACTTTCAAGCAGCAGTTGTATTTTGAGCATGGGATATCACAAGCAGAGTAGTCAATAAACAGTCCTAGTCAGCACGAAGAGCAGTCAGTCCAATGTTAACAAATCCAAATCAGTTTCCCACAATACACAGTCAAGGTTCAGTCCAAGGTCATTAATAACATTATATATATATATAATATCCAGCCTCCACAGTCACTGGCAGCAGCTCCTCAGTTGTCTCTAACCACTCCCCTACTGCTGCACTGGAGCTCCAGCATACTAGCACTTAAGTGGTGTGGTCAGCCAATCAGCGTAGGCTTGGTTACACCCAGGGTGTTACAGGTGTGCGCTGATTTTTCTGACTTAGCAGCCTGCACCTGCTCCTGGACCAATTCGTTAGCTCTGTTTCTGTCTTACTCAGAACTCAGAGCTAACAGTTATTATGTCAGAGGAAAAAAGTGTAATTAGATTGGAGAATTCGATTGGAGTTGAAATAGCTGAGGTGATAATTTTGGTAATTAGATTTTGTTTTAATATTAATGAGCAATTGAAGTTAGTTTACGCTTGGTAGAAACTGAATATTTAGAAAATATAGTATAGGGCATTAGGGAAAATTTATTCAATATTATATAAATAAATGGATAAATCAATAAGAGGTAGAAATAGATGGGTAAGTAGATTAGGAGATATAGTATGATTAATTAGTAATGGTATATGGTATTTAGCACTCCTAAAATGTATGTTATATGTTTGTATGTTTGTGTGTGTTAATAAAATAATAAATAATTTAGAAAAAGGTGTGTGTCCTGATTTCTGTTGTGGGATACAATAAGATCCTATTCCTCCTCTTCAGAAAGTAATCTTGATGAGATTGGGATCCAGACATGGTTCAAACCCCAGTATCTCCAGATAGAACTGGGGAAAATCCTTGTCCAAAACCTTCAACAGCTACTGCCAGTCAGCGTAGATATTGAGTTTTGGTGCACCAATGGTCTCTGTATAAAGCAGCTTTTTATGTTCAGGGCTGGCTCTTATTGTGGAATAGGGGGTGGGGAGCAGTAGTTGGATGATTGGTCAATCTCCCCCATAGCATCTCCTCTAAAAATGCTCCCTCATTCATTGTATTCAACAGCATTTAGTGATAGCTGTCCCAGAGTGAGAAAAGCAATAAGAAATAATACTCACAAAAACAGATCCTCGTTTCAGAGTATCTATTTCTATGACAACTGGAGCCACTTCCTTGCTTGCTGATACAGATTTCTGAACTGGGTATAAAAGTAGGAATAGGAGGAACAAAATCAAATCAAATTTTGCAGAGATGAATCCATATATTTAATGAATAAGCTCTCATGAAATCCAGTTTTAAAGTTTTGGTTGTTTGGCTTTTTGGAAAACAGATGACAATTAAATTATACTGGAAGTAAAGAACTGCTTGTTCACATCACGTTTCTGCAGTGGTTCCATCAGCAGAATGCAAGATTCCAGTCTGTTTCAGTTTAGAGATTTATTCTTTAAAAAGGATGAGACTTAATACAAATATTAAAAACCTGTCTAGCTGGAGGAAGGTGTTCCCAAAAGTCTAAGCATTTTACTAGAATCATATGCATACTTTCAAAGGGCAAAAGCCACAGGAGCATAAACAGAGCCAGGATGGTGTAATAGTTTGGGAATTGGAATTAGACCTGGAAGATCAAGGTTCAAATCCCTGCACAGATATGACACTTCCTCAGTGATCCTGGGCCAGTCATTATCTATCAGCCTACCCGACCCCACAGTGTTGTGAGGACAAAAAGAGGGAAGGAACTATGTACACCACCCTGAGCTCCTTGCAGGAAGGCTAACTCTGGATGGAGGAGGGGGGAAGAGAAAGAAGATCTTGCAGGGACAGATTGCGCTCCAACTCATTAATAGTGTGCTAGTGTTTGTGAGAACTTACAGCAAAATATTAGAAGTGTTTGTGTCATTTCCCACCATAATAATAATAATACAGATATTTATATACCGCCTTTCTTGGTCTTTATTCAAGACTTTATTCAAGGCGGTTTACATAGGCAGGCTGATTAAATCCCCGTAGGGATTTTTACGATTGAAAGAAGATTCTGTCTTTCAAGAACCACAACAGTCCAGGTGTTTCACTCTGATCTGGTTTCACATTCTGGCCTCCATCCTCCCATGCTCAGAGCAGATGGAATAGCTCGGCTTCAGCTTGTCAGCTGCTTCAAGGTCGCACGGTGCTGGTGGCCTCGAACTGGCAACCTTGTGGATGTTATCTTCAGGCAAATGGAGGCTCTACCCTCTAGACCAGACCTCCAGACCATGTATGAAGCTACTAGCAAAAATGGATATTTTTAAAGGTAAAAAGTCAAGCACTGCCACTAATGAAGAGTTATGAGTGGAGCAACTGACAGGATGACAATTCACAGATCAGGGCCAGCCTGGAACTGAACTTTTCCTCCTACTGAAAACTTTCCCAGACATACAAGCAGATTGCATTATAATCTGAATACCCTCTCATTCACAAACACTTCCATTGATGCAAAAGGAGTTCTGAACAGGTGTATTTTAAAAGCTTTCCAAATATGCCTGCGGGAGAATTCATCGCTTATCTGATAATCTTGCTGAATCCCAGTGGAATAGGAGTCACACTCACATCCAGTTCCTGCTTCTCTTATCTTTCTAGATCTTGTTCTTTGGCTGAGAGGAGAGTCATCCTTAAAAATCTTCAGTACAGAGCAACTTCCCTGGAAGGACAGAAAATAAGACTTCCCTTAACACAAATATCACCCAAATGCTTGCTTGCCATTCTCTCAGCTGCCTCTGAAAATACTTACTGCTGTCACAATATAAATCCATTCAGTTCTCCTGCTGTGCCTTAGGACAACTGTGCCTCTTCTAAAAAAGACAAAGCACACAGATTAAAAAAGTTAAAAAGGGAACTAGACAAAGGTGATTGCTAAGTGACTGTTAAAGCATCCAAACATTGCCAGGCATTTTCTATCATGTGCAGCTCAAAATGTCACTGAAAGTCAGTAACAGGTTGTAAAATGTAAACTTTTAACACCATGTAATCTTCAGTGTCTGAGCTGTACTATTTGAATACTGCTTTGCTACAGGCAGAAAATAAAAGCTATGTTGTGGGTTAGTCACCATCTCATAAATAAAGTATGGTAATTACTTGTTTCTGTATAAGCAGCTGCACATTTAATCCCTGGATTCGTGTAAGTACATTACCACTAGATAATGAATGTAGGCAATAGAATCACAGAAAATTAGAGCTGGAAGGAATCCGGAAGGTAATCTAGCCCAGCCCCAGCTAACGCAGGCAACTACAGCTTCCCTGACAGGTGGCCATCCAGCCTCTGCTTAAAAATCTCCAATGAAGGACAGCTCACTGCCCAAGGCAGACTGTTCCAGTGCCAGACAACTCTCACAGTTCAGTAATTCTTCCTCCTGTCTAACCTAAATCAACATCCCTCTAGTTTCAACCTATTGATTCTAGTCTAGCCCTCCAAAATAGCATGTCTTCCCCTTCTGTGCAACAGCCCTTCAGATACTTGTAGGCAGCTATTCTAGCTCCCCACATTCTTCTCCAGGCTAAACATACCAAGCTCTTTCAGCTTGTGGTTCATGTTCAGCTTGTGGTTCATTAAGACAAGCAACTTGTTCACACATGCTGCTATCAAGCCCAATTTCCTCCAGCCTGTACTTGTGCCTCTGATTTTTGTTCCTAAGTTTCAGTCTTTACATTTGTATCCATTGAACGTCTTCTTGTTGGTATGGACCCAATGATCAAACCTGTCAAAATCATTTTGAATCCTGATAGAGGGCCAATCCTATGCTTTGCGCACTGGCTCACTGCTGGCGCACACTATTGCAAACATGCCATAAGGCACGTTTGCGGGTCCTATCACCAGTGTTCCACTGGTGCTAACCCAGCATGGGCCGGCACTGGGCTAGCACCGGTGGAGCACCAGAGCTCTGCCGCCCGGTGGTTGCGTGGACCATCGAGCAGTGGAGAGGTAGGTAGGGGCATGCGGGGAGGCAGGAAAAAGGTATTCCGGGGTAGAGGGAGGGTGGGGAGGAGGCATCCCAGGAGAGAGAGCGCAACTGGTGGAGCCTTGCTCCTCTAGAGGCTCTGTGTCGGGCTGGCCACCCGACGCAGAGGCTCTTGATTCTACGCCAACTTTTGGGTTGACGTAGAATCGATTAGCCCGATCGGGTGTGAGAATGGCTCATTGACAATGGCTACAAAAGTCCCATTCTCCCAAGGAGGCAGCAGCAGCTACATGGTGAGCACAGGATGCAGTGGCAACCATTTTCAGTGCCACTGCTGCCCCATGTGCTGGGCAACTCAGGATTGGGCTGCCCGTCTTCCACAGAGATAGGTGTCATTTCCCCCCCCCCCCCATCTCCAGTTTTATGTCATCAGGAAATTTGAGATAAGCATTCCTTCTACCTCCTCATCCTGGTCATTTACAAAAATGTTGCAATGCACAGGGCCCAAGACAAAACTCTGTGACGCTTCACTTGAAACCTATCTCCAAACTGATGTTGAACCATTTAACAGCAGTCAGGGTCAGTTGTTCAACCAGCTCTGAACCCACTTAACAGAGGTATCACCTAGCAAATAAAATACATTTTATCCACAAAAGTATCATAGGAGACTTTGTCAAATGCTTTGCTGAAATCTAGGTACACTATGTTTGCACCTGCCCTCTTCTTACTGCTTTTTACAAATCACCTCAGAACTAATTTGTGTACTCTTGCATTTCCTGGTTGAACACTTTGTATTACTGTTAAATCTTTTGTTTTGAGCTACACTGGAAGTTGTGCTCACCCCTAGTTCTTCTGGCTTGTAGCTAACCTTTAAATCTTTTCTTCTCCTCCTTTATTATTCCTTGTCCTTTACATCTATTAGAACAAACTACATTGTATGAAGAATGAGCATGTTGTCCTGGGTTTTTTTCCCCTGTGATTTTAAAAATGGTGCATGAGAGGGCAAAGCAAAACAAGTCAAAAACCACAGCGGGAGCAAAGTTCTAAAAGTCCTCCCACCCCAGCCATGGTTTTGATCTATTTCACACACTCATACCTGCATGCTATTTTTTTTAAAAGGGGTTGGGGGAAATGGGCCAGAACACATGTTCTTCATAACATGTTTGGCCCTTAGATTGTGGGCAGTTACAGACTGCTATAAGCCAAGTCACACTGAGAGCATGATAGGCTTGAAGAAGGTATCTGTGCTGGGAAGGGAGAAACTAAGGGAACAAGAGGTGGAGGCTGCCAGGGTCTACGTGCTACAGCAATCATGGTGGAGAAGACACCAGTTTCCTGTCATCTTCATTGTCAGATGGCAGGCCCAGTTTTGAAGTCACCAGTGACTCCTGTCACCTGAAATTATACCCTCCTGTAGTTGTACAACATGCAGTACATGTTGTTATTAGGAACATTATGTGCAGAATATATAAAGAGTGCACATTATCTGCATAATTATTTTGGGAAAACAGTGCCAAAAATTACTAAGAACATAAGAGCTCTGCTGGATCAGACCAAAGTTCTGATTAGTCCAGCATCCTGTTTCTAGCAGTGTCCAACCAGATGCTTTTTGTGAAGTCCAGTAGAGGCAAATGGTCTTCTCCCAGGAATCTTATCTATTTAGCTATCAAGGCCAAAAGCTATGATTAGATGTTTGTGAGTTTATCTAAAACCCTTTAAAATCAAGGTAGTGACCAGCACCACAGCTTATTGTAAAGCACTCCATCATTTCTTCTCTCCATCCTGCCAATTAATTTCATTCTAGTGGTGAGGGAGGGAGGGAGAATGTGTGAGTTTGCATGTGCACAGAAGCTGATTTCTTCTCAACTATGAGTGTGGTTGCTGTGTACACACACAAAATACAGGCAGTTAATTTGAAAACCAAAACATGACATTCTATATGTGGCCTTTGAACTAACTTAATTAATGCCAATGGAGATAACCAGGGTGCTCTGCTCTGGGTGGTCTCTTACCTGTAGTGACAGACAGTGCATTTGCTAGGATCACCTTCCAGCAAATTAACAGGCCAGTCTTGAAAGCAATCTAGGCTTCTAACCAAATAAGAACAGAAGAGATGAAGACACTTTTTCCCATTAATCATTGTTTCCTCACATTAGTACTTTCTCCTTTTCCTTCAAAAGCAACTTACTGGAATGTGTACTTAGCTAATTAAAAAAGCAAAACAAAAAACCCATGACCTTGTTCAAATACAATGTTGTCATTATTTCTGAAGTCCATGATAAATACAGAGCTATGAACCAAGAATCACAAGTTTACCATTTTGCTGCTGCAGAAGTGGGGGCATTTTCCCCTCAATCCATTAATATCAACTGGAGGAAACTCATTTTAAAAAAATTACTTGCCAGAGAAGATAAAAAGAAGTAAAAGCAGCAGGATATTTTTAACTTTGTTGAGATACAGTACATTCAAATGATCTATTTTTTTACCTACCTCAAAAAGCACAATTGATCAGGATCGCCACACATTTTTTTCTCACTGTACAAGAAAATCCTGACGAAGTCCTACAAAGACAGACAAATTTGCATACTATTTTAAGAAACTCAAATAATTCCAGTTACTTTTTTGATTTATAATCAAGTGTTTCCTCTTCTAAAAATAGTTCCCAATAAGACAAAAGCAAACTGTTATCATAGGAAGAGATTCAGTACCACAGAGGAAATTGCATCAATTTCCCATCTTACTTCCTCATGTATTCAGTTATACACTAATGATGACATTCACTTAAATGCCCTGAAATGAATAGCAGATAAAACACTCAGTTATTCACATTTGTTATTTTACTAGAAGAGCCAAATAGTGAGATGTGTCAGAAGCTAACCTAGGAGAGTAATGTCTACTGGTTAGTGCAGAGCACATTCCCTTTTCAACTACACTCATTTACCAGGTCAGCAGCTGAATGGAAGGAGAAATTGGCAGACAGCCACTACCACCATCTGCAGAAATCAGTCACGGGGAGGGGGCAATCTAGGAGAAACCTCCCTTCCAAGAGAGCCCAGAGATTCTTGTTTAAAATTAAACTGCAGTAACACCTGCAAGTGATTGGGTAGAACAAACCACTGAATTACCAGTGAACATGGGCTAGCCAGGCAAGGAGCCAAAATACATCTAGTTTATTAAAAACTCAAAGGAAAAAAGAATTAAACAAAATAAGGATGGAGTGGAAAAAAGTACAACAAGCAGGTTGATGAATTGAAAAATGCCTGGACATGAGTGGAAGGCCACAAAGAGATAACCTGACAAACCACTAACTAGTAATGCTAAGCAGCAGGGAACTTATTAACTACTTAAGAGAAAAACACACAAAACCCCAGAGCATCGCTAGGCATCTAACTAGAATGCAGTCCCTATTGCTTGCTACTTATGTTGTCCCACAAATGCTGGTCTTCTACATTTACTGGAGGGTGTGCCTTCCGTGGACCAGCAGCTGGCTCCAACAGCAGACCTGGCAAAACACACCTATGCATCCTTGTGCTTGATCTTAAACCTAGGTTTGATGATGTCCTAGGGTCATCCAATTGGATGAGAGGGAATCATCTGGCCACCCCATATCACCCACTTTATCTAGATAAGTGGGGTCAGCTACCCAATCAGTGGAAACATGCCAATCTCATTAATATAAAAAGATTCCCTTTTTGGAGCGGCTCTGCCCATGTGGACTGGAGCAAGTCAAAACCATGGAGCATGTTCTGCTGCAGTGTACGCTCTACAGAGACATTTGTGCCTCTCTTATTTCTCCATTGTTAAAGCCATTTTCTGGGTCACACGTGTCAACAACATACTTATTGACTGCTCTCTGATTCTAAGTTGGCTGTTATGCACTGTGCTGCAAAATTTTTTGCTACCGCTATGAGTATTTGGAAAACTATGGTGAAAGATCTTGGATCAATTTATCCAGACTAAGGATATTGTTTGGATATAGTTGTGAGATATGATCTGATATGTAAGAGTATGATTTAATCAGCAGACGATTGTATAGAACTTATCAATCCTTCTGGATATTTAGCATAATTTAGCATAATAGAGGTATTCCAGTTGTAGTGATGTATGGGTGATAAGGCCCTTCCAAATTTGGATTTTAAACTGTTTATGATATTAATTTTCTTATTTCTTATGTTATAATTGTGTTGATTTTACTTTGGGCTGGTCTGTGACTGTAATAATAAATCAATCAATCTCATTAAGGGTGCAATCCTAACACCTTATGTCAGTGCTTTCCATATTTACTAACTACATATAAAAGAAACACTTACCTCTTTGTCAACACATAGAAATTCAGCTGGTTCCTGAATAACAACAGTTGCTCCCCAACAGACACCATTTATAATCTCTAGATCCTAAAAATTGCAAAACATAGAAATATCAGCATGATTGCTTTCCATTTTTAATCAACAATTATATATCAGGTGTGAATTTACAAGACTGCTTTTGGTCACTTGGTATTGCAGTAGTTCAACCAATATAGGGCTATCTGGATTGCACACAGAAACAAATTCTCAATGTTATGGCTGTGATGTTCATTGGGAACATGACTGATGAGTAAATGGATTTTTCTGTGGGATGATTTACAAGATGACAAGGTGACTGGACACATATAACTCCACCGTTTCATGTAAATCCACCTTAACTGAATGGTATATAAAGTTCATTCTGCCAAAAGTAGGAGCTTCTTCATCTACTTCTTCAGCTTCTTTATCTGGATTGCCATCCTGGCACATGGTTTCCAAGCACACATTGACCATCACAATATTAGCCATGGAGTAATTGAATGCTGGGCCAGTTTCAGCTATTAGACTATTCAGTTTGTTTTTCTTGGAAGAAAGATGCAAATCAATGTTGCTTAGAGTAGGGGTTCTCAGACTGGTGGATTGAGATCCACCAGCCTGGGAAGCCCTGCCTCTGGCCCTTTAAGGGGTGGGGGAGGGGAAAGAAAGGATCATGCTACTGCCAGGGATGGGGGTCTGGGTGGGTTTACACCAACCTAAGGTCAGTGCCAGCTTCTGGGATATGTCGGGAGTCCCATGGAGCCCTCTGCAGGGCTCCTCGAGCCTTCAAAACTGTAAGAATTGCAATCAGAACCCACTTCTGGTTTTCAATCACGAAACCAGAAGTAGGTTCTGATTGTTATTTTTACTGTTTTGAAGGGGCTCCCTGCATCCCCTGGAGGCTGGCACTGACCTTAGGTAGGTTAAAAAAAAAAAAACCCTTGTCCCTGGCTGCAGCACAATCCTGAGAATCATGTTGCTGCATTTCCCCTTCCCCTGCAAAAACTTACCTCAGTTCTCAAACTCCCTGAGAGTTTGCTCTAAGCCTTAGAATGAACAAATTACATAAATAATAATTCTTAATAATAAACTGATGAATGCCATTTAATGACTTACACCAAAAGCATCTCCTTGACTATAGAACCAGGAAGGCTTGATTTGGCCACCATCTTTGTTCCTCTTGATAACAATTGCTGTAACATATGAACACCACACACAAACTATATGTGAGAGAACACATGACTACAGAATGAATACATTCAGGAAAGGCATTAATTTTAAATCTGTCCTAAGATGTGTGTTTTTAAAGGCAACAGATGCTTTGGTTGGATTTTAATGCCACATCTAAAATTCCTTTTTTGCAATAAAATGGGAAAGCGGAAAGGGTAGCTGTAGCAAGATGAGGTTATGCCTATGGTACCAAGCTTGTGAATTTTACAAGGAGATTCACCTAACTCAGGAATACAAGAGAACTGGAATGTTTCTTTTGGTGAAGTTGAAATTTACAGAAGTATTGCTTTTGTAACTCAGGCACTTCCTGGATGTTACCAAATATGCAGCCAAGAAAGGCCCTGGAAATCAAAATGCTTCATATAATGCAATGTGTTGCTTAGGAGACAAGTGCTTAAATCTCACATTAGTCCAGCTCTTTCTTGGTTTGAACTAAACTCACATTTCCAGAAACACATTTTGATTTGAAGGGAGCTTGACCTCATTTTTTAATGAACAGATGTCATGAGATACTAAATGACCTAAAGAAGTATTAACATCTCACACATATAGATCACTAACAGCAACTATCACCATGTATTGGATTACTACAGGTAAAGTGAATGAAAAAGCCCCATAAGTTAGAATTCACTTTTAATTTAAACAGTGTTCTCAGTTGTATATCACATTAACTACATTCATAACTTAATTAGAAACTGGAAGGCATTCTTATCTTGGCATTATCTGTGAAAATGTCCTCTGAGCGTATGTGACTGGTAGGACTTACTCCTGGGAAAATGTGCATAAGATAGGACCTTAACAGCAAAATCCTAAACAAGTCTCACTGTATTCAATGGAACCTACTCCCTAAGACATGTGTTTAGGGTTGCAGCTGGGCAGCCCAATCCTGAGATGCCTGTTGCGTTGGGACTGCCATGGCGTCGAAATAGCTGCCACAGCATCCTGTAAGCAACAGGGCAGCCGCTGGGGCGCCTTAGGAGAAGGAAACTTTCATTCCCTTCCCCCAGATAAGGCAAGTAGCCCTGCAATGGGGCTACTAGATTCTGCAGCAACTCTTGGGCTCCTCCTCCCCCCAGAACACCTCCTCCCTGCCTCCCCCCACGCCCCCACCTACCTCTCCGCTGCCCAGTGGTTCAGGTGACCATGGAGCAGCAGAGCATTCGTGTTCCGACAGAGCTAAGGGCTTGCAAATGTGGTTTACGGCATGTTTGTGACTGTACATGCCGGTGGTACCCCTGGGGGCTGGGGGTTAAGAATAGGCCCTCAGTTTGGCTGTACTTGTCGTAAGAGGCGACTAAACAGCCACCAGGTAGATGGGACTCGTTAGCCTGGGAAGGCAGCTCATCTGAGAGAAGGAAAACCCTGATCCCAAACCTCCACTGCCTTGTGGCTACATCCAGTTATGGAAAAGGCTTCAGGAGTCAACCTCGAAGCAAAATCCGGAGCCGGAGTCTCTGAGGCAGTTCATGGTTGAACACAGTCACGTTCTGGCAACTCCTGCGACGCCGCTAGAACCAACCGTATTGGCTTCTGCCTTTCCATTGGACCATTTCAGCGATGTGGAGAGGGGGGATTTGCTGCATGGGTAACAGTCTATCCTCCATATCTACTTTACCCAGGCTTCGTGCACTGGAGAGGACACTCTGTTCCAGAACCACCATTCAGAGTGCGATACCATAGTCTTCCAAGACTGAAGGATGCCAACAATGCTGGTGGTAAGGATTGGGCCCTTGGGCTGCCATCCTGTACAGATTTAACTGGGAGTATAGTACATTCCATTAAACTCAATGAGACTTACTTCTGAGTAGGTATGCATAGGATTGCACTGTTAGTCTGATGTGTTCTCTAAAATATTTCACAATCGCAGCTTACTGAATTTTGTCTAGACCTATATTTTGAAGGCTTTCCAAGATGTGAGCCACATTTCAGAGAACGTGAAAAAGTCTAGAAAACAAAAATCCGCCCACCTCCCAATTAAATAGTGGGATTTCACTATGTATAGAAAAAGCATGACTCACCTCCAAAATTGCCTGAGGTGACATGAAGTTACAAAATTCTGTTATGATTCAGCTTTCGATTGACTTGAAGTTGGAAACACAAAGCCATATTATGGAACACAGGCTGTTCTCAGACTGTGCCATGTCAAAATGATCCTCTAAGCTGACCCTGATGTTCACAATGTCCTAGATTTTAAGCTGTGGATGACAACTGCAGTGTTGGTGTAAACTTACCTTAAGAACACTGTAGAGCAGAGTCTACAGCCATGCTCAGCACATCTATACTGCACCCTAAGAGTGCTTCCATCTGTGAGCAATGATAGCTAACATATAGGAAGCACTTGATTAAAATGGTAGTTCTTGTGGCATGCAGTCTGAACTACTGCTGATGTTTACTGATAGCTCTAGCTCCTGTGCCAATCCTGTTAGTTCATCTGGATTAATAGCAATGGAAGCATTGCTCTCTTGAATGGGTGGTGTGGTGAAAAATCTCTCAAGAGTCAGGGTTCCTCCATTCAGAACCAAAGAAAAGAAAATTCTGAGAATTTTACCTGAGCTGATACTTCCAGATACATTGCTGATACTTCCAGATACTTCTGGATTTGTAATCAGTCCACTTACCCTATCTTGCCTTGCCTGCTCCCTGGATTGACTCATGGAGAATCTGGCCCCCACTGTTCTATGTTCTCAGACCTACCTCCTTAATCTCCCTGAATAAATCTCCTTTTCATTTACTAACTTTACTTTGATATCTTACAATGCCCAGTTGAATCTTCTGAACTGGAGACCCATGTGGACAGTTTTTTTGTTTCAGCTGACTTTTCCTGTTTCATCTTCTTGCTGTGATCAAAATACTGATACTGATTAATGACATCTCCTACCCAAAAGCCAACACTGTTGATTTTTAATTCCTAAAGAACATTGGTAAACAACTAATTTCTAATCAACATTGGTGAGTACAACTTCCTCACCCTGCTATAGGATACCTACCTATATATATAAAAAAATGAACATTATCTTTATTTGGACTTTCAGATATCAAACTTACCTGATCCAGAAAGACAAATGTAGAATGAGTGTGGTACATAGCCCTGCTGAATCATCACTTGGCAGGATTCATACCTAACAATAAAAAATACATTGTAATGGACTACACAGATGATTTGCACATTGGTTCCCAGCCTGGGGGTCAGGACTCCCAAGGGGTCGCAAGCCAGCTTTCAGGGGGTTTCAGAGAGCTTGGTGCTGCCATCTTGAAAAGCTGGGCACTACCATCTTGGAAGCTTTGTTTGGACAACCATCTGCCACCACCTTGAAAGGCAGGGCTTAAGAACGTGGTTAGTCAGAATGTTAGGTGGGATAGAGAGAACACAATGATAGCCTGAGTGTTAGCAGTTGTTCTTGGAGCGATCATTTGTGGTTGTTTGGTGGTAAATATATTCTCTTTATGAAAGATATTTTCTACCTTTGTGAAAGATATCCTCCCTGCTGGCGCCTCTCTGAAAACTAGCTTTGCAAAACTTGGGAACAGTGGAAATTTCTGGCTAGGGAACTGCCACTTCCTCAATGCTTCTGGCTGCAGGGGAAACTAGCTTTGCCCTGGGCTTGTCTTGGTGTGTGTGTGTTTGTGTGATGAAATATCTCCCAGATCTCTCTCTGGGTGGGCATGTTGCACCTTCCCTGTGCATGCCTAGGTGAATCTCAGAGAGTGGGGAAGAGGAACGTAAATGCTCTGAAGACTATCTAAAATTTGGCTTTACCACCTTGATCAGCGATGGCATAAAGAAGCCACAATGCATTTTATGCAACGTTGTTCTCAGTGCTGAATCAATCACCGAATAAATAATTGAACTCAAAACTCAAATGTCTCTTAGAGACAAAGCATTCAGAACATTCTATAAAGGATTTGGAGTTCTTTCAAAAAGTGTGATTTATTAAAAACAATGATTTCACTTCCTGTTTAATGTCGTTGCTTCCAGCTGTGCCAGCACAGTGATGTCACTTAGTGTTTCCTGCTTAATGACATCACTTCCAGCCCTAGGTCTTACGTGAGGGGTCTCTGACAGGTTGCTTTACCAATAAAAGGGGTCCCAGTGCAAAAATGGTTGGGAACCACTGGTTTAACAGAACCAATTTTTCTACACATCTGAACAGTGAGTTTAGTCTGAATGGGAGGCCCTGGTCCTTCAGTACCACTACTAATACAATCATTTAATTTCTATTTAATATTAATAGTATGCCTGCCACTAAACATGACATATCAGTGATATGATCCTTACTCACAGAGCTTACAATATCTGCTAGTGTTGGATGAGAGGGTGGGTGAAGACATCAGGGACTAACATACAAGAGTTTATTAGGAGAGGCAATGCAAGAACATTCAGTTGACACCTGTGTTCTACTATAACAACTGCAGTTGGTCCCAAATCCCATTGCAGCCAACATGGTGTAGTGAACAGAGCACTGGACTTGTTCTGTTAGTGGATGAGAGAACTGAGCTGAAATTCCTTCTCAACCATGCAGATTAGTGGATGAACATGGAGAAGTCACTGCCTCAGTTTAATTTATATTGCAGAAAACAAGAGGAGGAAACCCTGTACATTCTGCCCTGAACTCCTTAAAGGAAGATTAATATACAATTTTGATACATTTCAACTTACAGCTTTGGCCTGACAAATATCCTTCTCACAAACGATTCTGCACACATGGTTACCTTGAATACCATGCTGCCTTTACTACCTTCTTCTGAATCCAAGAAGAGTAGTTTCCAAATGCCTTTACAAGCCTCAACATGTTTAGGCAATAGCAGATATCCTGCTTGCTTCGTCCTTGTGGATGTTGACGTAGTATCTGAACAGCACGCTCAGAGAGTCTTTCCTTCAAAAAAGAAGGGGGAAATATAAGCAGTCCATGTAGCTTTCTTTTTTTTATAAAGATGCTGGTGGGAATCCTTTCATTATTCTGTTTGCATTTGTATTGTTTGTTTAAATGTGTTTTCTTTTGCAAAAGTGAAAAATTAAAAAATATATAAAATAAAAAATCCACATACCTACAGTATATACATGCATGCACACACACCCCTTTATCAATTTCATGACGTCAGGAGACTGATCTTGTAAATTAGTTCTGTTCTTCAGGGCAAATTTATTTTACAGGGTTATTTCTGACCAGGGGACTAGTTTTAAAAAGATTATTGAAATGCTTAATTGTGACAGATATACTAACTTCACAAATCTTCACATCTGCTTTCATTCCTCTTCATGTCAATGCATTCAAGCAGTATAAATGCATCAAATTATGCCATAGGCTGCCCCCTGTGTTTTTTACGTGAGTTACGGTATATTAAAGAGTGTTCTGAAGAGCATGGACAGCTTTCATTAGTACATCGAAAAATTCATTCCAGTCAGTTTGGATTAAAACACTTAAGAGGGAGAGAAAAGCACATGAAATCAGGACGGCAGGGAAAGTAACATACCGGACCTAAACCAAACCAACATTCCAGTGCTGATGCAGCCATAATACAGCCCCAACGTGAGGAAACAAATGTTCCCTTACCTTGAGGAGTCCTCCATGACTGTCCACCACCACCATACACAGCACGTGTTCTCATGGATGTGTTGGTATGGATGCACTGGTACTAGAGGGTTGGCTAGGATTGGGCTGCAACACTTATAAATTAACCTATCTGTGGATCTGGGTATTAAACAATTTTACATTTAAAAAAAAAATCTAGATGAGGCGATGATAGTACAAACCACTTCTAGGCCTTCCCAGCAGTAGGCCTTCCACTTGTTAAATTCCCTTCTTTAGGAGGTCCAACTTGCCTCAGCATTGCCTATGTTTAGGGAGACAGTGAATACTTTTCTTTTTTTGTTTAGCCTTCCCTTCAGTTTTCAAGCTTATTGGTATCATTTCTGTGTAGCACTATTTTATTTTTGTTCTTAAGTCAGTTTTAATATTGTTTTATATTGTTATGAGGCAAAAAGTGGGACAGAAAGGCAATCTATATCAAAATAATATTTAATAAATAAAATAGTGCTACAGTAAGCAGGCACAGAAGGGATTGGGACACAAAGTGGTTCTTAGCTTTTTCCTTTTTTTTTTCCCCTCACCTAAAAATATCCAAGATGGTTTCCTACAGATTTGCCACTCTTGGATAAAATGGATAATGCAACAATCCGATGGACAAAACAGATAAGGTAAGAAAAGCCCTTCTGGAGCAAGCCAAAGCCCATCTGTTTCAGTATCTTGTTTCCCAAAGTGATCCAACAGCTAACTCTGGGAAGTCCACAAGGAGGAGAGAATAGCATATTTCTCTCCCACTATTGCTTCCCTGCAACTGGGATTCAGAGGTATGCTGCTGCTGAACCTGGAGGTAGTGCATAACCATCATGTGGTAGGTTTTGTAATAAAACAGAGCTGCAGGATGAGCCTGACTTCAGAGCTGAAATTAGAGACATGAAAATCAGTGAAACAAAACAGTCTCACTCATCAATCTTGCCCAGCCACTGTTAAGTTTTAAGTGCGCCATTCATTATTTAAATAGATTTGTTTAAACAGTTGCATGAATATTCATATGTTCATCATTTCTCTCTTATTAATTAAAAAATAACGTCATTTTTCTTGAGTGCATCACAGGGGGCTAGCCAACCAGTGCTGTGACCAGTTTACTTATATTCAAACTTGCAGAACCAAATTTTTTTTCTCCAGAACTTGGCCTTAGAGAGGAACCTGAGTTGTACTGAATGTAGAGAAGGTACTTCCAGATTGGTGTTGCTCTTCTTCACCACCACTTCCACCCCCTTTTAAACACTTCAGCAGCATTTACACACATAAGGAGTCCATTTCAAGCAAACTCTATCAAAGTACTTTGAAATCTTCCTTGTAAAAGCAACCTATATCATTCTGGAACGCACAAGTCTTACTCACCCTTGCCTGTTTTTTAGCCCTAAACAATGTGACATCAAAAAGGATTTCATCCTTAAGTTGTTCAGTCCAGTATGTTTGGTAGTTCTCTCTCTTAACCCGCTCAATTCCATAACTGAAGTTAGCTCTAGCAAAATAAAACACATATATTACATTAAAATTCTCACAATAATATTAAAACAAGCCTAAAGTTTAACATAAATTTTCATGGGTTATCCATTTATTAATGTTTTTTAAAATTGTGAAGCGATATAAGACAGTATTAGAAGTACGTACATACATTCTACAGATTCCATCCTGAAAATGAGAAACCAGCTAGGTGGTGAACACAGATAACCATTCACTAAGTGGTAAATTCCCAGAGTGTGCAGATAACCGGTTGGGAAACCAGTCATAGGTATGAGCCTGTCAAATAGTGTGGAGTATCTTGAGTGTTCTACTTTTCCACATTTATGATCAGGTGAAGAAATATAGTAAAACTCTTTATGTCCATAGGTTTTCATAGCCAGCAATAATCCAACAATTTAACATATCCGGATGAGAAGACCACGATTATGTAAAACTCTGATAGTATAAATCTCCTTGACACTTAGCAGGGTAATGCCAAGTGGTGACATGCACCCTATGATAAGCTACCATTTCATAACTGGTCACCTGTACTTGTGGGGTTCCAAGGTCCATGTCTATCTCTATTTACCGAATTACACTAGCTATTCATTCAGACCTCAGAACCAATGGTGAGTCAACCATGAATTGGCTTGTGACCCATCTAGCAGGTATAATATATATCATTCAATGGATAAGTTAATGCAGAATGCAATGAAACAAACCGTGCTGAATAATCTGTATTCTATCAAACATTATGACCAAAAAGGAAAACACAACTGGCGTATGTAACAAAAAGTGGATTTTCTTAACTCTGTAATTCTCAAACTGTGGGTCAGAACCCTCTAGGTGGGTCATGAGCCAATTTCAGGTGGGTCCCCATTCATTTCAATATTTTATTTTTAATATAGTAGACTTGATGCTACCAGAGTATGTGATTGCGTTTGGGGAAATGTTACAGATCTGTACTTTTCACAGACTACTATGTCTATGTTTTTAACAATGATTTTAAAAGATTCTCATTCTAAAAAGTGGGTCGCGGTGCTAAAAGTTTGGGAACCACTGCAACTCAAAACTGACCAATGAGACTGACTGTTCCGAGAGCCAATGAGTTGTTATTATGACAATAATGAATTATTTTGGAAACCAATGAAAAATTATGGAAACCAATGAGGTGTTAGTATGAGTCAGCTCTCATTTCCATGCATCAGTGCTTATACTAGAACTCTTACAGCCCAATCCTGAGCTGCCTGGAGTTGCGGGACCAGGCGGCTCCACGAAGGGCTCCCGCCAGATCCAGAGCCTCCCGTGCTACCGCGGGAGGCTCCTTGGGAGAAGGGGATGTTCGTCCCCTTCCCCCAAGTAAGGGAAGCAGTCCCGCAATGGGACTACTCACTTTAGCGGCGACTGTTTGGTCGCCGCTAAAGTGTAGGCGCTCGTGTAGGGCAAGCAGCCCTGCCTGAGCGCCCTGAATCCTGCGGAGCTTGGCTCCGCGGACCCACCTCTCCCCCACCCCTGGGAACGCCTCCGACCATGTCTCCCCCTTCCCTGGAACGCCTCCCCCACACCCCTGGGAATGCCCCCATTCCCCGTTCTGCAGACCGGTGGTCACAGGCACCACCAAGCTGCGGAACGCAGGCGCCGCCGGGTGGTGGTTCAGCGCTGGCCGGAGCTGAGCCACCTCCAGCAGGAGCCCAGCAGTAAGCCCCGCAAACGTGCCTTATGGCATGTTTGTGACTGTGGTCCGCACCGCAGTGGCGCGGCACGGACCACAGGATTGGGCTCTTATTCAGTTGGGTGAGTGCCACCAAGCTGGACACTGGTTTTTTGTTGGTTACTGATTTGTCGGGTGGCATGTATTGTGATATATCAAAATAAAGTTAATGGGAGTTACATCAACCCTAGTGATGCCACTGCTCAGAACGCTCTGCTTGCATGTGAAAATCTAATTAATTTCAATGAGGTTAGCAACTAAAGACCCTTATAGATCAGATTCTACTTTCGAAACAACTGAAGGTACCCAAGGGGGCTTATAAATCGATTTTTAAAAAATCACACACACCAGTTTTAATAAATAAATATTCCCTACTCACATGAGACAGTGCTCTTTGTAAAGCCAGGAAAGGATGATGACGCATCGAGCTACCCTCTGAAACCTGCACAGAAAATCTGGCTGAAAGGAGATATAAATCAATAGCTTGTTCTGTCTTGCCACTGGCAGTAGGTGTATTGTGCTGTCCATTGACACAAAATGGGCTGTCTGAATTATTTATACTGTACATGTGCATAACCATCAATCAGACACATAAGGATTACCATAGAACCTTAGAGCTAAAAACAAGCTTTCACTTTCTGGTTTGGATTGTGTATGGAAACTATTTTAATACCAGATGTCTAATCAATACTCTCTCTCTCTCTCTCTCTCTCTCTCTCTCAGGCACTCACACACACATCCCTACCTTCCTTGTTTTTCAAGGCACTGAAATTAATCCACTAACAGCACAATACTGTGCATGTCATATCAGAAATAAATTCCACTGAGTTCAGTGTGACTTCCTCTCAGATAACCGCTTTTAGGACTGCAGTGTTATATTTCTGCTATATACAGATGGGCTATCTTGTTTTCCTCACTGTCGTGCTGCTACTCTATTATCAAAACTGCAAGTATGCTACTATCAGAATTGGCCAGAGGGGGGGGGTTCTGTGTGGAAATATAGCTACGCAAGATCGGAAGTTCAGCTGGCAAATCAGCTAAATTTATGCCTGAAACCAAGGAAATGAATGACCTTCAAAAATTATTGCTAGTGGTCATCCTGGAAATCCCCTACTGTCAAAAGACATTGGCAGCATTGCAAAAACAAAAGGGTAAAGGTTCCTGCAACTACAGAGAAGGGGGGTGAGAAGAGATTCTGGCTGAAACTAGCTGAAAAGGAAAGTGCACAAGTTTCTTCTGGAAATTGGCAGCATGCTGAAATGCTCCTGTTTGCTTCCTGCTTGTTTATTTGTAAACAAGCAAATGTTGAAAAGTTTTCATAAGCCTCTCCAGTGCTCTCTCACCCAATGGAAACGAAAGCCTGTCACACTGCCCCTGGAACCTTCCCACTGCTCAGAAGTGAGAAACATGCATGATAGCATCTACGTTATGTTCTCTTCTCAATTGAGGGTTTAAACAGCAGCAGGTTACACACTATGAAAGTGTTACACATGGTGTACATTTGTTACACATGGTTAAATATACAGTACACAACACTTCTTATCCACAGAAATTGGACCACTAAAAAGAATGATTTTATCAGCTCTTTCCTTAGTAGTTCATGGAGTTGTTGCCATATTGCTCTCACAGGATAAAAGACACAATCATCTTCAAAGTTATACAGTACAAACTGTAAACTTTCCCTGGCTGTGACTGCTTTCATCTTCCATTTACCATAAGCAGGTAAAACGAGGCTAGGTAGATTAAAAGGGCCATATCAGTCCTGAATATGTTTTAAGGTCCATCAACTTATAAGGAATTTACTATCATGTAAGGATAATCACTGTTAAATACTGTTAATAATAGTTAATAGGTAAATATTGTTAATAACAACAACAACACTCTTTATTTCCTGGATCCACCAAAGGCACACTTTGGAAGGAAAAAATCTGGGAACAACAACATGCCTTTCTAAGAAGGCTCTCCTGATCTATCTCCATCCTAAGAACACTTGCTTGCCTTACCTTATGGTTGCTACTTTCCTCCCATATATTGTCCTGTTGAGATGAGGTCAAGATGCTCTGCCTTGACTGTGAGAATGTCTGTGTGCCTTTAAGAAGCCTCAGCATTCCATATTCTTTATTTATCGGTACTAGATGGTTCCCATGCTGGAGAACTTCATTACAGTATTTGGTCCTGGGCAAGGGTCTCTCTGGTGGAAGACAGCAATACAACTCAGGACTCAAGCTAGATGAAATCAGGCAATATCTTCTGGAATCCCTCCTTTTTCTGTTTCTTATGGAATCCAATTTGGAAACATGAGAAGAAGCTAAGATGCTGGCACTGCTTTTCTCTGTTACCAGTAGCATTCTTTTATGGGTGAAAGCACAACCTACAAAATGAAAGCATTGATAGAAGCCATTAGAAAACTAACTGAAGAAATCCAAGGTGGTGGTAGCCAACACTGCATTTTTTTTTTCTGGGACAAATACAGGGTGGGCAGAAAACAAATCATAGTTGTAGAAATAGTAAATCTTCCTTACTCCACAGCAAATAAAGTGATATATTCAAAATTAAAAACAGAAATGCTTCTCGCATCCAAACAAGTGTGTATTACATTTTCCAATACAAATTGCGAGTCGTTAACAAATGTGCAGAAACAATCACGTGAGGCAACTGAGAGCCTAATCCTATGCATGCCTACTCAGAAGTAAGTCCCATTATAGTTAATGGGGCTTACTCCCAGGTAAGTGTGGATAAGATTGCAGCCTGAGACAGGAAAGAAAATCAGAATTGAAATGAAACTAGCTAGGTTTCTTTCTGAGTCATTAAACAAAGCTCCAGTGCTTGCTTAACACACACCAACACACTGAGACAGCCTTAAATGTCTCCTTTTGGAGTGGTTCAATAAAATGAAGCAAAAGGTCACTCTTCAGTTACCTTTTCAGCTGCTGTACGATAGCCTGGAAAATGCACTTGACACAAGGATGCCATTTACACACAGCACAATCACTGTCTGGATCAGCACATTACAGTACACTTGGAATCAGGATTCTTTTAGCTGTCCAGGCTTCTGTAGATATTCGGCTTCTTAGGTACACCCACTATTGAACTCAGTGGGAGTTTCCCCTCTTTCACTAAAAAAGGCCTAGGATCAGGCTGTAAACTTCTTTGTGAAAACAAAAGTAGTGACTCTGAATTCTTAGGCAGTTCAGACTGTCTCCCCTGGCACATTTTGAAGTGCTGCTGAATCTTCCAGTGGTAACCAAGCTGGACGTAACAAGCTATCAGCTACAAATTCTAAACTGGCAGGGACGCCAGTCAACTGTAAAAGCCATTTTGGCACTTCATTCTTACTTGCCTTGTCCCATTTCCAAAAGCACATAGCGCAGGTAACGTTTTGTTTAACACACTGCCAACAAGTGTCAAAACACGAGGCATCTAACATCCAAAGCATGTTAGCGCCACTCCAGGGTGGA